>NC_071516.1:19926575-22404075 GCF_027887155.1 Malaclemys terrapin pileata | reverse complement strand
ACAGTTACACCACAGCCTACCTATAGGCAGACAAAGCTCTGAGGAGCAGGATGCAGCTCCTTGCCACCTGGGTTGCTGAGGGAATCGCTCCCATCTCCTCCCTAGCCACACCCTGTCCCCAGCGAGGGCTACTCTTAGCAGTGTCCAGCCCACACCTGCTATTGCAGTCTAGGTCCCTACCGCCAAGGCAACTCCTAGCCCTGGTCCTAGCCACCCCCCAGACTCGCACGGTGGCTGTCGCTTCAACAGGGAGTTGCTCACCCAGAAAGATGTGGAGGGTTGCAGGGGGCAGGGTAGGGGGACCAAGTGGGGTGTGCAGGCTGGGATGAGCTGGGGGTATGGAGTGCCAGGGCCAGGCTGGGTAGCGTGAGCTGGAAGTGTGGAGGGTGTGGAGCATGGGGGGATGCCAGAGTGCAGTTGTGATTGATCTGAGCGAGTCCAAGGGCAGTCTGGAGTCCAAATGGAAGACACCAGGGGAGGCTTGTGGGGGGCAGATGGGGAAACCGGTCCCTGGCCCCAGGGGTGGAGGCAGCAACCAAGGGAGAGTTGTCTGGGACAGATAGGGAGTGGCTCCTGATTAGAATTAATCTCTTTTTTAGTCTTAGAAAGAGTTTCTCCTGACTGGGCTAGATTTACAGTTGCACTCTACCTCCCAAGCAACATTTTGACAATGAAAGACCATTGTCAGCCTGGTCTAATTAACTGGCTGATCAGGTTTATAGAGTGGCACAAAAGTTGCTAGAACTACCAGTGAACCTTGCCCACTATGGGCTAGGATCAAACTATCTATATAGCATCCGTATCTTAGAGGTACTTAGAAGAGGTTATAGATTTTGGTGAGGGCCGGCTTGTTATCTAAGTCAGGTGTTCATTAGCCAAGTAGCTACCAACCAGCCACGTAGGCAATTAATTACTTCCAGGGAGGCTGAGATGGGCTCATTCTCTTTAACAAAGCTCATCACAGGTAGACTGGGCTCTGACTTCTCCTAAAAGGGGCCAGCCACCCCATGATAATTTCTTTCTTTCATAAAAGCTACTTCCCTGATGACTAAAGTGCCTTTATCAAAAGAACTGGCAGCAGCAGCCTGCATACTTTTCCTGGCCCACCCTACCTGGGAAAGCCTGTGACTTTCATTGACAACACAAAAAGACATTTAACAGGGAAGCTTAAGGGCCCCAAGGGTGGGGGGGGGGGAAGCATGCATAACTGTGCACGTATCTTTGCAGGCAACATTACCACCAAGCTTTTGCCTATGGGGTGATTAGACATACAATGAATGTTAGAGTCCAACAGTATATAACTATTTGCATACATAAACCCACTAGGCACAAGCAATCACAGTAACTGCATGTGTAAATGCAGACGCAGTTGCATGTGTCTGTTTGAAAACGTGGTCCCAATAGTGACTGGTGTAGAGCAGCAGAAGGGAACACCACTCTATGGTAGCTAAACAGCCAAGATTCTACATACAGATAAGCGCTAAGAATGCACAGAAGGTGTCACTGCGGAACAAGCGAAATTGGTATTTGTAAGCTAGAGGCCCTGGGAATGAGATCTAATTCCCCAGGTTACACGCACACACACACACACACATACGCACCTTGGATGTGTCAATGTTTCAAAAGCACAGTTAAGGGCACATGATCTCCACAGCAATGTAAATGACTGCATTCTCGGCCAGGAAAACTAAGTGAGAGATTTGCACACAGTTACATTAACTGAAAATTGACAGATTAAGTACAATTTACATATATTATGTGAAGCAATTCTAAATCCATAGGTCACATCCATCTGCATGGGGTTTACCAATATATTAAATCCATGCAGTTTATATATATACATACACACACAACCCAATCTAGGTCAGCTTCATATTTCCATGTTGTGTGGTTGGTTTAGGATATGTTACTACCTATGCCCATTGAATCTCATTCAAAAGAACCCATAGCATGTTCCTGCTCACCCATCTTGTAACACAAGAGTTCTCAAAGGGACTTAGAAATTGTCAGACCAGAGGCCCGTCTTTTCCAGTACACTTGCCAGAGACAGGATAAGAACCTTGCAGCAGGTAAGGAAAGTTTCTCCTCAACTCCCATCAGCAAGTGATTGGCTTATGCTCTCAATGGAAGGTAAATAAAGGGTGATCTGGTTTTCAAATATTTTGTTTACTAAGGTAAGTATATTTATAGTTTTGAAGTCTACGTATTTTCTGATAGGAGGAAATTCATTCCCTGCCCTAAACCAGAGTAAATGGACTCTGTATGTGAACTATCTGGAGATAAGCGGGTATGAGTCAAAGCCTTAATGCAAGGACAAGAAATGAAGCAATTCTATGGGTCTCCTAGCAGCTATTCTAGCCCTTGGACTGGAGGGGGGAGAAGAGAAGGGGAGGCAGCACTGGATCTGCGTGATCAGATACAAAACTAATTTTGGACCTAAGCCCTGTGACAGCGTTCCTTTAAACACACAAAGGGAGCAAGAGACGTTGCCTGCAGACACACACTCCCCACAACTTCTGCCCCCACCCCAACATATTATTATTTCTGCTCCTCCTCTGCTACATGAATTGAGCTTTTTACCTCTTGACAATGGATCAGAGCAGTAACTTTTCTCATTCTGCTGCCACACGCTTTCATTTGAACTATTTCAGCCTCTCTCTGGCTGAATGCAGTGGCCCTGATTCCCCATCACAGTTGTGCTGTACAAAAGGTGACAGTGCAGGTGTATGTGTGTGGGGGTGTTTGTGCTGCAGAAGGAGGAGCAAAGTGAAATGGTGACTGCAGGGCAGGCCCTGGGTTTTGAAGCACTCTATGTAATGTATTATTGGAATCTAATATAGCTCCCTCCTTATGACCAGTCATTTATTTTCTACACAGACACACACTAAGGGTCTGGTGTCCAACCCTGATCATGCTAGATCTCATTGTCAAGTTTAAAACTCGACCCCATTGCTCCACTCAGATTTTAGTAGGGAGAGCTCCAGAGGTTAAGAGGAATGGCTAGCATGAAGTGGTAGGTAGCAGCGGCCCACAAAAGAGAGAGGTTATCCCACCATACACTTTTGCTGAGAAGGGGGTCATCCAAAATACCGGAAGCCTTTTGAATTCTGGACCAAGGATAGTCAATTTGATGCCTCCCTTCTTAGGGGGCAGGCCAGTCCTGTGTCCTATTATATTCTACCCCAGCAAGAGGAACAGTTCAAATACCATAGACAATCACAGCCATGTAGCAGTTGAGATGGTCTTAGAGATTGTAGGAACTAGGAGGTTTGTGAATTTGGTCAGGGATTTAATTCCCCACCAGGGGAAAAAAAAAAAAAAGAAAGAAAGCATCTGCCAAAAAGTGATGAAATTCCACCTTGGAATAAAGAGGAAATTTTCATGCCAGCTAAAAAAAGTACCACTTTCCCTGTGAAAATGGCTATTTATCTCAAAACCAAAATGCCTCCTCTTCACTTTTGTGGGGAATAAAGATAGATTTGGAGACAAGACGAGAAGTTGTTTAAATATTTGTGGAAGAGGCAGATACAATTTCCCCCCTGGATTACCAGCTATGCCCCTCTGTGAAGGGAGACAGCACAAAGCATATGTACAACCTCATCCAACGGCTTAACGGGGGGCATGGCATCAGTGCTTCACAGATCTACTGCACAAAAGTCAGTTTCACCCATCACTAGAAACTAGAACCAGGACACTCAGTCAAGATGCCTCAAAGCTTTTGGAGTGTTTGAAATCTGAACCCATATCAGGATCCAAATTCTGCAAGCAAACCCTTTCTTGTTAGTGGGCCAAACCAATTCCCTGGAGCCATACATGTGTTAGATTGAGAGCTGAAGTTTGTGGCATGGTCCCTTCTGTAATAATTACCTACATTTCTAATTGTGAGGGAGACATATTGAAAAGAAAGAGACATGTGCATTGTGTAGTTATCATAACACTTGATCATCTGCCTCATTGTTCTTTCCTGTAGCTTTAGGGATCATATCAGTTTTTCCCAAGAAGAGAAATTCCTCCTGTACTCTGTTGCAGCACTGAGAGCTCTGCAGGCTCAGTGATATGATATGCAATCACTGTTCTTGCCAATGCAACAGGACACCAGTTGAGCTGCATTTCTGGCTCAACACCATGCTTTCTAGGAATCACTTAACAACAAAAAATAATCAGGAGTGTTATTGAAGGAGGCAAAATTATTAAAGTGACGCACCCTGCCCCTTCCTGTGAAGGCACTGAAGTTGGCTCTCATCAAGCAGTACACAATTTTTTTTTAAAAGGGTGCCTGGTATGTACATGAGGGTAAACAGAATCACAGACCTCGTCAGTGTAAGGTATTGTTGCAGTCTCTTTAAATGGTCACTTTCTAATGCCTGGCTTCACTCATACATGCGGGCTCAAACGGATACCTGCACTTTGCAGTCACAAACACCTGAACATGCTTACACTTGTGTGTGCCCTTGGAGCAGTCAATCGCCTGCACCATGCACAGGTGTTGACATTTGCACCATCAACTTTCACTGCCCCCCCCCCCCCCCATCTTCAATTGTGACAATTTTTCCCCTGTTTCACTGCTGATTTCTGCCTTCTGCCAATACTACTCACCAGAGTCCAAGTCTAACCTCTGATGTTCAGAGTGTGCATTTTTTTTGATGGTGCCCTCTTAATGAACAATAACAATCTAAACCTCCATTTATGGAAACCTATCAGTTTCCATGTGTCCCCTATTAAAACTTGGATATTTATCAATAGCAGTAATTCTTTAATGGCACCCATTTTACTCTAACAGCCTGAATGCCTTTCCTTTAGGCTGACCACTCCCTCTGTTCTTTCCCATTGTCCAGTTCCTTTGCCATTTGGGAAAATGCATGCTTCGCATATATGTCTGTAGGTCTCTGAATTCAAAAATAAATATATTCCCAACTTCGCATGAATTCGGATAAGAGCAGGTCTCCTGGGTTCAAGAATGTCTCTTTTACAGCCTTCCTGGACAGAACCCATCTCTCCAGCTCCTTCAAATATATTCTGTTAGTTTATTTACATGCGGACACTCAGGAAACAATCCAAATAAACTAAAAAAGTGTCAATTTGAAGTGAATTAGTTAAACTGCATGAAACCCCTGTGTAGACACACAGTCGCAAAAAGTGGCCTTAATTCAGTTTAGCTTAATCCACTTTCATGATTTCAGAGTCCACAGTCTTTGCACTTCCAGAAGCTATGGCTGTTGTGGCACCAACAGTTCTAAGGATTTGTAAGTAGTCATGAGGGTCTAGACACAACGTATGCCAATGGAAGGAAATTTCTCTGCTGGCATAGTAACAGCACCTCCCCAAACTTCATTAGCTAACTTGACAGAAGCCCTCTGTCAGCATAGCTGTGTCTACACTGTGGGATTTGGTAGCACAGCTGTGGTGGCTGGTTGTGTTTCCCCTCCCCTGTGCACACACACCCCTGACCCTCATAGCTATGTCAACAAAACTTTGTAGAGTAGTAGTACTAAGAGTTGTACTGGTATAACTACATTGGTAAAAACACACCCAAAGTGCTAGTTACGCCGGTACAAAAGTTGCATTTAGATCAGACCTAAGCTTCAATGTTTATTTTATCCACAATGGTTCTCCCACCCCTTAATACACTTCCACACAATGTATTGAATTCCCGATTCACGGAAGGAATTTAGTGTAAAAAAGAAACAGCGTGTTCCTCAAACTGCAGCAAGATCTTAGAGATTTTTTTTTTAAAATTGTCTTCGAACTCTGATTCTCTTGGGATGAATTACTTTGATCAAGTACCACAACATTCCTAGTGATCCTTAAACCTGTTAACTGAAAAATCAACATCTGCCCTACATGTCATGCTATAGGAGCAGACGAGAAGCCCTACCTCTGAAAATATCACCTTTTCAGATTGCAGATGCTTAACCCAGGCCATCTGTTCAGAGGAGTTTGTCATCTAACAGTTTGCCGGGAAGTGGGGGGGGGGGGGATGAGAAAGTGATTCTAGATTGAGGAGCAAAAAACAGTTATATAAATTCAGGGATCATCAATAACTTCACATTACAAATCAGGTCCTGTTTGACTCATTAAGAGCTGCCGGATTGTCTCTAGGCCTGTTCTGACTCATGTAGCCTATTTGGCATCCTCTCTGTTAACAAAGATAGCAATTCATTACTTTACACTAGCCGAAGGACCCAGAGATTAAACTTGGTTTTCCCTTTTAAAATGACTTTTATAACCACATGGGAGCAGTTCCTTCTGCCGTGGCAAAATAGGATTCAGACTAAACCAGCCGACAGCCTATGTCAAACTATTCCAACCTCAAAATATTTGCTCCTAAAATTATGGCTGGATAAATTTGAAGTGCCCAGACTTGGATTAAAGTAGTTAGCTTCCATTAACTCCAATTCAAGATCAGTTCCCCTGTTTTATCATGTCTGACATTACATCACTCTCTTGCAGTAGAACATATAATCAAAAACCCAGATGCTGACTTTCTCCAGAGGTTTTGAAAGAACCGTTTTTTCAGCGGGTAAGAATCTGAGCTATGACCTTGTTCCTCAAGCTTTAACTGAATCAAATTCAAATCAGCTTTCTCTCTTTATTTGACCAGCTCTAGAATTTGGCCACCAGGATTAACAACAATACTCTTGCAACTGAGTCCCATGGCATCTTTAATCCTTAGAACTCCACAAATAGAGTTGACTCATCCTTAGGGTTCAAAGTGGAGGAAACTCAGCTCTTATCTATTTGTTCCAACTGGTTCCCATTCCCTCCCAGCACGGAAATTCAAGCCCTGCCTAGAACTTCCCCCACAAGTACTAAATTTGCCCCATTTTCTGCACAGACCAAAAGCCTCTGTCACCTCTTACTAAGGACTTCTTATTCAGCCTGGAGCCACGTCCTGATTCCATGGCTCTGGTGGGCACACTGCTGAGGTCCAGCTGCCCCCTGCTCCTTCTACAAAAGGTAGGGGCAGACTACAGTAGCTCCCTTCAGGAGTCCTAGATCCATCCCTGTTCCACTGGGTAAACACCCTCTCTTTTTCTCAGCACAGTATCTTAGCTGTAGCCACAAAAGCCCGAGAAATTGGCTAGCCTTGAAGGTGTAAAGCTCCTCAGGGCTGGACAGTGTCCTAAAGGTTTATAATAGCCAGTGGTCAGGAGCTTCTTTTGAACCACATTCCTTCAGAAGATGGTACCACCAATGTCACAGCACCATGCTGGGGAGTTGTTTCAGTGATCAGTACTACTCCCTACAGCACCTAGATGAAGTTTGAGGTCTCCCATTAAAAATACCAAAGAATGACTACATAGATGAAAACAAAACAAAACCCTCCTGAAATCTTCTGCAGTCAGAGGAAGCCATAGCAGGAGCCTAAGGGGGAGGAGGGGAAGAGAAAGAAACTACACAGGGTGGAAGGGGGATGGGGAAAAGGGGGGGAAATGGAGAGAACCAAGAGGAGAAGCAAACTAAGGGGCAATGAAATTAATTTTTATTTTATCTTTTTTTACTACGACAGGGGGCCACTGGCAAAACCTAAGCTGATTATTTTGCTCTTCCTGTGGAAACATTATGAAATCCAGATTGAGAAAGTGTTCTGATCCTTCTGAGGTTGGCATTTTTAACTGGATTGGCTTCACGATGGCAGCACATTACTGCACAACTCAATAACTAACCATTGTGGGAAAAATGCCATGCGCCAATAGCTATTTTCCACAATTTTGCTCAGAAAATCTGAAAGAAATGCAGAAAATTGATTTGCAGCCCTGGCAGGGATGTAGAGAAACAGTAGCATGAGGCTTCAGGCCAGTAATTTATGTTTCAAATATCATTGAGTGCTTTGCCTATAATTTCAAGGGAGAATGATAATAATTAAAAGCACAAACTCACCAGTCATTTCTTACAAGGGAAAATGCTGAATGTAGTAAGTGCATGGATTTCTTTAAGCGCTTAACTTTTCCAGTGGAGTTTCAAAAATTAAATGCAATAATAATTTGCCATCCAAGATTATCCCAAAGAGCTTTCCAGTCCATATAAAGGAAATGCTTTACCCAGCACTGAAGTGCAGCCACCTCTGGGCTGAAACATGGCAGCTAACACACACAGCATTACACAGTACCTTAGGACAGGAAGTGTAACAAAATTTTATGTTCCATTTCAAACTACAAACTACAGAGAGATTTTAAAAAGACAATACAATACAATACATACATTGAAGACTGGATTTTTTTTCTAAAAGATTGGCTCTAGTTCAAACAGGAATTAATTCAGGGAAGTTTCACGGACTGTGTTACACAGGTCAGACTAGATGACCACTGTGGTCCCTTCTAGCCTTATAAATTGATGAATTAGCCACAATGGAATCTGGCTAGGATATTGGAGCAAATGCCTCTAACTCTTATTCAAAGTAGTAATTAAAGCGCTCATACCACAAAGACCTAGGTCCGTGGTTTTATGCCTCATTCACAGTAGTCAGGCCCCACTTTAATACCAGATTTTGTTCACGCCTTGGGACGAGCACTTTCTATTGAATGACTAGCCTCCTCTCCTACAAGGGGCATGCACAGGAATTTAAATTCCACCACTTTTGGAGGGGCACATTCTGTTTGCCTCTCACGGCCAGAGGAGTTCTGTGCTCCTGTCGTGGCCTCCCCCTTATGCACACCCCTGCCTCCTACAGGATCTTGGGTTTCTTTAGGGGCCTCCAGTCTAAATACTGACTAGGTCTAACTCCACTTAGTGTGTGAGATCTGGTCAGTTACATTATGTGCAATGCCTTAAACACATATCACCCCATTTACATGAGAGGCCTCATAGGAAACAATAAACCTCATTCCAAAGGAATTCCTTAGAGAGGAGAACAGGAGTCTATGGAAAGACATCCAAACAAAGAATAATGCCACTGTAAAAAAGTGGACACACCTCTGGCTGGTCATGGTGTAGAAGTCTTGTCTCCTCTAATGCCCCCTGCTGACAATCACCCCAGCCCTGCAGTATTCTTCCTCTTGTCATGACTCAGCCCTACAGCCTGGGCTCATTTAGTCCCACCCCCTTCTGGGGTAACAGAAAATCCTACAAACAATGTTAAGACCTTGTGTCAGATCTTCAGCCCCAAACTCTGGGCACAGTGATCCTTAGCCCCTCACTTCAGGGCTTCACAAATTCTTTATCTTTCCAGGCCCCAGGGCCTTGCACAGTTCATCCTTCTTTTAGGGCAGGGGCTCACAGGGTTCCCTTGGACTCCTCCAAACAAATCCCAAATGAAAACGCAAACAAACCATTTTATCACTCCACAGGCTCAAGCTTTCACCCCTCTTAAATTTCCCCTTTATTCTGGTTCCCCCTTCAAGCACCTTCAGAGTGGTTTGAGCCCTACCCTTACGTCAGGGCTCACTCCTGAAGTAGAATCCACCCTGCTACGTTCTCTATCTTTCTCCTAATCGCTTGCCAGAGTTTTCAACTCACGGGAGGACCCAAGGCTAACTCATCTCAGGGCTTTCTCTTCCCTCTATTGCTCTGAAACCTTCCCTGGCTTAGGGACCTCTTTATTACATAGAGAAGAATTACAGAATTCCCTTTCTCCCTATAGCCCTCCTTCTACTCTGGACTACCTCTAACCACTTTGCTTCTCCCACAGCTGGGATTCATCTTTAATTGGGCAAGGCCCACCTTCCAGATGAAACCAGGTGCCCTAATTGAGCACTTCAGCTCCTGTTATCTCTAGGATGTGGTATACACTCCCATCACAGCCAGCAACATGAAATACAATGGACATTTGTGAACATTTCATTTTAGTCGGTTCCTGGTATATGCTGAGAAAGAGACAGCCCTTAACCTTTGTTGAAGGCAATTTGCAGAAGCATTGACTTAAATGTTTGGCTGAGACCTGGCCTACCATTTTGCAGGTGCAATTTGCACCTATATCTGCATCCACAGAATGCTATGTAAATTAATGTATTCGTGCCTCTGACTACTTGATTTGGACTTGCATTTGCACCCACAATTCAAATGTGGGTGCAGAAGCACAAATTACAGCTGCAAAAGAGAAATCACCCTTGAGAAACTTTTGCCCATTCTGGGGACACTGTTGTCATATGAGCAACCAGAGTTAAAGTTAATTAATGTTAGTGGGAATTAGGTGTATGCATTGAGAAGTGAACATATATATATGAATATATTATGAATAGGAATCATTTGCAAATGGCTTTAAACTACACAGGAAAATTACACTCAACTTCACACATGTAGAATCAAAGTCACAGGGACATTTTGATGCATTTATTACATCCCCAGAGAGAAAAAATACACTTATAGACAGTGCTGCATACAGTTTAGAAAAGTTATTAAATGTTTATATTTCAGTAGGTGATTGTAAGTACATAGCAAAAATGAAATGCTGTATTTATAAAAACAAGAAAGCCTAGAAATGGGAAAAACAGCTATGAAAAATGTCTGAGCTAAAAAGGCACTTGAGGCCTATATTTTCAGCAACATGATTTGACCAGTATATTATGACTCTTTTTTTATATTTTTTTCATACAAAATGCACCACAAAATGCTTCATAGATACAGTTGAAGAGTGAAATCGTAAGCAGATATTGATGTCTGTTAAGGAAAATATTGACCAAGTTGAAGTTAAGATCAACATTTTCTCTGGATTACCATAGATCACAATAGTCACTGAAACCCAAAGTCAGTGGATGCATTGTCACATACTTTTCAATTCTGTTCACTTGGAATGTCCTGGAAATCTCTCAGCTTGGCTGTGAATAGAACTTGAGTTGGGACCACCTGCAACAGTACAATATACTCGCACCTCTATCAAGCTGCCTTCCTGGTCTCCCAGAATCTAAGCATTCATAAAACAAAACAAAGTAAACCTACAGTTCTTATGGTCATGAAAAAAATCTTGAAAATGTGAACCAAGTGTGAGGGATGCAATGATGTCTGCCTGAGTTTGAAAAGAGCCTGAACAAGTAGCTCTGAGAGGCATGAAATGCCCCATTTATCTCAGTGAGGTGTTAATTTAGTTATCCAATGACAATAATTTAAATTCACCATTGATAACTATTTCACTGTTCATCAAAACATGTAAGGAATGTCAAGGAAGATCACAAGCTCCAACAAAAACTCATTGGGGTGGGCAGTGCTTGAGGGATTACCACCACTAATTTTTATTCCTATCACAAATAAGTTTATCAGAGTTTAGAAGCCATCTGAGTTTCATCAATAGAAGCCAGTCCCAAGAAACCCAGCATTGTCCATGGGCGATATATTCAAAATCCATTGACAGAAACCAACCCCAAAGAGCCCCTTGGAGCTCAAGGGGCACGCATGATCAGATGCTGAACCTCTGCACCATGTGTTTAGAGCAGCACCACATTTATATATCTCCAGCGGGTAGAGTGTATTTTCTGGAGGATCTTGGAAGAGCACCACCATCTTTTCTTTTGAAACTACACTGCTAAATGGCAAGATGAAATTAGAGATGGAGAAATATATATATATTTACCTCCTGTTGCATGAATGAAAGATTTCCCAGATATCAGTACAGCCAGCAAAATGCCTGCAGCCTGATGGAGACCATACAATCACATTTCAATCTCATAAATATAGTAAAAAACAAAAACTTCCTATGCACAACCAGCCTTCATGTAGATACATAGTAGCAAACCTGGCTCTTAGTTGCACCAGCGCAACATTAACTATTTACATAGGGCTTCACTGGTGTAACAAAGGGCAGAATTTCGACCTTAGTTCTCACCGGCTCACTGCTATCTCAGAATCCCTTGGACCATGAAGTGTAGATTCCTGTTACAGGATTGTTATTGTACACAAAATAAATAACAGACAATTATTAAAATCAATGAATGAAAAGTTTGTATTTTATTTTATTGTGTAGACCTTCAGACCTGAATAATTCAACACTACATAAAATGTTCCAGTACTTGTGGTTCGGGGGGCAGGTTTTGGAACACTTTGCCAACCTTGTAATGGCCTGTCATTAACAAGCATGCCCTAATGTGACCTTCCACTTCAGCAACCTCTCTGAAAAGCTCTTTTTTCTTTTTTTTCCCTTTGCAGCAGGGGGATGAAGGCTAGGTTATTCACAAAGAGCAGGTGTTACAGCGTTGCTCCCTGTGGAGACTAGTTCAATACCCAGACGTCATTAGTACTGAGATACAGTACATTGTAGTACAGTAAATGCGTCATATTACACTGGCTTCCTCGGCACTCTAGTGCATCCTGCAATGTATCATTATGGGTTGCTGTCAGCAAAGGTTGTTTGAAAGGGAGGGACTAGTCATAGGTAGTAACAGCAGAGAACTACAGGGAAGAATGAAAGTCAGTTATTTTTCCCTTTACAGACTCCCTATATCCCCCTCACAGGTTCAATCTTTAAATATTCCAACTATTGAATGTCAAACTCAGGCCTGGTTTAAGTGGAGGTAGCTCCCATGGAAATCACTGGGCCAAAGTCAGCAGTGATGTAAATGGTAGCACAGGTGGTAAAGTAATACAATCTACATTGACTTGGAGCCAAATTCTGTCAGTGTAAACTGGTGTAGCTCCACTGAAGTCAATGGAGGTCTGCTAGTTTACACCAGTGGAGAATGTGGCCATTATTTTCCTTTGCGCTGCACCTTGGATAGTCATTTCCACCAGTGCAAAGGAGCTGAATAATACTATTCTGATTTGGTGGCATTTTACACTCATGTTGCACTCACCTTGCACTGATGTATATGAGTTTGCAAGGTGCAGGGCAACAGAGTCATGTCCTTGATGTTCAGAGGATGTGCAAGCAGGTGGCAGGAAGTAGTGTAGTCAGAAAATCAATTAACAGGAGTGTGCAAGATGGAAGAGGGGGGCTGCTTTGTCTTGCACACTAGTTACAAACTTTTTCTGTTCCTCCTTTTCCCCTTCCCTAGTATGTAAATTACACATATTTTGCATACCCCGTGAATGCCACATCAGTTCAAGTTGCACTTGACATGCCACACTTTTTATGTCACCAATAAATTAGAACCTTCAGTCCCGATTCTCCACTGCCTTGTGTGGTCATTCACACCAGTGAAAAGTCTGCATAAAACACAATCACTGGTGTAAGTGAGTGGAGGAGTCTGATTTGGTAGTGTTTTACACCAACTTTGCACAGGGTAATAAGACCCCCATCCTCAAAGATATTTAGGCTCCTAGCTCCCATTGAAATTAATGGATGTTAGGCGTCAAAATACCTTTGAGGATCTGTAATTCAGCGACTGCACAAAGTGCAAGGCGGTGGATAATTCAACTCTTCATATTTATGTAGTAAACCCCTTCCAATGTTGAGCTGTTATTAACGCAAAATAGAAAGTAATTTCACCACGCCCTGATATACAGAAACCCACTCTTCAGCAAAATGGAGGACACTAGCACGTGATGCCCAGTTTTAATTGAATAATTAATGGCCAGCTTCTGCTCTCAGTTACACTGACATAAGCAACTCAGAGTTACTGTGGATTTTCACCCAAGTAACTAGGCACAGAATCTGGAGTTACTCCATGTGATGAGGTATAAACCACACATAGGTGAACAAAGGGTTAACAGGAGTCTGTGAGCACAATTAACTCACCTGGCTGCACCTGGAGAGTGTGTCAGGCTCCAGTTGTTATCAGACCCAGCTGGATCTTCTTCATACTGGAGGGAAAGGAAAGTTACGGGGGGGCATGAATGGAGAGGATTAAGGAAGGCTGTGCTTCTTTCATTGGGGAAAAGGAGCTGGGTAAAGCTGTAGAAGAGGAACTAGTCTCTCCTGGTGAACAAACACAAGGTTCTAGAAAGGTGACCAGATGTCCCGATTTTATAGGGACAGTCCTGATTTTTGGGTCTTGTTCGCATATAGGCTCCTATTACCCTCCACCCCCATCCTGATTTTTCACACTTGCTGTCTGGTCACCCTAGTGGTCCTGAGGGTGGGTGTTCTGGAACAGGGGAGAATCCAACAGGGGTAAAAGTTGAAGTCAGTCTGGATGGGTAGAGGTTGCTTTAGTTGGGTTTGTTTTGTGTGGATTTTTCTGTGTTGTGCTAGAGGATGCCATTTAGGAAGCTTGGGAATGTGCTACGCTGAAGAACTGCAGAGGAGCCCAGAATGAGTAGAAGATGCCATGTTGATAAGTTAAGGGCACTGATTTATTTTTATGGGGCACATATACCCTGGAAGGGGTGAGACTTTAAAGTGACCTGGCTGGAGGATTAAGCCATGAGAATCATAGAATATCAGGGTTAGAAGGGACCTCAGGAGATCATCTAGTCCAACCTGCTGCTCAAAGCAGGACCAATCCCCAATTAAATCATCCAACAGATTTTTGCCCCATATCCCTAAATGCCCCCTCAAGGATTGAGTTTACAACTCTGTGTTTAGCAGGCCAATGCTCAAACCACTGAGCTATCCCTCCTCGATAGAGGGCTAGAGTGGCTGTCATCAGTGGGTGTCAGATGAAGAGCTCCTGCTACATAAGGCCCAGTCATGAGGAAGCTTCTGGCTGGTGAGTCACTGTTCTGCATTCCCATTTACATCAGTGGAACTGGGAGCAGAATCTGTCTCTTTGTTGAGAAGACAATTCATAGCTTATACAACAAGAGATGTTGATAAGATTTAGCAGCGTTAAATCGAATTAACCCTGCACCCATCCACACAACAAAGCCATTTATTTCGAAATAAAGGGCTCTTTAAATCGATTTCTGTACTCCACCCTGACAAGCGGAGTAGCGCCAAAATCGATATTGTCATTTCGAATTAGGGTTAGTGTGGCCGCAATTCAATGGTATTGGCCTCCGGGAGCTATCCCACAGTGCACCATTGTGACCGCTCTAGACAGCAATCTGAACTCGGATGCATTGGCCAGGTAGACAGGAAAAGCCCCGCGAACATTTGAATTTTATTTCCTGTTTGCCCAGCGTGGAGAGCACAGGTGACCACAGAGAGCTCATCAGCACAGGTAACCGTGCAGGCCGATAATCCAAAAAGAGCACCAGCATGGACCATATGGGAGGTACTGGATCTGATCGCTATATGGGGAGAGGATTCAGTGCTAGCAGAACTTCGTTCGAAAAGACAAAATGCCAAAACTTTTGAAAAAATCTCCAAGGGCATGATGGAGAGAGGCCACAATAGGGACTCAGAGCAGTGCCGCGTGAAAGTCAAGGAGCTCAGACAAGCCTATCAAAAAACAAAGGAGGCAAACTGTTGCTCCGGGTCAGAGCCGCGGACATGCCGCTTCTATGCCGAGCTGCATGCAGTTCTAAGGGGGGCCACCACCACTACCCCACCTCTGACCGTGGATTCCGAGGTGGGGATAATCTCATCAGCTACACCTGAGGATTCTGCGGACGGGGAAGAGGAGGAGGAGGACGAGCTTGCGGAGAGCACCCAGCACTCCGTTCTCCCCAACAGCCAGGATCTTTTTCTCAGCCTGACTGAAGTACCCTCCCAACCCTCCCAAGCCAGTATCCAAGAACATGACCCCATGGAAGGGACCTCAGGTGAGTTTACCTTTTAAAATATAAAACTTGTTTTAAAAGCAAGCGTTTTTTAATGATTACTTTGCCATGAGGACTTGGGATGCATTCGCGGCCAGTACAGCTACTGGAAAAGTCTATTAACGTGTCTGGGGATGGAGCGGAAATCCTCCAGGGACATCTCCATGAAACTCTCCTGGAGGTACTCCAAAAGCCTTGCCACAAGGTTTTCTGGGCAGTGCAGCCTTATTCCGTCCTCCATGGTAGGACAGTTGACCACGCCATCCTTGCAGCAAGTAATCTGGTATCACTGCATGACAAAGCCTGGCAGCATATGGTCTCGGTGTTTGCTGGCATTCAAGAAACATCCGTTCTTTATCTCGCTGTGTAATCCTCAGGAGAGTGATATCGCTCATGGTAACCTAGTTGAAATACGGGAATTTAATTAAGGGGATAGAGGTGGCCGTTCTTACTGGGCTGTTTGCCTGTGGCTGAAAAGAAATCCTTCCCTGCAGTTAGCCAAGCGCGGGGGGTGGGGGGGAATTGGCCCAGAGCTTTTCGCGTTTGGCTAGCAAGGATCTTCCCTGATACCAGCCACACGGTGCGGGGGAGGGATAAAGCGATCATCCCAGAGAATTCATGGCAGGGTTGGGGGTGCTAGTTTGGTTCCTGCAGGGATCTTCCCTGATACCAGCCACGCGGTGGGGGGAGGTATAAAGCGATCATCCAGAGAATTGGATGGGGGGGGGGTTAGTTTGTGTTCTGCTGCTGAAGGTTAACAGGAAAACCGCAGCACTCAACGGGCTTTGCTTGGTATGTGGGAAAGGAGGGCGCAGAAGCCGAAAGACAATGGCTTACCATGGCCGCATGCAAGCCGAATTCTGTTGCCCGGACCTGCGTCTGTGATCTCTAGCAGCAAAGCCACAGGCACTCAATATTAAGAGGCAAAATGCGACCTTGCACAGAAATCACATGTGCTATGTAACGTGAATAGTGTTCGTCACCGTGAAAGTGTATAAGCATTGTTCTGCAAAATGTATCTTTTTAAAAAATTCTCTCCTTTTTTCCCTCCCTCCAGCAGCTGCAAATTTTTCAAGCTTCCCTCCTCCGTCCTGAAGGCTATCTCAGATAAGGCGTCGGAAAAAGAAGACGCGAGACGAGATGTTCGCAGAAATCATGGAATCCACCCGCAGTGAAAGAGCTCATCTGAATGAGTGGAAGGACACGGTTTCAAAGTATAGGAAAGAAGCCAGTGAATGTGAGGACAGGAGGGACCAATGTGAGGACACGAGGGACCAACGTGAGGAGAGGAGAGATGCTCAAGATGAGAGGTGGCGGCAGAAAGATCAGAGGAGGCAGGATGCAACGCTGAAGCTGCTGCGTGAGCAAACAGACATGCTCTGGCATCTGGTGGAGCTTCAGGAATGGCAGCAGGATAACAGAGTGCCGCTACAGCCCCTGTATAACCCCCCTCCCTCCTCCCCATGTTCCATAGCCTCCTAACCCAGACGTGTAAGAATGCGGGGGGGGGGGAGGGAGGCTCCGTACACCCTCCCATTCCACCCCAGTGGACAGCCCAAGCAAAAGGCTGTCATTTTTTTTACCTTTTTTTAGTGGCCTTTTCCTCCCTGCCGATCCTCCTCCCAAACCCCACCCAGGTTCTCTCCCTCTTTTTATAATCAATTAATAAAGAATAAATGATTTTAAACGATAGTGACTTTATTTCCTTTGAAAGCAAGCTGGGGGAAGGGGGAGGATGGGTTCCTTACAGAGAATGAGTCAATAAAGGGGGCGGGTTTTCATGAAGGAGAAACAAACAGAAATTTCACACTGTAGCCTGGCCAGTCATGAAACTGGTTTTCAAAGCGTCTCTGATGCGCAGCGCTTCCTGGTGTGCTCTTCTAATCGCCCTGGTGTCTGACTGAGCATAATCAGCAGCCAGGTGATTTGCCTCAGCCTCCCACCCCGCCATAAAGGTCTCCCCCTTACTTTCACAGAGATTGTGGAACACACAGCAAGCAGAAATAACAATGGGGATATTGGTTTGGCTGAGGTCTGAGCGAGTCAGTAACGATCGCCAGCAACCTTTTAAACGGCCAAATGCACATTCTACCACCATTCTGCACTTGCTCAGCCTGTAGTTGAACAGCTCCTGACTCCTGTCCAGGCTGCCTGTGTATGGCTTCATGAGCCATGGCATTAAGGGGTAGGCTGGGTCCCCAAGAATAACTATTGGCATTTCAACATCCCCAACGGTTATTTTCTGGTTCAGGAATTAAGTCCCTTGCTGCAGCCGTTTAAACAGATTAGTGTTCCTGAAGACGCGAGCGTCATGAACCCTTCCCGCCCAACCCGCGTTGATGTTGGTGAAACGTCCCTTGTGATCCACAAGTGCTTGCAGCACCATTGAAAAGTACCCCTTGTGGTTTATGTACTGGGTACCCTGGTGCTCCGGTGCCAAGATAGGGATATGGGTCCCATCTATCGCCCCACCACAGTTAGGGAATCCCATTGCAGCAAAGCCATCCACTATGACCTGCACATTTCCCAGAGTCACTATCTTTCGTAGCAGCACCTCAGTGATTGCTTTGGCTTCTTGTATCACAGCAGCCCCCACAGAAGATTTGCCCACTCCAAATTGATTCCCGACTGACCGGTAGCTGTCTGGCGTTGCAAGCTTCCACAGGGCTATCGCCACTCGCTTCTCAACTGTGAGGGCTGCTCTCATCTTGGTATTCTGGTGCTTCAGGGCAGGGGACAGCAAGTCACAAAGTTCCATGAAAGTGCCCTTACGCATGCGAAAGTTCCGCAGCCACTGGGAATCATCCCACACCTGCAACACTATGCGGTCCCACCAGTCTGTGCTTGTTTCCCGGGCCCAGAATCGGCATTCCACGGATAGAACCTGCCCCATTTATAACATGATCTCCAAAGCACTGGGGCCCGCGGTTTGAGAGAATTCTGTGTCCATGTCCATGTCCTTATCCTCGTCACGCTTGTCGCTGCGCTGGCGTCGCCGCCTCCTCCTCGCCTCATTTTTTTGGTCCTGGCTCAGCATAACCTGCACGAGAACGCGCGAGGTTTTTACAATGTTCATGACTGCTGTCTTGAGCTGAGCCGGCTCCATGCTTGCTGTGGTATGGAGTCTGCAGTGTTCACCCAGGAAAAAAGGCGCAAAATGGTTGTCTGCCGTTGCTTTCATGGAGGGAGGGGTGAGGCTGTACCCAGAACCACCTGCGACAATGTTTTTTGCCCCATCAGGCACTGGGATCTCAACCCAGAATTCCAATGGGCGGGGGAGATTGCGGGAACTATGGGATAGCTATGGGGTAACTACCCACAGTGCAACGCTCTGGAAATCGACGTTAGCCCCAGTACATGGACGCACACCGCCGAATTAATGTGCTTAGTGTGGCTGCATACATTCGATTTTATACAATTTGTTTCCAAAATTCGAATTATATAAATTCGGATTAATCCCATAGTGTAGACATACCCTAAGATGTGTGTCTGGAAACCAGGTTACTGGGCATATCTGAACTGATTTAGCCATCCCTTGGGAATCACTGTGTGAAATCCTCGATGGTGGTTGAGCTGTGGGGAGGTGTATGCACACGTGTGCACAGGGTCTGAGAGGGGTTTCTTATTCCTTAGCAAATTCTTTGCAGGGGGAAGATAGGAAAAGAAGAGTGCAAGGCTGGTAATATGAATTGAAAATCATGACTGCTTTATCTTAATAAAAAATATACATTCAAGTTGGCCTTCACGTTTCCACTGCCATTTTAGAGACCCAGCCTTTGATTTCTGTTCTGGTCCTTTGCTTTCAGGGCTAACAGCAGCTCAGGGTGTTCCAGAGGTTTCAGTCTGATACTCAGCAGTGACCCTTCTGATTGAATAAAGGGGCAGGATGGGTAGGTCCCAAAGGGAGCCCAGCCCATCTAGTCTGGAAAGCGTTGGGAGAAGGGGGGAGAAATGAAGAGACTGTTAGGGCTTTATTGAGGTCATAGGACTAGCTCCTGGATTTAAAAAGGTAAATGACACACAGCCCAGTGCTGCAGTGAGTCATGATTCAAAAACATACTTGCTGGAAAGAGACACTATTTTTTAAACATGTGGCTCTCAGTGAAACCACACTTATGAAAATTTCAAACAATGTATGTTTTGTGGCTGTTGGGACCGACTGCAGTGCTCCTCAAGGAGGCTTAAATCTTTTGGTATGAATGCAGAAGCCCTCTCTCTGCTTTGCTGAATAGAGGGACCTCCAAAAAAGCCTGAATGTGAAAAGAATTGTAACAGCTGAAAATTCCAGGCAGTGGGTTCGAGTTTTCCAAGGCCTGTTTGCTTTGGCCTGCCTCTGCCATTCCTTTCTTTCTTTAGAAGTGTGAAACTGGTTGGTGGCTGGTGTTTGTTCTGTGGTCTGTGCTAACTGTTCCATCTGTGTAAACTCTCAGGCTGGCAAAACACAGTTTAACAACACTTTCCCTTCAGCTGGCTCGAAGGAAAATGAAGGTCCTGTTAGGTGGGACCTTCAGAAACCCTACATGGAGTTTGAACACAGAGCAGGCAGGCCAGCTGTCGCCCAGATAACTATACCAATGGGAGATGCTCCCTTGTTGGTGTAGTAGCATCTTCACTGAAGTGCTACAGCTACACTGGTGCAGCTGTGCTGTGGCAGTATTTTAAGTGTAGACCTAGCCTTAGGCTTTTTGTAAATTCTACTAATCACCTAAATATCTTTATAAATCTGGCCCCTGGTCTCACTCTAGGTCTGGATGGCCAATTCAGTTCTGGAGTAAGTGTGATCCCTCTTCTGGTCTGCCAGATCAGCTGTGACCTCGGTCCAATTCCAGCTCTAGATTGCCAGATTAGTACTGACCTGGCAATCCAGAACCCGAATCCATACCAATATGGGCATTTTGTGGGTCTGGATTGCCAAGCTCTGACAAATTCTCATTCTAACTTTGGAGTGCTGGGTGATCTGTGAACCATGGTCTGAGACCTGTTGTGGAGTACAGGCTAACTGGTTCCATCCCTGGATCACAGGTTGGCTTTGACCCAAGTCTGACTATCGTCCTGGACTGATGGGTCAGTTCTGCCAGAGGTTTGAATCTGGGTGGTAGATTGACTCTGACCCATGTATGGTTGCAGCTCTGGATTGCCAAGTCAGCTCTGATCTAGAGCAGAGTTTGACTGAGTTCTTCTCTTAAAAATTCTAGGGCTAGCTTTGACTGTTTTAGAACTTTTTCTCAGGCTGTCATTTATACAGCAATGGTGACTGAAATGCTTCTTTGCCTCCCCTTTTCACACTCTACTTCTGGCCCATAGTGATCTTTTCCCTTTCTAGCATTCACTGGCTTTGCTTACAGTATGTTGTGTAGTGCCCTCACATATGGCTACATTCTCTGTTTTTGTTTTTTTGGTTTTTAATTGTGTACTTAGAGGGTATACTTTCAAAGCTATGTATGGATTTGAGCTGCCCAATTCCCATTATGCCTGATTCCCAAATACAGAAGCTGTGCTGCTAATACCCAAGTAACACTTTGAAAATGTATTGTAAAATTTAGGGTCTGCTAATGTCACAGTAAGAGAAAGATATATCTGCTCTGGGAAGCCAAGTGCTGCTCAGGAAGCAGCACTCATCGGATGCTGCTAAAACAATGTTCATGAACATTTAAATTCCTAACAGCTGTTGAGTTCTATCACGTTTGCTTTTTAGTACAGCTGGTCCAAAAATACCTTTTTTTTTTTTTTTTTGAGACCTAATTTTTTTTTACAACAAACCTGAAACTAAAAACTGAAATTTTTACTTTCAAAACTCTTTTTAAAGCAAAATGTTTTGAAACCCCAATTTATTCATTTATTTATTTATTTTAACACTTTGAGTGATTTTTGGTTTCCAGTTTGTTAAACTGGAAAACTTTGACCAACTTTCATTTTGCTCGACAAGTCCATGTTGGCTAGAAAACAAGGAGATTGATTTGTGTGAAATCCACCTAGAAAAAGATAGCATGGAGGCTGCGGGGGAGAGGGTTTGCTCACACTTACCCCCTTCCCACCCACAGTGGTAGATGTTTATTATGTAATGGAATGTCCATTCGTAATGAAGATGCCTTATATTGTTGTGTGCCCTAGCACACAAGCTCCTACCTGCTAGCACCCTTCAACCAAAGAGAAGTCAATTATTCATTAGCCTAATGTCAAATATTTGCATCAATCTAGCTATTAGAAATGTCTTCCCATTTTAAAGTTATACTGTAACAAAGTCTGAATGTGGGCAGATAACTACATGCATGCATTCTCTTATGGTGACATAGGAGATAGAGCAGATGCCTATTCCAGTGGTTCCCAAACTTGTTCCGCCATTTGTGCAGGGAAAGCCCCTGGTGGGCCAGGCCGGTTTGTTTACCTGCTGCGTCCGCAGGTTCAGCCGATCGCGTCTCCCAGTGGCTGCAGTTCGCTGCTCCAGGCCAATGGGAGCTGCTGGATGCTGCGGCCAGCACATCCCTCGGCCCGCGCCACTTCCAGCAGCTCCCATTGGCCTGGAGCAGTGAACTGCGGCTACTGGGAGACACGATCGGCCGAACCTGCGGATGCGGCAGGTAAACAAACCGGCCCGGCCCACCAGGGGCTTTCCCTGCACAAGCGGCGGAACAAGTTTGGGAACCACTGGCCTATTCGACTAACTACTCCTAACTGGGGCCTGGTCTAAACTACAGAGTTAGGTCGACATAAGCTGCCTTATGTTGACCTAACTATGTGAGTGTCAGCATTATAGGCTTGCTCCCACTGATGTAAGTGCCCTACTACACCGACATAAGAACTCCACTTCCAGGAGAGGCATATGGCTTATGTCGGTGTAGTTAGGGCAATGCAGTGTCTACACTTGCATCAGCTGTGAAACTGACAAGAAAGGCTGGTAGGTTCCCTGCTGTGAACTCTGTGCCCCGCTCACAGATGGGGCTGTCCTCCTGGGGCAGATGGCAGGGGGCTCCAGCTGTGAGCCCTGCATGACTGTCAGTGCCCAATAATGCCCCATTTTAGTCAGTGCAAGTGATCCTGGTGAGCAGGGCCGGCTCCAGCTTTTTTGCCGCCCCAAGCGGTGAAGCAGAGGGAAAAAAATATTGATAAATAAAGCCAATCGGCGGCACTTCGGCGGCAGCTTAATTGTGTCACTTCGTTCTTCGGCGGCAATTTGGTGGCGGGTCCTTCGCTCCCACTCTTCCTCTTAGGCGGCACTTCGGCGGGAGCTCAAAGAGGAAGAGAGGGACTGAGGGACCCACTGCCGAAGACCCAGACATGCCACCCCTTTCCATTGGCCGCCCCAAGCACCATCTTCCTTCGCTGGTCCCTGGAGCCGGCCCTGCTGGTGAGGACATGCTCCACTGGTGGAACGAGGCTAGTGTGGATAACAGCTGATTTAATTATTGCGGTGGCTGTAGGGCAACCTAAATTAAGTTGACCTAATTTTGTAGTGTAGAAAAAGTCATTGCAGGACTGAGCCTCAGGGAATGAATGCACATGGATCCTGCACTAGTGCCGATATCCCATTAAAGTCATTTAGGGCTCCAGGTGGGTGCATGTTTCCACCTGAGCTCATAACTCTGCAGGATCAGGGACTCAATCGTCACCCAGGCCCTGATCCTCCATTGAGCTCTGTGTGGGAGGATCTTTTTGCCTCTGCAGAGCTAAGCCAGTGAAGTTAATGTGACATTGAGCTGAGATTCTCACATGAATCCAGGATCTGGAGCTGTAAGAAACATCAAATATCATGACTCTCAATAAAATCACCAGAGTTGGCAACATTCAAATCTGAATGTTCAAAAATTGTGGTGAAGTGTCAAGCCTATCAGTGTGCTTATAAGAACAGATAATCACATCTTAAAGTTGTATACTAGAAAGTCAAGAATCCAGAACATGCATGTTGATTCTCCTCCCCACACACATTCCTTGCAAATGTGTTCAGGTTGATTCTTGAGAAAACAATTCCAAAGTAGCCCTCAGGTTCTAGTGACCTATTTCAAACTTGAACCCAGACAAATGGGCGGGTTTTTTAATGGTCACAATCAGGGCTGGCCCACAATATTTTGGCACCTGAGGCGAGGCGCTCAAATGATGCCCCCATATCCCCTCGCTTGGGCCAAAACTTTGAAAGGTCTCAATTCTGCCTTCTTCCTGTTCTACTCCTTTCATGGTACTGCTCTGCTACCTACCCCAATAAAGGAGAACTAACAACTTAAAATGCCTTGTTCAAAAATTTTAAGTAACATTTAACTTTCAAACACCTGAACAGCAAATGTAACTTTTCTTGTCTGCATAATAAACACTGGCATTTTTATCTGTTTGAATAATCAAAGTGGTGCTTTGTGTGCCTTCTTGGTTGCAAAGATTTGAACTGTTTCATGAAGGTCCACAGTCTGGGCCAGCTCATGCTCTATAGAGGTGGTTGCAAGGCCGACCAGCCTCTCCTGTGTCATTGTGGAGCGTAGATGTGTTCTAAGTAACTTAAATAAAATACATTAATGGAAATATCCTATCTCCTAGAACTGGAAGGGACATTGAAAGGTCATTGAGTCTAGCCCCCTACCTTCACTAGCAGGACCAAGTACTAATTTTGCCCCCAATCCGTAAGTGGCCCCCATCAAGGATTGAGCTCACAACGCTGGGTTTAGCAAGCCAATGCTCAAACCACTTAGCTATCCCTCTCCCCTGTGCATGTCTCTCCTGATGGGTTCTTAACCACAGCCATGGGCTGGGTGAACTGGCCACTTTCTCGCACTTGTGTACAAATGCAGTCATAGGATGGAAGAACCTCACAAGCTACAAATCAGCTGATTGGGGTTGTGCCTGCCAGACACTCCTGAGCATACAATAAAACTCAAATCTACAGCATTATGTAGTGGTTGACTATCTACTTCAGCATTCAGCAGAAGCTGATGAGACTGTCGAAATAATGCCCTGAGAAATCTAATTGGCCAATACATACGGGCATTAATTCCCTGCAAATACTAACTGAAAGAGCGTCACCCATTTAAACAAAATCAATAGTGTATTTATTTTATAGATGTCTGATAATGATCTCAGTAGAGGGTGTTTTGGGAGGACTAATGACCAGCGGGGGTTAATAGCCCCTAGCTGAACCTCAGGATGTCAGCCCCTCAAATTCAGCCATTAATCCCCATGAAAAGCCCTGTGCCTTGATTGTTTACTGCTCAAGTCTAAAAGTAATTGGACCTATCAATGGTTTCTAATAAATTAGCACTAGTCTTCCGTCATCCCCAAACTGCCTTCCTTTGATGTAGCAACATGTAATTTTCACACAAGTTCATTTCCTCTCTGCTTTAGTATAGTTGCACAGTATGTCTTCCATACTTGCAGGGGTTAATCCTAAGGGGAAAGTGCTAGTCCTCTTCCTCTGATAATAGCAGAGAGATAGCTGGCCTTCTATCTCTGGTTTAGATAAGCTGAGCTCTTTTGCAGCTCCCCCTTCTGTTTCAATCCACTTGAATAACAGCAATAGAAGCAAATGGTAAATGCCTGGCTTATCAACTTGGAGACATGATTCTACTTGCTCATATTGCTTTTCCATTGGGGCAGCTCCATTGCCTCTATGGAGCCTCTCTTGATTTGCTGCAGTGCTCACAGGAGCAGAATCAGGCCCAGTAAGCAGAGTTGGAAATAATATGGACCAAACATTAATAAAAGCAGCAGCATTTTCACAGCAATGCTAGTAATTGTTAATGAATTTGTTTTTGTTTTTAAGGCTTGACTGGGATTTTGAACTGACCAAGAAAAACTGGCACAAGGAATTAAGAATCTGAGCTTTTCATAACATACTATCTCAACATATTCCTTGTGTTGCCATTGGGATGTTTTAGCTGGGGCCAGACACTTATCAGACAAATATCTCTTAATACACAGACATCGGCTAGTCACTTGCTAAGCCCTGTAACAGAAGAGTAAACAAAACTCAATGCAAAATAAAACATCCTGCACAAGCAAAGAATCTATTTGATACTGTTTCCTAGCCCGACACAGCGTCTCCATTAAGGTTCCAATGACAGTAGATGGAAGACAGGAAGCAGGGAGGCCTCTAGGAAGGCTTCTTCGAGGCAGTGCTAAAGGTGCTTTTAGCTGCAATTACAAACTCAATTAGAAAGTCATTTTGGCACTAATGATACAACGAATGGCCGACGGTTAATGGGCTTGGCAGGCCGGCCAGCCAGTACTGAACACAGCCAAACAAAAAACAAATCAAAAGTTACAGGAGGTCAACAGTGTCAGTTCTGCTTTCTCATCTGGTGGACACAAATGTGAAATACGGCCATTCAAAATGAGCAAACCCTCTCAGCCAAAGGCCTGTCCTTAGGATCCAACCAAAGATGGGTGCTGGGTCGAAAATTCAGCTCTAGATCACCATCTGGATTTTACATGCCTCAAAGTCTGGGGCTGTTCATATGTAGGATTGTGGTTTGGCTCACCACAGTTTGAAATTTGGACCTGAAATTTCAGTTTAGAGCTATCTCCAGGTATGAATGCATTTGCCTTCTGGGAGGTGAGGACAAGGGAAGCATATAGCATATTTTTAGTTATCTATGCCAGAGAGAAGCCAATATGTTAGCCTGCTGTCCGGCCCCTCCCCTCTCTGGATTTAAAAGCTGTGTTGATATGTGGTAGAAGCCCGGTAGTGTGTTTTGCCTACAAGTTGAGTCCCAGATTAGATTAGAAATTCTCTCCTCTGCTTAAGGAGAACCCCTGGGGATTCAGACTAAGTCATGTTGATGAGATAGGAAGAGGGGTGACTGGGTTCATTCAAAAGAAGGAAATCTCAAATTTCAATTGCATGCCTGGAGTCTCTTCCTTCAATGTACAGTACAAAAGCCTGTCACCAGGCTCACAGAACTAAGCTACTATATGCTTTTGTACCTTAACTCTCTAGTATCAGTTGAGACAGGAAACACCAAATCAAGCTGGATCTCTGTGTGCACTGCATAATCTACATTAAAATGGTCTCCTGAAGCATAATGTTCAAATATTCTGAATGTGAGCATCATGACTGCAGATACAGAAAGGGGGAGATAATATAGTGGTTCTCAAACTTTTGTACTGGTGACCCCTTTCACATAGCAAGCCTCTGAGTGTGACCCCCCACCCCTTATAAATTAAAAACACTTTTAAATATATTTAACACCATTATAAATGCTGGATGCAAAGCAGGGTTTGGGGTGGAGGCTGACAGCTTGTGACACCCCCCCCATGTAATAACCTCGTGACCCCCTGAGGGGTCCCGACCCCCAGTTTGAGAATCCCTGAGATAATATGCTTTATTATAATCTAGCACGGTTTTGTTTACTTCTTACCAGGACTTTCCTTGGCTTTTCCAATATTGCTGGTGAAACACTATTACCCAGCAGCCCTTTTTGCTGGCAAAATGAAAGCGTCAGGATTTCACTTCATTTCCAATGTAAAATACCCAGGGCCAGATCAAAATCAATTACACTGGTGTAAATCCAGAGTAATTCCACTGAATATGATAAATGCACTTTTCTTTTATTATGAGCCAGAGGTGCTAGTATAATTTTTCTATTACACTTGTGCTTGGACACACATTAAAAAGACAACACTTGCTCTAAAGAGCTCTGTCTTTACATTTTAAACATCTTTAGTGGCTTCAGTCTCAGGGTCTCAAAGGGCATTGTAAATATGAATTAACACTTGTATTGCACAACACACCCGTGAGGTAGGTGGGTATTTTACTTATGGGGAAACCGAGGCACAAAAATGGACTGGCTTACACCATGATATGTTCAGTGTCAGAGTTGTAAATAGCATGTAGATATGCTAGCTAGAAGTGCTGTGCTCTCAGACCGTGCTCTCCTTCATCAGCACGGGGCAGCCTGCATTCTGGAACTCTAGCGCCATGTGACCAAAGACATAGCCTTTACATGTAAAGGCTTAGAATAGGGTTGCTAACTCTGAGGTATAAAAGCCCTGAATGTGGATAATAAAACACCTTCCTTCCTCTTAGAGCACGTGACCCTGAATTTTTCATAACATGCTTGGCCTGTCTCCAGAGAGACTGCTGTAAAATGTGTGTGCTGATCCCATCTCCAGCTCACTCGTGCTAATTAAACACCTTTGGTTCATCCCTCTTTTTAAAAAATAAAATAAAAAAAAATTGGCTGGTTCCAAGAGGATATTATTTTTAGCTCCAGAGAGTTAAAGGGGAAGGGAATTGTGCCAGATTCAGGTTGTTAGGAGATGGGGATAGAGGAAGAAACTCAGAGGGGGATCTGTAATGATTAAAATTCCATTTAATAATAAGACGGAGCCCCAGTGCATGGGCCTGGCCTAAATTAAGTGCCTGAGTTGGGAGCTCTTTCCAAAACTCCTCTCTAGATGATTTAATTAGGTGACAGCTATTTCCGGACCCACACGGCTCCACTCGACAATCAATAAAGGCTCAAGAATTTACCCTAGAATCTGATGAAGAAAACAAAGATATTCAGAATGAGACAAAGTGGCGCGGTGCGGGACTGGACCGGCTAAGCACTCAGCTGGCATGCTTTCTGCTTAGCAGCCTGACCCACACCCAGCCATTGTAATAAATGGTGTACTAGCACAATCCCGATTAGGAGGCCAGGAGGTTAATCTCCAGGTCTCTGTCTGATAAAGTCCATATCCAGACACCATACTCTGCGGTCTATTGATAATCTCAGGGCTTGCCATTATTTAGTGTCGGCGCTGGATTGAGGTGTACAGTCTGGGCCTGGCTCAAGCTGTGCAATCAATCTAAGTCAGTTTTGCTCTTTTCTTATTCTGCTTCTCTCCACTGGCCCCTCCTCCCTCTCTGTTCCGGTGATTAAAGATGCAGGATCCCTAGCTGTTTACTGACAGTGCCGAACGTTGTCTGAGGCAAGGCAAGTCTGTCATGTTAGGTAGTCTGAAGGAGAAAGGAGGGAGAACTCACTCCCACCAACTGCTAAGCTCTTTAGTCTTAATTCACACAGAACAAAATGAGGCAGCTTAATTTTATGGCACAGGTTCTTACAGAGTTAATAGATCTGTCTACTTTTTTCCACACTGGAGAAACCAAAACTTTGTGTTGCTGTGAGCCCCATAGCAATGGGTTCGGGGGGATGCAGCAACTTCATCTGAAATCCTCCTCTGGTTTTATTTTGGGTGTGATAGACGGAGTGGCCGGAGGTGCAGAGATTATAGCTACCTGGGACAGGAGTGAGTCAAAAACCTCGGGATCCCTCCCATCCCACTGCTTCCTCCCAACCCCCCAGGTTCCATGATCCACTTCCCTGTCCTCACCCAGTTAGCTGTTTTTCCCCCTCCCCTTCCTCTACTAGCCTTTGGATAGAACGTTAAGTGGCTGCTGCTGTGTTAGGCTCTGTTGGAGCAGCTACCCTGGTTCACAAGGATATGGTTTAAGTCAACCCTGTTGCTGGAAAGTGGGCTTTCCAAGGGAGCTTCAGGGAGTGAGGGACCCTCCCCCACTGAATTTCAATGGGGGTAATGTGCTTAAATCCATTATGTGCCTTTGAACACACCAGCAGGAGGCTACAATTAAGGATCCTCTAATATTTGGGTGCCCATCTTCAGATATGTGGGGCTTGTTTTTTGTTTTTTTCCCAGAGGTGCTGAGGGGGCACAACTCCAATTTAGGCCCTTAAAATCCAGGGACACTTTGAAAATGTTGGTTTAACTAAATAACCAGCTGATCAATAACACCCATGTAAAGATCACTTGCTTGTTACATAACTAACCATTAACTGTGGTTGCCAATAATCCTTGTTTATTACAAGGCAGCATTATAGAGTGGTTTGAGCATGTGGCCAGGAGTTCTCAGTTCTACAGCTGGCTCTACTACTGATTTATTAAGTCACCTTGATCCATCAAGGTACTAAGCCACTCCCACTAACTTCAATGGGGATTTGAGTGGTCAGCACTTCACAGCAGGATTGAACTCATGTGTGCTACAGACTCCTTTGTTTGTCCATCAAAGCAGGAAGATTGATCTTTATTATTGTTTGTAATGAACTTGAAATCCTCAAGAGTGTATATTCTTATTAAATATATAATAATGATTTGACTAAATCTGATGGGAACCATCTAGTTATCACACTGCTAATTAAATATCACTTGAGTGTTTTAAAAATACTTACTGAGGTTTTACAGTGATATAAAATGTGGATCCTTTATTAGATACTTGTTAATCCTCAAATTGCATTTAGCAGTGGGTAAGTAGTTAATATTTAACAAAGATTTATTAACTAAATTATAATCAGGTCTATTAGAGGGTAGAAGAATTCACTGGAAGTAGCAAATGTCTAATTGCTGGACATTTTATAATTGGACTGGCCAAAGCAAGATAAGACAGAGCTCATTCCTTCTCGCATTAAATTCAGTAGCTCTTTTGCCACTGACTTCATTGGAACAGTCTTGTTACGTGCCATAGTTTAGGAAACCATTCTGTGCTGGCAGCAGGATAAGCTAGATCAGGTTTCTCAAACTTCATTGCACTGCAACCTGCTTCTGATCACAAAAATTAATACACAACCCGGGGAAGAGGGATCGAACCCTGAGACCCACTGCCCTGGCCGGGACCGAAGCCCAAGCACTGCTGCCCTGGAGGGGGGCCAAAGCTTGAGGGCTTCAGCACTGGTGGGGAGGGGCTGTAACCTGAGCCCTGCTGCCCAAGGCTGAAGCCCTTGGGCATCGGCCTCAGCCCTGGGCAATGGGGCTCAGACTCTGGCTTGAGCCCTGGGCCTCAGCAAGTCTAATGCCCTGGAGACCTGACTAAAATGGGGTTGTGACCCACTTTGGAGTCCCAACCCACAGTTTGAGAACCACTGGAAGGGAGCTTTCGGATCTATGCTACTATGGAATTAAGCTGCTCTTATTTGAATTACTCAGGGTGACATTTTTAAAGAGGTCATAACCTGCCCTCCAATGTTGTGGGTCCAAAACTGTTGTGGTAATTGATGGGTACAAATGCTACAGTAGCATTTAGAGAGAGAAGGTGAGTGAGGTAATATCTTCTGTTGGTGAGAGAGACGAGCTTTTGAGCCACCCAGAACTTTTCACCAATAGAAGTTGGTCCAATAAAAGATACTGCCTCAGCCATCTGGTACCTCTAACAGCCTGGGACCGACATGGCTACAACAACACTGGATACACCAGCAGCATTTAGACATTTAAATACCTGATTTGCCGTCACAGTGAAGTAGTTAGAAATCTAGGCCCTGATCTTACAGTGATGTCCTCAGAAGCAAACCAATGGCATTTGTGCTACTATGAATTATGCTTAGAATTAAAATTGGGTGCAAAGTTAGGGGTCAGTTTAAAAAAAAAAATCAAGTCCTTCATCTGCTGGGTGTTTTTTACTCAAACTGATTAGAAATATTTTTAATGCTTTTAATAAACTCGTTCACAAGGGAAACATGGAGGTCTTGTATCAATACAACTAAGATTTTAAAATGCTATTTGGAGCAGTTGCTAAGTCTGAGAGTCAAAGGTGGAAAACCCCAGCACTGAGGCCGTGTTTAATACTCTTCTATGTACTTTAAAATCGCTGCCAGAAAAAGGGTGGGAAGACAAGGAGAGGAAGGGGGAGAGAGAAAAAAAGAGCTCAGCTCTCACTTACCTGACTTACAGCTTCATTCCACTGTGTTCACCACATGCATCCAAGTGCAGGGTTTCCCCTGGTGCTGCCAATCTGGACAGCTAAATATGAAGACATGAGGAGAAAAAAATCCCCAATGAATCCTGCCCATTAATTGCTGGGATTTTTTATTTGGTTTCTGTCTAGCACGGTATCTTCCATCTGAGAAAGTCATTAGTGTGGGGAAGACGGGCACTGAATAAGCATTTAACTGGAAATGGGACATGTTTGCTTTCTTTGGAAAGTGAAGGGCTGGAAGAAATAAAATTTGACAAAAGGGTGAAACTGCAAAAATAGAGCACGTGTTCCTCACCATAAAACCTTCTTCAAGGATTTTCATGCATACATACCCCATACATCTAACATCTGCCTCGAAATACCACAATTGGGGCATAATGTTACATGTGCCTGGCCTCTGAGAATTTTCCATATGCTTTTATCATATTGTTTATACTGCTAAATTTGGATTTCATGTAAAGTTAAGCCTAACAGAAGTTGAACTATGCTGCCTATAGAGCCTCAGACTTAGGTGATGTTCAATCTTCTAAATACAGCTCTCCCAAGCACCTCTTCAACCCTTTCAGTGCTATTGCAACATATTTCTGGCAGTAGCCCTTTGTCTAGCCCTGGGTGAGTACTGTGGGGAAAAAACTGTTCCTTGCAAACTCATGTTCATATTCAAGTGAAACATGGTCTATGGTCGTGCCCCTTTTTCATCATCGCCTTCTGCAACCATTTGGGCTAATCAAGTTTCACTGCTGTGGGAGCTGATGATAACAAACATTAAAGCTATGCATGCACACAATATAGTTTGTACTGGTTTTTGACCTTAGCCACAGCCCCTGAGTCAGGGGTGGTATGGAAGCTGCAGCCACTGAGGAATGGCCACGGATGGCATTTTGCTTCATACACCCTTTGGAGGGCCAGTTCCTCCCCTACTTCTTTCTTTCCATGTGGGGCAGGAATTTACCTCTGAGTACAGGGGTGGACCCAAGACTCCAACCACTCCCTTCCCACCTTCTTCTGTGTGCCTGTGCCTAACGTTGAGGTTACCTACATCAGATGTAAGGGAGCTTCTTACTCCTTGTGTAAGTTTGTAGCCCCTGCCAGAATCTAGCCCTTTGGGTCAAACGATGAGAGAAAACAAAATGTAAACTCTGCACCCAATCAAGAAATGAGTTGCCTAATTTTTGCAAGAAGATGGTCCAAAGAAAAGGTATAAAACTCTCTAAAACTCCTTTATCCTGTTTACCTGCTCCTTCTCCCTGAGAGATCCAAAGCCCTGTGGCTTTCTTCCCGTCCTCTTCTGGATTACAAGAGCACTGTCTAATCACAGAACAGAAATTATACCATGTGATTTTCAGCCAGGTGCTAGCCAGGACAGACTGAATTTTGATTTTTTAATTTTAAATCCACACAGTGAACTGTTCATGATCAACCTTTTAAAAAAAAAAAGGCAAAAAAAAAAAAAAAATCAGTGAATTTGAATAACTGATGCATTTGAGGAAAGTGCAATCAGCCAGTGGAACATTCTGCAAACAAACAAGAGACTTAATTAATTGATTAAATTATTTGTGGCAAATGTCTCACTCGGCTGTGATCCTGTATTCATTCCTGCAGTGGGCAATATACATTAAGCTTGACCTGCAATATTCTTTGCTTTCTCAATCAAAGTTCTTTCTTTATGCAAGACGCTCTGCTCAGTTTAAATATTTTTTTTTTTTATTGGTAGGCAAACAATCATTCGGGAATAGGCTGAGACTATATAAATCTTATTTTCACTTGCAAACAAAGTAGGGTCTTCAGTGGCAATAGGCTAATACATTTAACCCTGTGCATCACCTAGTTTCTCCAACCCACCCTCCACCACCCAATATGTTTTTCAGTTAGATGTTTCAGCACTATTGGCTGTTAGTTTCTATTTCCTGCCGCTTTGAAAGTACTAGTAACATCCTGATCTACTAAGCGTAGCCTATTGAGAGCCAGATACACAGGGAGAGTCTTGGGGGAAAATAAGAAATGGGAATGTCTCTCTGAACAAGAATAGTATTAAATGTTGGTTCTCACTGAGTCAAAGCCTACTTTCCCCAGAATTTGTCAAGGTAATCGCTATGGATCTCCTCAAACTGCCTCTCAGGCCGGAAGATACCGGCCGCTCTACTCACCAAGCTGATTGTATTTGCCAAGGTAGTCATCAAATTGAAATTGTTTTCTATTATTTCAGTACTTTACAATTCAACTAAAAGCTCATAAGAAGGGAGAAAGGAAGAGAGCATGTCCTATTATTCTGCACTCCCTTACATTGCAGCTAGATCCTCTCTGTTTTAAATTTGCTCCAGAAAATCTTGTTCAATTGCTGGAAAGCATCAGGACCCATATTTGGCCATTCCACGTGCCCCACTTCTCCACTTGCAATCCAGCTGAAGGGAGAGGTTCGATAGGGCTTTCTGGAGCTCTCTCATGCCTGCCTGCAGCAGCTGTCAGTTGTAATCCTCACCATGCAAGTGCCTGGCCAGTTCAGCAATTCACTTATTATGCAGACCATTCCCAGGGCCTGATCCTGAGGTCTTTATTCATTCGTCACTCTGAGTTCTATAGGAGTTTTGCCTGAGTGAGGACTTCAGGATTTAATCTATAGACTGTGATGGCTTTCACACTGTGGGTGTATGCACAGTGGGGTAGGGCAAGACTAAATTGCACAGAGAAAAAAGATAGGAAGAAAGTCTTGATTAAAAAAAAAAAACCATGCCAGGATCACTGCCCTCATCTCCTTTGTGCAGGGGGCAGTAGAGATACTGCTGTAAAAGCGAGCAGCACATCAATATTTATTGTGCCCTGCTGGAAGGGAAGCTGATCCTAAGTTCTCTCTAGTGGAGGAGGAGATATACAAGAAGGAGAACTCAGGAACTTAATGTCAAATCAAGAACATGTTCAGTTCAAATATGCACCTTGCATCTGTCCTGTATACTTCCCACTTACCTCTCCACTTGCACTTTTGAGCCAGGAAGGGAACAATAACTCCCTCCTGGAATGCACAGGGTTGGTTTGATTTGGTTCACTGAGCTGCTGAGCCTCAAAGTGTGAATTATGGGCAGTTTTCTGTAAACCACTTCAGGTGAAGAAGGAGGCGGTTGTGATTGATGCCAAGAACTTACTGAGCTGAGGTGAAAACTGTTTGCATAACTCAATGTGGTGTGACATATCAGCCCTTCCTGTTAGAAGGTGCTAGCTAGTACAACTCCAGCAGAAGGGCTGTTCTTTCATAGTGTTGACCTACGCTCTGAAAATTTCATCCTCATCTGCAATGTTTTGCCCTGAATTTTTATTACATCCTCCTACCCAGGCCTCTCTCCTCCAGCGTGGAATGCAAAATGATGGCAAAAGGCCAAATCCATCCCAGTGACTTGACCTCGACTCTAGTAAATGATTCTGCAATACAGACCCGGCTACACACAACAGTCGGATCTTTGACAGTGGCTGTCCTAGGCCATCATTCTACAGCGATTTATGCACATGCTTAACTTAAGCTCATGAGTGGTCCCATTGGGTTTCAGGGCTACATTCATACTTCTTTGCTCTACTTGTTGAGTCATCACCAGCAATGGATACAGGCAGAGGTAGGTCAGACTTCAGATGGATTTAGATCTACAACCTGGTCCTGACTCTTGCAGTAGGAATCACCCCCTGGGAATGGCTCTAACAAAGCTTGGAGGAAAGACATCACATGCAGACACTGAACCTGCCCTTTCCAACTCTGAAACCTGAAGAGACAATAACTAAAAAGCCATGTATTTGTGTTGTATCAGCATAACAGCAAAAGCTGACACTGTGTCTTTGAATACCCAGAACAAGGGGCAAAAGATATACATGCAAAGTAGGAATGGCTCAAAGGGACAGATGTCTGAGGCACATCAGCCTTCAAATGGATGTTTTGGAAGAAAACCTTGCATTTGGGAACAAACAACTCTATAGCAAGAAAACACAAACTGAAGTGCAGAGCATTCAAGTCAGGAATACAAAAGGTTAAAAGACAATACAAGAGGTTACTTATGGATTTTACTGAGAATCAAGATAACTCTTAACCAGAATGCCTGCTGTAGTGATGTTCAACAACTGCCTTAGAAGTCTAATGCAGTAGGTACATACTAAAATCTCCGTTTGCAGACTTCTATTAACCAAAGTGATCAACAAGCCTTTTACCATTCTTTAAAGCTGAGGGTAAGCCATGAAATTCAGATAGCAAATCAGAGCAAGGCCTCAAATTCCCCAGATTTCCAGGGGTTCCTTTTTGGATCCATCCTGTAGAGATACACCTGTGTGGTAAGGTTTGGATCTAGATCAAAAGCTGAAATGTCCTAGAGTTCAATAGGGTTCTGATTTACTCTTCTAGTTTGGGCATATCTCCAAAAATTCATTACAGGTGGAAATGATTGTGTTTGTCTTATACAAAAATACTGCCTCTGATGTGACTAAAGCTTTGCTTCCTCAAACTCTGTTTAAACTGTTAGTGACATTAGCTTCGCTTTCATAAGACAGAAGCTCAGCTGTTTCCATAATTCAGTGAACAGGTGTGAATGACATACTTCTACCAACTCTTCAGTATTAGCTGTGAGAAATTTCCAGTCTGGGGATTCACCAGCCTGGGTATAGACAGGCACATGGCAATAGTTCTGATGGCAATTGACAGGTTTTGGATCTTCATGAGGGCTGTTAATAAAGCACTGCTTCATGTCTTCATCGGACTGCACTTATTAAATATTACTAATATTATTGCTATTAATATTAGTTATATAATACCCAAAAGGGCTAGGAGCTTAAGAGATGTAGGAAGACAGGACCGTATCTGGATAGTTTGCAGTTTAAATAAACATACAGATTGCCTTCCTTGGGTGTTTTGGTTTTTACCTTTTATGATTTATTTTTATATAATAAAGATATGCATTCTATAACACCCCAGAGTCACCCAAGCTGGTGCACAGATGTGTAAGGCTGCAGCTCTCTGGGAGCTCTGAGCCTAGTGAAAGATTGAATGTGAGTCTGTCACTGCCCATCTTTGGGATTTATGTCCAAGGAAGGCAGCTTTGATTTAAGGTACATCCTTTGGCTCTACCCTGCGTGCATGTAGTGGTTACAAAAAAGGGTCCCTAGTGGTGATTATGGTATGCTACAGGGTGCTGGAGTGGGGCCTCCTAGTCTCCCACACATTTGTGGAAAGCTTCTCAAATAGCATTGCTCAGTGCTCCTCCCTAGAGCACCCACTAGAAACGAGACTCTTCTCATCCACGTTCTCTGTTAGTTACTTGGAATCTGGAATTCCTCAGTGCTTTACTATCAAATACTCTATATAGGTGACAGTGGGTTTCCCTTCTTGCTTTCCTTTCTTCACAGGACGGTACAATACGAATGCTGCTGTTTATCATCTCTTGTATGGCACTTCCAACAGCCTCAGTCTTGAGACTGTCCCCTCTATGCAGCATTAACCAGTGGTTCACATTCTTGAGACACAGACTATGATACCAATACAAAACACATTCTTAACGTGACTCTAAAAATTCTCATATTACACACATGATCTCGTATAGACAGTTTTCTGAGCACAAGATCTTGCCTTGGAGAATATAATTGGAAAACTAAAAAGCTCTTCAGGAGCCTGCTTGGCTATCTTGTGATGTTAGTACAACTCCACATGAGAAAAGAAATGTCTGGTGTCTTTTTTGTTTTGTTTAAACATAGCAAGAAGATCATGGTGGTTTTCTGTTGGCAGTTGCTCCACAAATGACAGGTGAGCAGAATGATTAGTACATAGTTACATTTATACTGTTCAATGAGCAGGTATGTCACTCAGAAATCTGTTTCTATCTAAAACATTTCTATAATGACAGTAGTTATTTTTAGGAAGGTGATAAATCCACTAACAAAATCAAGCAGAAAAGGGAAACAGAACTATTCACTGATTCAGGTAATTTGATTCATACCAGCATTGAGGAAAAAAGTCTGTTTTCAGCCAAGTTTAATTTGTGAAGTTAGAAATATAAATGTAAAGAATCTATTACAGCAATTAAAACCCATACTCTATCAGCATTATACCTCACCTTTGCTAAGACAGTTTGAGGCCAGTTCATATGAAAGACAAGGCACATATAAAAGACAAGATACGGCACATAAATAAGTAAAAATAAAGCATGAAATATTAGAATATTCATTCACATTCTTCTAGAAAGCTATTCTACAATAGCTATATTCACAAACTGTCAGCGTATTTCTCCAATGTGCAATTCTTGACCTACTTCAATAATAAATTACTCTCCAAGGTGAATATGTCCAAAAACATCCAGTTACGAGGCCTAATTCTATTCTCTTTTGAACTAATATAAATCTGGAGTATGATAACTCCACTGAAATTAATAGTTATATTGATGTAACAACACTGTGAGATCAGAATCAGGCTCTGTGTAGGCTGACAAAATAATCAACATACAAATTGTTTTACAGAAAACTGAACTACCCCCCAGAAAGAAGAAAACAATCTGAAAAACAATACAGCATAGCTAACATGTTAAAAGAACCTTTCCCTGATATGCAATGTGGGAACTCTGAATACATGAATGTATGAATGGCCAGACAAGAACTCCTCAGACTAATAGGAGCGAGAGGTCACGTCATAAGTTACTGGAAAAGTAATTTCCCCTAGATTTGCAATATGGTCTTGAATTTGACCTCTGATCTTTCAGTTGACTTCAAGTGGTCTGACTTCAGCTTCTCTTACACTATTAGGAGTTGAAGGTCATACCTTGTCCTTCCACATTTCCAAGATCAAGTGTTACATCAAATTATAGCCCACTCTGTAAATCTACAGAAAATTACCTATTGAACAACATTGCTTCACCATAAACTCACAATTGTTTGTGATTTCAGAGTAATCTATAGGCAAACCTCCAGTGGTTTTGTTTGTTGGGCATTTATTAATTTGCAGCAATGAAATGAATCAGTACAGTACAGTTCATTAATTTTAGAAAATATTGCATTTACCGGGTGTTGAAAAAGCTTGCTCTTCATATGATTGCCTCCACAAGTTGGGGTCTAATTAATGAAGATGGGCCTCAGTCATGATGTTCTGAATATACATATTAACCAGGATGTTTAGACTCAAGGTTTTTGGACAGGTCCATTACAGAGATAGACTCCCGGTGCAAGGATCAGCACAAGGGGACTGCTCCAAAGCTCACTGAAGTACATCGGTTAATGAACATTGCATCGGGTCCTGGATTCGAATCCATCTTTTCCCAAAGTTCAAGGAGGATTCAGGCATAGGAGAGGCAAATCTGGGACTTTGTCTAGAGTGATAAAACTTCAAGCCCAAACTATCTCTATCGTCAGTTATAATGCATCATGTCTTTTCAGCAATTTATTAATGAAGAAATTCTAGCCTCTTCTCAGCGATCACCAATTTGGTGATATAATCTATAGTATAATTCCTCCAACAGATTTGTTGTTACACTTTAGGTATTTAAGCACTCTAGCTACAACTAGCACATTTGAAATTTAGTTAATAATTCACTATAAACTACAGTCATTAGATGTGACAGAGAGATTTTCAGGGTGCGGCTCTAAAGAGGCCTTGAAGTCAATTGAGTTGCCTTTGCCTACACCAGGGCTGAATATGATCCACAAAGTGGATTAGGCAGGACACATACAGGGCCTGTTCTGGTCTCAGTTATGCTTGTGGGAATCGAAAGTAACTCTATTAAAGCCTATGTACAGGTATCTCTGTGAGCAGAATTTTACATGTAGATCAGCGTTTCTCAAAGAGGGGTCCCCAGGTCCCTGGGGCTCTCTGAGGGCAGGTCCCACTGATCAACTCCTCCCCCTCTTTCTCATTGCCTCCTGCACAGCAGGGAACAGCTGTTCAGCGGTGGGCCGGAGGGGTTGAGAGGGAGCAGGGCCGGCTTCAGGCACCAGCCGAGCAAGTTGGTGCTTGGGGCGGCAGCTTGTAGGAGGCGGCATTCTGCCCAATCCTAGGGTGGCACGGCCGCTTTTTGTTCTTGTTGTTCTGCTCCAGCTGCCCGGTAGGGGGCAGTGGCGTGGAGGACGGGAGCGTCCTGCAGCAAGCCCGGCAGGGCAGCCCGTGTCCTTCCTTCCCAGCCAACCGGAGCAGTGCGGAGCCCTCCCGGCAGGGGACACGGCAGGAGGGGCCGTGTGGCAGCGCCCCGCTGAAGCCCTGGCCGCCTCCATTCTCTCTCTCCCCCCGCTCCCTCCCCCTGCCCCCGCTAGCTGGAGCACAGCTGCAGGGCAGGGAGTCCCTCTGCACTTAAATGGCCCTGATTTTTCTGAGGCTGTGTGCTGAGCGTATTCTGAAAATCAAACTCTCATATGATGTCTCAAATGAGGTCTCCAAAAATCGAGGCATTCAAAATCACTATTTACTTTTTAAAATCTCAGCCATAATGCTTATGTCATTCCCTTGAATAACTTGCTATCCCCACATCCTTTTTCTTTCACGTTTTTCGAGGGGCAGTTAGAGAACAATAAATAACACCCTGACTGAAGAAAATGAAAGTTATTTGAGACTCCTTGTCCCCCAGATGAGGCTTTTCCAAGATCACACTTTCCTGAAAGAGCATTGCTGGATGCTAAAAATGCACATGAGCAGCAAGTATTCTGTGTCTGTCCCTCCTTGTGACTTGTGACTAATACTGAAGGGCAACAAATCAAAGGACTTCTGCTGGCAGATGTGAAAATACCAGGGAGGGGGGAAATGAGAGGCAGGCTTGAGTGCTGAGTTTGTGGGCTATGTTGCTTCATTGTTGCTCATGGGTCACCAACTGATGACTCAGCATCATAAGGGGAAACGATGATGCTGCAGTTCTGGCAAAAGCTGTCTGGCAGCCCTTCCTTTCCACATGAGATGTGGGTTTTGTTGGGTTTTTTTTTGCACTTGTAGCCAGTTTGACACCCAGCTTTGATACTCCCTGATATGGTGCTCACATTGATGGTTAGTATTTATTATTTGGACTGTGCAAGTGCCTAGAGCAGGGGTTCTCAGGACACATTTTTTGGTGGCCTCAGAGTCCGGCCACCATCTCTTGCTGGTGGCCGCTCTCACATGTTTTCCTAAAATAATTAGCTTTCGGAAAACCAAATTAATATGCACATATACACGTCCAACTCATTGTAATGTATTTATTGCTAGATAGTAAGTCTGTTGTGAAAAGTGATATTAACAAACATACAAGTATCACTTTAATCAGCCCTGCCAAGCCTGGGGACAAATTAAGCCCTGGATGGAGGGTTGGGGGAGACATTGGGGGCCAGGGGAGATGGGGCTGGGGGAGGCAGTGGGGGGGGGCTGGAGCTTGAAGCCCCACGGCTGGAGGATGGGGTCCAGGGATGGAGCCTGAAGCTGTGTGGCTGGAGCCTGGGGCCTGCCTCTGCACAGCCAGAGCCCAGGGCTGGAGCCCGAAGCCCGACAGCCAGAGCTTGCTGCCCTACCACCGCAGGGCTGAAGCCCAAAGCCTGAGCCCCACCGTCCATGGGAAGGTGGGGAACTCACTGGCTGCCTGCTCCTACAGCGTTGTGCCCCAGCTGACTCCAGAGGGGGGCAGGACCCAACCCCTGCTGCTGGCCCCAGCAACCGACACCAGGGCGGTGCATCCAGGAGCAACAGGGATGGGGAGGGGGTTCTAGTTTGCCTCGTCCTCCCCCCCCCCGCCATCACAGCCTAGAAGGCTGTGGCCACAAGAAAAGCCCTTGGTGGCCGCAAGCGAGAAATGCTGGCCTACAAGCCCCATTGTGCTGGGAGCTGTACAGACAAACACATAGCAAGAGAGGTAAGCCCTGCCTTGAATCTTTGCAATCTAAGTAAGACAAGACCCAGCCATATCCTGGGGTGTGCTGAGATTGCTGTCTGCTGTGCTGCCAGCAGTAGTTGACCATAAAGTCAGTGTAACTAGACCTGGGGGAGCCAGTCAGTGTGAGGAAATGCTATGGTAGCATAGATCCATCAAGGTGAGCACTCCATCTTCTTCCCTCCCTGTCCCCAGTGTCAGGAGCAAGGCCACAGACAGGGGTAAGGGGATGCCCCTAGGCTGCATTTAAAGTGAAGCAAGTGCATATGTGCCATACGGAATCAAGCCCCAAGAAGGGGAAAATGTCATGCAAGTTAGGGCTCTCCTCATTGTGCCATTCCTGGTGCAAGGTCCGAAGTATTTAGCTGAGGATTATACCATGCACTATAGTTACAATTAGAGCCAGATCTTGACCTGCTCTATTGTCCTGTTTCACAGGTATGCTACATTAATGGTAGTCTCAAACAAAAGATCTCTGCAGCAACATCTGTAAACCAGTCCATTCAAGACAGGCTCAGGAATGGAACAGATGGGGATGACCACTAGGCTCTGCTCTAGGGCACATATGGAGTAGAGGCCTCAGGCCACTAGTGTCCTATCAGCTCCTGTTGCCCTGTGTATGCTTCCCCCATAGCACAGACAGCCTCTCTCTCTAAGACACGTGCCCTCCGCTGTGTTCTCGTCTTCCCCATGCCTACCCCTCTCATATACTTGTTGGACTCCCCTAGGGAGACAACTACCCCCATGAGATAAATTCCTCTTGTGAGACTCATGTCCTTCCTCAGTCACACTGCCCCTGTGTGCTGTCCTCCTCATGAGACATGGAGATGAGAAGTGGCCTGGCTGAAGAAAGGAAATGGGACTCATCTCCCTACACACAGTGAGGAGGAGAAATGGAGGCTTCTCCTGGCCTGATCCTTCCTCCTCTATGAAGTAGAGTAATGGGAGAGGTCACCTCTTCCTGCCCCTGAAGAGGAATAGGAAGAGGCAGCCTCTCTCAACCTAGCCCTTATACCCACCTTGAAGAACCAAGTCACTTCCAGTTCTCCGCTGTTCTCCTCTTGAGGGAGAGAGAAAGGAGGGAGGCCTGGCAGGTGCTTCCTAATTCAAGGACAGAGGGGGAACTGAGGCACAGCCCATGTCAAGGTCAAGGTAAGATGATCATGAGAAACAATTGTTTTTGTTTGTTTTTAGAGGGACTATTTTTCATGAGTAGGTGGAAGAACACCAACATAACGAGGATCTCCAACTGTCACAGTGTAAACCCCCTAGCCGAGAGCGCAACAGTAACCCAGACTTGGCTACTGCAACACAAGCATGACACACTAGTATGAGGCAAGCAGGTTGGTTCCTGCGTGTGACAGCTGCCATCTTTGCCAACCCACTAGGGATTCAAATGGGGATGTCTAGAGCTGAAAGCATGAGTCTCTGCTGCTTGAGCTATTGAGCCAGACTCTCTCTCCGACACTTGAACAGACTCACATCCATTGTGGACTGGGCACAAAGGAAATCAGGCTGACCAGTGGGTTACCTGTGCATGGTGTGAGTCCAGCTCATAAGCCCCAGACAAGCATAGGAAATTAAGGGGTTTGCTATAGGATCATGAAAATGGAGGAGAAAGAGAGGAGAGATTATTGGCAGAGCCAAAGCTTGCAAATTTGTACCAGTGATTAAAGCATCTTACATTGTCTACAGGCTTCAGCAGATTTCACTGACAAAAGATTTCTCTCTCTCACACACACACACAACACACACACACACAAAGAATGAAATAAGCCATTAAGAAATATTTCCGCATAATGCAATTATTACAGCTGTATAATTGAATGGGGAAACCATTGATCTGTAGTAGAAAGGAAATTGCTCTTTTCATTGTGTTCCTATGAATATGTGAACATTAATCTCAATCTATAATCAACGTTCATTTCAAATCTGATTGCGTGCCACTAAACACCCGTAGCTATGCTAACATTATGTTAATACGGTTCAACATCATAGCTCCCAGCTTCACAGCACAAATATTTTTCTTTGGCAATCAATAGTAATTTCAGCTGAGTGGATGGAAGTCACGTTTTAATAGTAATCTTTCCTCCAAGCCTCCAAGTGGAAACTCGACTGGTGCCTTAACACGTCTGCAGTGCATTGCATGTAATCAGATAAATTAACCTAAAAGAGAGAGAGAGTGAAAAAAAACACAGATCAGAAATAAAAAGCAGTGCCAAGAAGCTCTACATTTTCCTGATAGATTAAAGTGCTCATTACCATGAGAGAGAGAGAGAGAGAGAGAGAGGATTTCAAGAGAAAGTTGAATTCCTTTGGCTTTGAGCCACGGCTGTACAACAGGCAGGTCACACAGTGGTGAATGCAGCATAGTGTAGGAAACTGGGATTATTCTGTAAGGAATGGGATGCCAGAAAAATCAGGCAGAGTTAATGATAATTCAGCTTCCTAGGGGTGTAGTCTCCAAGGGGAAGGATAGCCCGGTGGCTAGAATTCTAGTCTGGGAATCAGGGGACAAAGGTTCAATCACCTGCTCTGACACAGGCTTTTGGTGTGACCTTGAACCAAGATCTAACTCTGCACATTTCTGAAGTTTGCATAACTACTTTGAAGTCTTTCTGGGAGTTCTTGATGGTCCAATCCCTCTACATTCCTTCTCTGTCACATAGACTACTGGTCTCCATCTTGAACCAAGCAGTTTCCAAAACCCAGTGGCCAGAATCCATGTTACCCATTTGCCATCTTTGTGCAGGTATCCTAAGAGCACCTGACTGACATTGTATTTAATACTGTTGCTTAAAGAATCAACCTCGGAAAAGTGGTACTGGTCTACATGACCTCACCAGTTCACTATGACTGATGCAGCAATGTCCTTATCAGAAGTAATACTGTCAAGACCATAATTCTGGGAGCATGTGCCAGTAAAATGGTTGTTTTTTCTCAGAACGACAACTCAGGAATTGGTGGTGTGTCCCTGGTTACAGGGAGCTCCTCCAATCAAGGCACTGAGTCATAATAATGAGGTGCATTACTTTGAGCATTTTTGATTTTGTCAGGTTTTTCAAAAGTAGCCAGTGGTTTGGGGGGGACTTTAATTTAAGGGTGACTAAATTGAGACACCTTAAAGGAACCTAATTTTCAAAAGTTTTCAGTACCTCCCCTTGAAAACCAGGCCCCTTTTGAAATGTTTCAGGTTGAGCACCCAAAAATGGAGGTTCCCAGAATCACTGGTCCCTTCTGAAACTCTGCCATGATCATTCACCTGGCACTGATTAAAGTCCTGTCCCAATATCCATTAAGCTCAACCGTGAGAGATTTTCCAGGGGAGGTCCTCTCCTTTGGATGTTCCAAAGTCCTAGTCAAGAAGCTGATGGAAGGTTCCCAGAACATCAGGACAGGGCAATGCTCAAACCAGGAAAGGCCATCTCTACATTGGCTGTGACATTTAAGATAATTGGTTCCACTTGTTGAACTGAAGCACTTTATGTAGAGTATAACATTTATCTCTCCTATACAGCACACACAAACTTATTTGCGTCCAATCATAGCCTCGGGTTTATTTGTGAGCATGCTTGAAGAGGCTAGAAGGCTCAGCTCATAGAAGTGCCAGAAGCTTGGATCTTTATCAAAACTCTCAAAACCTCTTGGGTCTGCAAACTGAACAGGAATTAGAGGCAGCACTACAATTAAAAACATAATTGCTTTTAAATGCTTTCTTCCATACGAGTTCACTTGACCCTAGTTCTATGCCCCCGGTTTGCTGCAGAAGAAATGTTAAACTGAATCAGAAAATGGTTTTGCTCATACAATTTAGCTGTTTAGTGAAACTGCATTTAATTCAAAACTAAACACATCCCCGCTTCCTGACTGGAAGGCATGATAGCCACAGCACAGGTCCAAGATGGACAGTGAACTAAATCAAGTCAGAACTGGGTGTAAGATATGTGACCCATCTAGAAGGTCTGGCATATGATTCAGGGACATGACTGTAGCTGGATTAGCATAAAACAGTTTATAAACCAAACTTTACATGATTTAAAATGCTTTTGTTGTATTGTTACTCAGCATACAAAGTAATTGGCCACTCTCACTTTGCCATCAGTGCATTAGATATACCTCAATATTTATCATACTGCAGACATGCAATAGGGTGTACGTAAGAGTGTACGTAACGCCTGATTCTACAATCACACAGGTGTGAAACAGGAGTAACTCTACTGCCCTCAGTGGAAATATACTGCTACAAATCTGGAATAAGTGAGATTGGAATAAGTCCCATGAAGTGAACTGTGAAAAAAAGTAGTAGGCCACGTTCTTGATCCTGCTATGGCCTCTTTGTTCTAACTGGGCATTGCAAAGGGGCTGTAAAGCTGGTATAAAGCCAGGCTACCTGGGGATTCTCCTTGCACAGGGGAAATCCACAGCTACTGTATACTACCATCCTCTTGAAATCCTGGTGTAAGAGAGATTCCCAGGTGAAATGGGACACAGCTGGGGAATCTATAAAACTTAATGGCCTGTGATAGGAGGTCAGACTAGATGATTTAATGGTCCTTTCTGGTTTTAAACTCTATAAATTGTATTAAACCTTTATCATTGGGTCATCCCTGGCTACCAAAAAAAACCCAAAAAACAAAAAACCCTGGGATCATAGACAGCTAGGTGTAACTTGGAGCAACCCCAGTGCTGCTCTAAATTGTGCAGGGGGGATGAACTGATCTCTGAATTCCTCAGAATCAGGGATCTGCAAAGCTGGTCAAAAGCCACCATGGTCACTGTCACCTATTCAAATCCCATGCTCTGCACAGTTCAGATGGGAACAGATGATCTCACCCATAACCTCCTGCTGCTAATAATATAGTCAGATGTACATATGACTACAATATGATGCAGACCAGAAAGCATGGTGTGTACACATGTAATACTCGGAGGCTGCTCTCAGTGCATGTAGAAAGGGAGAATGAATTTCTCTCATCTACTGCAGATCTCCCAGGATTTCTAATTAATGAGCTAGATCCCTAGCAGGTACATATTCACTTAGCTCCTCTAACTTCAATGGAGCTACCTTGATTTATAGCAGTTAGAGCTCTGGCTCACTGTCTTTGAGCACAGGTAGGATAATAAGATGCTGCAGTATTACAATTAAATACCTCCCTATTCTGAGTGTGATAATCCACACCAATCCCTGGCACTTGTGATTTGAGTAAAATTGTCTCAAGATTATGAGCCTCAGATGTTTATAGCAATTTTGACTGGATCAGAGGTTATAGCCTCTGCTTTTTAACACTCCGCTTTTATTTGCAGGCTATGAAGTGTAATAGTTCACCATTTTGGTTTAAGTATCACAATAAAAGTCAGTGAGATGGAACAAGCAATAAGCAGCCGCTTTACATCAGTGCTGCTGAGACGGAGTGCTTAAGTCTTCATTAACCTACAGAGGAAGGAGTTACAGAAAAGACACGTGACGTAAAATGGCAGGAATGGGGCTCAGATCTCTTCTGGAATTGTGCTGGCAGGCACATTTGTTTGTGTGTATGTGTGTGTGTCTGTGTGTCTGTGCTGTTGGGCAAAAACGGTGGAAGGGCTGGAGAGTTCAGAATTAGAATAACAGGAGCGCTAGACTCTGGCATCGTCTCTGGGGACAGAATGCAAATCGGTCTGGGTTTAGGTGGGCGTACATCACTCAGGCCATGACACACCATTTTAATATCCCGGGGACAACATTTTTTATGATGCATTAGCAAGATCTTTGTTCTTCACCAGAATTTTTACTATAGTTAGCACAGTGATAACTCTTTCTTTTGCCCTTTGACTGCATTCTGATCTATGTGGATCTAATGGCAGGCATGTATTGGCAGTTTATGTATATACTCCAGGAGGGGGCAGTGAATATATAAGTATGTGGACAAATTTCAGATTGGGAAGCAGGCACAGAGAGGTTATGCAATTTGTTGAAGGCGTGGGGAGGGGGAGCGGGATTTTGAGTTGCGCTCAGCATTGACCTAACTCTGCTCTCATTGAAGTTCAGTAGTAACATTCCCATTGACTTCAGTGGGAGCAGAATTAGGCCCACAGGGAGTGCTTTTGAAAATCCTACTTCTACATCTAATGAGTAGCGCAGCAAGGAATAGAATGCCCCACACTTGACACCAAGTCCTCTGTCTGGACCACGAGACAGAAATCCCTTCCACTTCTTGCAAGCCAAGCAAAGTATATAGGCCAATTTTTTCAGAACTGTATGTGCATAATTTGCATGCACAACTACTACAGTTTTTACACACAGTTACTGCACCTGCAAATGGCCCATTTGATAACAGCATAAACTAATAATGTGCAGCATGTGCCTAAGTATTTTCCTGAAATGGGCCTTAGCTAGGCTGTTACTGAAGAAAGTTTGCTACAGCCAGCTAAGTGAGTCAGGGCCCGTTCTACAGACTTGTCTACAAAGGAGTCAATGGCCTATTACAAGCTCCAACTACTACCATTGCTAAGAGCAAACAGAGTCGCTTATTTAGTTCACTCCAGCAGCACTCAGGGATCCTCAGCCAACTGGAAGAGAATTCCCCTTGCACTGGGCCATCCTTAGTGGTCTTACACTGCCCTTCCCATCCCTCTTCCCTGGCAAGCCCCCAGCACAGTGGGACTGAGAGCAAACCCCAGGTCCAAGGACAAGGCTCAAGATGGGAGGTATGTGTCATGGTGGTCTCTGTAGCACTTACCGTTACAGATATTCTGGGCTGCTTTGGGCTGCAGGGTACTCAATGTTCAGCCTTTAGGAGGTGAACATAAATTAGAGCAGTCCCTACAGGCTCTAGTTTATGCTGGGGGTCATACCAGCCCAGAATCAGGAGAGCACAAGGTTGGCTTAAAGCCACCTTTGCTTGCCCTCCTTCTGGGCTATGCCTGAAGCACAGAATCCCAGTCCTGTGCTTTATGTGGTGTGTTAGGCCGTGGTGTTTCTGTTTTGTAAAGGTTTCAGTGAGATTGCTTCTGTTTACTTTTAAGCATAATGAAGATTGTTTCCCTTGCCTGGGGGAAGCACAAAGCAGAAATGCTGAAAATTCACTGTTCTGGCTTAATGCTTAAAGATTTTGTTGTCCAGAGAGCAGCGCTTACCCACTCTGCAACCCTTATGTCTTCTGGTACTCGCCTGGGCCTGGATCTTTTCTTTGCAATGCAGTATCTTTTGCAGTCTGTGCAGGATCTCTCTGCCTGCCAGGCTTCTGTTCAGAATCCACTGCTGCTATTAAAAACTTCCCAAACAATATACTTTTGCTTCTCTTGTGACTCACTTTTCCCCATTTCAAACCTAAATTGCCCAAGTTTTCTAGGACAGTGAATCCCTCCCTCCTACATACCAGGCAAAGAAACACAGAATATGTTTGTTTCCTGATTAAAAACCTGGAATGAAACAGTGGGTGAGGAAAACATGTCCCTTCAGGATACAAAGAGCTACCTGGCTTCCCCCATATCTGCTGCAAGGCAATATAGGGAGAAAGAGGAAGATATGGACAGAAGAACGTAACTTTTGGAGACGTGTTGAATTCCCCAGATCTGCCTCGCACATTTTGTGTGACCTTGGATAAATCACTCTTTCTCTCAGTACCTCAGTTCCCCATCTGTAAAATGGGGATAATAGCACTTGCTATTTCACAGGGGCATTGTGGGGATAAATACATTAGATTGTCCAGTGCTCAGATATTATGGTGACCAGGGCAATATGTAAAGGAGGATAAAATTAGGTTAAAATGCATGTATAAAACAATAAAGTTTCAAACTGGACTAGAACCCAGCATTTCATCTTTGCCTTTGATTTGACTACACAGCTATGGACATCAGAGGCAAACTCCATAGAGGCCATTCATTTAGGTCACAGGAAAAGTTAATCCCCATACCTCAGGGAAATTCAGTTAAATATCCCTGATGTAACCCCACAAGCACATACAACAATTAGGGCCGCATCTTTAAAGGACTTTTACTTTCATGATTAGAGCATACCCTCTCTTTTGCTCCACGATCATTCAGGAGCCAAGATGTACAGTGCTTCTTGGCATGCAGTGTATTTGCATAGCGCACACGCTTACATAGTGCAGAATTGCAAAAGCTGTCTCAAAATAACATTAAGGACAGTGTTGGATGTTAGCCAGTGCTGAGACCCAGCAGTTGAAGAAAGAGTCACAGCGCTTCTCAGAATAAATGAAAGTGGGTCCCTTTGTCATTAGCAGCTGAATCCCAGCTCTGGTTAAAGATCATGAGACCCCAAAAGGCAGGAAATTCCAAGTCCAAGTTGAAACTCTATCTTCATTCCCTCCTGTTGTGCTTACTGTATATATAATGGTGCTGTGAGAGTAGCACACAATTTTACTGTACTGTATATACCATATGTGTTGAATTACAAAAGCAAGAATACAGTGGACAGAGCTTCACCCTTAACTCTGTACTTCCTGGTTTAAGGGGGTTTGTCTAAGTGACCCTCCACTGAACTGTATTATTGTGCTTTAGGCTTTGATTTAGTTCAGTTTTTTTTTTTTAATTACTAAAGGGAATGAATGAAAAAGAAAAAAAAAAATTCTTATCCCAAACCCAAAATGTTTGAGCACCAAGAGAACAGATTTAAACACGGCCTTTGCAGCTGTTATGGCCGATCATTGAAATATGGAGTAAGATTATTTTGTTTAACTTTTTCAGTATTTCTTAGGGTGCTCGTGTTGGTGAGTGGTGCCAAGTTGACAGCCGGAGAATCAGAGGGTGCTATTTCCAGAATCACTCAGTGCTTGCCTAACTCTGCAGCCACTGAAGTCAAAGTTAGAACTCCCACTAACTTCAGGAGGAGCAGAGTTAGGCCAAGGCTAAATTTATTTTAGAAAAAATCCCACCCTAGAGACTTGTTTAACCATAGCCCAGGTACTGAGCTTTCCCAGCCCAGCCTCGCCTTACACCTTAGACTCAAAGTACATTGCAGCTGCGGCAGTGAATGGCAGCTTGTGTAGACTTATATGTGCTAGCTATACTCTAGCTAGCTCTCTAAAAATAGAAATGAAGACACTGCAGCGCAGGCTACACTCCTCTAGATATGTACATGCTTGTGGAGCCCATGCTGTGGCATTCTCACTTCTACTTTTAGTGAGCTGGCTAGAGTGGATACGTTTACACGCACTGCTATTCACAACCTGGCTGCAGTGTAGACATACCTTTAGTCTTCAGGCCCGTTCAGTCCACAGCTAAGGCAGGAAAGGAAGTGAGACCACTAACTGATTTCACATTGCTCTTTGGCAGCCAAACAGAAATTAAAACCTTCTCATTGTTCACTGCTAGCCCGGACTGAATTGGAACCCATGTCCCAGTGGTGAAAGGTACCCTATTGTATTCAATTGCCAGCCACCTGAACTATCCGATTTCTAGACACTTTATAAACATTGTATTAGTTTTTCAAGAAATGGCAGAGCTCCACCTCTGAAACTGGCTGAGGAAAGTGTGCTCTGGGTGTGTATTTAGCTGGGTATTGAAATTCACACGATACACTCAATGAATCATGAGGGTTCTCTCTTCTAAATATTTACATTACACAATTTGGGCCTCTAAAATCACCCCTGTCTGTGACTGTTTGTACACGCCAAACCCGCCAGTCGGTACTTAGGTACCTAGCTGATCTAAAGCCGTGCCTGCAATTATTTGTGTCTGCATATTTTTGAGTGCAAAAAGGAGGTAGCTTTTGAATATCTGGCTAAAGAGGCACTGGGCAAGTCTTAAATATTATTCAGGTGAGGCCTTGAAGGCTAAGTGTAAAACTGAACCGGATTTTTTTTTTTTAAACCTCAGCCACAAACCCGTGTCAGAAAGAGGTTTGGGGGAAGGGGGAGGGGGAGTAATGTCGATGAGCCCTTAACTATAGAATCAAAATACAGGGGAAAAACCATCAGGGGTCTGTGGACTCTGACGGCTTCTCCTCTTTTGCCCTGATTTATGTATTTCTCAGACCACTATAAATCTCAGCGCTTTTCCCCCACTCCCTGGCTCTGCTAATGGTAAGTAAGTGAGCAGTAGCTCACCCAGACATCCCACCCCAGGGAGAGAGGAAAAAAGCTAAAATAATCCTCCCCCCCCAGCCCATTTACTCTCTCTCCCCCCTTCACACACACACAGTTCCAAGACATGTCAGCACATGCCAGGGATTTATCTGATGCCTTTTTACATTGCTACTACTTGGTTGCAGGACTTAAGCAAGTGAGAATTTTATAACTGACTGATCAAGGTTAAATGAGAGCGGTGGTATTCACATCCCAGTGTCTGAATAATGCTCTCTGTTTTTTCCCTTGGCATCTATTTTATCCTCTTAGGCCCTTACAAAAACAAATAAACAAAAAAAAAACTATATTCATTAGACATGCCCAGCCTCTCTGAGTTGGCACCATACAGCAGATGCTTTGACAGAGTGCCGGCTTCTGGGTTGACTTCACTTGCTTCTTGAGATACAAGGCTGACTGGCAAGTCCTCTTTGGAGATAGCAGGAGCTGGAGAGCATGGTTATGGCAGTCTATGTGTGCCAAGGGCATTAGGCCACCTCACTAACAATCTGACCAATTCCACCGCCTTCCTGTTATTTACTGGTTGCATTTATCCCCGGGCAAATTTTCATTCAGCTCGACTATTTATCAGAAGTTCAACCACATAAAGAATGAGTCCTGCAGCCAGGCTAAGAAGGACAAGGGTATAGTAGTGTTGGTTAAGGCAGCATGTTCAGCCCGCCCTGTCTCTTTGGTAATTCCATCCTTCAAGATCAATAGATGTACATTCTTGGGTAACCTTCTATAACAGTGAGCAAACCTCAAAGGGTCAGATCCTCAGATAGTAGGAATTCATGTAGCTCCATTGAAATCAATGGAATTACATTGATTCACTCCACCTGAGGATCTGGCCCAGGATGTTTTTCTGTACTGTCAGAAGTGTCAGGTCTGAAAATCTGGGATGAACAGTCTCACAAGAATAGGCTCTCATGAAATCACTGGTACAACCTGCTTCTGAGGGGCAGCGGGGAACAAGGACAAATGTTCTTGTGGTATTTCAGTACTTCTGGGACCAGCAGCTAAAGATATCAGTGTCTTTTTTTGAACCTCAAAATTAATCATTTGGTTTGGGTAGCTTTTCATTGTGGCAGGGGAGGACATTCGTATTTTCTCTGCAACAGTTTGACCCTGATTGTCTCTACTCCTCAGTTTTATATATTAGCATCTGGATTCAGATAATATTCAGCATGGCGGTCTGAACAGAGTAATAAAGCCCCTGAATGTGAATACCATCCATAGCTGAATAACAGCTTGAGCCATCTCCCCTTTGCAAACGAGCCCCTCACTTCCACCATCTGCCTTCCTCTTGTCTGGTGTTTCCTCACATCCGCTAAGGGTGGCTTGGCTTGGCTTGTAGGGTTTCCTCATGCTCCACTCTGCAGTGACCACCGCCAGGGTAACTGCAGTGCCTCCTCCTAAAGCCTCTTGCCTTTGACCACAAGTGTCAGATTCAGTACTTTTAGGCTGCTTTGCCTTTCACCCAGGGGCAGATGTAGCTTCCTGGTTCAATGTGCACTATACTAAACTGTCAAGGAGGTACTGACCACCCACAGCAGTATGTTCTGCCCCAGCACTGCAACCCTAATCTTGGCTTGGTGAGGAGGGGAGGCCCAAAAGGGGGCTGGAGAGAGAGCCCGCACTCACTCACAGTGGTTGCTCCTGCCCATTGGGGCTGGGCCTGGCTCCTTGCTCTGGGCATTGTGACCTGGCGCATGGGGTCACAGCACCATTCAGGTTTGGCCTAGCCGCCCCTTGGCACTCATTCAAATTTGGCTTGGCCGTCTCTCTGTCATGATGGAGGGGCAGCCAGACCAAACCTGAGATGGAAGCTGTGTGCAATTGCACCCAGTGAATATTGCTTGATCTAGGCCTAATTTCTGTGGGTGCAGTTGCACCCATGGAACCTGGGTAAAGCCCCCCTTGCTCTCACCAGAGTTCATTTTCCTCATCTTGGGCATCACTCAGAGTAATTGACCCCAGTAAGTCAATAAATCCAAATTATCTTAAATAAAGCCAGGTTTATTTAACACACTGGAGCAAATAGAAAATAGAAAGAAAATCCATATAAATACAATTTAAAGAGAGCAGACTTGGCTGAGTCTAGAGACTATGCAAAAAGCCTTTCTGGCTTGCCAGGCAAAAATCTTCAGTTTAAAAGCACTAAGTAAAATGTACAGTATGTCTATAAAGACTCTCCCATTGACCCCCTGAATGTGGCTGTTATTAGGGTGCCGTTATTGTCTGGGCATGAGCACCCTTCCTTATAGGCAGTCACGCAGACTGTCTAATAACCACTACACACTTAGGCCCTCTCCACCCTTCCTAGCTCATGGATGCATAATCATTTGAGTTGGTTGAAAGTAGGATATTCCATTCTGCAGGAAATTTCGACATTGGTTTTCATTCAAAATAATTTCAAAATTTCCAGTGAAAAAATTCTTGAAAAATAAAATAGGTTTGATCAAAATTTTTTTTCTCAATTTTGACTTAAAAAAAAATACAGAATGAAAAATTAAAACTCTTCGTTCCAATAGTGTTGAAATGGAACATTTCAACATTCTGTAAACACTTAGTTTTGGGGGAGGGGAGTTCAAAATAAATTTTAATTGAAATCAACACATTCCTGTGAAACATTTAGGCTTTGGTGAAATGGCATTTTCCGAAGGAAAAAATGTTCTGTCTTAAAATTTGCAACCTCTAATAATGATCATTCTTTTGACCCAACTCCTATTGACTTTTAAATCATTCTATCTGGCCCTCCTTTTGATTTCAGTGGGAGTTGGATCCGGTCCAAACAGAATGCTTTTGGCATTAGATTGCCTTACAGTAGCTGAGGAAAATGGACTACAACTCTTAATTTTTTTTGCATTTCCCTTTTCCTTAGAGACAGGTTCATGAGGGTTCCAATTTCAAAATGGCATTTTCTTGGGAACTGTGAGGCTCATGTTTATTAGGCAGCATGGTGATAGAACTGCCTCTTTTAGAGAAGTTTGTAAGGCTCCATTTCTCTAGCCGATTAAAAGTTTAGGTTTACAATTGATCTGTACAGTTCATTCTTTGCTTACTGTAACTTAATATGCTTTTATAATTCTATGGATGGGATTTCTATCTTCCTGGACCTCTGCTTCAATTGCTCTTCACCCTTGGATGTTCTTTTATTTAGCCCTGTTTGATTCTTCTGTATAAAGTGCTGTGAGAGCCAGCATTACACAGACATTTAAAAGTGATTATGATTTTTTTCCCTTGGGTTAGATGTGTGTAGGCAAATTTTCCAAGCATTATATGTTAGGTAATAGTCCTATGATATTATCATCCCAATAAAGTCAGTTGGACTCGTAGGGCTAAATCACTACATAGACTGCTTTGAAGATTATGGGGCTACTCCATTTAAAAAGCAGGCTTCAGACTCTCTATTATCTTTTACTGTAGCTAAACTCACTACCAAAAATGCTAGCCATTACTATCAAAATCAACAGCTTTAAAAAAAAAAAAAACAAATCAAAACTCTGTTCTTATCACACTCCTGCTCGCATGCCAATATTTATAATGAATCATTCCCTCTGATTTGCTTATGTCACTGAATATAGTATTGTGATAAATTATGAAACGTGGAATAATGCAAGAAGGACACAATAGATCCAAATAAAACCCCCTCTTAAACATTCAGTTTGGACAGATTAATTGTGCTGTGTTAAATATGTGTTTTTGGAATCTGTGGGCAGCTTTCAATTCTCCACGGATGCATTTCTGCTCACGCCTGACCCCTGCTTTTTACATCATTTTAAGTGAAGATATTCCCAGTGCATTTCAACAACATATTTAGCATGCCATTAATTTTTCCCCTCTCAAATCTCATTCCTCTGATGCCCTGGCAGCTCAGAATATCACTAGTTCCTTCTCATTACCAGTCCTTTAGAAGAGAAGAAGGGGAAGAAAAACAGTTTTACATCTTGCAGATTTACTTGCTTCTTTCTGCATCATTTTGAATTTCTGCATCAGTTTGTCAAAAATAACCAGTGATTACCAGAGAAATAAAATAATAATTAAAATCACTTAAATTGAATCAGGAGCTCAGACAGTATGTTATATAGAACTGCAGCATTTTCATGGACTCATAGTCTGCAGCATCTGTTTGCACCCAAATGGCAAAATCCACCACTGGCTTAGATGGGTGCTGCTCTAGATGCCACATATGCTAGTGGTGAATTTAACCCAATAAATATTTTAACCATTTTCTGCATTTATTCAGAAGGAAAATCATTAAAGGCCCCAATTCAGCAAAGCACTTAAGCACATGCTTAGTATCAGTGGAAATTAAGAACATGCTTAAGTTCCTTGCTGAGTCAAAGCCTATGTACTTTGATGATATGGGGCTTTAAAAACATGCTCAAGTGTTTTGCTGACCAAGGGTTGTTTTAAGATGCATTTAATATTCTAACTGTATTCCTGTGTGTGTGTGTCTGTGCATGCCTCATGCTTGAATCTCATATCTCAGTTAATTTCTGGTCTGTAATGGCCCAGTTTCTACAATTGCAAGGGTAATGAGACTATGGTTAGAAAGTGTCAGCACGAGGCTGCAACGAGTCCTCTATTTACTGAAATTCTTGATGTACAGATGCTGGGCCAAATCTTCCTCTCAATAATACTGGTGCAACTCCAGTGGTAGCAATGAAATTGCACCATTGTACATTGGCCCTTTAGTTTCCTTTCCCTTGCACTGGTTTTGTATTGTTTGACATACCTTAAAAACAGAGCTGCAAAGCATGGATTCAAAGTTTGTCTCGTAGCTTTTTGAGGTTACCCTGTCTCCTGTGTTGAAATGCTGTTTTGTAGCTCTTTATAACACCCCTCAGTGGATCGCTATCTGTTTCTTAAATAGAAAGTAGATTAGGAGCCAGATTTTGCTCTCCCTTATGGCAGTGGAAATCTGAAGTAAATCCATTTATATAAGTTGTCTTTTCTGGGTTTACAGCAATAAGAATTATTATTATTAATAATTATTAATCATTGTTATTTACGTAGTGTAATACATGCAGATGGCACTTTACAGAAATGACAATATGCAAGTGGAAAAACAAACTCTTGATCCTTGCCCCAAGGAGCTTACGACTATGAAATATGAAGAGTTTGGTTAACACAGACATTGGCTAGGGCCCCAATGAGGACTGTGCTTAAGTATTTTGTTGAAGTCCCATTGAAGTCGGTGTTAAGCACATTAAAGATATGCACATGCTTAAATGCTTTGCTGACGAGGAATGGACTTACACACAGGTTTAAAGTTAATAACCTCTGAAGACCAAACAAAGTTACCCAAAAGCAAAAGGCATTGCAGTAAACCCTCTTAAACTTCTCCTCAACCATCCAGTCTCCCTACAGGGATTAATCGCTTCTTCCTCATGAAAAGATAATGGCGCAGGAAAACAGAGTAGGTGCAGAATAAAAATGTTGGGCAACACACACCCTTCAAAGTGCGTACGCAGCTTTCACCAACGTCAATAAAGTTTGGGCACAGGGACCAAAGATGGTATGTGGCCTTGTGTCTTTACGTGGCTTTGGTTGTGGGGGCCCCCTCCTGACTGTAAGTTCATTATAGGAATATGGGGATAGCAATTGCCTAAAACTAAATTGCATTCCTACCATGCTGTCTCCCCAGCTCATACATTATGCTAACGGTATGAATAAGGATTAACGTAGGCTTGAAAGAATTATAACACTGGCCAGTATGTCATCCCTTCAGGAGAGCCATGTCTTACATTTGTCAAGTTAAAATAATAATAATTAAAAAACCTCTCTGCAAAGTCAAAACTGCTCTCAGAAGATCGCAAGTTTAAGGAGGAAAAGGGATGGAGAACTCCATAAGAGAGAGAAGCAGAGAACAGAAGGGCATCTAGGCAGCACTCTAGGAGCTAAGGCTGTGTGCGCTTCAGAGACAGGAGAAGTTGGCTTAACCCTCCCCCCCCAGTGCTTTTTAAGAGAACTAAAGTTCTGTAAGTGTGAATCGAATAGAAATAAGACTGTAAAAAGACACCTTCATATTGAACATATCTGCTGTCAATTACCCTACTGTAAATCCAAAGTCACTCCATGAAAATCAGTAGAGTTGTACTGGCTTTACATGAGGGTAACTATGAGCAGACTTTGACTCCATATGTGCATGCAGTACAGCACTGGAAGAGTGAGTTGGATTTTAAACTGGTTCATGCATCATAAACAGAATTGTTGGGTTAGATGCAGCTGCAGGGCCAAACTGAGGGCAACATTTGTAGACAATGTGTTTGTGAACGTGTAATTAAGGGTAGAATCTAGTCTGTAGGATCCAGTGATTAATGATCAGGAAACAACCCAGCCTGACTTTCAGATACCAGGATGAGTTTGGAGAGTTGGGGGGGGGGGTCTGAATTGAGCATATTTAATTTGGAATTATAGTGACACAATAAACATGTTTTCCCCCCCCCATGTTTAAAGAGAACCTAAGTAGCAAAAAAAGAGTATTAAAAGCACAGCCCTGAGTTGGTTGAGGTATGAGGGGGACATGTTGGGACAATGCAGAGATGCTGGTGGATTTTAAGATAACTACAACCTGCTTGTTTTGGAGGGCTGGGTGATTTTACACTGTTGGGGCTGTTTTTGTTTTTGTTTTTGTTTTTTTTGAAAGGTGCAGTTTTGGGCTCTGTCTCGATGTCCTGGGAAACCTTTTCATATCAGAAAAGTTTTGCCCCCAATCCTCACTTTTTTCTAAACTCTCACAAAAGTAACTTGAGCAACACTAACCCCAGGTAAATTTATTCAACTCTCAGCTGCCCTACTCTTGCACTGGGCCTTTACCTTTTGTAGTGGATGAATGACAAGTTGTCTGTCACAAGAAGAGGGCCTCTTTGGTCACCATGCTTTCATTTCTAATTTACATCCACAGGCAGCTACAGATATCCCTCATTTTTGGCTCCCAAGGGGGAATTTTTTCATACATTCATCACTAAAGAGAATAAGCCAGTCCATCAAATGCAGAAGAACTTGGGGAAAAAAAAGTAGCCCCACATCTTTAGATTCTAATTTTGATTCGGTAATGTTAAGAAAGATCATCCGCTATGGAACAAGGTCAATGCAACAGTAGCAGCCTGGCCCGCAGAGAGTTTCCATATGCCCAGCTATTAATCATCCCATTTCTCAAAAGGTACTGACCAACCTAGCTCTGGAAATATCATTAGCAAGTAGCTAAGTGTTAAATTGCCAGGCATTTCCAGAATAAGGAGGGAAAGGAAAGGGAAGAAGAACAAAAAAAGGAAAGTTTCAAACTTTTTACACTCCAGTCAGATGGAATTGGGGCAATTGTTCTGTTGCAAATACTGTGGAGATTAATGAGGTGCACAGGCAGAGCCATGAGAAAATAGAAATGCAAAGAAGCACAGTTTCCAGAAATACAGCCACCACAATGCCATGGGGACAGATCATTTCGTACCCCTAGCAGGCATGACAGCCTAACTCTCCTAGGCATTAAAAATTGCAGGGTCAAACTTTAATCATCTTAGACCACCTCCATTCTAGGGTGCCCAACTTCTCCATCCAAAGGGGCTACGTGCCTTGATTCAGCCAGCACTTAAGCACATGCTTAGTTTGTCCAGTTTCATAGATCCTGAGTTAGGCAGTATGTCTGTAATTTAAAGTGTTAGCAAGTTTTGCCCTGTTGTGGATATTATACATACATCTTTTTGGCAAGTTCATTTTGATATACATTGATTCTTGTGGTATTAACATATGGTGTTATCTCTCATTTTATGATAAGACTCAGGCATAGGCATGCTGGGAGGCTGTATAGTCCAATGGCTGGAGTATGGAACTGGGGACTAAAGGTATGTCTACACTGCAAGTGAAGGTGGGATTGTAGCTTGGGTAGGCATATGCATACTAGCTTAAATCTGGCTAGCACAGGTAACAACAGTAGTATAGACTAGAGGCATGAGCTAAGCATGGGCTAGCGGTCCCAATAGAAGCCAGCCAGGACCCTGGGTATGTACTTTGGTTGCTAGCTGGTGTTGAAGTCCGTGCTTCCATGTCTTTACTGCTGCTATTACCTGCACTAACTAAATTAAGGTTATCATGGGTATGCCTACCCACTGTAAAATCACATCTTCACTTGCCATGTAGACATACTCAAGATTCCTAGGGTGAAATCTTGGCCTCACTGAAGTAAATGGGACTTTTGTCATTGATTTCAATGGAGCCAGGTGTCAACAGTTCGGGGCAATTGCACCTGTATTTCCCTCTGCATGGTCCCTTTAGGGCTCCCACCTTAGGATCCTGGCTCCGCAGCCCTCACCTCTCTTGGGCAGATACACACATCTCTCTCCTTCTTGACCAGTTTTCCAGGCTGCACAATTCCCTGTCACAGAGTGTTATATCCCCAACAAGTTGGACTGCCTAACCAGGCCAGCATATGCACTTTGCTTTCTCTTAGAAGCTTATGAACAGCTGTAATTGCCCTCAGTTACAAGTTACCGCACAGCTCTTTTAAGCAAGCACAATTATTCTTAAGGTGAAAGTATTACAAAGGTAACACAAACAAAAAAGTCCTATATATGTGCTAAAAGCTTACCAGAGGTCACCCATTAATCTTACAGCGCCTCAGTAGGCCCAAATCCTTCCAACCCTTTTCAAGTAGTACTGGGACTTCCCTTGGACAGAAGGTCCTATCCGGATCAGAAAGCAGGCCCTGAGTCAGTTTAAACTCAGGCTATTTATCCAAAAATCCTTTCTTTGTCTGTTGCTCTTTGGAGAACCCAGTTTGAACTGTATGTGAGCCTCTCCAGGTGCAGGTACTTCTCTGGAGATGTTACAACCTTACTGAATTTTCCTAATTATGCAGCACTGTTATTAGCTCTTGAAGGAGCTGTGGTCACCCTCCCCCATTGCATTACATAGAATCTCCGGCCCACAATGATTCATAAACTTAATACAGTAAGTTTTCCCACAAAGATTGCAGGAAACTGCGGTATCTGTTACACCAGGATTTCACCCCTAGATTTTATTCCTGACTCTGCCACTACCTTTGGGGAGATGTGTAAATCATTCAACCACACACTGCGTCTCCGCTTCCCCATCTCTAAAATGGGGATAATTATACTGTATCTCTCAAGGGACTAGAAAGTACTTTCTCAGTTGCAGATAAAAGACGTGCAAAATACAGTATTATGAGGGTGATACCACTTAATATTGTCTTGCCCAAAGAGGGTAGAGACACTCAGCTTTCAACCTAGTGAACACAACACAGCCTAGGTGTGGTATATTAGGAAGCAATTGTCACTCCCTGATGTGTCATATTGTGTGTCAAGCCACTGATTTGTAAATAACTCTGGAAAGGAGTTACCCTGGTTGTGAAAAAAATGCCTAAAGCCATGCTCTCTAGGATATCCCTTGAGCAATATGTGTCTGTGTTGCAGAATTTACCATCACGGCAAGAGAGGTTTGAAACAAACTCTAAAAAACCCAGTTTAGTTCAATGAAATTCAATATTCCTTACACCCGGCTTTTAAGAGCAGCAAATACAATTTCAACTGTTGTTCTAGGGTTGTAGGTGTGATCCTGACCTTGCTGTATTCAATGGACTGTGTGTGGGGAGGGGGGTGAAATAGGGGCAGGGGAAGGGTGGTGTCAGAAACCAGCTACTGAAAAGTTTCAACACTTAGTGGCTGGAACACTTAAACAGTCAGTTTAAATGACTTTTGTGTTTTACCTGCTTTTGCCACCACACACACGACTTGTCATTTTAAGTCTACATTTTCTAATGTTCTGTTCCATAACTGGAGGGTATACAGTTGGAGCCACAGAAGTGTAATATTCTGACAGCTGTTTCCTTTGCTAGCAGTTTATTTAAGCACATTATTTGGTGCAATTTAGATCTCATTCAGATCTGCTTCAGGAACTTAAGACTCTTATTTCTCCAAATGCTTGTCTGTCTGTCTGACACCACTTCTCACAGCATTTTTCAACCATTAGTTAATCAAACTCAAAAAGAAAATGAATAGTTTGTTGAGCTAGATTTAACCCTTTTGTGGGTGCCAGGAAATCTTTGGACGCAAAAACGATGAGAAGCAGATACTGCTGTTGAGAACAGCATGAAAAAATGTGTCATTTCCATTTATAAGATTGTTCCAGAACTTGGATTAAATGGAACAAATTAACTGATTTGATTGGAAAATGATGCAATTTAAAAACTACATGGAAATTCCCCTTCTCTACAAAACTACTGCATTCTCTGGAGCCTAAGAATTTTGGGTATGTCTACAGTGCAATTAAAAACTCACAGCTGTCTCATACCCACTGACTCAGGTTCGCTGGGCTCGGACTAATGGGTTATTTAATTGTGCTGTAGATGTTCGGGCTATAGCTGCAGCCTGAGCTCTGGGACCCTCCCACCTTGCAGGGTCCCACAGCCTGGGCTCCAGACTGAACCTGAATGTCTACATTGCAGTTAAACAGCCTGTTAGCCCGAGCCCTGCAAACCCATGTCAGCTGGCACAAGCCAGCCGTGGGTTTTTAATTGCACTGTAGACATAGCTGGATGGTCTCTATGCTTTTGTGCTGTTATGAGGGTAGATGGAGAGGGGAAATAGATTGTCCCTAGCCCTTAAGTGAGTTTCCAGGATGGGAGCATATAAGAGGCCTTATCCCCTGCCTTGCACACTCTATGAAAGTGTCAGGGATAATTATGATCCCAGCACAATCTCCTGTTACCTCCAGACCACACATCATCCCAAAGAGGGTGAGGAGGAGGCAGCACCTAACTGACCCTACTGCAGATTCTTGTATTTTATTGATATTTGTAGAGTTACGGGCAAGCTGGTTTGGATGAAGATAAGAACCAATCTGGATTCAAATGGAACCTTCGTTGAGGTCTGAACAAGTTTAGTAGCAAGCTAGTCTGAACCCTTCTGCAGGAGCTAAAATGAATCCCCTGTTGTCTGTTGTGCATGGAGTCTTTCGGATGAAGCTAATGCTCAAACCGGGCGTGTAGAGGTGGGTGTAATTGGAATGGGGATCACAGCATCATGCTTTTTTCCTTCATCTGAGCATTGGATGAGAGTTAGAAGAGCAGGGCTGTGCCTGGGAATCATCTTCCCGTCTGATTTACTCAACTCTGACAAAACCCAGAAATCCTGCCTATTCTCATCACAATAAACTCTTGCGCCCTGTGACCGAGTTGGTGCTATTGTCTGCGCCAGTGCTCTTGTCCAAACCTGTGTGTGCAGCAGGAGTGGCTGACATTAAGTAATCGCAGTGTGGCTCAGCAGTAAGAGACATCAGTCTCCCAGAAGTAATTAAATTAACCAGGTTTACATAGGCAATTGCCACATGCTTTGGATTCTCAAACACGCTGCCAAGCTCTCTGGCTGATTTAAGGTGTAGGGGAGAAAAATGGGTCTGGAGATGATTGTCCCAGGCAGAAAGCCCAGCATATGACTCTACCCTGAGTCAAAGTGATGTCGGCACCTGTCTAGCAGTGAGAGATGATGACACAGTTCTGAGCACCAGCATTCAGGGAGGTGTGAGTGTGACTACAGATCTCTTGAATGGGGGCACAAGTCCTTAACAAGCCTTTCCAAGACACAAACCACAACTACCCTTCCAGCACTATCAGTATCACTATTTGTAATGGGTGGCAGTGCGTTGGGTGATTGGAGAAGGGAGGGCAACTCAGTCACTTACTTGGTGCCATATCCTTGAATCTTCTTTTCCTTAGCCCTGGTCTACACTACGAGGTTAGGTCGAATTTAGCTCCATTAGGTCCATTTTATAGGCAATGTGTCTACACAACCAACACCATTCTGTCGACCTAAAGGGCTCTTAAAATTGACCGCTGTACTCCTCCCCGGTGAGGGGAGTAGCGCTAAAATCAACCTTGCTGGGTTGAATTTGGGGTAGTGCAGATGCAATTCAACAGAATTGGCCTTCTGGAGCTATGCCAGAGTGCTCCAATGTGACTGCTCTGGACAGCACTTTCAACTCCGATGCACTAGCCAAGTACGCAGGAAAAGCCCCAGGAAATTTTGAATTTCATTTCCTGTTTGGTCAGCGTGGCGAGCTCAGCAGCACAAGTGACCATGCAGTCCCAGAATCGCAAACGAGCTCCAGCATGGACCGAACGGGAGACACTGGATCTGATTGCTGTATGGGGAGAAGCATCGGTGCAGGCTGAACTCCAATCAAAAAGAAGAAATGCTAATATATTTGCCAAAATCGCACAGGGCATGGTGAAGAGAGGCTACATCAGGGACACACAGCAGTGCCGCGTGAAAGTTAAGGAGCTCAGGCAGGCCTACCAAAAGACAAAGGAGGGTCTGACCTCAGAGCATTCAGCATCCCCTTCCACACTGTGCGCTTCCCACAGTGAGTCCGCACAGGCAGAAATCCTGGGGAAGCCAGAGAGCCCTGCACCCCAATTCCACAGTCAGACCTGACTCTCAGCCAGCCAATAAAACAGAAGGTTTATTAGACAATAGGAACACAGTCTGAAACAGAGCTTGTAGGTACAGAAACAGGACCCCTAAGTCAGGTCCATCTTGGGGGCAGGGAGGCCAGACTCTGGGTTGGGCCTCCCTCTCTTTCCCCAGCCAGCTCCAAACTGAAACTCTCAGCCCCTCCTCTGACCTTTGTCTCTTTCCCGGGCCAGGAGGCCACCTGATCTCTTTGTTCTCCAACACCTTCAGATGGCACTTGCAGGGGAGGGGCCCAGGCCATCATTTGCCAGGAGACAGGGGTGTCGGCCATTCTCTGTGCAGACAGCATCACACTGGCTTTCTAAGGTTCTGCAACAATCACACACCCTTATCCCACCAAATAGATACTTAAGAAATGCATGGGGAAACTGAGGCACACATACAGTAGTCAGAGAAAACATTAAGAACATTCCCATTTCATCACAGTTTCACCTGGTCAAAAACAGGTAAAGTTTCCCCCACAATAATTTCTTGGTGAATATTTTATCCAACTCTAGTGCAAGAATGAGTTTCACAAGAACATGTGCAAAACAATACTGTTAAGTTCCTTAGATATCGCAACAGTGGGTAAGCAAAACCAACTAAGTATGGAGGATAGAATGCTGGTCCAGGAAACCTGAGTCCATTTCCAGTTTTGCCAGTAACCTGCTGTGAGCTAGGCCCCTCTCATTTCAAGTCTCTGGGCCACTGGTTCCCTGGCCTTTGTCTATCTTCTCTATTTATATTGTAAGCTCCTCAGAGCAGGTCTGTCTGGTCTCACTCTGTGTTTGTGTTTGTAAAGGGCCTAACAAAATGAAGCCTTGATCTCAGTAGGGGACTAAGTGCACTATTGTAATACTAGTATAACCTTGCTACCAGGTGCTGTTGGCAGAATCAAGGATCAGGTTCAAATAGACAGGAGTCCACTTTAAAAATAACAAACCCCCTGTGTTAAGTCTCCACCCAGAATTTCTGAGGTCATGAACTATCTTTTCTGGGTGCCCTTATTGGCAATACTTCCCCACTCACAAGGACTGAATCTGTGTATGAAATAAGAAAACCTTTACTAGAGAGAAAGGGACCACTGAAAGTGCTTGGGGGAAACACAGCAACTGTATATCTAAATGAATAACTAAACACCCCCAACAGTAATGTTGGCAGTAGTCTGTTAACTTGGTGTCCCACCAGAGTGATCATCCAATAGGAAAATATCCCTTTCCCACATCACTTCCCCTTTCCCATCCACCTAACCACACTCATTGTTTGGTGTCGGTGGGTAGTGCAGTCACAAAGTCCCGAGGTGCACACAAGCAGGCCTGTCTCCAGGCCCCAGGGAAGCATTGCTTGGTCCTGTATTGAGGCACAACCACCTAACACAGCTATAGTAATTTCAGCTTTATGTACTGGCTGGGTGGGAGGGGCTTTACTGGAGGTCACTCAGATTTGCTGCTGTCTACTGAAGCTGCAGCAAAGCGCTCTCCCTCCATTGCACCCCGTCCAAGTGTAACCCACACATCTCCTGGTGGTGTTCTGTCCCCTCTAATGGCACCGAGACCACTTAGAGATTAATGAGTGCTACAGCCTTGGGCCATGTGGCTTTTAGCTCATGCAACAGAGGCTCATGCATTAAGCGTCAGAGGTCCCAGATTCGATCCTACCCGCCGAGGACTGGGATCTGTCAGTGTTACAAGTGGGGGCTCATCCAGGATATCAACTGGGAAGTCTCTGAAGCTCGGGATGCACTTCCACAGCTAGGAGAAGTATGTAACCCCCATACCTCCTGGGCATGGTGTTCTGTCCCCTCTAGTGGCACCGAAACCACTTAGAGATTAATGAGTCTGCTACCGCCTTAGCTAAGAGCCACGTGGCTTTTAGCTCACGCATTAAGCACCAGAGGTCCTGGGTTCAATCCCACCCGCTGACAACTGGGGTCTGTCAGTGTTACACAAGCACCACCTCTATCTGTCTCATCTCTCATCCGGACTCTTCCCTGGTAACTTTGCAGAGAAGTCCTCAATCTGTACTATCCATCACCGCAAAATCCTTTCAATAGCACAGGATCCTGTGAGAGGGGAACCAGTAACATAGGACCTTTGAGCAGAGTTCTTGTGACTGGGCATACACTCTTTACTAAAGACAGCAGTCCATTTTCCCTCTCTCTTTTCTCCATTCAGATCAACTGCCTAACTAATTCTGAGTTTGTTCATTGACTCCCAAAGTATTGCTGGAGGAATTCTGGGTAGAACGCTTATGCAAATAAAGTTCTCTGTAGCTCTACTCCGTTGTTCACCAGTAGAGGAGCAGAGAGCTCTTTTCCTCTAGCGCTTCTGTCCATCTGGGGTTCTGAGTAAATATCTTACGCAGAAGATACAGCTCTGTAGTTATTCTGTAATCTGTTCACCAACAGATGGGAGCAGAGAGTTCCTTACCCTCTCAAGCTTCAGGCCTCAGGGCTTACACTAGTTAGAAGAAGAAAAGAAGGTAACAATTTCACACAGTACTTATACTTATCCATAGACTGTGATGAATGCCCTGCTTTCAAATGTCCCAAAGATGTATGATTTAGCATGGCCAACCTACACAATCAGTCTCTCTCTCACACACACTCATCTATGCAATGCCGAAAAGAGCATGCATAAATTCACATCTTTCCTTCCCCCTACTCTTCTTGTGATCTTCAGAACTGCATCTACTTAGGAGGAGCTCTCCGCACACTGCTGACTTGTCTGAATTAATAAAAGAATGAGCCCTGTCTCCAGCTAAGTAGTCCTTTCCATCACCCTGGCTTCCACCAATGCCTGGTACAGGCTTCGGCAGGGGTCATGCCAATGTGTTTTATATTGTTCACCCATGCAGTAAAAGGGTGCTGCACAGTCAGAGAACTGGAGAGGGAAACAAAAACTCAAACTAGAATCAAAAACAAGTAGAACAGATATTGTGTGCATTGGTTTAGTGTCACTAGTGCAAAGGTCTGGACCATTTGTAGTATTCTGAACATGACCTTATCAGAGAACCAGAAATAAATTACACCCCCAGAATGATAGTAGAGTGTATGAGTTTGGACTATTTTTCTGACACCCCAACCTCATTGTATCCCACCCCAAAGATTTTGTCTAGGGATTTCCTTTTCTTCCCAGAATAGCAGATTAAAAAGAAAACATATTTTGTTTTAAAGTCTGAACTGTATTTCAGGGTTGAAAACAAGCCATTAAAAAAAAATCCTAGGTGTCTATGCCAAGTCTATGAATTACTAATAACAGACGTGCTGGCTCTGAGAAAGCCTCATTTGGCAAACTTTTACTGGTATCTTCTCAGCAGTGTTTCTTGCAGGTGTCAGGATGCAGTGAGATTAGCAGATACCATCAAAGCTCTTGGACAGGGTTACCCCTTTATTGGAAGATGTCTCTGTTCACGTTCAAGGGACTAGAGTGGTATTTGTCCTTTGTGATGGGGGTGGGGGAAGGTGCTCTTCCTTCTGAGTAACTTCTTCCCTCTTCACCTTGAATATAAAAGGATTGAGAGAAGTAGACTTGGGCTGGGTCTACACTACCTGCCTGAATCGGCAGGTAGAAATCAACCTCTCGGGGATCCCGATGCTCTTACTCCACCAGCGGAGGTGGGAGTATGCGCCGTCGACGGGAAGCCGCAGAGGTCGATTTTGCCGCCGTCCTCACAGCGGGATAAGTCGGCTGTGATACGTCGAATTCAGCTACGCTATTCACGTAGCTGAATTTGCGTATCTTAAATTGACTCCCCCCTGTAGTGTAGATGTAGCCATAGACAATGATTGTCTCTCCTCTTCCTGGAGCTACCAGCTGGCTCCACTGAAGTCAATGGGAGCTTTGCAGACAGGACTCCATAGGCGCCTCACTTGAATCAGCACATGCCCTACCTGCACTGAGGTAGAAATTTCTCCAGCCAAGGATGTTTTGTTAGGGATTGTGCTGGGTTGCTCCTGGCCGTCGTACCTTAAATTCCCTCCAAGCAGGCACTCGATTGCCAGGGCTCTGTGCCCTGGGATACGCCAGCAAAAGCTAATGCACCATGGGATTTAATCAAACTTTTTCTTTCTGTCTTCCTGTTTTTCTTTCTCCAAATACAGATACAAGTGACAGCTTCATCATTAATGACATACTTGTATAATTGCTAGAGCGGTCAAAGAAATTTTGATGGACCCATATTCCATTTGGATATGACATTCTATTGAAATTGAAATGTTTCAGGAAATCAGGCTGATTTTGCTAGATTTCAGCTTTGTTAGAAAACCAGAGGGGAAAAAGGTTCTCACAATGTTGAAATGTCACAACTTTTTGTTCTTACTTTTTAAAAAATGTATAATATAATATAAATTAGTATTTTGAAAAAAAAATGGAACAAAGCATTTCAAACAACTCAAAACAATTTTTAAGATTTTTCCTTCACAGAGTATTTTGAAATGTTCAGGTTTTGTTCCCATTCTCAACAAAGCCACATTTCAAATTCTTGAAATCCTTTGCAAAATTAAACTTCTGTCATCTGCACAGCTCTAACAATTGTACAGTGGAACAAGCAAAGGTGTAGGAAATATCCATTGCAGGCAGGCAGATTTTGAGAGACCCTAAAGGGAATGAGGAAGCTCTCTATTATGTATATACGGCATTTGCTACAAAGAGATCTTGCATCACAGAACACGGTTAACATACAAAATATGAACCTTTAATCAAAGGGTCACCACTGTATACCCCGGTGCTTGCAGTGTTACAAGTCTTGTAATGAATAAACTTCCAGAGCTACATGAAACCCCTGTGAGATTTCACTTCCTGAATAGTTTAGTAAAAATGTAAAATAAAATAAAATAAAAAAGAAATAACTTGTAAGCAAGATAAGCAAATTTGTAACATTTGCAACTTGATACATATGATCTGGAATAATGAGTTTTCAGAAATGACACTATTTAGGTTCAACGTGATAATAAGCACAGACATATCCCATGTTGATCTCAAATTGTTTCTCCTGGGAGACTTATTAAATAGTAGTAGATCTCATATCATTTTTACTAAGAACTGACTAATTGGACCAAAGAAATATTACATCATCAGAGAGGGAAAAAACAAAATATTGATGACAGGTAACAATGCTGTGGGTGATCTGGCAAATCTTAAAAAGGTAATGATTCTTCTGAATGGTAAGTGAGAGGAATTCCCAGATGTATGACTGTATTTGTTTCACATTTTGTTGACCAGCTCTAATAAATAGAGCAAGAGATCATGTGACTTAGGTGACAAAACACATAGTTTTCGGGGAGAACTTTTGAAGAAATTCTCTGAGCAGATCAAAACCATTGGCTGCAATTTGTTTGCATCAGTTATTCATTGAACAAATCTGAATAATGGACAAATCTGTAAAAATCATGGTATGTTCACATACAGGTTATGAACCAAGCAAAACGGATGAATTCAGTGAATAAATTGCTCATAATGAATAATTCAGCCTGCTGTGCTAGTTACTGCAAGTACCTGGGTTGGGAAATGTTGAGTTTTTAATGGTGGGTAGCGTACAGGACTTATTAACATTTTGTTACAGTGCAAGGATAAATGCAATTAGCAAAACTAGTTAATTTCTACAATGTAACTTATACTGTAAAAGCACTTAAGCACATTCTTAATGTTAAGTACATCAGTAGTCCCAGCAAAGTCACTGATATTCATGTGTTTAAAGCTAAGCACATGCTTAAATGATTGGCTAGATCAAGTCCTTGCCCCTTGTACAAGCAGTTGCATTAGTATAAGCAATACCTAAACAGCTGAGAGAACATAAATAAAAAAAAACCACCCTAAATTAGTTAGAATTTGACCTGAGTCTCCACATATTATTCATCATAACTTTTTCTACATCAAAGAGATTCTATCTGAGGCCTTGGAGGTTGTATTTTTCTCAGGGGGCCATTGTGTGTGTGATCCACAAAGCTGTCTCATCAAGTAATTGAGCGCCATGCTGCCGCTGGGATGTGTCAAGTTACACAAAGAAAATTATGCTTTTTTAATGTCTATAAAATAGGAGTTCAAGGGGGCTTTTTAACTTAGGAAGCATAACCACAAGGAAAAAAATCTCTCTCAAAATGTGCAGATGAAGAAAAAAGTCCCCCCCCCCCCCCCACTTCCTTCTCCATAAATAATAATGCCAGGAATCAGAAGCAGGAGGTGAATGCTGAGCAGGGAGGAAGAACTTCAATGCACACCTCCTGGAACAGACAAAGAGTAACCACCAGTGAAACATGACATCAGTAGAATGGCTTCTGCTGCTAAAGAAAACGAGACCTGGGAATGTTGTATGATCATATATTCCCCGCCTAGTCTCAGCTGAACTCACAACATGGAGAGGTGTAAAAGGTTTCTCAGATCAGCACCGTGACCCAAATTCAGCATAAAGCCCATGTTCAAGTCCCATTGATATTGACGGGACATAAGTATGTGCTTCAGGATAAATGTGCTTAAGTGCTTGGCTGAATTGGGGTCTGCCTGAGGATTGTTACTAGTTCATGAAATGTAATGATTGTTTAAGGAGATGATTTTTTTAACGTTGCTATATATTAATATTGGGTCACGGTGCTGATCTGAGAAACCTTTATATGGTGAGGTGGAAAGCCTCCCGTGGTTTGACCCAGTATGTTGTGTACATAGGTAACCTATGGAACTGTGTGGTCTTGTTACTGTTACTCTGATGCCATCCCACCTTCCATTTAATGTGTTACACTTGTTTCCTCTTGTCCTAAGTTAGATAATAAGCTCTTGGGGGCAGGGATCTTGTCTTATTATATGTTTTGATCAGCTCCTAGCACAACATGGCCCTAAAAGTGAGATTATTAGAAGTATGCAGCTCTGGCCTAACTCGGCTCCTGGGTGTTTTACCATTGACATCATGGGGAGCAGAGTTAGGACAACTGCTTCTGAAATCCCACCCTCCAGTCCAAATAACTCAGCAGCAAGTGCTTAGCACCTGTCTGGCTGTGGCCAATAGGCTCCAGTACTGCTTCCATTGAAGTTAATGGGCATTTTGTCATTAACTTCCAATGGGACCTAGATCAGGCCCCTGCTTTTTAAAGTCTCAGATTTTGAACTGCTGTGAGTCTCAGGAACTCAGGACAAGCTTCTTCATTGCAGAGGATGTATGTAGTCCTCTGTTCAGTGTGTGTTACATATCCCCCATATGTATGTATCCGTGGATGATAGGAGTTTGTTCTTGGTTTGAGAACCTGCGTCCAGTCCTTAACTCAAGCTGTAGAGACTCATAGTTCTGGAGTTCACTAATTCAGTTGCTGGTGCCAGTCAGTGGGTGGCCTGCCCATCATGACAGTGCTCAAACTTAGAGCTGGATGCATACTGTAAAACTATTCATGGACATTTCTTTAATAAACCCCATACATTTATTTGTAATCCCCCTCACACCACTTTTGTTTTGTTTTGCTGCTGAGTTATTTGGACTGGAGGGTGGGATTTCAGAAGCAGTTGTCCTAACTCTGCTCCCCATGATGTCAATGGTAAAACACCCAGGAGCCGAGTTAGGCCAGAGCTGCATACTTCTAATAATCTCACCTTTAGGGCCATGTTGTGCTAGGAGCTGATCAAAACAAAATCACCACTCAGACCTTTAATGCAACCCAGCATGCTTGCTTTCCCTATTATTGCTAGGCTTTGAGATGATGGATTCTTTCTGCTGTCACTCCACATCCTTTTTTTGATCACTATCAATATGTCCATTCAAAAAAAAAAAAATCCCTTTTGCTCTATGTTGACCCAATCTTTATGGTTTTTGTCCTGGTGCCCTTGAATGAAGGCTCCCTCTTCTTTGCTGTTCACTAACACTCTCCGTTTTGTGTCATCTAATAACATGCACACTTCGCTTCCAATTTCCTTCACCCATGGGTCACTGATGCATGAACAAGCCTGGGCTCCAGACTGCTCCCTGTACTGCACGTTTCACCTCCCACTATTACCCCATCCATATCCATTTACCATCACTTTCTAACTTGTCTAACCTCACTTACCAAGTCATTTTTTTTATCCAATTCAGAATTTCACTATCCATGCCAGACTTATTAGCCTTAAGTCTTTTATGCAATACAGTATCAAAAAAGCCTTGCGGAAGTCCAAGTCAATTACGTCCGCTACTTCACCCCTGTCAGCTCTCATTGTCACCTCTCCTCCTGGAAGTTAATCATACTTGTTAAGGATGACCTCCTCTTTATAAATGGATGCTGCTGACTGTTCTTGAATAGCCTACCTGTCCAAGAGCTCTTCTGTTTTGTCTCTGGTATCCTTCCCAGTATTAGCCTGATATGTATATATATTTTTGTCCCAGACTCGCCTTACCCATATTGCTGTCTATCGAGCCTATAATTGTTTTTCTGCCTGTGAGGAATTGATTATTATTATTATTTTATTTATTCATCTTGCACCTAGAGGCTTCAACCAGGCCCAAGTCCCTATTGTGCTAGGCATCGGACTATCACAATGTGAGAGACATGTCTGCCTGTGGAGCTTGCCAAGCCAGACAAGGAGTGGGAAGGGAATTACAGGCAGAGACAGGGGAAATGACTTGCCATAGGTCAAACAGCAGATTACGATTCAAAGCAGAGATATGAACAGAACCCTGGTTCTCTGATGCCCTCCCCAATGTCCTATCCATAGACCATGTCTCACCTAATTAACATCTCTTCAGCTGGCTCCTGTCTTTTTTTCCACAAAAAGCAAGCGATGTCTTTGCAATGGGATCCCACTAGGAAAGGGAAACCAGCTCCAAGCTTTGTGCACAGTGTTCATATGTAACCATTAGCAAAGGCTACTCAGATTGCAGCTCAGAACAGCAAAGCTAGCACATGGGAGGCAGAGCTGAATGTGAATTTGGGGACCAGAAATGGTCTGGGTAGCATATCAGACACAAATAAGAATGTTATGCAATTCAGAACAAAAACAATAAGGACTGACAGTGAGGGACTAAGTGATTGATTTTCAGCAGTGCTGATCACAGTCGCTTCAGAAATCGGGCCATCAGAGCATAAGTAAGAGCTTTACTTCACACAGTTCTATCAAAATGCCTCAGTGGTGACCTGCAACCCACTCTGCTATTCGAGTGATAGGCTTCTTTTTGGAAGACAACACTAATCATGGGTCAGCTTGTGTTTCATGTAGACAAATGCCCTGTAAGGGCTACCTAATTCATTTCCATTGTACAATACAGCCTAAGCCGTGATTTGAACCCAAATATCCCAATATGAAATAAACCATTAAGCTCCTTATAATGTCTGAGGTTTTCAGTCAGATGATCTGCTCGTCTGAAACTGATATTTTAATCCCAGTGTATCTCAAATTCTTACCCAGGAAATGATCTTTGTTAAAACTATGGATTTTGAACCACAGACACAGGGGAAAACCCAGGTATCTCTAGTTGCTGCCTTGAACATCTGATAAGTACAAAAATTCTGAACCTCTTCCCACTCCCCCATAATTAGAATTGCACAAAGCATAAAGACTTGAATACTCTCCCATTTTATACACAAGGCATGAGGTGTTTGCAGCCTCTGAGCTCATTCCAAGACCCTCCGGTCTAGGGCATGTCTTGTGTAATATGCTGTACAGATAGACTATATGGATACGTTGCAGACTGTCAGAGCACAGGCAGCAGTCAGAGCTGTTTGAAAAGTTTTGCCAATCAAATGAAATTGAGCTTTCCTGAAGAAAAGGTTGAAGAAAGTCAACCCCAATCACAACCCTGGCAGTGAGGATTTGCATATATTTGCCGTTAATAGAAAGCATTTTTTTCATCAAAACAGTCATGTTGCTGAAAAGGACTGTTAAGTGTCACTTCTCTCTTGCACTAGTTAGCCATGAAATTGTCCCTAATATGTCCAACTATTTCAAGTATCACATAACTGTGACTCCTCCGTGGCAACTTCTCTATGTATATCTAGGTCTAAATCAAGATGTTGCATATTATGATGGGCAAAGTAATATGAGTTCTGTCTTCTCTGCAAAGTGAGGAAAGGGCCATCATAACTCAAGAGATGTGAGACAAATCAGACATTAGCAACATCTACCTATAAGTTTGTTTATAGGAACATAGATAAACTCATTACATGTTAACTGCGAGCCTAACCCTGCACACCCGGTCAGGCTAGTGGTGAGCTATTTTCACTGGCTTCGGTGGGAATATTTATATGGCTAAGGAATACTGGTGTGAGTGAAGGTTTCGGTTGTTTTGGGCTATCCTCTCAACAACAGAACCATCCACCAACTAACCACAACTTCTTTCTATCTATCAATCAATCAGTCTATCCTGCATATAGTTATAACTAGATATAGGAGCCATACAAAGTTAGCTTCTTCCATGTTTTAGCAGCAGACAGTTATTGCAAGAGAAGCTCCCATGAAGTGGCAGAGACCATGCACTGCATTAGCATCCAAGCAGGCAGTGTAAAAAATCAGATCTGATTCTGCCTGTGGAAGATAAATGAGCCAGAGTCCCCAATGCCCAAGATTTGGTCATCTCTTTATGAGTTCTGAAGTACCTATTAGCAGCTTTGATGAGTGCTGGGGGAGATGAAGTCTAGCTTGAACAATGTTAGAGAGCTGAATCAAATCACTTGAAATCTCCCAGAGGGAGAAACAGCCTGAGCTGGTTATATACACTGCATCCTTTTCCTCTATTGCCTATAAGGTTTATATGAACACTCTGTTGGGAAAAAAAATGTAAGCACTTTTTCAGCAAAATCTCCTTAGAATTTACTCATATATCTAATAGCTACTTCTCTGGCAATTTTATGTACATGGTTAGACAGTTTCTCTGTAGCTTTTATCTCTACTCTGCGTCTTCACTTTTATTTTATGAGGAGGTGCCACTTTCTAAAAGAGGCATGTGAAAGCAAACTTTCCATCATGTCCACCACTTGGCACTGGCCATGCAGTGTGCCATGTTCATGAGAACAATGTTTTCCCTAAGGGACTGTGTGCTGTGTAGCCAAGGAGTGCATTAGCCTTTTGCCTCTATGTCTTCTTGGTTGATTACATTACCAGAGAAAATAAGTTTGAGAGGACTCAGCCTAGTCCTCTAGTGGATGTTTATTTGCCTATACCACAAACCACCCTGCAGTTTTGACATAGCTGCCAACCTCTGCCCAGGAGAGACTCGGGATGAACAGACTAAGTTGAGATGGGCTCGTGTTATGCAGTTTAGGTCTAGAATTGGGTCCAAGTTTGGCAGTATTTGGATTTGGTGTTCTGGGCCAGCCTTTGGCTGGCTTATGCCCTACTTTATTATTTGTATTACAGCTATGCATTATACCAGCTGAGATCAGGAAACATCTCCCCCCCACCCCCCCTGCATTTGTGCTAGGAGATGCACATAAACAGAGTAGCTCCTGCCCCAAAGATCCTACAGTCTACATAGGCAAGACAGACAAAGAGTGGGAGAAAGTTGTCCCAATTTTATAGGTGGGGAACTGACTAATGGAGGTTTTGTGACTTGCCCAAGCTCACACAAGAAGTCTATAGCCAAGCTAGTAAAATGAATTCATATCATCCAAGACCCAGGACCACCTTTCCTATTGTGCATTACAAGGCATTGTGGGAGGAAATCTTGTGCAATGTCTGATCACAATATGCCTGGCTCAATAAAAAGGAAAAAGAGTCTGACATCAATGGAACTGCACCCATTTACACCAGCTGAGGATCTGGCCCACTGACTTCAGGGGAGTTGCCCTTGATTCACACTGGTGAGACCAGAATCCAGCTTATTTTCTCCAGCTGGAATACATTAACTCTTAGCCAAAAGTACAAGGCATTTGGTTGCTGGAAGGATGAGCAGAGATCCAACTGACCTCAGTTAGTAGTTTAAAATACATTTGGTGGATGCTTTGAAGCAGATTTTAATGCCAGTCATCCATGCTGCACTCACACGCAAAAAAATCATGTCACTCCATGTCAGAGCTCAGAGCTGGATTACTCATGCCTTATATTGATGACTGGGTGGCAACTCTGGAGCCTTGATCTTTCCATATCACCAGTGGACGCCGTTAGTACTTTTTTTCACCGCAGGGAGTTTGGAACATAATATCCAGCCCAATTTATAAGGAAAATGAATTGGATTTGAAGCAAGACTGACTTTTATACAGAAGCCAATGACGTGACACCCGGGGCAATAGTAACAAGGACTTGTTTGTGGTTCTGCACAAGGATACGTGTGACTACCTTGGTTCCTGTGAAGCCATTTGTTGTACCTAATGGGCAGTTTGGGTTTTGCTAAAAGGATAAATGGGAAAGCGCCTGTGCAGATTGACCCAGAAACAGTTCATGATCGCTGTGTCACACAGCAGCTAAGTTGCCAGCAAACCACAGATGATTTTATGCCCTGCAAAGCCTGCTGCTTTTTACTCTCCGTCAATCAGGACTGTGTCTTTTCATTTTCTTTTCCTTATATTTCCTAGGATCGGGGTGGTAATTCATATAAAAGATACAGGGCTAGAGCCTTTGCTATGTATAGGCAAATTTGGGGCCACTCCACTGCCTGAAAGCCGGAGTAGCTGGCCAAGTGTTGCATAACAAGGATCCAAGGGTAGCCAAACGCTGTACCTTTTCTCTGTGACTAATGCAGGGAATGTGTCCCAGGAGTCCTTGTGCGCTACAATCTCTGGGTGTTGTAATGGTCCCTTAAAGCCAGGCTGTTTTAACTTATGCCAGGGATCTGGCTCACTTCACAGAGGCCTCCAGGTCAGGGGCGCCAGCTTTGCAGCTTGCCCTTGTCTCAGCTGCACTGAGCAGTTCTCAGAACTGCACCTCAATGCTGCTGGGCAAAAATTTTAAAACAAAACTTTTTGATGTAAAATGCAGCTTCGGCAACAATGAATATCTGTCTGATTTCATCCCTACAGAATCTTAGACAGATATTACAGACATTGTTCTATAGAGTTTAATAGAGAAGGATATTCTTCGCGAAGAAACAAATTGTAAATTTATGTTGATTGCCCCAAATTGTTCAGAAAAAAATCCAAACAAATGGAAATGTTTCATTTCAACCTTTTCCGAATGAAACATTCTGATTTTTTATTTCAAAATGTCTTTTAATTTTATTTTTTTAAAAAACATTTTAAAATGGTCAAAATCAAAATGAAATGTTTTGTTTCACTCCAAACCATTTCCCCCCAATTTTTTGATTTGCTGAAAATGAAAAAAAAAAATAAAAAATTCATGCGGTTCTGCTCCTCAGCTGGTGAACACCATGGAGAACAAAGCATTCAGAATCATGCAAGGAATTCAAAGGACATAAATGACCCTGCCTTGAAGCCTATGGGATCCATACAGGGCTTCCTACATTATGAGAACAATAGGATGTCAGAAGCACATGGGAAAGCCATAGAAGCATGGTTAAGCCATGACCCTTAAAGATTACTGAAGGAAACCAGTAAAACTAAAAGGGGAAACAAGTCCCATTGTAAACCCATCTACCTCACCCAATAAGGTTGGTCTGTGAGTTGTGGTTTTGAATGCCCACAAAATGCTCACCACCATCCTGCAAAGTCCACAGTACTACTCCAGGGACTATGTTGTCTTGCGATTTCCAGGGCCGTGGGACTGCTCACTGGGAAATGAATTTTCCCATAAAGGGTCATCTAGGGAAGAAGGCTGATCTCGCAGGTTCCCAGAGTTTTATAGTTCCCAGAGTTATAGCAGTCACAGAAAACCACAATCTTTTTATGGCACCTGACGACCATGCAGGATGCTACTGTGAGGTCAGCTAATGACCAGTCAGTCCTACACAGCAGCAATCCTCTGAGGATGGTGTACCAGGGCAGCATGAAGAGTTTGGGGCCCATTCTGTTACTGAAACATAGTACACTGTAGTGTTGGAAACCAAATATAACCTCTTGTCATTAAGCATAGGAGCTGGAAACAAAAATTGATAGTAGCCAGTCATGCCAGCAGATGATACCAGTTCCTAACCAGTTGGATAATTGTGACATGCCTCTGAGTCAGTGTCCCCTCACCCTCATGAATACACAGGTATATGGACCAATGGCTGCTGAAATCATATAGGGCACTACAGTGCCTCAGGAAGACATGGCAGTAACAGGATGTGCAGGAGATCAGAACACAATACTTTGTGCCTCATGGCAACTATAATCAGTGTCATATTGCCCCTCCCCCCAATTCCTCCATGTGGTATACACCACACGTTGTAAGCTCATTCAACCTTCTCCATGGTTTGGCCAGGTGCACTATAGCATATTACATGGATCTCATATCCATGCTGTTTGCCTTTATGTGTATCGGTTTAAGATTCTATAGGGATGAAATCAATCAGTTGTTACAGAAATTATTCTATAGAATTTAATACAGAAGGATATTCTTCACATAGAGTGCTTATGCCAGCCAATGGGATTCTACAGCAGCCAGTGGGAGTCTATATTCTCTATTATATGCCATAGAATTTTTCATGAAATGGCTATTTGCTCTGCCCAGACGTTTGAGCCACCTGGAACAGTTTTTCATTACGCTGCCTCTGCTCACTTTGCTAATGTGAAGCCCTGAGAGCAGGCAGAGGGAGGGATTCAGGGAAGCTCCTATTTTTCAACCAGGTGCCCAGTGCTGCCACTGTTCATTGCCTCTGTATGTATTGTTTCTAAAGCTCTGGGGTCCAGAGAACACTGTGCCAGGGGCTCTCACCACTTTGTGTACTCTGCACTGATTGAGACCTTTTCTCTCTGCTGCATTATGTGCTTCCGATGGGTCAGTTGGGGCCCTATATTTCATCTTCATACCTCCACCCTATACACATATACAGGCTCTGTCTCGCTCTTCCACACAAATCCCTCTTGATAAACACCCATAGCTCTGTAGGTGCCTCACCCCCTGGGCTGTCTGCATGATCACCTTAAAGGGAAACACTGAAAGGTAAATGTTGCTAAACGTCAACAGTAAACTCCAGAGACTGTCAGAGTGAAAACCAGGGCGAACAAGCCTGTTTTATATAATGTGTTGGTAGCTGTGTCAGTGACTCCTAAGGTGCATTATCCAGGCTTTCTAATGTAAGTGCAATAAGAGGCTGTTAGGAAGCTAACACTGACTGCAGGACTTTGTGGCTATACGCTGCCTCGGCGTTATTCCAGCTACAAGCAGACTGGGGTGAGGTAAAGCGATCAATCCTGTTATAAACATCTCCACACAGCAGTTGCATGACTTCTGAATGGCTCAGATACAGTAAATTGAACTCTGCATCAGATTTTTAAACCTGGATCTTCACGAGCAGGCAAAGTAACAGCAGTAAATGCAACCCTCTCTAATACAGAGGGCGCTTTCTTGCCTTCAGCAACTCATAACTTTGGGTACAAGCAAACCTTCTACTTGGCAATGCTAACTGAAGCCCTGACTAATAGTGTTCTTTCTTTCTTTCTTTCTTTCTTTCTTTCTTCATATGCAGAAAGGGCAACAGCCCTAGAACAGTCACTGCATTGTCTTGGGACCTGCTTTAATCCACTGAAGTCCCCGAGGAATACTAGAGCTGCGTTAAATGGGCTTCAAAGGCAGAAGTCGGAATGAGGTGTGATAGGAAACCAGCTCTTACTAACTGGTTCACTTCAGGCTAGCTTTAAATAAATTGCAGCTCTGAGCTGCCTGGACGTTGACAACAGGGCTGTGATATTTGTGGCTGTAATGCAGAGAATTTCAGCCTTTTAAACCAGGAATGGGAGAACTTGAAAGGACTGAGAGTAAATCTGGGCGATTGTAAAACAGAAACAAAACAACCCTCTCAGTAAAGACTCCATTCAAATTTCCCCAGATAGTCTCTCTCATGAAGAAATCTTAACTGGCTTTGAGCATAACATATGGCCACTCCTGCCTTACCTTTTTCCAATGGCAGTGGGCTCAGAAAACACCCTCTGGCCTGAATTTTCAAAACAGCTCAGACTGATGGATGCTAAGCTCTTAAAAATCTGTCCATAAGCATCGCAATGTGAGCTGCTGGGCCTGAACTCCATAGAAAATCTGGCCCCAGTTGTGGGTGCTGGGCCCTTGAAAATCTGGTCCTGAGCTCTGGAGAAAATGTGGCCCCACTGCCTTAGAGAGTTTTCTGATTAGTATATTTTATGGGAGGAGTCAAGTCCTTTGATGTCCAAGAGGCTGATGTGCTAGCACAGATAATTCTGGGTGTAACTTTGCATCCAATTTTGGGAGTGTAGAAACTCTGCTAGATGGGCTGAAATTTTGGCCCATGAAATCTAAATTCACAAGTGTGACTTACCCCATTCCTCCTTCAGTCAGAGACTGACTCTTTGCCACTAATCATATTCCTGCTTTTCAGGTTTGGTCAGTGTTTAGGTCTAAGATTGTTTCTGCTTTTCTCTTGGCTATTTTGTCCATCCCTAATTTGCACTCCTATCTGCACTGCATTGTCAATATAGTTACTGGTTGTCACGATTATTGGGTGAAATCCTCAACTGGTGTAAATCAGTCACTTCATTGGAGCCCTTTATTTATATCAGCTGAGGATCTGGCCCATTTCTTAAAACAAAGGCGCCTTGCCTTGGAAAGCTCACAAAGCTATTCATAGTCTATTCTGTTGCGTGCATCATCATTGGTTGCTAGGGAAGATACTCAAAGCAGAGAACACAGCTCAGTTTCAGAACAGTGGGTTGAGTTTGCAGGGCTGGCTGCTGGAATAATCTTGTTTTGAGCAAACTTGATCTGGAAAGATGTTGATGGAGACGAAGGATACTTTACACCACTTTGGCAGTGTATAAGGGCCTTAAAATAAGTGTAAACGTAATCCATCCCTAGATGTTGAACAGCAAAATGTCATTTGTACCGTCATTTCTCCAACCAAAACCACTCTTCAATTTAGCTGTCCCTTTATAAATTAGAAGAGCCCCACTCTAAACCAGCATGGTTAGAATTAAACCCTAGCAAACAAAGGCTTTTGGGGCAGTGCACAGCAAAAAGGAAGAAATCAGTAAACTAAACAAATACCATGGAAAAACACAAACCTCACAGCAAGAGTTCCCACCCGACCTTTCCCTGGGTATGGTGCTATGTAGCGTACATCTGCTCCACTTCCCATCATGGCTTGACTCTCTCCAATATCGGCCTTTGTTAAAAGACTGTGAGTCAAAAAGACCTTAAGTGATGCAAAGCCACAGAAGAGTTTGACCAAAAACCAGCAGGGGTTAGTGAAAACAGGGAGTGTTGGCTAACCGAGAACCAGAATGCAAGCAAATCAAGCTTCCTGCCTGGAAAGACATTTTGTGTGAAAAGTTCAGAAGCTGAGAGTTTGGGCAGGATTCCTTTCACTTATGGGAGCGGGAGTGGGGGGAGGACATATTTTGTGGGTGATGAAAAAACATGTTATTAGCTCTGTGGACCATCGTCTCATGCTGAACGATAATTTGAGAACTGAACTCATTCATCCTGGGCAGCAGCATCTACGAACTCTAATACAGGCGATGAGTGTCTTTAACAAAAGTATCTAGAGGAAATGCCATGATTTGGATATAGAATTAAGGTTCCCTTGTGAGCTTTTACATCTGTAACCCTTGTCTTCCCATACAGCACCTCATGCCCCTACCTTGCTATAGCCTCATCCCTGGCTGTGTTAAATCTTCTTAAGGGAAAGACTGCTGCTGGCCCAATGCACCACCATAGGTGAGTAGTGCGAAAAGCACTCTCTCACCTTTATCGTGACCACACATTGTGGTACAGGGGAGAGAGCAGGCATGATGAGGCTACTTCTATTAACAGCTGATGTAAAGAGCTGCACAAGGAAGCAGTTTGCTGGATACAACAAAAAGTTTTATTGGTCCTACAAACTCAACGAACTATGCTATATAGTCATGTGCACCACCACCTAGCACCTTGTCCATGAACTACTATTTACATAGCGAGGGAGATGAATAATAGATTTTTCAGTTCACTGGTAATTCTGAAAAACTGAAAAAAATTTGGTTGATGCTAAGGCAAATATTCTTGATGATGCAAAATGTCGATTAAAAAAAATTCCTTTTGGATCAAGCCAAACATTTTGTCTGAGCTGAAATGAAATGTTGTATTTTGATGTCAAGGGTTTTTGAAAGAAAATGGATACACTGAAAGACATTTCAAAACTTCTTGTTTCAAATGGAGAAACCCAAATGCTTCCTTTCCAAAATGTTGAAACAAAACATTTGGGCTTTTTCAGAATTGTGTGTGTGTGGGGGGGGTGGGGTGGGGGGTTGGTTCAACCCAAACAATTCAGCAAAACTCACGCAAAATGTTTTGCCAGAAAAAATGTTTTGGCTGAAAATTTGTGCCCAGCTCCATTTATGTATGAATAAGTATAGAGCACTCTTGTAACAATTACTACTAGCTCCTTTCTGCAGGTGGGTGGGAAATGGGTTTGACTCTGCTTCCTCACTCCCAATGCAGCAGGTGGTCAAGACTAGCCAGTATAGAAGGAGAAGCAATCTGTTCCTGGCCAAGTGCTGGCACAGACTACTGCCTCCTGGAGGAAAAGGGCAACCAAATAATTAATTCTGACTCAGTCACAGTTCATGGCCTGCTCTTCTCCTAGGGCAATGCAGCTCTGTGCCACCCCTTACTCAGGTCAGATTATAAGGTTACAATTGGTCCCAAGAGTTATAAAGTCCTCAGGGCTGGGAGCTCTCATTTGCTTGTCTGTAGAATGCCCCACGCGCTATGATACCATAATAATTATAAACACGAATGACAAAGACAAGCAAATTTTTATAAATTGAAAGAAATGTCAAAACTAAAAGTTGTGATGGGGTGTAAACCCCACACAGATGAACAAAGGGTTAACAGGAGACTGAAAGCTCAGTGTCCCTCATGGCTGCACCTGGAAGATGTTTCAAGCTTGATTTGTTACCAAACCCTGCTGGGGAGGAGCTGAGTCTTCTTCATAAAGGAAAGAAATGAAAACTACAGGGGAGATTCCAGAAAGGAGCCCAGGACATAGAGGGTTAGAGTTCCTTCTCTCTGGGAAAGAAACCATTGGGAAGCTGAAGGAAAGGGGCTATTCCTGGTGATAATCCCTGGGAAAGGGGCAAGGCTCCAGGGTGTAGTCCTGGGAGTCTGTATTCTACAACAGGGAGCTGCGGAGAACCCAGGAGGACTAAAAGCTCAAGTTCAAGTGGGTGGAGGTTGCTGTAGTTGGGTTTGTTTTGTTTGGGGTTTTCTACATTGTGTTGGGGAATACTGGGGGGAAGCCTGGGAACCTGCTACCCCGAGAGAAGAATGGGACTACAGAGGAGGCCAAGATGGGCAGAAAATGCTGTGCTGATGACTGCAGCTGCATGGGACACTTTGTATGGGATATTGATATCCTAGAAGGAGTGAGACTTTATAGTGACATGGCTGGAGGGCTAAGTCACAAGAAGAAGCAGACCAGTGTAGGGACGAGTGGCTACTGATAGGAGATACCAGATGAGGAGATCCTGATTTAGCACAATGTGGTGACTGGTGAGTCACTGTTCTACAGGCACAAGTTTGTTATTTTAGCCCCCACCGCTATGAAGAATTGTCCTGCCTGCTAACCTGCTGCCAGGTATCCCAGTTGCCATTGGCAGAGCTCCATAAGCCATGGATGGACTTACTATTGTGTTTATGATATGTCTACCCCCTCATCTGAAAACTAAACAGGCCCTTGAGCTCCTAAAATAGCAATTCAGCCATGTACACAAAAGACAGTCCTGCCTCTCCGCCTGACCTAAGAAGAGTTCTTCCTATTACCACTCTTGTAAAACATCGCATTAAGGTTTCTCTTTGCAAAATGAGTCTTGAATCAAGCAAATTCTAACAAAAATATAGTAAAGAACAGATTCTGAGAACAGAGACAGATAGAAATCCAGCAGTGGGCTGTGAGTTGGAGATATGTAAAATAGCATCCAATCCAATCCAGGGGAATACTTTTCAGTTATAACTGGCTCATCCAATTCACTCCCACTAGCAAAGAAGTGCCAATCACATTCCTCCCCCATGCACACCCATGGTGGCAGCTGCACCATAAGGAGGGGATTCATCCCATTGAGAAGGCAGCTTGAAACTCAGGCCACATTTCCCCTAGAGAAGAGCTGATTTTCCTGTCCCTGCTAGCTGGCCCCATTCATCTGTGGGACTGTGCTGGCTTGCTCTAGGTCCCCTGATCAAGTGAAGGCCATGAGTGCTGTGCACTGATACAACCATTTTTCTGGCATTTCTGCCCTTGGACACCCAGAGTTTTCATTCTGCTGGTGTTCCATGAATTGACCCCATGTGTTTTATAGAAATGAACATCTGACCAAGGGGTGAATGACTGAACGTTGTTACCGTCTGATGGGTGTTGGGTGCCTGAATGTGATCTGAGTTATTTCTCGGTTCCGTACCTAGTGGACAGGTGTCCACATTACAAACACCAATAACTGGTTAACTGGCCATCCTGTTGGCAGCATCAGCAGCTCTAAGGCTAAGAAGTCTGCTGGAGGTCAGGTCAGGGTTGAAGCACATTGGATGCAGGGAGACAAAGGAAGAGCAGGGAAGCTTTCTGTGATGTAACTAGTCAGTAATTGGAGGATTTCATTTTTCAGGGTTGCCGTCTAGCACTAAGGGGCTAATCTTGCCCACACTGAAGTCAATGGGAGTTTGGTCATTGACCTGAAGGAGAGAAGGATCAGGCCCAAAGTTCACTTAAAAATGAAGAAAGGGTAAAAAGAAATAAAGAGCAAGGAATGAGAGAGAGAGAGAGAGAGAGAGAGATGATGATGATGATCTGTGGGCTGGACATTTTCGGTGTAGGTTTATCCTCACGCATCCACAAAGAAAATGGCACAGTCCTCTGTTTTGTTCTCATCTCCAATTTACTGCAAATGATTTCCCATTTGGATGTGTAGAATTATTAGCGAGGCCCTAAAAATGGATCTGGAAATGACACCTGAAGTTGCCCATTATCCATTTTAACTCTGTCTTTATTAAAAGCAAGTCTGGAGAGGGGGCAGCCGTCCAGTGTCAGGTTTCAATTGTTTAGTTACTAATCTAATCAGTGACAATTTGTGTGTTTAGATTTATGACTTTAACAAAAATTAAAAATATCCTTTTACAAAAGGCTGTTCTAGGGAGGATAATGACACCAATACAATCTGGGTTTATTATCTTTTTCTTTGTTATTGGGGTTTTTTTACATTACACGTGTTCAGTGAAGCTGAAAATGATATTTTTGATAATGGGCACACAGTGTACGTTTAAGAGGGCTGGATGACAATATGAGACTTTGTTAAGGAAAAGAGGATGCAACAAATATCTAGAATAGGAATCATTAATGAAGGGAAAGCTTTTTCCTACGGAAGGTGACATCTTACTGCTTCTTGGGTTTCCTCCTCTGTTTGTAAGATGCTTTGGAGGTCAAATCTAAACTTAGGTCTTTCCTGATAAGATGTAATAAAACTTAGGCAATTAAAAATCTTACATCCCTGTTCTTAAGAGTGGAGGGGTTTAGCCCCAAGGCCCAGGTTAAATTCCGATTTGAGTAACTATTTCCTGCCTACCTAAAATGCAGTTTCTTCTGGATATGATCTTCTTTATTTCTCATCCTAAAATACTTTGCAGTGTTGTTGCATGTTTTTAAACAGCTCCCCAAAGATGGGTGCATTTCATTTCCAGGTATTATTATTATTTATTATCTGTATTGTGGTATCGCCTAGGACTCCTAGTAATGGGCCAGGTCCTCATTGTGCTCGGTGCTCTACAAACACAGAACAAAAAAGATGATTCCTGCAGCAAAGAGCTCACAATTGAATGTAGAACCCACATTATCTAAAATTCTCCTTTTCCCCAAAGTAGGGTCCGTGACTTAATTTAGACCCACTGTCTTTATGGGGGTTTTGTGGGCTACAGAGCTGCCCCTGGGCAGGGCATCTTGCAGGGTAAGGATTTTGTCTCACAAAGTGAGTCACTTACATGAGAATAATTCTCTCTTATTAGAATGTATTCAGACAACAAGGTTCTCTGTACCCCATTTGATTTAGATGAATGTGGTTCTAATAGAAATAGTTTGTCGAGTGCCTTGGGGTACTCTGGGATGAAGATGTTATGATGAAGATGTTATATCATTGTAAATTATTTCTTTTTATTAATTCATCTATTTATTTTGTTAACAATATAAAGCTACAAAAGGCCATATAAAAAGAAAAATCTAATTGGTCAGCTCTGAGAAATGGAGAGTCAGCAGCAACGTTAGACTTATTTGGTTCCCCCACTTCCAAAATAAAAACAATAACACTTCCAGAAGTGTGTTTCTGTGTGTATTAAAACATTTCAAACCTCTCATTGCAGCTGAATAATTCACAGCAAATAAGTTGCTCTGTGAGTTTCGCTGCTTTTTCTACTTGTGCAATATACACAGCCCTTTCCTCAAATGGCTTCATTCATTCAAATATACTCACAATTTTATGATGTTGTTTTTGTACTCTATGAACTAATAGTGAACACATCATTGTGAGAATTCATAGAGACATAATCACCGTGAAGATTTTGAAACTGACTAATGTACAGTTCAGTTTTCTGATCCCTTTAAGGAACATGCACTGTACAGTGCAGCCAACTCTTGCTGTCTTTTTGCAAGTCTCATGATATTTGGTGGGTTTTTTTCTTAAAGCTCCAGTTTCTGGAATCAAGTGATTACATGAGGATCTCTGCTTTCATTTTAAAAGAGAGATGTTTCTGAAGTTGTCATCAGGGGACACTACTACAAACAGTAGCTGTTTCCTGCCCCTGGCTAGTCTCCCCCAACATCTCCACAGCCACAGTCATATGGCATTCACACAGTGAAGCAGCTATGGGACTGGGAGAAGGAGGGTGGAAAGATATTATGACATTTTGGCCCTGCTCCCCTTTCCCTGAGTGACCGCTGAATTTAGCTGGTATTTGCCCAAGCTGCACCCCTTTGGTGCCGTGCAGTGGAGAATTTAGATGACCCCATGTCTGTGATGGAGTGAGCAAACCAAGAATGAAACAAAATTAATTTTCTAACTAAGCAGCGGTAGATGGTGAAATTAACAGGTGGATGGGGAAGATAGAGAGAATGAAAGAGAATTTCTTTTTAGACAGCAGAATAGCAGTGTCTCACCTTATTGCTGAATGGCTTTTCATAAGAACAGCGTGTGAACCAAACCACATTCCAGTACCTCCATTTCCTTACTGATGGAGAATTCTTGAGATGGGTTATCCAATATCAACATCCTTCCTGTTATACACATCCTGTCGGCAGTGAAGGAGATTTCTTAATGCACTAGCAAATCTTTGTTGTTCTCCCCATGCCCTGAAATGTGGATGGTAGAGCTGTAGATTCAACTTTGTTCAATCACACAGTGAACAAAAATCCAAGACCCTTTCTCCTGTCTCCCCTCCCAATGTACATTGTAACTCCTCTTTACCAAACACTCAGGAGGAAGCATTAGAAAATAGATGGTTTACATTTCCCATTAGTCCATTAAAGCCTGGGGCTATCACTTCCACAGGCCTAGGGTCATTGTTTCAGAAAGTAAGCTCCCATTCTTGGCTTTCCTGCATAGCATCATGTGACATCATGGTTAAGTCAATAGCCTGATTCCCCAATACAACAAACATAGTAGGCCAAATTCTGGTCTCGGTTACATGAGTGTGAATCAGGAGCAGGGGAGACCCCAGAAATGATTCACATGGTGTGCACAACTGAACCACGCTCACTTTAACTTAGCACGGTGCCACTCAGGTTTGACCCAGTTGCCCCTCTATCATATGGAGGGTCTACCAGGCCAAATTTCAGTGAGTGGCATTGTGACCCAGTGCACCAGCTTGCCATGCCACCAGGTTTGGGGGCCCTCTCAGAGGGGGCCCGGGGAAAACTGCCCCTTTACCTCCCTCCCTCATCCCCACCCCGGGAAGCTCTGCCAATGATATGAATAACGTGCATACAGCTGGGAGTGCCACTGATCAGGAGTTAAACCCATTGATTTCAAAGGAGTCACTCCAGATTTACATTGGTGGAACTGAGCCCCACCTCTCTGGTATCTCTAATTTCTCTTTCCATTATATCTGTTAGCAGTAGTTCCAATGCAAGAAAAACACAGAGAGATTATTAGTAGTAGTGTTTGTACTGTGGTAATGTCTAGGAGCTCCAGCCATGGAGCAGAATCCCATTATGCTAGGTGCTGTACAAATACAGAACAAAAAATGGTTCCTGCCCCCAAGGAGTTTAAATCTCTTTTCTTGTCCTTTTACCTTTCCTATAGTTCTCTTTTCTCTCTCTCTCTCTCTCTCTCCTTCACCATTCTGGTTTATTCTAGGGAAGAGAAAACCTGCATGCTAAACTCTGGATCTAACCCAAGCAAAATACCTCCTCCCCTTTCAGATTTAAATACTTTCAGGTCAGGAGGTTGAAATAAAAATCTGAATCTGAACTTTCCCAAATTTCAGGGTGGGTTCAGGTTTGGTGAGTGGTTTTGTAACCCCTTACAAAGGGATTTGAGCAATAAATTTGAAACAAAATTCACTTCTGTATCACGGATTTCAACCAGGAGTTTAGTTTGACCTCATTTCTAGTCTGATCTCCCCTGTCCCTGTCATCTTCCTTTTTCTTTTTATTCTTTTTTGCCAATGTCCATCCTTCTCCTTGATTTGGACACTCCATTCTCTGATGCAGGGAAGAGGGGATCCTACAAGGAGTTAGTTATGGCTTCTGGATCCTGCAACACTGCCCAACCCTGCTTTTGTGTGGCTTTAATTTACACCACTGATGCAAGGTCCCTAAGTGACCTTACCTTAGTGAAGAATCAACTCAACTCCGTCATGGCCCTATTCCACTCACTCCCCTGACACACTGGGGATTGGGTGGCCGTGGTCCATGAGGTGGCTATGTTACTCCAGCAGCTTCATGCCAGCAAAAGTATTTTCCTGAGCAGGAGCAATTCCCTATGAGACATTTCTAGACAGAAACTGACCACATTACTCTGCAGGAGTGTATTGGGAGTAGCAGAGTGAAGAATCTGGCCCATACTCTATAGGTAGGTAGAGAGGGAGGGAGATATATAGATCTGGGATGGTTCCAGCCGTAAGTCCCCTAGATGTCTTAGGAACAGAATGGGCAAGCCATTTTAATGAATTTGGACTCACATCTAGTGAAATAGTTTGAGGCTATGTGAGCATTTCTGAGAATGAAGCAGAAAAGCACATGAGCAAAAAAAGGATACCGATAAAAAATAAAATTGCTGATCTTCAATAAGCAGGCTGGGTTTTATTTTTTTTAATGTAACGCTATTTTAGCGCATATGGCTACACAGGCAGTGTTGGAGACCGAGCTCTGAAAATAGTGCTTTTAATGGCTTTTAATAACACCAGATGTCTGTGTGGTAAGGGGGAGGAGAGGAGTACAATCGAACTGGGAATTGGACCCTGTGGACTAGTTCAATCCCCGAGCTGTGCCAAAGCCTTTTCCCTCCACACAGAGCCACCTGTATTATTAACTTCCAGCTAAAAGTGAAGGATGCTACGGGTTTTTCAGATGTCATAATTCCCCAGCCATCTGTTTAATGTGAGGCTAGCATAGTATATAGTGATGCTAATACCACATTGAGTATAAAACCGTTATACAAATAACATAGCAAAACCACTCTCTGCTTTCTGTTGGTGTTGGTCTTTTTCTTTTAAATAAAACAACAAAACACTTGTGTTTTGATGTCTCAGGAAAAGATACCACTTAGGCCTGAGAGCCAGAGTCAGAGTCTATTCTCACGATCTCCTGAGGCTCAGGGTAACTACTCACCACCTACTTCCAGTTGAGTGTCCTCTTCCATTCTGTCCATCATCCGTCCTATTTCTGGCCCTTTTTTCTACTGGAAATTTGCCCATGTGCCGAGACCCCTCAAAATAGGGCCAGTGTGGGAGTTGAATGGTGCTTAGGCTTTGTGCTGGCTTTCTGCACAGGGGTGAATTTCATCCTGTGGATCACCTTGGTGACGGAGTACCATCCCTGGGGTATGATAATTAAATAGCTGCTGTATCCCCTCACCATTCCTCTAGTTCTATGTTTTTCCATAGGACTGGGCAAGTGATTCAGGCAGGAATCCAAAACTGGCTGTGCCAAACTTACCTAACTGAACCTGAACTTTAATAATGAGTAAATAAGGAGCCAATGCACTCATGGCAAAGCATGGGCAGCTGGATATGAGAAACAGCTAGTCAGGACAGCCTAATACAGGTACCTTTACAAGGCTGACTGTGAGGAAGCAGCCAGCAGAGATGTGGTTTTACTGGAGTTCATCCCCAGAGCATGTGGGTAAGAAGAGAGCTCTTGTCCAAAGCTGGCCTAGAAGAGCTTACATTCCAGACTCCATCTTAAAGGGCCAGCCGGCCACTGACAGTTGCTTGAGTCACAAGTCAAAATGAATTTGGTGGCTGGGCAATTTTTTTACATTATGAAACCTGCACCTGACAGTTTGACACAATGGGTTATGTCTGCCTAAGAAGACAGTGACTAGACTATTGAGATACTGCAGGGCTGTCTGAGGACCTAAGAATAGCAGTGTCTTGCTACAAGTCATGACTGAGGTTGGTCTATGGAGCTGTGATGAGGACAGGCAAAACCAGAATTGAAGTGCATTGATCAAAGATTATGTAGACAGGCTGTAAGATGTGTGATGCCTGTCTCCTCTCGGCACTGTCAGCCTCACACCATATTCCTTCGCCAAAAGATTAAACTCTAGTAAAGAAGTGTTCCCTTAGAGCACAAAAGACTGCAAGAGGGCACAGATTGGACCAAAGGGATTTAGAATAGGGTATGCTCTTCTCAAGCCACTTATTTGTAGACCTTTGTGAAATGCATCATATGATTTTCCTCTAGGCTGGTGTGGCATGAAGATGAACACACCACAATTTTTTATATTTGCTCTCCCCTCCCCCCCAGTTTTACTGCAAATGTATGAAAAATCAGATGGCTTTGGTAGCCACACACTTTTTTAAAACAACAACAACAACACTTCTGCACATCTTCAACTCACCTACTCCCCCCCACCCCTAGCCCCACCCCTAGCCCCAGCCCCAGCCCCAGCCCCAGCCCCAAACACAACTTGCAAACAGCAGATGACAAAATCGAGAAGACCAGTCCTTAATCATAATAAACAGAATCTGGATTTGGTCCAGAACTTTCAGAAAAGAGAATTGCACTTACTGTAATGGAGTAGAAAGATGGTAGGCCATAGTACTAGTAACTTAAGAGATTTGTGGTTTTTAAAAATATTTTAACAGCGGCTATTTATAAAAACACAATACACAATTTTAGAAAATTCACTTTTTTTTTTTGCTCATGGTAAAATTTCACCAACCTAGTAGAAGGAGTGAGGCCTGAGTGGGGACCACAGGCCAGATTTTTAAGGGTATTTGGGTGTTGCTGCACTCAGCATTTCAATGCTTAACAGATTTAGGATCCCAAGTCACTTTTCAAAAGTGATTTAGGTACTTTTAAGTCTAAATCCTGTTGACTGCCAATGGGATTTTGGTTTCTAAGTGCCTAAATCCTTTTTGAAAATGAGATTTAGGCTCCTAATTCAGTTAGGTGTTGCTAAACTGAGTGCAGCAATGCCTAAATGCCTTTAAAAATCTGGGCCCACATGGCTAAATGTTTCATTAACACAGTCTCAAGCTTGAGTCTGTCTTCTCATACGTTCCCAGCCTGCAAACATGCTCCACTGCTTTTTTATCCTGTGCCCTTGAGGCAAAAGAATCAGGTACACAGGAGTCCTGGGACTTATCACAACTGAGTGGAGAGGAAGTACACCAAGCATTTCGTCTTATTTGCATGCACATGTAGCCTTTATCATCACTTGAGTTGCAATGCAGCATTACCCCTTTCTGAGCACTACCTAGGACTAGCAGGATCAAGGACTGAAGAACTGATTCTCCATTGCTCTACACCTAAAGTAGTCAGCCACACCAGTGCAAAATGATGTAAAAATGCTGCCGAATCAGAACAATGCCATTTTACATTGCTATGCACTCACTTTGCAGTAGTGTGAATGGTTACACAAGTAGTAGTGACCATGGAGAACTAGACCTGGGAGTATTGACTTTGCATAGACCATGGGATCAGGCCCTCAGTGTTTCTTTTAGAAATGTTCACAAAGTCTACTGCCAAAAGAAAAACGAAACAATTCCATCATTCAGTGGGAGGAGAGAAAAAAGCTCAACGTTTTGGAAGTTCAGTTTTACAAGCATTTGAGGGAGGGATTCATGATATTAGCTTCAAGGGCGCACTGGAGCCAATATTACTTGCATTCATTGTTAGGCTAAAGATTGATGCATATTGTCTGTTGCAAGCAGGGGCGGCTCTATGTATTTTGTCGACCCAAGCACAGCAGTCAGGCAGCCTTCGGCGGCATGCCTGCGGGAGGTCCGCCGGTCCCGCGCCTTCGGCGTACCCACCGCCAAATTGCTGCTGAAACTGCAGGACTGGCTGACCTCCCGCAGGCATGCCGCTGAAGGCAGCCTGACTGCCCCCCTCACGGTGACCGGCAGGCCGCCCCCTGTGGCTTGCCGCCCCAGGCACGCGCTTGATGCGCTGGTGCTTGGAGCCCCCCCTGGTTGCAAGCCTACAGCACTTTTAAGAAATTACTAACTCAATACATAGGGATCACTTCTCATTACCTGTCATCAAAATGGCGCCACCTCTGCGCTGGAACATGGCAGCCATTAAAATGGAAGTGGCAGCTATTTGCTGGCTGGGAATGTTTTCAATGGAACTTTTTTTTTTCATTTGAAAAATTCAATTTGCTGAAACCAAAATTGTTTGCGGGTTGGTTTTGAAACATATCCCATTTCCAAAAAAAAAAAGCGAAAAAAGGTTTCAAAATTGCAGTTTAGTTTTTGCGGAGTTGAAGTTACTTTTTGTTTGGAATTTTAAATTGTTATAGTAAAAGTGTACCAAAAAAAAAAGTTGAAATCAAATTGAAACGTTTCAAAATTGTGGAAGTGAAAACATTTTGATTGATCAAATCTTTTTTTTTCTTCTTCTTTTTTTTGTATTTTTAGTTTGTGAAAACATTAGAGATTGTGACTTTTTGTCTCAAGCTGGGATGGGACAAATTTCTGAAATCTTGAAAATTCTCATAGGATGGAAAAAAAACCTTTCCCACCCTGCTCTATTGGCAGCCAGCTACTAAACTACTATGCTCCTGTTTTGCTGCAGCAGCTTCAAAAGCAACATGCTGTGGTTCTGTCAAAGTATGTCTTCCAGCAAATTAAAAGTCCTCCCAGCATGTACAACTGTGCACTAGCATGTTGGTGACCATGGGAATGTGGTGAAGGGTGAGTATTCTGAAGTAACTCCTGTGGTTTATAATCTTTGGGAAGGTTGGGGGGGGGGGCAACATTTTCTTCTCATCCCCATTTCCACATTTGTGTTTGCTCTTCTGCAAACATTTTTGTCACGGGGTTTTTAATAGGATATGGTTTTGTCACTCTGTCTATCAACAAAAAGAAGAACAGGAGTACTTGTGGCACCTTAGAGACTAACAAATTTATTAGAGCATAAGCTTTCGTGGACTACAGCCCACTTCTTCGGATGCATATGCATCCGAAGAAGTGGGCTGTAGTCCACGAAAGCTTATGCTCTAATAAATTTGTTAGTCTCTAAGGTGCCACAAGTACTCCTGTTCTTCTTTTTGCGGATACAGACTAACACGGCTGTTACTCTGAAATCTGTCTATCAAGACGTGCGACATGACTATGCTGAAATGCAGTGCAATGTGGTTTTGAATGATCTGTATCTTCCATGATGCCACCAGCAGATCTCCATCCTTGTCTCTTATGATAAAGGCTCTATACTCAAATGGAAACCATACCCACAACCATTTCCTTTGAGCCGTTCTCTTTGTGTTTGTTCTTTATCATGGTTCCTTGGAGAAGGCTGCACTGGTCATTCTGTTTTTGTCTGTGATCTTCCCTCTAATCGTTTTTAAAGCAAACAACTCAGAGCTTTATTTCAGATTGCCCAACCTTTTCTTCAAGACATTTTCCTTTTTTGTTCCCTAGACAATGAGGGTCAGATTTTCAGAATTTCTCCACTCCCACTTGGGCAAACAAGTGGCCAGATCATCCGAAGAGCCCAAAACATTGGGTGCTGAGCAGCTGTGAACATCTGGCCCTTATTTGGCTGTCTAAATGGGAGCTGATCTCCTTTGAAAATCTGGCCCCAATTGTGGGTGCTGAGCACTTGTGAATCTGGCATTCAGCTCTATGGAAAATTTGATCCTATGCATATAATTCTCTCTGAGGCATAGAAATAGGCAATCAGTTTCAGATTTGATTCCTCTTAAGTGGCTTTAATCTGGGAGAGAGGGAAGCTTTGATCCTCTATGTTGAGGGGTGTCATAAACTTTTTAAAGTATGTAGTGGTGCACCTTAGAAATAAATATAGTATTGATGGAGATAATTAATAGTTATGTTATAATTGACATACATTTTACATCCAGAGTTGAACCAAAGCTCAGTCTTTCCGAGGACTGAAACCAGTCAGTAAGCTGGAAAACAAATTTGTGGGCCATTGAGAGGTTTCCCTCGTGGTGTTTCTAACTAATCCAAAAGCAGGAAGTTCTCATGACTTATTCAGTCTGGTTTCTCAACCACGAGGTCTGAACTTCTGGTTCAGAGAAGCAACTGCATTGCAAGCACTGATCCCAAATGAAATAAGTGTGCAAATCCTTTGTGGTTGGCTTGCTATCCCATTGCTATTGTAGCTTGCGCAGAGTTCAGGCATCAGGCTACAGACCTGCTAAGATCTGTCTGCTTATCACAAGGTTTGGTACAGCACACATTGCTGAAGTAAGCAAAGATGATACCCAAAATTGCTCACCTTAAAAGACCCAGAATCAAAACTTCTCATAAAGCACCAATAATAGATTTTTTTAAGGCTCCTGAAGTGTAAATATATAAAAAACTGGGAGTCAGGAATTCTTGAACGCTAATCCCAGTTCTGATACTGACTTTCCTCTGTAGCCTTGGCCAAATCACTTAAACTCCATCTCTACTTCCCAGTCTGCAAAATGAGGATGATGCTTCACGCTTACTTTGCCAGGGGTAATGTGAGGGGTAATATTTGTAAAGCACTTTTAAAAGGGGGAAAAGTTATTTAATCAGTACACCATAAAGAGTCCTCTGTTAGGAAGTGTCCTCTGCTCAAAACAGAATGTGCCACCAATCCGGAAACCTGATTGGCTGAATGCCTGTAGTCTGAGCCAATCATCTGAGTGGTTGAACATAGCCTTAGAGCACTGTAATAAGAGATGAAAGAAAGCAGTAGCTTGTCAGGTTGTTTCATTTCTCAGTGCCATGGAATCGGTTCAATGCATGTGTCTTTGTTCTCCCCCCACCTCTCCAGAAATGAAGAGACAATCAAAGCCCAGACATATTTAGAACTAGGAAGGAACTCCACTACTTCTTCCCTCCTGCCCCCTCCTCTTTCTGACTGTGGGGCTGAAGGGGTGTCAACAGCGATAAGCAAGAGGGAGAAAGATGCCTGGCACTCAGAGTTCAGGCTGGGACAGTTTGATCTCTCCCAGAGCACTCTTGGTGCTTGAAGATCACTGCTTTTGACACGTTTCTCCAGCTGCTGAATTAGAGGATTTACTTGGGTGAAATTTAGGCCCGAGGGGGACATGAAAATCATATTCATAATTTGAAGTGACATGTGATTCGGGATTAGAAAGCCGGCTGGCAGAGAAAAGAGCTGAGGTTATCCTTTTGGGCTGTGCTAATGCAGAAAACTGCCTTTTTAATCCTGTTTTAAAAAGGCCTAGAAGGTTTCCAGCTGGGGCAGTTGGAATATAAAGAGGAGGTGAAGATGAGGAATCATTTCTTTTTTTTTTAAACTTTAAATCATTTTGCTTACCTGATCTTTTACCTGTCATTGAAGTGCTGTTACTTTTGACGTTTGGCACAGCAACACTGAACAACAGCTTAACATAGGAAATGAAGAATACAGTATCCAATTGAAGGGTGAATTCAGGGAGGAAGGATGTAAATACCCATATTAGAATAAATCAGGACATCACGATTAACATCTTCATCCTTGCAAAATGTGCTATCAGATCTTCAGTGGCACATGTGGTTAGGATCTTATTTTCCAATGTCCTCCAAAAGATGGCAACTCCCAATACTCATTTCCTTATGGAAAAAAGTCCTATAGAATTTAATAGGAACTAAAGGCCTAAACCAAAGCTCTTTGTAGTCAACTGGAGTTTTTCTAAGTACTTCAGTGGATTTTGGGTCAGGTTCTACACCAATAAGATTCTATATCAGGTTCTATACCAATAAGGTTGGATATCAGGAAAAACTATTTCACTAAGAGGGTGGTGAAACACTGGAATGCGTTACCTAGGGAGGTGGTGGAGTCTCCTTCCTTGGAGGTTTTTAAGGCCCGGCTTGACAAAGCCCTGGCTGGGATGATTTAGCTGGGAATTGGTCCTGCTTTGAGCAGGGGGTTGGACTAGATGACCTCTTGAGGTCCCTTCCAACTCTGATATTCTATGATTCTATGATTCTATATTACTCTAAAAAAAAAGCCTATATATAGAATTTAATAGTCATTCTGTTAATTTTTTTAAATCATCCTACATCATTCTATTGAATGATCCTACATTCTATAGAATGATGTAGCCTTCCCTTAAATATTTATCCCTTCACTTGCATAACTAACATAAGTTTTACTGTTTTTAACTCTTGTTTGCTCTGCCAAGACAACAGCCAAGAGACAGTGAGCTGGATTCTATTCATGTGCATCAGCAACAGAATTGTTCACTAAGTTCCAATCATTTAGACTTGTTCGAACTTGTTTATAGCAACAGATCTGAATGGGAGTGTCAAAGGGGTTACAGAGGTCTAACTAAGGGCTTAATTTTGCCTGTAGAACATTATTTGGTGGTGATGATACATGAGAAGGAAAGAATTTTAGCTTGACACTCTAATCCTAAATTTGAGTTTACGCGGCTAGCAGTTAGGGGAAAACAAAACAAAGAAAAACAACAAACAAACAAAAACCCAACTACTAGTTGTAAACGGGGCACATTTGATATAGAACCATTCAGATACAATTAACATGAGACCCAACAATGCCATTTTTACAGAGTCACTTTTCAGAGTAGAACTGAACTTTAAGTGTGACGGGTTTGGCTCAGGTCCAGTGAACTCTATAATCCCCCTGAGAGTTGTATTAGAATTCCTGGGTACGCTAAGAGAGTACATAATGCATATTATATGTAATCAGGAAAGCAACTTCTCCCTTGAGTTCTTAGTAGAGCTTCCTACTGAACAGCTTTACTGCTTAATTCTTTTGTTTCCAACTTCAGCATATCATAACATGAGCATATTTTTCCATTCACTCCCTGAAGTGCTGCCTGCAGAAAACGCATCTTCCTGGGAATGATGGAAAAGACTTTAGAGCACCATCTATTCCCTTGCTGGAGAAGAATGCAGTCTCCCAGAATACAGAGGACACATCAGTTATTAAAGAAGTATTATTGTAGGGACTTAGCCAAAATGTATATATGGGAATGACGCTGTGGTGGCAGTTCAAGAACTACCACCTTCCAATTAGACGTCTAACTGATTGTCTATGTATGCGATTACCACAACTGCGTGCACAATCACAGTAATTGCAAAGGCAAATAAAACATGCAATTACACATGTGCAGTTCTGAATAAATGACTTGTGCAAGGCCACAAATAAAATCCGTGCCAAAAATGGGGTTAGAACTGAGGAGTTCCTAGCTACCATTCCAATTCTCTACTAGACCACACCGTCTCTTTCTGAATGTTGTGTAGTATTTTCCACCTCCTCATTCTCGATCTTGGAAGAAAATAGGCTGAATCATATCCCATAAACCTTTCTCTTGGACTTGTACACCTATATCCGAATTTCCCAACCAATCCTAAAATCCAAAACAAAATGAATCCAACTTAAATAAAACACAATAAAAATGAAGATGAAGTCAACCTATCTGGGTATCATTTTATGGATCAACACAGGAAGGATGCTATAAATCAAGTGCATTTCCTGTGAAATCCAAAACCAACTGAGGTCATCTTTATTCACAGAAAAAAATTCTACTTATATTTAAAGGATATGTGTAACCCACAGCAGTTTTCTGGGATACCAACTGCACTATCTCTTAATGACTGTTTATTCACTATATGTGCAGTAATTCTACCCTTTATCCACCAGCTTTAAAAATGACATAGGTAAATTAAATGAATCTGGGTGATGTAAGAAATGTCCCAATATTAACTAAAAATTCAAAATGAACTTAAACCAGAACCTTTCTGAGAATAAAAGAAAAGGAAAAAAAGTCAGGTCAAATTTAGCACAAACTTTAGACATTGTTAAAAATAAGGTTTCATGATAATGCCTAAAATTATGAGCAATGTGCTTGAGTTTTTTAAATTCCATTGGAAACAGTTGTTTAAAAATATTCTCAGGTCATGTTTGTAATCCACACTAATGCAAGAGAACGCGAAAATGAAATTGACTAGAAATGGAATATAAGTCAAAAGTGACTCTGACTGTGAACTATTTTAAGTGTCCAAGTTGAGTAAATTAAAATAAAATAGCAGTACCAGTGGAAAAAATGAATTGCATTTAAAATGTTTCAATTTTTATAATCTAAGGTGGAAAGATTTTCTTAAAATATGTAGTTTTTAATCTGACTGTGTTCCTTTAATGTACATGGCTGCTTTTATAAATGTCATGAAAATCTACACTTCTAGTTTTTATTCAGGATCAGATGAAAAAAATACCATAGCAAAAGATCAAGTGAAGAAATACTGAAAATCATGCAAGACACCCAGATCTTGTGAAATGACTAGCCTGATTTTCAGACATAGATATCTGAAAACATATCTGAAATATTGTAGACTTATTCATTTCAACTTCTGCATTTTACAATATTGGTCCCTCGTTAGTCTAAAGAAATGAAAACTGAATTGTACAACAACAAGCAAGAATATGGAGTGGCAAATAATTCAGAATTTCTGATTTAAGTGCTAAAAAGCTGAAATAGCTCTGAGAAGGGAATTCTGTCAATGCAAAATAAGTCACCAATCCTGCAAATGCAAACATGCTTAATTTTAAGCACAAGTAGCCCGATTAACTTCAGTGGAAATGCTTGTGTTAAACATAAGCAGGATTGAGGACTAAAGTAACAAAAATGTATTGTGACTCTGCACTGGTGATAGGACATGAGCCTCCCGATTCCTTCTGCTGTTTGCCTCCATTTGTCTAGAAAAGATGGACTAGATTTTCAGCGGAGTAAATCAGCATAGCCAATGGATCTACGCTGATTCATTCCAGGTGAGAATCTGGCCTGATATCTTAATTAATTTTATATTTAATTTGTCAAAAGTTAATTACCCCCATAAAGCCAAAACACATGGTCTGATCCTGGGAAAAGAGATGGTGAGAGTGCATAAATTTCTATCTGTAGGTTTCTATTTCCATCTGTACCCCATTCAGAACTACAGTGTTTTATACTCAACCTTATCTGGAAAAACTCATTGTGGTGAGAGAAGTCGGGGGCTGGAGGGGGAGGAAGTAAAATGAAGTGGAAAGGGATATCCAAAGGGGTAGAAGAGAGACATCTGTTCATCACTACTGCTAAATCCAGGTTTTATACTGTGTAGTGGTGTTCAAGTTGCTGAGTCAGATAAATTAAGTGTTTCACAGCTGTTGTTTTTTAACAAGGTTACATATTTGCTGTGTGTTTTGTAAAATGTATAGCACAGATATCTAAAAATATAGCAATAAATAGTATACTTGAACATACATATTTAAATTCAAGTTAATTAACAGGGACTATGAGCTCGTTAGATTTTAAAAAACAAGTAGGATCAATCGTGCTCAAAACTCGGATGGAGATTTTTCCTTCAGATCTCCCCACACCTAGCATCAAAGTATGCCAGGGCATAAGGAGGTGTGGTTCAAGTGTAAATCCCTGGCTGACCCTTTGCAGACTGGTATGAACCAGTGTAATTTTAGAGCAGCCCTGAAGTTGCGCTAACCTATGCCAGGAACAACAATGGTGGAGAACGAGCCACAGGATTGGAAAGCTGCGGATAGCTCTCTTGTGCACAGTGTTTATTGCACACAGTTAAGGATTGAACTATTGGGTAGAAAGACCTTATTCTTTTCTCACTTGCATTTGAAGTCAGTGAATTGACACTAATTGACACCCACTGAGGATCTGAGCCTAGGTATCCAGAAGTGAAATACTATGACATTCTTTAATGTTTGATTATAAAACAAGTTGATATTCACTGCTACCTCCTGAAAGTGGAATACGAGAACGAATGGATATAAACTGGCCGTGGGGAAGTTCAGGCTTGAAATTAGACGAAGGTTTCTGACCGTCAGAGGGGTGAAATATTGGAACGGCCTACCAAGGGAAACGGTGGGGGCGATGGACCTGTCTGGTTTTAAGATTAAGTTAGATAAGTTTATGGAGGGAATGGTTTAATAGTAAAACATAATAGCCAAGGAATACCAAGCAATGGTAGGTAAATAGTATAATGGCTAACAGGGGTCAGGCTGGAGATTCTTGCCTACATGCTCGGGGTCTTACTGATCGCCATATTTGGGGTCGGGAAGGAATTTTCCTCCAGGGTAGATTGGCTGAGCCTCTGGAGGTTTTTCGCCTTCCTCCGCAGCATGGGGCAGGGATCACTAGCAGGAGGGTCTCTGCCAATTGAAGTCACTAAAACACAGGATTGGGGACTTCAACAGCAGAGTCAAGGGAAGGGGTAGGGACGGTTTTGTGGCCTGCAGCATGCAGGGGGTCAGACCAGATGATCATAATGGTCCCTTCTGACCTTAAAGTCTATGAGTCTATGAGAATACCCAGACTCTATTGAGAAAGAGGACAGAGCGGTTTAAAGAAATTAAAATTAGCTTAATTTAGCCCATAGTGCTTTTCTTTCACAGATCTCACTAGTGGTACAAAGCCATCTTGTGGGAGGCCAGAATCTGGCCCACAATTTCTCCAGGGCAGCTCCCCACTCAGGACTGTGTCTTCAGAAACACAATCTAGCCCATAAGGTGACTAACAATTCCACCTATAAGATGGCTCCACATCTCTACTGGGATTTGCAAGGGAAAGCATCCCAGTAGGAATTTTGCTGAGCTTTTCCCAGCTGGAGGTCACTCTCATTCATGGTAATCATCCCAGGGATATGAAGTCACACTAGAACAGAGATCTTTGTCCATCCAGTTGCAAGCTTGGCTCCAAGTCTGTTGAGCTGGTCAGGCTTTTTTAACAGCTTCAGCTGAAAAACCTGTTCTACTGGGCTAAACCACTTTGTTTTCCTCTGCTCCCTAATCTCCAGACTGCCTCTCTTCCACATGTTGTAGCGCTTTTTGTTTGCTTAAGGCCTGAGGCAGACATAATTACAAAATGTAGGTAGAATTCTGAAATGACCCCAAAGGTCTTTTTACTCAAACAGAAATCATTTGTCATAATGAGCCTACTGGTAACCTTCTGACCCTTGGAGCTCAATTAATTTCACACAGGAAAAGTGTTCAGAGCCTCTGACCCCTCCTGCTGGAGATATTCCCATTAGATAGGGAAAAGCCTCCCAGTGCAGCTGGCTGATGTGGGAAACTGGGCTTAGAAACCTATAGAGGGACCCTGAACATAGACAGGATGTTGTTTTCAAAGGTAGCTGGTAAATCTATATAAAAATGGCAAAATCCAGGGGATGCTTGTATTATTTTCTTGTCCCTTAAATCTTCCTAAAATACACAGTAAGCTCTATCAAACCCATAGAGAAGAGACCAAGTAGGTGGAAAGAAAGGGCCTGATTCTCCGCTCAGTTACGCCAGTTTTATGTCAGCATAAGAGGGAACTCAACTGAAATCAATGGAGTTCCACCACTTTAAATCCTATATAATGCCCTGGGCAATCAGGCTGAGGGAGTGGAGAAACTCTATATTCTATTAAAGCCCTGAAGCTAGGAGGAAGGGTGTCATGTGGTAATGGTCCGTATGTGGAAAAATAATATAGAGAACTTTGGGACCAAAGTCTTAGCTAGTCAATATTAAAGGAACTTCTGTTGCTTTACTGGATCTTTGGACCTTTGTTAAGGAGTCCTGTGGTTGGTTTAGAGCAGGGATTCTCAAACTGGAGGTTGGGACCCTTGAGGGGGTCGCGAGGTTATTACATGGAGGGTCACGAGCTGTCAGCCTCCACCCCAAACCCCGCTTTGCCGCCAGCATTTATAATAGTGTTAAATATATTAAAAAGTGCTTTTAATTTATAAGGTGGGTCGCACTCAGAGGCTTGCTATGTGAAAGGGGTCACCAGTACAAACGTTTGAGAACCATTGGTTTAGAGCCCTGCAGTAGACCCAGGATCCTATGGGTCCCCCAGGACTTGCTGCCATAATAGCAGGAGTGGTTAAAGTGTAGGCGGGATTTGGTGGACCAAAAAAACCACATGACTCTGGTAATTTGCGGGAAAATATTAAATCTCTTGTCAGTTTGTCCTCAATAGAATTTCAGCAACGTAAAGCAATTTTTTCTTTTTTAAAATAAAGGTTTTAATACTTAAAATTAAGCAAGGGATAGAAAGAGATTTGATGTCTATTCTAACAGGATTTTTTTTTCATAGTTTAAGCAAGATTTGTTTTATTCTTTTAGTGGTAAATATTATGTCTGAAATTCCATTTATATATATAAAATATTAACTGAGCATTTTTTCGCTTTTTGTTTTTGTTTGTTGCATGGAGGAACCTGTCTCTCTTGCAGGATTTGCAGGATGTAAGGTTTTTGTGGGTGGGAGCTGGACAAAAATGCAAGAAACAATAAGAGTGGGAATGGGTATTGTGGGGTAGGATGGGAGTGGGATTAAAAAAACAGTCCTGCACGCAGCTCTTGATTGGTTGATTGCTTTGCCTAACATATGATTAAAGGGGATAATGTATCTTTAATGTGCATGTTTCGGGGTTTATTGTGTATTTGTTTTTTTATTGTCTTCCTCCTCAAACCCTTGAAGTGAATGTCTGTACAGTGTAATGAAATCAAACAAAACACATTTATCAGCCACATAAAATAGATGGGGGGGGCCGCTGCAGATCAGGGCGTGTGCCCAGTTGTATATGCACAAATGTGCATCAGCTAGAATAACAACAATCTAGCCCAATTTAGTAGATAATTCAGGGAACAGTCATATTGGACAATACATGGCAGTGATTTTTTGTATTAAGTCATTTAACTTGTCTATGTATTTGCAGGAATGCATGAGGTGGGATTGGATAATCCAAGAGTACCTTTCCAGTAGTAGTAATAATGTTGATTTACGTAAGACCTGTCGTCCAAGCATCTTAATGACTATAAATCTGAAAGCTCACAGGTGATAGCCCCGTATTGAATTAGAAAGCTGTGGGATACATTGTATTTATTCTAGGGCTGTCGATTAATTTCAGTTAACTCATGCGATTAACTAAAAAAATATAATCGTGATTAAAAATATTAATTGAAATTAATCTCACTGTTAAACAACATACCAATTGAAATTTAATAAATATTTTGGATATTTTTCTACATTCTCAAATATATTTTTATTACAACACAGAATACAAAGTGTACAGTGCTCACTTTATATTATTATTGATTACAAATATTTGCACTGTAAAAATGATAAACAAAAGAAATAGTACTTTTCAATTCACCCCATACAAGTATTGTAGTGCAATCTCTTTGTCGTGAGAGTGTAACTTACAACTGTAGATTATTTTTTTTGGTTACATAACTGCACTCAAAAACAAAACAATGTAAACCTTTAGAGCCTACAAGTCCACTAAGTCCTACTTCAGCCAGTCGCTCAGACAAATAAGTTTGGTTACAATTTTCAGGAAATAACGTTGCCCGCTTCTTATCTACAATGTCACCTGAAAGTGAGAACAGGCATTCACATGGCACATTTGTAGCTGGCGTTGCAAGGTATTTACGTGACAGATATCTAAACATTCATATGCCCCTTCATGCTTTGGCCACCATTCCAGAGAACATGCTCCCCTGGTATTCTATTATTAACAGCACAATTAATCGTGATTTATTATTTTAATTGCGTGATTAATTGTGATTAATTTATTCAGCCTTTTCATGCTACAATACTATAAATGGAGTTTCACTATGAGCAAGTCCCAGACAATGCAAGCTCAAAGCCTATGCAAAGCAGCCAGAAAGCCATTTCACGGAAAATCCTCAGGGGGAACAAAACTGGCATTGCTGGTTCTTCACCACCTCCCCCCTTTGACAGATGGGCAGGATGGGGGTGAGGCAGAGCACACAACAATCCAGCAGATTCTCAGCCATTGCAATTGCTGGTTGTAGATCTGATAACTTTTTCTTGTGCTCTTGAAGAAGCTCTAAGCTACGCCAGGAGCTATTTAGGCCCCAGACCTACGTAACAGACCCAGTCAGGGGAACAGAATTGTCCCTAGTTTAACATGCACCTATTTTTAATTGATGAAAAAACTTGTCGGTTTTTAATTGATGAAATAACCAGGCACTTAATTTATTCAAAATCTGACAGCGTTCAGAATCTCCTATTCCCCCCAACTGTCATCGGAAGTGCTTTCACTCCTAAAGAACATGGAAGATGAAAATAATATACATCACATGTGCATATATAATATGATTACTGATCGCTTATGACATTAATCTTTACTCATAAAGACAGAAGAGATAACTCACTCAGAAGTTATCTCTCTGCTCAGTCATGAATGCAAATGTCATACTCATAATGGAGATATTGTCTAATGAAATATCGTGAGTTACTGTGTCTCCTTGGCCCTGTGTAGATTTCATTTCTTTCTGGTTCACAGTGTGGGTGAGTGTATTTGTAAGCTGGTGCCATCAGCACTGTGACAAAGAAGCAAAGGAGAAAATCACTATTGCATTGAAGGTCTAATTTGCAAAATGTCTTGTGCCATAATTAAAGGCATCCAAAGCCATGTCTAAAACAAATCCTGTCGAGGACTCGTCCCTTAAGAGCCAAATTATGAGGTGTAACCTAAGGGGATGGGTAGTCTATGGATGAATATGGCCTGGTCTATATTGGAGAAAAATCACAGTAGTGTAATTAGATCAATGTAAAATTGATTGAGTTGCATCTGTGCCAACCCAACCCACTTAAATCCCTCGTTTAAATAGGTTTAGCTTCATTTGGTAAATTAATATAGGAAAGCTAAAAACTGGTGCACTTTACATTTTCTTCTGGCCTCTTTTGCACGTATATCGCACCAATTTATATATGCCTCTATAGCTATGCTCACTTACCACCATGCAACCTACAACCCTTATGCATTCCCTCTAAATCTGACCCACCAAGTCTAAAGGGCTCCAGTTTGATGTAACTCGCATACAGAAAGAAAGTTCTGGAGGAAAAGTAATTAACATGAAGGTTTAAGTAGACCATACTTTAACTTGCTCTCTTTATTCCTTATTCTGGCTTCCCTATGTGTAAATTACATCAGTTTACTCTCCCTCAGACTACACTATTTTCACTAGGCGTGATCTCCCCTCACGTATCCCAGTGTAACTCTGCTGCTTTCGGCAGAGTTATCCCTCTTTTAGCCATCATCAAATCGCCATGCAAAATACATCAGTACTGGATAAAAAATACAACTGACTTTTTTTCTGTTTTCTGACCAGTCTTAACAGGGTACAAATAATTGGCACCATTAAGATAATTTAGACAGCTGTGAAGCTCATCTGACATACTTAGAAATCCAAGTTATATTAATCTATCTATCCAGGTAGTTCTATAGCTTCCCTCTGTGAATACACTGTATTTACCTTTGCAATACCCCTGTGAGGTAGGGATGTGCTACTCACCCCATTTTACGGGTGCAGGACTGAGTTTCAGGGTAGATTAAATGACTTGCCAAAGGGCACACAGGAAGTTTGCGGCAAAGCAGTCTATAGAACTAAGATTGCCTGCATCCTGGTTCAGTGCCTTCCTCATAACAGCATCCTTCCTCCTCCGGTTAATTTTGCTTGGAATTTGCAAAAATGGAAGCCATCATTTCAAATCCTCTCCCTTTAAATCTATACAGTAACCAAAGCTCTGATTGCCTGATGGGGAGGGAGAGAGCCCTTGCTTGCCCCCAGTCCTAAAAATATTGCACAATTTTACTTTATTTTAAATGACCTGCTGTGAGTAATGCTTTTATTGTGATGTAGTGCAATTTAAGCTTGACCATCGGCGTTTACCTTTATTTTCCATTGACATGAGTCAGTATAATTCTATGCACGCTGGACACCACTAGTCCTGATTTGTACCTAACCTAATCATCTGAATGAACCTGATAGATCTGATACCCAATATATGCATATTCAATTCTCCAGTGCAGCTCAGCTGCGATGTCTCACACTGCAGTAAGGATATTTAATGACAAGGGTGCTTGCTATATTGTGCAAGCGTTCCATCACATCATCATCATGCACTGATGCAGTCTGCACCCGACTGTTAAATTCCTTAAGTATTTATTGAAGCCAGTAATGCCTCAGGCTCCCTCCTCCTCCCCACATACCTAGCTGAAAATTACTGCCAGCATTTGCCACTGACCCTTGCAGGAAGCATTGAACCGATCCCCCCCTGACAAACAGAGAGCAATGGATCTGCCTTGCTGAGTGACCCCCAATGAGGTCGGCTTGACACTCTAGGCAAGGATTGATTGCAGGTAGCAGGTGAGACCCTTTCACTTGACTGCCCCCGGGAGTTGGCCAAATGCTCCATGCTTCAGGCAAGACATGCAGTGCATAGGGATTGGAGTCTGAGCTACTTTTATCCGGACAACCTGGCTGCCAGGGCCAATGATAATTTTTAGGCTTATACTTGCTGGTGGTGTTAATGCTATTCTTGAGCACGATTATTTGGAAACAGCAAAATGCCAAGAAAAATTTCCTCCATGTTTCCATTAACAAGAACTGGAAATGAATGCAACGGGTCTGGTTCTCTTCTCATTTCCACCTGGTTTACACTGGTGCAACTTCATTGATCTATAATGGAGTTACTCCCAATTTACACCAGGGTACATGAGAGGAGAATTAAATCTATTGTCCCTGTTATCTGAGCCTTGTCCAGTGTTCTATGGCATCAATATTGTGGTGGAAGTGATTTTGCTGTCACAGTGGATTGTTTTGACACCCTCTGAAGCAGGCACGGTTTGAGCAGGAAAGCTAAATGTACTGCAGCGATGGGGGTAATGCAAATACATAGTTGGCCAGAACCTCAGTTAGTTCTCAGCTGTGTTCTCAGCATTTATACCAGCTGAAGATCTGGCGGAGGCAGATAAATGTACCCTCCTGCTTATTACACTAGTACTGTGGTAATAAATAATGAGGAAAGGAAAATGGGGTTTTGATCACTGCTGAAATTAAGTTGTCAGAACTAGGGAGAGATCCATTTTCTGAAGGCCTGGGTCAGCATGATACACACCATTGCCCACACCATATAAACTGATATGGGGGTGGGGATATGTCTCTATTGGGTGCACTTTTTTTCATTCAAATTAGGCAGGTGGGGAAGAGAGAGAACACTAAGAGAAGTAATTAAATCTGGTCGAGGTTCTGAATCCCACAAGGGAGCAAGGCATCATCCACCAGCACATGCAGCTCGGTAATGCCCACACCAATATGATCATCTTCTCTGCTTCACCTTTATCTGTTTTAGTTTTCTCGCGTTTCCTCAGGTCACATGGCTGTGCCTTCTTGCTCCTGCCACGGCCTGCAGTACCTGACTCAGCTGTAAGATTCCACTTCTCCTCTGTGGCTCAAGAGAGAGGGAGGGAGATGGAGAATTCTCTCTGGATTTTCTTGTTCTATACTTTCTGGTCTACCTGCCCTTTTGCATCGTCCTTTGCCCATCTTCTTCTCCTCCTTTCCCGCCCCTTCTCTCCAATTATGTCTCTTCCCCTGTTACTTCTCCGTGGCTGTTTGGCATCACTTTTTGAGGAGTGTTACCACAACTTATTACTATAGTGGCAGGGAATCTCCGTGGCTCTTAGCTAAGGGGCAGATTTTTAAAGGCATTCAGGCTCCTAAAGATGTAGGTAGGGATCTACTGGGATTTTCAAAAGGCCCTAGGTGCCTAACTCTCACAGATTTCAATGGGAGTTAGATGCCTAGTTTCTTTCAGAAAAAAACCCTAGGCTCCTATCTGCGTCTTTAGGCACCTAAATACCTTTAAAAATCTGACCTTTATGAGCCTACATCTCACTGAAGTCAATCACCCTTCTGAAAATCTGGACCTAAGTGCATAACGTCACTTTTGAAAATGGGACTTTGGTTCCTAAATCACGTAGGTACAGCTGAAATTTTTACCCCATGTTGTTTAAATTAAAGACATATCTAGTCCATGGAGTATCCACTGCGTCCCTTGGTAACTCACACTGTTAAAAATATGCTCCTTATTTCCAGTTTGATTTGTGTCACCGTAGTGATTGTCTGAATTTTTAACACCCTACCCCCAGAAACCCTGTCACACTGACTCTCGTAGAGTGACCAGGAGTCTCCTCCATACTCTATTTTCCCAACCTGCTCAGTGAGACAGCTACTGCCTCACGAAGAAGCTTTAGTACAAAGAAAGAAAAGAACAGAGAGAGGCGGGATCCACTGTGGAGCTTTAGGCTACATCCTGTCTCCAAGCAATGCTAACGTGACATTAATTCTACTGACCTGCTCTTCTCAGGTGCCTGTCCTGATAGGTGGATTACACAGACTCAGCTGCATGGGAGATCTTTTCCAGTGGATTCAGACCCACTACCAGGCCAGGAAATGAATCTTGTGCACTGACTAGACTTTCAGCTTGGCAGGCTCCTGCATCCCCAGCTGACTTGAGCTCCCTTTCCATGCACGATGGTGTTTTTTGTCCTGCCCCCAGCCTGTTTCATGTTCCCTCCATAGTCGGTTTCTGAGCCTTGCGGATGTATGTTTGCAAAAGAAATATGAATTCAAATTCAGTATATTTACTGCAAATGACAAATGAGAGAATAAAGCTGAGCAGAGAAATTACCCAGGGGGAAAAAAATATCTCCCCTCCCCAGGAGTCAGGTCACATTTGAAACTGTAACAGGATCAGACAAGCCATAGTCAGTGAAACTGCAGAAGTTCAGCGGGCACAAGAGAGCTACAACAAAAGGGTCCTGCATCTGTACTAGACATATTTTCTTTTAGAGCAACTCCTGACCCCCTGTAATGTTTATTGTGCACAGCAACTATTAGTGACTGAGCCCTTTTTTCCATAAAGGAAATGGCAGGAGTGAATCTGCCCCACGAACATTGTTATTCATTAAATGACATATTATTATGAAAGCATATTTTCAGTACATGGGCAAGGTCTTGGGCGGCCTGACCAAATGATTTGTTGATGGGTCAATATGGGGCAATAGAAAATGGAGGGATTCTCCGGCTATTGAATAATTCACGTTTGCTTGTTGGATTGGATTTTGCACAAGCTAAACAAAAAGAGATCAACCAAGAAAGATCTGGGTTGTGTCCAGCTCTGCCACAAACTTTCTGTGTGGCCTTGGATAAGTCATTTAATCTCTCTGTGCCTGGGTTCCCCATCTCTACAATGAGGGGATAATAATACTCCTGTCCCTCGACCCTTTGTCTGTCTTGTATTTAGATTGTATACTCTTGGGGGTAGGGACTGGGTCTAACTATGTTTGTACAGGGCCTAACACAATAGTGCCCTGAGCTTGGTGGGACTCCTAGGTGCTCCCATAATGCAAATTAATAGTAATGAATACAAATACCTATTTTCCCACTCTCTCCCTCATTTTCCCTGGTTTTGCTTGCATTTCTCCTCCAGTGCCTCCCCAGAGAAATCAGCTCCACTGCAACAGAGAGGTTGGAAAGATTTTTTTATTAATTTCTACTATTAATAATCATGTTAATGTTATTTATATGCCACTCCAAGTGTGCTAGGCCTTTTACAGGCAAACAGGTGACAAGGTCCTTAGCTTTGCGAGCTGACAGTCTAAGGTTATGTCTTCACGGGGATTAAAAAACCTGCAGTTAGCCCAGGTCAGCTGACTCAGGCTTGCAGAGCTAGAGCTTCCGACTGAAAAATCGCTAGGTAGACTTTCGGTCTCGGGCTGGAGCCCGAACATCTATACAGCAATTTTTTAGCCCCACAGCCTGAGCCCCGTGAACCCGAGTCAGTTGATCTGGGCTAGCTGTGGCTGTACCCTGAATGGCTAATGAACAAAGGAGGGATAGACGAGTGAAGTGAGGTAGAGCTGATACAGACTTTAGTTCTGATACATACTTACATACTCGCCTCTATTGGGGACCGAGAGTTCCCACGCCTTCTGGCAGATGCATATTTTAAAGAGACAGCTATGAAAGAGGAGAGGTTGGTAGTGCAGATGGGGCTTGGCCAGGAGTCCCAGGCAGACAGGACAGAGAGGAAGAGGTGCTAGAATGAGGTTAGACAAGCAGGTTCAGGGAAGCAGAGTGGGCAAGAGGGAGTACAAAATGATTATGGCAGAGAAGAAGTTTAGCTAGCGCAGGGCTTGAAGGTGAGGACAAGGAGCTTCCAGCTGATGCAAAAGGCAAAGGGGAGCCTGTGTAGGGAATTGCAGAGGGGCAGGAAGAAGGCAGATGCGTTTTGCAGGAGTGCTTTGGACAGACTAGTAAGGGATAAAGCAAGGTCCAGTGTGGAGCTGGGAAGGTGTGTACCATTCTAACCCGATTCTCTACTTTGGGGCTTGTACATCAGGACTGGTATAGTACTGGCTTTATATGGACTTTATACAATTTTTGACTTACTGTCAGTGCACAAATTCCCAGTGTTATTTTATTTTATTTTTTCAGAGCCTGAATGGGTGCATGAAGGGCACATAAAGGTTTATTGAGTAAAAGCCCTAAATGCTTGCAAACTTTTACTATTCTTCCTGGACCTATAAATATTTTTCTCAAACCTTCTCTTTGAGGCAATAAAAAATTAGTTTAGAGGTTAGCTGTGGGACACTTGACATGAGTCTGGCTCTAATCGCAGTTTGAGGTTAAAGCAAGAAATAGGACTGAAAAGGCCTGTGAAGTAAAAGAGGTAAAGGTAATACTGCCATATGCCTGCCTCACGTGGCGTGCACATCTATGGCATAAAAATATTTCCTTCTGAAATATACTCAAAGGGCGCCTGTTCAGTCTAGTATGCAAATAATGCATCAAAACGTAACTGGATTGCCATTCTAGCTACACTGCTCTTCAAATCCAAATATGTGTGCCTGTCACTACCGGATTGCAGATGCAGCTGAAGAATTTAGAGTCTCAGATACTCTGATCTGCATCCACAGTTCATTTTCTGGATGATAAATTATGGGAGTAATTTTACACATGGAAATTGCACCAGTAAAACCAGAGGCTGGGCCTCAACCTAGCCAAAAATGTAGGTCCCTAAAGTTCAAATTTTCAGAATTTAGTGCTCACCAATGCAGGTGCAGTTGCAACAGTTGAGTATACAGTCATGGTAAATGCCAGCACGAAATTGCCATTGTTATTCACTTTTGCTCTCAGGTACTTGACTTCTGACTTCCTGCATCTATCAATCTACCTGGACCATATAACCATTGAATCTGAGTGTCAATTGTGAATGCAATTGTGGTAATTCCATGTAAAAATTAGGCATGCAAATGCATGTGTATTTGTACAAATTCCCTTCCCTTCCACCCCCCTCATTTACCTGTGCAAGGCCAGCTACACTTTGATCCCTAGCCTTGGAGCTGAAGGGCAGGAGGATTCTTGCTGGCTTGGAGATAATATCCAAGGCCAAAGATTCTGCAGATCAAAATCTTGTCTTGTGCATAATCCCACTGTCTCCAATGCAATTGTAGAGCTGGAAATGAAGACAAGATTTGGCTCTGCTGTTGGAATTATTCATAGATTCATAGATTCATAGATTATAGGACTGGAAGGGACCTCGAGAGGTCATCGAGTCCAGTCCCCTGCCCGCATGGCAGGACCAAATACTGTCTTGACCATTAGGGTTTATCTACACAGGAAAATTAATCTAGAATGAAGTAGGGTGTGAATTTAAATGCTCTGATTCCAGAATAAGAGAGCCTTAGGGCATAACACACTTTTTTCTAGAATAAGGATGTCCACCCAGTGAGTTAATCAGAAATAGCTCTTCTGAAATAACTGCCCATGTAGACAAGTTCTTAGTTAACAATTCTCCTGATATGCAAGTCATCCCAAACAGGGAGAAGGCTTGTTCAGTAGAACACCCATAGGAAACTCAGCAGTTTTGATTTACAGGGGCTTATGTGAAAATATTTTCGGTGTCAGGTTTCATGGATTATGCCAACTTCTGAAAATAAGGTAGGCGCTGACTAACTGGCCCGCTTTGGAGCAATTGCCTCCAGAACTTCTGGGGGCTAGTGCAAACCAGGCTTCTAGTCTTATAGTTTAACTGAAATATCCTGAAACCAGGAGCTTTCCATGGGAATGTTGATGGAATAGAAGTGGTAGTTGGCTTACAATAACACATTTGCTCATTTGAGAGATTGTTTTTGGCTATAAAACCATGTCCTGTATAGTTGTTTGTGCTGAAGGGAGAGGAATTTATCTTTTTCCTGAGAAATTTTTTTGGTATAAAAAAGTCAATTTTTGGTGAAAAGCTCCAGTTATCTTTGTGGAGCAGGCATTTCGGTTGGAAAGCTGGTGTGAACATATCTAGCTATTATTGACTTAATGAGGTGCTACCAGTATGTGCTGTGCAGTTATCTAAGGAGAACACATAGAATCTCCTCTCAGCACCTCCTCATAGAGTGAAATTGGGTACCTGCTCTGCTCTCACAAGCCCTCAGATTAATACTGCCTCAATGTAATTGTTCATTCAACAGAGCCCCTAATTTATCAGTGGGACTATTCCAGGGTCTAACTATGAGAGATATGAAAACAATAATCTTGTGAGCAAGAGACAGGGCTAATGTTTACACTGCAAAGTGTTGAAAGGATGTTTGATGTGAAGGAGAAGAGAAGGAGTCAGAACAAGGGGTAGAGAGCTAGGATTTCTGAAAAGAAAATGTGTGGCGGGGGGAGTAACCTTGATATAATTCAGCAAATGCTATGAAAAGGAACATTTATCTAAAACATAAAATATATTAGAGGAATAGAGAAATCTAAGATCCTGACAAATCCTGGGCATTGTAATTATACCTTCACAAACACATTCATGCATGCCCACACGTATACTCTCACACAGGTACATATATATTATACATTGATTTGCAACTTCCAAAAATTGCATTTTAATAACCAAAGTCCAGTAATGGAAACTGCTGTGAAATCAGAACCAACTCTCATAAAGAAATCATCTTTCAAAGATGTTTTGGTTTAGCCTGTGGCTTTCAATGAACCGTGCCTCTGTAAAATTCCTGCTGGGGAACAAAAAGGTCCCATCTTAACGAAGCCTGACCTCTGCACTCAATGATACAACAAACCTTGGATCTGTGAAGAAACACCACTTTCATTCTGTGTAACCGATATTCAAGGTTCTCCATGTTAGTTATAGTATAAGGTATCCTCTTCGGCCCAGTTTACATGTGAGCATCTGATATGCCCTTTTTCCCTATTTATTTTAAAAATCCACAAATTCTATGTGTATATATATTTCTTTGAACATCTGCAAAAGAAATAATTTCTCCTAGAATCAGTGTGAGGGTATGGGAGTATACACATAGCTGGAAATACTGTTTAAGGCCCAGAGGGAACAGCCGGTTTCAGCTATGAAAACGTGCTATTCCAGTGCGACATTCAAAACGCACCCTTCCCCTCCCCCCCCAAAAAAAAGTAAAACAGCCCCATCTAAAGCAGAATCTGTTCAAGAGAACACATGTGGCAAAACAAAATCCATGGCTTTCCATTGAGAGCTGCCAAAAATAACATTGGCTCGACAGGCATGTGATCCTCAGACACGTTTGTTTCTTGAATGAGTCAAAATGGTGATTCCATTTTACCTCTCAAGCGGACAGGAAATGTATTCTTCTCAACTGCCTGTTCCTCCCATTGCTCACTTGATAGAGCTGAATTATATCAAAAATGCTGTGCAGGTGTTAAGAGAAAATGGAGCACATATAATGGTTTCCTTTGGTCTGAGGAAGTTCCACTTAACAGAAACGGCCATAAAAACCAAGGTCATCTAAATGTGTGTGTGAATGTATATATATATATATATTCATGTCTGGAACAGAGAGACAGAACTCTTTTTTCATAGCAAGAAAAGATTATTGGAGTTTATTGGGAAATGTATTTTATTTTCTACAAAAAATCTTGAAGAAAATGAAAATGTTTTGGTTTTGTTGATTGTTATTTTTTTTATAGAAAATCTGAAAACTGAAAATGTTTTGGTTTTCAACAACTGTATGCTGAATTTTTTTAACTGAAAAATTTCAGGTTTTGGGGAGATGGACAAAAATGGAATTTTCCTTTCTGTCAACAAACCATATTTTCATGTAAAAGAAAATGATGATTTTTGACCAGCTCCAAAGATTGAAAAATAAAATCTAGCCTAATATTGTATAGTGCAGATTCAAACCTATTTCAGGTTCCTAAGGTTGTTATTCAAGTTTACCACTGTCCTGCCAAACCTGAGAACCTATGTGTTCCATTACTGATCTACTGTGTGGCCAAGAGCTAATCTCTTCAGCCCTCTGGCACATTTTCTCCATTTTATGCATGACTCAAATAAATATCCTATTTAACCCAAAAGAAGGGATAATACCTATCTCCCCATCTTCTAGAGGTGTTGTAAGAATTAGGTAATATCTGTAAAGAGAATTGTTTAATAAATAATAATAATAATAAAGAAGGCACCTGCTCTTTGATAGATCGATTTGTTGAGAAACCTTTGTAGAATAATTTAATCCACAGTTATGAAGCCCAACCCAGGACCCATTGGAGTTAATTAGAAGGTTTTCATTGGCTTCACTGAGCACTGGATCAGATCCATAGTCAACTAAGTGATTAGTATTAGAGGTGGCTGGAACATTGTTTACAAAATGTGTCAAAATGTGCAGTTTCATTGAAGCTGAATGTTTTTGCAGAGACATACCAGTTTTGAGTCAATTTTTGACAGGGAGGTTTCTGAGGTCCAGGGCTCTCTGCTCACTTCAGACCAGTGACTCAAACCTCAGGTGCTCACTCCAAAAATGGCTGTTTCAACAAAGTTCCATTTTGTAAAAATGTTGGAAAGGTTTGTTTGTTGTTCCCATGTGGAATTAAAACAAATTTTGAAACCTCAAAAGTTGTCATGAAATGTAATTATTGGTCTCTGGCCAGCTCTAATTAGTATGTAATGAAAGGCCCTCACTCACCCTCATCAAGTCGCACCCTGTGGGCATGATTCTGATCTCACACCATTTTTTACTCTATTGTCATTCCATTTACTTCAGCAGCAGGTGTAAAATTAGAATGAGACTCTTTGAGTCCAGTCATACCTGCTTCCTTTCTGTCAAAAACTAGGTTTTATTTCTCTAGGTCTACACTACGGGGGTGGGGGGGAGGTCAACCTAAGAACCTAAGATATGCAACTTCAGCAATGTGAATAGGTCGACTTACCTGGCTGTGAGGACGGCAGCAAGTCGACCACTGCTGCCCCCCGCCGACTCCGCTTCCGCCTCTCGCTACGGTGGAGTTCCGGAGTCGACGGCAGAGCGATCAGGGATCGATTTTATTGCATCTACACTAGACACGATAAATCGATCCCCGATAGATCAATCGCTACCCGCCGATCCGGCAGGTAGTGAAGACGTGCCCTTAGCCCTGCATCCAGACCCTGATCCTAAGTCTATGGAATAGAGCTGACCAGAGGAAGACAATTCCACTCCGCAGTAAGTTCCGAGACTGTGAAATTTGTTTTTGTTCCTCTATAGAACAAATACAAAACCTGCAGATGTTTTTGTGAAAATGGAGCCATCTTCGGGGCAATTCCTCGGGGGGGGTGGGAGGACAGGGTACTGGACTGGGATGTGGGAGACCCAGGTACAAGTTCCTTTTCTGTCTGAGTTGGATGAAAAACTCTGCTATGGATCACACAGAACAGGGATTTGAGCAGAGTCTCACATATTCCTGTCCAGTGCTCTAACCACCAGGTTATAGAGTCACCTTCTCTCTTTCTCTCTGTACCCTAGACCAAAAAAAATTCCCAATGAAAGTTTTGTTGAAACCAACACAGCTCTTCAAAACATTTTGGCTTTGATGAAACTGCATATTCAACCAAACTTTCATTTTGGCAAAAATGTTCTAACCAGCTCTGCAATGGAAGTCATTGGGCATTTTTCTAATGACTTCAAATGACTTTGGATCAGATCCTCACAGAACAACAAGCTGCATTCTGTTCTGCTTTACACATCGTTGATTGAATCAACCTTTGACTAAAGGAATTCTGCAGGAACCGTAATGACCTTATTTGTATTTTCCTATTCAAGCCCTGTCAGGTTTCCCTGTGACAGATTGGGGAGAAAGTTCCGGATGCAACTGGAAAATGTTCCCAGTCTGTGTGGTTCAAAACAGCATTAAGAGGGGGAGGAAAGATGATCAGCTCTGTGGCCTGAGGCCTTGTAGACTCATCACTGAGAGCAAAAACACAGCTGGAAGTATTAGCCAGTGGAGTCCCGGGGAAATTACTGCTCATGTTTCTAATCAATAAGATTTAGCATTGCAAAGTCTTTTGGGATGTAAGTGCAGAAAGTAGCAGAAGCAATAGGCCATATTCCAGCTTCAGAAATTGTACATGCACTAAACTTCTGTCTGAAGTCACAATGTGGCCCTATGAGATTTAAATAACTACCGTTAAAATCAATAACCAAGATTTCCAAAGGTAACTAGGATTTTTTGGATGATGTACATGGTACACCTTAAAGGGCCTGATTTTCAGAGAGCAGCTGCTCAGCAAAATCAGGATTTTTTAAGTTTCTCAGGTCGGTCACCCAGAATCACTAGTCACTGTTGGCAATCATAGCCACAGGAGCTGAGGGTGCTGAGGGATTCTGAAAATCAGGTCTAAGGCCTAGCCACTCAAAATATGACACAAATCAGAAGCCGCTTTGAAAAATGTTGGCCTCAACATCTCTGAGCCTCAATTTCTCCATCTGTTAAAATGGGATAGTAATGTGCTTACCCATCTTTGTAAAATGTTTTGCAATCTGTGGATGAAAAGTACTGTATCATTATTATTATTATCAGGTTTATGGCGCTCAGAAAGTGGAGAAATAAGTGGGAAATAAAAAGCTATGTACTGGAGATAATAGGCACTTCATTTGCGAAAAGCCAAAGGGTGGCAAAGCCATAAATTGCAGCATCACAGATTTAGGTCAACCTTTCACTACAAGAAATAATAGTTGGGATGTAACATTGTGCCAGTGCAGTTTAGCTTAATTGTAAAGCTGATCTTGCAGAACTCATATGAAACACAAGAAGATTGGGAGTATCCCAGGAATGTCACAATTGGAATCAGCGCTTTCAGTCCAGAAAGTAGCCATATTTGAACCCTAATTTCTCAACAGTACCAGGTCCTATTTTTTTTCTCTGAAGGATAATAATAGAAGCTTGTCTAGCAAACAGACAGTTCCTCACTCTTAAGAGGTCAGCAGTGACGGAAACTGAAATCTTCAATTTTTCTTTTGTCTTTTTACACAGATTAAACACAGCTAACCCATTGCTATGCAACCTTCTAAATACTAACCTATCAATGATCTTTTGGGCAGCCATCCTGAGCTATATGATAGCTCTTTCTCTTTATGAGATGTAGTTTAGCCCAGCTCCATCTTGTATTCAAGTGACCAATGTCTCTCTACCATTTATGCCAAAGCCTGAGTGATGTCTTTATAGTGAGATTTTCTATTCACCAAGGATTGATCTGAAACCACAAGCTTCATTTTGCGTTGTCCATCAACCTGGAAATGACACCTGGTCTGACAGGTGGGAACATAACAACTGACATGTCATAACACAGCAGTTCTCATTCTTGTTCCTAGTGTGGACCACATCTAGAAAAAGAGATTGTCTCATGGACATCTCCCTTCCCTCTCAGTGGCAATTGAATAGCATTCCTGGGGAAACTACAGCAATTGTTCACATGGAAGGAAATACACCTCTACCCCGATATAACGCGACCCGATATACACGAATTTGGATATAATGCGGTAAAGCAGTGCTCCAGAGGGGTGGAGCTGTGCACTCTGGTGGATCAAAGCAAGTTCAATATAACACGGTTTCACCTGTAATGCGGTAAGATTTTTTGGCTCCCAAGGACAGCATTTTATAGATTCATAGATTCATAGATTCTAGGACTGGAAGGGACCTCGAGAGGTCATCGAGTCCAGTCCCCTGCCCTCATGGCAGGACCAAATACTGTCTAGACCATCCCTGATAGACTTTTATCTAACCTACTCTTAAATATCTCCAGAGATGGAGATTCCACAACCTCCCTAGGCAATTTATTCCAGTGTTTAACCATCCTGACAGTTAGGAACTTTTTCCTAATGTCCAACCTAAACCTCCCTTGCTGCAGTTTAAGCCCATTGCTTCTTATTCTATCCTTAGAGACTAAGGTGAACAAGTTTTCTCCCTCCTCCCTATGACACCCTTTTAGATACCTGAAAACTGCTATCATGTCCCCTCTCAGTCTTCTCTTTTCCAAACTAAACAAACCCAATTCTTTCAGCCTTCCTTCATAGGTCATGTTCTCAAGACCTTTAATCATTTTTGTTGCTCTTCTCTGGACCTTCTCCAATTTCTCCACATCTTTCTTGAAATGCGGTGCCCAGAACTGGACACAATACTCCAGTTGAGGCCTAACCAGCAGAATAGAGCGGAAGAATGACTTCTCATGTCTTGTTCACAACACACCTGTTAATACATCCCAGAATCATGTTTGCTTTTTTTGCAACAGCATCACACTGTTGACTCATATTTAGCTTCTGGTCCACTATAACCCCTAGATCCCTTTCTGTGTTATATCGGGGTAGAGGTGTATTAGGAAAGCATATAATGTGCTTTTAATTTCTTTTAATGCAGTTTAGTATCTAGGACCAAGGAGGAGGAGCCAGTATCATGTGACCAGCCAACTGCCTCTGGTCCATCATCAAGTGCCCCAAGACCAGTTTCAGAAGCACTGACACAGCAGATTCCTGGGCCATCTGTCCCAATATCTTGTCTCTGACTGTGACCAAAGCCAGCTACTTACAAGAGAAAATATAACCCCCCTCCTGCACCCCAACAATATATCTTTATTGTGCAAGATGACTAAGTTATCTATTAAACTGCTGACTTCCTCCCCTTTGGTTTAAGTGTAAAATTAAATAGAAAGCCTCTCCCCCTCCCAATTCTCCAAACACAAGCTGATGTTGTAATTAATTCCTGTACATTACCCTGTTACTGAGATATTTTTACACAACATTAAACTTATTACATAATGTCCTGACACATAATTAATGATTCTCTCCTGGTGCCTAAGTACGTCACTGAGCATTTGGGTAGCATCAGCTGATTGGGATTGCAAGATTGTTGCATTAAATCTCTTATTCCATTTTTTTAAGACATGGCTCTTTGTTTTATGAGCGATCTCCATTTTTCCTCTCCCTTTCTTTGGAGGAGGCAAAGCTTCCTTTAGGGTCACCTCAAGTCTTTCTTTACCTTTTTCCTTAGGATTTGGTACAGAAATGTTTTTTTTTCTTTCAATGGGCCCAAATCTCAGTTACCCTAAGGACCTTTTACATTGCTCTGATGGTTTGAAAGGGCCTTAAAGGAGGCTGAAATGGTGCTCTGAGACTATCCGTTCCACAAGGGTTCTCTTTGGCTGTACTGAGCTGGCATAAATGCTCTGCGCTGATCCTGTCCTAGCACTTGGTGTAGAGGGCGTGGCTGGGATGTACTATGCTGTGGCTGTCCTCTGATTCCCAGGATTCGTAAGGGTCTGAGACTATTCTAATGTAAACTCAGGGACCAGACAAGCCTGAGAATATATGGAGCATCGAGATGGCTTAAAGCCAGCTATACCCTACGCTCTCCACACCTGCCCCAAATACAGGCACTGATTAACTCAGAACTGGACCTTTTAGGTTTCTAGAATAATACCTACTGAACCCTGCCATGTTTCTAAACACTCCTATTAGGATGATCCCTTTCATATTCTATAGGTCTTCTCCATAAGGGAAGGCCTTTCCCAGGACATCCATTCTACACAGTTAAAGAATTTGCAAGTACATTAGCAAAAGTTTGAAGCACTATTATTCTAACCCTATCCTCGTAACAGCAGCATCCTCTTTCCCAGCCCATCCATATGTGGAATGCCAGATGGGCTGACTGGTGGCCAGAATGGGTTGGATTCCACTATGCTAACCCCATGAAAATTATGAACTATAGGATTAATTTTTCAGTCTAACCACTCTGTATTATTATTGTTGTTATTTTAATGTTTATATTATGGTAGCGACTAGAGGCCTTACTCAGATCAGGACCTCGTTGTACAAACATCTAGTAAATGACAGACCCTACACTCCAAAATACGAGAAAGTCATTGCAGCTTGCCCTGCTGATATTTATTTATCTCTGGCTAAGAGTGTTGTAACCTTCACTGTTGTAACCTTCACTGACTGGCTGTGGGTTTAATAGGCACAGAATTGCTCCAAACTAGTGGGCAAGGCTCATAAACCAAATGATTTCTTTTACAAATCCATACAAAAGCTCTCACCCAACAAAACTTCCATGTATTATGATGCAGTTATCTTTCAAATCCCAAGAACTGTTTCTCAGCCCCAGAGTGATGGGAAGAGATCCCAGTGTGGCAACCCCATATGTTCAAAAATCATGACCTAGGCCCTGAAAATCATGAGATTTGTTTTAAAATAATAAATCTGGGGTTATTTTTCTTTGCCTTCTTGTTTCTGAGCCTCTGGTTCACACTCGCTTCATGTTGGAAAGCTTTTCTCCACAGCCATGAGGACTAGAACCCTACTTAAGAAAAAAAAAGAAATCTGAGATTCTCACATCTATATTTGTCTTCAGAAGCTGGAGCTTTAACCATAAACACCAATTATTGTAGGACTCACGATAAAAGAAAGAGAATTGCCAGCACTGACATTCTAATGCACAACATCCCAGTGCTCTTTGTCTACAGCAAAATCTACTCTTTTACCTCAGCATATCCGCTCTGTTTTGAGTTGCCCACTAAAAATGAATCTCCAAGTGGAGCTGGCCTTTAGTACCTTTTCTACAGGCGGAGACTGACTCACTCATGTTCTGAGAACAAAGAGGCTGCTAGCTCCGTCTCTGACATCTCCCTGAAAAGTAGAGATTCAATAATCCCCCTGGAAGATGGGGCTGCTCTACCCATGCACGCTCTAGGAACACCACACCTCAAACACAGGCCCAACCAGGGACGGCTCCAGGGTTTTGGCCACCTCAAGCAGCCAAAAAAAAAAAAAAAGCCGCGATCGCGATCTGCGGCGGCAATTTGGCGGAAGGTCCTTCGCTCCGAGCGGGAGTGAGGGACCATCCGCCAAATTGCAGCCGAATAGCTGGACCTGCCGCCCCTCTCCGGAGCGGCCGCCCCAAGCACCTGCTTGCCAAGCTGGTGCCTGGAGCTGGCCCTGGGCCCAATATCCTTCAGTATCTGTGGGTGCCTTTGGATAATTTCTCCAACTGAGATAAGCAGCGCAATATCTGTCTCCCACAGTCACACACTCAGCTGACAGGATACCAGGAGAGCAGTAACTTCTCTCATACTGAGAAAGGATTATCCTACACAGCTAGCAAGTGTTTTTTTTTTTTAAGTATGTTTATTTAGCCTTTGAAAGAGGAAAGAGAGCCCACTGATTAGGGCAACAGCCTGGAAGTTGAGAAACCCAGGTTCAAATCCCTGCTCTACAACAAGCTTCCTCCATAACTAGGGCCAAGTTACTTAATCTCGCTGTACCTCAATTCCCCATCTATAAAATGTCCTACTTCTTGGGGATGTTGTGAGGATAAATGCATTAAAGATTCTGAGATGCCCAGCTACTATAGCCATAGAAATACCTCAGAAGACAGATTTAGATTTCTTTTTAAGGTAAAATTACAAGCAGTGTATGGTGTCGTGCTCCGTATCCACCATGAGGTTAGAAAATCAATGGGTGTATTTAAGGGACTAGATTCTTTCCTGAAATCAGTGGGATTTATAATGGGTTTATAATCTGGTCCAAAGCAGCATTCTGCTGTCCAATATGCAGGATGGAGAAGAGAATGGAACCAGCATGGAGAAGAGAATGGAACCAGCATGGATGATGCCAACTGATGGGAGAAGACAGGATGGTCCAAACCTCAAACAAACATGCATGAGTCACATTAAGCAAAATCAAATCTCGGTAACTTCCAGTTGGAATAATTATATCATTGGAAGAAAAAGAAGGAATGGGGCAACAGTTTTTGAGTAGAGCTGATTGAGAATTTTTGGACAAAATGTTTTTCCATTGGAAAATGACAATTTCTCGAAACTGAAACTTTTCACAGAAATGTATCAGTTTTGTTAGGAAGGTTTCTCAGATCTCCTGTGGAATTTCTGGTCAAAGAGAGGGAGAGGGAAGGAGAAGAGATTATAATCCACGCTAGAATAGGAGATAGCCCAGTGATGAACTCCTGAGCTATTGGCTATTCTGAGGAGGGTTTGGGTCATTGTCTCTCTCGCTTTCATATTTTCATTAAAAACGGTGAAAGGTCTCCTTTTTGTTCTGATGCAGACTGAAAACAAATTTTGAAACCTTGAAATTTTTCACAAAATGAAATGATTGTTCTCCGGTCAGCCCTAGTTTTGAAGTCTGTTATGAGAGAGTAGTTTCTAGCTGGTAAAAGAGAGACCACCAGAGGAGGCTTAGCTGGAAGTGGTAACTATTGATAAATCCAAACATTTTATATACATTCACAAAATCAGTTTGCTGTGTTGGCCCAAAATCAACCACAGCAACTCCCAGTTGGTAAAATTCTACTTTCAGTGTAAATTGGGATAAACTGGATGTAACTGAGAGCAGACTTTTTCCCATTCAATTCAATGGGAGCTGCACCCACATGCCACATGATTTAATCTGGTCCTTAGTAATTGTGTGTGTGTGTTGTTTTCTCACATGTACACGGACACTCACTCACAAGCTTCCAAATAGTAGGTGCTCCTCTTACTAGTTAAAACATGTCACTGGTACTCTCTCAGCCCTGTAGGATTAACCTTTGTCTCCTGTCTACTCTATACATCATCACCTATTGCTAGGCAACAGAAAACAAGCTCTGATTTCAGCCTGATGGGCACTCCTTGTGATGATGCATGGAGACAGACAGATTTTTTTTTATGAGCTCACTTGACTCTTCAGGGTAAGAAGTGGAAACTCTTGTTGTGTAGTAAATTGAGCAAACATGACATGGACTATGAGAGAGAGAGACAAGGAGAGACAACATAGATAACTGTGAGCTTTATAGCTACTCCCATGTATCAAGTATACCAGTGACATCACTGCATGAGAACAGACTCTCACCTGGGTCTTTAGCTGTCCCCACAACTTTCCCATGCTGTGATCTATATTGATGAAGAATATCACAAGATTTTAACAAAAGAGGCATTTTTTCTCTTAAAAAGAAGGTAAAATCTGAGCTATTGCAGCACCAAAGGGCAATACGAAATGTTTCCATGATTGTATTTTTAAATTCTGAGGGGAACAGAACGTTTTTATTCTTTGCCATTTATAACCAATACATCTTCTCCTGTGATTTGCAGAAGCCAAAAGCAGGTTGGTCTAGTGCAAGAGAACCTGAAAGAGAAATTGACTGCAAATGGGCAACACTCAAAGTAATTTTCATTGTCATAAGGCAAAAGGAAACCATCGGAATAAATGATGGGAAATGGGCTTTTGGATTGAAAAAATCAAAGAGGATATTTGTAATGTGGATAAAGAAATGTGTTTGATTGTATCTAAATATCTGAGAACATCCCTTCTGTATTAAAGTCAGAGGGCTCAGCGGTGCCCAACGCTCTGTACGTGTGCAACGGGTGAGAGCAGAGTCATGGAGCCTTTCCAATTTCTGCAGGAGCTGGGCACAGTGACAATCCCAAATATGGACTCTTCTCATACACACACTATTTTATTCATGTGATATTCCTGTTGCTTTGGGCTAAGCACTATATGGCATGTCAGCTTGGCATTTCCATTCAAATTGATAATTTTACTAGAATAGATGGCATTTCAACTAGGTGCCTGTTCAGGAAATTAGAAGCACCAGATAGAGGCTCAGTTTAAGGTTTGGTTTCGTTTGATTTACCCAACCTCCTGTGATAGCAGAGTGGCTTCTTCTTGAACTCCTCAGTAGAAACCTCCTGGTTTAATTGACAGTGCTCCAATACCACACCTGTAGACACAATGAACTAAGAATCCATTCCAGAATGTATCTGACTCCAGTCTAGCAGACTACAACAACGCACTCCAGAGTTTGATTAGCAACTTTGATGGATTGGCAGAAGGCAGAGTGCAAGCAGGAAAGGTTTCCACAGTTAGCAGCCCTGTTGTCATCTTCTTTCAGACACTACAAAGGGACATTCCATTTCCCTTGCCTCTAAAACTGTTGATCATTTGATGGAGAAGGCCCTCTCATCATAAATCTCAGAGCCTACCAAAATTTATGTTTTGATCTCTTTATATCTCTTGTCAGCTTTGAGATTCTTCTCTATCAGGCAGCTATTTTGTTCAGAATGGATTTGGCATTCATGAAACTGGTAGATGCACTGGCTAGCACTAGACATAGGTCTCAGGCTGGCATTGAGCTATGCAGGGAGACTGCAGCATGCATGCAGCTCACAGTGCATGACTGGGGCCATAGAATCAGTGCAGGGGTCTTCCACTGCACACAGAGCTCTGTCACTGAATCTCAGTCCTCACCTGAAATACATCCCCTCCCCCCCCGCCCCGCCCCGCCACCACAAACATACAAACATTCCCCCTCCTGTTTATTCCAGCCTCCTAAGCAGAGACTGCCAGTTAGTCTGAATTGGTGGATTTTGTAAGGTGACTATTAGATACGATAAGCCTTAGTCTGCACTAGAAACCCTCCAAGTGCCCTCAAGACTTGCACTTAGACTTGATTTAAACCCAGGTCTCCAAAGGTGAGAGGCTAGTGAATTAATTCACCCACATCCCTTCAGTCAAGCAGAGGAAATAACTGGGAGGGGGTGCACAAACTAAACTGGCTGTTTTATTCACACTGAAGACCAATTTCCATCATCCGGAGACAAAAGACATGGAAAAATATCCTAATGGAAACTGGCACAGAGATCGGTGCACGGCAGTTTGCATTAATTATGTATTATACGAGCAATGTAGATAGACCAGAATGGGGGAGTGGGGAAACTCAGAACACTATTAATAATGAACATGAAATTTGTAAACTCTACCAGGAATAATTTGCATAGGAATATAAATATGTTCTATAATGCTGAAAAGCTGGAAATGATGCTACAGTAAAAAATATTAGAGCTACAGTTTTAAACATTTAAAGTAATGATTAAATTATAAGTATATACTATCTACTATAATTTTCAGGGAAGTGGGGTGTATATACTTTATTGTGTCTGAGGAACTTATTACCTATACCATTAAAACCAGACAAAAAGTTTCCACATTTGTTGGGCATGTACAATAAATAAGAAGCAGAATTTGCTTTGTTTTGGTCTTTGATGAACAGTGATTACTAGTGACATCAGTACTAATGTAAGGCAGCGCCGGGGTAACTTCAGTGCCTGAACATGACTGAAGTACCTTGTTAAACATATGACAGTGTTTTATCTGTTTATTTGAGAAAGATGGTCTTGTGGGTAAGGCATTGGACTAGAATTCAGAAAATCTGGGTGCAGTTCCCAGTTTTGCCACAGACTCCCTGTGTGACCTTGTGAAAGTCACTTACCTTTCTCTGCCTCAGTTCCCCATCTGTAAAATGGGGATAATAATACTTCCTTTCTCCTATCCTTTCCCTGTCTTGCCTTAGGGAGTCAGGTGCCTGATTCCTGTTAAAATTCAATAAGAGTTGGTTGCTTATTATCTTAAATGTCTTTGACTATCCCAACCTAAGGCTGTAAACTCTTTGGAGGACAGTGTCACTTACTATATTTCTAAGAAGCCTAGTATAATGTGCTGTGTTCTTGCCTGGAGTCTCTAAGTACTATTGTAATACAAATAATAATAATAATAACATTTTTCTGTCTGTCTATTGGCATCTATGAACTGCTTACTGCCAAAGTATCGAAATGCTGTACATGGGTTAAAAGCACAGTATGAGCTGTCTGTAGCAGTCAGTACTACCCTGTCCTATTGTTAGTGTGATCGAATCCCCTAAATTAGCACAATGTGGTTTTTTTCCCATCTACATTAAGTCTAATATCAGGATACTACTTTTTAACATGAATAAAGTCTCTCTAGCTGAGTTCCAGCATGTCCATTGAGAACAGATGGGGAGTGGAGTTCAGAATCTGCTTAAAACAGATGTAAAACCCAGGAATGACCAGGTTTTGATCATCCATTATATTATCTGCAGTTCAGTCAGAAAGCTTGTCCAGTTCAGGGCTTAGAGAGGCCAGGTGTGGTGGTGACACTAAATATCAAAGGATGTGTTAGACCAAGAAAAGCATATGGTCAGTCTGTGCCTAGTAGCAACAGTAAAGAAAGCTCTTTCTATTCATTACAGCTCAGTGCTGTCTCTTCTCTGTCATTGCTGTTTATCCATATATGAAGAAGAGCCCAAAATAGGCTGCTTTTGCAGCATGTCTGCCAGCTGTGAAGTTAACCAACTAGTGCAATCCCTCTTATTTTTGGTTACCCAACTCACTCTGTATTCCTAGCCTACACGGGTATTGCAGCTGGATCTGCAGCAGGCCAAGTCACTGAGAAACCCAGTGGACAAGAGGGCATCATGTCCCCTTAACTGAGTCAGGTACACTGCAATCTTTCTCTGCTTCTGTGGGTTAGCTCAGAGTGCACCTTCATGTCTCAGTTTTGCCTGCCAGACTCTACTGGTGAAGCCTCCTGCTGACTCTGCTAAGTTTTTCACAGCTGGAAGTCACTTTTGCATACAGCACAGATACCCCTCAGTGGGCTGTGATTTGATTTTCAAGAAAGGCCTCCTGGGAGAGTATCTCAGGAACAGGCTGGGGGAGGACCAGCAAGTATATATGGTCATATGCTTGATCAGAAAAGCAATAATGAAAAGTGGAATGAGAAGGGGAGTGAGCGGTGGGAGTTTTCTCATCAATCCTAGATCCTGTTGGGCCAGCGGCCTCTCTGGTATGTTTAGGGATGCTGTGTGCTTTAACAGCCTCCATTTACTAATGCAGTAATGACCTGCTGGAGGAGGATTTGGCCGCTGCGCTAATTGCATTCCTCCACTGCACAATAACTTAGCACGTTATTAAGATTCCACGGAACAGAGCCAGGGAATTCATCTCTCTCCAGTGCCCAGCCAGCCTCCCTCCCTCCCCCCCATCTCACACACATACCCTCATTCTCTTCCTTCCCCGAGTCCAACTGGGCAGCTCTGAAAGCTGAAAGGCAGACAAATGATCTATCATTTATGATGCCAGATCAGTGGCAATTTATCTTTTTATTCAACACCCTGGGCCTGATTCTCATTCATGCTAAGCTCCCCCTCCCCTTTACACTGCTGTCACTGTGCAAAGGGGCCTTCGAGTGGGAATCCAACTCCCGCTGTAACGTGCTGCTACACTGCAACAAAGGGTGTAAAGAGACTTTAGTGTAATCAGGCCCCTCTTACTATGATTTGAGAGCTCAGCGAGCGCAGCATTTAAAGAAACAAGCTGTCTAGTTATATTAAAGAGCAGGGCCCAGGTCCTCAGAGCTATTTAGGTACCTAACTCCTACTGATTTCAGTGGAAGTTAGGAGTCTCAGTACTTTTGAGGATGTGGGCCCAGCCCATTGCCAGGGAGGGGACCTAGAGAAGTGATTTTACATATAGTTTGTAGTTTGATGGGAGAGTTCAGAACAGATCAGTGAGATGATCCTGTGACCCATCTCACCTTAATATCAAGCATGGTCCTGTGTTTTCCTGCCATTAACGCTAAAAGGGTCAGGAAAGGAGTTATGAATATGAATTATCACCAGGAGAAAGGCAGAGCACTGGTCCAACCTTTTCAAAGTCTGCTAAGACTCACTGCTTCCCCTGTTCAGCTCAGAGTGCCATTACTTCCTATCTTCCCACCCGACTTCCTGGCAAATCTCTGCCTCTGAGAGGCATGAATTAGCGCCTGTTGTTTGCCATTTTTGCCCTATTTGCCATCCAAATCTTTTCTCTCTTTTCATTTCTCATCTGATGATAATGATATTATTCTATCCATTCCCTGGGCTCCCAAATTGGACAAACTTATTTCGCTTCCTTAAATGCATATAGGTGGCTGGATCCTCAGGTGGTGTAAATCGGAGGATCTGGCTTTTGATACCACAAAGCAAGTTTTCACAAACTCCTCCAGCTCTGCTGCACAACTCAGAGACATGGAACAATGCACAGTTTTTTCACACTAGGGAGATTAAGAAATCTGACCCGATATCGTTCATCTCCTGGAGAAATGACTGTTAGAAGAGAATATAAAGAGGCAATAATCATCCAAGGGTGTGCGTTTATAGCTGCTATTTGGCCCAGACAACACAGGCTTTGGCTGAAAGCAAAGCTGAGGGTTAGAACCCTTTAAGAAGTGCCAAAAACAACATGCAGGGAAGAGAAAATACGGGGGGAGGGGGGGTTGAATCATCTTGGATAACGTGACAAATGGGAGAGCTCTAGAGGTGAATGCTGACAGCAGAACAGAGTCAAGGTACATTTTCAACCTGATCGGCAAATGCAGGGTTAGGCCCTGGGTGAGTCTCTGAGGATATACCCAGAAAACTTGGCTGATTGCAGCAATGAGGGGCAGATAATGCAGGGTTGCCCCAGACATAAATGCCTCCAGAACTCCTCTTACTCCTGACCTGCAATCTCCTATTCCCCAATATTTCAGGCTTTCCTCCTACCCCCGACAATGACAGTTTCAATTGTGCCCTCATTGGGAGGCATGTTTGGGGGCTGCAGACTCATTTTCAATAAAGAGTCAAATGAGTTCACTTCATTCAATTGTACTTGGAACCACCTGAAAGGATCTGAACGTGACTCCTCAGAGACAGCAGGCTAGTGCATTAACGCACGGCACCATCTCATTACTGGGGAGGCACCTGCTAGCTCTGCTCCTACCTACATTAATGGCCCATCCCAACCACTCTTTCTCCCACAGTCCACCAAAACTCCTCTCCCAACTAGTTCCATGCTGCTGTAACACCGACAGACCCCGGTTGTCAGTGAGCAGGATCGAACCTGGGACCTCTACTGCATGAGCTAAAAGTCATATGGTTGTTAGCTAAGGCTGTAGAACAGGCTCATTAATCTCTCTCTCTCTCTCTCTAATTAGTCTCAGTGCCACTAGATGCGATAGAACACCATACCCAGGAGGTGTGTGGGTTACACGCCTCTGTACACTCCTCTCCTACATGCCATCATTCACACTGACGCCTATGCCTGGAGCAGCCCAGTTTCCCCCTTCTGAAAACTTCTGCAATTCCCATCTGTACAATGCAACATTCAAGACATAATGACCTCATCAATGTGTGCTTAATCTATTTTGTACCATACCCCTTTTAGACTGTTGGATTTTGGGGGCAGAGCCTGTTTATCTGTTTGGTCCTGCTATACTTAGATCACTAACAATAATACTTCATATTAGTAGTACGGTAGGTATGCATGCAGGTTTACTTAAAACTCAGCTAGTAGAGACTTTCCATTGGCTAAAATAAACTCTGAAACACAGCTGGATTGTTTTGTTTTGTTTTAAATCCATTGACTTTTTCCTCTTTCTTTTGTGTCTATAAATTATTTTTAACAGAGTGAATAGAAAGTTTTAAATTATTATTATTTATTTCCATTGTGGTAGCACCTACTCGCCTTGATCAGGGGTTGTGGCAGGCACTGAACACATGGGGAAAAATAAGATAGTACCTGCCTGTCTTAGGAAAGGAACTCAGTGTTGACCAACTATCCTGATGCACACTCCCTGCTGTGTATGTGGCCACTATTACACTGACTTTATATAAAACTTAAATTAACAATTTTTTATTTTGCATGTAAGAATATAATGTGTGTCAGTATTTCTGCTACTGGAAGTTGGTTAGTTGAACAGCCTCAGTTTTCTGCAGCAATCTAGTCGTGCTCAGGTACACACCAAGCTGGTTTTGGATTTTCCCCAAAGAAGCTCATTAATGTATTAGTCACAAACAGGTTTCAAGGACACTTGAACTCAGTCTCTAAGCTCCCCGCTCTGATCTTCTTCCAAAAAGTTTTGCTTCAGCAAGAGGAAATTCTACAAAGAAAAGAAGCGGCAGAGTCGACTAAATGAATGTCAGTGGGAGAAAACCAGAGTCTTGGTGTTGCTCTATAAATTGGTCAAGAGTGTACATTTTTAATATTTGCCACATTTTTAATATTTCCAGGTAGTAATAATTCCTCCCAGGTTCCTGATAGGGGATTTCTCCTGCCTATGATATTGAGTCATGAAGGGTGGGAATCTCTTTCAAACTTCACCCACCCACTTCCAGATCATGCTTTTCTGGAGTATAGCTTTTAAAAGCTGCCAGTACCGCATTTCTATTCAGCTGTCTGTCTGAATGACAGGACAGTACTAGTGTAATTGGGCAATGTGCCAGGTGGATAACTAGGCTTTGACGTTCACACCTTAGTGAGGCCAGGGCATGGTGAGAGAGGACAGGTGATATCTTTGCATCTGCAGCCATTCAAATGGCAGAGTTTATTGAAAGGCCTGGATAACAATAATGTGTAGATTGACCTACGCAAGCCCATTCTCTGGAATGAGATTATGCAAGAGTAAATGAAAGTTGACTATGAATGTGAAGGCTATTTTAACACTGCTCTGTCAGTCTGAAAGGTGTAGATGTAAACTACATTATTGCCAGAGCAGTATAAAGGGACCTTAGCATAAATGAAAATCAGGTCCTACATATGCAGAACTCCCACCGAAGACAATACAAGTTCCACACAGGGGACACTTGCAGGATTGAACCCTTATAATGAAGACTAAAAAGCTTATAAGGATAAAGATGTTGGTATACACCTCGTGTCAAACTTTCCGCTGGTGTAAATCCTTTGATGGCAATGGAGTTACATCAGTAGGGACTTCAGTCCTTTATTGTTATATATTTCTAAAGTTTCTTTTTGTGCAGGGCTTTTCAATATTTGATTTAAAAATAGAGCGATGTTTTGATTCTTAGTGTTTAATCATATAAATTAATTAATAATGATGTTTGAAGAGTCTGAAAAGCTAAACAGTAAACAAGGAGGAAGGACATTAATTAAAAAAAAACCCATCAGTCCAGACAACAGAGGAGAAAATAGGGCGGCATCTGAGCTGAAATTTTAACAAAGATCTTTTTTGGGGGCTTGTAAATTTCCCTTCAATTCACCTCTCAGCCTTCCATTTCCCAGTTACATTAAAGTGGTTAGCAAGTCTAATAATATTTTTAGATTAAATGAACTGGCAGAACAAAAGGAACTGAAGCTCCCTTTGCTGTTCTGCTGGAAATCGTTGCTTCTGTTTCTGGTAAATATGGCTGGTGGCAAGTCCTGGCTTGTAACATTAACCACATGTGGGAAGTTCCTGGGCAGATACCAAGTCTAAAATTAGCACCCCTCCCCCCCAAAAAAAGCAGCCTTTGGACGGGTGGGAGAGTTTAGGGCCTTTCTCTTTTGTTGTGTAAGGAAATGTACAGACTTGGATTAATTTGCAATTCAAGAATTTGAGATCATCATGGGAAGCTGTTGCTTTTGCTAAAATAAATAAAGCTTCCCACTGAAGCGCTACAGCATGGGCTCCTTAGCAACAACTAAGCCTCCATGGTCTACAGGACCCAGGATTGAGGATTTGGTGTTTCCAAGACCATGTCTGAGGGTCCACACTGCATTGTAAACCTGAGTTTATAGTTAGAACTGAATCTCATAGCAATGCTAAGTCCACACTGCCGTATGCTGATCTTCTGGCTTGGGTCTGCAGCTTGACCTGTGTCCACACTGCAAAATGACCGGACTTGGACCTAAGTCACAGCAGGACTCAGGCTGTGACCCACCTTCCTAGCATGCACCTGGGTCCTGAGCATTTGCTGACTTGCACCAGACAGATGTGTGTGTGGATAGAAGGGAGGCTTCGGCTCAGACCTCAGTCAGAGCCCAGGCTTAGTGTGCAGTGTCGACATACACTAAGAGAATACTTAGGGATACGGTGACCAGATAGCAAGTGTGAAAAATTGGGACAGGGGGTGGGGAGTAATAGGAGCCTATATAAGAAAAAGACCCCAAAATCGGGACTGTCCCTATAAAATAAGGACATCTGGTCACCCTACTTAGGGAGGGAGGTTGCATCACAGTGTTGCCATATGTTACAATGCCTGGTGTTTTTCTTCAACCTCCAGCTCTTGGAGTCAAGGGATTTCATGAGGAGTGAAAGTTTCTAGCCCTTGTAGTAACTGAGAAAAGCTTGGAAATGTGATGTGGGCACAGATTAAAGGGCTCCGAAACCAGGAGGCAAATAAAAAGAATCACACAATTTTTTTTTTTTAATCTCATGATTTTAAGCCAGTTGCCTGATTTTGCGGGGGGCTAACTCATGGTTTTTGAAGACTTGGGGTTAAATATAATGCCTACACTATAAGAGTTTGCAAGCATTTTAAAACACCATCATAGAGACACCAGTGTTCTCAAAAGTGCACGTGCCAGAGAAGGCAGAGCTCTGGAGCTGTCACTGCTGAGTCATCTCTTGCCCTGTGTAATGCATTGTGCTCAGTCACATTTGGGGTATCAGAAGCTCTTAGACCAGGCCTGTGCTTGACTTATCCCTCCCACTCATTGGCCTGTGAGTAGAGCTGGGCAAATAGCACATGTTCCAATTCTTTGGCTACTATGGGGGAGAAGGGAATTTTTGGGGCATGAACCAAAAATGTATTTTTGCTATATTTTTGGCAAATTGGAAGATTAAAAATAAATAATAATGTCAGGTTGAACTAAGAGATTTGCTTGACCCAAAACAAAAAGGTATCATTTTGATTGTGAACATGAACACTTTTTTTAAAGTAAAATTAATGGAAATTTTTAAACAAAAATTCATTTCAGACTGAAAATTTGAAATGCTTTATTTTGAAAATGTCAACACAAAATGCTTAAATTTTTTGGATTTTTTTTTTTTTTTTACTTTTTTTGGTTGTTTTTGTTTTTTGACCCAAAAAAATCACGAATGCATGTCAACTTCACAAACATTTCAGTGTTGATGAATCTGCATTTTTCACTGAAAAAAGTTTGTTAAAAAATTTCATAGCCCTAGCTGTGAGACATCCTGATGCTTCAAGTTCTAGATTTGTTGTTGCTGTGTTCTTTGAAGCCAGTTCTGTTTAATAACTGCTGCCATAAAAAAACAAAACAAAAACAAAAAACAGATGGTTGCATTAATGACAAGCTTTATTCTCACAAAATGGATACAGATAAAAGTGAATTACAAGGAACATTAATATGGGGCTATTGATAGGTCATCAAATCCAAGACCCAGATCTGGTGACCATGAAAAAAACCACATTCAGTCATGCATCTGGGTATGTACTCTGTCACTTTATTAATGTTTCTATTTTTCATCCTTCTTATCTTGTGTTTTTTGTATTCCTTATTTATATTGCCTGTGGTATTAACAAACAATTACCTGTTTTCTGTTTTTCCTTTTTAATTAATAAAAATGTTAATTACCCCCTCCCCCAAAATTGCACTATATAGAGCAAAGACAGCTAACATGAAACTGATCTCTTCTTTCATGTCCAGTACAGTAGTGGATGTAAGTGACTAATTCAATAGGAGTTTAGTTTTTTGGTTTCAGTTTTACCCGCTTTCAGCTTGCAACTCCCATTTAAGTCAATGAACAGAAGAAGGTCATCTGTATTAATTATTATGATTGATTAAACCTAGAGGCCCCAAACAAATCAGGGCTTTCTTGTACTAAATGCTTTAAATACAATAGTAAGAGACAGTTCCTGCCCCAAAGAGCCTGTAGTCTAGATAGACAAGGCACAAGAAGGATGGGAGGAAGGACTCCATAATTCCCATTTTACTGGTTTGTTATGGAGGCACAGAGACTTGCCAGATCACACAGGACTTTCATGGCAGCACCAGAATTTGAATGCAGGTCTCCTCTCTAATCTGTTGTAGCATCCCTGCAAGGTAATGCTGAAATTGCATTGCACTTTTTCTCAGGTGCTATGTTACCAGCAACAAGAATCCCGTACTGACTGTAGTATACTTCCAGTAATGGGGAAATCATAAAAATAATCCTCTCAGTGGCATAGAAATACCTGTTATGATTCATTTCAGTAGAAGATAGTTGGGGGGACAAGTAGCCCTGTCTCGACTAAGAAAATGACAATGATTGTCAGGAACAGGATCTCAACTGGTGCTGGAGAAAGTTTTGGTGTTATTGTAGACAGAACAAAACTGTTTTCAGCCCATTACTAAAAGCATGACTGAGACCTATGTAGAAGCTATAATGAAACAAGGGAACCTTTCATTTGACTTCTCAAAGTGCTCACAGGTGCCATTTCAGGGCACTTGAAAGAGTAAATATTGTTGTTCTGAATCTGGATCATCTTAATGAATACAAAAAGGGATAGATGATATCACTGCAGTGCTGCTGCCTTTCATCATCAACTCTTCCTTTGTCTAACAGGTATGATATCAGTGACACTTAAGGGTGATCGATTCTTAAGGGCTGCAGCTTCCTGATCACCTTCTCCATTCTCATGCAGTTCAGCTCTTGCTCTTGCTGCACAACTTGTGCCAGGATCTTTCCAAGGGACGAACATGCTTCTTCTAGCTCCCACCAGTACTCATTGATCTGGGTTTGTAGCATGAGGTTTTCAGCCTGGAGACTATCCGCAGAAGTGACCTCTCCACAGTCTTGGGTCTGCTGACTAGTTGTAGAGGCCACTGCCAATACTGCAACTTGTGTCTTGGATCTCATCTCAGTGTTTGCACTTCAGGATATGCAGTTTGTTGTTGAGCCACCTTTTCTCCTGTCTGAACGGTCTTGCCTCCACTGAATTCAGTGTAGCTGCACCAATTTACACTAGCTGAGGATCTGGCCCAAACTGTTTGCTTAATGTACTTGTCCTCTGTCAGTATCATATCTGCTAATTTTATGCATAGAAATCAGACTTTATTCCAGTTCACCCTGCAAAGCCATTGCAGCTATGGGAGAGTGAACGGATTCCATTCTCACTCATGCATCAACAGAATCATAAGCTCAGTTCTGGTAACATAGAACCTGTAATAGCACAGCTTGATCTTCATATCCCAGGCCAAGTTTTCTGAACAGTTACAAAACATTGTTTATAATCAGAGTAAAATTGATCTGGGAGCCATTGGGAGGTAATTAAATACGAAAGCCTGCAACTCTTCTTCTAACATTTAATATTTTAAGAAGTAAACAAATTAAAAGGGCAATAATAATAGCTAGTTGCAAACAAACAAAAATAGAATATACCTGCAGCTTAAAGGGTGTCATAGGTATAAGGAAAAGTTTAATGACATTAACACAACAGGCCAGGGGTGTTAGCTGGCCTACTGGGAGTTCTGCCATTGACTTCAATGGGGCTAGTATTTCTCCCAAGGTGATTAAGTATCATACTATTTACATTCTAATTAATGATGTTTGGTGGGTTAGTTAAGTGGGTTTCTGAAGGTGTAGTGCATGAAGTAATAGGAAGAAAGTAGAAAGAGTGAGGAAAGAAGCAGGGGAAGAAAAGAAAACACCGGTTGAATTTCTACAGTCATTTTTCTGACTATAGCCTCCCTCTAATATCTGGTCTGTGTGTGACACCCCTACATCTTTCAGCAATAAGATTGAATCAGATCAGGCTCTCTCATTCTTCTCCTATTGCAAAATGGAAGTCAAAGAACCACATCCCACACACAAAGGTGACCAAAATAAGATGTACTGTCCTCATAGAGGGAGTCTGGACTTTCCTCATGAGATTAGGTCCTTCCTTTTCTCACTAACAGAAACTATTTCACTCTTCAAGAAGTGAAAATGAAATCAGGCACCATTTCTAAAGGGATTTTGCAGGATTCTTGGGGGGTGGTATTTATTTATTTGTTTATTTTGCAGGGTGTGTGTGTGTGCACGCGCATGTGTGCACATATGAGGAGGAAAATATGGAATTTCTCTCTTATGTTTGTTTTTTTTTTTCTCTTTTCTTTTGTCATTTGTTTCTTTTGTACATCCAATTTTCCTGTCTTGCTCCAGTGAGAGAAAGTGAAAAAAAAGAAAAGGGGAAGAACCTCAACGTCTCTTTCAAAATATCTCATGATGAGCAACAAATAAAATCCCCATAAAACAAAAGTGCCAGCTTACACCCAAATGAGCTGGCAGGGCGTAATGCACAGAGCTGTCAAAGTATCCCCAACTGCCTCCTGTTTGCTAGATGTCCATGTTACAGCAGAGAGCGCACCTTAATTGGTATTACCAAATGTCACATCTGGCTGCACTTCGGATCAGATATAAAACCCAATGAAAAGACTCTTGATGGCTTCAGTAATCTTTGGATCAGGCCCATTTCTGCACAAAATTCCATATTACTTGTCTAGCTTCCAGTGTTTGCATTACACAGATTTAGATGACATGCCCAAACGGTCTAGGAGGGGGATCCAGCTTCTCCAGATCCCTTCCTCCCGAGATTTCTGGTGCTCAACTGCATCCCAGGAAGGTCCCATTGCTCTTAGCCCTTCTTATCTTATAAAGAAAAATGTTATCTCCACTTTTCCCTGTTGCTTTGACCATCATAGGATGTGTGACGGACCTCGAGACTCACCACTGTGGTGCCTCCTGCTGACCATTCTGGAATTAGCTCAAGTCCTTCTGCAGGGTGCCCTCCTCCAGTGGCATCTTGCTCGCCATTACTCCTGCTTTGCTATCTCCACCACTCTGGGACCCGCAGCACCCCGGACCGTGGCGTCCTCTTCTGGGTACAGCCCTCTAGCTGTGCCCCACTCTGCTGTCTGATAATTGATCAGAAATGAGACCATCAGTTGACTCTAGTGGATACATGATTAATTGTCAGGTTCCAAAATGGCATTAAAATCTGCAAATGATGTGAAAATTTGAAGTGAATTTTAAACAAGTACACATTTCCTGACTTGAAGACACTATAGCATCACAGTCTAGAGACATCTATCTGGCTTTCCTCCTTCAATCAATACCATTAAAGCCCTTTAAAAAAAACCCTTTCTCCATACAGTTATAAAATATCAATTACATACAGTTTGTTTCTGCGTGAGATATTGTTGGCTTCCTACCAGCCACAGAAAATTAACCAGAGGGAGCATCCTTCTAATCATATTCAGGGGGACCTGAAATTGGCAAGAGACAAATACACCAATCCTCTTGCCTATAGCATTATCACAAGTGGTTAGCCACAGAGTTTCCAAATGGGGATAGCTGAGCTCGGGTCTCTTCTGTGGATCAGCCATACAGTACGGTAATGATCAGCACTTATAGTACCATCTATTGGAGGATTTCAAAGCTGTTTTCAGATATGATGGGATGAAGTCAATAAATACTCCGGTGTGGTAAGTACTTTAGTCCCCATTTTACTGATGTGGAAATTGAGGCACAGAAAAGGGACACAGTGAGTCAATGTTAGAGGCCAAATTAGACCTGTGAAGTATCCTGGCTCTCAGTTCCATGTTTGGATCACACCACCTTCCATCTTCTGCTATAAGACAATTTAATTGCGTCACTATGTTGAATCTGTAATCTCCTTTACACTTAACCACTCACGTGTCTTTAGCTATTCTCTCTATGGCAACAGCACATAAATCTACTTCTCCATTCCACACCTGCCACCCTTCCTCCAGTCCTGTTTTTCACCCTGTCTCAGTTCTCCTCCAGGATGTATCACTATTCACTTAACGTTAACATGGTCTAACCTCAACTTCTGATGTTTCCTCAAAAACTTTGGAGGAAAATCCCCCATATCTGTAAGTTTGAAACCCTTTCTAAACCGTAAACCTAGCATAAATATTCATGGCCATATTGAATATGTGTAATAGTGTCCATGGAGGGACACAGCATTGTGTTTCCATTCAGCACTGCTTACTGTCAGAGAAATGAAACAAGAAAGGTACTCAAATGTCTTTTGTCGTTTGGACTGAGCACTTCAAATGAAACCATTGATTTTTTTTTATTACTTTTTTTTAACTTTTAACTTTTGCCTTCTTCATCATACACTAACTGCTAGTGAGATGCTCGGTGAGCGGCTTGAGATTTCTGGTCTTCTTTTCCCCAGAATTCTTTCTAAAACAGAAACAACCTACCATGGATTTGTAAAAAAAGAAGGAGGAGGAGGAGGAAGAGGAGGAGAAAAGAAAGAAATATCCTGTAGAATTTAATAGGGATGAAAACAAACAAGGCTGTATGCAAATTAAATAGACTCCTATAGAAATACTCTAAAAAGTCATAGGTCTGATAGTTGGTCCCCCAATCCAGCTGTTTAGTGATGGCAAGCTCTTTTGTGCCAGCCCTTTTTCACAAAGTCTTTCCAAATCCTCTATGGCTTTGGAGGACTTCTGGGTCTTTCACCATTATAGGAAATAGCATCCAGCAAACTACACTAGTGCTGTTTATTTCTGGCCCCCAGTCACCTGACATGGATCAGAGTTACAAATGATCAATACCTCTGTTACATGGCAGAAGGAAGTAGACACTGACTTCAGAGGCTACTGTGATATCTTTAAGGGTACCAAAAGCTGGCCTGCTGTGTGACATGATCTTACCTGGGAGGGATCTAGTTTGGGTTCCTAAATGAAATCCCAGAGTATTCCTGAGCCTAATGCATATTTCCCAGGTCTTGTGGAAAGTAACAGATTCTATCTATCTATCTAATTAACTGTAGCTGTAATGTGTGCCCCTCAGCTCTATCTCCCCCTAACTGTGACCTATCTCAGACCCCCCCCCCCCTCGGCCACCTTTTCACCTCTCTAGGACCTCTGTTCATTAACTCCCCTCCTTCATGAATTGGGAAGCCAGGAGGTGGAGCCAAAGGGCAAATTTCCAAGTGGGGAATGGAAGAAGACCACTGAGAGAAGCAGTTAGATAATATTGGGGGATGGGGAATAGCAGCTAGCAGGTTAAGAGTACTTGTGGCACCTTAGAGACTAACACATTTATTAGAGCATTTTGCGGATACAGACTAACACAGCTGCTACTCTGAAACCAGGTTAAGAATGTTTGCTTGATGTGAGGGAGAGCTAATTGGGATTTCTTTTTTCACCATGAAAAATGTCTATGAAAAGAAAACAAACAAAAATGGTTCTCGTTAAAATTTTTCTTTTTTTTTTATTTGTGTTGACTTTTTTTCAGACAGCAGAAACATTTTGGCCTAGAGGGCAAACATGTTTGCTGTTGCAGAACATTTTTGCCTGACTGGCTGGAATTTTTCAGTTTTCAGTGGCCAAAACCAAAATAAAACAAAAAAAAAAATGAAGGGAAAAAATTCATTTTCAGCAGCTGAAACTAAACATTTTTCAATGTTCAGGTTTTCATTTTTAACACCCCCTTCCACTCCTACTCCCTAGAATAAAAAGGGACATTTGATAAAGCCAATTTTTGACAAAAAAAAAAAAACAAATGAAAAAATTCAACCAGTTCTAGTGTAGGGCCCTTTGTAGCTCCATAGATCCCATAGGCGTCAAGCCAAGTCTGAGAGAGCTGATCTCAGTAGGCCTCTGGGGTGCTTTCTCCATTTGACACTGAATATCAGAATATCTGTGTGAGCATATATGTGCCAGTGTGTCTGTGTCTGGGACATGCACAGTTCAGCTTTAGGAGGGCACAGAGCCGGGGGTTCATGCACGACAGCTCAGAGGAATCCATTTTATGTCACACCTGGGACCAATGCCCTAAAAGGCGCTGTGGGGTATTTTATCAATTGTATGACTTTGGGCTATGAGGCAGCAAGCAGGATGCAGATAGTAATTATGCAGCAGTTTTAAAAATTTACATGCTGGAGAAAGGTGCTGGGTTGACAGTCCTGGAGACACAAGTCCTCCGTTCACTCCGTTCACTCACTGAACATGGACCACATGAGCAGTGGTAGAACATGCCTACCCTCAGCACCACTGCCTCTGCGCCTCAACTTTGTCGGCTTCTTTCAAGAGGAGAGAGTGCAGCTCAGTCTCCTTCATTTCTTGATCTCGTTTTTGAGACTGCCAGCAAGTGCACATGTCTTGGTTATATTCACACAGACAAAGTATTATATACATTTATAGGCAAGCCTGGTGCCTGCAGCCATACAGGAGAGTGACTCGGCTTTGTTCTTTGGGTCTCATCTAACACTAGAAGGCTTGCAAGTCCTTCTAGACCCAGGTCTAAATGGGGCTTTTTTGGCCAGCTCGAAAGAAGAGAGATATTATAGTTATGAAAATGACACCATTTTTGATTAAGAAAATGGTGAAATTTCTCTCCAGAGCAAATATCTGTAAATTCTCCTGAAATAAATATCTTCGGGGTAAGAAATCTGCACAACACCAACCAGGAGTTTTACTAACTCTGTTTATCCGAGAACTATGCGGATGTTACTCATCTGCTCTCTCTGGGCCAAATTCTGGTTGATGCATAGAAACCCCTCTCCCTGGACACACTCATAAGATGCAATAGAAATGTTACTGTGGGTGCATACGAGCAATACATTGTGTGGAGGGCAGTGTGTTAGGACCATTGCCTGGTCTGGGCAGCCACACTCATAAATCTATACAGATGCTGATGACACCCCAACTTCACTGGCTATTGCAACCCTGTGTATACCTTTATAGATGTGAGTCTTGAAGAACCTGCTACTTTTCACAGGAAACTGAACTCAGAGGGCCAACTGCAATCTTGCATTCCTACTGCTAGTGGGAATTTTTCTGGTATGTGCGTTACATTTTGTGTTATTTTGGTATTTTCTGGTATGTGCATTACATTGTGTGTTATTTTGTTACATTTACCCTCACACAGGGCTGGTGCTACCATTTAGGCAAACTAGGCGGTTGCCTAGGGCGCCAAGATTTGGGGGCGCCAAAAAGCGGTGCCCCCATTTTTTTTTACAGTGTTCCTATGCCCCCTCCCCGAGCATGCAGTCGCCGCTCCACTTCTCCCGCGTCCCAGGCTTGTGGCGCCAAACAGCTGTTTGGCACCACAAGACTGGGAGGGGAGGAGAATTAGAGCAGGGGCGGCGTGCTCGGGGAAGAGGCAGAGCAGAGGTGAGCTGCCGCACGGCTCCCAGCGGGGGGAGCTGCCGCGGGGGGCGCCTCAAGGCAGGGGGGGAAAGCTGCCACTGGGGGGGGGGGGTGCCTCAGGGCGGAGGTAGGGGGCGGGGAGCTGCCGCAGGGCTGCGGGGGGCTCAAGGTGGAAGTTTTGCCTAGGTTGTAAAACTTCCTTGCACCAGCCCTGCCCTCATAGTCACAATTGACCCCCTGGTGTTCCCGTCTCTAAAGAGGAGGGGTGTTGTTTGGGGGTGGAGGACGAAGGCATATCCTATTCCAGGTCTCTACCTGGCATGTTGGAGAAGCAGAGGCAAGTTTCTGCCCCCTCCCCACCCTGTCCTATCCACTCCCTGCCTATTTGCATGGGGGAAATAGGGGAACAGATAAACTCCATGACGGCCAATCTCTTCCATGTTACTACATGAAATCTGGGTATTGAGTACCTTATGCTCCCTTATTCCCTTACACAGCCACGCAACCTGGCCCTGAATCCAGGAGTTATAGCCCGGAAACAGAAGAGTTCCCAAGAGAATCAGAAATCACTCCTTGAGAAGTGAGCAACTATGGCCCAACACATGGCAGGCTTAAACTGGAAAAGGGACTTTACAGCCGTTTCAGCAGCAAACCCAGACCCAGTTCCTACAGTTCCATATTTTTCAAATAATTTATCATGATTATGATTATTATTTTATAATTAGGAACAAATGTTTCATCAACACAGAACCTTTTTTTTAAATAGACTTAACCACAGAATTTTTAGTTGATTTTTGTGCTTCTGTGTGTTTCATGTTGCAAATGAGAAAATGCTTGTAAACTAAAGCCAGATATGTTTGAAAGATGAGTCATAATAATAGTGATAATAATTAATAATATTACAAAACTCATATTTTTATCATGTTTATTTTTTATTTATGTAGATTTTCCACAAGTTGCCATGTGTTCTCTTGCAAGTTGTTGTAGACAATTTAAACATACAATAGATGCTGGAGTATGGCTGGAAAGTCTAAAAGAACATGACTGTAGGTCTGAGAGAAACCTAGAGCTTTTTCCATATGGTGAAAAATCCTGTTTCCTGTTACATGTGTCACTTGTACATATATTTTACTCATAGTACAGGACACAGTTACAAACTTGTCATAAGTCTTGTTTACACGGAACTGCAGTACACTCTACCTAGTTCACATTGATGCATTCCCCTTTCAAACAATACTATGTTAATGTGCACTAGGCACCTTTTAGTTCGCACCAGCAAGGTCTACATGGGGCTGTTGAAGCACAACACTGTAGAGCGCTCTGCAATTCACATCCTTGTAGAGCTCACTGCATCTCCAGCTAGACAAGCCCTAAGTGTCATGGCTAGCTACGTTCCAGTGCGGAGGAGTGAAGGGGTGTAAGGAGATCCATTACACCCTTGCCGGGGCTACCTGTATTGTAATGCGGGTGCAGAACAGCCACCACTGGGTCACTTCTTCTCCTCTTGTGTAAGTGGGTAGGGAGTTGTGAGCAGGGGTGGGGAGTAAGCAGAGCTTTGGCTTCATCCCCCTCTCCCCCCAAAATGTGCTAATCAAAACAGCTGAACTGACAGAAAGGGGGGAGTGATCTGTGCCCAGTCACAATTCCGTCCCTGCTCTATTCCCGAGTCAGTGCAACTGTATGCTGTTTTCCATCTTTGATTGCCGGGGCCAATCCGGCTCATAACGAATGATGGTTTAAAGCCATGTAATGGGACAAATTCTGTTCTTGTTTATACCAGTGTAAACCTGCAGTGACTTCAGTGGTTACTCTGGATTTACACTGGTATAGATGAGAGGAGAATTTGGCCCATTGTGGACAATTTTATACCAGGTACAAACTGCTCCACATATGTAAGCTGTGGACATGCAGGTGCAACCACACTGAAACCCAGGCAACATTTAAACCATTCTGAGTAAGGCCAGCCAGATTGGGCCCTGTACATCATGGTTTACATAATTCTGCTTTGTATTTGAAGCAATGTACATATGAGCCAAGTTCAAAGGTGAGGTATATGGTAATCTAACTTCATAAGTGAGTGCAACTTAAATGCCAAGGGGGTGGAAGGTTGGAATTATAGCCATAAAAGCAACTGATATTAGGGTGTAAGAAGACAGAAGCTAAAGCAGAATAAAAAGGACAGGTATAAATAGTCACTTACATTTACAGATCTGCTCCATAAGGTGCTTCACTGATGTTATATAAGACTGTAGCGGGGCAGTAACCCGCTCCTGCCCTGAAGGGCTTAGAATAGCCTAGTGAGAGGGCTGTGGTGGGGAATCAGTAAGCCTGGGCTGATTGGGGAAGCAGCCACAGCTGGGGCCATGCCCCAATCAAGCCGCAGCTGGCCCTATAAAGGGGCTGCTAGGCTGGAGCTAAGAGAGGCTCTCTCTGGCCTTTTGAGAGGGATGTGCCTGGCTGCTGGGAGCTGAGCAGGGTACCAAAAGTGGAGCAGAGCTGGGGAAAGGCCAGAGGAGCTGGGGCGCTCTGGCCTGGAAAACCCCCAGGCTGCAGGCCTTGTTAAAGGCCAAGAAGGGTACAGGGGTTGCAGAGGGAAGCCCAAGGGTAGGCAGAGGCAGCAGGTCCAAACCCTCCTTGCCAACGATGAGTGGCGATTATACTGCAGTCTGCCCCAGTGAGCAGGGGCTAGATGGTGACTGGCAGTAGCCCAAGACTGAGGTGAGGTGGGGATAGGGAGTTGGGGGTTCCCTAGGGGGGGGAGACCCAGCGAGACTGTGGGGTACTGCAGGGGGCAGAACCTCGAGAGAAGGGGCATTGGGGTCTGGGAAGGACATGGGGGCCAGCGGCAAGGCGAGACACCAGCCTGCAGAGAGTGCTCTGGAGGCTGGCGAGCTAATTCCCTGGACGACCAGCAGGAGGCGCCGCAGCAGTGAGTTGTCGCCCCCGTTACAAAGAAATACATTCTATAAGGATCTCGTCACTCACTTGATGTAATGCAACCACCTCTCAGACTGTAAGCTCGTCAGAGCAGGGACTGTCTCTTACTTTGTGTTTGTACAAGACCCAGCACAATGAGGCCTCTGGGTTCTACCATAACATAAATGATAAATACAAATAGTATTTTCAGATTGGGGGGTTGCAAAAAAATAAGCAAAAAATTTCTGTTGGGAAATTTTCATTTCCAAAACAAAAGATCATTTATTTCATTTGAAAATATTATTCCACTGAAAACATCAACCAGCTCTTGTAAAAGTTACTTTCACAAGGAGAATATACATATATTGTAACATAAAATAATATGTTTACTATATGATGTCAAATACATTGTGTGTGTCTGTGCATGAATGCCTATTATACTGTGGCTTGAGCATTTATGTAAATGGACATTAGACATACAGATGTTCACACAAACCATCCATTTAGCACAGGAATGCCCATATCTAAATCCCATCCTTGCCAGGTCAACAATGGGGAATTGGCAGGTGTTCGTTCTGCTACAGAAATCTTGCCAGCCAGTTTAGGATTCCATGAGTAAAGCCAAGCCACTGTACTGCAAATTACATATGGCTACTCCCCTGAACAAGAGAAATATATATCCCCGGTTAGTGTGTGAAGGCAGCATGTGTGCTAGCTAGATGGGGGACTTGTGGTGTTCCCCAAGCAGCAGACCATGCCCTTTTAGGGACACAGGTAAAAACTTATGCATGTTTCTATCTTCACACATGGATAGTCCATTGACATCAATGAGACTACTTACATGCTTAAAGACAAGCACACACTTAAGTACCTTTCTAAACGAGAGCCCATGTTGGACAGGCTGGTGCATTAGTTGGACCTGAGGCTGTCTCTTGAGAACAATGTAGGGCTCTTACCTAGCCCGCTGAATGAGGAACAAAGGTTCTTCTCTTGCAGTCTTGACAATGGCAGGTGAGGGTCATAGATGCAAAGAACCTTCCTCTTGAGAACAAACAAGTTCAGCACCTTCCTGACACTCGCATGTATTTTTTTTTCTCACCTTCCTGATGATGTGCAGACCTCTGTCATGGAGGCATCAGATTCCACTTTAGCTGGTTACTGTGTGGATAATCTGAGGAAGCTCTCATCTTTAGAGTTTACTTTGGCCTTTGAAGGAGGGGCAGATGATGTTTTTGCATTTGACTCAGGCTCTCAATGGTCAGGTTTTGATGACTCCAGAAGAAAAAAATCACTGATGGAGCAGTCGCTTGAATGGTGTAAAATTGTGTCCACTCTGCCAGATTTATTCCTCTTTACTTCAAAGGAGGATTTTGCAGTCTGAATGCCTTGAGATGAGGAGTCCTGCCAGCTGTGACTCAAGAAAAGAATTTAAGTTTGATGGCCTCAGCCTAGTCCTTGGTGAGATATTTGTCCACATTATAAAATAACCGGACATGATATGGAAATACAATTGACATTAAACCAAATGATATAATCCTGCCTAATGATATTATAATGAATCCCAAGTGAGCTAAACATGATTGGGAAACTATTTCAAACTGTTACTGAAATAGTATCTATAGAGTAAAGATTAATGTTTTCCAATCAGTGGCCAAATACACAGAACAGACTTAAATCAGTTGTGCAATTCCCACCCCCTAAACCTGTGATTCCTTCTCAGCTAAACTTTTTTTTTAATTAGTGTTTTTACTTTTTCAAGAATTCAAAGGAGTTTTCTGAAGTATGTTTTATTTTTAAATTAATCACCCTTATCCGCAATTAACTATTTTCTAATTGTAGAAAAATTCCCTGGTGAATAGAAAGAGGATTTCATTACTGTAAATCGAAAGTTTATGAACTTGTCGGTTGCTAAATGCAATTGACCTCAGATCTCATGCCTCATTGCACCCATGGTGTCTGTATATATCTCCCCACCATTTACCCAGTCACGTGTTGTTATTGTTACTGACATCACGGAAAGAAAATTTCTGTCAATGTTGTAAAAATCTGATCTCACTGGCGCACGAATATTAGTAACCCTCCACTTGTTTGAACATCTTCCAAGCACAACTTTCACAGCACTTCCTTTCCTCTGGAGAAACAGAAGAAAAAAAAAACAGGTCTTTCCTAGAATTGGCAATTCCTAAAATACTGATTTCCCCTCCACTTTTAACTGGCTAATCCATACTGACCCGAGCCTCCTGTCCTCATATTGCTGGTATCTTGATTTGTTTAGGATATGTTGCGCCTTGCAAGTCTAGATTATCATTTATTGGCTGCTCCTGAAATCATCTCAGGGCCCATGAGACATCATCATGTTGGATCATGGCACTACATTAAAAGCATTTGAGGCCTGTTTCTTTATCAAACTGCACCTTGTGTTGACATTGCCAGAAGTACAAAGTACAAAAGGTTACTATGCTGATTGGGTAGCATTTTACACCTACTTTGCACTGATGTAAATGGTTGCACACCAGTATATGGAGAATCAGGCCCTTTGTTTTGTATATAATACAGTATAATTTTTTTTTAATTTTCATTATTATATTTATTTTCTAGAGTTTGTCTAGGGATAGTTGTTGTCCAAAGCCACATGCTGATTGACTGAGAAGGCCTGTTTAATAATATCACAGCCAAATGCAAGCTCACAATAGTGAATATCTAGGATCTTATCACTTACACACACAAACTCAAGTCCCTGTGCCCATTAAGTTCATAAGGACAGAGAGGACAAATGGGAGGTGATTGTTGGGGGGGAAAGTGAGAAAAAAGCATCATCAGCAGGTTTCCCACATCAACTTTGTGATGTCACAACATAAGTATTCTGAGAGCATGAGACAGGCGTGTCCCATGAGACAAAGTAACAGAAACTCAAAACCTTTATCGTAGAGATTTTCACCAGCACAGTGAAAGCTTCAGGATTCTCAATTCAAAGAAAAGATGCGAAGAGAAGCACTTCCTCTGCTTGTCACGCAGGGAAGCAGAGACAGTTTAACATCCTTGATGTGTGAGCAGAGGCAGCTAGAAGCCTGGAACGCTGCCTCCACGTGACTGAAGACTGAGGCCCTTAGGCAGTGCTAGTGGGTAGTTCCTGTTTCCAATTTAAGGGGTTAAAAAGTAACTAGGGACTTTTCTGTGGAAGACATAAAAGCCTAGAGCATCTTTTCCTCCTGTGAGTACCCCCTTCAGCCTTGTCTCCCTGGAGAGCTGCTTACTGCAGTGTCTCCAAAGGCTAATGTCACCGGATTCATTTGGCCTCATCCCAAATGCCTTGAGACCCATTGTTATAATCTGTAGGAGTTATTGGCTTATTCATGTTTAATAGGATTTTTTCAGCATTTTATAGTCTTCATATTAAGTTGTTTTTTTCTGCAGTCTGTGCTATTGCTTTCGGTTTGTCCATTGTCTCCAAAGCCTCTCCCACTTTGGTATCTATGTGCTGTGACTATTGCAGTCATCATTGTATTTGTCTATGAAACTATTTTGGGTTAGTCTACAGTAGAAGCAGATGCAGCTGCGCCGCTGTAGTGCATCTGGTGAAGACGCTCTATGCCAACGGGAGGGAGTTCTACTGTTGGCATAATTACTCCACCTCCATGAGAGGCAGCAGCTATGTCGGTGGAATAGTGTCTCTTGCCGACTTAGTGCAGTCCACACCGGCACTTAGGTCAGTGTAACTTGCGTTGCTCGGTGGGGGGTGGCTTTTTCACACACCTGAGTGATGTAAGGTATATCAACAAAAGCGGTAGTATAGACCTGCCCTAAGACGTTCAGAGCAAAGGAAGAGACAGCAAAGAAGTTGCCTCAGCTACTTAGCAATTGTTTTTCTTATCAGCTTGCATATTTTGTACAGTGCTTCAGCCTTCTACCCCACCCCAAACATGACCAGTGACTCGGGACAAAGGGGTTTGTGAAGATACGGGGTAACATGTTCAAAAGTGACTTTTGAGCCTCCGTACCATTGACTTTAATGGGGCTAAAGCACCCCGGCACATCAGTACTTTTTGAAATTTTTATCCAAAGTGATTTAAGGCTGTAAAAGTTTATTGTTTATTAAAGCACTTCAGACCCAGTTCATTCCTGGCTGAACACTGTCTTCTGCTAAAGTAAACAAGGGGCAGGGCCCCAGTGATTCTGAGTCTGCTAGGGGAAGGCCACAGGGGTGTAGAACACCCCAACCTCAGTTGATTCTGCATTGGGACTATTAGCTTGCGATGGATGCATGGCCAGAATAGGCAAGGGATACACTTATTTAAACTATCCTCTAAGGAGCTTCTGCCAACTGGATTCCTATAGTGTCTCTGAAGGAAATTACAGCCATTTTAACTTGGTATAACTCTTCAGGGGGATTATGGTAGCAACCCCACTGCTATTTCCTCATAGAAAATTCCCCTGGAGTGCAGCAAGCCTCTCTGGACAAGAAGCTGCAATATGCAAAAATTGGAAAGCCCAAATTTGGATGCACATGCAGAGTATTAGCATGGTAAGGCGGGTGGCTGCAGGTTCATGTGTGTGCAAGCACAAAGCAAAGCCCTTTTGAATATTTACCCCCAAGATTATACACTCAGTGGCAGAGTTGGGAACAGACCCTAAAAGACCTGACCCTATTTCCTGATCTAACTACTAGACAACATGGCCACAGAGGAATTCCTTGGCCAGTATTATACAGGCGCTCTGATTAGATGATCAGAATGATTCCTTCTGGCCTTAAAATCTATGAAATCTATGGCCACATTTTTAGTAATCCCAAGAAAACTTGTTTTGGTTTTTGTGTTGCTGTTGCTGGCCATGGGTGAAAGTCTCTCTTGGCGTTATCTCCCCTGTCACCACTATGTATAGCAGTGGACAGCTTGCGGTCTTCAACAGAGATTGCAGAAGCAGTTAGTTCCTAGCAGGCAGTTTAATAATACATATATGAAAAAGACTAGTACTCATTTGAATGCTGAAGCTATTTATATGACTCTAGAAAACAAGGACTTCCCCAGATTGGAGAACATTAAAGATTATCCTGCCCAAAGAGATCTGGTTTATCTCTGAAATTAACCTAGAATAACTATAGACAAAATTCATAATGATTCTAAGCAACGGTAGGTCTGGTGTAGGGTTTTTCAGGATGCAGTGGGCCAAGTATTTCTGGTCAGGTATCTTATAATGTGCTCAGATACTGGTAATAGGTGTGGTATAACCCCCCAGATAGATAGGTAGATTTATATTTCCTGAAGGTGAAATTCACCCTAATTCAGTGTTCTTGCAGAAGACCTATATACCATTTAAGTAGTGAATTAAGTGACGCATAGGCCTTTTTCTGATACTATACACAGGAGGAATATCACCTAGAGAGACTACTGGTATATTTATTCATATCTCGAGAGAAATACAGTGTAGTAGCTACTCACTTACACATATATTATTTTGCACTAAGGGATTGTCCAGCCCAATGTCTCTCTCCTGTCCTAGTGCCAAAAGAAGCAACATCCATAAATCTATGGCCTTGTCTACCCTAGTGGCAGTGTGTAGTATGGATAGCTACATGCCCCAGTGAAAAGCAGGCTGTGTCCACACTGTGGTGTGTAGCTACACACAGCAGTGAAAGGCTCTGTAAGGGGGGAGCTGCAGGAGCCTTTCACTGCAGTGGGAAAAAGCTCTGGCAGTGGGACACTACACTGCTAAGAATCACAGGGTAGATGTGAGAGATGCTGCTTGAGGGTGTAGAGCCATATCAGATACATACTCTATGGTTCTGCTGTGTCTATACTCTAGTCACCTAAGCAGTGCCTCACTGTCTACACTGCTATTTAGACCCATGCTAGCTGAGCAGGCAGTGCCTGTACTCTACATGCTGCTGTAAGTATAAACATAGCCTATATCATTGTGTTTTAAAGACAACAAATCATGAAATTACTTGTATTTGGGTGGCTTGGTTTTTTGTCATGAGCGTAAAGTCAGAAAGCATGCTACTGAATGAAGCCTCTTTTATGGCATGAGCCCAAACCCTTGAAGTTAATGGAAAAAATCCCGTTGGCTTGAGGTCAGATTCTTAGCTCCTTTTGCAGTCCCGCTGAAGACAATGAAGACTTCCACCAGGTACCTATATATTAGTGAAAGGAAACCTCCAAGGTAATAACGTTCTCATTGTCAGAGATGCATTGTTGTAGGAACTAAGAAATGAGCCTGGGCTAACTCTGGTATAAATTGCATTGTGTCACTTTAAATTAAAGGGCATAAACAACAATATCAAAGCTTTACTGTTATTTCTCATTTAAGTTTGTGCTATCAGGGGATTTTAAAATGTTAACTTTTATCTTAAGGCTTATGTGCTTCACCAACTAATCTGCTTAAAAACAACATGCCACTTCCCCCCTGTTTACATAGGCCCCTTAAAATGCAGTGATATTACCACAGGCCAGATTCTGACATCTACTCATGTTGGGGAACTCCTGATGCTACCAGCAGTACCAGGCATTCCAATGGGACTACTCCTGAAGGAAGGCACTACTCAATGTGTGTCAGAATCTGGCCTTAACATTGTAACATGTTGCTTTAATGAATGAAGAACATTTCCACTGAGTCTGAAGTATTTTGCAAGTATGTCCCATGTGTTGCAGCATCTTGATACTGCTTCCTAGGTCAATAATGTAACTGCTTCATTCAGGAAGGGCTTCATTCAGTTGTTTAGCTCACCTGACCTGTAGTTACCAATGCAGTTGGAGTGAAATTCATTCAGATACATGGGATTTAAGTGGTGATGGACCATGCCGGAGGGGTGAATTTCACCATTCCAGAATGTGGGGTGAAAAGCACAAGTGAAATGTCACAGTGCATAGGTCCAATGAAAGGATAAACACCAAGATCACAATACTGTGCAATGTCAAATAAAAGACCTCAGTCACCTATGTCTATCCCCCTCATCCCTTCATTAAAGGCTAAGTTCAGAGACACTTTGTCTTATTGGCTTAATGATGGAATAAAAGAGGTAGGACTTCAGGGTTTGGCCCTAAAAGCACAAGCCCCATTTATTTTAGTGGAAGGTTGAGCCTGGCTCAAGGGCACTCTACAGCCCTAAATATGGACGAAAGCTTGTGGTTTTCACACAGATACAGGGCTGCCCCAGGGGGTTGGGGTGGGGGGCAAGTGAGGCAATTTTCCCCAGGCCCCGGGCCTCGCAGGGGCCCCCACGAGAATATAGTATTCTATAGTATTGCAACTTTTTTTTATGGAAGGGGCCCCCAAAATTGCTTTGCCCCAGGCCCTCTGAATCCTCTGGGCAGCCCTTCACAGATATATCATAACACTGAAATGTCTGCCACTGAAATGCCCTAGGCTGTTGACTGCCCCGTGCATTTCACACTCTACACTGTAGGTTATTGACACTGTACATGAAGGGGAATCAGACCAGCTAATCACCCAGTGGCACTACGCTGAAAAAGTCTGTTTGCAAAATGTCTGAGAGCAAAAATATAAACCAAGAGCTGGCAAAGTCGATGAGTTTTAAACTTTTTCCTGGTTAAAATGCTGTGGATACAGATTAACTTTCTTTGTTCAATATGTACTGTATTATTCTTTCACCTGCTCTGAAATAGAAACTGGGAGCACTTTGCTAAATGGATTGAAAGGTTATCTTAGCTTCACGGCATCTCTTGTAAGTGCCTCTTTTTGTAGCAACTTACACCAATATCCTTTAGTGAATTTCCATAGATATTCCCTCATCTCCTGTGGCAAGAGCACACTATTCCTTCTCAGTGCTGGAAGCCTATCAGTGTCAGAAAAGGCTGTGCTACATTTGAACTCTGGCCCTCTCCACACTTTCATCAACAGGTCCAGCATAAAAGCTGAGACCTACAAAAAAACAGCATCCCCTGTGGGTTCATGTCATCTCAATTCAAGCACCGTCCATGACAGGAGATATGAGGAATTAAAACTTAGACACCTCATTCATGTGGCAAAGACTGCAGTGGGAACAAGAAGTGGCCCATCACAAATCTCTTCATGTGACAATGACCGAAACAAGTAGAGAAAAACAACACAGATAAATTCCATTCACAATGCTGTCCTCAATCAGGGGGCTCCTTGTCCTAAATGATGGCATAGCCTGACATTTTGGGAGCTGGGAAGGTTTAGAAACACATATTTCAACCTGCAGTTAGTGCAAATGGTACTAATAGGAGGAGAACCAAAGTGACTGAACATCAGTCTGTCCTTTCTTTCTCTGATCCCAGGGATACATGCAGCAGGATTTGGCTAACAACAGAAGTCTAACCAGGCCTTCAAAGACATGCATCTTTTCACAGTCCTGCAGTTGCAATGTTGTTTGAAATTGATGCTAGACCTCTTCTTTTGCTGGGTCTGGTTCTTTCATCTGTTCACTACATTGCAAAGCACTGCTGGGGTAGTGGACTTCTGGATTTTTTATCTTTATCCTTGCTGGAAAATAATCTGGATGCTAGGCTCTCTATCACATGCGCACTGTGCCAAATCATTTCTGATGTCTTCTAAGCGCCGGAACCTATGGAGCACCTAACTGTTCCATTAAAACAGCCACCCCACATACGCTCTGCTTCTGATGGATAAGTTGCTATTGATTTCATAGAATAGAATCATAGAATAGAATCATAGAATATCAGGGTTGGAAGGGACCTCAGGAGGTCATCTAGTCCAACCCCCTGCTCGGAGCAGGACCGATCCCCAACTAAATCATCCCAGCCAGGGCTTTGTGAAGCCTGACCTTAAAAACCTCTAAGAAAGGAGATTCCACCACCTCCCTAGGTAACCCATTCCAGTGCTTCACCACCCTCCTAGTGAAAACGTTTTTCCTAATATCCAACCTAAACCTCCCCCACTACAACTTGAGACCATTGCTCCTTGTTCTGTCATCTGCCACCACTGAGAACAGTCTAGATCCATCCTCTTTGGAACCCCCTTTCAAGTAGTTGAAAGCAGCTATCAAATCCCCCCTCATTCTTCTCTTCTGCAGACTAAACAATCCCAGTTCCCTCAGCCTTTCCTCATAAGTCATGTGCTCCAGCCCCCTAATCATTTTTGTTGCCCTCCGCTGGACTCTTTCCAATTTTTCCACATCCTTCTTGTAGTGTGGGACCTGAAACTGGACACAATGCTCCAGATGAAGCCTCACCAATGCTGAATAGAGGGAAATGATCATGTCCCTCAATCTGCTGGCAATGGCCCTACTTATACAGCCCAAAATGCCGTTAGCCTTTTTGGCAACAAGGGCACACTGTTGACTCATATCCAGCTTCTCGTCCACTGTAACCCCTAGTCCTTTTCTGCAGAACTGCTGCCTAGCCATTGGGTCCCTAGTCTGTAGCAGTGCATGGGATTCTTCCGTCCTAAGTGCAGGACTCTGGACTTGTCCTTGTTGAATCTCATCAGATTTCTTTTGGCCCAATCCTCTAATTTGTCTAGGTCCCTCTGTATCCTATCCCTACTCTCCAGTGTATCTACCACTCCTCCCAGTTTAGTGTCATCTGCAAACTTGCTGAGGGTGCAGTCCATGCCATCCTCCAGATCATTAATGAAGATATTGAACAAAACCGGCCCCAGGACCGACCCTTGGGGCATTCTGCTTGATACTGGCTGCCAACTAGACATGGAGCCATTGATCACTACCCGTTGAGCCTGATGATCTAGCCAGCTTTCTATCCACCTTATAGTCCATTCATCTAGCCCATACTTCTTTAACTTGCCAGCAAGTATACTGTGGGAGGCTGTATCAAAAGCTTTGCTAAAGTCAAGGAATAACATGTCCACTGTTTTCCCCTCATCCACAGAGCCAGTTATCTCATCATAGAAGGCAATTAGGTTAGTCAGGCATGACTTGCACTTGGTGAATCCATGCTGACTGTTCTTGATCACTTTCCTCTCCTCTAAGTGTATCAGAATTAATTCCTTGAGGACCTGCTCCATGATTTTTCCATGGACTGAAGTGAGGCTGACTGGCCTGTAGTTCCCCGGATCCTCCTTCTTCCCTTTTTTAAAGATGGGCACTACATTAGCCTTTTTCCAGTCATCCGGGACCTCTCCCGATCACCATGTTTTTTCAAAGATAATGGCCAATGGCTTTGCAATCACATCCACTAACTCCTTTAGCACCCTCAAAAGCAGCACATCCGGCCCCATGGACTTGTGCTCGTCCAGTGATGCAAGATCAGACTGTGAGAGACCAAACCATTTTTACACCAGTTCCTTAACTTCCATGTAACATGTTTGGCTGCTGCACAATGTAGCGCCCACAGACGGGACAACTTTTGTGTTCACTGCATTATAAGTCAGTGTGTGTAAATGTCTGTAGATTTAATGTTTCTCTTTAACATTATGTGGAGGGAAAAAGCCTGAGGCAAATACAGTACTTATGGCTATGGTACTACCGTAAATGTGTGGCCAACCAATCAAACACAGAACCAAGCTAGCATACCTACTGGCAAACTTCCTGAAGTTTTCTTTTCTTTTCTTTTTTTCCCAAGCTGCCTTGAGTTTGAAGTGAGTTATGCTTGTTTATGGAATCAGAATCATTGATGAAGACAAATATTGAAAAGAGGAACTGGAAGAGCGCGGAGTTATCATCTTGCCATTCCCCAGAGGGCATACACCTTCCCTATGACCTTCATGCCGTATTGATGGTTTCATAATGGACACCCAAGAATACAGAATCAAAGAGAATACATGAGTATTATTGGTTCTAACCTTCCAAGCTTTTAACTTTAAAAGCCTTAGAGGAATGGTTTCTGTTTTGTTTTACATTTCACCCGATAGTGCTTGACATGGTAACCAATTAGCATTTCATGATTGCAATGAAATAATACAGCAAGCCCAAGCAACACTCTCTATGTTTCTCTGAATAACACGTTTGGGATGAATACCTGAAATGTCACATTGGGGTTTACCTTCCTAGCTCTATAACCTTCAAAACAAATTGCACTCGGTCAGAAACATGCCATAAGCCTCCTGATGACAGTGAGTTAGATACTAACCTAGCATTTATTTATTATTTATTGCTTTTAAAATGATCTTTTTTTCAAATAATTGAATCTTTATTTAGTTTAAATATTAAATGTAATATATAGATCAGAACACAGGCCAAATTTTTCTTCTTTGATGCCAAGAGCTCAGATACCTCTGTGATGACAGAGTGAGTGAGTGAGTTAGCTAGCTAGTTTAGTTTGTATGCTGGGATGTATACACCCACACTGGCAATGACAGGGTTAAGGGGAGCCAGGGAGTCTGATGAGTCCATTCTGTGGCACCTGAAGTGGAGACTGCTAATTAAGGATTACACCCAGCTGGGGAGAATTAGCCTGGGTGGTCCTAAAAAAGGAAGGACTGCAGGGTAATAGGAAGAGGAGAATCAGGACAGAAGTTGTTGAGTGTTTCCTGATTCTAAGGGGCTTGCAGGAAGGAACTTGTGCCCTGATAGTGTCTTGAAGGGAAAATGTAGCTGGGGAGAAGCAGACTCATAAAGCAAACCTGGGAGATGAGAGACTCCAAGGAAGAAATTCCAAGAATCAGTGGCTTGGGGGGAGCCAGGCCGTCAGAGAGGCAGGGCTCTGTAATAGAGTGAGGAAGAGCTTTGCAGATCCCAGGAGAGTGGTGAGGAGCCTGTGGAGCACTGGGGCCAGATCATTGTTCCTTTGAGTTTGGACACTGTTACCCCAGATGGGATGGGACTCATAGTGTGACCCAGCTGGAGAGCCAAGTCACTGCACAAACCACTGAAATCTGGAGGAGGGTAAGACAGAGAAGCTGCAACACCAGGTCTTCCACAAGGAGGTGCTCTGGGATGGCGAGTCTATGACAGTTAGTTACACCATGGATTAATTTGTCCCCATATCTTTTAAGACCCCTTTTTATGTAACTGTAAGAATAATGCTCAGTCGACAGGGTGTACGTTGTTCCTCCTGTTAGTCACTCAGTGCAAACTTTATATACTGACCATTGGAGTTAAAATCTCTCTAAATTAACATAATCAGACAGTCAAATGCAAAGAACTGAGACAATGCAGAAAAAAATACAACAAACAAAGGAATGAACAATGCTATTTGTCTTTAGTTAATTTCTTTCCCTTTTTATTATGTAGAAAATATTGGTGGTGACTAGGGCACTATTTGTAGGGTGGGTGGTGGAAGCAAGCTCCCCACAATCTCATGGTGCAGAGTTTACAGGAGAAAGTATCTTTGCCCTCCTGTCGAGCTACGTTGGTTTGTTGCTGTCAGCCAGCCTGCAGCATCCCTTGTATCCCCAGAGCTCTGGAAGCTGTTTACTTTCCATCCACTGCTTGCCCTCCAGCGCAGTTGCTAATGTGCCCCAGAAGGCTTTGCTCCTGTCACTTTGAGCAGAAGCATGGCTCAAAGACTTCTGGGTTGTATCAGCGTTGTTGCAGTTGGGTTGGCAGTGGAAAGTATAGAGGCTTTTGAGGCTATGCAAACAAAGGCAGGTGATCTGCACTCGGCGGGGAGTGGGAATTCAGGACAATTCTAGTTAGGAATAAAAGAGAAGCAGTTGTTTTGAATGGGGAAACAAGGGCAATGCTAAAATGGTTGTGACATACATAGCATTATCTGTAAAATGGGCTAATTAATCTGAGTGCTATCTGTGGTAATTTCCAACCGTTAGCATCCATAGGCTGCAATCCTGCGAAGATGTATGCACCTTTTAACTTTGAGCAATCCCATGGACTTCAATGTGACAACTCATAGGATATTTTCCAAAGCCTAATGACATCAATGACCATCTTCATACTGATTTCTACAGGGTTTGGATCAGGCCTATAATGCGTACAGTTAAGCACATGCTTAAGTCTTTGCAGGATCAGGGCTTAGTATGAATCTGCATCCTTAGCCAGCATTGTCATGGATTCTTTATATTGGATTGTACCAACTAACTAGTGAACAGTTACGAATCATAAATAGATTTGTAATTATTTAAGACTGGACAATTTGCCAACAGGTAAAAGAGTTAACTTAGTTGAATACATTATTTACAATTAGTAATTCATCCAGCCATAACCATATTCCTGTTTAAATATGGTTATTTAAAACAATGTTGTCGGTGCTTAGTTATTAAAAATAGCAACAATATGAACACTGCAATTTGAGCCATTCTGTATTTTTGCCTGTCTGTTGTTTATTATGGATGCTTGTTGAACAGTTAGTTTTTGGTCAACAACCACTGAAGATATACTTCCTCTATATTAAGCCCTGCCTGTTTCATTAACAGTCACTGGGTGACCACCCATCTAAGTCATTTGCAATGAAATGAAGAAACTAAAAGGAACAGTGTTTGGATTTGAATGCTATGGGGATGTAGAATACAAATGATTTTAAGACACAATATTTATAAGTGGTCACTAGTCAGAGCCTTGCGCGGTAAATGAATCAACTATAATAGTTTATTATAACTGAGACGTTAGCATAAATTATTTTAATGTAGTTAACTTCATTGACCATTTTGCTGCTAATGTGTGCTATGAATACTGGTATTTCACTGGAACATGGCAGCATTTCTTTGAAGCACTGATTTTTCATTAGCTGGGTGGCACTTGAGGTGTATTTCGCCCACAGGGAACATGCAGGAGCGATGTTGGCAGCCCATGTGTGGATATCCAGGGAAAGGACGAGACGAGATGCTACAGGGATCATTACCTTCTCAGTTACTGTAGCTAGGTTGTTGGGAGGCTGTAGAGGAATCTTGTTTGGAATTATCTATGCTCTATAACTCAAGACAGCCTAGAACAGAAAATACCAGCCATACATGGAGCCACATACCCAAGACAGTATTTGGAGACACACAGGTCATGTAAGATTATTGTGAAGATGTCAGACGACATACCCTCAGGAATAGCATGTGCTTACTATTAAGAATATCTCACAGAGTGTTCTTGTGGTCAGAGCAAAGGACTGGGTTGAGAGCTTCTGCTGCCAGCTTAGTATGCTGCTTGGTCAAGTCATTTAACTTCTTTGTCTATCTATCTGTAAAAGAGATCTAATGTTTCCTTATCAGGAGTGTTTAAGTTCTTAACTGCTATGTGGAGTTAATAGCTTTGGTATTTGGTATACTACGGATAACTTTGACAGACAATGTTTGCAAATAATCTTTTGAAACAGTACATGAAAAACCATGTATACTAGTAGCTGCAATATATTATCAAGGACCTGATTCCACCACCCTAATCTTAGTAGCGTACTCTACCAGTAACATCACTGAAATAAATAGGACTGCTTCCAAGCGAAGGTGCTACTCGCTTAAAAAGCTTATAAAGGCTGGCAGAATTGGGCCTCGAATGACTAATAATAAAAAAGTTGGAAAGAGGAAAATCCCAAACCTGCAAATTATATACAGGTACATAAGACCCACTATAAGAAAAGCCCCCACTTTTGGTAAAGAAGGGCAACCCCATCTCTGTTTCTCCACCATCTATCCTGCAATACTGTCCTTCTGTGGTCTCTCTCACCAAGCCAAAGATGAATGAATCCTCTGCCTCGTGCAGAGAAGTGTAAATGTATCCTTTGCAGTCCCCTCTTCTTTGTTAATCTTCCACTTGTTTAAGCCCTGTGGTAAGCAGTTTCTTCAGACTAATCAAAGCCCAGTTCCTTTATTAATACTTTACAATTCCCCCTGACACTGAAGTGAAAGACTTTTGAAACCTTTGAGGTATGCACCAAGAGGAATTGCAAAACTTCAGAAGACACCATGCTCCTTGCAGTATCGATTGCCTTGCTTCGCACAGGGAACATTTCCAGTTGTTGTGGGTTTTTTTTTTTCCGGATAATTAAAGTATAATATTTTACAGCCTGGTAAAATGTACAGGGTTCTTTGGCAAGTAATTATAGTGCTTCTTTAAAAGAAACCCAGTAAAAGATGCATGATTAGAAAGTTAAGGATCTGGATAGTATTGCAACAATGTGACAAATAATTTACAAGCAGTAAACCATACTAGGCTGGGAAAAAAAGAAACATTAAAATAACTGGTGATGAAGTCTCACAATTCAAATAATAAAATCTCCTTCTGTGCTAATGTAAAGTTTCTGTTCTAATAGTTCCTAGGCTCTGGTTTAGGAAGTGACCCCCTCTTGCTTGGCAAGGTCTAGCTTAATGTTTGATATTTCTTTTCATCAGAAGTTCTTCTGAATTCGGTGTCGTTGCTTTCATTTTATTGCATGCCTAAGACAAATGTTCTGCACAGGCATTTTGCAGTCCTAATGATCCTTATGACTGGAACAGTAGCATGGAGGATTTTATCTGCTTCCAGATGTTGGCTGAATGTGTTCTTTGTAGAGTAAGTTTATTAGGTTTCCAGTGTTGAGGAAAAATCAAAATTGGTAATGGATTCTGGATCAAAGCACCTCTGAATTTAGACAAAAGTTTAGGTTCCAGTGTAGATCTGAACTTTGCTGCTAGGACTTATCTTTAATAAAATGAAAGAGACTAAAAAGGGAAGGGAAGAAGATGGGATTGCTCCTCTAACCCTCTCTCCCCTCCCCAACCCAGACTACTACAAAGGTAGCAAGGTCCAGAACTTTTGCATAGTATTAGACAAATGTTAAAACGATCTTTTTGTGGACTATGGACCCAGTTTCTAGGATGTCCAGCTGCAGGATTTGGTCACCAATTTAGCACTAAGGCACACAAAATGATCATTAATGTGCCAAAGTCCTAAATTGAGCATCCAAATTGGGAAATGGTGCATCATACCAAGGTGCCTCTAGGTGCAAAAGAAAGAACTTAAAAGGGAATGAAGTATGTTATTGAATCATGGGGGATACACAACAAAAACATGGGCATATCTCAAGGAAGAGAACTGGGCCACAATAGAGCCTTTGCCCACATTAAGGTCTTTTTGCAGCACTGGTACAGCACAAAGAGACCTTAAACCAACTTTACATGGGCAGCTGGGGAGTCCCCTCTAGGATTTCCACCATTCACCTCTTCCCCTCCAGTATTTGAGATATGGGAGTTGGAAACAGAGGGGTGGGACCAAAGCCAAAAGTTTTTGAGCTTGAAATTAATAATGTGTAATGTTTTGCTTCATTAATTTTTATTTCCCTCTCCCCTTTTCTGCCAAGACCTTAAATGGAAATGCCAGAAAGGCTGTTCTGTGATTCCTAGTCCATTTTTCACACTAAAGAAGCCAAACTCCAAGCCAGAGTAAGCAGGTGCCACTCCATTGACTTTCAATAAGCCTGTATTTGGCCTTAAACTCAGTTTGGGGGCATGCATCCAACCTCCAGACCTTGCTTTGGAGAACTACCCATCACTAGTGGGGCTACTGTGAGCTAGGGAATCTTAGCTCTATGTGCACATGAAATAGCATGCAGATTATTTAAAACACTACAGTTTTCCTTTTCCATGGTTTACAGATGCTCCAGCCCAAAATGGAAAAATTTTGAGGTAGGCTCTCCAAGTTCATGGGCATTGGTGGGCAGGAAATGGGATCCAGGTTTGAACCCCCTTATATTACTTTTGCAAGCCAAAAATCAGAATCAGGCCTAGTTTTGATGCCTCAATACTACAATGGTGGAGAACTAGAAATACAGCTCAAGAGACAGACATACAGCCAAATTCTGATCTGACACCAGTTTTATACCAGTTAAACTTCAGTAATTACTCAGTAGCCAAGATGAGCAGGGATGGTGTCCCTAGCTTCCGTTTGCCAGAATCTGGGAATGGCCGACAGTGGATAGATCACTTGATGATTACCTGTTCTGTTCATTCTCTCTGGGGCACCTGGCATTGGCCACTGTCAGAAGACAGGATACAGGGCTAGATGGACATTTGGTCTAACCCAGTATGGCCATTCTTATGTTCTTCTCCTGATTTACCCCAGAATAACTGATAACAGAATCAAGCCCACATATTAGTTTATATACATCACTTATTTCATAGAGCAGATGCCCACTTGCAAAAAAGACTCTAATTCTCCTTGCACTGGTGCAAATCAGGAGTAACTCTGTTAAATCAATAGAGTTGCACTGGTTTTACATCAGTGTCAATTAGAGGAGAATCATACCTAAGGTCTTACAGTTCTTAAGTATTTTCACTTTATTATTCCTTAACCTGACTATTCCCCAGATTTGTGTTTATATGGAGGGGGGGAGGCATCTGTGTTGTGAGGCTCTGGCTCTGGCCTGTTCTTCTGTTGCCCAGTGTTGTGAAGAATATTACAAGTCAGTTCAATTCCTCTCCCTTCCAGCCCATTTTATAATTCTTCTGGAAACATATTCGTGGGGTGGGCTCTAACATACTTGACAGTAACAATGGATTAATGATGAATTGGAATAACTTGGATTTTTACAAATAAAATAAAAAAAAATGCCTCTACTTCTCTGGCACTAACAAAACATTGCAGGCTTAACGCCTCCCGAAGATGAACTGTGGGAATGATTTAAAAGCTTTAGTTGTCACTTGCAATATCAATCAGACTTGCCTTCCCCATGGCCTGGGAGTAGTACAGTAGATGAATACAATTGGACAGAGAAGCTACAAGAGAATACAAAGATTTCCCAAAGAAATACCTTTCTGCTTCCTGCATTCTAGCCGTAGGATTCAGATGATGTAACCCTGTTGCCATATTCTTGTGGTTTGTTAAGTGGAAAATGCACATGTGTTCAAACAGCTGTATTGTTAGAGGCTCAATCCTAAATGCAGTGAAACATCTGTAGGACAAGGGAGAGGTGTCAACTGAAGTGTATAAACCTTGAGCTAATGATATGGTGCTGTGTTGACAAAGCCTTCTGTTGGAGTAACGATTTTCTTCAAAGTAGTGTAGCAGGCAGTGTGATGTAATTTGTACTTTTTAAGGGGCACTTTCAATGTCCCTTTCTCTGCTGTGTTTAGTACTTAGGACTAGATCCTCAGCGGCTGTGAATTACTGTAGGCCCATTGACTTCAGCTTGTGGTCTGTTTTGTATCAGGGTTTTTTAACTCTCTGAGAAGCATGTAAAGGAACACTGTTTACGAATTATAGTAACTTGTCCTTTGTTTGTAGGTTTTAAGGACAGAGGGGATCATTGTGATCATCTAGTCTGATCACCTGCATAGTACAGGCCATAGAAACTCTTGTAGTAATTTCTGTGCCAAACCCATGACTTCTGTAACAAAAAGAGACATAGGCTTACTGCTGGCAGCCAGGGCATGACAGCACTTAGGGGCCAAAGGCCTGAGCCATAACCTTTGGCCACACAGACACTTGCATTTCCAGTTATCAAACATCTAGTAAATCGCTTTTCCATTTAGCAAACATACTTTTTTCTTTCTTGCCTTTCTCATATGTAGGGACTAGCAAGATCCCATTGCAGAACTAAAAAGGGACTAAATGGTTAAACATTCATCCATACAAGAAAACAGTAAGTTAGCTCAGTAAACTAAAACACTGGCTTTTCATTTCTGGAAACCTGAGCTTAAGCTAGAGATGGGCCTCAACAGCAAAGATCAGATCTGAATCGAGATCTGAGCTCTCCCATATTCTGGGAGTGTTTGGTTCCAGGGGTTTGGGTCAGTCCATTATGTAGATTGGAGCCAGGCACTAAGTTCCGATTCAGACTGATCCTTCCCCAAAGTCTGAGGAAATTCAGATACATGGTTTTGGCTTGAGCCCATCTCTAGTTCAAACTAAATCCTGATCTAGATTCCAAGTGGAAATGAGTCAGGAGGCCACATCATAGCATCTGGTGAGATGATTTATCCACACAACAAAAGCACCACATACAGTTTGGCATAGGCAAAGAATCCTGAGTCAGGAGTGAAGAGCTCTAATATACCTGTGTAAGGGGGAAGTTTTACATCGTGCCTAGTTGTACCCAGCCTGGCTCCAGAAAGAGCAAAATTAACATCCTGCACAGAGGGTCCGCACCAGATCCACACACTCTTAAATCAAGTTTTGACTGGACTTTCTCTACATTGTGCTGATTTGGCTGTTTTTACTCCCATCTTCTCCCTCTTCCTCCTCAGCTTCACTCCCCATCTCTTCCCCTCTTCTCCCCTTCCCTCTTCCCCTCCCAAAAATGTGGAACTAACGTGACACTTGCTGCCATAACACAGTACACTCCGCTGATGTGTTCTATTCCCTCTCCCACCCTGTCTCTCTTGTTTAATCAGATAGGCCCTGCCCTGAAGCTCTTACAATCTACCACTTGGTACCAGGCACTGTACAAACACCATGGGGCCCCATTCTTGGTTGATCCTTAGATGTTAACATAATAACAACCTGACCCTCAAAGTAGGGCTCAAGTGTGTACAGGCCTTGGGTTGACACTCTGCACAGTGGCAAATCTCACCCAGAGAAATTAAGAAGTGCAGACTGTGTACAAAATAATCCCAAAGCTTTTTAAAATGAAGATGCTTTGTAAAACAGAATTCCCTTTCTTTGATAGGTATGTTTTGCTCTTATCAGTCTGCTCTCCATATCCCTAACTGCATGTTACTACCTTCTAACTAGTTCTGATTTCATTCCATCGGGAGACTTCTCTCTGAAGCTATCTTCTAGAGAATCACGTGTTCCATTTACTGGGAATGCTGAATTAATGCATCAGGACCGTATCAATATAAAGAACCAATGGCAAAATTCTCCTTGCAGACCTCAGCTCAGCTATTCTGCTCTCCATGCACTGAGCTCCGACTGAAGCCATAATATTTGAGATCTGCAAGAAGAATTTTGGCCTGATACTGTAGTTCTTATTCACTTCATCCATCCTAGTGGGGAGTCTATGTAGACTTAAATAGGCACTTGCAAATTTTATCTCCTAACATGGAGTGGGTTTTATGTAAAACTTGGAATGAATTCTTCAAAGATTGTCTCTACAATAATTGTTCCCAAAACCTGATGTAGAACTGGGAGGGGGGTCTCTTCTCAGCTCTACACCATACACAGAACAGTGTTTCTCATCCCTGTCCCTACTCAGACTTTCCACATGTTTGAAAGCCACAGCTGACTTCACCATTTTCCTGCAGGGACCCAGTAACTTTCTCTTCCTCCTTTCATTATTACTGTCTGCACTGTGGTAGTACTCAGACCTGAATCAGAATTGGATTGTGCTAGATGCTGTGTAAGTACGCACGTGTGCACACACACATAGAGTCACAGATCTGAGTTGCTTACAGTCCAGTTCCCCCTAACACCTACAACTATAGGGTGGTGACAAACAATGGTAGAACTGCTCACTCCCTATTCCCCAGATGGGTGTACAGCACCCCAGAGTGGGCAGGCAAGAAAAAGGGCTATGGAGTGAGATCTGTGCACCCTATGGAGAGATTTAGTAGTGGACAGGCACTTCTTTGCTTTACCGCCCCCTGCATGTCAGGATATTTGGGGGGAAATTCTGTTCCTCCCCTGTGAGCCACCAACACGTGGCTGGGCCTTCATCCCTAAACTGATTTAGTTGAATTGTTTCTGTGATGGATAACATGGGATTAAAAAAAAACAGGACTGGCAGAGGTACCGCTGTGCAAGGTCATGGGAAATGTTGTGTTCTTGGTAAAGCACTGGATGGGCTGGTTAGGAAACCTGCATTCTATTCCCAGCTTTGTCCCTGTCCTGATGCATGACTTTGGGCAGATCTCTTCCCCAACTGTGCCTCTTTTTCCCTTCCCACCCTCCATCTTCTTCATCTATTTAGACTGTAATCTCTCTGGGGACAGGGACTGTCTCTCACTATGCATTTGAATAGCACAGTAGGTACCTATAGGCAATTATAATAAAACTTCTTCACACCGCTCTACAGTCCTGACTATCTTGTGTTGCTGTCTCAGAAGTAGGCCTTTTGTGAGCAGATAGACGTTTGAGTTATGGTTTGGGATAAGTGGAGGCCAGAATGGAATTACCCTATTGATTTCACGGTTCCTAGGGGACGTAGAAAGGAAATGTCTTTGGTTTTGAAGTGCTTTCCTTCCCATGAAAGAGTTAATGAAAAGGAACTAGGCATAGAGTGGTGTTTCTTATGGAATCACATGCTGTTAGAAGAATGCAAGCTAGCTACTTTCGCAATGTTGAGGTCATTAAACCACAAACCTTCAATACTATTATATGCAAGAGAAACAATGGGAGGAAAACTTTTGGGGGAGGGGGAGAGTTCTCATTCATGGGAATCCTATCAAACCTGTACTGCCTGGACACTCAAAGAAACAGAACAGTGAAGATTCTTTGCTAAGAGAAGGGATATCTTTTCCACTCTGCCTAGCAAATGGCAGCAGCTTGTTGTGGTTTTGCTCCACATGATTCCTTGAAGAGGAAACCGAGGACGTTACTTAGGAGAGACAAAGCAGTGCTGCGTAACGTCCCCTCCGAGTGAATCATGTAACTTGGAAATGACCTTGTTCGCAAGCTTTTTCCATTCGTTCATATGAGCATAAAAACGGAAGGGGCGGGGGTTGGGGGGGGAGAATTACTCTTTAAGTTATATGAGCTTGTCCTTAATCCTCCACTATAGATAGCTCAAGTCTGGTTAGAAGGTAACATTTTTAAAAGTATCTGTGACGTAGGCTCCTAAGTGCCATTTTCAAAAGAGATTTGGTGCTTACAAACTGATGTTTATTTTTTTTATTTTTGCAAAGGTCTCTAGGTACCTAGATAGTTACTTAGTAAGATTTTTCAAAAGTACTTAAGCAGTTTAGGAACCTAATTCCCATTAAAATAAACAGAAGGATTAAGGGAAGAAAGCACATACCCAGCAGGAGTGTCTGACACACACTGTGCCCATAGGCTGACTGCAACCCAGTATGTTTGCAGGACATTAGAATTGCATCAGCTTACAATTCTGCACATTGGAACAGACTATGACTCATAGGGCAACACCTTCACTCCTCAAAGGTGTGCTGGGTGGGGACTAGAGTAGCAGAGGGGCCAAGAATTGTCCTGCCACTACAAGCCAGCATCGCTCATGGGAACAATATACTCTTCAGTTCTCTTAATTACTACTTTGAAAAATTAGCCATGTGAATCATCGCTCACAGTGCCTGCTGCTGATCAGAGTCTGAGCAGGTAGGCTGTGGTCTGGCTGTTTCCCAAGTTGGTTGACCATGTCCCCCTGGGTTATGGAGCTTCATTAATCACGTTAGCCAGGCTCCATATGTACACTCTCACTGCTTCCTTGAGTGCTACCTCCAGGATAAAATCCAAATTTCAAAATCCAATTCAGGTTGGTTGGTTTCAAAAACTGAAAAATTTTGAATAGAAGTTCAAAAAACCAAGAACACAAAATGAGATTTCTTCAATATTTTCCTATATCCCACTCCCAAATTTTAAAATTCGGAATATTTTTTTCATGTTTTGAAATTCAAAACATTTTAACCAGCTCTAGTATCTACTATTGTAGATGCTGAGGAGATTTAACCAGTAAGGATAGAGTAGCACCGACAACAGTCTGTGAATAGTTTGTTTTGTCATGACATGATATATGGGATCACAGTCCTTAAATGTTTGTTACAGGACACAGCTACAAACCAAAGACACAAACACTCAGTTGGAGGCCCAGCTTTGTCTCACGTTTACCAACCTAGCTCCTGAAATCTATGCAGCACACAGACACCTAGGATAACTTGTTGGCCTCATTGAAGTCAATGGGAGTTTTGCCATTGACTTCAATGAGGCCAGGATTTCATCTCTATTGTCTGAATAACATACACATTGCAAGTAAATCTGTCATTATTTAGATAATAAGTTCTTTGGGGGCAAGGACTGTCTCTGTTCTGCGTTTGTCCAGCCTATCACACGATGGGGATCTAGTCTATGACTGGAGCTCTAGGTGTTACTCTAGATGTAACTATAGCTGAACGACTTGGTAAAATCCTTGTGGGGAATAACACAAAAAAACCCACCATGTTAACGTTAGCTTTAGAAAGGAGAACTACACAAGAATGAGGATGATTGTTAGATGGAAATTAAAAGGAGATATTGAAATGCCTGCAAGCAGCATGAGATCTATTTAAAAATACCATAGTAGAGGCTCAGATAATTGTATACCCCAAATCAGAACAGCTGATAAGAGGACCAAAGAATGCCACCATAGCTAAACAGCAGAGTAATGGAGACTGTTAGAGGCAAAAAGGCATCCTTTAAAAATTGGAAGTCAAATCCTAGTGAGGATAACAAGGTGCAAAATCTCAGGCAGGTTAAGTGTAAGAGTATAGTGAGGCAGGCCAAGAAAGAAGGTCAGAAGCAATTTGCTAAAGACACAAAAACCAACAGGCTGATGACCATCATGCTAAAGGACCACTCAAAGAAGACATGGCCATTGCAGAGAAGCTAAATGAACTCTTTGCATTGGTCTTCACTGCAGAGAATATGGTGGAGATAGCTCTGATGTGGGTATCCTTTTTGAATGACAGATCTGAAGTACTACCCCACACTGTGTCAGAAAAGGTTTTAGAACAAATTGACAAATTAAACAGTAATGTCACCAGAACAGATGGTATTACCCAAGATTGCTAGAGGAACTCAAATATGAAATTGCAAAAACTATTAAATGTAGTATGAAACGTATAGCTGAAACAAGCCTCTCTACCAGGAAGGTAGACAATGTATTGCTGATTTTTAAAAACAGATCCAGAGGCAATCCTGTCAATTACAGGCCAGTGAGCCTCACTTCCGTACCGAGCAAATTGGTGGAAACTATAGTAAAGAACGCAATTATCAGACTCCTAGATGATCATGACTTGCTGGGGAAGCGTCAACACAGATTTTGTAAAAGGAAATCATTCCTCATCGATCTATTGAAATGTTTTGAGGGTGTCAACAAGTATATGGATAAGGGTGATGCAGTGGATATGGCATACTTGGATTTTCAAAAACCCCGGAACAAGGTCTCTCGCCAAAGACTTTTAAGGATAAGAGGGAAGGTCCTCTCATGGATCAGTAACTCTGATGTGCAGCAGCAGTCAAAAAGGCTAGCAGAATCTTAGGAACTAAGAGGAAAGGGATAGAAAATTATACAGAAAATAACATAATGCCCCTGGAATACTGGTTTCAGAGCGGCAGCCATGTTAGTCTGTATCCGCAAAAAGAACAAGGAGTCCTTGTGGCACCTTAGAGACTAACACATTTATTTGGGCATAAGCTTTTGTGGGCTAAAACCCACTTCGTCGGATGCATGCAGTGGAAAATACAGTAGGAAGGTGTGTGTGTGTATATATACGTATATATATACACACACAGAGAGAACATGAAAAAATGAGTGTTGCCATACCAATTCTAATGAGACTGATCAATTAAGATGGGCTATTATCAGCAGGGGAAAAAACACTTTTGTTGTGATAATCAGGATGGCCCATTTCAAACAGTTGACAAGAAGGTGTGAATAACAGTAGGGGAAAAATTAGCATGGGGAAATAGTTTTTACTTTGCGTAGTGACCCATCCACTCCCAGTCTTTATTCAAGCCTAATTTAATGATGTCCAATTTTCAATTTAATTCCAGTTCTGCAATTTCTCATTGGAGTCTATATTTGAAGTCTTTTTGTTGTTGAAGAATTGCGACTTTTAGGTCTGTAATTGAGTGACCAGGGAAGTTGAAGTGTTCTCCGACTGGTTTTTGAATGTTATAATTCTTGACATCTGATTTGTGTCCATTTATTCTTTTGCATAGAGACTGTCTGCTTTGGCCAATGTACATGGCCGAGGGGCATTACTGGCACATGATGGCATATATCACATTGGTAGATGTGCAGGTGAACGAGCCTCTGATGGTGTGGCTGATGTGATTAGGTCCTATGATGGCGTCCCTTGAATAGATATGTGAATAGAGTTGACAATGGGCTTTGTTGCAAGGATAGGTTCCTGGGTTAGAGTTTTTGTTGTGTGGTGTGTGGTTGCTGGTGAGTATTTGCTTCAGGTTGGGGGGCTGTCTGTCAGCGAGGACTGGCCTGTCTCCCAAGATCTGTGAGCGTGAGGGATTGTCCTTTAGGATAGGTTGTAGATCTTTTATGATGCACTGGAGAGGTTTTAGTTGGGGGCTGAAGGTGACAGCTAGTGGCGTTCTGTTACTTTCTTTGTTGGGCCTGTCCTGGAGTAGGTGACTTCTGGGTATTCTTCTGGCTCTGTCAATCTGTATCTTCACTTCAGCATGTGTGACCTACTATTAGAAGCTGGGAGAGGAAGACTTGGGTGGATCATTTCAACTGCCATGTTCTGTGTATTCCCTCTGAAGCTCTGGTATTGGCCACTGTTGGAGACAGGGTACTGGGCTAGATGGGCCATTGGTCTGACCCATATGGAAGCTCTCATGTACCATACATATGATAGCTGATGATAATACAGATATAAAGTGAGAAGACCACTTCTAGAATAAGAAGTTAAGGGAGTCTGCCTGGAGATGGAGCAGTTTGGTATGGTGGTTTCTGACTCAGATTAAGAACCAATTCTCGGACCTATAGAAACCAACTGCAAAACTCCTATTATCTCCAAGGATCAGGAATTGAAGATGTATCAGTCCCGCAGTGGAACTGTTAGCCTCACACACCAACTGTATGCTAGCTACTGGAGAAAGAGCAGGCGTGTTTCTGCCTTTGCTTAGCTTAATTTCAGTGGTTCGCTTTGACTAACATAAAATAATTTTCAAAAAGCAGTGGGAGCTTTATGGCTGGCGCGGAACCAGGCCTGAAGTGCCAGGTACTGCCAAGTTGCTCTTTTTGTGGCTGATTGCATTCGGTTACACATGGGTGGGCCAGACTTTCCTCCCCCACCCCCAAATTCATTTTATATTTGTTGTTATATAATTTTGTTTTGAGTTTCCAAAGCTGTTGGCACTGGGTTCGGTAGCAGCGCTGCCTTCCTTCCATGGAAAAGCTAAGGGAGGTTTTTTTATTTTATTTTAAACTTCTTTCCTCTGAGATTTACCATGTTGTTTTTAAGCAGTAATTGTTCCAGATGGGTTTGAACCAAAAATTTGGGTCCAAATAATCCTGAAACTTGGATCCAGTTCCAACTTTGCAGCCCATTTCTGAGTCTTGTCTACCTTAGCTACTCCCAGTGGTGGAGTAGTTGCCTTCTGGATTCAGCTGTCTGTGTGTAACAGAGGTCCTTTTAGAAAAGACCCAGATTATTATTATTTATAAGAGCACCAACCAAGCTCATGGTCCCATTGCGCTAAACATTCTACAATGAGACTGAAGAGCTTACAGTTTATAAAGACAAGGGGTGAGAGGAGAAGAAAAGTGACCTCGTCGAAGGTCAAACAGCAGGTGGGTGGCTCAGCTGGGAATAGAACCCAGCTATTCTGACGCCCAAGTCCAGTGTCATATGCACACTGCCTCCCAGCTTAACTACTACTTTGTGTCACTAGCAGCTAGAATGCACTGGTGAATCTGGCCCTTTGTTTATACAAAGCAGCAGATTCTACCCTCACTTACACCAAATCAGTGGGGTTGCATGGGTAGAACTGAGATGAGAATTTAGGCCAGAGTTTTGGTTTTACTCTATATTTGATACTTTGAAATCTATTATGCACTGTGCATAGTCTTTTTACTCTGCAATATTTTCTGGATATCCTTTGCTTTAAGACTACAAGGCCTTGTGTCTATGAATCCTTCGACCTACATTTTGTATGATTCACTTGCTCCTATAAAAGAAAAGTGAACTAATTTTTATTTAGTTTAGAAAATAAAGTATGCAGAGAGGCCATGTAATAATGTGGGCACAGGGCTGAAGTTGGCTGTCTATTAAGAGCTTGCAGTCAGTGTGTGGCATTGCAAACAGCCCTAAAATGTGATATTCACTGCCTCCCAGAGAGATCACAATTATTCAGGGCCATAACTAGCAGGGTCGGCTCCAGGGTTTTGGCTGCCCCAAGCAGACACACACACACACAAAAAAAATATGCCGTGATCGCGATCTGCAGCGGCAATTCGGTGGGAGGTCCTTCGCTCCGAGCAGGAGTGAAGGACCGTCCGCTGAATTGCCGCCGAATAGCTGAACATGCTGCCCCCCTCCGGAGTGGCCACCCCAAGCACCTGCTTGCCAGGCTGGTGCCTGGAGCCGGCCCTGATAGCTAGCATGACAGTGATTCTCCTTCCACTCCAATGTCAATTGTATGTGGGATTCACTCCTGTGTCAAACTGGTGTAAGTGAAAAGAGGATCAGGCCCATAGATTATGTCTTCACTGACGAGTTAACTGGAGTGTGGATAATTTGAGTGAACACCTCTCGAATGAGCCTAGTTCGAGTAAGAGTGGCCATAGTGTGAAATAACATTCAGGCTTCAGAGCAGTAGAATTAGCAACACAGAATGATTGTGGTGGCAGCTGACCAGTTGTGCGAACTCAAACGGTGACTTGCACCTCCTGATGTGCCAGCCAACATGGGCTAAAAGCACCACCACACTTGCATTAAGGACTTGCATGTGCAGATGGCACTCGAATTAGGGGCAGCACTCAAGTTACAACTCAAGTTAACTCTGCATTGCAGACAAGCTGTTAGAGAACACAGGTCTAAGAGAGAAACTAGAAATAACTGGGCCAGTTCCTCATCTGAAATGGAGCTAAGCTAATTTACACCAGCTGAGCATCTGGGTACTATTAGGGTAATCAGCCATGGCTTAGGGAGGAGAGAAGCTGCAACTAAGTACAGCTACTCAGGAAACTGCAACCTTCAGAACTTCCCCTCAAAAGCACCAGTGAATACAGAGAACTCATCAAGAGAGCATTGTAGAGACACTTCGATCCTGCAGCAGAAAGGAGTACAGGGCTAGCCTGTCTGTCCCTGCCAAACTGTGATGCGCACAGCTTCTGGGACTTGTATTTTTGTTTCAGGTATTTTTGTTGACATTTTTTTTCACATGCTTTTTTTAATCACTCAGGAAGCTATTTGTGGGGTTGAAATAATACAAGATTTGAACTTCTCATGGTTCTTCAGTTCCTGGGAAGTAGCAAAGACCTGCTCTCACACTACCGTAGCCACACACACTGTACTCTGGGGTAGGGGAGGAAGCCATGAAATACAATCATAAATACAAGAATGAGATAGTCAGGCTTATTTGGGTTCCTGTGGAGTCTGAATGCCCAGCCTTATTAGCAAGGCAATGGGCCAGAGTCTGATTCCACTTGCTCTGGTGGCTTTATTTATTTTTTTAAGAATTACTCTGAATTTGCCTTATGTAACTAAGTGTAGCATCTGTCTCACTCTAAAACCAACTTTTGTGCTTCTGCTACCTTAGAGCTAGTTTGTGACTCTAGGGAAAGTGCTAGGCAAGGAGTGGATGTCTCCTCATGACTGAGGCATGCTTTCTCCTGTGCTTCTCTCTTGCTCCAACATGGAAGTAAGCTGCTTCAGCTAACCAGTGCTGATTACTACTGTCCTCCACCATCTGGGTGCAATTCCTCTAGCTGCCATGTTGAGGGGGAACCGGGGAGTCCTGGCTCTGTGCACTCACTGCTCCTCTCCACCACTCCATTACCTGTTAGCTCATGGAAAGGAGTGGTGGTCTCTCATTGAATAAGAAATGGCCATCTGGGGTGGCTGTGCAGGGAAACTGGGGTGGTATCTTACTCCCCCTTATGTCTGGGTTACTATCTGGCCTTTAATGTATAAACCAAGTGCATTAGTTATCTTAAAATACACATCCGTTTCCCCTTTTTTTTTACTTGTTTCAGCCTAAGGATCCTTCCCCTCATTTATCCCCACCCCTTCCAGTGCTTTGTTATCATGGCATATATTCAAAAGGACCAGTTCCCACCCAAGCTTACAGAGAAGCTGCTAAAAGGGCCACCGAGAGCAGTAATTGCAGGAAAGATTTAATAGCGGTCTGGGACATGCAGAGCCATTTGGAACTGATGTCTCCTAGCCTATCACTGAGGGGCCCATTGTCTGACAATGTCAGAATAAAAAGCGGAGATTCCCCCACCCCCCTTTGAAATAATATAACCTTTACTTGACTGGTCTTTAAGCTATTAAGTGACAAGTTGCTGAATGATAGGAGTAAGTATCTTTGCAGTAAGTGAGACATGAGGGGTGCTTTTCCATTCTCTTCCGATTCACAGGTGCTCCCCTGTGGTGTTGCTATTTAAAGTGCCATAAGGAGGGGAGAAAAAAAGTCGAGGGAGCAACTTTAAATAAAAATGACTTTCTTCTGTCTTTCTGCCACTATCACTTTAACTGGTGAGTAACTGCTCCCAAGGAGCTGCGCCACCAATCAAAGCCAGTGGAGCACACTATGCCCTAGTTTCACCCCCCTCCTGTACTTCCCCACCCCTCCTTGAATGATTCTTGCATGAGGAGCAGCTAGTCTAGTGATAGTACTCTCAGTTCTACACCAGCTGAGGATTCCCCAGCTGCTGTCTTAAGGCAGCTTTATGCCACTCTGATCCACTGGAGGGGTGCAAATGAGGCACAAGGGTGGAGGGGATGAGGATGCGGCCCTAAATTTTGGATTAACAAAACTAAACACTTTGTAAACAAAGACAAGAAAACTTAAAAAAGCAGAATAAACAAAAATGGAAGTGGTAGATTTAGAGGGCAGAAAGAAGTAAAACAGGAAGGAAAAAGGAGAAAGGAAGGTTATTATAATACAGTAAAAACACATGCATAAAGCTCATGGACTTTAAAATGTTTAGGGTCTCATAAATCTGGTTATAGAAGGTAACTGGAAAATTAAGAGCTCAGAGGAGAGATTAAGGGGATAAGCAGATACAATCACCTGCCATTCTAAGAGAAAAGTGTGAGATACAACAGGTGACCTACACAGTCAATAGATAAAAGAAAACTGGAGTTTGTATAGCACCTCTCAATATTAGGACTCCACAAAGTTCTATAAAGATATTGGTCACGGTCATGCAGTGACCTGTGAGCCCAGTTTTTGAACTTGTCAGCCTAATTTATGTTGTCTATTCTGAGACCCAAATTCAGAGTGCCTGATCCTGAAAGATGCTGAGCAGTTACAATTCCCATTGTCTTCAGTGAGCATTTCAGGATCAGGACATTGGGCCCCTAGGCCCAGATTCTCAAAGTACAGTATTTAGGCACCTAACTCCCATGGGAGTTGAGGATTCGGGCCTCAGTCTTGTGTATTAACTTGTTTTAAATGTCAAACAAATGTTTGTAAGGGAACTGTGGCTATCCTTGATTAATCTCAGGTTTTTAATGTACATTGGTACAGCCACCAGAGACCAGCAGAAAGCATCTTGGGGAAAATTCTTCCTTTGAAGGATGAGAACTCTAAGGCCCCACTCACGCAGTGTGAAAATAACTAAGCTTAACAAGTGCTGTTGAATTCAAGTTTTTTTTTCCTTGTACCATCAATAGGAGCTAAGAGTATTGCACCATTCCCACCTTTATTCTCTAGTCATGATTACATTGATCATTTAGTTCTGCATAGTAAGGACAGATGGAGTTATGTTATCTTTCTGGCTGCTGTCACCTTTCACTAAACACTACATCAAAATACAACTTAGAATCTGTTCTTACTCAAAACCCAAATTAGTGTAAGGAGGTTAGTTAAACAGAAATTAAAGGGTACAGTGCAAAAGTGAAATCTCTGCAAGCTGCGTGGAAACTTTTTAAAGACCCCATAATAGAGGCTCAACTTAAATGTATACCGCAAATTAAAAAACATAGTAAGAGAACCAAAAAAGAGACGCCATGGCTAAACAACAAAATAAAAGAAGCAGTGAGAGGCAAAAAGGCATCCTTTAAAAAATGGAAGTTAAATCCTAGTGAGGAAAATAGAAAGGAGCATAAACATTGGCAAATGAAGTGTAAAAATACAATCAGGAAGGCCAAAAAAGAATTTGAGGAACAGTTAGCCAAAGACTCAAAAAGTAATAGCATTTTTTTTTAAATATATCAGAAGCAGGAAGCCTGCTAAACAACCAGTGGGGCCACTGGACAATCAAGGTACTAAAGGACCACTCAAGGATGATAAGGCCATTGCAGAGAAACTAAATGAATTCTTTGCATCGGTCTTCACAGCTGAGGATGTGAGGGAGATTCTCAAACCTGAGCCATTCTTTTTAGGTGACAGATCTGAGGAACTGTCCCAGATTGAGGTATCATTAGAGGTTTTGGAACAAATTGATAAATTAAACAGCAATAAGTCACCAAGACCAGATCGAATTCATCCAATAGTTTTGAAGGAGCTCAAATGGGAAATTACAGAACTACTAACTGTAGTCTGTAACCTATCATTTAAATCCGCTTCTGTACCAGATGACTGGAGGGTAGCTATTTGATGCCAACTTTTAAAAAGGTCTCCAGAGGTGATCCTGGCAATTACAGGCCTGTAAGCCTGACTTCAGTACCGGGCAAACTGGTTGAAACTATAATAAAGAACAATTTTGTTGAGGAAGAGTCAACATGGTTTTAATAAAGGAAAATCATGCCTCACCAATCTACTAGAATTCTTTGATGGGGTCAACAAGCATGTGGACCAAGGAGATCCAGTGGATATAGTGTACTTAGATTTTCAGAAAGCCTTTGACAAGGTCCCTCACCAAAGGCCCTTATGCAAAGTAAGCAGCCATGGGATAAGAGGGAAGGTGCTCTCATGGATTGGTAACTGGTTAAAAGATAGGAAACAAAGGGTAGGTATAAATGGTCAATTCTCAGAATGGAGAGAGGTAAATAGTGGGACCACTCCTATTCAACATATTCATAAATGATCTGGAAAAAGGGGTAAACAGTGAGATGGCAAAATTTGCAGATGATACAAAATTACTGAAGATAGTTAAGACCCATGCAGACTGCAAAGAGCTACAAAAGAATCTCTCAAAACTGGGTGAATGGGCAACAAAATGTCAGATGAAATTTAACATTGATAAATGTAAAGTAATGCATATTGGAAAGCATAATCCCAACTATACATATAAAATGATAGGGTCTAAATTAGCTGATACCACTCAAGAAAGAGATCTTGGAGTCATTGTGGATAGTTCTCTGAAAATGTACAGCAGCAGTCAAAAAAGCAAACGGAATGTTGGGAATCATTAAGAAAGGGATAGATAATAAGACAGAAAATATCATATTGCCTCTATATAAATCCATGGTATGCCCACATCATGAATGGTGTGTACAGATGTGGTCGTTCCATTTCAAAAATGATATATTGGAATTGGAAAAGGTTCAGAAAAGGGCAACAAAAATTATTAGGGGTGTGGAATGGCTTCTGTATGAGAAGAGATTAATAAGACTGGAACTTTTCAACTTGGAAAAGAGACGGCTAATGGGGGATATAATTGAGGTCTATAAAATCATGACTGGTGTAGAGAAAGTAGATAAGGAAGTGTTGTTTACTACTTCTCATAACACAAGGACTGGGGGGGGTCACCAAATGAAATTGTAAGCAGAGTCAGGATGAGCTCTACCCTGACATCTGGTGGTGAATTATGGCGAGTGTGGAAAAGAACTCCAGGGGCTGATCTTGTTTGCATAGGCACACCCACTCGCCTGGCATGAAACAACAGCAACTCAAAGTGGTTACTTTGGCTGGTGTGGGATCCCCAGTTTCTCTGTTATTGGGGCAGGAAGAATAAAGTTTTGTTACCCTGATTCTGTGAATCAAGGCCAGTGGAACTGTGTATGACAGAAGGACTGAGCTATGTGAGTCATTCACCATTACCTAAGTAGCATGTGCTTGTCAAGGGGCATGGGTTACAAAACCCAGTGAATTGAGAGAGGATGGGGACAGGTATTTGTACCTGATGGTATGGGCCCTCTCTGAGGGGTTGAAACACCAATTGCACTACCTCCTCTCTCCATTGTTGAATATCAGAGCTAACTTTTGATTCCATTAGAAGTCTAGTTACAGACTGCTGAACTGAATTCACTTTGGGCCAGTGGTGCACTAGCACTGGGGCTCCCCGACTATGAGCTGAAATCACAAAAGAGCTGAGATCACTGAGGCGGTGTTAACTAGTGGGGAAGCCTGAAGCTATAATGCTAAGCGGCTGGCAGAGCAGCTAGCAGAGTGGAGCCTTGTGGGACGGTTGGAGTGGCGCTGAGCGACTCACAGGTCGGTGAGTGGAGCGGCTGGAGGAGCAGCTAACAGAACAGAGCCTTGTGGGAGCGGCCCAAGGGACGGCTGGAGCGGAGCGGAGCGGCTCACAGGTCGGTGAGCGGAGCGGAGCGGAGCAGCGCAGCGCGGCGCGGCACGGCTCACAGGTCGGTGAGCGGAGCGGAGCAACTGCCAGAGCAGTTCGTGGGACGGCAGGAGTGGGACTGCGGGTGGAGTGGAGCAGTTCGTGGTGAAGGCTGGGTGGAACCCCACGGAGAAGCAGCCGGTTGGCCTCGGATCACGTAAGGTGCCCCTTAACACCCTGCTCACACCCCCCCCCCCCTTTTTGAACTCTGGGGCTGCACTGATCAGGGACAGAGACTTTGGGGGGTTGTCGGACTTTTGGGACTTTGGTGATTCTTGGGTCGCTGGTTCCAAGAACCAACGGGAGAGGACACGGCCCAATTTGCTGGGGTGGGTCTTCGCTCATGGTTTGGTCTATGAACTCTAGTTGTGGTGTTTTTCCAATTTAATGCTGATGTCGTTTGCCTCATGTTATTAAACATTTTCTGTTACACTCAGACTCCGTGCTTGCGAGAGGGGAAGTATTGCCTCTTAGAGGCACCCAGGGGGTGGTATGTAATTGTCCCAGGTCACTGGGTGGGGGCTCGAGCCGGTTTTGCACTGTGTTATTGAAGCGGAACCCCTAGATACAGAACCCGGCCCTTGTTGCTGCCAACTTAGATGGGCAGAAGGGTTACATTTTTGGGGGCTCGTCCGGGATCCCCTGGGTCAGTACCCCTCGCAAGCACCAGTTGAGTGTCCCACTGCATTGGGAAACAATTGTGTTTATATTTTGAGGAAATTACTGTTTGTATAATGGCTAATATGTCAGGTTTGTTGGGCCCCAGCCCTGCAGCCTCTAGCTCAGGGGCCGCAGCCTCAGCTAATGATTGGGCAAAAGCACTGGGGCAAATATTGGAAAAGGTTGTGTTGTCCCATGCTAGGTCAAACTCTTGTCGTGAGTTAAGGTTATTTGCTGGGGCAGAGGAGTTCGAACCCTGGTTGGAGCATACCACTGAAATGCTGCAGGAGTGGGCCGTACCTGATGCAGAAAAGCGAAGATGTCTAATAGAGAGCCTTAGTGGCCCAGCATTAGATGTGATTCGCACCCTGAAACTCATTGACCCTGGGGTCAGTGTGAAGGACTGCCTGGAAGCCCTTGATCATACCTTTGGGAGTGTAGAGGGCCCTGAAGACAGTTACTGTAAGTTCCTTAATTCCCGACAGCAAATTGGCGAGAAGATTTCAGCCTATATACAGAGGCTGGAGAGACTGCTTCAGAGAGCTGTCATGAGGGGTGCAGTGACTGCTGAACAGATGGATCGGACCAGACTGGTTCAAATTGTAAGAGGAGCTCAGTATCAGAACCCGATTCTACTCCATCTCCGGCTAAGAGAACGACGGGAACATCCCCCAAGTTATTCCCAGCTGATAAAGGAGATCAGAGAAGAGGAAGAAAGGCAGGCTGCCAGCGAGTTTTGGGAAGCCCAAACATTGGAGCCAGCCGGCACAACACCACTGCAAACGGCCAGTGTACTGATGGTGAGCACCACAGAGGAACTTGCCCAACAAGTGCAGGTCCTGACAGAACGGATAGCTGAACTGCAAAGCACCATTGACCGAGCTAAGACTTCCGGGAATAAGGAGCCTCTGACTGTGGCGATGGAGAAGTCAGCATTTAGAGCCACCATCCCATCTGGGCGAAGGGGGAAAGGACAATTCTTCTGCTACCGATGTGGTCAGGATGGACACAGTGCTGCCAAGTGCCATAATGAAGAAAACCCCTCCTTAGTGTATGGAAAGCTGAGGATCAGTTGGGAGAGATCCGGTAGTTGCCAGAGGGGACGGGGACCACCCAGGCCTGCAGGATTTGAAGATTCCCCCAGAAAAGACCGTCCAGCTGGGATCCCCGCAGGACTGATAGGGCCTCGAGCAGAGGTCATGGTGAAGATTGAAGGGGAGGAGTGTAAAGCCGTGCTTGACACTGGATCTCAAGTGACTATTATATTTCAGTCATTCTACCAACAAATGCTTAGGCACCTGCCTATACAGCCACTGACTGGCGTTGGTCTGTGTGGCCTCAGCATGGATGAATACCCCTACCAAGGGTATGTCATAGTGCACCTGGAATTCCCAGAGGAGGTTGCTGGGGTAAGAGAAGAGGTGGACACAGCTGCATTAATATGCCCTGACCCTAAAGGGACCTCTGATGTGTCTGTGCTGATAGGGACCAACTCCAGTCTCTTCAAGGTGCTCGCGGATTACTGCAGACGACGGGCTGGGGACCAGTACCTGAATACCCTGATGATCCATACGCTTTGTGCTGAAGCCTACAGGAAGATTGAGGGTGCTAAAAAGGAGACATCTGAGCTACCGATTGGGGCACTGAAGTACATGGGCACAACCCCCTTAGTAGTGCCTGCAAGGACGGAGCAAGAAGTGCTTGTCATGAGTACTCGGCTGAAAGGCAGTAAAGGGACATTAGCAATGGTAGAGCAGCCAGTTGAAGGAGAGCTCCCAGAAGGAGTGCTGGTCCCCAGTGGAGTCATAACCCTACCTTCTGAAGCCCAAGAAAAGGTGACTATACTGATTGCTAATGAAACAAGTCGAGATGTTATTGTGAAGCAAGGACAAAAGATAGCAGATCTCTTCGAGCCTGAATCAATTGTAAAACCCCAGTGTGAGACTCAAGTTCCGACAATAGACCCTGCAAAGTTTGACTTTGGAGATTCACCATTGTCCGAGGAGTGGAAAGATCGCCTGAGGAGGAAACTTTGTGAAAGATCCAAAGTGTTCTCATTGCATGAGTGGGATGTGGGATGTGCAAAAGGAGTAGAGCACAACATCAGACTACATGACTCTCGACCTTTCAGGGAGAGATCTAGGAGGATTGCCCTCTCCGAGATGGAAGATGTGCGACAACATCTTCAGGAGCTGGCTGCGAATGGCATCATTACAGAGTCCCGCAGTCCATACGCCTCACCCATTGTGGTGGTCCGTAAAAAGAATGGGAAAATCCGGATGTGTATTGACTACCGCACCCTAAACCGCCGTACTGTGGTTGACCAGTACACAATGCCCCGAGTCCAAGATGCCTTAGACTGTTTGCTGGGAAGCCAGTGGTTCTCTGTGTTGGATCTTCGGAGTGGATACTACCAGATCCCTCTGGGTGAAGAAGATAAGGAGAAGACAGCCTTCATCTGCCCATTAGGGTTTTATCAGTTTGAACGCATGCCCCAAGGGATTTCTGGAGCACCTGCCACATTTCAACGTCTTATGGAGAAAGTTGTGGGAGACATGAATTTACTGCAAGTGTTAGTTTATTTGGATGACCTGATTGTGTTTGGAAGAACCTTGGAGGAGCATGAAGAAAGACTTCTTAAAGTGCTTGATAGGTTAGAGGATTATGGTTTGAAGCTTTCAATTGACAAATGCCAGCTCTGCAGGACCTCAGTGAAGTATGTGGGGCACATCGTGTCCCAAGAGGGTGTGAGTACTGATCCCGATAAAATAGAAGCCCTCACTACATGGCCATGTCCAAGTAACTACAGAGAACTCAAGACCTTTCTTGGGTTTAGTGGCTACTACCGCAGATTTGTGAAGAACTATGCTACGATTGTAAAACCTCTGAATGATCTTACCAGGGGATACCAGTCCAGCAGGAACAAACCTAAGACCAAGAATAAGGGGAGGTCCCCAAAGCCTCCTGTGCAGAGACACTATGGCCCCTTCGAACCATTTGGGCCACGGTGGGATGAGAGATGTGAAAGGGCTTTTAGAGAAATCATTACATGCCTAACTCATGCTCCGGTCCTAGTCTTTGCTGACCCAAGCAAGCCATTTATCCTGCATACTGATGCCAGTTTGGAGGGTCTGGGAGCAGTACTGTACCAGGAAGTGGAAGGAAGACGTAAACCTGTAGCCTTTGCCAGCCGAGGACTGTCTGACAGTGAAACTCGCTATCCCATCCACAAGCTGGAGTTCTTGGCCTTGAAATGGGCCATCACTGAGAAATTTCGAGACTACTTGTATGGTGCTCAGTTCCAGGTGTGGACAGACAACAACCCATTGACTTATGTGTTAACAAGTGCTAAGTTGGATGCTACAGGGCAGAGATGGGTGGCCGCCTTGGCTAGCTATGAGTTCAGCATTCAATACTGATCAGGGAGAAGCAATGTAGATGCAGATGCATTGTCCCGGCATCCGCAGGCACCAGAAGTGGCTATGATACCCGTGGATGGAGTGAGGGCTATTTGCAGTGTGAGTCGCCGAGAGCCAGAGGCCCATGAGAGTCTTCATGGATGTGTTGCTGAAGCTTTGGGCCTGCCCCCTGACTGCGTGCCTTCTGCTTCTGTGAACTATATTGCATTGGACCAATCTCCCTTGCCCGTGCTCAATGCGGCTGACTGGCAGGAAGCCCAGCTGCAAGATATTGACATTCGTGATACACTACTTGCCAAAAGGGAGGGGCGAAGCCCAGCTGCGGTTGTCCCTCCTAACCCGGAGGGTAAACTACTATTGAGAGAATGGACCAAACTAAAACTGATCCAGGGAGTGTTACATCGAATGACCACCGACCCTTTACAAAAGCAACGAGCACAACTAGTGCTGCCAAAAGAGTACAGAGCCCTGGCCATGAGGGCCCTGCATGATGACTTTGGACATTTAGGGATGGAGAGGACCCTGGAACTTCTTCGTAGTAGATTCTATTGGCCCCGGATGGCTGAAGATGTTCGTAGGAAATGTGAGACTTGCGCTCGATGTGTTCAAAGGAAAACTCTGCCCACGAGGGCTGCATATCTCAAGAATATCACCAGCACCAAACCTTTGGAACTGGTATGCATCGATTTCTTGTCTTTAGAAGTAGACAAGAGGAATATTGGGAACATTCTAGTAGTGACTGACCATTATACACGATATGCGCAGGCATATCCCACGCGTGATCAGAGGGCCACCACTGTTGCTCGAGTACTGTGGGAGAAATATTTCTCAGTTTATGGATTTCCAGCCCGGATACACTCGGATCAGGGGCGGGACTTTGAGAGTCATCTTCTGAAGGAGGTGCTGAGGATAGCGGGAATTAAGAAGTCTAGAACAACGCCTTATCACCCACAAGGTGATCCTCAGCCAGAGAGGTTCAACCGAACCCTATTAGATATGTTGGGGACTTTGCGACCAGAGCAGAAAGCAACCTGGAGCCAACATGTTGCATATCTGGTGCACGCCTACAATGCCACAAAGAATGATGCTACAGGAGTCACCCCATATCTCTTAATGTTTGGACGAGAACCAAGATTACCCATAGACCTGTGCTTTGGTGTATCAGAGGATGGAGATAGCTATGAAACTCATCAGCAATATGTATCTCGACTGAGAGAAAAGCTGCGGGATGCTTATCACTTAGCTACATCTGCGGCTCGGAAGAATGCAGACCGCAACAAACATCGATATGATGCTAGGGTACGTCTGCAAGAACTCCAGCCGGGGGACAGAGTTCTGCTGCGAAATTTGGGTATTGCTGGCAAACACAAGATAGCCGACAGATGGAAGGCAATACCTTACTTGGTGATGGAAAAGCTAGGAGACCTGCCTGTCTACAAGATCAAACCTGAAGAGGGTCCAGGGCAGACAAAGACAGTGCATAGAAACCTTTTGCTCCCTGTGGGGGAATTGGTAGGCACCCCGTATGAGATGGGCCACAACAGGGCAACTGGGCAGAACGAGGGTGCTGGACCAAAGCCGCCCTCCAACGTGGACAGCCAGCCCCCTGCAGCTAACCTACCCCCATGCAGCACATCTGAGAGAGAGTCTGAGGAGGAAGATACAACCATGGTGTATCCTGGGATGGAGACAAGATTTCAGTCTCGATCGGCTGAATCAAAAGAGAGCTCCTCTTCTTCCACCCTAAACCCCATGGCAGAAGTATTTAGGCCCATTCCTGACACCTCTGAGCCACTGGTGGGACCCCCATGTGATGACACACCCAGGTTATTGGACAGTGGAGACATACAGGTGGAGGATGTCCTGGGCACCTTGGACCCTCCACTGTTAGAACTAGAAATGCAGGGGCCTATGCCAGTAGCCGAGGGACCCTCAAAGGAAACCTCTCCATCCATCGTTCAAGAGGCTGTCCCGCCCACCACGGCAACAGAAATTCTCAATAGATGAGACAGGGTAATAAGACCAGTAAAACGGTTGACTTATGATGCACCTGGGGTAACTAGTGAGGAACCAATATGTTTAGCACACAGGCTTGTGGAAGCTAAAGTGGGCTATCTGAGGCCCTTTGGAGGGAACCAGTGAGTTGTTATAATAGGGAGTGTGATTTGTCGGGACGACAAATTTTCGGCTGGGGGGAGGATGTAAGCAGAGTCAGGATGAGCTCTACCCTGACATCTGGTGGTGAATTATGGCGAGTGTGGAAAAGAACTCCAGGGGCTGATCTTGTTTGCATAGGCACACCCACTCGCCTGGCATGAAACAACAGCAACTCAAAGTGGTTACTTTGGCTGGTGTGGGATCCCCAGTTTCTCTGTTATTGGGGCAGGAAGAATAAAGTTTTGTTACCCTGATTCTGTGAATCAAGGCCAGTGGAACTGTGTATGACAGAAGGACTGAGCTATGTGAGTCATTCACTATTACCTAAGTAGCATGTGCTTGTCAAGGGGCATGGGTTACAAAACCCAGTGAATTGAGAGAGGATGGGGACAGGTATTTGTACCTGATGGTATGGGCCCTCTCTGAGGGGTTGAAACACCAATTGCACTACCTCCTCTCTCCATTGTTGAATATCAGAGCTAACTTTTGATTCCATTAGAAGTCTAGTTACAGACTGCTGAACTGAATTCCCTTTGGGCCAGTGGTGCACTAGCACTGGGGCTCCCCTACTATGAGCTGAAATCACAAAAGAGCTGAGATCACTGAGGCGGTGTTAACTAGTGGGGGAGCCTGAAGCTATAATGCTAAGCAGCTGGCAGAGCAGCTAGCAGAGTGGAGCCTTGTGGGACGGTTGGAGTGGCGCTGAGCGACTCACAGGTCGGTGAGTGGAGCGGCTGGAGGAGCAGCTAACAGAACAGAGCCTTGTGGGAGCGGCCCAAGGGACGGCTGGAGCGGAGCGGAGCGGCTCACAGGTCGGTGAGCGGAGCGGCGCGGAGCGGCACGGCTCACAGGTCGGTGAGCGGAGCGGAGCAGCTGCCAGAGCAGTTCGTGGGACGGCAGGAGTGGGACTGCGGGTGGAGTGGAGCAGTTCGTGGTGAAGGCTGGGTGGAACCCCACGGAGAAGCAGCCGGTTGGCCTCGGATCACGTAAGGTGCCCCTTAACACCCTGCTCACACACCCCCCCCTTTTTTTGAACTCTGGGGCTGCACTGATCAGGGACAGAGACTTTGGGGGGTTGTCGGACTTTTGGGACTTTGGTGATTCTTGGGTCGCTGGTTCCAAGAACCAACGGGAGAGGACACGGCCCAATTTGCTGGGGTGGGTCTTCGCTCATGGTTTGGTCTATGAACTCTAGTTGTGGTGTTTTTCCTATTTAATGCTGATGTCGTTTGCCTCATGTTATTAAACATTTTCTGTTACACTCGGACTCCGTGCTTGCGAGAGGGGAAGTATTGCCTCTTAGAGGCACCCAGGGGGTGGTATGTAATTGTCCCAGGTCACTGGGTGGGGGCTCGAGCCGGTTTTGCACTGTGTTATTGAAGCGGAACCCCTAGATACAGAACCCGGCCCTTGTTGCTGCCAACTTAGATGGGCAGAAGGGTTACAAAATTAATAGGCAGCAGATTTAAAACAAATAAAAAGAAGTATTTCTTCACACAACACGCAGTCAACCTGTGGAATTTCTTGCCAAAGGATGTTGTTAAGGCCAAGACCATAACAGGGTTCAAAAAAGAGCTAGATAAATTCATGGAGGATAGGTCCATCAATGACTATTAGCCAGGATGGGCAGGAATGGTGTCCCTAGCCTCTGTTTGCCGGAAGCTGGGAATGAGTGCCTGTTCTGTTCATTCCCTCTGGGGCACCTGGAACTGGCTACTGTCTGACCCAGTAGGGCCATTCTTATGTTCTGCAGCCCTTACTCCAATGAGCCTTTCTGTTGAAGTGAACTAGTCTGCTCCTATAATGGCTTCAGATATGGCCATAAATGCATTTCCAGGATTAACTAAATTTACCAAAAAAGAAAGGGAGGTGTGTGTGGGAGGGGTGGGGGGGGGGGAATTAAGAACAAAACTAACATGGCTTCTGATTTTTATGTGCTTAGTGTCTCAAGTTGTGCACCCCAAATATGAGGAAACCAAAATCAGAGGCCAACTCTTGGAAAACATTAGCCTAACGGTATTCGGGGCTTGTGAATATTCCTGGAGATTGATGCTCTTTCAACCGAACATGTGAATCGGTACAAGCTTTCCCTCATTTTATGAAAATCCTGACCTGAAGAGACTGTCTCCAGGGCCAAGAAAGTACTTCAGCTTTCATGGGATGGTCAGTTCAGAGTTTCACTAAGGTGTTTTCTCCCCCAAAGTAAGGTACCAATTAGTGAAGCTTCTGTTTGTGATGTAGACATGAATCAACAGAGATCTGGACTGAGGTAACCACTCAATCCACTGAACAGCCATCAGTTAGTAACTAATGGTTTTTATCCTTAACAGCCTGTACCACATTCAAATTGAGGACTTAAAGGGGAAGGTTTAAACAGCTGCTATATCATTCCCCTAAGCCATTAAGTCCTCACCTATTTTCAGTCTTAATAACATTCCAAGCCACTAACTTTTTATATGGTTAATAGCAGAAACAAAAATGCCCTGTTAAGCCACTTGCTAAAAAGACAGTCCTCAAACCTGGAGAGACGTTATTTCGTAACATTTGGTCATACAAACATCAGATGCAGTAATGGCATGGTGTGTATGCCCTCTAATTTCCATTGGTAATTGACATCTTATGAATGGCTTATAAGGAATACTAAAGAACATGTGACCCAGACAAACCCAGATCAGGTGTGGAAGGTGAGAGAACAGAGCCTCCATTTGAAGTATATTAAACACTGAATAAGATTCCTTACTTACAGAGCAGGAAATGCCCTGCTTATCAGATTGAAGTAAATAAGTCTGTGGTTTTCATATGAACCTAAGGGAGTTAGGTGCACATCTCCCCTTTAAATTAGATGCCTCCTCCCTTAGGCTCCTTTGAAAATCCCGGCTTGAATAAAATAATTATCCCTTTGCACAAAACAGGTCTGCAAGTACTTGCTTCTCAGCCGAAGGACATGTTGTTTGGCCCTTGTTACTGCACCCAAAATAGAAGTTATTTCGCTGCAGTCTCTTGTGCATTTCATGCGTATTGCTAATGATTTGTTGCTGTGCAATAGTATTTCAGATATGTGGATCAAAGCAGGAGGTCATTGTGGTCAGAAAGCAGCCTTGGTTACCACCACACCCAGCCAGAGTGTTCTTCCTTCTCCTCTGCTGACAGTCAGAGCTGACTCCCTGCACATGACTCTCCACCACCCTCTCCCCACCACAGCTCTCTGGTGTTGCACAACCGAAACCTATTGCATGTCACTTTGTGGGCTTGGAGACCCAGTGCAAAGTAAACCAAAAAGGAGAATATTTCCCTTTTTTTCCCCCCATCTCCTCCCATCCTCTCCTCCCACCACACACCCTGGAAAGACTGCACAGATGTTGGAAGCCTTCATATGCATTGTTTCCTCTCGAGAGTTAAACAGCCCACATGTTAAGTAAGAAATATCTTGCTAAAGTTAGAAGGCTGAGGGTTGTCTTTGTAGCCTGTTCATGGGCAACAAAGCATGAGTTTATTTTTCTTTAAGTATCGAATCCTAAAATTACATTATTTATATTTTTTTTAAAAGAGTTGGTGTGGAGCATATGCCTCTCTGGAAAATCTTCAGAATGCAATGGATAGCAACAGACTGTTTCTACCACTCTTGGGAAGAACTGCCAGCCCACATCTCTCGGCTAACTCCTAATGGGTCCATTAACTACTCCTAAATAATGATGGAAACCATATGGGTGCACAGGTGGTCTCTCAATAAATACCAAATGAATTCAATATGATCACAGTTAGCACAATTAATACTCAGCCAATCTACAATGATGGAACTATTAAAATTATGCGCTACTATATTTCCTTGGTCCCATGGCAATTTTACAATGGGAACAAACAAAAGGCTAGAATTAACTTTTTTATTACAGTTATTTGATTTTATTTACTTGCAAGCAGTCTTTAGGCTTCTGTATAGTCTGAAGTGACTGTTCTGTGCTATGTGGCAGTGACACCCAGCACATTGGTTGGAATTCGACCCTAGGAAGGAATGTTTTGGGGGAAGAAACATTTAAAAATAACTAATTAAAAACTAGCTTGCTTGTTCATTTTCAGGGAAAATTTACATGTCCAGTGAATTTGGGTGTTGGAGCAACATGCTTCTTTCTTCCTGCATAAGATTATAAACATGAGCAATGAATATGAGATTGCCACATCTGTTTTTTTTATCATCTTCACAGGGAGTTTATCGCTTTTCCCTCACGGCACTGTTAGGATGTCTGGGGGTTTATTTTTTGTCAGTACTGCTCCATCGTATTCATAGTCTCTTGAATTGCCAAAGAAAGAGAACGTTAGCAAGTAACATTCTTCAGTGAAATGCCTAACTCTTGCAATGAATTGCCAACATCAGGCTGCCCAGCTGGGAATGGACTAATGAGACAGTGTTTTCAGTTGGGTTTTCCTAAGCAGCATGAGTTGGGTTTTTTATTTTTTTACAAACCCAATCCACACCCAGTGTTGGTTCAGATTCAGTTTCCAGTATTTTCCCCCCCAATAATGTTTCCATTGAAATCAGTAGTGAATGTTCTTTGAGCAGAATCACATCCAAAGTGAGTGTGGTGGGGTCAGATAGACGGTTCTGGCTTTAGTCCGTCTCTGTAATGGACTAAAATGGGGAGCTGTTGATTTTTGCAAAACTTTGTCAGTTTGGATCCAGAGGCGATGAACTACTAAAGTCTGGATTGAGGGCAGATATTCAGATCAAGATTTTGCTTTTTGGTTCATGTTTAGGCTGAGTTGACTTCTCAGGGCCTATCCACACTTCAGTAAAAGACCAGTGGCACAGCTGTGGCTGGCCCCGGAGAGCTGACTCGGGCTCGCAGGGCTATAAAATTGCCGTGTGCATGGGGGAAGAGTTTCAGAGTCCAGGCTCCAGCTTGAGCCCAAACACTACTATTTTTAGCCCCACAGCCCAAGCCCTGTGAGCCCAAGTCAGCTGACCTGGGCTCTGAGCAGGGCCGGCTCCAGGCACCAGCTGACCAAGCACGTGCTTGGGGTGGCACCTTATAAGGGGCGGGAGGCGCTCTAGGTGTGGTTTTTTTGTTTGTTTGTTTGTTTGTTTTTTGTTTTTGCCCAGCGTGGCGCTCCAGGGGTTTGGGCGACCCGGCGCAGTGCTCCGGGGGGGCGGGGTTTGGGCGGCCCGGCAAGGCACTGGGGGGGAGGGCGGGGGTTTCGGCAGCCCGGCGAGGCACTCGGGGGTTTAAGCGACCCGGAGCTCAGGACAGGGGTTTCGGCAGCCCGGCGAGGCGCTTGGGGGTTTAAGCGACCCGGAGCTCAGGGCAGGGGTTTGGGCAGCCCGGCGTGGCGCTGGGGGGGGGGGGGGGGTTACAGCGGGGCGGCGCTCTTCTTTTTTGCCTTTGGCGCCAAAAAACTTAGTGCCGGCCCTGGCTCTGAGACTCAGAGCCACAGGTTTTTTTAATCTCTGTGTAGTCATAGCCTCGGAATCCTTTCTGATGTCTCTGGATTTCAGTGACTGCAAAGAGGTAATGTGGCAGAAGGTTCATCCAAAATCAGAGCATATCATCACTTGGATTTTGTCAGAAAACTAGCATTGCTTCCCTTTTATAGGGAAGGTATCAAGGTTTGCTGAAACCCATGCCAAGTATAGCTAATTCGTTTCTCGCTGCTCTAGTGCACATCCTGTTCTGAGGAACTCCACAGTAGCTCTTATGGGACAGATGACTGTATTCTCTAGCTGGAGAAACCCCAGCGCATCTTGAGTTCTAAGGTAAAAGCTTGGATCTATTGCTGTCAACGGCAAAATTCGTATTGACTTCAATGTGGCCAGGATTTCACCCCTCATCCTTGGGCTGCGTAATTTTTAATCACCCCCTACAATTCAAACTGGACCTAACTTGGAGAGTCAAAAGGACAATTTGGGCCATATTTTGCCCTCTGTGTTTAATATTCTAACCAGATCTTTTGTCCCCTCAAACAACTCTCCCCTAGTACTACCCACTGTTATAGGTTAGCTTTCATGAAAGATTGTACTCTGAATAGTTCACATGAGCTTTCGGTAAACTATGTACTCCTTTCAACTTCCCTAAAATAAAATTTTACGGAATGCGATACATATTACAGCACCCATTTCACAACTCCCTGCTGACTATCCTTAAATAAATCAGACCTTGCCAGGTGATTTACATAGATTCTCTCTGATTTACATTTCCAGTGCCTTCCTTACCCATATATTGTTCTTTTATGGTGTGTATAAAATCACCTGTGTAAATTTTTATATAAAAGGCTCCCTCTCCCCTACATTCACTTTATCCCATGTGTTTCCTCCACTACTGTTCATAATCTTCTAGATGCACTCAGATTAAATTCAACATCTTTACTCCTTCCCATATTGGTCTCACAGCCAGCCCATGGATTTTAACTCTTTCATACATGTTCCTCCATCTCTTCATCTATAATCATATCTCTCTGAGTGCTAACTCCTAAATTACTTCCTTTCTTTGTATATTGTGTAAGGGGAGCAACCCTCTATGCCTATAGTTGCGGATCCTAGTTTTATACCCTGCTGCTGTTTGATCTCCATCAACACTGAACCTGTAGAAAAGTTGTATACCCTCTGTGAAAGTGAAAATCTTTGCATTTTTCAGCATTTGCAGGAGAGAGGGAATATCAATCAGACTTGCCCTTTAATTAATAAATACCCCCCTCAGAAAAACTTTAATAAAACCATAATTACTAACAAATCTCTTGTAGAGAGTGTTGTTGTAGCCTTATTGTTCCTGGATATTAGAGAGATGAGGTGGGTGAGGTAATATCTTTTATTGGACCAACTTCTGTTGCAGGGGGAGAGAGAGAGACAAGCTTTTGGGCTTACACAGAACTCTTCTTCAGGAAGCTCGAAAGCTTGTCTCTCTCACCAATAAAAGATATTACTTCACCCCTCTTGTGTGTCTAACCAAACTCTTGACATTTTGCAGATGCCTCTGGGATCCAAAATGTGGGTATGCACAGTGGTACTTGTAGGTTCAGACAGACAACCACTAGATGAATGTGACAATTTTATGGTTGCTAGAATTGAATATGGCTAGTTGAGATGCAGAAAGGGGTTAGGATTAGGCAAAACAAATTAACTTTGGGTGCAAGATTGAAGCAGGACTATAGTTAGTGTCTGTGTTACTGAAATCTCCTAAACTATTCTAAATGGTGGAATGATCTGTCTGAATGGTGGCAATAGGTTGTCCTTGTGAGATCTGTCATCTTGGGGACATATTCGTGAAATCAGGTTAAAAAAATAGATTCCTCTGAATCATTTGAACCTGCTCCTGAGTCCCTAAATGCTCACAACATCCGTTGGGTGCATGTTTGAGGTTCTAGTTAGACTAGGAGGGAGGAGGTGAGTGTAATATAGTCCAAAAAGAAGGGATAGACAAAGCTCTGGCACTGAATTTCTCCCTTAAACTTGTACAGAAAAACTCTTCATGTTACTGCCTTGGATGGGGAGAAGGAAGACCCCCCCACACTCTTGTGATTGCTAAGTCAAAGGTAGCCTTCCCTTGGTCAGATGCCCAGGATCCCACTAGTGTTTAAAAAAACAAAAACTGATACTTTGAATGCAAATCAAACTCCTGCCAGCTACATGGTGCCTTTTGATATGATGATCTGTTTGGATTTGGGGGTGGGTGCCCAGGAAGAGGAATTTATCATGTTGATACAGTATGTTGTTTACCTATTGTATGTTGTATCACTCTAGGGCCCCAACTAGATGGTGAGGCCCATCAAACAAGGTCCTGCCCATACACATACCCACATGCAGTCCTTGCTCCAAAACTCTCTGTCTAATTCCCCAGCTAACAACATAGCAAACTAAAGGATTGATGCCTCTGCATACATTACAGCAAGTGTATCTCTTTCTGGGATTATTTATTTGTAGTCTCTTGTTTTAGAGTCTTGCTGCCATACTCTTTTAAATAGATATGTATTACATGCATCCTTCATTTGCTTTTTGGTTTTGTTTTGGTTGGTCTGATTCTCTGTCTCGCATGCATTTTACACTAGTTCAATGCTATTGGCTACAATGGAGTTCCTCCTGATTTACATCAGTGAGAAAAGAGGGGAGAAGCCACCCAACTATACACTTCTAAAGAAGTGGGCCAAATCCTGAGGTCTGTTCTCAGCTTTCACTCAGTTCTTGCACAGCTAAAATCCCCACGCAGGTAAAACAAATGTTTGTGTAAAAACTGAATTAAAACTAAGTATTGAAGGATTTGACCCAATCCAGATCAGCTGAATGTGAAGGGAAAAAATCACTGTAGCAAACTTAATGCCAACAAGACCCTCTTTGGTCAAGAGCAAGCCATTTTCTTCCCCCCACCCTTAATTCTTTTCTGCAATGTCTCCTAACATATTAAGTGGTGGAAACGGCATCAATTCCTACCCTCGCCTCCTCCACACACACACAAAAGAAAGAGAGAGAAGTAGCTGTTTGCTCCTCAAAGATCTCCTCAGTGTAGAAATGGTTAAAGCTGTTCGAAGCTCTGTCGCAACAAGGGGCTTCGGGAGAGTCATCGATCTGTTGAGAAGAGGGAAGCGAGGGTATTCACTACTGGATAAAAATAATCAACTTGAGCAAGCAAATGGCACCAGTCTGTGGTTTGCCTACACGTGATACCTTGAAGAGGAAATAGAGGATATTACTTAGAGGTAGGGAAGGGCATTGCACTCTCAGAGTGAATCATATAACTTCAAAATGACCTTTTTCTGCAAATTTTCCATTCAGTTGTCTTGATTGAGCAAAAAAAGGGTGTGGGAATACAAGCTATGGTGTTTAGTCTTCATGTTGTTCAGTCACATGCAGTTTTCCTCTGCACGGAGCCCTCAAGTCACAAGAGAGGGAAGGCTTGATTCTGAACTCACGTATGTACACTGGTGTAGCACTGGCTTCAGTGGGATTACACTAATGACAAATCAGGAGTACTATAAGATCCAAGTGGGGCCATATCCTCTTTGAAGGTATTTTCCACAGCAAGCTTTAAAGTCTGGTTTGTAGCATACTGTAGATGAATTCATGTGTGAAAGAGGGCGGGGTAGAGAATGAAGTATGGGTAAGGATGAAAGTGGATCCAAGAAATGGAACTGTCTTCTAGTTAGAGCTGCCATAGTCTCCATGTAGAAGCCATATTTCCCTATCGGAGAAATCTCAGTTATAAACTCTCAGATCATATCATTATCAAATTGTCAATTTAGAAAATGTAAATCCTGTTGCCTTATCCCGATGCAACAAACTCTGAAGCCCAATTTGAGCCCTAGAGGAATAAGAATAGAAAATTAAACTACTGGACCCTGCTTACCAGTGTTCCCTCTGGGGCAGTATAGAGCTCTGCAATGCCTTTTGCTATACACTGTGCCTCAATGGCACAATCTAGCCATCAGAAAACAAAACCCCTAGCTCTGATTAAGAGGCCTGCAAGTTGTGTTGCTCCTTTTTAGTCCCAAAGTGAATGAAAAATCCAGGATGGTAGGTCAGAGTGGTTTGCCAAGGTGCAGAGTAGTTGTCTCAGATGTGGCTAATAACTTCACATTTGCACAAAGTCCAGTTGAACAGTGGTGCACATCTGCAGTATTGCCATAACCTCCCCAAGTAGAGATGCTGTTGCTCACAATGGATCAAATTCTGCTCCTCCTAACACAAGTGTTGGTCCGGAGGAACTCCATTGAAGATAGAACTGAGAGCACGATTTGGACCAGTATTATCAGAAACTTAGGGCCTGATTCTGTGATCTTGACTCTCACAGAAAGTATCATCAACCTCAAACATTAAAAAATTACAAGTCAGGACCCCAAAAACAATGAGATTGGCTTAACAATCATGAGATTTTTAAAAATATTGGGTTCTTTTTATTTTTCTGCTGCTTTTTGAGCCTTTTCGAGTTGACATTTTTGAAGCTTTTCTCTACAACCCCAAAGGCTAGCAATTTACCGGTACTTTGAAGAAAACAAAACAAAACACAAAACTGAGTCTCTCATAGTCACATGACTCCAGGAACTGGGGCTTTAAAAAAATCACCAAGCATTGCAAGAGTTGGCAACATTGCACGGAGTAATCTTGAGCAGCACCCTTTACTCACGTGGGCTTCGATGGGATTACTCAGTTGAGCAGGTGCTATTGTATGCCTATGGGCTGCAAAATTACCCATAGAGGGGCTGCTGGAGAACAGTATGTGATATAAAAGTCCTGCTACAGGTTAAACGAACCCTGCTAGTCAAGGCAAGAAATGTTGCCTCCAACACTCCTAAAAATGAAACCTTGCATTCTATGTGGCATGCTTGTCACTGTGCCAGTTGGTACCTATGGCGTGTCTCCAGGCCCTTGATAGCTGCTTGTCAGCAACTATACTCAGATACTTTCCATCTAAGGAGAGAGAAAACTCTTCACTCTCCACCCCCAACAATGAAAACTTGCCAGGTCTGCATCTTTTTTTCCCCGAACTGCTTCCTCTTTTTAATGTTAAAAGCATATGCCGTACAGCTTAGTTTCATGCTGAGACTTTAACTCTTTTTCAATATTGGTTTTCATGTGGCTGTGTTAAGTGGCGGCAGCAGCTCAAGGAGCGCAATGTGACTTTGTGGCATAGAATCTTAGTCCCCAGAGAAAGGGGCAGCTTGTGCTAAGAGGTAAAACCAGGCGTGACTCCTCCATGCAGCCCGGTATAAACTCAGCCCCTCAGGGAAAGCAACTATAAATATTCCCTCTGATGAGAGTGGCCCCGTTCACTCTGTATTCATTAATGGTCCACTGGCACTTCCATGCTGAATAGGTGTTTTGCTGGGATGTGCAAAAAATGATCATTCAGATGGAAAATTCTCAGCCTGAGCAACTACTGTTCCTGCAACTGAAAATGACACATTTAGCCAGAGTTTACTTTATTCTCCTAAGCAATGCTGAGGCCCTCAGGTTACACATCACCTCTCCAGTTCCATTTCACAACTGGTTCAGAACTGTGCTAGCCAGCATGGTGTTTGAACGCTGTGGTACGATAGCTAGCATAGCTCTGATCTCAGAGTGGAGAAAATTCTCATTGAGTAATTGTTCAAAAGAAGGCCAAGGGAGTTACAGCTAGGAAGAGGGTCAAACCATGGCAATAGTTACAGAGCAATGGAAGTAGTGCTCTATCAGCTAAGGATCGAAGGCCGCTGTGAATGATTTGACTAAAATGGTTACTACAGCACCTCCTCAGCCAGTGGAGATGAGACCCTAAAGGAATGTGAATAGAGCATATGACAGCAAGAGGGAGAAGCACCAGGAGCTTCTTGGGAATAGGAACTCTTCCCTTGACTTCAGTAGGAGCTAGAACAGACCATAGCAGAAGAAGCACTCGAGCTGGGCAAGAAATGGATTTCCTGTCCCAGGAAAAATTCTGAGGTTTCAAAAGCCTTTTTCCAGCCCAAATCAGGACTAAAAGTCAGAACCTCCAACTTTTGTAAACAGATAATTGTGGGGAGGGGGATCAGTTTGGGTCAATTGAAATGGTTTTGTTAATGTCTAAACATTTTTTACCTTTAAATTTGGTTTTTTTTAATATTTACTATAAATTACATTTTGAACTGAAATTTTTAGCTTCATTTTAAAAATGTTGAAATTTCATAACTTTTTTCAGAGTTTTTTTTTAAAGAGCAGAAATTTATCAAAACTGACTTTTTCCTGTGGAAAAATTTAAAATGCTGATTTTTTTTTTTCCAATGGAAAAAATGTTTTCATGGGGGAATCCTGACCAACTCTGCAAAGCACTGTGAAAAATGTGTGCTGCATTGAAAGCATGTTATGCAGACACAGTAAAAGACAGATACCACTTGAGAAGAAAACTTTTGAGTGTTCATTTTCTGGGCCCATGGAGCAAAAGATGCATCCTGGAGTTGGTGCAGTCCGGCCTTGGAATGGTGGGAGAGGGCAAGACATTCTTTGAGTCTCTTCTGCCACCAGATTTAGAGAGTGGAATTAGCTGCACACTCCAGACACCTGCCAGGTAGCAAACCATCCCAGGGGAAGACCCATGTGGGGTAGGGAGCATCCAGAGAATGAAGTAGACTGGAGGAAAGCTTAAAAAGTTATCTAAATGAGCAATATGCCAGAGAAGAAGCTAGATGAGGCAAAGGCCCATTATGGGGGAGAGACTTGGCAGCAACAAAAGGAACCATGGTGATAGTAAGAGCGTAGGGTTGGTAGTCAAGTACTCAGAGTTTCATTCCCACTGAGTCACTTCATAATCCTGGGCAAATAAGTCACTTTCTGTGCCTCAGTTTCCCCATCTGTAAACTGAGCATAAGAATGCTCTATCTCAAAGGGGTATTGCAAGGCTTTGTGTCATTATTACAGAATCACACTGGCAAAAAGTTTTGGGATGAGGAAAATAAGTTTAAACAGAAAAAGAATGTAGAACACATTTTACACATGGAATGAATTATTTGAAGGAGTTGCCTTTGCCATTTACAAAGTCAGGAACATTTGAAAAAATATATCATATTTTACCAAAATCTCATCAAATGTTCATGGGCTTTTTCTGTATTTCCTCTCCTGTCGTCTCTGGTTATGGAAAGATTTTGTTGCGTGTCCAGAGAAATGTTACTGTTTCCAATCAGTTGGCTGCTCTTCACTTTATTTACATCAGAATCTCTGAAATCCACCCTTTGTAACACTACGTGCAAATTGGGAAATATCACCTGCAAAGTGTCTAGCTGCTTACTTACATCATTCCTGATCTGTGCAATTACATAGTAATTGTAACAACTCTGCATGGATAGTGGGAGTGCGAGCAACTGTGTGTATATGGCCTGTGCAACTATATGCTTAAAGGCCTACACTTTTCAATCAGGCATATATCAATTTGCACGTCCAATTTGCACCTGTACCACTTGTACTCACAGAATGATGTTTGGGGAGAATTCTGAGTACTAGAGCAGTGGCTTTCAACCTTACCAGTCTACTGTATCTCTTTCAGGAGTCTGATTTATCTTGCTTACCCCCAAGTTACACCTCACTTAAAAACTACTTGGTTACAAAATCAGGCATGAAAATACAAAAGTGTCACAGCACATTACAGAAAAATTGCTTCCTTTCTCATGTTTACTATATAATTATAAAATCAATTGGAGTATAAATTATACATTTTCAGTGTATGGTATATAGAGCAGTATAAACAAGTTACTTTCTGTATGAAATTTTAGTTTGCACTGACTGCTCCAGTGCTTTTTATGTAGCCTGTTGTAAAACTAGGCATATATCTAGATGAGTTGATGTACCCCCCTGAAAGTTCTCTGTGTACCGCCAAGGGTACACTTATCCCTGGTTGAGAAACACTATACTAGAGCCTCTAGACATTCAAGCCCAAAGTCAGGTCATTAGAGACAAGTGTTCACTCATATGCCCTCAATTTTAGGGTTACCATACGTCCGGATTTTCCCGGACATGTCCGGCTTTTTGGGCTCCAAATCCCCGTCCAGGGGGAAATCCCAAAAAGCCGGACATGTCCGGGAAAATCGGGACATGCCGGGCCGGGGGGCCGGGCCAGGGGGCTGCCGGGGGCCGGCGGTGCCGAGTGCCGGCGGGGGTCGGCGGTGCCAGGGGGCGCCGGGGGCCGGCAGGGCAGAGCACCGGCAGTGTCGGGGGCCGGAGGCGCCAGGGGGCTGGAGGCGCCGGGGGTCCGGCGGGGCCGGGGGGGGGTGCCGGGGGCCGGCAGGGCCGGGGGATGCTGAGCGGGCTGGGGGCGCTCAGCTGGGGGTCCGGGGGCCAGGCCGGGGCCCGGCAGTGCTGGGCGGGCCGGGGGTGCTCAGCCAGGGGCCGAGCCGACCCAGGCTGGAAACGCCGGGGGGGCCAGCCTGGGCCGTGCCTCCTCCCCCCACACCTCCCTTATCTGCTTCAGGCTTCCCGCGAATCAAATGTTTGTGGGAAGCAGGGGAGGGGGCGGAGTTGGGGCGGGGACTTTGGGGAAGGGGCGGAGTTGGGTCGGGGCTGGGGGCGGGGGCGGGGCCCCGTGGACTGTCCTCCTTTTGGAGGCTCAAAATATGGTAACCCTACTCAATTTTAAATTTCAAACAGCTACCATGTCTGGAATTCTGGCCCTAACTGTGACATTGTGAAAAGCAGGGGTGCAAAGCAGATTGTCAAAGAGAAATTTTCTTTCATGCCCAACATCTTCCATAATCAACAGTGATAGGAAAGAATAATACAAGAAAAATTCAACGGCCAAATCCTGCTCACTTTATGTACGTGAGCAACCCCACTGAAATCAATAACGCTGTATACGTAAATAAGATGAACGGTGACCCGTGATGGCTGTAAAGGGTTTATTAGTATATATTGGGCCAGATCCTCAGCTGGTGGAAATTGGCCTGGAGCTATGCTGACTTCCACCAGCTGATGTTGCCTCTTTAGTCTTAAGTCTTCCTTATATGCAGTTGGCACTCCTTAATGCACATGTTTTATTAGGAGTTTCCCATAATACAGGGGAAAAAAACAAATTATGATGGACTTTTTTAAAGAGGGAAATAAATTCCTAGTTTTATGTTAAAAAACATCTGTTGTATGTGATGAGGTTTCTTATTGTGATTATTGGGCCAATTGCTTTTTTTTCTTTTCTATCCCTTAAAACATCTGCTTTGCACATGTAAAAACAATTGCCCACCTACTTGGGGATGTGGTTGCACACACACTAGCGTTTTCAACAGGTGTGCTCAAAAATTGTTTTGCATCCATGTGACAGAGCATTAAGGCATCTGAACTTTGGGGCATGCTCATCATTGAAATGTGCAGAGACATTGAAGATAACTAGTCACTTAACTGAGCATCCATTCTTAAATGGAGGCATTTGCATGGGTAAATCACTTTGATTATTTGTTTCAAAAGGTCTTGGGCCATATTCTGAGTAGGTATCTGCCTATGTGAATGTCAAAAGGGGAGTAATTTGGGATGCTGAAGGTCACTTCACTATTAATATTGGCAGAGAAAACACCACTGCATATATCTGTTCTCTGACAAGCGTTGCTCGTCGGGAAGAGTGGTAAAGTTACACCTACAAGACTGAGCGATTGGGGATCTCCAGCTTTACAACAGCATGGCTTCAATACAATTACAGTGGCATAAATCTAGTATAATGCAGTGAAGAACCAGGCCCCTAAATTGCACATGCAGTTACTATGACGGCTGTCACGAGAACATTAAATGCATGTGCAAGTGACTAGACAGATTACTGGTCTTCTATGCATGTAATTATATTTGGTATTTCTAATATCTCTCACCAGTTGTAAGTGGAATCATTGTAATTGTACATGCAGCTGTGAAAAGTGAGGATTAATGCAAAAGAAACGAAATGAAGGAAATAAGTTTAAAATGTCAAAATCCAATCAATCCTTGCATAGTCCCCTGGTTTTAATGACATAAAACTGTGGTAACCCAGCAGAAAATCAGACCCTCAGCATGCAGATGCATGCATGTTTGCTCATCAGAACCTACATTTTTGTATTCAAGGAAACAACTTAAGAAACCCCCTATCCAAAAAGGGGACAAGTGAGTGCAGCAGCTGAAACACAGTAAGATTTTGCATGATCCCAACTTGTAAACATGGGACGCAATTTTCCATCGATGCTCCTGAGGTGAACCTCCCAATGAGAGGTTCAATGAGAGTCCCTCTTGCATTTCTTGGAGCCAAACTGGTCATGGATATCAGACCAGGAAACCTTCTGTGAACAAAAGGTCATAATCTTTGTATCCTGGACCTTAGAGAAGAAAAAGCTTTACCAGATCATCCCACTCCCCCTGCAAGACTGTCTTCTCTTACAAATGGTACCAGCGTGGGAGAAGCAGGAAAGAAACTTGTTCAATTCCCCCATGCATCCAGGCTCCACTTAATGCAGGGCTGGGATCGGGAACATTAGGAAACTCCCTCATTCAGCCCTGCTCAGTCCAGCAGTACGTAGAGCAGCTGAGGGACTGCTTTATGGTCCACTAGTGGAGGGTAGAGCTCTGTCACTCTTCTGCCTCACCCTGGCATGTCCCTATCCTCCTTGGCATGCCCCCTTCTCAGGGAATGGGGACTTGGCTAGCACAGGAACTGGCTCCAACCTCTTTACTGCAGTTGGGAGTTGCCTCTGAGAAGGGAGTTCTCCGCTAGCCACTTACAGCCAGAATCCAGCCCCTCAGAGTCCATGTACGTGGAGGTGACCACCAAAAAGTGGAAGGGTGAGGCCATTGTCATTGGGTTACTGTGAAATACCAGGAATGCCCAGGAATAACCTTTCAAATTGAATGGTGCATTCACGGCCTTGCTCTCACGCCACATAGACTGGAGGTCAGCACCACAATGGGACAAATCTGTTACACAGCTATTCCCATCTACCAGGGACAGGATCTGAGCATGTTCCTTATCCAGCCTTGTTGCTCTTAATATAACTTTGAAATTCTAATAGTTTGCAGTATATTAAGTGGGGCTGAAGAGGCCCATTGTTTTTCTCTTTGAACTGAAAAATCTGTTTGTTTTCTTCTACTCTTGTGCCTTGGGTGATAACTACTGGATTTAACTTGATTCATTCTGTTAGACTTCGGTTTTCAAAGGTGCATCAACTGACACAAGCTCATGTCCTCTTGCTTCATGATGCCAGATGGGATTCTTCCATTGCCATCCCCATCTCAGCCAGAACAGAAAGCCTCCAATGGTACCTTCAACTTCACCGCTCTTGAAACTTGGCCCTATTGAACAAGATAAAGGTGCAACCTATGTCGAGAATGCTGTACATGCAGGATGGATCATGCTTGCTTCAGACCTACATATATACAGGGCCGATGCAACCCATTAGGTGACCTAGGCAGTCGCCTAGGGCACTAACATTTGGGGAGTGGCGACCGCGGCGGCCAGAACTTCGTCGGTATTTCGGGGGCAGGACCTTCCGCCGCCTCTGTCAGGGGCAGCATTTCGGGGGCGGGACCTTCCGCTACCTAGGGTGGCAAAAAAGCTGGCGGCGTTCCTGCATATATATGTGACACTCATTTATGCTGGGTTGATATGGAAGAACTGGTCTGGACAGTTTTGCTGTTTTTGCTAACTTGTTGGAGTTAACTAAAATAAAGAAACATGAAAAGAGAACACAAGCTCTGAGAAATGTTAACATCTTCCCTCCCCTGGGCCCTCACTTTTGACATCTGCAGCATCTGCAATTGTACAATGCCAGCAGTCTGAGCAGCCCCACCAGCCCTTGAAATCATGAGCCAAGCCTCCCCAGATTCATGAGATTGGCTTAAACGAGTACATTTTGCTTTCATTTTATTAGCCTTCTTGGTTTGTTTTTAAAGCCTGTAGGCTTGAGAGTCATGTTTTCAAGCTTTTCTCTATAACCATAAGGGCTAGAAATTTACTTAAATGAGAATTGGAGCTTTTTTTAATAACATGACTCCAGGAGCTAGAACTCCTCTTAAAAACCAAATCATGATGAAGAGGTGGCCTGACTATCCGGCAAGGGCATTTTTGTTCATTACTTTAAAGTCTTTCATTGGCCCAGAAATACAGGCACCGACTGAGGGGACAGATTCGGGAGTCCCAGCTCCTCTCCTTGGGGGGGTCAAATGAAATGGAGAGTGTCTCTAGCAGGATAGCTGAGAGTTTCCTGACTAGATGAATCCCTGGGTAGCATAAAACCAAAATAACCAGCTGTTCCTCTCCCCGGATATAAAGGAAGCTCCTGGACAGGCAGGGAAGGCTCCAGATTATGCTGTGATCTTCTGCCAACAGGGTGCAGGATACTGGACTTGATGGTCCATGGGTCTCCTCCCATATGGCAATTCCTGTGGCTTTTAACTTCAACAGGCTAATGAAGTTTTATTATGGTCTTTATCTTCTGTGGCTCTGATTTGAGAAGTACCATAAATCCTTAAAGAAGAATGATTGTTGGGTTGCTACTACCATCCCTTCCTCATGCATCATGTTCCTTCTACCATCCCCTTCTTTAAATCACTTCACTGGATTTCATTCTCCTGCATAAAGTTCAAGCTCTTTATCCTTGCTTTCAAAGCTCTGTGTAGCCCTCTTCCCACAACCCATTCTCTGTTCTGGGGCCTCGCTTTGATCCTGAATGCTCCCTTTGTGCCTCCTTCATGCACTCCTAACATTATGCCTTCTTTCATGTCACCCCCCTGCTTTTGGAACAACCTCTCAATTAATATTCAGCAGGCACCATCATTATATAACCTAAGATGCACCCCTTCCAGGTAGGATTCCAAGTACAAGGACCACTCCCTCCTCTATTCTGGAAGATATTGTACTTTCTCACTGCAAGAGCCTCCGTGCAGGGTCTGCACTAATTGCACAACAGGTGAAATGTGACAGTGACGTGTTCACCTAATTTGCTACAGAAATGATTTAAGGGGAACGTCACTTTAATGCAGCAACGCAGGCCTTTTATGGCAAAGGGAAGCCCAGCAATGAAGGGATTACACTTGTACACTGAGGGAACTGGTTTTGTTTTTGCTATTTCTCAGTTTTGTGCAAGCAAAGTGTTGCACTTAACATGAATGCAACCCAGATTCAAAAGCACCCCTGGATTCAAAAGCACCAGCTGTTGCACCAAACCTTTCTATTCTATATACTGATGTACATAGGTTATTGTACCACTCTCATCATTATAGTATCTGAGTGCCTTCCAGTAGTGCATGAAGCAATGTGACTAATATCTCTCGTGTTTGTTCTCTCATGCTCTCCCTAAGGTGGGAAGTGTGTTCAGTGGAGTGTTCTGTGCAGCATCAATAGGATGGGCTTATTACACTTGATTTGTAAACTGAGATCTGATTTAGAATGGCTGGAAGATGCTCACAGTCACCAAAAAGGAAAACATGAGAGGCATTCAGCCACCCAAGCTGTATGTGACTTCAAAGATACACCTGTTCATTCCGCAGTCTCATTGACTGCAATTGGAAGAACATGAGTCAATCCCTGAAAGAGATGTAGAAATAGCTGGGGACATGTTTCATTTGCCACGGCAGTCATGGAAAGCCCGCAGCAGCAAGACATGAAATGTCATTTCAAGTACAACAAGAAAATGAAATGGGAGAGTTTTAACACCTTGTATTAGATGTAAAATCGGAAATGTGCCAAGAGCTCCTAGTTAGCTTTCTAGCTGTAATGTGTTGGAGGAGCAGTGTGGAGTGGTCAGAGCAGGAGACAGGAAGTCTGAACCCATGAGTTCTAGTCTTATCTCCGCCACTATGTACTGTCTGACCTTGGGCAAAGCCCTTAACCTCCCTTTGCCTCTTTGTAGCTCTCCCTAAAATGGACAGGGTACTTCCCTGCATGACAATTAATTAGGGTGAGATTGAGCCCACCTACTGTGCAAATAGGGAGAGAGCACAAAGAGCCTTCCCCACAAAGACCAAACTGACCAGAAAGGGAATTTGGTCACAAAGTGGGTACAGCTGCTACGTTCACGCTGGGCCCTCTGGAGCTCTGGCAGGCATTAGGGGCCCCCTCCAGCAACAAGACTTGCTACAGCACCCCAGGCCACTTTACCTCTGCGGATGGGCCTCATCCTGCAAGGGGCAAAGCGCCTTCAGTTCCTACTGAAGTCACAGAACTGAGCCTTAATAGCACAAATGAGCTCTTAATATCTGTAAAATGCCATTGCCTAGATTGAAGTGTTGAGTATTTACAGACAATGTTTATCTGGGGCAAAGTCAGCCCCAATCCATGTGCAGCTTCGGAACAGGCCACTGTCAAGACCTCCCATAAATCTTTATAGATACTGGGTGGAATTCACAATGCCCAGCATCCTGGCACCTAACTTTTAGGCCCTAGAAGATCACAGGAACAACATTGTGATCCACATAGCTGAGTCAGGTGCCTCAGCTTCTACCCAATGAATGGGGAAAGAGACATCTACAAAATGCAATCCGCAAAAGCGAGCATCCCAGTTAGGGAGCCACCTATGCTAGCCAATGGGAGATGCTGACAAGAGGAATGTGTGTTAAGCTCCACTCCACTCTTGGTGATAGGAACCTAAGTGGGCTACAGGGAGGCAATCCACAAATGGGAACCCCTGCCTGCAGTCAGGGGACTAAGCTGTGTCTTGTGGAAATGAGATGGGCAGCTGCCTGACCTGGGGCAGCAGAAGAGGTGTTGGAGGTGCTCACCTTTTTAACTCTTAGGTGGTTAGAGCACTCACCTGGGATCCGATAGGTGTGCTCAGAGGCCACCTATCAGGGCACCTGTATGCTACTTAAGTGGGCAAATGCCTGTCTTCCTCTGCTTTGTGAATCACGCTGGAGCTTAGGTGGGAGAGAGGGATCTAGGTTTTAGAGTGAGGCAGTGGTGCTCATAGGCAACTAAAAACTTAGGTTCCAAGTGAGTTTAAGTGCCTGCTGGGCCCAGCAGGAGTTTTGTGGATCACAGTGAAGCTTACAACTGAGACTTGGGTGCCTAAACCCAACACCTAGGCCCCTATGTGGATCCCACCCTTTTCCTTTTGGCAAACACTTAACTTATCTTTGCCCTTAGGTGGCAATAAGCTAGCGTGGCTCTGGCTTGTTCGCTTCTTCACTGGAACAGGATAAAAGGGCATTGCCTGGGTCCTGGTGCACAAGGAGTTAAATTCATTTTCCTCCTCACTCTCCCGACCCTGCACAGGCGCACTGCGTAAATTGGCTGTTTGCAGAGGCAGAAAGTAGGGAAGGTTTTATGCCCAGGGTTACAGGGCTAGGCTGTATCTCAGGCTGTGGGAATTTTCTGTCTCTTTGTTTGTCATTTGTTGATTTCAGCTTCTAAACATCCTCCTTCAAAGAGACTCTCCAATGTGCGTTTCCATCCTGTCCCCCAGCTTTCTTTTATTTGAGCATCAGCTTTGTTGATTTATATCAGCAACAGGGTTTATTATATTATAGGCCCTACAGTAAACCAAACAAAGGTAAAACTCTGCTCATGTGCATAAAGTTATGCATGTGCATAAGTGTTTGCAGGATTAAGGCCTGAAGACTGAGGTGGAAGATTAGATAAAGTCATACATTTTCCTGATAGATTTAAAAAAAAAAAGATATGCAAGTATCTCTTTGCAGCAAGTATGTAAAGCTTATATTTCATGCGAATGGGCCCCCAGTCAATTCTACTTTCAGTTGAATGTTAATGGGAGTTATTCTCATACTTCAAGGTAAGAATAGACCCATTAGAGATGTATAATACTCTTTCACCCTTGACTACATGGAGTGATGAGGGTAGAGAGAGAAAGAAGCAATCTCATGCCAGTTTCTCGTAGGGTCATCACCTTTCTGACTTTGCCCTCAGGGATACATTTTGTTGTATTATGAGGCTATGACACTGCCACCGTGTTGCATTAACCCTCAAGATTTTTTTTGAGAATGTTCTAATGCCCTGAAAGATACAGGACATGCCTGTCAAAATCAGACTATTTCCTAAAAAAAGGGATGATTGGCAAAGTAAGATTGACTTCAGTGCCAAACAGGTAGGATGGCCTGTTTAATTAGGGATGGGCATCAGAAGCAATGCTAGGACAGATTTCTTTTCAAATGTACTTATACAGTGACTGCATTTTCAAATACAAATATAATATCTGAGGAATCGTCCCAGACCCAGGTGTCAATAGAGGAGGTTTTGGAACAAACTGATTAATCAAACTCTGTGAAGTCATCAGGACAGATGGCGCTCACCCAAGAGTCCTAAAGGAACTTAAACATGAAATTGCAGAGCTACTAACTGTGGTATGTAACCTATGTACTTGCTGACTGGAGGATACCTAATTAACTCAGTTTTTTAGAAAAGGCTCCAGAGGCTATCCTGGAAATTACAGGCTGTTAAGCCTAACTACAGTACCAGGCAAGCTGGTTCAAACTATAGTAATGAACAGAATTATCAGACACACAGATTAACACAATATGTTGGGGAAGTCAACAGGACTTTTGTAAAGGGAAATCATGCCTCACCAATCTATTAGAATTATTTGTGGGTGTCTAAACATGTGGACAAGGATGATCCAACGGATGGTGTACTTGGACTTTCAGAACACCTTTGACAAGGTCCCTCACTAAAGGCTCTTAAGCAAAGTAAGCAGATCTGGGATAAAATGGGGGAGGGTCCTTTCATGGATCAATAACTGGTTAAAAGAAAGAAAACAGGTAGGAATAAATGGTCTGTTTTCACAGTGGAGTGGTAAATAGCAGGGTTCCCCAAGGATCCATACTGGGATCAGTGCTGTCCAGCATATTCATAAATGATCTGGAAAAAGGCATAAACAGTGCTGTGGCAAAATTCTGCAGATGATATAAAATTAATTAAGATAGTTAACTCGAAATCTGACTGAAGAGTTACGAAGGGATCTCACAAAACTGGGTGACAAATGGCAGATGAAATTCAGTGTTGATAAATGCAATGTACATTGGAAAGCATAATCCCAACTATATGTATAATATGGGGTCTAAATTAGCTGATACCACTCAAAGAGATCTTGGAGTCATCATGGAAGTTCATAGAATCATAGAAGATTACGGTTGGAAGAGACCTCAGGAGGTCATCTAGTCTAACCCCCTGCTCAAAGCAGGACCAGTCCCAACTAAATCATCCCAGCCAGGGCTTTGTCAAGTCAGGCCTTAAAAACCTCTAAGGATAGAGATTCCACCATCTCCCTAGGTAACCCATTCCAGTGCTTCACCACCCTCCCAGTAAAATAGTTTTTCCTAATATTCAACCTAGACCTCCCCCTCTGCAACTTGAGACCATTGCTCCTTGTTCTGTCATTTGCCACCACTGAAAACAGCCGAGCTCCATCCACCTTCAGGTAGTTGAAGGCTGCTATCAAATCCACCCTCACTTTTCTCTTCTGCAGACTAAATAAGCCCAGTTCCCTCAGCCTCTCCTCATAAATCATGTGCCCCAGTGCCCTAGTCATTTTTGTTGCCCTCTGCTGGACTCTCTCCAATTTGTCCACATCCTTTCTGTAGAGGGGGTACCAAAACTGCATGCAATACTCCAGATGTGGCCTCACCAGTGCCGAATAGAGAGGAATAATCACTTCCCTCGATCTGCTGGCAATGCTTCTACTAATGCAGCCCAAAATGCCGTTAGCCTTCCTGACAACAAGGGCACACTACTGACTCATGTCCAGCTTCTCATCCACTGTAATCCCCAGATCCTTTTCTGCAGATCTGCCAGTCGGTCCCAGCCTGTAGCAGTGCATGGGATTCTTTTGTCCTAAATGCAGGACTCTGCACTTCTCTTTGTTGAACCTCATCAGATTTCTTTTTGCCCAATCCGCTAATTTGTCTAGGTCACTCTGGACCCTATTCCTACCGTTCAGCGTATCTACCTCTCCGCCCCCCCCCCCCAGCTTAGTGTCATCTGCAAACTTGCTGAGGGTGCAATCCATCCCATCATCCAGATCATTAATGAAGATGTTGAACAAAACCGGCCCCAGGAACGATCCCCGGGGGCACTTGCTACCGGCTGCCAACTAAACAGCGAGCCATTGATCACTACCTGTTGAGCCCGACGATCTAGCCAGCTTTCTAGACACCATCTCGTCCATTAATCCAATCCATATTTTTTAAACTTGCTGGCAAGAATACTGTGGGAGACCGTATCAAAAGCTTTGCTAAAGTTCTCTGAAAACATCTCCTCAATGTGCAGTGGCAGTCAAAAAAGCTAACAATGTTAGGAATCATTAAGAAAGGGATAGGTAATGAGACAGAAAATATCATAATGTCACTATATAAATTCATGGTACGCCCACACCTTGAATAGTGCATGCAGTTCTGGTCACTTCATCTCAGAAAAGATATATTTGAATTGGGAAAAGTACAGAGAAGGGCAACAAAAGTGATTTGGTTATGGAACAGCTTCCACAGGAGGAGAGATTAAAAAGACTGGGACTGTTCATCTTAAAATAGAGATTACTAAGGGGGGTGTGGGGAGGCCGAGTGGCCTCCCTCCGAGCGGGAGAGCGAGGGACCATTACCCTCCCCTTGGAGGCGGAGCCTAGATCATCCCGCCCCCCTCGCCAGAAGTACTGGGGCTTGGCTGGAAGTATAAAAGGCCGGCCTGCAGCACAGTTGGGGCAGAGCCTGCAGAGGAGAAGGACGTTCTGCCTGTTCTGCAGCATCCCAGAGGGAAACCTACGCCTGGCTGGTCCCAGTCCCCAGATGCTGATGAGGACTGGCCCAGAGTGCCTGCCATCATGTACCCTGAGGAGCCAGAAGAGGCCTGGAGGCCACAGGTACTGACCCTCGGGGAGGCAGGAAGTGGCCAAGGGGCAGCCACGGAGCAGCCGGCTGCAGAGCCCAGTGTGGCTCAGTCGGTGTGTTGCGGTTGGATCCCCGCCGAAGCAGGAGCAGCCAATCCTGCCCCTGCCAGGGCCCTGGGCTGGGACGCAGTGGAGTAGGGTGGGCCTGCGTCCCCCTGCCACCCTACCCTGGGGTGGCTGACTCCCTGCACTGTGCAGGGAAGCTCTAGCCCTGAAGAAGGAGCCTCCCTTACCAGCTCCCTTGTAGACTGTTCGCTTGCTGGCAACCTGAGCCTCCTCAAGTCCAGGCCCCAGCCCACCTTTAGACTGGTTGTTTGCTGGCTGCCTGAGTTCTGCCCAGGCTAAAGCCAGCCCTGAGACTGTTTTGTTGCTGGCTGCCTGAGCCTCCTCAAGTCCAGACCCCCAGGTCAGCTATAGACTCGGTTTAATGGCTGACAGCTGGAGCCGCCCAAACCCAGGCTAAAGCCCAACTGTGACTACTGATCGCTGAGCCCTATTATGGGCTCTTGGCTGTCCTGCGGACTCTGATCCTGGCCAGACAGGACCGGACTGAGTGGCCTCCCTCTGAGCGGGAGGGCGAGGGACCATTACAGGGGGATATAATAGAGGTCTAATAAATCACAAATGGATAAGTGAATAGGGATAATAGAAGAATCAGGGGTCACCCAATAAAATTAATAGGAAACAGGTTTAAAACAAACATAAAGAAATACTCTTCTTCACACAACACATATAGGATGTTGTGAAGGCCAAAAATATAAGTGGGTTCAAAAAAGAATTACAGAAGTTCATGGAGGAAAGATCCATCAATGGCTATTAGTCAAGATGGTCAGGGATGCAACCCTATTCTCCGGGTGTCCCTAAATCTCTGACTGCCAGGAGCTGGGACTAGATAACAGGGGATGGATCACTCGACAATTGTCCTGTCCTGTTCATTCCTTCTGAAGCACCTGCTACCGGCCATTGTCGGAAGACAGAATATTGGGCTAGATGGACAACTGGGCAGACCCAGTATGGCCATTCTTATGTTCTTATATAACATGGCACTGGACCAGGAGCCAGAACTCCTCACTTCTTTTTTGTCTCTGACACTCACTATGTAACCTTGGGCAAGTTACTTAGGGTGGATAAATACTTAAATAGTCATTTGGGCAAGAGAGGGAGAATGACTGCCTAGCCCACTGGTTAGGGCACCTACCTGGGAGGTGGGAGACACTGGATCCAGTCCTCCGGCTCCAATCACTTTCCTTATTTAATCCACTGTGGAACACCTTCAACGGCAGAAATTGAGGGAACCCTGCATCAGAGTATCCCACAGCTCCGTAGTTAGAGATTGCTCCTCTGGGAAATTGGGGGGGAATTGACCTGGGGTCTCCCACATCCCAGGTGAGTGCTGTAACCATTGGGATAAAAGCTATAAGGTGTCCATCAACTCCCCACACCTCCTCCTTTATTTTGAATGAGACCCAATCCAGTAGGTGAGCTCAAAGGTCTGTCTGTCCCCGGGTTGTGACTCACTCTGGGGCTTAGGTGCAGAGACAGGCATTCAGATGCCTAGAGGGAGGCAGCAGTGCATGTGCCTGTCAGCAGAAACATAAGCATATAGGGAAATTTTACGCTGAAAATTTAGGCACCAAGTGAGTTTAGGCACCTAGGGGATTTGGTGGGAGCTTTGTGGATCATACTAGAGCCAAAACTGGGACTGAGGCACTTAAACCCGAGACTTAGGCACCTAAGTGTGTGGTTATGGCACCTAGGGACCTTGGCCTTAATCTCTCTGTGCCTCACTTTGTCCTGTGAAATGGGGATAATTTTGCGAGGCCTAATTAATTAATGAGCTCCTGGATGACAGATGCTGGAGAGTGTAGACAGGAGGGAGATGTAGGGAAAACAATGGCTTGAGGACCAGGAACATATGTTAGGACTTGAAGTGGAAGGATATATAATAAGATGATGGGAAAGTCAGAATGGGGTGAGGATCACAGCAGACAAAGGTGGAGCTTAAACTCAGCCCAGCAGAGGTTGTGCCTGGTTAGGGGCTGAAGCCATGTGATATCACTGACTATTGTCATTTCCACACAGAATCACAAACCGACCCCCACATAGTACCATAAAACACAGGCTCCCTCAAAAAGCAGGCCCAATTGGATCCAATCCAAACTTCTCTCCAGGAGACATTGATCCCATTTTTACAGTGGCCCTGCACAGAGAAGGACAGTTAATTAAAAGGGAGGAAATGATGGCCCCATAGACATCGCAAAGACCATTCAGTATAGATAAGTGCTATATTTAACTATATACAATTAACACATCTTTCTAACTACCAAGGAATGGTGTGCTAAAAGAGAGACCAGTTACAGAAACCGAGAAGTTGATGATAAACTCCCTAAGATCCAAAGGGATCATTTCAAATTATATAGAGAATTTATTAAACATGATATAGAAGACAAATGCAATTACATGAATAAATGTGAAAATTCCCCGAGATAACTGGTTCCTCATTAGGTGCATGGCAGCTTCCTCTTGCATATATGTAACAGAATACAGTTATAAATGGCTATTTTCAATGGCTTCTGACCCCTGTCTCCTTTAAAGAAAACCCACAAAAATGTATCAGATGACTGCTGGAGTGAAGGGGGAGAAAAGGTATTTTTATCCATATTCTGGGAGAATGTCCCAAAGCACAGGAGTAATAGACAAAGATTTTAAACCTCAAAATGGATAACACAAAGGTAAAATTACTAGTGGATTCAATGGTAGTATTTTGAGGTCTCCAAGATTAAAAGACATATCCAGTGCATGATACAAAATTGTACTCCTACCTTCTGATCCCATTGAACAGTGGGGGATGTGGAAGGGGGAAAAGCCCCCTTAATACATTTTGTGGTTCAACAGATAGTAGTGTCTCACAAATGAGAAGCCAATGACTCAATGTTTCAGAGTAAAAGAATTTTCTGTCCATCCCAGGTCTCTCTGCTCCATTTGTCTTGTCTTTTTCCTGTTCTAAAAATGACGGCCAAGGGCCCAATCCAATTCCCAAGTAAGTCAGTGGGAGCTCATCTGTCAGATTTTCCTATCCCCATGTCTAAGGTCAGCTGTTAACTTTTCCATAATAAAAATTCTCCACACTCTGTTGAACCACGAAATGTTGTTAGGGACTCACAATTCTATAGATTTGATGGCATATGATATGGTATATTCAGGGCCAGGTCCTCAACTTGTGTGAATTGGTGCAGCTCCTTTGCAGTCATGGGGGTTACAGCTATTTATGCCTACTGAGAATCTGACTCTAGATATTCATTGCTGAAGAAGTATTTATAAGACTACTTGTCTCAGGGTGAGAACTGCCAGTTACCATTTTCTCATTAACCTTTTCACTTGTCTTTTGTTTCCATGGGCCTACAGTATGTTTCACCTTTGGTATAGGTACAAATACTATTTTTTTAAATGTGGTTTAATGAAAAGAATGGTTTTGATCCCTTAAAAAAAAAAGTTTTTCGAGCAAAATTCCCAACCCTCCTCTGCATTCATGTATCTTTCTATTGCTTCCCTAAAGTCTTACCTGTTTACTTTGTGTTCTAGCTGTGTTTCACCATATTATCAGAAGCAACAATACATGATTGGGGCCAAAATCTAGCCTTAGTTGCATGATAACTGGGCAAAATTCAATGGTATGGATGCCACAGAGGGCAGAAATACACCCTGTAATATCAGTGAGAGCCTCAGCCCAGATCCTCAAAGGTATTTAGGCACTTAACTTCCATTGATTTAAATGTGAGTTAGGTGCCTAAATATTTTTGAGGATCTGGGCCCTTGTGCTCACATCCAACTCTGGGCATCTCACAGGAGGGCGGGCCCTTTGGGAGTTGGGTCCAGCCTCACCTGTAATGACCAGCTACTTCCCTCGGAGACTGATCAGCTAGGGATCAGGTAATTATAAAAGCCAGCAAATGTCTCAGTTGGGCTAGTAAAATGCTGGAGCAGGAGGGTTCTGACAAGAAGCCCCTAGGACAAGCAGGTTGACTTCTCTGGCAGGCCCTGGAGTGGAGTATGATTCTCTGGCAAGAGACCTATAGAGTGAAAACCTGTAGGGAGTAGGTAGGCTCCCGTGAAAGGCCCTGGGTTAAGGGGGAAGGGATAATTGATGTGGAATTTGTGTTGCCAGTTCTCAAGTGGAAAATATAAAGCTGAGGTCCTGAGTGAAAAAACGGTCCTGAACTAGACCCTGGATGCAGTGTCAACCCTTCCTGGGCAGAAGAGACAAGCCAGCAGCCTACCAGACAGTATTTAACTCTAGATGTACACTAGGCTCTAGATAATGAATAACCATATACCTTGAATGTATTGTGAGTCACTAGACAGAAGGTGTAATGTCCTGGAGACCCCTTCTTCATATTCTTGTTCAGGACTTTGGAACAACCAGAGAAAAGACTGGCCACCAGAGAACCTATCACCAGTCCCTGCTGGGGCAGGACTTTGGGAGTTGAATCAGCACTGTGTAACTATACTCATGAAGAATAGGAATGTTTAATAACACTTTATATACCTTGATGTCTAGTCTCAATGCCTTGATATATAGAGCTCCCAACAGTCTTTGACACCACAGAAGGTACAAGAAGGAAGCTATTAGGGTTGCATGGGATGTGACAGCAGAATTTGGACCACGTGTTATTAGCTCATCTATTCTGTTTCCACTTCTCTTTGAGAATCTCCCATAATTGCACATCCTGAAGTCTAATTGTATTTAACCACTGTATTAAAAAATAATGCAGATATCTGCACTGTGAGAACTTTCATCAGTCCTTTACATTGCTCCAATCCAAAAAGGGTTTGGGGTGCGCTGCTGTGTGACCGAATTGGCAAGCGTCAATGGGAAGAACACCTTTTGTGCAGAAATGTTAAAGTAGAAGAAAACTACAGGAGAATGATGCACGGGGGCCTACATGACAAGGCTTCTAGGGGTGGTTTTTGAATCTGGGCATTGAATGTGCCACAGTAGGTGGCAAACATTTGCTTAAGGAAGTAGGGCTATGCTAGCTGCTGAAGGTTAATGTAAAGTTCTTAAACTGATGCAGTTTGGTGGGTTGCAGAATGACATTTTATCTCCCAAGTTTCAGAACTACTACTGATAACACCTGACTATAATATCGCAGCAATGCTGATATACTCAAATCCAGGAGTATATAGCAAATTCTGGCCCTGTGCCAGTTTTTAAACGGGGGAGGAGACATCCAGTCAACTTGACACCGGACGAGTGGAGGGCACAGAGGTAAACAGACAGGTCAGTAAGGGTTGCCCACAAAAGCAGTGTGGGATAGCTTTTGGAGGAGTGCCAAAGTAATGAGCACATGAAAAATAGATCTAAGTCAATATGCATCAAACTTAGTTCACTTTGAAAAAGGACTCCAGTGTTTGTGATGAATGAGGAATTTGTGTGCTATAATGAATTGTCTTGTTTACACAATCATTTTCAAACCAGATTGGCTCAACTTAATCCAGTTTAAAATCCCCCCGTGTAGACAAGCCCACAATAGCCTTCGGAGAAGCAGCCCCATGATATCCGAATTTGTTCGTTTGCTCCTGGATTTGAGTATATCAGCAGTGCTGTGATATTACTCCAGAAGTCTTACTATATGCCTTGAGCATCTGCTTGGAGGCCTGCTGAAATGCTGGATCTCCTTCCCAGATGGCAAGAAGCATGTAGCTCAGGTAGTTGCAGGTAGCTCTTGTGGCCAGCCACCAAAATAAAGATATTTTTGTGGACATTGCTCTTTATCTGGCACTGGTTGGCGTTCCAGTTGTGACCCCTTGCTGGCATCTTCTTAGCAATCAGCTCAGGGGAGAACCATGGGATATCCTCCAAGCCTGCCACACTCTCAATAGGCAGCAAGCTGCTGCCATAGGTACACAATGATGCAAACTGAAAGAGGGCACAGGCATCTTGTCTGCATGATCTTAGTGCTGCTTGTGTGTTGTGTGTTACCTGATACATGTTAAAAAGCTGCTGATTAAATTCTCTGTGTATACAAGCCCTGGATTGCCAATATAAGGTTACTACATATGTGCCAGCTCCCAGTTGTGTGTAAATTCCTCTTCTATAACGCAAGCCTTTTTCATAACATGCAACATTCCTATCTCCTTTAAACAGCCTTATAGAGAAGGAGACATGAGGTTTGGATGTAATTGGCATATGGATGTAGCTTAGTTTCTTTAATATGCAATTTTTATAAGACTGCTTTTATGTTTGCTTTACTCTTTGATCTCCACTTGAAAAATGTTCTTCATGGAGTTTGTTTTAAAGCACAAATAATTGCTTACCACAACTAAGAAGCAGCAAATGGTTCTGGAAAAGAAGAAAAGAAAGAAAACCAGTGAGAATCCATGAGCTGATAGAGATGCCCTGAAAGATGTTTTTTAGAAACAGTGTGGAATGATACATTTAATCAAGTTAATTCTCCTGTTGCATCTGCAGTCTTCGATATGATAATAACAGAGAAGATTGTAATAGATTTAGAAAAGGTGGGTGTTTCAATACATCTTAGTGTAATTTATGTAAGATTCACAAGTATGCTATTGTGATACAGTATAAAGCAATGGAAGATAAAGTCACAAACCCACAAGAGCATTGCAGTCCAAAAATAAAATTTTGTTGTTCACAGATATTTTAACAATGCCCATGAATTATGGGTTTTAATTAATCATGGCCATTGAAATTCTGGTGCAAGGAGAAGCAATATGGCAAAACCATTTTGGTGGACTTGAACAAGTAGCTGTAGCTAGTGGGATAGCAGAGCAGTGTTGCACTGGAGTGGTAGGGATTGGGAAAGCAATTCTGGCAATGGTGAATAAAATGTGCAGTGAGGTATTCTGTTGAAGTGATATTGCATAATGTTGACTTGACGGGATTAGTGGTACCAGAACCTTTCAATGGAATCCATTTTAGGTGTTAGGGTGCTGTTTATTACCATGTTAGTCACCTAAAGCTCTATGACATTAAAACAGTTGCACGTGTATTCCCTGGATAGTTCTTTAAAACAACTCTGTGCTGGGAGGATCTCCTAACTATGAAAGCTTCCAAACTTCTGACAAAACCCCCTGGTAAAGCCAAACAGAAACTAACATTTTTAAAAGGTTAAAACTCAATTCTTCTGTCACTAACATTAAACTACTGCAATGAAGACTGGTGAATGATGGTGCTTCATGAGATAAAACATTAAGCTCCACTTGTAATGCAAAATCCCATACAACTTGCTTCAGCCTCAATCTCTCCTGAGTTATGGGCTCTTCTGTGATTCATAAAACAAACAAATCACACCTCCAAGGCTATCATCTATTTATTATTACTTTGTAAATGTTCAGGATAGTATTAAAAAAGGTCGTCTTCTTTTTTCTGCCAAGTATCACCAGCTATTAAGTCCCACCTGGAAATGAAGGTCCTGATCCTGCAAAGATCTGTTGCATAGTTAATCTCTGCTTCCCAGTGTAATCCCATTGAAGATGATGAGGGGTCACCGGTCTGTGCTGAGATCTAACTGGGCAAAGGCCCTAAAAGCATGCAGTTTTACTTTTCTTTTCTCAGAGCAAACACTGAATGTGACCTCTGCTGCAAGCATGCTTACCAAACTCTTAAGGTTTTACTGGGTTGCTGATTTGCTTGAGAGGTGCTGGAGTTAAATGGATTACATGGTTGTGCCATAAGGAGAACAATATCAAAATGGGATATGGAACATTGAACTTGATGCTAGTTAACAGTGAACCTCCATAGCTTTGGGTTTTAAATTTGGAAGAGCATCCAGAAATGTGTATGCTTATTAAAATTATCAGAACTGTTGGACCCTGTTCTACCTCAAACTCTGTAACTTTCTCTCTTCCTGTACCATTTCCATCACCCAACAGGCCCAGGATGTCTCCTTCCTTACTGTCACCTCCTGAGTGAGAGGGCAACTGCCTTCTACCCTCTCCTGGATCTGCTGACCCACTCGTTCATCCTAACCCTTCTGGGGAAGTCATGCTGGACAATTTCCCTGACTGCATCTGTTCTTCGGGACAAGCTGGTTGCCTTCTTGCCTCCAAATCCCCTTGTGTTGACATCTGGGTGGGAGAAAACTGATTCACTCTGTCTTCCCAGACATTCTGATGGGTTCCACTGTGGTTGATGGTCTCAGCCTTATAACTGTGGAGTTCAAAAGCCCCAGAGTGCACTAGGTCATGCTTGCATATGTTTGTTTTGAAAATATAGATGTCAGGAGGTACATGGGACTTCTTGTGAAAGTTTGGCCCACAGTATCCTTACAGTAACTCCAATGCTTGTAGGTTATATTTCTTTAAAGCCAGTTCTTTGTCTTGTAAGAGAGACCATATAAATCATCTACCATCTAAGAACAGAGAGAATTTATAAATACCAATGGGCAGTCTTAGAGTTTCCCTGTCCTGTACTGGAATTCCATTAGATACCACTGAGTTCCTGTGAAAAAGCCCTCCCCCAACCCCCCTTTTCTGTATGGTAGGTGGAATCATAAAATTCCAGGACTGTAGGTTAGATGATGTAGAGGTAACTGTGACTGTATAATCTCTACTTTAAAATAAAAGGAAAAAAATCCACAAAGTGCCGTTGTAACCACAGCTGGGCCCTTTAAGAAAATGTTTTTCAACAGCACAACAGGAAGGTATTGGCAGAATTCAGCAGAAAGCAGCAAAACCCCCTAAGTTTTAGTAAGAATAATTGACAGAAGTAACCATTTTTAAAGTTACAGCTTTGCAAAATAATAATAATTTCACCAATTTTGGATTCTTCATGTGTTGTCTGTTTTGATGCTAGTATATGATTCAGTAACTTGTCACCTCTTGAGATTATTCCTCACTCCAGATCAGGGGTGAGATGTTCTGGGGGGGAATTTTCATGATAGGGACTACTGTTACAAACATAATTAATACTAATAATGCGTCCATGTAATAACTGATCTTTAGAATCTTCAGGGCTAAAAGACCAGCACCGAATTCATTGTTTTCAAAGGATCAAAGCAATATCAGTTTATTAATGACAGCAAAGCTTGCTATCAATGATTATTGTTCCATAGCAGCTGTTGATAAATGACACCAGAAGGTATATTTTGGCTGGGAAACCTGTCCGGTTTAGTGGAGATTATGCTTTCAGAACCCTGCAATTATATGATACGTCTCTTGCACCACTCTGTGGAATTTTGCCTTTTTTATTTCTTAGTCTCTTGCAGACGTTCTAGCAGTTTGGCCACTGACATTTGTGTTGAGCAAAAGGCCCTTGATTGTCTAAACACCTAGTTGTAAATGTCAGCTTTGTTTCTTTCTTGCAATCCGTGGGGATAAGGACATTGCTCCTTCTTTGCTACTTAACGGGACACAGTTGAGATCAGTGGGCTACATTTGGACCTCTTGTTGCTGCCAATTATTTCTTTCTTTATTAATCAAAGAAAAAATATTTCAATGCTGTTTTCTTACCACATTTTAAAAAATAAATGTTAACAACTCAGAGCTTATGAGCTGCCCTACAATAATGAAGTGATGTATGCAGTAGACAATATACAGTTCTGAATCTCTAAATACCTCATAAGTTATGTAAGGCAATACCTCCGGGAGCAGAAGAGAAGTGTCGTCACTGTGCCAATTTTTGACAGATCGCAACTGGAGCTGAGAATTTTTTTTCCAGAACTTTCAATGGGTCTTTGGTTCCTAAGTCACTTATTTGTTCATTCTCTTCTCTCCCTCCCTTCAATTTTATTGGAAATGTTTGGAACTCAAGGGCCAGATCTTTAGCTAGCATAAATAGAAATAACTCACTGATTTTCAAGGGAGCAATGTCACTCACTAATCCCTATTGTCAGCCACATGGTATTAGTCTCAAGGCAAGTGAACTAAAAAGATGCCTATCCAAGGCTTTAGGCACCTTATAACACACCATTAGCAATACAATTAAATCCCCTCAGCCTTAAATGATCAATGCAACAAGAGCTCAGCTAGACAGCCACCTACAAAAATTCCTTTCTACCCTTCATCATGGAGGAAGCATGCCTTCAGCCTTCTCCAAAACTCCAACTGAACAGTCATGAGCAGTGTGCCTGGAAGATCACCAAATTTGGACTATTTTGAACCAAGGGATTGAGGAGAATAAATTTCCAGAATCCTGGAACCCTCACAGAGAGGCCCTGCCAGCTGGTCCATCATTTATATCAATAAAGTGTAAATGCTATGGGCAAACATTCCCCAAGCATGTACCAAGCTAGTTCAACCTCGACTGCTGAAGAAAAAAGAAAAACTTCTGAATGTTCATCTGAACCTCCAAACAGTTCCAGGTGTTTTGTTTTTGTTTTTTCTATTTTTTATTGGTTTGTTTTATTTTGAAGCTGTCTTTTGAGCTACACATTTTTTTTAAAGTAGAAAAGTTGTGGTATTTTAATTTAAAATAGGAAGTTCTGCCTTTAAAAATAGTGTCTGATATAAAGTGACATCTGTGGCTGCATATATATATATAATATAATAATTTCTTCTGCTTTATAGGGAGTTCCCAACATACACAGTTCTGCAACTTCTCTTCTGTACATACACAGAGCAACTTCATATTGAACTGATTGCTCTCAGGAATGAGGGTGCCACTGCCTTTAGCTAAAACACTTATTAGAAGCAGTATCTCTCATTGGTCCACACTACTCAATACCCCTCTGATACTGAATGAATACTGATGTCAGGCTTGCCATGTGCAGATGATGACATCCATTCACCGTGCACAGATAAACCATCTGACCTCCTCCCACACAAACCAACTCTTTCTCTTGAGTCTCTATGATAAGGAGACAACAAAAGCAATGGTTAAAAAATGAACAAGGAAATGAGGTGCCTTTACTTGATAAATAAGAGAGAGAGCCTTGCAGGGTGTGGTTGTGGTATTGGTTTGTTGTTGGTTTTGTGTTTCGTTTTTTTTCCCCTGAGGGAGTGGGAGAAAAGGGAGTTTCAGAAACTTTGGAAAAGTTTTAGATATTTCTCCAAAAAAAAAAAGGTTAGAAATTAGATGCATTTCTATTATTTGTATTACGGTAACATATAGCGAGCACAATCGAGATCAGGGCCCATTGTGCTAGGAGCTGTACGAACGCACGGTGAATCTCTTCCCTCAAAGAGCCAATGATCAAAATAGATAGCACAAGGGATGGAGAGAGAGAGCAACTATTTTATCCTGTTTTTTGAAGGTAACTTTTTCAAAGTCATATGAGAAGTTTGTAGAGAAGTCAGGCATTGTGAGTAAGGGGGTCACAGTCTGGCTCCAAATGAATTAGTTCACAGCATATGACATTTAAAATGTGTTTAATAAGTATATATTGAGTTTGCAGTGATCTCCCAGAACTGGCCATGACCCCTGGTTTCCCTTCTCTCCCCCCCCCCCCCTCCAAGTATGTGCGTACTCCTCTCATGCTCTCTTCTTGGCTTCTTCTTGATATATTTCATACAGACCAATTTCAGTAGTTGATTGAAGTCTGTATAACACCTAGAGTTTCACTGCTATCATCGCAATCATGGTCAATTGACCTTCCCTGAAAATGAGACCATGTGGTGGAAAAGGATTCAAGCCTACCTGGAATTATTTTTCAGCCTGTGGTTTGTAAGTCTGATTTCCTTCAAACTAATTATTTCCTTCCTTACTATGATTCTCTTCTCTCTTGGAAATATCAGTGGGACCAACAGCAAAGTGAATGATAATAGGTGTGAGCTGTAAATAACACCAGGCCACTCAAAAGCAAAGTGTCTAGTTTAGATACATACCAAATGCTTTTTACATTATGTAAAAAGTTTATATGTAAATTAATCCCCTAATAAAAATAAACACAAGACCCAGCATAAACCAGCAAAGTGACAACTCATGAACAGAGCCATGCGTCATTGCTGCTCTTGCATTCAGTGAATCAACTTCATGTTGTCAGCAAGCCTCTTTGCTTTGCTTTGATGGTGGAACAGAGTGACGGTCCACTCGTGTGCTGGTGGAGTGACATTTGTGCTCTTATGGTAACCAAAATAATCTGTCTCTCTCCTGAATGAGTACCAGGACTTGAAAGAGTGTGTCTGTCTATATGTTCTCCAAACAGCTTTAATTTTCCATTAATTTTTTTCCATAGAGTCGTATCTATGAGACCCTTCATCCATTCTTTTCTGGTTTTATGCAATGTGATGCAACTTCTGGTGACAGAGGGTTTAGAGGGATTTTGGGGTTGGTTAGGAAGGAGAATATAAAAATCTGGCTGGCCTTTGAGTCTGCAGAGCTAAAACTGGTGAATAGGTCAATTGACAAAAGTCCATGCATGGGAGACTGAGACCAGTTACACAACTGAAGATGTCTGAGCTCCAGTGTTCCCATCAATAAGGCAAAGATGGATGATAGTGGGGTACAGGTTCTGCAAACTTGGTGAAGTTTGTAGTCAACAGCAAGAACCTGATGTGGAATTCATACTTCTCCAATTACAGCCTCTCTGATCTCAGGATCTCCAAGCACTTCACAAATATGAATTCTCAAAGTGCTTCTCGGGATTAATTAATTAATTAATTAATCTCGGGATTAATTCTGTGAGGTAGGTACATTTCATTATGTCCCTTATACTAATGGGTATACAGGGGTTAGATGAAAAGGACACATGATTCCATGGAACAGAACTAGAAGTTCTGTTTCCCAGGCCTGTCCATTGACCACTTAACATAACACTTTCTTGGCAATCTTCTGCTTTCTTTTAGCTCTTCACAAGTGCTGCTATTGATGTGTTAGTTCCAATTAAGAATATGGCAATATTTCAGGCTATAAACATTTTGTAATAGTTTCAGATGGTTGAACTAGTGTTGAAATAGATCATATTGCAGCTGGACGTCACTGAACTCTTCTCCAGAGTGATCCCCATGTGCACAGATATCGTCCCCTCTGATGAGGGCCTTTTTTTTTTTTTGATGTTCACTGGGTCACACACATTAGTAACCTCAATTTTCATTGAGTTATATGCTTTGTGCAGTTTGTGCAGCTGCAGTTTGTAACCTGGAAGTGAAGCTGTCTGTGCCCTGAGTGGCAATATGAATCTGACTTCTAGTAAATCTTTGATTAATGAAGCTCGGGTAAACAGATTAGTCATTAACCTTTGATAAGTAATCTTATCACGAGAAGCAATGTGCCGCTCCTGTGCTGTCAGGATGAGATTCATGCATTGCAGTCCCCATGCTTGAGATTGCAGGAATCTCCCTGTCAGTCTACTAACTCAGACCTTTCAGGGCAGGATGATTATTATTATTATGCTTTGCCCTCTGCATTCTTCTCATAGTGTGACACATTCTCTATATGATCTCATTGTGCCCAGGAAATCTGAACACAAGGGTAATCAGGCAGTTCCAGTAAGAGAGACTGTGATATTCATATCTCGTGCTCCACCTGTACATTGAACAGCCAGCGATGACGGTGGCACTATCAGAGAAGACAGGGCAATGTCACTGAACTCAGCAGGACTCCCAAAGGATTGGAGAGCTTGAGGCAGTGACCATGCTGTTTAGCGGGCAACAAGTGGATGGGATGATTTTCTTTAAGCCATTGACGAAGGCCCAGATGTTGGTACAACTTGGGTGGATGCGTGGAGAGAAGGTGGCTTCAATCCACTATCAGGGGAGGCTGTGTGCTGGGCAAATCCCTCAGTATAAATTAGATCAGTCTGAGGGCCTTGTTGCATGGGCTGTGATGCACAATGGCCTTCATGCCTGGGGGAATCTGGGCCAGAATGGTTTTTTAGCACAAGCGGCTGCTGCACAGAAGACTTCTTCGCCATACTAACTAACATCCTGTGTGCAGTAAATGAATAGCCTTCCATAGAGCAAGCTAGGCCACAAACTTAGTAACTGAACACGAAACAGCTAAGAATTCTATTACGTTCCTCACAGCAGTTCTTCTTAAACTGTGGTCTTTAGACCGCCTGTGCTCTGCACAGTCCATCCCGCTGGTCTCCTAGTATTTTGAGAATCAAGTTTTAGAGGATTGAGCAGTTAGGAAGGGAAATGGAGCAATGAGACGATCTTTCTATTGGAACATAACCTGTAAAATTAAAATGTGTGGACTATTGCCCTGCAGAACTAGAGTTGTTATACATAACCTCAGTACTAAAAAAGCATACTGGAAGCATCTGCAAGTTAGCTTGGGATTGGCTTTCTGTAACAGCTTCTAACATAGTAGACACTTTTGTGCCTGCAGATAATTGCATCCACAGTTTTGAATGTGCAAGGACTTTCAAACAGCTTTAGTATTTAGAACCCATGTTGTTAGTTGGGCATCAGCCTAGCCTTTGTGTTTTCAGGTGCAATTTTGCACCTGTAAAAACTTTTATCCATATTTTCACACCCACAATTCTTTGTGGGCACAAATCATAGTAGTTAAATGTATGTCTACCTGATTTACAGGCATCAGCACGTAACTAGACATTTAGCTACTATTTGCACCCAGAATTCATTGCAAAAATTCAGGCTATATTTGAAAATCCAGGCCAGCCCATTTAAATGCTATCGTTTGCACCAGCGCTTTGCTGCAGGCACAACGTTGTGGATGCAACTATTTGTAGGGACAAAACTACATCTTCAAAATTAGAAGCCAAGCTGAGGGCAAGAAGAAAACCAGGCACCATGTCAGGCTCCAGATTTTCTGTTTCTTTCCATGTCACTCTCTTTCCTTCTCACCTTTCTGCCTTTGCTCTTTAATCTGGACTTCACACACACACCAGTCACAGGGGACAGGTTGCTAAAGTCTTGATTAAACATTCACCCAGCCCTGAAGATGGATCTTGTTTTAAAGGGTTTATTTCATTCTGAATTACTTCCTGGTATTAATCATGATTGTTTATGGCTTGTTATGTACCCAGGAATACCCATTTTATTAGTAAAGTAGCAATGTGATTTCAGGTAAGATAACACTTCGGGCACGAACAAGCTAACCATTTCTCTAGCAACATCCATATCTAGACTACATTCTCTCGAGTGGCAATAAATTACACCCAGGCCTTTACAAAATTTAAACTAAACTTTTACAAGAAGGCCAAGTTAGCAAGTTATTTATGTGCAAATTGGAAGTTTCACTTTACAATCAGCTGCTTTCTCCTCGCTGGTTCATTCCGAGATGTTAGTGCCAGCGTACGTGACACCATTGTTTGCTACCAGGGAAAACAACTGTGAAGATGTTGCAAACATTGGAGTTCAAAACGGCTCCTGTGCAATGCACAAGTGAACACATAATTTCCTCACACACGACAACTTTAACTTTGGAGGCAAGTAGGATCATTGCACATGGACGAGAATAGAACTAGCCACTCCCTTGTGCCACTATGGTGCTTGCATGTATAACGGTGTTAAATGCATGTGCAAATTTAACACGCAATTGCATGCACACTTTTTGCTTATATAATTATGTACAGGCAATTTGAATTGTGAAGTTGCTGAGTGAAGCAGGTGATGGGGAGGACAGGCACAATAATATAAGATAATGCCTTTCTTTGCAGTGCACAAGCACAAATGCATTGCCAAGGAAATGGTGCTAAAGGAACTGCAGAAAAAAGTAAGTGACGGTTTAATGGGGTTTTAGTGAAATATGATATATTTTTTTAATTTGCCTGAGTGTGTTACTCTTTAAGTAACTCTGAAGGGATCATCTAATTCCATAGATAAAAGGCTTTAGCAACATTCCCAGCCACTTGTGTCAAATTAATTATAATGGTTGCTGAACACAACATTTATTTTTACACACAACTCCAATAAAATAAGGGGTTCCAGGAGCACTTTCTCTGTCTCTCTTTTTCTCTCCCCCATCAGTGCCCAAGATGGTTCCATTTATCCTGCAAATATTAATTCTAAATGCAAACAGAATGAGGAAGGTACGGGAGGATATAAATGGAAAATTAATTGAGGAGCAATGTGGAGATGTGTATTATGACTTCCGCTGCATGCATATTCAAGCAGAAGTTCAAGAGCTAATCACTGACTCGCTGCCCCCCCAAAACCTATCTTACACAGAATATAGCGGTACTCAGCTGCTGGAAGGCAGGAGAGATGTGTACTGTTCACTTTTAGGCTTGCGCTTATTAATCAATTATGATTTTTTTAAAAGCGAGACTATCTAGAGTATTAACCCTATGATAAGTGGTATGTGAGGGTGATTGGCTTCACTCTGAAAAGGCACCTTATTCATTTAAAAACAGCAGCTTGTTTCTTTTTTTCGTTCACCCAGGGGTAGAACTGGGTGGGGTGCCTTGACTCTGTTTTAAAGGCCGTTTGTTGTAAAAGATAATGTTTACAGTTGGGGGGGGGGGGAATCTCATGGCATTACAGTGATTCATGAGCTGCTGAGAAGAGAAGCTGAGATGCAGGGCCGGCTCTAGCTTTTTTGTCACCCCAAGCAAAAAAAAAAAAAGCAGGGGGAGGGCCGCTGGAGTGCCGAAGCAAAAAAAATAAAACGGCAGCTGCAGGGAGCGCGTGGAGGGCGGTCAAGGTGGCTCACAGGGGGGTGAAGGGCGGTGCCCGCCCGCTCCCTCCGCCCGTGGGCAGCCAGGTGCGGCAGCCCACTCGCAGCCAGGCAAGAGGGGCTCCCCCCTCCGGCCTTGGGGTGTCTCTCCCGGCCGGGCAGGTGGCGCCTCCGGGGGCTGCAGAAGGTGCTGGCTTAGCTGCTCCTTTAAAGGCGGCTCAGCCAGGTCGGGCTCAGAGCAGCGCGGGAGTGGCGCGTCCCAGGGAGCCCGGCAGCATGGTGAGAGGCGGGGATCACTAGTTCCTGCCCCCCCCCCCAGGCCGGGGGGGGCTGCCAAAGCAAAAAAAAAAAAGAACCACAGCAGGGCGGCCGGAATGTGCCACCCCAAGATTGGCCGGAATTCCGCCCCTTACAATGTGCCGCCCCAAGCATGTGCTTTCTCGTCTGGTGCCTGGAGCCGGCCCTGCTGAGATGTATGTGAAGGGGGAAACCAGAATAATCCTCCACCCCAGTGAAACCCTCTACCTGTTCTCTGTATGTGCCAATCAGTAGCTTCCCAGCTAAGGAATTTAGAGTTTTTCCCCACTCTATCTATACTATACACTGTCCTTTCTGAATTATATTGCAATGCACTTGATTTGGTCTGCATTGAGTTGCCACTCCTTCCTACCCCCTCTCTTTCCCTTCCCCCCAAGATGATGGTGTCTGCTGGTTATTAGCCAGAAACTCTGAGCAGATTTTAGCCAATTAATGCAGCCCCAGCTGGAGTTGCTGGATGTGTGACCTAAATACCACCCCAGCTGATCCTTGAAGCAAGACTTTTATGTTGTCCTCAACAATCCTCTGTCCCAGGTAAATAAAATGGAACTTCACCACCACTGCAGCCAAGCTGGCTGTGCGATGGTAATCTTTGCTCAGTTGGAAATTGTTCCAACCCATTTCAAAGCAGTGTCAAGGGAAGAGTTTTTATAAAGTTGTTTTTTTTAGGTTAAAAAAAAGCATGATGATCTAGTGTAAACTCTATTGAAAATGCTAGCTGCTTAAAAGTGAAATGCTGGTCATTTAAAACATAACATTCATAGTGGATTGCTAATGAGCTGGAGAGCCCATCATGTCTAGGTCACTGATTTCAACTTGGCCTGGTCAGCAGTGGTCAAAAATCATTACTAACAGCTGTTTATTGGCCTGTGTGTAATGAGCTGGTAGTGATCTTTTTTTGGTGTTCCTAGTGGATCACTGCTTGCTAGAGCTGGAAGAATAATTCCTAGCAAATACACTGCTCAATGAATTTTGTCTCTGATACTGTTCGTAAATTGTCCACAAACAGGTTATGATTTTTCTTCACTTTGTTCATTACGCAAAATTATTTGCTAAATAATTTCTGAGAGTTCTGGAGTAGTTCACTACAACTATTTGAAATTAATGTTCTTTTGATTGGATGCACAGCTCACCTTTGTATGTTTTTGTTCCCTGATTGAATAAGCTTAGGTCTTAGAGACAAATTTCTCTTATTGCAGTACTTGCAATTATGAATTCAAATTATAGAATTTCATCCAGTTACTCCTGTATTGAACTCTATAACTTGTCTTTGACTAAAGCATATGTTCCCAAAAAGCATCCAGTCTTGATCTGACGACAAATAGCATTCTTCAATAGTTGATTGAAGTGTGCTGCTCCCATTATATTCCTGCCAATAAACATACTCCTCCAATATTGCTCATGGAAATTTAAAACAATGGCTAAGGGAACACTTTTTAAAAATTTGCTCAAAATTTTTTCTTTTTAAAATATTCTCCCAGCTCTAGCATCCAATTTAGCAAAGGACAGAACAAGCCATGGTTACTGACTTGCTGTCTCATCCCTAGAAGTGGACCGTGGATCCTAGGGCCCCACGGGGCATGCTGCTGGAACAATGTGAGGAAATATAAAGCCCTTCCATCTCCAGGGATGCTCCATCCAGCAGCACTAAGATTTACATGAAAGAATTTAAAGAAATTATTCAGATCAGGTTTATTTCCACTGCTGGTTAAATAACACTGGTTTCCTTCCCCCTCCCAAGACTTTCTTCTCAACATCCTGTTTCTATGATTGTCTACATGGAAGAACGGGAGGTTCATGAAATGCACAGACAGTAACCTTCCAAATCTCATTCTACTTTGTTACAGATTTTATTTTACTAAACTCTAGTTATTTATATTTTTTGAGATGATGCCTGCAAAAATTGCTGGGAGAAAGAGCAGAACGTGAAGGCTGTCTGTCTCTTTTTGTTTTTACCCCCCAATAATAGTTTTTCTGAGTCTATTCTGCTTCCTTTCACATTTTCCAGTGTCTCTTCTTTCTTTGACACAGTCTCGCTGCACTCAGCAGCCTGCAAGCATTACTGTAAAGCCTTCCAGTAAATGTCTCGTTTAGAGTGTGAGGGAGCCTGAATTAAATAGAGCAGAGACTCTTGTTGGTCTGAGTTAATGGAGATGTCTTTTAGCTAAATGTCAGCTCTGGACAGTTCCGAGCTCTGCCAGAATCATGACAAAACCCTCCCCCACAACTGCTTAACTGTACATGAACTGTGATACATTATGAAGGTGTGTGATTGCCTTTGGATTGGCCTCTGACTCAATGATGTACATTAACTCTTACTGCAGGGCCTCAGCTCTTGGCCTTTGTGTGAAAGGAGACCACAGGAAAATAGGATCTCTGTCAAAGACAGCCTTGGAATATAGAGCTAGCACTGACAATATTTAGCTCAAAGGCAAGGAAACTGGTGCCCTTGCTTCAAGTCCTATTAAAAAAGCCCTACATGTGGTAGGAACTGTACACCTGATAGCCAGTGGGGAACCTCAATATAGAACTGTCTACACATGAGCTACAGAAGACAACTTGTCAATCCCAAATACGTTTAACTGAGGTCAGAATTTGTGACACTACTTCCATTAGCTAGGAACTGATGGTCACAAAACTGATCTCCTCCAGTCATCAGGAAGCACCTTATGGAGCGTCAATGGCAAGGATGTAGGGTGCTGCTAGAAATTAAAGCTGTGGACACAGCTTACCCCACCAAATAGCTTTCCAAAGAAGATCCCATTCCAAGCACAACAGCTTACTGCTGTACAATTGTTAGGGCAATGAAAAACGCTCTCATGGATGATATCCACCTACAATTTTACTTCCTCTCAACACCCTTCAGGAATGACAAAACGCCCACCTCTAATAACACTATCTTGAGCCTTTAACAAGATGCATATTTTTACTGCTGCAGATCTCTTCAATCGTACCTCATTTTTTTCAGTGCTTTCTCCTCTCGGCCTAACCTTTCTCACATGAGCATAATTTCCAGCACTCTCTCCATAGTCCCAAAACATTTCAAGTCTCAACAGTAATTTTATTTTCTGAGCAACAAGCCACACTTATGCTTTATGTACAGTTTTAGCACCAAGAGTTTATGCATTTGACATTCTGCTTTTCCCTATATTTGCTGATCAGTCTGGTATTACCCAGTCTGAAAACAAAACAAAACCAAACAACAGCAAGGCAAAAAAAATCAGCACTAACATATAACTGCAAGGAGCAAAAGAATTAGTGACAAAACAAACTGGGGTGAGTATACATTTGCAATATAATCATTATGGATTGCTTAATTAATAGTCAGAACAGAATATGGATGGTATAATTCTGCCTCTGGTCATGAGAAACACTTCTTTTTAAACAAGTAACCCAAAATGTTAGGTTCAAATACTCTGGTAGAGTTCCTTCACTCCACCTTCCTCTTCCTGACCACCAGCCTGATAACAATTGGACTCTAGAAAAAGGAACGTGGTCCTGAATTTTTTTTTTTTTTTCAGACCAAGAATTTGAGGTACTTCCTTAAAAAAATATCTCAGACTGAAGAAAGGTCTGGGGGATTTGCAGCATTTGAAAAGTATAGAGAAGAAATAGTTTGATTCAGGAAGTTCCCCCAAGTATGGGAAAGCACAGAGAAGCGGCAATGATTCACTTCCCACGACATGGTCCGTGATTTTCCACCTGGAAGTAATGGTTGATCAATGCAGTAACCCCATGGTAATCTAATGCCCAATGTCTTCCTCACAAGATTTCATGGGCGAAATAGAATTAACCCACATCATCATCCATCATTGTGTGTTCCTGAAAAGCATGGGTTAATAGTTCACAAAAATCAATATGTGCTTCCTATGATGGTGGAGCAGCCCTTGAATAACAGATTGCCTCTTTCTGCCAACAATACTCTTACATTTCCTGGTGAAGCAGAAGGCTGCAATCTCTAATTCTGACATACATCTTATATTCTAGAGCCCCCATGCTTAATATGAAGCATTTATTTACCTTTATACTGAGGTTATACTGGTATCATTGCTGGTGAAGTACCCCGGGACGGTCTTTTTGTTCTGGGTTTGTACCGCACCTAGCACAATGGGGTCCGAGTCCATGACTGGAGTTCCCCAATGCTACCAAAATACAAGTAATAAATAATACTTAAATCAGAAAACATTTTAGATGCAGTTATGGAACTGCAGGAAGTTCCTTTAGAAATTTCCTTTGAAATGATCTACCTCTTTTATTCCTGATCTTCTCTTTCTGCCATCTTTTCATGCCCAGCCTCCTGCTCTTCTGGAATGAGCTCACTAGGATTAACGTACGAACCACACCTCCTAAATTTGTCAAGATGTCCCCATGTACAAGGTTTTATTGCAACCTCAGTCCTGCTTTGTGCTTTACCCTGCCATTGCCTGGCTAGATCATGCATACATTTGTTGACCCCACCAAAGCAGTGTAGGACAGGGCTGCCCAGAGGATTCAGGGGGCCTGGGGCAAAGCAATTTTTGGGGTCCCTTCCATAAAAAAAAGTTGCAATACTATAGAATACTATATTCTCATGGGGGCCGCTGTGGGGCCCGGGGCCTGGGGCAAATTGCCCCACTTGCCCTCCTCCCCCCCTCGGGCAGCTCTGGTATAGGAAACAGTATGGCAGTGGTTCTCAAACTTCATTGCACTGTGACCCCCTTCTGACAACAAAATTACTGCATGACCCTGGGAATGGGCCGGCGGAGCCCAAGCTCTGCCGCCCTGGGTGTGGGTAGAAGGGGCTGGAGCCCCAGCTCCACTGCCTCAGATCGGGGTGGAGCTTGGGCTTCAGCTTCAGCCCTGGATTCCAGCAAGTCTAATGCTGGCCCTGGCGACCCATTAAAATAGGGTCCCAACCCACTTTGGGGTCCCAGCTCACAGTCTGAGAACCGCTGGTAGAGAGCATATCCAGCATGTAATCTGGCAAGGAACAGAAACTGCCTAAGAAAATCTTTGAGCCTGTTACCAGAATTGGGCTGTGTGTGTGTATATTACTGGTCAACTCTGATTAGGAGAGAGAAGGCAATTAGAATAATGCAGGAGAAGGAGAAAAATCGGGATGCCTTAACTTAAAGGCTGGCCCTACAGTCATTGATCCCATTGACTTCAGTGAACACAAAATCAGATCCTTTGTTTGTAATCAGTCTCTGGCTTCAGTAAGGAAAAAATAAGAGCAGATCTCTCTCTCTCTCTCTCTCTCTCGTGCTATACTGCATATGTATATTCTGACCTACAGCATTGAATAGGTGTCTTGATTAACAAACGAGCCAAAGTGTTGACTGGAACAGTCTGATCTTTCTTAACTTTATTTTCCTTCATGAATATAATAGTGATCATATCTACTGTTTATCATGATCATCATTTACCTGTCTTAAACAATCCCTCTTCTAGTAACTTTCAGTTCATCATGGTATAACACAAAGACTCTTCCTCTCTTAAAAACTTAAATGCTTCTAAGATTTAAACTGTGGATTGCTTGTGCAGCTATAATCTTAAAAAACATCTGCTACATTTGTGTGGTAAAGGAAGTCTTTTTAGAATGCAGCCTTTGATTTCTATAAAAGACAAATCAGGCCACATGTTTTTGTTTTGAATGCTTCTCATCACAAGAGGAAATTTTCTGCAGCTTGGAATTTTGAATGCACGAAAAATATATTTATTTATTATTTTAAACAAAGTGCATGCATAAGAACATCAACAAAACTCCTTGGAATGCTATTCCTCTCTTCCTTAAAGTGATATTAGCGAGTATTTTAGACCCACATTTTGATCTACCTTAAATCAATGTGGGTCAGGTTGTGCCCTTGATCCAGACATGCAACTCCCATTGACATCTCAGACCTTTTGAGGTTCACCCATCATTAGTTTTGAACCTGCTAGTAGCTCAAACTAACAGAAGATTAGAGAGGGTTTGTTGGTTTTTGTGGGGGGGGGTTATGTCTTTTGGAGGGACAAGTGTTTCAGAAGTACAGATTTGACAAAATAGGTTTGACACCAATGAGAGCTGAATGCATGAATCGATAGCACAATACAGCCCAGAGGATCCAGAGGAGAATTCCTTCCAGACTTTAAAATATCTATTTTTAAAAAATCCATTACAAATAAAAATCACCACTTCATCACCCAGAACTTTCTCAGGTAAACAGTATGTAGCATTTTCATGCTGCCTGCCCCATCCATCACGTAGTTTGTAGATTCTCCCTTCTGGCAAGGTGCCCATGTTTTCAAAATCAAACACTGGGACACTTTTGTGGCATCGTTTTTTAGGATTGCACAATACTCAGTGCGCCACGCTCTAGCTCCTTTCTCTAACCTGATCTACCTAGAAGAGCAGACCAGATCCCAAGTAGGACAGACTCTGCATCTTCCTCCTGTATCTCTCTATCCTTTGCTTTCTTCCTCACTATAGTAGCAACCAAAGGGCCCAGTCCTGCAAAGGACCGAGCACTCTGACCTTGATCCAGCAAACTCGGAGTGAGTGGGACTACTTGCACGCTAGCAAATTAAGCACATGGGTAATTGCTTCACTGGATCAGGGCCAGAGTGCTCAGCTCCATGCTAGATCGGAACTATAGATAGGAGGAAAGTGAAGGGTACAGAGACCTTCAGGTGTCTACCTTACCCTACCCCCAAAAGGAGGTGTAGACTGAGTCATTGACTCATCACATTCATCCTGCAATGTTGTCTTCTGACAAGTTACAAATCCATTCTATTCTCCCCTTCACCCTTCTTACCTTGCTAACTGGTAAGTGTCAAATAAAGACAATGGATTTCAAGAAGGCAGACTTTAGCAAACTCAGGGAGTTGGTAGGTAAGATCCCATGGGAAGCAAGTTTAAGGGGAAAAACAGTTGAAGATAGTTGGCAGTTTTTCAAAGAGACATGATTAAGGGCACAAGAGCAAACTATCCCACTGCATAGGAAAGATAGGAAGTATGGCAAGAGACCACCCTGGCTTAACCAGGAGATCTTCAATGATCTAAAAATCAAAAAAGAGTCCTACAAAAAGTGGAAACTAGGTCAAATTACAAAGGATGAATATAAACATATAACACAAGTATTTAGGGACAAAATTAGAAAGGCCAAGGCACAAAATGAGATCAAACTAGCTACAGACATAAAGGATAGCAAGAAAACATTCAACAAATACATTAAAAGCAAGAGGAAGACCAAGGACAGTGTAGGCCATTACTCAATTGGGGGGGGGGGGTTTAACAGAAAATGTGAAAATGGCAGAGGTGCTTAATGACTTCTTTACTTCTTTTTTACCAAGAAGGTTGATGGTGATTGGACATCTAACATAGTGAATGCCAATGAAAATGAGGTAGGATCAGAGGCTAAAATAGGGAAGAACAAGTTAAAAATTATGTAGACCAGTTAGATGTCTTCAGGTCACCAGGACCGGATGAAATGCATCCTAGAATACTCAAGAAGCTGACTGAGGAGATATCTGAGCCATTAGTGATTTCTTTAAAAAGTCGTAGAAGATGGGAGAAATTCCAAAAGACTGGAAAAGGGCAAATAAAGTGCCAATCTATAAAAAGGGAAATAAGGACAACCCGGAGAGTTACAGACCAGTCAGCTTAACTTCTGTATCTGGAAAGATAATGGAGCAAATAATTAAACAATCAATTTGCAAACATCAAGAAGATAATAAGGTGATAAGTAACAGTCAGCATGGATTTGTCAAGAACAATTTGTGTCAAACCAACCTGATAACTTTCTTTGACAGGGTAACAAGCCTTGTACATAGGGAGAAGCGATAGAAATGGTATATCTTAACTTTAATAAAGCTTTTGATACTGTGTTGCATGACCTTCTCATAAACAAACTACACAAATGCAACCTAGATGTAGCTACTATAAGGTGGGTGCAAAACTGGTTGGAAAACCGTTCCCAGAGAGTAGTTATCAGTGGTTCACAGTCATGCTGGAAGGGCATAATGAGTGGGGTCCCACAGGGATCAGTTCTGGGTCCAGTTCTGTTCAATATCTACATCAGTGCTTTAGATAATGGCATAGAGAGTACACTTATAAAGTTTGCGGATGATACCAAGCTGGGAGGGGTTGCAAATGGTTTGGAGGATAAGATTATAATTCAAAATGATCTGGACATACTGAAGAAATGGTCTGAAGTAAATAGGATGAAATTCAATAAGGACAAATGCAAAGTACTCCACTTAGAAAGGAACGATCAGTTGCACACATACAAAGTGGGAAATGACTGCCAAGGAAGGAGTACTGCGGAAAGGGATCTGGGGGTCATCATGGACCACAAGCTAAATATGAGTAAAAAGTCTAACGTGGTTGCAAAAAAAAGCAAACACCATTCTGGGATGTATTTGCAGGAGTGTTGTAAGCAAGACACAAGAAGTAATTCTTCCGCTCTACTCCACACTGATTAGGTCTCAACTGGAATATTGTGTCCAGTCCACATTTCAGGAAAGATGTGGACAAATTGGAGAAAGTCCAGAGAAAAGCAACAAAAATGATAAAGGTCTAGAAAACATGACCTCTGAGGGAAGATTGAAAAAATTGGGTTTGTTTAGTCTGGAAAAGAGAAGAGGACATAACCATTCTCAAGTACATAAAAGGTTGTTACAAGGAGAAGAGAGAAAAATTGTTCTTCTTAACCACTGAGTATAGCACAAGAAGCAATGGGCTTAAATTGCAGCAAGGAAGGTGTAGGTTGGACATTAGGAAAAACTTCCTAACTGTCTGGGTGGTTAAGCACTGGAATAAATTGCCTACGGAGGTTGTGGAATCTCCATCATTGAAGATTTTTAAGAACAGGTTAGACAAACACCTTTCAGAGATGGTCTAGACAATACTTAGTCTTGCCATGAGTTCACGGGACTGGAATAGATGACCTCGCAAGGTCCCTTCCAGTCCTATGATTCTATGAAACAGACATGGGTCTTGAGACTTAGAAACTCTTAGTGGGGAGGACTGCTCTGAGATTTTCCATTTATAAATCTCTTACAAAGGGTTAATAAATGGTCAACAGGTGTTTCCAGAAATGGTTGATCAATTGTTAAAGGTCCAATAGGTCAACAAGTTGCTTCTAACCATCCACACCATTTTCTCCTGGTACGCATATAACATATGCTACTCACAACTGTAACATGCTTCTAATGTTTATTGATAATTTATGAAGTCTTTTTAGAAACCATCGATAAATGGAACCTTAAAATAAAGTGTGACCACTTGCCCATTCTTGACCCCACATGTCACCTTCATTTGCAGCTGGGCTGAGGCATAACAACCTTGGACAATCTGCTTAGCACTGAGTTCTAGGCCTGTATGGAGTTCACTGTACTGGCCACTGACGCTTAGCTGGTATACACCATTGTGGAGCCATTGAAAGGAGCTACATGAATTCACACCAGCTGGGGATCTGGCCCTGGGTCTATTATAAGGACTAGAAAATGATGCCTCTTTAAATCCTCACCCTTCCCCCAGTGTGGACACAGTTATACGGGTATAAAAGTGCTTATACTGTGAGATGGGGTCCATCAGGCCTTTTCTACCCCCTGCTAGAAGTGTCAGCACCCTAACACTCCCCTGCTTATGGAAAACCCACTCAGGTTGGGCTACCAAGAAGCCTTAGCTCTTCAGAGTATATGTACATAGCCCATGGCAGCAAGTCTCGACAGATTTGGGTTTGTGAGGCTTGCACTGCCACACTAAAAATAAGAGTGTAGATGTTGTAGCTTGGGCTGGACCTCAGGCTCTGGAGCCTAGGGAGGGGGGTGGGCTTCAGAGCCCGAACTTTAGCCTAAGCCGCAACTTCAGAGAGCTGTCTGCACAACTATCTTTAACATGGTAGTATGAGCCCAAGTGTCAATCTGGGCTGGGAAGCTCGTTGCTGTAGAGATGTACCCCCAGGGGCCTTGAAGGGCCAGGAGGAGATACTGACCAATCAGGAGCAAGTGGGCAAGTTAAGAAGACTTGCTTTCCTGCCCTCCAGAGGAGTGCTGGTTGAGGCTGGGACAGGGGAGGAGCTCCTCTGTATTAACCCAGAACTCCAAAGCCAGGTCAGGGCTTTTGCTTAAAACACTGCAATCAAGCAGGGACCTGTTATGTTTATTTTCTAGTATAAAGGCTCATTCTGAGCTGTTTATTGTTTAGCCATTTAAAGACTGACACTGAGCTCATGGCATGGCCCGTTCTGCTCCAGGAGGACTGCTGCATAAAGCTATCGCTTACTCTGGTTCAGGAAGGAAAATGAGCTAATCAGGTCTAAGGTACCTTGTATGCTGGTATAATGGCGGCAACACCAGGGCTTATAACGGTATAAGTGTAACGGTGAAAAATCTCACCCCTAACCAACAGAGTTATACCAGTATCACTTTTCTAGTCTAGACCACACCTAAGACATTTTGAATCTTCTTTCCCTGGTAAACTGCGAGCCAACAGAACAACCAGCCCATCCCCTTTTAATAGCTTCTGATAATAAGGATGAATATTTCGTATGCCTGCTGCATGTTAGAAATTTTTTTATTGTGGTTTTAAACATAGCTGTTGTTCTGCTAAGGAGAGGCATTGACGCAAAAACAGTCTGCTAAAGAGACCAAATAGCAAATTCCTTTCATTTTACAAGTTCTTTCAAACAGGTGTGAAAGAATTTGGTTATGTAGAACTGAGAGGTGCTCTGCTGATGTAAGCCATGACCTGGAGTGCATCCTTTTATGGAATAACTACCGTCGGAGTGGGGGGTGGGGGGTCAAAAGAGACAAGGTGGGTGAGGTAATATCTTTTATTGGACCAACTTCTGTTGGTGAGAGAGACAAACTTTCAAGCTTACACACAGCTGTTCTTCAGGGCTGGGATAGGTACTCAGAGTGTCACAACTAAATACAAGATTGAACAGATAGTTTAGCATAAGTAGTTTGCTCATATTCTAAGGAAGAACTTAAGGTGAAGTGGCCCATTAACACCCCTGCAGCCATAGGACAAAAAGGGGGGTTAGTGGGTTAGAGATTATTGTAATAAGGCATAAATACAGTTCCTTTATTAAGACCACGATTTTTAGTGTCTGGCAAAGTTATAAATTTAAGCTCCCAGGCTCGTCTTTTGAAAGGATTGTACAGGTTTACTTTGAGAATGAGGACTGATAGGTCCAATATACAGTGATTGTGTTGTGAAAAGTGTTCAGCCACAGGTGATAGGGTATTTTTGTCTTTTATCATTTTCCTTGTGAGCTCATTAAAGAGTGTAGTAATTGTCTGGTTTCACCCACACAGTTGTTACTGCGGCATTCAGTGCACTGAATGAGGTACACCACATGTTGTGATATGCATGTGTAGGAGCCATGGATCTTGAAAGATGTGTTGTGGGGGGTGCTGATCATTGTAGAAGTGGACATGTGTCTGCAAGTTTTGAATCTGTTGTTCTGGCAGGTCTAGTTCTGCGTTGAGTTGGTGTGTCCTGGTCTTTGGGGATATTGCTTCTGAAGATGAGCTTGGAGAGGTTGGGGGGTTGTTTGAAGGCCAAAAGAGGGGGTTCAGGAAAGCTTTCTTTCAAGATGGAGTCTGCATTGAGTATGGATTGTAGTTGTTTGATGATATCCCATATGGGTTCCAGTGTGGGGTAATACTAGGGGTGTGCAGTTGAAGGGGGTTTTATTTCTGTATTGAAGAAGGTTCTCTTGGGGTAGTTGGGTGGCCTTTCCATCATGTGATCTACTTCTCTGGTGAAGTGTCCTGCTTTGGTGAAGTCGGTTTTGAGTGTATTATGGTGTATATCCTGGATTTTCTCCTCGGAGCATATTTTGTGGTATCTGAGTGCCTGGCTATCAATAACAGATTTCGTGATGTGCTTGGGGTGTTTACTGGATCTATTAAGGTGGGTATGGTGATTCATGGGCTTCTTGTATATAGTTGTCTGTAGGGTTCCATAATTTAAGCTGATCATGGCATCCAGGAAGTTGATGCTAGTTTGGGAGTGTTCCAGAGAGAGTTTAATAGCTCGGAGATGGTTGTTGAAGTTGTGGTGGAAATCTGAGGGAGTTTGTCATCTGTCCAGAGGATGAAAATATCACCAATGTATCTAGGTATGTCATTGATTTTGTGGCACATTGGTCCAGAAATTCTTCTTCAATGTCGCCCATGAAGAGGTTGGCATATTGGGGAGACATCCTGGGATCCATGGCTGTTCCCATGGTTTGAACAAAGTGTTGCTGAATATAAAATTGTTATGGATGAGGATTAAATGGCTGACTTTGGTGATGTGTTCAGGGTTGATATCTGAAAGTTGTCCATTGTCTTGTAAGTATTTGAGGCAGGCCGCTATACTGTCATTGCGAGGGATGTTGGTGTATAGGGAGGTGACATTCCTGGTAGCAGGGATGGTGTTTTGAGAGAAGTTGTTAATATTGCAGAGTTTGTGGAGGAAGTTGGCTGTGCCCTGGAGGAAGCTGGCCCTTTGTGTGGTGAGTGGTTTAAGGATGGTTTCTATGAGTCCCAATATTCCTTCAGTAAGAGTGCCAGGGCCAGATATGATGGGTCTACCTCAATTCTCCTATTTCTGTATCTTGGGAAGCACGTAGAAGATCCATGGGATAGGTTCATGAGGGATGAGTTTGTAGAGTTTCTCTTGGGGTTGTTTGGGGAAGGATTTGATGATATCCTTACATTCCTGGGTAAATTGTGGTGTGGGGTCATTTCTGAGTTCTTTATAGTAGATGATGCCAGAGAGTTGTTTGTTGGCCTCGTTAACATAGTCATCTCAGTTGAGGACTATGATGCTCCCCACACCGCTTTTGTCTGCTGATTTGATCACTCTCTAGTGGTTGTATTTCAAGGACTGTACAGAGTTGAAAAAAAGACATGCACTTCTGTTCTAGGAAAAGATGCAAAAGATCTAATGCCATTTACACACATTTGCAACACCACAGAACTATCTAATGATTCTTTGATATTCGTTTTTTTCTTTTTTATAATTCATTCACTTTTTCTTTTAGTATCTTCGTGATAAATAGCTTTTCATTCATCCCTTGCTTAAATCCCAAATGCAGTTTTAAAATTGTGTGTGTGTGCGCGTGTGTGTACATAATATACACACACCTGTCAATCTTGGGCCTTTTCCAAAGCTCATTGATGTAAACAGGAAGACTCCAGTACCTTCAATGGGCTGGTAATCAGCCCATTTATGATCTGGGCAGATAGCACTTCATTTTCTTGCTGGGGCTCCCAACCTATGAGACTCAGGTTTAATATTCAGTGAAATCTGGTGTCCCTTCAAAATTATACTGGTTCTTCTGAAGATTTACTATGACAGGGGTTATTGTCCTTTGGGTTTAAAACAGAAAGAAAAAGTTCTATTAAGTAAATTTGCAAAGATGTATCGGTTATGCCATACAATTGGTCATACTTGGCATTGATAATGATACATGGTCATAAGCATAGTGCAATTGCATGTTTGATTCTTGTAAATAATGGCAGATATTTTCATTACAGCAAATTAAACTATTGCGCAGTAAGGAACAGGGATATGTTTGCACAGAATAATTGTTCACTTGATTGTGAAATTGCATGTGTGAAATTTCATCAGATTTATAAAATAATCACTGCCGTGTTTTTATGATCAGATTTACACTCTGCTTCAAACCCTATATTCATTATCAACAGGTGTCTCTTCTTCTTAGTCCCCTCATCTGTGTGATGTACGAAGTATGTGCACAGCAGCTCTCGTGAAATTCCAATGGATTTTAATGAGTTTTGGACCAGGCCCTTAAAGCTGTGTGAAATGTATGTTCTGAAATCATAAACAATATCAAACTCGCCTGACTTATTTTTTGGTTACAAATGTGCAATTCATCACAGACTCATCAAAAGGTTCACTACGTTTTGCAAACTTTTCAAATGGACCAGAGCCCAGTTTTGAGCAAACTTGGATTCGGTTTCATGCAAACCTGACCCAGTTTATTTTTTTCACGTGGAAAACAAGTTAAACTTGTTGGTTTCTGTTGAGTTTCACTTGGAGATTTTGTATTTGCATGAACTTGAAATTCCAAACAGAAATTCAGAGTGTGATCCCATAGGAAGCAAAGACACACATCCCTGAACTGAAATTGAGTGTCATACAGGCCCTTTTCCCCTGCAACCAGAAAAGGGCATCAATTCAGTAGCAAATACAAGTAAAAGTCTATTTTTCATTGATGCTGAAGCAGAAATGTTGGTTACTTTAAAATAGTAACAAGTAGGGATTTTGTTTTCATATTAATCCAAATCCCCTTTAAACACTCCCAAACCTTGGGAAAGTTAAGACTCAGCTCCACATGCAAACTTTTTGGCTCTGGTCTATCTGTTGTTTTCAACTCTTTTTTTAACTCCACATGTCATTATTTATGGCTCATTTCTCAAATCTGTACTCTATGAAGATCATGGAGTTGGACACATTTCTGTGACTAAACAAACAGTCTTGGAACTCCCTCTGCTAAATCATCCAATATAGGGCCAAATTCTGACTGTTTTGCATGGGTGGAATGGGGGTCAGGAGAGGAAAAAGCACAGAGGACCACATTTTCAAAAGAAGTGAGGATCTGATTTTCAAAAGTGCTCAGCATCCAGCATCTTCCATCATGACGCTTACAGTGTATTTTCATCCTGGCTCATCACCCGACATGCAAGTTTGTTGCCCATTGACACATCCATTAGGAGTAGGGAAAGAGATGAACCCTATGCACCTTTGAGCAATAGGCAAGAGGTATGACTAATTTACCCAGCCCTGTATATTAACTGATTAGTCAATTAATTAATCAATGTTGCCCACCGATGGAGAGCATTCATTTTGTAATGCCTGACTCAGATATGCATGTAATATTACCATTTTCCTCAATGGGAGGTTTATGAAAATATCCAGGGGCAGAATTTGGCCTGAGGTGTTTCATTCCACTATAGAAACCCATGGATGTTTTCATTCCTATCAATAAATTTTCCCTTTGAAGCTTGGGAAAGTAAAAAGTCAGGCATGTTGGGCTATTGCCCAACTTGAGAACAATGGGCAAGAAGAAGAATCAAGCCCGTTTCAATCTACACTTTGATTGACATGGAGGGCTGGTTCTATTAAACTGAGATCTGGTTAGGGTTCAGTGTATTTGGAAGTCTAGTTACAAAGCATTAAAAAGATTTTAACAGAGATTTTGTCAGCCCATCAAAGACAAATCAGGAGTGATTTCCCTGATGCCTCTGCTGAATTGGGTAAATTTCATTTATTGACTTCAAGAGCTGCGTGCTGGTAATTTTTCTCTCTGTCTTTTCCTCCAGAGGAATTTGACATGATCAGATCTACTCTGATGTTTCATAATCACATTTTCTTCTCCCTTCCCCTCTCCTCCTTTTTATGTGCAGAATGCTTTGAGTTTGTCACCAGACATTGAAAGTGTGTATGTGAGAGTCTATGAAAGACAGGATGGACCAAATTCAGAGATGAGTGTAAGCGAATCTAAGGAAGTCTAATTTGCTGTAATTTACACTTTCTTTCAGCCTCTTTGGCATGTAAGTGACACTAATTTAGATTCATTTAGGCTCTCTGAGGCTACATCTACACTAGGAGCTAGGTGTGTGATTCCCAGCTTGCATAGACATAATCACACTAGCTTTTATTGAGTTAGCATGCTAAAAATAGTAGTATAGCCACAGTAACATGGGAAGTGGTGAGTGACAGCACAGGCTGACCACCCTAAGAACAAATCAGGTTGTACCCTCATGGGTAAGTACTCAGGGCAGCTAACCCATGCTGCTGCTCACCAACGCTCATGCTACCAGAGCTACGTGACTATTTTTAGTGCACTAGCTTGATGAGAATAAATGCAAGTATGTCTACATAAGCTGGGAATCGCATCCCTACTTCCAAGTGTGGACATAGTCTTTCAGTGCCAGAATCTGCGTCATTTAAGTGGAATGGGAGGTTTTGTATTGATTTCAATGAGAGTAGGATTGGACATAGACTCACCTCTCAATATGGCCCACAGTATGTTCATGTGCTAGAGAAAAAGAATGTGTGTGTGTGTGTGTGTGTGTGTGTATCCACGCTCGCACGTGCATGCATGGTATGCACAATTTAAAATCCTCTTGTTTTAAATTGTTTGCATCACCACAGGGCAGTATTCATTCACTGGAGGATGTTTTCCATCAGACAAAATGGATCTGTCACTCAATGGATATGAGACGCCTCTGGGATCTCCTTATTTCAGTACATTTGTAATAAGTCTGCTAATGAGAGCTCTGTGACATATTCCCAATGAAACCAAAGAACATGCAATACTCACCAGGCCTCATCTTTCATTCTCTGCACCTTTACACCAGTGCAAAGGAGTGTTCTGATTTATTGGCATTTTGTACCCATTTGTCATTCTGCACTGGAGTTAAATGATTGCACAAGGTGAAGAGCAATGGAGAATGAGACCCACCATTTTGGAGTAGGGGAATCAGTTCACTCAGGTTTGCTGTTTTTAACAAATACTAGGCCCAGCTCTGGGTAAACTTGGGTCTGATTGATGGTGTTTGCATCAAAAGCATGAGGAACTTGCAGATTCACACGGATTTTGTGTGAAATCAGGTGAAACGTAGTGGTTTCTACTGAGTTGTGTGGTTCATTCGAATCTGAAATTCAAAGTGAAACTTAATGTTGAATTTCATGCAAAGGAAATATATTCTCATGAATCTCTGGGAACCAAAGCAACCATGTTTTAGGCATTTTTGTATTGTAATTATTAGTATTTAAAAAATATTTACTAACCATCATATGTTGAATATACTGAGATCCTTTCAGCTAAAGATCTCGAAGCACTTTATACAGGTGAGCATTATTATCTCCCTTTTATAGGGGAGAAAACTGAGGGCAAGCAAGATTAAGTGACATGCTCAATGTCAGGTTGAGAACCCAGGTCGTCTGACTCTTACTCTCCTGTACTAACCACTATCTGCATTGTCTCTAGTTAATTTACATGGACTTGCTTTTAGCCATGCTTATTAGGGCTATGCAATACTGCAGAAAACGTGCGTAACTTTTGTTTTTTCCATTACATTTCCTCAGTTTCTTAACTTACAATTTTCATCTTTGTGAAATGTGATTTCAAAACCAAGCAAAATCCCAAAATGGTGCATGTTTTCACAGTGCCAACAATTCAGCAATGTTAGCTTGAAAATTTCATTGAAACAGGATCAAATCTGAATTTGCAAAATGGCAATGTCATGTTATCACACTGATATTCTGAGCATTTTAGATTTTACTGAGAATATTTCACATACAGTGCCTACAATGCTTATTTAATTTGCTGCATATTATTTCTTATGTCCCGAGTACTGAAATAGTGAAGAGGTGAGTGGACACCATTTCTAAATCTCAGATAATATGAACCAATGTGCTGGAATCCCCCACCCTTTCCCAGTACGTGCTAGTTAAGGATATTATCCCAGATTGAAGCTAGATAGGCAGAATACAGAGATCCCCATGATGTAAAATGTAGCTTGCTGGCCTGGAGCAACTCTTCAATTTTTCACATTTATATGACACTAGGAGAGTAAGTAAGAGCCATGATTTTATCTCATGCCCTAGCAGCTGGAATTTACATAAGCTTATAGGGGTCCTGAAATCACAAATGCAAAGTGAAGTATTGCATATCATTACAATAAATCACTGCATGTCACAGAAGCCTAAAACTTAAATAAAGAGGGGCAGCTTTTAGAATAAATCTGATTGGTCATACATCACAACTAGTGAATAGTTTTGTTTTTCAGGATTCTAGATTATATGAATTATGACAATCTCCCTTTTTATTCTATCACGTCACATGCAGTTTTGTAGAGTTACCTCCATGAACTATGTTTAAGTTGGCTTTATGTCTCTGTCTATCTATCCTTTCTCCTTTTAATAATTGTGCAAAGCACATGTATAAAAATACTTTAACAACATTAGCTACTTAACCCTCCTAACCCTCTTGAGATGTACAGCAGATAGGTAAATATTGTCACTAGTCTCATTTTCTGCTGGAGACCCTGGAGTAAAGAGAAGTTGCATGGTTTGCCCAAGGCTGTAGAGAGAGTCAGTGTTTGAGCCAAAATAAGACAGCTCGGGAGACTGGTTTTTATCTCTCCACCTCTTTTTCCTTCTGTGATTTGAAGGACTGGATTTTTACAAACAATTGTGGCTCACACATGCACAAATGACCTTCTGTTGTTTATATTACAGTAGTGCCTAGAAGCCCCAAGCGAGATCAGAGACCCATTGTGCAAAGCAGTATGCAAACATCTTAGGAAGGGACTGTCCCTGCTACAGACAGCTTGCAAATGAGTGTATTGTCTGAGTCTTCTGGCTCAATACTGAACCTCCTGCAGATGATCTGAGAACCATGATTCTGCTTTGGTTGCCCAGAGAAACTGGCATGAGGCCAGAAAGCAATCTTTCCAATGAACGGTTTGAAGGATCATCACTCTGGGAACCTTTAAGAAGACCACGCCAAAGGGATTTATCCCCTTGAGATGCTGCCTAGGTGCAGACAGAACCACAGTCACAAAACACACACAGCCCTTTCTTTTGGATTTAAAGGTCATAAAGAAGAACTAGGGGCATAAGGAAGCACACAGCAGGACCTCCAGATAGCAAGGCCTATTATAGCTGAGAAAAGTGAAAAGTGGGAGCAACAGAACCAGGAGTTGCCTGTTAGCAGCTGCCATACGGTGCCAGAGACAGAAGTGGAGCAATGAGGAGGGCAGGTCAACATGGTTATAGGGATAAGGGCTGTAAAAGTACCCAAGTGACAGGTTTTGATGAAAAATGGACAATGAGTGACAACATTGCAGATCTGAGGCGAGACCAAGCTCAGAGAAGGCCTGTGGGATGTAGTATTCACCAGAGCAATAGAGAGCAGGAGGAGCAGTGACTAGAGTGTACAAAGATGTGCACAAGAGGAGCACACGGAGGGAACAATCCTCTTGGACTTTTCATAGAATCATAGAATATCAGGGTTGGAATGGACCTCAGGAGGTCATCTAGTCCAACCCCCTGCTCAAAGCAGGACCAAACCCCAACTAAATCATCCCAGCCAGGGCTTTGTCAAGCCTGACCTTAAAAACCTCCCAGGAAGGAGATTCCATCACCTCCCTAGGTAACCCATTCCAGTACTTCACCACCCTCCTAGTGAAAACGTTTTTCCTAATATCCAACCTAAAGCTCCCTCACTGCAACTTGAGACCATTACTCCTTGTTCTGTCATATGGTACCACTGAGAACAGTCTGGATCCATCCTCTTTGGAACCCCCTTTCAGGTAGTTGAAAGCAGCTATCAAATCCCTCCTCATGCTTCTCTTCTGCAGACTAAACAATCCCAGTTCCCTCAGCCTCTCCTCATAAGTCATGTGCTCCACCCCCAAATCATTGTTGTTGCCTTCCACTGGAGTAGCACCAAAACAAGTGGTGTGGCAAGAAGTGTGGGGGAAGACCAGAGTGGGCAAAGAGTGGGGAAGATCAATGTGGCAAAACCCACCATAGAAACCTATGCCGAGAGTAAAGACTGCTTTGCCTTCAAAGAGAGGGAAGGAACTGGCTGGCTGGGGATCAGTACTTCCAAAGCCAGAGCCAAAGACAAAAGGGCCGTAGGATACCGAGTGAGGAGTCCTGATGGACAAAGCTCTCCATGCACCATGTCAAACTACTGGATAGTCCTTGAGGGCCTTGATTTAGGACTAAACTAAGCAAATAGTGAGCTTTAGTGCCTAGAACATTTGTAGCCATTTCTCCTCTGCTAAACCCTAGCAAAGAGTGCTTTTCATATAGCTATAGATGCGTCTTTCATGAGAAACCACTATCTGCTAAGGCCTGGTATGTGAAGCTTATTCTTCCATTATTCCTGAGCTCATGGTATCTTTAGCCAGTCTACCAGACCTGCAAAAATCTACTGTACTGCAGTCCTTAGGCAGCTCCCCAAGCAGGGGCAGTTGCAACAGAGGTTCTTAGAGGAGATACAGGAAAGCTTCAGGGCTCTTCTTCAGGCACCACAACCAAGGAGCTTTATTTAGGATAAGAGGTGTGCTTATTTGAATGCCAATGCTTGAAATAGCCCCATGTGTGTATCACATGAGAGCATGCAATTTTCATATGTGCATGACTTTAGTATTTTTAATTCCATGCAAGGTAATACAAAATGTACCTCGTTCCATACCAAAAAGTTTCTATTAGGTTTAACCCCAGTCAGGTCTCACCTCCTTAGATACGAGTTATTTCTCATTGCCTTGAATCGATGAATGATGTGTGAACCATATTGTATAGTTCATTATGGTGTCTCTGATTATCCTAAAACAGGGTATGGATTGTGGATTAAAGGAGTCAATAAGTGCTGATCTCAGTGGGTTTAAATATATAATTTCCAATATGTATATATAATAGAAACACACAGTTTAAAAACCTTTTAGGCCAGTGAATGGTTGAAATGTCAGAAGTTCTGTTCTACGCTGCTTTATAGGATAACAGAATGAGATTACATGTCTCTTTAATACTGTGGTGAATTCTCCCTTATTAGTCTGCTCTCATTACATTGCATGCTATTTTCCAGCATTCAGTGGAATCCTCTTAAATGTAACCCTATGAAATGAATAGAGCCGTTAAAATAATTCTGTTTTGGTACAATGGGTTTTTTTCCATTAATAGCTGGGGTCTTCTACATGTTTGCAAGGGTATAGGAGGTGTATGCCTTCCATCTTGTGATCTGTTAATCATTTTAAAGGGCATTGCAGTATATACAGTAACATGGTATTGCACTGGTATTTCAGTAAAGAGAAAAACAACTCTGGATAATTAAAATCCATTAAAAGATGAAAGATAAGGGGTTCTCTTGTAGCTCTCTCACTCTTACAAACAGCAGATTCTGCTCAGATTTTCAAAAAAAGCTCAGGGCCAGATTTTCAAGTGCTCAGCACCTACAAATGGTGCTCCACACACAATAGCACCAAACAAGAGACACGCCGCCAGATTTCCAAAAGAGCTCAGCACCCAATGTGCAGAGCCCTTTGCAAAATCTGGCCCCATGAGGATCAGAGACTGCTGCTCTCTGATCCATGCACCCAGATTAAACTGGGAGTTGCGCATGTATCGCTAATGGTACAGTTTGGCCTTCGGTGTTTTGAAGGGAGTAACAATGAAAAAACCATCCTCGTATCTGAAGAACACAAGAGTCAGCACAGGGAATCCAAGAGGTATCAAAAGGGAGCATATTAATATTGGTTTTGAATGTAAGAGCTGTTTTAATTAAGGTTCTGTGTGTATGAAGAAACTGGAGGACGGAGGTGGGGGGAAAGGGGTATAGTTTCTTGAATGGATAATGGCATGTACTAGTACTCGCTAGTCTTTCTCATCAAGATGATCTCCCAGGAAATGAACATGCTCCCACTGAAGTAACTGGATCATTCTGTTACAGACTGAAGGGAGACACGATAACAGATTTCAAGTATGTAAAAGGTTGTTACAAGGAGGCAGGAGAAAAATTGTTCTCCTTAACCTCTGAGGATAGAAGAAGAAGCAATGAACTTAAATTGCAGCAAGGGCGATTTAGGTTGGACATTAGGAAAAACTTCCTGTCAGGGTGGTTAAGCACTAGAATAAATTGCCTAGGGAGGTTGTGGAATCTCCATCATTGGAGATTTTTAAGAGCAGATTAGACAAACACCTGTCAGGAATGGTCTAGATAATACTTAATCCTGCCATGAGTGCAGGGGACTGGACTAGATGACCTCTCAAGGTTCCTTCCAGTCCTCTGATTCTCTGATTCTGTGTTTGCTATCTTGTACAGAATAAAGTTAGGGTGTTTCAGTTTGAAGCACACTTTAATTACCTTCCATATTCCAAATGGATCATATTAGGGACTGTGTGGTATATGAACATTAATAGGAATGTCCTCACATGAAGAAATCCAGGCTGTAACTCAGCAGAACAAGCTCCACCACCTTTCAGAAAGGAAAAGGGTAGCATTTTTGCTCTGTGTGCTGACTATTCTGCTTCCACAGCTCCATCTTAATCCAAAATGATATTTTAACCCTCCGCCTGCTGATCTCTGCTCTTCCTGGTGATCTTGTGATGTAATGTCATGATTGCATTATCATGTGATCTTGTGGCACCACCCAACCATGATGCAAAAAAGTCAAAGGCCTGAAGCGTTTTCCCCAGCTGCAGCTCCTGAACCCATGTCCACCATCATTCATAAGCTCCCCGTGCAGTTCAGACCCACTGTATCCCATGACAGTGTTAAGAGTTATATTTTCTCTGCTGATTTATTAAAAAAAAAAAATCTTATACTAGCATGAAATTCCTTTATCTGAAGAGAATGTTTTCTGGTTGATGCATGCACAACACTATAACAACTTGTTATAAACAAATACTTCAAGAACCGTTTGGGGTCTATATAGTTGTGGAATGTGGCCCTACTTCAACATACCAGTTTATTTCTGCCATGTTTCTGTAGAGTGCAAGCATCATTACATTAATGAGCATTGCACATCAGGATTGGTCTAATAGTGCGGATCTAGTGTGGTTTTTGAAAGACCAGTTCCTGTCTTGGCATTGTCCCTACTGAGGAGAATTACACTGTCAGTCAAAACACATTTCTCATTCCCCTGAAAGGTAGCACCATGTTTTGTCTGTTTTTGTCAGGAAGACAAACTGAAGGTGAAATTATTTCATCACTAAATTGCCGGTTTAAAAATGGGAAGTTTCTTCAAAGAAAATTCACACAAAAAAATAGATCCTATTTTTTGGTTGAAAACTTTCAATATTAGATTTTTTTTTGTTTGACCCGCTTAATAAATTGATTGGATTTTTCCACAGAAAATGTGCCTGTACTTTTCATTAAAAGAGGAAAAAATCTAATTTAGCAGCTCTGTAAAATATACCTACCAAAAACAAAGGAAGAATTTCTTTGAATACTGGGTCTGGAGTGACAGGGAGATGAATAAACACAGGAAGGCTGTTCCAGATGACATCATTACACCAGCCATAGTGAGATTATATGGAGGTTCATAGAGGCTGATTAGTATAAGAGGCCGGAAGGGGAGCAGAGAGTGTGAAAAGGTCTCTAAATTGGGCTGGGGCAAACCCATAGGGGATTCTAAATGAGTTTCTCCAGTTTTAGGTAAGAATTTGACAAAAATCAGACTTTCATGCCAGGCACAGAAAGCTATTTCAAAATTGGACAGGAGTCTGGAGGAGCTGTGTAAGTCGATGAAAAATATCAGTTGACAATCATTTTTAGCAAACAATAGGTGGCATGGATATTGTCTGCTTTCCTTTAATCACTGCTCTAGAAGACCTTTTCACATGTGTGCCACAATTTCCCCAGGAGCTATCATTCTCCTTTATTTAAAAAAAAAAAAGATAAAATCACTCCTGGTTTTTTTAGCTCAGCCACATTATGACACAGCTGACAGCGTTATGTTTCTACTCTGTAGGTTCCTGGATGTTGACAAAGTTGAGCAATTTTCTGTGGTTCAGATCATTTCTGCCATGGGACAAGCTCCAATATCTCATTAAGTGAACAACATGTGAATATAACCACCTACAGTGCTGGTTACATGCACATAGTGCATGGTGCCTTGCATGAAAACAGATGTTGGGGAATCTGCCTGAGTGAAATAAGCAAAGAAAGATTACCTCCATAATGAGCTAAAAATTAGTTATGTGCCCTCTTAAAGGGATTATGAAATGTTTTGTCCTCTCTCAAAAAAAATACAGAGCCTTAGTGATACAAAATCACTCATTGCAGTGATGTCAGATATCTGCTTACTCAGTATCCTATATATAAACCCTTTAAGAGACAAATTCAGAGGTGAGTTTAAATCAGTGATACTCAGACTGAGGCTTGGGAGACTCAAGTGGCTCTTTAATGTGTCTCCCCTGGCTTTTTGCAGCACATGATATTAAAGCAGTGTGTGATTTAATTATTAACTTATCTAAGTTCTTAACCAATCAGGATGCTTTTGCTATGTTATTAACCAATTGTAATTGATAAAATAATATTACTTGGTCAGAATAACCAAATATATATATCTATATGGCAGGGGTGGGCAAACTTTTTGGCCTGAGGGCCACATCTGGGTATGGAAATTGTATGGCGGGCCATGAATGCTCACGAAATTAAGGGTTGGGGTGCGGGATGGGGTGAGGGCTCCAGCTGGGGGTGCAGGCTCTGGGGTGGGGCTGGGGATGAGGGGTTGGGGGTGCAGGAGGGTGCTGGGACATGAGGTTGGGGTGTGGAAGGGCGTCAGGGATGCAGGCTCAGGGCAGAGCTTACCTCAAGCAGCTCCTGGAAGCAGCAGCATGTCCCCCCTCTGGCTCCTACGCAGAGGTGGGGCCAGGTGGCTCTGCACCCTGACCCATCTGCAGGCATTGCCCCTGCAGCTCCCATTGGCCCTGGTTCCTGGCTGGAGCACTAGAGTGGGGCAAGCCCCAGACCCCACTCCTCGGCAAGAGCTCGAGGGTTGGATTAAAACGTCTGAAGGTCCGGATGTGGCCCCCGGGTCATAGTTTGCCCACCCCTGATATAAAGGCTGTCAAGCGCTTAAAAAACTTAATTGCGATTAATCATGCAACAATAATAGAATACCATTTATTTAAATATTTTTGGATGGTTTTATATATTTTCAAATATATTGATTTCAGTTACAACACAGAATACAAAATGTACAGTGCTTACTTTATATTTATTTGTGATTACAAGTATTTGCACTGTAAAAAAACAAAAGAAATAGTATTTTTCAATTCACCTAATACAAGTACTGTAGTGCAATCACTTTATCATGAAAGTTAAACTTACAAATGTAGAATTATGTACAAAAAAGACTGCATTCAAAAATAAAACAATGTAAAATTTTAGAGCCTGCAAGGCCGATCAGTCCTATTTCTTGTTCAGCCAACCGCTCAGACAAAACAAGTTTGTTTACATTTGCAGGAGAGAATGCTGCCCACTTCTTGTTTATAATGCCACCTGAAAGTGAAAACAGGCATTTGCATGGCACTGTTGTAGCCGGCGTCACAAGATATTTACGTGCCAAATGCACTAAAGTTTCATATGTCCCTTCATGTTTCATCCACCATTCCAGAGGACATGTGTCCATGCTGATGACGGGTTCTGCTCAATAACAATCCAGAGCAGTGCGGACCAATGCATGTTCATTTTCATTATCTGAGTCAGATGGCACCAGCAGAAGGTTGATTTTCTTTTTTGGTGCTTTGGGTTTCCACATCAGAATATTGCTCTTTTAAGACTTCTGAAAGCATGCTCTACACCTCGTCCCTCTCAGATTTTGGAAAGCTTTTCAGATTCTTAAACCTAGGGACGAGTGCTGTATCTAACCTTAGAAATCTCACATTGGTACCTTCTTTGTGTTTTGTGAAATCTGCAGTGAAAGTGTTCTTAAAATGAACAACATGGGCTGGGTCATCATCCGAGACTGCTATAACATGAAATATATGGCAGAATGCGGGTAAAACAGAGCAAGGGACATAAAATTCTCCCCCAAGGAGTTGAGGCACAAATTTAATTAACGCATTTTTTTTTAATGAGCGTCATCAGCATGGAATCATGTCTTCTGGAATGGTGGCCGAAGCATGAAGTGGCATACGAATATTTAGCATATCTGACACGTAAATACCTTGCAATGCCAGCTACAGAAGTGCCATGCGAATGCCTGTTCTCACTTTCTGGTGACGTAAATAAGAAGAGGGCAGCATTATCTCCTGTAAAAGTAAGCAAACTTGTTTGTCTTAGTGATTGGCTGAACAAGAAGTGGGACCGAGTGGACTTGTAGGCTCTGAAGTTTTACATTGTTTTGTTTTTGAGTGCAGTTATGTAACAAAAAATAATCTACATTTGTAAATTGCACTTTCACGACAAAGAGATTGCACTACAGTACTTGTATGAGGTGAACTGAAAAATACTATTTCTTTTGTTTATCATTTTTACAGTGCAAATATTTGTAATCAAAAATAATATACACTTTGATTTCAATTACAACACAGAATACAATATATATGAAAATGTAGAAAAACATCCAAAAATATTTAATAAATTTCAGTTGGTATTCTATTGTTTAACAGTGTGATTAAAACTGTGATTAATTATTTTTTATCGCAATTAATTTTTTGAGTTAATTGCGTGAGTTAACTGCGATTAATCGACAGCCCTAGTCAAAACTAAAAGTAAATGAAACAATGAATTCACACTACTGTGGCTGTTTTGGGTAATATTTATTGCAAATTTGGCTCCTGAACCACTGAGGTCTGATTATCACTGGTTTAAATAAATCCAGATAAAATATTCAGAATCTCTTAGACTCACTCTTGAGTGTGGTTCTTACTATCTGACTACTAGGAAATGGTATCACCATTGGGATTTTTAAACAAATTAATACAAAATAATTATAGTCTATCCTAATGATTAAAGCCAAATAATAGTTATTTTATAGATTGGCTATTTTCAATATTTTTCATTCTGTTTTTAGAGATATAGGACAGAATAATTTTGCATAACTACATTTTATTCCTATTTGTCTTAAAGTATTTTGTTCTGTTGATGTTCACTGCTGTCAAAACAGCTGCTATGTTCTACCCCAGAATTAGCTACATGTCCATGGTAGTGGCTGAAGTTGTGTTCCTCATAAGGATATTGTGAGGCTTTGGCCTGCATTCTGTAGAAGATCAGACTAGATGCCCATCATTGCAATTCTGACTTCACATGGTTGAAAATATTACATTTTTTTCCTGTAGAAGGGGTTTGTGGTAGGGAAGCAAGCAGAAAGGGGAGAAAAAATGGGGAAAACCAGTTTTAGGGGTTTTTACCACTGTCTTTTTTTTGTTCTACCTCTTTCCACCTTATTCAATTGAAAGAAGGGTGGATTAAAAAGGGGTAAAAAGTGGAGGGAAACCCACTTTCACGCACTTTTCTCTCACTTTATTATTCAGCCTCCTTTTTTTCCCTGATGGAAAGGCCAGATGGAGGGTTTTTAATAGTTTAAAAAGTGAGAGAAAGTGTCACCTTTTAAACTTCCTCCCCCACTCACCTTCCCCATGTTAAAAAGTTTCTAAACAAGTGCAAAAATGGTTCCCACCCACCACCACCACTTAGTCTTACTTTTTTAAATCTTTCCCTCTCTTTTTCTGGGGGAGAAGGACAGAGAGTAAAATCTGAGAGACATTGGGCATTTCCACACAACTGCTAACTGCAAAGCTTCAAAACTACCAACATGTTTTAGAATTTTAAAAATGAAACATTTAATGACTAAAAGAAATGTTTCCATTTTTGATTAAACATTGTTTTTCAATAAAAAAAAAAAGTGTTGAAAAATTTTTCTTGAATTTTCCCCCATCAAAATAAATAAATATGCTAATCTATTTCCTATTTCTACTGTTTGTATTAAATCAGTCATGTTTCATGGGCCAATTCTGCAACTTGCTGCTTAAAACAAACAAAACAAAACAAAACAAAAACCCCAAACAACTTTTGATTTGCTTCAATGGGAGTTAAAAACACTTCAGGGCTTTAGGAAAGAGGCCTGACCAGTTTTGAAAGCACTCAAAGATGAATGGCTTTAACTAATACCTATGAGTTTTCAGACGTTCCTTTTAGTTATAATGTGATCCTCAATGCACTTAGTAACTTTTTAAAAAAAAAGATTGTGTATTGTGACAATAATAGCAGAGCAAACTCTACCACTAAAAAGGCTAAATCAATTGTTCGTACTTCAGAAAGTCACATTCCATTGATCTGACATCAGAAAAATCAACTGGGATAACTTTAGAACATTCAGACATGTCAGATACATGAGCATTCTGGGAAGTGGAGCTCGAATGACTTTGGTTAAAAACCCTAGGACAAATTTCTGACATACATTGAAGTAATGGAATTACCCCAGGGATGAACTTGGTCCGTTGTCTCTACAAATGACTAAAAATCCCTTTATTTTGACCCATTTTTTTCAAATGGCTGTGCCTGAAAAAATTCTAACGCACCAGTTGCACCTGTGCATGTCTGCATTTGGGCACACAAACTAGGTCACTGTGAATACAAACAGGTAGCCAAGTCCTTAAATAACAAATCTGTGCTTGCAAAGGCAAAGATTTTAAAGTTGCCACTGCAGTGCCAGCTTATTAAAACCTAGCTTCTATGGTAACCGTTTAAATAGTTTTCAGCATTTCAAGCACATTTACACTGATACAGGTTTTAGATTATTGAAAAGTTTTGAAACTTAAAAATAGTCTTAGGTTATGTCGTGTAGGGGGAGAAAAAAAGCAAATAGGAGGAGCCACAAGGAAGAAATTCCAGCCCAAGATCAAGGTGTCTTGAGCGCTATTCCTGTAGTTTATTGAAAACCAGAAATCTTTGTTTTAAAACTAAGTCACAACGTTGTCACACCTATTGGCTGTCTGCTGACATGCTCAATTGATTCCATTGGACTAGACAGAGAAGTAAATGTCTGCTAATATGGATCCTACTGGAGGATCAGAGCCCACTTCATTTTAAATAACCCAAGTACTTGAAAGAAAAGATCTGAAGGCTCTAATTCAGCAAAGCATTTAAGCACAAGCTGAACTTCAAGTACATGGCTGATACCATCCCTATCGAAGAACACAGCTGAGTATGTGCTTAAATCCCATTAAAGTCAATGAGACTTCAGCACATGAGTAAAGTTCAGCATATGCTTAAGTACTTTGCTGAACTGGGGCCTAACCATTAAGGACGTGATAAATCTTATACTGTTTACATAATAAATATAAACAAATTATGCCAGATTTTTAGGTAGCATAAATTGTCATAGCTCCATTAAAGTAAATTGAGCTACACTGATTTACACCAGTTGAGGATCTGTCCCATTATTCTTATCAAGTGCAAAGAAATACGTCACTAGAACAAAACAACCTTAACTCTGACCCTTTTTGTATATTATTTTTATCTTGATTACAATATCAAAATAAATTTTTAAGGGATACAGTCCATTGAAAAATGTGTCTTGTGTATATATTTATCAAACTGACAGTGAATGTTTTGGTAAAGTATTTATAATTGCTGTTTCTTAAGAATATTATTATATGTCTAGTTCAAGAGGAAAAAGCATATAACTGTTGATTTATGGTAAATTTATGTATGTATGTGGGCTTGGATTGGAAGCTGATCAATAAGTGTCATTTAATGTGTACATATATAATTTTTATAGTTCTTCTTTTAAAGGGGTTTATGTTGTGTTATATTTTGAGATTGCTGAGAAAGAAAGCTATTTTGGGTCAGTGTTAAGCTTGTTATGTTGTGATGAAATATGCATTTCTTTTACTTTGTGCTCGATAAGAATAATACATGTATGTTTATTATGTAGGCACTGCAAGATTTATGACATCTTCCACAATTGATGTCTTTGCTTTTAAGTGCTTGGGTTTTGTAAATGATCTGATAAGTAAGTGTATTGTTGTTACTTAGCAGCCTTAATTGGGTTTTGAGACAACGTTTTGATTTTGGACTTCCCCAGGATTTTGGGAGGGGGGGTGACCTCTTATTTCCCCTTTTTATCTAGTTAAAAGAAGATAAAGATTTATCTTTTACATTTTAAATACAGAGAATAGATGTATTAACAAGAAAACCACGTCCCAGACAGCAACCACCAGGTTTCCATGTTGTTTAGAAAAAAATTTCCTACATGTGTCAGCACAATGTATATAGGAAAATTGTCCCTGCCTCACACGATCTAACTTTAACCTTTCAATAACATATAAATCTAATGCAAATTTTATTCAAACATTCTTTTTGAGATGCTCATGTTCGTGAAAGTGAAGGATTAGTGACCGTGGCTTGAGCCCGGCATAATGCACACAAGCACTGGCAACAATGTCGTAAGCCATGCATAGCCATGACTCACAGCAGATCTCAGCCTCTCTTGAACTGAAACTGCCAAATAAAGTGATGAGCAAACACCAACTAAGGCGCATCATGGACAAATCACCATAATCATGTGCATTTCTGAGCACAGAAGACAGGCACTGCCAAGTGAATAGGCCAAATACAGCAATGCACTAGGCCACTTCAACCTGTAAGGTGGGATTTTTCCAAAGCGTTCAGTAGCACTGGCCTAATGCTGCTTCCTTTGCAGAATGCACTCAGCAGTGGCCTGATGGCTCCCATTGAAATCAATGGCTAAGCTCCCACTGATTCCAAACTGTCATCAAATTTCTGCCCTTGTCTTAGCATTGAAATTGATTTTCTTTTATAATTTCCATAATTCTGCAACTCTTCGGGTGCAATTTATGAGGTCACATCCTGTAATCATGGCTATGATCCTTAAACAATTATTCATTCTGATCCTTCTCACGTTTGTTTGGTTTTTGCTATATTCACAAGGGTGACACACTTGTATCCTTTATTTTCATACGGTGGTTCATTCAATACTTTTGTCAGGTGTAATTATATCCAGCTAATGAGCAGATGAGTTCTGAGCCTAAACTAAATAGTGAAGAGATGGGTATGCATATCCCTCACACAGAGACAGAACTTTCTCATTCGCTGAGGAGTAAAATGTTCCCATTTCCTGTGTGATCCAAAACACGTCAGCAAAAGCAATAGCTGTCAAAAAGAAAACAAAAATCTAGGACCTGATTCTACAAGTGCTCCACAGACAGAGGGCTTAGAGGATCAGGCTCCTAATGTTACAAAAAGATAAGATAGGGGGAAAAACAGCCTTAGGATTTTGTCCGTTCGTTAAGTTTTTGCTTCTAGCAGAGGCCCCAGTTCAGCAAGGTACATAAGCTCACGGATACCTTTACTGAGTGGTCCTGAAGACCATGAGGAGCAGAGTTACACTACTCTTGGTTACAATGGTAGAAATCCAAAACTATTTCACTTAAGCCTCACTTAATAGCATCATGCTAGATTTGCACAGGTAATTGACAGCAGAATCTGGCTCTCTTTCTTTCTTTCTTATAGACTACTGTCCCAATGTACATCAGCATTTATGCAGGACAAGCCTTTTTTTTTTTCATCTCCTTGTTATATGTGAGTTATGCTAAAGGGAAAAGGGTGTGGGGTGGCTAAATGTTGGAGCTCCTAAAGGTGTAGCATCTAACAGCTGCTCAGGAAATCTCTCAGCCGAGTTGGGAAGGGCAGGAGAGGGAAGGGAAGTACAAAAGCTGCTACCTATTCACTGTGGCCAAAGGTGTTTCCTTTAGTTCTTCTTCACTAAATGGGGATGGGGGTGGGGGAGTGGAAAATCAGTCCAGAGTAGCTGCTGTAAAAAAAACAAATAATCCAAACATGTCAATGTGATGCTAATTACAAGACAAGCTGTTTCACAGGGTGGCAGGGAGAATTAACCCTTAATCCAACTAGCTACACTCCAAAATTGACAGGAGAAAGATCATTTTGTTGCTCTTTCAAGTAAATGATTTTGCTGAAATCTTGTGAGCACAAAGTATTTTAAAGTGTACGCACAAAAAGGCATGCACCCTGCTATGGGACCACAACAGCTAAAGTGAATGCTCTACACACTCTTATTCATGAGCACATGCAAACTTTGTATGCTGTACACAACAGGGGTCTGCCCATGCCTACATTGTGTAAATGGGAAAGTCCACATGCAGTTTGAAAATCATGGTCTCTATATTTTGGGAAATAGATTACAAACTAAAACCAATATTTTAAAAAGGATGGATGCAAACAGGCATGCACCCGGGGGCACGCAGCTCAGGGATTTATATCCTCGCAAACCTTTGTGTAACTGAGATTTCATAGGAAAGCAAATTAGGGGTTGGTAGTGTGTATAACCACTAGTCAAGCAGTTGGGTTATACTCCATAGGCTCCTTAGTTCCTTGAGCAAGTTCCTAAAACTCTGTATTTTACTGGTACTCAATGGAATCACATCAGTCACTGTATCTAGTTCCACTGAGTTCTGGCAAAATATCTGCTTGTGGTGTGAAGAAAGATCTATGACAAAGGTGTTCCTTTTGTCCATCTGGCTCCATCAGGGGAGTAGCCTGGGTAAACCTCTTCCTTAATCAAGGTGCAGTTTGAACCCATACTGACTGGCCCTTTGCCTATACTACCCCCCACTACACACAAATACCATGCTGACAACGGACCTATAACGTTCCATGGGTAAGGTATATAGGCCTGATTCGCCTCTCACTTACATCAACATATCTGCATTAACTTTCACACTCCTGATTTTCACCAGTATAACTGAGGGGACAAGACCCACGGTATAACCACCAGAGCAGCAGGTACAGCTAGAGAGACCTAGCAGGGCTGCTAAGAAAAGGCCCAATCTTCCCATTTAAAACCTGCAGCCAGCAACAGCACAAGGAACATCCCCAAGCAAATGAAATATTGCAGGTCAGGTCCCACAGCCGAGCCATCCTCAGGCATGCATAATCCTCAGTGATACAAATGCACACGCATATGGAAAGAAGAGACACCCCCCTTAGAATATGTTCTGCTTATGCTCTGCCCTGTGGAGAGGAATACAAGCCCACGCCCAGTTTCCTTTTCTTGTGCAGCTGGTGTTTTTGGCTGCGGTGCTTGGTTTATACCAGGTTCTCTAGGAGGAAGGCTCCAGAGGAGTGTCTGGCTATTCGCAGAGTTACACAAGCTCTGGAAACATGTTTTAAAAAAAAAAAAAAAAAGAGAGATGCTTTTTTGGTGGGTCATTGGATTTTGTTTTGTTGGCGACGTGTTGCAGCCTGTGGAAGCATTAGAGGTAAGCAGGAGTCTATTGTCAGCACTGAACTGGGAAAGCAGCTTTTACTGTCAAACAGCCTTAGTGCTCTTTTTGAAGCAAGACATCAGAGAAGCCCCCTGCTCCCCACTCCCCCGTTTGAGTGTCTTTTCTCTGTGTACTTGTGGCAGCTTATAGAGTGACTAACAAATTATAGACTAAAGCCCACGAAAGCTTATGCCCAAATAAATGTGTTAGTCTCTAAGGTGCCACAAGGACTCCTCATTGTTTTTGCTGATATAGATTAACACAGCTACCACTCTGAAACCTTCTCTGTGTGGTGTCTATAAGTCCCACAAGAATCATGCAGTCATGGCCTAGGGAGAACAGACCCCCTTAGAGTTTATTACAGAAATCCGGCCTTTTTGCTTCAGTGATGGCATAAAGTTCCTGTGCAAACCTTTGTTGGCTATCCTGCTGTAATGCTAAAGCTATAAAGCCCATACCCATGACATTTCACATGTGTGGGGAATTAGAACAACACAAGTCTTTTTTCAATATAGATTTTAATGAGTGTAGGTTTTACAGTCCATTTTAAACAGCAACATTACATTTTCTTTGTTAGGATGATTTCTTTTTTGCGCTGAGGAATAAAAAACAACAACGTTAGAGCCATGGGACAGCTAGAATTTGAAGGCCAATCTGCTGGTTTCTCACAGGCTTAATCTGGGAGTGAATATTTCCATACTAATATCTGTTGTTTATACGGTGCCATTCATTCTAGAAGATCTCAAAGCACATTACAGACTTTGAACTAAATTCTATCCCAAAATCTAGAGCAGAATTTGGCCCTTTTATACATAAGAATCAATTCACCCTCCAAATAAAATGTTAGTAGCCAGGCAGAGAACTGGTACACAGCTTAGTGCACAGCTGTAGGGGGAGCGAGGATTTTGATCAAGGACACCTCTGCAGATCACTTATGAAAAGCACTATGGAATCTTTAATCTCCACAATGAGCAGACACAACAGTGGGTGTTAAGGTGTCACCTACAAGGCCAACACTGGCTGTATAGAAATCAATGTATCTACCGCGAAAGTATGAAGGGCTGAATCACCTTGTCAGGAATCGAACCTATGGTTCCAGGGAGTCTAGGTACTGCAAATCTAACAAGTAGATAGATCACTTTAAAGGCCTGATCCAGCAACTGTCAAAGTCAGTCAGGCTTTTCACTGTCATTTGGATCAAACCCTAAACTAGCCCCTCCACCATAGTGTCAGTAACTGGCCTGTTTGATTTCTTTCTATAGTGAGCTTTCAGCAGCGACACTGCACTGCGAACTGGACTCTGGAAATGCAAGTGCCTCCTTGTTATACTACTTTGCTGGAAACATTTATGAGAATGTTTGTGGAGAGGCAGGCTGCAGCCTTCCAATTACTGCAAACTGCTTTATGTCACACAAGCCCTGGGCCTGAAATCCCTTCCAAACTGAAGCAATCAGGAAGAAAAACAATCTTTTAAAAGCTTCAATAATCTTAAATTGTCCTGAGCTGCACACGCCCAAATAATGTGTACTGCCCCAGTTGTGCTAAAAGAGTCCCCAAAGTGCCCTATGGATAGTGGATAGGCCTCCAAAAACTGGCACCCACTTTGGCCTATAGACAGAAATGTACATTCCTCTCTCTCTATAGTAGCACACCACTGTTTGCCCCATGGCACACTATCTCATTACAACATCCCCTCTGCTGGTGGGGTGGGGTGTTGGAGAACATGCATGCCACTTAATGAATATGCAAATGTGTCCATATTATTCCCTGAACTAAAACAGGTTACTTGTGTAATTCAATGATACTTTGAAACGTCCGAAGCAGGAAAAGGATTTTCTGCCATATCCCCAGCAGCATCTTCACATTTAAAGGGCTTTTTGCTTTAAAAAGGGAATATCCCCCTTTTTGAAGTCCCGTGTATACATTCCTGGAGCCAAATTCCAACTTTAAGGTATGTGAGTGCCACTCCCATCAAATTTTGTCCATATGATCCATAAGCAGCAGACCAGAATGAGGCCTATTTGCATTGGTGGCTGTATTACAGCAAGCAGCAAGTGCTAGTAGGTGTTTCCCAAGAACACATGGTGCATGAAGAAGGTGGTGTAATGCAAGCTGATAGATAACAATTTGTGCTGGGCAAGTTTCCAGGTGAGAAGTTGGGAGTGTTAAGGGGTGCAATACCCAGCCCAACCATGGAGATCTATAGAGGATCAAAGGGTATATTCATGTAGGTACAAAAGATCAGAGAGGACTGATATAAAGCCTACTGGGGTCAACTGAAGGACCACCAGTGGCTTCCATGGACTTTGAATGAGCACCACCTAGGCTGCTCTCCCACCTGCCCACTAGCCGTTCTCATGCTGATCCATGAAGTGGCTTTGACATCAGAGCATTTTGCTCTTCCCAGTTCATGGAAAGGAGGATATGAAAAGGGGAAATGGCAAGTTCTGTAATAATGTGTGTTATTCTGTCTCTTGGCACCCTGTGTTGGGAAGGAAATAAGTCAGCTAAACTGACGTTCTCTGGACTGAATGCCTGGGACCCACTATATCAGAAAGGAAGAATATAAATCTAAATTTTGATTTGAATGCAATGGTAGAAAAAAACAAAATCTCACACCCTTGGAGCCTGAGTAACTGTAAGTCCCAAGGTGTATTCCCTTGTCCATATGTCTGGGTGAATAGACACCCCTTTTATCTAGAGTACTGGGCAAAGCTAAAAGCTCAGGACAGTGAAAATGCAGCAGGTTCAGGGACCATCCAGAAGCTGAGACACCTCTTCTTGAAGGAATGGCACACAGGATCCAGAGAGGATTTCACATGGTCTGAGTTGGGCAGACCAGTTTTGCTAAGTTTATTACTTTTAAATTGTTCATTTAAATTTACGTAAGGTTAGATTCTGACTTTAAGCACAGCCCTGAGCAAGGGGTAGCGTGCAAGCGGCACCATCCTGTGAATAGCCCCAGGAGGCGTGACATACCTCTGAGTCACCATTCCTCCCTTGCTTCCTCCTTGCTCAAGTGGCAAATTACTGCCAGCCTTTTCCAACAGTATATTAGGACATCCCCATGTTGGTTCAGCTGCACTAGCCAGTGAGTAAAGCAAGTGGAGCCAAAACTCTTCCCATTCCCCACCCATCCACGCCCATTCCCCACACACTTGCTTCAGCCATCTGCAAGTTTGGGAGTAAATGAATGTGCATCATCTTCTTACTCCTACATACACATGCCCAAGGCCGGGGGAGCCCATGCAAAGGTATAAGAAGGATTCTTAATCCATGGACAATGTACAGGTCTGAACACATGGTTGGAAATGCAGCAAAGCCTCCTGTTGAGGATCAGACACTGGATAAATAAGGAGGCCAAACAATACTGTGTAAAAATAAAAAAATCTTTTAAAGTAGTGTTTTATAAGCAAATTGTTAGTGTATTACAAATTCATAGGAGGTCTGTAATAATTATTGGATAGTAATGTATAAAGAAGTCTACTTTAAAGATATGCACCAAGTTAAAACATGGTAAACTATTATTTTAATCATGCTATTGCTTGCAAAGTGACATTTCAATGAAAAGCGAGAGGATGCAAGCTGGGACTCTGCTAGCATATGCATTTAATATTAGTAAAATATTAGAAAAAGAGTAAAAGAAATAACAAATGATAGTGCATAGCTGTGAGCTCAATATAAATCTTTTTACATAGCAACCATCATTGGCTAAAATTTTGCTTATCAAAATCCATTTGATAATTATTTCTTTTGAATGAAAAATAGCAAACTGCTCCAGTCTCCACCATTCTGTGGCTACAGGTAGGTAGTGCAGGCAAAAGGTAGTGCAGGTGCATTGCCTCATCCCCCCTGCTTGTGGTCACTGTTACCCTGGAAACTCCGGGTAACAGTCACTAGAAACTGAATTTTCATCTGCATTTGTTCAGAATAACTACGTGGGATCACAGACCCAGATACTGAAAAATGCACACACAAATGTATGCACATAATATTCTTAAATTGGGATTTGCACATGGCAACTCAGGACTCCCACTTCTCTTTTAAAGTCTTTTGGCCAAAATATTGGAATTTTATCCACCGATTGCATCATCTCATCTCTGTTCTGTGAATTCCTTAAATGCATGGGAATTAGATCCCCCAGGCCTCTCTAGAATTCTGTTTCCCAGAAATTGTTCAAGGTGGCTTGGTATTCATTAGTAAAGTGATTTCCAGGTGTGAGGGTGGATTGAAATTAGAAGGAATCCGGATTCTCTGTTAACCATTTATGTGAGTGCATTGCAAAACTCAAGGTGTAGCACTTGGATGGGTTTTGTCATTGTGGTCTCTTTTAGCCATGATGGCATTGTCAGGAAACGTGTTATTTTGCAGATTTTGCACTTTGCTTTGGCAGGATCAATGTTGCATCCTGTAAAAAGCTTCCAGACAATGGTCCACCTTTTTGTTACTCATTTTCAGCAGTGACTTTCAAAATGAAGGCCTGGCACAAACTGCACATGATCGGCTGCAGTTGAATGCTGTCTAGTCGTTATATGTGACATGCGTAAGCATGCCACACATGGTGGCCTCACATCAATATTCTGTTAGCAGAAATGACCATGACACTATTCAATATTATTGTTGATTTTTGAAGCATTGTACGAGCAGATACAAATATCTCAAAATGGACTGGATTAATGTATGGAAAAATATGAATCCACGATTCATCACATCCATAGAACTATTTGTTCCGTTATTTATCTGTCCAGTACCAACAGGTTACATTGTACTGTATAATTGTGTCAAACACATAACAAGTCTCTGCCCTGGAGAGCTTACAGTCGGAAGGTAAGAGGGGATTTAGCATAATGAGCTAGTGATGCTCATGCTAGCACTCTAAAAATAGCTATATACATAGTGCTTTGAAGTTGTGGCTCGGGCTGGAGCTGGGCTCCGAAGCCTACGGTGGGGGGAGTCTCAAAGGCTGGCCTGTTGGGATTTCCTCTGTAAGATCTTTTTTCCCCCTTGACAACATTTTGGGATGGGGAGGCTGTTCAACAGCTCTCTCATATGTATCAAAGTTAATGCAACCTGTGCAAGAATCTGTAAAAGGACTTTTCAATTGTTTGGTAGTTGTACATTAACAAAAAATTTAAAAAATGATTCAACAAATGACACTGCGTGGTTCCAACTTGAAAGCAGATGAAGCTCTTCCATGCACAATTCATCTCATTGCCCTAACGACCTAACTTGTCTGGGTCAATTTGAGGCTTGCATACAGTAATTAAACTTTACCAAGATGGTAGAGCCAGTCCAGCAAACACAGATCCAGACCAAGTGTTTTTTGTGACTGAGGCCACAGTTTAAAATAATTAACTGTGACTTACATGCTGGTTACTCTAGTGTGATGTCAGCTTCTCCACACTGTTTATTTTAATTAAAACAGAAATTGTAGGTCTTGAGTGCTGGTAATTACAGCCCGTGGACTCAATTTACTGAGGCCCTAATTAACCTGCTATGTGTCTACCTGACTTGAGGTGTTAGTTGAAACATGACTGGTGCAATGGCATTATGTTGTCTGCAGTGATGGAAATACAGTAGTAAAGCATGACAGGCTCTGTGATGGGGTATCCATATTTTAAGCTATTCTGCATAACATCCCTTTCACTTTTATGTAGATTATCAGTTTCCTGCCCAGGACTTCTGAAATGACAGACTAGATGGGAAAAGTGATTTGATGAGAAATGCCCCTTTTCGCCTTATCTCTGATGTATGCACAGCAGCTTTGGAAACCTTATAACTTTGTGGTTCCAAATTGCACCCACACGAACGGACTGAACATTTTTCTGGAAGATGTTCATCAGCAAGAAGAGACTGCCTTCTTCATGCACTGGTTATCTCTCCCCTTCATTACTGAAATCTGCTTCTGGCTGGCCTCTTAATTCTTCCTCCTAAAAACTGTCCAAAATCCACCTTGCTACCCTCCCACTTCAATCAGACCTCCCTACAATATGAATCACTCCTTTGGCTTCCAGTATCATATTCAATCTATATTTCTCACCCTAAGTAATCTTGCCCCCACACCTGTATTTCTACTCTCATTTCCCCCTATTCCTCTTCCCACTCCAGTGATTCTTCCCAGTCCTCTTGGGTCTACCGCTCCCTTTGTTTCTCTTTCCCACTTTCAGTTTGTGACTTAAAGGCCTGATCTTACACACTTAAGTCAAATCAGAGTTTCGCAATGGACTTCAATGGGAGCAGGATCATGGTTTAACATGTAGGTAACATGCTGGCCTGCATGTTCAATAGTCAAGAAGTCACAGACCTCTGTCAGTGTAGAGCTGAGCTGACTACAAAGAGCCTATTGTTAATCTGTAAAATGTATGTTTCCTAAACGGGGCTTGTCTACACAGATTAGGATCTGCAGAATTTGAATCTACACTTTTAAGGCAAAAAATATGTACAACAAGGTACAAATTAGACCCCTAACTGCTTAGTTTTGCCATTTTTTTCCTTTGACAATTTTTTTCCTGTGCTCCTTCTTGTTTTTTTGGCTACATTTATTGCATTGAATCAAAGGGTTTTTGTTTGTTTTTTTTAGTTTCAAATAGTTATTTTAATAACGAATACATACAGAGATGGACACAGCCAAAGGGACAGCTCATCAGCTGCTGTAAATTGGTGGACCTCATCGACTTCATTGGAGTGACGCTGATTCACACCAGCTGTGAGTCTGGGCTTTAAGCTGGACTGGGGTCCCGCTTCCCTTTTTGCTTGCACCTCCTAAATGGCGTGGGAGTGTAAATCCAGGAATTTGGGCTTCTGCCTGCCTGATTTGTGCCTGCAGTCGGGTAGTTGGGGATATAAGTTCTGTGGATGCAAAAATGCCAGTGCATAATTTATGGGTTCTATTTGTGCAGTCAAAACAGAGGATGCTCTCGTGCAAATTTACACCAGAGACAATATATGTGAAACGATTACCATGTTTTTATTGTTAATTGCTAATCACGATCAGATATTAATTGCTTGCACCCTATATCAAACACTTTGTTCCCCACAGATTCCCATTATTATTTTTTCTCTATAGTTTGTCATCTAGACCTGCTTCAGTCCAGGAAAATGGAGATGGGGGGATACATTGTATATGTGTAATACATAATAGCTGATGTCTCCTGACACATTAATCTACACTCACAAGGAGAGACAGGCTAACTCCTCGGGGCTTTGCCACTATAACCCTCTCCTCCTCATTCATGAAGATAAATGCCCTAACGGAGATCAGCCGTCATGTATTCTTTATGCATGTGCCAGATGGCAGCCTTGTAAGATAGCTAGAGAGAAATCTTGGCTAAGAGGAACAAACAGGCTGGACTTTTATCAGCAGTCCTTTCTCAGGTGCTGAGCCCTTCTATCACGGCTGTTCATAATGCTTTATGAAATAGATGGGTCACAGGAGTTAGTCCAACCAGCATGCAGTTCATCCTCAGAAATTTGTATGAGTGCCACAGATGGTAACTGGGCTGGCTTAATCTTCCTCTAGTTATTAACATCACTTTCATTTGTGCATTAAGTCCGCACGTGCGAACGATTTCCCAAACATGTTGCAGAGGAGCATTTCACCGAGGATTATCATTAGTGAGGAAACAAATGTTGAGAGCAAAATGAGTTTTGGGGTTTTGAGGAACAAGTCTGTGATGTTATTTTGTCTTGTGCTTTTTATTTCCCCTTTTTCTAAAGGGTCAGGTTCTGGTACCCTTACTCATGCTGAGTAGCACCTAACTCCACAAGTGGCCACGTTGACATCAGAGGGATAAGTCATGGAAAAGAGTTTGACACATGTTAGAGGATTAGAATATGGTGAAAAAAATGGCAAGCAAGGGTGATTTTCCAGGTTATAGAGACTTTGAAGTATGGGGGCTTGAAGCTGATTTTATTTACATCAACTTTACCCCCGTGCCACTCTACTAACTACAGTGGAATTGTCCCTGATTTACCCTGATGTGAGTGAAGAAATAAAGCACGATGTGGAATATTATACATGGAGTGCTAGACACAGCAGCAACAAGATTCCTGTAAATGTTGGACCAGACTGATATGCTTTCCCATATCAACCTGGCCCACTGCACTCCCATAGGACATTCACCTGGTAGGAAGGCAGCTTGTGGTACCAGTAAGAGTGAACTTGGGCCAGAGAGTTTTGTAAAGAGGTTTGAAGGTGCATTCTGCTGTTATTAAAGAGAAATTCAGCTATCCCTGGACGGGCTTCACTGGTTTTGTTGGTTTATTTTTAAATCATTCTTGTACAATGCCTAAATACTGTGGATGCTATCCTGTCTTCATTGAAGTCTAAGGCCAAATTCCCATTGACTTCAGTGGGGCCAGGATTTCACCCTAAACTGGTAGGTGGTCTAGAAATGCCTACAAATAGATTATATTAAGATACAACGGGGGGGGGGTCGATAGAGATTATAATGCTAGGTATTATTATTATTGACAGTTGTGAAATGCCCGTTAGAATGGAAAGATTACAACTTCTTGGCTCATACACAGAAAAGGCACCATAACCCCCCCCCGTCATTATTTCCTTTTTCAAAGGCAGGCCCAGCAAATTGAGACATCCAATTAGCAGGGTGCTCTGAGGTAGTTTGTAATAGAGAGTCCCTTGAAATGACTTGTTCCAGCTGTTCACAATACATAGGGTTAATACCATGCTCTGAAGTGTAGCCTGACAGAATGGAGTGTTATCATAGCACATTATGCCTGGAAACTGTTGGGTTGCTCTTACTGACCCGGATCAATTGGAAAGCAGTATCTGAATTAGCCTCTTGAACTGGTCTTCTTAGGGGTATTTACATGCCAGTGAGGAATGGGGTTGTTCAAAGCTATATGTATCAAGGCACAGCACTTGTAGATATGTGTGAAATAGTGTGAATTAGAGAATGCTGGTAATGAACTAACCCAGAATTGGCCCATACAAAAGAACATAATTGTGGCCATACTGGGTCAGACCAAAGGTCCATCTAGCCCAGTATCCTGTCTTCTGACAGTGGTCAATGCCAGGTGTCCCAGAGGGAACGAACAGAACAGGTAATCATCAAGTGATCCGTCCTCTGTTTCCCATTCCCAGCTTCTGGCAAACAGAGGCAAGGGACACCATCCCTGCCCATCCTGGCTAATATCCATTAATGGACCTATCCTCCATGCACTTATCTAGTTCTTTTTTGAACCCTGTTATAGTCTTGGCTTTCACAACTTCCTCTGGCAAAGAGTTCCACAGACTGACTGTGTTGTGTGAAAAAATATTTCCTTTTGTTTGTTTTAAACCTGCTGCTATTAATTTCATTTAGTGAGCCCTAGTTCTTGTGTTATGAGAAGGAGTAAATAACATTTCCTTATTTACTTTCTCCACACCAGTCATGATTTTATAGACTTCAATCATATTCCCCCTTATCCGTCTCTTTTACAAACTGAAAAGTCCCAGTCTTATTAATCTCTCCTCATACGGAAGCCGATCCATACCCCTCATCATTTTTGTTGCCCTTTTCCGAACTTTTTCCAATTCCAATATATCTTTTTTGAGATGTGGCAACCACATCTGCACACAGTGTTCAAGATGTAGGCATACCATGGATTTACATAGGGGCAATATGATATTTTCTGTCTTATTATGTATCCCTTTCTTAATGATTCCCAATGTTCTGTTCACTTGTTTGACTGACGCTGCACATTGAGTGGATGTTTTCAGAGAACTATCCACAATGACTCTAAGATCTCTTTCTTGAGTGGTAACAGCTAATTTAGACCCCATCAGTTTATATGTATAGTTGGGATTGTGTTTCTTAGGGTTCTTATTTTCTGGTTTGAAACAAACCATTTTGTAAAAGCTGTGCTCAGATTTGAGCCTCAGACGCTTACTCAAGAACCGGAAACTTTGTTCTGGGAATTTTTGTTTGTTCGTTTTGTTTTCTCGCGGTCTCGTCTATCCATATGAATTATTCTTTCCCTACTGAAGGGCCTATGTTTTTCCACAGTCATCTTCCCCATCACATTGAAGGGTTTGGCTAGTACCCCATCCCATTTGGCTAGCATGGATTAGTATGATCAGTGTTTATTCCAGCTTTCTGCTCCACTCTGACCCAAACCACTGCAAGGGATATTCTCCCTATAATCATTGCTCAGAAAGCCCCTGTGTATCACCCATCGGTCTGTTGTATCCACATTGTGTCTCTTGGCTTATACTTAGATTGTAAGTTCTTTGGGGCAGCCATCTTTTTGTTAGGTATTTGTGCAATACGTAGCATTACGGGGCTGTTAGGTGCTATGGCAACACAGATAATCTAAATAGTAATCATAATAATTATAACACTTGCTTTGTCTTGCTGCCGCTGACCCACCAACTACAAAGCATTAGCCGTTTTTGTAATTCTGACTTCCAAATTACAAACCCCTGTAAAGGAATCTGCTGCCTCTTCTGCTGACAAGGTTAATGGTTAAAGCAAAAAAAAAAAAAAATCATCTGCATCAGATCCCATTTCCCCTGTCTTGCCTGCCTTGCCTGTAGGTGTTCTCTTAAAGTACATCTACCCAGCAAGTGGTGGCCCATAGCAGCAAATCTCAGACTCCAGGCCAACAGACTTGGGCTCATTGGGGCTCAGGCTATTGCACTAAAAATAGGTGTATGGACGATACAGCTGGAGCTCAGGCACTAAAGCCCACCCCCTTCCTAGGCTTCAGAGCCCAAGCTCCAACCTGAGCCACAGTATCTATTTTTAATGTGAGACCCTGAACCCCTTGAGCCCAAGTCTGTTGACCAGGGCTCTGAGACTCATTGCTGCTTGCTGTGTAGATCTACTCTTTGGGCTAGTCTACACTTGGGGGGGGGGGGAATCGATCCAAGATACACAACTTCAGCTACATGAATAGCGTAGCTGAAGTCGAAGTATCTTGGATCGAATTACCTGGGGTCCAGATGGCACGGGATCGATGGCCGTGGCTCCCCCATCAACTGCACTACCGCCACTCACTCTGGTGGAGTTCCGGAGTCGACGGTGAGCGCTTTCGGGGATCGATATATCGCATCTTAACGAGACGCAATATATCGATCCCGGATAAATCGATTGCTACCCGCCATTACGGCGGGTAGTGAAGACGTACCCTTTAACTAGTATATGAAACCTTCCCCTCCCTCCTGCCACGTATAGATTCTTGCATGCCTCTGAGTCAGTTCAAGTTGGAATGGTCCTCCATTGCATCTCCAGTGGGGAAGTGAAGAGGGAATGATACTCAGCTGGATTTCTTCTGTCTGTCACTGAGTATCAGCAGCGGCATGAGTTAAAATAGGGGCATAATAGGATAAATGAAAGGGAATGATTGAGAAGATGTGGGCGATGTGACAGACAAGCAAGCTCCTTGCATGTTGATGAGAACAGCATTATCCTGAAGATGGTTGATTTCTTTTTGTGTCTTGTTTAAAGGGACAATATCGCAAACAGCAAGCGGCTTGTACATTTCACAGATAGCAGACATATTACTGACCAGTCCCACATCTTCCAAATCAATGGATTATATGTATTTTTAACCATACACATAACAGAGGCAAAACAAAACCAACAAGGAACAAGAACGAGGAGTACTTGTGGCACCTTAGAGACTAACAAATTTATTTGGGCATAAGCTTTTGTGAGCTAAAACCCACTTCATCAGATGCATGGAGTGGTCTCAAGTTGCAGTGGGGGGAGGTTTAGGTTGGATATTAGGAAAAACTTTTTCCCTAGGAGGGTGGTGAAGCACTGGACTGGATTACCTAGGGAAGTGGTGGAATCTCCTTCCTTAGAGGTTTTTAAAGTCAGGCTTGACAAAGCCCTGGCTGGGATGATTTAGTTGGGGTTTGGTCCTGCTTTGAGCAGGGGGTTGGACTAGATGACTTCCTGAGGTCTCTTCCAACCCTGATATTCTATGATTCTATGGAGTGGAAAATAGTACTGTATTTTCCACACCATGCATCTGATGAAGTGGGTTTTAGTCCACAAAAGCTTATGCCCAAATAAAAGTGTTAGTCTCTAAGGTGCCACAAATTCTTCTCGTTCTTTTTGCTGATACAGACTAACACAGCTACCACTCTGGAAATCTTCATGGCCAATTGTAACCTTGCCACCTGGGCCTAAGACATGTAAGCAACAGATCATCAAATGAGAATAGCCTATTGTAACACTAGGTGATATTTCACTGAGTATTGGATGGCCCAATGAAGATCAAAGATTCTTCACGCCAGCAGATATTCTGTGTATTTATCACTTCCACTTCAAACTATGTCTATGATAACCTCTTACAACCACCCTGTGTTCACCATTCATTAGAGATGGGTTTGTTCACACAAGGAATCATGCACTTATATTTCATATTTGTCAATGAGTGGCCACTTTCCAGCCACCCCCTCATGGCCTCCGGGCTGCTCCACAAGTTACCCCTCACCTCAGTTTCCCCTCTTGGTTCCTCAAATGAACTCCATATGGCATTTTTGTCTAATAACATCCTTTCTATCAGAGTCTAATGTATAAAACAGAAAACAAATCTCAGTCCTGAGGTTTCTCTTCTCCCCCAAGTCTGCTCTCTCCAGCACTTCCCTACCTTGGCAGGCTCCTCTCAGCCCTACATGGCTGGAGTCTTTTCTTATTCCAGTGGGGCCTGCTTTCTTTCTAGCCAAAACAGTTCAAAATAAAGTCTCCTCAAGTCCATGCTTTTATCCTCCTTTCAGGGCTCTTCCCATCCGTTTCCTGCCTGTAGCCTCAGTCCCAGGTCTCTTTGCTGGAGCTACTCACTAGCCACAGCCTATGATCTCTCTGAGCATCTCCCCTCACTTCCAATCACTTCCTGTTGCTCTTTATATGGGAACTAGGTGACCCCATTCAGGTGTGCCTCCTTAATCATCAGGGATGGCTGGCACCAGAACTCTAGTTCTTAAAGGGCAATCCACCCTTTTACAATATGGTACACTTTACGTAATGCATATGTTATTTTTAAGGCATCTCCTGGGGTCCAGTTACACTGTGCAATATGGCACAGAGCTTACGGCTGAAGGAACGTACATAGATAGAGCTGAAATCAATCCGTGCTATAGAAGCCTTCAGGCCAAGGTGTGTTTGTGTCATTGACAAGGTTACAAATAGATGAGAGTAAAGGAGCAAAAAACATATAATTAAAATTGCATGCAGCTACCGTGCCCTCATAAGCACAGAATAAACACTGCTCGCTTTTATGCTATGGATGCTGCTGCTTTTTGGTATCACCTGTTCTGCATTCACCAAGTTCCAGACAAAGAAATGGTTTAGAAGCCAGTGTGCCCATGTCAGTATTTCTACAGCGTCCAGTCCCTACTGGAAACACAGCCGTTCTATTCATTTCAGTGAAGAAGCTGGAGATAGTCTCTGACAAATTTATTATGAAACAAATTCCTCTTAAGGAAATCAGAGTAAGAAGGGTCAAGTCAGTGTTCATAGACTATCATGAACTTACCATATCATGACTTATCATAGAATACCAGGGCTGGAAGGGACCTCAGGAGGTCATCTAGTCCAACCCCCTGCTCAAAGCAGGACCAATCCCCAGACAGATTTTTGCCCCCGATCCCTAAATGGCCCCCTCAAGGATTGAACTCACAACCCTGGGTTTAGCTGGCCAATGCTCTAAGAAGATATAGAGGCCTCTTAAAATACACAAAGGGTAAGGATACCAAAAGCAGTATCCAATCAAGTACCTGTTCCAAGTGGAGTTAAGCCTGAATTTGGATTCAGAACTGGGTATAGAGACATATAACTAGATTCTGCAGTTCATAGGAACACAGCATTGCCAGACTGGATCAGACCAGTGATCCAACTAGTCCAATATCTTGTCACCAATAGTGGCCAGCTCCAGACACTTCTGAGGAAGGTGGAAGAAACCTTGTGGTAGGCAGTGGTGGGATCATTAATTGGGGTGCTGATCTGGTGTTATGGTCTGGACCCAGTTTTAATATAAATCAGTGAAATAAGAAAATATTAATCAGTAGGATGATGTTCAGAATGACATCGCATTGAATACTAATGCTAGAACTATTACTGTCCCCATTACTATTGCTTCGACTAGTGACTGTATTTTACATGTGTACTTTGTAGTGCCTTCCTTCCCAACGGATCTTGAAGTGCACCACAAGCTATACTTTATACAGATAGTATCACTCTGACAAGAGCAGGACAAACCCTGACTCTTACAAGATGCAGAATTGTCGCTATCCAGGCAGAGCAGACGGAGCCTGAGGTTTCTGTTTGGTTTTAGTTTAAAGAGATTTTACTAACTGATCAATGGTACCAAATGCTGCAGAAGGGTCCAGCAGGGGGAATGCAGACGTACTGCACTTTTCTATGAACAGGGGGAGGTCATCCATCAAAGCAACCAGGGCAGTCGCTGTGCTCTGGCCTGAAACCTGCCAAGACACTTGCAGCAAGCAGATGGTGTGGGAGACTATTTTTTGATTAGCTTGCTTAGAGGTTAGGCACTGCACAGTAATTTGTATGGTCTCTAGCACTTAGTTTAAAGCTCTCCCTACTAGGTTGGTGAGTTGGTGTGTGAAGATTCTCTTCCCCTTCTTGGTGAGGTGGACCCCCTCTCTTGCCAGCGGTCCTCTTTTCTGGAATAGCATCCCATGGTTAAGGAAGCTAAAGCCCTCCCATCACTATCTGTGCTGCCATGCATTCATCTTTATGATGTACAGGTCCCTGCCTGGGCCTTCACCCTCAACCTGGAGGATGGATGAGTTCACAAGCTGTGTCTCAACTCCTTCACCCTCATCCGCAGAGGCCTGTAAAAACTGCTGACCTACTCAGGGTTATATCTGAGCAGCGATCCAGTCTAGAGGTAACCAAGGCAAGGTCCACATGTGAAAAGGAAGATCGGAACATCTTTGCTTAGTGAAATTGAGGGCAGGGAGGGGGAAGTGCTCCTGTCTGTTGCTGCTCCCTGTATTCAGGAGCAACAGTGATGACTTTTAAAATATCCAACAGAGATGTCCAGCTGGTGACAGTATCATACCCAGCATGCAGAACTGAGCTCACAAGTGCACATCCACAAGATGCATGTGAAGACAAAAAAATAGAAGCCTAACAAGGGCTGATGCCCAGGCTGAGATAATCAAGTGGTGACTAGAAGAATCAGAGGCCTGCAAATAACTCCACACAAGAACTATTTCTTGCAGACAAACTTCAAGCTAACCTGGGTGCAGGGAGATATAGAGTAAGCCGCTTTCAGAAGGACAGCCCGTCGACGGGAGGGGGCAAAGGGGGCAATTGCCCAGGAGCCTGGGTGATTTAAAAGGGTCTGGGGGGAGTTCCCTGTAAGCTGCGCAGCCACACAGCACCTCAGGGAACCCGCCCAGGGACTTGCCAGAGGAGGGGCCCCCGGACCTGCTGCAGCCGGGGCACCTGAACTCAGGTGCAGCTGGGGCGCCCCTTCCCTGGCCTGAACCCAGCTCTGGCCTGGACCTGCTGTGGTCAGGCAAGGGGTGCCTATCCTGCAGCCCCAACCCTGGAGCTGCCGTGGCGGGGAGAGGCGCCGCTCCCCCCACACCCAGGTGCTGCTGTGGGGAGAGAGAGCGGGGGGGAGTCCTCTCTCGCTGCCATAGCCCTGGGGCAACCTGTACCCCAAACCCCTCATCCCCAGCCCCACCCCAGCCCAGAGCCCACACCCCAAGCCAAAGCCCTCACCCCCTGCACCCAGCCCTGAGCCTCTCATCCCTGCCCCCCCAGAGCCTGCATCCCCAGCCAGAGCCCTCACACCCCTGCACCCCAACCCTCTGCCCCAGCCCTGAACCCCCTCCCACACTCCAAACCCCTCAGCCCCACTCCACCACATGTGACACATCACCTCCATATTGGTGCACATAACAAAATTCATTCCGCACATGGGTGGGAAAAATTAGATGGAACACTGGGACCCCAGCCACTGCCGTGAGCCCCAAGCCCTTTTAAATCACACAGGCAGGCTGCAGGGCTCCTAGGTACGTGCGGGGTGATACTGGTGGCGAAGGCAGTGGGTGGGCATGTGGAAACCCTGGCCGTGCCGGAAGAGCACACCCAGCAATGCAGCTGGCAGCTCACTGGGCACCAACCAGCGCAGTCAGCAGCAGCTCGCTGGGCACCAGCCAGCGCAGGTGCAGCACCGCCCAAATGTCAGGCAGACCTTTCTAGGGGGCCCATTGACTGTTCTGCCCTTGGGCCCGGAATTGCTGTCGGCGGGCCTGCAAAGGGACCTGAACAGCAGCACTGATTTTTTCAATGTAAAAAGCTACCTATGCTTGGAACATGGAACATGTGCCGTGTTCATTAGTAGCATGACCCTGTGCATTTGGAAGCAAAGTTGGGCTTTGGGAGACTGGGGGACATTTGAAATCTGAACCCAGCTCTGAATTTTGCAAGGGATCCATAACGTAGAATCTCCCCCAAATTTAGCAGGGAGTCAAATTCCAAACTAGGGTAAGTTCTGTATCATGTTCTTCAGGTGGTCCCTATTTCAAACCAACAGACCAATCAGAACCCCACCCCTGAGACCCAGACTTTGGGATGTTTAAAATCTGAATCCAGATCCAAATGTTGCAGCTTGACCCTGTCTCTATTATAAAGAATTAAGAAGGGTCTTGAAAAATCAGGAGGCCCCTAATAGATTTCTCAGGTCAGTTTTCCGGTTCTTTTGCCAACACACAGACTACTGCAAATTCTCACATGCACATACATGGTTCAGACTTCCCCTGTGATGTGACACCCAGCTGCATGTAATTCCAGAGCATACCATTTTTCTTTGCCAGCCTTCCTTTTCACTATTTTTTTCTTAACAAATGCTATTCTAAATTCAGTGCTTGAGTTCCTATTAAGCATGAGCAAAGCAGAGCTTTAGAATATCATCCCACTTAACCATTCACTGCTGAATGAAAGTGCTTCCCAATTAACTCCACAGCCCAGGGAAATCTCCATGACCTACCAATTCAAACAAAAAGGAAAGATGAGTTTTATTTGGGTCGGGGGGTGGAGGAATAGCATAAAGCAATTCCTTTCCTTCTAGAGAACTGGGTAAGGGTAAGTAGTCAAATGTGATTTTCTGGCCTGATCAGAGTCTTCAGTGACAATTTCCTCCACATCACACGATTTCATGAGACTAGTGTGTTCTAGGTTGTTCAGCATAGTATTAAGGAATGCTGACTGTACCTATCAGAAGCTTACAACACCTGCTTCACAGTGGTACCAGCCAAAGCCATCCATTCCTTATTTTCATCAGTAATAAATTCACGTGGAAATCTTTTTTAAAAAATGCTTCCAGCCTAGCATTTGACTTCAATGAGACCCTGTAGTCAATAGAAATGGAGGCAGATTCACCAGAAGCACAGGCCAGGTACATCACTCAGCAGAGAATGAGTTAATCACTGTCCCTTTTAGTATGGTCATCCCCTAGTAGAGATTCAGATCCATTGTCCGTGGTCAGGGCTCTATAGTAAAGTGTTGTCCTTCCTGTAGCGGTAAAGTGAAATAGTCGGGACCCTTTTAACAAAGCCCTTATACTCCATTTTATGTGTGAAAACTTGGAACTTTTCCATTAAGAATTCCTGGCGCCACATGTCATCATGATGAATTCTGGGCTTTTACAACACTTGACGCTGCTTCAGCATTTCCACTGTAAACTCTTATTTTCTGGGATTTAAAATCTGTCTGCTCTGAAACTTGGCATTCTATGTCTCCAGGTAAAATCTGGCCTTTGATTTTGATTCAGTCATTCTTAAAACCATGACGACCAAACAGATATGGGTGTGTGTGGATGTGTAAGAAACACCCTTTAATTTAAATGCTGAAAATGAGAAACTGATAAATCCACCACGTGGTGTGATTAATTCTATTATAATTAAAAGACAATGAATAATAAATAACCATCCATGAACGTAAGTTGAAATCAAATACCATGGCATGTGTAAATGTTTTTGCAATGGTTCCCACCCCAGGTAAGCAGTATTAAATTGAAGTTCATAAATATTTTAGTTACCACATATTGAGCAAAATTCTTCTCTGTGCTGTACACTGTGAATCTCTGTTGCCTGTTGTCTAGCAAGGCACTGGAGATCCCTGAGGTGGGTTAGGGAGGAGACTTTTTCCTTTACGCTTTGTATAGTGGAACTTCCACAGTTCACTTCCCTCTCATCCATCCCAGTGGACCTCTGCATCTTCCTGGTCTGCTATTGCTGATCGTCCCTAGTCCATTGTTTCCTCTGAATCCATCTTTCCTTGCCCTGTCCATTTTCAAAGGAGCAAATCTACTGCACTTTATTTGTACACATTTAGGAATGTCATTGGATGGCAAATGGCAGGTTTTATGTCATCTGATCTTAAATTTCTCCTCTTGATAAAAAACTACCCACCAAGTCAAACAATGCATTGATGTTATATTGATTATGGGTTTTATTTGACAACAATTTCTATTGGGCCTTGTCTATACTGGGGATTTTTGCATCAAGCCAATTATACCAATGTTGTGAAAACTCCTAATGTAGATGTGCTGAACTGGAGTAAAAAGGGTCTTACCTGGGCACAACTTACCTCTGTTTCAAACCAGTGTAAGCAGCACCAATGCCAAACCAGTGCAGTATGCCTACACTAGGGGGTTTCTTGCACACGTATAGCTCCATTGGTGTAATTACAGTAGTGTAAAAAAAAAAAAAGCAGTGTGACAAAGCCTTCAACTGACAAGGAAAATAAAAGCAAATCTTGTGATTGTGAGAACTGATCTGTGATTAACAATATTTATGAAAAATTATATGCAAGTGAGTTGGAAGTGCCAAAACATCACATGAAAGGCTGTTCCAGTCAGGACCACAGGGAGAAGTGCTGGAAAAATTGCAAGAAGCCTGACTTCAAGAACTTTACAGAATAAAGTTCTGAGCCTGCTCCCATTGAAATCAATGGCAAAGTTCCCATTGATTCAGATGGGCTCAGGATCAAGTCCCAGCTTTGCAAACTAAGGAATCAGATAAACTTCAGATTAGCATCCAAGCTTCTGGTCACTTACCAGATTTTACCTATGCTTCTGAGGTTCACCCACTGGAGTATATTTTCATGGACCCAACCTGCCTTTTCATGGGTGTAACTTGTGGATACAATTTGTACCTACATTTTACTCCTGCAAAAACAAATACAGATTTAATAGCTAGAGGCATACATAATCAGATTTGAGCACATGGTTCATTTTTGTAGGTGCAAAATGTGGATGCAAATTTTGCAAGCACAAATTGTGGCCACAAAAGGGAGGCTGCTCTTTGGAAAAACTGGTCCAGTGTTAGAAGAGACCTACTGTAAACAAAAGATTGAAGAAAACCTGCTTACTCGTCAAAGAAACATTTCTTCGGTCACCATGAGTAAAATTGAATCTGTAACAAAATCTACGCACATGGGTTCTGCAGAAACCAGAATAAATCCAAAATAGCCACATGTGAGTAAACCCCAATACAGCCAAATATCTTGATATTTGTGGGTTTGTGATCATATTTTCCACTGTGTTTTCTAATGCCTTAGGTAGCCATTGAGGGGGCCAAAATAATGAGACCTAGTCTTCTTGTGGTATTTCCATTATCAAACTAAGATACAGTGAGATGTCCAGCTTTTATATTATTTGGGACCTGTAAATAGCTACCTACGTCATTTAAAAAGCCTGGGGGTTCCCTGGTACATTTAAAAAGTGTACAAAAGACATAAAGACAAAAAAGTACAAGTCCTTGAAGTATAAATGGTAGACAGCATGTACAGTCTGGGTGTTCAGAGTCTGATTCCATGGTCCTAATTCAGCAAGGCACACAAGTACATATCTAATAGAACTGCTTGAAAGTTTTCAAACAAAACAATTTTTCTCTAAAAACAGCCTGTTTTCAACAATGAAAAATTTTCATGAAAAAATCTTATCTTTGTGTAATGTTTTTAATCAAAATTTTACTGAAAATGATACTAAAACCAGTGTTGAAGAGGTTATCCAAATTTTGCCTTCAAACCCCAGTTGTCCAAAAGTGAAAATTTTCCCTAATGGTTTTGATAACATTTTCAATAAAAAATTGATTCAAAATGTCATGAAAAATGTTGAAATACTGGAAAATGGATCCATTTCGACTCCTGTGAAATGGAAGCAGTATAGAAATTTCAAAATTAAAAAGAAAAGGTTTGACCAGCCCTAAGCCAATATTTTCAAAGGTGATTAGTGACTTTGGGGGCCCAACTTCTGATGTCCCAAAGGGCCCTGGTTTTCAAAAAGTGTTGAGCATCATCCCTCTGAAAACCAGGCCTTTTTAAGGTGTCTCCAGTGGGGTACCCAAAAATTGAAGACCCCAAAACCAGTTGTCACTTCTGAAAATCTCGGAGTATGTGGGTGGTTCTAATACCACAGCTATATGAGAGTACATGCCAGCAAGGATAGCCAGAATCATGCCTGTGGAAGGCAGGAGCAGATACTAACCCCTCAAGGTTGTTTCAGGGAGCATGTTCTCCCTGCAATGATGCCTCTCACCCAGTAGCTGATGCAGAATCTGCCCCCTCCCTAGTCAAATCCACCCTCTTTGGGCTGTAGAGGACTTCAGGCAGTGGTGGCTGGCTTCCTATCCTTGCATGTTGAGAGCCATCCAAATGACGACTGCCTTCTGCATGCATGTGCAATGGACCCCACACCAGAGATTGAACCAGGGACCTCCATATCTAAACGTACAAGCTGCTACAGCTTGAGCTAAAAAGCTGAGCTTCTTTAGCCAGCACTCAAATGCTCTCTGCCCCAGGCACAGAGAGGGACGTGTAACATGCTTTCAATGGGTCACACATACATTGATGAGGAGAATCCTTCACACTTATTCAAGGAGATACATATATTGATGGAGATAGGTGTCCAGATAGCTCAATGATGGGCATGACATAAAAAAAAGTATTAGATTAAATTCATCCCAGTTTTAACTTGAATTACACTTATGCCAAAACCTAACCACTAACTAGTCTGTTTATGTGATCATTTATACCCGTTTCTTTTTTATTATTATTATTTGATGGTTCTCAATTGCATGACAATCAGAAGTAACTGCTGTGATTGAGAGAGAGTTTTTTATGAGCAAATATTAGGCTATCACATTGCTGCTTCTCAGCAAAACTGTGCTGTTGTTAATAACCCAAGACTGAGTTAAAACTGAAATACTTAACCTTTAATATATATTTCCTGCTCCCATATATTTCAGCGAAAAGTATTGAATTTACTGGCAAGGAGGACCCAAAAAACAACAACCCTTCTCTAGAGATGTTAAGCACATAAAAAAAACCAGATGTTTCCAGCATCAGGAGGTGGAGTGGTTTTTTTGTGTTTTTTTTTTTTCTTTTCTTTTCTTTTCTTTTTCTTTTGGGGTGTCTCTTTCCTGCCAGGCCTACAGGAAAAGACACACACACACACACACACACACACATACAAATGAAATCCTTCTCAAACTGTGTCTTCAAGGAGGGAACTTGACAAACAAGAAAAAACAAACATGGTCAAAATCAAGTGTTTTCCTTTTCTGCCATTTGTAACATTACGGTTGCCAAAATCCAGATTCATACCAGGGTACGTGTATTTCCTGCTTCTGCCTAGGCCTTGCTTATGTGACCTTTGAACTCATGAAGGGGGTTTCTGTGTAAGCCACTCACAGCTCCTTCCTGTGAGATGTCTAAGTGATGAGTGCTTATTGATTCTGGGCCTACATATGGTGATGGGAGATAAAGTTGTGTTTGTTGTACATCTTGCTGTGGTCAAGGCATCAACATTATCTTCACTTAGGGTCAGGGGCTCTACTGCTTCTGTGAATTCTTGAAGAGGCAGGGTGGGGGTGTGGGTGGGGGAAGGCCTTGTGCTAAGAACTAAGGAATTTCCCTTATTATCTGATTAATCTTTAGGACTTCCCTGCCTTCCTTCCCTTTGTCTTACAGTTGCATTGTGTATAGGCCTGGAGGACTCCAGGGACTTTGCAGGACACACTGATTTATTCATTGTTAGATTATTGCATTAATTAGGGGCCCTGGTCTTTCCAACTCAGTGGATTCTGTAGGCTTGATAACATATACAGAGGAAAACTGGAAAACCTACTGTACTGATACAGCATTTTCTGCTCATCAGATTATCCTGGCTTTATGCATTAGGCAAGCTGAACAATAATGCCTGATTCTGGATGCATAGCTATGTAAATGTGACACTGAATTGCAAGTATGGCAGGATGCTCTCTTGCAAGTGCTAGCATTATTCTAGGAGCATTGCGTACCAACACACTGTTCCAGCCTGATCCTGCACCACTGAAGTCAGTGAAAGATTTACCATTGACTTCATGGAGCTGTCACACTGGCAAAACTTCCATTGAAATTACCCCTGAATATGTGGATCCAGGTCATTGTTGGTACAGAGAGTTTGTTATTCCCTCATGGCTGTAACAATTAGGATATACAGCAAAATCCTGGCAGAACAGCTTAAAAGAGAAACAAATATATAAATATAAAGTCAGCAAATAATATTTTTAAGTTTAAAGTATTAGGTAGGTACCATATTTTTAATGGTTTATATTACAGTTCAGCAAGCAAACTATTTTGGGGGGGATTATCAAGTTGATCTAATCAAAATTCTATTTTACTCTGCTTGTTAAAAAAAGATAGAAACCAAGAATTTCTGATAATTGCATACATGGACAAATTGAGCACACAATGCACAATTACATGCCTAAAATTATTTTTTTTTTAATCCAGACCATAATACCTAATCAAGCTGGTTGAAAAATTGAAGGTGAAATCTCCACAATTTTGTAATTTTTTTCTTTTTTAATAATCAAAAACGGATGTGAAATATCAGAATTTTGAACAATTTCAGTTAGTTCTAAAGGATACATGGGTGAGCTTCCACTGATCTGAATGTGTCCCAGAATTGCAAACTCTTGACATGACATCCCTTGGTAGTGGAAGAATTTTGTCATTAACCTACTTTCAAAATTGTTTCTACCCACTGCTTCATCCACAATGTTACATTTATGGAAATATTCAACAACGGATACCTAAAACTCAGGTAGTGTCAATAATGTGGATTGCATCCAGTATATTAACACACCAAGCAATGGCCAATGGCCATCTGTCATTTATCTTCTCACTCATTTTGTTTTTCAAGGAGTGAAAGCAAGATTTTTCAAAAGCTGGTGTGGTGCTGTAGTGTCAGGGTCCTGCCAAGCTTACTACAATTGTGGGAAGACAGTGCTCATACTCAGGGCCGGCTCTAGAATTTTTGTCGCCCAAAGCAAAAACACTTTTGGCCGCCCACCCCCACCTTCTTTAATTACCTCACCGCTGGCCCCGCCTCAACTCCGCCCCTTCCCCAAATCCCCAGCCCTGCCTCCTCCCCCCAGGCTCTCAAGCCTAGGAGGGAGGGAGGGGGAGAAGCGGCGCCCACTCCGCGGACACTCGGAGTCTCCCCCCCTCCCAGGTTTGAGAGCCTGGGAGGGAGGGGGAGACTCTGAGTGGCCGCGGCGCGGGCGCTGCTTCTCCCCCTCCCTCCCAGGCTCTCAAGCCTGGGACGGAGGGGGAGCAGCGGCGCGCGAAACGGCCGCTCAGGATCTCTCCCTCCCTCCCAGGTTTGAGAGCCTGGGAGGGAGGGGGAGACCCCGAGACCCCACGGCGCGCGAAATAGCTGATTCGCGCACCTCTCAAGCCTGGGAGGGAGGGCGAGTAGCGGCGCGTGAATCAGCTGTTTCGCGCGCCGTGGCAGCAGCAGCGGAGGTGAGCTAGGGCGGCCGGGGCACATTTTTAGGGGCGGCATTCTGGCGCCGGCCATGCCGCCCCTAAAAATGTGCCGCCCCAAGCACCAGCTTGTTTTGCTGGTGCCTAGAGCCGGCCCTGCTCATACTGCAAGGGAAGATTTACATGTTGCATCCAACCAATTTGACCATCTTAAAGGGACATCAATAATGACCAAAGTCTCTATTTTGTTTTCTAAACAAGGTACCAGACTCAGGGACAGTCATCAGTAGATTTCGGTTGCTTCTATGTGCCTCAAGCAGGCTGCCTACCCCACAAAAACATCAAGGCCAAGTTTTTCAAAATTGGTTGCCTGAAGTTATGCTCCCAAATCCATATCTAGGCAGCTAAATAAGAGGCCTGATTTTCAAAACAACTGAGCTGCCCTCGGCTCCCTGGACATCAGTGGGAGCTGCTGGGAGCTCAACCCCTCTGAGAATCAATCCACTAATTTAGCTGCATGAACCTGAATACAGGAGTCTAGCCTTAGTCACCCCATTGTGAAAATCTCAGCCTAATCATTCTTGTAACAAAAGTACTTCTCATCACTTCCAGGCAAGCTGCCGCAGAACAGAACTGTGACCCATCCTTTCATATTAGCTTTCCTCCAGGCACAGAAAGATCTTTAAAAGGCACTGTCCTATTTCTGGTTATATGCCAAAAACAGCCAATCTGATTGCAATCCTCACTGTTTTCATTATCTCCATCCCCTAAAAGAAGAGGAAATCTCAGTTTTCCGGGCCTGGGATGCACTGAGATCAGCATCTCCTTTCTCCCCATGAATTCTTTTAAAAACAATATTGTTTCTGTAATTCCAGCTGCTACGCCAAGCTTTGGTCACTGTAAAATTTGGTTTTCCCACTGTTGCTGCAAGATAGTTGGCTTTCTGGAGTGGCCGTGGACCAGTCAGCTGCAAAGAAGGAGCACGTGCCTGTTGCAGCCGGCATGTAGCACCTGCTCTACAGCTGGCTATTTGGCTTTTCCACTTGCAATTGGGTTTCAGATATGTCAGCCAATCACTCGACATTTTCCATTTGTTCTGGGGGTTTGTGAGCATACAGACCCAGGGGTATTGAAATGCTTTGCCAGATTTCTTTGGCTTGCTTTAGGCATCATTTTCTCAATAGGTAGACCTGTGGTTCCCCAGGACTGTTGGCTCTAATTATTATGTTCCTACTTGAGCCAACATATATACAACATACAACACAAACAGTTTGGTTTGGTTCACTGAAACTGATCACTGTAAACATTAATCACTAAAACCAAACTGGACAGCATTGAGAGAGAACAGGGTAGAATCAGGCAGATTAATTCACAATCTCTGCATTGCGAGCTGAATGTGTTTTCAGTTAGTGATACATACATTTACAGACAGACAGTCCTTTTTTTCTTTCACCTTAATTTTATTTTCATTTTTGCATTCATCAAAGCTAGAACCAGACTTCTTGCAAGCAGGTGCTGTGTAGATGTTTTCTCCACTCATTTCTCTCTCCATATATCTAAGCCATATTACTTCTGTTGTTCTAGTCCTGCACTCCCACAGAGCTCTGTAAATGCAACCCAGGCCTGCTCCTTGACCCTTACCTGAGATGGACCACCAAGTCATGTGCATTAGCACGATGGTCTTGTGATGTGGCCAATCAACCTTCAGGAACTAGAATGAAAACATCAAAGTCTTGTTGGGCCAGATTCTCATCTGAACCAGAGCTCTGTTTTGCATTCCATGAGAGGGTGTTAGATAGCTGCTTCTGGCTCCCTGGTTTCTCAGGGGCAGTCCCAGCCTTCGCCCCAATGCAACTTAGAGCTGCTGCTGGACAATCCTAAATTTGCCTTACTGATGTAGAGACCTTGATGCACCGCACAACAGTAGAGAACTGGCAGAATACAGTGGAGTAGAACACCTACTCCCCACAACCTCCTCGGATCCTCCTTCCCTGATAGACCCTCTATGCCAAGAAGGGGGGGGGGGGGCAGCTGATGCACTGTCCAAAGCTGGCACACTTGCACCACCAGGGAGTTCTGCTCTGACAGGGGAATTCTCTGCTGGGCATTTGCAGCCAGTTTCCATAATCACCAGTTTATCATTAACACTGAGTGGAAAAAATATCCAACAGTGTACAAAGGTGCCCCAAAGAGCTTATAGTCTAAATAAGTCTTGATCTGTTGCATGTAACATATAGGACCAGATTCTCAACTGGTGTAAATTGGTGTCACTCCATGGAAGTCTATGGAACTACATTGGTTTTATTGTCAGCTGAGGATATGGTCCATGGGCTTTGTGGGTGTGTATGTGTATTTATCCATGTGTGATGTCACTCTCCACTGGCTAGCTTACAAATAACATACAACTAGCTAAAGGAGCTCGTCTTTTGCTCAGATGATAGAGACCGGTTTTTATGGAACTGAATGAAGAGGATTTTTGGCCCCGCTCCCAGGGCTGGGTGTGTGAATTATATTTTAGACAGTAAATGCTATGGGGCATGGACTTTGTCCCCCTATATGTCTATGAAAAAATTTAGTATAATGGGGACCCTAATTGAGGCCTCTGGATAATGCTGTTGCAATCTGATTCAGAATAAAAAATAGTAATAGTGGCCAATATGTTCAAATGCTATTGTCTAACGATAGGCACACAATTCTGAAAATATCCCCTTGTATCTGTTGTCTGCAGCACATGGATGCCTTATAACAATGCACTAAAAACAGAGCAAGTAGAGAGTGACATTTCGTTGTTATAGCCACAACGTTGCATGGAACTGACGTGTTTATAGAAGCTGTTTGGCGGTATCGAGGGAAGGAGGCTGGCACACTTTAATTGCAGTACTGTCCCATGGATAGTCGGAGGCATGAAAGAGGGCAGGAAATGAGGAGTGAACAAAGAAAGCAAAGGGAGTGGTCAGCTGAGAAGTTTGGGTGGAGTGCAGAGAGTGGGGTGGGACTGCAGGAGGAGACGAGCACAAAGGTGTAGGTGACACATTGTCCCAAGGGCTTTGAAAGTCAGGAGGAGAAGCTGGAACATTCATACAGGAAAATATGGGGAAGCCAGTGTAGACTCACAAGGGGTTAGAGAGAACAGATGTGGCAGGAATGGTAGGAAAGAACCAGAATATCCAAGGTGACACATGGATGCCCTCTGTGAAAATGGGATGTCATGAGCCAAATTCATCCCTAGTGGAACTCCATTGACCGCAGCAGGATTACATCAGGGATGAGTTTTCCCTCCTAGTTTAACAGAATTTCCCCACAGGCAATGACTCTTGAATGAAAAACAAGCTTTGCTTACTTCTTTGGCTGACAGGTCTTGGGAGTGTTGGTGGAAGTATCGGCTTCTGCCCCTAGTGGAGAAGAGAGGAAGAAACACCTCTTGCTGCCTCCAAACAATGCATTCTGGCCTACTAAGTGAAAGGCAAAGATGGACTCTAGAGGGCTTTATGTTCAGACCATCTTAGCCAGAGGACAAATCACTGCAACATGGAGTCTTTGTGGATGGGAGCAGGAAGTAAAGAAGAATAGGAGAAGGGGAAAAGCAGGGGGAGAATGAGAGGCATTCAGGGGATCTTCCCTCCTGATAAAATATTTTAACAAAGTCCTTTTATTTCTTCTGTGTCAGAGACTCACACTTAGGTATAAACAAGCCTTTTTGGCTCTGCCTTCATTATATACACAACATGGAATTGCACAGAGCGTTTCCAAATTCTGCAGCATCCCCCACCCACAAAACCTCTCAGGGGCTGCTTACTGGGTTTATTTCTGTTTGGAATTCCATCAGTTCTCTGATGTCATCCCCCGCTGGGGTTTGAATTCATTTCAAGTTGATTGGCCCAGCCCGAAAGAGCTTTGCTGGGTTAAAAATCTATCTACGGTACATAAAACAACACGCAGGACTGAGCGGCGAGAGAATAAGTGATAAACCCATGCCAAATATTTATATCATTCATCTGAAAAAAGGAATTTTTATTGATTGCATGCATCATTTTTTCCCATTACACATTTGGGGCCATTTAAATGAACTCTGTTCAGTCCGATTCAGGCTCTGTCTATTACACAGAACACAACTCGGTGATTGGAAAGAAGCTTATGAGCCAAGTTTAGTGTACTAATTAGTAGATACAGTCTCGTGTTTATTAGATTCCTTTTAAAACTGGTGCTTGTTACCTTTAAAAAGGAACTCAGGGCTTAGCTGTGCAAATGCTCCATCTGTATAGCCACTCACACACACAGACTGTGAGTGAATTATTAGCTTTACTACCATGAAAACGCCACAGAAGCATTTGCTTCGGTGCTATTGATGAAATGTTTCAGCGTGTTCATTTTAACATCAAATGGGAAGAATTTGTGAACAATTTATGGCTCCTCAGAGCCTTCATCAGTGAGAAGTGAATGTTTTGTCCCAGCAATGATAAAGACCTCCTATATAGCCCTCGCCTAGGGTTGGGCTTTAAACTTTAAAGTAACAAACATAGGCAAATGTCAAAAGATTACAGTTTCTGTTTTACAGTGCTTTTTCTCACAGCTTTTCAAGCCTCAGCCAGGGACAAATATAATGTTTGATCAACATTTAGCTCACAATTTATTTACTGGGGATATTTTTCACTTCTGTTGCAAGCTTCTGCATCTGAAGGAAACATTGCTTGGCAAGATAGAGGAGAAGGAGTGAGCAATATAATGGGTGAAATGTTACCAAATAATTAAAATGCAGTGGTACTGTAAATCCTAATGGAAACAACAATGCGTCTTTGTGTACAATTAACTCTGGGCTCTGGTTCACGATAAAAATTCTAGCTTGTAAAAAGCCCTGACCTCAATACCAAAAGCTCAATGGAGGTTTACAGATCTGGTAACAAAAAAAAAAAATCCTTCACAGAAGGGGAACAAATAATGGCTGGACTGGATCCCCTAAATATCCTTTAATTATTCAGAATGGTTGAGGATAAGAAGATACAGCAGAAGTAACAAAAGGGGGAAAAAATCCCACATCCCAGTGAAACTTACAAAATGCTGTTTGATTTCTGTAGGGAGAATTTACTTTTCCCCCGCTTTTTTTCCAAATCATACATTCTATGGGGCGCCATGTGTGTTACCACTGGAGTCCTATAAGATCTTTTTTATTATTAGTTAAATAATTTTTTATTGTTAACAAAGCAGACAAAATGAGTTGCTCATTACAGCGAGCAACTGACAAGGAAACATGGAGGGCTATTCATTTAGTAATTACTACTTTTAGGCAGAAAAAGTTACAATTCTTAAAGGAGAAAAAAAACAAACCCAGAACAAAACCAAATTGTCTATTCTTTTTTCTGTGTGGGGGGGGTAATGTTTCATGGGAAAGACAGTTCTACAAATGTCAATCAGTTTGACAAGCAATTATCAGCTTAGTTTAAGATGAGGACATAGGCTGCAAGTAGAACACCCCAGAACAGACTAACTTGGTTGCTCTATAATATAATGGTAAGTAGAGTAGTACCTCTCCAGTACAATACATCTGTGGCTTGTCAGAGTTCACGCAGAAAGCGGGGACAAATCTGTTGATATTTTCCAACTAAGAACAATTCAATCGGCATAGGATTTTTTTTCAGCATCTCAAAATTACTAATGATAATATTGTTTCTTACAAAAAAGCAACGTATTCAGTGGCTTTTATTTGGGAAATAATTTTGTTAAAGCTTGGCCAGCCTGCATTCCCACTTAAACAATCCAAGCTTGACTGGCCGCTGCACTGAATTCAATAGTCTTACACTGGCATAAAGCTGAAGCCTCCACCAAAAAAGGCATGAGGTGGAATTTTCAAAAGCACGTAGGTAACGTAGGACCACAAATCCCCATTGAATCGGTGGGACTTTCGTTCCTAGCATGGCTAAAAACAGCAGTGTAGAGGTGGCAGGGCTGGCTTCAGCAACACAAGTACATACCCAGCCTCCACTGCCGCATCTACGCTGCTATTTTTAGCAATGCGGGTGTGGGCGAAGCTAGTGCAGGTATGGCTATCCAAGCTGCAGTCGCAACTCAGAGTGCAGGAAAGACATATCACAGATGACCTCGGTGCTCTCAAAAATGTTCTCTTATACTCCCAAGTCACTTACACATGTTTGAAAATTTTAGCTATAAATCCATATTTAGGCACCCAAATAATAGGGGGCTGCTTGGTTGCTGAGCATTTACAGCTCCTTCTGGACTCAACAGGAGTTCTGGACCTTAGCACCATTGAGAATCAGGGTATTTATTTATGTGCCTAAATATAGATTTGGATGCCTCTCTTGCTCCCTCTCTATATATATCAACAGAGAGAGAAAAATAGATATACACACACACACATGTATATCGAGAGAGAGATACAATATGTATATATGTGAGTTTGTGCAAGGTCACAAGGTTATGGAACATAGTTTTTAATTCTGGATACCATCTGTTGATTGAGGTTATATGAGTCACTCGATACATGTCATGACAATTGTGGTGCTCCAGATGAATTGTAGTCATCCTGGTTTATGAAAATATTTCTCATATTACAATCCCCACCATTATGTGTTCTTCTCCATGTGAACCTACAGTGTGAGGAGCATATTTGCAAGCCCAGTTAGAAAGGACCATACACCTCTTCTCACCAGACCGCAGGATCTGAACAATATTCCTTTCATTCCTTGACAGCAAACATTTATTTACTAATCAAACACAAGACATGAGCATTTATAATTCTGTGTTTGGTTTCTTGTTTTAATTCATCTTCTCTGAAGAGTGGAGAAAGTCCATTAGTAAAGGCTGCACATTTTAGCTGATGCTCAGGGTTGAAGGATCTGATTTTACTCTGCAGATTCAAGAAGAACTAAAAAGATTTCAGTCTGTTTCTTACCATAGGTAACATTAGAGGGGAAGCTCCTTGTATATGTTACAATTCGTTAGCTTCTGGCATCTGAATTTTATTCAGAAGGAATATAGTAGCCTCAGCAAGAGGTGGTTGCATGTTGCAAAAAGGGATTCATGACTGTTTCCACAAATAAATGTAACAGTCTCAGTTCACTATGCTTCATGGGATCATATTATTCATTGTTCATGATTATTTGAGAGACAACTGGGTATCTGTGAGAATGAGCATAGAACCTGAAAGCTTCATGAATTTTGGCACAAATGGTTATTTCTTCAATAACTCATACCGGAAAGTACCTTATTCATTATTCATTCATCATTATTCTCATGTTTAAAAGGTTTCAGTCATCCTGTCATGTGTGGTGTACTGAAAACTGTGTTAAAATTACAAGCTATCACTTTAAGTTTGTGAGGGGCCTCCTAGTCCTGCTTTCAGGCTAGGGGGCGGTCTAGGGAAGCATGTAATCTGATTCTTTTGCAAAGAGCTAGCCTAGAGAAAGGTGGGGTGAATGGTGCCTCTATGCCTTCAGGAGCAGTCTGCTTTCTCTCTCTCTGTTTTGGGTTCTTTTATAATAGGGTTCTGGATTCTAAGAAATAAAGTTGTGTTATATTTCAACCTTTCAGAAAGAGTATTTCATGTTTGTAACTAACTTCTCTCTGTGTGTGCCAGGAACGTAACATCAGGAAGCAAAAACAATGCCATGTGACTATGTGACTGTAGCAGGGCAGTTACCCCGCTCCCGGGGGAAAAGGTAGACTGAAAAGGTAGAGGAAGAGGCCACAGCTGTGGCCACACCCAATAAGGCCACAGCTGGCCCTGATATAAGGGCTAAGGGAGGAACTCAGTCAGGTTCACTCCAGCCTTGGAGTGGGAAGGACCTCGCTGCCTGGGAGTACAGGGTACCTGAAGCAGAGCAGTGCTGGGGAAGGGCAAGAGGAGCTGGGGAGCTCCTGCCTGGCAACTCCCCAGGCTGGGGCCTTGTTAAAGGCCTAAGCACATACCCGGGCTGCAGAGGTGCAGCCCGGGGATAGGCAAAGGCAGCAAGTCCAACTGCCTTGCCAGTGATGAGTGGCCATTACAGATTGCAGTCTGCCCTAGAGAAAGGGAGCTAGATGATGACTGGCAGTAGCTACCGAGGCAAGGTGGGCATCGTGGGTGGGTGGGGTTTCCCCTCAGAAGGGAGACCCAGAGTGTGGGGGTACTGCTGGGGGCAGAACCCCAAGGAAAGGGGCATCGGGGTCCGGGAGGGACACGGGGGCCTGAGGAAGGAGAGACACCAGCCAGCAGGAGGCGCTCCGAGGTTAGAATTGAGTTAATGCCCAGAATGACCAGCAGGAGGCACCAGGGTGGTGAGTGCTTGATCTGCTACAGTGACAAATCGCACACCACAAACAGTGGATAGCAAACAAGGAATGGCATGACTGCACAGTTTTGCAACAATCTGTAGTCTGAAATTTGTCTGAGCAAAGGATTTGGCAAATATTTAGGTATACCAAATGAATTCAAGATAAGTTTGCAGATAATATGCACACAGTAAAATAAGCTACATTCTCAATAAATATCCACTAGCTCTAGTCTCAAACTGTGTCCAAGGGCTTGGCTGCACTCAGGGGCGGCTCCAGGCACCAGCGCACCAAGTGCGTACCTGGGGTGGCAAGCCGTGGGGGGTGGCCTGCTGGTCGCCATGAGGGCTGCCTTCGGCGGCATGCCTGCGGGAGGTCCGCCAGTCCCGTGGCTTCAGCGGCAATTCGGTGGCGGGTACACCGAAGGCGTGGCACCGGTGGACCTCCTGCAGGCATGCCGCCGAATCCACATTACCAGCAGACCTCCTTCAGGCATGCCGCCGAAGGCTGCCTGACTGCCATGCTTGGGGCAGCAAAAGACTTAGAGCCGCCCCTGGCTGCACTTAAAACACTGCTGCAGCTGCACGGCTGAGGTGCTTCAGTGAAGACACTACCTATACCAACAGGAGGGGTTTTCCCATCAGGGTAGGTAATCCCCTTCCCCAAGAGGCAGTAGCTAGGTCAACAGGAGACTTCTCCCATCAACCTAGCACTATCTGCACCAGGAGTTAGGTCGGTTTAACTGTGTCGCTCAGGGGTGTGGATTTTTCACCCCCCTGAATGACGTAGTTATACCGACCTTATTTCCTGGTGTTGACCAGGCCTATGTCAAGCTATGTCTACTGTAGCTACACCAGTGCAAATCCCTAATGTAGATGTTCTGAGCTGGTTTAAGATGCGGGTTGTACCAATGTGAATTCACTGTCAGTCAGACCCATACAAGCCTCATTTTATAATAGTGCAGTGTGCCTACATTAGGGTTTTGTACTGGCATAAATTTCCCTAATTATACAAGCCCTCAGCTTTATTCCAATATTGGGCCAACTTCTATGCTCTGTTATACCAGTAAAAATCAATGTCAAGGTCAAGTCAATGGCATTATTCTGCATTTACACTGGTGTAATTGTGATCAGAATTGTACCCATTTTATAGAGGATAGAAATATGAGTGTGTATGCATGCACAGGGCTTTTTATGTCTTTTAGGGCCAGATCCTGTGCCAGTTAAAATCATTGGCAAAAATTTCTACTGAGTTCAATATTGCAAGATCAAATCCTTAGTCCCCGCACTATTTCCAAGCTTCCTGTTTTGAAATTAAAATAATTAAACTCTCAAGAATGAAAAAGTGCCAAATAATTTGCCAAGTTTCTGTCAGGCTTTATCAGGTGATCTTATAGTAATCCTGTAAGTAACATATCATGGACACCAAGTCTAAGACTTAAATCCTATTGAGATATGGGTTAAAAAACAGACATAAACAAGAATCAAACATTGAAACCTGCTATCCTACAGCCAGAGTTAATCCCTTTGGGGAAGTGAATTTCCTCGAGAGCTATAGGAATCCATTCCTATACTGCTCATCTCCCGTGGCTCATGCTTCATATTTACACAGAGACAAGCATTTTCTTTGGCATGCACAATCAGAAGGAAACTGTAGTTGTTGCTCTTTTGTCTTCTGCATAGCGCATATTAAATACACCCCAAAATTTTCTCCAAGTATTGCATGCACTAGAGAATACATCAACAATATCGAGCTGACCTGAATGAGACGGAATTATTATTTAATTAGTTATTTCCAATAGTGTTTGCAATGTGTTATGTGCTGTAGAAACATAAAGAAATGCACCATCTCTAGCTGCGAGAAGCTTACAGTCTAACAATATCTAACGTGAGGTCAGTGGGGCAAGCAGTGGGTTTGTTGTTCTCAAGTCATTCTTTTGACTGCCCTAATGAATCTGCATAATTTGGCATGAGACCAACAAGGCACCATTCAGAACTGGCCCAGGCAGTGGATGATGTGGCAAGTACTTCACGAGAGGGCACTAACCTACATCCAAGCCACATCAGCATGTGGAAGTGCAGTCCAGGATTTTTACCTGTCACTGTAAATTATAAATTAAAGTAATGGAGATATCCTATCTCCTAGAACTGGAAGGGATCTTGAAAGGTCATCAAGTCCAGCCCCCTGCCTTCACTAGCAGGACCAAGTACTGATTTTGCCCCAGATCCCTAAGTGGCCCCCTCAAGGACTGAACTCACAACCCTGGGTTTAGCAGGCCAATGCTCAAACCACTGAACAGGTAAAAAGATGTAGTTAACAAAGTCTATGGCTAGAACCAAATTCAGTTTGGACATGATCTGCACTAACTCCATTGCTTTCCATGAAAGCTTACCTTAGAGCTAAATGTGGCTCCTAGTAGCAGCTCTCTTTCTCTGAAAGAGATTTCTGTGCTTCCTCCGCCTCCTCCACACCCCGACATGAACCCTTGCTATATCCCTGGTCCTTTTGCAAAACACCCAGAGAGACTGGTACTATACACTGCAGTGCTTTAATCAGGCACCCCAACGGAGAGGCCAAGCCTGCAGCCTTACTCAGGCAGCCTCGCTGACAAAGGGATAAATCCAGCCTTCTCCTCTACAGCTACTGTGGCCCCTGGGCAGTAGAGTGGTGAAGTTCTGTGCAATAATGAGCTGGATGCAAGAGATGAGCACCCTGTGCCAAGTATCGAGCCTGGCTTTGTGGGTTTAGCCACACTTGGACATTTAACAAAATAGCTGTTCCAGCTATTATTCCGGAATACTTCGTTTGGCATAAGCGCCTGTGTGGACACTCTTTATTCTGGCATAGGCATGTCCACTCAGGGTGTTATTCTGGAATAGCTATTCTGGTAAATTTCCAAGTGTAGACAAGCCCTCAGTGAGTTCCCTCCATGGAAAGTACTAGGGGAAAGGCATGAGCGGTCTAGGGGGAGGGGCACAAGAGATCCTCCAATCTCTCCCCTCCTGCACATGCAGCTGGTCCAAAGAGGCTCCACCAGGCATCCCTCTTGGCCAGCACTTGGCCCTGCTACTTTAGTCAGGTGCTGGGAGGTGATTTGCCTGTAGGTGAGTAAGGGCTGCTGGTGGGATCCTGTGTCTCCAAATTGTGCTTTGCACAAGCAGCTTCAGTGAGGAGAGTAGCAGTGTAACTTGCCCCTTGTATATATTAGAAACGTCCATCTTTACTCTCCCATTCCTTGCCTATAAAATGTCTTCGGGATAAGGAGAAAACAAAAGTCACCTCATTTTAGTCCTGGTGTGGTGCACTATACATGAACCTCGATGACACCTTTCTGCCTCAATGCATCCAAGTGAAGCCACATCACCAATAGAATGGTACAGAAGGTGGGCACATTTTGACCAATTGTGCCCAGGAAGCAGAGTTACAATCAGGCCTTAAATTAGCTGGAGCCGTCCAGAGTGCAGCTCCAGTAAATATTTTCAAACCTGTGGAAGCCCCAGCATGCCCTATGGGGCTGAAGCCCTGAGCTCAGCACCTCCTGCAAGGCTAAAACCCCGAGCCCCGGCACGCTCCGCAGGGATGAAGCCCCGAGCCCTGGGGCTCCAGGAAATACTTGGTGAGAATTTAAGCCCTGGTTACAATTATATGCACTGTTGCAATAATCTCCTTTTTCTATGAAGAAGGTGGTCAGTGTGAATTCTGGGAGGAGAGAAAGACTCTTGCTTTTTACAGCTCTAGATAGCAGATGACAATGCAATTTTCTAGGAACAACAATCTAGCTAGAAGCTTGAATCTATCCTATGCTAACCATAGCCAAGTAAACTAGTGTATCCAAAACCAGCTAGAAACATTAATACCCACATGGGAAAATATATATTTCAACATATAATACAGTGTGTGTCATACGTTTTCAACTGATTTTAACCATATGTCACGATATGAAGTTTATTTGGCATTATGTGGCATGACAAAATACATTTAAAATGTATCTCCATATAAACAGATTAAATCTGTTTGATTTAGATTTAAAATATATACACATGTATCTATAGCTATAGATGACATAGATCAAAATTAAGACTAAGATTTAGTCATGGGTATTTTTAGTAAAACTCATGGAAAGATCACGGGCAGTAAACAAAAATTCACAGCCCGTGACCTGTCCATGACTTGTACTATATACCCCTGACTAAATCTTGGTTGCTTTTGAGCAGGGGCTTCAGGGGCACCGTGGGTGCTCTGGGGCAGGGGGCACCCCAGGACCGCCGCTGGGGCTCTGGGGCAGGGGGCAGCCCGGGACCGCCACCGGTGCTTGGGGGCGTAAGGGGGTCAGCCTGGACTGGTGCTCGGGGAGCGGGGGCAGCGGCACGTGGCCTGGGACTGCCACTGGTGCTTGGGGGGGGGGGCAGCCCGAGACTGCCTCTGGTGCTCGAGGGGGGAGGGGGGCGCAGCAGCGCACAGCCTGGGACCACTGCTGGTGCTTGGGGGGGCACATGGCCCGAGACTGCCACTGCTGCCGGGGAGGGGGCCGGCACGGTGACCCGATACTACTCCAGCAGTGGCCCCAACTGCTCGGGTGACCCTGGGGTCAGTCACACCAGCCACTGCAGAAGTCACAGAGGTCCTGGAAAGTCACAGAATCCATGACTTCCGTGACCTCCATGACAGACTCGCAGCCTTAATCAAAATCCAAAGTGACTCCTTGCTCTGGGTATCCCGGTGCCTTTTGTCTTTGTGTGTCTGACTTCTCAGTTGTAAGCTCTCCAGTGCAGGGACTGCCTTGGTATTTGTCCAGCATTGACTGCCTTATCTGCACTTTAATAACAGTAATAATAAGGAGAAGACGGACTCATGGGACAGAAGCAGCATTTAGACACCAACCTGCACTGCAGATGGTGTGCAGCTGCCCCATCCAGGGAGAGCCTGGGGACACAATATTGGGCCCCATGGCTGGTATGAGACGTAGGGTTCAGCAGGACATAAGGAAGCACAAGCCTTGACCTCTTTGCCCAGCCACACTCTCTACACTGGCAGCAGAGAGGGTGGCTGGTGCTGGTGCCCGCATTGTGTTGGTCCTAAGGCCAAACCCCAGCAGAGGTTGGCTCTAGGCTACTTTAGCTTACCTTCCCATAAGGTCACTTATAGAGCTGTGTGAGCCAAATTTCTAAGAGGCTAAGTTTTCAAAGCAGTCCATATAGGGCCAAATTCTCACAGGTCCCTGAATGCACATCCTTTACATTTGCACTGGCAGTCTTGTGTGCTCAGGTGGCATTTGCTCACACAGTTAGCCATCTATATACCTGCAAGTTAGGAGGTATTTCTCATGCTAACAGTAGGCATCACCTCAGAGTCTGTGTTGGAGAATGTGCCCTGTATCATTTATCCTTGCCCCCTAAAATGTTGTCTTGAAATATAGTGGATTGTTGCTGTTTTCCCTCACCATATCACTGGACAGACATAGATCATGACGCATTACACGCCATGTCCTAGAAGGGCCACTCCTTCTCATTGTAATACCTGGGCTACTCAAGTTCAAGGCTGATCATGTTTTAAACACATTCCCAGGTCCCGGAGGTCAGTGTCGAGTTCAGACGCAGCGAGTGTCTCGTGGCTGCACTGTATATGGCTAATGCATTTTGGGGAGGAAATGCAACGTTAATGTTTCCAGATACCAAGATTTGTAACATTGAATAAATTCAACTACAAATGAATTCAGAGTTCTAACAAATGGGTTGTGAATTCTCATTGGCTGTCAGTGATGTCACAGCCATGCACCTAATGCCCAATAAATGGCTGAGTTTTATGGACAAACTCCATTTCAAAATGGTAATAAGTAGAGCAAGCAGAACATAGCAAGAAGATTAGTGCACTTCTCAGCTACTTAAAGTCACTGGGGCCTCAGCCTTGTGTTTCATAACTGTGCTCCTGGTAACCTATAATTACGTAAAAGTGAACTACTTGTTGAGTTTTATTGCTTGAGAAAAAAGAAGTATTGGGAATCTGAGTTGGGAACATGCCTGCAAATCTCATCTCTAGTGCACAGATCTCTCCCCTGCCTTCACTGGTAGAGCACAGAATACATTCCTCATAAGCTTGGAATTAGATGTGGGAAGGTTTTAGCCTGGATGAGCAAAGGATTGAGACCCAACCCCCAGGGGAGCTCCCATCCATCTTGAGGCCAAGGGTGACAACTGCAGATCAGGAGTCTTCAGAGCCCTCTTACCTATTTGAATGTAAAATGCAGGCCCCAGATGTCCTGATGCCCCTGTCCACCTTTACCGTTCAACTGGGCTGCAAGCTAGAATCCTCCAAATCCAAGTGCACCAGAGGTCATTTATCCAGAGCACCACGAATTCTTAGCAACCAATATAATTCAAACATGCAGAGGAAAGAGAATGGGGAGCAGTCATCCACTGGAGTCCACTGAGACAGGAGGCTAAGCTAGAAACTAGCTCTCTGAATGTTGTACCTTTCCCAGACACACAGAACAGGTATTCTGCCTCCCACCCATAATGCTGGCTCTGCTGGTCCATCTTCCTGCAGTCTGCAAGAGCATGTCAAGGTCCAGCGGTGTCTTTCTGGATGCTCTTCCATGACACATTGGTATCAATACTCCTAGCTACCCACTGGCAGCAGGGTGTGGTCATCTGGTGTTCATGTAGTTGCCTGAAGATGATTATCAGAATTTGAGTCCCATCCCTATTCAGATCCTCGCTTCTGCTCAGCCTTAATTTCAAATAACTTGGTTGCAAAATTTCAAAGCTCCTGAATGGCCAATAACGAGACAGAACCATTTCTACAGTGAACACTTCCCCTCACATCGCTATCAGCAGCTGGCTAGCACCTCTACTTTTTTTGATCCCACCACTGCTACTTTGCTTAAAGAAATGTTGACCAGCTGACTTTTCAGAATTCATTGTAATGCTCTTACACACTCTTAGCTACATATGAATTTCTCAGGTGTCACTAGTCTAGGCATACCAGGGTCACTCAGAACTTCACAGCCACAGTGCAGGTAGAACTCAGACCCTCCTTCTCCAAAAGCACAGGAATCACCATTTAGACTAATGGACCATCTCCATTAGCTATTAGCAATAAGGGGCCTGTGACCTGCAGATGACCAGCTCTGATTCCATCCAGTAGAGGGGAGTGGTATATGCATAACACTCTATGGAGCTCAATTGCAATATTATAGTTCAAGAATTATATGCTCCTGTTGAGAGCAACATATCTTAATATCTTTTGTCTGAAACTCACTAGTGGTTTTTGTATGTGGGAGGCAGGGAAATATTTTTATACCCTGTTGAGAAAATGCAAGAGTTTCTAATTGTGCAGTTTGAAAGACACTGCTTAACTTCTATGGCTAATAAACCAAACCAATTCATTTAAAACAGAATCTTCTTCCCTGTGCTTTTACTCCTCTGTATTAAACTGTATGTCCACGAAAGCTTATGCTCTAATAAATTTGTTAGTCTCTAAGGTGCCACAAGTACTCCTGTTCTTTTTGTATTTACTCTGTCTTTTCCACACAGGGAATGTTTCTGCACAAGAGACTATTAATAAGCAGCACCTACTGTGCATTTCCCCCTCCTCTCCTTGCACTCCCTGACTATCTCCTCCACACAACTTATTCTGCTTCTTATCCCTTCCACACAGTCGATTTGCAGACTTTGTCCCACCGAATAACCCCAACTTCTCAATACACCCACCCTGATCCTTTAACATGCTTTATACATGAAGGCTGGAGTTGAGCGTGCAAAAGCAGTTTCAAAATGACACAATGCCAGGCTTATTTGCGGAGAGTTAATGACAGAGAGTAAGTGCCAAGTTTTAAAAAAATAAATTAACCAGATCATTTGGTGAGAATAAGAAAGAAAGAGACTAATTCCTCCTTTTCAGTGTTTGCCACAGTTCCAGAGGGAAAGCCCTGTTGCATTCAATATGCTGAGTGTCAGAAGATTCAGAAAAGCCAGTGTAGTATGATTTATTCCATCTTCGGGCAAGGGAAAATATGATAGATTTAAAGATGATAGATAAAAATCATTTAAAATAATAGATTAAAACCTTTGAAATCTGGCCATTGTCAAGTTATTTGTAATGAATCACCATCATCCTCTTTATAGATAATCTGTTGAAGTTTTAAAACTGAAACTGATTGGTTCTTCAATGCAATTGACTGCTTTTTTGTTTTTGAGATGTTGTTTTTTTGGTTTCTGGGCTGAGCCCATGGGTTTGTTATTGTAGGGTTGCCCAGGAGCTGGGCTGGTATTGTAGAAAGTGCTAGGCTGGGCCTGCTGTGGCTCAGACTTTCAAAACAGTTTGGTGCTTGACTGTGCTTTCAAAAAAATGGTGTCCATCCCACAAACACGCACTCACATGTCTAATGGCCAGCATGTGAGTGGTCCCATAGAATTCAATAGGACTAAAATTGAACACAGGTAGAATGTTTGCAGGGTCAGGGCCCATGTAAACAACTCTGCACCTACTTTGTACATAAAATTACCATGATTGCATGGGTGACTCGGGCAGCTGTGTGTGGGCAATGCTAACGAAGAGCATCTGCACATGTGCAATCATTAGGGTTACCATACGTCCGGATTTTCCCGGACATGTCCGGCTTTTGGGGGCTCAAATCCCCGTCCGGGGGGAAATCCCCAAAAGCCGGGCATGTCCGGGAAAATCGGGAGGGCTGGGTGGTGCTCGGCCGGGGCCGGCGGTGCGGGGCCGGTGCGGGGCCGGGGGCATGGTGCCGGGCCGGGAACTAGGGGCGCAGTGCCGGGCGCGGGGCCGGACGGGGAGCCGGGGGCGCGGTGCTGGGCCGGGCCCTGGGCTGGGAGCCGGGGAGCCGGGCCGGCGGGGAGCCGGGCCGGCGGGCCCGCGGGGAGCCGGGCCCGCGGGGAGCCGGGCCGGCGGGCCGGCGGGGAGCCGGGCCCGCGGGGAGCCGGGCCGGCGGGCCCGCGGGGAGCCGGTCAGCCAGGCCGGCAGGCCCGCGGGGAGCCCGGGGGTGCGCCGGGCCGCCGGGCCCACGGGGAGCCCGGGGGTGCGCCGGGCCGCCGGGGGCCGGCAGTGCTGGGTGGGCCGGGGGTGGTCGGCCGGGGCCGGCACCCCAGGGCCCGAGCCGACCCAGGCTGGAGCCGCCGGGGGGCCAGCCTGGGCCGCGTCTCCTCCCCCCCAAACCCCCTTACCTGCTTCAGGCTTCCCGCGAATCAAATGTTCGCGGGAAGCAGGGGAGGGGGCGGAGACTTTGGGGAGGGGGCGGGGTTGGGGCGGGGGTATGGGCGGGGTTGGGGGCGGGGCCGGGGGCCGTGGAGTGTCCTCCATTTGGAGGCACAGAATATGGTAACCCTAGCAATCATAGTTATTAGCCCAGCCTGGACTAATACATTTTTTCCACTGTGTTATAATGGTTTGGTCTGACATAGGTGGTTCTAACCTGTTTGGCCATAACCAACATTAGCAACCTTTATTACACTTGGGTATTGTGGATAGGGCCTTATGTGTCCATCTGTCCAACTCATACTAATAAGCATTATGTATATAACGGAGGGAAGAAATATTCCTGTACTATATTATATAATGGGGAGGGAAATAAAAACACACCAAAGCCTTCAGTCATGTCCTTTATTATCATGGCGCCTGATCCTGCAGAAGCTGAGTCCTTACTGAGCAATTTAACTCCCCTTGAAGTCAGCTACTACTGCAAGGAGCAGCAGTCCCTTCCACTTGGCTAGCTGTTCAGATAGCCTCCGGCTCTGGAGAGGAACAAGCCATGGGATGCAGCTATTCACCTGCCCAGGCAGCAGAGCCTGCTCCATCCCCATATCCCCAAACCCGAACTTTCTGTGGTTCCTATGAAGAGCTCCTCACATGGAGGGGCTTCCACTGGAATCTAAGGAGGGCAGTAGGCACTGCTTAGAAACAGCACTGTTCCTCTTCCAAGCCCAGTCTCCTCAGGCTTAGCAGAAATGGAAGGGAGCGTATGGGCTTTGGTCTCCCTTCTGCAACCCAAAGCCCCCACACAACTTGGCATGGGGGCCAATTTCTGATCAAGAGAGGCTTAGGCTATGGCTACACTACAGCTTAAGTCGCCATAAGTTATGTCGCACGTAAGTTAGCCACATAATTGATGCTGGCTTATGCGCCGGCATGGACAGCATTACGGCAGTGGGAAAGCTTCTCCCACCGACTAGCTAGCACCACCGGCAGGGGCTGGAGTAATTAAGCCGACGGGACAGCTCTCTCCCATTGGCTTAGACCAGTGACACTAGAGAGTTTACAGAGTTTACTGTAAGCTCTCTAGTATAGTCATACCCTCAGTTAGGACTGGAATAACAGGGAGGAAAGCAGCCTCCCTCAAGGGCGTGTAGAGTGAGTATCAAAGTTCAAGGCTGTAAAGGCCCTGTACTTTACCCTCAGAATGTGAAAGCACTAGCATTTCAGCACTCTAAGAACATCTTTGAACTCTCCCCGTTCATTGGTGTGTCTCCCATGTGTTCCTCCAGCTCTCTCATAGAGACTGCTGTCTTTTACCTCTGGGTCGTGCTACTTACTCAAGATATGATTCTATCCCCCTTTCTTACCAGCCCCCCTCTCTCTGTTTATACTTTGGTTTCATCTTTCTAGTCTCCGTTCCCTGTCTGACTTGAGTATATGTCATAACTGGGGTCCACTTCTCTTTTTTCCAGAAATTAGAAATGATTCTTGTTTTCGAGCAAATAAAGCCTAAGACACTTAAATGTTACAGGCTGCTTTACCTATTGGTGCAGCTCTCCAAAGGTTTAGGCTGCAAAAAGTGACATTTCTCAGGCAATGATTCTATTATCATCATTATTAGTTGTATTACATTAGCTCCTAGCAGACTCTGCTGAGATCAGGATCCCATTGTGCTAGCTGCTTTGCCTACCTAAAATAAGAAACAGTGCTTGCCCTGAGCAGCCTTTGATCTAAATTAACAAGACAGGCAAAGGATGGGTGAAAGGAAGCACTATTATTCCCACTTTTGAGGCACAAAGAGGCTAAGTGACATGCCTGAGTTCACATAGAGAGTATGTGGCAGAGCCAGGAATTAAACCCAGGTCTCCAGCGTCCCACTTTAATGCCCTAGCCACAAGAGCACGCTTCCTTCTAATGCAGTGTAATTTCTTTAAGTATTTTGAAAAATAAAATGGGTGAGCTACTGTTGACTGAAAATCATCTGACATGCCTGGGCACAATGCTTTCTGATGACAGATATTCATAACAGTTTTATTACATGTCTCTATGTACACAGTTACATGATACGGTACCCCAGAGAGTTCAAAGGAACTTGTCCTGCCCAGTGGTCTATGGCATAAAAAAAACCACCTTTTTTAAAACGAAGAATCTGATTTGGGGTGGGGAGGTTAGTGGCTTGCTTTAAGGAAGATCAGTCCTCACTACACATTACATATTACTGCTTGTTAATTCTTAGCAGATTTCTGGCTCATGAAAGGTTTCAAATTGATAGCACAGCTATAGTACAGGCAATTGTATTACTAGTTTCCCTACATTGCCCATCGATGGGCTTCAGCCCTGGTCTGGAGGGATCACCTCTAGGAATGGCAGGGTAGATCAGTCCTTGGCCCCACTGCTGAGGCTGCCAACAAGGGAACCAGCTGTCATGGAGTTTTGGGTGATGTAAAGACAAATCTACTAGGGATGCTTGGGGGCCAGCTCATTTCAAACAGCCCTTAGGTGGTAACAATCTTGCATCACTATTGGCCAGGGTCAGACTGGAACTAATAGCTTAGAAGTAACATGCACATTGTTATCACCAGCTCACAATAAAGGGCAGGGCCAATCAGAGGGGGGCCAGGACGGCCATTTGGCCTGGGCCTCAAGCTCAAAGGGGGCCTCACATTTAGACGCTTGTTAATTTTTTGGCATTTGATAAGTTTCGCAACTTGTTTTTATGCACATCCCTATCGGACCAAAAAGTGACACACCAGGGCCGTCCAGAGGATTCAGAGGACCTGGGGCAAAGCAATTTCGGGGGCCCCTTCCATTAAAAAAAGTAGGAATACTATATTCTCATGGGGGCCGCTGCAGGGCCTGGGGCAAATTGCCCCACTTGCTCCCCCATCTGGGCGGCCCTGTGACACACTCTCTCAGCATAGAGCTGCAAATTTAAGCAAATAAGAGATGTGATTTGGTAAAAGACAATTTTTTTGTTAACGGAAATAGATTTTGTCATATTAAAGAGTTAAAAATGTTCATAAATATTAATAAAAATATATTGGGTCTGATGGCACAAGATTAGACCTTGATGAACGTGTCCTCTCAGATCATCTGATTATATAAACAAACCACTACTTGTGGCTGGTGCTGGATCAAGTGTGTGTTGAAAGATAGAGAATTGTCTTCATTTTTTATTTTTATTATGGCTTGGGGCCTCAAAAGCTGGAAGTGGCCCTGGCCTCTCTGGACCTCTGAGAGGGCCTGATAAAGGGCATGTTATCACCAGGTAACTCAGATACAAAAAGCTCTTATTCCAACACCACCAGCTAAATCCTTGAATGTCCCCAGGCTTCTCATTCTTGGAGAGCTGTGCGTGGTACGGTATCTTTGTATACTCATTGCAAGAGAATGCTCATTATTGACATGGAAATGCATGCTTTTAAAAACAATTACTATTTAGGGTACGTCTACGCTGCAGTAAAAGCCCACGACACCGAGTCTCAGAGCCCAGATCAATTGACTCGGGCATGCAGGGCTTCGGCTCGGGGGCTAAAAATTGCAGTGTGGATTTATGGGCTCAGGATAAAGCCTAGGCTCTGAGACCCTTCCCCCTCTTGGGGTCTCTGAGTCCAGGGCTTCAGTCCGAACCCAAATGTCTACACTGCAATCTCGAGTCTCACAGCCAAAGCCCCATGAGCCTATAAGTCAGCTGATCCAGGCCAACCATACAGTCTAGATGTACCCTTAGTAATGTGGATATATACAGAAAGATACTCTAACAAATCCACCTCTACCTAGTTTTTCATGGTTGTCACCCTCATGAATACCCATAGCCACTCAGAATTTCACAACAGCATTGAGGACAGACCTCAGATCCACATACTTCCAAAGTATTTGAACTAAAGGAGAATCACCATTAACTGTTAGTTGTATAGGCCCTATGGCATACAGTTGTGTAGTTCGAATTCCAACCAGCAGAGGGAAGTGATGCACATCCACTCTAGACAGCTAATGACAATGTAACTGTTGTATTAGACTGAAATGGTATCATCTTGTGGGACACAAAATAACAAACATTATCCACAATAATTTTAGCCCAGTTAGATGCCTAAAAACATTTGGTCAATTTACATGCCTTTTTTTTTTACCCAAGAGAATGTTTTGCAAGTAAATAACTGGCATTTCATGAAACTACCTCATTTATGTATGTGGGGCCACATTGTCCAATAGCCAGATTGCCAAAAGTACTTAGGACCCAGACACTCCCATTGTAACCCTTTCTGCCTCTGTGCTCCAACAGAGCTCAAAGCACCCAACATGCCTTCAACATGCTGAGCACTTTTGAAAATCAGACCACTTATTCTGGTGCCTAAAGAAAGAGGTGAGCTCTTTTGAAAAGCTGGCATCTAGTGTCTAAGCCCTGATCTACACGCAATAAATCAATACCCACTGGATCGATCACTGCCCGCCGATCCGCCGGGTAATGTAGACATACCCTTATAGTATAAGGCAACAGCCATGAAGGAAAATAAAGGTACAACAAGTTTAAATACCATTACAGCTTCAACCCCTTATCAACAAAGGGCAGAACATTGAAAGGTAAAACTGACAATGCTTAACAGCAGGCATTATACTTTATTTTTCCACACCAGGATGATTTAAAGACAGTGTTAGTCTTGAATTTCCTGATTTCTGTTAGTTTAAGTCAGCCCTTTAATGTTATATCTATGTAGGATGGTGTGGGCTTTTCTCTTGTTATTTAATTTTTAAAAGCCCTGTGTCTTTAACCTTCAGGATAACCTTGTCTCAGTCTGGCTCTCCTCATTGGGCCGTTCCTTGATGAGCTTTTTGTGCCTGATTAATTAGTAAGCTGGAGTGGGGGCTGCTCTCTTTAGCAACTCATGCCTCCCTCTGACTAACTCCAGATCCAGTATTAAATCTCAGTAAGGTTTGCACTTACCTGCCTTGTAGCACAGTTTTTGGGTATCGATACGTCTTTAAAACTTTTGATTTTATTTCTTTGTATTTATTTAGCCATTCACTGCGAGGGAAGGAGGCAGACTATAGGCCTTATTCTGTCATTATCCCAAAACTTTTCAAAGAGACAACAATAATTTTCCAGCACAATTGCATGTTTTCAAATGTTAATAATTTTGTTTTCTGGAGCATTAAGCTTACAAATGCAGCTTTGGTCATTCCCAGAGTGTTAACAGGGAACCAGATATTTTAGGAAGACACTGTATTTGTTTTTATGCATGTACAATTATTGCATATGCAGGTGCAATTGTGATAATAGGTCATGCACCTTTGTGGTCATGCATTTTTGACAAGGTAGGCCCAAAAGAATAATACAAGTGTGATCATAGTAATAATGAAGCTAGACAAATTCAAACAAGAAATAATATTCAAATTAACAGTGAGGGTAATTAACTATTGAAACAACTTACCTAGAGACATGATAGATTCTCCATCACTTGCAGTCTTTAATTCAGGAGTGGACATCTTTCAAAAAGAGATGCTATCGCTCCAACTGAAGCTATGGACTTGATGCAGAAATTATTGGGTGTGGTTTTCTGCCCTAGACTAGGTCGTGATAATGTCCTTAAAATCTATTAATCTATTAACTTAAATTTGACAATGTTAGGCATGAATGCAGTATTTGTGTCCCCATAGTGGACAGGAAAGGAGTAGAAGTTATTTTGTCAATAAGATGAGGAAAAATTTCTGCTTGGGACAAGTGCAAAGTTTTTAGCTACTTACCTGAGTTGAGTTTGTGGCTGCTCTGTCCAAGTCTGTTATTTCATTGATCTTTTAAAAGACCAGTTTTTAAAGGTATTTCTTTCTCTACTAGAAAGTGATCTCCAGATGTAAAGGGCTCAGAGCTTAAGGATTCCTACTTCCAAAGGTGATGCAAGGAACCATTCATAGATTCATAAGAGACCATTAGATTAAATAGTTCAGCATTTAAATAGCTTAAGAACTGAGTGGGTCCTATTCCTGCTGCTGTCTTTGGTGCTAGTAATTCAATTACAAGTCCAGTGTGTCAATGGACTGAAAATGGACTTACATGAGCCACTTTGAAAACCAGAGCCCGACACAACATTTTAATAATTAGCCAATATCTGATAGTGTTTTTCAAAGAAGCAGGAAGTGTGGGTGAACTTTAGTGCACTTCAGTGTTCAAGCTACTATGTCTGACTTAAATAAACGTAGGTATGAATTAAAATGGAAACTAACCAGCTCACAGAGATTTTACTCAAGTCACAAAACACAAAGAACCAAATCCATTCCTGGTATGAGGCCACTGAAACCAATGGGAGTCACATAAGGGATGAATTTGTCTGGATTGACTCACAGTTGTGGTAGGAGAAGATAGCTCTCAAAGTGAAAATATTCCTTACAGTGCCGGGATGGTAAGAAGCTCTGGAGATAATAAATGCATGTATCCCACCTATCAGTCTGGTAGCCTGCTATCCAGTTGAAATCATGCGTCAAGGCAGGTAGAAAGCTATACCAGTGATCAGATATGAAATCAAGACAGGGAGGCTGATTTTCCACTGCCTTGTGCAGGCAGCTACCCAATCCAAATGGTAGCTTGTTACAACCCCTTTTGCACTAGATAAATGACTGTAGTAAAGTTCTAGTATTAAAAGAGTGAGACTGTAGTGAGTTAGGGCAATGGTCTTTCGCCTTTCAAGACAGAGTCAAATCTTGACTTCAATTCATAACGAAAAAATAAATGAGTAGATACCAATGATTGCTTAATGCTTTCCATCTTCATAGGAAGTGAAACGACTTTAGTGGTCTCAACCTAGTTCTGACTAGTGCAGCGGGAACCCTCTCAATTCCGGTTCGCACAGAACTCGAAGAACTTTCTTGTTAACCTGCTTCATGCATGAGCTGCGAGCTGTGACAATTAAATCATTCATGCACATGCAAATGGTGAGTACCAGGGACCAGATCTTTAGGCCAGACTATACTGTGCTTTGTAAAGGACTTAGAGAGGAAAGTAAATCTAAGCAACTTTTCTGCCATAGTCTTGTGGGCAGCCAGTGCCAACTTTGGCCCCTGGCAAAACTTAGAGCACCTTCAGGGCTGCCTGTGTTTGCATTTTTTAGGTCTCAATTCAGTTGACAGCAGAAATCAGGGTAGAGGTGCACATATGTTGATTCACACCATTTATTTTGTGGGTGAAAAATGCAGGTGCAAGCCTCTGTTCAGTGTGTGTTACAAGTTCCCCTCTGTACCTGATGCACAGAGGATATAACCCCACGACAGCTAAGGGACTTAGTCCTTTAGCTCTGGAATTTGTGGGTTCAGTCCCTGGTCCATTAAACAAACACAAGATTTGCTGTCTCAAAAAACTGCCTATATGAAATGAGATTAGGCTAAATAAATATCATAAAACAATTCCCAGACAATGCTTAAGGAATTCCCAGAGACAGTGCTACAAGCCTGGGAACACAGACCTCTGCCCAGGTTTAATGCAGAAGGGACCTCAGTCTGATGGCACACACCAACTCACTGATATCACGAGAAAAAATACCTTTCTTCTTCTGAAACTGGGAGACATTTACATTACCCAAGTATGAAATAAAAATAAGGTTGTCCCCAAAGAAATTACAGAAGGTAAAAAATATCTTAGACCATTGCCTGCCAAGGGTCTGAAAGAATCAAGGGCTGAGATTAGGAGAATTTTTGCAAGGAAAATTCCCCTCCCCCATCCTTTTCATTGGAAAAAAGGGAGAAAATGGATAGGGGGGGAAAACATCAAAACCAAGAAAGAAAAAATGAAATGATTTTTTTTCCAATTCAAAAATAAAAAAATAACTATAATTTGTTCATGAAATTCAGTTTCAGTTTTTTGACCACCCTAATTAGTTCAGTGACCATTATACAAGTCAGCTGTATTGTCCTCCTTTACTGAGGCTAGGTCTACACTACCTGCCCGAATTGGCGGGTAGAAATCGACCTCTCGGGGATCGATTTATCGCGTCCCGTTGGGACGCGACAATCGATCCCTGAATCGACGCTCTTACTCCACCAGCGGAGGTGGGAGTAAGCGCCGTCGACAGGAAGCCGCAGAGGTCGATTTTGCCGCCGTCCTCACAGCGGGGTAAGTCGGCTGCGATATGTCGAATTCAGCTATGCTATTCGCGTAGCTGAATTTGCGTATCTTAAATCGACCCCCCCCCCCCGTAGTGTAGATGTAGCCTTAGGAATGGCCCAGACCCAGAATAGCAAATAGTAAAGATTAACAAGCATTGGAAGATCTGTGCAGAACTAGTCCACATTATTCTTTGTTCCAATCAGTGTCATCAGTTCCTCGTTTCCATAACCACCAATCCTGCCCCCATTAAAGTCAATGGGAACTTTACCTTCAGTGGGATCAGGAAGAGGTCCTAGCACTTTTATATCATCATCTGTTAATTGAAGATTTTTCATAGCTGTAAAAGCTGAAAGAAAAAGCATATGGAAGAAAGTACATGCTACTACATATATATAACATGAAAATATGCAAAACCTGACTATTGTTTATATTGCAGTAGAATCTATACACCCCAGACAAGATCGGGGCACCTTTGTCCTAGGTGCTGTACAAACACATAATGAGAAATGGTCTCTGCCCTATAGAACTTACAATCTAGACAGACAACACAATCACAGGGACAAAGGCAAAGGCCACACAGCAGGTCAGTGGCAATGCTGGGAACCGAACTCAGGTCTCTGATCCCCAGGACAGTGCAGTGCAGTGGCCTAGGTACCGGATCAAGCTGATGTGCTTTCTCACAGGCATAGGCTTGGCCTGCACAATGTACAAACGTATCAGATTTCTTGGGCCTTTATATTCAAACCAGGTCTCTGTTTTTGTGGGAATAATGTTGTGTTCATTATTGATTTGTGCTTCTGCTTGCAATTCACTGCAGGGGTAAAATTTCAAGCATAACTCAGGACGAATGAAAAATTGCACCCAACAAAAAAGGATGTCTGTTGTTTGTTTGTTTGTTTGTTTTTAACCCCTCCTTGAGAAGACACGTGAATTTACTTCACAAAGAAAAAGCACTAATATCACTGGAGCTGAAAACTGACCTGAACACAAACCAACAAAAATCCTCTCTTTTGAGCATTTATGCTTTAAACCACACAGGTACTTTTCAAAATGTGTCAATCTAATGAATTTAAATAAACAAAACAAAATTGTAGGCCAAATTCCCTGGAGCCTGTGGCAGTGCTCAGAAAATAACCTGAGCAAAAGGTTCAGGCGGACGAAAAAGAGAGTCAGACTTTACAACTATTAGACATTGCTGGCTGCCAAAGGAGTGGAACAAAGTGAAAACCAGACAGTGAATCATCTGCATTGCTGTATACAAAGCCCAACTGGGAATTCAGACAGAGCCTTTCATTTTGTTGCGCCCAGCCCTTGGTTAAAAAAAAAAATGTATTAATGTTCTCATTAAATAGCCAGGAGAAGCAAACCAAGAGTCAGGTTCCTTTCACTTAAAACTTCTCTTCACTCTGCAGCCTCCCGCTGGTTCTCTTCTGCTTGTACAGTTCACCACCTTGGACTGCTGCACTAGCATGTTTTAGGCATTCAGGAGCTGACCCGAAGCCCACTGAAGTCAATAAGAGCCTTTCCAGTGACTTCACTGGGTTTTGGATCAGGCCCCTCGCGCCTGTCATGCTTCAGCTCTGCTTTTGGGAGAGGTTTTGAAAGACGAAATTAGATGCGTGAGGCACAGATAAAAAAAAAAAAGTGGGGGCGGGGGAGGGAGTTGGAAGGAAAGGGACATGTTCTCTCCTGACAGACGTGTCACATCGCTAGCTAGTTAGAAGGTTAAAGTCTGGGTGCCAAAAGGGAGACCATTTACAGAATATGTTGATTGACAGGCAGGCAGGCAGCTGCGGGGAGTAGAAGGACAAACTCCTTTGGTGGAGCCCAGTTGCTAGGGGAGGCAAGACCTTTTAAATGCTTTTTATTTGGGGGGTGGGGAGGAGGCTGGAATATGCATTGCAAAGCCATTTTATTATTTTATTTTATTTGCATGGGACTTGTGCAGTAAGAAAACATCAGCTGGAACTTAAAATATGACACCTTCTGATCTCTCTCGCCTTGATGACTCCTGATTTATGCTGGTGTAAACCAGACCAGAATCAGCCCCTCTGAGGCTACATACAGACGTACTGAAATGCTTAATCTTGAGCTGTCTCTGCAACCTTTGAACAAGCCTCAGCTTACCATCCAGGTATATAATCACCAGCCTCAGCTCAGTTACAGAACCTGTCTGACAGGCTTAGGGTGACCCAGTCCTGCAAAGTAGAGCATCAGCCTCAGACCCCGTAGACAAGGTAAGGAGGCGTCGCAACAGCACCAGAGATCCTGGAGCAATAGAAAACACCAATTATCTCTCTGTCTGCTTTTCAGCACAGCCTGTTTAAACACCTGTAATTTACTGAAGACTCAGACAGGTTACTGGACTCATCAAGAGTAGTGCTTTGTGGCAAAAAAAAAAAAAAAATACAACTTACCTTAATTTTAACCCCCTCTGTCAATGTGTAATGTATTTTAAGAGTGTTGAGTCCAATTTTAGTATATTTCCAGAGTGCTGAAATACCTTCTGAAATTGTACTAGGCCTAATTGGTGAAAATTAAGAACCATGATCCTTTTGGGGGGGATCCTCAGGAATTAGAGATTAAATTAACACTTGTGTGATGTATCCATATGTGAAGATATGAATTTTAGTTCTCCAGTTTTCATATCTACCAGGTCCCTGGGTCCAGCTGAACTGTGTTTAGTGCAGGGGAAGGAAAGGTGGCTCTAAGCTCCTCTGAACTTGGAGATGACTGAGGTCCAATACAGCCCCCAGCATAAGGGCTACCTAGAAGCCCAGAGTAATTTAAAGGTTGCTAAATTACACCAGATGGAACAGTCCTAACTAATGGCTGGGGACCACCGGAGTACACTACGCTCCAGTCAGGCCCCTTCTCCCTTGCTGCACCCAGCCTGCCCAGGAATGCTTCCTCTGCCTGGGAACAAGTGGCAAAGAGCTTGCTACGCTACTTTTATGCTCTCTGTGCCTCTGGTGGTACTGGAGCCATAGCCCAGGATGTGTTCCTGGATTTTAAGAGAGGTTTAATAGGTTAATGTGCTCACTTTTCCCTTCACTGTATTCTGTTGAGGTCACAAATGAAATGAGTCTGTTAGTCACAACCTTACCTCTGGTGTACTTTTCATAAAGGCCGTTTAGCATGACTGGAAGCATTTGCCCGTGTGAGGCTCATGACCGCAATGAAGCATTGGCAGAGCTTGCAGGGGACCGCAGAACTGGAAATGCTGGGAGTGGTGCAGGTTTGGACTGAGAAGCATTGTATTGGGGGAAGCTCGGACTGGTCCATTGCGATCCAACTCTTACTCTCATAAACACTGATGTTCATTCACAAATTTAAAATAAAACAAATAGGGAATAAACTCATTGGTACTTCCTATTTCTGGCCTAATTGGAAGAGAGAAAAGAGGTTGCAATAAGCAGGAGAAAGGCTGTTCTTGCCATATTCCATCCTGATTAGTACCAAGGAACCATGCAAATACTGGAAATCAGGTAAGATGGTCTGTTCTCATGATATATTCAATCATGTTTGCAGACCAAAGTGGTTCAGAGAATTTAAAAGTATCTAGAAACAAACAGCTGAGTCTTTGAGGTTTACTATAGTTAGTAACTAACAAGGCCCTGATCTTGCAAACACCTAGGTGGGTGAATATCTTTAGGTACATGAGTAGCCCCATTGAGGTAAATGGGAGTACTCATAGGTGTGAAAATACTCATAGGTATACATTTTTGCTGAACTGAGGCCTAAAGAATTCCACTATGTAAAGAAATTAGTCATCTTGCTAGAAAATAGATGATTTGTGAATATAATGCAATTCATTTGAACTTGTTCTGCCTTTCAAATCATTCTGCTTAGTTGCACAGATATTCTAAGTAATCAATCAATTAGAGTAAAATTCTAGGCCAAGATTTTTAAATAATAGGAGCCTAAAGGTTTGGATTTCTGACGCTATATTGCAGCATCTGCCTGATTTTCAAAAGTGTTGAGCACCCAACACCTCCCGTTGACTTCATTCAAAGAGGTGCCTAAATATGAGACTCCATTTAGGCTTCTGTTTTTTAAAATGTTGGACCTAGTCTCTTTCAGTTACTATTTTTCCTTTGAGACTTCTGTACAATGATTATGAAAAACACCAGGAAACATCCATTTATTTTTTTCACTTAATAATTAAATTTAAACATTTGTTTTTAAGGAAGGAAATTTCCAAGTCCTAAGTCTTACAAGATTTAAGAAAGTGGGATTGTCTGGATAACTTAGGTGGGTGGGTGTTTTCCCCATGATCCTCTATGAACTGACTGACTTCTAGCATGTGCTTGCTGTATGGAATGTGGAGGGAGGTTTAACTGATTGCTGTTCTACAATATGTCTCATTGTTCTTTATTCTCTTACAGCTGTTTTTGTGAGTGTGGGTTTTGAGGGACTGTGTGTGGTTTTTGGATGTGGGTAGCTTGAATAAAGACTCAAAGGGCCACATATTCAAGGAAATTGAAACTTAGCCTCCACATTTGCATGCCTCGAACTACATTCCTATATATTTGCACACTTACTTTTTGGTAGCTACAAGCTTTTCTCATGCAAAAACTCAGATGGGATTCACAAACTATAACTGCATGTGCAGTCTGGACCAATAGATGCCTAATAATTGGCCCGAAAAGGAGAGAACTGTAATATAGAAGCACAGCCAAGATGGGGTAAATCTGCATAGCTCTGTTGAAGTCAATGGAGCTTTGCAGATTTATATCAGCTGAAGATCCGGCCCTGGATGTTTCCTGAGTGAACACATTGAGAGAGAGAACTGTGCCATTCAGTTCATTTTTATGTGGCACAGTTTACAGAAAGCAAACGCTTTGCCAAAGTAGCAGTTCTCACCTGATGAGTATTTGTATTCTTAAAGACAGTCACACATTTGAACTCCCCAACGTTTATGGTGTGGTTCGGTCCCATCTCTGATTATGAGACTTTGCTGCTCTGATTGGCACCTAGATGACCCCTCAATACACTAAGTTGCTTTCTTATAAAAACACAAGAACCATGACAACCCAGATAAGGGAACTAGCAGTGTCTGCATACAGAGGGGATTTCAACATCGTGACTTCAACCAAAACATGGGCGAATGAAAACTGATAGGGGCTGAAAATTGCAGACTGGTTCACAAGAGATCTGAGAGAAGGGAAAAGGTAGAAGTGTGTCCTTAAGTAAAGGAATATTCTAATCAGTTGAGATGGGAGACTATGGGAGAAATAAAGATGGGGGCAAGGGAGGGAGAAAGTTAGGATTATTGTGGCTCAAAATCCCAGATAAAAAGCAGAGATGAGGCCAAACCAAAACACTGGATACAAACACTACCAAACTGTGGATAACACCAGATCTAGATTTGTTTTGTGTATGTAATTAGTATCTCTATAATAGATCTATTCTAAACCCCAATACCCCAAAATACCCCTAAACTTTGGAAAAGTTTGAATATGGATCCAGTTCTCACTTTTGCATCTTTGGCCTCCTCTCTGCTGAGAAAAATAAAGTGCCATCTGATATTAGGAATGTATCATGCTATATATCATCTGAGCAAAACAAGCAGCAGGGTGATAATATAATAAAGAATCATCAGGGTTATAGGGAATTTCAAGTACTCAGGCCAAAAACTAGGACACTTCAAGGGCCTTCAGTAGGAATTACATGCACGAAAACAAGGGCTGCAGGATTGGGCCCTAAGTGGAATCAATAATAAATCAAGCAATAACATATCAAGATGAGAGAACATTTAAGCAACAGTGACCATAATTTAGTGAGGTTTGTTGGTAAGATCTAAGTGAGACCACAAAAAGGGAAACGTATGGAGGCTGCATTTCCTAAGTGCAAATATTTAATGAATGTGTGGAGTGTTCGGAGGAGCTGAATGGAGAAAAATTATAACAGGAAAGGCCCAGAGCAAGGCAATGGAAAGAATCGAAAGAGAAGTTTTATGTCTGTGCAGGGTGATGCCTGTCACCTGGCAATGAATAGGGGAGCACAAGGAACAGGTCCATATCAACAAATAGGAAAATGGAAAAAGCAGAGTGGGAGTGGGGAAGGGTTGAGAGACAGAGAGAGTTTGTCAATGCAGGCGTGACTGAGGGGAGCCTTATGAATGATTTTGAAAGAAAAGAAGCTCTCTCCAATATGCAACATAACAATATTATAAAAGGAGAGTGTTTGTACACTGGAGCACCTGCCGGAATTCTGAGGTTTTTCAAACAAATGTAGCTGACCCACTAGTTAGAACAGGAGACTGAGAGTTCCTGGTGGTGCCACTGGCTGACTTGTGATCCTAGATAGGTCACTTACGCTAAGTTTATTTATGGGAAGTTTCAGGCAACCTTAACTACTAACTTCACCTGTAATAAAATGATGCTAATAATAATTGCCTACCTCCCTGGGGTGCTGTGGGGCTTAATTCATTAGCCCAGTTTTAAAAAGCTTTGAGATTCCTTACTGGATGTACTGGTAAGAGTTTTGCTATTATTATTTTTGTTTTCGCGCACTTCTCTAATTCTTAGTTTTATCAGGAGCCAGAAGGAGAAGTGCCAGAATATTGCAACAAAAGCTATTCTCACAATAACACTGACCCACGCTGGAATCAGGAAGTCCTGTCAGGAACCCTGTTCTCATGAGGTTTCAAACCCCATTTCTAGGCCAGAGAGGTTTGGCTAAACTTTGGTTAAGCCTCCCTTTAGCTGGAGATGTCCAAATGGAACCTCTGCAATCTCACAGCGCAAGGGCTTTTATGTTCAGTTTCCACAGGCTAAAGAACCAGATGCTTGTGCATTCTTATGTCTTGAAGACTCGCCCAGAAGAAGGTCTTACTACATAAACATGGGGCTAAAATATACAGGGCCTTCAGCTGAACACTATGGAAAAGTTCTGTGGAATTTGATTGGAAATTATACATTTGCTGTAGGTTTTTGAGCCAGTCTATAAAACTGAAAGGGAAACCATATGTAAACTAGATGCTAAAATGTACAGGGCTGAATTTTCTAAACCTTCTTACTATTTGTTATTTACATTACAGTAACAAAAACTCATGCAGGGTGTTGCATAAACATAGAGGAAGACACAGCCCCTGCCCTGAAGAAAGGAAGAGCTGAAGGTGAGGGAAAGGGATGCTACATAAAAGCAAAATGATCAGTGTGAGGACCAGCAGATAGCCCGTTAGTCCTGTTTGTTAATTACATTTCTTTTATTCATATTGGAGCTGTTTGAAATTTTTCAGTTGAAATAATTTAAATGAAAAATTGCCTTTGTGTTCAAACAAAAATTCAAAATGTTCTGGTCTTTCAACGAGCCCCCATAAAAAAAAACCCCACTGGAAACAAAATTGATTTTCAAATAGTGAAACCAACCAAAAACAAAACATTTTCCACATTTTGATTTGTCATCAAATAACTGGAAAATGCCATTATAAAAGGCAAAGAAAATGTGAACATGTTTTGTTTCTTTCCAAATTTTTCATGGGAAATACTTCTCATTTTCCAACCATCATACCTTTTTGACTGATCGTGCTTTTTATGGATCAGTCTTACTAATTAGTTTGTAGGAGTGGGTGACTCGGGAGAAGATAGGGTTCATGTTATACATATTCCGTTTTAAGAGATCCTCCTCTGAGGTGATTTTTGACACCCTGATGTACTGTTGACACACCAATGGATTCCCTCCTTCCTTTCTGAGAGATCTGTGGTGCTGAGCGGTTACCCAGACAGTTACTCAGGTATGACCCCACAGGAGTCCCCTTTCACCCTTTAGTTTCATCTGTGTGTAAAGCGGCTAGAAGGAACTGAGCCATTTGCTGCTGATACACAGCTCTGCGTCTCCTCATCAACAAACACAGAGTTCGTAGCCTCATTACTGTACCTGCAACTGGCATTTTCCAGAGCAACCAGCTGCATCTCAGCCCAGAAAAGCTGGCAGTGATGCTCTTTGTTGGGGTATATATTTAGAAGAACAGGTGCATGGATTGTCTGTGCCATCTATTGATAGTATATGCCACCTTTCACCAACATGGTTCGCAGCCTTGCGCTGCATTGGGTTCATCTCTTCTCCATTCCCAGGTCATAACAGCCCATAGTATCTATGATTGTGTCTAATCCTCTGTAATGCAGGCCTTGCAGTGTTCACGGTTACCCTTTTCAGCACCAGGCTAGAATAACATATTGTGCTCTGCTTAGGCCTATTGTCCTTGAAGTTCAGCTAGAAGCTTCAGATGAAGTTGCAAAATATAGCTGAGCAGAACAGGGCCTTTGGAATTTACAACATACTGAGCACTGCTTTGTGCTTGCTTTCTTCTGGGTGCAATTCAAGGTGTGAGTGATGACAATCTTCAAAGCTTTGTCTGGCAATGAGGCCTGAACTGCCCCTGATCTCAGACGCTGTTTGCACCTACACATTGGCTCACACAACCCAATTGTATCAACCAACCCTGCACGCCTCCCAAGACAGTCTCAGCTGCCTGGAACATGCTCACCCGGCTCCCCATTGCAGCTAAGTTACAATTGTCTGCTAGGCTGTTGCTTTGTGTTTGAACGTTCCATATCCAGCAGCAAGGCTCTCTTTAGCAGAGAGCTCCTGCTTTGGAAATTCACTGCCCTTGACAATTTGCCAGAGCTGGATTTGGCCATCTTGAGGGCATGATGCAAAGGCATATGTATTTTATTTGGCTTTTTGGTTGATCTGTTTTTATTGTTATTGGCCCGCTTTGTTTTTATACATTTGATTTGCTTATCAGTGTTACTGCTGGCAATCCACACTGTGGTTTTATGTAATATGGCCCATTGTGGAGAGCTAACATCATTGGTGCTTAAAATTTTGGTATGAAGCACCTTCCAGAGTTGCCACAGTGATAAGCACTATCTACGTTTCCAAAATAAATAAATGCATGGTATTCGTGCGTGCTCTGGGGGCAGGACATGTACATTTTTCACGTTCATGCGTGTGAAAACTTGGCCCTAGGCCTTTGGGAATACTGCACCTTCTTTCCAGACAGGAGGGCAAGCAAGGACAGGCATATACCAGGCAGAGCCACAGACATGTAGATGCACAAGGTAGCAGAGCTGAGGCATTTATCATTAGCTTGTGGTTAGTAACACAGCAGAGAAACTCAAGCACCACCCAGTTTTCTGACTATTATTCATTTTTTTATCTTGTCAGGCACCTGGAAAGGATTTTTTCATAGGTAACCAAAAAATAATCATCCGATAGGAATTAGTGATTTATTTAGTTTTAACTTTCAATGTGAAAATGTCTATAAAATGCAGATACATATAGTTTGGGGAGGAATTAGGGCAGTGATCCTGTAAGCACTTATGCTCGGGAAAGCCATAGCTTGCAGGATCGGCCCATTAGTCAACAGAGGAAAGTTGTTTGTCTTATTCTGGCTTTAGATTCTGTGGTCTCTGGGTCTACTGCTGTAAAATGCTGAACCCCACTCTTTGCCCAGTCACTGGGAGCTGTGGGCGTTCAGACTCTCTGCTCAGGATCGGGACCTCAGTGCTCCCTCCTGAAAACATAACGTAGGGCAAGTGAGACGACAAGCATTGTCATGTTTGGCAAGTGTGGTTTAGTTTTAATTTATGGTGATACCCCAAAGTGCAATGATAAATATTATAAGCGGAGATGGTAGCCCCTCCTTTTACTGAGGTAGGCTGAAGCTTTCCATTATTAGCCCCTAAAGTTTTTCCTAACATTGCCAGACTTTAACCATTAGGGCTGAAATTTTCTATGCCAGGGGTCCACTGGCATTGAAAGTTCAACCAAACAGCTGCTTAGAAGAAGCTAGGCACTCATATACTACACTCATGAGTGCGGTGTGAGATCCTTATAAAGAAGAGGAGAGAACTGAACTTATTAGTGAGAGCGGGCCGATTGTCTGCAAAAGTTTCCAGGACTGGGGAGCTACTTGGAAGGTTTGGGACTGGAAAGCTGGTTTGATGGGTTAAACAGCTTCTCTTCTAGAGAAGACATTGGGCACTCATGTATAACTCAATTTAAATTGTCTATATGAAGTATCCAACTCACTTGAGTCTGTAGAATGGGGTTGTAGATCTCATGAGAACAGACTCTGTCAACATATTTCCAAGTGGTGCTGGTTCTGGTGCATAATTGGAAATGAAGAAAAGGTATCCAAATGCTTCAAGAACTTTACTAAAGGTCTGATTCAGCTCTAGAATAGGCTGAAGACAGGGGGGAAGGAAGAAAGGTTCTTATTTTTTTCCAAACTTGCTCACCAATCCCTAACTGAGAGGCAAATACACCCCAGTATTTTCAGAAGAATTAAATTCCATTTTCTCACTACAAACAGTGTCTCTAAAAAATGTCTCATGCCGTGAAATAACAACTGTGAAATGCTTAATTAGGCAGGGTGTCATCTACTCATTTTCCATAGTCTTTTAGTAAAATTCACAGGGGAAATTACTTGAGCAGTTGCCTTTCAAGAACCTCCAGTATGGTTGCATGTTACAGTTGTTATATCAACAGAAGATGGTTTTAAAAAGATATTGATTAAGGCTCTGATCCTGCTCAGATTTATGTGCTGTGAAGTTCTTGCACAAATGTCTGTAGAATCTAGGCCTTATTTTGTTCTCTTGATTCCAAATACCCACCTGAACACAGGGGAAGTTCTTATCCAGACCTTCACAGCTGATCCTCTCTCTAGAATGGCATGTCTATAACAGTGGATCCCAAATCTGAGTGCCCCAACCTCAAACTTTGGGAGACAGAGTATCTGAGTTCAAACATTTCTGCTCAGGCCCGTCTTTAGTTTTGGGTTATTATGATTTTTAAGTGAACATTTTTGCCTGTGAAATATCAGAGGCTGGAAACTTGTTTTGTATATTCCTTAGGGCAGTGGGACATCTGCAGTGTTTTACCATGCTGTCCCTATTCTGTACGAGTGACTTCAGCCCTGATCTGGACTTTCCTGTATCACCAACCTCACTTGGAGACAGAAGTAGCTATTATTATTTGTTCAGTGGCAACAGTGTACTCTCTCTGCTTCAGTCCCCCTACCAAATCAGAACTATCATTCAGAGACCATTGGATGAGTATAGGACACTAAGGAAAAAAGATGGACATTTATTTGGGGTCTTTGTCAGGTCTATGTTCTTCAGTCACAGAATGAAGTGTAAGGGCCTGATTTTGAATTTGCTTATCCTAGCGATAGGAGAACCAGACCCTAAGTGACCTGAGTTCCTTGCCCTACCTCTGGATCTTAAGGCGCACTGCAGAAACTGCTAACTGTGCAGGCTTCAGGGAGGAGTGTGTGAGGGATACTTCAGCATGGATCTTCTTGCTCAGCTCCGGGAGTTGTGAAAGAAATCCAGCAAAGGCTTGAAAAGAGGGACTGTTTACCTGCAGTCCTATAAAAGATGTGGGTCATACCAGAATTTGCACAGAGCCCAGTCCTGCACAGGCAAAATTTCCTCTGAAGTCTCTGCTTTCACGGTAGTCAATGGGTGTTTTGCCCAAATGAAGAGTTTGCAATTAAGTGTGAGATGGATTGGAAAGACTCTAGTGGGCAGAGCAAGCTACCAAGGCCATGCAATAAATGCTTTGCTTTAGTATAAGGAAGAGAGGCGCAACTCGCACAGGTTCCAGCTGGCACAAGAAAGACTGGGTGGGACTAGCTCAGAATAAAGTTGGGTGGTAAAATAAGCATATACCATAACTGGGCAGGGGAGTCCAATAAAACATTAATTAAAAGAATAGCGAGCATCATAGCAAGGGTGAAGGCAATGCTAATTTGCTTTGCAACCTGATCAAATGGAACTACTGGCCCTGAGGGATGCAGGCACTTTGGGGGTTGATTGCCAGAGTTAATTCACAGCTTTAAGTTTGCAGCTTTGCTGCAGGCAGAACTCGTCCCAAGTGAGCTAAAACTTTCAATGTACTTATTCTATCAGAAGACTTTCTTTTGTGACTGCCTAATTAATGAGGTTCGTATCATATTAATATGGGGAGAAGTTAGCTGCCTTAAAGGTGTGTCAATATATACATTTTTCTGGGTAAAGCGGTTTGCCTTTGGCTACTCTAAAATATAAAAGCTATTAATTAAAGCATAGAATACTTTGAAAAAAAAATTGGATTCCTAAAGTCTAGGGAGGGAAATTGCTAGAGAAAATATGCCAAATGTTTCAATAAATTGATATGCTAAAATGCTTAACTCAAAGTATTTTAAAGATTTTTCATAAAGGCGTCACCTACTTTTCCCCCCTCAAATGATAGTCAAGTGATCCCAACCAAACTGTTATTTAGTCAAATAAAACTAAACAAACAAACCCCTCTAAGACTTGCTCTTGCAAGTTGTTCCACAGTTGTATGTATTACTGTTGGGCCCGTAGAAGCATAGTAAGAGATTGTCTTTGTTCTGGGGACCTTGCAATCTAAATCAACCAGCCAAAGAAAGAGTGGGGGAAAGGAAGTATTATTACACCCATTTTACAAATGGGAAAGTGAGGCAGAGAGAGATTAAGGGTCAGATTTTTAAAGGTATTTAGACATCACAAGATGCACATAGAGCTGTATTTTCAAAGGTGTTTTGGCACCCAATGATGCCTAAGGCCCAAATCCACAGAGGTATTTAGTCTCCTAGTGTCCATTGATTTCAATAGATGTTAAGAAACTAAATACCTTTGTGGATCTGGGTGTGAGTGACTTGCCTATGCTCACACAGGAATCCTATAACAGAGCCTGGAAATGCACCAGAGGTTCAGAGTCTCAGCCCAGTGCTTTAACATATGACTATTCTTCCTCTCTAGGGGATGCCTAGGTAGAACAACTAGCAGTATTGGGGCCTAAATTACTCCTTCTGCTGGATTTCCCAGTGTATCCCATGTTTTCAGCTCCCACTTGACAAATTCTGATCTTGTTCTCCTACCTCCTTGTTTCTAAAGGAGCAGAGAACAGCTGCTGTTTATTTACTTCCTTTGCAGTTCACCTGCATCAGCGATAGAGTGACATGCTGGGGCTTTACAAGTGTGACTGAATTTCTGCATGAAACTGATGGAGCACCTCATGGTGTCCTTCTTGGAGTAGCCTGAGCAAAAATGCTCCTCTGCTCTGACAGTCAGTGTCCTGGGGCACACAATGAGTTCAATATTCAGGGGAAGGGGGAGAGAAATCCCTCAGTTTAATTGTCTTGCCTGGCTGGTGAGTAAGGCCAGCTGATGTTCATCAGAAAGCTGGCTGGAGCAAGCTTGGGTCCTGAGTAAAATGCAGACACACCTGTGGTTGCTAAGGGAGGGGTCTGAGTCTATATATATAGCTATTACTCCTCTGTTTGAGGAGTAGTAGAGGGAGGAATGTGTCACAGTAATGGTGTTGTGGGGGTTGAGAGAGGCTAGAGCTCAACTGGTGTTGAAGCAGCTACTAGCTCAGGGACAAATGAAGGGTCCTATTTCCCCAAGTAGGTAGTAGCTAAATCTCATGAGGGGGTGGGGAGCATTTAGCATGCAACAGCTGACTCGTCCCTATAAGATGATAAAGCTGCTTTGGAGAATGGGGTATGGATTGGCTTGAGGCCCCCTGCATTTGCAGCCCGGGGGGCGGGTGGAGGGCCTCTGGAGTCATAATGGGGGGAAGGAGGAAGCATCTTGTAGCATAGAGGCTGAGCTGCTACTCTGAGTTGGGTTGAAAGTTAGAAAAATGGCTGCTTCTAGGTCTCTAACAAATACAGCACATGGGATTTTCATATAACACTTTGCTGAGATCAAGTTACATTATAAGTGGGTTACCACTGCCCCTCTAACAAAGTGTTCCTCAGGAGCTCTCTCTCCTTCTAGGAAGGGGGACTACAAAAGCACATTTTTTGTTTAAGCCCTACATAAACAATGGCTACTTAAGAGGGGAAGAAGAATGCTAACTCAGATCATTGCTGTTTTAAAGTAGGCTAAATTTTTCCAGGGGCCTAAGCAGCTTAAACCTCTTCACACTCTAGAGTTTATTCCAACTATAATGACAGAATCTAGCTAGTGCCTTAACCTTTTACCTCTGGAGAGGGTGAGTCGACTCCTACTTTGGGTAACAAATGAAAGAGTCTGGAGAACTCCTCTTAGTTCCCACTTGTCCACAACACAGAACCACAAGGTTGGTTTAATAGTCTCCGCTAAGGAGTAAGGGCTATTTTGGGTCAGGACAGACAAACGGGCAGGAGTCTGGGAAGCTTCCATAGCAGATGTCTTGTATCTGGTACAAACCTGTGCGATTCCTCTGTATTAAATACACTTGCAAACTACTTGGGGAGATGGAAGACGACCTACTTTCAGGCACAGTACACTGAGCATTTTAGAAATGATGCGAGTGTTGTGACTCTGCATATGATGCTGTTGTATCCAGTCTGCAGCCTTACACCCATTCAGAGGTAATTCAGTGCATAATGGTTTTGTAACACAAGAGAGTGGTGAAACACACACATGCCTATAGTAAGGAAAACAAATATGCATTGGGACAGTAACTAGCTTTGAATAGGCCCAACATGTTTGGGGAGCTAAGTGGCTTAATTTACATAAGCTACTTAAATTGTAAACTTTTGAGGGGACAGGAGCCATCTTTCTGTGTGTATATGGTGCAATGTATAGTGAGGGTCCTGATTCATGACTGGGGCTCCAAGGTGCTCCCACAATACAACTAATAATCTAGCTAGAAGTGGGATGGATACCTTCCTGTGCTGCCCACAATTAGCACTGTCCAGTGTGTGTTGACCAGAAAAAGATGCCCCTTGGAGAGTGGTACAATTTCCCCTTTGCACAGTGAGGCTTCTCCAGGGCAGTTATTTCTACCTCTCCCGAGCTTTGCATGCAGAAGTTATTTGCAAGGTGGCCTATTGTCTGAGGCTCACAAACTTGTTTTACTTATTACATGACCTAGATTCTTGCAAGGACTGCCAGAGGGGAAGCCCAACATTACTCTATTGCTTCATGGAAACCACCCAACTTAAATGGATTACTCCTTTGCCATGGGCTGACTCCTTTGCCATGGGCTGACTTGCTTATGCAAGTTTGCTTCACTAATGAACGTTTATTACTACACAAGGAAGAATATTATACTAAAACCATCTTGTTCACAGCACAGCCTCTCCTACCTCATACTCCCTTCCTGGAGCTTTCACTACAAGCTGCTCTTTTTTCTATGTTGAAAGACCCAACTATAGAGTAAGCATAGGGAAGAGAGAGACTCTGCAGAGGTGGTGATGTTACTATAGTGACAGGTATCATTCCTGAATAGGGTCTTGAAAATGGTCTTACTGTCCACTTGGTCCCATAGTCAGTAAAGCCACAAGTGTGCTATGCTTGGAGCCAGCACTGTAGGCCTCTAAAATCCCTTAAACTGCCTCTCCATTGGATTGAGTGAGGCTGTGGTAGGGTTTGCCTCTACAATTGCTCTTGAATTTGGTCCATGGAAGAGTAGGATTTCCCCTCGGTCCTGGTTCGGAGTGAGAGATTTAGGATTTCATTGTACACAGCTGAGGGCAAGAATTCACAAGGGTGGATAATGGAGGCTGTTGGAAGGTTTGGAAAATGAGTCAGGCTCTGAAAAACCATGAGACTGGCTTTAAAATCATGAGATTTTAAAATAACACATTTGGAGTTCTTTGTATTTGCTTTTGGCTTTTGAGCCACTCGGGGTCACATTTTTCAAGGTGTTCTCCCCAACCAATGGACGTGGCAACTTATTTTTTAATGAGAGATGAGAGTCTGGTATAGTCACGTGACTCCAAGGCCTAGGGTTTTTCTTAAAACGCCAACTATCATGAGATGCAAGATAACATCACAAGAGTTGGCAATAGTGACTACACAGCAATTCCATAGTTTGTCTAAAATTGAAGTAATTTTAGATTAAGGGAAACAAAAAAGGACAAAAGTAAAGTCTCCACCAAAGAGTCCCAGATGCCAAACTTCTCACAGAAGCCCCAAATATTTTACTGGAGGTCTTTCCAGGGCCCCTAAGACACTGGAGCAAAAAAAAACTTTAAAAAGCAGGGGACAGTGGGAGAAGAAAAATAAAGGTTGAGAGAGAGAATTTGGAATACACTTAGAGGACTAGACCTGGATGTTCACTCTACAAAATCGCTGTTGCATCTTGAAATAGTGACATGAGTTTCCCTTTCAACTATCAGTCAGGTCCTTCTGGTGTCTTTCATTTCAGTGTATCAAGGAATTTAAACCACTATTTTAAAAAATGTAAATTATAAGAGCATAGTAAGCTTCAAAATGACTGTAAAGTAACAACGCCTACATCTGGTAAATAGGAATATGTTCACTGCTGGCTTAGGGAGCCAAAAACTTTTACACTCAGCTGTGGAATATAACAGGTGTCTGAGGATATGAAAAGTACAAATATTATCCCATTATTTCCAGGTTTCCAAGAAAAATAAAGCCTAACTGTATGAAAGCCATGCATGGAAATTTTACTTCTTACCAACTGAAAAATTGGTTTAGAGTCTGTAAAGCAATTACTTTGCTATGCCTATGTGGGGTGTCTTTTCCAAAGGGCTTTAGAGTCCCAGAGTTGCACTGGAATTTTGGAAGAAACTTTGAGGCAGACTCTCAGCTGGTATAAATCAGCATAGCTCTATAATAGCCGATGGAGCTATGCCAGTTTATACCGGCTGAGAATCTGGCCCTCTGCCTGCTATATTAATGAAGTTTGCTACCTGTTGTAATAAAATGCAAAGTGATTCACGCATCATCTCAGGTGATCTGCTCCTAAAAAGTGATCTCCAAGAAATGCTGAATTTTAGCTTTAGTGGGGCAGGATTCAGTTAGAAATGCAACCCCTGTTAGTAACTGGGGCTTGTTTCCCCCAGGGACTGAAGTGGAAACACATGAAAATGACATCTTCCCTCCTAGTTTGTTGTGGAATTATTATTTTATTTTTATTTTTTGGCCAGAGAAGGCTAGAAAGAAAGGAGCCAGGATGCAGGGGGTTTAGCTCTTGAAACTAACCAATGATCCAGACTATGTAGTAGTTTGAACCAGATGGGTAAAATGGAAGTGAAAGTATCTGTCCCTTATATATCTGATACTCCTGGGGAAAATAGAGCCATAGTCCACTGGATAGTTATGGTGAAGAAAGGGACCTGTGGCTAGCTCAGATCATGTTCCTTCTCCTGGCATGGCCATCTGTTCAGGTACTAATAAAATAGTTTTGGTCACCTGCCAAAGAAGAGGGAAGTGATTTAAAGTTTTTCTGACCCCCGAAGACCAAGATCAAATGACAAAATATGGCAAGGGAAAACAGAGCTACAAAGGTGAGCTAGCAGCCTCTAGTAAGGGGTATATGTTAATATAGAGCAAATATCAAAAAGCTCTTAAATGGAAGTTTCAGCATTTCCCCAACCCCATCAATATGCTAGCCTGTGGGGAGGGGGTTAATCAGCCAGGGAGACTTAAGACAACCCAGGGGTAGCTGAGGGACCATATTCTCTGAGCCCCCCTCCCCTGACAGTCCTGTTAGGGCAGGCGGGGATCTGCACCCCCCAGGAAGGGATGGCAGTTTGGCCAATAGAACCTGTAGATTTCATCCCCTTTCCTCAAGATCACCTGGAAGTGAGGAATGTTCATATGAAGGTCCTGAGTGTAGCAACATGCATGGAATTTGGAGGAAGGAACACAGGTTTCATGAAGGTAGAGTTAGGAGGAGACACCAGGAAGCTGTTCCGTGTGCACATGGCTGGAATACCAGCTGTACTTGTAACATCTCTGTAAATAGATGTTGATAAAGAGCTAGTTGAGTTTTACAAGCATGAAGTCTTTACATATTATTACCCAGCATGTGTTACATGAAAACCTGGACCCCTTTTTCCCACCTCTGGGTCCCTGGTAACATGGCTACTTGAGTGATGCCATTAGGACATGCACCAGAACACCTTAGGATGAAGTTTACCAGCACCAGAGGAATCTCTGCATAAACGTTTCTCAGCCTGAGGTCATATTACCTTTTCAGCAAATCCTCTGCTAGTCCCCATTGGGAGACAATCTACCTGCCACATCCCATCATGAGGACTTTTGACTCCACAGAGTTCTCTTGATGGGGTCTGGAGGGAGCCAGGAGTGGCTGGTTTGCTCCTGTTGTACTGGCAGAGGGAGATCTATGCATGGGAGGCTCCTTCTGCATACAGATCAAGAGGAGTGAAAAGGGAACAAGGTCTTGGCCTCTCTTATTTGCGACCAGGCATGAGTCGACATGACCTTTTAATTTGCTACCTTGCATACCAACATCCTCCATGTCAATACACTTCTAGGAGTAGGCTATGTTTAATGAAACTCTTCCCCCTCTCCTGGCTGGATGACTGTAGTACAGAGACATTCATTGACAATGCCAATTGTTTTCAATTTCTCAGCAGCATACAGGTAGATTTCAAATAACTTGACTGATCAGACCTGACCTCTGAATGTTCAAAATAATCCTTAGTCAAGTTAAATTTGGGGCCTACCCTTCTTGACAAGGTACCTCTTTAGGAAAAGAAGTGGTTACCAAAATTGCTTGGCAGCTCCAAGAAATTCTAGTAGCTAATTTTGCAATACAGTCAATAGCTCCTGCACTAGTTGCACCACAAAGCTACAGTAGCTCTGACTGTGAATTACAGTGATTTGTCAGCTGTAATATGTAATATAAGCCCAACTTGGGTTTTGATACTTTTGCCAGCGACATGTAAAAGAAAATATTTGACACAGGCTGCCTAAGCCAGGTTTGGTAAAAGGAAAGAAAAAGCCAACTTGACCTGCCCCGATTTATTTCATGCTGTAGTGAAACCAGCCCACTGAGTGGATTAGAAACCGATGAAAATGTTTTATCAATTGTATAACTCAGCATTAAGGCTGGGCTTTTTCCACCTTGAAATTCCAACCTGACACCTTATGTTAAATAGGGAAATAATCTACTGTGTGTTTTCTTACTGAATGATCATTCTTTCCTTTTCAGTAGTCTCTTTGTTCTTTTATAAGATAATTTTTTCTCATTTTTGCAATTGCTACAGTTGGATATTAAGAATTTTCTGCCCTGATAGGGAAAATGGTTATATTGATTAGAGCAGAGGACTGGGAATCAGGACTCCTCCAAGTTTATACCCAGCTCTTCCACTGAGTTGCTGAGACCTTCAGACAAGACACATAACCTACCTATACCTCAGTTTACCCAGTAGTAAACTGGGTATAATGACACTTTCCTAATTCATTGGGATTTCTGTGAAGTACACTGAACTTATTCAGTGAAAGGTGTTATGTAAATGTAAATAGCTTTAATGATAATAATAGATCATTTGCTTGCGATTTCCTGTCAAACTTCCCAGTCTTGCAATGAGATCCTTGCAGGCAGCTCTGTGCCTGTGTGAAGCCTCATTTTCTTCCATGGGGTTCTGCACTGGCTTGTCTTATTGAAGCATCAGGTCCAAGCTGGCAACACAGGCATGTTAAGACAGTGTTCCCTAATGAGAAATATGCAAGGTGATGCATAAGCACCCATGCAATTATGCTCTTTTTTTTCCTCTGGGTCCACATACACTTGGTGACAAAATCCAATAGTGCTGAAGGTTAATTGTGGCTCCAGGACACTAAGTTTTTCCTCTTTGTTGTTAAATTTAATTGTGAGGAGGGTGGAGACCCTACTATCCAAACCTCACTGGAAACATTTGAACAGCTGCTTAAAACAAACGTATGTTTTTAAAAGAACAAAATAAGTGAACATTATGTTCTGAGATACTTCTCCTTTCAAAAATGGCTTGAGAACAGAAAAGTAATACATTAATTGTCATAGAAGCTGCTCCCAGAGCAACAACAGGATTAAGATTAAATATGATTTTCACCAAGAGTGGAATCCTGATTCTGCTCTCACATTGATGTAATTACATCGACGTCAGCAGCTAACTCCCAGATTTACGCAGGGGTGATATGGGTCAGAATTAGGCTTGTGAGCACCTAACATTAAGGGCAGGGGTGGGATGGCTGAGGATGTGTAGGGTGGAGAATAAGCAAAAGTGAAGTTGCCTATTCCAACCTTATCTGTTTATTGTCCAGGAGAGAGAAGAAATTCTCAATGATACAGATTTGCCAGAAGAGGGAAAAGGAATGGAATAGAGCTATAGAAAGGAGAGAACACCATGCAACAGGCTTGGCTGGGACTCTAACTTTTCTGACCTTTCCTTGCTGCACCATCCATCTTAATGAGAAGAATAGCTGGTGACTTCAGGCCAGCAATCTCCAGTTTAGTTCCAGATTGTTGCAAGTATTTTCCTGTGTGCACTGTTTAGAGAGGGACAGAAAGAAAACCCCATTCCAAGTCAAGCTTAAATGGATCACCCTTGAAATTACACCAGAATTCCCACTCCCAGACCAGGGATTATTAGCCTTGAACACAACTCGTGGAAAAGACATAACAGTTAGGCTCATGTTGTGACTGATGAGCTGCCTAGGACTGTCTGGCATATTCATTTCTAACTCCATCCTTTAGCTTTCTTTCTTTCATTCTTCAGCCAAGAACCACAAGGGACTGAATATGTGAGGGCTTCTACCCAATTATGCCTCTCTTTAATGGCATTAGGAAACTTGAAAGCAGTTCAATACCTAGCAGAGGTAGATGGAATATTAGCATCTGAGAAGATTTATGTTCATGACCTTCTGGATGTAAGGTGACAGAACAGCCCATGCTATGCTACATCTGATATGCATATTCATGGCTCGTTTATTCATGAAAGAAATGACTGGATTAGCAATAGTTTGAAGGACGTTGAGCATGGAGTTGAAAGAGACTCTCAAGTTGTTCACCAGACAAATTAGAACTCCATCATCTTTGTAATAAATTGGTACCACTGTAAACCTTGCATATCATTGTTGTTATTGGAAATACTATGTTGTATTTTATTGGATTGGAAACATTTCACAGCGATCAAACTGTCAATTATTTTAGCACAACACAAGGTTTCTGATGTTGATAGATGGTGATTCTAAATAATTTTTATAAAGTGTTTCTACTTCCAGTGGTGTCATGAAGTCTGCCTGCCTCTGAAATATTGTGATTTTTTTGAAGCACTCACTTGATAACACTCTTTAATTGTAACATTAATCTGTGTCAATCAAACACTTGCAGACTTGTTATATAGATTTTTTTTTATATGAGGTTTTCGGGGTGGGGGAGAATATTAAGATCATACAAAACTGTTGGTACCTTCTGAAGATAGAAGTGATGCCGGACTTGCAACCAATCACAAAAATGCATGTTATGAAGTATAACAAAAAGATATACCCTGCTCACTAATGGACTCTGCTTCTATTCAGAACAAGGATGTCTTCTGACAACTAATTTCTTTCAATAACTGTAAAGCGCAGAAGGGAAAACAGGGTCTAGTTTAAACATCTGAAGCAGAGATCCAGACCTTTTGGACAAATAAAACACCAACTAACGAGTATCTCTCTTATAGTATGTCACATCTAGACTTCTCCACAGGGATAAAAAAAAACATGGCATGGTCATAGTTGGCCTGGATCAGCTGGTTTGGGCTTGTGGGGGTTGAGCTCTGGGGTTGAAAAAAATCACTGTCTAGACTTTGGGGTTCGGGCTGGAGCCTGAGATCTGGGAACCTGCGAGGGTGGAGTGTCCTAGAGCTCGGGTTCCAGCCTGAGCCTGAACATCTACACAGCGATATTTCAGCCCCAGAACTTGAACCCCACACGCCCAAATCAGCTGACCCTGGCCAGCCACGGCTGTGCCAAGGGTTTTTTATCTCTATGTAGACATACCAAAAGTGTTTTCCCAAAGGTAGGCGACTATTTCCCCCTATTTTATTGATGGGAGAACTAAGGTACCAAGAGATTAAGTGACTTACCCAAGACCTCACAGTGATGGCTTTCATGCCCTATGAACTATATTTCCTCCAAGGGTACATGGTGTGATGGTTGAACCTTAAAATATTCAGGGGGTGTCTTGGCTCATCATTTTAACTCTCTAATCTGAACCCCTCAGGGCCAGAATTTGTGTTGGAAAGTTCATAAATCTTCCTGAGATTTCCATCACTTCCCGGCCCAGCCAGAAGATGCAAAACTGGCCAAGGGAGAAATCACATGAGCAAAACAAAACTATTGAGACAGGACTGAACCAAACCTACCCCCACTGTCAAATGTAGGGGATCTGGATCAGCTCTTCCACACTCATGCCCCCCTTTAATTACAACCTCTGAAAAGGTTCCATTTGAGTTGGCTCTAAATTTAGCCACAGCTCATGTGGAGCTAGAGGGATGGCCTTACTTTATTGAACTGATTCACCAGCTCTCAACAAGATTTACACTATAAAGTGCCAAGTTATCAACAATGTGTTGCTGCGTATTGCTCCCTGAACTATCTCTGAAAATATACTAGAAGCTGTAATGAATCCTCGGCCATCTAGGAATCCATCACACCTCAGGTGTCTGCTAAACTGAAGCTCTTACTGCTACCCCAGTATTTGTGGAGTCACTGTCAACTTCAAATGGGTCAGTCCTGCAGCTAGATTTAAAGATCAGGCTTTCTGGTGAGGCGAGGCATATGGAAGGCCCAAAAGCAAAGATTGCTCCTGTGCTTGTCCTGCAAGTTTCCACAAATGCAAACTGATGGACATAGGTGCCAACTTCCCCTCTTTCCTGTGGATGCTCAACCATCCCTCTCCCCCACGCCTGGCCCTGCCCCTACTCCACCCCTTCCATGAGACCCTACCCTGCCTCTTCCCACCCCTTCCCCAAAGTCCCTGCCCCAACTCTGCCCTCTCCCTGCCAATATTCCAGGTCCTTCCCCAAATCCCCGCCCCGGCCCTGCCTCCTCCCCTGAGCGCGCCATGTTCTCACTCCTCCCCCTCCCCCCCCGGAGCGTGTTAACGCTGCCAAACAGCTGTTTGGCGGCGGTCGGGCGGGAAGCGCTGGGAGGTAGGCGAAGGAGCGGGGACGCGGCGCGTTCAGGGGAGGAGGAGGAGGTGGGGCAGGAGGTGAGGAGAGCTTAGCTGCCAGTGGGTGCTCCAGCCTTAGAGCACCTACGGAGTCAGTGCCTATGCTGCTGGACCAGAAAAGAGTGTCTGGGTCCTCTCTCAAGATTTCTGATTCCTATGAAATTACAGCCCACGAGCCTGATTCTGCCACCCTTACTCACATTAGTGATATTTGTGAGTTAAAGCACCAACCAACGTGAGTAACAGTGGCAGAGCTGGCCCCTCAGTAGTATGGCACGTATCCCTGTTTATACAGCATGCAGCCTGTTTCAGCAATTAAGCTGGTTTTATATGTGCAAGCCTGTTTCAGCAATTAAAGCAAAAATCTTTATAGCCCTTTTGGTTTGAATTGGGCTGGTTTCAAACCCAGGTACTAAAATGGATAAAATTATCTTGCAAAGCAAAGGAATTACTGTATTCCAAACTCCTCTGCATCATGTTATGAAAGACACAAGGATAATATTTGTATAAATTAAAGCCATTGGACATGTATGGTATTTCAGTAACTGCTTCATTAAGTTGTTCTCCAGCCCTGAACATCCCCCGATCTATTCAGCAGCATTTTTCTATTTTAAATTTAATCTGCCCTGCTGAAGAATGAAAGCTTAAAAGGAATTGCCTCTTTAAATTAAATGTGAAAAAATAACAAGGGTGAAGTTTTTGCTGTAGTGAATGCAATCTATGATGTTTTAAATTTCATACGGGTTACCAGTACTTTCATACGTGCGCAAATGTCACCGTTCAGCAGTATATTTCTTCACTGTCTTCTACTGATTCACTATTACCCAATATTTTGTTCATTGAATCATAGGTTATAAAACCAAAAGGGGGCATGGTGAATTATCTACCTTGATCTCCTGCATAGTTCATAGGACTTCCCTGAATGAATCCCTGTCTTTCAGAAAAGCGTTCAACCTTTAATTAAGAATTGCCAGTGTTCCAGTGATGGGGAGAACCCACCCACCACAACCCAAGCTAAACTGTTCCAGTGGTTAATTACCTTCACTGTTAAAAACTTGTGCTGTATTTTGAGTCTGAATTTGTCTCGCTTCAGCTTCCAGCCATCGGATTTTATTATACCTTTGCCATCTCGAAGAGCCCTTTATCAAATTTCTATTCTGTTATAAACTGTGGTAAATTCACCTCTTAACCTTCTCTTTGGTAAGTTAAATATATTGAGATAACTGAGTCTTTTTTGCTACCAGGCATGTTGTCTAATCCTTCAGTCATTCTCATGGCTCTCTCTGAACCCTCTGCAATTTGTCAACATCTTTCTTCAATTGTGGATATCGGAACTAGACGCGGTATTCTAGTAGTGGTCATGGGAAGGTAAGTCCAGTATTGTCTTCTATTGTGATAAGAACTTAATGTTTTCAAAGAAACCAAAGAGAATTCAGGATGTATACAATGGAGGCTGAAGATCATAACTCCAGTGATAAGCAAATCTCTGGATGTAGAATTACCAAGAGTTTGTGGTTATATGTGGCTAGAAAAGGCTGTCAGTCATTTAGACTGTGTTTCTGTGATGTCATCTCAGTGCATCCCAATGTGGTAAAAGGTTGGCTGGATGAAATGGAGCTTTCCCTGCATTTTACTATTGGGAGGGTCCCTGTGGGTTTCTGTATGAAAAAAATCCCTGGGAAAAGGGAAATACAGCCTGGGAGGGAAATAAAGCTGTCATTGGGAAACCAACTGATATCTCAAGGAAAGGCATTAATTCATCAAGCATAGCTGTTAATTAAAACAGAAACCTCATCTTCAAGTCTTTCTAATTCACAGCAAGCTTCTTCATTTGCGAACGCTATCATCTATCCCATTACCAGCAGCTCTAGCAGGCTGTGGCTGCTTTGGAAACAAAGTTGTTAGTTCAGAAGTAGAGCAGAAACACCCCTTCCCTGAGGTCCCAGGCTCTTGGCTGAAGAGCTTGTACCTTTGCTGTACTGTGTGTGCAGGGTGGAGCAAACTGATTGAAACAAAGCTAGATACTGATAGGAGCTTCCTTACTGCTGCAATGTTTCTTCTTGCTGTCTTCAGCTGCCTCTTGACAGAAGAAACCTATCAGTCCTGTGGTTGGTAATCAGGGATGAAATCCTAGCCCCATTAAAGTCACTGGAAAACTCACATTGACTCCAATAGGGCCAGGAGCAAGACACAGCCATAGACTGTGCACAGTCAGGGTCCATAGCCAGTTTTCTTCCTGGCCCCTGAATCATGTCTTCTGGTTCAGCCACCAGATCCATTCACTCATTGTCTGGATAAACTCAGTCAACCAGATCTGGGAAGTGGATGTGGCATCACTGCCAATATTTGTAGCAAGGGGTTCCTGCACACACACAAAAAAAAAGCCTGTGACAAACTGTGTATGGTAGGGGTACCTGTGCTGATTGGTGGAGGAGTGAAAGATGAGGCAAACCTATTCATTTTTTTTTCTTGTATAATCAAAAATGTGTTCTCCTAACCATAACCATGGAGGGAGACAGCAGCACTTGGCAAACAAACTTCTGTTAAGTGCATTTGCTGGAAATGTTTATGCTTTGTGCTTGACAACTATCCTGAGTATATTGAGAGTATTGCGCAGTGTTCCAGCTTGCATAATTGTGAATTGGGAGCAAAGTCCTGGTAGGGGAAGGTGAAGTATCTTTCTCTGGGATTTTTTTTTTTTTTAAATACTTGCCATTTGGAGCAATCCGGTCCAATCTAAAGGCAAAATATTTGCTCTTTGGCAGGATTTTCATGATTACCAGGGATTTTATCTCTGATGGGGCTGGTTTATCAGCATCTGTTGGAGTGTGTCTCTGGGGGAACTTCATCAGAGGCAGGGAAAACACCCTCCTCTTTCCTTCAGTTTAGCAGACATTTAACATGGGTTCCCTGCCTTCCCTCAAATCCTTTCTTCCAGCAGCACATCCCTGTCTGGGAATTCTCCACCTTTTCCCCTTTCACTTCTGATTACTGCAGTTGTTTAAAGTGATATTTGAGCTTCTGTCAAACAGAAAATAATCATTGGCTTTGTGAAGAATAAATTCACCTTAGCACTTCCAAAATGTGATCTATTTACTCACCTCCAGTATTCAGCTTTCCAGCTAGTCAGCATGTGGGGTGACATCTGTGCCTACTCTCCTTGTATATGAGAAAGAAAAAGAAAGATCAGCACAGCAGCCTGGTAATGGGAATATGGACACTTGCCTTCTAGGTTACCTATTGAAATCCCAGCCCAGGTCAGTCATGGGTAGCAACCAAATATTAGGTGGCTGTTCATTGGCCATGTAAAATGAATCTGGTGGTCAGTCTCATTCCTCGAGGACTAGTGCCCACATCAGAAACTCCACCACCAACACAAGTGACACCTTGTCCTCCTTGTTGAGAACCTCCATAGAAAGGCCACACATGTAATGGATGTGAGGAGTGAGCTACCCTTTTACCCAGAGGCTTTGTCCTTCTGGAAAGAAGTAAGGGTGGGAATGACAGACACAATGTGGGGTAGGGGAGAGGCAGCATGGGGAAAACTTGTTATCTTGGTACTGTCCTTGTTCTGTGGTTGAATGGAGGGTGTCAGTCTGCAGCTCTGTCATCCCCGGCACCTTGCCCCAGCATTAAATTCCTACCCCCCAAAAAAAAAAAGCCCTAAGGCAGGGAGGTTGAGGAAAGTGAGATAACAATATAAAGGAGACGGGGCCTACGGATTAACTCTGAAAAAAGAGTCTGCTCTAAGTTAGTGAGGTTTTACAGGCAGCCCATGTGATGGGTACCATTGGTTGGATTTGGAGAAATGAACTGGTGGTCCCTCACACCACAGTCTCAAGTTAGAGAACAGTTCCCATTATAAAACTGTCAGGCATAATTCAATATGGCATGATTGGAGTCTGCACTCCGCACTGAGCAGAGCCGAGGCAAGGCATAAAGACTAAATCACTCTTCTGACTCCTAGAGGGAATAGTCCCCATCCAGGTCAAGAATGCGCATAAAGCCTGAACTGGTGGCTGCCTGCACTGATGACTTGCTTCTTGATGGGTACCTGGCAGCTGTTTCCACCACTGCTACCGGTGTCTTTACCTTGCCAAGAAAACAGATGCAGAAATGCTGAATGGTTAGTCCACGCTAGAGGCAGGAGATGGACAGCACAATGCAATGAAGAGCTAGTTTATTTTTCTCTCCTATATGTAAAAATCTTTTTTTATTTTTCCTGAATAGTTGTGCACTTATAGTTATCCCAAAGTTAGCAGGTTGGTTTTTGTGCCTTTCTGTTTATTGGAAGGGAGTATCTGCAAACTCTCCATACAACTTACTCTAATTACTTGCCAAACCTGCAACAAGGCATAAGCCCACATAGTGTATGTGACATTACCAGTAGAGCAAGTGCTGGAATGCGAGGGCTCGAATAATTTGACAGCTAACATAAAGCACCATGATTTATACTTGGTTATATTGAGAATTTCTTTCCCCTCTTTGAGCACTTCATATAAACATTTACTTGGATCCTGGAACCTTGCTTAACCCTCAAAGTGCCACATCTATCTTTGTGTTTTTATTTTCAGTGGCCTACCCCAGAAACTCACTTGATTTGTAAACTGCAGATGATTAAACCAAAATAGCTTCACCTATAAATGGCTTCATCTGTAAACGCTGTGCTCTGGTAATTATGATATATTTACTGTAAAGTTCAATTGAAAACAGATTAGGGAAGAGACTTCTTTAAAAATACAAGATTCCATTGATTTATTAGAAACAGCATTGTTAGATTCGCTGCCAGAGACAAGATGATAACTCCACTATGTTTAAGTTTGATCCAGATTACTTCATTAATTATTGAACGGCGTGACATGACCATACCATTTGCTTATTTCAAATTTAACTCTTACCTACTATTTCATTGTTTTTGTCTTGCCTTACTTTGCTTTCAATAAGGCACCTTTTTATTTTGTGTCCCCTCTTGCTTTAAGCATACCTGCAATAACACAGAATCACGTCAAGAGAAAGCTGTAGCAGCTAGTACAAAGGATTGGGAATCAGAACTTCGGGGAGTTATTCCCAGCATTCCATGGTGGCTCACTGTGACACTTTGAGTTCAGTAGGCCCAAAAGTTCTCATGTGGCCACTCATTCTGGTGACCTCCATTTTTGGGTGTCCAGCTTGAGAGGACAATTGGGAACCCAAAAATGAAAGGACAATCTGAAGATTTTGGCCTTGACTCGCTGCTGTTCAACTTACCCGGCTATAAAATGGGTTTAGTTGTCAGCTTCCTAGAGATGTTGCTAGTTTGAATTCATTACCACTTTCACATCTTTGGGGTTAAGATGAACTGTATAAGTGCAATGTGTAAATTTACCTTTTGAAAATGCAAATGAAACATCGGTACTGCAACGGGCTTACATAGCAAGAATGACTGGCCGTGTCAAAATGGGCTTATTCTTTGAAGTCCTGAACACCTTCCAGAACTACGAGCGACGGGTAGTTGCTGTAGCTGGCTCCACCACTGTACGATTGCAATAGTGCTAACCCGATCTGATGGCAAGCATGACAAATTCTGAATTGAAGGGTAGTGTACAGTTCCTTTTAGGAGCATCAAGGGGTCGAATAAAGCTTTCTCTTGCCATGAAGGGATTGTTTGCCTTAGTGGTGTGGACTCGCAGTAGCAATGTCACAAGTTCAGAGTCTTTTGCCTGTGGCTGCTGCTAGCACCTTAAGTGGGGGAGGGTAAAATTATAGTGAGGGGAGGGGAGATCAAGTGCTGGCTCTAAGGCCTGTTTATTTATAATTGAATTCTCTCCCAGCTCATTTAAGGCTCTTTTAAAGCACTGGGTGCTGTTTTGTTGCTAGCAGTAACTTCTTCCTTACTGCCAAAGGGCCTGGTCCATTTCCTTTGAAATCAATGGCAAAGCTTCTATTAATTTCACTAGGAATGGGATTGGGGCCCAAAGACACAGGGCTAAATTCTGTGCTGAATTGCTCCCCTGATGCCCGAGTGGAATCAATGGGATTGCACAAATCAGGACAGTACTGGGCGATAGTGGATACAGATTCCAGACACTTGAGGCCTATTTCTTGTGGTGCTCGGGCAAAATTCCCACTAAAGTCAATGGGCCTGATGCTGCTCTCTTACAGCTGTGTAAATCAGGAGGAACCACACTGAAATCAATGAAGTTACACTAGTGTGACACCAGAATCAGGCCCACTAGGAGTTTTGCTTGAGAGAGGCTGCCAGGTTGGATATTCAGTTTTCAGGAACAAACTGTGTGTGTTTGCATTTTGTGTGTGTATATATATATATATATATGCTACCTGAGAATGTATGTATATATGTTCAAGTGTACACTACAAAACTAAGTCAACCTGAGTTATGTCGACGTACAGAAATTGAATCAGTTTTACATGTCCACACTATGCTACTTGTGTCGGCAGGAGCGCTTGCACCGATTTAGCTGTCAGTGTGGGGCATTGTGAGATGGTTTCTGAAAGGCAGCAGCAGTCGATGTAAGCAACACAGCATCTACACTGACATGGTGTTGACCTAACTATATCGACTTATGTGCCACACCTATTGCAGAGGTGGAGTTATTAAATCAATGTAGTGGGCAAGTTACATTGGTGGGACCTACATTTTAGTGTAGATGCTTAAGAGTTACTCTGTAGCATAGACCAGGCCTATATGTATATGTACACAATGTATATCATTGTCCTATAGTGGGGTCTTTCCAACAGGAATATTGTAGGAAAGCATCCTCTTTCATCCTTATGAATAATGCCTTTTTGTGTGGACATCTCCCAGTATCGCAGCGAAAGCAAGGGTCTGCAAAGAATGTGCAGTCAGTTAAATGATTTTATGTCAGAGCTGCTCAGTGACCTGGTCATTTAAGGAACTTAGCTTGGGCTAAGTTCTCTTCCCCAGCCCCCACAAAAAAAAGTTTGAAACATGTTTCTTTTACGAAAGAATTAAACTTGGTAAAAGGACATAGCTTTTCTACCTTGCTCCCTGCCCCTCATGCCTCAGGATATCATAAATTTTTGATACCAATAAAACAGAATTTTTGATGAGCTGCTATTTTGCATTAAAGCAACTTTACATGCAAAGATTACATAATAGGAAGTAAAATTGAATTTCGCCTCAGAACAAGTTCTTATTATTAATTTAAATGTTTTGTATATATTTTAGCAGCAGCTTATCATTCTATATATTTAATTTCTTTCAAGTGAGAACACTTAGCATTGGTTTCCTTATCTAAACAAATCTTTTAAGAGAACACATGTATAAAGTGGAAATGTAATGTTTTGCATCTGTGCCTTAAGACAAATAGTGAAACTTTAAAAGAGGAAATAAAATGTTGAAGGACAACTCTATCTCTAAAACTTGGGACTAAAATACTGTGTGACAAAAGGACATGTCGGGTTTCTTTACTGTTTGATATATGGTTTTTCCTCTGCAATGTTTGTTCCAACCTTATCACTCCTAAGACTGTAAATACAGTAAACCCTCAGTGGAATGCTTGGTGCAAAGGATCTGCAGTATCTTAGCCCTCAAACCCACTGCAATCCATTTTCTAACACTTCCATACAACAAGATGGACAGGGCAAAACACACACATATATAAATAGTTCCTTCCATTCCATGAATGCAGTTGCAGGAGAGGTTTGTCACACTTCTTCAGGCCATGCTCAAAAATGTGCCATTTATTTAAGCTACCGTTAAAAAAGAAAAGTGAACACACACATTTTTTTTTTAAAAAGAGAGAACAAGTCCAATGTAAGATTTTAAGAGACCACTGAATGCTATGTTCCACAAAACAGTAGAAAGGATTATGCAATAAGCTATTGGGGGTGAGGGGGATGTGCTTGAGTTAAAAAAAAAAAAAAGATTTACTGTAACTCTAATGGAGTGAAAAATAACAATTTTTTTTTAAAGCTGTGATCCATTTAAAGAGAAAAAGAGAAATTCTCATTTTTAAAACACGGGGGGAAAGTACTCTTAAACATCTTATGTTTTCGTATAAGTAAATCAGAACTATCAAAAAAGGAACTTATATTTGAGAAGATAGCAGCTGCACAAAATGTTGACAGTTTGCAAAGCATTGTGACTTGGAAACAGCTCAAGCATGGGCTTATTGGAAGGCATGCACATATATGTCTCTTAAAGATAAACTCCTGGTGATCTGTAATGCCAGTGATTTGCAAACCCACTTGTCAGTCCCATTTCCAGTAACATGGCTGAGCAAAACAGTCCTGTCTTAAACTGCACAGACACGGAAAAATGTCTGCCCTTGGTTTCTTTGCTTATGGGGCTCCACCACGGGGGGGAAAAATCTCCCTAGCTGTAAGATGTTTTATCTTTCTCCTCTGAAACCTGACACGAATACCCCTGAAGAGCTTCAATGACCTTGCTCTGTCAATCACCAAAACCAACCAGCCTGCTAGAGTGAGACGGGCGTTTAGCCAACTTAAAAAATTAAAACCTAAAACAGCTGGGAACAGTTATCTCGCAAGCCCTGGCTCATCCTAATAACACATCTAGGCTACCCACCCTAATGCTGAGCTCTCATCTACTGTATTGCAAGAGCAGCCAGCATCTCTGGAAAGTCTTAGCCTGGTGTTTCTATCTTTAGTCCAAAAATCTTCGCCTCATTCCTCTGTTGTTTTTTATTTAATCTAAGAAAATCATTTTACATGCTATCTTTTTTTTATTTAAAATTGTATATAAATTGCTTGGCACTTACGGGTTTCATTTTTTTTTTTTTAAGTTGCCAATTGTTTCCTCTCTCTTTATCTTGGGAGCAGCCCTAGCAAGTAGTCACCTCTGTCCTGAAGGGAGAGAGCAACGCAAATCTCTCTACAGCTGTTAGCAATAGGTCTTGCAAAACGGCAAGATCAAATAAAATGATGTGATTTAATTTTTCCCCACTGAAGGGAATCTTTCTGCTGCACGACATGAGATCACAATGTAACTGGCGTCCTGCAGCCAAATTGTGGCATTTCAGACCTGGGCTTTATTTATATAGTATGTGCATACACTCAAGCCCATTGATAGGACAGTAATGAAGTCAGACAAATTGGCTTAGTGAATTTCAGGGAATCTAGTGAAATATCTTTAAGCCCTTAACAGTTGAGGACAGTTAGGGCCCGATCCTGTTTCTTTTGAAGTCCGTTCCAAAATTGACAGAAAAGAGACCAGCATGAGATCCTTTCATCAGCAAATTAGAAAAAAAAAAAATCGAGGAGCACCGTGTACATTTGCAGCACTTTCGCTTTTATTGGCGCTTATCTTTTCCTTGGTAGCAAAAGTGGGTGTGGGGTGGACTTGGATTCAGAGATCACTGCTTTCAGCTCGTTACTTCAGAGCGCTTGAATACAGATCTGTATATTTAGCACTGCGTTGTTGGGAGTAAAGAAAATGCAAGTTGTTGTGGCGTCTAGCTTCATCCGATCTCCCCATGTCTCCATTTCTTTCCCATCACTCCCTCTCCTAGTGACTTACATATTTCTTGGTATTGCTGCACTCTTTTTCCCCCCCTTCTGAAGTCCTGTGCTATATGTGTGGGTCTTTCTCCCTTCGGATCATTAGCTGCGTAACTCAAGAGAGACAGGGAACATGCCTGCAAACCAGCACGTCTGGGGTGGGGGTGGGGGGAAAGTTGGGGTTAAAGAGGGTAGTTGGTTTATTCACCCATGTTGGAAATGCAGTGTCTCTTTAGTCCTAATTGAAACCAGTTAGCCAAAGCATTGGCTGTACAGTAGTCTCTGTATAAAACCACTGAGCTCTCTGTATGTCTGGCTGGCTCTGACACACCAGGATTCTAGGAGCATCTTGCGGACAGGGCATGTGGACTGGGTTCAGAGGAGCCGTATAGACACGACGCTTAAAGAAACTTGTTTCCGAATCAGGCCATCAATCATCCCCACTGATTCCTGTGTCTACAGCCCTTTATGAATCAATAATGAGTCGGGAGATAGAAAAGTAAATATGCCGGGATTTCATTAGTGCTCGCTGAGCAAAAGCTGGGGTAATATTTAACCCTTTCGCGGCTGGAGGACGAAAAAGCGTCTCGAGTCAATGTTTAATAAGCGCCAGGGGATAGCAAACAGATATGCACGATAAGGGAAGCCCAAGAGGAAAGCAAAGCGTGATAACAATCAATAAGCTTGGGCGAGCGCAGGTACAACTTCGTTGGAATCCTGGCTGGTTCTGAAACAGGCTGGGTCAGTGGTTCAGTCTGCACCAAGGTGTGTATTTGTATCCCCCTCAGCACAGGTCACAGGGAGACAATCTGTATGGAGACACCGGGGATCCGCATAGATTTTTTTTTTTAAAGGGTGACCGTCTCTTACTGTCATCACACAATTCCCCCTTCTGCACTAGTCGGTATTCTACCTGCTTGTGTTCTAACCACACCTCGCCACGTGCGTATTGAAGGGACTTCTCACGTCTATACTTGGTGACGGATCTGTGGGCTATTTTCCAAGTTAGCTTTAAAAAATATACACGCACAACTGAACATAATTTCTCTCATAAGTCTTCTTTAGTTCTTCCAGCAGTGTTACAAAAAGTATCACTTTTAACCCCTCCTCTCCCCTCCTCCAAAAAATCCGTTTCATTAGCATCTCCAACGAGTGGGGTAGTGTGGTGGTGGTTTTACTGATCACACGTCTCAGAGCAACATGTCCCTTCCGTGGCTCGTTTTCCCTAGTGAAATAACGAGGAAGGGAGCGCTCTCTGTGAGCTTTCGGAGCCTTAGAAGATGCCCGCAGAGCCTGAGAAGTGCAATGCTCACACAGCTTTAATCTGGTGCCGCGTATTTCTTATGACACTGGAAGCAAATAGATACTATCTGATTATTCCAGGGGACACCCTGCGTCCCCAAGCGCAGCTGGGTTTAGGTCTCATCAGAACGCTGCATCCCTCTTCAAAGCCAGTTGTGTGTTCAAAGGTGCTTTGCATTAAGTGTACACCCGCACGCACCCCAGCGATCTAGCTGGAGATCCCTTCTTAGTCCTCCGTGGTGCTTTTTTAATTTTAAGTTGCCAGCGCTTTGGTCATTTTACGGTTGTATTCCCACAAGTCCGAGCCGTTTTTTTTTTTTATCAGATAAATTAAAATTCATTAAGAGCACTGAACACTGAACACTTCCTACATAAATGGACCTCTGCCCCTTGAACCTTTCCACTGACACAGTTATTCTGTGGGAATCCAGACTGCTAAAGCCACTATAGTGCTCCTCTCAGGCCTGTTTTCCTATTTTTTGTTGTTCAATTAGCACTGGTGATTTATTCAATGCATGCATGAGGGGACATTAATATGCGGTGGCAGTTCCCACAAACAATATTCCTCTCAGTCTTTCTGCAGCCATAGCATGGCAAAGAAAAAGGCAATACATGGAAATAAGGTTCTGACATCTTTTCTGTATAACCCACGGTCTCCCTTCCCAATGTTAAAAAGAAGGATGACATTCTATTCCTGTAGTGGTCTGTGCACTGAGGTGTTTGGGATCAGACGGCTGCCCCTTTTGAAAAGCTGAAATGCTTCTCTATCAGTTAGCTGGGCTTCCTGTCCCTGACAAGGCAGTGATGAGTATGGGGCTTAAGGGAGGATTTTGTTGTGGAGTTACTGTATTTGCTTTTCATTTTTCCCACTCTGTTCTTAACTGATTTGTTTTCCAAACATGCCGTGTGTCATTCCTGCAAGGGCAGCTTGCTCTCCTTGGGAAGAGAGGATAGTTTGGGGATTTTGAAAGAAGGATTTAAAGTTAAATCCCCTGTTCACAGTTTGAAAGTACCAATCCTCAGCCTTCCGGGCTGCTGCTTTCTTTGCAACTTTCTAATTCCCACACCAAGGCGCTGAGCAGAACAGAGGTTGGCTACAATTGACTTAGATAAATGATTATCATCCACTTTGGACTTTAAAGCAACTAATTGCTTAGCTGTTGGGATAGTGGCGGTGGAGGGGCGCTGGGGTAGAAGTAGAGCGGCAGTGTTGTATTCTAGCTCTGTGAGCACCTGCTGTTACTGAACACAAGGAGTTAATAGCATTGTCATGTTTCAAAATGCCAGAATAAACAAACTGGGCAGATTGAGAGGCGAGAAAGACAATGGGGGGAGAGTGTGCTGCACGGATCCTAGAGGAACCGTATTGATCACGCTTTTAAGGTTCTAGACAGTTTTAAAATGTTTCGTTAGAGTATTTTAATTAGGGTGACCAGATGTCCCAATTTTATAGGGACAGTCCCGATTTTGGGGTCTTGTTTTTATATAGGCTCCTATTACCCCCCCACCCCCGTCCCGATTTTTCAGACTTGCTGTCTGGTCATCCTAATTTTAATAAAGACTGATTTCTTCCCCAGCCCCCACTATAGCTCAGAGGGAGACATGTTAAACTCAATGGGCCCATGTGCTGCTGCATCTATAACTTTAAATTATCTACACATCCACGGTGTGAGTAAGGGAGTTGCTTCGAGGGGGTGTGGGGGGGGGGCGCAGACTGTTTGGCAGGGAAAGTAAAGTACAGACCCTTTGAAACCAAGCTTCACAGAGAGACCCTGGGAAGTGTTTGAAAGGGAAACACTGCACAACGCCTCCGTTGCCAGTGAGACCTTCAGCTCTTGAATGTAACAAGCAGGCTGCCAACGTTCTAAGGTTTGCTACAGTGAGTCCATACAAGTGTCATCAGTAAGAACCATCCTGCAGTTTGATGTTGGGTTTGAAAGTAGCACGTTTAGCTGCTTTAGCGTCTATCAGTGCACAGTAAATCCCATGAAACTGTGTTAGAGCGGAGTTTGAAGCCAAAACTACAGCGCAGAGTAAACCATGTTAAGGGTTAGAAATGGAGTTTGCAACTCTGCACGGATGTGTGTGGAATGATGACCCTCGTTGTAGAATTAAAATAAACTTCGAAAAATCACTTTTAAAACCCAATGATGCACGTCAAAGATCAGTTTAGCTGGATCATGCCCTTTGATATATATTTAAGGTCCAAGAAAGTTTAAACACAAGACATTGGAGAAGTAAACCCTTCAAAGAAATGCCATTTCAATTATTTTAATAAGCAAAATAGGAAACAATTTTAATAACCAAAAACAGAAACCAGTCTGAATAAAACTACAATAGACCAGGTTTTTTAATATTTTTCATATCATAAGCAGGATTTGAAATTGATCCCTTCAGAACTTTACATGAAATAAAAACAATTTTTTTCGCTGCTGCAATGTTTTGATTTCAACACAGTTGAATCAGTAAAAACCAAAGATCGTTTTCTGATGCATGACTAATATCCACAATATTTAAAACTGCAAGCACCATGCTGTTCATTACAATCTTGTTATTACTGTTAATTTATAAACTAATACAAACTTAAAATGCATCCGGCCAGCAGTGCCAGCAATCAATCCTAAAAGGAAACTAAAATAAGTTTTCATTTTGGTATTTTTGTCAGTGCAACGTAAAATCCTTTTTCTGACCTGCAGGAGGAAAAAAAAGTAATAACACCCATAACACTCCAAACTACTACTATACAACTGCAAAGAAATTTGGCTAAAACTTTTGCTGCATGGGGAAGCAGAGAAGCAGATTAAAAATCATTGCAAATAATACACTTAAGTTGCAGTATGTCTCTTTAAAAAACGTTTCAGTTTTCTATACATTCCAAGCCCTTTCATCTTCTGTTGCCATTGAGAAACCTAACTGAAATCAGAACTGGAACTGATACATGTTATTGTTGTATACTGTTCTGCCTACAGCGATTGCAACTGACTCGTGTCATCCTGGGTTTTGGAAATCAAGAATCAATTGTTTCTTAAAAGAAAATACATTGTAAATTCTTTGTTTCCTGAGTGTATAATAAATCCGAGAAAAATATGGCCAAAGCTATGAGCACTGCTGTGTGATAACTGTCCTGACGTCAAAGTAATAGGTTCACTGCCACTTAAATTGTGGAGTAGGATATAGCTGGTAGGCTGCTGGCCTTTTTCACTATTATTAAGTTTCGGTTTGTCAATGCAATCGAGTTGCTTTTATTCTGCCCCAACAAACAAAAACCAAAATGAAAACTAAAGAAAAAATTACAACTTAAAAGTGCACCAAATATACAACGTTGTTTTCTGAATGCAAATGCAAAATGCCCATAACGTTTTTTATTCTCTTTACTTTAATAACAAACCATATAACCAGCCTGATGAAATGTTATTTTGTCTTCCTGTGCTGTTTGATGTGGCAGATATTTACAAGCTAACAACTATAACAAAACAAAAAAAACCCAAACAAAAACCCCAACAAAACTGCACAAGCAGTAAAAAGTTGATAACTTGTGATGCTTTTCTTATCAATGAAACAAAGCTATGAACGATGATCAACATGCTAAAGTTAAACAAGAAAATGGTACAAAATAGAAATTATTACCATACATGTCCAGCATGCAGGATTAATATTTTTAATGCAGATTTTCGTATTTTTTTTTCTATATAATCAAGCAGGCAATAAAACTGATGTTTTTTCTTGTTTTGTACTGAATGTCCCATCTGAGTCCCGTAACTATTTCTCAAAGCAGGCAATATATGAGGGGGTTGCATATATTGTCCTTTACTTATTCTCCTTTCCAAGCAGGTAAAATGTGCATAAGATGCTGCTGCATGAGTCTTCTTTCCTTTACTCCCAAGCAAGTAATATGTTATAGATCGCTTGTTCATTGTCCCTTTTAAAAAACAAAACCAACGAGCCCATATAGTTCTGAAAGCAAGCGATCTATAAAAACGCTTTACATGTCCTTCCTTTCTTCTGTTTCTTTCTTTAGCTGGCGAACTAAAGATAAAAAGTTGCACGTCTCTCTCTCTCTCTTCCCCCACCTACCCCAGCCTACTTTTCACAGCTAATCTATAAGACAGGATGCTGCAAATATTAAGTCTCTCTTCTTCCTCTCTACTCAAGCAGGCAGATGGATGGAGATGTCAGAGGAGGATGGGAGAAGCGGAGGGGCGGAGGAGGAGATCGGGGGGGTTGTGTTTAAAGGACTCACATGAAGAACTCAGGAGAAGATGGGTTGTCACTGGTGGATCCGGCCTCCCTGAAGCCATTGCTGGCAAGTTTCTCACACTTGAGCTTGTAGGCATCTCTTTCTCTGGCCAGCCGGGTCACCTCTTGCTTGAGCTGTTCCACCTGCTGGATCAGCTGGGTCTTCTCGTTCTCCAGGTGGTGCTTCTGCTGGACTCGCTTATACCTGCAGGACTGGGCATAGCCCCTGTTCTTCAACGTCCTCCTCTTCTGCTTGAGGCGGATCACCTCGTCCTTGGTGAAGCCCCTCAGGTGCCTGTTGAGCTCCCTCACCGACATGGAGACCAGCTGTTCGTCCGAGAACCTGTCTTCCACGCTGTTGGAGGAAGGGTGCTGCTGGTGGGCGTTCTGCAGCTGCTGGGAGGAGGTGGAGGAGGTGGAAGGGGTGGGAGACGCCTGGTGATGATGATGGTGGTGGTGGTGATGGTGATGCGGGTGCCCGCTGTTGGCCAGGTCTTCGTGGGTGACCCCCGGGTACTGGTGGTGGTGCTGCTGCTGGTGATGGTGGTGGTGGGCCCGGAAGCTCTCAAAGCTTTGCAGCTGCTGGGGCATCTGGTGGGACCCGATGAGGGCTTCCACCGCGTCCTCCGGGGTGAGGCTGAGCGTCTCGGGGTTCATCTGCTGGTAGCTGTTGGCCATCCAGTACAGGTCCTCCAGGTGGGTCTTCTGCTCGGTGGGGCTGAAGCTGGGCGAGGAGGGCACCGAGCTGCAGGGCGTACTGATGGGGGTGGAGGAGACGGAGCCGGCTGGCTGCAGGCGGGTGCAGTGGCGGCCGGGCCGGTCGGCTCTGCCCAGGGGCTCCTTCTTCACGTCGAATTTCATCAGGTCGAAGTCGTTGACGTACTCCATGGCCAGGGGGCTGGTGGGCAGCTCGGGTCCGATGCTCAGCTCGCCGGCCATGGCTGTCTCGCAGGCGCCTCTGGGCTGGAGCGCTCACTCCAGGGCACCGTCCGGGGGGAGGGCTGGCCGCGCTCCCTCGGACTCCAGGTCAACTTCGCTGCTGCTGCTGCTGGCTGGCGGAGGGCAGCCAAGCCAAGCGGGCGGAGGAGGCGGAGGCACCCGGGCCGCGAGGCGTGGGGTAGCGGTGTCTGCAATGCAATGCAGGCTGCAGAGGCTCCCACGGCTAAGAAAACCCCACGGGCGAGGGGGGAGGAAGGAAGCAGCAGCAGGAGCCTCCCCACCTCAATGCTGGCGTTGCAGGTTGGCCTCCTTTGCAAAGGAAAAAGCAGGAGAGATTCTGTGCCCCGGCTGGGGTCGGTTTGTAAGTCCTGAGCCTCGGACCCCCTCCACTGCAGGCGCGGAGCCGGAGCCCGCTGCAACTTTCCAGGCAGAGCAGCGGGCGGCGTGTACTGGAGGGTTGCTGTTGGATGGGTTATTTTGGTGGTTGGAGTTTTTGTTCTCTCGCTCGCAATGAAGGGAAGGGGTGGGGGAGGTGGGGAAATCTTGTCTCTGCTTTAGCTGCCGCCTCCAGCTCCTGTTGTGCAGCTGTGATTTGCGAGGCAGCCCCCCTGGCTGCTTATATTCCTTTTCTGATGACACTCAGGGAAAGGGGGCTGGGACCGCCAGGCAGCTTCTCCAATGGGAGCTCGGCCGCGGAGATCCTGGGGCTGCCGGGGGTGGGGCCAGGCTCCCACAATGTGACAGCTCCCAGCGAGTCAGCTGACTAGCAGCTGGAGAACAAGACCAGGCAGCAACTCCAACCCTTTTTTCTTTCTTTCATGTTTTAATCTTCCCACTTTCTCTCCCCGATCTGCTCCCCCCCTTTTCTGTCTCCCTCCCCTCCCTTTCTCTCTTAGCCTGTGTAATTTACAAAGAAGGAGCGGGGGGCAATCCAGCGTATGTTTCACTTGCTGGCCATCCCTTTGTTCTAAATATAACAAAGTCCCTCTGCCCACTCTGTTTGGTGGAGGTGGGAGGATGGAATGGTTTGAGTGCAACTTTTCATTGTCCACTTTCCAGGAGTACAGTCAAAACACTTAATCTCTTGTAGGATTCAACTATGATCGTTGCATGTCTGTGTGTATGTGTGTGTGAGAGAGAGAGAGAGGGAGAGAGAGACAGGGTTGGGAAGAAGACGAAAATAAAAAATATTTGCCCACAGTCTGAGTGTGCCAGCTGTCGTTATATAATCGAAGAAAACCTCAAGTTAAAAATACCTCCCCAAAGTAAAGCAGTTAGCACTGGCTCAGACTCTTGCAAATCTCGGGGCGAAGGGGAAAATATACTGTAATTACATTTCAGTTCTAAGGAAGATCTTTGATTTCCTCTTCTGCTCCTTGAGTGACTGCATGCAAAGAAGAATCGGCTTGTAAGATTTTTTTGGGGGGGGAGGGGGTCCAGTAACAGGACTGTGTTTTTGTTTGAACATTTTGTAACGATTAAAGGAGATTAAGGCTTTTTTTAAAAACTGTTTTTACGCTCAAACAGACATAAAGGACGACCCCAAGTGGCCGTTTTGAAAAAAGCACCAGCTATTGGAGACAAAAAGAGGAGCACAGAGAATTACAACTGAAGATGGGGGGGAGAGGGAAACAAATCGGTGTAAGAGGAACAGAAACAAACAAACAAGGAACATTTCTGAGATAATGAGCTTTAACCTTTACCAACAGGGTTAATGTCTCCCTTTAAACCCCCAACTGGAACATAGAGGATGTGCTGAAATGATCATTCTCTGCTTGAGTCTGCTGAGTTTCCTTCATCCACCTGTCTCTTTCGACATCCACAGTAATAATACCACTGTCGTTTTTCTGCCTCTGTCATTATTCAATTACTTAGTTTCTGATGCACACACAAAAGTCAAGGCTGATTGTCATGATGGACAGAAGCACCTTTCAGAAAAAAAATGTGGTGTTACTTTTTTTTCCTCCTCTCGTGAAAAAGATTCTATTCAAATCCCAAACAGAAAAAAAAAGACGAGTATTTAAAAGTAGCCCCAGAGCTCGATCTCAGATCTGTTGCAGCACGAAAAGACTTACATGTAATATACACTCGGTGTTTTTTCAGATCGAATCCCAATGGTTATTTCTACTTTTCCAGCCCGGACCTTAGACAAAATGCGACGACTTGCTTTACTTGTGTTCCGTTTAAAATGAACCATACACTGGGTCGCAGACAGAAATGCAGAGCAAAGGATATGTAAAGGATCTCAGTCCGAAAGAAAGTTAAAGAAAGTTATAAATATCCCAGTTAGAACAGTCAAAACTTCGGGGATATCGCAAGAATTCTGTGGGGGGAAAGGACAGTTGGTAGAGGATAATGTAATGAAATACCACCTTAGTATTAGGCACGGGGGGGGGGGGGAGCGGTATTCTGTGTGGCAATGAAATGTCCGCTCGTTTCATCTGAATGTCTCCAGTTAAATTTGCAGTATAGATAATAACGCTTTAGATCCGTGGTGTGGATCCGTGGTACAGTCTTTAACCCCCTCTCTTCCCATGTACATGATCCAGAAGGTTTGTCCTCACCAGGGGGCCAAAGTGTACCTGAGCTGTTCCCGTTCCAAATCCCAACCCGCGTTTCATTTGAATCACATATAAGCAAATATAATATCTCCCCCCTGCCGCTTCTCCTCTGCTCTAAACTGCTGCACGCAGGCAGAGTGCAAAGTGCCACACGGGGCAGGACATTGACGCTTGTTCCTTTCTAACGGGGGCTGATTCTACTTGGCAAACTGGCCCGGCTCGGCCTCGTTCGCAAACACGGGGAGACCCTGAGTTCAAATTCAGTCGGCAGGGCTTTAGGCGGAGTGCTTGATTCGTAGAGATCCTGAAATCGGGGCGCGTTGCTTTGTTATTTAAGGAGCTCGGGGATACAAAGGTGGGGGGGGGATTCTCTTTCAAAGGTGTATATGTTCAGAAGGCCGATGGGCTCTCCCAGAGCCCACTGGAACCAATTGGTTTGGGGAAGTTTTGTAGAGGGAGATTTCAGAGGCGGCAGAGAAGACAGCACTGTGACGCGTCTCTCCTAGCTCTAGCACTTACTTGGGGCTTTTAAGCTTCTGCAATGGGCTCCAGTGTGAATCCCTTGAGGGTGTGTGTGTGTATGATTATTTAGGTACTGCTGGGTGCCCTGTGACAGCAGCATGTTAAACATTACAGTTGTAAGGGGTGGGAGTTAAGGTTGCTTGAGAGAGGGGGAAATCTGCCGAGCATTTCGAAGGTGTCGTTCATTTAGAGCGAGTAAGCAAAACCTTTCCAATGCGCCATCAGACGAGGTGATACTTTCCCGTTAATGACTGAGGTATATTCGCAAGGTGGAGCTACTGGAGGACTGAGGAAGCATTGATCGGATAGCTCTCTATCCACTCATAATACAGTTCAGCTTGTCACTATTTTATGTTCCCTTTGCTTTACCGTTTAAGCTTTAATCTGCAAATTGGTGCTGTAGGTTCACTTCTAAGTATATATTCGTCATCCTATAATATCTAGGGTCTGTTTTACTGCCATTAGATACTTGCACGTTAATGGTTAAGAAACTGCCCACCACAAAACTTGTAGCATTACATCAGTTGGCTGGAAAAGACCTTTTGAGCGGTGATTTAGTTTATTGTGGACTTTGAATTCAATCATCAAACCTTAATCAGCCTCAGACTAAGGCATGGGGGAAATCTTCCCCTTGTCGGACCCCGTTGGGCGTCTGAAGGAAGGTTAGACAAAAACCATACGCAGAGCAAGAGGGCTTGTGAGAGGAGAAGCCTGCAGACGCTAGATTAGTTCCCCAATACACACCTGAAAGAGGGGTCCTCTGCTCTGCCCTAGAGACGAGTTACTGAACAACCCAGCGAGGGAGTGACGGCCAGAAACATCCCTCTCCGTCACCTAAAATCACCACTGCAATATGTTAAGCATCCACGTCAGTAAGAGACTTCAGTGCTAATGCATCGTCCAGTTCCCTCGCTCAAGGAACCATCATTCTATCACGAAAGTGATACAGACAGATTCCAGGGTCTGTCTCTATAGATAGTATACAGCTCTATACTGTAGGTGGTACGCTTGAAAAAAATGGTCATTTTGGAGCTTTACAATTTTTGTTCAGGGTATAAAATGCTCCATCACTTAATAAGCACCTTCAACAATTGAACCCCAGACTAAATAGAAACCTAATTGTGTGGGGGTGCGGGGGGCATGGAATGGAGATTTACCATCTGTATGGCTTCCTAGCTCAGCTATACAAATCGCATTCCCCCCCTGAAATCATAAGTGCAAACTTCTTTAATCGGGACCCAGTTTCAATGCCAAACTGTGGTGTTGCTTTTAATACAAATAAAGATATAGGCTGAGGTTGGGCATGTATTTTAAAGCACATATTGAAGGTTCATTTCAAACGTGCCTCACTGCTTTCCCCCGCGTCAGAATCACGAAGAGTTCAGACCTGTTTACAGAAGGAATTTCATTTCATCTCAGCTATAACGCTAGCCGAAGGTGGGAGGAATTTAGAGCCACTGAAATTTAAAGCTCGCTTTTTTAAAATCTCGTGCAGATACATACCTCAATCCGTGTGGTTTTTGGCTGAATCCTAGATTAGACATTTTTGGAAGGAATCATGTTACGTTCGCAGCCCTAAATTCTCTGTGTTAGGAACACGATGGATAGGTTCAAAAAAGTAAGAAGCAAAAACCGATTTAAAAACAAATATAAAACCACTCTTTAAAAATACCCCTTCACCCCACTGCTGCTAATTCTTTAGCGTTTGCTGATTGATACATTTCACCCCGAAGAAGGGTTTTCCCCATATAACCTATTAGTGGGATGTTTTGTCTGAAGTTAGTTTTGTGAAGAAACAAAAACAGGCAGATCAGAAAATCGGCACTGCTGGGGAGGTGGGAGGGAAAGGACAGCACTTTGCCCCCTCGTACCACTTTTCTTTCTTTCTTTTTTTTTTTCAAAATTTCCAAAACTGCCAGCAGATACCGCGTTGTGTGTTATGTTTTCCTGCGTTCGCAGCAAGAGACCTGGTTAATCATCTATTGCAGCTATATGTGCATCAGAAAGGAAAGTGTTGATGGTTGCTGGTTTGGCTTAATGGAGATGGCCCACGAATTTAGGATTAAATTACTAATGGTAATCGTAAATCTTTTTCTTTCTCTTTTTTCTTTTCTTTGCAGGGATTGTCAAAATAAACATGTAACATTCTTTGGGAAAAGTCTGCCCAGCAGCTTTGCAGTATAAAACAGGCTATTGTACTGTCCTGGGTTAACAGAAACCTCTCGATTTTAGCTTGAAACAATTCAGTCAGAGCCAGACAGATCCCAACGCTAACGCTAGACACGTTTTGCAGGTGGATCTGTGAGAGGGAAGTGGAACAAGACTTCAGAAGGGTAGGTTTTTTCAAATCATTGACAAGGATTAGGGGACAAGATTTTTTGCTGGAGAATAAGGGGATGCTGCAGCCAAGCGGACCAATATTGCGTGTGATTAGTGCATTAACGTAATGCTTCTAGTATAATTAAAAACATGAACTCGTCTGTTTTTATAGGGTGGTTTTGTTTTGGTTTAGAGGGGAGCAGCCCATAAATGTTTTTTGTTGACGAGCAATTCTACATCACTCGCATGTTGTTGTCAGCTCTGGCCAGAACACACGCAAACACCAGGGAATCAGTCCAGCAAGCGGTTAACACCGAATAAATGTGCAGTTCTGTAGACTCTGGGATTATGTACAACTGCCGTTTTTATAGCACTGAATTAGGCTGGCTAATAATGTTGTTTTGAAAAGACTGATGCAAAGGAAATGAGCAGATCATTTACTATTAACAGACACCTGTAATTCAGAGTTGCTTTTCATCTGTTTAGTACAAAATCAAAATCAGTGCTCGACCCTACATTGTCTTTTTCTTTCTTTCTTTCTCTGTCTATGATGAATTCTTGACAAAGGAGAGGCTAATAAAGAGGAGGACGTGAATGGAAGATGCAGAAGCTTAGTAATCATTATTGATTTTTTCTTACCCCCCTAAGGAAGTAAGAGTGGACTTGGGAAACTTTGTTTCTCTATTTTGGCCAAGCTAAAATGGCCAAATCACGATACACCGCATATCCTCCTGCCTCGTGAAGGAAGCTCTTTAACTCTTTGTAGCTGGCCTGTACTATAGTTCGAGGAAATATTTGATTTCCGTGCAGTGCTTCGTTTTTCTGAAGGATTAGATCTTTAAGGGACCTTCAACCCCATCCGAGTAGGGCAGGGCCACTGCGATCTGGGCTGCTGGGGACAGTATATTTATAATTCCATAAACACTTCAGTGACTATGAACAAACACCAAAGCCTCGTTCAGCTGCTTCCCCCATCGCTGCAAAGGAACCATATGGAAGATGGGTTCTTGTCCACAGACTACTTTGAGTTAATCACAAACGCAAGCCGCCTTGCAAGTGAAGCATTCCCCTTGCTGCAGGGAATCAGAGAGAGACAGATTTGCTGCCCTGGCTTTTTCATGCATTTTATTGCCTTTCCAGCTAAGGTCCAAGGGGAGGGACAACTCTTCAATGGGTCCTGAGCCGTGTCGTTTATTCAGGTTCAACTCTCTGATTCTTTGTACACAGTAAATGCATAGTTACATGTTTTAATAAGAAATCGTAATATTACCTAGAACTTTTCATCTCAGGTTCTCAAAGTACTTCTGGCCACGGACCGGGTGGGGATTATCTTTCTTTGGCCCATCTCCACCAGGAATGAGACCATCATTTTGTTATTAAGTGACTTGGGTATTCCTCCATGTCAGGCTCAAAAACTCTTCATGCCCATCCATCTTTCTCTCACTCACCTCCCCCCACCCCCACACACACATTATACCTCTTGCTCTTGGTGTAGAATTATTTCTATCAGGAAAGCCCAATCCCAGAAATCGAGGTTATTTATTAGGAAATCATTAGTTAAAAGCAACTGCCTTGCTTGCTTTCAAGGTGCTTTACTCTGCCTTGGAGTGAGTCCCTGTTTCCCACTTGAACCTTGGCAAGTTGAATTCTAGAAAAGAGCTCCTCTATCATTTAGTTAATAGATATCTAACCATTTCTAGATGATCATAGCAGCACATTTCAAGTGGCCAATAGAAGCTGGAGAGCTATAATTACTGTAGCCATATCTTGGAATGCAATTTCATGTCATGTGAAAGTTCTCAAGCAGGTTCATAGTTTGGACCACATCGTAATAAGAGACATTGTCTCTTCCTCACATCCTCTCCTATTCATGATCATCTAACAGCTACAGCAATTTCTGTTGGGGAAAGTGATGTTAGTAAAGTATTTAATGTGTTTTTAGTTTCTTTGAATGTGATTTAGCAACTGGGGAGAAAAAAACGTGCCAGATATTGGAAAGTACTTAGCACCAGAAATGGAACCAGATTTTCAAAGCCGCTCTGGTGCCAAAAATGGGAGCTAAGTAAATCAACAAGATTTTTTCACAAGAGCTTCGCATATTGGGTGCTGAGCTTTTTCCAAAGTCTGGCCCTTTATTTAGGTGCACAAGGGGGAGCGGAAAAATGTGGCCTTAACTGTGGATGATGAGCCTTTCGAAATCTGGCACCAGGCAAGTAGCCAGTTCTCCACACACCACTAGCAAGCGCTCTTCAGAGCAGTGATGGTCCATGGGCCGCTGTGTGGGAACCACTGCTGTAATTAGTTGAGAGATACTGGTAGTCGGTTAGGACCTGATCCTGCAATTATTTCAATTGAACTACTCACTGTAGTACTGTTAAGCGAGTGCATAAGTGTTTTCTGGCTGGGGGCCTTGCACTGTAAATCATAAGTCCATATGAATGCTATAATGCCCCCTGGGCAGCCGCATCCTTTAATTCAGACTGATTAGTGATTCCTTTTCATTGCACAAAGCCCTGGATCAGGAAAACTGCTTATATAGAGAAAATTTTGGAATTCCCTTTCCAGCATTTGCTGTGTAAGGATTTAAATATAATCATAAAGCAGATACTGTATATTCTTCTTTTTGCTCTTTTCACCTCTAGTCCCCATTAGGGATTTTGTTTTGTTTCTGTTTTGACAGCCCCTGTATATATGTGTTTGTGGTTGTTCTGTGCTATTTCCTGATTTAATATCAGTACAGTTACAGGAGAAGGATGCACAGTTAGCATTTTTCACTCAAAGTATTTTCCAAGCTCTTTTTTGATGTACTGGTCAGGTTTGTAGCTTCCATGCTCTTGTTGATCACAGAGGGAAAGATCAGGTTTATTATGTCGCATGGGGGAGGAGGCAGCCCCACCTTTCTAAAACAACTCCCTTTTCAGCTAATGAAACACAGCTACCTCTCTGCCCTTTCCCCTCACTACAGATTCAGAAAGAAACCTGGTTGCAAAGGAAAGTGCTCAGGTCCCAGCTATAAACCTATTCTGTATTGAAATGAATATTCTCCCCTTTATAAGTTACATGAAGGTAACAGTGGGCAGAACTGGAGGTACTTTGGTTTTTGCAAATTCCCAAGATGCTTTAGGTCTGGATCCATTTTTGTTTTTTCAAATCTTAAAGTTCAAAGGGGGAGTAAGTAGAAAGGGGGAAATGTTGGAAAAATGCTTTTAGTTCTGGCCCATCTCTGGCATAAACAAAACCCATTTCCCTGAACATTCCCCAGAGTGGAGAAGGGGCTTAGATCGGAATGTTGCCAAGTGGCCCTTTTCTTTGTAACAAGCAGAACCAAAGCCCTGGATCTGAGCACCCCCAGCTTAGAGGTTTTCAGAATCTGGATCTAGATGCAAATTTTGCTCAAGTCCCCATAGTGCTCATACAATATGCACCGCAGAGTTGCATTGTTGGCCATTTTATTTGTGGGGAAGTAATTCTTTGGTTAGCCTGTCTTCATGTATTACTGCATGCAATGTTCACCTCCAAGCCTGAGTTTGTCCAAACCACCTAGTCCTGGCAAAACTGGAGAAGCTTCATATTCATTGTCCCCTTCCAAGCACACACCATAGATACTGAGATGGGAGAGGATCATCCAGCCCCACTCTTGGGCTGGTGAGAATGCTGAGCTGATTTGTTCCTGCACCATAGATAGCAATTTTCTGCCTCTGTCTGTCAGGGCCGCCCAGAAGAGGGGGGCAAGTGGGGCAATTTGCCGCAGGGCCCCACACAAGAATATAGTATTCTAGAGTATTGCAACTTTTTTTATGGAAGGGGCCCCCGAAATTGCTTTGCCCTAGGCCCCCTGAATCCTCTGGGCGGCCCTGCTGTTTGTCTTCTGAGCTCCATTTCCAAATTGCTAAATCCATCTGTGCTTCAGAGACAGCAGTTTAATGTTGGTGCAAGGTCTCGGTCTCAGTCCCCATCCTCTGAATGCATATAAGATGCTGTCCAATAAATTCCACTGGTCACAGCAGAAAGCATCCTCGATACTTCCATTGTGTTGTGTCTAGGCCTTTTTGGCTTGGGAGAGGGCCATTAAGTGGAAGGAGTATAAAGAGAGAGAAAAAGAGAGAGTGATCCTGGAGGGAAAGCCCACTCTGCTGAGAAAATAGAGCATTAAGATTGTTCAAGGTCTATCTTGATATAAATGCTGTTTGGTACATTGGATTTGCTATATCGGATGAGACCACTTGTTAATTTCTGCTCGCTTTCCTCCAGGTGTGATCAGTGTCTAATGCTCTAGTGGGAGGCAAAATACATGCCAAAAGCAAAGGTGAAGGGAAAGGCACTTCCTTTGACCCCTGAAGTGATCAGTTTATACCCTGAGACATGAGACTTAGTTCCGTTTACATTAGCCTGAGGCAATAGCTAATAATGATTCCAGGCTTTATTTTTATCCTTTAAATACAGTATATAAGGATTCCTGCTGCATTTGGAAATAAGAAAATAAGACCTGTTCTCTGTGAGCTAAACATAAGAATGGCCATACTGGCTCAGACCAATGGTCCATCTAGCCCAGTATCCTGTCTTCTGACAGTGACCATTGCCAGATGCTTCAGAGGAAATAAACAGAACAGGGCAATTTTGAGTGATCTATCCCCTGTTTTCCTGTCTGCTTCTGGCAGTTGGAGGTTTAGGGACTCTCAGAGCATGGGGTTGCATCCTTGACCATCTTGGCTAATAGCCATTGATGGACCTATCCTCCATCAGTGCAGGTCATATGCTACTACTTTTTTAATTTTCTCAGGGAATTATTAAAAGGCAGAATTACAGTTGTTTCGGTAGCTTAACTCTGAATTTCCACTTTTTTTGGTATCTGAGATTTATTTAAGTTTATCCTAACGCTGCATTTCCTGACTTTTTAATGGCTGTGTTTTCATAACTGTCATTTCCATGTCAGGATTTTTACCCTGTAAAGCTGAGAATGCGTATCAGTAACTATCCCTTGAAAATGTTCTTTTGTCTGGGATTAATACGCATTTTTCAAGCCTCTATCGCACATCTTTAATAATGGGTTTATAAAACAAGGCAGGGGAAAGAGGAGATTGGGAATTTCATCTAAGAATTCCCAGCTGGAAACATCTGTTCAGCTGCAAGTCACCTGATAAGCAGTTCTAACCAGCCAAGTGTGAGTTATTTTTGTTTATTTTTAAACATAAACTCTTCTAATTGAGACCCTGGTGGAAACTGCAGTAGAATCCTTCACTGGTTTTCCCTAATCTCTATTAATTTCTACTGGAGCACCAGCAGACCCGGTGGATCCATTGCTTGCTTTGTTCAAAAACCTAGTTGGCCAACTAGAACCAGCAGGGACCAGCTGAAAAGTTTAAACTAGAGTTTCCACTAGGGTAATTAAGTATCCCAGGAGGTGTTGTATTTGATTTATGGCATGTCATCTGGAGCTGCAGGTGCTCCTCCCCCTCTGAAAATCAAGCAATAGCATCCTGCAGCAAATCTAAAGGAGTGAAGTGCATGAGCGCCTAGACAGGATGCATACGAATACGGGGTGACCTAAAAGGGTAGGTTCAACTATTTGATTCTATTCATATCTTACGCCATTTAGCAGTAGCAGTCTTACATCTGTGTGAGCCTATAGGGCCTTGTTCTTCTTGGGGGACCTTACACTGCATGCATCCAAACTCACAGCCACAGCATCAGATTAGATCTTTTGTCCATGATCCCATCTGACTCCAGTGCTCATAGGTCATGACAGAAACTGAATTACCTAGCTGTCCTCCTCCTCTCCCTACTTGACGTGTTGCACTTCAGCTGTACCTCCACCTCCTCGCTCCCTGGTCTGTGCAGGAGGTCACCAGACATCACTGGGCCTAAAATCCAGGCCTGGTGGAATGTTGCAGCCTGGCAGGAGATGGCTGGAAATGTCTTTTGGGAGCAGACAGAGCTGGAGGGACAGGAACATATAGTAATAGAGGTGGGGAGGAAGCTGGGTGGAGCCCTGAGTACGTTGCTATGCACAAGACCCCACAAAGTCTAGTGCCAGTCCTGATCCCGAGGAAGATAACTTGGAAATTCAGTATGTGTTGCCCTCCTTCCTTCCCACTCCCAAGAGTTGAGAAGGAGTGAACTTTCTCTCTTCACCCACACACATCCTCTTGGGAGCAAGGTAAAGATGTGCGTCTTCTCTTTTTCCTTTATACTGCTGGGGATGATGGGGTCTCTGAGCTCTTCTTCATGCCCCTTGCACCACAGGGAGATCTTGGTGGCAGCTTTTTTGGGGAGGGGTCCTCCTCTGCCTTTTCTCCATTCCACTTGCAGTTGGTCTCATCATCTCCCATTGTGGTGTCCCATTTACTCAGTGTTCCTTTGGGCAGCGTGATTTGTCTTGCTCTGATTACCACTCTTCTGGGAATGGAGGGGTGGCTCTCACTTATGTGGGTACTTCACAGTGTTGTAGTACGCTCCGAGGTGTAAGCCCATGATGCTACTAAATATGAAAATGAGACACCAACAGGAGTGAAGGGTGGGGTTATTAGGTTTAAATGCACCAGAGTGGGAGAGCTGGCTCCCTAGACACTCTCAGAAAATGGGTTAGGGAGACCATCACATACAGAAGGGGAGAAAATCACCCCCATAACTGTGATGGGCATTAGATATTGGAGAAGGAAATAGCAAGCGTCCACCAGATCCTCCCCACCCCCACTCAAACACCTGCCACAGTAGGTAAGAACGGGAGACTGTGTGTGTAGGGACCACACTCGGATCTCCCTATCTACCTTTGCCATGAGATGGTATTAACACCTCTTTCCCACCTTTCAGAAAGATTCAGGTTTAGCTCAGAAGAAGCAAGAGGCAGTGTTTTGGGGAAACTCTATTTTAATTGAATGGTTATCTCATCTCCCCCTAGTACACAGAACACATGAGCCATGTGTCTAATAGAAAAGGGGTAGTAACATATGATCTCCTAGTGAATTCCAGCTTCCTATGGGGTGATGGGAAGAGAGGAGGAGAATCACCTGTAGGAGAGAAAAGCAATTCTTCACCTGTTTAAACACAGGCAGACATCAGAAAGGCATCAATCTGCACTGAATGGTGAACATGACCTGGTATTTATATTACTTACAGCTTTTTTTTGAGTTTTATGTGCTGTGCTCAATTGCTGTTCATGTTAGTTATTAGAGTGCAGAACCTATCGTGAAGACTGGTTATAAGCTAATGTGTCCTTTTCAGAAAGTCCACTACACCACGGGCTGCCCAGAAGTCTTTCCTAATGCAAAAGTCTTCATTCCTTAGTACATGACTGAGTTTCCCTATTGAAGTGGGTTGGAAGGAGAGCGGGCTTTGGAAAATGTTCATTGTGTAATGGCATCTCTGTGCCGGGGATTTGCAACAGTGGGGCCTGACTCACACCATTGAAGTCAATGGTAGTTTTGCACTTTATTGCAATAAGGGTAGAACTAGAGGAAGGATGGTCCAGTGGTTATGGTATGCACAAAGGACTTGGGAGACTTAGTTCAATTCCCTGCTCTGCCACACAGACTCTCTGTGCGCCCTTGGGCAAGTCATTTCGTGCCTCAGTTCCCCAGAGGCAAAATGGGTAAAAACCTCAGAGGTGTGGGAAGGATAAATATATTAAAGACTGAGGAGCTCAAATGTTAGTGATGGCAACCATATAAGTACCTATGATCTTGATAGATATGGCACGCTCATTCATGCCAGTCTCCGTCCCGTCCTGTCTTCTCTTAGAGAAGGCAAATTTAGGAGTAGTTCCTGCAGCTTTTTGCACTGGACTCTATTGCCAGCAATGTCATCTCCCAGCATAGCCCATGTGCCTATATCTTCTCCCTTGTGCAGATGAACCCAAACTGGTTTCACTGCCAGGGAAACCTTCATGGCCGTGCATGTGGGGCTAAGATATGCTCCTGAGAGAATAGATTGCCAAAGGGGGACTTTCTTTGTACTGGTCACGGACAGAATACAGGAGCTTGTTAATGTTGCTTCTGCAGTATCTCCAGGTGCCTACTTTTTCCTTTGGCCCTGGGGAGGGCTTATGTGATCTTTCTGAAACTAGCTTGAATTTGGCCCCTGGTTGTTTTCATTGTGTGTCTGGAAAAAAAAACAAACCAAACACTTTGCTATGAAGTTTCTACAGGTTCTTCCCCTCCCTTCCCCTCCCCATTAAAAACAGACAGTAGGGTGAGCTGGAAACATGTCTTTAAGTTGACAGTGTCAACCCATCTTTGCAAGTCACTTTGAGATCTATGGATGAAAGGTGCTGTGTAAGTGACAAATTTGCTACTATTAATAATAATGTTTATTAGACATTATTGAAGCAGTTTAATCCCCAAATTATCCCTTTTTGAAAACTCTTGTAATTTGGCAAGGAGTGTTCTCTGACCTCTAACTCACAGCTTAAAAAATCAACGCTCTAGAAAGATCAATAGTCATTAGTTTTATAGGGCCTACACTAAACCAATATTTTGTTCTTTCTGTGGCCTTTGCAGAAACAATTCCACACCAAACTAGTTAACATCTTTGGACCTAGTCTTATACAAGGGTGATTTGGCAAGAACTCCATGTGTAGAGTGCATTGGTTTAACTGAATATGGAAGTAGCAGTGCTACTGCTGTTCTGAACCCTGAAGACTGGTGATATACATGGGTGCAGCTAGAAAATACGAGCACTGGTGTGTGTGCCTCTTATTCCTGCTACAGAAATCATTTCCCATCCTGATTTCTAGAGCACAGCTGTCCTGAGAATTCACCATAATTCCATTCATCCCTAGGCCACACCTACTCTCAGCTCCTAAACACATCCCTGTCTTATTCTAACTGGCTGACAAAGTTTACCCCAAACCTTCCACCGTGTTAGCAGGTGTTGTTCCTGCAGTTCAGAGACCTGAACTTTATTATCTATTGTTGAATTCGGGGTTAATAGAGCCAAACCTGAGGAATGGGGGGATGACTTTTAACTTTACAACTGTGGACTGTGTTTGTAGAGCAGATTGGGAAAGGCACCTGCTGCCATTCGCTAGGCACATATGGGGCAGGATAAATGTGCACGCGTTGGGTTTCTGAGTGCAGGATGCAAATACAGCTGGATGCATGCGCAGTGTCAGTGCTTGTACATAAACAATGGAGTGCAGTTTAACTGGGTGTAGATAAGTCAATGCAGGAGCAGTGTCATTCCAGAGCTGCACTCAATCCTATGGCCAGCATTAATGTTTTGCTACAGAGAAGGAAGAAATTTGGGGGGACAGGAGACAGAAGAGAGAGATGCCATATGGCTACGTTGCTGGGTTCCCACAGGCTCCCAACCTTCTCTTTGTGGAATGGGTTGGTTTTGGATGTTTTGTGCTTCAGTTTCCCTCCAAAAATTCACTTCTGCAACAATCTCTCAAAAGATGTTCCTAATGTCCTTTTAGTCCTGATGTTCCATGCCTGCAAGTTGGCCCCTTTTAACACAGGGTTTACAACAGGTCTTCTAACAACTACCTTGGATAAAAGATTGCCCCTTTAACTCAGGGTTCACAACAGTTTCAGCAACTTCTTCCCCATCAACCTCCTCTTCATGCAAGAGTACTCTAAGCAGATTCCCTCTTATTACAGGTCAATCAGGAACAGGTGCCCTGGCTTTTCCTTACTGTCCATGGCCAGTCACCCTGTGACAGGAGGATACAATTTAAAGGAAAGATAATTGTTAAAAGAATTTATCAGTATTAAATATTAAATAATCATCATGATGCATGTTTTATTAATAACCTCTGTGATTTATTAATATGAATATACATTATAAAGTCTAGGTTTCTTTTTACTATTTATGCTCTTTATTTTGCTACTATTCTGTCACTCTAGTTGGATAATTAAAATAGACAGGTCAGTTTCACTTTTGTTTCTAGTCAGAACCACTTTCTGGTTCACACCCTGGTAGTGTACCTTTCAACCTGCCAGTGCCTGAAGGTGGGACGCAATGTATAACAGACTCAAAATGAGGGACACCCAAAAATAATTCATGTGTCAAACTTAAATGCTGTTGGATTCATTTCATTAGTGTCAATAACTCTTTCTATAACCTCATCTTCATGAACTTTTATTTCTGTAAATAATTTTCGGCAATTAAAGCGAGGGGACATCAAACATGTGGAAAGTGCGTAACTTTGAGACTAAACTGAGGGATGTCCCTTGACATGAGGGTGTTTTGACAGATTGCTAATGAAACATCACAATCTTGTATAAATAGCCAAACACTGCAGGGGGACATTTCAATTTGAGAAAAATTGTTTGCATCTTTTTTAAAACATCATCGTAGAAAACATTTGGGTATTAGGTTTTGTGGAAAAGATTTCTTTTAAATCTAAGTTTGGGATCCAAGCTCTCTGACATTTGCTCACAACAAAATGTTAAGATACGAATTGTAAAAATACGTAAATTATAAACTCTTTGCTTGATAGTGTCCTTCTCCTTTCTGGTGTCTTGATCCTCTCAAGTCTTTAAGTAGCAGCTTGTCAGTGATCTCAGCCCAGCAGAATAGAATACTTGGTAGTATGGTTGCAAATTGTTGTGGGGCCTTGCGATCTCCTGGGTTGTGATTTATGACCCCAGGAACAAAGACGACAGAGGAGAAAAGGCCCTTGTAATCTAGGAAGCAGTTATTGAAACAATTAGGCCACTTTTATTAGGGCAGCTATAGAATTCTTTCCTTAAAAACTAGATTCTTGATTAATGTATTTTTACTCACTATCATGAATTGTCTTATTTCCTAGTACATGGACAAATTCTGTGTTTCCCTTTTACACTCCTGAGCAACTCCCTTAACTTAACTGGGGCTGTGCAGGCTTTAAGGGAGTACAGAACTTCCCATACTTCATCCATAAAGCCCCTACCCCGTCTGCATTTAAATCCCTCTGCCAGACCCATGTTGGACATGCTGCTTACAGTGAATCATAGTGACTTGCGTATAATTTGCCTGTTGTTGATCCTGTTCCCCAAACATGTGTCCACTTGTCTGTCCTTAGCTTGTGAGCTGTGGTCATCCTCCTTGAGAGTTTGGAAAGTGCCAAGTATGTAGTGGGCATTATCATAGATAACTTGGCTCAGAGTTCTCAGAAATGCACTCTGTGTCACCCACCTCCATGCATGGAGTAACTGCTTGTTTTGAATTTTATTTTCCAAATTGCTCATGGGTAGTTTATTCCTTCTTAGGGACCTGATCCTGCAAGGTGCCACAACCCCCTCAGTAACTTTAATAGGAGTTGACAGCATGCCTTTTTTAGAAGGTGCTTGGCATCTTACTGGATCAGGCCCTAAGGCATGTTGACGTACTCTATTTTGGCTTCACGAAGCAAGACAGAGTTTGGGGTTGGGTGGGTACTGACAGGTGCATAAAGTCTGAAACAGCAACTGAAAGAAAAAAAATACCAAACTCTTCACATAAAAACAGCCAAACCTGTCCACTCTTTCTCTGTTTTCTCTGAAATTCTTATGAGAATTATCAGTGAGGGGCAAAACTACTTGTTATAACTCCTGAAAAGCAGGAGACTCTGTTGTTTGTAGCCACAACAGTTTAATGGTTGCTATTCTCACTATGCTACATACATACCCTGTACATATAAACTACCTTGGAAGAGCAATGACTCCAAAAGACTCTCCAAGTGATTACTAATGCCCCTTAGTATCATTACATGTCCAAGAATTTCTGATGCTGCCATGAAAATCTGTGGTTTAAGGTGGTCCTGTATCTGTAGAAGCCCCTGGCACCGGATTAGGCATTATGAGATGGATCACACGTTGCTCATGCCATCAATAAACAATACACAGCTTCAGAGTAATTATCAGGGCCCGTGTCTTGAACTCTCCCACCTTCCCCTAAAGAATGAAATACTAGAACCTAGAAATACTGCCCTTCCTAAAAAACAGCTTCTCCTCCTAGAGGTGCATGCCCAGGGAACTACAGCTAGTTCTCTTCCTACCTGCCACAAAAGATCCTAGCACCCCCTATTGACTGGGACTGGGGACATTGCCGTGCTGTGACATTATGCATCTTCGCCAGCCCAGTGAGGATGAAACCTGTTGTCAGCTTTGGCTTTTATGTGTACCTTGCAATCGCTAACCTCTTACCTTTTGCTATATGCCAGCAAAACGCTCTTACTGGCATTGCAGGGGCAGCTAAGGTGCCCATTATTCTTGCATTTGTATGAAAGTCAGCAAATCGTGTATATAAGGTGTGTCCTTTCTGGTAAGGCAAAAAATAATCTTAATCTTTGGTCCAGAGTCAGTAGATTGCCACAAAGAGTCAGCAGCTAAAATCATTAATCTTTGCTGCTTGCCCAACTGGTACTAGTAGTAAAGAAGATAATACACTAGCAGAATCAGTGACCCACTACAAATTGGTCCTGAAAGGTCCACCAGTCTAAATAGACTTTTGCTGATCCAACACTTGTTAGGAATCCCAACAAAGAGACTATTGGCTCATCTGATGAGCCGCTCACTGTTGGGCCTTTTGCAATGTTTGGTGATGGATGACCATCCTCTGTTTGAGGGGGAAGATGCAGCTCCTGGTATGGGGCCTTTTCTCATCTTAAATTTGTACTCAATAAATCACAGGTGCAGAGGAGACAGCATCAGTTTCATTACACCTACATGCTCCAGTATCAATCATGCCAACACAACGGACTGTGTACAGTTCATTTCAAGAGGCTTTTTCTGTTCCAATACCATTTCCATTCTGTTGTGCTTAAGGATTCTAAAAGTGTTAAGAGTCTGTGGCGAAACACTAGAAGGGAAGCATGTACTGTACTGTAAATGCAGCCTTTAGATAGGCGAGATAGAGCTTGGCTCTTGTACTTTGGTTTATGATTCCTTATGTTAATAGTTTCACCCAGTGGAGAATATGACACTGTTTTCTTGCCATCACACACCACTTTCACTATTAGCCTCTCCTTTAGAACCCACTCCTAACAATGCACCTTTACTCCAGACTTCAATAATTGCCCAGTTATAGGCCCCTTTGTGGTGCTAACATCATCTCCCTTTGTTGTCTATGATGTTTGTTTTGATGCCATTAATGAGGTCTAGAATTCTGTACAGCTGTTACCAAATCCTAATTAAAAAACAAAATGGATTAAATGAGTTTCTCCTTTGTTTTCCTGGGCTTGTAAATACCCATAGGCCTTTGAAAGGTATGTCAATTATACTTCAGAAGTTATGAAGATATTACTATAGCTCATGCATTGTCATGTTAATTTCAGCGTCTGCAGTTAAAATACACTTACAGCTAAGGAGCCGTTAGAGCTTTCAGACCTTATATTTAATGTACATAATCAAATACTTTAATGTAATTAAATGCATGTCTAACATTCATCATAAAACTGCAAACTATTTTTAAAGTGTAATAAAAGGTAATAGATTATTATTCCTTATAGATGTCCAAAATCCACTTTGCCATCTTTCAACAGGGTAAGTAATTTCTTAGTGTCCAATTATACTCCAATTTGCATAGGAACAACTGTGTATTGTGCAATTAAGTTATCACAAAGTCCTGTCATTCCGCAGGATTCTGTTAATCTTTAACTAACCGAAAAGCCATGTCAGCAGAGTACCGACACAGAAAAGATGGGTGTTCAAAGGAATTGGAATAGGAGCACATTCAGGACTGTCAGACAGAACAAGCTTTTCAAAAGGATGCTTCCATTCAGTTTAAACCTACAAGAGTGTTGAGCTGACACCTCCATTTATTTGCTGTAGGGCTATAAAGAGAAAATGTGAGAGAAAGAGAGAGAGACTTTCAGTCCTATTAAAGCAGTATTTGGACTACAAAAAAAGGGATTCTTTTTCTCTGGTCCGTTTCTCTCTGTCTCAGCAGCAGATTGTAAAATGCAAACTAGAAATTATTTGTCCTAACCTGTAACTGAAAAATTACTTTTCCTGTTAATCATCTATATATTTTTTTACCATGAATAAGGGAACAAAAGGGCAATGGAAAGCTTTTTATTTATTTATTTAGGACCACAGAAGTGACATAATATGCAACATTTTCCTTCTGCCACATCCTTTTAGAGATGCCTGGCCAAATATAAAAATATAATAAGAGGTTGGGGTTAACATCACTGGTATGACTTAGCAGTTATTCTGGCCAAATATCTACATCAGGTTCAATTTAGAAAATTAAAATTTGTAATTGATATTTTAGGGAGCTTTTAAGGCTAAAAATGCTTAAAATTCAACTCCTAATAAATACCATAAGGTATTAATTTTATGGGATAGATTCTCCACGGATGTAAATTGGCATAGCACAGATTGAAGTCAATGGAGATATGATGATGAGAATAACGGGAAAATATATCTCTATATAAAATGTATTTGGATGTATAAACAACTGCAGGTAAAATGTTTGCACGGTTCAGATATTTTGGTGTAATCAAAAAACTTCAAATGAAGGAGCACAAACACGTTTTGTATTGCCATCAAGTATTTCTCTTTCAATGTTTTTAGTTTGTCCTGGAGAGCTTTATGTCTGTGAAAACACCTTATCTAATATTCATTTTGAGTCAATTCCCATAAAATGTTGTTTTCAGTTTTCTTCCAATTTTCATTTTTTATCCTATTAAAAGATACTGAGCTTTAAAAACATGCTGTGAATCTTCCTGGTAGTTCTTTTGTTATAGCAATTATGAGCTTTTGTTGTCAGCTACATATTATTAATAGGAATCTGTAACTGTTTTTAAAGCTACTATCCAAAGAAACTTTTCTCTGCTGTGATTTGCACTTGTCTACAAAATCCAATTTTAGCACAGAAGAAAATCAGAAAACTACTTGTGATCTTGATTCTTATTTCTGGCCTTGACTCAGTAGTAAATATTAACACTTACAAGGTGAGGAACTGAGAGGAAAATATTAAAACAACTTTTCCCAGCACTAAAGATATGCATTATGCATACATCGTCCAAACAGAGTGACAGAATAATAGCAAAATAAGCAGCATTAAATGGCAAAAAGTCAATATCCACATTAATAATCAGAGTGGTTATTAGTAACATAGACATGGTGATGTATGATTTTTAAATACGATAAGGTCCCCTAACAATACTTGTCTGTCCCTTAAATTTTATTCACCACATGGCATATATAGCTTCTATCTCCTGTCCCCCAAATTTCTTACTTCTCTGAACCAACATATTAATACTGTCCATATGATGGAACACAGTTCTGGAACAAAGACACTGCTCCTGCATTCACTCAGAAGCATTTCAGTAGGAGTTTGGTGCTTATCTGCAGCTTTCAGTGCCTAAATACCTTTAAAAATATGACTATAAGTAACCTTTGAAAATAAGAGTTAGGCTCCTAAATTATTTAGGTGATTTGGAAAATTATATTGAGTGTACTGAAACATGTGGCATTTTATAAACACCGTTCTTTAAACATGCACCGAGTCAGATACATATACCGTACCTTTTTGTTTTCTAATATCAGACCATTGACAAAACGATAATTCACCTATGACTTGATTCTGCTCCTACAGGCATCAATGACAAAACTCCCATTGATTTACTGATACAGGATCAAGCCCATAGACAATAAAAAGTTATGTTGTCACAGTTCTAAGTTTCAGTTTGTTGCTGAACACTAACTAGCCACTTAGATAACAGCATCTTTAGAGAAATAAAGTTCCCTGTCACCTCAAAAAATCTTGCAAAATGGCCATTGCTTAGGGAGATCTTTGATTTTATAGACTCTGGTTTACAGTTCTGTGACTATTAGGGTTAGCATTAGTTAGCTAGTCTAATACCAGAATGTTTTGCATTTTGTAGATATTAGCATCATTGAGCTGCGTCTTTATAATTTTACGAGTTCTAGGATCAAGAAGTAAAGGTGCAGAGTTGTGCATGTCTGTGAACCTCATTGATTTCTAACATGTGGGATTTCTGTAAAAGCCTTGGTGGAATAAGCGCTCTGTGACACACACAATGGACATTTTTCTTGTTTCACAAGGAAATTATAGACCTGTTACCCCAGTGTAAAACCAAATCAACCAGGTCAGTGGAATTAACACTATTGTAAAACTGGGGTAAGTGAGATCAGAATGACAGTGTGTATATTTTGCGAGCAATTGCAGTATCTATTGTGAATTAAGCTGGGACTGACCAGGGCCCTGCATCTTGTAAAGGGATATGACTGAGCAGTTCGTTTTCATTAAATAACATTTAGTTGAGTTTAAAGGTTTCATGGGATGCATAAAATCTGCACAAGAAAATCTTAAGGAATCCCATTCTTAACATAGGATTTAGTACAAAAAACTGTTTTGGCACAAAGGGAGGATTATAAAACACTGCTTACTGTGATGGGGAGTCAAGGAGTAGGAGTAAAAGGCTTCCAGTTATAAGTTGAAATCTTGGCCCCCTGAAGTCAACAGGGGCAGGATTTCACCCCAGGATTCAGAAGACACTAAAATATTTCTTCATCATGTTCTTATGGTCTACTAAAATAACTGTCTTTTTAATAAAATTATTGCATTATTATCATAAATCTTTTGGGCTCATCAAAATTGCGGGGGGGGGGGAGGGAAAGTCCCCAAAACTTCACAAGCTGTTCTCCTGGGGAAAATAAATAAATAAATAAATTGCTAGATGAATGAAGGTATCAATTTCTGTTTAAACATTAACAGGGTGATGCCAAATATTAGTCAGTTCCTAATAATTTTGAGGGATTAAAAAGATAATAAAAGTAATAGTCCATTACATTACCTACTTCAGCAAGATTGTAATGAACGTAATAAATTCCAGATCAGGGTTATAACAACTTCCATCTATTTAAAATGAATTTGTAGGGTTACTTTCATTAACTATGTATATGGAGAAAATGATCTGACATATTACTTTAAAAGAGCTGTAAAACCGATTAGAAGGAAATATGCTTCCCAGACAGTGATCCTGGCCGCTGGGGAAATTTTATCCATGGGAAGGGGGGGTGGAGAAAGGACGGTTGGGGAACTTAAAGTATGACACTGCGTCATTTCTTTCGCATACCACCCAAGCCAGCTTGCTCTCTGGGAGAGATGTTGACAATTTCAATGATTAGAAACAAGGAGGGAATGAAAGCAGCTTTCTCTCTTGCTTCCTATCCCCGCCCCGCCCCAGTGAAGGAATGTTCTGCTGATGAATAAAAGGTCCGTGCATTGGGAATTTCTGCATGGAAATGAAACTGGAATGCCCTTTTGGCAGCCCTGGGGAAGGCTGAGGTATTAAAGGGGACCATGCCCTCATTGCTGAAGGAGACAAGGGAGCTAGCACTTGACTGCACTACAGAAATTACTGCTGCACCTAGAATGCAGGCGTCATTTATCAATTTCATAGCAAGGGGGAAAGGGAAAAAAAAAACATCTGACTGCCTTTTTCAGCTGCGTGCTAAATCTAGTCACCAACAGCTTTCCAAATCCAGTCATGTGTGTTATAGAGAGTCTTGGATAAAGTAACTTAATACTAATGATTTATTCTTAATTGGACCTCTAAGTGATTAAAGTGGCAGTAATGAATGAATAACATCCTTCTAATTCCCTTTTTCCATTTGGCTCTGGCTGATGGCCCCCTCTTTGTGCAGAACTCTGCGCTGGGTGGGAAATGATGCCAGTGGTTTTTTTAGCTTTTAGTAGCACATCGGACATAAGTCACAGCTCTCTCCTGCTAGTATCATGTATACAATAAATGACTCCATAAGTACGCTACCAGGGCATTGATTTTTTTCTTTTATTGGATTAGCCAATTGTAAGGTTAATGAATATGAATTTGGCAACCCATTTTTGTGAGGCCAGGTCCCACGTGGGTCTGAAAGTGTTTGAAATGTACGAGTGTAAATATCAACTTTGTCAAAATATTGATTCACTTTAAAAATAACACAACTTCCTCCCCACCTCCTTCGCTAACGTGCAGAAGCATAACATGGCTCTATTTATTTATTTTTCTTACTTTATAGCGCTTAATATTACCAATTAATTGAGTGACTCAACCATGGTTCTCTAAATAAATGTCAGTTTACAGTAATTGCTTTTTTAATCTACAAATGATTGGTTTATTCTCCTTTTTAAAAAATCCAAACTTTTTTTAGGCTTAAACACTTGCAAGGTTTATACATTTCTTCTAAAGAAGAGACACAAGGTCTGAGTCCCATGTACACCACTCTGGCAGCATAAAGGGGTCTGTAAGTGGGCTTTTCACAGAGTAAAGGGGCTTTGATGTGAATGAAAATCAGGCCTATGAAGCACTAGATACTCACTCATGCTGGTGTAAATCAGGAGTAGTTCCGCTAAAGTCAGCGGAGTTAGACAGGTAGAAGACTGGTGTAAAATGAGAGAAGACTCAACCCTTGGTCTTTAAGGAACTGGGAGAGATGAGGCACTGAAATTGCCTAAGGTTCAGATTGGTTCAGTTACAGGGTTACTCCACAAATGGTCCCATCACGTTCAATGGGTCCATGCATGAAATGAAGTATTATTCGGTAGGGACAGAGGTGACAATCACCAGCATGAATAAGAGATTTACAATCTGGCCATAAACTTTCAGGTCAGATTGTCTCCTATGTTGAGCAAAGCCACTGAACTGGGATGCAGGAGATCAGGGTTCAATTCCTGATTCTGCCACAAATGTCCTGTGTGACCTAGGACAGGTCAATTGCTCTGTACTTTAGTTCCCCAGGTGTAAAATGGCCATAGTAATACTTCCTTTCACCCACTCATAGTCTGTGTAGATTGTGAAGCTTTTCAAGGCAGGGACTGTCATTTAGTACGTGTTTGTGCAGCACCTAGCACAATGGGGTTCCATTCTTGGAAGGGGCATCTCAACTAGAGTGGGGCAAGTAACTGATTTTCAATTTGGTCTGAAAAATTCTAGGGGCGTGGAGGGGTGCAATTGATCTAGGTCAAACGGCATCTGAACTTTTTGGTGAATTGAAGAAGTCCACTTTGGTTTAGCTCCAACAGGGGGATTTGACCCTCGATCCCCCCGCCTTCTTGGGGAGTGCTCTCACTACTGAACTAGTGGTTCTAAAGGGATGTGAGCCTGTCACTACCAGCATCGCCTCCTTTTCACTTGTCATGTCAAATTCGTGACTAGTTTCTGATCCACCAGGACTGTATATTTTGTTGAATCAACTATTCAGCTGAAAAATGTCACCCAGCTCCAATCTCAACAGTACTGTAATACAAATAAATAATACTGCTGGGCTTTGGACTCAGTTGGTGCACAGAGTGCACCTGAAACCTCCCTCTGGCTTTCATTAGGGGCAGCTATCTCAGGAAGGGGCCTCTCTTTGCTTGGCACTTTTGAGACCACTGAGCCACTAGCTGTATTGCAGCTGTGATTCCTGACTTCCCCGGCAGTAAGCTTTGAACCTCTGGTCTTCTAATCAACATTGCTGCTGGAGCCAGCATGTGAAATTAAATCAGATTGCATGAGATTTATCCTGTATAGAAATCAGGATTATTTTGGTTTTTAAAAGCCCTGATTAAGGAATATTTGACAGCGAGAAAGCTTTTATGCAGTATCTTTTGATTTCAAAGTAGTCACGGATGACGCCTGTTCAGCAAGCATGAAAATTTCCGCAATTGATTCTGAGGGCAGATTGGTATCGAAAGCTGGTTGCTGTCATGGGTAAGAAAATCCTACAGCAGGTGTCAATAGGAGCTGGCTAATTAATAGACCATTACTGTGCTGCCACTGACGGACATTGCAACCTTTGGGACTAGTTTTGCTCTCTTACACTAGTATCAACCTGAAGCAGCTCCACTGAAATGGGTGCAACTCAGAGCAGGACTGGATTTGATCTTTAAATGATTTAATCATAGGCCAAAACCTAACGGAAAACAAGGAGCAAGAGTGTGTCTGGGATCACTGCACATAACTGTCTACGGCCTCATACGCACAATGTCTGAAACTGGCTGAGTGCTAGTATTTAAACACAGTTGTTGCTTGCAGGATTCTAGCACTGCTTCCTTAACTAGAGTGGGCAGGGGGTCTATTTGCCTGAGAACTGTTATGAAACTTGCTATAAACTACAATCTATGGCATGATTTGGCTATGAGGGTTGTCAGTGAAAAATCACTGGCTATATTGGCCCAGAGAAATAGTGCTAGAATTATGATAGCAAAAATCAGACTTGAAATAAGTATATAGCTCGCCATAGTGTGATCAGGGTCTAAGTGTAAAGACATATAAAGGACTCGTTATCTTGTTGGGGAAGATTTGAGCTTTTATGAAACAGACACTCAGAAACAGGATTCCATACACCAGATGAAGGATTAAATGCAGGCTGTTTTGGAAAGGTTTATAGGGAGGTCTAAGAATCCATTCTCTGGTCTTTATCTTGACTTCCCAGATAGTTTCAATATGTCTACAAAAGCTGCTGAGTTGTAGAAACATAGAAATTTTGATCTTCTCAGTTACAATGGTTTTACACCAATGGGGCTCCATTCACGTAAATGGAGTTACTCCTGATTTACACCCCAGGTGAAAGTATAATCAAGCCCTGGGGTTTACATGTGTAAACTCCCATTATTGCTAATAATGGTTTTGAAATGAGTTCAACAGTTAACAGAAGTAACTTTGACAAAGGAATAAATCTGTCACCCAGATGTTTACTTTTATTTTGTCTTTATTTTACATGGAAGAGGATCAAACTTTTAGTTATAAAACCACCCCAATAAAAACTTGGGGTGGGGAGAATATACAAAATTTCACATCCTCATTTATAATAACTCAGGAATACAGGAAGCACAGGCTTATTACTAAAAGAAAGAAAAACCTGATTCTGCTCCAGTGGAGAAAATTAGAGCTAGATAATATTCCAGGAAATAGAGCCTTAATTCAGGAAAGCATCCTTATTCAGCTAGGCATTTAAGCACATGCTTAAGTTCCACTGAAGTTCAATTTATGTGCATGCTTATACTTTGCTGAATAGGAATGGATTTAAGCATGGGCTTAAGTGTTTTCCTGAATTGGGCCCTGTTATTTTAAGCATGTGGTATTGTCTAATTTGCTTTGTGCTACCTGAACATCATTCTGGTCAAAGAATGGCTATCTCTCGGCTGGGACATCTGACTGGGCTTGAACAGTTTAACATGGTTTTTGTCCTACAAAGGGAATGAGGTCTAGAGACCTATTTCTGATTCTGTTGCATGGATTAGCATCGCATATGAGTCTGGTGATTTTTTTTCTAAGTGTCTTGCATTGTGGCGCCTTTTAGTCCATATAAGCACAAGCTGAAATGACTTACCTCTTCTCAGCAGCTCTTGTGTTTAATTTGGAAATGTGCTATGTTGTTCTCTCTGCTGTTCAGCTGGGCACTTTGAAAATGGGGCTGCACATGGGGATTGTCACCATAGGGTGACCAGATTGTCCCGTTTTTAAAGGGACAGTCCCATTTTCTGGAACTTTTTCTTATATAGGCACCTATTACCCCCCACCCCTCTGTCCCATTTTTTCACAGTTGCTATCTGGTAACCCTAGGTATCCGCAGCTTCAGAAAATGCATGGTCAGGAATAGAGGGGGAAGAAGAGAGAGAGAGAAATATCCAGAATTAAGCAGAGAGAGATAAACAAGGTTAACTGGGCAAAAGGGGTCGAAGTGATTTTGGGGAGAGAGAAATGTGGTGTAGGGTTGAGGAAAATGGTAGGAAGAGGTCAACAGTGTGGAGAGGGTGAGCAAGGAATGAATGACATAGAGGTTGGAGGAAAACAGTAAATAAGAGAAGGCAGGAGGAGTAAAGCAGGACACTGATAATACAAGGTTTGGGACCATGGAAGGGGAAGGAAATTTTAAAAAAACTAACAAGGTGAGTCAGACCCTCTCCAGCTATAGAAGGTGCAAACATGGTATAATCTGTAAGAAAGATAATTTCACCCAGTTGCTTTGGAAAGGACCTACAGTTCAGTAAACTGAAGTGAGAGCAGAAAAATTTTGCTGTGTTCCATTTTGCTGCTTTAAAGGGTGGACTTTTGACGATTGTAATAACTGGTGATCACTGTGGATGTTAGACTAACATTTGTAGTTCATGAATATCATCAGAATAGCACATTACATATCTGCCACAGCAAGAGATTGGAGGATGGCGCACACAGTGCAGCAAATAGGTCTTATCTCTTTCTGTTCAGTAGTGTTTTGTAAACAGCCCAACCCCATGAAAAGGTGAAATAAAAGGAGGCGATAGGAGGGGGAGGAACACTTTTTGTATCCTAGACCTGAGAGCCATCAGTCCTCCAGATCCCACAATAAAAAGTGCATTAAATCATCTTAAAACAGATGAAATGTGGAACGTGTGAGTGTATTCCTGATAATACTACCTAACTCTTGTCTATTCATGTTACACTGGTTCTCAGGAGGACTTGCTCTCTTCAAGGACTAGTTAGTTGTACAAACATACCCCTTGCTTTTGCATCTCTTTGAACTATTCTCAAAACACTGGGGTAATAATTGGATACCCTCACCTCTACTGGCCTGCGCTGCCTTGGTCATATATGTAAACATCAAACTCGAATAACATCCCCAAAATTTAATTTATTTCTACCTAAACAAGTTCTTTTATCATAAAGCAATAAATTTGTCTTGGTGCTAGCAATTTGTTGCGGGTGACATAACACTGCAAATTGATTAATCGCTACTGTACACGACAAAATGAGAAAAGCAAGGAATTATTATGAATAGCGTCCATCTGATACAGTAGGGATTCATTATTCAAAAGTATTTGCTAGTGGTTAGCTATCCCCTTGTTGCAGATTACATTCATTTGCAGACTTCCTACATCATGCTTACACAAATCAACAAACATGCATTTATTAAGACATGGAATGAAAGCTATTAAAATGTGAAAAATTGCTTTTTTTCCTGACTTAAAAAAAAAAAGATTTTTGGGGAGGGGGGAGGATGTTTCTCTGCTGCTGCATAAAAGAACTATATTCCTGTTTTTTCCATATCGTATCAGAACTGATCACTTAAGCTAGACCAAGGTGGTGTGTTAATATCAGTTGTTACCATCTTACAACAACCTTCTACATTGTCTTTTGTAGTGTGAACGTAGTGGTAACAAGAAGAACAGGAGTACTTGTGGCACCTTAGAGACTAACAAATTTATTAGAGCATAAGCTTTCGTGGACTACAGCCCACTTCTTCGGATGCATATAGAATGGAACATATAATGAGGAGATATATATACACACATACAGAGAGCATGAACAGGTGGGAGTAGTGGTAACACTGCATTAAAGAAAAGTAAAAGAGCTACATTGAAAATGGGGTTTTGAGTGGATACTTCTGAGCTATATAGTAAAATAAGATCCCCGGGCTCTTCAAATCCATTTGAATGGAATGTTTCAGTACTTAGGCACCCCGCTCATGGACTGTACAACGAGGTGCTGTACAAACACAGAGCGAAAAGACGGTCCCCGTCCCAATATTTTTTAAATTATAGTCGTTTTATCATAAAATTAAATATTTTGGACCAAACTGAGCCACCCTTACTCACATTGAAAATAGGATCTCACTTCCAGAGTTGCCCTGTTGAAATCAGTGGGGCCCATAATCTGTCTTTTCCTAACAATTTAGATAATAGACTTTAGTCCCAGGTCATAAAGGGCATGCTCTGGACCCCTTGCCCAGGGGAGTAATCTTTATTCAGGCAAATTGTCCCACTGACATCAATGGCAATTGAGGATGCTCGGATTCTTTCAAGATTGGGCCCAAAGTTTTAGATCCATACCTATACTGTATGTGAATGACAACCCGGTACCCTCTAATGGAAGGAAGGCGTCAGTGGAAAATAGTTAATGCCTAATACATAAACTGATCTGTGTAAAGTATATTTACAAATTTTGTTTGTTTAATTTCTGAGGACAGGCATGAAGAAATCAAGTTCTCTCCTGTTCCCCTGGCTTTCTGGTAGTTCTTACTCTTCCACTTCAAGATGCTTCTAAAACCAACGGGATCTAAGGGTTTCACACTGAGATCTCTCTCAGCACCTCCTGTTGGTTTAATGTGCTTTCACTTCTCCTGTAAGATTGCCTCCTATCATACATTACTTTCAGAAAGAAACACACTCATTATAGAAGCAGCAATTAAGCAATAACACAGTTCTTTGAACTAGTAGCTTTTTGTTTTAGATCTAGTCATACAGGGTACTTTATAGTGATATTGTAGTTAGATTTAAAAAACAATGTTAATTTTTAATTATACACTGTGTGCTGGAACAATTTGTGTAGGGGGGGGGTGCTAAGAGCCATTAAATCAAACTGTAAACCCTGTATACAATGGAAACCACTTCAAGCCAGGAAGTGCTGCCGTACCCACAGGACCTCTAGTGCTAACCTACATTCTGTTGCATGTAATAGAACAGTGGTTCCCAAACTTGTTCCGCCGCGTGTGCAGGGAAAGCCCCTGGCGGGCCGGGCCAGTTTGTTTACCCGCCGTGTCCGCAGGTCCGGCCAATCGCGGCTCCCAGTGGCTGCGGTTCGCTGCTCCAGGCCAATGGGAGCTGCTGGAAGCGGCGCGGGCCGAGGGACATACTGGGAGCCGCGATCAGCCGGACCTGCGGACGCGGCAGGTAAACAAACCGGTCCGGCCCACCAGGGGCTTTCCCTGCACAAGCAGCGGAACAAGTTTGGGAACCACTGTAATAGAACGATAGTACTGAGAGAGAAATCAGCCAGGCAAACTCTTTAAGTAGGGATGTTAGGTTTCAGATAATTAATACTGAGCATGCTATTAATAATAACTTTATCTAACACTGGTTATTGACTAGTCCCCCAGCAAGAGTTTTGTTAAGATATCCTGATTAAAATAGTTGGGTATAAGTATGATTTATAAACATAAAACCAATACATTAATAGCTTGGGAGTGTTGCAAAGGAGCTTAGATGCTTCTGACCAACAATAGGCTGCAAAGGGGATTCATAAACATGAACCATTTCTTCTAAATAGGGTGACCAGACGTCCCGTTTTTTAAAGGGACAGTCCCTTATTTAAGCTCTCCTGAACATGTCCTGACTTTTTCTTAAAAATGGGCAAATTGTCCTGTAGCCCTTGCTGCGTGCTGGCTCTCGGGCAGCAGGGCCCCACCCCCTGTCCTGTTTCTGGCAGGTGCTGGCTGGTGAGTGTGGGCAGGCACCAGGTGGTGGCCGGTTACATGTCACCTTTGCTGCCCACCCATCAGCCCTTTACGTGCTTCCCTTCTCACTGTCCTCTCCCTGCTTTGCCCCTTCACCCCCACAGCCCAGCTGCTCCTCCATATCCCCCCGCACACACACACCCGGTGGGGTGTGTCCAGCTCCCAGTGCTGTGCAGAGACCCAGCCCCTGGTCAGAGCGCTCAGCTCACCAATAGCCTGGCTGGCAGGCTCCTTCCTTCCCCCACTGCCTCTGGCTGGGCTAGCGCCCCGGGAAAGCCCAAGACCCTCCGGCCCGGGTAGCTGGCCAGGAGGAGCCGAGCCCTTCGTGTGTCAAAGCCCTGCACAGTGCTGGCACGGGGAAGCCTCTCTGCCCCTCTGCTAAGCTCAAGAGTGGCATGGGGAGAAGTGATTTCCAGCCTGTTCACGCCCCAACCCTGCAGGCTCCACAGCACACCCCCCCCCCCCGGGAAGGGGCTTAGCACCCTCTTCACCCACTCCCCTCCCCCACTGCCCTGGGTCCTGGCCCCAGGGAATACGGGGCTGTTCCATCCCCTGGGCATCCTCCCCTGCTGAGCCACCTCTCTGGCCAGGTTAGCTGAAGCCCCTGCAATCAGTTTCCCTGGGCCCTGGTGCTCAATGCATCCTTAGGGCTTAACCCCTTCCCACCCACGCTATAGCCAGAGGTAACTGGGTTATGTCGGTGGCCAGCAGCAGCCTGGAGGTGTTAGCTGCCTGGGCAGGATGGGACAAGCTGCTTCCATCCACACAAGGGGGGGTTGGTGGGGAAGGGGAGGGGATAGGAAGGAGGGAGAGAGGAGCTCTGCAAAGACATGGGCCAGATCAACCCTTCCCCCATCCCTTCTTCAGCTGAAAGCAGCTCACGTCCCTTCCTTGCCACACAGTGCCGAAAGGCTGCTGCTTGCCACATTCTGATGTGAACCCTGGCAGAAATTGTGTGTGTGTGTGTGTGTGTGAGAGAGAGAGAGAGAGAGAGAGAGAGAGACCCTGCATGCCTCCCCCACGTGTTGCCTCAGGAAGATATGGCGCCAGGTATCAGTAGAGGCGGGTCCGTCCTGAGGGGCCCGGCCAGGCATGGAGGGCAGAGAACGCTGGGCAGGGAGGGTCGGGTCGGTCGGTCCCCCTCCACCACCCCTCCGTGTGAGAGAGGTGTATGGCAGTGTGTGTGTGGGGGGGGGCGGGGGAATAGGGATGTGTATGTCACTCCTCCCCTTGTGAACCCTAACGCCTTAAAGATAAGATGGTAAATGAAAAGAATCCAACTACGCAGTATTTCTTTTTAACAAAGGCTCAGTCACCTTGATGTTAATTTGAACATTTGTACTGCATAGTTCTGATTGATTGTCATTGAACTCGCTTTTTACCAGTTGTCCCGTATTCAGCATAGGGAAATATGGTCACCCAGCTTCTAAATGGAGTGCTGACGAAGTCAAGTATGTCTCATTAACTATCCCCTTTCAGGACAGAATCAATAGGGCCAGATCCTCAACTGGCTCCACTGATTTCAATGATGCTAAGAATCTGGACCATAGTTTCTGAGAGGATGTTGTTAATTTCCCTTGGAGCACTTGTAACTTTCAGCTAGTACTGGCCTAACCGGTACTCTCCCAATCTACAAGTTAACTGTTAGAAACTTTCATTTAACAAACATCCTTTGAATCATTTCAAAAGAAAAGCAACATACGGTCTTTCATTTCATTGCAAGTGACCCAACACTGGGAGGGATTGCTAGCACTTTGGAGGATGGGGTTAGAATTCAAAACAACCTTGACAAATTGGAGAGTGGGTCTGAAATCAACAAAAAGAAATTAAATAAAGATAAATGCAAAGTACTACACCTAAGAAGGAAAAGTCAAATGCACAACTACAAAATGGTTACTGCAAAAAGAATAACTGGCTAGGCAGTAGTACTGCAGAAAAGGATCTCGGGGGTTATAGTGAATCACAAATTGAATATGAGTCAACAATGTGATGCAGTTGCAAAAAAGGCTAATATCAATCTGGTGTATATTAGCAAGAAGCATGTTGTATGTAAGACAGGGGAGGTAAATATACAGCTGTACTTGGCACAGGTGAGGCCTCAGCTGGAGTACTGTATCCAGTTCTGGGTGCCTCACTGTAAGAAAGATGTGGACAAACTGGAGAGCCAAAAATGATAAAAGGTTTAGAAAACTTCACCTGTGAGCAAAGGATTAAAAAAAAAAACTGGGCATGGAAAGAAGATTGAGAGACACTGTTATAAAAAGGATGGTGACCAATTTTTCTCCATGTATACTGGAGCCAGTGAGGATTTATGCCATATGGCTACTTAACAACGGACTGTCTTTTTGTTTGTATTTGTACAGCACCTAGCACAGTAGGATCCTGGTCCAAGACTTGGGCTCCTAGGAAAGACTACAATACAGATTAATAATTAATGTTGGAAAAGGAGGGTCAAGGGAAAAACATAGACACTTGCTTAAATCAGCCCCATTGGAGCCATCAGGGTAAATCCAGACATCATGAGTTTAACTAGGTCATTACATCACTGTGCTGTGACATGATGGTATTTCTTGACACTGTTCTAGGAGAGAACCCTTAAAACATGAGTGGCAGAAAAGGACCTGCCTTGCTGGGAGATGGCCAGCCAAGTGGAACACTTAGTGCTGGGATGCTCTACCCGAACACAGAGAGAAGGTGGCCAGCTGGTTCCCTGTGCAGCCCTCCTCCTTCTGCATCCTGCTCTCAGTTTCCAGAACATGGGTTGGCATCACCATATTTAGACTGTAAGCTCCTTGGGGCAGGGACGGTGTCTGTTCAGCACCTAGACAATGGGGTCCTGCTGCTGGGAACTACTGCAATAAGATGACTAAATAAGCGACTTTCATTGTCACGGTTTGCAATGTTGAATTTTACAGCTGAAACCCAGATCCTTTGTGGATTTCCTGTTCCTCCTAAATGTGTGCTGCAGATGCATGAGCAATACCTAACTCATATGTAAATGTGGGAATGTATGCGATTGTTTTATACTTTGTTCCCATGTGTGCACCTCTCCCTGTTTGCCTTGTGTCAGATTTTCACATGCCTCAATCTCTTACATCAGGGAGTAGAAGCCTTGGAAAAACATATTGTTCCAAAGGGGAAAGAGACGAGGTGGAGTCTGGGCTCAGCCCCTCTGATCTGGGGCATGGAGTGAGCCAAGTGCACTGGGAGGAGCAGATTGCATTGGGATGAGGTGCACCTGGGAGCTTCAGGAGGGATTGTCTTCATGAGGTACTAGCATTACATCACCATGCTTTGGGAATTCACCTTCTTGCATGCCTCGGAGCAGGGACTGCTGTAACATTTGTACAGCACCTAGCACAATGGGCCCCAAATCTTGGCTGTGGCATCTATAGGCAACTGCACTAAAAAATAATAATGGAGAGAGGATGGAGGGTTTTGTTGTTCAGGCACTGAGCTGGGAGGCAGGATTTCTGGGTTAAATCCCTGACTGTGCTACAGGCTTCTTGTGTGACTTTAGGTAAATCGCTTAACCTCTGTATCTCAGTTCCCCATCAGTAAAATGGGGACAATACTGTCTCTCCGCCTCCCTCTCCCCTGCCTTCCCCCAATGTGTCTCTTGTCTATTCAGATCATAAACTCCCTGGATGGGTTGTGAATTTATACAACTCCAACACAATCTCATTTGGAGCCGGTAGGTGCTACTATAATAGGAATCATAAATAAATATAACGAGGAATCATTGTGGCACTTTAGAGACTAACAAATTTATTTGGGCATAAGCTTTCATGGGCTAGAACCCACTTCATCAGATGCATGAAATGGAAAATACAAGTATTTATCTGTATTTTGCAGATAAATACGTGAAAGGATGGGAGTTGCCTTACCAAGTATTTCATGTATTTATACATGCTCCTGTATTTTCCACTTCATGCATCTGATGAAGTGGGTTCTAGCCCATGAAAGTTTATGCCCAAATAAATTTGTTAATCTCTAAGGTGCCACAAGGACTCCTTGTTGTTTTTGCTGATACAGACTAACTTGGCTACCACTCAATATAAGTTACAGTTGTGACTAGAATTCCATTCAAATCCCACAGTATTTTATTAATTTCAGGGTATATGATTTTTTTTTTAATCAATAAGGGAGTGAAAGAAGACATAGGCTCTGATTTACGAGGCAGGGTGGATCCATATATAGGTCACTGGACTGGACTCAAGAGACATGTGATTTCTTCCCAGTCCTGCCATTGGCCTGCTCTGTGCCTATGGTCAAATCACCTTGACTCACTGTTTCTCAATTTCCCCATCTGTTAAATGGGGTTAATGAATCTGATCCTTGTCACCTCTGTAAATCACTTTGAGATGTAGGAATGGAAGAGCCAAAGAGCTAGGTATTACTGTCATGTGAATATGGTATGTTTTTATGCACTTGTAGGGGTTATAGTTAAGTATGCAGCTGTTTGCATTTGCCTTTTTTCTATTTACACAAAAATAATGAAAACTGTTAAATACACTAAATCCAGATTTATGACCCAATTCAGTAAAGCTCTTAAGCTCTGAATGAGGGTGTTAATTTAGAACTGGAATGCAGACATGTTTTTCTTTTTGTAAAGTAAATTCATGTTGTGAGTTAGCTATACACTATTTAACTACACTCCATCAAAATCATTTCCACCAGTCACCTTAGAACTTCTTTTTTTCCCCACCCCACTCATTAAAATCTATGTCCAAGCAACAGTGGTTGTACCCTGGGAGTGTTTCAGTGCTCCTGTGTAGTGAAAAGTTAATCTTTCTTGACAGGTGATGCATGTGGATAGTGCTTTGTGCATTTGATACTGAACGCTTGATATAGCTCAGTGATCTCATATAAACACTGTAGCAGCAGAGGGGACCCTGGGCAGGGAACAGATCTGTCTTAAATCCTCCTGTCTGTCATGGCAGAACATCCTTCCATGAAGATACGCCAACTTCAGAGAGGCAATAGTATCTTGACACAGCATTGGAGTCACCCATTTGTTAATGACTAACCTTAAAGCTACAGCATCTCTTTTCAGAGACATTGCCTTCTGTAGTTTGCAGATAGGCACACACACAAAAATCAATCAGCATTGGGACATTTGTGTAGGTGGAGAGCCAGAATCTGCCTTCTGGCCAGTAGGATTGCTTTAGGCTAATGTTTAAATCGTGGAATTTTTTAAGGGGCTATATCTCGCTCTCTTGATCCATTATTATTAGCAAGAACGGGGCTTTCGCAAAGATGACCTGATTGTTGAGAAGAGCTTTCTCACCTCTGTTTTATGAGGTGGCTGCACATCAACAGGCTGAATTTATAGAGGACAAAAAGGATTTGAAATCTGACCCTGTACAGAAATAACAGAGCTGCTAAAGAGTTGTTTAGAGCACTTTGCACATCCGACAACCAGAATCCAACTGTGCAAAGTGCCACATCCTCAACTGGTTTAAATCTATGTAGCTCCACTGAAATCAAAGCAACTACACTGACTCACACTGGCGGGGGATCTGGGCCAAACTGTCTTAATGAAATTCATGTGGTTTTTTTTTCCTGCAGCGACACTAGCTGCTGGGATCTTTCTCTGCTTGTAAACAATCTCAAAAAGGGAAGAGTCACCAAAGGATCTTTAATTGCTATTTTGGGGACAAGTCCTGAAGTCCATATTCAGGCAAAACTCCCATGAAAGCCAGGAAATGTTTGTTTTAGGGTGTAGTGTCTCGTGTTAGGGAAGAGATAGGATTGGGGGAGGGATCACTTAGTGGTTTGAGCATTGGCCTTCTAAACCCAGGGTTGCGAGTTCAATCCTTGAAGGGGCCATTTAGGTATCTGGGGGAAGAAAAAAAAAAGTTGGGGATTGGTCCTGCTTTGAGCAGGGGGTTGGACTAGATGACATCCTGAGGTCCCTTCCAACTCTATGATTCTTCTTCTTCTTCTATAAAACAAGGACCTCTAATGAAGTTGCCGGCTTGACAAAGCCCTGGCTGGGATGATTTAGCTGGGAATTGGTCCTGCTTTGAGCAGGGGGTTGGACTAGATGACCTCTTGAGGTCCCTTCCAACTCTGATATTCTATGATTCTATGATTCTATGACACATACAAACCCTGTAGATCTCTGTCTAGTTCCAACACTGACTAAGGCCAGGTCTACGCTAAGAGTGCTTTGCCCGTATAGCTATACTGGTGCAATATACCAACAAGGTTTTTCTAGTGTGGATGCAGTTTATACTACAAAGCTGCACTTTGGCCAATATATAGCTTATTGTAGCCCTCAGCTGTTATTGAACAGCATATCTGTACACAGTTCTTCATGGCCTTAGTGGATGCAACTCCATAGGGAATCCTCACAATTATAGAAAGGAAGCAGCTCACATCAGAATAAATAGAGATGACGATGTGTTGTGCCTCCGGTCAACGTGGTGTCAGCTTGCTCCTAAAAGAAAAGAACAGTTGATCTTTTATTAACCTGAGTATTTCTCTGCCTGATTCTATGGCTGGGTGCTGACCAGGAAGCCTTGCTTTGTCATTTTAAACCCAGCAAGCTCAGTTTCCTAGCAAATGCTGCAGGACTTGCAACAAAAGCAACTGGATTTCAAAGCTAGTAACAAAACAAAAAAAAATGGTATTTGTTGCAGCTTTTCAAAATCCCTTACAAAAAGCAGGGGCACAGATCATGGAAACTAAACTGTTTGTGAGGAGATCTGAGCCACGTCATTTAGGCTGCTGAGATTTTCAAAGGGGCCTGAAGGAGTTTGGTGCCTAACTCCCAGTGAAAGCCAATGAGAATTTGACACCTAGCCCCCTGCCTAAATTCCAGAATATTCATGCAATTATACAAAACATCAGTCCAATTAAAAGCCTTCAGCATGGAGCAATGGGAAATAAACAGGACTCCATGTCAAGAGTCCTGGATTCCATTCCTGACTGCCACTGACTTCTTATATGACCTTGGGCCAATCACTTAGGCTCTTTGTGTGTTTGTAGGGTCTAGTTCTCCACTCCCTTGCATGTTTGTGTGGCCAGCTATACCAGTACAAAGAGAGTGTAAAACACCACTGAATTAGAATAGTAATATTTTATGCTCACTCCAAACAGGTGTAATTGACTACCCAAGGTACAAGGCAGTGGAGTGTCAATTAGGCCCTTAAAGGACTGTGATTCCTGTCTCGCAAGGGTGGGCTGCACATTGATAGTAATGTTTATAAAGCATGCTACATAGGTGCTAAGGGTTCTCCTCTCTTTCAGACATCTAAACAAAAGAATCTTATAAATTGTGCTGAAGAATGTAGCAGCTGGGAGGGGGAAAGCAGAGCTGCTCAAAGAGGGTAGTAGATATGGCTTTTGAAAACTACTTTTTTATCTAAACTGGGGGAGAGGGAGAGACAGAAGCTACTTGGATTCATATCAAAGTCCTCTTATCTAGCGCATTTACACTCACGGCTGCACAAATTACTCCCGTTCACCTTTAACTGGCCTTCTGACAGTTCTCAGCTGCTACATAATACTCCTGCAAGCTGACACCTAGCAAGCAGTGTGTTAATCTCCCATCTCAAGTGAATGATATTAGAGAAGAACCCGCAGCCACCAAAGCTATGAAAGCTATTGCTGGTGTGATCCTCAGGACATTTTAACATGAGCCTATTTTTCTTTTACGTGCTATTCCTGTGCATCCCCAATGTGTTAGTGTGACCGAAGGAACATCTATTTTAAAAGATGTCGAAGCAGTGGCCCAATTACAGATGTCGGACATCTCATAACAAGAGTGATATATATTTTGTCTTTCTGGCAAAATTTCAACGAATCAGCTGATCCCCGCTCCCCACCCTTCCACGCCATCCTGTCAGCTATAAACCAATGATAGGTCTGGAAATTTCTCCTCCTCCTCTCTTCATTGCTGCTTCAGTTAGGTTGGCACCCTTTGACAACCTGACCTTTTCAGTGTTTGGAAGCATCCCTGCATAAAGGGTTCAAATATTCAGTATCGCTGCTGCTTGGACTGTCAGAGGATAAACAGCAACAGGAGAGATGGGCAGCACTGAATAGCTGGAGACAGCAGTGGCTAACTGGATTACTTCATCTACTGACAGGAGACCTTGCCATTAATAAATATCTGCCCTCTGCTCTCCAGGTGTGAGAGTGACTGTTGGGCCTGGGAATAACCAAGTTAGCTAATTGACAGCTCTCAGTACCATGCAGAATCAGGCTCCAAATCTGAATACTATGAAAGGCAGTAAGTACCTTGAGGGTCTGGGCTACTTGTGAGGCCCAGAGGACAACACAACTGGCTGTAAAAGCCACAGCAACGAGGTGATTTCAAGGTTAAGTGACTGAGGAGCCTAAGTCTCCTGTTCAAAAGCAATTTAGGCACTTGGAAGACTACGTCCTGGCTCCCAACAGATAGCCACATCCACAAAAAGACTAACATGCTTAAGCACTTTTGACAGCCTCACTCAATGTCCCAGGTGCATCTCTAGGCAACTAAATACCTTTGAAAATCTAAGTCACCTAAGTCCAACATTAGGTGCCACTGAGATTCTCCAAACCCCTACTCAGCTGCCGCATAACCTCGGAGGCCCCCAAAATACCTAGCACCTGAGTTTCCACTATTAAAGTTCCCAAAGCACCCAAGTCTCTGCAAGTGAGCACGTACACAGCTGCCTCATTCTAGGCTCCCACACATCTATCTCAAGCCTCAGCAGGATCTCCTAGGCATTTCCTATTGGCTGGTTTAGGTGGCCCCCTGCTCAGTGCACTGGCTTTTTGTGGATCCCATTCTTAATGCCTAATTCTCCCCATGCATTGCATAGGGAGCCTAGGTGCCTAACTCGGGGCTGTGAATTATGCTAGGTGGCAAAGTGCCTAAAAGTTAGGTGTGAGAATACTGAGCTAGTGACTCAAAGCCAATAGACCATGCACTTGTTGTTTACTTCTAGATGTGGGGGCACTTGTTACAAATTATGTTTTTTAAGCTTTTCTGATGCTGGGTTTCTAAGAAGTAAAACTGGACAGAAAATGGTTTTCTAGTCCTGTGAGAATTTTCCAGATGTTGAAATTGTTTCCCATCCAGCATGAAGGGGAGAGTCAATCTTGAAAATGTTCACAAACCATAGATCAAAACTTTCTTTGGACTGGGTCATTTTATTCTGATGTTAACCTTTTAAAAATACATTTTTAACTAGAAAATGACATACATTTCAAAATGAAAATCTTTTGGTCCCAAAAAATTAACTTCTTACTTTAGAAAATGTCAAAACATTTAAAAAAAAATCAAATTTTTTTTAAAACAGAGGCTTTTTACCAAACTGACTCTTTCTTGTGACGTTTTGGTTTTGATGAATCAGCATTGTCCAATAAATGTTTAATTGAAAAATTCCTGAGTAGTTCTGCTAAAAGAGTGGAACACAGTTATCCACCACCAGGACCGGCTCAAGCAGCCAAAAAAAAAAAAGCCACGATCGCAATCGCGATCTGCGGCGGCAATTCGGCGGAAGGTCCTTCGCTCCAAGCCGGAGTGAGGGACCGACCACCGAATTGCCGCCGAATAGCTGGATGTGCCGCCCCTCTCCAGAGTGGCCGCCCCAAGCACCCGTTTGACAAGCTAGTGCCTGGAACCGACCCTGTCCACCACCACTGAATCCCATGTGCAATGCTAGAGGAAATGAGCTAGCCTGGGCCTGATTTTCACATGTACTGAGCACCAAACATAGCAGTGGGTGCTCTGTCTCTGGCCCCACTGACCAGACGTTGTCCAGAAGTGTCAGACTTGGCATACTTGGCCAAAGCCAGCTGCTGAAAGTGTGATGGTATTAGTTAAGCCTATCTCACCACTGACTTTGATATCAGTGTAAACCTGCCATGGGCTGTCATCCCTCGTAATTTTCCTCAGAGGTTTTATGTTTTCACTTACTATGAGATACGAGTCCTAAATTACACCTCTGCAGCCCTAGGGAACTCAGTGGAGTTGTGCAAGTGGGAAGGCAGAATTCAGCCCCATGTCCCCAGCTTCCATGCATACTGATAGAAAGATAGTACCCAGGTAGAAATGGGCCCAAGCCATAAGACCATGGGTAAAACTTTCAAGAGCACTGAAGTCCCGTTTCAAAAATGATTTAAGCACTTGACAGTTAATGAGACTTGGACTACTAAGTGACTTAGGTAGTTTTTATTATTTATCCTACGTTTGAATCTGGATCCAAACCCCACTCCCGCCCCTCCCCCCAAAGTTTGCAGATGTGAGTGGCACTGTACTGACTTTCTCACTGGATCTGTGATAGTTAGACTGTATAGCTGGGTATTTGTACCACATCGAGGTGGTACACCACTTCCTCTTTGGTGCCAGCTGTATCCCAATGCAATATTTGGTGCATCATAAAGTCTGATCTTTAACCAGGTTCCTATATCTGCTCTCTGAGCTACCACAGGACACTAATGACCCTCTTTTGCAGTCATTTAGCAAGGGTGTATAAATATGGCCAGTCAGATTAGCAGGCTATCACTCACAGTAAAGACATACATAAGGAGAAAAAAAATAGCTACAGGATCTGTGCCCTCGGCTTATTTTGCTGATCATAACCATGTTTCCTGTTTTCTGCTGTTTTTTTCCCCCCCTATCTGGTTCTGAATGAGAGTGTTAGACAACATGATCACACATAATTAAAAATCTGGCAAATTTACCATGAAATGAAAGTGACAGTGTCCAATGAAGTGTTTGGGAGAGGCGGGGGGGCTGGGGAGGGGGAAGAGGGGGCAGCTATTGCCTTTGGGAACAAGTGCTTCATCTCCTTCTGCTGCCTAATGTCTTGGTCGGCTGGTATAGCTCAGTGCCTCTGCAGTAATAAAATAGCCATGTGATATTTCCTCACTGTATGGGAGAGTTTCTGCTATTCTTTCTTTTTTTTTTTTTTTTTTGTTAACACTTTTAACTTATTCCTTAGTGAAGCTAGAAAGAAGACAATTCTGAATCAAATTCTTGGGACAGAGCACCCCCACCTAATCTCTAGGAACGTTTGAATCAGGATCTAAAGTTGGTGTCTGGCTCCTACTTCTATAATGATCTGAAGCCCTTCCAAAAATTGAGAGATTCTGCAGCTCAGCTATCTATACTGAAGAAAATGTGAGTGAAGAGGAAGCTGCTTTTCTCAGACTTTTGGTTTTCTGCAGGATCCCGTTTGCTGATGATACAAGAAGGGGCAATTTGGAGAGAGTGATAACGTCCTTTCCTTGCCCATTTTGGATACATTACAAACTGAACCAAACCATGCTATGCATGAAAAGACTAGGGGCAGGTAAGCTAAGTTCCAGGGCTTTGGAAGTGAACCTGGAGAAAGAAGCCAACACATCTGAAAGATTTGCTTGGTGCTGCTGGCATCAATCTAACAAGTGTGGCATTTTGGTTTAATGCCATGCCTGCTTTATTTACTGTGGCCGTGAATGTGTGCCAGACCCTCTTTGTATACAACATCATGGCCAGAAAGTATTTCTTCTTGTTGTTGTTAGCTGCTGATGGTCACTGTGCTCTTTTCTTGTGGGATAAGCAATATGAGACTATGGCTTGTGCCCTTTTCTGAGCAGAAGGATGTCCTGTGAAAGCAAAGGGCCTGATCCACCGAGTTCAGAGTTGGATGCAAACTGTCCCTAAGAATTTGGGTTGGGATCATCTTTAATGCTCCAGTTTGGATTTGGAATTAGAAGCAGGGGTTATGGGCAATGTGGCGAGAGAAAACTCATAGGAGTTAAATGAACTGGAGCAGGAAGAGTGACGTGTTATCATAGCCTAAGCTTGCCATTGATCCTGATATCATTCTACCTGGGGCTTCTGAGAACTGTGTGCAAAGATAAGGCTGGACGGACAGTTGGGGTAAAGTTAGAGCCAAGATGGGCTGAAGCTGGCCTGCAAAATTTGGATCCTGACCTAAATTTCTGTCTGAGAGGTTCCAAAATCTTCAGTTTACTTTCGTCTGAAAGAATTTTTCATCCACATCTGTACTTCTGTTCCTGGTTTGATCCTTGTCTGAGATAACTCAGGTATTTGGCCTTGTCTGAAGGATACAAAACAACTCTTACGGTGTTTCTGAGCTGGCCAGAACCAGGGAATGTCAGAGCTCTAAAAGAAAAAACCTGCTTTTGTGGGATTTCTGGTTCACAAGGTTTCCACAAAGTCCAGGTGATTTAGAGAAGCAGCTGGATGTCTATATTACACCTGACTTTAGGTTCATGCATCACCAGTCAGAGGATGACCTAGCTAAATGAGTTATGTTCAATCCAGGAATGAAATTGCCTTGAATTAGTGTTAGCAACTGTAGCATATAGAAATTAGGTATTACCCCTTTAAATAATTTGGCAGCCCTCTAGTGGGCAACCCTGTCTTCTATTGCAGAAACCACCAGGAACTAATGGAGTAACTGTGTGTATATGTAGCTAGGCCTTGTATGTTTATAGTTAGTAAGCCTAGTTATTTGGAATCCAATTGCGTCTGTGTGGTTTTCTCATATCCTTTAAGTGGTATACATGGCATAGATGCAACAGAAACCAATCACAAAATCTAGCAAGGACCTAAAGATTGGTGTTTGTAGGTTTGCCCCATTAAACTCCTGCATGATAGTGTCTCGTGTATGGTACATTACATGATCAGAAACAGTCACAAACCTCCAAAGTATTTTTTCCCTGATGAGGTATTGTTAGAATCAGGATAATCATCTATCGTAACAAAAAATAGATGAAAGCCTAATTTTGTAACAAAGTACACAACACCAAGCACAATGATGCCCTGATCCTGGGCTGGGGCTTCTTGACACTACTGCAATACAAATGATAATTTGTCATCTTTAAATTGGTGAAGACTTGCAGCCACCCAGAGATGAGGCACTGGGAATGGACCGGCCAAAAGATTATCACTCTGCATTTTGGACTGTGTATCTTACCGTGTTGGAACACGTGTCCCTTCATGCACTCTCTGCTCTACCAGTGATGACAGTCCATGCACCATTAGTCTCCACTTCCCATTACCACCTCCATGTCTTTCCCCATACCATCCTTTATGCATGGAATGCCCTCTGTCTTGCTTTGCCAAGCCACCATCCTCTCCTTGTTCAAATCACTCCAAAAAAGAAGATCCATTGTCCCCCACTAGCTCACCCATGCAACAGAGGACAGAATAGAACGCTACATTTCTCCCGAAACTCAAATGATCCAGCCCTGCATGCATGTGCCCCTTTCGCCTGATTTTGTCATGCTTCACATCAAATAATTCCTGTGAAATTTCTCCCTCCCCAACCAAAATAAATTCAATGGGGGTGGGGGGAAGGGATATAGCTGGGTTTATTTTAATAGTTTCCACTCACCATTCAGTTTTATAGTACAGTATATTTAACTTTAACGTATGGACAGCTGGATGCATTTAACAGCACAACGGAAAGAATTTAGCGAGTATTCATTTCATGCCTTGTATTTGCAGCTGATCATCAAATATTTCTTCATAATATTTAGATTCACCCTGTTACAGATTACAACAGGCTGATCAAAATATATTAGGGTCAGGTAAGATTTGTCATAGACGAGTCTCTTTATTTCTTTACTTACTAAGACACCTTATACAAGCGGAAGCTGAGTTTAACTGATATCAGCAAGTTTAGCTTGATGCGTATGATAAGATTACTGTACTTGCCTTCTCCATAGAGCTGAGAAAGGACAATACATAGGGCCAGATTCTGATGCTGTGACTGGGTACCTTACTGCACTTGTGTTCTCATTGTCTTCAGTGGAATTGTTCATGGAGTAATGGGGGTTGCATGGGGATCAGAATCTGGCCCACAGATATTATCCTAACACAATTTAACAATGGAAAACCACAGCCACCAGCGTGGGAAGTATCTATAAATTGTTCATATCCTTCCTTAAGACTCACTTCTGTCTCTCTAACTGTCTGGTTCCTATTTTGCGTCCATCACAATGTATCAGGGAAATTTCTTCACTGATATCCAGAAACAAGCCAATAGTTACATTTTGTTGTACGGTGGAGATTTTCAAAAGTGCTTCTAAAGCCATTAGGCAGTTCTGAAAAATCTCTTCTATAAATATTTAAAAAATCCAGTCATCCAGAAGTTCACCTGCCTAAGCTCCATGATCTTATTGTTATAACCTTTGTTCTGCTTTACCCCCATTCCCTGTGTCTGTTACCCCAAAACTCATTCCATCAAATTAGTTGGGGAAAGTTGCTCCCCAGATTTGCCTTCTGTCTATTTGTCCTAACACACTCTTGCATAATAATAATGAAGTGGCCTTAGTCTTTCAATAGATTTGCTTGTATGCCTTTAAAGTACTGCATACTCTGCTACTGTATGGTCAGATGATTTATATTGCAAAAATATAAGATGCTGTGTTTAAAGTGTATTATTATATGCTAAAGAGATATTGGGTAGACAGTATTTATGATTTGGGACAATTCTGACATGTAGTACAATTCTAAATCTTTCCTTCCATGATATTATACTGCATAAATTATTCTGCAAATTCAGATCATATATTTGATTGTATATATTTGTTTTGCATTTAAACAAGATTGGGAAGGGGAAGGGAAGATGCTAAAGAAGAAAAAGCCCTTATTCCAGGAAAGACCAAATTGTTGGAAACCTCTGAAGTGTTCACATTAATGTCATGTCATTACATCATATTGCTGCGCAGGTTAATATAATTGGGTTACTGTGTGTGAGCAATGATCCATAGCATGTTATGGCACTGAAACAAATGACATTTAACCAAGAGATTTGTAAGGCACCTTGTTTTGTGCCTGGTGAACAATTGGAATGGATAGTCAGATCGCTAGACGAGAGACTGATGAATTAGTTGTTAGGTTTACTGGACAGCCTAGGTTTATAACTGCATGATTTGAATAGAATTTATTAGATCCATAAACAGATCCAATGTTTTTGCTTAGATTACTCTTGTCACGCTCTCTGATCCTGTCCCAGTCACGGCCCTGCTACATTCCGTTTTATTATTCACATAATGCACGATTTTGGGGGGAGAAACAGTCTTAGACTGACACACCTTCACGTTTTAGCACTTAAACGATCCACCTCCTACTCACACAGTGATATTTAACAGATGCTTGTAGTTCTGCTCTCCATCTTTGACGCTGCGGGGACTGAAGGATCTTAATGAAAGTCTTCAGCAAATGAAGCAAATTCAGTCCAGGAAAAGCATCTCTTCCCTTATTATCCTCTAGAACAGCATGCCTCTGCAGCCCTTTGAATGTGTTTAATAATGAGACTGAGTGAACCAGTTGAGATTTAGAAAAGAACTGGGCCTCCTCTAAAAAATGCCCATGTTTAGGACTTTAGCTCAAAACCAAAATTGTTATGACATGTTAAAATGATCACATTTGCACTTCTGTCTCCTGAGTTAGAAGTGCAAGTGTCACAATACCACAAAGGACACTCTTCTTGCCTTAGATCTAGCTGGCACCTTGAAATCACTAGCTCTTTCAAGGGTAATTTTGTTGAGGCTCAGATAAACTCTGGAGAAGTGCCCAGTCTTTTGGATGCTCTTCAGAACCAAATCTGAAGTCTGCATCTGGAGAAGGTTTGCCCAGCTCCATTTAGTATTTAAGAACATCTCTCATGGGTTCTTCATGTCAGAGATGGTACTGGACATCAGGGTGAGGCTGATATTGTGTTAAGGATGCATGATTGGTTTCTAACCCAGAAAAGACTTGGGGTCGAGCATTGAAACTGACGGACAAGTCCAAACCAAAACCACACAGGTCTAAAAACCCACAAACAGAGTGGATTTTAAATCTCCAACTCTAGCTGTGGATCTGGATTTCACAAAACGTCTCCCTCTGTGTAATGGGCTGAACCATCCTGCTGGCTCCAAACGGTCCTGAACTTTGAGAGTATTCAAAATCCAGATCCAAATTTTGCAGCCTGAGTACATCTCCAAAGAAAATGTCACATCTTGGCACCCCAGGTCACTGTTTTATAAGCATATCTCCATGCCAGGTGGTGGATGGATCAGGGGAATAGTTAGTGGGTCAAATTCTCTGCTCCATGGAACTGTATCAGTTTACGCCAGTAGAGAATTTGGCCCACTGTTTAACGAAGGCAGTGCAGTGTCTTCATATGCAGTAAGCTGTTTTTCAGTTGGCTTATTAGCTACAGCTGGTAACAGGCTAGTCAAACAAGTCCGCCGGGGTTCTCCTCTGTGTCGAGCTTTTATTAAAATAAACATGAATTTCTCTTCCCCATATAATGTTTCACAAGGCTGAGGCACAGCAGTTGGAACACATTTCACCCAGCCTTAAAGTCCAAGGCAAAGATAATCAACACAGTGGAGCATTTTCAAAGTAAATTATTTACGTTGTTATTGACCTATCTCTTTCTATGGCGCTTGTGGTTTGAGGCAGAAGGGTGTTATGTGCCATAGCATGCTTTATATGTGAAATCCCAATTCTGACAGTGCAAATCAAATACATTATATCGTGGATTTAAAGAACATTGTAATTAAAAACTATTACTTATCTGGCAGTAGTGCCTATAGGCCATGAACCCAGGCTCAGTGCCCATTGTGCTAGGCTCTGTACATGCATGTAACAAAAAGATACAATCCCTGCTCCCATAAGATCAAAAGACAGACTGGGTCAGACCACTGGTCCATCTCCCCCAGTACCCTATCTTCCGACAATGGCCAATGCCAGATGCTTCAGAGGTAATGAACATTACAGGGCAATTATTGATTGATCCAGCCCCTGTCGTCCAGTCCCAGCTTCTAGCAGTTGGAGGTTTAGGGACGCCTGGAGTATGGGGTTATGTCCTTGACCATCTTGGCTAATAGATAAATTTCTGGAGGATAGGTCCATTAATGGCTAATTCCTTTTTTGAACCCAGTTCAGGAGCGCCGCCAGCTTTTCTGCTGCCCTAGGCGGTGGAAGGTCCTGCCCCGAAATGTCGCCCCCCACAGAGGTGGCAGAAGGTCCCACCACCAAAATACCGCCGCGGTCGCCGACCCCCAAATTGTAGCACCCTAGGCAACTGCCTAGGTCGCCTAATAGGTTGCGCCAGCCCTGACCCAGTTATACTTTTGGCCTTCACAACATCTCCTGGCAACGCGTTCCACAGGTTCACTGTGTGTTGTGTGAAGAAGTACTTCCTTTTGTTTGTTTTAAACCTACTGCTTAGTAATTTAATTTGGTGACCCCTGGTTCATGTGTTATATGAAGGGGTAAATAACACTTCCCTATTCCCTTAGTCGTCTCTTTTCTAAACTGGACAGTCCTAGTCTTTTTAATCTTTCCTCATATGGAAGCTATTCCATACCCATAATCATTTTTGTTGCCCTTCTCTGTACTTTTTCCGTTAGCTTTTTTGACTTCTGCTGCACAATAATCAAATGTTTTCAGACAACTATCCACAATGTCTCCTGGATCTTTCTTGAGTGGTACCAGCTAATTTAGACCCCATCATTTTGTATCTATAGTTGGGATTATCTTTTCCGATGTCTTACCAACATTGCACTTACCAACATTGAATTTTGTCTACCATTTTGTTGCCCAGTCATTGAGGTTTGTAAGATCCCTTTGTAACTCTTCTCAGACAGATTTGAACTTAATACTAAATTACTCAAGATAGTTGTCTTCAAAGTTTGCCACCTTACTGTTTACTTTTCCAGATCATTTATGAATATATTGAACAGCATTGATCTCCAGTACAGATACTTGGAGAACCCCACTATTTACACCTCTCCACTGTGAAAAATGACCACTTATTTCTACCCTTTTTTTCTATCTTTTAACCAGTTACTGAGTCATGAGAGAAACTTCCTTCTAATTCCATGACTATTTACTTTGCTTAAGAGCCATTGGTGTGGGATCTTGTCAATGGCTTTCTGAATGTCCAAGTGCACTGTATCCACTGGATCACTCTTGTCCACATGCTTGTTGACCCCCTTAAAGAATTCTAATAGATTGGTGAGGCATGATTTCCCTTTAGAAAAGTGGTGTTGACTTTTCCCCAACATATGTTCATCTATGCAGCTGATAATTCTATCCTTTACTATAGTTCCAACCAATTTGCCTGGTACTGAAGTTAGGCTTACCATCTTATAACTGCTAGGATCACTTCTGGAACCTTTTTTAAAAATTGGCACTATATTAGCTACTCTCCTTGTCATCGGCAACAGAGGCTGATTTAAGCAATAGGTTATATACCATGGTTAGTAGTTCTGCAATTTCATATCCGAGTTCTTTTGGAACTCAGATGATCTTATAGTCTAAGCACATCATATCTTTCCAAGTGTTTGTTTAGTTTCTTTCATTGGATAAGTGAGGGATTACTTTGGTTTTTGGACTTAATTCACCCCAAGTGTAATTGAAGTGGTGCTGAACAAGGGATAAATTTGGCCCTAATACCAGAGAGAAAAAACAGAATAAAATAGTATCAGATTTGTTTAGTGGAAAAAGAAATGACGCTAATGTTAAAATAGTTCTGAGTGCAGAAGAGTGAATAAAATGAAATGAATCCTGTGCTTTCCCCCTACTTCATCCCATTGAAAATGCCTAGCTATTTAGCTGAAATTTTGCTGGGTGCTGTCTCCCCTGGTTTTCCTACCCCATTAATCCATCTACATAAATCTCACACTCATTTGTTTGTCTATTGGTATGAGGCTTTTCGTCTTCCTTTTTTTCATTCTAGTGCTTGACTTCCTTTGGCTTAGCTACTTTCCCCATTACTTTAAATCTGTACAAATGATGGGCAGAGATGTTCTTACTCCATCTGCAACACCTTGGCATTTTTCTTTTTAAACATGTATTTTCTTTATTCACAAAGAAACTTCTTATGTTTGTTTGTTTTTTTTTAAAGTTCCAAACAGAGAAGCGGCTATTCTCAGTATTTTTCAGTATCCTGATGAAAAGGTCAACTTTGACAGTCCTCCTAATATTTTTTGACAAAGAAATGCAGCTGAGTGAACAGAACAAGCAACCATGGAATACAATGTGAAAGGACAGATGCTGTGTGTATGCAGTGGTTAACTAAATCAGTGCCTGGTATATTGCTATCCTGCTCCTGCATGCCAAGTTTGCATCTTCTAGGAATGTAGGATCAGGCCCCAAATGCCTGGCGATTGTTTGTACACCTCAGTTACATGTACAAAAGTGATGTGATTCCAACAGGAGGGGCTGGTGAAAATGGGTGCAGTTGTATGCGCACAGCAGAGGCAGCTCCGTCAGAGAACTGCAGTTTGTAGAGGGAGGCCGGATTGGAAAAGACTGGTGTTGCCTTTCAAGCTGAGCCCTGCCCAGACACATTTTGAAGGCGAAGGAGAGAAAAAGAGACAAATGTTGAATCATAGCAGGAAGATGAGAAATCAAGGTGTTGAGAGAAGAAGTAAGACCTGTTTCTAGTGCATGTTTAGTATCAGAGAGGTAATTATTTATTATACAGATGACCAAAGACCCATTCACTTGAGCATTTCCATTCTTTTAGTAGGGTATGGTGATATTGCTTAGGGACAGTGACTGCATGGTGTATCATAAGCCATACAGAGTCATCTACCAAAGGCAAATTCCACATGGGACAGGCCATAGGTGCAGGAACTAGGGTGCTGCTGCCCCCCTGCCTTGAAGTGGTTTCCATTATATACAGGGCTTGTAGTTTGGTTCAGTGGCTCTCAGCACCCCCACCATACAAATTGTCCCAGCACCCCTGAGCCAGACTGAGGGCCAGATCCACAGCTGGAAATGGAAATCAGCATCATTTCAATGAAATCACTTAGAGCGAAAGACGGTCCCCACCCCAAAGGAGCTTACAGCCTAGGTTTGTGCAGCATTGAGCACAATGAGAGCTGAATCCTGCCCAGACACATCTGAACATGAGGGAGAGAAAAAAAGAGACCAGTGTTGAATCATAGCAGGAAGATGAGAAATGGTATTAGAAAGAAGTCGTAAGTCCATGCCTGGGGATCCTAGGTGCTACCGCAATACAAAGAATAGAACTCTGATTAACCCCAGGGGAGGATCTGACCCTGAATATTTTCAGTAGACTGAGGCCCTATTAGATTTGGTCAAACATCAGGATATAATTATTGTCAAGAAATGTCACAAAAACGTCTTCCTTTGTGTTTATCGAAATGTCAAATATTGAAAACTTTGGACCAGCTCAAAATTTTAAAAAAATTAAATGAATTCATCAAAAATTTTGACCCTCTTTCTATTGATTCAAATTGTTGATGGGAAAGTTGTAGATGAAATTACAAACTTCAAGCATTTTGACCTACTCTAGGGCACAGACGAGGGAGGGAGAGTGAACCATTTATGCCAAAAACCAAAAGAAAAAATGTCATTTTGTGCTGCTATCGTATGAGGTGCCCAGGTGAAAGTGGCCTTCTGACATAATACATGGTTGAGGCCAAGGCCCTTCTTCATCTGCATCTGTAAAGAGGGAACAATAAAGTACCCAAGGAAAGCAATAAAGTGCTCTTTTCCCTCTCTGTACATGAGCACATTAGCACTGCTGGTGGCACTGGGTGGGTCACTGCTCCTTGGAGGACATCGTGTACCGGCAGGATGGACCCGCTTTTTGATGATGACATGAGTGTAGTTGAGATTTGTTGCCTTTGAACATGTGCTGTTTGGTGTGATGTTCAGAGCTCTGGTAGTAATTATTAAAGAATGGTGTCCATGCTAGATTTACTTACCAGGTCTTACTCCCTTGCTTTTTGGAAATGTCACCACTTATGTCCATGCATAGGAAAAAAATCCTTACCCTCAGCTATACCTGGAAACACAGTCACATATGGTGATACTGGACTAGACCTTCAGCTAGTGTACGTTAGTGTAGCTCCACTGTAGTCAAGGACTTATGCTCCTTTATGCCAGATGAAAATTTCTCCTTAACTTTGGCTGTAATGTTATCTTCTCTAACAGGATATAAGACTTAATTACGAATATCCAATCAACCCCTATGCTGTCTGCATGCGTGTCAGAGCAGGTACTATCTGCTACTTCCCCCTTCCTCTTTTTGTATGGGTGGCGCTCTTACATCAGTGCTGGCTAACATGCTGCAGACTATGTGAAACCATGTTGCATCTCCACAAGCAGTACTACATTTAGGCAAATATTGCTATGTCCTTGTCTGGATCCTCCCCATTTACGCCCACAAATATTGACTATCTGCTCCTATTAGGTAGAAATACACTCACACGGGTGTAAGCAGTAAGGAACCACCTTTCACCTGCATCACTGGTTTCAGTTGAGGTGAGGTGGAGCTCATAAAGTCACTACTGTCTCCCCATGTAGGTCATGGGGAGGGGGTGGAAGTCTTGACTCTGCCCTCCATGTGCTGGCCAGCTGAGATGGCACAGGATGAAATAACATTCCACTGGTATGGGCCAGTAGCAGAGGGGGGAACCAGGGAGGGAATATGACTCCCAGAAGCACAATTCCTTCCTTGCACTGCCTTTGAGTTAGCACAGTTGCATGCTGCCCCTTAACTTAGGTTAGAAGAAAAGTGACTCTCTAGCCCACTGTAAGTGACTCTAGATATAATAGGAGTCTAGGCGGCATTTTACACAGCCTTGTTTGAGTAAACTACAGAGCATTTTCTCATTCTGTCCCTATAAAAAAAATGAAAGAGAATGATATGGCCCTTTGATAAGTATCTCTGGGCAAGCTGTACCAACCTGAATTTTCTCTTTCATTTTATATTTGTCTGATTTATGTTTCTTAGGAGCCATTCTGCTTTCCTTGTTTATATGCCATGGGAACTCATTTTTTATACAGTTAATCACACTCAAGCAGAACATCACTCACTGGGAGGTGTTGCTGGCCAAATTTTTTAAGCTGGGCCACTGCATTGGGTGTCAGTGCTGACAATGAAAATAATTACCCTAGGACCCGTCTCTCAGATGCTGTCTATGGCCAGCAAATTTAATGCCACTTTTATCCTGGTCAGAGGGGAAAAAGCCAAATTGGAAATGAAAATATACAGAGGGTTTTATTGGCTCTTCTTAGATTGGAAGTTGGAAACTACTTGCTCTAGTTGTTGATGGAATAAATGGAATCTTGCTGGGTGCTAGGCAAACAGCAGCAGCTCATGTTCAGAGAGCTGGACTTCCTGAACCAGTCACGTTTAGGGCTTGAGGCACCAGACTGAGGGGGATTTTAATACTTAATTTCAAATACTATATATCTAGTTATAAGCTGTACAAAAATATATGGGACATTCCGTACATATAGCTCTAGAGAATACATGCATAGATATGAACATTTAATTGGGGTCTGGGATTGGGCCATTAGCAGGGGGAACTCGTTGAGTTGTGGCCTTTTATCACCAGTGATGTCAGTACATGGACCATACACCACCCTCCTCATACATACACACACTCCCCAAGGGCATAGCTCCAGTGCAGAAAGCCCTCAGCAACTACTGCAGAGGGGTGCAAGTTAGGGGATGGTTCTCCAGGCTGCTCTAGCCTGTGCTAGGTACCAACTCAACCCCCAGTAGCATCTGAATAGGGCAGGCACAAGACACTTCCCCTTGGTTCTTGCACCAGACCAGCCCGGGCACAGAGATGTCTTTTGCACCTTTTTCCCTTTAGAGGATGGGGAGGGATTAATCATAGAAACATAGAAGATTAGGGTTGGCAGAGACCTCAGGAGGTCATCTAGTCCAACCCCCTGCTCAAAGCAGGACCAACCCCAACTAAATCATCCCAGCCACGGCTTTGTCAAGCCTGACCTTAAAAACCTCTAAGGATGGAGATTCCACCACCTCCCTAGGTGACCCATTCCATTGCTTCACCACCCTTCCAGGGAAATAGTTTTCCCTAATATCCAACCTAGACCTCCCGCACTGCAACTTGAGACCATTGCTCCTTGTTCTGTCATCTGCTACCACTGAGAACAGCCGAGCTCCATCCTCTTTAGAACCGCTCTTTCAGGTAGTTGAAGGCTGCTATCAAATCTCCCCTCACTCTTCTCTTCTGCAGACTAAATAAGCCCAGTTCCCTAATAATTTTTGTTGCCCCCACTGGACTCTCTCCAATTTGTCCACATCCTTTCTGTAGTGGGGGGATCCCAAAGCTGCCCACAATACTGCAGATGTGGCCTCACCAGTGCCAAATAGAGAGGAATAATCACTTCCCTCGATCTGCTGGCAATGCTCGTACAAATGCAGCCCAATATGCCATTAGCCTTCTTGGCAACAATGACACACTGTTGACTCATATCCAGCTTCTTGTCCACTGTAATCCCCAGATCCTTTTCTGCAGAACTTGTGTTTAGTCAGTCGGTCCCCAGCCTGAAGCAGTGCATGGGATTCTTCCATTCTAAGTGCAGAAGTCTGCACTTGTCCTTGCTGAACCTCATCAGATTTCTTTTGGCCCAATCCTCCAATTTGTCTAGGTCATTCTGGACCCTATCCATACCCTCCAGCATATCTACCTCTCCCCCCAGCTTGGGGTCATCTGCAAACTTGCTAAGGGTGCAATCCATCCCATCATCCATGAAGATTGTGATACAGCAGATTCAGAGGGCAGCAGGAGAGTGATTGATGACAGGTATATAAGCCCCAGGATGATCAGAACCTTATTTCCTGTAGACGAAGGAGAGGTTACTACAGGTTAATTAGAGCACCTGGAGTCAATTAAGGCCCTGCCCGAGACCTAATAAAAACCCCTGCTTCAGTCAGACAGGAGGAGGGAAAGAGAGTTGACTGTAGTTTGGAGGTGTACTGGTGTTGACCAGAGGATTAGAGTACCAAGGGAAGGGAGACCTTGCCCAAGCAGGGCAGAGGGACTCCCCCTGCCCCGAGGGAAAGAGGGTAAGAAGCCTGTGAAACAGAAGGGGCTGGGACCCTTCCCCACTCCCCTCCTCTCCAGGTCACTTGTAGAGCCCAACAATAGGGGCAGGGCAGCACTCTGACCCACCACACCAAGGAAAAGTGTGGGACCCACCACCATACCATTGGCCAATTGCCACAAAGTGTTGAACAAAACCAGCCCCAGGACTGATCCCTAATTGCTAACTAGAAAGGTTGGAGGGAAGAAGGCAGGTATCCCTGCTAGCACTGGGGAGAACATCAGAGTTCTTGCTCTCTCTCTGGTGGGTGGGCATGGCTTCCTTGTCTACCAAAATGCATCATGTTATTAAAAATAACATTTAAACTAAGATGTTAACCCAGTTTTGTACTTAGTGTGGACAGGCTGTGTGGACAGACAGATGTACAGCAATGCACAAGATACTCATTTTGAAAAATAAGTTAGCTGTTCATGTTAATCCTGAGTGGAGAGGGGAACCAAGGGCTAGCCATCACCAGCTAAGACATTGTTAAAAGTGACTTGTGCCCTTGGCCTGGGCTTGGCTGTCGTCTCTTTGAGTCTCTTGGCCCTGGGTTCCCTACGGGAGCACCCACTCCTGAACAATGTCACCATTCCCAGTAGGAGTTCAGCTCACTCCCAGGAGTCCAATTACAGTTCACCTGCCTCTAGCCCCTGGCAGTGCTCCCCAACTCCCACCACAGGTTGCTGGACACGAGGAGCCCTCCGGGCCCCTCATACCTATCATGCTGGAAGTCAGTCTGCCCCAAACAAGGGACTAGTTGCTGCTTCAGACTGAGCTCCCCTTCCTAGCAGTCCGTGGCAGCTCCTGGGAAAATTCTCTCTGTTTGTTTCCCTTTCTCACCTTTTGAAGCTCCTCCTTTCCAGGTGGTGCATGTTCTACAGGTGTGTCTAATTGGTAGTGCCTGAGGGCAGAAATGGTCTTTAGCCTTTCTATCAGTAGTTTGGTGGCATGTCCCACCACATCCTCATCTACACTAGATGCTAAATCATATTTAATCTCATGTTAACTAGCATGTGTGTGTTTGTGTTTTCTCAGGGTTGATGTGGCCTGTATGTACATGCATTCCTGGACACCAATCAGCCACTATGTTTGCTGAAGCTACCATACAATGCTATTGGGTTGCAGACACTTCTGAGGAGACATACCAAGTATGTGAAGCAGTGTTTGCACCCATCCCCATGTAGTTCATAAACCTAAATTAAACTGAAACTGGGGCTGTGAGAAAGGAGAGGAGACAACCCTGTTAGAGGTGATTTTTCATTTCAGAAGATCATTTTGTACAGTCTGTCTTGTCAGTTGCATCATTAATTCCCTTAGATCCCCGCAAGCAAATCTGACTGGCTGTTAAGGGAACATGTGCTTTAGAGCAGCTGCAACTCAGTTGTACTCTCTCCCTCCAGAATCCACAGAATTTCAGTCACACTGTAAACACACAGCGGGGCTCCCTGGGCTTGGAGGGGAGAAAAAGCTCCATTCACACCTTCCAGGAGGTTTGGACCCTTCGTGCTGGTTTTCCTCTACTTTGCTCCTCTCTGTGCCATGTCATGAAGAGAAGTACCTAGCCCTAAACCACGAGAGGGAAATAGAGACTTGATATGATTGTCTAGATTTCTGTATGATATCGGGCTGCCTGTTTGGCTGGGGCTCCGAGGTACTACAATAATACAAATTATAAATACTAATGCTACTGTCTATCTTTATCTATAATTCAGGACCCTAGGTGCTACCGCCATATACATCTCTATCTATCTAACAGCCTGTCTGTCATTGCAATCTCTACTGTACAATTAACTTAGGGTCTACAAGCATCTGAAAGCTGTCACTTTCCAGAAATTATAATTTTTTACACATTTACCTAGTGACAATTGAAAGGGGCTGGGGAAGATAGTGGGAAAACAAATAAGATCATTTACTTTTAAACCTTCAGTCCCAGAACTGTAGTTCCATTCTAATGGGTCTGCAGGAGACACAGGCTATCTTTGGTTATTTATTTTGCCTGATGAATGCCTGCAATGGCTGTGAAGTTTGGTTTTTGATGTAGCGGCATGAGCTCTGCAAACTCTAAAACCTAAATTATTCCCCTTTCTGGCTTTCTGTTCGAAACTTGGCTTTGTGACCAGTTTTCAGAAGATAAGTGTTGTTGGTAGGGTAACTTTAACTGTTACATTTCATCTTTTTTTCCCCAGAAGTTCAATGTGTGTAAGACAAAAATAAAAGGAAAAATCAACCACTAATCCCTTAAACGTAGAGTTTACTGAAAATTATACCTTTCATTAGAGCAGGCATCCTGCAAAGAATGAGATTAATACCAGCCTTTTTTTTTTATGATTGCTTTTTATGGAAAACCACTTCAGATGCATTTCAAATGTGATACTCAATGAAAATTTAGAAAAAGAACTTTATAATCAGAACTGGTTCCATGAAAAGAGACTCCATTTTAGAGATTGACTGAAAATGCAAATTCCCACTACAGAAAAGACATAAGTTTCTCTATGCCTTGAAATAGCTAGTAAGAAATATTGGCTCCATTTAACATAAGAACATAAGAACGGCTGTACTGGGTCAGACCAAAGGTCCATCTAGCCCAGTATCCTGTCTACCAACAGTGGCCAATGCCAGGTGCCCCAGAGGGAATGAACAGAACAGGTAATCATCAAGTGATCCATCCCCTGTCGCCCATTCCCAGCTTCTGACAAACAGAGGCTAGGGACACCATCCCTGCCCATCAGCCATTGATGGACCTATCCTCCATGAACTTATCTAGTTCTTTTTTGAAACCTGTTAGTCTTGGCCTTCACTGGTTCTCATACAGCACTTTTCATCAGTAGATCTCAAGGTGCTTTACAAAGGAGGAAAGTATCATTAACCCCACTTTACAGATAGGGAAATTGAGGAACAGAGATGTGAAGTAACCCAGTAGGTTACTGACAGGACTGGAAATAGAACTCAGATCCCCCAAGTACCACTTTAGGACCTTATCCATTAGGACACACTGCTCAGTATCCCAGTTCTGCACAGTATGCCAGTATCCCTGTTCTGCCCAGAGAAGTTATCCATTTTTTTAATATTAAAATTAAAAATTTAGTATAATCTCATTCCCTGTATGATGTATATCTCTATGATGTACATCTTATAGGCCACATTCTCAGATGGTGTAAATCCACTTAGGGCTGCTAAAGTCAATGAAATTATGTCAATTTCTGGTCCACTATATGTTTCATTATACAGTGTATATGATGTTAGTATATTGATGTATGTTTTCCTGAAGACGAAGAGTTGGAGTAGTGCCAGTGTCAGTTAGGTCTTGCAGCATAGATGTATTGATTTATACAGCACGTACATATTTTTCAAAGTAGAATTCTCATGATGGAAAATCCCATTAGCGCATCCTGAAAGAGAAAATAAACAGGAGCACTGATGTATACTGTTGTTCTATGCATGTGTCTCTAAAATATATAAACAAAGGGACTACCTGTCGAATAAAAGTTTTATTGGAGCACTTTGTGATGATCTCACTACTCAATATTATTATTTATTTGTTTGTATAACCATAGCACCTAGGAGTCCTAGTCATGGTCCAGGACCCCATTGTGCTAGGTGCTGTACAAACACAGAACAAAAAGATGGCCCTGGCCCAAAGAGCTTGCACTCTGAGTATAAGAAGAGACTATGAATAATTTTGTTTTACCATCCAATCACTTTTCATTATTTACTGCTCATAATCCCTACCTTGAGGTAATCAAATTGAGAAGAAAAGGGGCATAAGAGCTCATGATACCCAACATAAGGACATCACCTTTCCAATATCTTCTACCAGAACAACAGACAGAACTACAATTAGGGCAACAGAGGGTCCTGTGGCACCTTTAAGACTAACAGAAATATTGGGAGCATAAGCTTTCGTGGGTAAGAACCTCACTTCTTCAGATGCAAGTAATGGAAATCTCCAGAGGCAGGTATAAATCAGTATGGAGATAACGAGGTTAGTTCAATCAGGGAGGGTGAGGTGCTCTGCTAGCAGTTGAAGTGTGAACACCAAGGGAGGAGAAACTGCTTCTGTAGTTGGATAGCCATTCACAGTCTTTGTTTAATCCTGATCTGATGGTGTCAAATTTGCAAATGAACTGGAGCTCAGCAGTTTCTCTTTGGAGTCTGGTCCTGAAGTTTTTTTGCTGTAAGATGGCTACCTTTACATCTGCTATTGTGTGGCCAGGGAGGTTGAAGTGTTCTCCTACAGGTTTTTGTATATTGCCATTCCTGATATCTGACTTGTGTCCATTTATCCTCTTGCGTAGTGACTGTCCAGTCTGGCCAATGTACATAGCAGAGGGGCATTGCTGGCATATGATGGCATATATCACATTGGTGGACGTGCAGGTATATATGCCATCATATGCCAGCAATGCCCCTCTGCTATGTACATTGGCCAAACTGGACAGTCACTACGCAAGAGGATACTTGCATCTGAAGAAGTGAGGTTCTTACCCACGAAAGCTTATGCTCCCAATACTTCTGTTAGTCTTAAAGGTGCTACAGGACCCTCTGTTGCTTTTTACAGATTCAGACTAACACAGCTACCCCTCTGATACTTGATACAATTAGGGCCTAATCCAAAGCCCATTGAAGGCAATGGAAAAATTCCCATTGACTTCTATGGGCATTAAGACGGATTTTGCACACTTCCACACATGCTTTACTTCCAGATGAGTGGTCCTGTTGAGTTCAGTTTGCTAGATTTTGTACACATACCTAGTAAAAACATATGATCCTTGATCCAAAATTCTTACAGTCTAAATAGACGAGACAAGCAAAGTGTGGGAGAAAAGTGATGCGAATGCTGCTTTGCTCACTTATCGTCATCAAATACTGAAAAGCAAATATCTGAACTAGGTTGCAAGTGCTTCAATGAATTTCGTATTCAGCCAATTATTATCTAATATTTATACTGCTGTGGTGCCAAAAGAGTCTGCCATGTAGTGACCCCTGGATGGCAAAAAATGAAAAAAAAAAAAAAAAAAAAAGTATCTTGAAAACACACAGATTAACATTTAATCTACTTTCAAACTACAGGACACAATCAAGCTTGTTTGGGTGCGCTCACTGTGCATTTCCATACCTTAACATGTTTAGATTTCTTTTAAGTTTAAGCTTAACTCTGAGTTTCCTGGGTGAATAACACTTGTTTTGGGTATAATTACAAAATCCTGTAATATCTTTATCCTAAATTACTTGTGTGTACTTTGTAATTTAACTCCATCTTAACATAGTTTTTGGTTATGAATAGTCTTTCCTGGCCTTGTATTATATAAATAGTTATGTGATAAGTGGATCAAAGAGGAGTTGAAGTCAATATCTTATATAAATCTATATCATTGGCTATCAATGCCTATCCATCAGCAGTATTCAACCAGTTATTTTCCCCTATTTTTAATAAATTTGCATCACACACACACACACACACACATACACACAATATTATGGTCACTAGGACTTTATCTAGTATAAAATTACCATTCCTGGTTCTTCAATGCCACATCCTAAATTAGGTCACACAAAGGAATCCAGCATCTGTGTGACACTCTGGGTCATGCAGCTATTTGTAGAATGGATATTAGTACATTCTTTGCAAGTGCATGATGTATGAACTGTATGTATTTGCTTGATAAATTGTTTTTAAATATTTCCTCCTTTTTATTAATTGAAGAGGAAACTCATGCATCAATGACATTTTTATGCTGGTTTACACATAAATTATTTCCCTGCAATGTTCATTTTTATTATTATTGCCGATATTATAGCAAATGCATTTTTTTGCCTTGTAAACAAGATTTTGCTTACAGCTAAATGAAAAGTGAAGTTAATCACATTGAAATAATAGGTTTAAAAAGGTAATTCAGTAATGTTGGGCTGATGTTTAATCTTCACCAATAGAAGCCATGCCGGGAGCAATGACAGAAATTCTTTTTTTGTAATTAAATGGTATTTATCATTGGCAGGACGAAACAGCAGAGTTGAAACACTGCAGCAAGAACCTGCTCCTGGCAAATTCCTCTAAGATCTGTTAAGACAGAGCTTTATCATGAGCAATGGATACAAACTCTGGGAAATAAAGAGTATCTCATTGCAGCTTGCACTGTGAGATCCCATGACTAGGTTTCAAGGGAGGTGAGAATAATTTCTGTCAGTGTTGGTTATTATGGGAGATCCATGCTACCAGACCTACCTGAAGATGGTATGGATCTCTGGGCATGAGAGCAAAACAGTCTATCTAAAGTATTGTTATGGCCTCCATTACCATGGCATCTGAGTACTTCACAATTTTTAATGAATTTATCCTCACAATACCCGTGGGAGGGTTGGAAGTACTATCATCCGCATTTTACAGATCAGAAACTGAGGCACATGAGACTAAGGGTACATCTACCCTGCAATAAAAAACCTATAGCCCTGAGTCTCAGAGCCGGGATCAATTGACTTGGGTTTATGGGGCTAAAAATTGCAGTGTGGGTGTTCAGGCTTGGGCTGGAGCCCAGTCTCTGAGATCCACCCTTCTCATGGGGTTCCAGAACTCAGGCTCCAACCTGAGCCAAAACATGTATATTGCAATTTTTAGTTCTGCAGCCTGAGTCCTACAAGCCCAAGTCAGCTGATTTGGGCCAGCCACAGCTGTGCCATGGGTCTTTTATTGCAGAGTAGACATACCCTGACAGGTTTCAGAGTAGCAGCCATGTTAGTCTGCATCCGCAAAAAGAACAAGAGTACTTGTGGCACTCTAAAGTGCCACAAGTACTCTTGACATACCCTGAGTAACTTCGCTAAAGTCATATAGAAAGTCTATGGAAGAGCAAGGATTTGAACCTGGATCTCCTGAAGAATCTTATGCTGGCACCTGACCCCTAGAGTAGCAGTAGGTCAAAGCAATTTTTTAGTGCATGGTAGCTGGGTTCATGCAGCCAGTTCGTGTGGTAAATGCAGGAGCGGTTCCAGGGTTTTTGCCGCCCTAGGTGGCAGCGCTCCTCCTCAGAGCATTTGGCGGTGGGGCTCCTTCCGCTCCGCATCTTCGGGGCGCTTCGGCGGCGGGTCCCGGAGCAAGTGAAGGTCCTGCCGCCGAAGCACCCCGAAGACGCGTAGTGGAAGGACCCCCGCCGCTGAATTGCCGCCAAGGATGGCAAAATGCCGCCTCCCAAATCCTGCCACCCTTTTGTTTTAGCTGTGCATTCGCCTCCTGTCCTTGAAGCAGTGTGCGGATTTCCCAGCCGTTCAGTTCAGAGTCAGTGTTTTTTGCATTTGTCTTTAGGTTTGTTCTTCATCTGGCAGCAGAACAGGCGATTTGCAGCTCTGCGTGAAGAGTGAGCCTATTGGGCAAATGGCATTTAGCTTGTGAGCTTTGAACGAAAAGTTGCATTTTTCTCCCCCCATAGTTTGAACCTCTAGCAAACATCCCCCTGCAGCTCCAGAAAATGTAAACAATCCCTTTACTGCAAGAAACCGGCGTGATCAAAGCTTTGATTTGTGATTTTCTAAGAGGGAATGGTATTGTTCAGAGAAGAGATGTGCACATCAGAATCACAGGAGTGGGTCAATATCAAAACAGCATCTAATTAGGCAGCTTTCTGTTGTTTAGCCAAACAGATGTATCCATCACTGAACATCACATACTGGATCATATGGTTGTAAAAGATACTAGCCATTTATAAATGCCGAAATAGGGACTCTCCCATCAGCAGCCACTGGCAATTTCTTTGAACAGTACAGTAGTAATAGCTCTTCCAGGACATTGCAAAACAAGGTAAGTGACAGGATGAGCTCAGTAGCCATTGGCTACTAACACGAGAGATACTTGAATGGTGTGCCAGCATGCCGGGATCTGGATTTCTAGTATTTACTAACAGGAGAAAGACAATTAAAATATATTCAACCCACTCCCCTAGGGAAGATCAGATTTTTTTTTCTTTCCTTTAATAGAAATTGGACTTTGCCTACAGGAATTTTTAAGATAATTAGAAGTAAATAATATTTACTGTAAGGATGAATCACTTTAATCAATTCCATATAAATACATTATCGCTCAGTCTCAAAGCACTTTACAAAGATGGGTAAGCATCCAGGGGCCAGATCAGCTAGCCAGGTTATGGCACCTTTGTACCCATGAAGTGGTGTAAAGGAACTATAATCCAGCTATGGCTGCCCAGCACAGCATTCCCTTGGGCAAGAAGGACTTCCTACCGGTGTATCTGCATTGCAGCTGAACCCTGCATGTCTGCCCCTGCTTGCATAGGGGAAGTGGCAAAGGAAGTGGCACTGCTCCGCTACGCCAATCCTCCACTGGAGACTAGTCCATGTCAATGACAGTGGTGCAACTTGGAGCTGCCTGGCAACAGTTCTGTTTTATCAAGGCCAGATTCAGTCTTCATAACACTGGTCTACAATTTTTGAGAAGTCGTCTGCTTCCGAGATAAAATGTGCTATTTATTATGTATTTTGATGTGCTGAATTCAAATATGACAATTAAAACAACTGATTGGCTACTGTTTCTAAGATATTTAAGTTTTTACATTTTATGTCTATGTATATTGTGTAGATAGTAGAGTTTTAATCATAAATTGTAAACCTAGGTCTTTTCATGTGTTTATGGTTGCTTTACATGATAATATTTCACCTGTCCTGTTTATGTAACACTTTAAAAATCAGCAAAAGGGTTATATAAATAAAATTTATTATGAAACAAAAGGCTACTATGTACATAGTTTAGTCCTATTCAGTGTCTACTCGGCCCTTCTTGGCTTGTCTCTTGTATTTCCAACTGGAGGCACCATGCAGAAGTAACAATTGCTGGTATGATCTGTTGGCTCTCTCCAAATCATTGGCACTGCAAAAGGCATAGATTTCCTTTTCCTGTTCAACCACTGGTGAAGATTTGTTGCACAAGTGTTGCAGCATATGTGTGGGACCCACCTCTTGTCCTGATCTCCAATTTTGCAGCCAAAATAAAGGTGATAGGCTTTCTTAATCATAGTGGTTATACTGCGCTTTTGTGATGCAAAAGTCACTTCACCACAAACATAGCAGAAGTTATCTGTACTGTTCACACAAGTAGGAGGCATCTCTGCTCACTTTGGCTAAACAGAAATGTGTCCCTTTGCAAAATCAAAAACTGACAAATAAGTGAGCATGATACTGTATGATTTCTAAAGCTGATATAGGGCAATTTGTTCAGCAGAGTGATGTAAGCTTCGTTATGATTGCATCATCCACGACTTCTAGGAATAACATGATGCAATTCATATCATGTATGATGCAATACCAGCTTCAGATTGCATCATTCATTGTTTTGCCTAAAAAGCAAGTACTGTCCAAATCCAGTAATAGATTTATTCATAGATCCAGTTAAAGATGTATTTTAGTCATTTCTGGTTTAAATTGAGATCCCTTCCTTTATAACTCACTTATCCTCCGCCATTCCCAAGTCAAGGGTCGTATATACTGACCCAATAGCATATCTTGAAAACTAGAGCCAATCAACAATTTTAAGCATCATTTTCATTCTCAGTGACCCAGAATTAGTAAAGTTTGACTACATTTATTTTACAAGCATTTTGGCTGTAGAGCAGTGTAATCAGGGAGGAAGACCCACCTCCTATCCCATTGTCCCCATTTTATAGACAGAGAAATGGAGGCCCAGCGAGATGAAGTAACTTGTCCAGGATTACACAGTGAGCCAGTGGCTGGGAGCTGGTATCCCACCTCTTCCACCACTCGATCTCCCTCACTGATCTGGTTCATGCTTTGGAAAAGCAAAACAAAGCAGGGATCCAGACTCACTATCCGAAGGCATAAGTGGAGGGGAAGAGGCCCACACAAATCCAGGCCCAAATGGACTGGGACACATGGCGGGGGAAGTGGAGCCTAGATAGCTTTATCATTCCATCACATAAACGCCCCTGCAGGTTTTGAGGAGATCTGGCTGTGCAGAGAGGCAGTGTGGCCAGGCGAGGTCAGGAGCTCTCCCACCCACACCGGACTTGCAAAGTTATGCTTCATAGGACAATGTGGAGAGGGTCAGAATTGTCTCTGTTGTAATGTGGCATGGGCAGAGCAGCATGTTACTGGTTTGTATATGATACCATACGTGACCCCTTCTAGATACAGACTGTGGCAACAGTGTGTTAGGTGTAGTCAGTATGTCAGGCCTGACAAAGTTATGAATCACCAATGGGCCTCTGTGTTACACTCCCCCAAAGGTTCAAGCTATGTACCACCACTGGCTCCAACAATCCTGTCCTGCGCTGACTGAGCTAGCAGGACAGCTCTTCTGCTGGCCTATTGTGAATACACTGACATCCTTCCAGTTCCCCATGGCCCCTGTAGGCTTGCTCTTGCTACAATACCTAGGATCCTTGGGAAGAATCTATGGGTCCCCTTATGGCTATTGCAGCCACACCCACATATTCCCCTGTAGGGGTGAGGCTATACAGCTTTTTGACTACCTTCAGCCTTTTATGACTTTATTTGTAGAATCATAAGGCTTTAGACTGAAATTTCTAATCCTGTAGATTTAGCTCAGAGTTTGGAGGTGTTGCTTAAAATTTTTCCTCGATTTAGCATGGCAGGCTTCTTAATATGGGCTTATTGAGACTGGCACTGATGTAGAGAAATATTCCCAGATACCCTTGGGATTTTAATAATGTTCGGGCTCTTTGGAAATTTCTGTGGAAATCAAATTTTGGCAGGAAGAAAAGGTGTTGAGGGGAGAAATTCCTGAAATTTTTTTGCCAGAATTGATTTTTGTTTCCCAATCAGTTTTATGCCCTAATTCATTGCATATGTCAATTCTCTCCTGTCTTTATTACCATTCTGAGGTAAAGTGTCTGAAGCAGAAATTATTGAATTTTCAGTAAAACCTTCATAAACACAAAGGCTTTTGCTATTTTAATGTTCAGAAAGGTGAGAGTCGCAGCCACTATCCCAGGCATATGCCCATATCGTTACTCATTATAGGCTGTGGTCCAAAACCAATAAAAATTAAATAAATATCCCACTGAGAGCAGTACTTTTGTAAATAGCCTTATTGCAATGCAGATGTGCACAATCTAAAACCAGCTCAAACATCTTTTATTTTATTTTAAGATATATATATATATTAAATCTAAATATTATCCTGGAAGGAAGTGTTTGCACTGGTGTATGTTTGATTTCATTTTCCTCCCAGCATGCTTGGTCCTTTCATCCTGTAATAGTTCTCCTCTGTTAATCTGTCTCAAAAAACCACAGGTAGAGATGCTGACTGATAAAAGGCCAATGTGTAGCTCAGTTTACAGAGACATATTTAAAGGACACAAATAGAATATTTCACTTGATATCATCTTATTAACGCAATTCCACTCAGAACATTTTGGCATAAGAGGCCTTTGCCAGATGGAAGATAAAACTCCACTTTTATGGATATTTTAAGGAAGAAAACATTTGGTTCACATCAGTTCTAAATGAATAATATTTATTGCCCTAATGATTTATATTTTATGGGCAGGATAACAAAAAGCAATGTCAATTACTTAGTATTGTAACAAGGTTTTAAAAAAAACAACTGATAACATCAAGTCATTTTAAATGATTGAGTGCTTTACAGCTTTACTCTAATAACCAAAAGAAATGGGTTTTTTACATAATAAAAATAAACAAACAGTGACCGGACTTGGGCTGTATTTAAAGATTCTGTCATTTTGTTTCTACAAATCGTCTGGCACAACCTTTCTTTGGGAATTACAAACATATTAAGCAGACACATTTATTCTTTGGCATGGATCATCATGTACAGGAAACCAGGACTGAGGAGTTTTGTGTTGCTTCTTGCAGGGTACCAAGAACTGTGGACCAGATCCTACCATCCTTACTCCCACAAGTAGTTCTGCAGAAATCAGTGAGTACTCATATGAATAAGGCTTGCAGGATTGGATCGTATACTTTCCTAAAGATAATCAAGCCTGATCCAGAGAGGTTCTGAGCACCCTCAGCTCCCATTGGAACCACTCCTTTGCTTAGGTTGTCTGGATTGGGTGTTATTAATGGGATAATGTTTATTTCATAATGGTCCTTACAGCTGCTGCTTGTCGTTGTTAATTTCACTGCAAGCTGGAAAACGTGAAGCATAAAAATGTACAACCAATCCAAAATTAGAGCCCCGATCCTGTAGTGGGCAGACTCCTGTGACTGCAGAATCCCCTTGACTTCAGTGGGAACTCCGCCTGGATGCAGGGATCTATCCGCTTGGAACTTGTGGTAGGATTAGGGCAGTTTCTCTTTATTTTCCTAAACAGAACTCAATGCAGCTTCAGTCCTATGCTCCTCTTGAAAAAAGCATTCAGTGGAAGTTTTATAAAAATCCAGGACAGGAAGTGAACATATTTTTAACCTCAAAAGGAGTTGTGGAAAAGGGGAAATTATCTGTCTTACTTATATGCACCTGCCCCCTTACCATATTATCTGAGCACCTCTCTGTCTTTGATATAATTATCCTCCCAACATCTCTGTGAGTCAGGGAAGTGTTATTATTTCCATCAGTAGCACAGACTTTAAACTAAGAACTGTGTAGAACTGAGGCACAGAATGACTACATGACTTGGCCCAGTGTCACACATGACGTCTGTGTGAGAGTAGATAATTGAACTGAGGTCTCCCAGATCAGAACCCTAACCACTGGACCATCCTTTCTGTCGACAAGTAACCATAGCAGGATTCTATTTCTAAGCAGGTGCTGCACTGCTAACTTGGGATCCAGGTCTGCATCCAGACAGTCAAACCTGCCAAAATTTGCCTGGGTTTTAGATCATGCATTTGACTTGAGCCCATCTGTAGCTCTTCACACACACATAAAAAGAATGAAAAATCTCCAACATTTGGGAGAAGAATATGAAGACTCATTCCCCAAGGATGGGGAGTTTGGGAGAAGACCACATGCCTTTGGTCCATAAGGGAAGGGAGCATCAGGCAAGGCACATGTGTCTTAATTTTAAGGGAGCCTCGGCAATACAACTAGAAAGGATGTTCCTTATGGCTTTCTAGAAGTCACATGACAGAATCTGCTCTCATGAGATCTCCAGTCCAATTCTGTAGTGTCAACAAGCCTGATGAACCCACTCAACCCAGACAAGTTATACCAGTTGAATGTGGATTGAAAGGGTTTGGTGCTTTAGATATGTTTTGCACAAGCATGCAAATGTTTGGATGTTCTTCAGTACTTAATCTGGACTCCAACCTTTTCAGAGGCTCACCTATTACTGCCACTAGCTCCCTTTGGATGGGCATATTAACTTCTCTCAGGAGCGGTGCTGTGTGCATCCCTCTTTCGAAGGAGGCAGAACTGTATAATGTTTATCATTTGAAGGTTAGAGGGAAAGCAAGAGGCAAAGGGGATCTCAGTGGACTCCTCCTGAACACTGGTTATGTTAAGGTTCACTTCAAACAACATCGCATTTATTATGACATGTTCCATGGGACCTAATATTGATTTTCAAATAATTTGGAATGCTATTTTATAAACAACTATTGGCACTTGGAAGAGTTGTTTTTGGAAGCTCTTATGTGTACAGTAAGGCCTTATTTCTCCACAGTTTGAAGTGCGGCACATCTTTAAAAAAATAATGTTCAGAAAACATCTGCTATCAATTAGGGAGTAACACATTAAGTCATATTAAAGTGCACTCTTATTAGAGTTTCAGTAATAAAAAAATGTGTTTCTATTTGAATCATATGTTCTTTAACACATCTGCCAGCCCTCTGAAACTTGCAAATATTTCTCAATAAAAACACCTTCGCAACCTTATACAATTTTAGCAAAATATGTCTAGTCTTTCTTTTTTCCTTTTTTTTCCCAAACCTCACTTATCGCATGCGTTGAGTTCAGTTAGTGCTCATAAAAGTTAAGGGATGGGTAACTGGGGCTTAAGAATAATGAAGGCAAACAATCTATACACTTCTGCCAAAGCCCATCAGCAGAGCTGTTCAGGAAATGAGCTTTATTTCCATGGAAACTTTTGATGAAAATGGGGGGCGGAACAGGGGGAATCTTGCCCAATTTCTCCACAGAGAAGTTTGACTTTTCAGCAAAATATCAAAAATCAAAATATTTTGCATGGAAAAACTAAATATTTCTGTTTGGAAATGCTGCTGTAGTGAGTGCCTCTTGGGAGTTGTAGTTCAGATGCTTCATGTTTCCTTTCTCTTCTAGGCTGGGCCAACATCTCCCATGATTCATCATGTTCTCCCCTAATGGTGAGTGGAGGAAATTGTGTCATGGGAGTCTTCAGTTGTGGTGTATCATGGGCATGTAGCTTACGCATCATGTTTTTGTTAAGCTGGTGCAACTTCTCTGTGTAAACAAGCCCTATTCAAACACTGCACAGGTAGAGCAGATCTGAATGACTACGTTTTTAGTAGAGCTGACTGGGGAAAAAAAGGATTTTATTTTCAAGAATTTTTTATTTCATTTTATTTTAAAATTCCAATATTTTACTGTCAGTTTTTCAACAAAAAGTTAACCCCACTAAATTATAAGTTTTGAAAACCCAGAAATTCTTTACAAAGCAATTTTCAGTTTTCCATCAAAAATTCAACCAAAATGAAAAATGTGTGATTTGTTTTGTTATGCATAAGTAGCCCCTTTTCAACTTTTTTTTTACACTAGCTCTAGATTTTCATGGCAGTTTTTATGCTCTTTTCCTTACCCTAGCTAGACCTTCCCAGGTAATCTGGTATATATCACTCATGTATATCACCTTTATCGTCAGTCCTTCATCCCTCAAATAGATGGCGCCGATCACAACACATCTTCTATTCTTTTCTTATCCTGGCCTTCCTTCTTCATGTGCAGCCATGCCTTTTCACAATATATATATAGTTCTCCATTATTCTACATATTGTAGGGAAAGACTGATCCAGCAGGTTGTTCTACAATCATGCCACACAAATGGCAAGACTCTATATTAATCTACTCTCCTAAGGAAACTCCGTCCACAACCATACACCCTAACCTTCCAGACGTGCTGGAAAGACCAATTACTTCAGCAGGCCTTTTGAAAAGATGATGAATGAATTAGGCCAGGGGGCAGAGTAGGGATTCATTACCATCATAGTGCTATTCATAACTGTTTTAAGGTTGAACCAGCTCGAAAGGTAAATAATGCTGCACTTCCTCTACTATTGGTATTGACCACGTACCATATGTGGTTTTATGCAGATCACTAAAGTCAGGTGGTGGGGAAAGCTGTAGCTAACGAAAACATTGAGGCACAATGCACCAAAAGTTGGTAGGAGGGGGAAAATCCAGGAATAATTAGGTAGGAGCTATATAACCAGGATTTAAAATCCATCAATTGCAATTTAGCTTATGGAAATGAGGGTTGAGTCAACTTGATCACAGTCTATAAGTATGTACACAAGGAGAAGATGGCTGATACTTGGTGTCTCTTTAATGTAGTGAACAAAGGCATAACAAGATCCTGGGGCTGGAAATTGAAGCTAGAAAAATTCAAACTGGAGGTAAGGTGCACATTTTTAACAGTAAGATGAATTAATGATTGGAACAGCTTACCAAGAGAGGTGATGGATTCTCCATCACTTGAAGTCTTATATCAAGATTCGGTGTCTTTCTAAAAGATAGGCTTTAGTTCTGCCACAAATAGTGGACTCCATGCATGAATTACTGGGTGAAATTCAACGGCTTGTAGGATGCAGGAGATCAGACTAGATGATCATAGTGGTCTCCTCTGGCCTTAAAGACTGATTCTATACATAAAACTATACAAGCAAAGTTCTGTAGGCAACATGTTGGGATAGGGATGGAGGCATTTGATCAAAGCAGTTGTGAATAAAAATTAGCTTCTTTAGATTCGACCATAATTTCCTCAAAGAGTAATTTGAAGTCTTTAGATCTTATCCTGCCTATGTTATGCTTTAAAGATCCAACAAAATTTACCAGGTAGTCCAACAATTTTGTGTGTATATATAATTTGCCTAATATGCATGAATGTATATCTATATATGTTGGCTATAGGTATAGATATAATAATATACTGTACAGTGTTTATACAGATATAATATTCTCTGCCTCTCTCCCTAGTGTAACTTCAGAGTTATTACATGCTAATTTTGTATTACTGTAGTTTTTTTAGGTAACAAAGTTTAAGTTTTAGAGAACAAATATCTCAGATTTTGTTTATGTAGCTGTCGACTCCATAAATCGTAACTGATAAATTGCACACCATGGAACTAAAAGGTTCCTATTGTTGCAGATTAACTGGTAATTACATTTAACAGAACTGAAAGGAATTACCGTTTAACTTGCTCACTGGCTTTGAAAGACGCAATTAACTAGATTTAGAACTAGACTATTCAAAATATTATAGTATGTCCTGTAGGAAGCAATCCTGCATCGATGGGAAGCTGGCCTGGCTGATCTACTTTAATTAGAGGCCAGATTTGGGCCCCCATCTCAGCCCCTATAGGCTCCTCTGGTCAAATATAGAAGCAATACAAGCGCCTAGTGCAGGAAGTACACAGTGCCTGCAGAAGCAGCCCTACCTTGCCCAATCTGCATCCATCATACCCCGGCATGAGGGGTTTGCCAGGTGTTATAGGTATAGCGCTGAGTGTTACAGCCATTCTGGGCTGTGGAGCAGCCTAAAAACAGCTTTAAAGAAGTTGTCATAAGTAAGAGCAGCCCCTAAGTTATGCTGGAGACCACCCTGGCTCTCAGTGCAGGCAGAATGTGACTGGTGCAAAGGTGGCTTAAAGCCTCTTCGCTTGATCTGTACTGCATCTCTCAGAGAGCAGCACAGAATCTAGCCCTGGTCTTTTCCATCTCTTACTTGTCTGAGTCTAGGAACTAAAACCCTGTAATTACAGTGCTTATTCCATTCGATTTCCTGCCCCTTCATGGTGCCACCGGTCAACAGCTACCATATAACTAGAAAATATTTACCTGCTATCTGAGCCATCTAGGTTACAGCATTGCCATGTGTTCGGTTCATGCCCATCATTCATTTTTTAGCCACAGAGTCTATCGGAGTTTTGACCCTTTAAAAAAGAATTCTCCTCCTCCTGTTTGGTAGGTCAGCAGTGCTAATGGGAAACCCCATTTGCCCCCAGCTAGCAGAGCTCCATTAGTCCTACTTTTTTGTGTGGATCAAAATGAGAGAGAAAAAAAGGGAAAATTGTTCCTCAGCCATAGACTGTACATCTTTTCACTTTCCTTACTGTGCTGTTGTGAATCTTACCCATTTTGTTGCACCTTAGGGTCCAATTCAATGACTAAAATTGATTTTTTGGTACTTCAGTGGCCACGTGTGGAAACTGGAAGTATTATTTTTTATTGAATATGAGCCTTAGAGTGCTAGCTCACAAGCTCTCTTCAATACTTTATAATAAATTGATACCAACATTTCCAAGCTCTCCATAACTTCATTATTCCAAGTCTCTTTGGGACACTATAGTCTCTTATCCAGAGTCTTTCATGGACAGTGAATTTCACATCTGCTGCTAGATTCCAGGGTATGTGTGTGTGTGTGTGTGTGTGTTCGTTCATGCACATAGTCCGTGGTGCATTTGTGTGAGTCTCTGTACCTCTGGCTGTGTATTTGGAGACAAATATTACACTGAGATGCAAATCACAGCAGCCATATAAAGGTGTCTTTACCATTAGAGCTGTACAAACACTTCCATGTTTGGGGGGAAACTGGGTCCATTAATCCTGAATAAGAATCTGTTTGCAGACCCAGAGGTTGGAAAAGTTTCCAGTTGAATGAAACCAGTTTTCTTGTGTAGAAATTGCATTGCAAACTCACAGCAGGCAAGATTCAGATCCTCATAGGTTGCTGAAACCATAAATAGGATTAATCCCCAAAGCTAGCACCTTATCCTCCTCCAAGTGACCCCACAAAACTCACCTATGCCATAATCCATATAGCAAACTGAAAGCTGAGAACAGCTAGGCAGGTAACATGTTATGATCACTGCTCATGATGCACTGATTATTGTGCACATCCTATTCTTGGTGCTACCCCTGCATCCCCCATTTCCCCAGCTGGCGTTTCTCATTCACCTGTCACATCATGTCTTTTTAGATTGTATGCCCTTTGTACAGCACTTAGCACAATGGGGCCCTGAACTGTTTGCCCTTTAGTGACTACTGCAATATAAATGTCAAATCATAATGACAATTAATAGCTGTTTTGGAAAATATCACCATGGGGTGGTTGAGCCAAGAGACAGAAGTCTCTCCTGTTGAATAGGAATTTAGCAAAACTCATGCACTCAGGGTAGGGTGACCAGATGTCCCGATTTTATAGGGACAGTCCTGGTTTGGGGGTCTTTTTCTTATATAGGCTCCTATTACCCCCCACCCCATGTCCCGATTTTTCACATTTGCTATCTGGTCATCCTAACACAGGGGGACTGAATCCTGGGTGTCCCATATGAGTGCTCTAACCACCAGGCTACATCCCATGCTTGCTCTTGCTCTCTGGCTCCATGATTATTTCAGTATTTATCCATATTGGAACAAGTTCAACAGGTGAGACTGAGGCAGCCCCACATCAGAATGCCCCATAGTCCAGGGTTAGTGCTCTCTCCTGAGAGGTGGTAGATCCCTGTTCAAATCCTTTCTCCCCCTCAGGTGGATAGGGGACATGAGCTTGGGGTGTCTCACATCCCAGATAAGTACCCTACCCACTGGGCTAAAAGTTAGGAGAGAGCTCTGCCCATGTGGTTTCTTGCAAAAACAGCCCAGGTACCCAACCCCAAGAGAGGGCTTGCTGCTGAGAATCCCAAGTGGAAGGAGGTGCCTCCCTGTAGCCTGGATTTACGCACCTATCTCAGAGAGGGGTGGGGCTCAGCACATACACCTCAGCTTGGCTTCTCCCATTGGCTAGCTTAGGCAGGGAGCTGCCTAGCATGCTGGCTTTTGTGAATCCCATTCTAAAGTGCCTTTCTCTCCCCATTCATTATATAGGAGCCTAGGTGCCAAACTCAAGATTTGTGAATCCAAGTGATTTTCTAGGGGCCTAAAAGTTAGGCGTGGTGTAGCTCAGTGTCACCAGGCCTACAATCCTTTGGGAATCTAGCCCAGGATCACCAGCTAGGCCACCACCTGCCACGAGCTAGGGCAATGGGTTTTTTCCCCCATATTTATTTAACATGTCTCATCACAGGAAGCACAACTTAAATGATTTCTGATGACCTTATTGATCACATGGGATAAGCTTTAGCCACTCAGGGACACTGGAGAAATACCATGTGACTGTTCTCGTGTAACCTCACCAAAAACGTCCAGCTTGAGCTAACTACAGCCTCAGCATGTTCACTGATAACTAGAGAGAGCAAAAAAAGTACATAGCAGGCTTCCTCAAAGAGTTCACAGACACAAAAGGCCAGAACCTCCACTGGTGTAAGTCAGCAGAGTTCCACAATGAAATGACAGTGGTCCACAGCCACTGAGGATTTGGATCACAGAATTCTAGCGAACCATAACTGAGTTTGCAGGCAGGGATCCAATGTGAACAAAGGCAGACACTGAATACTGTGACTCTAGCATCTCACGCAGCTCCTCGTGCAGACTGCTGTACATATCTGTAGTGAGGGAGTACAAAAAACTCAGGACTTGCATTACTTTGATAGTTGAGATCAGACTGAAAATATATTCCATATTCAGTCCCTCTGTTATAATTAAATGTACTTTCTTGTCTTTAACTGCTTCATCCTGCAGTCCTTGATGGAAAGTCATTACTAAATGTTAGTTCTGGTGCTGCAAGCTTCTGTCTAAAACTAAGTACTGCATAGAGTCTCAGTTAGACAGTTATCAAATGCAGGTTATAATCATTTTGGACCTGATTTTCAGAAGTGCTGAGTGACCAAAACTCCTCTTGAAGTCAGTGGGCTCTATCTACAGGGGCTCAGTACCTCTGAAGATCAGGCCTGTGTTAATGATTTAGAATTTTTAAAGATGAAGCCATAGAAGCCGTGATTACTGGGGCAAGGGGAAATCTCCTGCAAGTATTAGTCTTATAGTAAGACGTGCCAAAGGTTACTATGGCACTTGTGATGTGGAACCATGATGAAATACTATGGGAAAAGCAAGTCCCACAGCTACAATGTATGCACTTGGTGGTCATGGCTATGCACCGCTTGTGATCAATGGGTGTAAAGTCAGGGTCAGGGCTGCAGTGGCAAGAGATGCTGGTGCTTTGCAATCTAGCAGGGCCCCAACCAAGGGGCTGAATTTCCACGATTCATTTATCATAAACCAGCAATTTGCAAATGTTAGCACTTTTCCCACACATCATGAGCCCTGACTGACTTTAATAAAAGAGAGAGCGAAGAAAACCTATATAATTAACTAAAGTTCTTGGAATTGCTTTAATTGGGAAAGTGTTACCTTTTCGTAAGTAATTGCCGTACAGATTTTCATTTAGTTTCCAGGTTCTGTTGTTTTACATCAGTTTTACATTAGTTAATTAGCCAGTTGACTGTTAGTTGGTGGGTTTTTTTTTTTTTTTTTTTTTCCTCTCTTATCCCTATTGTTGCACGGAGATGATTTTCCAGTTTGCTTGACTCTGATGGTCATTAAAACTTGAACACCTGCATTCATTTGGCTAGTGCATTGCTTTTAAGCTTGGATGCCTCAAAGGGGAAGGGACGGCACAATGTATAAGCAGGGCTTGAAAGAATAAGAGAGAGACTAAAGAGTACACAATTCCACAGACACTCATAAGGTAAGTTTGCTTAAGTAACTAATATATCCTGATTCCTAACTCACCCAAGCCAAAACAGCAAATCCAAATGCCACAGAACTTCGAGGAAGTTTGGATCTGATTCATCTTTAGTGTTGGAAGTGACTGGAAAGCGACTCCCGCCTGAGCTCCTGCTTTTCCAGCAGGAGCTGAATGCTAGCGCTTCCCCTGCTTTAAAAAAAAAAAGCAACTTTTTTGCTTGAATAAGAAAGAAGTGATGCACAGAGATGTGTGGTGCCAAGACTGAATGAAATATAAGGATAAAAGAAAGAATAATAGGAAAGAAGGAAAAATAAGAACTGGCCTCTTAGATAAGAGCAAGCGTAGCATCATTTTAATCTCTCAGATTAGTGGTCTTTCAAGCCTGGTGTCTTGGCTCCAGACAGTACCAGAAGCTTCAGAGGAAGGTGTAAAATCCCCAAAGGAGAGGCACTGTATAATTGTCCAGTATGAAAAGTTTTTTCCTAACTCCTATCAGTGAGTGATTGGCTTCTGCTGTAAAACACAAGGCTTCAGTTCGCTTATAATTGTTTATTCCACTTAGTCCAACTGTGGATGTCCTCATTATCCATATGAATGCCTACGCCTTTGTCTAATCCTAATCTGCCTGTTTTGCTTGGCCGTACTGTGCAGCTCTTGTTACTGCTTCACCACACAGGATCACCCATCTCCTCTTCACCTCTCCCCTAATTTAGCATCCCCATCTCAGTCATCCTGGGCTACAGCATTACAGAAGTTGCCCTGCTTTTCCTTTCCCATTTTAATACCACTATCCAATGCTAAGACACATTGCTACCAAGCACTAAAAAGCCATTTTTTTTTTATTCACAGGTGTGACACCAATAACATCTATCAGAGGGCAGGTGAATCGAAAAAGCTTAAAATGTCAGATCTATCTATTATATCCTAATAGGAACCTTCTAAAATATAAGGCTATAGTGCCATCTTGGGATTGTGGTGACATCAAACCTATGCCCCACTCCTATGGTTTATGATGTCACCAAAAGCCCTTGATGGCATTACAGCCTTGTAAGTCACAATTTCACATCATCTATTCAATACATCACTCATCAAGCTGTTCAGAACAACCTAGGTTTAATACTCTTAACATTTTACAGGTGGCAGGCAGAGAAAAGCTGACCTTTAGCAAAGAGATGAACCCTTTAAAGATGGTGTAGCCAGGGACTGCATAGTGTTCTTTATTTCCCTATGCAGAGAGTAAACTGATGCTCTAGTCTGAAAAACTTAATTTGAATTAAGAGAGGAACAAAACAAGAAAGAACAAAAGTAAAGTCTTCCCAAGAGAGCACATGGTGTGTTCATCTTCTCTGAGTGCAGAAGGAGTCTGCCATATAAGTCTGCACTAAGCGGAAACATAAGCTGGCTGCCTGTATCAGCACACAGCAAGGTCCTTAGAGAATTAAAGCTACTGAACACACAAAAAAGAAACAAAGACCTAACAGTTACCTTGCTACGTACACCATGGATAGCACATAGGCTAGTAATATGGGGCAGAGGTGATCATCTTTAATCCAACCAAGTTTTAATAGGAACTAAATGACAGCCATTCAATGGCTTATACGGTAGTCATGGTGGATATCAGCCTGGTTCCCAGTGGACATATGTCCCAATCACCAGAAAACCCCATCTCTCTTCAGTGCTGTCAATTTGTCACCTTTCACCAGCACTAGATTCCAGTATTGTCAACCCCAAGAACTAAAAATTCTTGAGTTAGGCCCCAAAAAATCATGAGATTGGCTTAAAAACCTTAGACAAAAGTGTTCCTCTGCAACCATGAGGGCTAGAAACTTACTTTTCTTTAAGCAAAAGCCAAGCTTCTCACATCATTACTTGACTCCAGGAGCTGGGGCTGTAAGAAAAACACCAGCTACCCCAAACTTCGAGATAAAAAGTCCCAAGAATTAGCAGCACTGAAACTCACTTTTAAACAACAGACGCCACTGTTGTTTTGCAGCCAAGCTTCTCTTCAAGTATTATGTGCGTGTAGCTAATTGTGCTTATCACATGATAATGTACCACGGTCTGTCTTACAATACAATGGCGGCCCTCATTTCCAGTTCAAACAATGGCCCGAGGTGGTGCCGAATGCGAAATGAATCCCTATCGTGCTGTAGCTGAGCAATGCATATCTCTTAGTGCATTTTGTTCCCTTTAACGCATTTCTTTTTTCATGACCTGCTACTAAAATCTCTTTGCTAAGGGTTTTGGCGTCATCTACGCCACACAAGAAAAGTGTCTGTTAACACATTTAGGTCCTGGTTTTAATTTCTACAGTATTCCCTTTAATAACAATGTCTAATTAAAACATCTGTTAAAAAGTCTGTAACATAATTCTACTGAATTCTCCCTGTAAAGTTAATATTTAAATTGCAGCCATTTAACGGGCTTCCTAATTAGGCTGTTTTTTAAAACAAAAACATTACACAAATTAAAATCAAGCCCAGTTTTTTTATTATTATTATTATAACACACACTGTGGTCAAAAGAAGGCAGGCAGTATATGGTGGAATGTGAAGGGGGGAAAAAACAGCAGTCAGTGATGGAAATGCTAAAGTGCATGATAAGAGTGGATGTATCAAAGGGTAAGGAGCCTTTGGCAAATGATAAATTCTTTCTGGCCCTTTAAATAAATTGTTTCAAAGTGAATCCCTGGAAATAGCATCTGCTTGGTGGTTTTCCCCCCAGCCCCTGCTTTGGACCCTGTTCAGTCCTGAAGGGGAAGAAAAATTGTCTGGCTTCCCCATTGCAGAAGCCTTGAGAAATTGTTTTACAGGGTTTTTTGCTGCTGTACATGCTTGTCCACAGCACAGAAGCCTGGATAGATTTGTTCCTGGGCCCAGGTCCTTTACAAGTTTATTAATAATACTTAGCATTTCTTCTATAGCACTTTGCACATGTTAAGTAATGAATTCTCACCATTCTCCTTTGAAGTAGGTAAATGTGATTTACCCCATTTTACAAGAGGTGTGGTGAGGGGAAAGCAAGATAGAAAGGAGAAGACTTTTATTTTCAAACACGGCCTTCTGCAGTTCTGGGTGCCCAACTTGAAACAATTCGGGCTCATTTTTCAGAGGTGCAGAGGCCCCCACAATTCCACATGTTCCCCAGCCTAGAGAGCGGAAATCCTCCTGAATTTTTAAAGCTTGATCCCCTCCACCTTCCCCTCTTCCAACATGGCAGAATACGTGCTGCTGTGGCATGCTTATACTGGTTTATCACTTTGTCTGCATGAGTTCTGCTTCCAATCTAAATTGTGCTCTCATGTGGACATGTGCAAAGTCCCAGTAACTTCAGTAGGATGGGCGGGGTGGGGGGAAGCTTGTAAGAGCAGGAAATGGCACAAATGATTTGAACTATTACGAGCAGACAATGCTGTAGGTTGAAAGTAGAGCAGGGTGGGAACAGGATTGTCCATTTCATGGGAAAATCCCTAATTTTGAAGTTTTTTCCATTACCAAATGGAACGAAAACAAAACAATTCTAAATTTCCTGTTAAATGAAATTGTGAGGGGGGGGAATTGTTTTGGGTTGGTCAAGAAATATCATATTCATAAAATTGAAATGTCTTATTCTGATTTTCATTTTTTAAATATTTTTGAATTTTACTATAATAAAAAAGAAATTTCAAAATTAAATGAAAAACCGAACCCCCCCATTCCAAAAACATTGAAATGGAATATTTTAACCTGATCAAAATGCTATTTTTTTCATTCCCCCACTACATGAAATATTGTCAAAATCAGCACATTTCCATGAAATGTTTTGCTTTCAATGAATGGGCATTGTCCAGCAGAAAATGTTTCCATTGCAAAGTTTCTGACCAGCTCCAGTGGAAAGGAAGGCTTGCAGTCCTGCAGCCTAAGCTGTGATCCTGAAATCAGATCTATGCAGATGGAGCCATATTCCTGGATAGTACCCTATTTTAGGGTTACCATATTTCAGCAAGCAAAAAAGAGGATGGAATGAGCCCCGCCCTAGCCCTGCCCCCATCCTGCACTAGCCCCGCCCCTGCCCCTTCCACTCCCTCCAACTTCCCGCCCCCCTCAGAACACCCAACCCTCCCCCCGCTCCTTGTCCCCTGACTGCCCCCTCCTGAGACCCTTCCCCATCCTAACTGGCCCCCTAGGACCGTACCCCCTACCTGTCCCCTGACTTCCCCAACCCTTATCCACACCCCCATCCCCAGACAGACCCCCGGGACTCCCACGCCCCATCCAAGCACTCCCCATCCCCAGACAGACCCCCGGGACTCCCACGCCCCATCCAAGCACGCCCCATCCCCAGACAGCCCCCCCCAGAACTCTCGACCCATCTAAACCCCTCTGCTCCCTGCCCCCTGACAGCCCCCACCCAGAACTCCCAAACACCCCCCCCCCGCTCCTTGTCCCCTGACTACCCCTCCTGGGACCCCTGCTCCTAACTGCCCTCCAGAACCCCACCCCCTACCTAAGCCTCCCTGTTCCTTGTACCCTAACTGCCCCCTCCTGAGACCCTAGCCCCTACCTGTACCCTGACTGCCCAAAACCTTATCCACACACACCCCAGAAAGCCCCCCCCCCGCTCCCTGTCTCTTGACTGCCCCCTCCTGAACCTCCCTGCCCCTTCTCCGACCCTCTGGCCCCCTTTCCTTGCTGCTCAGAACAGCGTGTGCTGGGGAGGAGGAGCGGGGGAGGAGCTCCAGACTGCCAGAGGCTGGATGCGAAGGGCCAGCCGCCAATCTGCGAATGCAGGGAGGGAGGGAGTGCTCTCAGCTGCAGGGGGAAGGAGGGACTCTCTCTGGCTGTCGGAGCCCCATGTTAGTGGCACCATCCGGTCAGCTGCCCTGTTAGCCGTGCGCGCTGTGCATGGGGGGGAAGTCTGGACATTTACAAATTCCCCCTGGATGCTATTTTTAACTCAAAAAGCCGGACATGTCTGGGGAAATCCGGACGAATGGTAACCCCTACCCTATTTACTTCTCTGAACCTCTGTATAGGCACATAGGTCCAGTCCTGTGGATCCAATTGCAGGGTTCAGGGCCTTATAGCTTGATCTTGCATACTGAACACTCTGGTCTTGACCTAGCAAAGCACTTAAGCACATGAGTAGTCCCACAATAACAACTAATAATATGTAGTGTAACAGAGCCATAATTCTTGAGGATTGAAGGAACACAGTCTTTGGCCTTGTGTCGGCATTTGGGAGTCTGAAGGGAGTGAATGTGGAGAACAGGCTCAAACAGCTAGCTGTGCATAACTTTATGTCCTTATATCCTACCTTTGTCCTCTCTTAACCATCAACAGATATTTGAAGGGTGTAAGCAGGGCCGGCTCTGGCTTTTTTGCCACCCCAGGCAAAAAAGCCTCCCGCCGTCCCCCTGCGGGGAGTGCGGCAGGGGAGGGCGCCGAGCCCGGACGCGGGCCCACTCTCCCCGTCTGGCTGGAGCACTGGGGAGGAGGGCGGAGAGCCGGCCGGGGCTCCGCTCTCCCCGGCGGCCAGAGCGCCGCGGGGAGGGCGGCGAGCCCAGTCGCGGCCCCGCTCTCGGGCCGGAGCGCCGCGCCATCCCCCTCCAGGTGTCGCCCCAAGCACATGCTTGGTGGGCTGGTGCCTGGAGCCCGCCCTGGGTGTAAGCCCCAAGGAATTATTTGGGTGCTACAAAGAGTTGTAAATAGAAGCAATGGGGCAAAACTACAGACCCTATCCTGCAGCCCTTACTCATCCTGTAAATAATCTTTCCTCATGAGAGTAGTTCCATTGCAGTCAATGGATCTATTTATGTGGGTAAAGGCTACTAATGGGAGTGAGGATTGCAGGACGGGGCCCGTAAAGAAAAACAGACTGAATAATCAAGAAAATCTTCCTGACAGTGAGACCCATTAAACTGTGAAAGAATCTCCCAAGGAAAGTGAATATCTTAGCACTTAGGAATACATAAAGCTTGATGGGACAAAACCTGTAGAAAATGTACTGTAAGGAATAGTCTAACACCAACAGAAGGATAGACTGATACATAATAATAGGACTTCAAATCTTCTATACTGATACAAACCCATTTTGTTTGTGTGCTAGTATTTCAATAGAGATGTACAGAAACTATAGTATGAACATTACCTATACACACGACATGTGGCTGGCAACTGGATTTGTTTGTTTATACCTTCCTCTTACTTCAAACAAGCCAGCCCAAAACCAGGAAATTCAATGGTACAAAAACAGCAACAAAAATGTTTACAAACCCAGTTTAAAAATGCATTCAGATTCTTGGGAAAAGTTCTGGTTTTATTCCAATTCATTCACCCTCTCTTACTTTAAGAACAACCTGAAATGAGCTCAAAACCAAACATCAGATTTTTGTTTGGATTCAGATCCAGACTTGGCAACTCGCTCCCCTTCTTATAATGGACCAAAGCAAAACCCCAAAATTTACAATCCCTGCTCTACCCTTTTTAATTAATCCTCCAAGATCGGGCTCTATCTGCAAAGAAGGCCAGGAAGTGATGGCCATTCATTTGTAGTGAGTTTTCTGGCAAACGCTCCAGATAACCAAGACTCTGATAAAGGCAGCTCTGGAAATGATCTGTAGGAAACTTTGCTGGGGAAGTTGTGCTTTGAGATAGGGAGGGAGCATGGTCAGTGAATTTTCAGCATGTTTAAAGCATTGAGAAATAAAGTTGTCTTGGAACAAGTCCCAGAGAGACTGTCCAGTTATTGGTGGGGGAAGGAGGGTTCAATAGTTTAGTATGGCATTACGCATTTGTGGAGTGGAAATTACAGTTCAGCGTGTGGGCACACTTGATTGGACAAGCTTTCAGTTGATGGGTTCTTCTGTTCAATTACTACTAAAATTCATCAAATGGAACAGAGCGGTTTTAATGCCAGTAATTGTTGTACAAAATGCTCTGTAATTGGTCTTACAAATGAAGCTGAAGAGCAAGATCAAACTCCATTGAAAATGAATCTGTCTTTCCACTGAGGAGTTCAAGAGTTGGTTCTAAAATCCATTTCACGGGAAAGTGTTTAGCCCATTCTAATTCTGGTTTGTTTTGTGTAACTCCTTTTATTTGCTTCTTTTGGCCTACCATATGCAAATGAACAACTAACTCTTGAGACTAAGTTCCATGTACTCCCTTTGCTGATAAGTCTAAAAGTGGTAGAATTGTAGATTGCTAACAGGGGGCAAACATCATGAGTGCCTTACAGTGCATTCGGAGTAATTACCCAAAATCTGGATTCTTATCCAAATTATCATTAGGCTTAAAGAGGGTAAGCATAAAGGCCAGAAAGGCATCTATAGACATAGATATAAAAACAGTGGCTCCACAGATGTCCTTGGCTGTGGAATAGCCAATAGGAGTTTGACATTAATTGGAAATATTCATAATTACAGCTGCAGCCAAAATGGAACCGCATACTGAAGTACATTTTTGTGTGCCAACCTGTTGTGATCTCTAAAAATCTGGCCCTGAATAAGTTAGAGATAAAGGACAAATACTAGACTTGGGGCTTAATGTTATTAGGGGCTTAAAGCATCTAAGCACCTACATAAAAGTGACCTGATTTTTCAGCAGCAAACACTGCTCAGCTCAATTGAAGCTGATGTGCTCAGCTCCTCTGAAAATCAGGCTGCTTTTACATAGGAGCCTAAGAGTGGGTTTTGGTGCCTAGTTGGAGGCGCCAGAGTCTGAAAATCGGAGCCAGAAATCAGTAGGCTGAATATGCATGTCGTTGCTTTTCCCTCTCTTAAGAAAGATTTTTCAACGTGCACGTGTTGCCTTTTGAAACCATTTCACTTAAGCCATAGATCAAGAGACTCTGCAGTCTAGTAGCTATGATCTGCTCCTTGCTCTCAGTGGAGGTAAGTGAGTGGTTGTTCTCAGTTATGTGCCTGCCCTGCAAGTTCTTTTCTCTGCAATTTCAGTATAAGCCCAGCTGCAGCTTTATACATTTTAGCAGCCAGATAGCCAATACACACATTCTAAAGGGAAAGTTCAAAATGAAACTCAGCCTCAGCACTCCTCTCTGCTCTGTCTTTAGGTACTTATAGAGCCCCGTTACCTTAATATTTGAGCACCTCACAAACCCTGTGAGGTAGGGAAGTGTTATTATCCCCATTTTACAGAAGGGGAGTTGAGGCACAGAGAGGCTTGGGTGAAGTTGCAGCAGGAAGGAAGGTGCTGCCCTGCTCTGCTGCCATCTGCAGCCACAGCGCTGCCTCTGCCTTTGCCCCCCTACTACGCCGTGGAGCCGTTGCTGGTCAAGCTGCTCGGGACTGGGAGCCTGCCTCCTGATCTGCTGTGCAGAGTGGCAGAACTGGGCGCTGTCTCACGGGAAGTCTGGGGAAGAACAGGGAATTGAATCCAGGTACCCCAAGTCGCTGGCTAGCACCCTAATCACTGGACTCCCCTTCCTCCCCTCTAGCCTATGCACCCCCTACTGGGCAAGCAGGGTGCTGCCTGTGTTCTCCATATAGAGCTACTATGGAGCATGAGGATTTGAATTTCACCCACACAGAGAAGTAAATAAAAGGGGAAACCTAAGCTCTCTTAGAAACATGGGGGAAGTGTTGCTTGTCAACTACAGAGGGACAACAGAAGCCCATTCGAACAGATGATCATAAATAGGCATGCGAGCAAAACCAGTATTAGAGAGCTAAAGTGAAGCCTGTGCTAACAGCCATCTGCTAGCTACAATCAGCCAGACAATAAAATCTTACCAGTGGCCAGAGTTTTTCCATGTTAATTGAACTGTGTAATGTTTCTGTTGGTTATAACTAGGGCTGGTCAAAAATTATCCATCAAAACTGTTTTTCTTCCCAGATGGACTACATCTTTCATAATGCACCTGCCTTCTCTCACCATGAGACCATGGTGGATTATGGGAGATGTAGTCCAATTGAGGAGTCCAGCCTATAGAAGAGAATGGGAACATTAGGGCACCACAGCAGCATTTCTGAATCAAAATATTTCAGTAGTCAGACTTTTTTTTCCAGTTTTGAGCCAAAATATTTCAGTATTTTAATTTCCTCTGAAAAATTTAAATTTTGCATGGAAAATTTAGCTAACACTTTTTTCCCACTGTCATCAATTCTCTGCAGAAGAAAAATGTCATTTCCTGACCAGCTCTAGTTATGACAGCCAGCGGTTTGCTTCTCCCACCAGAAGAGATGAGTAATGCTCATTGACTTCAATAGAAGTTGCTCCTGTCCTATTGGGAGGAAACAGGGCCCCAGAGAAATAACAATCCCCTTGAGTGGCCAAAATTAACAGACGTCATATTTATTTTGAAAACTTGGTGGTTTTCTTTTAACTCTTCAAGCTCCTTGTATGGTGAAGGGTCAGGAATCATGAAGTGTCCTTGCAGCACCAACTTTTTAACTTTGGTGGAAGTGTAGGAAGGCACACAGAGATATCTGTGCTGCTATGCTGGATATTGACTAAACATCCATCAGGTACTAGAGAGATTAACGTGGCCAGTTTCCAGTGGGGAAGGTCCTCAGAATGGTGTTGTTTTGACTGTCTCTCAAAAGGACCCACTGTGTAACAGCCAAGATTTGTCAGGCTGGCAGTTATAATTGGGTGCTGTTTCACAAGGGGTTATACAAGAACAAGATACAGCAGTCTTTCGCTATCACCACTTACAAATGAAGGGAAGGACAATGGGCTGGGAGCAATAGACTTTAAATGCTCCGATGCTGTGGTACTGAGTGCCAAATCAGTACCTGAAGAGCCAGAAGCCTGTTAGCAGAAATAGAAGCCTTAATGTAAATAGATGTGAAGCACAGTCCAGTTGTTAGGGAGTTAGTATGGGATTTAAGAGATCCAAGTTCAGATCCTTGATCCTCTATGAACGTTCTATGTGACCTTGGGCAAGTCACTTAGTCTCTCTCTCTGCCTTTGTCCCCCCTCTGCAATAAGAGTAATAGTACTTTCCTCCCTCACCGGGGTGTTGTAAAATAGTATGGTAATGGGAGGCATGTAAGTAACCAGGATATCTAGATTTGAAGTAGTATACCCTGCTTCTAATTATTAGCACAACTTTATTTTTAAAAAATGAAAGAACCCAGGAAGTTATATAAGGTTCTCCAGACATCATGGATTTAGTCAACTGGTCCAATGTGACAGACAGCAATACTTCATTCTGGTTTCTTAATTATTTCAGCCAAAATAACTTTCACACACACCACTGCCATCTCTTCCCCTCCCTCTCCCCCTCCCCCCCCCCCCCAAGTTTCCTATTTTTCATCATCTATTCTGGAACCTACAACATATTGTTCATGCTGTTTCTATCGGGGCCTTTTCTGCTTTGTTCTACTTTAAAAAAAAATTTAAAAGGGCTCAGAGGGGATCACTTCTCTTTGTACAGTGAGTTGAGAGTTTTCTTATGGCATGACTTGAGGGTTGTGGGGGGAGCGAATCAGAACTTGAGTTGAAAAGACAAAATCCTAGGCTAAGAACTCCCTGTGCTATTGACCCAAGTCAACTTAAACCTCTGCAGACATCACAAATCCCTGCTCTGCATTCTTGGTTTGTTGACAGAATCCACTATTTATGTACACGGTCGTCATTAACCTGCTGGGGGCATGCATGCAAGATGTTTAGTACAGCACATCCTGGAAATATGATAGAGAATAAAAGTGCATATGTGTGTGCGCGCGCATGTGTGCATCTAGGGTATGTGTAACATAATTGTTTTCCCATTAAAAACAGCGTGTAAATAAAAAGAACAGAATTTCAAATGGTATCTGACAAAAGTAAGAACAGGTTGCGGACAAGGTCATTTTTCAAAAAAAATTACGTACTAGCTCTGTTTATTAAATGTGATTGCTTACTACGCATTTAGTACTAATTGGATTACCCATTTTTGTGTTTTTTTAATGCACTAATAATGCTTTAATTTACTTCCCAAACAGCATTTTATGCAGATCCATTCCCCACCTCTGCCCCCCACTATCTCCCCTCTTTTCTCCCCTGCCCCGCAAAAAAGCCAACAAGAGTCTTACTTCTGTTTGGATCATTGCTGCAAGTAACCAACCTCAATCTGGTCCCAGCCTATCAAATTAATCAGTTCACTGGTACTCTGCATCCAGAAGAGAGAGTGAAATAGATTTGGTGGGTTCTGAGAAATGTTCCCTTTTATTTATTTATTTTGTGTCAGTAGAGTTACGGGAATTTAATTAACATTTCTCCATGAAATGCTGGCATGAATTACCCTATCTGTATCCATACTGTAGATAAATCAAGAACAATTTGTACCCTCCTCTATACGATGCTGTTCCTGGGACAGAGCCTTTTGGCAGGTTACAATGAGGGGTGCACAGCACTGCAATGTTTAGACTGAGTAAAGGAGGCTGAACAACATCAAATGGAAAGCCCCACTGTGATTTATGAAGGTATCTAAATAGAGTAACATACTGGTCAAAATGTATGTGCAACACTTTCCTCTACTGGTTGTATTCAGAATCGTTCAGCTATATGTCATATGCGGTATAGGGTTAACCACTCTAGTAGATTTGCCAAGGGACAATGTGTTGCACATCAGAGTACCAGAAATTTAAAAGACTTTGTTCTTACAATGTATAATGTAGGAGAATATACCACATTCTCCCTTTTAAAGAAGATACTAACCGCAATAAGAGGAAATAAAACTTTTTAATCGGACTCCTTTCTTTTGGTGATTAAGCCTATACTGTCCTTTGAATTTTAAAAAAAAACATAGGGCTCAATTCTCAGTTGCACCAAGTTCATCCTTAGCGCAGCTCCAGAGGGGGCACAATCTTTCTGCACCCCTCAGTCCTAGGGGCAGCTGGGAGCTGATCCAGCCCCCAGTGCAAGTTGGAGCTACTAATCTAATTTACATTTGTAATTTGTAACATCATAAGGAGCAATTACTCCCATGAGGATCAGATGAAACAGTGTGTGCCCTGGCCTCACTCTTGGCCCTCCCCTGACATGCTCCCTACATTGTATGGGGGGGTGCGGGGAAAACAGCTGGCATGCAGCTGGCTACATCAGCTTTACGCCACCAAGGGACTCAGAGCAGCTGGAAGCTTGGCAGAGACCGCCAAGGCCCACTGTGTTTCTCTGAGTCTGTGTTTCCAGTGTTGCTCAGTGTACAAACAGATTTGTTTCCCCTTTGGGAATAGATTACTCCTAAGGTCCTAATTCGTTAGAAGAGGGAATGTAATGTCCCAAACCCTAGGTCAGGGTATCACTGAATGAATCGGGCAGGAGACTCCTGCATTTAGGAGAGAGCCCCTCTGTGCATGCCACTGCAGTTTTAGGAAAGGAAAAACAGAAACAACAGACCAGAAAGATCTCTTGGGAAATCTGCATAAGGGTAGCAAGGCCTCTTTTATAACCAAACTGCCAAAACTCAGCAGAGACCGCTCTTTGAAGAGTACATGTCTGGAGAGCATGGCATGTACTGGGTGGAGCATACCATTGCAAGAGGGTATAGTTTAGGCAGAGTAGGTGCTGAGCCAGGTATTTCCTTTCCAGCATTCCCTTTAAAAGTGAGGGGAGGTATTTCTAAGTGTTTACCTTCCTCTTCTCCCTTCCCCACTGCTCATCCTTTATCGTCACTAGGAATTAAACAGTCTGTGCATCTCACCTACATGTTCCCAATGGAAAAAATGATGGATCACAACAAAGGGGCCTATGGCGAAGGCTTGCTTTTATGTGATGTCCTCAAATGCAGCTGACAGATTTGGGACCTCCCACTGTAAAATTTTGTGATGGATCAGCATTGGGGGTCAGCTGGCTTGAGGACAGACACCCACACAACCCCATTGAAAAATCAAAGGTGCCCTTTCATCCGAGTTTGCTGAGGTAAGGTGTTTCCTGTGTCCCCTTTGTATTTAAGCAGCTTTTCCTCTTGTAATCATTGGCAGAGCTGAGCCACTCCACCCCAATGCACCCCCACCTTCCCACAACATAGAAAACACAAATGTAGGGGTTTAAAAGATTGGGGGAGGGGCAGAGAATCCAGTTGTATGAAAAACAAAGTTAACTGCTAGTGATGGGCTCGTGGATCTGAATGGTATCTGTATTGGATGGCCTGTTGTTCACAGGAGAGTCAGACCTATGAGTACAAACATGTTCTGAAATGCACACGTGCTCACAATTGCTGGTCTTCAATTGCCCAGCCCCACTACTGATCATGAGATGTTAAGACATCTCTTCCGTCCTCTCCCCTGGTTTCCAGCTACCAACAGGACCTTCACTCCCCCTCACTTAGAAGCCTCCAGAGAGTGCATAGGGATTTTCTTCTCTTACCCCACTCTGCACCAAATGGCAAAAAAGGAGAGGGAACTCGGCGAACATAGACCACAGAGTCTGTGAGGAAAGCAAGGCTTTCCTCAGCATTCCTTCTCCTCTAGCGATAGCTGCTATGAGCTAGTCGCTGCACTTGCTCACGATTAGCTGCTGTAAGTAATTGTTATTATCATTAGCATTTTGCAAAGCCAGAGGGGTTGTGACATGCCCAGCCCACAGAGGGTATCAGTCTAAACCAGGATTTCAGATCAGGAATTCTTGGCTCCCACTTCTGTCCTTGGACCTCTGGATCATGTCTTTGTCTTGTGCACTCTTGGCCTGGCTATGTGCTACTGCTGGGTTCCATGCCAACACACATATACTCTGAATGCAAGCTGCTGTGTCCCTAAATCTGGGCCTGAGGAGCTATGCACATAACTCTCTAGCACCAAGATGAGCAAATATTGACCTAAATAATAATCCATCAGATAAACTCATTTTATTTTTGTTCTAGAAAGACATGGGCATTGCTAAGAAAAATAAAGAACCGCCATGTATTGCAGCAGCAGTCAGTACATTTCTTAACCCACTTTATTACTTTGTGGTTTACACTTGGTGGGCACTACTTGAAAAATGAAGAACTTGACCCCGCCTGGAGGGAATCTTTAGAGGGTACTGGCTGAGTCCTAGGTCTCTCTGACCTGGGCAGAGAATATGCAGAGAATGCCAGTTATGCCTAATCCCATGTTCTATGTCAATTTCTGCCTTGAGGTTCCAAACTAGGATGGCCAATTTACGTTAACAGGGGAACTAGAATAGGGCTGGAATGGAGATACGGCAAAGTGAAACACGTGCTGCTCTGATCTATCCAGTTCTAAACTCCATAATCTTGCATTTCAAGATTTCACAAAACCTGGGACGATGAACTCTGGCAGCTAGTGATGGCTCCACATTTTCAAAATTACTAGTGATTGTGGGGGGCCTCTACTTGAGTACCCAACTTGAGTCACCTTTAAGAGGCTTGATTTTGCTGGGCTGGGGATCAGCACTTCCTGAAGAGAAAAAAAGTTGACTTAAGCTGGGCACCGAAAAACAGAGACACTTAAAATACTTTTGAAAATGCAGTTCATGATCATTACTGTTCTGCTCTGACTATGTAGTCAGTATTTCATTTATTTCTGTAAAAATGTAATGCCAATCACTGGTGACTGAATAATTCACAGCTAAAGCTGGTTGGACAATGGGGGGCTTTTTCCATGGAAAATGTTGACTTATCATTGAAAAACTAAACACTGAACATTTTCTTCTAAAAACTGCAAGTTTTAGAGCTTCGGTTAAAAAAAATGTTGAGTCTTTGAGTTTTTAGTTTTTTGACTAAAAAGTCAAAAAGATGCATGGAAAGGAGACACTATGAAGAATTTCACTTAAATGAAAATGCAATTTTCTGTCAGAAAACAGTCTCCAGAAAAAATTTGACCAGTCCTATTCACAACACATAATTCATTTATATTTTACTTCTTCTTTATGTTTGCAAATTGTTCATGAACAGACAGCAGTTCTTCTGTTTATTCACTATTAGAAATTACCAACAAACTTCTTCAATGGATAATTTTTGCACTGCAGATTGTTCACAAACTATTTGATTTGAATATTTGCACTTCCCCCTGTGTTGGTTACTTAAGTCATACATTATCATTTTTGTTTCCTGATTCTTATATAACTAAGCAACCCAATGTAAACTTAGAATTTTACAATTTGAAATTCACCCCTCCCCCCAAAAAATACTAGAGCAGTGGTTCTCAAACTTTTTTTTTTCATGGACCACTTGAAAATTGCTGAGGGTCTCGGTGGACCACTTAATGATCTTCCCAAACGTTGGTTCTACTGTTAGCTAACTATTGTAAAGCACTTTGGATAAAAGTGCTATATAAAAAGACCCTTAATAATTAATGGTTTTTGTTCTACAAATAAAAGCACACAACTCATATTTTAATATCAATAGTCTTACCTTTCTAATGCGATGGATATGCCCTCTCTCCCCCACCACCGCAGCCCCTGAACTGGGGCTGGGAAGGAGGTGGGTGTCTCCAGGCGCCACCCAGGCATGCACCTTAGAGGGAACTATCCGCAGACCAGCTGAATGAAGCTTGCGGACCACTGGTGGTCCACAGACCACAGTTTGAAAACCTCTGCACTAGAGCTGAACATTTTGCTTAATGTAAGTATCTGCACTGGTAAATGTGTAGCACATGAAGATGAAAAAGTTGTTGTGAATGTGGTTGGATCAAAATTTGCTTTCAAAGTCAAACAAATATTCACAGGGAAAAAAATTCCAATATTTGCTCAGCTCTAATGACATCACTAGTAAGACCTGGGCTCTTTGGTGTAAAAAAGAAAAAAAATCATGTTTGAAATAGTGTCAGAGCTAGATGGATTTGAACAACATGCTTAACCCCAGAGGTTAGTGCCTGTAAAGAGTAAATCTAAAGCCCAGAGGTGCTTTTAGGTGTTTTCTTCTTTCTTAGGCATTGCTTTTGGTTTTCAAAATGTGAACAATTCCAGGTAAGTAACCAAAGGACAGCCTATTTGTCTCCCCCAAGCAGTGATGCATTGTTTTGTGTTTCACCGTACATTAACAGCAACTACATACAGTGTGAATAATGCATCAAGCACCAGAACATGAATGCCTTCAACTCAGCACAAACTTTGTTTCTTTTGAAGAGTGCTATTTTCAAGATTATAGTTGGAGATCTAGCATGTGCTACAGTACATATGGGCAGCCAAACCACTAATTATGCTAAAACCTCAATCCTGCAAGGTCTTTAGTTACTTCAAATCTCTCTAAATTCTCTGAGAGTTGAGGGTGCTTAGGGCCACACAGAATGGAGCCCTTAAAGTGCTAATGTAAATGAATATGAAGTTAGAACAATGATTAACACTGGAGGTAAGTCCTAGTCACAAGGGTTTATATATTAATTTAATAAATCTGAACATTTTCTAATCTTACAAGGTTCAGTTTGAGCTTTGGGTGAAGCTTCTAATTTTAATGTCAGTTTGCTTATTATGGTATAAACATTTGTTTTATTTTATAATATAAGGCTTTGAAACATCTCTTTACGTTCCTCATTCCATAAAAGCATATATTTGAATAGAGGCGTAATATGATCTCTTAGTACTGTAATTACATGGCTAGTGTTTATAAGTACCCTGCTTTCTTCTTGATGGAATCAGAACTGCTCAGCCATGCGTCATATACCCTATATTTCTAATAGACAAGATTGATTCTACTTTAGCTTTCTTAGTACACTGTTCGCAGTGTCATTGTAACTGCGGTGGTCCCAGAGTATTAGGAGTTTGGAGCTTGTCTCTTTCACCAACAGAAGTCCAATAAGGGATATTACCTCAACCACTGTCTCGTTAATACACTATCGTCACGTAGAACTCAGATCTTCCTGCACTGAGTTACAACCATTATAGCCCAGATAGTCATAGATTTGTTGCCGTATTAATAAGACCATCGGATGTGTCATCTGTACTAAAAGGACTTCATAGTCCAGATCCTCAGTTGAGCCCTGTCCTCATATTCTTTATTCTGCCCAGGAGCAAAGGGGATTTTCAGAGCTTCCTTACTTTTGGTTAACTCATTATGCAAAGAAATGTTTAATAAACTATTGAAGACTGCTGAAAGTTATACATACATATATTACAGCTGTGCAGTCACTCAAATGACTTTGTCTCTGTTTGATTGGTTGTATAGATCACTTTTTGTGATTATCGTTTCAGTTGGAGATGCTGAATTAGGCTATGGTGAAATAGATAATGCAGCCCTAATGCCAGCATGAGCTAATAAGAAACCAGCAATGAATCTACTGTTGCGGATTGAAGTACATGCATTTCATATTATTACTCAAGGCTTGTCTCTCCGATTAGATGATTGCATAACCTCAATATTATAAATCTTGCATGATGTGAATTGTTCAGCTGTAACCACAATGAGTTTTTACTAAGGTGGCATTTCTGTCATCTTGTTAAACACAAACACTCTGTATGTAATAGTCAAAATTTTATAACAGTTGCTTTTAACAAAAGATGGATCTGTCACTCAGAAGATGCAGTTAACACAAATATGCAATCCAAGTACTTAAAGAGCCAGTCATAATGTCAACGTTTGCTTTGGAAAATGTTGCTGTGTGGATTTTTAATTCTGTATGTGCAAATTTGCCTCCAAAGGGAGCTGGAAAACTTACAGGCTTTGAAACATGTCTATATAAAAAGCACTTCTCAGATCTTCCAAGACTTAGTTTATTTAACCAAGTGGAATCAGTCTTATACTCAAAATGATTGCAGCTCACCCAGCCCTCATGAAGAGCTATTGTTCAACATCATATTTGAGCTTGTGACTTCCTAGTTATTTTGACTTGATTTTCCTTGTGGAAACTTGGTCAATATCTAACACGGAGTTATCTGTGTGTAAATTATATAGGACAAGGCTTCATTGGGAATGTGCACAGTCACTGACATTTAAGGGTTTAAGACTCAACAGATCAACCTCAGCAAGGTTCTCTACTCCCATCAATTCACAGGGGATTTATGCCATGAAATCCCATGACTTCTAACAAATTCCCAAACACTCCATCTGACGAATGCATCCTGATGGGAGTGGATACACTGCAAAACTGTGTTCTTGGTGTGGACTTTGTGCATTATTTAGCATTACGTATCTCAGTGACAAACTTATCAGCTTTATCACGTATCCTGTAACAAAACAAAATATGTGCCTATTTTAATGAAGGAATACTATCCCACATTTTTTCTGGTAATCTTGTGCTGAGATAGCCTAACACAGAGGAGGATATTGAAGAGCTAGCATGTGGTACCACTAGCACTCCTGTTATCACCCTTAAGAAGACCAAAGATCCTGTATAATCAGAAAACAGAAATATAATGCAAAAGTATTTACAGGGCACCTTATCACTTCAAGCTTCGTTATTACAATAAAATTCATGAATTGACATTACTGGATTGAGTCCATAATCAATAACTTTACATGCACAAAAATACATCAAAGATCTAGGCTAAAATTAAAGCTAAACATAGTTAAGCTTGTTCTTGAAATCAGTGGAAGTCTAATAGTGTGATTCTCAGTTGGGAGGGAGATATGAAATAACCAGTCGCCAATCGCCTGTGGTCTGTTTTTTGGAGCTTTATTGTCATCTCAGTTTGTAATAGGCTGAATAAGAATCTCTGTACCAGATTAGAAAGCGAATGCTTTATCCTGGCAATATTTTCCAAATGGAAAACAGAAGCCACAGAGCTTGCAGTGACAGGTACTTGCAATGACTAGGAATGAAAAGTTGGAGAAAGAATGACTCCATGATGTAGCAGGCAAAAACTGTGATGCATCCTGGCCAGTTATCCTCCAGCCACCAGATTGTATCTAATTTTACACACCCACTTTTGCACATACAACTGATTGTTTCCATAAAATTCCACAAGCCTCAAATTTTCAGAAGCAAATCCCAAAGCTGCACATGCAAATCATTTATATGGCTGCCCAACTGTCCAGGCTGCATATTATTTACGTTATAGCGAGGCCATGTCGGGAGAGTCATTAGAAGTGGCTTTTGTTTTATAAAAACAATGAGGAATCCGGTGGCACCTTAAAGACTAACAAATTTATTTGGGCATAAGCTTTCGTGGGTAAAAAACCCTACTTCTTCAGATGCATGGAGTGAAAATTACAGATGGAGGCATTATATAATGACACATGAAGAGAAGGGAGTTACCTCACAAGTGGAGAACCAGTGCTGACAGGGCCAATTCAATCAGGGTGGATGTGGTCCACTCCCAATAATTGATGAGGAGGTGTCAAAACCAAGAGAGGGAAAGTTGCTTTTGTAGTGAGCCTGCCACTCCTGAACCACACCCCCTGCTTCAAAACACTCCCAGACTTTGGGAAGTCCAGATCCAAACTTTGTGGCTCAGACCTAGCTCTGAATGTGAACCTGTGGGTTTGATACTATATGACTCCACAAAGCTCATATAGGTGTGTGTGTGTGTGTGTTGGGGGCGGGGAGGAGGGGGAGTGACAGTAGTCTTGCAATGGGGAACACTGAAGGCAAAGACAACAAACTGACCAGTACGTGTTCCTAATTCTCCGCTAGCTGCTTTACAATGCTGAAATAGTGACTGGCCTGGGACAGGCTTTCTTACACAGACAAAAGGAAAAAATAGTTTTTAATATCAGTTTTTAAAAAAAGAATGTATAGCCCCTATAAACTGTTAAGCTTCACTTTATTGACCATAAATCTGTGTTTTGCTCAATGCAAACGTTTTTCATCTTGTACAGAAAAATGCTGAAACAGCTACAAACACCAAAAACATGATGTTTTCTCTCCCGGACAATTTATACGTAAGTTATTAAATTTCTGGTTTTAAAGCCCAGTTACAGCACCGCACTCCCCACAGGGGAAGATTAACTTTGCCTACTATGGCCGAGTTCTGAGCTAGAAGCTCGCTGGTGGGGATGTACCGGGAAAATCAATGAGTCAATTTGATGGGGGAGGACATTAAGTTTTGAGCGGGGAGTGGGGGAATGGGCTGGATATTTCCAGGGCCTGGTAGGGATGACAGGTTTTGATTGGATAAGGGGCTCTAAAGTTTCATATCTGAAATCCCGTTTTGGTTAGTAAGGACCAAGACCAAACCAAGAGCATCTGGAGCTCTCCTGAAAAGCCATTTGATTGTTTCCCTCCCTCTGCTCCCAGTGGTTGCGGAACCTAAGGGCTGGTCTTCACTACCTGCCCGGATTGGCGGGTAGAAATCAATCTCTCGGGGATCGATATGTCTCATCGGGACGCAATAATCGGTCCCTGAATCGACGCATGTACTCCACCAGCCCAGGTAGGAGTAAGCGCTGTCGACGGGGGAGCCGCTGCGGTCGATTTGCCGCCGTCCTCACAGCGGGGTAAGTCGGATCAGATATGTCGAATTCAGCTACTCTATTCCCGTAGCTGAATTTGCGTATCTGAAATCAATCTCCCCCATAGTGTAGACGCAGCCTCAGTCTCAGGGCCACTCTTCAGCTCTGCTCTGGCACATTTGCTGTACTGAAGTGGCACAAAGCTGATGGAACCCACTAGCCTGGGATTCCCCAGCATAGGGAACATATTGGAGGAGTAGCCAGAGTACCAATACACTCCCATGGTCCCAGGCAAACCTTCTTTTTCAAGGCCATACGAGTCAGCATGGTTGAGAGCAGGCCTGAGATGGCTGTAGGTCAGGGAATGGGCATATCAACAATGGTGTGTAAGGAATCTTGCGCAACTGCAGCCTATGCTATATAGTCGTTGTCCTGGGGAATGCACTGGAGAATCCTATTTCTAGGGCCGTCAATCCCACACTTTTTTTAGGGACTACGTGTACACCAACAGTGTAAATCAGAATGAGAACATTGGGAATCCCTTAGGTTTTCAGGAGGTTTTCAGCCCCATTTGGTAATTAAGGGTTTTGATGCAAAAGAACATTGGATAGGAAGCAAAACTTTTTGGGTTCTCCTCCGTAGGCAGTGCAGCCGGGAGGTGGCAACTACTGAGAGACAGAACTGTAATCTAGTAGCTCTGTCCCTAGCTAGGAGGTGGTGAACTTCAGTCTCCTCAGCACAGGCTTAGGTTTTCTGGGGGGGGTAATGAAGCACAGTGGATGCAGCTGTGGTCTGGAACTCAGAAGAGCTGGATTCTAGTCCCACCTCTGCCCTTGCCCTGCTGTGTAACCTTGGACACGTCACTTCTCTGTACTTCAGTTTGTCCATCTATAAAATGCAGCTAATGATCCGGACCTTCCTTTAGAAAGTACTTTAGCTCTATAGATTAAAAGTGCTGTATAATGACTTAGTATTAATAATAACACTATGCAAAATTCAAGAATTTACAAAGCTGGGTAAAGAAATCAATGTCTGCCAAATAAGAAAGGATAAAATGGTAAGAAAAGAAAAAATATTTTTCAGCTTCTAGCATGAGATGGTACCTGACACTGTGCCTTTAAAATTCTCGTGTCTCCAGTACTCCTGGACTTAGAGTGGGCCATTTTCACAAAGCCGCTTTGTATCAGCAGATGAATCTTATTTGGTTATTTGTGATTGATGGCTCTTTTTTCCCCCCAGTCTGCTGAGGGAAAGGAACTTCTGAGATTAGCTATATTTTTTTCTTCTCATCTCAGTGTCCTAATTTACAATTATTCCACATTTCCTTTTTAACTTGGGTTCACCTTCTCCCCACCAATTCTTCGTCAGCTTCTATAGCAGGCAGTCTCTACCTAGCAATACAGGGGTAAGAGTCTCAGTGGAAATAATGCATTGGATCATAACCAGGGTGCAATGCTTTTCTTTGGTAATAAATCATGATGACAGCATTGTAAACAAGAGGCACACTGAGCCCCCGTAAATAAAGGAGGGGTGGGATTGTGGGGAAACATATGTAAAGCGGGAACGGATGAAATACCATCAAAGGAAACAGGTGCAGGAACTGCGTGATTTTAAAGGTGAAATTGTCTCTCTAATTTTTAATTTTTTTTCTTCACTTTCTTCAGTGTGCAGCTATGTGCCAGAACTTTCTCCATCCAGTTCATTTTTAAAAAGCAGTACCTGTGCTTTTCCTTTTCTGCTACTAGAGATTCTGCATGCACCTGCTTGTTTTCTGCACTGCTTAGCCCAAATCCTGATGTACACGGTTTGCTTTTCTCTTTTTTGCTAAATTCACATAGTCCCTTATATGAATTATAGCTCACAAAGTAACTGTTAAAATGAAAAATGGGCTCCAGCCAATAACCCCAGCTCCATCCTCACCCAACCCCATCATCAAACCTGCTTCGCATTCTGAATCCAAATGTTGTGGTTCAGGCTCATCACAAAGTTTAATTAAAATTGGAAATGACAAACAATCCTTCACAGCAGCCTAATCCTCATGAACATGAGCAACCCTACAATAATAAACCTGTGCGATAGAGGAAACAAACCTTGGTAGGTAAGCAGCTTAGAGTTTGTCTTCTAAGGGGCTTTTGATGAACAATAGCAAGAAAAAAGTCATACTAGAAATTACTCTAAAAAATAACTAAATAGTGATGAGGATGTGGGGTAAAGTCCTGGCTCCATTGAAGTCAGTGGCAGAACTCCCATTGACTTCAATGGAGTCATTGAATAATGGATTACATGCATTCAGGTTGGCTTGATTTCCAAAAGTGCTGAGTACCTGCTCCCACCGAAGTCAGTAAGAAATATGGATATAGAGAACCTCTGATAAATCTGATCTGTTTCTGACTGTAGAAATGGGGGAACCTACCATTTGTCTTTATTGTTAATATTATTTTTTTTCTAAAGCAGCAAATATCTATAAACATATATATCTCTGACCCACATTGGTGGTTAGCATAAAATTATCATAATGTTGGGCTTGTGCTTTTTTCAAAACTGTGTAGAGAGTATAGAAAGATTTGAGTTTCTTCTGGGTCAGTTGCTCTGACTCCCATGATTTGACTTGGCAGCATAATTAATAAGCTCTGTAGACTCCTTGACTGCCTGGGTTTTCTCTGCCTCTTCAGAGCTTATAAATTTAGCAGGAGTAGAAAGAGCTAACAAGGCTGGCAAGTGAGTGAAGCTTAGATCAGAGAAAGCCCATGAGGCAAGGACTCCTGAGGCAGATATCAGAGACCTTACAGAGTTTCTAAACTCTGCCAAGTTCTTGACAGAGTTTATTCATGGTCGTAAAAGTCATATGTCAAAATTCTTCTCTATACAGAGATCTAGCATGAAGCCTATGTATCATTTAATTCCCATGTATGGCCTCAAAACAGAGGGTATGTCTACACTACGGGATTAATCCGAATTTAGATAATTCGGATTTGAGAAACAGGTTGTATAAAGTCGAAATGAGTGCGGCCACACTAGCACAGTAATTCGGTGGTGTGCGTCCAAGTACCGGGGCTAGCGTCGATTTCTGCACCGTTGCACTGTGGGTAGCAATTCCATAGCTATCCCATAGTTCCCGCAGTCTCCTGCGCCCATTGGGATTGTGGGTTAAGATCCCAGTGCCTGATGGGACAAAAAACATCGTCGCAGGTGGTTCTGGGTACAGCCTCACTTCCTCCCTCCCTCCCTCCCTGCATGAAAGCAACGGACGGCAGACAACCATTTTCGCGCCTTTTTTCCTGGGTGGGTGAACACTGCAGACTCCATACCACGGCAAGCATGGAGCCCGCTGAGGTCAAGACAGCACTCATGAATATTGCAAACACCTCGCGCGTTCTCGTGGAGTTTATGCTCAGCCAGGACCAGAAAAACGAGGCGAGGAGGCAGCGGCGGCGGCAGCGCAGCGACAAGCATGATGAGGACATGGACACGGACACGGACACAGAATTCAGTGAAACCACAGGCCCCGGTGCTTTGGAGATCATGTTGTTAATGGGGCAGATTCTATCCATGGAACGCCGATTCTGGGCAAGGGAAACAAGCACAGACTCGTGGGACCGCATAGTGTTGCAGGTCTGGGACGATTCCCAGTGGCTGCGGAACTTTCGCATGCGTAAGGGCACTTTCATGGAACTTTGTGACTTGCTGTCTCCTGCCCTGAAACGCCAGAATACCAAGATGAGAGCAGCCCTCACAGTTGAGAAGCGCGTGGCGATAGCCCTGTGGAAGCTTGCAACGCCAGACAGCTACCGGTCAGTCGGGAATCAATTTGGAGTGGGCAAATCTACGGTGGGGGCTGCTGTGATGCAAGTAGCCAAAGCAATCACTCAGGTGCTGCTACGAAAGTTAGTGACTCTGGGAAATGTGCAGGCTATAGTGGATGGTTTTGCTGCAATGGGATTCCCTAACTGTGGTGGGGCAATAGACGGAACCCATATCCCTATCTTGGCACCGGAGCACCAAGCCACCGAGTACATAAACCGCAAGGGGTACTTTTCAATGGTGCTGCAAGCACTTGTGGATCACAAGGGACGTTTCACCAACATCAACGCGGGCTGGGCGGGAAGGGTTCATGACGCTCGCGTCTTCAGGAACACTACTCTGTTTAAAGGGCTGCAGCAAGGGACTTACTTTCCGGACCAGAAAATAACCGTTGGGGATGTTGAAATGCCCATAGTTATTCTTGGGGACCCAGCCTACCCCTTAATGACATGGCTTATGAAGCCATACACAGGCAGCCTGGACAGGAGTCAGGAGCTGTTTAACTACAGGCTAAGCAAGTGCAGAATGGTGGTAGAATGTGCATTTGGCCGTTTAAAAGGTCGCTGGCGTTCATTATTGACTCGCTCTGACCTCAGCCAAAGAAATCTCCCCATTGTTATTTCTGCTTGCTGTGTGCTCCACAATCTCTGTGAAAGTAAGGGGGAGACCTTTATGGCGGGGTGGGAGGCTGAGGCAAATCGCCTGGCTGCTGATTACGCGCAGCCAGACACCAGGGCGATTAGAAGATCACACCATGAAGCGCTGTGCATCAGAGAAGCTTTGAAAACCAGTTTCATGGCTGGCCAGGCTACCGTGTGAAATATCTGTTTGTTTCTCCTTCATGAAAACCCTCCCCCTTTACTGACTGATTTTCTGTAAGGAACCCACCCTGCCCCTTCCCCCAGCTTTCTTTCAAACCAAATAAAGTCACTATCATTTAAAAATCATTTATTCTTTATTAATAGATTAGAAAAAGAGGGAGGGAACCCGGGTGGTATTTGGGAGGAGGATTGCTGGGAAGGAAAAAGCCACAAAGAAAAGGTTAAAAAAATGACAGCCTTTTGCTTGGGCTGTCTACTGGGGTGGAATGGGAAGGTGTACGGAGCCTCCCCCCCCCCCCGCGTTCTTGCACGTCTGGGTGAGGAGGATACGGAACATGGGGAGGGGGGAGGGTGGAACAGGGGCTGAAGCGGCAGTCTGTTTTCCAGCAGCCGTTCCTGAACCTCCACCAGACGCCGGAGCAGCCCCAGCGTTGCATCCTTCATCCTCTGGTCTTCCTGCCGCCATCTCTCATCTCGATCGTCTCTCCTCTCCTCACGTTGGTCCCTCCTCTCCTCACGTTGGTCCCTCCTCTCCTCACGTTCACTGACTTCTTTCCTATACTTTGAAACTGTTTCCTTCCACTCATTCAGATGAGCTCTGTCACTCCTGCTGGATTGCATAATTTCAGAAAACATGTCCTCCCGCGTCTTCTTCTTACGACGCCTTATCTGTGATAACCTTCGGGATGGAGGAGGGAGGCTTGAGGAATTTGCAGCTGCTGTAGGGAGGGGAAAAAAGAGAGAATTGTTTTAAAAGCTACATTTTGCAGAACAATGCTTATACTCTTTCACGGTGACCAACACTGTTCACATTACATAGCACATGTGATTTCTGTGCAAGGTCGCATTTTGCCTCTTAATGCTGAGTGCTTGTGGCTTTGCTGCTAGAGATCACAGGTCTGGGCAACAGAATTCAGCTTGCATGCGGCCATGGTAAGCCATTGTTTTACAGCTTCTGCACCCTCCTTTCCCACATACCAAGCATAGCCTGTAGAGTGCTGCAGAAGCCTGGCCAATCTCAGCCAGTTGGGGGGGGGGGCAGTGTGGGGGGGCTTGTCTGGGCCCCTTCAGGCAAGTAGAGTGCTGCGGTTTTTCTGTTAACATTCAGCAGCACCAGAAAACAAACTAACCCCCCCCCCCCCCGCCATGAATTCTCTGGGATGATCATGGTACCCCTCCCCCCACCGCATGGCTGGTATCAGGGAAGATCCCTGCAGGCACCAAACTACCCCCCCCCCCCCGCCGCCGACCCCCCCCCCTCGCCATGAATTCTCTGGGATGATCACGGTACCCCTCCCCCCACCGCATGGCTGGTATCAGGGAAGATCCCTGCAGGCACCAAACTACCCCCCCCCGCCGCTGACCCCCCCCCCTCGCCATGAATTCTCTGGGATGATCACGGTACCCTCCCCCCACCGCGTGGCTGGTAACAGGGAAGATCCCTGCTAGCCAAACGCGGAAAACTTCAGGGCCAATTTCCCATCTGCGCTTGGCTAACTGCAGGGAAGGATTTATTTTCCGCCACAGGCAAACAGCCCAGTAGGAACGGCCACCTCTGTTCCCTTAATTAAGTTCCCGTATTTCAACCAGGTTACCAGGAGTGATATCACTCTCCTGAGGATTACACAACAAGATAAAGAACGGATGTTGCTTGAATGCCAGCAAACACCGGGACCATACGCTGCCAGGCTTTGTCAGGCAATGATACCAGATTACTTGCTGCAAGCATGGCGTGGTCAAGTGTCCTACCATGGAGGAGGGAATAAGGATGCACTGCCCAGAAACCTTCTGGCAAGGCTTTCGGAGTACCTCCAGGAGAGCTTCATGGAGATGTCCCTGGAGGATTTCCGCTCCATCCCCAGACACGTTAACAGACTTTTCCAGTAGCTACAGACTTTTCCAGTAGCTGAACTGACCGCGAATGCAAAGTCAGGCAAAGTAATCATTAAAAACCGTTTGCTTTTAAAACAAGTTTTATATTTTAAAAGGTAAACTCACCTGAGGTCCCTTCCATGGGGTCAGAGTCTTGGGTACTGGCTTGGGAGGCTTGGGAGGGTACTTCAGTCAGGGTGATAAAAAGATCCTGGCTGTTGGGGAGAATGGAGTGCTGTGTGCTCTCTGCAAGCTCATCCTCCTCCTCCTCCTCCTCTACCCCATCGGCAGAATCCTCAGGCGTCGAGACTATCCCCGACCCAGAATCCACGAACAAAGGTGGGGTAGTGGTGGCAGCCCCCCCTAGAATTGCATGCAGCTCGGCGTAGTAGCGGCATGTCCGCGGCTCTGACCCGGAGCGACCGTTTGCCTCCTTTGTTTTTTGATAGGCTTGTCTGAGCTCCTTGACCTTCACGCGGCACTGCTCAGAGTCCCTATTGTGGCCTCTCTCCATCATGCCCTTGGAAATTTTTTCAAAAGTTTTTGCATTTCGTCTTTTAGAACGAAGTTCTGCAAGCACTGAATCCTCTCCCCATACAGCGATCAGATCCAGTACCTCCCTCACGGTCCATGCTGGTGCTCTTTTTCGATTATCAGCCTGCATGGTTACCTGTGCTGATGAGGTATCTGTGGTCACCTGTGCTCTCCACGCTGGGCAAACAGGAAATGAAGTTCAAATGTTCGCGGGGCTTTTCCTGTCTACCTGGCCAGTGCATCCGAGTTCGGATTGCTGTCCAGAGCGGTCACAATGATGCACTGTGGGATAGCTCCCGGAGGCCAATACCATCGAATTGCGGCCACACTAACCCTAATTCGAATTGCTAAAATCGATTTTGGCGCTACTCCGCTCGTTGGGGTGGAGTACAGAAATCGATTTAAAGGGCCCTTTACATCGAATTAAATGGCGTCGTTGTGTGGACGGTTACAGGGTTAATTCGAATTAAAGCTGATAAATCCGAATTAAAGTCGTAGTGTAGACCAGGCCAGAGTTAAAGTGCTGCATATATAGACCTTGCGTTGGCCTGTGGGGTGAAAAATATCTAAAATTTACCAGGCAAATTTCCCACAAATATTCTAATGCAGCAAGTCCGACTAAGGCTGGCCAAATAAAGCCAGTTTGGAGATTGTAGACCAACCCATAAACTTCCCCCCAAATGGTTAGAAAATTTTTATACAAAAGTGAAACCTCTATTTTTTTTCAAATTGTCATATATTTTGGATGCTTTGTGCAATTAAACTCAAATCTTCCCCCCAGAGTCTCTTCCCCTCCTCCCCTCTCCTGACCTCCCCACTTCTCCTTTAGCAGAAAGCCACACATGAGAAGTTTCAGGTAGAATGGTTTTGTTCTGATGAAGTTTAGCAGTCTGGCTGACTCTTATCCAGAAGAGTGTTATGGATAATAAACCTTTTGTTAAGGTTTGACCAAGAACATACAGAAATGACAATTCCCCAACTCCTCACCTGAAATTTATGGTGATTGCCTAAATATATAGGTTTCCCAAGCAGTTCAGAATATGTGGTTGATGGGTAATAAAATAAAAGGTCTGTTTCCCAAGACATTGAGATATCCAGGTGAAAGACATTATAGGCTTTGGCTTCATTACAAAAAAAAAAAAAAAAAAAAAAAGGGTGTGTTTTTTATACTGAATGATTTCCTAGTGGAGACACAGGTCATTTTTAACTTGAGGTAGCCAGTCAAAGTCAATATTAAACCCCAGTCCTGGTATTTACCTTGACTAGCTACTTTGAGGTAAAAACTAGCTGTGCCTTGTTTCAAGTAGGAACAAGACAACCTGTGGCACTTGTTGCCAAGGGATGTTATGAAGGGCAAAGCAGTAACAGGGTTCTAAAAAGAACTGGATAAATTCATGGAGGATAGGTCCATCAATGGCTATTAGCCAAGATAGTCAGGGATGCAACCCCATGCTCTGAGTGTCTCTAGCCTCTGTTTGCCAGAAGCTGGGAATGGGTGACAGGGGATGGATCACTCAATGATTACCTGTTCTGTTCATTCCCTCTGAAGTACCTGGCATTGGCAATTGTTGGACGACAGGATACTGGGCTAGATGGACCATTGGTCTGCCCTATCATGGCCATTCTTATGTTCTTTACATCATTAGTTATCTCAACGTAAAAAACACACCTTTTTTTGCAGCGAAGACCTCGCCATAAAGACACATACACACTTATCTATAAGTGTAACTCCCATTGAAATTTAATGGATGTTACATACCTATCTGTTCGTTGTCTGTTCTCCTACTAAGGCCTTGTCTTCACAATAAAATGGTATTGTGGGTTTAAGCATGACCAGCTGACATGAAGTTGAACATGATTGGTCCTTGTCTACACTGACCACAAAGTCACCCTCAGCATCATGTTAGCTAATTCAGCTTGTCAGTCACATTCTAACACAGTAAGATATGATAGTGAAGATAAGCCCAACACTAGCTCACATTTGAGAAAACAGTCATTTCATCAGCCCCCTGGATTTACCAGTGGACCCACAGCCGTACCTACAAGTTCCCCTCCAGCCCGACGGTGCTGTTGTGAGGTGACTCAGCTACAACTCCTTTTTTTAAAACATCAAAAGTCATTTTAGCTCTTTGGCCCTGTTCACGTGAGCCAAAGAGCAAAGTCAGAAACATTTGCCTGTTTATGTGGTGTTTGAATTGGCAATTACAAAAGCTCTGGGCCCAGAGGGTGGATAGCAAAGCTATTGTTTGTTTCTTCTTCACTAGTCGCAGGCTCCATCTCTGCTTCAGGAAATCTGGATTCATGAATCGATCAGTTTGTTCACCAAATACTGACAAACCTTTTGCCAGCTTTGCACTCCCAAGCAGAGTTGTTGTAGGCAGGCATTCAGGTGGTGAAAAGAGGAGGAGAAAGCGCCATGATCATGTAGGGCTTCCAAACATCCTGAGCCCCTGCTCCCTTCCCACCTCTCCAATCCTTTGACAAGCTGCCTTAATGGACAGGCAGTGTCCTTCACCATAAGGGCTAAATTTAAAACTTTCCTATGCTTCCCTTGTCAAAGTTAAAAGCTTTTCATGTCTGTGTTAATGTTTTTTTGTTGTTGTTTTTTCTGTCTGCTGGCACCAGTGACAAATACTACATCTTGCTTTGAGTCACAGTATATTGAATGGCTGGCAGAGGCAGAATAAGGCACCTGTAATTTATCTCCGGGACTTTGGTTTGGATGACACTGCTGGGAACAGAAGGGGGCTCTGAGCTGTCACCTGATTACTAATTCTAAGATTTCTCCTCAGAGAGTGAGGAGGAGTGAGTTAGGATGAAGGGTACAAAAAGCAAATCAATAAACAGGTTAGTGTTTGCATCATTATTAACACTCTGGCTGTCAACACACCCATTGAAACTATCGCTCAGGGCAGCTTCAGATTTAATGGTCAGTGCAACAGATTTACTGTAAATGTTAGCTAAGGCAGAGCAAGAGAGGGGGAAAAAATCTCATTGACAAATAGCAGAGATTTCAGTGGGATGCATGAAACCGTTTATGTGTGTGCATAAATAACCGAGAGATCGCTTCTCCGAGGCCGGTGGCTTTCTGCAGTATTTCTTCCTACGGGGTTGAAATGCATCCACCCCTTAGCCCCCTGCCCCCACTTCCTGCTTCACTCACTACACTTTTCCACAGCTGTACATCAATTAAATCACTAACAGAGCTTTGATCTCAGGAACTCATCGCAAACCCCTTAATTAGCCTGGGGAGCGGATGGTTGGGAGGGGAGGAAGGCGCTGCTGTTTGTAACACCAAATCAGTACGTTGAGGATGAATTTCCCTGTGGAGCTGTCATCTCTCAAGGAATATGACAGGTGGGAGTGGGGGAGCAGTTACTGTACATTATACATCCAATTTGGCCAACTTGTTCGTAGCACTCCAGCCCCACCTATACCTGTTGAGGAAGCTGGGGAAGGGGAAAGTTTTAAAATAAATAAATGATAGGTGGGAGGGTTGTGAATTTGTGCCCATGGCAGGGGGAAATTCACCCTATGCAGAGAGCCAACACACAGCCTGGGCACCACATATGTCCCCAACTTAGGGCTTGAGAGGGAGTTAAATAGGACATAAGCCTTGTACTGGCATCTGGACTGGGTGAATTTCACCCGATGGAGAGGAAATGATAGCTCTGGCTAGAGCCAGGTGTATAATACAGATAGTGTAGGTTCTGCCCAAACCTATCCCTACCACCAACCACAAGCTCCACCAGTCCACCCTGACCCAGGCTGGCAAACCTGCCACTCAGACTGAATACAGACAGCCTATGGGCCAGATTTTGTGTGGTTTTATGGGCAAAAGTGCCCTGGATACAGTAACCCAACCCATTCCCAATAGTGATGCTAATGAGAGAGTTTTATATAAAGTTGGATTTTTTTAAAGCAGTTGATGGTTTCCTGGCTTTCTGTCCCCCATCCCCACCCCGGAAAAAGGAAATCTTTGCAGAAATAAAAAAAATTCAAGAGAAACTCTTGAAATTCCTCCTTCCACTGTGACCTACCTCAGCACCTATTGCAATTAACCTGCAATTAAACAGTACCAAATAATATAAACAAGGATACAATCATTGACCCTGCTCAGATTACTGATGTGAAGATAAATCCACCACAGAAGTAAACTGGCTGCACACTAATCGCTCCAGGTGCTGTCTGCACTATCACTTTTTCAAATGAGAACCTCATCAAGAAATTAAACTTGTGAACATGAACTCAAGCTGTTTTCACTGTGGAGGACTTCCCAGATTGCAGTGTGATTTGGAACAGGAAGACACAGCTGCTTCAGTTTTGTTTTAAATAGTTTACACACCAATATACAATGTCAACAGATGCAACCCCACCTCACTGTAAATGCTGACACCCACTTATGCTGTTAAAACAGCAGAAATGCTCTAAGGGTCGTGTTAGGTGCTGAGCACTCCTGTGAGGTACCAGTAGGCCCATTGTGAGAAATCTGGGACCCTGGTACATCCTGTTCGCTGGGGTGCCATCCCTTCCCATTTCACCACATTGACAGACATTTTGGGGAACCCCTGAATTTGGGGCCCCAGTATAAGTGTCCCTATTTTTCCTCTCGTCGGCCCTGAGTACAAGCGCACACAGCTCCCACTGATTTATATGGGTCTTGAGCACCACTCGGTACCTTCAGGTTTGAAGCCAAAGGCAGAATGCATCACGCTGTTGCCCTCTGTTTTGTTCTCCTTCATCCACCTCTAGCTGTTAGTCCTCATCCACAAAGCTATCACCAGGTGAGGACCTGTCTGCCTCAGGAACCACCTCATTCTGAATATCCCCCTGAGAATATTTTGATCCAAAGTGAAGTTTTGACCCTGGTGAACCTCTTGGGAGCCAGGGGGAGGGCATTTTTGGTGTCAGTCCCTGGCCTGTGGAACTCCTTACCACTGGAGAAGAGCATGAACTCAGGTATCTGCTCCTTCACGACAAAACCAAAGACTTTGCAATAGAAAGCTTTGCCAGCCTATTTTTATCCATGTGTTGCTTCCTCTACAGGCTATGAACTTTCACAAACATAGCTCATAGAAAACTCCCACTCAAGGGAGAAGCAGAAAAACCAGGCAGAATCCAGTCATCAGGGAAGAATTTTGAGATCTATGGTACCACCCCATACGTAGGACTTGACAGAGCTGGCTCTCTACTTGTGGGATAGTCAGCTGACCCTACAAAGGTGTGTAGTCATGGATGTGCAACCTCTGTACACGGATAAGATGCAGTGCTTCCCCTGGGGCTGCATGGCTCTGCACTGTTCCCAACACAGGCAGTTCCTAAATGATCAAGCCATAGGTGAAAGAATTTGATGCTCAGGAAGCTCCCAGATTGACAGCTCTGTAGATATATGAGGAGAAACAACTGCGCTGGTCCCCCTCAGTCTCCCACAAGTCAATGTGTTTCAACATCTAAGGGTGAGTGTGTAAGGCTACATTAACTACATTACCCAGTTAGGTTGACGTAAGCTGCCTTGCATTGGCCTAATTGTGGAAATGTCTTCACTTAAATTTGGCTCCCGATGGCATAAGTGCCTCTCTTCACTGATTTAGTAACGCCACCTCTCCAAGGGGTGTAGAGTAACAGTCAATGTAATCAGATCGATGTAGTGTTAGTGTAGATGCTGTGTTGCTTACATCAACTGCTCCTGGTCTTCAGGAGCCATCCCACAGTGCCCCACACTGACGATACTAGGGCTCCTGGTGAGGACGTGCACCACCAACCCAAGGAGCCAAGCATTCACAAGCAAGCGATTTAATAACTGTGGTGGCTGTATGTCAGTGTAAGTTAGGTCAATATAATTTTGTAGTGTAGACATGGCCTACGTCTTTTTGCTCTACTGGCCAACAATGGTGCTAATAACTACTGCCAGTTAGGTGTGGCTGCTCTTTTAACATCCAGTACAGGTCTCCAGCTTCCCTTTATCCTGAAGTTCATTGTAAATAACCCTGAGAGCAAAACTTGGGTAGTTTATGTCTTTCATCCTAATCTTGATTGGTACCCAGACACCATGTACATACAGCTTCATTCGGAGTTTTCCTGTGTTCTGGCTTATATGAGTAAACTTCAAAAAATTCAGAGTTTTGGCTCAATTTGGATAAATCCCCCCAGATTTGGAGGTTAATTATTTAAATCTGTTGAGGTCTTTGCTTTTCATCAAGACTACCTTTTCAGCATCCCATCCTTCTCCTAGAAGAGGAATGATGGTCCAATCCTTAGGGTACTAACCTCAGGTTAGGGAGCCAGGGATCCATTCTCTGCTCTGCCACAGGCTTCCTGTGTGACTGTGAGTGAGTCACTTAGCCTATCTATGCCTCAGTTTCCCCTGTGTACAATGGGGATTATAGCACTGCCCTACCTCACAGGGTCATTGTGAGGATGACATTAAAGACTGTGTACATACTGCGGTAGTGGGGATCACAGAAATACTTAAGATAGATCCCTCCTAAACTAGCCCCAATTCCACGATATCTTAACCATCCTTTTCCTATAATGCCCACACCTTCCAGCTGCACTCATTAATTTGCATTAAGCCTTTTTTAGCTAGAAGCTGCACCCAAGTGCACCACAGAGATGCTGTTTCAGGTTCCTAGCTTTGGCCAGCCTTTCTGCATAAGAAGTTCTAAAAACAAATAAGCCAATTGAAAATGTAGCACTGAAGTGTATTTTTAAAAAAAGGCTAGAGCTAGAAGCAGAGAGCTGGAGCAGTGTCATCTCTGGGAGCTCAGCTCTAATACCCATCAATTCAGAGATCATTTTGCTCTCTCTAATTTGCACACGACAGAAAAGATTCCTCTGACAAGCGTTAATTGGAAGCAAACTGTAAAAGCAGCCCCCTTTCTGATGCAAGCTATTGTAATGGTCAAAATCTTGCCGCACGCAGCAGGGATGTTAAAAAGAGAACCCATTGCAGAGTCCCTGTGATTCAGTGAGATATTTGGACAAGGTGACCTCGGCAAGTGCACATTAGCCATATTATTGGCCAATAAACTGTCTCATTGCTTTACATATACACATGCCCCACATATTGAAGGAGAAGTTTAGCTTGATTATCAATGGGGGGATGAGCCAACAATTACTTTCATTATTGAATATCCTATTAATTATTCAGGAGGTGAATCAATTATTCATATCTCATTTAAACTAGGGAGGGAAAACATTGCCTCTTGACAGAGCCATTTTCAGCATCTTTGGATACAATGGTGATTCTGTCACTATAGGAGAGAATTACTGAAATACAGAAATTTGTCCAGAAATGATCTTCCATGAGCTGCTCATTCACCAATGCAAATACAGCACCAAAGGCCAAAGCTAGGAACCTTCAACAATGTTGGTACCTTCTGGAGACTCTCCCAATTCATAATTATTTATTCTTATTATTGACATGCATTTTTGTACCTGCTACTCACTTAGGGTGACCAGACAGCAAATGTGAAAAATCGGGACGGGGGTGGGGGGTAATAGGAGCCTATATTAAAAAAAAGACCCCAATATCGGGACTGTCCCTATGAAATCGGGTCATCTGCTCACCCTATACTCACTCCACAATTCAGGCACACATCCTTATTCAGATAACATATGTGCTTAACTTTGAGCTTTGAAGTCAATGAGATTAACGTAGATGTCTAAAGCTAAGCATATGCTTGAGTGCTGTTCTCCTGAATATGAAAGGACTTAAATATGTATTTATTTGATTTATTGAATCAGGGCCTTACCACCAATATAGACTCCAGAAATGATCCTAGACATTTTTTACAAATAAGGCCCTGTTCATGAAAGCTGCCCCATGTGAGAATTTCATGGGAAAAGCAGGTTTAAATTGCTCTTTCCAAATGCCGATAACATGGCACTTAGCTTTTATCAATGGTTTAATATTGTTTTCAGTTATTGTTTTCATGCCATACAGATTAGTCATGCTGGGGCAAATTTTTAAAGGTATTTAGATGCTTAAGAAGCAGATAGGTGCCTATGCACTTTTGAAAATCCCACAAGGTACCTAACTCCCATGGTGTGTGGTGGTAGTTCCCATGGGAGATAGATGCCTAAACGCCTGAGCCCTTCTAAAAAGTGAAGCCTTAATCTCTTCGAGCCACAATTCCCCATCTATAAAATAGGGATATTAATACTTCCTTTCTCCTATCCTTTGTCTGCCTTGTCCATTTCAATTGTAAGCTCTTCTGGTCCCTTGCTATGTGTATGTAAAGCGCCGGGCACAATGCAGTTTGGAGTCTGATTGGGCCTTCTCCTGCAATACAAATAAACAATAGTAACAACATCATCAATTTGCAAACTGTATGTCTGAAAACTCTGCCACTCCATCGGTAACAAAACTACACACTTAGATAGTGCCAGCTGGCAGCAGCCATTGGAAGTATATAGGAACTGAAGTAAGTAACAACTTTTTCTTTGCTTGAGACAAATAGGTCCCAAGGACATTTAGCATCTGGGATGCTCTTTCCACCTTGCTCTCCCATGTGGTTGCTTAGTTTATATGCCTCTAAGCCTGAAGGCCGTCCCTCTAGTAATTTTGATTTTGCGTAAGACAGAAAAAAGACACCATTTTGGAAACAAATTGTCAATTACCAAACGATCAAGCCTTCCATTTGTTTGTTAGATTGGCTTTCAAATAGTCCAATTAATTATAACTGAGCTAATTATTAAGATACACTGGTAGGCATCTCCTCTTTCAGATGGAAGGAGAGAGTCTTTCCCTCTGCTTTGCAGTCACAATTGCAGCCGTATCCAATAGGGCGATTTATCTCTGTCAAGCCAGTAAAATGATCATGCCAATTAAATCACACAAGTAATTGCTGTTGTATCCCCATGGAATTCCCCCTGCATATTCAGGTGGAATATGAATGAGGGAAGGCCAGAGGAGAGTGGCTGCGGCTAGGTGGAACTTTTAGCCCCTTGTAATTGGATCATCTCAATAGTGACCAAGGGCACAGGTGATCAGCCCATGTGCCCAAGCCCACAGGTACTCGTAAAAGTTCATTTTTGTGGCCTGTAAAGGATGAAACAGTCTTGCCTGGAATAGAATTGTCACTGTGGAACTCTTGGTATATAAAGCAGCGGTTCTCAAACTATGGATCAGGAGCCCAAAGTGGGTCACGACCCCATTTTAATGGGGTCGCCACCGCTGGCTTAGATTTGCTGGGGCCCAGGGTCAAAGCCCAAGCCCCATCACCCAGGGCCAAAGCCAAAGCCAGAGGGCTTCGGTGCTGGGTCGCGGGGCTCAGGTTATAGGCCCCTGCCTGGGACTGAAGCCGTTGGACTTTGGCTTTGGTCCCACCCAGGGCAGTGGGGCTTGGGCTTTGGCTTTGCCCCCTCCCTCCAGGGCAGGAGGGCTCAGCCAGGCTCAGTCCCTCCTCCTCGAGTCGTATAGTAATTTTTGTTGTCAGAAGGGGGTCGCACTGCAATGAAGTTTGAGAACCCCTGATCTAGAGCATTACAGAGACAGTCACTTTCAAAGCCTGACTGTCCCCTTTGAGACTCTTAATTCCCTCTCCTTTTCTTTTCTCCTTCCTCTGCTTCATTAAAATATCCCACCTCTGACTCCTGTACTGCTTCACTTTACCTGGGGTCACAGGAGCCAGTCAAAGCCTATGCAGCATGAACTCCTGAGTCTCACTACCAACTCACAAAGCAGAGGGTATGCTGCAGTGCAAAGTGCTGCCAAAGCAGGAATCAGATTATGCAGATAGATATGCATACCTATATGAACCATGTCTTTGTGTGTGTGTGTGTGTGTGTGTGTACACACACACACTGTAATATAAATATATGTGTGTATTTATAAAAAGACATATCCACCTGTGTTATAATATATGTGTGTGTGTATACATCTATATCTCTATATATGCACACACACAAACAACTACAGAGGAGCTCTGAAAGACAGTTACCACAGAAGAGGTTAACTTTGGACAATACCAGATAACTGCTGTTGCTGCTAAACAAAGTAAATGTCCCCACCTTTTGCCCTTGGCCTGCCACATACTATTAAAAGCAAATGCTTCTGTATGTGGACAGACACCATACCAAGAACCCAATCTTGGATCTTAACCACCACAAACGTGAACGTGTAACCTAGTTAATATCACGTTTATTAGAGGGAAGGGGAACAGAAAATGAAGATATACTTCATGTTGTTGCTAATTAGAAAAATTGAGACTTTGCATCTGTGTAATGCAGAGCAACATGTGGTGCTAACAGATGTGAACTCATTACACAGCTGCATCAAAGGAAATTGTGCTGCAGTAGCGACAAAAATCTCAAAATCAGATTTCTCCAGGTAGGAGTCAAATACCTCAGCCTCACATTGGTTTCCCCTTTTCCCTGCAAAGGTTTTACGACTCACCTTAGGAACAGGGATGCTGGGAAGGCAGGGGCTGAGTGAGGATCAATTCCATTCTTAAAGACCCACTGAAACCTCCTGTTAAAATTTGGTAAATATTCCCTTTAGAGAGAACTCAGTTTATGTTGTTGTTTAACTATTGTAGTGCACAGACATTCCGAGGCCCCGGAGAGAAGGAGGGCCTATTGTGGTAGGTGTTATAGAAATAGAATAAAAGACAGTGCCTCCCCCAAGTTATATATTTTCTGTAGGTCTTTGTTCTTTGGTAGGAAGATATGCATGGAAACCGGATATTTTAAAAAATTGCTTCACCTGCATCCTCTGCTTATGCTTCACCTGAACTCATAGAGGCCAGCCAGCTCACCCTGGATTGGCATGATGCTCAGGGCAGGAGAGGAGAGGTGAAGGTCTGTGCCTCCTACATGCAGTGGCCGCCGTGGGTTGGTTTGCCTCTGCTGCACAAACTAAGGCAGCTCTAGGAACAGGGCTGCAATAAGAATGGAACAGATTCTGTGAAGACTTGCTTTGATCACGCCTAACTATGCTGTGAAGCAATCCCAGGCCCAGTTTCGTATAATACAAATCATCATTAACACACCATCCACAAATGATAGTTTAACATACTGCACACTGGGGCTGGTGCAGACTGGGCCACAGAGTAAGGGAGCTGTAACCAGATCCCTGAAGCCCCCTTTCCCACAAAGTGGACACTGGATGTAGGAGAGAATTAGTCCAGAAAATAGACTCTCAAAGGATGAGAGATCTAAACATCAGACTATCCACTTAAAAACCAACCCGCTTCTGTCTCAGCAGCCTTTAAAGTGCAGACTGGAACATTAGTTGCAACAATATATTGTCTTTTTTTTCTGTTCCAGAGTACTTCTAGCCAATGGAAACATAGCTGGCATCCCATACTAAACTGTCCCATATGAAATAAACTCTGAGACAATTAACACTTTAATTGCTAGATTACAGTGTTGTGCCAAGCACATACCTGACACTGAGGTTTCTGCATTCTTTGAATAGTCCTGAAGCATGCGGGAATAAATATGTATGACAGTGGTCCTCCAGCGACTATCAAAAAAGTGAGATGCTGCTATCCTAGTGAATATAAATACACCTCTACTCTGATATAACGCGACCCAATATAACACGAATTCGGATACAACGCAGTAAAGCAGCGCTCCGGGGGGGCGGGGCTGCACACTCCGGTGGATCAAAGCAAGTTCGATATAACACGGTTTCACCTATAACACGGTAAGATTTTTTGGCTTCCGAGGGCAGCGTTATATCGGGGTAGAGGTGTATAAGGCTCCCATTCAGCAAAGCACATGCTTAAGTGTTTTGCTGAAACAGGACCTAAATGAACAAATTTATGTACTGGATGCTTCAGTGAAAAAAAATGCTTCATATATCCTCCCACCTGCTGAAATAGTCCAAGAATCATTTTTTTTTTCAGTGTAAAAACATGGCTGGTGGTGAGCACGACACGGGTTATCTAGAAAAGTTCCTGATTGCATTTGTGTGGGCAAATTTGCAAAATCTGGTCTAATATGGATTTAGCATAAACCACTCTGTGTGGCCATTTGTATAAATGTTCCTCTGCCCTAACCAAGCTATAGAGTTGCCTTTACTCACCCTTCTTTGTACTGCTTGGACATGCCATGTGCCACATAAAAGCCCATAACCTTATGCGAGGCAGCTGAAGCTCTCAGGCCCCTTGTGGTGTATGTTTCATTTCATAGACTTTAGGGTCACTTTTCTTGTGGTCTCTCTTAAACAAAATCACAAAAGCAATTTAAAATCGCTTAAGCAAATCATGAAAGATGCAATATGGGGAAAGGGCTGTGAATAATGGTTAGCCTAAAGCATCACAACAAAAGGAGTGACTGTGTTTCCCTTCAAGTCCTTTCTCTTGCTCTGTATCCTTCTGTTTGATTGTTTCTTCTGTCTAGGTTTTGTGCGGAAACTCATCATAGTAGCAAGAGACTATAACAGACTTTTAACATCTCTGAGAAGTCGTCTTGAAAGATGCTCCTTTACCTGAGTGATCTCCAAGACACAGAGTTTGAAACAGAAGCTGTTATTTTACAGCGTCAGGGATACAAGAGCTGGCAAACAATAATAGCCAGCTCCCTATGGAGTGACTAGCTGCTGGTACAAAATAAACATCACTCTACTCAGTGAACATTATAGTCTGCTTTAGCTCATCACCTACACTTGGCCACAACTTCCCGGGAGTCCCCATTCAGTGCTGATACAGAGTAAAGTCAGAGGTGATCAGAATAAAGCTAAGTCTTCAGAGACATTGTCCTCCATTCTATGCCCTTACGCCACCCCACTGGGTGTAATCAGGGATATGTGTCATATGCCACAGAATACAATTTCTTATTTCCCTGGGGACAACTTTCTTATGGGCATGGACAAGCTTTTTCATCCTTCATCAAGCCTTTCATTAGCACTGCACTACCTCTCTTTGTCAAATTCTACTAGCTGAGCAAGTGATCATATTGGCTTTTGAAAACCTTGCCCCTTTATTTTAGCTACACTGAGTAAAGAGAGATCTCAAGTTTTTTGGTCAAGCCAGACGCTCTCAGCAGATCTGCTGCAGAACACACTGCATGATTTTCATTCCAGTCTCACTGCACGAGGACAACATTGACAGTGTCTCAGAAACTGGATGAAATTCAGACCCCTATTCAAACTCTGTGGTAGACCCTTACCTATATCATGGGCCATATTGAAACCTCAAATCTGAATAGTTGCCAAACACTGCAGAACTTTGGGTCCAGAGCTGCATTTTGTGGTTCAGGCTTATTTCTACCCCATACAAAATTGCTTCATGTCCTGCTGAATATGACTGATCCTTGGAATGCAACACTCATGCTGTTTCTCTAGGAACAAGTTTGTGGCTTCACATTTTCAATGTATGGACAAGTATGTGGAAGAGGAAGTGAAATATTAGTGCTAGTGATAGAATCTGTGTATAGTGGGGATAGGGGGTTCAAAACAGATTATGTGAATCATTGTATAACCCAAAAGGCCTGCTAGATTAAAGGGGACATGGTGGTACAGAATAGACAAGTGAGTTCTCCCTCTGGGAGATTCTATTTGATGCCTTTACTGTGGTGTCAGAATGCTGCTTCATAGCCTGCTAATGGAACACAGAAACCCTGAAAGCAACTAGTGGGGTCATCAAAAAGAGAGCTGATAAGATGGCTCAGAGGGGAGACCTTTTTTGTTCTTCCCTCCAGAAACTACTCAATAAATGCTTTTAACATACCTTTAAAAAAAATTCATGAAACTTACGCATGATATTAACATTTCTCAAGTTTTCAATTAGCCCAAATGATCTTGTTAAAAGCTATTAATAAACCACCTTTAGCTGAGGGCATGCATGCCACCTGTTTGTAGCACGAAGACAAGCCAGCTCTGGTGGAGTGAAAGCATCAGTGAAAAATTAACTGCCTGAAATTAACTTTAAGCATCCGAATGATTAAACCATTGTGCTGTGATTGTGTACGATACTCCCTTTCTTCAGCAATTAAGGCTGTATTGATCTGATAATGTGAGGAAAGGAACGGGGAGAGTAACACTCATTCAGACTGCCATAATGAAGAGGGATCATCTTTTGTTCCAGAGCATGCAACGTTCAGCAGGAGGGGTTGCTTGTAGATAGGGTACCACCACACTATTTCCTCTCGCCTCCCTCCCTTCCCCTAACAATGCCTCACAACACAAACACTTTGATCAAACATCTGTTTAAAATAAAAGCAACAAAGAGTAAACTGGCTTCATGTTGCTCCATAACATCTTAGGATGAAATCCATATCTTCCACCAGACTTTTGTCTTAAGCAATGGAGATTTTGCATTTGAAATCCAATCAAAGAAGCAGTGAGAAGGAAGAGAGAGAAGGGTGAGCAGCATGGCTGAAAATGCACAACCCTTCATGTTTAAAAGCAAACTTGGACCCCCCCCCCCCTCCCAGTTGTTGAGCGCCCAGAGCTCTGATTGACTTTGGCATGCTAAGGGCTAATGAAAATCAGGCACAAATTATTCAACAGAAATGAACATTTCCCAGGAAAGTTCTTTGGATTTCCAAGATTTCTACTTCCCCTTGAACGATCTCTTGCAGTATGTGTTAACTACTTATGCTAAAGAATCTGTTCCACCTTGTATTTAGCTGATACAATGAGTACCTTTCCCAGGCTTGAAGAAGAGATCTGTGTAAACTCAAAAGCTTGTCTCTCTCAGCAACAGAAGTTGGTCCAATAAAAGATATTACCTCACCCACTTTGTCTCTCCAAAATTTCTAGTAGAATTCTTCACAAGTTCCTGAATTGAGCCAGACTGGCTTACCACCCTCCTTAGAACCTAACTGTACAAGGGGACTAATCCAATAGCTTTCCATTGGATCTAACAGAGTCTTTCAATTGACTTCAATGGGCATTGGATCAGAGCCAAGGTGAAAATATCTTGCAAAAGGTATTTACTGGAACACCTTAAGCTTTGCAGTACACACGCAATGTCTTGCATCCATATACAACAGATGTCCCAGGTATTTTACAAGGTGTTGGTTGTACCTGTTGGTTGCAACATCTAGGAAGAAGTTTTCAGGAAAGGTCCAGTTGAACTAGTACAATCTATGACAGTTTTCTCATGGTGTGGACAGTAGCTCACATGTTGCAATGGTACTAATTCAGCCAGTCACCTTCTCTCTCCCACATTGCAGTTTCTTACATTTGGAAATTACCCCAAAACTTGTAATTCCAGAAGTTATGCAGGGATAGGTGCCTTAGGAGTCGCAGAGTGCCCGGGTACATCGATGGCTGTAAGGTGTGCTCTGTATGGGTTGGCCAAAATGGTTCCATCAAAAACAGCATTGCTGTACTGCATGCGCTAAACAATTTCAAAGACAGAAAATGCAATAAATCACTGCATGGAGTTAATGTCCTTGCAATGGCTTCCTCCTTTATTAAATAAATAAATGGAGATATGCCATCTCCTAGAACTGGAAGGGACCTTGAAAGGTCATTGAGTCCAGCCCCCTGCCTTCGCTAGCAGGACCAAGTAGTGATTTTGCCCCAGATCCCTAAGTGGCCCCTCAAGGATTGAACTCACAATCCTGGGGTTAGCAGGCCAAAGCTCAAACCACTGAGCTCTCCCTCCCCCTGATTATTGTAGGCACCTCTAATATGTCTTGGAGCACAAAGAGACCTTTGATATGATCATAGTCCAGTTTCTGATCCTAATCGATCAGACTTTAATATACTATCCGCACACACACACACGCACGCACGCACACACACACACACACACACGCACACACACACACGCATTACTTTTTGTTTCCACTCTGAATACAGCTTCCTAAGCAGATAATTAGCCTACATTAGACCAGGTGTAAGCCCACTAACATCAATGGAGTTTCTCCTGCTTACACAACCTCTGAATTTGGCCCAGTATTTACATTTGCCGGGTGATCTTGCTTTCTACTGATCCCTTGTTCGGGGACAGAACAGCAGAAGCATGTGGGTGCTATTTTTCCATTGCTTATTTCATGGCACATGACTCCAGTTTGTGGAAACTTTAACTGAGATGCCACATTATGTTGATAGCCCATGTAAAGCACATGAACTCATTATTCTCCTATCTAGATGTATTACTTTCATCTCATGTCTCGCTACATTGACCTGGAAGGTGCAAAACACCAGGAGTCAAACCAAAGGGATCTGTGGGTAACATGAGTAACCTGTGCTCCTTCTCACCCAAAAAAGGCTATCTACCCATCGGCTGACTTTATGCATAGGTAGTTCTTGCAGAGATCGCAGATACCGCTCTTCTAAGGAGTCCCCCAGATACCCTGTGAATTTTGTGATGAGTGGAAATGCTTCATCAGTTACTAACAATTTGGGAAAGTTGGTCTTGTGGCCCAAAGTCCTCATTTACAGAACAGTTAAAAAATCCCACATTGAACTAACCTTGCATGAGGCTTCCAAAATCCAGCACTGTCCCTTATGTAAATTACAGCTGTCTGTAGCATTTGCAGAATAATGTTAGAGGGCATTCCTTGCTTAATCACTCTAGCTTTAAGTAAAAAGTCTTTCATAATCTGTTTCAGTGCCTCTTACTATGGGATCCATAGTACTTGTAATCCATGACAAATTTTGAGAATCAAGCGGTTGGAGAATTGGAAGCTCGGATCAGGGGAAGAGTTGAGCATGAGACCACAGAATTAAACATTTGGAGAAATGCTGCTGGGCATAACCCCCTACTTCTATGGGAAACAAGGGAATTGAGGGAGCGTCACATACAACGCCATCCCTGTAAAAGTGTTGCAGGCCTACATGCCTCTTCCCCAGGGACCCATGAGACCTTTCAAGACTGCAAGCATGTCTGTGTCCACACTTAAAATGTGGTAACCAGGGGGGTAGGTTTTCTTCAGCACTGTATGGTGTGTCAAGCTCTCCATAACTTTCCAGAGGAATAAGGAATTAATTTGAATGACAGTCTTGCTCCAAATAGATTTTTTTTCCGCATGTGGCAGAATAAAAATGAAGGCACAGAGATGTGCACAGTCATGTAGGGAGTCTGGCAAAGTCAAAAATAGACCCGAGGTAGCCTGACTTCCAACCAGGTGCAGAAACCCCCAAGACTGTCCTTCCTCTCTTGACAGCACTGCTTCCTTCGGATCTCATCTTGCATTCCTTACTCAGCTATAGTTCTCTTTGAAGTGAATGGACACTCTGCTTAGCTTGAGGGTGCAAAATTGTGCCATTGAGTTGTTTCAAAATTACGTTCAGTTACTTGATTTATAGTCTCGTTATATCACCTCCAAGACCACAGTCTCACCATCGTCTCACCAATCACCGCTGCACAGGGCCAAGAATGCATAACGTAGGTGGTCAGTATATCCCTTCAGCTTAAGTCAATACACACCTGTTTTCCATTGACCTCCATTCTATCTTTTGGTGCAGAGCACCTTTCATCTCTCTGTGCTTTGATCTGACTATCCCATTGATGACTGCTAACCTGAACGCTAAAGATGTACAGTTTCATTCTGGATTGATAGTTTCCAATGGAATATTTTACTAAGGGTTCTAGTAGAGTCTCCATCCCTGGCAATATTTTATCAAGATTGGATATTTTCCTAAAAAATATGCTCTAGTTCAAACAGGATTTTGGGTAATTTCTTTGTCCTGAGACTAGATTATCACAATAGTCCCTTCTGACCTGAGAATCTGAGTCTAAAGTCCATGGGTGCCAGGGCCCAGGACTTTGAATTGGGCAACTCTCTACAGAGTTAGCAAAGGGGGCACAGAACTTCCAGCTGTTCTTTTAGACCTCCTGTTATAGCTGTTTCATATTCTCTTTTCTTTAGCTTGCTCTCTCTCTCTAGATCAGTGTTATGCAACAGCTAACGTCAAGGAGCAGTAAAGGGTTAAATGTGAAGATCTGGAACAATCTGACCTCTCATGCCACAGCACTGCCCTTTTGCCTTTTCCTTATGTACACACATAGTACGCATTCCTTTCCAGTTAACCCCATTAAGCTTTGGCCCAAACTAGATATAGAACTAAATATGTGTGCACCTGTCCGCCTGTAATGACCTGCTATTATCATTTTCCACCCCTCTTTTTTGATTGATGGATACTATATGCATAATGACCCTCAGGGTTCGGGGGTTTTTTTCTTTAGGCTTTGCTAAAGCAACCTGCAAATTAATTTAATATCCTCTTTTGGTTGGGAGATATGAAACCGGGGCTCGAGGCTGATGATGCGTAAACCATTTGTGGCATGTATTTAATCTCCGGACAATGGATAGAGATGTTAGTGCATGCTACACTAAGTTCTATTTACGCTGGCTATTAAGTGCAGTCAAGCTGAAGGCAATCGGAGCACATTACAGGGCCTAATGGGAGAGGAAGCTAAACAACAGTACATTAAAGACTGAAAATGAATTAAGAGGGAAGCATGGTAGAGAAAGCAGACAAGTAAAGGGCTTTGTATATAGATAACTCTTATTGACAGCACAAATATTCATGTACAGTACTCTGAGTTCCCAAATCCAATTTTGGTATTGGATACCACTCTAGAGGGAATGTTTTGAACTCCATTTTCATGCAGATGCAAAGTGACTTGCAGTCCTCCACCACCACCACCCATCTCAGTCTGAGTAAATTTCATAACAGAATGCTGGGAAATGGATCTCCATGATAGCTCTGCTACCATGCAAAGCTACGCCTCTTAAACACATGAATCAATCTGACTTCACTCTCCTTGGCCTGCTATGGAAATTTGATTGCTGTAATGTTGGAAGGTACAGTAATTATGAAGTCACCCTCCTGAAGTTCTGGTCCTGCATTTACTCTCCTCTGTTCTTCTTGACACTTCTTGCACCTGGTGTTGGAAGGCAGTCCTGTCTGTTCACAACCAAAAAAGAGCAAGCCCTTTGGGAAAGACTGAAGAGCAGTTCCATCCATCAGAAAGTGACAGAGCGACAATGATAGAAACACATGTTGTGACAAAAATATATCTTTGCTTCTAAGTTTCTTCTTATGTCTTAGAGAGAAGAATTTAAAGGCAGCGTTGTTTTTGACCCACATTCTTTTCAAATCCATCTTTCAGGCCTCTATGAGGCATTGCATTGCACTATTTTTCCTTAGCATGGAATGCATTTCTAAAGAGTTAAACATTGTTTTGAATGCCTCAGTATTTTTGAGGGTACACTTTAAGCACAGTACTCCTCTTGTTGTGAAGAATCCCAAAGCACCCACTTGGTTTTCCTTACTAAAATGGTTAGCTTTTAACATGGCAAGGAAAGTCCAGAGTTGTAATAAAGAGTTTGAGAGAGAGAGAAATACAGCAGCCAAACCAGTTTAAAAGCGAGCATGTTTGTCACTAAAAGCTCTCAAACTGATTTTTAGGCATAGTTCTACCTGGGGTGACTAATCTGTAGGAAGTTCTACCTGCAGATTAACGATAGTGGCACACTGGAACCTCAGATGTAATAATGCATCACATGTTATTACTGTAGCACCTAGTAGCCCTGGTCATAGGTTCCTAGAAGCTTTTATGGCAATAGGAACACATCAGTTGCCTCAGACCCTATCTTAGACCTGGCCTACACCTAAAACTTAAGTCAATTTCATGCTGTGTGTGAACCACCATAGACACAGCTAGGAATTCTTCCATTGACCTAACTACTGCCTTTCAGAGAGGTGGATTACCTACATTCATGGAAAAAAACCTTCCAATGTAGCAAGTCTCTACACTACAGTCATGCCATAGTAGCCGCTGTAGTGTAGACATACTCTCAGTCTGTACATTAACTGGGTGGTAATTAACACATTTTGCTTTCCCACAATTTGACTTTTTGTTGTTGTTGCTGCCTACAATTCATAACAATCTTCATTAGCTTAATCTGTGTGCTTTCTCGCTTCTCAGCAAAGTGAGATGGAAGAACAGTAGGAATGAACACTGTTACATCAATATGTAGAACGAGTGAAGCTCTGAAGCTGCAACGTTCATTTCTTGGTATCTTCTCTGCAGGTACAGAAGGGTGAATGTTTCTTGAAAGTAAACTCATATGATTCCCATGAAATGAACGGAATGGTTTGACTGCTGTAAAGGATACTTCGGAGTCTTTCACTTGTGAAAATGACCATGTTATGTTGTGTGGGACTTGTGCTGATGGAAGCAACTGCACGTTCACCCTTCATGGATGGAGTAACTTAAAAGGCATGGTAAATAAAGGTGCTGATGGTATGAAAGGTACACTGTACTGCTGCAATAGGTTGACATGATTCTAATAAAAGGCATATTCAATTAAAGAGAAGAATCGGGCATGGTATGGTATCTGTCGTGATGGACACATGACAGCCTATCTGTCTAATCTATCTATGTCTTCACTGCAGAGCTAACCGGAGTGATCAGCACCTGAGGATGAGTATCCAGGTTAGCCTCACCCAGATGTGAGCAGTCACAATGCAGATCCCTACTCATTTACTGTGTCTTCACTGCTGCTGCACTCACCTGTGTGTGTCGCTAGGACTTCTGGGGTGTTTCCTTGGTTCTTTTGTGCCACACTAAGTTAAAGCTACTCTGAGTCTTTCCCATTGAATTGTGGAAGAACTTGTCTGTCCTTCTGGGCCCCTAGGGGGAATTGTGGGAAGGCACTGGAGGACTGTCAGCTGGAGTGATTTAGCCTGCATCCATACCACAAAGTACACAAGTTACCAGCCTGAGTGAAAATGGCACCCAAGCTTTAACCCATAACCCCAGCTAGGCCAGCTAGCCCAGGCTGAAAGCACCATTTAACTCAGTGAGAGGGTTTTGTGTGTGGATAGGCAGAGACTTAGGGATAACATGCAAGTAAGCATATGTCTACACTGCGGAGCCTATAATGGCCTAGTTATGTTGGCATAACCTCATAGAATAGAAGCAGCCTACATAGATGGAAAGGGGTTTTCGGTCAGTGCAGGAACACCACCTCCGTTAACAAAGTTAGCTATGTTGACGGAAGCCCTCTACTGTTGACATAGCTGGATCTGCACTAGGGGTTATGTTGGCCTAGCTACATCTGTCAGGAGTGTGGTTTTTTTCACACTCCTAATTAACGTAACTATGCCAATATAAGTTTTCAGTGTCGACCAGGCCTGACACTCAAATCAAGTCTTCAGTGAAGGCTTACCCATTGATGTTGACTCAGTGGAACTACCGGAGGAGTGTAAAGTACTACTCAGCATGAATAAGGGTATCTGGGCAATATTTTATTTTATTTATTTATTTAAATGTACATAATATTAAAAAGATGCCTATACAAAGCTCTAGGCATCCTAACACATAATTAGCAGTTCAAAAAATGCAGCATCAAAATAGTCGTTCAAACAGGAACTTGGTCAGCTATCCACCTGCAAAAAAAATTCCTTCATCATTCTGGGAGGCAAACCCATAGCCTTTTCCCCAAACCAAATTGAACAGGTATCTGTGGACCCAATGCCAGATGTCTTAAATGTTTAATAAATACTTCCCAAAGATTTTCTAAATAATAATTTTAACTATTTCCCACAGGTCAGACAACGTTGCTTAGTCAATTAATTCTTTTCAGGAATTATCGTCTATGTCCTTTTATCAAGACAGTGGCTGTACATTTCCTACATGATCTGCAATCAAAGAACAAGGATTACCGCCATGTGTTTTGATCTAGTTACAGTTTGTGGGAAAATGCCATTCAAGGATCATTTATGTCCATTGTGGTGTCTCCTCGTGCTTGGAAAGGAACAACTTTTCTTTAGAGCTTCTGTTTTCACCTCCCCAGAAGGTCAATCTATCCAAAAAATTAGCACTCTCTGCTGTTGGCTTTTATTTTGAAAGGAAGAATGATATCTGATTTCTCATCTCAACCCTCCCTGCACTTCTTAGAGTACCAGATGGACATGTCAGCTTCTCTCAGGGACTTGTCTGTATTAATTTCCATGGACTTGTAGTCGAGTTGGTAAAATCAGGCAGCTATTTCATCATTCACTCATTTTGCATAGTTACCCTTGATATGTTATAACATCATTGGTTTTTCAAAATGGTGGCAACTCTTTCTTTCTTTTTTTCTTTCTTTCTCAGCATCATTTCCTTATTAACCAGCAGGATGTAAATCGAGCTGCCATGTTTAAAGAACTTTAAAATCCCTGCTCACCCTTGTAGCTCACTGAACATTGGGACATGACACCACTTGAAATAAATTAGCAATGTTGTGAGGTCCATCATTACCATTCTGGACCCATTTTATCCACTTTGTGCTGGACCAATCTACATGCACTTTCTTCACCTTCAAATCCCCCCCAGTAGCCTTTGCAATTAACAGCTAATTAACAAATAAAAGCAAAGCTGCCAGGTGGAACATTCGCACTTCTCAGAGGGGAGCAATTAACTACTGCTAGCAAATGGCTGTAAGAACAATATTTTGTTATAGGTTGAATCAATGATCACAAGATTAGACGTCTTTCTAAAAAACATTCCCTAGCTCAACCACAAGGTGTGGGCTTGATGAAGGAATTACTGGGTAAAAGTCTAGGTCTTATGTTATGTAGAAGGTCAGATTATATTATCATAATGGTCCATTCCTGGCCTTAAGATCTACGATTCTATGAATCTACTGCTTGTTTTTTTTCCAGGTGCCTTTAATGGGGACTATTTAGTCATTCAGTCTAGGTCATTTATGTAGACTATGGAACTCACACCCGCAAGAAATAAGATTGATCACAGAACTCGCCACTTTCAGAGCTAAATGCAAAACTCATTAGCTTTTTCTGAGTAAGTTACATGTGCACATGTACAAATAAACAGCAGCAAAATAAAACCCTACAATCTAATCAAGCTATTTTTCCTATAGGCAGAGAAGAAAGAGGGGAAAGTTTCTTTCCAATCCCTCTTTTGACCTACGAAAAAAGACTGAGTTTAAGTTGGTCTTAGCTAATATGTGCCAGCAGGAGCCTAGTCTATAGTTCAACCTGCTAACTTGATTTAAATGTGTTACCCTACATGTACACTGGGAAAAGTTGCACTTAGGTCAGACTTAGCTGGCTTGTGATAGCTAAGCCTGACTTAAATGTGACCATTTTTCCTAGCCATGACAAGGTCTGATTGACTGGCTTGGGCTGTTTCAAACCTTTGGGCTTGATTCTTCTCTCACAAATATCAGTGTAAGTGACTTCTATTTATGCTGGTGCACGTGAAAAGAGAATTGGGGCTGTAGGATCTTTAAGATTTCCTGAGCTAAGGCCTGATTCTACAAGATAAGAGTGCTTCTGAAAAATTAAGAAAATGCTTGAACACTCCCTTATATCTCAGTGTGAACTAAAGGCAAATCTTATTTGAGATTCAAATACCTTTGTGCTCTTTTCTTTTCTTGAATTGCTTACATCTTAAAAGGTGTGTGTTTATATATGTGTTTATAATTCCTTCAGCTACAAAGAACACTCGCTGATTAAAATAGCAATTATATAAAAATCTACTTACTTTCCACTACTTGTGCTCGGTTTACATTTCTCTCAGTGCTGACAGTGAAAATTGGCTCAACAGGTTCACAGTTCAGTTTCATTTTCTGGTTCTCATGTCCTGTCACAATGCTGTAATGTTTGGGTAGCAGCAAGCTCTGGCTATGTTCATCATGACCCACTGCTCAGTGTGTGTCACTTGTTTCCCCTCTGTGCCCAATCCACAGAGGACAAGAGTCTGTTGCAGCCCGCAGATATAGACACTGGTATAGACCCAAGCTTTAAGCTCTGGAGATCTTTGGATTAATCCCCAAAGTGTTGGCCATCATATGTGTCCAGTGCCTGGCACAATGGGGCTCTGATCCCAGACCAGGGCCCCATCATCAATACTGTAATATAAATAGTAATAACAACGATAATAAACTCTGCAGAGGAATGATATCAATCTCTTGGAGGTGAGTGGATTTCAGGCCGACTCATCTGTTGAGTCTAAGTGAATTTTGACAACCCCGACTACAGAGGACTTGCCCTCACCTTCACCCAGGCTCTGTGCAACTTCCCTCTGATGTTCATCATTCCCAAATATTGAAGCAGCGAGTGGTGATGAGACCACTGAACAGCAAATGTCAATAGAGTGACAGTCTATAGAATGACAAGCTATTCATTCCACTCTGCTGGAGCTCACGCGATGACATCTAGTACCAGTGTGCCAAGTCTATCTGCTTAGATGTTTTAGAATTTAGATACAATGTAAATAAGTAGTTTCTGCTCCTGCAGAGAATTCCACGCTTAGGAGCTGGTGAAGAAATTCCATGTGCATAGAATCCCCGAGTCCTGCATTGGCTGGCCAGTAATTTGGGCTTGTAAAAGTATTTTTGGACTCCTGCCCAGTATGTGTACCTCTTAATCCCTAGTTCCAATTGTATAAACAAGGCATGACATAACTGGTATGCCATGGAAATATGCCATATAAAGTTGATTACTGTGCTTCATTCTATTAGAATAGCAGTCATTGTAAAACTATGGATATGGCTAAAGCAATTTATTTGTGTTTCTAAGGGAGATGTACAGATTTAGTCTTTACAGAATGTGATCAAGCTTGACAGACATATACTCTAGCTACTTAAGAGCTCTTACAACACGTCATCCAGCTTTGCACTCAGCAGAGAGTTTCTTATCTTGAGATTTCAAAGGGCCTGATTGCACACACAAGCAAGGGCCAAGCATAAAGAAGGGTTGGTTTAAAGAGCCTTCCCTGGCCTATTCACCCCTGAGCAGAGCACATTGCAATCCCTGTGCTCTCCTGAATGGAGGAACTGCTTTCAGTGCCATCTCAAAGAAGGGCCAGGCCATAACTGCTGGCAGAGCTTACTGGCGATCTCAAGATAGATCCTTCTAATGAATAGCGCAGCAGACACATACCCCCTGCATATGATGGCGCTCCAGGAAACACAATGCCTCCCAGAATTCCTCCTGTGGAATTCACATGGCATTGTCTAGCTCAAAGTGTTTTTGAGTCAGTGTCATCACCGATTTACAGGTCAGACAGAGAAATTAAGATTTGCTCAAGGTCACACAGTGAGTTAGTGGAAAAGTTGTGGGTAGAACCAGGTTTCTTCAGTCCCAGCTCTAGGCTCATTCCACTGGACCACAGCCACCTCCTGCCAAAAGGAAGAAACAAGTTTATTTCATATAAATATTTTCCGCCTTGTCAAGTGAGGCAATTCTGAACTACTATTGTGCATGCAGGTGCCATAACAATAACCAGGCCACAACTGGTATGGCAAGCTTCCTGTACAGTGGAGATAGAGGCAACTTCAGTCTGCACCTAGACAAGTGCCAGGGGTGCATCTGCTCATGGTCCTCAAGTCGCTGTCCACTTTCTTAGCACCCCGTTAACACAAACACTTGACCTACCCACCACCTTCTTTCCTCACTCCTTGCCCCTTGATAAGTGGCCCAATCCCCCACCTGATTATCAAACACTTCCCCGCAAAATGTCCTGTATAACAGTGGGTTTCAATCTGTGGTCCATGGACTATGTCTAAAGCAATGCCCACAACTGGTCTAAGGGGTCCGCAAAAGGCTTAGACTGAAAACTGTCTGAACAGAATTCAACTACATATACAGACGATAGATTTCCAATGGGATCTGCACCTCCATTTGAAATTTCCAGAGGGGTCCACACCTCAATTCAAACTTTTTTAGGGGTCTGCAAATGAAAAAAGGGTAAGAGCCACTGCTGTACAAGAAACTGAAGCCTCCTTAGGGCCCTGTAAATCGTACTTAACATAGGTTCCTGCAAAATCAAGCGCTAGTACATTGTGTTAAATCATCTGAGGAGACACCTTCTTCCTAATGTATTGAAATTGCTGTATTTTTAATCGGCAAATGGTCCTGAACCAAGTTCCCTTGAACCTAGGAGTGCACACCCGTCCTCTTTGAGGTGCACAATTTCAGTTTCCATCCCTCAAATTTCACTAGGAGTTTCAGATTCAAGCAAAACCAAAACCTCCCCATGAAGCTCAGCCAAACCCAGTGGCACTTAGCCAAAGCTCAGGTTGAAAGCACAACTGCATTTGCTGGGTTCCAGGTCACCTGAAACACCACACCAATTTGCCCAAAGAGTCACAAAAGCTATGAAACTCTTGTTGAATCTGGCCCAAGAAGATTCACGTGGTTTCAGGTTTCATTTACAAAGCAGCTCAAAGCAAAGCACCTAGCACATTTCTGGGGTGATAAGTCTTTAATAATAATAATAAATAATTAATAATATAATAGTCACTCATGTGGGATATAGTCAGGGAGTACTTTTGACCAACAGCGTATGCATCTCAAAAACCCACTTTAGGGCCTAGTCTAACAACTCCCTTTGAAGCCAAAGTGTCTCCCGAAAGGGAGTTGATTAAGGCCCTGTGCCAGTATAATTAAACATGTGGAAGCCGGCAGTGTTACGAAGTCAGCTTGAGAATGCTTTGTTCTGTGCTGTGAAGACATCTCTCTAGCCTGATGAGAAATGTAAGCGCACCTTCATGTGTTCATTTCCCTAGCCTGATTCTTTAGCACAGTCTCTCTCTCTCTCTGCCTTTCTGAAGCCTTCTTCAAAAGGTTTTTCAGCATGGAACTGTACTTGATTTTAGTCTAATTGGAATGAAATGTAAGACCCAAATCTTGGTTCTCATTGGCATGGGGACACTTGTGTACAATCACAGTATGCAAAGCAGCAGAAGCCTGAATTCATAATTGGAGGTTCCAAAATGTAATTATGAAAGATGAAATGCTCCTTTCAATGAGAAGGCCGTAAATAGAATAATTAATTTTGTGTTTGCTTGAACAATTCTGTATTATGGACCTTACACTGGAACTGAAATTAATTAAGTGCACCAGGATTTATGGAGGAGGTGAAGAGAGAGGGAAAAAAAAGAATTAATCTGAAGTAAAAGATAGATGACTTTGTGAGTGTAATGATGCGTTAGTCTGGGGTATTCTTTAACAAATTTAGCAGGCATGTTCTGGGTACAAACAGCACTCACTGACAGAATTATCACAACTAATGCAGCTGCTGGACTCTGAGCAAATTGAGATTGCAGATGAGTACTTTAGATTTAGAGCCATTAACTCTTTATGTGCAAGAGGCTCTGCCTCTGTTAGTTTGGTGGGAATTAATACTATTATTTATTGTTTGTATTTCGGTAGTGCCTATGGGCGTCATTCAGGGATCTGGGCCCCATTGTGCTATGCACTGTATATACATGTAATGAAAAGATGGCCCCTGCCCCAAAGGTCTTGTGTGTTGGAGCATTTGGACAGTTCTGGTAGGAAAGCTGAAGGAAAGCAAAGCACTAGAATAGGAAAGCAAATTAAAGTAAAGTTTGGGGAAATTCGGGGCAAAACAGCCTCAGACATATTTGAAACTTCAGAAAGAAGGGACGGCTGGCTATTGCAGTTTCCTAAACAGTGGGTTCAAAACTGTGAAGTGTTGAAGGAATAATTTAAATTAGGTGCCGTATTCCTCTCACTCCCAGGGTAAGGCCTCTGCCTAAATTATTGAAAAGAAGCAATTTTCACCCCTAGTTGGCAACCTTGGAGTCACCATACTGGATCAGATGGCTAGGACATCTAGAATAGGATCCTGAATCTGGCATTCAGAAAGGTCAATTATAATGAATTTCTAGTTCCCAAAAAGGACATAACTTTATATGTTATTTTCTTTAAAATTACGCCAGTCAGACAGTGGAGAGCCAGGAATAATCAAAGCAATATTTCCCCCAGCCACCAGTGCAGGAATATCACTCAGAAGCAATAGTTTTCAAAAAGTTGGCCAACAGTGGAGGATCACTCCTGCAGGTAAGGAGGGCATGGCACACCAAGTCTTTGGGTCATCATTTTCACCTTCTAAAGAGCCAAATCCAAAGTAGCTATAAAACTCAGTGATGTTTCTGGGAATTGCAGGAACTTAGTACCCATCAGGATCGGTCATAAAGTAATATTATGAAGGTGGTGAATAGCTCACAAGTAATGAAGTGCGTTCCCCTTATCCCTATGTAAAGACCACTAACGCTGTTTGAAAACATCTGGGGGTGGGGGGAAAGTCGCTCATATTATTATTATTTATTGTTGCAGTGGCTCCAAACGGCCCTAGTCATGCACCAGGATTCCATTGTGCTAGGCACTGGACAAACAGAACAAAAAGCCAGTTTCTGCTCCAAAGAGCTTACAATTTACGTATGTCTTGCACCTCCATTTATCAAACATGCATAATGGTGAAATACATTCCGCCACCCCCAGCACATGCACACTCTTATAAAAAGCCAGAGTAAAAAGGTTTTGTTTGGTTAATTAAATGGGAATTGGGGTGGGGGAAAGGGGGCAAAATCCTTATAAATCCAATCCACAGGCAAGACATAGGGACTTCCACATGGGCAGCTTTCAGGTCTGGGCCACATGCCCATGTGCTAGCAAGATGCAGTGGTTATATAGCCGCAAATGAGGAAGCAGACACTTATGCACCAGAGTGGTGAGCTTGCCCCAACATTGCAACAGCTGACCATGCAGATGAGAGCCCCTTTATCACTGAAGAAAGAGGGGTGGTTGCCCTGTGGAAGCTTGCTACACTGGATGGATGCTAGCCTGCCTTCCCTTCACCCACCCACGTGTGCACATGATCAGCATCATGATTCTGGTGCATGGGTGAATGTTACCCAACAACACCGATTGATCTCTTGGTAACCGAGTGTAGCTGGGGAGCATGCATATCTGCATATTATCAGAGGGGTAGCTGTGTTAGTCTGTATCCACAAAAACAACAAGGAGTCTGGCACCTTAAAGGCTAACAGATTTATTTGGGCATAAGCTTTCATGGGTAAAACACCCACTTCTTCCATGCATCTGAAGAAGTGGGTGTTTTACCCATGAAAGCTTATGCCCACATAAATCTGTTAGTCTTTAAGGTGCCACCGGACTCCTCGTTGTTTTTATCTGCATATTGATATTTCTTTTCATTTAATCCCGTGTAATGCTAAATATGAACTATGGTTAGTCCACCTCAAATTTTCAGTGAGCTGCATTTTCCACTTGCTTGGTTATAGCTCTTTAAGTGATACATTATATTGTTTGCAAGAATACTTCTACAAAGTCTTTGCTTCATTTAACTTGTAAAACAATTCAGCCAGATTGGTCTATAAAAGGTGTACTTAAAATCAGGATTACGCCGGGACTCAAAAGTGCCGGGTGTTAAAATATAGTCTCTCATTTCCCATGGCCTTCCAAGCATTTGCAAACATATTTATACCTTCTGCATTGCAGCAAATGTAATCAGAAGGACAGGCTTGCTAACATCTGTGCATTCCATTCACTTCTGGAGTCTTCTCAGTCTCTTAAGAAACCTGATTCTGGTTGTCAAAATGCATAGTTCTCTATGGTGTGCATTATTCGGACGTTTAGACATCTGTCATCGAGAAGTGTGATGGATGGTTTTATTAACCTGCAAAGGCAAAGACTGTGACAATGAAGGACTCTTAGGCAGGGAGAAAGTATTTTACAAACCTCCAAGTGTGCTTGATCCTTTTCACAGCCTACTGTTGCAGAATAGACAACATTTGGAAGTGAGAGATGTGCAACACATTAGCTGATATCAGACATATTTTCCCCCTGTAGTCTTTGACTGAGTCAAGTCATGTATGTGATGTGCTAACCCCAACAGCAGTAGAGGAAATTGTGTTCAAGATGCACTGACCTCCACATAAAATGAAGCTACAAGTAGCAGTTTGCCTAGCAAGCTGCTGTTGGAAGTAAAGGCTGAGATTTTCAAAGATGCCTAGGGGATTTGGACATCCATTCCCATTAAAATCAATGACTTTGAACATCTCAGTATGTAGCAAATACACCCAACAAAACCCACCCCATCCACCATAACAGTGATTTCTTCTCTCCACTCACAAAACGTTAGCTGTTTGAGAGAATTAACATCTCAACACTTTAGACTCCACAAGCCCACATTTTAATAATTGCCTCCAATTCTACAGGCATGATTCTGTCCTAGAAATTCTTTACACAAACTCTGGATCTGGCCCAGGATTCAGGGATGTTCAGATGTGAGGTCTGGATTTACACTGATCTGCAGTTTAACTAAAGATAATCCTTCCTGTCCCCCATCCCTCAATGAGCAGCTTCTCTTCACAGCCGCGACTGGCCTGGATCAGCTAACTTGGGCTCATGAGGCTCAGGCTGTGGGAATAAAAATTGCTGTATAGACATTTGGGATCTGGCTGAAACCCAAGCTCGGGGACCCTCCACCCTCACAGGCTCCCGGGGCTTGGACTGGAGCCCGAGTCCGAATGTCTATACAGCAATTTTTCAGACCAGGAGCGTGAGCCTGCATCAGATGACCTGGGCCAGCCAGGGGTTTTTTATCTCCATGTAGACATACCCTGAAAGTCTACAAAAACAACAAGGAGTCCAGTGGCACCTTAAATACAAACAGATTTATTTGGGCATAAGCTTTTGTGGGTAAAAAAAATTTCACTTTTTTGAAGAAGTGAGGATTTTACCCACAAAAGCTTATGCCCAAATAAATCTGATAGTCTTTAAGGTGCCACCGGACTCCTTGTTGTTTTTGTGGATACAGACTAACATGGCTATCCCCTGATACTTGACACCCTGAAAGACTAGTGTCATTATTCTCCAGGAACTGACTGCAAAGCTTGCGGTCTCCTGGTTCCCAAGCTCAGCCTACTAGACAATTAAGCACAGCTACAGATACACATAAATACTTTCCTAATATTGCTGTTCCATGGAGTCTATTACTATAATTGCCACAGGGCCATTATGGGATCATGGATGGGAAGGGAGATGGCTTATACAATTATGAATGGGAACTGTTTTAGTCCCTACAGTCATGAATGGGAAGGGAGGTGAAGCTCTCTCATCAAATATTATCCATGCTATAAAAAAGTCTGAGGACAAGTAGTCTGATTTTCAGAGGTGCTGAGCACCTGAAGCCCCCTTTGAAGTCAATGAATTTGTGGGTGCTCAGCACTTCTGAAAATCAGGCCACAAATTGTTCAGACCAAGGTGCCTAAAGTTAAGGTCTTGTTTGAATTTAGACACTCAGGCTTGAACATTTTGATCTGAGAATCCCTACAATAGAATTCTGTTATACCGGACTAATGCTCAGGAGGAAGTAGTGAGAAGAAGGATGATCCAGTGGTTAGGGTGCTCACATGAGACTTGGAAGACCTTGCTTTAAGTCCTAGCTCTACCACAGACTTTCTTGCATGATCTTCGGTAAGTCACTGAGGCCATGGCTACACTAGAAACACTAGCGCTACATGGTACCCGCATGGCCCCACAATATGCCAACATTTTTATGGCTGACTCAGAACAACGCTTCCTTAGCTCTCGTCCCCTAACGCCCCTACTCTACTTGCGCTACATTGATGACATCTTCATCATCTGGACCCATGGAAAAGAAGCCCTTGAGGAATTTCACCATGATTTCAATAATTTCCATCCTACCATCAACCTCAGCCTAGATCAATCCACACAAGCGGTCCATTTCCTGGACACTACTGTGCTAATAAGCGATGGTCACATAAATACCACCCTATACCGGAAACCTACTGACCGCTACACTTACCTACATGCCTCCAGCTTCCATCCAGGACACACCACACGATCCATTGTCTACAGCCAAGCTCTAAGATATAACCGCATTTGCTCCAATCCCTCGGATAGAGACAAGCACCTACAAGATCTCTATCAAGCATTCTTAAAACTACAATACCCACCTGCTGAAGTGAAAAAACAGATTGACAGAGCCAGACGAGTACCCAGAAGTCACCTCCTACAAGACAGGCCCAACAAAGAAAATAACCGAACACCACTAGCTGTCACCTTCAGCCCCCAACTAAAACCTCTCCAGCGCATCATCAGAGATCTACAACTTATCCTGAAAGATGATCCTTTACTCTCACAGATCTTGGGAGACAGACCTGTCCTCGCTTACAGACAACCCCCCAACCTAAAGCAAATACTCACCAGCAACCACACATCACTGAACAAAACCACTAACCCAGGAACCTATCCTTGTAACAAACCCCGATGCCAACTCTGTCCACATATCTATTCAAGTGACATCATCATAGGACCTAATCACATCAGCCATACCATCAGGGGCTCGTTCACCTGCACATCTACCAATGTGATATATGCCATCATGTGCCAGCAATGCCCCTCTGCCATGTACATTGGCCAAACCGGACAGTCTCTACGCAAAAGAATTAATGGACACAAATCTGACATCAGGAATCAAAATACTCAAAAACCAGTGGGAGAACACTTTAACCTGTCTAGTCATTCAGTGACAGACCTGCGGGTGGCTATATTACAACAGAAAAACTTCAAAAACAGACTCCAACGAGAGACTGCTGAGCTAGAATTGATATGCAAACTAGACACAATCAACTCCGGTTTGAATAAGGACTGGGAATGGCTGAGCCATTACAAACATTGAATCTATCTCCCCTTGTAAGTATTCTCACACTTCTTAACTGTCTGTACTGAGCTAGCTTGATTATCACTTCAAAAGTTTTTTTTTCTCTTAATTAATTGGCCTCTCAGAGTTGGTAAGACAACTCCCACCTGTTTATGCTCTCTGTATGTGTGTATATATATCTCCTCAATATATGTTCCATTCTATATGCATACGAAGAAGTGGGCTGTAGTCCACGAAAGCTTATGCTCTAATAAATTTGTTAGTCTCTAAGGTGCCACAAGTACTCCTGTTCTTCTTTCTACTAGCGCTAAAGCGCTTCATTGTAGACACTTCCTACAACAATGGAAGGGGTTCTTCCTTCACTGTAGTAAATCCATGGCCCCAAGGACCAGCAGCTAGGTCAATGGAAGAATTCCTTCACTGACTTAGCACTGTCTACACAGGGACTTAGTGAGGACAGCGTGAATTTTTACACTCCTGAAAGACATAGTTGGGTCAGCCTAACTGTCTAGTGTACACCAGCCGTAGTATCTCTGCCTGGATAACAGCACTTCCTTTCCTGACAGGGGTGTTACAAGGATTAAAACCACTAAAAGATTGCAAAGCTTTCTGATACTACAATAACAGGGGCCATATAAATATCTAAGGTAAGATACTTTCCTAACCCATTATATCATGTACATTGACACGTTTCATTCTTTTGACGGAATCTAGATTCAATCATTTCTAAACATCCAGGTTCTTGACACCTGCTGAAATGAAGCAATTTGCCCCCCTTTTTATGAAAAACTTTTATCATTTCAGTGAGTTTTTGTCCTTCCCCCTTTATGAAAAGCTGAATTTCAATCTCTTGTTTTGTACCTTCGGTTTATAACTACATGGGAGGAATCAGTGTTTCCAGTCCTCATGATTTTATTGAGAATCTCATGATATTTGATGTTTTCCTTAAAGCCCCAGCTCCCAGAGACAAGAATCTCATGAGAATCTGTTTTTGTTTGGGAAAAAAAGGTACGTTTCTAGCCTTGATGATTGCAGAAGAAAGCTTGAAAACTTTACCCCAGTGTACCCTAATGGCTCCAAAACCAGAAGGCAAATAAAAACAACCCAAAATATATTATTTTTCAAAAATTCTCATGGTTTTTAAGACAATCGCGTAATTTGGGGTGGGGGCTTGATTTTGGCACATTTTTGGCGGGCAATACTGCATTTATTAAGTAATAAAAATAGAAGACTCTACATCTTGCAGTAACCCGGTGACCTGTTTATAGAGACAACCTGGTGATAGCAGCAAAAAAGGCAAATCTGCCTAATCATTATAACAGGATAATTTGAACTAATTATACAACCTGCAGTTTTACAATTTTATATTGTTAGAAAGAGAACCAAAACTGAGCCCACATGGCACTAATTCATCAAATAAATTAACCACATTCATCTGTTAACTCTCCCTGGTAAAACAGGGTTAAAATTCTCAGATCTCATTCATGTTGCTAATGTCTTGGAGAAAAGAAGGCCAAGATAACAAAAGCCAAATATGCTCTTTTCCCATCTCTGACTAACCTTGAGGGGTTTATTCTTGTAATATTTCTCTTAATACAAACGTGCCTGATTACGACATCCCTTAAAAAAACATTAATTTAGGAGCTAAAAAAAAATTCAAATGAACTCAGATTTTCTCTGGTAAGTTAACATTGCACTTAGTATAATGGATAGGGGAAAGGATGGGTTTCATGGGTATAAATCAATAGGCAGGGGGGTCTGATGAAATTGCAACCTGTGAGTGTAAAGCCCCAGTGGTTTGTGATATCATCAGGAGCCCGAGATTAATTCATTTGACAATCCATCCTTCTGCATTCATTATTTTAATAACTTGCACACAGGACTGGTTACATATATTAACCAGTTAGCTGAATGTTTATATTCACTTTGGGGCCTGATCCTGCAGCATTTGAAATCAATTGCAAAATTCCAGTTGACCTTCTATGGGAGCAGGGTTGGGACATGTAAAAAGATTATTTTTTTATTGTATTACACAGTGGACAAATGGAGAGTGGGGGTGGGGAGAGGATTATGGGAAAGGAGCAAAGGGTGAGATGATTCTTGAATGGAAAAATGCCAGAGTAATACGTTGGTCTCACAGATGATTAGGAGCCTGATTCTGCCACTCTTAGGCCATGTCTACACAAAAAGTTAGGTCGACGCCAGTTATATAGCTAAAGAGTTGTGGAAAATCCACATCCCTACGCAATGTGGCTATGCTGACCTAACCCCACGATGGAAGAATTCTTCCATCAACCTAGCTACTGCCTCTTGGGGAGGTGGAGTAACAACAGTGATGGGAGACTCCCTCCCACCAGTGTATGTAGTGGCTATACTGAAAGCCTGATGGTGGTGCATCTGCAGCATTTCTAGTGAAGCCTTACTCTCGCTGCGTCTGACGAAGTGGGTAGTCACCCACAAAAGCTTATGCTCCAATACGTCTGTTAGTCTATAAGGTGCCACAGGACTCTTTGTCGCTTCTCACTGAATAGTATCTTCCTATGAAGCTACTCCCATTGATTTCAATAGGACTTCAGAGGGAGTAAGGTTATGTCTACATTACGGAGGCTATGCCAGCAGCTATACTGTTATAACCAGCTAGTGTAGATGTAGTGTAGACCAATAGGAGGTGTTTTTCTGCTGGATAAGAACATCACCTTCTCAAACGACATTAGCTATGCCAACAGAGACACTCTTCTATTGGCATAGCTGCATATACAATGGGGGTTTTGTCAGCTTAGCTATCTTGATCAGGGATGTGCTTTTTTCATAAGAACATAAGAACAGCCACACTGGTCAGACCAATGGTCCATCTATCCCAGTATCCTGTCTTCCAAGTGGCCAGTGCCAGATGCTTCAGAGGGAATTAACAGAACAGGTTTATTAACTAATGAGTCTTAGGTACACCTAGAGCATAGAGTGGTAACAGCTAATTTAGACCCCATCATTTTATATGTATAGTTGAGATTGTTTTCCAATGTGTAGTACTTTGCAATTACCAACACTGAATTTCATCTGCCATTTTGTTGCCCAGTCACCCAGTTTTATGAGATCCCTTTGTAACTCTTCGTGGTCAACTTTGTACTTAACTATCTTGAGTAATTTTGTGTCATCTGCAAACTTTTCCACCTTACTATTTACCCCTTTTTCTAGATCATTTAGGAATATTTTGAACATCATAGAAAAAAAGGGAGGAACAAATAATCATTTTTCACAGTGGAGAGAGGTAAACAGCAGTGTCCCCCAAGGATCTGTATTGAGTGCATTGATCTGTACTGAGATCAATCTTTTAACCAGTTACAGATCCATGAGAGGACCTTTCCTCTTACCCCATGACGACTTATTTTGCTTAAGAACCTTTGGAGAGGGCCCTTGTCAAAGTATACTACATCCACTGGATCACCCTCGTCCACATGTTTGTTGACAACCTCCAAGAATTCTAATAGCTATGTTGACCCTTCCCCAACATATTGTGTTCATCTGTGTCTGATAATTCTGTTCTTTACTATAGTTTCAGCCAATTTGTCTGGTACTGAAGTTGGGTTTACCAGCCTATAATTGCCAGGACTGCCTCTGGAGCCTTTTTAAAAAAAACAGTGTTACATTAGCTACCCTCTTGTCATCTGGTACAGAGGCTGATTTAAGTGATAGGTTACATACCACAGTTAGTAGTTTTGCAATTTCATATTTGAGTTCCTTCAGAAGTCTTGGGTGAATCCCATCTGGTTCTGTGGGCTTATCACTGTTTAATTTATCAATTTGTTCCAAAACCTCTTCTATTGACACCTCAGTCTGGGAGACTTCTTCAGATTTGTCACCTAAAAAGAATGGCTCAGGTGCGGGATTTGCCCTTATATCCTCTGCAGTGAAGACCAATATAAAGAATTCATTTAGCTTCTCTGTGAACAGCCTTGTCTTCTTTGAGTGCTGCTTTAGCACCTCGATTGTCCAGTGGCCCCACTGATTGCTTGGCAGGCTTCCTGCTTCTGATGTACTTAAAAAACATTACTGTTAGTTTTTGGGCCTTTTGCTAGTTGCTCTTCAAAGTCTTTTTTGCCCTGCCTAATTATACTGTTACATTTCACTTGCCAGAGTTTATACTCCTTTCTACTTTCCTCAGTAGGATTTGACTTCCTACCTCCTCTTTTTCTCTGTCATTTAGCCATGGTGGCATTTTTGGTCCTCTTGCTGGTATTTTTTTTTTTTTAATATTTTTTTTTGGCATACATTTCATTTGAACCTCTATTTTGGAGTTATTAAAAAGTTCCCATGTACATGCAGGTATTTCACTCTTGTGATTGTTCCTTTTAATTTCCACTTAACTCACTTACTCATTTTTGTGCAGTTCCCTTTTCTGAAGTTAAATGTTACTGCGGTGGGTTTCTTTGGTATTTTCCCCCTCTACAAAGATGTTCAATTGAATTACATTATGGTCGCTATTACCGAGCAGTTAAGCTATATTCACCTCTTGGACCAGATCCTGTGCACCACTTAGAACTAAATGAAGAATTGCCTCTCCCGTTGTGGGTTCCAGGATTAGCTGCTCTAAGAAGCAGTCATTAATGTTGTCTAGAAATTTAATCTCTGCATCCCATCCTGAGGTGACATGTACCCAGTCAATATCGGGGTAATTAAAATCCCCTCCATCATTATTGGGTTTTCTGTTTTTGTAGCCTCTCTAATTTCCCTGAGCTATTCACATTCACTGTCACCATCCTGATCAGGTGGTTGGTAGTATATTCCTACTGCTATACTCTTGTTATTCAAGCATAGAATTTCTATCCATAGAGAATGCATGATTCATTTAATATGTTTACTATATTTGACTCTATGCTTTCTTTCACATATAGTGCCACTCCCCCACCAGCACGATCTGTTCTGTCATTCCTATATATTTTGGACCTTGGTATTACAGTGTCTCATTGATATCATCATTTCACCAAGTTTCGATGATGCCTATTATACCTGTATCCTCATTTTATATCAGACACTCAAGTTCACCCATTTTAGTATTTAGACTTCTAGCATTTGTATACAATCACTTACCAAATTTGTCAATATTTAGTTGTCTACCTTCATGTGACGTAATTGAATGGGACTCTTTTTTTTTTTAACTGTTTCTCTTCAATCCCTACCTGTACTTTATCAACTTCTATCCTGTCCCCTTTACTAGGATATAAAGAATCCTCCTTAATAAATCTTCCCTGAGGGCTGACTCTGTCCACACTGTATGCTCCTCTGCACCTTGTGACTTTCCCCGAGAATTAGTTTAAAAATTCCTCTATGACTTTTTTGGTTTTACATGCCAGCAATCTGGTTCCATTTTGGCTTAGTTTGAGCCCATCCTTCCTGTCTAGGCTCCTCCTTTCCCCAGTTCCTAAAAAACCTAAATGCTTCCTCTGAACACCACCATCTCATCCACTCTTTGAGACCTTGCAGTTCTGCCAGTCTACCTGGTCCTGTGTGTAGAACTGGAAGCATTTCAGAAAATGCTACCATGAAGGTCCTGGACTTTAGTCTCTTACTTAGCAGCCTAAATTTGGCCTCCAGAATCTCCTACCTTTCTCTATATCATTAGTACCTACACATACTACCACCATGGTCCTCTCCAACACTGCACATAAATCTGTCTAGATGTCTCGAGAGGTCTGCAAACTTTGCATCTGGCAGGCAATTTACAATGCAGTCCTACCAGTCATCATAAACCTATCTATATTTATAATAATCAAATCCCCCATTACTATTACCTGTCTCTTCCTAATAAAGATACCTTGGAGGGGTATCTTCAATGCAAGATAATACCATTACATCATCTGGCTGGAGAATCCCAACTATAGGATCCTTTCCCTCTGCTCCGGCTTGATATTCTCCTTCTCTGAGACTTTCATCCTCCTCAAAAGTACAGTGGCTTTTAGACCAGGGGTGGGACCACTCTACTGTGTCCCAGAAATTCTCATCTATGTACCTCTGTCTCCTTTAGCTCGTTCAGCTCAACTACTCTGGTCTCAAGAGCCCGTACTTGGTCTCTGAGGATCATAAGTGGCTTGCGTCGAATGCACACATATGCCACCTGCCCACAAGGCAGATAATCATACATGCTGCATTCAATGCAGTAAGCTGGATTGCCCCCGCTCTTCTGCGGGACTTCTGCCTGCATTATTTTTTCTCATGTAGGGGTTTTCACACCTCTGGCCAACGTAGCTATGCCAGTCTAAGGTTTAAGTGTACACCACATTTAAGAGACTACTTGGCATGGGTCAGAGGGTAAGAATCTGGTCTGGGTAGTAGTCTGCTTGCTGCATAGTTTGCCTAGCTGTGAATTCTCTCTATACTTTATGGAATAGCGAAAGATTCCAAATGGAGATGTGTTGTTTTGAATGCAGAGATAAAATCAGGTGCTGTAGCCTTTAAGCTTTTACTGTTCATTTGCTGTTCAGATAGTTGTATACTGACAGCCAAACCCTGCTAAATTTGAATCGGATCCAACGCCAATCCAGGTCAATAGAAGAATGCCCATTGACTTCAGCAGTCTTGCGATCAGGTCCTTCTTCATATGCATAGTACCATTAGCTTCAGTTGGACTATTTGTGAGAGTAAGTCATGCAGCATTTGGTCCTGAGTCTTCAAATTTCACAGCCCATTATGGAACAATTCTGTAGACATGCTGAAACCCTGTCATATTCTTTTGTTAGGGACTAGGAAACTTTTCTGTCCAGCTGGAGTTAAGTGTATCTCATTACTCAAGGAAATTTGGATTTGGACAATTCTTCAATGACAAGCAACATATTGTCATAATTAGCAACAGTGGATTGAGAGTCCTGGAAACTGAATAGATCAAATATGCCAATTTAGGAATGTGTTTAATTGGCACCATGCAATGCAACATATAACCTAAGAATGCTCTCCCACACCCCGATCATTTATTTCTTCAATTTCCAACTAACGGGCCTTGCTATTAATATCGTGTGGTAACTTTGACTGTATTAAAGTGCCTAGTGGTCTGAACAGGGGACTGGGAATCTGGAACTACTGAGTTCTAATCCAGTAAATAAATTTCCACCTTAACATGTGGGCAGAAGGGAGCAGAGTATAAAACATATCACCTTGTAGTCTGACGTTCCTTTAATTTGATGTGAATGTTGCACAGGAGACTAAAAGATCCAGTTCTATTCCACAAGCAAAGCAAATGTACCATGAAGCCTATGGACACTATTGGCCAAGGTCATGCCCTCTAAATCCACATATGGAGGCCATAAAGGAGTCTCCCCCATTCTATGATAAGGGGGAGGCTCAAAGGCTTCCATGGCACCATCCCTTCCTCTGGACCTGTGTGGAAGTTTAGATCTAGAGCCGTGTAACCATCTTTGGAGCTTCATTTTATCACTGGTCCTATAATGCTTGGAAAGTGAAGCAGTGATGCGAGGAGGAGCAGAAGCCACGAACCTTTCCAGCTCCTCTGTTTTATTAGAACTTTAGAAATCTCCCTTCTTTTTCCGTAACTCCTTTACATGAATTATTAACAATCACCTACTTGTCTGCTGTCCATTACGTTGGCAATTATAAACTAGGCCTGTAGCATTCATGAGGGGGTCATTCGCCTTCCCAAGGGAGCTCCAGTGCAATTTGGCAGTTGCTCAGAAATCAATTCATGCTCACCTGGAATAAAGCATGGATAGTTACTCTTCCTCCTAAAGTTTGAGGGAGGCCATCATGAATTTGCAAGCTGTGACAAAAAAAGGCGTGAAGTTACATCATCACTGTACAACCTTAGACACACCCTCAGTTGTGTTGGGACACCCAAGTATCTTCAGCTTCCCAATGAGTTCAATTACCATAGCCCCCACAACTGCACTTCATGAAGAGTGCAAGATGGGGGAAGGATAATCTTGTGCTTTGGGGTATAGATCTGAGAGTCAGGAGAGAAGGCTGCCTTTTCCTGCTCTGCCACATACTTCGTGTGTGACTTTGGACAAATTATTTAACATAGGCCTCAGATTTCCCCATTTGCCAATAATATTTCCTTACCCTAAAAAACTGTTGTGTCCTTAGCTCTTTATACAACAAACATAACAGGAAGGAACCACACGAGCAGAGTGGGGTCCAAATGAACTATATACAGCACTTGAGGCCTAGCTACATATGCACATGGCTGCAGTGGCCCCTGAACCATAGAAGACAGCCAAAGCTACCAGTGGGTGTACAAACCATCCAACGGACTACCAACCAATTCCTAAATACTACACATGGTGTCATTATTGTTTGCAAAACGCCTTGAGATCTTTGAGCAGAAGGCCCTATAGACATGCATAGTATTATTCTTTTGCTACAAATATACACTATTACATTTTCATAGCTGTGGGCCAATGTCTCATCAAGCATAAAGTCATACCACATATTCGCCTAGCCAGAATCTTCATCAGTCATTCAGATTCCCCTTCCTCATACGGCTTGTTTTATAATGAAAGAGAGCCACTCTAACTTTTTTAATGAAACCAATTTTCATATTGTCCACATATACATACAGTTAAGAAATTACAGTGACAGTGATAAAAAATGTTAATTTTTCTTTCCAGATGCTTGTAAAACAGCCTTAACATATGTCCGCTGTTTAATTAACAGAGCAGCAGCATGGTGGAGAGGAGCCAAGCTAATAATTTAAAGAAGCATTCTCCCTCCCTTGATTTGAATCCCAAAACACATCCATCATGTGCATTTCTGAAACTGCAAAAGATTTAATTTTCTGAACTTTCAGTAAACATCATAAAACAAGTCAAAGAGAAACCGGGAGTCAGGAGCCTTTGAAAGCGTCCAGCTTCGGAACTCACTCAAGAAATTCATTTTGTAAAGTGAATAAAAAAGTTGAGCGTTTTTGTTCCATTAGCTTTTATTGTCATCTGCTGCTTGGTGGCCAAAAGGTGCTATTTGCTGCTCAAATTCTCCTTCTGAGCTTCTTGCTCAGACTCATGATTCTTTCATATGGAGTGAAATTCACCTCTGAGCACAGAGCCAGGGCAAAGCCAATCTGTCCTAGGTGCTTATATGCACCCCATGATCGTAGTATTTGAGTACCTCATAGTTTTTATATGTATTAATCCTGACACCCCTGTATGTTAGGGCAGTGCAGTTATCTCCAATTTACACATGGGAAATGGAAGTGCAGAGAATCAAAGGCCCAGATCCTCAAAGGTATTTAGGCACCTAACTCGCATCTGGGCCAAAGTGACTTGGCTTAGGCTACCCAGGGAGAAAGTAATTGAATGCCGGTCTCCCGAGCTGCAGGGGAGCACTCTTACCCACTGGCCCATCCTTCCTCTCTATGCACTGCTTAAGTCCCACAAGGTGAGTTTCACCGATGGACCTTTTCTATATAACCTGAATCTATTTCAAGAATCTCAGAGAAGCAAAAGCCCTCCAGTTGTGTGCAACTCTTGCCAGCAAATCCACTCCTTCACCCTGATTGTATATAGATATGGATTTAAGACTTAAAGTTCAGATCCAAATTCCAACTCTGCCAAACTTTTGGGGGTGTTCAGATCTCTGGCTTTGGTTCTCCCAGGAAAGAGACACCCAGGAAAGCCAGTACTACCCATCGGCCACAAGCAGCAACTACACCCATGTCTCCCACCATCAGACCTAGAGCTGTCAACTGCTCATGATGGACCAATATGCCTAGGGAAGGTATATTGTATTTTATGAATTTGGGGTTTTTGCCCAAAATGCAGGGTTGGGGGGGAAGGGAGTTTTGTTCCCAGAGGAACACATTGTAGAACATAAAGGAGAGTGCTATCCTGGGAAACTACATCCTCCCCTATGGGACAAGGAAGAGATTTCTGACAAGCAAGAGATTTCTGACAAGCAATGCCATCTTTCATTAAATGGAAGGGCACAGAAAAACAGATGTTAAATTTCAACAGGCAAGTGGAAAGATGTTGTCAGGGCAATGCTTTCCTTATACACATTTGGAGAGCATGCTCTGTCATTCGGCAACTCACAACATAATCTGCTGACAGATCAGAGATTGCAAGTACTAATTTACCCCTTGATCCACCAGTTGTTCTTTGGGGTCTTGCTGGGGATGCTATTAATGAGTTTGAAAATACTAAATGAATGCGGCATTTACGGTGGCAGCACTTAGCTCTCTCACCACTCACTTTGCATTATCATACCAGCATGGCTGGATTCAGGATAGACATGGCAAAATGGAGAGAGAAGTGGAGGCAAGAGCCTATAATCTCACGTGAGGGTCTGCTCCACATATGGACAATCAAAACCAAGAACCTCCAGTCCTATAAAGGATACTGTTTAAAAGATGGTCCTATGCTTTCCAAGATCTGCAAGGCCTAAATAAAATGGAGTAGAAAAATATTCCGCTTGAAATGGGCAGCATTTTCACAAAGCCTAGATCAGCATAGTCTGTTAATCCCAGGGTAGCTCAATACTTGTATGTTTAATCATTTCAGCAGGGAAGGCAAGACACTATCAGAAGGGCAGCACAAATAGAAACCACGATGTCCTAGTCTAACTCTCCAGGTAACATTCATCCCTGCTGTAACTCCACTGACTTTGATGGGGTTACAGGAGGGATTAACTTGCCTCATTGTTTTGATCTTGAGATGCAGGATTGACTTTATACCAGTGTTTCATCCCAGATGCTTTAGAATAACTATGCCATCAGCAACAACATCATATCAAAATGGAGACTCAGTCACATTGCGTAGGATAAGTCTGGAACCAATGAGAAAGATCCAGACTCATTCACATGGTAGGATAAGCTCTTTGCGACTGTAGCAAGTAGCTGGAATTACAGCAGGGGATGGAGGGTATATGCAAAAGGACCATCTTACAAGAAATGTATTACACATTGTAGACCTGAGTATAAACAGCTGGAACAACCAGCAATGAGTCAGCTAATATACCAGTGACTTTCTCCAGAAACGTGGCCAGCTATTCCCTTAAAGAACCAGTTTTTGGCTAGCTCTCCAAAGAAGGCTCAGTGATTGTGTGTACATTAAAAATGCTATCACCATTATGGGTAGTTCACTAAAGGTACAAGAGCATGACAAATATATGTAATTTGTAAATTGGCCGGTCTTTTACAATAATTTAGAGACACTAGTTAGAGGCAATAGAAACCCAACAATTACTGATGTTTAAGGTTTGCATTGTTGCTCTGTGAATATTTCATGCATAAATGAACTTCCCCTGGACCAACTGCTGTTTCTGATGAGGCACTCTGAGGCTTTATTGCCAAATACTCAGCAGGGCTCCAACAATGAGCCACATAACGGATGATGCATCGCTTTCAGAGCTTAAATAATGCAGGGTATCCGTAGTTTATAGAGTGATAGTACACTTTATTTACATATCAATTGACTGGCCATACTGAATATGAAGAACTAGGAGAAGGAAAGGATATAGCACTTTTAATATTTCATATTGGTAAGCACCATGAAAAAATAGGATACCCAGGCTGAGATTTTAACTGTACTATGTATTTGTGTGTGTGTGCTTTTGATAAAATCTTTCCCAAAAATCAAGAAAATATGTGCATATTCCTATTTTGGCGAAATTCTTCACAGCTGATAAAAATAAACTGCATAAATCTACCAACCTGAAGTTAAATTTTCAAGTATAGCTTGTTAGGAAACAGAAACAAGTGCACCCTTAACATCTCTCCTGATTCTTTCCTAGGCTGTGCTGGTTTCTGTACGCTTGGTTTTTTTTAATCCAGTATCTGCCATACTGTAGACAGGCAAAGAAAACTTTTGTCTGTGGACAGTCCAGCCCAGAGCACGGCAGCACCCTGTTGGAAATCCCTGTGGAATGCACAGTGCTCATAGGAAAGGTGTTACCCAGAAACAGAGCCTTCTGTAACAACTGGAGAGGTATCCAACAAAGAGCAAAGTCAGTTTGGGTTCATGCAAAAGAAGCATAATTTAAGGACATCTGCGTGAGTGGCAAGAATTGATTCCTTCCTATCTTTTCACTGATTTTAATGAGCTTTGGGTCAGACCCTGTATGAGTATTGGTTCCTATAAGCCTAGGCAGGCATCATCTATAAGGCAGCATTCCTAGTCTGCTCCCTGTGTGGTGGAGCTTAGAGAATTAACATGACACAGACACCATATTATTTAAAACAATTAGTTTTGTCTGTGTGTGGGGCACTGCATTAGTCACTCCAGTGATAAATGTGACTAGTAAGGAGAATGACACAGTATAACCTAGGGCACGTTTCTTTACCTGATTTCCTCTTGCAGCGCTGATGGAGTGTATCTCTCAAGTAACATACTATAATCCAAGACTATGTACGATTTTCATGTGCAAAGCTATTCTGCAGTGACATATCCTCTTTATTATACCACAGTCAGAGGAGAACTTATGTGTGTTCATCTCTTTTTGTAAGAACCTATTAAAATTCCAATGCAAATTACCAGACTCCCAATCTGGGCTTCATTGAGAAACACTGTTTCCTGCTTTCCCCTGTAATGAAATTATTGGCTGTGCAGATGCTCCATTTTTAAGCTAATACAATCTCCTACTGGTTCTTTTAATAGGGTGCATCCGTGTATGTACATATGTATATGCACACACTCTCAGAGACGCACACACTGTTTTATACCATGTACATATGTATATAGTTAGCTAAATAGTGAATTATAATTATGAATATAATGGGTGAAACAGCTACATATTCTATCTATGTGGATTAAAAAATAAACAGGGAAATCTAAAGGCTGCTTAGCCTCTGGAAACTAATACACTGAAGGACCAAGTTGTGAAAATGCTTGATTATTCTCTTTCGCTCACTTCATCCCTAAGGGATCTTCTTGAACTGTTACTTTAACTGCTCAGCTTGCCTTTTCCACTGTGATAGTCAGCAGATGAAGCCCTTCACATTTAAGTGTAATAGTGCCAGAGAGACCAACTGCTCCTCAGAGTTATGACCTATAAATGTCGCTTCTGTGTCAGAATGAGAATGTGCCACAGAAGATGCTGAAGTCTGTAGAGGGTTTACTTGGCAATTCATGCAAGCCATTAAACTTATTCCTCCCCTCGCCCCCACCCACCATCCCATACACTGGGATTTCTTTCTTTCATGGATTTCTGAATGTTTCTTCAGATGCTGGTAATAACCGAGCAATGTATCTCCATTTTCAAACAGTACAAGCACAGGGTGGACTGTGCAGCATCCATCTAAAGCTGGTCTTCTTTTCACTTGGGGTTCACAGACACTTGATGTTCCCCTGCCCTGGTCCTGGCTTGACTTTTACACCAATGTACAGATAACTGATGCTCTAGGTCATGCGTCTTTAAGTGGGGGTATCCTGTTGCATAATGCAACAATATATTCGGCTGCATCCACATTCCATAGATGACAGGGAAGTGGGGGAGAGATTAAGGCAGGGACCTATTGGGATCCAGGCCCTGCTGGTAATGCTAAAATGTCAATGAGGTATAGCAGTGGGTGACAGTGCACGGCCCAGCTGCCTGTTCAAGTGGGCTTTGGTAGTCCCACCTGGCTATTAGTGCCTTCAATTGCCATCCCTGGGAACCCACATTTTCTTCTCCGTCTTTAACTCTGACTGGCGGTGGCTGAGGGGGCTCCAGACAGAGGATGAGAAGATCTCACACTGCTCCACGGCAACCAGCGCCTTTTGACTGGTTAAAAAACAGAGCGAACATAGTCTTCTAGCCAGCCCCCCTCAGCCAGAACATCAAAGGCTCCTACATAGGGCCTGAGGGTTGAATGAGGAGCTGTAAAGACCTTGGGGGGAGGAATTAGGGACCCTTTGGGGCTGTGGCAGAGATCTTCGGATGGTAGGTTGGTCTACATGAAGAGAACCCAGTTGGTTTTCTTTTCTGCTCCAGTACCTTACTTTTTACCTAAATCTCTTTATTGTAAGAGATTAATACAACACTCATTGAGGAGGAAATAGCAGTATGTTCTGTTTAATCAACTAGACCATTAGAAAGTGATTAAACTCGTGGTTAAGGAGCAGGACTAGGAGTCAGGACTCTTTGATCATGTCCCTGGCTCTGGCGCAAACTTTTTGCGTGACCTTAGGACCAAATTCATCACTAGCAAAAGCACAACTCCACTGGCTCAGTGGAAGTGCACGCATTTACCCCAGGCCAATATTTGGCCCTGGGTGCATGGTTGCTCATCTGCAAAATGGACGTACATATTTACCTACTCATATTACTTTATTATTTCTTTAATGCTGCCAATGTGGGTGGGACTGTACAAGACGGTATGAGACCCCAGGGAGTTTACAATCTACAAGCCAGATCCAGATAAGCTGTGATGTGCTGGGGAACAAGAAGGGGTGTGTTAACCAAGGACATGTCTACACTGTGTGTCAGTGCACACCAGAACATGGAAACTATTGGGCCAGATCCTCAGCTGGTGAAAACTGATTTTGGTGACCAGGGCCGGCTCCAGGGTTTTGGCCGCCCCAAGCAGCCAAAACAAAACAAAAAAACAAAAAAGCCAGCAATTCGGCGGGCGGTCCTTCACTCCCAGGCAGAGTGAGGGACCATCCGCTGAATACCTGGACGTGCCGCCCCTCTCCGGAGCGGCCGCCCCAAGAACCTGCTTGACAAGCTGGTGCCTGGAGCCGGCCCTGTTGGTGACTTACATCAGCTGATGATCTGGCCCATTTTATTTTTGACTGAAGAGGGTTGATCTTTTGGGGGCATTATGGAAAAAGCAACTTCTTGGGGGGAATTTGAATGAAGAGAGGCTCAGGGCTTGATGCACAAAGATAGAAAGGTTCAGTCCATGCATAGAAGAGAAAGAAACAAAGGGAGTGGTGAGGCTGAGAGTACTGAGGACACAAAGGGGGCAAGGAAAGCTATGGTGAGAGACAAGATCTGAGCTCTGTGCCAGGGCAGAGCTTTACAGGTTCTTGAGGGTGAAGATGTGAAGTTTAAACTTGAGACGGTGTCTAAAGGGAAGCCAGAGGAGGGAGTTGAAAGGGAAAAGGAGGCAGTCTCATGAATAGGGGAAGGAGATAATTTTAGCAGCTGAATTCCGGATGGCCCAGAGGAGGGAGCATGATGCAGGAGTCCAGTTCTATCATGCCGGGCACAGGGCTGTTTACGTGCAAACCATTATTATATTTCACTCAGGAAGGTCTGGATGAACAGGCAGCTTGTGGCCCTAGACTGTGAAAGTCAGAAACTCCCATCTGAGTGCTTTCCCCTTGCCTGAGCCATCTTCCCCTGGTGTCTTGCTGACGGCTTTCCTTTAAAGCTCTTGTCACTCACCCGGTTCTCAGCACTATGCTGGCATATCAAGCCATTTATCATAAGGATGCTTCTTGGTGGGGTACCCTGTTACGTTCCAGCTCCAAAGCTCTGACATCAGGGGGCATCTTCCCACTTGCCAGTCACTGAGACCATTTCCACAATGCTGACACCCATCTCCCCAAACTTCATTGACTATGAGACAACAAGGGGCTGTATTTAATTCTGCACTCATGCATAGCTGAGGACACAGACTATTTTTCAGTCACTTGACTGGTGAAGATGGTTACGGGGGGGAGGGGCTGACGTTCTTTTTGAGACTGCCACCTGGGAATGCCGGCACTTCTACTAATGCACACTGAACAGCTAAATCATACATTATTGATTTGTCAGACGTATTTGCATATAAATAAGCATGATCATTCATACAAACCTTAATGTTGTTGTTCTCCCTTTAGTGTTGTGATCACAGATGAATGATTCTAGTTAGACACAATCCAGGAAAGCTTGTACCACTGCAGCAAAGTAAGCCGCTGATTTAAAACTACATTTATTGGAGCATGTAAGTGTGACAGTCTATTGGCAAATTTTGGGATAATTAGTCTAACAGACAAGATAAATGAATCCTGAAAGTGGTATTGTGAGGAAGAAATGATCCCTCCATGCTAGTAAAGCTTTGATGCCAGAAATATTGCAAATGATAATTAACTGGGAAACACAGAGGAATTATGTTTCAATTGTATTTTCAAAAAGGCTTAGAATTTTACACACAAATTGATTGGGTTCCCCCCACACACACACACACACAACGTGTGATTATGAAAGATTGTCTAATTTACTATATGAACTATGAAGCGTGTGAGAAATCGCCAGCTTGCCTTTATACATCTTGTTCATACATTTCATCCTGGCAGATATCTGCTTATTGTTTTTAAGCAAACCAATACAGGTATTTTTCAATTAGTCTTTCCCAAGGCTTAATCTAGACAGATCTGCTGGCCAGCCCAACACACTGACCCATGAAAATTATATCTGCTGTATTAATTCATTAAGCTTGCAGTATCAAGCTGTAAAATCTCACCCAGAATAACATCACCCGTGCGAGTGGGCTAAATCTGAAACCCGCCTTTAAAAAGAAAATGTTATAGACTGTGCAATGCAGGGGAAACATTGCTCACTAACTCTTCATTTTAATTGTCCTAAATTAGAGCTGAAGACTTACAGATGTGCACGTGACAGCCAATGAATATCAAATGAATTCATTAGGATCGGTGCTGTTACAATGAATAACTAATCTGTAACGATGGGGCACAACTCTGTGCCTCACTCCCTTGCCGCATGGAACACAAGAGGGACCGATCCTGCCTTTCTGCTTGAATGATATGAGCATGCTTTGCCCCATGTGTAATAATAAATAAATAGAGTACTCTCAAAGAGCTCAGCTCTCAGTCTCATGTTGAAGCCAGATTGTGTAGAGTCCTTTGTGAATGTGCTAGAGGGAAAAGAGTGCTCCGGGAACCCTTTTGTCCACATGAGGCAGCCATCATCTGACTGTAACATGCTGGAGAGGACAAGGAGGAAAGAGGGTCATTCGGATCTGCCTGCAGAAGTGGTGTGTCTTGGCAGGTTGGGGCATGGCTATGGCTTTGTCTCTCTCTGCACAGCGTATCTCTAAGTGCTAGCAGGGCTGCCCTAGGAGGGAGTGCTGGCTGCATGATTTCAGAAGTGTAGTAAGAGCCACTGCTCAGAATGTTCCACCCACAGCTCAAGAGGCATTCTGCCTTATGCAGGAAAAATCTGGGCCAGAGTGCACTGGAGTAGCTTTGCCAGGGAAACAATGGTGGTTTCTTAAGGGCTAAGGCCTGCCATTCGAGCTGTAGGCCTGAGCATAAGGCAGACACCACTTTGGTTGTGGTAGTTGATGATCTCCTCCAAACAGTGGACAAAAGTAAAGCATATGTGATGGCCCCCTCCCGGCTGGCATAACAGGTATTGATCCAGACCTTCACAGCTAAATGATGAGCTGCTACACCTTGAGCTAAACCTCTGTAGCTGGGGACCATAAGGGCTGGTCTACACTGGGGGGGGTGGGGGAGGCGAGCGATCTAAGTTATGCAACTTCAGCTACGTGAATAACGTAGCTGAAGTCAACGTACTTAGATCGACTTACCATTGTGTCTTCACCACGGTGAGTCTACTGCTGCCACTCCCCCATCGACTCTGCCTGCACCTCTCACGGTGGTGGAGTACAGGAGTCGGGAGAGTGCTCAGGGGTCGATTTATCACGTCTAGACTAGATGCGATAAATCGATCCCTGTTGGATCGATCACTGCCCGTCGATCTGGCAGGTAGTGTAGACATACCCTAAGAGACTCATAACCTCTGTGGATCGGCACAGAGGAAGATCTGTAACAAAAGCTCAAATTCTCTCCTCACTTACACCCCAGGGGAGGCCATTGAAATCACTCTACAGCGTTCCCATGTATGCTCCAGCAATGGGTGATACATACATGCTGATCACATTAGATCTGTCAGCACCTTTGTAAGATTTTGTTGACTTGCTTGTGGAACCTAGCAGAGGTGGATGGAGCCACTCTTGAGAGGCTCTGTTTTCATCCTTTGTAGAAAACAAAGGATATTTGTGGGCAATTGCTGTTCTCTCCTGGGGGTATTTTGAGGTCTGTACCCTTACCCTCTTGTTTAACATGGGTAGGAGGCTGCTGGAAGGAATACTTAGGAGACATGTGGTGCAGTGTATTCAACAAGCTGATAGCTCCCAACTCTCTGCTATTACAGTTGCCATGGCTGGAGAAGTTAAACGAATTTTGACTATATATTAATTATTAATACCGTATATACTCGTTCATAAGCTGAATATTTTTGTTAAAAAAGTGACATATCAAAGAGCGGGGGTCGGCTTATAAATGGGTCTACACCAAAATTTGATGATTTTAAACTCTATGGAATCATTAAATTGAATATCTAATACAGGGATCGGCAACCTTTGGCACGCGGCCTGCCAGGGTAAGCACCCTGGCGGTCTGGGCCAGTTTGTTTACCTGCCGCATCCGCAGGTTCGGCCGATCGCGGCTCCCACTGGCCACGGTTCGCCACTCCAGGCCAATGGGGGCGGCAGGAAGTGGCAGCCAGCACATCCCTCGGCCCACGCCGCTTCCCACTGCCCCCATTGACCTGGAGCAGCAGACCGCAGCCAGTGGGAGCCACAATCGGCTGAACCTGCACACCACTTCCCGCAGTTCCCATTGGCTGGGAATGGCAAACTGCGGCCACAGGGAGCTGAGGGGCTCCCCTGCAGATGCTCCAAGTAAACAAAACGTCCCGACCCGCCAGCGGCTTACCCTGACGGGCCGGGAGCCAAAGTTTTCCAACCCCTGAAATATAGGGTCAGTTTATGAAAGGGTCATACAATTTTTTCTATTTTTACCTATCCATTTGGGGGGGCGGGGTTGGCTTATAAACTAATGGACTAATGAACGAGTATATACGGTAATTATCTTAACAAAAACGTTGAAATGATAAAGTCAAAATGAAATGTTTCAAGCTTATGGAAACGAATCATTTCAATAATTTTTCATCAGCATTTTTGGACAAAATCGATGTTCCTGCAAAACAGTTTGATTTTATCAAATCAGAATTTCCCAACAGAAAATTCTCGACCAGCTCTACACAAGCCCACTGATTTCAATGGCCTCCCATGGAGTGTAAGTGAGGGGAAATTTTGAGCTTTGGCATTGCCTGACTTTTGGTTGCACTGTTCTTAGTGATTGGGTTATTTTTTAAAAGAGAAAGGTAAGAATCCTTATCGCAATATAAAGCGCATTAAGATCCTGTGTGGTGTTCCTATTGATCGACAGCAAGCCAATGGAGACACTCTGTGAACACTGTTAGAGTCACAGCCCCAAGTATTGTCCACATGGGGGTAGATCCCGTGGCCACTTCTCCACCTGCTCTCGAGACTATTCCAACCTCCCCCACTCAGGGCCGGCTCCAGCTTTTATGCCGCCCCAAGCGGCAAAGCAGAAAAAAAAAAAAATAAAGCCACAGCACTTCAGTGGCAGCTCCACCGCGCCACCTCATTCTTCAGCGGCAATTCGGCGGCGGGTCCTTCCCTCTGAGAGGGACTGAGGGACCCGCTGCCAAATTGCCGCCGAAGACCCGGACGTGCCGCCCCTTTCCATTGGCCACCCCAAGCACCTGCTTCCTTCGCTGGTGCCTGGAGCCGGCCCTGCCCCCACTCCTCAGCTCCAGTGCGCTGATGCCATTCCAGAGCCTCCCCTGCCCCTTCAATGTGGAGCCACTTCCATCCACTGATGGCCCTCCATGCCTGCAGGTGGAGTGGAGCGGAACGGCAGTATCTTACCCCTCATGAAGTAGGCAAGTGATTTCTGAGGTAAAAATATTTAGGGCTTTGTGTGAAATCTCTGCTCTGGGGTTGATTTCACCCCTTGATTTAAAAAAACAATTCTGACCTACTGAGGCCTTGGTATTTTAGAAGGTTTTGTTTACTTGTTTAATTGTCTGTTTATTATTATTAAATAATCATGTACTGCATCCATATAATGCTTTTCATTCTGAAGATTCCCAAAGCACTTTATAAACACCCACTCCTAGTACTCCTAGGACAGGAATCACTTCACCCAGCACTAAAATGCACCAGTGATGGTTGCAGAGCTACAGACAGCTCCTCTGTCCTCTTCCTGGTCTGTCTGAATGCTCCTCCTCAGGTGTCAGGCTTTGGGCCTTTACCTGTCCTGGGGTGGCATTCCTCAAGTCCCCCACTCTTAGACCAGGTTCTGAGCTACAGTACCCTGTGTATAAACCATGCTTACCCAGCAGGTCCTAGTGCATCTTCCTTGCAGGAGTCTGTGACCAGTGGAGAATATAGTGACACATACCCTTCTTAATCCAAAGTATCACTTATTTTAACAGTAGGAACCTAGCATAAGAGAAAAAGGATTTTAAAACAGTCTTACACACGTCTATCTTACCCAAAGGCTTATCATCCCCTGATGGTAGCTTGGGTAGACCTAACATCCTCAAACACCCCAGCAAGTCCTAGGTGTCAGTCTGTTCTGCCTAAGCAGCTCCCCAACAATGGCCTCCCCAGAGAGAACTAGTCCTTTTTTATCCAGCTATAGTCCTTTTTCTGACCTGACTATCCCTTACAACCCTCAAGTGTTTGCTGAGACATGGCTTATCTGGAGCCATTCTTCTTCCTGCCTGCTTGTTTTCCTTACAGCTCACTATTAAACTAAACCAATATATTCACAGAGTAAACACCCCTATAGCCAGGTCAATATACAAGACTCATAAATTATCACAGAGCAGCTCTGTTTCCATCACAGCAACTATCTCTGGCATGGAATGCAGCAGAAATATAACAGTGATCACTAACAGTACAACAAGAGAAGAAGAATACTGTATCCATTCAAAAATGCAGGAGGAATTTTACATAAATGGAATGTAATTACTCCTAATGGAAATTTGTCTTTGACATCAGCGATAACCAGCTATCCCTTCTTTTGGAAAAAAAATGGACAGGAACCAGATTCTGATGTCAGTTACAGAGAGAACCTGATCCAAGCCTTTGGTTTTAAGACTCAACCAAAAATTCACCATGTTATTGTTCCCTACCAGCATGAAGGGACATTGGTTCAGTGCTGATTCAGGCCTTGTCTATAATTGAAAGGTGTGCTGTTAAAACGTGTTAGCTAACGCTTTGTAACTAACATTCTAAAGCTGTAGTGTAGACAACGGAGCATAGACTTTAACGTGAGGTAGCTCCATAAGTTGAAACCTAGGGCACTGGTGCCTAAGAGTTAGCACAAGAGACGAAGCATCACAATTTCTAGGTTTTAGTCCACCTCTTCCACTGACTCTTTTTATGACGGCTTAGTCCAAAATTTTCAAAAGTGACCTCCACGTTTGGGTGCCTCCATTTCTGGGCATTCAGCCTAATGATCAGAAATGCTGAGCCACTGCAGCTCCCATTGAAATCCACTGGAGTTGCAGGTGCTCAGCACATCTGAAAGTCAAGCCCAAGGTATCTCAAGTGCCCAAACCGCTCAATGCCTCAGTTTACCTCACTTTAAAATATGTGCTATAATGCTTGCTGCACCCACTTCCAAGCAGGATGGTGAAGCTGAACGAATGCTCATAAAGCATGTAGAAATCATCTAATGAGAAGCTCTGTTTTAATGCAAAGAGTCGTAACATTTTGTGGTGAGGGAAAGTTCGCCCCTTAGGGAATGTGTCCCCCACTTGTGCCCCTGTAAAACTACTTGAGTGGGACTAACATTCTGTCTGTAAATCCAGCACTACCCAAACTGCTTTAGCAGGGACTGCTTCTCTTACCACTCTACTTTTGGGAAATAGAAACCGTCCTGGAAAGGTCAAGTGAAGCCCACCGAGTGTGGAGATCTTATTCAGTGTGTATCCTGTGTGTCCGCTCAGCCTGTTTGCAAACCCTCTGTGTGCTTATCATCATGTAATTGAAATAATGCATATTGACAGAGACTTGAAAACAACTGCTCAATTTTCCTCAAAATTAAATTAAACTTCGTTTATTCTGGGGATCGATCCAATTAAAAGGGGGGAAATTTCAGATAGTCCGAGCCATACAATCCATCTTAACACACTGTGTCTATCACTGTGATGTAATAATTCCTCCAATCAATACTTTAAAAGCATTTAGCAGTCTTGATAATGAACTTTTGTCAAAATAGCCTTACAAAGCAATAAATGAGAGCAGATTAATATGTAGTCATAAAGCTATGAATAGTTTAACGCTTTGAAAGGGTTCCTTGGTAAATTACAGGCTTTATTTATTTATTTATTTATTATAATCCTGCTCTGTGATATTATTGTCCAAAATTCTGAGCGGTCAAGAAGGGTTTGGACTTCTGGAGTGGGTCAGAGCATTCATTAGAAGAGAAATGACTAGGACTAGAGACTAAGGAATATAATTTCCCAGTCTATTTTATTTACGTTATCAACATAATTCCGGCAGTTACCTTGAACAAAAATGGATTTGCAGTTGTGTAGATCTCCAGCAAAAGCAGCTCTTTTCAAACCTACAGCCAGGCTGCTTCCCACACACTAAACTGTCCCTGTCAGAGGGCTTGGGTCTGCCATAAATATATGAAAGTTCTTTTACAAGAACTCTGAGTTGTTAAGCCTAACCAATTCTCACTTTGTGAACATTTTCTTCAATGGCCTTATGAATTACCCTTCTGCAGGAAGTCACAACTGGGATATTTTTCTCAACAGGTATTGATTTAATATCTTTACTAGTTTTACCGCACTAAGTTTCAGGTAGACTGGGAAATGCTGAGAGCTACTTCTTTATGACAGCTGCAGGAACTCTACCCTTTCACTCGTGGATGGAATTAAATCCTCAATAACCTCCCAATGCACACATCCAAACATGTGTAAAAGGTTGGGTTAAGGAGACTGGGCTTCTCATAAGGAGCTTTAAACCTCAGAGCTCTGTAAAAACATCTGGTGCTCATTAGAGGGAATATAAGTGAGCTGAGATCCATCTAAACTAGCTGTTTCAGAGAAGGTATATTGCCACACATGATAGCAGGGGAAAGTGGATTTTCCTTCTAAAGTGGTCCAGTTAGTCTGTTTGTGTAAAAAAAACCCTGTTTTAATCTGAAAACTGTTTAGTTAATGCTTCCTGACAATAGAACTTGAAAGGAAGCTTTCTCTGTGTAAGACTCTACTGTTGGACTCTACTGGCCAGCGGCCATCTTTACATATTTATAATGGAATTTGATGTCTTGGTGGGTGATTTCCAACAGTTAGTGGGGCAGGGAAAACTGACCCCAAATAAATACTTTTCAAATGCCTTAAAAAACAACTGCACTGCTTTGGAGTAGTTTGGTTTTTGTTCTGTTTGTTTTTAACTTTCAATTGTTTTCAATCTATTGTGAAGGAACCGTTTAGGGGGGCATGACCGTTGGTGCCCAAAAGACGGCACTTCTATGCTTGTCCCAGGTCCTTTTTGAGCAGATGGCTGGGCTGTGCAACTGCTGGAGGAATCCATATGCTTCCCCACCATCCCAAGGCAGACGCAGTGCAGGAGGAACACAACTTCACCAGGTCTGCTAAGAGCCCTTGAGCCTCCAGGCTGAACAGCACAGAAGAGGAGCAGGAGGGAGGGAATGATGTAGAGGACCATCTCCCCAAGAGGTGCGGGAAAAGCTCAGCCAAGCAGCTGCTGTGGTCAGTGACAGAAAAACCAATCCCAAATCCCTGTTTCTTTCCCCCCAATATTTGGATGTAGTGTTTGATCAAGCAGCTCTCCAGGGTATCTCACTGCCTGACCCAAGATGGGAAGGACAGGTTGTCCCTAGGTTCCAAGCACACACACCAAATATGGCCAGACCCAAGGAACTGCAAATTGCAATGGGCGGTGAGAAAAACACCAGAATCAAATCCATGCCCTCTCACTAAGGACTGGGGTGCAGCAGGGTACGACTCAGCAACCGCTTAGGGAACCATGCAAGCAGATGATCAGTCATACGATGTATCCTAGCCTCGCCCTAACTTTTGGTCCCAAATAGAACAGCAATTCACCCTCTGAGTCATGCAGGTCCATTGAGCCAATCCCAGTGCTCATGGATGAACTCATATCCAATTGTGGAACACCACATGGCAACATGTGACAAAACTCAGTCACCCATCAAAAGTTACAGCGGCAATTCTCTCTCTCAGGTACCTGGCTGGCTGGTTCTTGCTCACATGCTCAGTGTCTACCTGATGGCCATATGTGGGGTCAGGAAGGAATTTCCCCCCAGGTCAGACTGGCAGTGACCTTTGGGGCGGGGTTCACCCTCCTGTGCAGTTTGTGGTGAGGGTCATTTGTCAGGATTATCTGGCTATATCTCACTTAATCATTTCCCTGCCATTGCAGGGACATCGAGCACTGGTGCACCTTGATCCCTCCTATTCTCTGCCTGTGGCACATCATAGTCTAGTCTCCTGTGGGCTGTAATGCTTTGGTCTCATTTCTGTTGTTGGGTTCAGTGTGCAAGAAGAGACCGGCCGTCTTCTCAGTGTTCCAAGCTTCAGCTGAGGTCACTGAGGGAATGGGATGATCCTGTGCTTAAGGCAGAGGACAAGGAGGCAGAACCTCTAGGTTCTCTTCCTGTCTCTGCCCCTGACTTGCTGGGTGACCTTGGGCAAGTCCCACAGCCTAAAATTTTAAAACTTGGGTGTCTAAATTTAGGAACCTCAATCCACATTTAGGCACTCAAGCAAGTGGCCTAATTTTCACAGATCCTGAGCAAATTCTGCCCTTAGTTGCAGCTGTGAAACCCACATTGATATACACACACACACACACACACACACACACAAAGGAATCACTCCACCTCCCCCAGAGCTGCAGCCTCTCTGCAATGGAACACAGCAGTTGTTTAACAGCTCACAGTAACACTACCCAACAATCTTAAAGACAGCAAATGAAAAATGCCACTCTACCGAGTAGACGCTGCAGGGGGAATTCAGGTTGAATCTTTACCTCTGATGCTGCCATTCAAAGTGATTTCACACCATTCTCTAAATCCTTGTGACTTGCTGATTTCTGCAGGTTTGGTATATGACAAATCTATACAACTCTGATTTACAGACATTTTGCAGGGGCTCAATAAATGTGAAACACAACAGCACCAAATGAAAAATGTTATCTACAGTAAAACCTTTTAGTTCTGCAGAGCTGGTAGTAAGTGGTGGTATTCCCATTTTGCAAACTTTCCCTGGAAACATTCCATTTGCATGTGATCTATTAATTGTAGAAGAAACATGCACACTCCTCCATTGCGTCCTCATTTCCCTACAACAGGCCAAGGATGGGTCGTTTAAATGTGGCAAAATTCAACTCTCTCTCAAATCTGAAAACAATTTAAGATAGAGACTCATGTTAAAATTGCTGCTTTCTTAAAAGATAAAAACCTCAGAAGTATTTAGATTCCTCTCTTCCATTGATTTAAATGAGCCCTAATGTTTTCTAGAGATCCAGTTTCTTACGCATCTTAGACCCCAGCGTTTTCCACTCTAGACCATATAAACCAGTCAGTCTCAATCTTTTCCATATTGTGTCCCCAGAGATGAGCAGATGTTTCTCAGAACTGTCCCTCAACACGTGACCCAAAATAACATTTATTATTATTCTTTATCATTTGTGTTACCTTAGCACCCCAGCGCCCTAGTCATGGACCAGAACCCCATGGCACTAGGTGCTGCACAAACACAGAACAAAAAGACAGTCCCTGCCCCAGTGAGCTTACAGTCTAAGACAAGAGACAACAAACAGATACAAACAGACTGACGGGGGTGTACAAGGTGTAACTACTGGGGTTACTCTGTACCCAAGCCCCTAGGATGCCAGTAGCGTGGACCATGTCTCTGATGCAGGTGCTTCAGCAGCTAGCCTTGTAGGCGCTAATCCTGATGGGTCCCAACAACCACTCAAATACATAGCCAAGGGAATGGATTTGCTAGGGCTGGCAAGAAAGGGAAAGCTCCAAATACCCTAGGTAGAGAGGCATAAACAGTTAGTGTTCAACGTGAGCCATAGCAGTCCAATCGAGAGCCAGAGCTCTGCAGGCCTAGTGCTTGGGATGCTCTCCGTAGCTCAGTCTCTATTCAGGCAAATAAGCATTTTCAGGTTTCCCAGCCAGGCTCCATTAGTGTGTCTCCCTGGGACCCTTCTGTGCAAGCTCCCTACCCAGCTACTACTGCTTCCCCATCAGTCCCACACATACCTGCACCCAGTGGGGATGTCTGGCACTCATAGCCTGTTCCACTTGCAGCTCTGTCCCCAGTTCCTGGGGTTTCCCTCCAGTTCCCTGCTGCCACGTGGCTGTCACTGCCCCACAGAGCTCAGCCACCTCCTACTTCCGGACCTTTCTGCTTACATACTCAGTGGAAGGGGAAATGCAATGAAGCGGGGACTGATGGGAAATATAGGAGGAAGCGGATGGACACTGGGGAATGGGCTGATGGGTGCTGTAGCCCCTTGCTTTGCAGATCCATCACAAAGGAAACAATGAGACAATATTGGTCCGCACGCCATGCAGTGGTCTCAGCACACCAGCAGACTACGCATCGTCAGTTTTTTTTTTGTATGTATCACAGAGGAGGAGAATTTTAAGGAGCATTTGTAGCAATCCAGGCTGTGTAAGAACTCCAGCATACAGTCTGTGACAAGGCTGTTGGCTAATTGGCCACATAGGATCAGAAACAAATCACACCACACACACAGTGTGCAGTACAACATTCATTCATTATTACTAGACAGTATTTCTGAGTACCCAGAAGTATGTCAGGCACTTTATAGGTACAAAAAGACATGGACTAACATTTTCAAAAGTGTACATGGTCAGGAATTTTCTGACAAAACAGTTTTTCCATCAGAAAATGCCAATTTAGTGAACCTGAAACTTTTGGATGGACTAGAAAGAGAGGCACACACCAGAGCAGCCAGTAGCCCACCTGGGATGTGGAAGATGCACGTTCTGATCTGCAGCAGGGGCTTGAACCTGGGTTTTCCACACGAGTGCCCAAACCACCAGGCTCTTGGCTCTTCTGCAATCTCTCTCACTCTCTCTCGTTCTGTTTTTCTGCAAAAAATTTCAAAAGGTCTCCGTTTTGTCCTGATTTAGAACACGAACATTTCTTTGAAAGCTCAAAAATTTTGGTGGAATGGGAAAACTGTCCAGTCTTGTGTACACTTAAAAAGTTTGCCAGCCCCTTCTAGTGCAGAAGCAGCTTATACCAGCAATAAAGTCCTTTTGCCGGTATAATTTATTCCAGCTCCTAGACAAAAGAAACATACCCCAACAAAAGAATTTTTTTGCCAGAATAACTGTGTCTACACTGGGGTTTTGCTAACATAGCTATGTAGGTGTGGCGTGTTTATTTGGCCAGCAAAGCTATTAAGTATAGGCCAAGTCTAAGTGACTGAGGACCCTAAATCCCATTTTCAAAGGTGACAGACACACATGGGCTTGTTGTCACTGCAAAATTAACTCATATTATAATCTGAGTGCTGTCCCTAACTTGAGTCCTGTCCATACACAAAAAACCCCTAACGCAAATGTGATGATGCTTTTCACCCAAGTTGGCCTTGTCCAAGAGGGGTTTCAGGCTGAAGGTCGAATGAGCACAACTCGTCAGCTGCTAACATGACCACTCAGCAGTGAAGATACAGGCTAGGCCACTTGAGTGCCCCTACCTCTCCAGCACCTTCTACAATTCCCCTCACATGCCCAGAAAGGACAGACAGGTTCGCCCACCATTTACTAGGAAAGAATTCATAGAGCAGCTCAGCTTACGGCAGCTTACTCTGGGAACTGCCCTGAGAAATTCTAGAGAGACACACACGAGTGAATACAGTGCCAGCGCAGACACAGCAACTCAAGTGTTATTTGGCTGTGTGTGGCCACACTCGCTCGAACTTGAGAGGAGTAACTCAAGCATAGATAACTCAAGACATACAGAGGAGATTAAGTCTCACTGAAAGTCAACAGGAATTGGAATCCTAAGTGCCTAAGTTACTTTTGAAAATGGACTTGAGTTCCTAAATCAGGTGCTTTTGAAGATTTTAATACATGGTCTCTGAACCAGAGAGCTTAAAGTCTAAGGCCCGATCCTGCCAACACTTGCGCACCTGCCTAACTTTAAGCACATGAGCAGCCCCATTGGCTTCAATGAGACTACTCATGTGAGTAAAGTTAAACCCATGCACTCGTGCTGGTAAGTAGCAATGATGAACTTGCTTCTTGTTGCAGTTAGGGCTGTCCAGTGTGCCTGTCGGAGGTCGCCTGCCTCTGAAACACCAGGTACTGGACACAGTTTTAGCAGGTTATCCCCCAGGGGCATACCTGGGGAGGGGTGGCACTGGTAGTGTAGACCCAATATCAGGTCAGAGCGGGGAAAGGGCCGGAGCTGTTGTGGCAGTACAGGGCATTCGCATGGATGGTCCTGCCCTCACTCTGATTCCCCACAAGGAGTCATAGGGTGAGGGGATCAGTCCTGTGGCCTACTCTGTAATAGAGTGGAGCCAGGCCTGTCCCTACCCTGGTAGAACAATGCAGAGAATCCCCACAACGGGATTCCACGTTTAGTTTTCCTCCTCCTCACAGTCTTGCTGAGGGAGGGAGTAATCCAGTCCATTGTTTGTAAATGGCTTTGGCAGCTTCAGGTGGATAGTGCTACCTAAATACAATGTTCCAGAGAAAGAGAGACACTCCAAGGCCCCTAATAATATGCTCTAGGGGGTGGAAAATCCTTCTCAAACCTACATTAGAGGATTTTGGCTCAGAAACTCTAGTGTGATCCAGCATCACACCGCTAAGTCAATGCAGCTACACCAGCTGAGGATCTGGCCCATCATCTGAGGAACTGAAAAGATTTACCCTCCTTTCCCTTTAATGGCTCCGAGGTCCCTTTCCAGAGAGAGTTTCTAATTCTTGTTTTCACTCCTTATATATGTGGGTTTTTTGGGTGGATAAGGGAGGGATAATGCTTATTTTTTGAGGTAATCCATTCCTCCAGGCTTTGGTCTGTTATGTCTCCTCTGCTGGTCCTTTGAAATAAAGGACTATCCAAGCAAACCAGAAAGAAGATATTAAAGAACCCTACTAAAGCCCGATAAATACATTTACAAAGGTTTATAGGTAGAACCATTACAGGTTCAAATGAAACTTACTCCTTCTGTGCATCACAAAAAATTGCTAATAACATTTTTCCCCTCCTCTCCCCCGCCCCAAAAGAGACATGTTTGATGCTAAAGGTATGCAGTCGCTTTAAGGAACTGGCACATCAAACATCATTTGGGAAATTTCAAAGGGTTGTTTCAGCAGTCTCACTTTCTGCCATTTTTCCCCCGTCAACCCCCACCCCTTTTAATTTTTTAGTTCCTGATGAAGTTTCAGTTACTGCTGAAGTCAGTTCTTGTGTTCTTGGCTATCAAAGAGCATTGCAACATCAACGTCAGAGTTAAACTAAAAAAAAAAGCATCCCTTTTACTTTGGAGATCAGAAAGTCATATAAAAAGGATGCTGATTTGTGGAATAAAGGGTGGGATTCCCTGCTGAGACGATAGGCATCTTCTGACTTAACTGAGTTAAGATTTGAATACATTTGGCCTAGACAAGGGGAGGAAAAAATCCATTAGTTTCGAGAAAAGCCTCACACAGTTTCAAAAGGAAATATGTTAATACCAAAAAAAAAAAAAAAAAAAGATTTGTATGTATGTTCCAGAGGCAGGAGTTTAATACTACCAGCCAGAAGCAAATAAAGAAATTAAATTACACGACTAGCAGAGAGACGCATCTTGTACAGCCAAGGCATGCACTGGGAAATGTTAAACTCCTCTAGTAGCTCTGCCAGGTAGAAATTTCTTTGGGTAAAATATACCTACCTACAGCCATGGCAGCTGCAAAAATAACAGGGCATTGGTAACCTGCCGCAAGATGTCCACAGTGCACAATTCAGCCCCTATGTTTGGCAGAATCTAGATTTCAGTCTTACCCCATCAAATTCACCACTAGGCAGAGCCTTCTTTGGGACATAAGTGGTACATTTGTCTTCTGCTGCCCCCTCTGAATTTCACTCCACAATGAAGTGAACCCACTCAAGACCCTGTGCAACATTTAAGCCCTTCACACCCAGCTTAAGTAGTGCAGAAGGCCTTGTATGACCCCTCTGCACTGAGGCAAATTTCACCCTTTTATGCAAAAGTCTGGATATAAGAGGATGTTTGGACCAAATAATGGACTGGGTAAATCCAATGGCCACAGAAGTTGGGAGGCAGTATGGGCTTGTGGACAGCGTACAGGCTTAGGACTAACACCTGGGCTCTGTTCCTGGCTCTGTCACTGACCTGCTGGGTATCCTTGAGCAAGTCACTTCACCACTCTGTGACTCAGTTTTCCCACCTGTACAGCAGGGATAATGATACGTCTTTTGTAAAGTGCCAGTTCTACTATGTGTTACATAACTCTACATAAGATCTAGTTATAATTAGATAGAAAGACTCTAATTGACCTCAGTGGAAGACAGACCAGGCCCATTATAAAAGAGAGAAAGGAAAGCTGACATTCGCTAAGTATCAGTATTGTTATATATTAATCAACAACTTGGATTAAAAGTTCTTTTGGGGACAGGAACAGGGCAAAGTGCCTAGCATTACAAACTCCCAATCCTTGTCTACTACTAATAATAACGTGCTTAATGGAGTAGATCAGATTTATACTTCAGGGGGATTGATAGGTTGTAAACTGTTTGGGGCAGAGACTGTCATTTTCCCTCTTCTACAAGTGCCTCTAAGAAGGCCAAGCGCACCATCCTTCCAGACTCCCATTGCAGTTAAAGCAAGACCATGCCCAATAAGAAACCAAGAGACACTTTCCACCACAGAAATGCAGATGGGGAACCTCAGTGAAGTTTAAACAACACTGGATCGTATCATCAGATTATTTCCATTATCTCACAATTTGCTGAATCAATGGGGTTTTCGCCCTCCATTAAAAAGATATTGCCAAAGGGCCCTATTTTCAAGTAACTCCAACTGACCTCAGTTGGAATTACTCATATCCTGCATAGGTATTATCAAAACTAAGATGTTTAGGTTAAAAAAATCAGTATAAACAATCTGTGGAGACAGACACACAGCTCTGAGGCAAAACACCAATTGACTTCTGTCAGTGCTGATTCCCCACTCTGGCACTGTGAGTGCAGAAGGTGGGGGCCTGCAAGGATTCTAAAAATTAATACTGCCCGCTCCAGGCTTGTATTAAACTTCCAAGGTTACAGCTTCTCTCTGACCTTGGATGGGTAGATGCTGCCACCACCCAAGTGCAAAACCCCTTTTTAGAACTCAGGAAGGCACACTTGGGAATTCCTTCCTGTGGGGTACCCTCAAGCCCCTTTGCCCCCTCCGGTGTAGAGCTGAGAAAGAAAACAAAGGAAATCAGCTGTTGCCACCAGCTAATTAAACAACATGTACAAAAACCTCTTAGGAGACAAAATCCAATCCTGTTCTTTAAAAAGGTAAATTTTATTAAAAACAAAGAGAGAAAATACATTGAAAACTCAGGCTAGTGCTAGAGTTAAAAAAAAAACCACTTACACTAATTAAGCATCAAGAATAACCTTTTTAAGGTCCAGCTTAAAGGTTACAAGCAAAACAAAAGAATTTGGGGTTAGCACAGAGGAGTTCACAAGCCATAAAGAAATAAACGGAGATAAACCTAATCGCATCTTCCTAGACATTTCCTGATCTACTTACATATCTGGGATTCAAATGAGTAGTTTCTAGGTATGATTTGATGATTTTTCATACCTGGCACAAGCTCTTACAGCATAGCTGCAGCTCTGTCTCCGCTTCTCCCTGAGAACAGAGAGACAGACAAAGGGGAAGTTTTTTCCCCAATTTTAAAAAGTTCTAGCCTTCCCATTGGCTCTTTTGGTCAGGCACCCACTCCCTTCATTTTACCTATGCAGGGAGACATTTTAACCCTTTACAGGTAAAGCAAGTAGAGAACTACTACTAAGAGGGATATTATAGCTAACTGGCTGGGCGCCCATAAAAGGGAGCTACCACCCCCCTTTCATTTATCACAACTTCAAAGTGAGTTTTGCTTGAATAAGGAGTACAGTACTGGGCAGTTGGGTTCAGACTTAAATTTTCCCCTTGCATGTTGAAACTCAGACACAACAGTGTTGTGCTGACACATGCACAATAAAGTGAAAGTGAATAAGGCATGGTCTATGCTTAAAAATTAGATCAACCTAGCTACGTCACTCAGGGCTGGGGAAAATGTTGCATCCTGAGTGCCCGCGATAGGTTGACTTAATTCCCAATGTAGCCACGGTAAGGTCGATGGAAGAATTCTTCTGTTGACCTAGCTATTGCCTCTCAGAAAGATGGACTAACTCCATTGATGGAAAAAGCCTTCCACCAATATAGGTCTATGGCTACAGCATCACAGCTGCACAGCACATATTCTAAAGTTGAGTGAAAAATTCTGCAGATCTGATTAATTCAGGGCTGGTCTACGCGACAAAGTTAGGTCAGCTTAACTATATAGCTCAGGGCTGTGAAAAATGTCACGCCTCGTGCGATGTAATTAAGCCAACCTAAGCCCCAGTATAGACACTGCTAGGTCAACAGAAGAATTCTTCCATCTACCTAGCTGCCAGCTCTCAAAGAGGTAGATTTACTAGAGTAATGGAAGAACCCCTTCTGTCGCTATAGTAAGAGTCTAGACCAGGGATCGGCAACCTTTGGCCCACGGCCCGCCAGGCCAATGGGGGCTGCGGGAAGCGATGTGGGCCGAGGGATGTGCTGGCCACCACTTCTCGCCGCCCCCATTGGCCTGGAGCGGCGAACCGTGGCCAGTGGGAGCCACGATCGGCTGAACCTGTGGACGCGGCAGGTAAACAAACTGGCCCAGTCCGCCAGCGTAACCGCAAGCCAAACGTTGTTGATCCCTGGTCTAAACCACAGTGGTGCTCCCGTGCCATTGCGGTGTTTCTAGGGTAGACATACCCTAAGCCTCCTTTTCTTGCTTTTGGAATGGCCTCAAAAAGATCTCAGTTTCCTCCTATGTATTGTTTGAATTTACTCAATGCATTATTTTTACCTTTTATTTTTTAGATCAATTGTAATTATTATAAAGAATCACTTTTCCCTCCACTGAAATGAAGCCACCTCTGGTGCACAGCAATGGCAGCTGTTAAAGAGCACTAGCAACACCATGGTAGATTTTAGAAGAGCAAGGAAGAACATTGTAACCAGTTGAGGCCCCAGCAGAAATGCTAGAGAAGCTGAATGTAATTTCCTAAACAGGAATTTTGAGAGGACACCAAGATTACTGCCCCTAACTGTGCAAAAAATGTCATGTAATCTTAAATGACCACTGTAGATCTCAGTGGGGAAGGAGGTGCCCTGTTTTTATGTCATATCTAAAAGTTTTGTTCTTCTCTCTTGCAGAGATATTTCATCTCCCAATGTGCATGAAATTCACTGAAAGGGTTTGAAAAGTACAGCAAAAATATATACCTCCCCTTGCAACCCTGGCCCAGGAGCACCAGGTGCCTGGCATGGATGTGAGAAGTTTGAGGAAAGGTCCAGGCCAGACATGGAGGTGGGAGATCTTGCAGGGGCGGCAGGCTGTAATGTGGAGTTGTCAAAAGAGTAGCGCAGTATTAAATCCTTTTGATTGTCCTTCTGCTGAGAGAAGAGATGATATCTCATCATTAATGGACTTGAATTAATATAAATTAGTTGAACATCTCGTTGCCGCTTCTGTTCAGGCAGAGAAAAGGGGTTTATTGGGGAGGTGAAACCAACGATCCCTTTCACCTCACATTCACTCTGCCATCTATAAAGATGCTGCTGACCTCGCACTCTTGTCTCTCCTCCCCTTCCCAGCCCCCCTCCCCTCCCAGTCAGCACCTGGGAACTGTAAAATAAAATGATTATGTGACACACTGGGATTATGGTGCCTGTCCACATCACAGACCTCTAATGACCCTAACAGGAGTGTCAGGTGACCTCTAAATCTGCACTGGGGAGATTGGAGGTCACTAGGATGACTTGAACCTCTGCCATCCTGCAGCCACAGCCACACTGCTTAGTGCTGATAGCTTACACTCAGAACAACAGGGGATCAGGGAAACCTCCTTAGAGGCACGGGCTGGGCTATAGCGCAATTTCATCTCCTTCTCTTTACACCTCACTTTCCTTTTCTTCTTCCGTTTGATCTGTGAGTTGCTTTCCTTCCCCACACCCCTTTGCACAGAGACAAGAGAGAGAAATTCTCATGCTCTCTTTGAATTTACGAATGAGCAGATTTCAGATCTGAATTAACCACAACATGTATTCTGATGGCGTGCACATTAGAAAATAGTGTAAAATAAGGTTTATTCCAAAGAACTTCTCAATTCGCGCGCGCGCTCTCTCTCTCTCTCTCTCCACACACACACACACACACACACACACAGAGGAAGATGTCTAGGTAGATTTTGAGAGGGGCAGGGTTATTTTTACAAAGCAGGCAAATATTCTTTAAGGTGGGCATAAGCTTTATAATATCTTTTGAAAAGGGTTGAATATTCTACATGGGGGTGGGGTGGCATATGCAAAAAGTATTATTACAGGGGTGCATGGTTCATTTGTCAAAACTGTATATTAAACAGGCAGAACATTATAATATACATTGTGTGAACACACAAAAACTACGTTAAAAAGCACATTATTAATGTTGTGCAGGCAACCTTAATTCTGGCACTTCCTAAATTTCGAGTGCTTGACTTTGCAACCTTAGTAATGTTATTTTAACTCTGTGTGTGGTATATTGTGGTACTGTCACTTTAAAATTAGTCATGCGTAATCACTAGGGGGCCTCCAGTTGTGAGGGGTCTCTCCCATAATGCAGGCACAATGAGGGTCTGCACGCTCCTAGTCTGTAGGAGCCATCTTGTTATGTATCTAATAAAGAGAATTGTGGTTTAAGCCTTATATCCCTGGTCTCACTCTGAAGTACGGAGGCTGCAACATACTCCCAAGGAAGACACCCTCAGCTGTCTGACCATTCTAGAAAGCATGACCGTGGTTGCCTGTAATTGCCTACATTTTTAAAAAAGGAAACAAAAAAAAAAATTCCACAGCATGGCTGAGAGCTTTAGATTCAGCACACAGCCCTCTGCCACTTCAGCTAAGAGAGTGACTGATAGCAGTAGTAGGTTGTCTTCTTCTATGTGAATCAGCACTAGAGGGACATGGGATGCTTTGCCAGAGGGTCTCACAAATTGAGGAATGGTGAGAGTCAGGAATCTTGAGTTACATTCCAGGCTCTGGAGTAGAGTGTGTGCTAATGGGCATAGAGTCTTCTGCCCATTCTCCCCAAGCATGACCCCTGCTACCCCAGCCTCTCCAAACTGTCCCAGTCTCATCTTTTCCCTACCCATGGGTCCTCGGCCCACTGCCCTACTCTTCACCTACTGAGCATGTCCGAACTACATTTTTCAAAGTTTTATAACTTGATCACACTTCAGATATTCCCAAGGACAGCAAACGGCACATCCTAGACCCAAAGGCCACACCCCGTTCCAAATCTCAAGACCCTGCTCCAAAGCATCAGCACACTAGAGCTTTTCAAAGAAAAGATTGCCAGAATTTTAGAGGTGGACAAAACAAAATATTTTCCCTAGCTTTGTTCTTCCCTAACTTCAAAACTATTTTGGCTGGAATTTTCAGAAAAATTCAGCTTCAGAGTGACACCAGCACCAAAAATTTCAAATCAAAAGCTTAAATGTTGTCAAACTCATAAGCAACTGAAAACAGGGTCTTATAATGGGAAGTGTCAGACAACCTTAACAGGCGGCAATTATTGAGACACAGCACGAATTCTGACCGAGGTATTCTCTGCTGAGCATTAGTACCCAGGTTATGGCCCTTTTGCACCACCTGAGCCATGCGTATAGAATCTGGTCCTGCAACATCAAATAGCTTCTGGCCTCTGTAAATGAAGATTCAAATACTACCATATGGAGCTGCACCACCCGACCATTATGTGTGCATGGGCACTCCATGCCACTTTGCATTCAGATCATAGGGTCCGTGCCGTCTCCTGTGTCTTGTACAGCACCGAGCACTCTTTTGGCACAGAACAAGTAATAAAATAAAGACAATGATGAGGAATGGTTGGGAGAAGTACTGAACTGCCTCACTCCTGTATTAAGGGTGAAATTCACACCTCATAGAGGGCCAGCACAAGGCCTTCGGCGGTGGACTGCAGAATCAGGGAGTCCTCTGCACCTCTATTTACCATGAAAAGGATCTCTAAGCTGGTAATAGGGGAGGCCCAGAACAGGATGCCTGCAATACATTCTTACATGACTCCACTACCTCCAACACACAGTGCGCTGCGGATGCTACTCCAGTCCACAGGTTCAAGAGTTGTCTGAGGAGGGAAAGATGGTACTGCAGCCTCACTCCCTGGCTCTAGGTTTAGAAGAGGGTGGTTTTCAGCTCCCAGACCCCACTTCACCTGCATAGTGCCCTTTTACCCATGCTTCCTGGAGGAGATACAGTGTTGCCAAATCTGGCACTTTTATTATGAGTCTTGGGATATTTGGTGTTATTCTTCAAGCCCCAGCTACTGCAGTCAAATTATTTGTGAGAATCACAGTTTAACTGGAAAAAAATATTTTTCTTGACCTGATAGTTGCAGAGAAAAGCCTAAAATCATGACCTGAGTGCATCCTACAGGCTCAAAATGCAAAGAAAAAGAATTCCAAACACATTGTTTCTAAGTCCCCTGGGGTGTTTAGCCAATCTCATTATTCTGGGGGCTGCTTCACAATTTCAGAACGCTTGTGGCTGGCGGTACTGTGAATTTTACCCTGAGAAATATCCCGCAGCAGCCTTACCTCAGGCAAGGATAAAAAACCCCATTCCCCTATTTCCTTCTTTTCTCTGTTTGTGCCGCACCCCTCCCTCTCACCCTATTGCAGGGCTTTCGGGTACCAGCTGCACTTGTGCTTTGGCAAATGCCAGCTGAATTGATTGAATTCAAACTGAAGTACTCTGGTCATTGTCTCCCACTGCAAGGCTAGGAGCTGGGGACAGCCAGCCATGGGAAACTCTGGCTGAAGTGAAAAACTAGGCCCTGGGAGACCAATACTATGTGGAGAGCTCTTACTTCCAGTCTCAGTTACAAATGCAGTCATTGGAAGCTGAGAACACAAGCCCCCACCTGTACCACGAGGCTGATGGATAGACTCCACTGTAGATATGTGAGGGAGAAGGAAGAAGGGGTTTGCTTTCGCTGTTGATCCGACTAAAAAAAAAAAATTCAAATGAACTAATTTCTTGTTCTAAGACCCTTTTTCCCCTTTGCAGCTGCTTCTGATACAAAGGCAGAACCTTATCTCCCTGTTGCACTGATCCAATACTACAAACCACTGCCTTGTTGTAATGCGCAGAATGTTTGGCATCTGAGAGCAGCCTACAAAGAGAGAGAAAGAGGGAGTCACATTCTCTTCCAGTTTCAGCCCTGATTTTTTTTCCTCTCCTCCTTGCATTTGCTGGCAGCTAGTATGCCTCCTAATACCTTCCTCCCAGAAACTTCTGTCACTTAGCCAAATAGGTCATCTGGGGGTCTGTGGCAAAAATGAAATGCACCTTTCCCTCCTCCTGTCCACTGAACATGTTCCATAACCCCAGGGTCTATATGTAACTTGCTGGTCGATCGATGTTATGGGGGAGGAGGGATAGCTCAGTGGTTTGAGCATTGGCCTGCTAAACCCAGGGTTGGGAGTTCAATCCTTGAGGGGGCCCTTTGGGGATTTAGTTGGGGTTGGTCCTGCTTTGAGCAGGGGGTTGGACTAGATGACCTCCTGAGGTCCCTTCCAATCCTGATATTCTATGATACATATCCCCCTCCCAAAGTGTGACAGACTCCAGTCAGCAAAGTAGGCTCTTAGCTCAAGCTGTAGAGACTCATGCTTTTAGCTCTAGTGGTCACCAGCCCAATCCCCAGTCTATCTAACGTACTTATAAGGCCCCATTATTATAACATCTGAGCACCTTGCAATCTTGAATATATTTATCCTCACAACACCCCTGTGCTAATATCCCTATTTTACATATGGGGTGCCAGTCCTGCCAACCTCAACTGTTCACAAATCATGAATATGGACCCCAAAATCATAAGATTAGGATAAAAATCATAAGATTTTTTTAAAGGTTAGACATTTGCTTTATTTAAAACAAACACTGAGGTTCACATGTAGTATCATCCATCTGCATGGGCCTTAAAAATCACAAGAGGTGACCATGCTAAGGCATTGAGGTATTAAGTGATTTAATCACAGTCACACATGAAGTTTGTGGCAGAGCAGGGAATCAATCTTCTGTGTCTAATGGCTAACATACTAACCACTGGAAGACCTTTCCTTATTAAAAAGTGTAGTGGGTAGGAAGGGACCATCCCATATGCACGCAGCCTTTCAAGGTGCTGAGTGCGCGTTGACTCACTGGGACTACTGTGAAGACCACGGCAATGGAGGGCACTCAGCATGTCTCAGGAAATGCTCAGCACTAGAGCTGGGCAGAGAAAGGATTCCATTTTGCAGAGGATTTTGGAATTTCAAAATCTGGTCCCATTCTGATTCAAAGTGCAACTAAAGATTTTTAAGTTCTCCGTGAAAAGCCATGGAGCCCTGGCTCTAGGGCAATCCACCTGGCAGGCAGTGTTGGAGCCGCAGACCCAGGAAGCACTGCGAGCTCAGCCTGGCTACTGGAGAGTCTGCCAAGAAGCCAGGAAATGAGCTAGCAGGAAACTAGGTTTTGAATCCTGCCTGGGTTCTGTTAGAACTTTGTTGAAATCGAACCATCTCCACAATGTTGATAAATCGGTAAATTCTGATGAAAAACTATTTTGCCGGAATTTTTCCCAACCAGCTGTAATCAGCCCCTTGCACTTGCATGTTCCTGAGTACAGATGTCCGATACACAGGTGAAAAGGACCTTTCAGACTCCCTTCTGGAAACCACTTATCTATTAAAAATAATTCTTACCATCTGAAATTCTCCTTAAATGCTATAGCAGTGGAGAATAGGGAGAGAGAGAAAATGAGAATTAGCCAACTTCAGACAACTGCTTGCTCCCACCCGCTCTTCCACCCTGCACAAGCCTGGAACTTGCTTTCAAATTGGGATGGAGCCTGCTTATGCTTAATAAGGCCACAGAAGCGAAGACGCTGCATCTGTAATGTTTCTGTCAAAGCAAATGAGGTCATTAACAGACGAGTTCAGTGATGGAATTGTCTCTCACAGTATTTATTATATGGTCCTTTTCCTGACACCTCCCATTGAGAGAATATTAAATATTTAATGCACACCAAGGCTCCGCTCATTTTTCATCCCCACTTCAGCATTCAAGTCGGCTCCAATCTGCTGCTAGCTACAAAGTCGACTGGACAATGGACCATAATGAATTAACCCTTTGGCGGGCGCAGTAGCATTTACAGAATTGCAGAAAGACTAGGTGCTTTATCATGTCTGACTTGTGCTCGGGCTCTAGAATTCAATTCTCAATTTATTAAAACAAGAAGGGGGAATAATTTGGAAAACATGCTAGGGGAAACAAAGCAAAAAATAAAGCAGGGGGAGATGAAAATGTTAGCCTGCCAAGGTGACAGAGGCTTATTTATTTATTTTTTGAGACATCTCCAAAAATTAGGGTCCCTGCTGTGAAAATTAAACCAGTGTTTAGAAAGCCAGAACATCAGCTCTGCAAACAAAATACGGGAAGAAAGGAAAAGCTTGTGCAAAGGGAGACCCGACTGGTCACAGAAGATGCTGAAAGCAGAGACACTCCGATGGACTCTCTCAGGGATGGAGGTTCCCAGGCAAAGGACTGGATTCTCCACTGTTTTGGACCCTGTGTTATTTGCCCCTGGGCAAAGTAGGTGAAAGGCAATTGTAAAATATTAATGCACTGATTCAATTGAGACGTACATCCATTTTGCCCGGGTACACAAAGTACATGGCTGTAAAGAACCAGGCCCAGGGTCCTTAGACTCAGAAGACCCTGCCTTAGCCTGATCTAGTAGTTCTAAATATTATGGAGATAGTTTCACTATATGGCTGAATTTTCAAAAGAGTCTAAAAGCATTTTTGAAAGTCCAACCCTGGGTGCCCAAGTGTCCTAGGAGCACAAATCCCATTGACTGTCAATAAGGCTTCGGCTCCCATATCACTTAGGTACAGTACTTGCGAATATTCCATCCCCAAAGCTTCTACAGTTCCATCGGAGTTGGATGGCTAAACTCTAATAGGCTCCTTTGGAAATCCCAACCAAGATGTTTAGAGTAGACCAAACTTCCAGACAGGGCACAAGGCCAGCCCAGTCAGTGCATTTTCTTTTGTGAAACTCCATCTAGCTGGTTCTAGAGGCTAAGAGATACCCACCATGAGCCAAGCCATGTATGTATGTCCATGACAAGGGAATGTTTAAACAACAGGTATCCGGACTAGTGACAGCTGTGAACATCTCCTAGGTAACCATGTAAGGAAGTAAGATATTCTAAAGTCGTATGGCCCAGATTATTCCCTGGGTGAGGGGCTCAGGCAAAGGAAATCTTGTGTGGATCCCTCACAGATATGTTCCCATATCATCCCACCAGAGTTTGCCCCACTACAGAAAAACACTAGGTCACCCCAAATCTGGCAGATCCCATGGAATCTACAGGGAAGCCTTGTGCCTCCAAATTCCCAGCAGAGTCCCTGGCTCCACCTCCCTGGCAGCACAGTTCCATGAGAGCCACAGTACCAAGAAATCTCCCTAGTCACAGGTCCTCCCAGAGATCACAAGTTGGGGCTCCACAGGGCTGCTGAAGAAGGGAATGGTATGCAGGATGATGAATCCATAAACAGAGAGTCTGTCCTGATCTCTAGCCACCAGTTCCACCCTTAAGCACTGTCAGGAGGAGAAGTTTACAATCTGAATATTTCCAGGCCAATGACTGTTTTTTTTTCCCCAGACCATTTTACCATCACAACCTCCGAAATCATAGGCTGCAGAGTTGTTATAGCGGTACTAATCCAGGTAAGTACAGAATAGACAGCCATACAGCTTTCTCCCATAAAACTGTTAGGCAAATCCAACCCTTACACACTACACTACACTAGCAAGGAGGTACACTGCTACATTGTCCCTTGATTCAGGCTCATGGTCTACCACATGCTTATCTTGTTAACCCTCTCTGTCACTTTCACTAGGTTCCAAGAAATATGACTCCCACCTACATGATGTGAAATCAGCCTGTGTTCATTTGACCTTTTTAATGTTTTGTAATTTGATTGGGTGACTATTCCCATATTTCTTTGTCAGTAGCCCAGTAACCTGAAAGGAAGAAGTGGAAGAGACAGCCAGTTAAAATACACAATACAGCAAGTGGGAAATAGTGGGGCCTCGGAATCCTGGGATGACTGAAATCTACAGTCTCACAAACATGGATCAGCCTAACTGTGCTTTTGGGGTCTTTCTGAAATAATCTAACAATCTTGCCTAGTGGCTGGAGTAGGGAGCTGAATCACCACTAAGAGAAGAGAAGAGATCTAAACCCAAGATTCTAAGGCCTAGTCTACACTTAACAGTTTTACTGGTGTAACTATATCAGTGAGGGGGTAATTTGCTGGGTCCTTCAACAAGTCTTTTAATGTTTATGTGCCTCTGTTTCCCCATCTGCAAAATGGGGATAATAAGCTTAATACTGTTTTAAACTGCTTTCAAACCCCCAGATGACAGGTACTCTAGAAGGACAAAATATGATTAGACACTTTTAATTAAGAAAAAAATAAAAGACATTCCCTGAAAGCACTAGTTTTCTGCTGTAAACCCCACAAAACCACCACATCAGTGTAGGAACAAACCAAAGGAATCAGCATTCACTACCACTATAGTCTCTTTGTGTAAGAACACCAGTGAAATGGAACAGACTGCCGAGAAACAGTTTTTTATATGAAATTGTTTCTCTCATTACACTCATGGGGGCTTATGTATGGAGGTGAGGTTAACAATACAGCCCGTGCTTCCAGCACTCACAAAAGGAAACAGTAGCCAGTTGTTTGGTCTGGTTTGTGTGATCCTAGCTGCAGCCCCTTTTGTTTTTACTTCCCTTCAGCAAACCTCTCCCTGGAGATTGACCCCTGCCCATCACAGAGAGTTGCTTATAGAGGCCAGCAAAAACTGCAGCAGTTGGTGTTTTCAAATATTCATCTTTTTCTAAGGTTGTTGGGAGCTTTTCTGCTACTTAGTCCAGAGCTTTGGCTTTTCTCATTACCCAGACAGTTCGCAATATAGTTTCATCATAATTATCCCTTTTCAGCTTCTGCCAAAGTGATTGGCTGTAGAGCTGTAGCAGCATAGAGTAGTCTAAAATTAGAGCTGACTTGGGTCTCTTATTTACATAACTTTTGCCATTTTTGCTCTGATCAATCCAGGAATTTGAATGCATCCCACGGCTGCTGGGAGAAAATAGGATTTAAAAGGTGTCATAGGCTGCTCCAGTGGTGTAGCGCTAAGCCCAACATGCTGTCACATATGGGATTGTAGAAGTGCAGACTCACCCCTGTGGCACCTCCTGCTGGTCATCCATGGGAATTAGCTCAATCCAGCCTAGAGCACCCTCTGCATGCCAGTGATCCACCTGTCCTCTAGCCTTATGTCCCTCCCTGGACCCCAGTGCCCCTTTAACTGGGGTGCTGCCCCCTAGCAGTACCCCACCAATCTGGGTGTCCCCTCCCTGGGGAACCCCCAACCCATTATCCCTCAGTTTTGGTTACTGCCCAGGCTCCATCTAGCCCCATTCACTAGGGCAGACTGCAGTATCAGCCACTCATCATAGGCAAAGGGGTTTGGACCTACTGCCTTTGCCTACCCCTGGGGCTGCCCCCTGCAACTCCCACTACCTCTTAGCCTTATACTAAGCCACAGCCTGGGGCATTCCAGGCAGGAGCTCCCCAGCTCCTCTACTTTTCCCTAGCCCTGCTCCACTCAGGTACCCTGTGTCTAGCTCCCTACAGCCAGGTCCTTCTCCCTCTACAGGCAGAGAGAGACTTTTTGCTCCTGGCTTCCCTGGCCTTTTTATACAGGCCAGCTGTGGCCTGATTAGGGTGTGGCCCAGCTGCAGCTGCTTCCCCAATTAGCCCAACTTTTAGAGCTACAGCTTTCAAGCCCTCCCAGGTAACTTTTTAAACCCTGCTACAGGGATCAGAATTTGCACTGCACTCGGGGCTGAAAATGCTGATAAGGCAGTATGCTCCAATCCTAGGGAATAGGGAGAGCATAAGCTTTGTATCCTCTCTAGTGAGCCCTTCTGGTTGATACAGGGAGAAGCATAGGTGTCTTCCAAAGGAAGTCACATCCATCCTTGATCCTCACGTGGAAAATTACCCAGCCTCAGTGATTTGGGTCTTTGTCGATGGGAGGGAAAATAAGGACATCTCTACTCCCTCCTCTTACCAAAATATATAACAGCTACTGATGCACACTTTATTTTGAAAATAAAACATAAGCCATAAACTAACCCAACAAAACTAAGCTTTAGGATGGGTGCAGGTGCAAGAGGGTGAATGAAAGAGGTCAGACCAGGTGTATAAAGGTAATTGTGGGGTTCACTTTGCACACTGAAGGGACTCTACTATCATACATTACTATTATTAATCTAAAGTTACTTCGTCTATAGGGACATTTTCATCCATTTTCCTGTTAGTTTGTCTTAGGAGTAATTGTTCTGTTTTTGGAACAATCCCTTGTATCCAAATACAGAAGACTGCATTGCCAGCTGAAATCAGCACCAAGTGGCCTGATTTCAGACCTGTCTTCACTTGCTCACACCGGTTCTGCGCTGACATACTTTCGTTGACTTCAGTGGGGATTCTCCTGATTGACTTGCACAGTGCAAACCTCACCTGTGCAAGTGAGAAGAGAACCAAAGCTATTGTCTCATCCTTACATATCCACTAGAAATGAGTCCAACATTCAGATTCCAGATTGGAAACACTCCAAAATTCAAGGGTTTCTAACAGGCCTGATTCTCCTACCACAAGTACAAGTAACTCTGGCAAGCCAGGGATAAATGAGTAGGTGGGGCAGGCAAAGGAAAGGCAATAGTAAAAGTCAGCTGACGCCAGGGCTTGCATAGCATTTGGGTGTAAAACAAGGGACATCACCCATAAGAAGGGACAGAGTATGATCCTAAAATGCCAGCAATCATGCTGAGTTTCCACTCTATGTCACAGAGGGAGTGCATTTAGGATATTTTTCCCTGTTATTCAGACTCAGAGTTATTCCATAGACTTGTACTCTCGCTGCAAAGCTGGCCTATCAAGTAGTTTGGATGCAATCATGTTGGAAATGCAGCTCCGGAGTAGAAGTTAATGAGGCAGTAATGAAGTCCGGTCACCCCCAGTCTTAGCACCATAACATCGCACAATTCTTTACATAAGGATGATCAGCTCTCGGTACTGTCTCCAATGTGCTGAGGCACAAGCTAGCTATTATATACATTTAACTAACTCTATTTGTACAACCAGGCACATCTTGTGAACAGCTCTGGTTTGGGCCACAGGGTTTCAAAGTGAAGTGGAGTGATTCCTTCCCAGCTAAAGTGTTAATAAGATAATTTAGACGTAGAACTCCCCCTCAGGGTACCCTAATGTTCATTAGGAAACACTGAAATCTGAAATAAAAGGAGGAAATAAAGTTTAGTGGATTAAAATTGAGAATCCTCCACAGAATAATCCTAAAATGGAACAGGCCAAGCCCACAAAGTTAGATCCCAGGGGATCAGAAATACATAGATCCCAGGGGATCAGAAAAAGTTCAGGGTGATCCTTGTGGAGCCCCCCCAATGCTTCTTTGTTGGCTCCATAGTCCCACTCACTGGGGCCCTTTGCAAGTCTCTTAACCTCTCTCTGCCACAGTGTCTCCATCCCTAAAAGGAGATAACAATACTTTGCTACCTCACAGTATGTTGGGAAGATTATTTAGTTAATGGCTGTGAATGTAAAATTGCTGTATATATGCTACATATAACTATTCTGCAGGGTACCTAGGTTCTGCATAAGAGTCATTATTATTTCTTAAGTACTAGAAGTGGATGGATCATCCAGTTGTTAGAATGCTAGCTTGAGTCTTCAGCGACCCAGGCTGTATTCCCTTTTCTGCTTCTTGTGTGACCTTGGGCAAGTCACTTAGTCTCTCTGTGCCTCAGTTTCCCTTCTGTAAATAGAATAGTACTTCCTTATCACTCCAAGTTGTTGTTGGAATAAATACATTAAAGATTATGATGTGCTCAGATACTGTGGTGTCAGGGTCCATATTGACGTCTAAGCTAGAGAGAGATAGAAGGGCTCAGTGTTACATTGGCCAAAAAGTTAAGACTAGAAGAGCTTGCAGTATAAAATGATCCGGCTTGCAGCTCTACATGTGCTACCTTTGTTTGTCCTGTATGACCATATTTCGGCTGTAAAAGGCAATGCCTCTCACCTGACGGAGGCCATCACCAGCTCATTTCATGCAGGCCACTGAACAGCCATCAGACGATAATGACTTCAGGCTCAGATTTTTCCAAGGAGCCTAAGGGATTTAGATGCCCACATCCCACTGAAAGTCAAAGGGAGTTGTGTGCCTTTGTAAATCTCAGCCATGGCTCATTACTGACTCATTATTTTTAAAAGAAACTCTGCCAGGAGGGCCAGGGGCCTGGCCAGCTCCCATTCAAATCACACCGCACAGGCTTCCCCCGTCCTCTCTTTTCTCTCTTCTCTGGCTCTTGAGCACTGATGCAAGAATTTCAAGCAACATCAACCCTGATGTAACTCCACTTGATTTACTGGCAGCTGGAGGCTATCTCTGGCTGCTGCAGTGCTGAATGACGGACGACACACAGCCCTTGTTCCTTCCCTGACAAATCTCAAGTTAACACGAAAGGTCGTGTGAGACTTGAGACACCAGAGCAATCGGGGTAGTGGGAGGGGGAAGGAAAGAGCCACCATCTGAATTTAAATAACAGCGCCACTCAGCACGCTGCTTACTGCATCGAAATACAATGACGCCTGTGCTAAGGGACTACTCAACGGGCTGAGAACAAGGCTTTAAGTTTATGAGGCAGAGCCTCCACTGTAGTTCCATTGGAGTCAGCGGAGCTAGGATGATTAGGTACACCAGCTGACGCTCCACCCCGATTATTATGTTTATCTGCTCTCTGCTGTTTCAGTAAGAGTCTTGAAGCAATGCATGGAACTATGGCCAAGTGTAGTGTCTCTGGAGTACACACAAAGGACCCAATTCTACCCTCACTTACACTGCAGCGTGTGGATCAGGAAGTCAATGACGTGAATCTGGTAAAGGGTCCAATCCAGCTCTCATTGGTGAGGAAAGCCTCTCATTGGATTGGGTACCAGTGAGCACAGAATCGGGCCCTCTCTGTGTCGGTACGAGCTGTAGTGGAGCTGTCTTGCGGGACAGGGTGTTGCTGTACTTGGAATCAATTCAGGGTGGTTTCTGGTCTCAGTGGAGAGGAGGTCGCTTATCACAAGTAATTGAGCATTGTAAAATGATTTGGGGAGATCTTCATGTGGTTGCTTTCACTCAGTGTCATTTGGGAGTCTTTCTGTTGGATCAGTAGACTTTGGATTAGCCCTAATCAACAGTATCAATTCCACTAGACAGCAAGACTAAGCCTAGGCCTGGAAGCTGACAATTCCTTCATTCTAATCCTGGTTCTAACCACAGTTCTCTCTGTGACCATGGGCAAATCCCATAGTGGCTTTGTGCCTCAGTTTCTTCACCTGTAAAATAGGGATAATATTTACTTACTGAAAAGCATCTGAAGATAAAGACTGCAAAGGCTTATTACTTATTAATCACCATGTGAAGTCAGGGGGGAAAGAGTTACATATAATAAACTGGAAATACTGTCCATCACAAGCTCATTAGGGCTGCGTTCTTGAGGTTCCAAATCCGGATATTTTGAATGATTTTGCAATGATACATGAGCAAATTAAATCATCATGTTTGATATAATAGATGCTCATGGTGGTTTTTAAAAAAGGACGGAAAATACTTTGAGAATGAGATCAAGCAATAGATGCACACAGAGACAGCGAGAGAGAGAGAGAAAGAGTCTGTCTGAATGAACAAAGATTGAGCATTTGCTCTAAAGAGGGTTAAATTGCAAATATGGAAGTCCTACAAGGATTTCAGAGGCGAAGTAAGTGGGTTGTTACTATTGAGAGCAGGAGCTGGTATTGAGTAGAATGAAGCTGAGTTATGAAAAGCACTGCATAACTGATCTCTCCAATTTTGGCAAGGGATAATGTTTATTTTGACTTCTGATTGATTTTCCATTGCCCTGCACCTTGGGGTAGTCATTTAGACTTGTGCCAAGTGGGACTAATACACTACTATTCTGATTTGGTAGCATTTCACACCCACCCTACACTCACTTGGCGCAAGCATAAATGACTATCAGAGTTGCAGGGCAGTGAAAAATCAGGCCCTTTTTATGTATGGTGAGTGGAGTCTTAAAAATGAGAGCAAGGGGTGACATCAAATGCCTGTAAAAAGAAAAATGAAAATGATGGTCCAAATTCTGATCTCAGTGACACTGGAGCAATTCCAGAGCATTGCCTCTGATTTTAATGGCGTTACATCAGTGTAATTGAGAGCAGAATCTGGCTCAAGAGGCCTGATTTTCCATTCCATTGCACTGATTTTACTGTGTTACTCCATTATCATCTACGGATTTACATTCTTGCAAAACAATTGTAACAGGGTGGAGCAACACCTGTGCATTGCTATTTGCCACATGATGGACCTAACCCAAAACCCCTGCAAACGGAGATGGGATCCGAACATTGTCACTTGAGCCCATGTGCCATTACTATTGACTGTATCAAACAGAAAAACAAGATGAAGCATTGCAAAGGGAACAGGATATCTCTGCTGTAAAAGGGAGAGGCAGGCCATATACATATGGTGCTGGAGGGATGTACTCTAGCAATGTTAAAGATCTTGCCAATACTGACAAATAACTGTCCCATTGGCTGAGACACCCATTGTATTCTCCAATCCTCTGAGCCCCCTTAGCAAGTCCCACTATCAGCAGTAACACCTGTTGTTGGGGGCATAACTGAAGCTAAACCATAGACTCTCTCCTGATGCTAACACACTCAGTCATCGCGCTGCTGTGAAGCAAGCCTCAACCAGATGGCTCGGGACTTGGCCAGTGGGAGTTTTTACAGACGAATCTCTCCTCCTAAAAGAACTGATGCTGCTGTAGTTATGATCTCCAGATCCATCACCAAACAGCAGGGCATGACCATCAGGATAAAAAAACCCACAAAAAGCCCCTAAAACTGCAGAACAGAATAATTCTGAGTCTGAACAGGAAGAGTCTGTGATAACAGAAGGCATGCTACTATATGCTACTTGTCAGCCACTCGGTCCTCCCACCCAGATGAGCATGTCTGATCACCAAAGATATTTTAGGGAGTGGGGAGAAGAGAGGAAGGGCCATTCACAGAATGGGATTTATCCCTGAAGCAATCAGAACCCTGCCTCACTCCTCCTTTTGCTTATGTTTTTATAAATAACCATCCATGTCAGTGAATGGAATAATTTTCTTTAGTGGTTGATAATAGGAGAGATCCACTTCTGTGTGTCCTGGAATTTGTAAAGCACAGACTGATGAAAGAAAGAAAGAATGGATGGGTGGATTTGGGCCATCAACAATATAATCCCATACTCCGTCAACTCCATACTTCATCCTTTACTTAATCAACAAGATTAAGACTTGTCATAAGTGACTATAACTCCATTCATTTCCCTGGAGTTGCACCCGTTTTAATCAGGGATGGACTTGGCTCCATACGTGCCAATACAGCGCAGCGTAAAGATGGAGAGAACCTTTAGTCTATCTCCTGCCTCTTGGCAGTTAAATCCTGGCTTGCAGTAGGTGCCTAAATGGAAGCTGAGCTCTTCTGAAAAATCTAGCCCTATATTTTACCTAAATAGACATGTATAGCTATTTGGGTACCTTTGGGTACCTAGGTACTTAAGTCCCATTGATTTTAATGTACTTCAATGCCTTCCTAAACAGGGATGCTTTCCTGAATTGGTCCATGGCCCCCATCACCTTAGTGTCCCAGGGTGGGATCCACAAAGGGGCTTAGGTGTTGCAACACTGAGTGTCACAGTGCCTAACTTTTAGGAGCCTAGAAAATCACAGGAACACCACTGCACTCCTCACAGCTAAGTTAGGCACCTAGGCTCCATATACAACGAATGGGGAGAGTCCGGCACCTTACAATGTGAGCCACAAAAGCCAGCACGCGAGGCGACTCTGCACCTAAGGATAGCCAATGGGAGATGCTGACTAGAGAGTGTGTGTTAAGCCCCACCCTGATGGGTGTCTTAAGTCTGGGCTTCAGGGAGGCACCTAGCTCTGCTTAGTGATCCACGAACGGGAACCAGCTGCCTGGAGTTGGGCGGCTTAACCGCTTCTTGTGGGAATGAGTTAGGTACCTCAACAGCTAGAGGACCAGCTGCCCACCTTGTAGCTTTTAGCCCAGTGGCTGAAGCACTCCCCGGGGATGTAGGAAACACAGATTCAACTCCCCCCCCCCCCCCCCGCCAGAGGGGGAGAAAGGATTTGAACAGGGGTCTTCCATCATTCAAAATAGTGTGCTAACCACTGAGCTATTGGATATCTGCTATAGAGCTCCCTCCACCTCGCCTGTTCCACTCTGGAGAAATTATGAAAGAACAATTGGAGCAGGGGGAATGGATCCAGGGTCTCCCACCTCTCTAGTGGGTGCCCTAACCAGGGATTACAGAGCCAGTCTCACACTCTCTCTCTGTATGGTCCACTGACTGTTCCACTGTGGATAAATACTTAGTCATTGGGCCAGAGAGCGAGCGGAAGTGACTCTGGTCCAGTGACTTAAGTCTGGAGTTTAGGCACCTTTCTGGCTCATGACCCAAGTGCCTATAAGCACAATCTGACAGTCTATAACATCCATTTTCAGCATTGAGAAGCTGGTCAATATAATACATGCCGGGAAATAGTTCATACAGTGAAAACCATTTAGAGTGGCATTCGTTGATGTTTTTCAACAGCTTATGTGAAGTTTCTCTATAAGCAGAATTTCAGTTTGCATGTGCCAGTGATTTGGAACAACTTCTGCTCCAGTGAAATTGGCGTTCCACTCCAGCCATGTTCACTATAAGAGCTGGTCCCACTGCATATTGGCTGATGATTTTACAGAGGCGCGTTTTTCCCATACAGATTTGCCATATATTACAGACCAACAGTCATCAAAGTTCCTTTGCACTGACAATACCAGCTAGAAGAACTAAAGCTGTAAAAGGAGGAAAGGGATTTCATCCAGATAGATGGCTGGAAGAAAGCCTGACACACTTTATTGTGGTCACACAGACCATTCCTTTGTCTCTGCACTTGGAGTACTTGGGGAGCTTTGAAGCATTTAATAAAACTTTGAAAATATCCTTAAGGAATCACTTTTCATGTAGTCCATTAATTTGTCCTAATGTTCTCCGATTCATGTATTTTATAGTGTCTTTTTGATTGCCTTTGTTTCTAATTGTGGACTTTCTTCTTTTTTCTTTTCTTTTTTTAAACAATGGTTCTAGCTGCTTCTGCAACTGCAGGATTTGGGGAGTCTATGTGGCAACTGGCCTTTGGCTAAGTGATCACATAAAGGATCCTCACTTGATTTATATGTGAAATTAGTTGGGTCTTCCCCCACTCCACCCCATAAAGAATAAATGAAAGTAACAGGATACATAAAAGTGGCATTCTGAAAAGCGTCTGCAGCATCCTTCACAACTGACAACTTCCACTAGATGGTGCTGGTGTCACTAGTGCTCAGGAGTTCATATTGTGGCAATTAAGGAAACAGCCTATGTGAGGGGCTCAGCACGCAAAGGGTGCTCAGCCTCTTGCAGGATCTGTCCCTAAGAAGTGAGGTTGTGATAGAAAAGCACCTGATAGCTCACCTATTGAATATGAAGCTCACATATCTCCGCTTTCTTCAGAGAGGTTCTCTCATCCGCAGTACTTTCCTGCTCTCTCTCCCACCAAAATTCAGACAGATTATGAGAACGTGCCTCCCCATCTCTACATGGAGAGATGACACATGTTCTAGGTTTGGCAGCGTGTCAAGCTACCATAACCCAAAAGGAATGGGTATGCAGAGATCTGCCTAACATGCTGACCTGAATTCTTTCTTTGCACTGCCCCACCTATCTGTCTGGATTCATCTGTCTCTTGTTTTATACTTAGATTGTAAGCCCTTTGGGGCAGGCACTGTCTTTTTGTTTTAGGCTTGTACAGTGTCTAGCACAGTGGGGTCTTGGTCCACAACTGGGGCTCCTAGCCACTATGGTAACCCAAATAATTAATAATATAATACGTCTTCTGGGCATAAAAGATTCCACCACGTTTTATACACAGATAGCTGGTGACTGGCAAAATTCCACTTTGAGCTAATTCTATTCTGCAAAAATAGAGTCCCTCTGTAATTTCAGTTGGGTGTAGTATTCTTATTCACTTCCTGTCCTCCCCAGTCAAGTGGTGTTGCTCTGTGCTTATAAACAGATGCTGTATTCCACTTCAAGTGTAACTTTATTTCAGAGATACGATAGACAGCTAGATTTGTATTTAGTACTTTGGGATCATTGGGGATAAAAAGTTGTATATAAAACATAGGATCTTTTTTCAGTTGTAAGCTGTTTGGGGCAGGAACTATGCCTTCCTTTGTGTTTGTATGGGACTGAGCACACTGTGGAGGTTACCATAACAATATCATTATAAGTATAAAAGGGGTCTGTACTGGGCTAGCTTGATTATCACTTCAAAAGTTTTTTTTCTCTTAATTAATTGGCCTCTCAGAGTTGGTAAGACAACTCCCACCTGTTTATGCTCTCTGTATGTGTGTATATATATCTCCTCAATATATGTTCCATTCTATATGCATCCGAAGAAGTGGGCTGTAGTCCACGAAAGCTTATGCTCTAATAAATTTGTTAGTCTCTAAGGTGCCACAAGTACTCCTGTTCTTCTTTTTGCGGATACAGACTAACACGGCTGTTACTCTGAAATCTGACATCTGAAGATGGTGATTGAGCAGATAATTTGCTTATTGCTTGGAAATAGAAGGATGATTCTTCCACCTTCTTCGTCACCCTGCAAGTGCCATCTCCAAAAGGAGTACTGATGGAACGTAGCGTTGCAGTACCTCGAATGACTGATGCTATGACACCACACAAGGATGTGCCACCTTCCAACAGGGGTAATTCTGGGCATGACCACTAACACCACAGAGCCTCCTATCTACTATGCTTGCTGGTCATTCGTAGACAAGGGGCATCAATGTCACACTCCTGAGCACTTCAACTACTGCTTTATGGCTTGATCCAAACCCCATTGACATCACAGTGAGTCTTTCCACTGATTTCAATAGGTTTTGGATTAGCCCATTAGCGCATGTGACATACTTCCTTCTATTGATTGACCCCAGCAACTTAAACAGCCTGCTACTTCCACACAGCCTAACAAGTGACCACTTGAAGAGCTTGCTGCTTACACACTCCTTTAACTCCAAACTGTAGATCTTTGTGTCTCCAATGACAGAGCAGGTGGGTTCAATGCCTGGTGTTTGTGTGTCTGTAGCTATGTTTCGTTGCATACAGAGATAGAGTGACTCATAGAGGGGACAATGCACAGGGCAGGATTGTTCCCTTCAGCACATTTACTAGCGGATTGTCCAGGCTAGTTTTAAATATTCCAAATCATGTGACTTTCGTGGCAGCCTCTTGGGAGACTGTTTCATAGCCATCTAAGAAGCCATTTTGATCTGAAGACTGTAGTGTTCTGAAAACAAGGAAAACAGTTAATTCTGAGTCAACATGAAAAAGCTGGCATCTTTAACAACCTGTTAGCCCAGACCAGAGCCATCAGACCTTCTCTCAAGGATCACAGCACAGGCTCCCTGTGCTTAAACATTCTGCAGAACAGCAGATCAAAGACAAGACAAGAGAAGCTCATTATCAGTTGGAGAGAGAGAGATTTCCATATGAAATTGTCTTAAAATATCTTTCTCCCATTTCAAGTCCAGCTATCTTGGCTGAACCTGAGTCACCTACTTAATAAAAATTCCATGTTCTGTCTGCAGAAATGTTTCCAGTACAATTAGATCAATTTCCTCTAAGTAGCAATAAATGTGTTTTCCTTTAAAAGGCCAACACAAGCACATTATCACAGCTCATAATCCCCATTCTCTCTATTAGCTCAAAGTACATCCTAAAGGCCAAGGGTCATAGCTAAAGACTAATCAGTCTCATTAGCCTGTCTAATTTATCTTAACTAGGGGGACACAAACACACTCAAATGGTTACGAGACTTTTTGATCAGGAGATGGGAACCGTTCATCAGGGACTCACAGCCTGCAGAGACAGGAAGGAGAAAAATGGCCCAGGGACAATGCTACTCTCACAGGACTCTCCAAGTGGAGATACACCCACATAAAAAAGATGGGAGGGGGGAATCAATACAAAATGCATGAGGCCTGCAGTCATATGGAAGGAGACATCAACAGGAGAATAGAAAGCTGGGGAGAGGGAGGACATCTCTATCTTGTTCTCACACACATGACTTTCCTGTGTCCCCAAGGCCTCAGTTGCCAGACTAAGCACTGTGGCGCCTTCCCTACTCTGCCTTAGGATTTATCTCAAGCTTGTTAAAGTTTAACTCTTCCACAGGATGCACTCTCCCCAGGGCCCTGTACCTCTCCACAATGCCTTCAACATGTAAATACCCTACCCCTCCCTCTTTCAGATGCATCACCCTATTGTCAGCCCCAGATATTCATCCTCCCCTCTTCCCATGTCCTCTCTGCTGTGGGTGAGAAGTGCTACATCATGCACTGTTCCTGGGGCAAGTGACTCCGAAGGGAATGCCACGCTGACCTGTTTTACTTTAGAGCTCATTGGTCTGTGAAGGGAAAAGGAACTGCGGAAGTGACTGCCAATCAGACACGTTAGTCAGCTTTCACTGATCAACTCCAGTGGGAAAGCACCTATTAGCTTGCACCGTCCTGCTATCTTGCTGCAAGGATGCAGAGAAAGGAAGTCTACCCTACTTCGCAGCGGAAATTCCTGAGCACTTTAAAATGTACACGCCACTGCAATGAAGCGCGTCCTCCTGCCCTTCATGTCTTGTCCACAATGGGCAACACCAGTTCCCACGAGGGCACCATCCTTTGTTCTGGGTTGGAGAGTGGGTGCATAGCTTTAGTAGGATCTGAGGGGTGCAAATAGGGATCAGACAATTCATCCGGCATAAGGGTCAGGCCCAAATCCCAACATCCATTTGCAAACCCCTGGAACTCACGGAACTTCATATCCCAGTCAACATTCATTGTCCAGGCCCTTCTTTGTTTGACACCAAAAGAAAAGGTTTTCTGCTGAGAAGAGAAGAGAGGGAAATGCAGAATATTTAAAATAGGTTAAAGGGGAGAAGGCTGGTTGGGTTGTAAATCAAATTGACCTCTGTGAGTCTCCTGGGTGCAAGGAAAAGGTTACTCTTGAGCTCCACATTACCACACTTGGAAGGCAATGTCTATGAAGCTCTGTGATTCCATATACTATGACAACCAGTACAAGAAGGATGCCATTGTTGTTATAAACAGTTTCTTTAATACAAACAAACTCTTTTCTATATCTTACTTTTGCCCCCTTCCTGCCCTTGGCAGTACCCAGGATGCCTCAAGAGGGATGAATGTGCGCGGAGCTGAGCAGAACACCTGGCAGTGTAACCCTGATCAATCATGGAGTAATCCTTTCCTTAGTTGTCCAAGCTGAGAGGTTGTCACCAAGCTTTGTGACTTAGAGATGACTGGGAATTATGGCTTCAAGTAGTTGTATTTTCCCTGTACTAAATCTTGTACATTAAACCTTAAAGACCAGACTCATCACCAATTTACATCAGCTGAGGATCCCAGCTCTCAAATCTCAACCATGTTAATTTCTGTTCTATTCAAAATGCAATGGTGGAGGCAGGGCCGGTGCAAGGAAGTTTCGCGCCCTAGGCGAAACATCCACCTTGCGCGCCCCCCCGCAGCCCTGTGGCAGCTCCCCACCCCCCCTTCACCCTGAGGCGCCCCCCCCACAGCAGTTTTCCCCCCCCCAGGAGCCGTGCGGCAGCTCCCCACCCCAGCTCAGCTCTGCTCCGCCTTCTCCCCGAGCACTCCGCCCCCGCTCTAATTCTCCTCCCCTCCCAGGCTTGCGGCGCCAAACAGCTGATTGGCGCTGCAAGCCTGGGAGGCGGGAGAAGTGGAGTGGCGACTGCGCACTCAGGGAGGAGGCGTAGGAACGCTGTAAAAAATATTGGGGGCACCACTTTTTGGCGCCCCCAAATCTTGGCACCCTAGGCAACTGCCTAGTTTGCCTAAATGGCAGCACCGGCCCTGGGTGGAGGTATTTGCAACCAGTATTTTCCACTTGGAAAAGAAGAAGAAGAACAGTGGGTGAGGGGGGAGATTCAGTTGCTGGGATGAAAAATGAATAGGGATTTTTAAAAATGGTTGACAGTGTCCATTTAAATCTTAAATCTGCATTGCACCAAGTGAAGGGATTTGTTGCTTTGTGCCTGTTTACACTGATTACCATCTTGTTTCACATTTTCATATGACCTTGAAATAAAATAAAGTCAATGTATGCACAAGGTGAGGTTTTTTTCGTGTGTGTGTGTGTGTAGATAATCATATGATGTAAATGAGCCTTTGTGCTTTTTTTCCACACGGGCCATCTTTTACCCGGGATCCATCTCTAAGTCCCATCTGTAAATAGTTTTCCTGTTCCAGGAATGAGAAGACGCATGTATACATTCAAAGTGTCTATAGTATTTCCAGCCATTGTTGGTGAAACTACTGGGCTTTGCTGGTCTCACTCTTTGTACAGAAAAATGATTGGGGGGGGGGGGTATAACCCAGATCATTTTATTTTATTTGCTATCTGACTTGCTTTTTAGAGACAAGCAAAAATCTCACGTTTTCCCCCCCCACCCCCCAACACTGAAGGAAGATTTTTATAGCACTTAATTCCCATGACAGATATTGATGACTTAGTTCTGCCTCCTCCTCCTCCTCCTCCCACTATATCTACCCCATTGTCCTTACAACTATCGGCATGAGATGAAGCAGATCAGCATTCGCTTTGCTGAAGAGAATGGGAACTCCATAAAGCTGGCTGGTTATTTTGCAATGCAGATAGCATTAACTGCATCATTTTCAAAGGAGGTAAACAGAACAAAATCCATCCTCATGGAAATCTGTGGCTTCTTTCTTACATGCTACATTCCACTGTCACAAATACACTACACACAGTATCCTTCCATTTCACATATTATATCCAACAAGCTTTTGCTGACTACATAACCTTCACTAACCTGAAATTCCTGAGTAGTCCCAAGAGCTCAATGCATCTTGGAATAAAATTTTTGTAATGTCATTTAAGGCTATCCCTAATCCAGAATTATTGAGGAGGCCTGGGTCATGGGAATTGAGTTTGACACTTGACAAATACTTGGCTTTGTGTAAATGGACAGGCCACTGAAATAACTGCCTTTGGATGTCACATGAAGAGAAATTAATTCTTTATTAACTTCCGCAATGATAATCTAATAAACTCGTTTGGTCTGGTAGTTTCAGCACTTAAAGCACTCAGTGGATTGGATGCAAATAGATTTTTTTTCTCCCCTTCTGGAACTTTGCCTTAGTAGCATAAGATGCGATAATTAGCTCAGAAATCCAGGCCCAACATTTTAGGATATTGCATAAATTTTCAGACCCTACTGTCGATATGAAGTGGTATGAAGAGAAGAGAGAAGGACCTAACAGCTGGGCTTGGCAAATACCATTACAAGCAAACAAACAAAACCCTTTTCTGTGACTACTAGTTTGAATTTAAACAAATTTGCTTGGTCTGAGTTTGATCTCCAGGAGTATTGTAGCAAAAGTTTATTAGGAAGAATATTAGTAAAAACAATTTATTGTTCAGTTATTGCTTTCTCATTATAGAAGCTCCCAAAGGCCCCAATCAAATCATGATCCTATTGTGCTAGACCAGGGGTAGGCAACCTATGGCACGTGTGCCAAAGGCGGCACGCGAGCTGATTTTCAGTGGCACTCACACTGCCCGGGGTCCTGGCCACCGGTCCAGGGGGCTCTGCATTTTAATTTAATTTTAAATGAAATCTTAAACATTTTAAAAATCTTATTTACTTTACATAGAACAATAGTTTAGTTATATATTATAGACTTATAGAAAGAGCCCTTCTAAAAATGTTAAAATGTATTACTGGCACGCGAAACCTTAAATTAGAGTGAATAGATGAAGACTCGGCACACCACTTCTGAAAGGTTGCTGACCCCTGTGCTAGACACTCTTCAAACATATAGGTAGGCACAGCCTCAGTCCCACTGACATTACTGGCAAAGATTTGTGGAAAGCAAACATTGAATTCAGAAATGTCAGTATTGGCACCAAACTCCTGAGTCTAAGAGTTATGGTCATCCAATCAGAGAAGCACATCACACTTGTTTTATATGTCCAATCAAAACTAACCATCACAGCTCAGATTTTGGATTTCAGATATCAAACACTTGCAACAAACTGCTTGGAAATTATCTGCTGACCGAGAGTTAGTTGCAAAACTTATTCAGCAGATAACTTTGAGTAAGGGCTTGTCTAAAACACTTAGTTCTTGGCAAGCTGGTGTGTAAATCTACCCTGCCGTGCACTAACTATCCGTGTGGACCCTGCTATGTGCACTTGGAAACAGGAGTTAATTAAATCACACTAGGGAACTTTTAATGCAAGCAGCAGAGTCCACAGGGACACCTCGTGCACACCAGGCTAATGTAGGGTAGATTCACACCACAGCTTTCCACAAAGTGTTTAGACAAACCCATAAATCTGAACTGTTCTTCCCCACATCAAGGAATGGGCTTTCCAGACCAAGGAATCAGGCACATGGGCAGAACAGTCATGAGAGGCTTGCTCTGTTGTATGGCTGAATGTATCTATTCTGTGGATAAATAGGAGACTTCATTTTCCAGGGCAATCAGTCCAGCTCCTTTCACCGGTAACAAATTCACACACGCAAGAGAGACCGTTTCAGCAATTGTGCAAATTAGAACCACATAATAAATCAGGCTCTGATAAAAATTTTGACAATGCACTATTGCCACTTGCTCTTGTATGTGTGGGAGGCATGTTGAAATGGAAGTTTATCTAGAAAGCTAAGTCTGGGATATTTAAATATGTACTGAGTGAAACATTGTTTTCATGTGATCTCTTTAATGGTACATTTGCACAGGCCCAATATTTACACTGTTTATTAACGGAACAGCTATGCAACAGCATGAACAATATTGAAGGTCTAGCTTGCAAATTGGATGTAAATATATAATTTCCCCAGGAATATGTTTTACATCTGATTAGTGGAAATTATCCTATGACGCTACTGAAAACGGCTTATGGGTTTTGTTGATTACTTTAATTATCAGTACTGCTTTCTGCTGCTCTGGGGGCGCTATGCAGGAGTTATCAGTAGAGAACCCCTTACCCTAACTGCTCCGTAGCTTGGCATGTGACGCTTCCACTGAGGCTAACTTAGGTCACAAGAACCAAGCTACAATTCTGATGTTACTATTTAAAACCCTAATAGCTTTTAAAATTAGAGCTTAGTCAACTCATTTTTATTCTGTGCAAATCTTAGGTAAAATCTTCCAAAGCACCTAAGTGTGGCACCTGAGTCTGATTTTCAGAAGCAATTTAGGCACTTTGGGGCATATCTCAGAAGGTATTTTGGCAGCTAAAGATTCAAATAGGTGCCCAGTGGGGTTTTTGAAAATGCCTAGGTATTTAGCTCTCAGATTTCAATAGGAGTTAGGTACCTAGGCACTTAAAATCCTACTTGGCACTAACATCTACATAGGAGCCTAAATACCTGTGAAAATCTGGCTCTTTGGAGTCTAACTCCCATTGGCTTTTAATGGGACTTAAGCACCTAAGAGTGGGATGGAATCCCTGAAAAGCGCACGGGAAGAAATAGGCGCCTAAGCATGGGATTCACAAAAGCCAGTGAGCTGAGCAGGAAGCCACCTAAACTAGCCAATCTGAAATGGTGAGGAGACGGGTGTGGCTTCAGCCCTGCCCCTCAAAGGGAATTAGGTGCGTAACAACAGACCAAAGGGAGACACCTATCTCCACTTGGGATTTACCTGGAGTTAGGCACTGAAGCCAGGTCAGTCATTTTTCAAGAAAAAACAAGGGGGGAAAGTGATGTCTCCTGCTTTAACTATTAGTCCAGTGGTGAGAGTGCTCACCCTAGGATGTAGGAAACCCAGGTTCAATTCCCTTTTTCGCCGGACGTGGAGAAGGGACGTGACCTTGGGTCTCCCCCCACTACCAAGAGAGTGCGCTAACTATGGGGTTATGGGATTTGCTGGGGCAGGGCTCATCAATTGCTCCTATTGAAGCTGTTGCATTGGGCCAAAGAGAGCGTAAGAATAACCCTATGGCCCAATGATTAGACCCAGGTGCCAGTCCCCCTGCTCCAATTAATATTTATGTATGTTGGACTTAGGCACCTAAAGTGGCAGTTAGGCGTGCAAGTATCCCTTGTGAATCCCTGCCTCGGTCACTTCTGAAAACGCAACTTTGGCTCCAGTGTCATCTTCCCCTTGCCTAGACGATTACAGCAGATTATATTTTATCTCTTTCTTTCTCTTTTTTTAAGCAAAAAAACAAAATAGCCAAACAACGGTGGAAGGTTTTTGGATGCTGTGAATACCTTAATTTTAAGGGTACCACAATTCAGAAAATTCTTGTCCAATACTGTTCAAATCTGGAAGAAAAATTCTACGTTGGCCCAAGACCCAACTCACCAATTCTTATGCCAAAATGAATCTGTAAATGTTAGATGGGGGATCAAAATCAGGCTGATCCTGGAAACTGGTTTGCAGCTGCAGCCTGAAACTATAGCGGGAGAACTGCCACTCCATAGTAATACAAAATCTTCCAGTTTGAGGACCCAATCCTGCCCAGGTGCTGGGCTCCTCCTGGGTGCAAGTCAGTGCCCTCTGTTGCCACCAGGTCAATGGCAGTGGAGGGCACTCAGCACCAGACATGACTGGGCTCCTGGGGAGTACCATCCCATCAGGTGCCATGCTGCTGGCTTTTGATCTTTACCTGATTTTCCTTGTCTGCTCTGGTGAGCTGGTGCAGTAACCGAGCCTGCTATCCTGGTCCCTGCAGGGCTGATTGTCAGACCTTTCTTTCTGCCATTATTAGGCCACGATGCCACCCTCATAGCACTGAAATAATATTTTGTTTTCAGTGAGCGATGTCTGAGGCTTGAATCTGTTCCCCTTGAAGTCAATGGGAAAACCCATATTGACTTCAGTGGGGAAGGAATGGGCCCTTTATATGGCAAACTTGCACAGGCTTAGCACTTTTAGAAGAGAACTAACTTTGTACCGCTTCTTGCTGAAATAATTCCTGACACGTGGAAGCAGAAGCCAGCAAGACTCCTAGGCTCTGTTACTTACTGGTAGCATGAAGTCAGAGAAATTCTCCAACCCCTCCTCCACAACTCTCTCTTCTCATACCAAGATACCATCCCCCTCTTGTGCTATATTATCTATCTCCTTGCTCTAATGTCAGAGGATTTGTTTCCTCCTCTACATATTTTTCTGTGGATGCTCTTATACTTCATTAAAGAAATACTAATGAGTAATTTACCTCAGTCCCTACCTGCTAGACCTTCATCTGGCTCCCACTCCATAGATTCCACCCTCGCTGGTACAGGAATTTCACCAATATATCCCCGACCTCTTATAGCAACCACACTGGAGAGTTCCAGCTTGGCCACTGCCTATGTTGGTGGCCCATCATGCTATTTACGTAGTCCTGCGTTGCTCTAGCGCTCATTGCCATCATCACCCTGTCTCTGAAAAGTGGCCATTATTTATAGGCATCCTGTGCTTCCCCACAGTTACTGTAAATAGCGTCAATGAAAAGGTGTGTAATGGGAGCACCCCCCACTCATAGGAATATATTACCATAATTCTCACCAGCAGCATCTGATTAGGAGGCACACCCCGGATGTGAGGTGAGAATCTGCTTCTCTAGCCTGTAGACATGCTGTTATCACACACTGTGCCGCAAAGAAATTATTAACATCAAAAGCCTGTGGATTTTGAAAACTGAGCTTCTGAGAAACCTTATTTATCATTTAAAAAGGAAGCAGAAATATGATGTTTCCCACACCCTTTAAGATTGTTATGCATTTATTCTGGTCGGATACCTTGTTTCAAGCACCATCTGCCACCCCTTTTCAAAGCCAATGCCAGTAACTTCTAGCAAGCTGAGAAATGTGTGGGTGTCCTGACACAGTACTTGACAGTAAACATCCAAAATGCCGCAGTATCACAACGGGAAGCTGTAGCGGTTTTCAGACTGTTGCTGTACAATCCTGCAATACCATTTCACAATGGGACCGGCAATCCCTTACATGGAGATTTCAGATGTGGGCAATATAATGTTTGCAGGCTATTTGGCTACTGTAAGTAACTTCTTTAGAGTATGACCTTGCAAGTGACCCATGTGTGAAACTCTCATTGAAGTCAAGGGCAGTCCCACATGTGAAAGTCAGACAGGATCGGGCCTTGAAGATAACAAGTTTTCCTAGCATTCAGTAAGAGAATCGTCTATGGATGCAGAGCTAAAACCTATGCCATAACTTAGGCTTTCCCCTGATTCTGTGTCAGGCCAAGAGGCCCAGCTTGTTTTCCAGCAAACAAAGTATTAACTCCTTGCTTAGACCTTACATGCATGTACAGGGAGGAGTAACAAGGTAAAGCTGGAGGGTGAAGTCCAGCCACACATTCAGGGGACTACAGGAATTTCTAAGAGCTAGATCCTCAGCTTGTAGAAATTGGTGTAGCTCTATGGAGGTCTGCCAGTTTACACTAGCTGAAGATCTGGCCCTGTAAGAAGTTACTTGCCAGTCAGAAGTGGGGGAAGCCTTTGAGAAGGGAGGGCACGAAGGCACCCACTCAGTGGCCCGAAGACTGGGTTGTACTCCCAGCTGGGAAGTTTTTCTGTTGATTTACCTAGCCATGTTTAACTGCCTGGTTTTGCTGGTATACACATCACCCTCTTGCCACAGAGAATAAAACTTAAGTGTACATCTGCACTGCAGTTGGAGCTGTCATTTCCAGCTGAGACAGACATACACATGCTTTGATCAAGCTAATGCACCAAAACTTGGAGTGTAGCTGAGCCAGCGTGAGTAGAGGGACGGGCTAGCCACCCGAGAGAACCTTAGGATCTTGGACTGGACTGGAGTTGGATGGCTAGCCCAGCCTGCTGCCCACACCGCCACAGCTACAATGCTAGTTTTAGTGTGCTAGCTCGGTCATACCTACCACCGGTATGTCGACCCATACCCCTCCAGCTGCAATGTAGACAGACCATCAAGCTGACCAACACCAACATTCTCGGATGGTGAACCAGCAGATTCACACGAGCAGGTTGCAATGCTGCTAGTCTAATCTTTTCGGTTGGGGTAATAACACTTTGCATTAGTCTAGCATGATGACAGGATTCCAAAGCACTATGCAATTCTGAATTCATTCTCCAAACACCCCGTGAGGTAGTGGGTATCATTAGACCCATTTTACTGAGTAAGTTGAGGCACGTATGTGTGTAGCAATTTGCCCAAATCCATATAGTGAGTCGGTGGCCGAGTCATGAATAAAACTCAAGCATTCTGACGCCAAGACATTTGATGCAACCATTAGATAATAATTTTTCTGCCATCCATTATTGACTCAATCAAGGGGAGTCCTGCCCATGATAGTCAAAGCAGGTCTTCCCCTTGCTTTCAATGGGCTTGGATCAGCCCTATACTAGTAGTAAAACAGCATATCACTGTCTAACATTTTCTACCTCCGTGACTACCAGTAATCTGAAATAGGGGCAAGGTTTAAAAAGAAGTATTCAACTTTCCGATTTGGCTAGGCCATTGTATCATCATGACTAGTAGTCAAAGACCAAACATCCTAAAGTCTTCATACAACAGCTCGTGGCTGAAGGGAAGAAACAGGCACTGACCTACAGTGATGGAGTTAAATTCATTTAGTGCATATGACAGGAGGTTTATTCCAATTGCCTACTTACAACAGTTTCATGAAAGCACCCACAAAGTCAGCTCAGTGATGTGTCCAGTAATAGACATTTTCCAGGTCAAGCAGCATAAATCCCTTCCACTGTCTACCTGATTTTGGACAGCGTCATATAGATATCATAGTATTGTGGCTCATTCATTTCCACAAAGAAGAACGAGAATCGTATTTACACTAAAATCAGGAGAGGGGGTCAGTCACATTAAAAAAATAAACATGTTCTTTCAAGCTGAAAGGACATCTACTAGTGTGATAAGACAGTCTGACAGTAATGATTCTTGTACACAAAGGAACTTTAAGCAAAAATGCAATACAATAATAACAGGAAACAATGGAAAATGGCAACGCCATAAGGTTTTCGTTTTGCATTAGTTCAGGTCCACTGATACCACCTGTTTAATTTCACCTTTTCCCCACCAATCTCTTATGTAAAATTCAAGGTTACCCCCTACGTTTATATTTGGGTATAATTTGAGTGTAATTTGATACATAATTAGGGTAGAATAGAAGACTGAGTATTTAACTACCCATACATCCCTCTCTAATTTAAATAATTCCTAATATATCTAACTAGTCTGCCTCATATTGCATTGGTGTGTATTGAACTGGGGATAATGAAATAAGGAATGTGAGGGGGGAAATGTTATTTCAGAGTCTGAAGATCACCAATTAATGGTATGAAAAACCCACTGGGAATATCTGTGCACTTAATGCCCCTTAATGCAGTCAAACTTTTTGGTGTTGAGACTCTGTGATTAGTCATTAGACTAACTTGCATTTCTATGAAACTTTTTCAAGCAGATGCCATGCAGCTTTTACAAAGGGCTTAAATACAGAGAAGGCAGTAACTGAGTGATCAGACAGTCCTTGTGAGCCAGTCTAGAATGCCATTGCCCGCAAATCCATGTGCAATTGTTAAGTGTGAAATGGTGAGGGTCATGAAGTAGGTTATACCTTATTCTATTCCAATAGCACTACTGGATTTTTAAGCCTCAATTCAGGAAATAGTTGATCATGTTCCTAACTTTATGCACTAGACTTAGACAGGTGCTTGCTGAACTTGGCCAGAAAAAGAATGTAATAGAGCGGGTCAAAAAAGGGAATAACTGTCCTCCAGGAAATGCTGAGATTTTTGACATTTCATTTCATCCCAAATAGGGACGAAAAGTTAAAATCTTGGAATTTTTCACCAAATGAAATATTCCAAATCATTTTGTTATGATTTTATCATTTCAACTTTAATGAATAATATTATAATTAATAATGTCAAAGCAATAAAGTCTAAACAAAATGTTTTGACCTTCCCACCCAAAAATGTGGTGAAATTGATATGTTCCCACAAAACATTTTGATTTAGTCAAATCAGCATTTTCCAACATAAAAAATGTCTGTTGGAAATGTGTCGACTAGCTCTAGAGCTTAGCCTCAAAGAACAAAGCAGTAACTGAGCCAGTCCCCAGAGCCACGCCAGGAAGGGTTGTCACCTGGCTGGTTTTCACCATCTCTGCCACACCTTTGGTTTTCACCAGCCTAACATTACAATGTTGGGTCTGGTGTCAGAGGGAAGGTGCTGTTTTGCCACAGTTCCTCATTAACATGGAAAATCAATGCACATTTTCTTTAACTAGAGATGACGCCAAACCAAGACCCCTCCCCCCTCAGTTCAAAATACCCACTCCCAAACTTTCAGGAGGTTCAGATTCAGATCTGGATTCAACCTTTGTGGCTCAAGCCCATCACTCCTTTTAAAGTACATGGAGAAAATTCTGCCCTCACTCACTGGAAACATGGTTAAAACGCAAGTGGGGGCATACCTAAGAGAAGCAGAAACCTGTGGAAACCTGCATGGAACTTGGAGGGAGGAGCACAGGTTGCAGGAGGGAAGCGTTTGGAGCAGGCTCCAGGAAGGTAGTCTGCATGGACATGGGCAGAATGCTGGCTGCAGCTGCATCATCTCTATAAATAGTTCTCTTAAGAAACAACCAGTTTAGTTTTACCAGCACGGAGTTCTCTCATTTTATTATCCAGCACACGGTACATGAAACAAAGCTTACGTGTTTCTAGTGAGAAGGGTACTGGCTTCTAAACTGGTTAGCAGGGCCGACGCAACCCATTAGGCGACCTAGGCGGTCGCTTAGGGCACTAACATCTGGGGGGCGGCGACCGCGACGGCCGGATCTTCAGTCGCCCTGGTCGTCGTCGGTATTTTGGGGGTGGGACCTTCCGCCGCCTCTGTCGGGGGGCGGCATTTCGGGGACGGGACCTTCCACCGCCTAGGGCAGCAAAAAAGCTGGCGGTGCTCCTGCTGGTTAGGCTGCTGCTTTGAGCTCTCTCTATCACGCCTTGGAAACCATGTCTCCATTTAAGGAAATCCAAGTGGGTGCCTTGTGAGTCTTCATTGCAGAATATGTTTCCTCTAGCACAGATAGTAAGCTCCTGGGAGCGTGGATCATGCTTTGTCTGTCTCCAAAGCACTCTGTATAGCTATGGTACTTTATAAATAATAATAGGGCAAATCCTGACATCTTTAGTTAATTCTTACTTCCTAAATGGGCAAATTAAACCAATGGGAAGCTTGCCTGTGTTAAGAACTGAGTAAGGACTTCAGAATTTGGAATTTACCATACTAGTAATTTTAATCTGTTTAGGTACTTATATGGCTCCCATTGCCACAGTATTGGGGCATCTTGCCATTTGTAATGTATTTTTCCTCAGAACAACCCATATGAGATAGGGAAGTGATTATCCCATTTTACAGATGGAGAACTGAGGCACAGATAAACTACATGACTTGCCTTAAAATTACATAGGAAGACTGTGGCAGACGAGGTGGCAGACTGGGGTTTCCCAAGCCCTAGTAATCACTGGACCATCCTTCCTCTCAATAACAAACCCTTAGGTAACAGTTCTACCAGGCAGACTAACAGAATCCTCCAACAGGATCTAGGTGGAATACATCAGTCAAAAGCCAATGTTACATACACCCCAGCCCTCTCAGCCTGTTGTCAAGGATCCCATATAGAACTCCTCACATGTCTATACCAGAGCATAATGCTCTCCATACCATAACCATATTGTTGGGCTTGCTACTGTCCCCACACACCCCCACCACCTAGCCATGTTGGAGCCCTTTATGTGCCCCCCCCCCCCCCCCGCCCCCAACGTCAGCACATCTCATTCTGCAGCTAGAAGCATTGCTCCCAAATGTAACTCCCAGGAGATCACTATAGCCTCTAGTAATCCCCTCACACTCCAGCTACCACCCCCGCTGCCACGGGCATTCAATCAAATTCCAAGGCCTTCCCACAGAATGCCAACAGCATTCCAGACAGCAGGAAATGTAAGTGCTTTCTCTCTTGCTCTCTTCCCCCTGCCCCCTTGTCACTGCTTCTTTCTGTCCAGAACAGATGGGCACAGGCTGTTGGGGAATGACTGCCCTTCCCCCCCACCCCAACAATCCCTGTTAAAAGACACATCACAGGAGTGTGTGGCCAGCTCATCTTAGCTGTCATCACAGCACCCTTTCCAGGAGGCAGGTAAAAGTTTAACCAGCTTGTCTTTCAGCAGCAGCGGCAGAGCCCCCATTCACAGCCATGATAAATTGCTCCTGTCAAAACTACATGAATGCTCATATTGAAAAGCGCTTCTTTCTTTCTTTTTAACTTTCCCCTTCTCTCCAGCCACACAGCGTCTCCCGCTTGTTAGCCAACATTTAATGCCCACTTAGTCAAAGGGTACTTGCACTCCTTCTTGTCCCTCTGTCCTGTCCCCTGGGGCTGCCGGGGCTGAGCTGTCACAGAAATAATGACGGGAAATAAAATCAGAAAGACAGAGTGCGGGGAGAGAGAAAGAAAAAAGAAAAAGAAGAAACTCTTTAAGGTTTTTAAAACAAATCTCTAGTTCTTTTAGATCCGCTCCTTCCCCTGGTGTCCCAAAGCCAACAGATCCTCAGTTTGCTGGAAGAAAGAAAGAAAGAAAGAAAGAAAGAAAGAACGTTCCTTAAGAGAATCTATAAGCTCTGACCTCTTTGAGGGTTTATATTTTGTAGCATTTTTGAAAGACAACAAGTAACAGCTAATGCATAATGACCCAATTCCTGGTTCTCCCTCAGCAGGTGCACAAGGCATGGCCCACAGGGCAGTGGAACTGGAATGGATCTGCCATGGAAAGCTCATGTAAGGAACCAAAATAAAGTCCTAAGGGGCCTGATACCCTCCTACCTGAACGACTGCCTCTCTGCTCTCTTGGTCTACAAGAGAGGGAGGTGGTAGCAGGGTATGGTGCGGGAGGGCCCCCTGCCTCCCCCTGAGGTCTGAAATAGCGTGAATCTGTTGACCATCAGGGCACACTGCAAAGCCTATAATTTAGAGCAGGTACTTAGGCAGGAGGGCAGAGGCTTTTGTGTGAATCAGAGGGGTGAGGGGATTTGGCTCTGCAACGCTGTCCTTGCTGACTAGTTATTTATGTGGGTGGGGTTTGCTGCTGCAGTTATTGTTCGGGGCTCCATTCCATTTCCAATTGATGGCAGGGTTCAGAAGGCCCAGGATAAAATACATAAATAAAATTAAGGGGGTCCCTGTGTAATTCAGAGCTGTGCTCTCCAGGGACCCTCTCACACAGCATGAAAGGAGATTAGAGGGCAGGGTGCAAAAGGTGTTGCCATTAGATCCTGGACACACAGATCTAACAGGTAAACCCCTCATACACTGGAGTGTCCAGCAGCAGTGGAGGTTACTGAAGCCCATGGTACATCCATATTGACAGGGCCGGCTCTGGCTTTTTTGCCGCCCAAGGCAAAAAAATTTCCCGCCGCCCCTCCCTCCCCCGCACGGCAGGGGAGGGCGCCGAGCCCGGCCACGGGCCGCTCTCCCCGACCGGCCGGAGCGCCGGGGGGAGGGCGGCGAGCCCGGCTGGGGCTCCGCTCTCCCCGGCAGCCAGAGCACCGAGAGGAGGGCGGAGAGCCCAGCTGGGGGGAGGGCGGCGAGCCCGGCCGGGGCTCTGCTCTCCCCGGCGGCCAGAGCCGCCGCACCGCCCCCCTCCAGGTGCCGCCCCAAGCACAAGCTTGGTGGGCTGGTGCCTGGAGCTGGCTCTGCATATTGACCACTGAATGAGGGGAAAGAGGGGGTGAAGATTTTGTCCTCAGCTACAACCAATTGTATTCTTGGGCTTTGGGCAGAGGGGGAAGATTTGGGTCATGGCACTTGGTATGACCCATAATACTGTCCTGGATCTGTCTGCAGAAGAAATATACAATGTGCCTCTCTGTTTGGGCTGGGCTGGCTAATTAACCAGGTGACCATAAATGCCATATTCCAAAAAAAGAAAAGAAAAATCTAGAGAGAAATGGGGATTCCAAAAAGTTCATATGACTCTTTTCTGGTTATTTTTCATTGCTTGTGTGTACTTCTGCATTGTGGGCACAGGCGGGCACCTACAGAAGTGGCAATGCTGTGGGTATTGAAGACCCGAGTGGCCCCACAGAAACTTTTGGGTGCCTCTACACGCCTTTCCAGTTTGCTCCTCTCTATTCCAGCTAAAACATTTCATTTATGAAGAAGAAACTCAGTAGGAATCACTCACAGCAGGGGAACTCAGAATTTCTGAAAAAAAATCCGCAATCTTTCACATGAAATAACATCTGTCCATCCATCTCTTGCCGTGGTTCTCAAACTACAGTTCTTGGAGAGCTGGTAGGTCAGGTGGTACTGGCTCTTCCTCCTCGATTCCTGTGGCTTTTACAGACCTCCAGGGGAGTCTTGTAAAGGGCCAGAATAGCTGCATCCACTAGGAATCCCTGTTACTATAAGAGAAAATAATCAGTTACTGCCACAAATCTATCTACCAGCTATAAGCAGGACATAGATCCTATGGTATTTCTCAGGCACCTACCACCCTGGTATCTAAGCATGTATTTCACACTCTATATCCAGGTGCATTTGAAATTAATTTACCAGTAACTGGGTTTAGAGCTATTTCCATGCATTACACTATGTCCCACCCTACCATCTATTCTGTTCATCCTGGAAACCAGCCAATTAAATGACATTACAAATGTATTTCTACAGTGTAAATGTATATCTTGCTCATCTTTTATGCAGAAACCTAGATACATAACATGTTTGGCCAAAACAGGACTATTCTACGTGAGCAAGGTTTGTTTACTGAGTTTTACTTCCACAATGAAAAATAAAATGAAATCCTAAACAAGCAGAGCAACAGACTGACAAGTATTTCAGATACAACCATGTTAACTAGTTAAAATCTTACTCCTCACATCACCAAATGGCCTGAGGTAGAATTAATTGCTATCCACATCTGCATATGCAGTGATATTAATACCATCAAGACTCATTCGTTATCAGGGCTTATTTGTTCATTAACTGTGGTAGTGCCTGAGCTACAGAATGCATCCAATGAAGATCTTGTAGGCTTTATAGACCAACTTCCGCTCTCACTTATAGTGCAAGACTCCATAGCTATGAACAGAGTTGTGTGGGGTAAACAAGCGCAGAATTTGACCCTGTCACTGTGAATTCTCCTTTTAAGATGTTACTGTATACTGACTAGAATGGAGTGACTTTGTGGGCCCCAAACCAGCAAAGGAAGAGGTATTTTAAAAAATAGCTGAGGCCTTTGACAACTGAGAAACTTCTGTGAGGCCCCAGTTCAACAAGCACTTAAGCGTGTGCTTAACTTTAAGCATGTTCTTCAGTCCCATTGACTACAATGGATATGAAGTACATGCTTTAAATAGGGTTACCATATCTCATAAATAAAAAAAGAGGACCCTCCACGGGCCATGGCCCCGCCCATTTCCCCACCCCTAGCCCCGCCCCAACTCCGCCCCTTCCCCCACCCTAACTCCGCCCCCTCCTCCCTCCCACTCCCAGCCAGGGGGAAAGGGCTGCCCCAGTGCTACCAGCATCACGGTTTCCCGGGCAGCCCCCAGACCCTGCGCCCCCAGCCGGCGCTTCCCCAGCGCAGCTGGTGCCCGGGAGGGGAAGCGCCCAGCCGGGGGCGCAGGGTCTGGAGGCTGCCCAGCAAACCGTGAAGCTGGTAGCGCTCGGGCTTTGGGCAGCCCCCTTGCCTCCGGACCCTGTGCCCCCAGCCGGGCACTTCCCCTCCAGGGCTCCGGCGGCTCTGCGTAACACTGTATAAGTTACTCTTATACACTGTATAAGTTACACAGAGCCGAAGAGGAGCAGAGCCTCCACAGCTGGAGGCTCTGCTCCTCTTAGGCTCTGTTTAAGAGCCGGGCTGCCCCAGCGCTACCGGCTTTGGGCAGCCCCCGTGCCTCCAGACCCTGCGCCGCCGGAGCCCGGGAGGGGAAGTGCCCGGCTGGGGGCGCAGGGTCCGGAGGCAAGGGGGCTGCCCGAAGCCGGTAGCTCTCGGGCAGCCCAGTTCTTAAACAGAGCCTCCAGCGGCTGGGGCTCTGTGTAACTGACACTGTGTCAGTTACACACAGCCCCGGCGGCTGGAGGCTCCAGTCCCGGCGGCTCTATTTAAGAGCCGGGCTGCCCGAGAGCTACCGGCTTCGGGCAGCCCCGTGCCTCCAGACCCTGCGCCCCCAGCCGGGCACTTCCCCTCCCAGGCTCCGGCGGCGCAGGGTCTCCAGGCACGGGGCTGCCCGAAGCCGGTAGCGTTCAGGCAGCCGGGCTCTTAAACAGAGCCGCCATTTTCCCGGACATGTTCTGCTTTTTGGCAATTCCCCCCGGACGGGGGTTTGACTGCCGAAAAGCCGGACATGTCCGGGAAAAAGAGGACGTATGGTAACCCTACTTTAAATTAAGCACATGCTCGAATGCTTTGCTGAATTGGGGCTTGAGTGAGCAAGAATCTGCATGTGTGCACAACTCAGATAACACTGCTCTACAGCCAAAATGCTTCTGAAATAAATGTAGTCAAACTTTACTAATTCTGGGTCACTGAGAACGAAAATGATGCTTAAAATTGTTGATTGGCTCTAGTTTTCAAGATATGCTATTGGGTCAGTATATACGACCCTTGACTTGGGAATGGCGGAGGATAAGTGAGTTATAAAGGGAAGGGATCTCAATTTAAACCTGAAATGACTAAAATACATCTTTGACTGGATCTATGAATAAATCTATGACTGGGTTTGGACAGTACTTGCGTTTTAGGCAAAACAATGAATGATGCAATCTGAAGCTGGTATTGCGTCATACATGATATGAATTGCATCATGTTATTCCTAGAAGTCATGGATGATGCAATCATAACGAAGCTTACATCACTCTGCTGAACAAATTGCCCTATATCAGCTCTAGAAATCATACAGTGTCATGCTCTCTTATTTGTCAGTGTTTGATTTTGCAAAGGGACACATTTCTGTTTAACCAAAGTGAGCAGAGATGCCTCGTACTTGTGTGAACAGTGCAGATAACTTCTGCTATGTTTGTGGTGAAGTGACTTTTGCATCACAAAAGCGCAGTATAACCACTATGGTTAAGAAAGCCTTTCACCTTTATTTTGGCTGCAAAACTGGAGATCAGGACAAGAGGTGGGCCCCACACATATGCTGCAACACTTGTGCAACAAATCTTCGCCAGCGGTTGAACAGGAAAAGGAAATCTATGCCTTTTGCAGTGCCAATGATTTGGAGAGAGCCAACAGATCATACCAGCAATTGCTACTTCTGCATGGTGCCTCCAGTTGGGAAAGGTGTGTCAAAGAAGAAAAAGTGGACTGTGCATTATCCAAACATTCCATCAGCTATACGCCCAGTACCCCACGGAGAAGGACTGCCGATTCCTGATGCACCAGAATCATTCTCACTTGAGTCAGACGAGGAAGAGGATGAAACTTCTGGTCCTGAACCATCAATGTCACAGGACCCACATTTTCTCCCATCCTCCTCCTCTGAACCACACCTCATAACATAAGGTGAACTGAATGACCTTGTCAGGGATTTGGAACTACCCAAGAGTAAGGCAGAGCTGTTGGGCTCCAGACTACAGCAGTGGAATCTCCTGGCAGGTGATGTTAGGTTTCCATGTTCCGTGACCATCAAAAGGATCTTGTCCCATTCTTCTTCATGGAAGGTGATCTTGTAGCCTGCAACAACATCGATGGTGTGATGGCAGCCCTCAACATCATTCACGATCCAGATGAGTGGAGACTGTTCATTGATTCATCCAAGACGAGTCTTAAAGCTGTTTTACTGCATAATGGCAATGTTTTGCTATCAATTCCAGTTGGTCATGCAGTCCATATGAAGGAAACCTATGACAACATGATACAACTTTTGAGGTGCATAAACTATGACCAACATCAGTGGCAGCTTTGTGGCGATTTGAAGGTTGTTGCTCTCTTGCTTGGTCTGCAGACTGGATACACAAAGTACTGCTGTTTTCTCTGCGAATGGGATAGTCGTGCACGAGATTCCCACTACATCAAGAAAGACTGGCCACTCTGACAGTCATTGGAGCCTGGGAGGAAAAGTGCTCAGCATCCACCACTTGTTGAATCAAGGAAGATTTTGTTACCACCCTTACACATCAAGCTGGGTCTGATGAAGAACTTTGTCAAGGCCATTGACAAAACACAAGCAGCTTTCAAGTACCTCCATGGAAAATTTCCAAGGTTAAGTGAAGCTAAGATAAAGGAAGGTGTCTTTGTTGGTCCTCAGATTCGTGAACTTCTTCAAGATGATGCATTTGACCATGCACTGCGTGGTAAGGAAAAGACGGCATGGAAAGCCTTCCAGTTAGTGGCAATAAATTTTCTCAGAAACAACAAGGCAGACAACTACAGGTTGTTGGTGGAAAACCTCCTCAAGGCATACAAAAGCCTTGGTTGCAACATGTCACTAAAGATACATTTTTTGCACTCTCATCTAGATTTTTTTCCACCGAACTGTGAAGCAGTGAGCGACAAGCACGGCGAGCGATTTCACCAGGCCATTGCAACAATGGAGAAATGCTATCAGGGCAAATGGAGCCCATCAATGCTTGCAGACTATTGCTGGACAGTGACAAGAGATGCTCCATTTAATGAATACAAGAGACAAGCCAAGAAGCGCCGAGTAGACACTGAATAGGACTAAACTATGTACATAATCGTTTTTTGCCTTTTGTTTCATAATAAATTTTATTTATATAACCCTTTTGCTGATTTTTAAAGTGTTACATAAACAGGACAGGTGAAATATTATCATGTAAAGCAACCATAAACACATGAAAAGACCTAGGTTTACAATTTATGATTAAAACTCTAGTATCTACACAATATACATAGACATAAAATGTAAAAACTTAAATATCTTAGAAACAGTAGCCAATCAGTTGTTTTAATTGTCATATTTGAATTCAGCACATCAAAATACATAATAAATAGCACATTTTATCTCTGAAGCAGACGACGTCTCAAAAATTGTAGACCAGTGTAATTGCAGGGCTGTGTGTCCTAATGGACCGGGCCTGGGGAGACCTGGGATCTATTCCCAGCTCTGTCACTGGCCTGATGAGTGACCTTGTGCAAGTCACTTCATTTCCCTGTGACTGTTTCCCCTCTCTGTACTGTGGGGGTAATGATCCTGATCTTCCTTTGTAAAGTGCTTTGAGATCTAGAAGCGCAAAATATTAATACATGCCTAACTACTTCCCTTTGTCTATGCGCAGTTGCCTTCCTCTTGCAGCTGAACTGCACCACCCGGTCCGGACTGCAGTTAGGGCTCGACACACAACTCTAGCTGTAGGATCCAGCTCAAAAACAAATGAACTGACTGTTCTCCCAGCAGCCCCGTGGCCTTTTCTGTTCCTGTCTCTTCTCCACACACCTATTCAAATTAGCCACATTGCACCCCAGTTATTAATTGTTTTTGACTGACTTCTTAAGTTAATTACAATTTCACAGTGTAATATCAAGCATGATTAAAACAATTAGATGTTCCACCCCCATGCAATCCCTCCCTCCTTCTCCCCAAGCCCCCTTCCCCCCCCCCACCCCAACTTTTAGATACGCTTCTGCACCATTGCAACAAATTGTATGGTAGAATCTGAAATGATTAGCTTTTAAATGCATTAAACTGTTCATAAAGCAATTTGTGACGCCAGTTACCAAACTACAGTGAGCATCCCAGCCCAACCCCTCCTAAATGCAGAAAGATTCTTGGCAGCACTTGACTGCTGCAATGCTCTCGCTCTTTTTCTTTCTCCTCTCGCCAGTTGATGCATGAAACTTAGGAGAAATCAATGCAATTATAGATATGAAGGTCCAATTACTGAGAAATGTGATCAGACCCCGTCTTTATTTTTGAGCCCCTCAAACCAAATCAAGGAGGACTTTTTTTTTAAAGGAGCATTTGATCACATGTAATAATATGGTGCAAAATAATCATTTAGCAGGAGTCTGAAACAGGGACATTTCTAAAGCTCAGTGGACTGATTCCGATCTTGCGCAATACTGATTTTACACTATAACTTCATTCACATCAATGAAGTTATGCCTGATTTACACCAGTATCAATCCATTGTGTTCTGTGAAGTTATTCCTTACCTACACTGGTCAGACCAATGTATTTCCCAAACTGTGTATTCAGATTCAGGGACCCCCTTCTCATAGACTCATAGACTCATAGACTTTAAGGTCAGAAGGGACCATTATGATCATCTAGTCTGACCCCCTGCATGCTGCAGGCCATAAAACCGTCCCTACCCCTTCCCTGGACTCTGCTGTTGAAGTCCCCAATCCTGTTTTAGGTGACTTCAATCGGCAGAGACCCTCCTGCTAGAGATCCCTGCCCCATGCTGCGGAGGAAGGCGAAAAACCTCCAGAGGCTCGGCCAATCTGCCCTGGAGGAAAATTCCTTCCCGACCCCAAAAATGGCGATCAGTCAGACCCCGAGCATATAGGCAAGAGTCACCAGCCTGACCCCTGTCAGCCATTATACGATTTACCTACCATTGTTTGGTTTTCCTTGACTACTATGTTTTACCATTAAACCATTCCCTCCATAAATTTATCTAACTTAATCTTAAAACCAGACAGGTCCGTCGCCCCCACCGTTTCCCTCGGAAGGCCGTTCCAATATTTCACCCCTCTGACGGTCAAAAACCTTCGTCTAATTTCAAGCCTGAACTTCCCCACGGCCAGTTTATATCCATTCGTTCTCGTATCCACATTAGTACTAAGCTGGAATAATTCTTCTCCCTCCCTTGTATTAATCCCTCTAATATATTTAAAGATAGCAATCATATCCCCCCTCAGCCTTCGCTTTGTCAGACTAAACAACCCAAGCTCCTCTAGTCTCTTTTCATACGACAGGTTTTCCATTCCTCTGATCATCCTAGTGGCCCTTCTCTGCACCCGTTCCAGTTTGAGTTCATCTTTTTTAAACATGGGAGACCAGAACTGCACACAGTACTCCAAGTGAGGTCTCACCAGCGCACACAGTACTCCAAGTGAGGTCTCACCTTCTCCTTTCCACTGTATAATTTTACCCATTCAGTATCTTTCTTTTGCTGCATATCACATCTGCTCTCCTTTGCACAGCTGACTTGGCTCCAGCGCCCATAACAACAACTGTTGAAGGTGGTTGATAGGACTGGGAGGCTGCCTGGTTACTCTGGATTAATATGTAGCCATTATCTAGTAACAGGTGTGCCCACTCTCCCATACAACAAAGCTACAAATGACTGGGGAGGTGCTGGGATCAAAATAGCCATGTTCATAAACTAATTTGCAAGCTGTTTAGGTCCAGATCCTCAGCTGATGCCTATCGGTGGAGCTTTGGGGCTATGTGGATTTACACCAGCAGAGGATCTGACCTATATAAACTGCAAAGACGACGACCAATTAAGTAACACAGTTTATTTCAGTTCCCCGAATTACAGTATAGGAAGCTGTTTACCATCATAGCCAAGTGTGATGAATACTATTAATAACACTTATGTGGCACCTTTCATTTGCGGATCCCTAAGCGCACTGCAAACATGGACAAATGAAGCCTCTCCACATTCCTTTGGTGAAATTTCACCACCATTCAGCACAGCCAGGAAGAGAGGATCCCAGGAGTCCTGAACTCCTAATCCTAACTCTCACTACTACACCACACTCCTTTCCTGTCTAAGGAACTCTAATTCAAGCAGAAACCTATCTTTCAAGTTGTTTCTGTAAAGGGTTCTCTTTTCAACAGCTCCTGCATGTCCACACCCAGCTGCTTAGGGATGACTATATGCCCACGCGTCACAAACATAGGTATATCTCCATATATTAAACCTCATCTCATAGAACTGGAAGGGACCTTGAAAGGTCATTGAGTCCAGTCCCCTGCCTTCACTAGCAGGACCAAGTACTGTCCCTGACATATTTTTCCCCCCGATCCCTAAATGGACCCCCTCAAGGATTGAACTCACAACCCTGGGTTTAGCAGGCCAATGCTCAAACCACTGAGCTATCCCTTTAGGGGAAAGGGTCTAAAAAGGGGGTGTAAATTTGTGGGCCTGGTTGAAACCAATTTGGTCCCCATTCTCCGATTTGTGCAGGGAATGGCCTCTCTGCCCCTGAAAACGCCTCCAAAGGTCCCTTGCCTGCAGTGAATTCACAGGAAGAAGTCCATAGTCATTCCCACAGAAATACGGGATAATGGCTATGAGCACATCCTTGTCCCAGCATACCACATAAGCAGCCTGTGTGCTGGCCATCCTGTAGGAGGGGGAGAAATCCTCCCCTGGCCCAATGCCAAGGATTGAAGAAAGTACTCTCTGGGTTGCTGGACACCCACTGGCTTCTCCAGGGGATATGGAGGGGAATGGACTGTGGATCATCACATCCTGTGAAGTGAACCTGAACCTGCTCTTCCCCCAGCCCTAAATTATACCTCTTCCCTGAGCATTTAAAGGGTGCTCACCCATTGCATAGGGTCTGGCCATCATCAGCCTCAACCTGCACCTCAAAGGCACACTAGTTCTGTGGCTTCCAAGGCTTTGCACAACCTAACAGAGGAGGCTACAATGGGGCAGGAGGAGAGCAGGATTGGTCCCTCAATGTCCATTTCCCCTCCCTTTTTTGTCATCTTAAGCATATTTCTAAGCCGTGGGGGTAAAAGATCCCCCTTACAAAGAATACTACTAAAAAGCGATGAGATTTGAGAGCTTGCCAGCTACCTGCAGGTGAGCTGATCAATGAACCACCACCTAATGGCCTTTCAATAAACGTTACAGACTAGCTACAGTATCTCTTTTTGTTAATCTCCTGGGTTACTAGGTCTGGGATGGCAGCCAAACCTCCTCTGTCACCCTCCCAACCTTCAGGATGACACCAAAAAGCATGCAGTTGTCAAGGGCTGTCTAGAGCCAAGACATTCTTCCCCACCCCAGCCCCCTGTTCCCCGCAGCCCCCTGTTCCCCGCAGCCAGGAGTCTCTCATGGCATTCTAAGGCTCATCAAGACCATTTCTCTGGGCCACTGTTATTCACTGCTGTGTGACAACAGCCAGATGAAATCAGTGCTGTCCTTGTGCCCAGCACTGCAGTAAGTGTTGGCTTACTCATCTTGTGCTCGGAAGTTCAGTTCTCTCCAACTGTGTATTTTTTTTACAGGGCAGTGGTTACAGGTTAAATGGGCTGTGTCATTTATTTAAACAAAGCCTGGTCGTGTTCTACACTGAAAAGAGGAGAGGATAGGGAGGATTTGAAAGGTAAAATGGAATGTACTAGTTAAATCAGAATGGTTTCAGAGTAGCAGCCGTGTTAGTCTGTATCCGCAAAAAGAAGAACAGGAGTACTTGTGGCACCTTAGAGACTAATAAATTTGTTAGTCTCTAAGGTGCCACAAGTACTCCTGTTCTTTTTTAAATCAGAATGGATCTCTATTGACAGGCAAGAACTGCAAACATGGGAGCACCAACTGAACCTTCAAAATGCAAATGCTTGTAACACCACACCCATCAGTCTGTTTTATACATGCAGATACAGTACTGCCAACCACAAGAGCATAAAAATCATGACTTTGGCTCACAAATCATGAGACTTCTAAATATATATATATTTCCAATTCTTTTTATTTGTCATATGGTTTGTGACCCCATATGCTGATCACATTTGCAAGCTTTTCCCCTGCAACCATAAGGGCTAGAAACTTACTAAAGTTTTAATGAATGCTGAGATACTCATGTAATCACTTGACTCCAGGAGTGGGGGCTTTAATAAAACATCAAACATCACAAGATTGGATATAGATATATGTATGTATACACATATATAAATAAAACATCATGTATTGATTGATTAATTTAGATGTGTTCATCACCTTTATTAAGCTCTTTATTAAGTTTCTATAATAAATTAAACGTACACAAAAATCCAAGACAAAACTAGGACATCCCAAAATACAGCTAAACACCTTATCCTCTACCAGACAGTCCAGCTGATAGGACACACATGAAAATAATCTCTCCCATAAAAACAAACCCAATCACCCATCATCAGCATTTCAACCCCACCAGGCTCCTGTTATCAAAAGTCCGGGCGACAATATGAAGATTCCAGCCTAAATGAATAAACAATTGCAGCGGTGCAAGTGGGTGACTACTGAGACACTTAGTCCCAGCAGTCTTCCTTGCATGAACAGACCAGATTTTCAAAGGTATGCAGATAGGCACCTACTGGGATTTTCAAAAGCAACTAAGCAAGTAAGGGGCCTAACTCAAGCACCTATCTGCATCTTGAGATGCCTAAGTACCTTTGGAAATCTGGCCCTACCGCTGCATGCACAAAGATCTGATTTGTGTGTGAAACTGTGGACATAACATTCAAGTATCTGCATGGTTATGCATACCTGACCTTTATGTGAAAACACTGATAAGTGTGTCTAAAAGCAAAGATGGGCCAAAAATGGACCCATTTATCCAACCCTTCCTTCCCCCTTAATTTTAAACTTAAATTTTTTTATTATTTTTATTTAATATTTATATTGTGGTAGCACCTAGAGGCTAACCAGATCCAGGACCCAAGGTGCTAGGCACTGTACAAAGATAGTTAATGAACATTTGTTATAATGTGTGTAAGAGTAAAATTTTTCATTTGAAGATATGTCACGTGAGTAAACCTGACACCAGTCATTGGACACAACCAGGTTTGGCCGTGTTCAAAGTTCAGGGAACTAATTTGCCCCAACTGTAACTGTAACACTATATTCTGTTTTTTCTTCCAATTTATGTAATTTCAAACTTAGGGTTACCATATTTAAAAAATAAAAAAAGAGGACACTCCACAGGCCCTGGCCCCACCCCTTTCCCACCCAGCCCCGCCCAACTCCGCCCCTTCCCCGCCCCTTCCCCAAAGTCCCCACCCTAACTCCCCCTCCTCCCTCCCAGCCACACGAAAAGGGCTGCCCAAGCGCTACCGGCTTTACGGTTTGCCGGGCAGCCTCCAGACCCTGTGCCCCCGGCCGGTGCTTCCCCAGCGCAGCTGGAGCCCGGGAGGGGAAGCGCCCAGCCGGGGGCGCAGGGTCTGGAGGCTGCCCGGCAAACCGTGAAGCCAGTAGCACTCGGGCTTTGGGCAGCCCCCATGCCTCCGGACCCTGCGCCCCCGGCCGGGCACTTACCCTCCCGGGCTCCAGCTGCTCTGCTCCTCCCCTGACTCTTCGGCTCTGTTTAAGAGCCGAGCTGCCCGAGCGCTACCGGCTTCAGGCAGCCCCCTTGCCTCCGGACCCTGCGCCGCCGGAGCAGAGCAGCTGGAGCCCGGGAAGGGAAGTGCCCGGCCGGTGGCTCGGGGTCCGGAGGCAAGGGGGCTGCCTGAAGCCAGTAGCACTGGCTCGGACTGCTTGGCTCTTAAACAGAGCTGAAGTCTGAGTCAGGGGAGGAGCAGAGCAGCCGCGGGAGAGGAAGTGCCCGTCCGGTATTTTTCCCGGACATGTTCGGCTTTATGCAATTCCTCCCGGATGGGGGTTTGATTGCCGAAAAGCCAGACATGTCCGGGAAAAACCGGACATATGGTAACCCTATTCAAACTACAGATAGGGATCTCTGTTAGGATTTGGTTAGTAGCTCGATCTCTCTCTCTCTCTCTCGGGCTCTAATGCAATGTCCACTGAAGTCAATGTGAGCCTTTCCATCTATTTTAATGGGCTTTGGATGAGATCCTTGTTCCAGAAGCTTTTAAGTAAAGTCCCACAATAAAGACTGTTCTGTTCCTGTCTTGTATATGAGACTTTAAATAGACTTTATGCCTATTTCCTCTGAGAGTGGAAAATAAAGGTGCCAAGGCACTTTTCAAACGAAGTAGGTCATAACCTTATGCCTTGACCAAAAGTCACCTCCTCGGTAAAGCAGGTTCTAATGTCCAAGGCTATATTTGAACTGTTGATATGTGCAGACAGCCAGTTTCCAAAACTGTGCATGGATAGTTGTGGGTATAGCTGTGCATCCATAATTGTTCACATGACTGTCGGTTTGTGCATTGAAGACATGATTCACTGAAGCATGTGCTCAACTTTGAGCATGTGCTTAAATCTATCCCACTTCAGCAGGCCACTTAGGCATATGCTTAATTTTAAGCTTGCATTTAAGTCCATAGGCAGCAGATGGCCAGGCTAAGAAGGGACTCAGCCCCCTAGAGCTATCTCTGCCTTGCCATCCCACTACCTGCCCTGAATCAGTGAACAGAAAGAGTTAATGGGCTGGAGCAGGGAGCCAGGCCCAGCTCCACAAGACCGGAACCACTGCTGTGGGGCGAATAGAGGGCAGGCTCGCTCTCAACTCACCCCCCCAGGTCCTCTCCTCCTCACGGAGCCGGGGTAGAGTCAGAGAACCCCACACATAGACAGCAAGGCCTCACATACTCCCCAGAGAGTAGACTCCTCCCTCAGGGGCATGAGGTGGAGACTCAGCCACCCCCAAGAATATTTTCAGCAGCCACCTATGTTCGAGTCACATCGAAGTCAGTTGGTGCTTAAGCACTTTGCTGAAGGGGGGTGAGTTTGCCGGTCTGCTTGCACAACTGCAGGTACTGTGCTTGGTCACCCATAGGCAAATGCCTATTTTATGTGCACAGTTTAGGACTTGAGTTTTGAAAGTCTGGCCCATAATGTTTTGTCTATTTACCTAAGCAGCTGCTAAACTACATGGATTTAGACCACAAGAAGCGCCCACAACAGTCACTGAAGCCAGTAGGAGCTGAGGATGGGAGCTGTGGGTACTCAGCATCTCTGAAAATCAAGCCCTCTCAACTCACTATTTTGCAAAGCTCTCAGAGATTCCTGGAACACAGAATGCACAACTGTACCACAGTAGGTATTCTAATCTAAATATTACTGTCAACTAACCTTGATTCACACGATGGAAAAAGGCACCAGCTCCTTTGAAACTGGCTTCCAGTTAGTATGTTTCGCATGCTCTCCAGTCACTAGTTAATCCTTTCTCTGCAACTTTCAGCAATGCAAGATAAGCACCACTTATGAATAAACAGCAACCATTTATTTGTTTCCATTTTTCGTCCTCCTTGTTTAGCAACCATCCTAGAACCTGATCTGCTCCCTGACTGCTGGCATTGATGAGGTACCAAGCAGAGGCAGGATGGCTCAGCATATAGAAGCCAAGGCCAATTCTATAATGCCAAGAGCTGTATTAAAAATGTTTAGAAAGGAAAGTTGAGTGGAAGAGACAGGATATAGTAGTGGAAAGAGCTTCTAAATGCAACAGCTTGACAAAATGTTCATACATTATGTGGGGGGGTTTTATGGAACGATTTCCTAATCATATGTTTAGTTTTCCTCTTGAACTTTGTAAGTATTTTCTAGTTGCTCTTTTACACCGTATTACAAGAATTACAATAAGCAATTTGCCTAGCAGGAGATAAGTAAATCATGTTACTGTATATTCTGGTTCTGCAACATTGAATGAGTATTGCCTGATATGGATGTAAATCTAGAATTTATTTTGAGGGGAAGTATGTTATGTACATGCTCTGTACTTCTTTATTCCACATTCTGTCTCTATTTCAGGATGATGTGATATTCAGAAGAATGACTTGCTTTAGAAGCTAAAAATACCTACATACATACATACATTGCTAAATAAATAAGTACACTAAGGCAGATTAATGTTCTGATTAAAATCAAACCCAAATACATGGGGGAGGGGCAAATTATCAGGCATTGGACCATAAAAAGCCAAAAATGTTAAGGGATGTAATAGGGTAATAATAAACTAAACTGTTTTTAACCCAAATATTCAAATTCAGGTTTATTGCACCAAATACAGCGAAATCTACTCTGCACCTGTTACGCTAATGCTCTGATGACAAACACTGAAAAAACAGTTGAGATAGATAGATAGAAAGAACCCAGCAGGTTGTCCTCATAAACATATTTGATGACTGTAAAGAAAAGAAAACTAGGAAAGGAGCAGCTTGTCTAAAAAGGGGTCTCTGTATCTATTCTTGCTGTATCATACCCAAAAAAGTTAGGGTCCAGTGTACGGTACCTTCCCCTCTGACACTAAATTACAAAAGGTGATCTCCAATTACAGCCTCTAAAACCATTACCAGTTAAGAGAAAATAATCCTTGCAATTTGCAAAGCAATAAGTATTATGTGTAAGAGAGGAACATGTGAAAGGAAATGCAGACCCATATGTGCTCTGCAGTGAAAGGCAAGTCTCTTAGCTCAGGAGTGCCACCTCCCTGTTCGCTGAAAAGTGGAAAGCTTTTCGTCCTTACTAAGCTACTTCAGCGACAGTGAGCAAATCTGAACATACTCAGATAAAAGTACATGACATTTTTGGGTTCCTTAAAGAAATGATGGTGGTTTCTCTTCCACTATGAATGAAGTGCCTCGGGGGAGGTATTCCTACACTTTGATTCACCTACCATATATACATCTCATACCAACTAAGTCATCCTTTAGATCACCTTCCTAAGTCATTTCTCTCACTCACTCACACACACACACACTCACAGAGAGAGATTGAAAAACAAATGAAATGCTTTCTCCCCACTCCCCTCCCTTCTCCGCTCATCTGCCTGCAGTTACTATTTCAGGTGCTTGAAGGTGTCATTTATGCCGTAGGTATATGCCATAGGACTGGCACCTTATAAATACCACAGTTGTTCAGTGGAGCATTGAGGATCTACTGCCTTGATTTTGGTTTAATTCAATATGTTGGGGAGGGAGAAGGGAGTTTTTGTTTTCCTTTTCAGTGATTTTAGTGCTGGTGAAAGGTGGCAGGTTGACAATACTTGAATGTGAGGACCCTCTGTCCACAAAACAAGAAGGAACGAGTGATCTTCCCCTTACACTGGCCAGCTAGTAGGCCTCATCTTTGACTCAGGAGAACTGCTTTGAGAAAGTAGCTTATTCATCATGCTCATTCAGTCCTCAAGCTCTCTGCTACAACTGGTAGTGAGGAAAGTGATGGTGAGTCATGTGACATATCTGTCCACACTAACTGGATGGAAATCACGAATGCATTTACATAGCCCTCCTGGTACTCCACTTCAGTTCATTGGTTATTTCTAGAGATGGACCCAAGCAAATCAGTTCATATTTGAACATGTATCAAAGCTTTCTCTAAGCTCATGGGTTTTCAGATCCTAAGTGTTGGTTTGGGCCTATCTCTATTTATTTATTATTTATCTTTTGGCAATTCCATTGTTAACTTGATGCCTATGGGTTTGAATCTCCGATTGCGCATGCTGGTCAAGTTTATTGAACTGCCTTTTCTGACTTTATCCTTACTTTTTAGATGCATGTTTCCTCCTCATTGCTCTGGAAAATGTCCTTTTTCAACAAGACAACAAAACCAGTCAAGTCTTCCTTTGCTTGTACAGAAACCACAAAGGATATGGACTTCTTTGATTGTTTTAGAATGGCACCCCTAGTTGTGATCTATTGCTCTTCTAAGTATCATTTGCCCTTTTTCTTTATTTTGAAACTTAACTCTTTTCCCTAGAAGCTTAAGGAGACCAATCTTGAAGTCATGACACTAACCTAACAAATTTGAAAAAAGGGAGGTACAGTAATTCATTTAACAATGGCAGTGGGAAAACATTATGGACATTTATGAAAGTCCAGACATAATGAAGTATTGACTCGTGATGTTTAGAAGTATAAATAACACATCGTGAAAATCTGATTCAAATTCAGATCATCACCCTTAAAAAGAGATGAGAAGGGTTTGGTATTCAATCCTGGGAAAATATATAGAGAATATCTCCTGAGTCTTCCTAGAATTGGCTGTTGGATACGAAGTCCCTGCAGAAAGAGATCTTCAGAGGTGTCCTTCTTGAGAAAGATGAAGATGAAGATGAACTGTGAAAGATATATTTGACTCATCATATTCTAGCCAGGTTTCAACGATACAGATCAGCCGGACCTTTCCGTGGAACCTGGCCCCTCCTGTGCAATCTCTGAATCCTTCCATGATCTAACCTCTTCTTTTGAAGAAGTGTGAACTCTCCAGAAGCCCCAACTCAGGAAAGCACTTAAGCACATGCTTAACTTCAAGCATGTGCTTAAGCCACATTGGAGTAGATTTTAAGTACATGCTCAATTGCTTTCCTAAACTGTGGCCTAAAGGGAAGTACATTTAAAAATTACTTCTTTTCCCCAAATAACTTTGCGTGCACAAGACATGATGGGGTCCACCAAGTTTAGGAATGTAGCATAGGGACTACAAATCTGATCAGTAGGCGTCCAAACAAGAGGACCTAGACTTTGCATGAGACATTTGGCCTGTTGCCTTTAAAAAAAATATTTTAAATGCTTTGGTCATTCAAAATCTTGACCTTTTCAAAGGAGCATATATCCACTAGCCAATATGAACCTCTCTACAACCATACCAAGGCTGAACTTGCCTCATTCCCAATAGCAACATCCAGAGGTTCTTTATTACACTTGTTGCTCCAGATCCACTAAAAACAGCTCTTTATTAGAACAATGAGGCTCGAACCAAAAATGAATTTCTCTTTTTAACACCAAAGTTAACTAAAGAGCTTAAAATTGCCTACTGAGTTTTTATAACTATAAATAATAAAGTCTCTGCAGATGTTCTTACCTTTTCTGTCCTCTCCTATGGAGCTGGAATCGCTCATGCTCTCCTCTACATTCCTTTTAAATGAATTGTCCCCTTGTTCTTTCTTAGCCTCAGAACTTTTTCTGGAATCCTAGTAGAGGCAGAAGATTTGCAGAGAGGACTCCCAGTGCAATCACCTCTTTGCAATAGTTCCCAGTCAAAATGTTCGTACATACAATTCCGAGTATCATTTATCTTGAGAGATGTCAACTCTAAAAATGTTAGCATGTGTCACTGTCATTGTAAATGCCAAAAATTAGCTTTCTTTCATCTGCAAGAGGAATAATTAACTTTGCGACTGTTTCCAAAAGTGCTAATTAATGGGTTTCACCAATTTGATTTGTCAGGATACATCTTGATCCAAACAGCAGCTTGTTTTTCCCCTGGAGAATTACAGCTCTTCTTTTGGACTCTTTTCCTTATCCACCAGTTTGCTGCAAGTTGCAGAAAAGGAAGTAGTGTATAATGCGAAAGTAAATAAGCAAGAAAAGGGGAAACCCCAGGTACTATTATTAATGATTATTCATTATTTTCTTTATTAATACAAAGTAAAAACATGAGATTCCAGTTCAAAAAATCTTTTAAAAAATGTTTGTTTGTTTTTAAACAAGATGATTCTTGAATATTTTGTGCCAGATCCTAATCTAAAGATCCAGCCCTGTAATGCAATGGAACCTCTCTCTGGAATGAGAGAGGCATCTTTCAGGCACAATGTAAAACTTAAAGTCTTGACCTCTTGTGATCATAAGAACTCCACTTTTTGTAAGAGAAGAGATATTTGCTCCAGTATGCTGGACAAACTCCAATTCCAGTAATTACATTTTACCTACTTACATTCCCCCTGCAGTTTCTTTAGATACAATCTTCTTCCTTCTCTGGACTATTGGGAGGTGGTAACCTGCCCAAGTTTAAATGCTATGTTTCTTCTCTGTAAAGCCATTCCATATTTAGATGCAAGTGCAACCATTTCACCCCACGGTGGAGCCATTGTTAGAAGCCCAGCCACGTCTCCACATGCCCACATAGAAAGCACAAGGACTGAGATTTTCAAACAGGGCTGAGAGAGTTAGATACTCAATTCCCACTGAAAGTCAATGGGAGTTGGGTGCCTAAGTCCCAGAGGCTACTTTGAAAATCCCAGTCCAGGAGCACAAAAAGTTTGGCTGGGTTCTGTGAGTAGGACGGTCATGTTTTCCTCCCTCAGTCTGACCTGAGGAGATGATGAAGAAGGTTATGTCCAGAACCCACAGAGATACAATTAAAGGGAAAATTTCCTCCAGGACAAGCTCACACTCTCAGTATTTGTTTCTAGGGCTACAGGATTAATCCAGCCACCAAGTGGAAAATCCAGACCTTGCTAGAGGTCAAAGATTACATTACTATTACTCTATACCTGGCATACAAAGATCACATGCACGAGCACAGCGGGAAACGTGGTTGTTGAAGGACTTTCTGTGTATTACTCTAAGAGGGTGCTCTTCTTAGTGACAGAAAACACATACATGAAGACCAGTGTAAGTTATTAGGATACATACAGTTAGACAGGCTTTAACCATTTTTATAGACAGAAATAACAACACTGGCAATGCACCCTCAATTTAGATCATATAGGAAATAAAGTCCCTAATTTGGGACTGCAAATATATAAAAGATAACAATATCCTCATATACTATTTAATCCTCGGATTAAAGGACCCTGGAAGGTAGGCAAAAGGCCATGAGGTTTGAGATGGGGTTGGGGCTGCTTCTTCCTATGTAGAGTCAAGTCCAAAGTCCACTGAAGTCAGTGGAAAGACCCCCACTGAATCCTATATGCTTTGGATCAGGTCCCCACCAGTCGGATCACAATGGTACACACACACGGCCCAAACAGACCCTGTTTTGCTAGAGCATTTCAGCATGGAATCCACACTGTCAATTAAAATGGACAATGGCCTCAAAGGACTATTGTTACTGGTTTCTTTCTTGGGCATGCAGCTTGCTGCTGCTACCGTACGTTTTTTTATAAATATTTTTTCTTTAAAAAAATTCTAGCCTAAGAATAATTGGAGTCATTAAAGGGAAGAGTGGCTAAACTTTTGCATGTGCTATTGAAAAGAAGCTGCATAAGATTTTAAATCCAGATTTCTTTTGGTCATACTTTATGTTAAGGGTATATTTACAAATAGTTTATAAATGGTTAATAAATGATTAATAACGGTTTTATTAACATTTTACACGCATGAACAGTAAGTGATTATGGATGGTTATAAGCATATCAGGAAAAGATGTTACAACAGTTATAAGCAAATTATCGATGTGATGGATTCTAACAAGTGATGAATTGATCAATTAAAAATCTATTAATCACTTATAAACTATTTATAAATGTGATCTTTATAAAAAGTATTTTCCCCCAACCTTTGATAACTTTGGGTACATCCTTGACCTGGCTATTCTTATTCATTTCTTCAAAACAACTGGTAACCTAAACCCTACAGGCCAAAGCAGTCAGCCAGGCAAGAGTTCATACCAAGAAATAATATTGTCTAAACTGGCCAACTGGCAACTAGTAGAAATCATGAAGTTGCATACTGTTTGCATACTCCAAAACTGTCTGACACCAGATACAGAATTAGCTCATCCAACAGCATCTCTGTTTACACTGATGCCAACATCATTTATCAGATATTTCTATGTAATTTGTTGTTATATTTATATTTACAAGACAGGCTAAAATTCTCTGTCCCTGCATTTTTAAGTGGGGTCTATGTTGTCTGTAGAGGAGATCACAAATTCTGACATTTGCTAGGAGCCACTGGGTCCTCTTTGCTATTGGGATAACCAAGAAGAATAAATTTCCCAACTATTTACTGTCACTTTTCCAATTTCACCTGTAGAGTCAAGCCAATCTACTAGATTAAATTTGTTGCTGGACTAAATTTGTATTGATTTCCTATTTAGGGTGACCCTTTTATCTAAGCAATTCATATGAGACTATTCTTGGTGATTTCTCATTCATCTGATGTTTAACACTAAGGGATTTTAACTGAAGCTGGTCAAATAACGGGGGGAAATATCCAAGCGTAATTTATTTGATATTGATGGGAAAATATCCTCTATACAGAGTGTAGAGGGCCACCAACAATGACTGAGAGCCACATTCTGTCTTCAGATGTATGCAGGACACTCCCATTGGCTTCAGTGGGAGCCCTGTGAATATCTGAGGGCTGAGTTTGAGTCTGACAGTGGACTGAAGATGGAAAGAGTTCCCAGAGGCTGAAGGAAACCTCGGGAAAGCCAGCAATCATGTATAATGTGGCATTGGTACAAAGTGTATTACAAAAATGTGGGAGCAGCTTTAGCAAAGCGCTGTGACTTGCTAACGAGGGGAAGAGCTATCTGCTTTGTTGAACATGGGTAGCCACAAAGCACTGCCTAAACTCCCAAACTATCCCGTGTGCCCTGGGCTCAGTGTAGCACCTGAGACAAATTCTTTGGTCACTCTCTCTTGACTGTGGCTAATTCCCCATCAAGAATCTGGGGTTGCTAGGGGATCTTCCCAAGATTTACACATGGGGGCTTTAATAGCACGTTCAGCACTTGGACACCTAACTCAGCACTTAAGAGAGCCAAATGGGCATTTATGGAACAAGATGGTGATTTGAGCATCCAAACGCAGAATGTGGATGACTAGGTTCCCACATTAAGAAGTGCACTCCGATAGACAGCAGAGGCTGGGTGACTGGAGAGATACAACACCCAGATCTATGCAAGGAAGAGAGAGGACTGCAGAGGAAGAGAGTACCCAAAATATGGGGGAAGGTTTTGAAAGGGAGATGAGCCAGAACCTGAGGGAGACTTGTGAAATGAAAGCAACAAGTCAGATTGATGGTGACCCAAATTTCCAAAAGTGTGTGTGTGCGCAAAGGTGCACATGCAAGATACCTGATGTGTGCAAGCAAGTCAGGATATATGTGTGCTTAGAAATGTGTGTCCGCAAATCCCCATCCTAAGCACATGACACTGAGCGCTGCATGCATACAAATTAAGTACATACCAAAAATTCCAGCCAGGCACTTTGTAAGAATTTCTTGGGACTCCCAAAATGGTCACACACCAACACTTTATTCATATGTTCCATTCAGGCAATTCCCAAGGAGACCCTTCTTCTGCCCCTCTGGGACATTCTAAATCAAGGGGATGACAATCATGGTGTGACAGGATCACCAGACCCTTCATGGCCCCTTGCTGGAGGCCATGGTCCTACTACACCCCTCCCCAAGAAAGGGGCAGTGAAGATGGGTCCTCCAAGCCTGCCTAGAGAGGCTGCACAGAAGCAGCCAATCAGAAGCCCCAGGGGCTCAGATAAAATAAGCTGCGGGGGTTGAACAGGTCAGTCACTGCTTGGGACAGGAAGAGTGCTCCTCTCTGGTGACGGGTGCTTGACTGGCTGCATTTACTTATGCTGGGAAAAAGAGGACCTGAGAATATAAACCCTAAAGGTAATAGATAAAGGAGGTAGGTAGAAAGAGGTCCAGGGAATGCAGTGGCAACTAATTAAAGGGAGCAGCACATGACTGCAGTTCATAGGGTCCCTGGTTGTAGCCTGGAGTAGTGGGTGGACCTGGGTTCCTGCACTGGTGAAATGGCCTAAGCCCGGAGAAGGGGGAAAGGCTTGTTTAGAAGACTGAGTGAAGGGCTGGATTTAAAGGGCCCAGAGATAGGACCGAATACCCTGGCAAGGGCAGAGAGTTTGTTGAACTCTTTGCTACCCTAGAAGGGGTCCATTTTCACTGTGTGACTTAGTGAGGTTGACAGCCTATGGGGAAGAGGGGGAGAAAAGATTGCAGTACCACACCCAGCTGCTAGGAGGCACTCAGACGCTGACTGTTCCCCATCACACACAGTGTGTAGCAAATGTTTTGCCAATCAAGAGAAATGTGAAGCTTGGATCTGCATTAACCAGTGAAGTCCTTAGCCCTTTCTCCTTCTGTTCCCTTGACTTTGCTACGATTGGTTGTATCTGTCCACCTGGGCATGGGAATGGGCACACGTATAGCTCTTTAGTATATATTTGTTCCTGGTGTGAACATGAGCTGATGGAGCCGAGAGAGCAAGCTTTGCAAAGGGGACTGTATGCAGATAACAGCTATTGTCCCTGCTCAGTGGAGTGCATCCTGTAACCATCTTCTCTTTACAGGCTTTGCCTCCCTCCCCCACTGGCTCTGGATTGGGCTCATTTACTAAAAATTAGTTGGAAATGCAGAATTTCAAAAGCCTTACTTTATTAGTGTTACATTATTTGCCTTCTATCCCTTTCTCCCCTCCCTCCTCTGCTGTATGATGAATTGCCTGGTATTGAGATGGTAACTCCAGCCCAGGGACTTAGCAATCTCCTCCTGGTCCCTTGCACAGACAGATGGGACGGCCCATGTCTTGACCGTGATTGATTAGCTGGAGAAAGCCTGTTGAGTGGAGTTCCATGAAGATTGATGCTTTCTCCTTCTAACAGCATTTCCAAAAAGTTTCTATTACATTTTGATTATGTTTATAGCATCTCACTGGTCTCCAGGAAGATTCAATCTTTTTTTCTGTGTGTGTGTGTGTGTGTGTGTGTGTGTGTGTGTGTGTGTACACACTACCCTCCTATGTATATATTCTACATACTCCTCTCTATACATTACTCTGTTAAGGGTAGCTAGGAGTCCCCATTTCCCTTTCTTCCCTCACCCCCATTCCCAAAGACACTATGCCACTATTATTGATATAACAGTCACACCTACCGACCTCAAGAGTAATCAAGCACATAGTAACAGAAAGTCCTCGCCCCAAAGAGCTTATAAGTTAAATACTCCAAGGGTAGACGGGAGGAGTATTATCCCTGTTTTACAGAGGGATTAAGGTCACTGGTGAAGTAGTCTAAGCCCTGAGAAGGGGACAAGGCTTGTTTAGAAGCTTGAGAAAAGGGCTGGATTTGAAGGACCCAGAGATCTCTGGTAAGCTGAGAAATGAGCCCAGGTATCTTGAGTTCCATTCCAGTAACTTAACCTCTAGGCTATCTTCTCCCTGGTGCCTCACTTCCCAGTCACCAGGCTGTGAACAACTTCTTGAAGAGTCCATCGAAATCTGTTCCCAGAAGAGGGGATCGCTCCAGAGCAAAGGGTGAGGCTGTTTCTCTACCAATGTCCAGATGGGTGGCCTATGCACAACTCTCACTTCCTGCCCAACTGACAACGAAAGCTCGGTTCCAAATGAGGATCCCTTTGGCCGGGGGTTGCATGCCACCAGCCCTGCTGACCAAACTGAAGCAACTATTAGAAGAATAAATTGTACATGCCCCAAGCCATGGCTATGTCCAGCAACACATTGAAGTCCTCTCAGATCAATGCCTGCTAACGGACTATGCTTGGTAACAGAGTGGTAATACTTTGCTCTTTCATAGCATCGCAAAGTGTGGTGCAGCCATTAGCTATCTAATCCTCACACACTCTCTCCGCAAGGTACACAATCTGAGGCTCAGGGAGACGTAGTGAGTTGTACATGGCTATTGGCAAGCAGTGGATTAGAATGCAGGAATCTGCATGCTCAGGCCTCAGTTTGAATCCCCAGTCACATTCCCTGCCCACACATCTCTTGCCCCTCGGACACTTGCTCAAGGCAGCTGAAGAAGCGTTGGGTCCTCAGATCACATCCTCAGTGCAGAGCTGGAGCACAGTGTGTCCTTAATTCTTTTTCTTTGCTGGGAGCTAGCTAAAAGTTCAGCTAGCACAAGGCCCTCCTTGTCAATCAACCTGCATCTGGGGATTGAGAACTGTCATTCAAACGTTTCTTCTCCCCACCAGCAAAGGTCAAAAGGCAGTAATACACACCTGCTGATAAAGCACCAGGTTCACAGTATCTAGACTCCCTGAAATCACAGGTTCAAATCCCTACAGGTTAAATTCAGCTCTTTATCCTTCTGAGTGGGGGGTTCGGAGGAGGGCACTCTTTCGGATGAGACCTTACAAGCTGTAGACAAACATGCCCGCCTGCTGTGGACAAACATTAAAATTCCTTTGACAATTTTTGGAATAAGGTTGGAAGAAATTTGGAATTGGAGGGATTGCACCAATATTTTTGGCCACTCGATTGTTGGAGCCAGTTGTACATCAGGCTACTGCCCTCTACCTCAGAGGCATCTGCATGTCAGCAGTGTTGTAGGTCCAGAGCTTGGGAAGAACATGGGATCCTTTGAGATTGGAGGCACGATATAATTATCATTAATAAGCAAGCAAATTCTTGGCTAAAAATAAATGAACAGGTAAGGAGCAATAACCAGAGTCTGTCTTCCTGTGAATGCCCTGGTAATGGGGCTAGGCACAGACCTTCTGCTCCAAAGCATTAGACTCACCCATTATGTTATCCATTATTTGGGTAGGAAGGCCTACACCCAGCATGCCCACATATATTAGAGTGGATAGAAGCCCCAATCCCTATGCAGTAGGGTCTGTCCGGAGCTTCTCATATAGGAAGAGCCGTATATATTTCAGCAGCGTTGTAAAAGGTAACTCAGATATTTGATGATGATTCATAAGTAATAATTTGTGTTTAGTGCTGACAGTGTGCTCACTGCTGAACAAGAAGCAAAGATAATGACAATGCCTGCCTCCAGATAAATCTATTTAAAATGTATCAGGCCAGGCTCATCAAAAGTATTAGGAGTGGATATTTCAGTTACAATACAATTTGCTTCCAGTTGGAACCAATGGCATTCTGATTGCGTTTCAATCTAAGCAGGAAATTGACTGCAGGCCAAAATCTTTGCCCCACTCATCTAGCCCAAGAAAACTGGCTGAACACTGGAATGCGGGGGGCGGGGGGGGGGGCAAGAGCCAGAGGAATCTTGCCCATCACCGTTACCTCTTTGCCATGCCTAGGAAACAGAGCTGCTGCTCCAAACAAAGAGGTGAAATAAGATACACTCCAACATAGGGTGGGGAAAGCACTGAAAGATTCACGTGGTCAGCTTTTCAGAAACAGTCAGACATACTCACTATGGGCCGGGGCCGAAGCCTGTTGCATGAGGTCAAGCAAACTGGAAATCACACTTGCATTCGTCTCTTGCAGCCAAACATGCATAGAGGGTACATAGGTGGGGGCCTGTCCCTTCCTTTGGCAGGGGATGGCTGAACCCACCTGGCTGCTGTTGGGTTACATGCACATGTCCCAGGGCTGAAGCTTCTAATTGGGCTAAAAAAATGCTAGTGTAAAATGCACCTGCAGAAAGAGGCCACCCTTCAGAAAATGTTCCCCATCGTATTTTACTTGCATAACTTAGGCACCTATTTTTCCAAACACAACCCTTAAGGTACTTCCAAATGTTCGGGCATTTTGTTAGGGTTTTGTATTCATTCTGGATATGGTCATTGGGTTGAGTGGTTTGTTTTTTAAAGCAGTGTTTGTGGGTGCCGTTCTGACTGGTTTTTCACATTGTACACAGCCCCTTAATTCCCCTAGTGAGTTCTGGACAGACAGAAGCAACACGAACCCTGAAGTAACCAGGAGGGGCTGTGGAAAGCATGAGTGAGACTGTTGCCGGCACAGGGGTCCGAGGACAGCAACAGTGGGGTTCGTTGCCCGGTGTGCTTTGCATCAATAAACATACCGGGGTGGAGAAACAATCAAAGTTTATTTGAGATCTCAAAGTGGTGCAAGGAGACAGGCAAGTCTCAAATCAAGCACACCAGCAAAAACAGTTTCTCTCTTCTTTATACATTTTACAAATAAGCCCCCCCTCTTTCCCCCTCTCTACCACCTCCCCTCTACTCCTGCTCCCCTCTCTACCGAAGGCATGTTTATACATTTAAGCAATTAAATCATTCTAGGGCTATAAATCTAGTTTGTTAGTAACTTCTCTCTAAACTGTTATTTGGTTCTGTTTACCCTTAGTTTATTACCCCTTCCCCAGCTAGAAACATGCAAACCTCATCATTATCGCTTGGTACCTGGTATGAGCAAGGTCGTAATTGCTAACTGGCTGTTTACACATTCCAATTCCTGTCCTTGGCTTTTGAGGCCGATTAGAGTTAAACATGGAAGGACAGAGTTTAAACATGGAAGAACTCTGGCTCAGGCAGGCCTAGTAACCCCAACAAGACCATGTGTTTTCAAAGGTTGCTAAACTTGGCAAATGGTCAAATCAGGAAACTGCTCCTTGCTGTAACCCCTCCAAGAAAGAATCCCCTCTGAAAGCTGAATTTGAGTTCTCTCTCTCTCTCTCTCTCTTTTCTTCCCAAATCAGATGCAGTGCCTGTGCTGACAGCAAAATCCTCTTTCATTTTGATTTAATCCCAAACTTTCCTAAACAACTCCAGAGAAAAGTGCAGCCTATCCGTCAGCAAACAGGAGAAACTCCTGCAGCTAAAGAGGGTGGTGTATTTGAAATGGGTATTGTTTATTTGGTTTGCCACTTTCTCAAAAAACTGGAAGCATTTCTCACCCAAAGCATAAGAGAGAGCTTTGTGCAAAGTGTTTTCTATGTACATATCCACATCAGAGAACCAATTGGAGGGCAATAAGAACCAACCTGCCTTTTCATCCAAAATATGAGCCCTGCCTAAATTCTTGCTGAAATCTGCTTTGTTTATTGTTGTATGTGCAGTCTCTGCACTTCTTGAAATGAAATACTGGAATGTGGCTGGAAAGGCTGTTCTTGCAGCCCTTAAGGAGCTACGCTGAGACTACTCTGAGAGCCTCGTCTCATGAGCTCTCCAACCCGATCTTTCTAAATCAAAGAGCTTTGTCTAGGTTTTAATAAGCTTCAAAAATGCACATCTGAAAGTTTGGATGATTGTCCAATCCAAGTACCTGTTTCATTCCCTAATAGAAATGTAGGGCCGGAAGGGAACTCGAGAAGTAATTAAGTTCAGCCCTCCTGCACTGTGATAGGACCAAGAAAATTCCTAGCAGGTGTTTGTCCAACCTCTTCTTAACAACCGCCAATGACAGGGATTCCACAACGTCCCTAGGAAGCCTAGTCCAGAGCTTAACTACCCTTAGAGTTAGAAAAAATTTCATAATATTTGACTTAAATCTTAAATCTAGGGTTACCATATGTCTGGATTTTCCCGGACATGTCTGGCTTTTTGGGCTTCAAATCCCCATCTGGGGGGAAATCCCAAAAAGCCAGACATGTCTGGGAAAATCGGGACATGCGGGGCCGGTGGTGCCGGGGCCGGGCCGGGGGCCGGTGGTGCCGGGGCCGGGCCGGGGGCCGGTGGTGCCGGGGCCGGGCCGGGCCGGCTGTGCTCGACCAGGGGCTGGCCCAGCCCCCGGCCCAGGGCCGGCCCCCCAGGGCCCAACCCGACCCAGGCTGGAGACGCTGGGGGGGCCAGACTGGGCCGCGCCTCCTCCCCCCACTCCTCCCTTACCTGCTTCAGGCTTCCCGCGAATCAAATGTTCGTGGGAAGCAGGGGAGGGGGTGGGGCTGGGGCGGGGCTGGGGCCCCGTGGAGTGTCCTCTTTTTGGACACTCAAAATATGGTAACCCTATTAAATCTCCCTTGCTGCAGATTAAACCCATGACTATGTGTCCTACCTTCAGTGGACATGGAGAACAATTGATCACTGTCCTCTTTATAACAACCCTTAACATATTTACAGACTGTGCTCCACAGGCTCCAAGGGCCACAATATGGTCCACAGTATTTTCAGCTGCACTTTAAGTATGGGCCCAGTTTTCAGCTAGCCTTTGGTTTTGCTCACCTACTTGCATGCATGACTGACTGCACCCACTAAAGGCAATCAAGAGATGCAATTGCAGCATACTCGAGTTCGCTGTGATCTCGTTAGATCAAAGCTAGCTTGTGTATGTCTACACATGTTGCAGCCACACCTCTTGATTGCAGTGTAGACATACGCTAAATATGAGCACTCAGCCATGTTTTACACATAATACCAGTCCCTGCCATTTGTGCAATGAGGGGTAGGGGAGAGGCTGGACAGAATCCTGAGGGGATTGGAAGAAGTGTAGTTCCTACTCTCTCCTGTCACTGGATGGAGACTAGGTGGCTAGGATGGAGTCAAGGAAGCACAATGATGCAATGGGCATGTCATTGTGCATTTCCTAGTAAACCCCATGAGGTATTTTGAAGGTGTAAGCCAGAATCCTTCTTTTGGACGCTTGCTGTTTCTTAGCTCATGGCCACACCCCCATAATATTCCTGATGTTCATACGGGAGAAATCTAGCTCTTGGCATATCCAAATGGCTGTTGCTCATGCCAAATGTGTGCACACTCACTTTTGCATGTGCAATCAGTGACACACTCTAAAATGGGCATGCAAAATCAGAGACGGGGGCTGAAGATATGGCCCCATACATGCTACACCCTTTATGCAACCACAACGTATTACAAATGCATGTGTTTTCCATGCAGGAACTGAAGCCAAGTTGAGAGATGCAGCCCACAAAATTCCTGAGGCCCTTCCCTCTCTGTCCCTTGCAGTCTAGACTTTTTTTTTTTAATATAGATTCCATTTTTTATTTCTGCATTTATTACACATGCAAATTACAGATGAAAGCAGCAACTACACAAACCATTACTCAGAGGAGCATCTTTCCAACTGCTGGACTTGGACTGAACAGCTTGTGGTTAATTTGCTATATAATCACTGCCTGCAACAGGAAGGCAAGTGTTTCAACTGTGCTAATATTATGAAAGGGGAAGTTAACCAGAGAGATAAATCCTGAAGAGCTGCAGCTGGGATGAAAGAGAGGCAAATAAGTGAAGTTGGAGCCAAGGCTACAGGCCTGCAAAAGTGGCCTTTTGGATTTTTAAAGGGATAAAAGATATCAGTTCAGGTTACAAAACGTTTTGAAGTTGCTTTTGGCCTGATTTCAGAGGTACTGAGCCCCTGCAGCTCCCACTGACTGGAGACTCAAGCACTACCCTGTGGTGCATGTAACCATGTAAGTGTTAGCATTAGGTTGCCGGTGTTCTGCACCATTTCTAGGAGGCTGCTGTGTGACCTTGGCCAAGTGACTCCTCTCTGCAATGCAGTTTCCCCATCTATCAGGTGGATATAATGATGCTCAGCTTTGTAAAGTGCTTTGGGATCTAGGGACAAAAAACACTCTTGAAAATTATTATTATCTGCTATGAATTTTAAAATTCTGCTCTCCCATCAATTCATGGAAGACTTACGTTGATAATGCCTGCTACGTCAGAGAAGATGGGGATTACCCGTGTGTATCTTCCACAAGCCAGTGGCAGAATAAACCCATGTAGGATGATGGATGAACTGGTCCGAATGAAACGAAAACCCCTCCTCCCCAGGAACTCTCCATTCCTAGAACCAAGTGCAGAGTAGTCCAAACTCTTTGGGTGGCTCTTAAATGTTTGCATCAGAGTTTCATTCTAGTTTCCAGCTAGGTCTGGAGCCAAAACCCCACATGAAAGTGCATGACACCTCACTAGGGAGTCTGCTCTCGCGAAGGCCCCTGCCCAGTAGTTCAAATATGAAGTTCAGATCACTCCGAGAGGTTCAGGTCTGAACTCCGCACCATTTGAGGTTTGGCCCCAGTGCATCTGCACAAGTAGAAATCTGTAGTCTAGACAGGCAAAACTGCTACAAGCAGCAGCTTGCACCAGGACAAATTAACCTTGCTTGAAACACTGGTACAAATCGTAGCTTATCTTGTCTGCACTAGGGGTTTGCCTTAGTGATGCAACACTTTGGCTGGCCGCTGATGTTTGTAAGTAGGGATAATCCACACTGTAGAAAATCTCTTATACCCATTTGATTTGCTAGAGGGACTCATCTTATCCAATGAAATTGGGCTTCTTCTGACCCCCATAGGCTTTATGTGACATTAGGGGTGATGCTTGGTCACCCCTTTTAACCTTGAAAATCTACCCCTTGGGGTTTAAGCAAAATGTTACAGATTAAAAATGACCTCCCAAGATACGAGCACCTCTCTCTTTGGGGGCCAAAGGAGTGGACTGGTCACAAAACATCCTCCTTGTCTCCTAGCTGATTGCTTTCAGGACCACAGCAGCCTGCGGGTCTGTCTGTCAGCAAAATGAATTCAGTGCCCACCAGTTAATAATTGAAGAGACAGAATGGGGATTCCTGGGTGTGTATTTAAAGAACAACAAGCATGAGATTCAGAGTGGGAGGAGAAGGGGGGGAGGAGGAGATCCTTGTGCTATTCATGAAGAAGACAGAAAAGAGACTGAAGAGATGCGGGGCAGGCTGGCTAGACAATAGGCAGATAGTGAAGTTAAAATGCTAGCCTTGTGGTTTCTATGTCCCAATCAATAGAACAGACAAGGGCACAAAACTCCAGATCAATCAAGTGGAGGTTCTCTCTTCTACTGTTGCATCCTGCTAACATCAAGGCTTAGGTACCACAAAGGCCTGGCATCCGGGGCACCCCCATCAGTGCATCTTACACCATGCAGCAGTGTCTCATGCCCAAGGGCTCTGCCATCCCAACTGCAGGTGTCTAATGTGCCCCCTTCAAGTGGTAACAGTGCAAAACCTCACCTGCGGCACAGGGTGAAGCAGCAATGGTGCCGTGTATCAATGAGTTATTCATCACTCATTAACGACAGAGTGCAAAGATGTTTAGTATTTCATGGAGGGCAGCTTCTGGCAGATCCAGAGACTCATTAGCCTGATGTTTAAGAAATGATGTGAGAAAGCAACAGCTAAAGAGATCAGGGTGTTACATCCTGTCCCTTCTCCTTATTCCTCCAGGCCCTGCTTTCAGTCTTGTCATCTTGCTGCCACTCCTAAAATATGCACTGCAAAATTATGAAGCCATCACATTTAAAACCTTAGGATTCGTGCCATCTGGTTGTGTCGTTGGAGCAATCCCAGAGTCTGAAAAAGTTGTCAAGCCCATTATTTTAATTGTGTGGTATCCCACATCATTAAGAGGTTGGAATGGAAGCTGCATGTGGAACTCTCCCCTGGCTGCCTCCCTATGATGTGTGTCACTAACATTTAGCCTTGATGCAAGCCGGTGCAACACGCTGAAATCAATGGAGTCCCACCCACATGCACTACGCTGTGTCATCTCTGTTAACATTTAGCTGATGAGAAACAAGAAAGAGTAATAAGATTATGCAGAGAGGATTTGGAAAGAATAAGATGAGAGGGAAGCGTTTAAACAGCATGCACTCTGCAATGGAGACAGGTGGCCACTCACTGATGGAACAGACATGCATTGTTAACTTCCACCAGGGAAAGCTTCCTAAACATGGCAACCGAGGGACTTCCTTCTGCAACAGTCAGCAAACTGCATTTCTTAACCACGGGTTAATCATTTAACATACAGCAGAGAGGAGGAGGAAGACATCAGTGCTAGAAACAGCTACAGCTTGAGACAAACTAAGAAAACAGAAGAGAGGGAAGATTTCCCAATGCAGGGCCTTCCAAGCTATCGAAGTGTCACTCAGACACACCAAGATACATTGGTTCATCTCCCGCACTGCTTCCATTTTTCTGTTATGCTGCAAGTAATATAATGATGCCAAAGGAGTCTCAATTTGTAATGAGAAACCTCATTATTCTAGGTTACCCTCCATGCATTGTGTCCCCTCTCTATTGTGGGGAAGCACGTAAGAAGCAACCTGTGGGAGGCTTTAGCTATTAGTACTCAGAGCACAACCCCCGAAGCTTAGACCATGCAAGCTTCAACTTCACTTTTCACGAGCACTCATGCTAGTAAAAGTCAATGGCACAAATGTTCACAGAACATGGCCAGGGAAGGGGTGTGCATGCTGCAGAAGCCAAAGAAGCAAATCTGTTCAGGGCTTCCCCCACCCATCCCCAAACTATCATCCCTTCACCCTGTAAGTACTTGAATTATTTCTATCTGCTCAACATCAGCAGACATCATCAAACTACAGATCCCTGCAGGGCTAGAGAGAACATATTGGGATTGGGAGGAGAATGAACCTGAAAGCTGCTCCACACAGGCAGAACAGTTTGCAGGATCAGAACCTAGGAAGAGTGCTAGTTACTAGGCAACTTCTTGTTACTGTGTTGGGAAACAATGAAGCTGACTACCCGCATAGTGCAGCCATTATTGGAAAGAGAGGCATTATGCAATTACCTTCAAATCCTCTGGAGGGAAACCCTAATAGGATACCCTGGGTGCAACTGGGTGCTGTACCTCTGAGAGGGCAGCCCAGGGGGAGGGGAAATAGAGGGGGATTTAGACTACCTTTATGCCTTCCTGATTCTGGGTGCACCTCCCACCGCAGCTTAGGTCTCCTAGTGGGAATACTTAATTTATAGCAACCCATCGCTGGTTGCCTAGGGGCAGCAGTGCTCCCTGGAATCTCCACAGCTCTATGCGTTACAACCCCACTCCCTCCCTGTCTGAAACATCCAGCCCCCAGCTTTCCACCTAGGCTGGTGCTTGTGAGGGGTTCTGTGTGAGGCTATATATGGCAGCTGAATGCATCTCCTGTGCTGTGGAAATTCTCCCCCAGCCAGCTCAGGGGCTTTTCCAGGCCCCTTATGCTACTATAGCAATGTCCAGGGGGCAGGAAGTGAGTTCCACAGATTAACTACGCAGTGTGTAACAACGTATTTGCTTGTATTGGTTTGGAATTTGCCCAGATCTCCAGAAGTAAAGCGCATTGACTAAATCTGCCACTGGACCTTGCAGGGAAAACAGCTTGATATTTTAAAAACATAATTTGCCGTGAACCCTGGCCTCTAGGATTTTGACTTGCTGAGAGAGACGGAGAAATGAGTTATAGTGCAGGACATTAGTCGCACATAATGCAGGCTCTTCGTAATATTGTGGGGTGTTAGTAATAGAAAATTCAATAGCACAGCTGTGAATTAATGAGATGGGGAAAGGCCTTAAAGCCTTTATTAACGGTTCAGATCATAAGAACAGTCATACTGGATCAGACCAATGCCCCAGCTGCATGGGACATGCTACTGGTCTCCTTTGCAGGCATTGAACTCAACCTGCTAAGGATCAAATTTCTTAAGCCCAGGCTCTACATATGTGCGTGCAGTTGTGCTCATGAAAGTTTTTTGCATGTACAATTTGCCCTGCCTTGTGTATGCAAACCTGGATTTATGCTCATAATACAAATTGCCCCTGCAAACACATGGCTGTAAATTTAAAAGCCATTTTTGGCAACCTGGCCCCGGGCTAAACACTTGAGAATAAAACAAGCACAATGATTTAAAAGAGAGAGTAACCAATAATGATACAATCAACTAGCAGGGAAAAGACCCTGCATTTATAACCTAATGTAATATTAAATAATATCCAGAGAATACAAGCAAACTCCAGAGTGATGAATTTGGCAGCTATTTTCTGGAGGCAATAAATCCAAGTACTTTCTCCTTCTCAGTGTCTGTGCTGACTCATTTGCAGAGGAAGAGATAGAGCCCATGAAGTGGGCACAGGGGAGTCCTTCCTTTGGGAAATACCTGTCAGTGCATTAGGTGCAATTCTGGTGGGTTCCGAAAGCTCTTCAAGACTAAAGGCACACTCCTTGGGTGCATCACAGTTGAACTCGGTATCATGCTACCTTCCTGCACACCATAAGCCAGGTGTCAGGGGAGACCAGTTTAGCCTCCAGTATAATTTGGTGTAGCCACAGGGCTGCTGGCCCAGCTCCCTATGACCCATGCTGCCAGCGAAACACTGGCCAGAGCATTGTGCACTCTGGCCCCTTCCACCTTTTGTATGCCTCCTCCCCACCCCAACATCCCCCCCCTCTTCTTCCCCCCGCACAGGGGCAATTCTCAGCAGCCCGTTTAAAGCAACTTCAGGCCCTCTTTGCACTGCTAGAGGGGACTCTTTGTAAGGCACAACTGAGCCCAATGTATCTGTGTGACTTGTCTCCAGAAGGGGCAGTATGCAAAGAGGAGGTGAACCCAGGAGAAGCAGGAAATCCCCTATTTCTGTGTTGGTGGCAGGCTGGCAATGGAGGCCAAGAGGTGTCTTCCTAGTTCCTCAGTTTTAGCCAGTTATCATTTCCCTCACAGAAAGATAATGAGAAGGGAGGAAGAAACGCCTGTGAACATAAAATTCAGCTGCCACTTACAATTTTGTGGCTTTGTTTTAAAATAAATGCAACTTTTCTAGCCTAGAGATATAATTGATCTTTTAATTTTGGTTGGAACATTCATTACTAGGAAGATAAAATCCACTGTCCATAGAAGTCTTTTTCTGTGAGTTTTAGTGCTAGTGAAAGGGACAGGATTAAGAGCCATGGAGAATGAAGTTTTCAATTTACCCATAGGCCGGGGACATTGTGGATAGCAGCATTGCAAACTTCCCTCAACCATCCTGCAAATGAGCCTCAGTCTGAGATTACATCTAAGCATGAGAGCTCCATGGTCCACACAGTCCTTGGCCAGTATACTGAAATAACCAACCAAGTTCCTTGACAGCATTCATTGTGGTGATGGTTTGTGTGATGCAGCACCTACCCACTCGGAAACTGACGGAGACCCATCAAACTCATTTCATTCAGGCCACCAAGCAGTAATGACTTGCAGTCACTGCCAACCTTGGGTGCATTTGAACCATGCAACCAAGAAGTCACAGGCTCTGTAACCCACCCACATGACCAGGATCCAGCCAGTCCTCCTCTAAAAAGAGCCATTTCTTCCCCATCTTTGCATAAGCACTTCAACACAGCGTGGGTGTTTGGGTTACCTTTGGTAAATGCCTCCTTGGTTAAAATCCATCTGGTGTAGTGGCTTCTTGTTCAGAGCTTCAATTACAAGCTTTCCCCATAAATCAGCCAAGTGATCAAATACACCTGCCACTGAGCCTGCTAACTGAACTGATTCTAACTAAGGTTAGGCAACAATCACACCGTTTAAAACAAAGATATAAACAAAGGAAAAAGCTACATCCTACATAGCAGCCAAGCAGAAGCTCTCCACCTGCACAGGAGCCTGGGGGCAGCGAGCCCCATTGTGTTGCTGCAAACATACACTCACATGACACACAAAGTGCTTGATATCAGTGGGTACACAAAAGGAACAGTGGCTTGGTCATGTCTCCAACTGACCGGGCCATGTTCCTTTGAGACCACACAGTAGCCTTCTGCTCAGGTCCTTCACAAATGCACAGGAATGGAAGTGGCCTTCTTCTCCGATGGTGCACTCATGCCGCACTAGGCTGGATTTAGCACCTGTCTAGCAGAAACTGCCAACCGCTGAGCTGTTATGCCCAGTTCTGTGCTATGCTTTTTTTGCCTGTCTTCACGAACAAGGTCAGCCCCCAGACTTCTGCACTGGGCAGCACAGCATGGGGAGGAGGTGACCAGCCCTCTGTGGAGAAAGAAGTGCTCCAGGACTATTTAGAAAAGCTGGAAGAGCACAAGTCCATGGGGCCGGATGCACTACATCCAAGGGTGCTAAAGGAGTTGGCCGATGTGTTTGCGAAGCCATTGGCCATGATCTTTGAAAACTCATGGCAATCCGGGGAGGTCTCGGATGACTGGAAAAAGGCTAATGTAGTGCCCATCTTTAAAAAAGGGAAGGAGGAGGATCCGGAGAACTACAGGCCAGGCAACCTCACCTCAGTCCCTGGAAAAATCATGGAGCAGGTCCTCAAGGAATCAATTCTAAAGCACTTAGAGCAGTAGTTCTCAAACTAGGGCCACCGCTTGTTCAGGGAAAGCCTTTGGCAGGCTGGGCCGGTTTGTTTACCTGCCTTGTCCGCAGGTTCGGCTGATCGCGGCTACCACTGGCCACGGTTTGCCGCTCCAGGCCAATGGGGGCTGCAGGAAGCGGCGCAGGCCAAGGGACGTGCTGGCCGCCCTTCCTGCAGCCCCCATTGGCCTGGAGTGGTGAACCACAGCCAATGGGAGCTGCAACTGGCCGAACCTGCGGCCAGTAAACAAACCGGCCTGCCAGGGGCTTTCCCTGAACAAGCCGTGGCCCTAGTTTGAGAACCACTGTCTTAGAGGAGAGGAAAGTGATCAGGAACAGTCAGCATGGATTCACCAAGTGCAAGTCATGCCTGACTAACCTAATTGCCTTCTATGACGCGATAACTGGCTCTGTGGATGAGGAGAAAGTAGTGGATGTGTTATTCCTTGACTTTTGCAAAGCTTTTGATACGGTCTCCACAGTATTCTTACCAGCAAGTTAAAGAAGTATGGGCTGGATAAATGGACTATAAGGTGGATAGAAAGCTGGCTAGATCGTCGGACTCAACGGGTAGTGATCAATGGTTCCATGTCTAGTTGGCAGCCGGTATCAAACGGAGTGCCCCAAGGGTCGGCCCTGGGGCTCGTTTTGTTCAATATCTTCATTAATGATCTGGAGGATGGCGTGGACTGCACCTTCAGCAAGTTTGCAGATTACACTAAACTGGGAGGAGTGGTAGATACACTGGAGGGTAGGGATAGCATACAGAGGGACCTAGACAAATTAGAGTATTGGGCCAAAAGAAATCTGATGAGATTCAACAAGGACAAGTGCAGAGTCCTGCACTTAGGATGGAAGAATCCCATGCACTGCTACAGACTAGGGACCAAATGGCTAGGCAGCAGTTCTGCAGAAAAAGACCTAGGGGCACAGTGGACAAGAAGCTGGATATGAGTTGACAGTGTGCCCTTGTTGCCAAGAAGGCTAATGGCATTTTGGGCTGTATAAGTAGGGGCACTGCCAGCAGATCGAGGGATGTGATCATTTCCCTCTATTCGACATTGGTGAGGCCTCATCTGGAGTACTGTCTCCAGTTTTTGGCCCCACACTACAAGAAGGATGTGGAAAAATTGGAAAGAGTCCAGCGGAGGGCAACAAAAATGATTAGGGGGCTGGAGCACATGACTTATGAGGAGACTCTGAGGGAACTGGGATTGTTTAGTCTGCAGAAGAGAAGAATGAGGGGGGATTTGATAGCTGCTTTCAACTACCTGAAAGGGGGTTCCAAAGAAGATGGTTCTAGACTGTTCTCAGTGGTACCAGATGACAGAACAAAGAGCAATGGTCTCAACTTGCAGTGGAGGAGGTTTAGGTTGGATATTAGGAAACACTATTTCACTAGGAGGGTGGTGAAGCACTGGAATGGGTTACCTAGGGAAGTGGTGGAATCTTCTTCCTTAGAAGTTTTTAAGGTCAGGCTTGACAAAGCCCTGGCTGGGATGATTTAGTTGTGGATTGGTCCTGCTTTGAGCAGGGAGTTGGACTAGATAACTCCTGAGGTCCCTTCCAACCCTGATATTCTATGATTCTATGAAGAAGGGGTTTGAGTGCCTAAAAATAAATAAGGAAATGAATCCAGCAATATCTGATGGCAACAGCCATGCCTAATTTTCACAGAGGGCAGGTAAAACTCACCTGGTATCAAGTTTCATAACAGACCTGAAGTATAGTTCAGGTTGTATGAAAGCCTGGAACAATTTCCAAATTAATCTGAGCCAGGTCATGGCTTGGGGTGTAGGGCATGTGAAAATGAGGTCTGCTCTTGAAACTAGGATTTAGCATGGCAGCCTGGGTTGAGTTAACCTCAGAAAAGGTTCTCAAGAACCCAAGCAAACTGAAACTGACACCAGTCACCATTGGCCAATTTCATGATCCTTGAGCACTAACACTGGAAGTGTATTCAACCTTATATAGCAAAAGTCTCAGTCCGAGCAGAATAGGAGATTAGTTCAGTATCCACAAACAAAGATAAAAACATGGTTATAAAAGCTGCGTGTTCTCCATTAAGGAAAACAGAGTTATGTAGAGTGAAAATTTCCTAAACAGGAATGGGCAACCCCCAATACTGGTAGCAGAGCAGCGCCCACGTTCTAATTAATCGGATCTGAATCAAGCATTGCAACTGATTTGTGGCCCAATTGTACTGCTAGTGCAGCCAGCAGAAGTTTTGCCATGCACTTAAGTAATGTGATGTTGGGGCCCAAATTCTGAGAGCTGCTTCAGTGGGTGTTGTGAGTGCACAGAACCTCACCGGATTCGGCCCTTCGCCAGTTCCATACCTTTGGGCAGGGATCACAGCTCGCTTTTATGTTTTCACAGCGTGAGACACACAGGCAGCGCCCACTAGATAAAGCAATGAGGGTAGGAATGACAATGACCGAGAGCGTAAACAAAATGTATTGAGAGAATAAAAGCACTTTAGTATTTGCAGGGCCCTTTTTTCATTTTCAAAGCATTTTATAACCATCAAATTAACCCCCCCCCCGCCCCTCTCCCCACCTGCCACGTACACATAGACTACCACGCACACACTACCCCCCCACCCCCCCGTGTCCTCTTTTTTGCTTGTGGAAATATGGTAACCCTAATTGAGGGCAAAAGGGCCGAATTCTGCCAGCCTTGCTCAGCATCTCTGGCACTGACTGCGCTGTAGCAGCTAGCAAGCTGCACCATGGTGGAAAGAACATACCACGGGGGAAGGGGATTACTTACTTTGAGACAGGGACCAAATCTTTGTTCTGTGTCCAGCACCTAGCATAACAGGGTCCTGGTCAATGACTTGGGCTCCTAGGTGCTACTGCAAAACAAATAATAATAAAGTGCTTGAGATCTGGCTATGGAAATGTCTGTGCGAAAAGGGTAACAAGGATGCCCAGGTTTCTCCTGAGCTGCTTGGACATTTGTGAGAGCCTCCCCTTAGATGGCCACCAGGGTTCTCTAATAATTCCTGGAAAAATGGTTAAGTGGCAGCAGCAGGAGGAGATGGAGCAGATGGTGCCACCTGCATCATCAGATGTTTTTATCACATATTATCTTTTTTTATCACACAAAGAACGCCTTGAAAGCGAAGCCGAGCAGAGCGTGGGAGCTCTTGTAGGTTGTGAAGGTGTGAAAATCACAGGTAGCTGTGCTGCTTCCCCTCCGTGCAGACGTTTGGCTCAGTTCTGAGTTCCAAAAGCTCACGTGCGTAGGAGAAGCACAGCACCCACATGCTTACAGCTGCAAAGTGTGCTTGAAAGGAAGGGGTTTCATTTCAATTGGGTTATCTGACCTGCCTGGTGCTGGGAACCAAGGCTGCACAAAGGGTTCACATCAAAACCTAAAGCCAGATTTAAAATGCCCTGGCTTAGATTTTCAGTGCAAACCCCCGACTCTGAGATTCACCCAAAACACCAGCCAAGGGCCATGCAAACCTTGGAGAAGACTTGGAATGGCCCCAAGCTAATTGAAGACCCTTCCCCATTTGCTGCCCTACAGATCACAAGGGACTGCCCCCATCCACCTCCCTTTACCTCATCTCCCACAAGCCACCTGAAGCCATCCTCACCCTCAATCTCTTCCCTCCTGCCCCTGGAAGGCCCTGCTCCCATCACATCTTCCTGATGACATGCATTCGCCTCATGCCCACCACTATAGTGGATGGATAGCAGACTTCTTCCCCATCCTTACAGCCTTCAGGGGGCCAGCAAGCAGGACCACACTATACCTTCAAGGAGCCAAGCTGTCCCCAACCGTTTCAGAAACATAAGAACAAGGAAGTGATCCTCCAGCCAACTGCTGCTCTACAGGCGTTGACCTAATTGTGGCTTCTGAAATACACCATAGACATCCCCAGGAAGTCACTCCAGAGATGCTGGAAGGGGTTACACACTACTAGGACCTCCAAAGGGATCCTGGTGCAGCGGGATGGGATCGAACTAGAAACATCAACCAAATTTCAGGGGTGCTATTCTAGGCAAACCGCAACTGCCCCTTTTGGTTTGCCATGCCATGGTATCCCATACTGGTGGGTTTTGCAGAGCCCTGTTCATAACCGGTTAGTTGACAAAGCACTTCATTTGCAACATGGCCAAAGCCTGTGTACCACCCCTAGACTACAGGAAGAGGTGTGAATTGGTGGTGCTTGCAGAATTCGAAATGTATTTCTGGGTGGATGCCTCTCCTAATGAATCACCCATTAGCCAGCTTCACACATGCAGCCTCCCCGGATGTCACCTTCAGTCTTGTTTTGCACACATTAGCCCTCTGCTCTTTTTACAGTCAAACAAGATCCTCTTCTGGTTGGGCGTGGTGCTGGACAAGCTGCCGACTCCTCATTCCATCCCTTCTCCCCTCCTTGTCTATCAGCCTTGTAGAAATATTAACCAGTAGCCTGTGAATGGATTTGCTGACTTGCTACATAAACGGAGGGCACAGCTGCCATGTTCGGAGGAGATCTGTTGGCCCACAAAACGCCTGTCCACTCCGTTAAAGTATGAGCATGTCTGGTTTTGATCTCAACAGGCCTGTTGCTGGCAGGGATTAGGGCGGGACGCACAGGTTTACATAGTAAATGTTAACAAGGACGTCTAAATGAAATGGAGGAGAGATAGCAAGGGTCAGGAAATTGCCAAGGAAGGTGCTGCTGGAGAAAGAGCTACCTATTGCGACTGTACTGCACCCTGGAGTTGTACTGCACTGACTGGAAATTCAGACCTCAGCCCTGGATAAATATGCCTGTCATGCACTGGAAGATGGGTACCTTGGTCCTTTTTGCATCCCTTCCCCTCCAACCCAATCCATCAGCTAGTATCCACTCTGCTTTAATCTTCACTCACAGCTAGGTTGTGCCTTTTGGTGGAGCTCTATGCAAGGCGGTTGTGCGTAGGCAGCACTGCCCTAGGAGCGGCTGTAGGAGGTGTTAAACCAGTAGTAAATAACTACCCATCTCTGGACTGACCAGGGCTGGCGCAACCCATTAGGCAACCTAGGCGGTCGCCTAGGGCACTACAATTTGGGGGGCAGCGACCGCGGCGGTATTTCGGGGCGGGACCTTCCGCCGCCTAGGGTGGCAGAAAAGCTGGCGGCGCTCCTGGGACAGACTTGGCTACCTTCAAGTGCGGGGTCTGCTTGCTCTGAGAAGGGAGTAAATGAGCAAATAGCCCCACTTCCTCCCACGTACCTGGACCCATGTTCTGGATAGCCCACGTAGGAGTTACTAGGGGCTTTAAAAATGAGAATCTAACCCATAACAATTAGGAGCCAGAGCTCCACAACTATGTGCAATGGGCTGTGGCTGCAACTCTAAGAGCTGATCCTAGAAGACTGACTGTGCTGCTCAACAGTTCAGCCAAACCCTTGAGCCGTAAAATGACATGGATTAAAACCCCTCCTGGATACAGTGTTGCCAACTCCTGCGCCCTTATTGTGCGAGTCGCACCATTTGGTGTTTTTTCTTACAGCCCCAGCTCCTGCAGACACAGGAGTATGTGAGACTCAACTTTCCTTTTAAACCAGAGGTATGTTTCTAGCCCTCAGGGTGGCAGAGAAAAGCTTGAAAACAGGATACAAGGGCACTCTAAAGGCCCAGGCTAGGTTTACACTTAAAAATTAGATCGCCCTAGCTACATGGCTCAGGGCTGTGAACAATTTCTCACCCTGAGTGCCAGAGATAGGTCGACCTAACTCCCACTGCAGACACTGCTAGGTTGACAGAAGAATCCTTCTGTTGACCTACCTACCACCTCTCAGAAAGATGGATTACCTACATCGACGGAAAAGCGCATTCCATCGTTGCAGGAAGTGTCTACACTATGGTGCTACCACAGCACGGCTGCAGCCCCGTAGCTGTGCTGTAGCGTATGCATGCCCCCAGAAGGCAAAGAGCGAGAACACAACAGGGTTTGTTAATCTCATGATTTTTCAGTCAGTCTCATTGTTTTGGGGGGGTGGCCGGCTCGTGATTTTTGAATGGCTGGGCTTGGCAATACTGCAGTGGTCAGTCACAGAGACTGAAATCCCCTTGGCTTGTCTGAGCCTCCCACCACTACAGAGCATTTTGTCAAAATCCACCAGTCAGAAATAAAATTGGTTTCAAAGGAATGATAAAGCCACAAGAGAAGTGAATGTAGGGTGATCTTGTTCTTAGTAACTGCGAGATGGGGGGGGGGGTGACAAAGAAGCGTGACTGGAGAAAGAGCCAGTCTTATTAATTATTAGTAGTAGTATTTATTTATTTGTGCTGCGGTGGCACCTTGCTGCCCTAGTCACAGACCGTGACCCTATTGTGCTAGGTGTTGTACAGACACAGTCCCAAAAGATGGTCCCTAAAGCAGCAAATTTCACATACGGATTTCCTGGAAATGCACAGCCTGATCATTTACCTCCAAAGAAACTTAGACAGTTGGAAACATTACTATACTGTAGAATGTTTGAACAATAGTGAGAGATGCATGCATTCATCACTGTGCATTGCAGTGGTGACGTGTATGTGTGTACATGTGCATGTATCTATCTGTGGATGTATGTGAATATAATATTAAAGATATATCTATATAAATACACATAAAATATATATATACTGTATTAAAGGGAGAGAAGGAGAGTGTGTAAATCAGCACTGATACATGTAGGGGACACAATTTTGGAGGGGGCGTGGGGAAGGGAAATAGTGGTACTCTCCCAAGCTTTGCCCAGAAAACTTAAATTCCACTTGAAACACCAAACCAAGCCACACTTAATAAATTGTGATACTCTTCATATACAATGAGGGCCCTACCAATTCATGGCCATGAAAAACATGTCACAAACCGTGAAATCTAGTCTCCCCCTGTGAAATCTGGTCTTTTGTGTGCTTTTACTCTATATTATACAGATTTCACAAGAGAGACCAGTGTTTCTCAAATGGGGGTCCTGACCAAAAAGGGAGTTGTGGGGGGGGTCACAAGGTTATTTTAGAGGTGTTGCGGTATTGCCATCCTTATGTCTACGCTGACTTCAGAGCTGGGGGGCCAGAGAGCGGCGGCTGTTGGCCGGGCGCCCAGCTCTGAAGGCAGTGCCCTGCGAACAGCAGCACAGAAGTAAGGGTGACAATACCACACCATGCCACCCTTACTTGTGTGCTGCTGCTGGCGGCTCCTGCCCAGCAGCCGGTGCCCTCCGGCTGCCCAGCTCTGAAGGCAGCACTACCCCTACAATAACCTTGTAAACCCCCCCCTCCCCCCGCCCACACACACACACACACACACAACTCCTTTTTGGGTCAGGACCCCTACAATTACAACACCATGAAATTTCAGATTAAAAGAACTGAAATCATAAAATTTACAATTTTAAAATCCTACGACCGTGAATTTGACCAAAATGGACCGTGAATTTGGTAGGGCCCTATATATAATCATCCTTTTTCTTTCTTGCATGTTTTGATCAGCAGTGAAGTAGTTAACATTTTCATGTCAATCATTATGCTTCAGAGTTAATGGCTTATTATGATAAACAGGACAGTTCACAATGCTCTGAGCTATTGTTTCAGATAGTCTGAAGACTCAGGCACTGCAATATGAAAGTTACTCTTAATGGCTAGAGAATTTTGCTTTTACACAAATGAAAGCTTAGATTTGGGGGTATATGATGCAAGTACAGGCAGGCCTGGATTAACATGTTGGGAATATCTCATGAAATCAGCTATAGCAAGACAAAAGAATAAGGTACTGATCTCGCGGGGGGTGTGGGGGGAGTGAGGTTTGTGTCTCTAAGTGCCCAACGCCAATAAAATGCACAGAGTCATTTTCTGGGATTTGGCTCTATTATTATTTGTGTTATGTCAGCATCTAGAGGCTTGTAAATGTCTAGATTGCAAGCTAGTCAGGGCAGGGACTGCCTCTTATTCTGTGTTTATACAGTGCCTAGCACAATGGGAGTCTGCCTCTACTGGGAATAATCAGTTCAAACTTTCACTCTGTCCAGAATCAGGTATGATTCTCCACTAGAGCTCATAGGTGCTGGAACTAGGGGTGCTGCCGCACCACCAGTTTGAAGTGGATTCCATTACACCTCTACCTCGATATAACGCTGTCCTTGGGAGCCAAAAAATCTTACCCCTTTATAGGTGAAACCGCGTTATATCGAACTTGCTTTGATCCGCCGGAGTTCGCAGCCCTGCCCCCCCGGAGCACTGCTTTACTGTGTTATATCAGGTCGCGTTATATCGGGGTAGAGGTGTCTATACAGGGTTTATCATTTGTTTCAATGGCTTTCAGCACCTCCACTATAAACATTGTTCCAGCACCCCTGCTGGAGCTTACTGCCTCCCAATTTGTGGGCCCAACTTTGATCCTGGCAGCATCTCTCCAAGGTGAATGGATTCCATTCCAGGCAGGTCTCTGTGCTTGTGGTTCTATATTAGTGTTTATAGGAAGTCAATGAGATGGAACTCAACAGAAAAAAGGAAGACTGAAGAGTCATTTGAAGACAAATGGGGAAACCCAGAACTCGATAACTTTACAGAATCCTAGCTTTCAGCGCAGCACACTTCTGGGTAGCAGAAATAAAGGAAAGGAGAACAGGTCCATATGTTTCAATAGACTATTCACCTTTGCCTGACGAGAGGGGGGATGTGTTATTTATGTTTACAAAAAGTTATCTGTCCTCAGTTCGATACAAAGCCACGCAGCACTGTGAATCAGTAAGACTGGGTGTCGCTAGGACCAAGGACTCTCAAGCCTCCAGCAATGAAGAGAAAGTAGCAAATCATGAGTGTGTTTTGCGAGTGTTGTCTTGTGTGGGTAAGAGCCACGTCTGCCCTTGAAGAGTTTAGTATAGTACGTAGTGGGTCAGTCTGGGGTGGTTCCTTTTAACTCACAAGATAAAGCTGCAGCTTCTGGAGCACAAGTGTCAAGGAACTGGATAGCCTTCAGTCTCATCTCACATGCTGCCTGTGTCCCACACAGAGCTAATAGTCCAGCTAAAGCCTGGTGGTTCAACTAAGTTTAGAACATGGTTTTGCGGAGGTGGCTGTGGGGGGGTTAACCCGTTGTGAGGCCATTCTCTGAAGAACAACACAATTGAGTTGTGAATGAAACTGCAGTGTGGCCACAATATGATCATGTTTGTGCAACTGCACCTAACTGTGCTCAGTGCATTCTGGGAAAATCTGGGCAACTGTCCTGTACTGCTGCAGCAGGGGGCAGCATACCCACAAACTATATCCACAAAGCAGGAAGTGGAATAATGCACTTTGGGATGTTGTACCACACAGAGAACTGAATGTCATCTGTCAGCCTAGGCCAGTGGCAAGGGCAAAGCATTGTTAGCTGTCACAGTTATAAACCAAAATATTAACTATATTGTGTGTGGACACAGTATATGTTTAAAGCCAGGCATGTCACCAACTACTTATAAACATAGTTAAGAGCTGTATTTTAGGCAGTGACTATATAGCCACCTTGCAGCTGTGCAAAACTCAGAGGCTTCATTTCTCAGGAACAAGCATTTCAGTCTTGCATCATATGGATTCACACCCGAGAGCCCGGCTTTGAATTTTAGGTTCAAGAGAAAGGAAAAAGAAAGTCTTATAACAAAAGCACAGTGAAAACCATCAAGTCTGGCGTGCTTTGGGACTAAACCATCTTAATCACCAGGCTCTGTATAGTTTAATAAATTAAAGGAACGATCATTAGCAACGATTTCTGAGCCTGTTTTCTTCCTACATTTAAATTAATAATGTCAAAAAATAGCTAGTCTCTAGTCAAACTCTGGGAAACATATCAGAGATGATAATAAAAAGCCTAGATCTTCATTAATTGATTAATGTAATTAAAGAAAGATGCCACATTAGCATCAGTTTACATGGCTAATTAACTAAACTCATTAATTCATACTCACTTCCACAAATGTAGTCTTACTATACCCCAAAGTTCAACTGTGATAGCCCCACACACAACCAACTTTTGCTAACCAGAATTTTATGTATTAAACAAAGAATTTTGTGCATTTTAAATACATTAGCACCCTTAACTATACACTAACAATGTATGTAACCCTAATATTTAACTACAGTACTTACCTAACATGAGCATCAGCAAGTTGGGAATTCATAATTAATGTAGTTCAAATACCCTTAACTTTGCCCTTTTTGCAATGTTTTTGGGGGGAAATAATGGAGGCAATTTTTTATTTTGTTGTTTTAACCAATCATGTAATGAATCCATCCTCCAGATCCTTTCATTTTCCACTGCCATAGCTGTGTATGGCTCTGTTTAGGTAGATCTTTAAATCAAAGTTTGGTATTTTGGGTCTCCAGCCAAACTAGTCAGAATCAGTTCAACAAAAGATTAAACTGCAATCTGCTGTCAGCTCATTGCCTTATGGGAGTTGTAGTTCAAAACCCTATGCTGTTCTATGGGCCAGGCACCCCGGAGGGCTACATCTCCCATATGACAATGCACTGCTTTTACTTTGACCAAGCTGGATGGTGCATCATGGAAGTCATATTACTATATGCATTATAGGAGATGAAGTCAAGCCAGGGAGCCTGGCCTATAGGGCAGAATCTGGGCATCAGCCTCCCAAACTACAACTACCATAAGGCAATGCTCCACAACGGGAAAATGCAGTTTATGCTGCAATGACTGAAAGGGAAGCCTTTCAAGTCAGTTCAATAAACCAAAATGAAACATTTCAATTTGGGGAAAGTCAAAATGTTTCATTTAAATCAAACATGTCAAATGTTTCAGAATTTCCAAATCAGTTTTTGTTTTTTTTTTAATTTCCATCCTGTGAAAAATTTTGAAATTTCCAATATTTGTCCTGATTGGGAATAAAAACAAATGTCCACATGGTGGAATTTCCCTCCTCTCAATACTTATGGAGATTCCTTCCCACCGCCCTCCATCGCTCACTTACTCTGGCTGGCCTGTTTGGGGGAGGATGGGGAGAGTGGGAAAGAGCAAAGTCAAGGCTCATTCCCCTGTACTCAGGTAGGAAGAGGAGCAGCCCACACTGTTGATTGTTCTCCTCCCCATGCGGTCACGTGCAATACAGGCAGCCTGTCCGGCAGAGTAACAGACCACCTCATGCTACCTCCTTCACCTCTCTGTATAGGCATGTACCGGTAGCTTCAGTTAGACCCACTATTTGTGCTAGTGGAACAGGCTACATAATTCGTTTATTTTAAAGGGAGCCATATGCAAACTCATAAACGGGATGCATTCTAAGCACCGTGTCCTGCACAGAACGAGTTAACAATCTATTCTTTTTATGCAATTAGTCTCATTTTAGAACGCTTCCTTCTCCGAGTCACCTTGCTATGTGCAGCGCTGATAACAATGGAGATGTGGAGCTCGATCAGGTCAGTTCCTCAATAGGTGTAAATCAGTGTAGCTCAACTGAAAGCAACCAGGACAGTTACCTGCACTGTTGAGAAGGCAAAGAACTGGACCGATTTATACCAGCTCAGGATCTGGCAGGTTCTATGACTAGGGCATTGTTCAGATTTGGTGGGGAGGGTGGATTTCCATACAGAAGATTTGTTCTTATCCCTGACTCCTACTGATATTTTAAAGAGCAAATGTTTTATCCTTGGAATGCACCAGGTCAGGAATCTCCCCGGGGGGGACACTTCCGTACCCATTTCCAAGAGCTTCCCCTGTAAATTACTCTTTAGGGCTGGCTGCAGTCTTCCATCAGAGGAATCTCTGCTCCAGGAAAATATCTACAGAGAACACAGAAGAGGAAATGTGGGGTGCACTGCTCCCTGCTGCAGCCCGCCCTTCGTCCCCAAGCTCTATCCCTGGAGCAGTGCATCTCCCAGTTCTCTTTTCAGTCACTCTGATGTGAGACTTAAGGGCACAGCATAAGAGAAACAACAGAACAGAACCGGGCTCACACTGTGTTGATACATTGGGCTCTTGGTTTGTTTAACGTAGTGGCTAAAGCCAGAAATCAAACCTTCACGTTTGCTCACCTCCCCAGCTGCCGTTAAATGAAATCTGCCTCCTGCCACAAGCGGGGGCAGGTTTTGGAGGACAAAGGGCCGCCTTGGGCCATGTAATTTGAAACCAAAGCTTGAGGGCATTCAGATCTGGTGCTCCGATTTCGATCAGTGTTATATCGATGGGCCAGAGCCATGACTTTTATTTTCAGATCCAGATCCAGATCCGAAGTACAAAGGTGTTCTAGTTTGTGTCCATCTTTAGTGCTAAGTCCCGGGCGGGGGAGTAATTACTTCTACGCTAACTGATGCAAAACCCCTTGTATTGAGACTTTCAATAGACAATTTTTGGCTACATTAGCTTTTGCTGACACTAGGGACTATTCTTGGAAGCTTTAAAAACATCCAAGGGAGACACCCGTCACTTATATTCATATGGAGTGTTTTCATTTTTATTTATTGAAGGCATTAAAAAAAAACTGGCTTCTGCTGAGCTTCAACTAGATTTCATTAAAAAAAATAGGGACTCTGCCAGTAAATATATTGGCCAGTTGGCAACCCTGGATTTTTGTTAGGAATGATCCACAATGGAAAATATACACTTAGTCCATATACAGTAATAGAGTCCACTGGTTCTGCTGCTAATGCTTTCATTTTCTGTGCCAGCATATGCAAGTCATTAACTATTCCTTTACACGTTGCTTCTGAAGAAGGTCCTGTGCTCCAAGATATATATTATGTTTTCAATTATAATATCTATACAAGGACTCTGCAGTTCTCACAACTACATACCATGCACCCAGATACTATGGTGATGGGTGCATTAGAGAAATATAATAATAAATTAATCTCCAAGGATTCCAGTGTGTCTTACAAGCTGCTGTGAAAACCAGGGACTGGATAAACCACTCAATTACTGGTTGTACCCTGGAGTAAGTGAAGGGAAAATTAGGCCCCCTCTGTATAAGGAGTAGTCCAGCCTGGAGTCTAAATTAGCTGTTACCACTCAAGAAAGAGATCTTGGAGTCATCATGGATAGTCCTCTGAAAACATCTGCTCAATGTTCAGCAGCAGTCAAAAAAGCTAGCTGGTAGTTACAAACCATTAAGAAAGGGATAGATAATAAGACAGAAAATATCATACCACCACTATATAAATCCATGGTATGCCCACACCATGAATACTGCATGCAGTTCTGGTCACCCCATCTCAAAAAAGATATATTAGAATTGGGAAAGGTACAAAGAAGGGCACCAAAAATGATTAGGGGTGTGGAACAGCTTCCATATGAGGAGAGATTAAAAAGAGAGAGACTGTTCGGCTTGGAAAAGAGACGACTGAGGGGAGATATGGTAGAGGTCTTTAAAATCATGAATGTTGTGGAGAAAAATGAATAAGGAAATATTATTTACCCCTTCACACAAACCAGGGGTCACCCAATGAAATTAATAGGCAGCAGGTTTAAAACAAACATAAGGAAGTACTTCTTCACACAACACACAGTCAACCTGTGGAACTCATTGCCAAGGGATGTTGTGAAGGCCAAAAGTATAACTGGGTTCAGAAAAGAATTAAATAAAATCATGGAAGATAGGTCCATCGATGGCTATTAGCCAAGATGGTCAGGGGTGCAACCCCATGCTTTGGGTGCCCCTAAACATCTAACTGCCAGATGTTGGTACTGGATGACAGGAGATTGGTCAATAATTGCCCTGCTCTGTTCATTCCCTTTGAAACATCTTGCATTGGCTACTGTCAGAAGACAGGATACTGGGCTAGATGAACCTTTGGTCTAACCCAGGCTGGCTGTTCTTATGTTCTTAACCACTGCTCAAATGAAGCACAGCTACACAGCAGTTTCAGACATGACATGAAGAAGACTATACCCAATTGTTGTTGGAAGGAAGTTGTACTGCGTCGTGCACTGGACTGGGACTCAGACGACTTGGGTTCAACTCATAGTTCAGCCACCAGCTTCCACTTATCAGAGGGGTAGCCGTGTTAGTCTGAATCTGTAAAAAGCAACAGAGGGTCCTGTGGCACCTTTAAGACTAACAGAAGTATTGGGAGCATAAGCTTTCGTGGGTAAGAACCTCACTTCTTCAGATGCAAGTGAAGAAGTGAGGTTCTTACCCACAAAAGCTTATGCTTCCAATACTTCTGTTAGTCTTAAAGGTGCCACAGGACCCTCTGTTGCTTTTTACAGCATCCACTTAATTTATCATTGAAATCAATGGGACTAATCATGGAGTAAAATACTACTCAGTGTGAGTAACAGTATCTCAATTTGTCCAGGATCCTGGGGTAAGCACCTGTACTATTGAGAAAAGCCCATGGTATCTTCATGCCTACAACTGGCTAGAATTTGGGCCTTTATGCCTTATCTGAAAAACAGTCACCACCATCTCCATCACTTAACACGCTTAACTCTATGCTGAAGCACTAGTCCATTACTAGCTCAGAGGAAGGAGAGCCACCTATTGAATTAGCAGCACATATGTAAGCTGGTTCTTTGGTCCCTTATTAATATAAACCGTGATTCAGGAAAGCACATGGAATTTACACATGTGGTTAAGCACCCCACTGGATAAGGATAAGGCCTGAATCAGGGCCTTCAAGCTAATTGCTGTAGGCACCAAAAATAAGTTGGGTTCTGTAGTAGTTTTCTGTTTAAGTTGTTGAAAAATCAATAGTGATTTGAGTGTACATGATTCATCCCCTTTGCTAATCACAGGGCACATGGCCTCCTCATGGCCCCCTGGTGAAAATGACATCCATGGTCCCCTCAGTATCATCAAAGTCAGGAGTCAATGCTGCTTGCGTAGTTGCACTCTGATTAGCTCTGGAATGCCTGTAACCTCATGGTAGTAAACCAGTGGCATATATATAGTTGAACAATTATATGTATTGTGACTAAATTTCCCCTGAAGATCGCATTCAAGATGTGAGAGTGAAAGGATCATAAAATGAATTAATAGCTGATTCACTGTATAATTTCCTAGTTCAATATACTTTAGTGTACCGGCTAAATGAGCCATACACAGCATTCAGCTCGGCCAGTTAACAGCTTTATCATTGAGATCTCAGGCTTAGAAATAAAAGCAATTCTTCTGAAGTAATTGCGTCTAATTAAAAGAAACATTTAAAAAGTGTAACCAAAAGGAATTCATTTCCAATGGAAAATTAATGCTGAAAAATAGCCCTGAGCTCTCTTGTCTCTGCTAATAGCTAAGCATTCTCCGAATAATTAAACTGTTTCGCAATGTTGATACCTTCCTGTTTTAGAAATGATAGCCATCCCGGAACGCATTAGCAAATCATCAGTGGGATTCTAGCTGGTAATAGGTGCACAATCTTCAGGCCAGCCAGTGGGACAGGGCGGGATGGCTGAATAGATGTGAGAGAGGGTGATTCAATGTGTACAGAGTTTTGTCCTGTGCTGGATGTTTGGGACTTGTTTAAAGAAACAGTGTCACCCGATAAAAGGAGCTAAACTCAATGCAGTGATTTCTTTAGGCTGCGTCAGATGCTGTGGCATAAGTAAATTGGTGTTATACGATCTAATTAAATCAACACATCTGTGTAACACCTTGCAGTTTCCTGAGTGCTTCTGACTAGTGTGCTAGAGAACAGCTTTGCCTCACATGGCATCTATGACAAACTCAAGGTACACTGTCTTCTCACTGCAGCATGTCATCTCGCTCAGTGCCTATACGTGACCCGGATTGGAATTCAGAGGGGTTGGCACTAGAGGTGCTGTGGGTATGGCAGCACCCCCTGGCTTGAAATGGTTTCCATCCTATTCAGGGTTTACAGTTTGGTTCAATGACTCTCAGCATCCCCACGATACAAATTGTTCCAGCCCTCCTGTTGGAATTGTGCACCATCAACTCTTTTCAGAATGTTTAAATACCATCGTGATCGAGGATCTACAAATGCGAGATTATTGTAACACTAGATTTTCTCTTCAAATTTTAACTTTCCCTTATCTCACCTCTGTAGCAAGACAGAAACAATGCATGCACACAGACAGATTCTGCTAGAATTCCTGGATGTGTGTGCACCTGTGAGAGACTATCTATATATTACAGCTGAGACATGTTTGTATCCAGATCTGGTTTAAGCTAGGCCATGCCATTCAGTTTTGAGGCTGCATTAGAGCTGGCATTTGGGTGTAATGACAGAGAAATCTCAAAGGCTGTTCTTTCTCTCAGTCCTTTTTATTAAGAGCTTCACTGATAGCAGAGCACTCAGCGCTGTAAAAAAGCAAGTCTTGCAGTTAAGGCTCTGGACTGGGATTGAAAGATCTGGATTTGACTTCAGGCTTTGCCAGACTTATTGTGTGACTTTGGGCATACCTCTTAATTTTTCTGTGCCTCAGTTTCCGCTCTGTAAAATATGGGTAATACTTCCTTTCTCAAACCCACTGTCTGTCTCATCTATTTTGATTGTGAGCTCTTTGGGGCAGGGACTGTCTCTTACAGTGTGTGTACAGCTCCTAGCACTTCTGTAATAATAATAGATTTGGCCCCAAATGGGGGAGAATGCACAGGGTCACGTTCTGATGAGATTACCACCTCCGTGAGCCAAAATCTAGACCCCCGTTCTCCTGCTCCAAGCAATGTGTTAACCAGTGCACCATGCTTCTTCCCATCCCTCTTTAGGGCCCAGCTATACTCTCATTGATAAGAATGGCAAAACCCTTATTTCATTCTGCGGGAAGAGGACCTTAATTTGGTATATGAAATTTGCTTCTGGGCAGAGAAATTGTTTGGCCAAATTTCAGCCATGATCTTGAAGAGATTACTTGAACTACTCCTAAAACAGAGGGAGCTACTGTAAACAATTAGCTCACTTTAACTGTGTAAAGACCCCATTCTGAGACGTTATCATCTTTGTGTATATACAGTATATAAGCTAATTGTAAACTAGAAAGAAATGATTACAGAACACAGGGCTGGCTCTGGCTTTTTTGCCACCCCAGGCAAAAAAGCCTCCGGCCGCCCCCCCCAGCGCGGCAGGGGAGGGCGGCCGGAGCCCCGGGGGGAGGGCAGTGAGCCCCGGCCGGGGCTCCACTCTCCCCGGCGGCCAGAGCGCCGGGGGGAGGGCGGCGAGTCCCGGTCGGGGCTCCGCTCTCCCCGGCGGCCAGAGCGCCGGGGGGAGGGCGGCGAGTCCCGGTCGGGGCTCCACTCTCCCCGGCGGCCAGAGCGCTGTGGGGAGGGCGGCGAGCCCACCCGGGGCTCCGCTCTCCCTGGCGGCCGGAGCCGGAGCACCCCGCCGCCCCCCTCCAGGTGCCGCCCCAAGCACAAGCTTGGTGGGCTGGTGCCTGGAGCCGGCCCTGACAGAACAAGCTCTCCTGATGGCAAAGGGATAGCCAGTATACTGCTGTCTAGTCATGCTATCCAAACCCCCAAAAGCCAAGGCTATTGTAGTCATAAGAATGACCATATTGAGTCAGCCCAATGACCCATCTAGTCTTCCAACAGTAGCCAGTGCCAGATGCTTCAGAGGGAATGAACAGAACAGGGCAATTATCAAGTAATCCAGCCTTTGTCATCCAGACCCATCTTCTGGCAGTCAGAGGGTTAGAGGCCCCGAGAGCATGGGCTTGCATCCCTGACCATGTTGGCTAATAGTCTTACTCATAGTTTTCCTATGTTGCATTTTCTGTACTTTAAAAAGGGTGCAATGTTTTACCAGAAAAAAAAACATGGTTTTAATTTAAAATGTCATATATAAGACGTCCTTTGAAGCTTGAACTTATGCCATGCTTCTGTGGTATGCTGGGCACACTTGGCAGGGTTGAAGACAGAATCCTTTCCTCACCCCTTTCTCTACCCATTCACCACCCCCAACCACATTTTTGCCTAGGAGGGGACATAAGACTCTGGAGACTTAGTGAATGTTGTAGATAAATGTTGCTTGACCTCCCTGGAAATAATGGAAATAAAGGTATTTGAGCAAAATAGAACTAGCATGTGAAGCAGGCAGCCCAGATGAATGTTAGGGTTACCATTCGTCCGGATTTACCCGGACATGTCCTCCTTTTTGTGCTAAAAATAGCATCGGGGGGAATTTGTAAAGCACTCACAATGTCCGGGATTTCCCCCTCCCCCGGCACAGCAGAGTGAGCGGCTGGGAGGGCTGCAGGAAAGTCCCGGGCTGGACTCCGGAGCAGCTGGAGAGGAGCTCCGCCCTGCATTCTGAGCAAGTGTCTCAGCACAAAGTGCAGCCCTCCCCTTTTGCAACTGGGAGCGGTTTCTGCCATGCAGCGTAGCAAAACGGGAGCGAGAGCACTTTGTGCTGATACAAGGGCAGCTCTCCCCTGCAACCCGGTCCGGACCTCGGACCGGGTTTTGTTGTGCAGGGCCAGGGACCGGGTTTTGTTGTGCTGGGGAGCTCAGCCACGTGTCCGGCTCGCATAGAGCCCAACACCCTGTTCTGAGCAGCAGGGTAAGGGGGGCAGGAGAAGGGGCAGGGAGGTTCTGGAGGGGGCAGTCAAGAAACGGGGGGGGGCTTTTGGGGGGGAGTGGAGAAAGTTTTGGGCAGTCAGGGTACAGGTAGGGGGTAGGGTCCTGGTGGGCAGTTGGGGGGGGGGGGTCTTAGGAGGGGGCAGTTAGGGGACAAGGAACAGGGAGTCTTAGGTAGGGGGTGGGGTTCTGGAGGGCAGTTAGGAGCAGGGGTCCCAGGAGGGGGCAGTCAGGGGACAAGGAGCGGGGGGGGTAGGGGGCTGGGAGTTCTGGGGGGAGCTGTCAGGGGGCAGGAGTGGGGAGAGGGATCGGAGCAGTCAGGGGACAGGGAGCAGAGGGGTTTAGATGGGTTGGGAGTTCTGGGGGGGGCTGTCAGGGGGCAGGAGTGTGGAGAGGGATCGGAGCAGTCAGGGGACAGGGAGCAGAGGGGTTTAGATGGGTTGGGAGTTCTGGGGGGGGGCTGTCAGGGGGCAGGAGTGCGGAGAGGGATCGGAGCAGTCAGGGGACAGGGAGCAGAGGGGTTTAGATGGGTTGGGAGTTCTGGGGGGGGCTGTCAGGGGGCAGGAGTGCGGAGAGGGATCGGAGCAGTCAGGGGACAGGGAGCAGAGGGGTTTAGATGGGTTGGGAGTTCTGGGGGGGAGCTGTCAGGGGGCAGGAGTGGGGAGAGGGATCGGAGCAGTCAGGGGACAGGGAGCAGAGGGGTTTAGATGGGTTGGGAGTTCTGGGGGGGGGCTGTCAGGGGGTGGGGAGTGGTTGGATGTGGCGTGGGAGTCCCAGGGGTCTGTCTGGGGGTGGGGGTGTGGATAAAGGTTGGGGCAGTCAGGGGACAAGAGGCAGGGAGGCTTAGATAGTCCTGGGGGGCAGTTAGGGGCAGGGGTCCCAGGAGGGGGTAGTCAGGGGACAAGGAACGGGGGGAGGGTTGGGAGGTCAGGGGGGGCGGGAAGTGGGAGGGGCAGGGGCGGGGCTAGGGCGGGGCTCCTCCCGTCCTCTTTTTTGCTCGCTGAAATATGGTAACCCTATGAATGTTAACAAATCTAATACATTCAAAGAAATTTGCACTAGGTTGTGTTCATTCCACACCACATCCCATGAGACAGCGTTGATCAGGCAGGCGATAGCTGCTTGCGGAATGGAGGAGGGGTTGGTTGTGTTACGGGTGGCGAGGGATTATTCTACTTGAAGTAGTTGTTTGGTATTTCATCTGCAGATGTGTACACATACCTGATGTAATATGTGTGCATACAGTCACACGTACAAAGAAAAGTCTCAGTAACCACTCACAAGGCTAGCCAAAATCAGTCACCTGAGATAGCAGAGGTGTTTGTTAACAGAATTATATTGGAAACCCAGGAGAAGCTTTAAAAGTGGTTTCTTAGAAGGGGCAGCACCTGCTGAAAGTGCTCCTTCGTGTATTACACAGTAAATATGGCAAACAGAGGCATACTTACTACTTCCCATGGCCCCGATTTTCCCCCTATAATGTTTTCAGGGATATAGGTGTATTTAATATTTAATCTAGACCTAGCAGCATTTATAATATAACCTATGCAGAATAACCAGCATCTTTACTGTCCAAATTCTTTTCCTAAGCAAGACTGTGCTATCACTGAGTAAGTTCCATTTAAATTCACGGTGGCCAAGATATCCCCTCACTGACTTAAGAGAGCATAGGATGGATGTAATAGAGAACAGAATTTTGCCCAGTTTCTCAATTACACAACAGAGTAGTCCAAACTCTATAGCTTTCTGTAGGTGAAGTAGAGCCCCAATCTTCCAAATGAGTTAATAACCCTTTAACCTGAACAGCATGCTAAAAATGATCTGTCTTTATATTCTTGGATCATCCTTTAAATCCCTGAATGTTTCTAATTGAGTTAACATTATTAGAAAGATTTTGGGGGGGGGGGAGGCAAAAAAAATCCCAAATTCTCTTTGCATTTCAGCAGCTCTTTAATATGCAAGGCAGCAAGAGATGAGCTGGGTCTAATTATGAGTCCCTGGAGTAGCCAGTCAGAAAATGAATTGATGCCTTTTTCCTTATGAACAATGCATGTACCACAAATTAGAGGAGCCATCACCAGAGATTTAATTACAAAATATCATTACTTTCACACATCATTTCAGATTTGGCCTGATCAAATCAAAGTTAGGGAGAGATGGGAGGAGGGGGAAAAACTGCACCACTAGCAGGGTCATTCGTTCAGGGGTACTTGAATGCAATTGGGAATTGGTGTTATTGAAGCTTCCCAAAAGGCATTTCTGCAAAGAGAAGCAATTGCACAGAGAGAAAAATTCAATTCCCTTTGACGAGGAAAGCCTAGGCCGTACAGTCTCCTCGTGATGAAATAAGGTACAAATGAGATCCCAGGGCCCTAGTTATGATACGCTCTGAAGCTCTGTATTAAGAAGGTGAGGCAGGCAATGCCCAGTTCCATAGGACAGTGTCTCATGACAAATTTTATCTTGGCCATGGCCAGTGTAAAATTATTCTAGTTAGGGACAGTGTGATTAAAATGGACCTTCATTCTGCTATCATTCGGCTTCAGCTGGACTTCATCTATCCTATTACTCTAGCAGCAAAGACAGGTATTAAGGCTTGCAGGGTTTGTTTGTATGTGAATTTTAGTGCTCATGGAAAAAAAGCGGCTAATAGTTCTAAGCTGGCTCTAGGCATATTTCAGTCAAACGCAGTGCAAGTTTTCCCTGCACCGTTCAACTAATGCACCTCAGTCCTGCCATGAAGCTCTTCCAGCCGTGGATCTCTCCTGGCTACAGATTGCCAAATGGGCCAGATTGTGTGATGACTTTTGTTTGATATAGGAAACAGCTGCTAGAGAGCCTGAGGTGCAGAAACTCATTTATCTTGTGATTTAAACCTAAGCTTTTTGTGGTTTAAAAGCAAATGCAAAGCTAAGGATAATCCAATATCCTACTTCAGAGGTTCAGTCCTCTGGTCAGGGGATCACCCTAACAGAATCCATCATTTGTGGGGAAATAGGAAGAGATTTCATCCTGCCACCTCACCCATTTATAGCATTGCACAGGTGGCATGAGGGCCAATGTTTTCAAAGGTGGCCGCTGATTTTGGGTGATTCAACCTGGCGGAGCTTAGTGGCATCTCATTTTGTATCTAAGTCTCTATTCCTCTTTAAGATTGCTCAAGTTGAGCACCCAAAATCAGAGGCCATTTTCAAAGACTTTGGGCCCAAGTGCATTGTAAAGGTTAACATTGTCTGCAGCATCAAGTATGAGTCACTGCTACAGGAAGGACGCTGGGCTTGAAGGCTTAATGTTCTTAAGGTCCAAGAAGAAAGCATAAGAGTCAGGGGGCTTCCAATGATGTGCAGCTCTTTCAGCAGGGGTGGAACTGGAGATGTCCCAGTATGTATCAGAGCAAAATACAGAGCCACATTGCCAGAGCCCCTAAGAGTGAAGCCTGACTGACAGACTGATTCTATAGTAGTAGAGAGATGAGTAGGTCCTACTGAACTGTAATTTTCCGATGTGCTAGAGAAGTGAAGTTAGATCACACACAGAATTGTCATCTGCTTCGTTGTCACACAGGAGTCTGGCTTTCACATAGGGCTATATGCTACCAACTGATGCCATAAACCAGGACGACAGCTGAATTGGGGGTGGGTGGGGGACCACAAGGACAGAATGGCCACAAAGCCCTGAGATTGATTTACAGCCCTAGCACCCAGACTAGGCCACAGCCTGTGATTACTTCTCAGATGGACAGGCAAGCCAATCACTTCAAGACGCTAAAACACTCTTCAAAATTTATGAGGAAAATGACAGCTTGTTGAACACATGATGTAGCAAGATGTGGTTTTACATTAACTTAAGAGGCATTTATGGGGCCATATTCATCTTCTCTGTATTATGGCAAGTATAATATGAGAGGATGCTATGTCACAGGGATATTATAGCTGACAGAGATGACGTACACGGAGCGAGACAGCACTGGGTGCGACAGAAAAGGATGGGGGAGCCACTGCCGTGGACTGACCATGGAAGGGCAGGCTATCATCAAAGCAGGAGATAGGGGCCAGATCCACAGCTGGTGTAAATCAGTGTAGTTTCACCAACTTCAGTGCACCAGCTGAGGATCTGGCCCCATCTGCGTAACTCACCCCAAAGATAGTTTAGCAAGAATTAGGGGCGTGCCTCATTCATCAGAAAAGAGCCCCTCAACTTTACATTGGGATTCAGTACCTCAGTGTCCAAAGAGCTCACAATGCATCTGCTAATTCAAATAGATAGAAGTCCCCGGAGCAGCTGATATTGTGGCTCTGAGAGATTAATTTGAAGCATTCCCACATGCAGAAAGATTCCTGTTAATAGCGTCTTGCACAGCAATTGAGCCTGAATAGGTGAGCGTTTTTATACCTGAAATACATAAGGAGGTTGGTAAAGTCTTGAGAGTCTTACCGGTGAAGAAGCTAGTTCATCTGGGAAAGCGGGGGAAAGGCATGTGTGTGGCTTATCTCTAAATATAGCTAAGCATTTGTAGAATTCACCCCAGCTGGCAAAGCAAACAGCTGCCCTTTCCTTGTTCTCCCTGCTTTGCTCACGCTATTGCCACGAAAATGTAGTGGGTCAAATACTCATCCCAGTCATAACCAGGTCTGCGCTATCTGCATCCACAGAATTGCAAGAGATAATCGCCCAAACAATCTTGCACCCCCAATCAGAGTGATCTCAGCTACCAACTCGGTTTCCAGTGCAATAGTGTGCCTGCAGCTGTTCACATCTGTCAATTAAAACAGAGGACAGTGTCTGCAAATCTGGCGCTTCACTCTCTCTACACGAGGTGTGTACTGAGGAATGTAAAGGGTGTCTACACCCTGTGCCTGTTGCATCCTTGTACACTCCATTCTGATGTCATCCCTAGGCACAGCGCGCTCACCAGTACAGTAGGTGCAGCTACAGAGATCCAAAAGCACATTAATAAATGACTCGATGGGGAATTGAAGCACGGCCTTTGGGCATGAGAAATGGTGCTCCCTCGCCCCCCAGAAGACTGAAAATTGTAAGCCGTGGTGTACATCACCTATGCTTGCCTAATCCCATTCAATAATCCTTGTGCTACATATGCCTGTTTAAAGTATGCCCAGCTACGTGCCGTCTCCTAGAACATGACATTGTAATATGTCATGTGAAGCAAATATATATTAGTTTGTATCAGAGAGGAGCTCCTGTCACAAAGTTTGGATCTAGTGCTTGAACAGGCCAGAGTTTGTGTGCGTGCATCCATGGTTTGAATTCAATCTCGTCTCTAGTTAGATATGAAAACAATTTGAGCGGAAAACTTTTTTATTTGTACTAGCTGTAACGTAGCCTACAACCATCTCTTCTCTTCTCCACCCTTCCCAGACCTCTAGCATAGTCACAATGGAAATTCCCGTGGTTGCAGAAACTGTGCAATGATCAAAGTACCCTATACTCATAGGGCTTGCCTACAGTACAATGATAAAAGTCAGGGGTCACAATTGTCTCCTGTCTGAGCATACTGGGAATAGTTATTTTATCTCTATTACTATTTTTAACATAGCACCATGGACGTGTGTATTGCCAGGCAGACAAATAAGCATTGTGAGACCTGCCCTGAAGAGTTTACAAGCTACTGGAGTAAGGAAGGTGGCCTTGTGGCTAAATCACCAGACGTGGATTTAGGAGACGTAGGCTCAGTTCCTAGATATAGCACAGAACTTCCTGCGTGATCTTGGGCTAGTTATTCAATCTCTCTGTGCCACAGTCCCCTTTCTGGAAAAATGACATTGCCCACCTTTGACTGACTTGTCTGGGTAGATTGTAATCTCTCCAAGATAGGAACTGTCTTTCACTATGGATCCACCCATACTAGGAAAGAGATTTATTCTAACCTTGTCTTAGCTAACATGAGGTAAATTCTAGATGAAGACAAGGCAGTGTGTAATTTACACATATATTCGCAGGTCAAGGTAATCACTAGGGTGAAGTGTAGGGTTTGCGTCAGCCTGCCAGCCCATGTTAATACTACAAGTGCTTGGTCTTCACTAGGACTTTATCTCATTTTCACTTAACACAGGGTAAGAAGACACCTTTTTACCAAGTGAGGACAAGGCCTAAATATCTGTACAGTACCTAGCGCGATGGGGTACTGATCTAAATTGGGGTCTTCTGGTGCTGCTGTAGTATTAATAGTAAGTTACGTCTGATCCATGGGATGCGGTTGGAGGAGAACTTTGATGGAGGATGCAGAAGCTGTGGCATTAGAGGAGAACACTGAAGGAGGGGACTGTCTGGGGATAAGGATGCAGAAGCCAGAGCACCAGGCTGCAGATGCAGGAACAGCCGGATGGCTTATCACGCCCACTGCATTGAGGAGAAATTAAAAGGATTGATTGATATCAATTATTGGGTACAATTTGTTACAGCGCAATTGACACGTTAATCACCTCCCTGCTGCATTTCGGCATGGCAAGATTTTTTGACCAATTTGAAAGGTTTACAGCAACAATACGATGCTGATTTATCTCTCCTTAATAAAAAAGTGATCAACTGAAACCTGCATCCATCATTCTGTTTATCACTCATGGTGATTTATTAACTAATTATACTTACAGTGGGTCTTTTTCTATAAGTATGGATAATAGAGTGATGCAGTGTCAGTCCAAGTCATAAATAATGCCACCGTACAGTATGCTTAATACTTACTCCGAGGGCCAGCCCATAACAAGGTGCCTTGATTAAGGGAACCAGACGGCTTCGTTTGTCAGCAACAGTCCTAGAATGCATAGGCAGGAAAATAGTCTATTTTTTCATAGGTCTCCTACACTACATATTGCATAAAATGCCTTGCCCAGTTAATTTGGATCAGGTGAAATATCTCAAACTGGCCATTTTGCCTAGACGTTTCATTAGCACTCATCACACAACAGATGCAAGATCAAATAGTTATATTATGTTCCTTAATTTCTATAAAGTAATGAGCCTGTTACCCAAAGGGCTGGGAAGGGAAAAGAAAAGAACAAGTCAATAAGAATCAGCCATGACAAAAATACAACAAAACAAGTCACCAGCTGGTGGTCCCAAATGAGAAGAAAATCATGGGATTATAAGAACAGGAAAAAGAAGAACAGGAGTACTTGTGGCACCTTAGAGACTAACAAATTTATTAGAGCATAAGCTTTCGTGGACTACAGCCCACTTCTTTGGATGCATCCGAAGAAGTGGGCTGTAGTCCACGAAAGCTTATGCTCTAATAAATTTGTTAGTCTCTAAGGTGCCACAAGTACTCCTGTTCTTCTTTTTGCAGATACAGACTAACACGGCTGTTACTCTGAAACTTAAGAACAGGAAGTGACATCTCACCCTTAGAAGTAGCATCATTAATTAAGAGGAGGAACAGAGAGAGCTTCTGAGATGGGGATTTAAATGATGGAGAGTGAGAGAGCCAAAAGGAGAGGTGGGGAGAGAATTCTATGATACAGAGGTGCAAAATGGTCCATTTTCAAACTTCCTATAATAGATGAATAGCTTCAGTGGAGAAATGGAGCAAATAAGGATTGCTCTACTGTTTCTGAGACAAGCAAGTAAGAAAAGAAACAGGGCCGGCTCTGGCTTTTTTGCCGCCCCAGGCAAAAAAGCCTCCCGCCGCCCCGCCCCTCCCCCCCCCCCCAGCACGGCAGGGGAGGGCGCCAAGCCCGGCCGCGGGCTGCTCTCCCCAACCGGCCGGAGCGCTGGGGGGAGGGCGGCGAGCCCGCCGCGGCTCCGCTGGCGGCCAGAGCGCCGTGAGGAGGGTGGAGAGCCCGGCCGGGGCTCCGCTCTCCCCAGCGGCCAGAGCGCCGGGGGGAGGGCGGCGAGGTCGGCCAGGGCTCCGCTCTCCCCGGTGGCCAGAGCGCCGGGGGGAGGGCGGCGAGCCTGGCCGGGGCTCCGCTCTCCCCGGTGGCCAGAGCGCCGGGGGAGGGTGGCGAGCCCACTGCGGCTCCGCTCTCCCCGGCGGCTGGAGCCGGAGCACCGCACCGCGCCGCCCCCCCTCCAGGTGCCGCCCCAAGCACAAGCTTGGTGGGCTGGTGCCTGGAGCTGGCCCTGAAAAGAGGGGGGTTGTTTTTTAACTGACCAATAATTAAACCCCTGAATCTCTGAGCTTCCATCTCCATCCATCAAAAATACCTTTATAACGTTTGTAGTACAATAATTGGCAAACATATACTTGTCAGTTTTCCCTCTTGACAAAAATATGTGGCTAGTCACCTTGCCTAGCCCCAGGGGACTGTGCTGAGACTCTATTAAATAATTATACCCAGTAATCATGTAATCTCAAGGAGAAAGGAACTTCTCAAATGACACATCAGACAGCTCCATACTACAAAGTGTCTTCACAGACTGTACATGAGAGGATGGGCCTGCATGTGCCTTTTAAGCTTGAGACAGAAGAGGTTCTGAAGATAGTCACAGAGACGACAACACTAGCAGAAGACCCTGGGCCTGAGAGAATGGAACAGATGCCCTTTAAGATTCTTTCCATTTCCCTGACTATGGAATCCTGGAAAGCCTGTGTAAGGGTTATCATCTTTGTGCTGCAGAACACACTGCCAACACTAAGACCCAGTATTAGTCTTCAGTATTACTATTCAGTATTAGCCTAATGCCATTCCCACCGAAATCAATGGGAGTTTAACCATGGACTTTGATAAGCCCAGCACCGAGCTCTTTTGAAAATTCCATCCTTGCAGTTCTGGCCTGAAAAGCAATTGTAAAAATAGCATCATGGGTCCTATGTCTCCCTCTCTGCGACTCCAAATCCCTGCTTTCCAAGGATGTGTGCTCTAACCACAAGCCCCAAAATGTGGAAGTCAAGCGGGGTTCTTTTTGCCTGGTGCATCACCACCGATCACACTGATCTGACTGAAGTGTATTACAGGTGCATGTGAGGCTTCCACCTGTGTATATCGGCTACATAAAGATTCTGCAATTTGAACTTGGTAAACTATTGTGTTGATAATGCCTACGCCTGACAGACACCAGCTCATTTTGCCATCACTGGACTGGTTTCACAATGCTGACAAGAGTAAAAGACAGTCAAAAGCTGTTTGTCACTTATTTTGGCTCTGCATATCCACAAGGGTTAGCTCTGGGGAGTAAGAGTACGCTATCTTTAGACAGACACCTTCCTGACCATAAATGTTCTTTAAGCAGGCAAGATCCTCCTTTTTGGTAGGAAGGGGTGCTGAGTTCTAGCCTATACTTTAATCGCCGCTCTTTAGTGCTTGAAAGAAGCAGATCAGAAGCATCAAAGGGAACCTGGAAGACATTACGCCATAGACGATAGCAAGAGCCAGTGAAACCTAGAGACAGGATAAGACACAGGTTTCTTTGCTTTTGCAAATTGTCACAGATAAGGTTTCTGTTTTGCAAAACCAGAACCAGGGACAGTTCCAAGTTGGATCCTATTTTACCTGAACTCTCCAAAGTTTTAGGAGTCTAGTTAAGTGGTTCTGGCTTTACGTCCAGCTTCTAACACTACTGTTAACTGTAAACAAACCTTTCCACAAGCTGCTGGTTGGTTTCCTTACTCCAAGTGAAGGAAACATATTAACATTTTACATTCAGCTGGTGTTACTTCAGGGAATTTTTTTACTCCTGGAGATCTGGGGACTGAGTCTCCTCTCACACCAGTGTCACTACTGACTTTAGTGGTGTTACTCCTGAGTGTGAGGGGAGAATGAAGCCCAGGCAGTACTGTTAGACGCTGGGAAATCACAGCCCTTAAGTGCTAATTTATCAGACGTTACAAGCACCTGAATGGTGAGACCAAGTAACCCTAGGGAGCGTCACAAAGAGCTTCCATGTTATAAAGGGACAGTGTTCAGTGCTAAACAGGGATTCTGCAGCAGTCTTGTTCTGTCCTTTTTCCAACATACCAAGTCTAAGGGTGGTTGGAGGGGAAGAGAACAAGGTGATTTTTGCAAGATTCCACCCATCATGCAGCTAGAGGGCCAAGTTTGTAACTTACGCATGCAAGCAGGTGCATCTCCAATGAAGTCAATGGAATTTGACCCATGCAGCGCCAGGGGACTGGACTCAGTGACTCAGCGGATCCCTTCCAGTCCTATGAGTGGCTGGTAACCAAATTGTTCAGTCCATTTAGTGACAAGAGCTGAACTGAGAACTTCACTCTTGCTGGAAACCATGTTCCTAATCTGGCCATCATGGGTTTCACATGTACAATTAGGAGGACATTCTCCAGGTGTTACAAGAGTCATCTCTGCACTCCCCAGTACTGAAAAATACTCTTGGTTCCCACACATCTCTTACATCTCACATGTTGCATAAAATGCATTGCACTGATATTTAAATACATTTATCTGATGAACTGGAGGAAAGCAGCCCACAAGCACCAGGCAAGTAAGCAATGTAGTCGTCACTTGGACTAAGTACAAGCACTCCCTGGGATTCATCCTTCTATAGGAACTGCCTATGGCTCGGCATATATGACAGCTGCCATCTTAGCCAACACACTAGGGACTGAACTGAGGTTCTCCAGAGCTGAGTTGCTCCAGCTTGAGCGATAATACAAGGTTTTCTAGCTAGGGCTCTAACAGTCTCTGCAGATCAGGCACAAAGGGGGACCCACAACACCTACTCACTGATGAGATATCCATGCTTCCATAGTACAGTATAAATTAATGCTCCCCTTTTGCTCCCACTCAGGGCACAGAGCTCCTGCGGGATTCCCAGGCCCGTCACTCCAACCTGGATGTCGCTGAGTGAGACACATCTTTAATACAATGAGGAGCAAATTCATTAACAATAGTCAGCCTCTTGTTGTGATGTATTGTTCCATCAAAGGGTCATTCTCCTAAAGGGCTACCGGAGAGTACAGTGAGCAAAGTGGGTCAGTGGCAGTTGTCCTGGGAGCAGGGAAGAGCTGTTCTCAGTACTGCTCACCCCTCCCCCATGTTCAAAAATCATCAGACTGGCCTAAAAAATGTATATTGTTAAAAATCATACCTTTTGGGCGGGGGTTCATTTGTCTTCTGGCTTTTGAGCCTTTACAATGCATTCAGATCATGTTTGCAAGATTTTCTCTGCAGTCACGAGATCTAAACTGAGATTCCCAGGTAATCCCTGAACTCTAGGAGCTGGGGTTTTAATAAATACAAATATGAGACTTGCAATAAAGTCCCTGTGAACACATCCCTGTGTTCAAACACAGTGCCTGAATGGTAAGGGCTATATTCTCAGTCAGGGAGGCCTGAAGTCCACATACACACAGAGATGCATATGCACTAAAATGAATGAATGTGCAACCTGCTAAGGTGCCTAGCTGTCTTCACACTCAATTACCCACACTGTGTGTGTGAGTTAGCTAACTGCATGCAGTTGTGGTGCACTTTACTATCCGAGGTACTTCTAGGGCTCCCGTTACCATAATATCAGAACACCTCCCAACCTTTGATGTTTTTAATCTCATGACACGCCTGTGAGCTAGGGAAGTGCTATGATCCATTTTACAGGTGAGGAACTGAGGCAGAGAGACTAAAGCCCAGATCCCCAAAGGTATTTAGGTGCCTAACTCTCACTGATTTCAGTGGGAGAGAGGCATCTACATACCTTTGAGGATCTAGGCCTAAGAGACTTGCCCAGGGTCACATAGGAAGTCTACGGCAGAGCAGGGAATTGAACCTGGGTGTCCCAAGTTGCAGACCAAAGCCCCAATGACTGGTTGGTTGTGTGCAGACCTGAGCCTCTAGGTTATCTTTTTCAGAAGCCCTAAAAGGCAATTTTTTCCCCTTTAATTTACAACACAATTTTACTTCGCCCACCCCTTACTTTCCACTACTTGTAATTTCCTCTCAGGATCTTTAGATGTTTATTTCCTGACCAATTTTTTCCTGTTCCACTAGGTAACTCTTTTGAGCTGTCTTTCTGACATTCCAGCACCTGTTTGTTGACTTCTCTACATTAACTGATGGGACCCACAGAAACGGACCCAGCCCTGTAATAACGAGCGGTAGATTAATGAACGCCACTGCGTACAGTAGAGGGAGCACGTAGCTGTTTTATGGTGGGCCCTAAAAAAAATGATATTTTTTATGCCCTGATCAAATTGGTGGTTGCTTGGCTGCTCTGTCCAGAGAACGTTCGCCCCAAGGTTTGTAGCAATTATATGGTAGGTTCAATTCTGAGCCTTAACCGGCACATTGACAGCCCAGGAGAGTGCATCCCTCTCTTTGTCCACAGAACAGGCACAGATGGGCAGGAGCTGTGCAAGCTTCCCCCACACTGCCCTGCCAACGTGCCTCCTCCCTTTCATTGAGAGGCCATCGGTAGGACCGAGGTTCCCCCTCCAAGAAGGGTTGCCAAGTTTGGGTTGGATGCGTTCCTGGAGGTTTCATCACATGACTTAGTCTTTAATTGAAGATTCATTTTTAATTTCTGGAGACTCCAGGACAATCCTGGAGAGTTGGTGACCCTACCTCCAGGGCCATTCAAACCTTGGGCTGTGAGGAGAGATTTCCAACCACAGTTGCCAACTTTCACGTGGTAAATAAGGACCCCGACTTTCACAATAAGCCAAAATCAAGCTAATCCCATTTCAAAACAAGGCCAAAACAAGCCAATCCCTAAAGAACCCCAACACTCTATGTGACTAGATCCCCCCGGCGTGTAGTGTGGGACTGTGGTGGGCCCGCTGTGCACCCCTGACTCTCTCCCCCCCCTTGCCCCTGCTGGCCCCCCATTGTTCCTGCTTGCCAGGAGCCGATCAAAAACAAGAAGCAACAAGCTACAAGCCAAAAACTAGCCAGCAAGCAACTCACAAGCCCATTAAGCCAAAATCAAGCCCAATTTCTGTGGTTTTTTTCCATGGGTTTGGCATGTTTCCAACCAGTGTCTAGTGTAGTGGTGGCTTTTCTGGGCTGGCACATAGGAACTGGAGGGAGGACTCCAGTGCATTTCAGACGGAGACTGCCCAAGAGCTGGCACCATGTGATCAGCTCTGTGTCTGGGCTGAACTCAGACCTCTACCCTTGGAGCAAACAGCTCAAACCCCAGTAACGTGCTCCTCATGCTCTCACTCCCAGTTGCTTCTTACATTGAACACAGGAGCTGTGCGAAGCAGAAACGCCAAGCAAGCCTGGGAGGTGATTCCGACTGCAGAATCACCCATTCCAGTCTCAGGAGCGCAGTCTGGGGGGTTTATGATCCCAGGGTAATGCCTGCACCCAGCTCCCATTTAAAAGATAAATCATACCTGGCCATAGCTCGTGCACTCGTGATTTTTGTCAGCCTAGGACAGCTGCTGCTGCTGCCTGAGGCAAGGTGTAACCTGTCTGCTCATTTCTCTGCTTTTCATTGTATTACACCTTTTAATAACAGCAGATCTAAGCTTCGCAGTGTTTACTTAATGAACTGCAACTACACTAGCTGTCCCATGCCAGAAACTTTTGCCTTTTCTGTTAGGATTGTTTAAGTCCCTGCATCTTTTACCTGCTTTTCTATGAATGATGGGAATGGGCCCCAGCAGAACACACTGGGATCTGAAACCTTCCAGCTTCGGGTTTCATACAACACAAAACTCAGGTCTGTGGCAAAGGCTCATCTCTGTCATTTGGATCTGGCTTTAGGTGCAGCCTAACCTTGCGGCTCTGGCACTGACTTGGCTTCATGTCCCAGACCTGCTGTGTGATTTTTGGATAAGTCACCTCACCTCTTTCCACTCCGTCCTTTTGTCTGTCTTGTCAACTTACACGGTAAGCTCTTTGGGACAGGAACATAGCACAATGGGGCCTTGATCCCAGTGGGACTTTCTTGGCATAGGCACATTATAAATAATAATAAGATCTGGGTTGGAACATAACAGATTGGGCCCATGTCTCATTACATTTCTTCATCTCTTTTCAGCCCAAGGATCCCACCATGCTTTGTAAGGATTATTAAGTCATAGATTTTAAGGCCAGAAGGGACCATCAAAACATCTAGTCTGACGTCCTACACATCACAGGCCACTAAACCCCCTCCCATTGATCCCTGCATTGAACCCAATAACCTGGATTAGATTAAAGTATTACAGCCCTCCCGAGACTAAACTATTGTGTGCCACAGGCAGAGAATAGGAAGGAGCGAGGTGCACCAATGCAATGGCAGGGATTCAATTTGGTGAGATATACCCAGATCACCTTACCCACCACTGGAATGCAGCTACTTCACCCAGTCCTAGAACACAGCGGCTGTGTAACAGCACACAGCAACACCACCTAATAATCTATTACAGGAAGTGAAACCAGAATCCTACCTCCAACTGAAGATACAGGGGGAATATATGTAGGTAGAATAGAATTAGCACATCAGCTGCATGAAATTTAACCAAAAAAGGAACAAGTCTAAACACCAGAGAACAATTATCTTATAAAACTAAACATAAAAATGTTAAAATACCAATATGAAGAGACTTTAGAATGTACAAAAGAGATGCTGCCATGCAAGGGCAGCTGCAGAGAAGCTGCAAAAACTACACAGCATCTCCTGGAGGGAGAATAAGTGACAGATCCATAATTTATAGGGGGCAGTCGGCACTTAATAAGTACGGCATAATTTCCACCAAGTCAGTCTAGTGACGGGCAGGGAGCGGCTGTTTTGTTCATGATATCATCCCTTTTGCCCCCTTTGTCGCTAAGGCCCTCAAGTGCACAAACGTTTGTCGTCATTATTACTGGCTCATTCAAATTATTACAAGGTAAAACTCTTTCCATGCAAATCCTGATCATACAACAAACCCCATCTGCTATACTACTACCAGAACCTCTATACAGATATACATGTGTACTAAACTGATAGCTCTGGAGACCAAGAGTGGAATTATCCAAAATGCTCAGCATTGACTTAACTCTGCCTCTTCCCATTGGCCTCACTGCTCCATCAACAGCAATGCGGAGATCCCACCCAGAAATCTGAACTGATCTCTTAGTTCAGAGTTGGAAACACTAAGTCAGTCTGGGGCTGCGATGCACCACGGGGAAAGGTGGGTTGCCTGGATCCAGAGAACCTGGAGTTAGACACCACTTCCACACGTGGTGGATAGCCAGGCTCAGGGGCCAAGAACTGATTTGATGCATCTAAGTTTGGAAGATCCAGTTGTCCTAAGTCAGTGAGAGACAGAGACTGGGGCAGAATGCAGCGCTAGACTTGAATACAATCCTGTAAAGTGGCAGGTTTTCTGTTAGCAAACAGAATGTTCAGTTACTGTTAAGTTGGGTGGGATTTTTCTAAATTCCTGTATTTCATTTAAAGTGTTCCTCAAAATAATTACTGTACAAAACCGGGTTCCTCTTTAATCTTGTGATTGAATCCTTAGCCTTCAGCTTTGCTAGCCTTATAAATACACAGATATGCCTTTCTTTACCTATAGAATCTCATTCCGAACTTAGAAGCTGATACAGTAGCTACAGCTAAGGTAATACTGAAGCATGGGCCCAGGGTTGGAATAGGAAGAGGTGATGTAAGTCAGGATTGATGTGTGTAGCTAGAACTGTGCAAGGAAGCTGCACTACAGGCCTGATCCAAAGCCCAGTAGAGTCAATGAGAGTCTTTCCATCCGCTTCAGAGGGCTCTGTATCTGCCCCCTACCAGATACAAGCTAATGCGATTAGTTTATCTCGCACGAGCACTACAATCCATCATTTAAGTAAGGAAACAGTCTGGTACCTTTGAAGATGCAGAACTTGGAGTTACACAGACAAAGCAGGTGTTTTCCTGCATGCATTCGTAGGGCCTGATCCTGTGAGTTTCTTAGCACCCCCACTTCCATCTGTTTTCAGGAAGCGTTGCCGGAGCTCAGCATTACACCCATGAAGAACACACCAACTGACAAGAGCATTGCTTTTGCAGGCAAGCGACTCAGAAACAGGCAGGAGATGGGAAGGGGCAGTCACAAAACACCCTTCAAACACACCCCGAGCTGGATACATCCCCTTCTCTTATGGGAATTTGTTTAAATGTGAGTACTTTGCCCTCGGTCATTGGAAGACCTGAAAGCATTTTATGAGCATTAATTCATTAGGGTTCTTCTTCACTCTCCTGACACATGGAGGGAAGTTTTCCCAGAGTCGGATTCAGCATGTGCGGACATTGCAGAGGTACATACCGATAGGAATCCATGTGTTACTTCAAAGGCCTAATGAAGCACAGCAGAAACCTTGCCTGTGACTTGCATTAAAGAAAAACTGCCCGTTGTCAAGAAATATAACCTCCACCCCGTAATTAGGAGTCGTATGCCATTGTGTGCACAGCACATGCCCTCTGTCCCCATCGTATCCTAGAACTTGAACCTGAACAGGACACTGGAGCTACTGTTAAACCAGCATCACAGGACCTGAAGGCACAGCTAGATCTAGTTCTCCAGCAGAGCAGGGGGTTATCCCAGAGACCAGGCCAAATTCCAGCTCAGGTAATCACATCCCACCTCCTTCAATTCCCGCATGCAGTTTCAATTGGATAATGGCTTCATCTTTTCCTGCCTTCCTCAGTTGTGCAATGTTGTTCTGAGCTGTTAAACAGCTGCTGTGTTCCACCCCAGAGGCAGTTGCATTTCAGTCATGGAGGAACAATCCTATCTTACGGGAGCGTTGCGAGGCTGGATCAGATATCTCTGGTGTGCTCTAAGATCCTAGGACAACACAATCATTGTTTACCATCACTAAACTAATAATGCTGAAGCCACTAGCACATTGTAACATGGCAGGTGTAGTCATTAGCACAGGACAGGTGGCCTCAGCATAGCTGGCATATGAAACAGTAGCAGAAGGGTTAAAATTTCCCTTCAGGTATGGTCCCTAAGACCTAGTAGGCAGAGGATTGGTAGGAAGGGTGGGAAAAAATACCTAGGTTCATCTTTCTCTCATTTTATAAAAATAAATTTTTGAGAAACCTCCACAGCTTCACTATTTCTGGGCCCTAAATCACACAGCCTGACAATCTATCCAGAACTATTTATTGTCAGGCTCCGAGGAAGCCATCTTCTGGGAGGCAGAGGGGCTGTTTTGAAGAGCAAGAGCATCATCTGCTGGAGGTTTGCTGTAAGATTTTCCTGGCCCCCTCATCCCTTGGAACAGTTATGCCATAAATCTCCCTGCCCTGGAGGGAAATGGCTCATCATCATCATAATAATAATATGTAGCTCTTTTTATCTTTAGAACTCAAAGCACTTTCCAAAGGTAGGTGGGCACCATCCTCCATGCATTACAGGTGGGGAAACTGAGGCAAAGAGCCATTAAGTGACTTGCCCACAGTCACAGCAAGATAACACCAGTGCTGGCAATAGAAACCAGAGCACCCAATTGCTAACACAGACCATGCTGCTTCCCACACAACGTGGTGATGCTGTGTGGTGCCACCAGCTGTCTCATCAACCTTGTGAGGATGCTTATCAGTTCTAGTTCAGGACCCGCGGCAGTGTTATGGTGGGAATCAGAGTCACAGGTCACTCTCTCTCAAATCAAACTGAGCCAAGGGGAGGCATGGGACTCGGCAGCAGCCACTGCTGGCAGCACCAAGGTGCAGAGGGAGGGGCCAATGGCATGTGCAAAAGTAATCAAGACTATTTGGAAGTGTTCACTGAAACTGTGGAACCTCAGTATAAATCAGTTATGGTTGATGAAGGAGCCACTGCTTAGAATTTCCTGAACTTTGCACATGCCAGCTCTCAACCAGAGCTGGCACTTAACATTGCAATGGATGCAATTAACGCTGGGCTTGGGGGTGGAGCGAGTTTGGGAGGATTTCTTGGGGTAACAGAAAAAGAAATATCCTGATACATTGGACTATGCACTATTCCAGTACAAAGGAAGTCAGTCTTTGAGGTGACATCTAGACTAGGAGCGTTAGGGGTGTGATTCCTATCACACTAAAAATAGCAGTGAGCAGGACCCATCCTGAGTACAAACGCACCTGAACCCCATGGGTACATAATCGAGGTGGCTAGCTTGTGCTGCTGCTGCCAATGCCCATGCTACTGTGGCTACACTCCTATTTTTAGTGTGATAGCTCAGATGACAGCTAGTGTGAGCAAGTCTACGATAGCACATCTACATCTCTGTGCATGGGGATCACACCCCAGCACCCAGTGCAGACACAGCCACGAACATGTTGTATTTTGTGTGTTCCGTGGGGTGCAGTGCATAGGCAGAAACCACAGAGGATTCAACCAGTATCTAGGACCGAATGAGCACAAACTTAAGTCAACATAGCCAGGGGAAAGTCAGGGGCAGGATCATTGGGAACGTTCAGAGCTGTCAGGGTTAGGACAGACTACATGGGCTTTGCCTGGCAGTTCCAGTGACACTGGGTGCTGTGTTTCAGTGTACAGTGCTCCAGTCTGCATTTGTCCAACTGCAAGGATATCTAGCTCTTGGGTAATTTAGGCCCCAATTCCACAAGATACAGGAGCAAGTGCCTAACTTGAACCCCACAGGCAGTGCCCTTGAAGCCACCTTGCTGAACTAGGGCCTCGCAGAATAATATTGCTATAAGAAACTACAAAAGAGCCCTTCAGCAGAGGATAAAGCGCCACTTCCAGGAGCTGCATGAAACCAGTCCCTTGCTCAAGGTGCTTGTGTAACCCACTCAGGAAAGGGGAAACCTCCCCCCACCCCAGGATTCAATTCCTGCTCTGCCAGTATGATCATGGGTAAGTCACTTAGCCTCTTTGTGACTCAGTTCCCCATCTGTAAAATGGGGATAACAGCACTGCGCTGCCCCACAGGGATGTAATGAGGGTAAATACATTACAGAGTGTGAGGTCTCAGATACTACAGTAATTGGGGCTGGGTAAGGACCTAAGATAGGGAGTGTGTTACAGGTCCCACTCTGTGTCCAAACCGCAGAGGATATGAGTCAGTTACAGAGGCAGGGTTTAGCTCTGGAGGTCCCTGGCTCAATCTCGTTTGTCAGCCAAGATGGCAGCTGTCATTTTGCTTCCTTTGGGGGAAATGCCCTTCAAAGATGAAGTTTTCAGCATGCCCTGAATGTGGAAAGGCCTGGGGCCAAATTTTCAAAGGTGTTCAGGTGCCTAAAGACACAGATAGGTGCCTAATGGGATTTTCAAGAGTGCCTAAGAACCTAAAGCCCACTGATGCCAAAAATTTAGGAATGAAGATGTTCACAGTTACTAGTACAAGTGCAGTTGAGGATTAGAACTGGCCTGGGGGAGACTAACAGAGATTAATATCTTCTTACAATCCTAAACAATCCCAATTTCCATATTCCTGGCCATCACCCTTCAGGCTCCTCCTAGGCTCTCATCCTGCAGACCCTCACTCATAGGGTTAACTTTAACAGAACTACTGAAGTCAATGGGGCTACCAGCCAAAGAACTGGTCTTTTTGGATAACCTTTATTTGCCAAAGTCTACTGAGGAGATTCAGACATGTAGATCAGGTTGTTGGGCATCTCCTTACCTGACTTGCATGCAGATACGCCGCGTGTCTCTGTGACTGGGAAAATCCAAAGCTGAAATGGTGAAAATTTGGAGACTGCATTAAAGAACTTGGGCCATAAACACCTATGTCAATTTATCATGTTGCCACAAGATGGTGCTGAAACCTCTCGCTTCTATTTCCCTCCTCCCCAGCCCTCCCCCCAAGGAAACTCCTCTTCCTGCAAACAGCATTACTAGGAAAGGTGCTTCCAGGCTTTCTCCCCAGGCTGAGAATTAGCGTCGATGTCCTTCTCATTCCTTGGACAGTGCAAATGCCAAGGAAGACTGAGTTTTTTAGACACTACCCTTCAGACTAAGCTCATTTTCTAAGGGCCTTGGTCTCTCTTTGGTTTTATTTAAATGTGCAGCTCTGATTTACCTTAATACTCATGGTAGTTGTTTTTTTCTCACATTGGATGTTCCTGTTCCCAATGATCAGAGCAAATGGGATGTGTAAAACTCTTCTTTGCTGTAATGCCCACAAAAAAATTGGTGATGGTTGGGTAGCCCATATGCTAAGACCACTGCCTGACATGCAGAGCAGATGTCTTGCTGTTTCCTTGTACTCCCCTATCGTTCTGTATCCACGTGTCATCTTTCGTCTTATACATAGAGAGTAAGCTCTTTGGGGCAAGTCACTGTCTTTTATTCAGTGTTTGTACAGCACCTAGCACAATGGGGTCCTGGTCCATGACTGGGGCACCTAGTGCTATATTACAGAGGCACCTGGTGGCCCCAAGCAGAATTGTGCTAGGAGCTTGACAAACACACAGAAAGCGACAAGATCCTGCCCTAAGCAGATAGTTCAAATACGGGGAAGGGAAACTGAGGCACAGGGCGGGGCCGTGACTTGCCCAAGGTCACGCAGCATGTCAGTGAATGAGCCAGGAACAGGATTCCAGTCTCAGAGTCCAGGGCCCGAGCCACTAGATCACGCTGCCTCGCTCCAGCTTTTTGCCCGAACATATGTGATGCATTCTAGGGGAGGTCAGTGGGGGGGTCAGGGAAGGACTGAATCTCACCCACTAGCAACCAAGCTGCTCCAAGGCACCTACTGCAACCTTAGGCAGCCGGCAGCTCCATGTGGCTGCTGTGCCTTTACCACCCTTGTCCCCAGCCAACCCAGCGAAGAGAAATTCCATGGACCGCTGCTTCAGAAGAGACACAGCATGTGCACCCTGTGCCAGCTCCACCAAGCCTGATCCCACTCCCCCCGTTTCTGCTATGCCCAAGGACTCTCCTGACCATCATCTAGGATTTGGCTCACCGAGTGGGAGGTCCCCATGAACCAAGAGGCTGTCTTAGTGGATGAGGGGACATGGTGGGCTCCAGACGGACCTCAGCCTGGCATCTGAATGCATCCGCTGCAAAAAAAATCAGCCCTTCAAGATTTCTCAGCAGCCGCAGCCACAAAGAGGGAGCCTAAGAATCCAGACAAATTGGTGGGTGAAGGGACTGACTTGAGCTGGGCAGGCACAATGCAAGATTCCCCCAGGCTGCTCTGCCAGGGCCGCTCATTCCTGAACTCCAGCATCCTGCTGTTTTACGCCTGTGTTGTTTTCCAGTCATGCCGTGGTGTTTCCCTGAAGCCTGTAGAGACCATTAAGCTCCATTCACTGGTGACCTGAATAAGATTTTAAACCATTCACCATCTCTGCTACTTGGCCTCAGCCCATGAACATGCTGTTCCCCTTAGAATAAATCAAAGAGCAAAACCAACAGACCCTGAAGGAACTGAAACAAGGAACCACTGACAGGCAGGTGAACGTTGAGTGACAGCTAACTGACCAGCTCAGTCACACTGAAGAAATACTAGTGCAGGTTTCCTTTGCCATGTTTCCTGGTGGTTTAACATGGAAAGAGTATGGCAGAGTCTTTGGGATATGGGCCCTAAGGGTGGACTGGGCCCAGACATAAGAGTGTCTGAACAGCAAGCATCACCGCCTACAGCCAACCAATGCAGGGAGAAGCTGGACTCTGAGTGCTTCTCCTCTAGTCTCAGGTCCCCTCATGCTTTTGACTGTTTCTATCATCTTCCCAATGCAAAGATAAATGTGGTAAGTCTTAACCAAACCACTTCAGCCTTTATTTAATTTTTCCAAGTGTTAAATTACTGAGAGACAGTTAGAAGCATTGTGCTCAGAAAACTAAAAGTGACTGAAGCTAGAAACCTCAAGCGTGGCTTGTTTTGTAGATCTCATTGAGATCTCAGGTTTGAGCCAAATTTGAAGAAAGTTTGTTTGGATTAGATTAACAGTCTGTGTTCTGTGCTAGAACAATATACAGTATGTGTATTGAATGTATGGTTGTATTTGAAATTCCAGATTGTACCATAGTATAATTTTGACAAATAAAGAGAATATGTAGTGATATCAGGCGAAGCCATATTTAAAGATATAGTGATGTGGAGAAGAGTTAAGATTGGAACATTGATCATTCATATTTAAGACTGGGATTGTCAAAGGAACCTAAGGGAGTTGGGTGCCCAAATCCCTGAGATATAATGAGAGCTGAGTGCCTAATTCCCTTTGAAAATTCCATCCCAGATTATGAAATTTCCTGATTTCTGAGAGCTTGATTTTGCAACCTTAACATTGCATTGATGTTCATTTTTTTGGCATGGACTAATTTTGTTAGATACAGTCAGACTGGAAAACTGCGCAGACTCACCTCTCTCAGTGGAAGCAACTGAATATTGGAGCTGGGACCAAACCAAACCAACTCCTTAGATCTGAGCAAGCCCTGAACTTTGGATCTGAACTATGGCCCTAAATCAATGCCCATTGAGGTGAATGGAAAGAATGCCATTAACTTGAGTAGGCATTGGATTGGACCCTTTGTAGTTGGAGCCCATATTTACTGAAAACCAGCTGGGAACAGGCACCGTTCCCTAGGAAATGATTAATAAAATGATGACTGCTAGCAAGTTAAGTAAAATAATTCTTTACGCCATTTTCAGGAGAATGATTGTAGCCAATAGTCCTATAGGCAAGATTTCAGAAAAATTGATTTTTCTCATTCGTTAGCAAAAGCAATACTAGCTATTCACAATTCATGCCTGAATCATAAATTACATTTTAAAGACGAGGATTTCATGTAATCAGAAAAGGTACATTTTATCTTTACATAGCTTCTTTAACACACACTTACGGAGTCACACTATCAAACTTTAAAAAAAATAAAACATGGGATTCTCCTGTCATCTCCTGTCTTTAGCAGTCAGGATTTGTAAGAAACGCTCAAGATTCTTGATCAAATTATGAGCCTGGCAACGCTGTGACTGTGCAATCAATGATGTGTTTCTTAGAGATGAGGCAAGGAGGCAGGTGTCTAGATGTGGTTGTTTTAGATTTAACTCTGCTAAAATTCTAGATGCACTTCTCATGAGATTTTTGGCTATTTTGGGTTGCATTCAGGACAACTGATTCCTTCTGGTTCTGGATTTGATGCAGAACCAAAACCCCATACTCAGCACTTCTCTCTGAAGGTTCTAGATCTGGAGCCTCTAAACAAACACAGGTACCATGCCACCAACACCAGGCCTCAAGCCCACACTCCCATTGCGTTGCTGCAGGTCTTTTCCTTCACATGCATTACTCCTACCTGAAGTTCTTTTCCTTTCCCTTCACCTGCCTGTCTCACAACCCCTCCACAGGCATGCTCTACCTCTGGTCTCTCACTTTTCTGAGCGAAGGCTACTTCTTCTGTACCCTACCACTCCTTCCCAGAGTGCCAAGCAGCAGTCTATGAAGCCCAGAGTCCCTCTGGGAATGCCATCTCTCAGAATTCCATTGGTCCATGCTGAACCAGGACTGGGTCATACTCTTATAAGCCACTCCCACTCAGTGTGGACCTCTGTTCCCACCCTCCCCCCTCTAGTGGTAGCTAGGCCACATATAAAGGGTGACACATAGCTTCCCTTAAAGGACTAGAGCAGACCCTGTTACCGAAGGTTTCCAGAAAGGGTTGAAATTTGTGTACATCTTTCCTCCCAAATAGATTTGGGAACAAGGACTTCAGAGGTTTGTTTTAATAAACTTTGTCCCTCTGTGTGTCAGGCAGAAGAGCTATGGAAAGGGAGAATGGCGTATTAGTCATCTCCATGGGAACAACTTCTGAAGACTGATAAACGCCCCCAAGAGGCCTGTGCAACTAACAACACATTTGAGGGCCTCTTGTGCTGTTTTTTGTCACTGAGACAATGGTAGTTTGAGGAGGAAGAAATAAGGAAGAGTATTCAAGGAGGAAAGAATGGAAATGTTTCAGGGTTTGTTGCTGTCGGGTTTTTTGAACTATTCTTTTCTACCATAAGACTGAATTACCTGACACTAACTAACAGTTCATCAAAGCAAAGAAAATCTGTGGCAACCTGGGAATCTACCCAAGAGGAGGAAGTCTTGTCAGAGTCTGCCCTGTAGGTGGTGCCCTGTCTCGTCAGATGAAACTGGGGATCATTACTACACTTTTGAAAAGGAGAAGAGGAATGTTATTTGCGAGTCTTAGGAAGGGAAGAAAGGCAATACTGTGTGAAGCTGTCATCTGCAGTTCATTTTTCTTTCCTGCTGCGAAGTGTAGAAGAGGTGCACTGCACCATAACACTACGGCTAGCTCACATTTCCCTTTAGCATAAACAGCAGAGGTTTTTGAACCTGAAGATCCTGAGTGCTGTGCCCAATGCCACATGTGCGCAGTTAACTGGCAACTGTGATACATGTCACAAAATGGTACTCTTTCCCCATAACTTGTTAGGGTCAGTTCGGTTGTCTTACTGGAACTATAGATTGTGGTTTTTTTGTGGGGTGTCACAGCTGATCTGTCAGAGTACAGCTAATGGGCAGCATAGCCTGGTGGAGTGAGCACAGGACTGGGAACCAGCATCTTTTGTGTTCTTCTAAATCCAGTACTAGCGCAAACAGGATGTATTTGGCATCTCAGTTACCTCTGTGTGTCTCACTCTCCTCGTTTACCTTCCGCACAGGGAAATAATTAATTACTAACCATGCAGCACTTTGGAAATGCAAAGTGCTACACATGCTAAACAGAAAAACCATTCTGAGATGACCAGCTCGGTCAAAACAAAAGCAACGGGGCTGGGGGGAGATGGGGGGTAAGGCAAGCGATTCTGTATTGCCTGAATACCAGATGGTGCATGTCCTGGCAACGTTCCTTGCAGTCTTCTAATGTTTGTTATTTTCTTAAAGGCACAAAGTCAAGGAAAAAATCATAGGCCTGGTTTTCAGGCCCCAGCCTCTTTTTGTGCTTGATCAGCTTTGCATGTGCACTAGCATCTGCACACACACGTCACAGACTTTTCCCAGGCAAAGCCCTATCATCTGGGCACAGAAGTGTGAGCGTCTTTCAACTGCAAGCACAGGTACTAATGCTCCAAGCTCCACTGAGTTGAGGCCCCACTGAAAACAGGTCCATACTTAGACTGTAAGCTCCTTGAGGCAGGGACTGTCTTTTTGCTCTGTGTTTGTACAGCGCCTAGCACAGTGAAGTCTAGTCCATGACTAGGTCTCTTACGTGTTACCATAGTGCAAATAATAAATAATAATAATAATATAAACATTTTAAATAGAAATCTCTGCCCTGGGTTACTTAGCAAAAGCTACTTTGATTTTTAAAATTCCTCTGGAGTTTTATTATGTTAGGCTCCGATTTCAAGAGCTCCCCCCCATATCGGATTGCAAGAGTGGGTCCATCATTTGCCCTTCACTCTTTGGGCTGGAGGTTTACTTGTTTTTACATTTAACTGAGCTGGGAGAGTGAAACTAGAGGGGTCAGTTTCAGAGTCATTAGTAGTCAGTTTCACTTGCACGTTTTTATGCATTTGTACAGGGCTGCTCAGTGAGTCCCCAACTCCAAAAGATCAGTGTTTAAATTAAAAAATAAAAACACCTTAATGTTGATATTTAAAAACAAATAATGAAATCAAAAAGATTTTGTAAAACATTTTGTGTTGTTACAAACAGGGCCGCAAACTATTTATTTTGATTTGATCTGCTAGAAGTTTTAGCTGACAGTCCCCTTTGATGTGAGGTGGCAATGTTACGTTTTAATGTTTATTTTCATTGTTTTCCTGAGTGAATTTGGGCCCATGAATGAACAAACTAACAGAACAGATAGCTGGGTCTAAATGGGATTACTTACCTGTTAATTGGGGCATTTTACAGACGTTAAACTTGTATCACAGATATGAAGAAAAGTGTGGAAATGGCATGTATTAAGTGACTAATTAACCTGCTTGTCTGGAAGCTTTACAAAACCCACTCGCCCCCCTAGGTGAAATTAGCTACACTGGCAAAAGTTCAGTTTTGCTGCTAGAACTGCGTTGGCACTAGGAGCTTGTGCTGGCACAGCTCTGCCAGCCACAAATCACACCTCATCACACCCTTGACCAACAGAGCTATGCCCACAAAAATTTGTTGTTTAAACCTGGCCCTAGAAACTTCTGGCAGCTTTCATTTTAACCAGCTTTGCCTATGATGTTCTTTCCCTGCTATATCTAATTCTGCCCCTTATCCCTAATTATATTACAATAAAACCTCAGAATGGAGTGGAGGTTGGTCGTAATGCTGAAATGTTTATAACTCTGAACATAACGTTATGGTTGTTCTTTCAAAAGCTTACAGTTAAACATTGACTCAATACAGCTTTGAACGTTTGCTATGCAGAAGGAAAATGTTGCTTTTAACCATCTTAATTTAAATGAAACAAGCACAGAAAGTTTCCTTACCTTGTCCAATCTTTTTTTAACTTCCCCTTTATTTTTTTAATAGTTTACCTTTAACATGGTACTGTACTGCATTCGCTTTCCTTTGTCTCTGCTGCTGCCTGATTGCGGTTCCAAATGAGGTGTGTGACTGACTGGTCAGTTTGTAACTCTGGTGTTCGTAACTCTGAGGTTCTTCTGTATTAATAATGCTAATACTACTACCCAGCTCTGATACTTCACTTTTCATCAGTAGATATCAAAGTATGTTACAAAGGAAGTCACTGTCATTATCCCCATTGTACAGATGGGGAAACTGAGGTGCAGAGAGGTGAAGCAACTTGCGCAAAGTCACCCAGCAGGCCAGTAACAACTTGTATATCCAGAGGGTGGCGGGGAGGTGTCCATCGTGTACGTATGTATCTCTTGTGTGTATATACTTGTATATCCCTCTTCCTAATTGTAGTAGCATCCATATCCTCTTTATTGTCACTTGAAAGCCTGTGTGTGTGTGTGTGTGTGAGAGAGAGAGAGAGAGAGAGAGAGAGAGAGATTAGCTAGACAGACAGAGAGCTAGATAGTTATTACGGAAGTCCTTGTTGCAACTCCATAGTTTAAGGCTGTTTTGAGCCTGAAGCTAGGATTCAACCTCTGTTATGTGTGAATGATACAACATGACCTCCCCAAATGTACTTGCTCTTTGATTACAGAATGAATTTGTCTGAGAATTAACAAGCACATCTGTTAATGAGTTTGAGATACATGGAATTTCAGAATAAAGCCTTTAAGAAATTTAGTGTTCAGCATCACACATTTTTTTGTTCCACAATATTTTAATAAAATGGAATAACACAGACTCTTCTGGGGGGAGGGCTAGGGAGCCAAAGTGTTTAGAAAACAAAGTGAATAAAATGTCCTCATGATTTTATGTTATTTCAGTGTAAAGAGGTGGGTGAAGGGTGCTAAATTTTACATAGATGGCTGCGTGCATGTGTGTGTTGTGAACCCGCACTGAGCAGTACCACATTAATGCATGAGAACCTGAGGTTATGTCTTCACTGCAAAAAAGGCATGTTTTTACACTGAGTTAGCTAACAGTGTGAAATCCTAGTGGGGACAAGGCATAGGTAACTTTTACTTCAACGTAGCTAGTCAAGGTGACCCTCAGGTGGGGGGCATGGGGTTGAGCTCAGCTAACTCCATTGAGGTAAAAACTACCTGTGCCACTGGATTTTCCCTACACCGCCCTGAACCCCGTCACCCCTCCCCACTGTGGTCAGCTAGTTACCTGCAGTGCTGCCAATTTAGTTACTTTCCAACCCCTCTGTAAATTTGAACGCCTCCTCTAATTTCAATTCCTGGGGAACACATTATCGCAATGTAAAAATGCACCTATTTTTTTCAGTGAAGACAGAGCCTGAGAGTGAAACTAACAAAAAAAAAAAAACCCTGAACAGTTTAGTTTTCTCCTCCAAAAGAAATGAAATGCAGAAAGTAACCTAAGTGGAAAAGAGCAAATTAGATTTTTAAAATTCTTTCTGACCACTAGGACACTAACATGGGGTTAATGACACACAGAAGGGACTTTCTGTGATATTTAGTCTGAAAGTTTTGATTTTACAAAAAATCAAACTGAAAATATAAAAACCCAGCCAGGTGTCTTATGATACAAAGATTAGCATCATGTTTGTCTGTTACTGGGTATCTGGGAATTGGAACAGTCACACATTGGGCAACACAAATTCACTCATCTCCGTCTTGTTGCCATTTTGATCATGACCAAATGGCTCGACGCTTTAATTAAAAAGACACTGCTGCATGCCCATGTAAACCACTTCATGATGCTTGATGCATAGATATGGGGGTGGCACCCCGAATTTTGGCTTTTCAAAGGTGATGTATTCAATATAAGGAACGTTGCCCTTCAAGGGTAATGTATTGGATACATCACCTCTGAAAGGCCAAAATTCTGGGTGCCGGCCCATCCCCATCTCTATGCTGCAGCAGAGCCCAGCAACAAAGGGTTAATATATGAAGAAAAAACCACAAAGACCTGCATCATGCCCCCTGTCACTCAATACATTTCATATCCCAAGCCCATTCTCCATCACACTGTATCTTGTGCCCTCGTTTATACCAGTGCAAAGTGGGTGAACATGCCAATGTTCTGATTTGGCAGCATTATATACCCACTGGCAAGGATTTTTCAGGGTGATGGAGGATCAGGTGCAAGACACAAGGCACGGGAGAGACAGCCCCTCCAGTCATACTCCATGACAAAATGACAGCTCCAGTTTTGCACTAAGAACAAGCGACCGTCTCTTTTTTTCCACCAAGCACATCCAAGCCAGGGAACAACACGGATTGTTAGGAAGAGAATCCATGTTTCCTGTTGCAAGGGCTTCCCCCTTCGAATTCGTTTTCCTCTGTACAAGCCAGGTGTCACTGAATAATAAGGATAGTGGGGGGAAGAACAGGGAAGGCCATTCTGGCAGGAATGTCCCATTTCAGTCTAGCCAGCACTGTGACAAATGCAAGGACCTAAATGGTGATTGGGTCTCGCTGACCTGAACCCTCGTCTGCAGCCAAGGCAACAAGACGTGCCTCCAGCAATGACAATGAAAGGTCAGAGCCTAGCCCAGCACTACAACAGGAGGGGGAGGGGGGTCAAGGGCTTTGGTTCTCCCCTCTTACCCGTACTTTCCCTTCTGCAAATGAGCCTCAATAATGGCCAGGTCACCGGGGTTCAGCATATGAGTTCTCATCTTAGTGCTGCAAACTGGCTGCATTGAGGGGCAATGGTGTCTGTCTTCCAGTAGGGCTCCCCATGCTGTGACCCTGGGGAAAGGTATACGTGGAGCCCTCTTTCAGACAGACAGCACTAGGACCCAGAGAGAAGCACTCACCAGACCAAAGCCTATGATAAGAGGCACTCCAGGGCCCCAGAGGTCCTGGGACCCAGAGCAGCGCACAGCTTCAGCCAGCTGCACTTGCACTTGGAGCAATCTCTGCGCTGGTAAATGATTGTGACCCCTGGTTCCCCCCAGCACAGGCAAGGGCCTGGGGCTAGGCTAGGCTGCAATGGTGGTAGCCCATACTGTCCGCTGAGGTGGCAGCCCCTCTGCTATGTGCTTCCCTTCTGATCGTCCCAAACAGGGGCTGCCCCCAGGGAACTAGAAAGCATTAGTGGTGTGCGATGCGGTGTTCACCCCACACCAGTTCTGACGGGATTAAGGTAGGCTAGATGGGCCAATAAACTGCATAGGCTGCACCTGGGCTCAATAATGCTGAATTAAGGATGAAACTCACATGGGCTGGAGCAGATGGGGTTTCTATAAAGCTAAGAAGCTGAAACCAGCAAGGGGCTGCCCTCCATGGTTCCTCCCTGACAGGAGGGAGGCGTGTTGGCAATAACAGGGTCTGGCAAGAAGCCAAAATGGGAAGTAGCCATGGGGATCAGAAGCAGCTTGGCTGGGTAGTAAAACCAGAGGCTAGAAGTAGGGAGTAGACCAGAGCCCAGGAAAATAGTAACCAGCTCTGGGAGTAAGTAGACCACAGTTATGGAGCTTAGGGTCCCTGAGCTGGAACCTGGAGCAGAGGATGGGCCTGGGTTCCCCTACCAGCCAGTGGGAAAGTGGCACAGCCTGTGGACAGAGGACTGCCTGGAACAGTAGGTGGCAGGGCCGCTCCAGGCACCGGCTTACCAAGCAGGTGCTTGGGGCGGCCGCTTCCGAGAGGGGCGGCACGTCCAGCTATTCGGCGGACGGTCCCTCACTCCCGCTCGGAGTGAAGGACCTCCCACCGAATTGCTGCCACAGATCGCGATTGTGCCTTTTTTGTTTGTTTGTTTGTTTGGCTGCTTGGGGTGGCCAAAACCCTGGAGCTGGCCCTGGTAGGTGGACAGCTTGTCCTGAGAGACTTTGATAGACCCTGGAAAGGGAGGACTATAGTGACCTGGCCCTCTGGCCACAAAGAAGGAGCCGGGGATTCCTAAAAAAAAAAAAAGGCTGCCCTGACTCCTGGAGGGTGAGATTGAGCCAACAGGCTGAACAACGCAGGAAGGGGCATCTGACCAGTGGCGAGCTAATCCCCAGGTGAGCCGTGAGGAGGCGCGCCAGCAGTGAATGCTGAACCCCAGTGCATGGTGCAACAAGAACGTTCTCTGTTTACAATCAGATGCAGGGGAGCGGGACAATCCTTACATTGTGCTTCTCACAGGCAGCCGGGGACCCTGGGAAGCTAAGAACAGCTGAGTGCAGTGCATTCTAGTCCCCTCCCTCCCCCACACACAACACACACAGGTGGGCTGAGAGAAGGAGCAAGGCCAGAAAAACTGCCCCCCAAGAATGCAGGGGAGCACAAAGTCTTTGCAGCAGCACTGCATTGCCCAGGGTGCCCCACTTCATTCTCAGGTGCAGGAGGGGCCGGCTGTTCCCTCTTTAAGGCCCTATATGTCACCAGAGCAATGTCAAGGGGCCTTCGTGTCACTGAGAATGGGGCCCAGTGACTCTACACACAGCTGGTACTGTGAGCTTTCAGCTCCCAGAGAAATCAATGTTGATATAACTGTAAAACCAGGGAGACAGTTACGTGAAAGTGGTTGGTTCTGTATATTCAAGACTTCGTTTTTATGCTAATGTTGGGGGGGTTTTAAGTGGTAGTTGGTAAACATGGCAAATTGTTTTTAAATAAAAAAGGTGATTAAACAATGAATGTAAATTGCATTTGTGATTTCAAGTACATTGTAATTTAACTCCCACTAACAATCGGTAAATGCAGAAATTAGAACTATCTGTATTATTAAGCCCCTCCCCCCCACTATAAAAGTCTAACTATGCCTATGAACAGGCACAACGGTCCCTAGCAAGACTTGGAGTCTATATAGTTGGACCCCAGTGTTGCCCTCAGGGGCTACTGTGCAACACCTACCAGAGTCAATGAGAATTGCAGGGGTTTCTTGCAAAGCAGACTTTGGCCCCTGTACATGAAGTAAATCACTTCACCACCATTAAAATGCAGCCACCTCTGGGGTAGATCATAGCAGCTGTATAACAGCACATAGTGACACTGCACAACAAATTAAGTCAGGAAATGAAGAATGCCATAGCCAGTTGAAAATGTAGGGGGAAGCTGGAGAGAGAAGGCAGAATGTAATTAACCAAATTATATCCTTTGCAGAAAGAAAGTTAGCTCCCACTACTGTCTTTGTCCACTGGGCAAGGATAGACACTGCACTGACCCAGGGAGTGAGAGACTAGAACCAGAAATCAACCCCAGGCCTCCTGCACTCCAGCACAGAGCGTTATTTCAGGAGGAGCTTGGTGTGTTTTGCATTGTGATTCATGGTTTTGTCCACTGGAGGTCTCACTTGACAAATTAAAGAAGCATTTGATCCATTGGCGATCCATCAGGCAGGTGGCTGATGTGTAGATCTGTTTTGTGAATATGGCAGTAGTAGCATGTTTGAGGGAGGGGAGTAGCTGAGACCTGCCTAACCACAGGCTTTGAGCCTGAGACCTGGAACATGGCTGCCTCCAAAATCTCTGGATTTTTGCTGCCACATTTAGTGGATGCTGCTAGTGCTGTAATCCTGAAAATGGCATTGAACGGAAGGGGAACAGTGGGTCAGATCCTCAACTGGTGTAGATCAGCCTAGCTCTTTTGAAGAAATGGAGCTACATGGATGGGGGATCTCGGTCCGGAGAGTCTATTCAGGCTGCAAGAAGATAGTTGCTGAGTTCTAAAGCCCCACCATGGCCTGGATTTGCTTCACTTCGGGGATAGACTATTTTTCCTAATTAAAAAAAAATAAATCTGGGGAGGTTTATCAAGAGGTGCTGCTGTCAGTCATGTCCCTGGTAGGCAGAGGTAGAGTTCATCCAGCTAAAGGATGGTTCATACACCCTGAACAGCGTTCATTGGCAGGTATTCCAACCCCCTCACTCTTTATGTCCCCAATTGATGGTGAAGAAGAGAATGTGTGGGGGAGGACATCGAACAGTTGGTGGGTAGGAGGGCTCAGTTGGCACCAGCCACAGGGAGAATTTGCAGGTAGGGAGCTAATAGACATATATGTTCATCAGCAGCAGCTCCTTTTTCCAACACCAAGGATGGGTAAGGCGAGGTTATGAGCCGATTCTATCCATGTCTGTTTTGAGCCACCATCTGAGCCTGTAGGCGTGTTGCCTGTATGGACTGTTATATCACTGTCTTCTGGGACATCTGCAGCCTCTCTGCCCATGCACTCTTCCATAGAGAACAATGTTAGGCAGTCAACATAAGAACGGCCGTACTGGGTCAGACCAAAGGTCCATCCAGCCCAGTATCCTGTCTACCAACAGTGACCAATGCCAGGTGTCCCAGAGGGAATGAACCTAACAGGTAATGATCAAGTGATCTCTCTCCTGCCATCCATCTCCACCCTCTGACAAACAGAGGCTAGGGACACCATTCCTTACCCATCCTGGCTAACAGCCATTAATGCACTTAACCTCCATGAATTTATCTACTTCTCTTTTAAACACTGTTATAGTCCTAGCCCTCACAACCTCCTCAGGCAAGGAGTTCCACAGGTTAACTGTGCACTGTGTTTTGTTTTAAACCTGCTGCCCATTAATTTCATTTGGTGGCCCCGAGTTCTTATATTACGGGAACAAGTAAATAACTTTTCCTTATTCACTTTCTCCACTCATGATTTTATATACCTCTATCATATTCCCCCCTTAGTCTCCTCTTTTCCTAGCCTCTTTAATCTCTCCTCATATGGGACCCGTTCCAAACCCCTAATCATTTTAGTTGTCCTTCTCTGAACCTTTTCTAATGTCAGTATATCTTTTTTGAGATGAGGAAACCACATCTGTACACAGTATTCAAGATGTGGGCGTACCATGGATTTATATAAGAGCAATAAGATATTCTCCGTCTTATTCTCTATCCCTTTTTTAATGATTCGTAACATCCTGTTTGCTTTTTTGACTGCCGCTGCATACTGCGTGAATGTCTTCAGAGAACTATCCACAATGACTTCAAGATCTTTCTCGATTAGTTGTAGCTAAATTAGCCCCCATCATATTGTATGTATAGTTGGGGTTATTTTTTCCAATGTGCATTACTTTACATTTATCCACATTAAATTTCATTTGCCATTTTTTTGCCCAATCACTTAGTTTGGTGAGTTTTTTTGAAGTTCTTCACAGTCTGCTTTGGTCTTAATTATCTTGAGCAGTTTAGTATCATCTGCAAACTTTGCCACCTCACTGTTTACCCCTTTCTTCAGATCATTTATGAATAAGTTGAATAGGATTGGTCCTAGGACTGACCCTTGGGGAACACCACTAGCCCTCTCCATTCTGAAAATTTACCATTTATTCCTACCCTTTGTTCCCTGTATTTTAACCAGTTCTCAATCCATGAAAGGATCTTCCCTCTTATCCCAGACAACTTACGTAAATTTACGTAAGAGCCTTTGGTGAGGGACCTTGTTAAAGGCTTTCTGGAAATCTAAGTACACCATATCCACTGGATTCCCCCTTGTCCACATGTTTGTTGACCCCTTCAAAGAACTCTAATAGATTAGTAAGACATAATTTCCCGTTACAGAAATCATATTGACTTTTGCCCAACAATTTATGTTCTTCTATGTGTCTGACAATTTTATTCTTTACTATTGTTTCAACTTATTTGCCCGGTACTGACATTAGACTTACCAATCTGTAATTGCTGGGATCACCTCTAGAGCCCTTTTTAAATATTGGCGTTACATTAGCTATCTTCCAGTCATTGGGTACAGAAGCTGATTTAAAGGACAGGTTACAAACCATAGTTAATGGTTCCGCAATTTCACATTTGAGTTTTTTCAGAACTCTTGGGTGAATACCATCTGGTCCCGGTGACTTGTTACTGTTAAGTTTATCAATTAATTCCAAAACTTCCTCTAGTGACACTTCAATCTGTGACAATTCCTCAGATTTGTCACCTACAAAGGACAGCTCAGGTTTGGGAATCTACCTAACATCCTTAGCTGTGAAGACTGAAGCAAAGAATTCATTTAGTTTTTCCACAATGACTTTATCGTGCTCCTTTTGTATCTCGATCGTCCAGGGGCCCCACTGGTTGTTTAGCAGGCTTCCTGCTTCTGATGTACTTAAAAAAAACATTTTATTACCTTTTGAGTTTTTTGCTAACTGTTCTTCAAACTCCTTTTTGGCTTTGCTTATTACATTTTTACACTTAATTTGGCAGTGTTTATGCTCCTTTCTATTTACCTCACTAGGATTTTTGATAGCCTCTCTAATCTCCCTTAGCATTTCATTGTCACTATCACTGTCCTGGTCAGGTGGTCAATAATATATCCCTACTGCTATATTCTTATTAGAGCATGGAATTACTATCCATAGAGATTCTATGGAACATGTGGATTCATTTAAGATTTTTACTTCATTTGATTCTACATATTCTTTCACATGTAGTGCCAATCCCCCACCCCTGCACGACCTGTTCTGTCCTTCCGATATATTTTGTACCCTGGAATGATTGGGTCCCATTGATTGTCCCTACTCCACCAGGTTTCTGTGAAGCCTATTATATCAATATCCTCCTTTATCACGAGGTTCTAGTTCACCCATCTTATTATTTAGACTTCTAGCATTTGTGTACAAGCACTTTAAAAACTTGTCACTGTTTATTTCTGTCCTTTTCTGATGTGTCAGATTCTTTTTTATGTAATGTTTCTCGTCTGATCTGGCACATACTTTATCCTCTTCCTTCCTCTCCTCCTGACTAAAACCTAGAGAATCTCTATCAATAGACTCTCCTCTAAGAGAAGTCTCTGTCTGATCCACATGCTCCTCTGCAACAATCGGCTTTCCCCCATCTCTTAGTTTAAAAACTGCTCTGCAACCTTTTTAATGTTAAGTGCCAGCAGTCTGGATCCACTTTGGTTTAGGTGGAGCCCATCCTTCCTGTATAGGCTCCCCCCATCCCAAAAGTTTCCCCAGTTCCTAATAAATTGAAACCCCTCCTCTCAACAACATCGTTTCATCCACGCATTGAGACTCTGAAGCTCCGCCTCCCCATCTGGCCCTGCACGTGGAACTGGAAGCATTTCTGAGAATGCTACCATAGAGGTCCTGGATTTCAGTCTCTTTCCTAGCAGCAGCAGTATGGTCCTTCTAGCAACATAGCCAAACCATTGTACTTGGCACCTGTTGATTGTAGTCATGCCCTGCACTTTCAGTCTTCTACAAATGTCATCTTTTCTTAATTCGTTTAGCCTTGTCACACCTAGGATACAAATGCAGGCACCTCCATTCAAACGTTTGTGGCTTTTGCTCCAGACATTTTGTCAGTACCCAATCACAAAGTAATGTGGGTACAGTGAGCATTGTATAGAATCTGATGTTAGCTGTCATTAACACGGCTTGACAGTTTCAAACACTTCCATTCAGTCCCGCGAACATTCTGCTGGCAGTCGCTCTCTGCTGGTTGATGCCACATTCATAGCAGTTGTCATATGATGGAGCCCAAGCAGCAGAAACTGACTACTTGTTCGAGGTCCACACCATTAGTTATTGGTTTAGCCTGTTTCTTGATGATGATGTTAGTCTGGGCTTTTGTTCATTCATTTTCTGTCTGTTCTTCTCAGGGTTGTTGCTGCTGCTTAGTTGTACTCCCTCCATAGGCGATCACTATCAGTCACCTTGACTTGGCGGATGATATCATCATTTGTCCCAATATCCTGCAGCCTCCACCAGTGTTACTAAGGGAGTTGAACAAGATGTTGCTAAATATAGAGTAAGACGTATTGGATTGAGTACGCATCCTTGTTTGACTCCAGTTTTCACTTCAAACCTCTGTCAGCTCACCACTGACTCATACCGCACACCAAGCTATGCTATACATGCTCTGCAGTATTTGAATCAACTTGCTGCTAAAACTGTACCACTTGAGTATCTTCCACAAAGCCCCTCTGTTAATGGAGACAAATGTTGTCTTAAAGTCAACACATGAGCAAAACTGGGATTCATTGAACTCTGTGTCTCTCTTCAGGATTTGATGAAAAACAAATATCTGATCTATGGTAGAATGTCCAGGTCTAAAGCCAGCGTGTGACTCAGAAAGGATTCCTCTGCTCTTCTTTTCATTTTGGTCAAGAATCACTCTCCAGAATAGCTTGCTAGGAATGCTTATCAGATATTCCTCTGGTGTTGTCACAATCTGTCAGGTCACCTTGCTTGAAGAGTGCACAATGATTGAGTGTTGCCAGACTTCAGGAACTTTACCCTTTGTCCAAATGACGTGAAATAGTTTGCAAAGGAGCACGACCATGCCTCTTCCACCATATTGAATGCATCAGGTGGCATATCATCTGGGCCAGGTGTCTTGTTTTCAGGAACTTGATTGTGGCTTCAATTTCTGCTTCCAATATGTCGTCGTCGTCTTCTTTGTTGCCTTTGCAGTTAATAGCCTTAAACACAGCTGGGTCAACTTGACTATTCACATTCAATAGCTGATAAGATTTTTTCCAGAATCTTTATCTACTATATAGTTCCCCCGAGCATCGTGTAGCTGACTTGTTATAGGTGTTGAGATCTGTGATAGTAATCCGACTTTCTGAAAGAACTCTCTTTTTTGAAAGTGGTGTTCAAGTTCTTCACCTTCTTCACCTAAAGTCTTTTAGCCTTTTCAACTGTTAAGTTTAGTTCCTTGATGAGCTGACTTCATCCCAAGCTGAAAAAACAATCTTCAGCTTTCAGTGATGCTAATTACACTTCTTGTGCATGCAAGTGTGTGTGTGTGTGTGTATATATAATATGCACACGCAAGAAGTGTAGTTAGCATCACTCATCCTTGTTCTGGTGCTTTAGCCCAAGGGTGAAGTGAAAGGTTTGATTTCAGCTCTGTGTGATGCCCCAGGTCTTAAACCCAGCAGCTGCCATATCCTTGCCTCCGCCCAATGGTTACTGAAACTTGGTGGGCTGAGAAGCTACTTGTGATATAGTCCCAGACAAGGCACCACTCGTGGCAACTCTGACTGGAGGATCGCCCTCTTCCATCGATTGATCCAATTATACTATCTAAGCCAGGAGGAGGAACAGGAAGTTTGTCTGAGCAACAAGGTGCTTTCCTGTTGTGGCTGCATTGGATTCTGCTTGTGCCTGCCTTGTTCCTGGCTCCTGCTCGGCTCCTGGCTTACCCCGGCCTTCACTCCTGTTCCCACTATGCTCCTACTCCATGCTTGAGCCTTGTCTCTCCTCCTGTCCTTACACCTCACCTCCAATCCTCAGTGACCAGTCCTGCCTCTGACCCTGGCGTCTGACTTCTGACCCTTGGCTCTGGCATTTGGCATCTGACCTTGGCTCTGACCCTCCGCTTCAGTTCCTGACTTGATCCCTGGCTCTGGTAACTGGCAGTTGACTCTGGTGCTGACCCTTGGCTTCATTCCCCAGCCTGGACACCTGCTCCACCCACTAGACCTGACTTGTGCTCTGACTACTTGGCCAGACCACTTACATCCTGGTCCTAACACCCTGCTCCTACTGCACAGGTGTGCCACTGGGACATGTTGGCCCCATTTGCCATCTTAAGAGGCTACAAACTCCCTGCTCCTTCTCAGAGGTCCCTCGAAGTCAGGGTTGAGGTACATTGGAAGGGCTGGCTGAGCACACTGTGGCTAAACACAGACTTTCAGTCTGTGGGGCCATCAATCTGGCCCCTGTTCCCAAACACACCATTCACGGGGGAGGCCTTGCTTCCCATCCCAAATGCCCTTAAGCATGTGCCATGGCTGCCAGCACGAGGGGAAGTTTAAATAAATCCTCTGAAACACTGTAAGGGCATTGTTCCAATGTGCAAACTGTGTTTTGTGCATTCTTCCCCACCACTGCATTTGTGGCTGCAGAGAAAATGCCCCCTTCTATTCAGGAGCCCCTGCACCAGTCAAATAATAAATATACTGAAACAATACATTAATCCTTTGCCTTTCTATAGAACCCAGTGGAAGCAGGGAGCCAAACCTAAGGCCGTGTCGTTAATTTCTCTGGATTGAGTCTCTTCTTTCCTGCTACTGTCTCTATTTTCTTTCCCAGAGGACTGTGCCAAGCAGTATCAGCACAGGAAATGCCCAGCCTGCTTCCTGTGCACCAACCTCCTCCCACATCCCCTTTCACAAACATCCCGGTGTTGAGTCCAGACTTGACGTTATGACTTGAGATGATGCCCCCCTGACATCTTGCTGTCTCAGGGCTAGCACATGGATCACAAGTCATGTTTAGCCAGGATCACCACTTCAAAACCTTTTTATTGCTTGGATGCTAATCCTGCAAACTACTGCACATGGGCAGGTCCCCATTCCCACACAAAAGTCCTGCTGAGGTCTGGTGGGCCACCCACCAAGGGAAGCAGTTTGCAGGATCGGCGCCTTAGCATCTTAGGCTGAGCCTACACTGACAATTTTCAGGAAGTCTCCCACCCTTGCAGCTCCACTGATGGGTGCATGAACCAATGCAGCCAGCAGGCATTTTTATCACCATGTCACAACTTCAAGGGTTTTAAAACAAAATAAACATGAATGAGGCCCCGAAATTCACAATGTTGGCTTAACAAGCATGAAGTGTAAAGAAATAACACAGCTGGGGCCTTTTTAGTTGCCGTCTGGGGTTTAAGCCCTTAGGGGGGTCACGTTTTCCAGCTTTTCTCTGCAACCAAGAAACTTACTTTAAATAAAAAAAAAGAAGAAGAAAGCTGGGAGTCTCTCAATTCAAGGAGCTGAGGCTTAAAGAAAAACACCAATTATCACAAGACTGGAGATAGTCGTAAGAGTTGGCAACCTGCCGAAAGCTGCTCTGAGTTATGGCCCAACCCTAGAAATGTTCATGCACATGTGTAACTTTAATTATGGGTCTACTCACGTGAGTCTAGCTCGACGTGTTAGTGTTTGCAGGATGGGGCCTCTAGCCTGTTCTCCTGTTGTTTGTGACGGGAGAGCAATATCTTTTTTTTCTAAATGGGAGATTGTAATAGCACAAACTGGTGGGAGGCTCAGCATCTGGGGCTAACCCCTGAAATTACCTCTCACTTAACTTTTTGTTCATTGACTAGATTGCCCATTGAACTGAGTGGCCCTTTAAATTTTACACAGGCCCAGAGTGAAGGCTACTAGGAGTAGAAACCCAGTCTCATGAGTCCCAGGCCAGTGCTCTGTCCACTGGGCCACAGTGACATGAATGGTTTTCTGTCCCCCTAACCCTCCCATAGTTATTTTTTTTTTCTTTCCTGAGTTATCTTAATAATCCTCCACCCGTATGACAAGCAGCTCGCATTATGGACTCACCTATGCTAACAGGCTGCCCTGTCAGCACAGAGGATGGGTCCCTTCTCTATTGCCCATCTCCCCCTTCAGCTTCTTGCTGGTGAGCTGGTTGCATAAGAGGCATCTGGAATTAGCAGGGAGATGGGGGCAGTAGGAGATGGGGTGCAGCATTGAGGAGACATTGAGCTGGGGGAGGCTGGGCTTGCTGCCTGCAGCTGTAATCACAAGCGGGTAGGTTCTCGAGATGGAGAAATGGACAGAGGTTTCTAACTCAGAGGTTTAGATGATTAAAACATGAACTCCACAGGGTGGGAAGAGGGCACCGGGGATACATATTTAATGAGGGGAACTCTTCTTTTCCTTCTGTTCTCCTTCCGCCCACATGTGTACTCAATGCAGTGCTTCATTGTAACAAAGTAACCAATGTTCCCCTTCTTCCATCCCAACTCCCCCTCAATTCCAGCCCTCGGATAACAGCAGTTTTATGAATGAACCCTGCCCCCGCTTTGCACTGTGACAAAGGTCCCCATGGTTCCCAGGTATCTGCTGTTGCTAATTCTTGGGACTCAGAAGTAGCAGGATCCTTGAATTCTTAAACTGCAGCTAATGGGCTTGTAGAGTCAGATTCTGTGCTGCAGCTCAGAAGAGTCATAATTCATAGATTCCAAGGCTGGAAGTGACCATTAGGATCATCTAGTCTGACCTTCTATATCACACACACCATAGAACTTCCCCACAATAATTCCTAGAGCAGATCTCTTTTTAAATCAAGATCGGGAGTTTTTCTAATTGTCATTGATGGAGAATTCACCACGACCCTTGGTAAGTAGTTCCACTGATTAATTACCCTCACTATTAAAAATTGACTGTTTCCAGTCTGAACTTGTCCAGCTTCAACCTCTAGCCCTCGTATTGTATTAGACCTTTTTCTGCTAGATTGAAGAACCCATTATTAAATACTTGCTCCCCAAGTAGATACTTACAGACTGCAGTCAAGTCACCCCTTAACCTTCTCTTTGTTAAACTAACTAGATTGAGCTCCTTGAGTATCTCACTGTAAAGCATATTCTCTAATCATTCCCGTGGCTCTTCTCTGAACCCTCTCCAATTTATCAACATCTTTCTTGAATTGTGGACACCAGAACTGGACATTGGATTCCAGCAGCGGTCACACCAGTGCCAAATACAGAGGTAAAATAATGTCTCTACTAAACCCTGGATTAGGGTGATTTATGTGTAGGTGGGGGAGGCTTGAGCATAAGTTTGAACCCTAGTTTACCTTGCAATGTGGACATATCCTTAGAACCTAGACAGTGGTGGCTGCCTTAAAAGCTTGTCTATATTAGAAAAGCTGCACCGGTAAACAAAATCCATTTAAAATTGATTTAGTTACACTGGGATGAACACTTACTGTAGACCCATTTAAACTGATTGAAATCCCATTTAGATGGGGTCCGCTTAACTGGGTAATCTATCAACACAAGATAAATCTTGACTATCTGGGGGTTTAAATAGATCTCGTTACAATGGTGAAAATTGTCTAATATAGACAAACCCTGAATCATAGGCCTGCACTCTGGACACACCCATTTCTTCCCATGATATCCCCCTCTTACATCTCTCTCTACCGGGGACTGCAAGGGAGGAGTCTCAGGGTTCAGCCAGCCCTATTCAGGATTACATAAAGGGTATATCTTAGGGGGTGTTTATACCCCTTCTACTCCACTAAAAGGCTATAAAGGGGCTATGGTAGGGGACAGAATCAGGCCTTTCAATTCTGCCTCTCCCTCACTCCCTTTCACTAAATCATAGGATGCATTCACTGTAACATTCTAAAATAGCTGGTGTTTTTTGGCTGGGTTTCTAGATCACCTTCTTAGTAGAGCTGGTTGGGAATTTTTCAATGAACATGGTGTGTTTTTTTTCCCCACAGAAAAATGACAATTTGTTGAAACTGAAACTGTTCATGCAACAGAATCAGTTTTGACAAATCTCCCAACTCAAAAAAAAAAAAAAAAAAAAATTGGAAACAAAGTTTTGAAACCATTGAAACATCCTGTTTCCACATTTTCAAGAGGAAAAGTTTTGGTTTTTCAAGTTAAAATGACTTTTTGGTTTGGAAATTTTAGTATGAAATTCAATAAGGACAAATGCAAAGTACTTCCATTTAGGAAGGAACAATCAGTTGCACACATACAAAATGGGAAATGACTGCCTAGGAAGGAGTACTGTGGAAAGGGATCTGGGGGTCATAGTGGATCACAAGCTAAATATGAGTCAACAGTGTAACGCTGTTGCAAAAAAAGAAAACATCATTCTGGGAAGTATTAGCAGGAGTATTGTAAGCAAGACACGAGAAGTAATTCTTCTGCTCTACTCCACGCTGATTAGGCCTCAACTGGATTATTGTGTCCAGTTCTGGGCACCACATTTCAGGAAACATGTGAACAAATTGGAGTAAGTCCAGAGAAGAGCAATAAAAGTGATTAAAGGTCTCAGAAACATGACCTATGAGGGAAGATTGAAAAAATTGTGTTTTTTTTAATCTGGAGAAGAGAAGACTGAGAGGGAACATAACAGTTTTCAAGTACATAAAAGGTTGTTACAAGGAGGAGGGAGAAAAAATGTTGTTCTTAACCTCTGAGGACAGGACAAGAAGCAATGGGCTTAAATTGCAGCAAGGGTGGTTTAGGTTGGACATTAGGAAAAAGTTCCTAACTGTCAGAGTGGTTAAGCACTGGAATAAATTGCCTAGGGAGGTTGTGGAATCTCCATAATTGGGGATTTTTAAGAGCAGGTTGGACAAACACCTGTCAGGGATGATCTAGATAATACTTAGTCCTGCTTTGTGTGCAGGGGACTGGACTAGATGACCTCTCGAGGTCCCTTCCAGTTCTATAATTCTACGATTAGACTAAATTTAAAACACAAAGCAAACACAGTTGAGAATGAAATGTTTCAAAAAAATTGAAACAAAACTGTTTTGATCTCAACAGTCTTTTGTTTTTATTTTTATTTTTATTTTTTTGGGGGGGGCGGATTTTTTGTTGGTGAAAAAAATTTTAGTATTTCAAATTTTCATCACAATTAAGGATAGGAAAATTTTTCAATATCTTAACATTTTTCACATAGTGGGAAAACTGTTACCTGCCCCAGTCTCTTTATAGCACACCCGTGCTAGCACGTACTGGTTAAAGTTGCTAAATGGCTTCAAGTCTAATAACTAGGTGAGCACAAACCATACAAGTCACATGCAGATTTCAAACACCCAAAAGTTCAGGGGTGTTTGGACTTGGGGTTTTGGCTCAGTCCATTGAAGTGGTGATGATGCAGATAAGGGTTGGATTTCAAACATCCCAAATGTAGGGTTTCAAAGCTGAGTCTTAGGTTATAACCAGTCCTTAATTATTAACTGCCTGTTTTCACCTGCCCATCACTTTCTGATGAATTCTCCTTTGGGGCTGAAATTTTCCTGGTTTAGTCTGTAATGATAGGGTGAATTTTTCTGGAAAGTTTCAAGGAAAAACCTCTCAGTCATTTTTGCTTTGTGCATATAAGAAAAAAAAATTTCCCACTGGAAGAAACTTATTGCCCAACCTCCCCAGGCCCGAAAGGTTCCAGTAACAATAATCATCACAACTTTATTATTTTAAAAGTGCCTATCAAAGCATTTGAGGTGCACTACACAACACAATATTTAAAAACTAATAAAAATAAGTCATCCACATCATTAACACTTATACAGCCTTTGCTACTCTCAAAGCTCTGTGCACACATTAACACCACCTCTCTGAAACAGGTCAGTAATAATTAGTATCATACAAGCACTGTATTGTATTAGGTTCTAGATAAATATCTAGGATGAAATCTTGGCTCCATTTAAGCCAATGGCAAAACTCTCCTTAATTTCAAGGGAGCCATGATTTCACCCTTAGCCCTTATAGATATTGTTGTTCCTCTTTTCCAAGCTGACCATTTTAATCCAGTTTGCAGGCCAAACATTTTCTAGTGTTACTCGGTTCTGATCTCTGGCGCATTAAGAGGAGCCTGCTGGATGCCAAGAGTCTGAGTCAAAGCTCAGTGGAGTCAGTGGGAGGCTTTCCACTTACTTCAACTGGATCAGGCCCTATATTGGTAGTATGCCAGGAGGCTACACCTCACTAAATGTGAGGATCAAAAATGAACACACATGACCATGATGCCGTGTTTGCTCTGTGATACATGAATAGAAATTGCTCTGTTTTAGAGTTCAACTGCAATAAAAAAGCCACCATTGATCAGTTTCATCCTTATCCCTCAATGAAAAGGAGGGCAAGTATGGGGCTTGTTTTAAGGATCCACTGACCGCAGATGAGGCACTTTGCATGCTCCCAAAGTAAGGCATTTAACTTGGAAAAGAAAAAGCCTTTTTCTGTTTCCATTGTGGTTTTGCTAATGTTTCCAGCTGGAGGGGGATTGAGTTTGTAGTTTGCAACTTGCCTTAGTGTTTGGGGGAGGATGACATTTGTCCCACATCCTTACCCCAAGTGTAGTCATGAAGTGGCTTAAATATTTCCTTCTAAAATCTTCCGTACTGTGGGAGTTGCCCGGAGAGATGTCTGGAAGGATAGTTCCTTTTTAGTAATCCGGCATCGGGAGGTACCACTGCTGAGGCAGCTGTGCTAAGGATTGAGGCAGGCATGTGGGCTTTTGAAAGCCAGTTTCATCTCCTTTGTTCTTCTCCCTGAGTCATATTTGGTTGGCACTACGGCATGCTCTGAACTGCTTTCATGGAAGCAAACCAGCCATGTAAGCTGTGCAGAAAGAGGCTTCCAATGGCAGATCTTGAGCCTTGTACCTTGGCTGATTATGTCCCACTCCTTCTTTCATTTTTTTTTATTTTTTTAATACCTGTAACGCTGCTTATTTATTTATTATTGAATGTCCATGTGATGAATCCAGATGGGAGCCTTGGACTTTTGGCTGCTTTCTGAATCACAGGTTGCTGTTATGCTTTCCTGTTACGTTAGATGGGGGAAAATACACCCACAAAGAGATGCTCTTTGCTTTTAAAGCAGAGGCCTGAATCCGGCAGGAAGAACCATGCATGTAATCCCCCTGCATCTGTGTGGAGCCTCATTAAAGTCACTGATTCTCCAACTGGGCACAGGGGTCTAGCTGCACAGAGTGTGCTGCAGGATTGAGGCAGTGTGTATATAAAAAATGTCCTCATCAATGTTATGTGTAACAACTTGGATTAATTTAAGAAGTATTTCTGCATAGCTACTACTTACACATTTATTCCATGCTTGTCACTGTATCTGAACTCTTTGGGGCTGGGACTCTTTTCATTCTGTGTTTGTACAGCTCCTTGCCCAACAGGGCCCTGGCCCTGGACTGGGGCTCATAGGACCCACTGCAATACAAATAGCAAGTAGTAATTGTACATATGGAATTTCCTTTGTCGCTATTTATGCCATGTCATTGTTGCCGACTCTCTGTTGTATCCTAGGTCTTGTGAGAAAGTTGCACCAGCTTAAGTAAAGGTCGGATTTTGAAACTGATTTAGTTAAACTGCTAAAACCTTCTTCGGACACTGTTAATTCAGTTTAAGCCAGGCATGTTTCAGTTTATCTGAAGTCAGTCTAGGAATTCACTGAAACTAAACTGTAATAAGAGTGTCTACACAGGCACTGTTTTAACCAAAGTAATTTAAACAATGGAAGAAGTATCCGTGCAAACGGTAGTTTATAGCAGCTTTGTTTGCCTGCTCTAGGCGGCTGCAGCAGTTGCTGGCTACCAATAGCTGCAACGGGGCCAAATCCCCAATGTAAAGAAGGCCTATCTCCCAATTCTATGCTTTAACCACAGAACAGCTTTTCCTCTGCTAGCCCTGTGAAGCCTCCCACACTGGGCAAGCGATACCTGCAATTTGATAGGCTGGTTTACCCACTGGTTTTCCTGAACTCAACTGTGACCATGAGCCTCCTTCCAAAATAGCTACAGGCTGACGATTATATTTTGACATTGTGATGTGACATCTTGATGTCAGCATGCCATGCTGCCAATGTTGTGCAGGCGAGTTCAGACTCATGTCCAAGATCTACTTCAGCTTGATGGTTTTGAAATATGCTAAGGTTAGCCAGTAGGTCAATCCAGACAATAAGGAGGGAGCTAGTCTGTAGGGAACAGTCCTTCACTGGCCAGGGTTCTTGTGTGAATGGATACATTGACTGAATATAGTGGCATTCATACTTCAAAAGGATACAGAGCCCCATCTCTGCAGCCTGTAATCATGGAGTGCCTCTTGCCCCATTTAATAATTATATTGGCTTCAGTGGGACTACTGTAAAGACTACTCTGAGGACTAAGGGGTTCAGAGGAAGAATGGTCCAGTGGTCAGGTCTCCTAGCTGCAGGAGACTTGTGTTCAGTGTTCTTGCTTTGCCAGAGACTTCCAGTTGGGCAAGTAACTTAGGCCTTGTCTACACTTAAAAGTTTTCCCATTTTAACTATGCTGGCATAAGCAGCTAAATAAATAAAATCCTAGTGTAGACCCAGTTAGACTGGTATACTGATATAAGCAGTTTTATAACTTCTGATTCAGGGAAGCAAATGAAGACCTCATCATAAGCACTTTTATACTGGCATAACTGTGTCTACATTAGGACAAACACACACACACAACAGACATAGCTCAGCCTGTAAAACTAGTAAGTGTACACCAGGCTCGAGCCTCTATGCCACAATTCCTCCTCTACCTCACTGGGTGGTTGTGAGTATAAAGACATGAAAAGCTTTTGAGGTGCTCAGATACTAGGTGATGGGGGCCATGCAAGAGCCAGAGAGGGAGGATCACATCCATTGTCAGGTTTAAAACCCTGGGCCTGATTCCTCACTCCAGTTTTACACTGTCCCTTTGCTGACTCAGCAAGACAGCAGTGCCTCATCCAAGGGGCTAACTTTGAAAAGAAATAGCTGGAAACTCTATTTTTAAATGAAATCATAAATCCTGGTGAATTCAAAAAAATCTGAAGGAAACCCTAAAATCTTCAGATTGCCTGAATTTTTACTCTCCAGGCTCCTAAGTATTTGGGTCATTTGGTTCTGTGGAGGTATATGATAAAGATCTACTACTGCCCCAGTTTGAAAGTTTATCAGTTTAGGGGTTTGTACTGATGCAGCTGCACCAGTAGCTAAAATCCCAGGATAGACCAAGGTTCTATTTTCAGCTCTGACTTGCCGTGTGACCTGGACCAAGTTATTTAAAGCCACATTTTTTCAAGTGCTCTTTTATTTTGGGTGACTTTTTTTTTTTTTTTGCGCGGAAGAGTCTGGTGGTTACTCTTGAAAACTTCAGCCTTAATCTCTCTGTGACTCAGTTCTCCTACCTGCAAAATGGGTATACTATTTGTCCCTTTGTGTGGAAAATGCTGTTGAAGGGCAAAATATTACCATATTGTACTTGGAAGCAGGGCCGGGGGGAGGGCGGTGAGCCCCGGCTGGGGCTCCGCTCTCCCCGGCGGCCGGGGGGAGGGCGGCCGGAGCCCTGGGAGGAGGGCGGAGTGCCCGGCCGGGGCTCCGCTCTCCCCGGCGGCCAGAGCACTGGAGGGAGGGCGGCGAGCCCTGGCCGGGGCTCCGCTCTCCCCGGCGGCCGGAGCACCGCACCACGCCGCCCCCATCCAGGTGCCGCCCCAAGCACAAGCTTGGTGGGCTGGTGCCTGGAGACGGCCCTGCTTGGAAGGGACACTGTCCTTAAATAGAGGTACCAAATTTAGGTTTAGGGATTAATTTTTTAAAAAACAATTTATATAAAGCCCAATATAAAAAGAATGTTTAGACAAACATTTCCCTGCAGTATTGTGAATCCAAAACCAGCAGGTTGCTACTGCATGAGAAACAGAAAGTGAAATTGACTAGAAAAAAAAAAGAAGTGAAACTGACTAACCAAATTTGGACAGCAAAGTAAGGGAACCATTCTAGGGACACTGATTAGATGAAATGGTTTCTTGTCTCAGTTGTACTTGCAACACTTTAGCATTGTAACAGAGCCATCTTGTTGCACCACATACCTTGCAATGGTGGCTTTTCCAGTGCATTCTGGGACCCCCGAAGTGCCTACCTCATAATGCCCAGTACTGCTGCTGACAGCCGGACCTATAGTGTAGTTTCCAAATATGAGGCACTGCACTATGAGATGGAGCTAGGAGGACTGGCTGCATCAGTACACCGCTTGTGGCTTCCTGAACTCCCATTAAGGAGAATCGTCTTATCTGTTAGCAGTACAGAGCTTGTGACACAGAAGAATTCTGATTTTATCCAGTAGAAGGCAGTGTTAACACTTATACTATCCAGTTCATTACAAAATTGCTGAACGTATTTCACAATGCATAATACCTTTTAAGTGATTCATGACAAATACCAGAAGATATAATTTTGTCCTCATCATCTGATTAAAAAAATTTTGGTTTCACTCCTCTTCTATTATGTACCATCCTTTTTTCCATCTGACTCTTGACTCCAATAATAATAATAATGGCAAACTATGACAGCAAATGCAAGCATTCATGTAATAAAGCAAGCCACTATCAGCTATTATTCCCTAACTAGTAATTACCCATGATTACTCCAAACCTCTCCCTTCCCAGGTGCAACTCAGTAATTAAAGCTGGCCTTTGAAAGTTACCTCACACAATGTCACTTGCTAGTTCTGCTTCTATTTGCTCCTGCCCCTACATATAAAACTGTGAATTATTGGTATGGTTTACCAAGGTGGAAAACAAGGAGCTTTTGAAAGCACTGTGCTCATTTAGTTTCAAAACGTAATCGGTATGAATATTTGTGAGCAGGTTATCCTAATAAAGAATGAGGGCAGTTATATATTTGATTGCTCATGTTTTGTGGAACTCTTTTGTTCTAGTGACAATTTACAAGACTACACTGATACAGAATCCAGCAAACCATGTAGGTGTCTCAGGGTACTTAACGACATTATTTAAATGGATGCTGGGAATAGATACAGGCAGATTTAACAAAGCCAGCATTCAAAAATCATGGGTCAGTGCGTATCCCATCCCCCCTCAGTCATGAGATTTTATTTTTAAGCAAGAAACTTTGGGTTCTTTCTCTTTAGCATCTGATTTCTGTGCTTTTTAAGGTGCATTTACTTCACACTTACAAGCTTTTCTCTACAACCATGAGGGTTTCTGACCGTCAGAGGGGTGAAATATTGGAACAGCCTTCCAAGGGAAACGGTGGGGGCGAAGGACCTGTCTGGTTTTAAGATTAAGCTAGATAAGTTTATGGAGGGAATTGTTTTAATGGGACAACGTGATTTTAGTCAAATGAACAGCGTGCCATCGCTGGTAAATAGTATATATGGCCAATGAGGGTCTGGCTGGAGAATCTTGCCTACATGCTCAGGGTTCTACTGATCGCCATATTTGGGGTCGGGAAGGAATTTTCCTCCAGGGTAGATTGGCAGAGGCCCTGGAGGTTTTTCGCCTTCCTTCGCAGCATGGGGCAGGGGTCGCTAGCTGGAGGATTCTCTGCTACTTGAAGTCTCTAAACCACAGGATTTGGGGACTTCAACAGCAGAGTCAAGGGAAAGGGTTGGGACGGCTTTGTGGCCTGCATCATGCGGGAGGTCAGACTAGATGATCATAATGGTCCCTTCTGACCTTAAAGTCTATGAGTATATGAGGCTAGAAACTTACTTTTTCTTTTAAAGCAAAGCTGAGATTCTCATGCAATCTTTTGATTCCAGTAGCTTGGGCTTTAAGAAAATACACCAAAAGTTGTGAGAGTGATGATAAAGTCATGAGAGGTGGCAACTGTGTACATATGTATTGTCACCCACACTTTTTTGCACTATCAAACAAGGTCAAAGATCTGGATATTGGGTTTTTTAATCTAGAGTGAATAGAAATAGAATATACACATTAAAATATAAAATCAGTGAAACCTGGAAGCAGCATATAATAAACTGAATTTAATATAGACAATACCAAGCACAGATGATACTGTAATGATAGTGCAGTACTGGACCAAAGGCAGGAGATGAAGGGCTGCATAATTCTAAAGGTTCAAATCTATAACTTAGGTTTAACATGCTCCATGAGACATGGGGCCTTGTTTAAATTTTGACCATCTTGTCCTTACACCTGAAACACCACAATCTGCCATGGATCCTGCCTACTTCATTCACTCCCTGTGTTGGTGTAAGCCACTTTAAATAGTAAATGACAATGAAATCGTAACACTTGCATGCACCCATTCCCATCTAAATCCCTAGGCAGGGGAAGGAGGTGACAGGCTGCTACATTTGCAGGCTCCATCAAATGGAAAAGCAGGGTCTTCTCCATTGAACGGGCAGCATATAGGCATTCCTTATTTTCACCCCCTTGACCCTTATTATGACTTCATCCAGCTGGTGTCCAAGGGCCCCTTGGGGAGGGTGCTGCTCATTGCTAGTAGCTCAGCATGCACTATCAAGAAAGGGGACAGAGCCACCAGCCTAACACTCTCCACACTTACCAACAGCACTGCCCTAGTGCAGGGTCCTGCACTGCCCCCTTTCGAAGGGTAGCAGAGCTTCCAATGCCACATGTGCTGCTGGGAATCCACAAGAGGCTATCTGATGGCGTTACCCAGAATTCCTCTTGGGGCAGCCCGCTGCAGTATGTCCCCTTTACACTCATCCTGCCTGGGCTGTGTTATAAAGCCGCAATCTGGCCTTGTGGCTATTGCTATCTGACATTTGACAAATCCTGCCCGTCTCTCTGCAGCTGGGGAGGCTGCTGATGGCAGAAATTCTGCTGCACAGAAGAGGCTGACTTGGAGGAGCTATTTCTCCTGCAGAGGAGGGCACAGCAGAAGTAGCACAGCTACTGCAGAAGCCCTGAGACCACAGTGCAGCCACAAGGGAATTTCTTGCAGCCCTTGCAGAGCTCCTCAGAGCACAGCCCAGTTCCTTGGACTGGTGCTGACTGCAGGATTTGACCCTTAGTCATTAGAATCTGGTTTGGATTTTTTAGCCAGGACACTGAGGTGCCACCTCCCTCTTTCAGATGTGCCATGAGATCTTTGTCATATACCTCCACAGAACCAAATGACCAAATACATAGAAGCCTGGAGAGTAGAAATTCAGGCAATCTGAAGATTTTAGAGTTTCCTGCAGATTTTTTTTTTTAATTCACCAGGATTTCTTATTTCATTAAAAAATATAGTTTTCAGCTATTTCTTTTCAAAGTTAGCCCCTGGGATGAGGCACTGTTGTTTGTTGAGTCAGCAAAGGGACAGATTGAAAAAATAGCACTTAGAGGTGTGGACTTCCCCATTTATCTTGAGCTATCATAGCCCCTGTACGTGATCAGAATCACTCCTTATCGTTAACCACTTCTCTGCTGGTCAGTGTAATTGAAATGTCCAATTAAACTGGACATTTCTTGTACTGACATTCCGTTCATTTGAATGAATGTGCCACAGCAATAACAATGCAATAGATAGTCAAATAGTCTCCTGCTTACTAGGGTGATGGACATGTTTATAAATGGACATGTGCTTATAAATTAGGTAAAAAGTGATAACTAAAAACTGCTGGACTCCCTTGGTTCAGTTTGTTGGATGTTGCAGGATTCTGTGGGATTTTGTGAGTTTTCTATAAAACTTGTTCCAGCAGAAGTAGCTGCAAAGGCATTTCAGTTTAGTATGCTTATAAATATCTTTTGAATGACCGTCCTTTTGTCTTATGTTATCTGGTAATTGGTGGGGGCCCTGGACATCCAGAAATGGGAATTTGAAACTGATGCACTAAGTTGCATACTGAGCCAATTTACAACAGTGGGTAAGGCTCATAATATACCTGATTCAAAGCAGGGTAGGCACTGCGTGTGTAAGAGTCTATATGGCAGGTTACAAAGCATAAGAACATGGCTAGGCACGACAGAACAATAATGGAAAAAAAATCTTCATGAATCTTAAAAACTTTCTGCTGTCTCCCTGCAGATGCCGACTCCCATCAGAGACGTAGTTCAATGAACACAGTCCAATCTCCAGTGTGGATGGAGTTTAATATCAGGCTTCAATGGTCTCTGCCCATGAGTAATTTTTTATTCCAATCCTGTCTCCCCAAGGATTAAGGATCAGATTGGAAAAAGGGCAGTGGTACTCCTCCATGAAACAGGGTCCACCCACTGGAGACACCAAGACGATGTGTCACTCACAGTAGATTATCCAGATGTTCAAGATATGATCTCTGCTGGGTTCCTTGGGCTTAGTTTCCCCCTAGCAGGCTCAGATTTCCTGCTGGGATCTGCAAGACCCCTTGTGTTTCCTTCCTTTTTGAGAAGGGAATCATAAGAGTGGTACTAGTATCATCCAAGCACCAGCCACCTAGGTGCCAAAAGGAGTCGTCACTAAATGCTTTGATCAGTAGTAAAATAGTTAACAATGTTGTCATTTAAATTATCATTATTGGGCTTTGAGTTCACACTTCATTGATGGCTTCTCTACCCCAAGCCACCAAAGTGCACTCAAGGGATTGATTTGTAGAGCCCTCTAATGTGTTACACTTTCCTTGCCCTGAGCAGACCCTGCTGGTGTGCTCTGCAAGGTACCTAGTTTGTATTACCATAGCCTTCATCCTCAGGGAAGGTTCATACCTCTTGGTGCCATTGTTTCAGGTTGTCAGCAGATGTCTCTGCAATGGTTACGCTCATTTCACATTTTGAAGGTTTTCTTTGCAAACAGAAGGACTAGAAACTTGCTTTAAAAAAAAAATCCAAGCAGAGCTCCTGGAGCACAAGATAGCACTTGGTAGAGGTGATAGTGGTGCTCTGTACCCCCAAATCTCCCCCATTCAAGCTCTGATTGAAACTATCTCAGGAACAGTAAAACTGGCCCTACTGTACTACTTTCTTATAATAAATGAAACTTCTGCTTCAAACAAATGCATCTCTAGGAGTTTCTAAGGCTGCCTAGATCCCATAATTTTGGCACCAGATAAATGTCCTGCTGCAACAAAATGCAAATAGTGTAACAAACCACTGGACTCCTATGAGCTCCTGATTATTCCTATGTTCCCACCAGGGCCATTCAGACCTTCGGTGTGACTGTGGAATAGAACTCAAATATGCATGCTCTTTCCACTTGAACCAAAGGAGAATCTTTGTTCGTGCCCATGCGACACAGTACAGCCGGTTCATTAGAATATACTTTAAAAACTATCAGTTTTCTAAATCAGTTACATAATAAACAGATTTGGAGCCAGAAATATTTGGCTGTGGCTGGTAAAAGGGGAATACTCACATCCTCTTCTGAAGATTGTGAGAAAGTGACAGAGTTTTACCCTTACAGGAATATAAATATTCAGAGCAAATAGGTGGTGGCTGCTCACATTTCTATGTATTTCCTGAGGTCTTCATTTAGCCTGGCAGCATAGGATTATTTTAATGTCAAATCAAGGATCTAGGAGTGTAAAGGAGCAGGGGAAAGGTACATTTCATGTAGTAACCCTGGAAGGAAACTCCAAGATGAAGACTTGAGGCAGTCCAGTGAGATATTGTACCAACCACATATACTAAACTGTCCTTTCAGTAGACCAGAGAGAAAGCCCCTTTGGTGAAGGCTGTGAACTGTTGCAGAACAGAACCAGAGGTCTTCAGATTTTCTTTATAGGAAGGTATAGGATTCATTCTCCCTCAATTTCCATATAGGAAATTTTGTGTAAGGGCCTGCCTACACTACAAAAAAAATCTGTTGGCTGATTGATCCCATTTTCAAAAGAAAGATCCAACCTATGAGGCACTACTGATTATTGCCCTTGCCATAAAGCCCAGTGCAAGTCCAGCTGTGCATTTGTACAGCAACTAGTACAGTATGGCCCTTAATCATGATTGTAGCCTCCAGGTGCTACTGCAACACACATCATAAATAATAAAGTTTGGTAATATGCTCAGTGGTTCTACAGTACACCCACATCCACTTATATGCAGTACTGCTATGATTATATCACAATTTGATTTTGCACATTTCACAGTGCCTGATTCTCCAATCTATTATCCCTGTTCTACATCAGCACTATTCATCTGACTGCAGTGGAGCTACTCTGGTGGAAAACCAGTGTAATGGAGTGGAGAATCAGGCCCAAAATATATAAGAAGCCACATTTTGGAGAAAGATTTCAGAAAACAAAACAATCACAATTATTTATACTATGCTAGAATTGCTCCTGGAGTTTACTAAAATATAGGAAGATTTGTCCATACTCCAAAAAGTCCACAATCTTAAATAAACCATAACACAGCAGCAAGCAAAGACAAACAGCTGAAGTGGTGGGCTAGGCGTTATACAAACACACAATTAGTCACAGTCCCTGTCCCAGAGAGTTTACAATCTAATTTATAAAATATGACTTTGAAAATGAGCAATTAGTAGGATTACAATTGAACCCTTCCTGCACCAGGAAATGGGCTACTTTAGAGGGAAAGTTGGGTGGATGGGAGATTTCCTTGACTTCCTTAGGGGATGCATGTGTGCAATCCCACACACTTCCATCCACTTCTTGCTATCCTCTTGATATCATTCTCTCAGCCTGCTTGACCGGCTCATGTTTGTCCATCCTGATCTCCCGGCAGCTGTCCATCAGTGTTCTCCCCCACCCACCCTATCACCCTAGCAGCTGTTTGATCCCTGTTCTGCGTACTGGGGTCAGAGGCAGCTGAGAAGAACTGAATGGGAGGCAGGTCGGAAAATAAAGCCGCTGCTACCGCTCTCCAGCTTTGGCACCTGGCTCCTCTGCCCTTCTAATGCAACCCTTAGCTGGAGCTGACAGTCAGCAGTCAGTGAGGCTTGCAGAGAAAGAGCGGGGCCTCACATGCAAATAGAGCATCCCTGCAGGGGAGTTCTTGCGCATGCGCGTTACGCGCACCTTGGGACAGGCTTTCATCCCATCTGCTGCCGGGGGCAGGAGTCTTTCCTTGGAGGAGGCGAGGCCGGATATGCAAATAAGTGCCGGCCTTTCCTTCGTGTCTGGAGGAGAGGGTTGGAGGGGCGGAACCGGATATGTAAATAGCACCCGGCGTTCTAAAAGGAGGGAAGAGAGCAGGGGACGCAAATAGCAAACCGGCGTTTTTCGTAAATTGCGGAGAGGAGGGATGGGCGTGGCTCGCATGCAAATCTAACCCGGAGTTCTGAGAGCCGAGAGGAGGCGTGGCTCGAATGCTAATATGACCCAAACTCTCTTATAATTGGAGGTGGGGACGAGCCGCGGTCGAGCATGCAAATATTGGAACCCGCGTCTCTCCTCTCCTCCTCCTTCTCCCCCTCCCGTCCCAGCCCCTCCCCCGGTTTAAAAGCAGCGGCGCCTGCGCAGTGAGGGGAAACGAGGACTTAGTCTGTTACACAACTGACTGCTGTGCTGAGTGAGGGGGCTGCACTCTCCCTTCGGCCTCAGACTCTGCTGCTCCCAGGCGCCTCTGCTCCTGTGTAGGCCTCCCCACCAGCCGGCATGAGCGGGGACCAGCTGCACAACGACTCCCAGGTGAGGGACCCGCACGCACCCCCCCCAATATCCCCTCAGACAGTGGGGCCCCAGTGGGGACCTCCAGTCCCCCCAAATCCCCTCAGGCACTTGGAGGTGTCCCCGGCCCCACAGTATCCTGTGGGGCCACGGGGTGACCTCATCCCCATATCACCTTAGGGGGGACGTCCCTTCCCCTGCCCCCCCCCCCCGAGCTCTGGATCCTTAACCCCCTTGACTCCCCCCTCCCTATTTGCCCTCGGACACTTAGGGTGGGATGCCTTGATCACTACCCCGCGGGCTCCATCAGTCTCTCTGTGATTGGTGATTTCCCCATAGACACATAAAGGGTCTGTAACTCCCCCCCCCCCCCGAAAAATGCCAGCCAAGCTACACACTGGAGAGGGGGATTTTTTTTCTCCTGCCTTCCCTTTAAAAGACAGATCCGGAGAGGATGGGAACGTGCCCCCCTTTTTCATGCGGGGGGAAGGGGTACCAGGGCAGGGGTGCCCCAGAGACTGGGTACATAAGCATGAGGGGGGACTTAAAATAGGTTGGGGGGAGGTTAAAACTTTGGGGCGCTAGGAAGTCTGAATTTCGCCCCCTGCCCTTGATTTGGGGGGGGGACACCCCTCCCAATACGTATCTGTGTGGGAAACGGACGGTGAGTCGATTTCCTTCCTCTTCATTTTAAACTGCCCCTTGGATCAGGCTCTTTTGCTGTTTTTGAAAACATACATGATTTTTTCACTCCCTTCCACTTGTCTTTACAGATCGAGGCGGATTTCCGAGCGAACGGTGAGTCTCTGCCCCCCACCCCCGCCTTTTGGGGGCGATTTACCCCACTTTACCTCCCCCTTTCGCTCCCCCCTCTTCTGTGTTACTGAGGATGGTAAAGGACAGACATGGCGTCCCAGAGACTAAGTCCCGTCTCCTCGCTCACCGGCCCCATTGTTCCCATCGAGCTGCCAAATGCTCCTGCTTCCGAGGGGCTTAGGCTCCATCCGACCCCCACTTCTCCTAGTGGGGGCAATGCAGGCCCCAGATCAGGCCTCTCCGGGTTTCCTGGGGTTCCCTTTGGGCCCCGATTCCTCCCTGGAAAGTCGCCTTGTCGACGGTCAGGACTTAGTCTCTGCGCCATTTTCTTTTTCTCTCTCCTCTCTCTTCTGTGTGTGTCTCTTTCTCTCCTTCTCCTCCTCCCCTGAGCTGCCGAGCAGGAGTCTCCTGCAGAGAAACACGGGAGAAATAATCACCTCCCGACCCACATACCCTCCCAGAGAAGGGGAAAGGCAAAGTTTTTATGTTAAATAAATCACTAAGTTGCCTTTATTCCACCCACCCCTCTCTCTGCTCTCCAGTTTTGTTTCTTTCAGTCAATCCCTCTCATCCCCCAAAATGAAAGGTGGTTGCAACATGTTGCTCTTTAAAAGATTCTGCTGCATCCATTTTAAGACCAGGCTTATTTCTTTCTTTGCTGTTTAATTGAACTAACTTTACCTTATTGGGTAGAAAAATTTAATTTAAATAATTGCATTTTAAAAAATAAATAAAAGGAGTGTAAGCAATTCCAGAAAGGAAGGTAGCATCACTTCAGAAAGTTTGCAAGTTGGCTGTTCATTTTTGGGAAATAGGTTGTAGGATCTCTATAGGTGATTGCATTTAGGAGGATGGCTACTAATTTTTTGCATTCTGCTGGGTGGTATATTGGTTTCAGTTTTTTTCCCAAGCTGGTGGGTGGTATACTTAAAAGTGGAGAGGGGGATGAGAGGGGGAGGTACAATTTGCTTCTGCATGCATATGTCACTGTCAAACGACTGGGTTTACATGAAAAGCTCTGTCTGTCCCCTAAGTAAGGGGATGGGAAGTTGTTGGGTTGGGGGGGGGGGGTGAGGATGATGTGCCTGTTGTCTAAAAGTGTTTGAGTTCACTCCACCTCTTTATTAAGGTGGTTTCATCTTGCCTCCCAATCCCATTGCAATAATACTGTTTTTATAATGCTGGGTTCTTGGCATTTGTAATCATTGGACTGTTGTTGTGGACAATAGGTTTGATGCCTACTTGCTTTGCAAACTGCTATACATGTAAATATTCATAAATATAGAATATTTGTGTATGCACATCTTTTTATATTTATGCACATAATGCATTTTATAGATAATATAAATATATAATGTAAATGTGTATAACAAAAGTGTGCAGATACAAATATGCTATCTAAAAAAAAATTCCCCTCTACAGGTAAAATAATACTTGATAAATTACTATTTTAAGGGAGAGAGGAAGATACTTCATTCCCTGGAACTGTAATAAACAGTTTTAGAATTACTTCAGTAAAAGTATGTCTATAAATATTTGTAACCTCCCTGTGTAGGAAATACTTGCTTTAGGGTAAGTTTTTCTGGGGGGAAAAGCTCCAGTTATATGCTGATTTAGATATGTGAAATCATTGATTCCTCTAGTCCTTCTTCCAGTGGACAATCTTAACAGGGTTTTGCCCCCTAGATATTAAGGCTGGCTGCACACTCTTTTTATTGTTCCCAATTAGGAGTGGTTTAGGAACATAAAGCACTTGACACCCTTCTGACTCTGTGGGTTTTTCTTGTCATTTCACAACTGCTGAAGGAAGTCTAGTACACAGATTTAAACTAAGAATGTACCACATATCTCAGTCAAAATATATATAAGTGGAGAATCAAATATGCCTGATGAATTTCAAGTGATGAAGGTGTCATAGAACTCTTCCTCCTCCCCATCATGATTCCAAGTCTTCCTTTGACTGTCATTAGTCATCACTGTAGTTTGTCTCAGACAACAGAAAGACAAAATCTTCTTCTGTGCTGAATGCTGCATTTGCTAGGCTTGTTAAGGGAGTAACACTGTTCGATAGTCCATGTCCTTTCTGACCTTGCCACCAAAGCTGAATCTACTTCAGGAACCTGCTGTCTCTCTTCGCTCTAAGGTTCTTTCATTCTTGCTTCCACTGTACAGTAGTAGCTCTCACTTCTGTGTCAGATATTGTCACATGTTGATCTTAGAAATATCAATTTTCATTTTAGGCATGGCCATGGGAGTCTGGGCTTTATATACTTCTTGTTTTGGATTCTAGTTAGTTGCAAGGAGTAGAAATGGGTGGAAAGAATCCCATATACATTATTCTGAGCACTTAAAATTGGTTTGTACTTTAATGAGATGGTATGGAGCTGTCTCATGTTGTTGTTAGGAGGCAGGGCCTGGACAGAAGCCTAGGGCTCCCAACTATTTACACTTAAAAGAGTGAAGGGAAGTATTTAGTCCTGAAAGAGTCAATGTGGTATTGACTACTCAATCCACATACGGTACTATATAAGCATTAAGCAAAGATACTTGCTGTTGGAACAAAGAACTCTTTGATACTCTATGGTTGTTGTCGGTAATACAGTAGGTACACACTTGTAATTATTCTTAGTAAGACAGAAAACTTGGAATTTATGTCGTTGACTATACCATTGTAATGTAATCACTTCAGATGTCACAACCTAAGCAAAGTGGGTGCGCATCCTCTAGTTAATGGGAGATCTCCAACGTCCAAGGATGTCGGTGATTCAATTTTTGGCACTATTATCTTTTAATAGGGGCTAAATTGATGGAGTATCATGATGTTAGCATCAAAGGGTCCTAGAATCAAGGCCAAGTGTAAAGTGGAAGTGTTGACCATTTCTGATCACTAAATATCCATGCCACTCGTAGCAAGTGTGTCCCAGACAAATTCTAACTTTAGTCATTGCATTTTGTGTAACTACCCAAATTCCCCCTGCCATATAACTAGAATATAGTGTTTTTCTTCACCTGAAGTGTCTTCTGTTGTTGCTGTACACCGTTAAGAATTTGCCATCTTTGGTCTAGAAGTGGTTGAAGTGATTCCTGTGTATGTGTATATCATTTTAAGTTGACAATCTTGTAAGTGGTGTGCTATTTAAAACATCAACCTGAAGTGTATGTATTATCTGTGAAATGGGGATAATACTGTCCTCCTTTGTAAAATGCTTTGGGATGTAAAGATGAGTAGTGCTATAAAAGAGCTAAAAAAATCCTCAAAATCTGAATGCAGTATAAAGAAAATTTATTTTCTAGTAGGAAATATCTTAAAGTACCTTTATGCTCACTTTATGAAAATGGCACCTTCTTACTCAACAGATGTGTACTCTGAGTCACATCTTTATCCTCAAAGTAGAGAGATATATGTTACTACTTTTTACTCCTGTTAGCCTACATAGACATTCTAGGTATGCAAGAACTAGCAGGATTCTTTTCTGGCTTTAGCTTCATCAACAGCATTGTTAACCAAGTTCCAATTGAAGAACCTCTTATTGCTAATGGGCTAGAAGGAACCCATCTTGACTTTCAATTTTCCTGTTGTGTTTGCAGAACATAGCAATTAGAAAAATATCTTTGTTTGTTAAATGTCCAAATTGGATATGGAGCTCCTAAGATGTTCAACACCCACAATTTTATTTCTGCGGTATAAAGCCATATCTTTCCTGTCTATTATTCTGTGTTCAGAACGCCTATTAAAAATTAACGGTTGTTTTGTATAAAAATGGTTGTTAAGATGTGGCCCCTCACTGAATTTCCCCATTTGTTGATTTAACTAAATATCTTAAGATGGAATTTAAGGCCAACGTCACTGCAGTAATCGGTGAAATATTAACTAGACTTGAGCACAAATTTTGATTGTCTGGCTGCGTGGAAGCTTATTTTTAGAAGCTGAATGTGCTTGAGTGAGAGGTGCTTCCTTTAATAGCTAACTTTAAAAATGCCAAAAGTGGAGAAAAGCAAGTATCTTATCAGAAATTGGCAGTTTTGTATTGTTGTCATGAGCATTAATATGACCGGTTAGAGGCAGCTTTATATTGTGGAGGGAGCACTTGAAAAGGGAAATTTAAATTAAATGGCATTGGAGCTGAGCAAATACTTTGTAAGTGATGGAAATTCAGAGGCCACTTTAGCATGTGTTTTTCTATCTTGCATGAGATGCACATTTAAGCTGACAGTTGGGCATGCGAAAAATGTGACTCAACAGAAAGGAGTAAACTTAAATATTAATTAACTTTTTTTTAGAAAAATAAGATTTGATAAGATATCTTGTATCATTTTTTTGATGCACACAGCACTGGTAGCAGTTGGGTTTTGCTAATGTTGCCAGGAAAGTAATGAGTTCAGGAAATGTCAGCCTGCTCTTAATTTTAATATATTTTTAATTATAAAGAAAAATCTTTTTTTTCTTAAATCTCTTCCAAAAGACTTATGAATAACAAGTGTATTAAAATGAAAATGTATTCTAAACTACAGTAGAGAGTAATTGTGGCCTGTTAAGAGGAGTAGACGAGCGCTCAGGACTCCTGCTTCCTAAGTCACTGGCAAAGCCAGGAATAGAAAGTGACCTTTGGCAAGTTACTTAATCTCTCTGCCTCCATTTCCTCTTCTGTAAATATGTGGGTGTTATAACACTTATCTAGTTTGATCTTAACTTAAAAAGATGGAAAAACTCCAAGATTCTCAAAGCCATTTTTAGGTATCCCATTGACTGAAAATTATAAGGTACTTCATAGTTAGTTTAAAGAATAAGCTTGTACGTGACTCTGCTTAGTTGGATGTCATGTAAGTGTAGTTTTTTTTAATGAAGAGCAGAAATGCTTATGGAATTTAGTTCTATATATACCTAAGCAATGTTGTTGCAGGCACTACATAGCAGTAAATGAACCTGTATAAACTAGTAAACTTGAAGCCAAGTCTCATACTGGGGCCTCTCTTCCACTCACTGGATTCAGAGGCAAAACTCTCATTGACCTCCCTGGGAGCATGATGTAGTCTGCTGTCTTTAATGTCAAATGTTCTGGATTGTGATCCAAAAGACACAATTTTAATGGCATTTTAAAAACATTTAAAGCATATGTCTTGCTTGTCTGCAAATGTTCTTCTCTCTTCTTGTGATAAATGCATGTTCTGAGCCCTAAGAAATGTAAGAATTGCAGAGTGCCATCATTTCCTGACTGAGATGTTTTCACAATGTAGGCACTCTTATAAGGGCCACACCGATCCTGTATTCGGATCAGCAGCTGGGGTTGCTTGCAACACTTCATGAAAACTGCTCATCTTTGGTTTTTAAAAGCACTTTTTAATATTAACTCTACAGTTATTTTTACTGTTGTTTACGATAGCATTATTGCAGTGTTTGGAGCTTATACTGTAGCATAGTTTTATAAGGAATGCTGCAGTCTTTGTTACAAATGAAACACTGTAGCAAGCTGGTTATTCCTAACGTGTCTCAGAAATATCAACTGCAAATTAAACTTAGTGAAATGTAAATTTTTAAAATTTACTCCTGGTAATATCCCTTTAACCTCATTATGCTGAGTAAAACTAGTGTTTCATTATTGATGTTGAAATCGGTTGTGTTAATTGTTCTGGTGTATATGAGGGCAGCTTTCAGGTTAAAACTTGGTGCAAGTCTTTTGGGAGAGCAGAGATGCATGTGCTTCTATTAATCTCAATCAGTTTTGTTTCTATTATGTTCCAGCAAAACTCCCTAAAACAATTAAAGGTCTGTATCCTGGACTAATGGGCCCGCAGACTTTCTGCTTTGATAAAATAAGTCTTAACATTGTAGCAATGAGAGGGGAGAAAAAACACTGTGAGGTAACTTCTGTTTATCTGCAGTGTTGGCCTCATTTTTTATGTCCCAAAATAAACCCATTCCTCAGCTGAGATGTCTTTTATGCAAAGTTTCAGATCTGTGCATGACTTCACATTTGAATTAGACACACAGTTTATCAAGGATTTATAACATAAATTTTGAATTTAACTTTAGCAAGCCAAACAGCACAACTGTAACTTCAGTTATTTGTTGGGTAGACCACTGAATTCCAACCTCCTCCTGAGCTGCACTGTGAGTAGAAATGGCAGTGATATGTAATTATAGCAAGTACAGTACTTCACATCGCATTGACTCAAATTCTTCTATTAGTGACTTCACAGAATGCTTGTTAAAGCAATACCTGCTGAAATAACAAAAGCTCCTTGCATCAAGCCACTGTTCTGTTAATGAAAGTGACATTGGAGGCAGATCCTCAGCTGGTGTAAATTGTCATTTCTCCTTTGTTGTTACTTGACTAAAGGGATAGGCTGTGATGAGATACGGTGGCTTCTTTCTCTATGAAAGGGACAATTTCAAATAAGAAATAATCCCACCTTGGAAAATGTTGAGGACAAATCCTTGCTGATTTTTCTTATCTTTTAATTCTGCTTGAGCTGGCTCTGCTAATTTAATACTTGTTAGACAGGCAGTCATTACTAAATATTTATTGGCTTGAACTGCCTTTGTGGCTTCTAGTTTCATAAGAAAGTCCCACAATCCACATGATGGGAGTAGAATGCTGTTAAGTGTTATGACATCTTCTTAGCTACACCTTTTTAACTAATTTTATCCTGTGTCTTAATTATCCAAATAGAAAGAGAATATTAATTGTTACATATGTGGTGTTTACAGCCTAACTCCTCTAGAGCAGTGGTTCTCAACCTTTTTAATTGAATTTAATTTTAATTTAATTAATGGAGATATCCCATCTCCTAGAACTGGAAGGGACCTTGAAAGGTCATCGAGTCCAGCCCCCTGCCTTCTCTAGCAGGACCAAGTATTGATTTTGCCCCAGATCCCCAAGTGGCCCCCTCAAGGATTGAGCTCACAACCCTGGGTTTAGCAGGCCAATGCTCAAACCACTGAGCTATCCCTCCCCCCACCTGTTTTATTGGTGACCTCTTTCACAATAGCAAGCCTCTGAGTGTGATCACCCCTTATAAATTAAAAACACATTTTTATATATTGAACACCATTATACATGCTGGAGGAAAAGTGGGGCTTGGGGTGGAGGCTGACACCTCGCGACCCTCCCCGTAATAACCTCATGACCCCCTGAGGGGTCCCAACCCCCAGTTTGAGAACCCCTGCTCTAGAGTGTCCTGTTTGATTTGACTAACACAGGCAAGCAGCACCTGACAAATATGTCCAACCATGCCTTCCCCTTCCCCCCGCGTGACTGTTGGTTATAACCTATTCAGCAATGTCAGCATTTAAGCAAGTATCATAATTAGACTTCAAAATGAATTTCCCATTAAGGTAACTTCAGGAGGGTTTCCACTTAGTGTTGTTTCAGTTTGATTGGAGAGTCAAAAGACAGCAGCATTCTGGGTTATGTTGTAAAGCTGCTTTACAGCAAGAAGGGCTGGGAAAAGACAAACAAAAAGGTGGAAGAATGTAGGTTCTGTCAACTACAATGAAATCTGTGAAGGGGAATAGCGTTAATGGTTTGCTGTTGTCCTTGGACTCCTATTGACTGTCTGCTCTAGATAACTTTTATTAAAAATAATTTCCACCATACATGCCTCTGGTAGCTTCCAGCATTTACAGCTGTTAGTTAAACATGCTTCTCAGCAGTTTAATTGATTCAGTAGTTAACCTCATCTGGACAGGCAAGGGGAGATTTGTCCATTCTAGGGCTCCCATCACTGGTTCAGCTGAACTAGTTGTAGCTCTGGTAAGGAATTTTTGTTTTTAAATTCCCTGGTGTGAACAAGTCTGTAGCATCTAACACATTCTCAGCATAGTGTTTGTAAAACTCCCTGGGCTGGCGTAAATTCAGAATAATGCCTTTGACTTCAGAGCTATTCAGGTTTACAATACTTTAAGATCAGAATCTGGCCCAAATATTGTTCTTTATATGCATGTCATTTTTTTTAATAGCTAATAATTGTAGCTGCTGCTGCTGCTCCTGTTCACTGGTGCCCCTGTAGGATCATGTGTCCTTGGAAAGGTGACTTGCAAGGGGGAAAAAATTGTGCTTGTGCCCTCTTGATGCATTATGATGCATAAAGAATGCCTGAAAGTTATTGGTTGGCTTTGGCATGTGCATGCGTGCCCATGCTTTTAAATTGAGAAATTCAGGTCTTGTTTGGGCTATAAAGATACCATAATGACTTAAAAATTTACAGAATTGTGACATCAGATCCAAGAGTGAAAGTTGAGCAATTGAGAAGGGAAGGGAATTTAGCCAGATTTCTTAAAACCGTTTGGTATTTTTGGTTTTTTTGTCAATACCTACATAACTCCAGTGACTAAATTTTTGGCTAAAAATGTTTTGTTAAATCATCTTTTGAGTACTATTGCAGGTGACAATAATATTCAATATAAAACAATTGTGTTAGAGCTAACAATAAACTTCCTTCTCAGAGATCCCCCAAACCAATGGAAAGCAGAGTTGACTCTCCTGTTATTGTTAAGGTAGTCACAAGGGGAATGGGGTGAGCAGCCTTTTAGACCTTTATACACCAAAGAAGCAAAAAAGGACACAAACCAAATTCTTTGTTAAGCCCTTGGCAGGTCACCTTTAACAACTAATGAAGGGGAGAAGATGGGATCTGGAATGAGAAAAGATGATCAGGGAAGGGACAGTCCTTAAATGAATAGCATTGCCACTGACAGAAACCTGTAAGCTCTCAAATATGTAGGGAGGATATTTTTTCCATCATCTTACAACACAGATATCAGATATTAACATATGGTATTTCTGTTTTTATCCCTTGTAAAGAGCAAATTGCAGAACAGTGCCCCTTAATGTTATGTTTCAGACTGTAGCTTCATTTGGAAGAACCTTTGTTTTATCTGTTGCTTAAATCTTGATGGCCTTTTCAGTTGAAAGCAGCCTCTACAGTAGTTCAGTTTAGCCGGAGAAAATTTAGCTTGTCCTGGCAACTGCTGTGAAGTTGGAAATAGCTAGTTTCCAACATGAAGGAATTACAAGGTCAGACAGCATTGAACATGCTTTCCTCTTGCCTTTGGAAAGCTTTGGGGAAAGCATAATCTGTTTGAAATACTTATCCTGATGGGATGGGGGCAGTGCAGGCTCGGATTTGGGGAGAGATGTAGCGAGGCCAGTCATTGTTACTTGTCATTTGGCATCAGTGTACATCTCTTATTCAAGAAAAACAAATCTGTGCATCTAGTTAAATTATATAAATACTTTTTTGAAGTTGGAGGCGCTAATCTGTGGAAAATATGATAGTTTCATTGTAAAGAGGGGAATGCACCGAGACAATAGAAAGTTGTTGTATTAAAGGGTTCCTGTCAATCTCTATTAGGGCCAAAAATTGCTTCCCAGGCAGATCCTGGTGAGTATCTTTTTAGATTCCTGGTCGGTATTTTTTGGCCATCCCAACCATAAACCCATTTGTGCATTCTCATAATCTACCATTATGGCTTTAGTACAGTTTTGTGTGTGTGTGCTTTTTAAACTGTCATGTCTACAACAGTTAGCTGTAAAAATAACATTCAGCCTTATTGAAACACTACCTTTGGTATGCTGAGAGAATGGCTTGCTAATGAGCTTCATGGTGCCCCTCTGAAGGAGTGAATCTTCATTTTATCACCACAGTCCATGTGGATGGGTGCTTGTGTTAAAGATAGGAATTTTATCCTATTAATAATTTCATAGGTAGAGCGGTTTTGCATTTAATAGACTTCTTTAAAACAGCAAATAGAGATAATTTTCTTCCTCAAGGAAACCATAGTGTACACCCAACTCCACTAATCTCTGTTACACATCCTGATCAACACATCTTTGAGTCAGATTTCAAGGCCAGAAGGATCATCTAGATCACACATCTGTCCTCTCCAAAGATATTCTGTATAGTCAGGATTTATTAGTTAAGTGTGTGTTTTATGTCTTGACCGCTGCAGTATTTAGTGTAATTTAAAACACTTAAATATTTAAAGAGCACCTATGATTTCAGGAAAAAGAACAGGAGTACTTGTGGCACCTTAGAGACTAACAAATTTATTAGAGCATAAGCTTTCATGGACTACAGCCCACTTCTTCGGATGCATACTGAAGAAGTGGGCTGTAGTCTACGAAAGCTTATGCTCTAATAAATTTGTTAGTCTCTAAGGTGCCACAAGTACTCCTGTTCTTTTTGCGGATACAGACTAATACGGCTGCTACTCTGAAACCTATGATTTCAGGGAGAATTTAAGACTATTTTTCAATGTAGATACGATTCTACTATTTCTGCTTTCCCCTTACTTTAAGATGTTTATATGGAAATAGGATCTCTGTGTTTAAATACTTCATCCCCTGTTGCTACGTATTGTGCTTGCTAAAGTCCTAATCCTTGATTTGCAGCATTTTATAAACTTCCACAGCAACCATTTGGGAATTTCACCAGTGGAGGATTAGGCAATTTGAGGTAGGGAATGAACCATAAGAGTAAGTAAATTTCTAGGCCTCATCTACATTGTGGATAAAGCTGTGTATAAAATCAGTTACTCTAAAGCGGTGTAAGACCCCATTCAGAGTACTTGTATGAGCACTGTTTGCCAGGCCACTGTGGACCAGGTCTAACCACTTAAGACTTCCTAAAGTATTGGTGGACTACTCCCTTGTGTAGATGTGGGACTTTTAAGCTCTCATTTCTGTGCAAATGTTCATAGTAAAGCACCACCAGGAAAGAGCTCTGGAATATTTTTAATATTTTTCATTAGCCATCAGCAGTACTTTAAAGTACAGCTGCATGGTAAAAGTTAGCAAAATGCTTAATGTGAATTTACCAATCCCTAAGTATAGCTAGCTTTTTATGTGTCTTGGCATTTGTTACTTCTTGTGCTCTACATGTGCTCCTGACACATGAAAACTAAAGTTGCTGAGTGGGGACTATTTGGGTCCTGGTTTTCTCCCTGTGCTGCTACTTCTATAGGTCTTAATTTTTTAACAATTACTTTTAAAATTCTGCTTTAAAATTCCACTTTAATATGTTAATGTGGGACTGGGTTCTCATCTCCTCCTGTTCCCCTCTAAATATTGGCAAAGTTTATATTGAAGATTTCTTTCATAGAAATGCATTCGCATTGGCCTGCTGAACCCAGGGTTGTGAGTTCAATCCTTGAGGAGGCCACTTAGGGATCTGGGGCAAAAATCAGTACTTGGTCCTCTAGTGAAGGCAGGAGGCTGGACTCGATGACCTTTCGTGGCCCCTTCCAGTTCTAGGAGATAGGTATATTTCCATATATTATATTATATTCTTGTTCAGGTTTTATATTGCAATATGTGAATAAGGGCCAAACTCATTGAAACAGCTGTTCATCTTACTCGAAGGTTGCAGTTTCTTGTTTTGAGAGAGATTTAAGAGGTGGCCTAAAAAAACCTACTGCAGGTAGAGATGGAACACATCTCCTTCAGTATACATTCCTGTTAGAGCGGTGAGTGAAGTTTGATTTAGAAAGATAAATAGTTGAGTAACATTGTGGTCTTTTAATTGGAAGTTTAAGGAATCTGTGGACTTAAACTATTTTGGTATTGCATAAGTAGCAGGAGAAGGGCTTCTGTTTTTTTCTTGTTGATGTCCACAAGCAGAATTTTAGAACACAGAAGTACACATACTCTTAAACTCGCAGTAATCAAAAGTTCACCCTGTGAACTTTAATTGATGTTCAATTATGGAGTCTCTACTTGTGGGTTGTTCTGAGTCTGACCCATGTCAGCTGAAAGTTACTCCCATTGAATAGAGAATAATAGCCGGTGTGAAACAAGTTCTGTATTCTCAGCCCATGTCCAATTTGTGTGATGGTGTTCAGATAACACCAACTGCCGCCATAGTTTCTAGTACTCTTGTCGACAATGTTAGGGTATGTCTACATAGCAAGCAGAAACCTGAGGCAGTGAGTCTCAGAACCTGGGTCTACAGACGTGGGCTCATGCTACAGTGCTAACAATAGCTGTGTAAAGGCTTGGGCTGGAGCTCGGGCTCTGAAGCCTAGGGAGGGGTGGGTTTCAGAGCCTGAATGTGACTAGCATCTATCCAGCTTACTTTCATCTACCGCTGCTGTTGCAGAGCCATAGCAAGTATGACTAGGATCCCTTATTAGAGAGGTAAAGTGAAATAGTCAGGATGGGCATGTTCCAGTTCCAGCTTGCCCGGGAAGTTACGTTTACAGGTTAGACAAGTGCAGTCTTCTGGGAAACTGGAAGCGTGAGCTATTTGGAGAGATCCATGTGACACCATGATTCATTACAACATGAGCAGTATACACAAAATGGAGGAATTGAGCAATACTAATGACCTACTCCAAGGTTTGTACGGCACAGTTAACGACCACCAGATGGGGAGTAAAAAGCCACCTGCTCCTTTACTGCAGACTCAGCATGCCATTAAAGCTATTAAAAATGATAATGTGAAGATATATCTCTTCTTGTAACAATTTTTTTTACTAGTCTTTCCCATCTAATACGTACATTTGTTGTAGAGTTGTTCATGAATGACTCTGGAAGCTGGGGGTAGAAGTTAAAGTATTCAGGCATTTTATTTCAGTAGAAGAAGGGGAGCAAATCCTATTCAGATACTTATATGCACTCTGCAAACAGCTCTAGAGACAATAGGGTCATATACTCTCATGCATGTACTTCCTCCGCAGCATGGGGCAGGGATCACTAGCAGGAGGGTCTCAGCCGATTGAAGTCACTAAAACACAGGATTGGGGACTTCAACGGTAGAGTCCAGGGAAGGGTCTTGCGGCCTGCAGCATGCAGGGGGTCAGACCAGATGATCATAATGGTCCCTTCTGACCTTAATGTCTATGAGTCTATGAGTCTATAAGTGGGTGGATTTATTTTTATTTTTTTTAACAACTGAAAGTTTTCTTTCTCCAGTGTTGCCCTGTTCTGGGCGAGCCAAGTGAGTGTGATCCTTCCTTACAGTAGGGGGAGACAGATACAAATCAGAGTTGGGATAGCATTACTCCCCTGTGTGTGGTGCTTGCTGGCTGTCATCCTTTAATTGGTTTGCTCTAGCAGGGGAGAACAACCTCCCCAGCTGTCTGGGATATTTGCTAAGGAGAGCTGAGTTGCATGCATTCTGAGAATGTTGTGCATTCTCTTTAGAATTGTAGGATTGCAAGGGACTTTGAGGGGTCATCTAGTCCAGGGGTTCTCAACCTTTTTCTTTCTGAGGCCCCCCTGAACATGCTATAAAAACTGCATGGCCCCTTTGTGCCACAACAACTGTTTTTCAGCATATAAAAGCCAGGGCCGGTGTTAGGGGGTAGCAAACAGGGCAGTTCTGCGTGGCCCCATGCCACAGGGGCCCCCACAAAACAAAACTGCTCAGGCTTCAGCCCCGGGTGATGGGGCTTGGGATGGCAGGGTTTCAGCTTTCTGCCCTGGGCCCCAGTGAGTCTCAGGGTACGTCTTCACTACCCGCCGTTTCGGTGGGTAGCAATCGATTTATCTGGGATCGATGTATTGCGTCTCGTTAAGACGTGATACATCGATCCCCAGACATGCTCACCGTCGACTCCGGAACTCCACCAGAGCGAGCGGCGGTAGCGCAGTTGACGGGGGAGCTGCAGCCATCGATCCCGCGCCGTGTGGACCCCAGGTAATTCGATCCAAGATACTTCGACTTCAGCTATGCTAGTCGCGTAGCTGAAGTTGCGTATCTTGGATCGATTTTCACACACCCCCCCCCCTCCCACGGTGTAGACCAGCCCTAACACTGGCCCAGCTTGGCGGACCCTCTTAAACCTGCTCGCAGCCCCCAGTGGGGCCTCAGACCCCTGGCTGAGAACTGCTGATCTAGTCTAGTCTCCTGCACTCAAGGCAGCACTAAGTATTATCTAGACCATCCCTGACATATGTTTTTCTAACCTGCTCTTAAAACTCTCCAGTGATGGAGATTCCACAGCCTCCATGACACTTAGGAAGTGTGTCCTAATGTCCAACCTAAACCACCCTTGCTGCAATTAAAGCCCATTGCTTTTTGTCCTATCCTCAAAGGTTAAGGAAAACAATTTTTCTCCCTCCTCCTTGTAACAACCTTTTATGTACTTGAAAACTGTTATCATGTGCCCCCTGAGTCTTCTCTTCTCCGGGCTTTTTCCTTGCCGGCCTCCACCACCACTCAGGAATCTCTGCAAAGGACATAGAGGCATATCTTAGTCATACTACCTGTTGTATGTGCTGAATGGCCTTTTAAGGACAGCTTGCTATGTTTTATTTCAGGAGGAGAAGGGGGGCAAATTCTATTCAGATACTTGCTGGTGAAAGATGCTTCAGGCAGAATTATTGAGGGAACCATCCCATCATACAGTTCCAGCTTCTGGCAGTCAGAGGTTTAGGGACACCCAGTTATTAGTCATTGATGGTCCTCATGCAACCCCATGCTCTGGATGTCCCTAAACTTCTGACTGCCAGAAGCTCGGCTATACACCCATTTATGGACTCCATCAGTTTGTATGTATAGTTGGATTATATTTTCCAATGGCTTTAGTTTGCACTTAACATTGAATGTCATCTCCAGTTTTGTTACCCAATAACCCTGTTTTGTGAGATTGAATGAGTTACTTTCTGTATCCATAGGATTGATTGGCTCAGCCATGAATTAATCTGTTCTTGGACTTTGTCCATAGCTCATCTCTTTACTTTGTTAGAATGACAAAGAATCATCAGGCACGAAGGAAGACCATTTTCAAGGTCTTGATGTAATATAGATATAATCCAAATAGGGCTTGTATTTCACATAGATTGCTTTTGGGAGAATACATTAGCTGAATTGGTTCTTGTAAAATGGTTTCTTGTTCTTGAGAAATGTATCTTTGTGCAACTGTGTTCAAGATAAACTAAATGATCACATTCTTTGCTAAATTCAAGGCTAGCTTTTTAAAAAATTGTTTTCCCTTTGTAAATAAAGGGTTTTCTTCATCTTTTACCTTTCTCTTTACACTGGATTCTAGAAAGTTAGAGGTATTCCAGTGCTCAGGAGCCCATTGCTTTAGCTGTAACCAAAGGCAGCAAGCCCCAAGTCAAGCCGTCCGTATCCAATCCCAGGATTCCTTTGTGAGCTGTCTTAGCTAGTGTTAACATTTTGAGAGGATGAGGAAAAACTTTTTGGATCTCGCCTTTAATGATCATTATAAAGCTTGGGGTAATGAGTGTGGGAGGAAGAAGTCTCTAGCAGTTTGCACTTGGCAATGGGAGCTGTGGAGCTAGCACTCGGGGAAGGACAGCACCAAGGAGCAGCCGGGATAGGTCGCTGCTTGCGAGGAGACGCCCGAGGTGAGCGTGAAAATCCTTTTTCGTTCGTCTTCACTTTGAATCAGATTAAAGATTCAGACCAACTCACCCAAGGGTATCTGTGTAGTAGTTGGAGATATAAAAATGGATCAATACTTCTGGGTGATTTTTAGGTTTCTCTTGATTTTTTTTATTTTTTTTTTCTTCTTCTGTGTTCCCAAGTCAAATTACAGCTCAGGAATTGGTTCTGAAGACCGAGCAGTTTAAAACTTCTTTTTTTGGGAGGGAGGGTTTGAAAAAATAAAAATATTACTTTGAACAGTGCTGTTGCTATGAGAATTAATGCTATGTGATCTCCTAAATCCTGTGGTCTGAATCTCAACTTGCAATGATGCTCTGTCTGATTAATTGGGGAAAAAAATTGCTGAAAGCAGGTTGGTGTTTCTAAAGGGCATCAACCTGGAAATTGATTGCCAAACGTTTCCTTGTTTGTTAACTCTGAGTCAGGTGATAAGATAGGAGGGGATGTCAGGAAATGCAATAGTCTATTGACATTTCTGGATAATGTCTGATCAAAATTAATTTTGTATGACAGGACTGATTTTGAGATCTGTATAGCTCATTGAGAGAGCTACCTTTAGGGAACTCCTGGCTGTTATACATACAGCGTTATTTAACATAAATACACTTCCTTCTTTTTGTTTTTAATCTTGTTGCATTATTCTTTTTACTTGGGAAACTGAGGATTTAATATTGTTTAGCTTTAGAAAACTGTCATCTTTGACTATATTTTCATATCAAGATAGCTGTCTTGAGTTTAAAAAACACCATTTTTGGCAGTAAAGAAAAAGCCTGCATCTCGCCCTTGACTTGCTACTCCAATCATTAATATTTCTCTTGAGCAGAGAGTAGGAGCTTAGATGCTGCAGAGTCAGGCGCTGAGATACTACGGTGATGAGCACGTTATAAAAAATATATAGACTAGACATCCAAATTATGTGATGTAGACAAATGTCCTTTAGAAACTAGGTTTAGCTCATTTATAACCAAAGGTGGATGAAACCAAATCTCCAGAAGTGAAAGTTAGTGTTATGACCTATCCTGTCATCCAGACTCCCACTTTGTCTCTTATTTGGGAAGAACTTTATTTATCCATCCTGCCGGGCAGCTTTTGGGATGTCATGTTAAGATCATCTTAAAAGTGCATCACAAAAATAATTTTTTCACTTATTGATATTCTAAGAATATATAAAAATTCCTTTTTATTGTACTGATACCACACCTCACAATCTACTCCTTCCTGGACCCTTAATACTTGGCGGTGTTTGTTCCAAAACAGCAATCTGAAGTTAAGAAGTAAAACTGACTTAAGGCAGCGCTTCTTCTCTCCCAAAGGAAGTGTATAGCTTTAAACAAAAATAGGTACACTTCTTTAAAACTTTCAAATGGTGTAACAGAAATACATCTACACTCTGTTGACATATTAAGAGTATCTGGCTTCTGGAGTTTCAGAAATCACTGAGGCTGTTTTCAGAGACTTTTCCTCTGATGCTGTTGAATAAACAGCAGTCCGCCACTCTGAATGGTTGTGAGCTATGACTTCCTGCCTTCAGGAGAGAACACAGAAGGTATGCTCTCAGTCCTAGAAGCGATCCCATCCAGTCCAGTCTGAAACACATTGACAGGGCAATATAGGAGAGGTTTGTGCTGCTGCTTCCTCTGATGTATGCCAGGTACAAAACAAGTAAAATTATTTCAGTGTTTAGAGCTTTCAAATGTCATCTTTCCTGAGCATTCAGTGGATGTGAAAACATTAAAATACGGGCACTTAATTTTGATTTTTATATAAAGATCATCATAAGGCAGCCACTCTGCCTTATGTGTCCTAACACTTAAAATTCACAAGCAAATTGTTTAAAAACTGACTACTTATACGAACTACTCACTGCATGATTTGACTGTAAGGGCAAAGACATAGCCACCATAATTGTTAAATGACCCCCATAACCTTTTCCCATCTCTGACTCCGAATACACATGTGGAAAGACCTATTCTTTCTCTCCCTATCTCACAAATATTTGCGTGCAAACAGGCTATTTCAGTTGATTGCTTTTCTCTTCAGATTCCTCCGGAAGAGAATAACAAAGGGCCCTTATTGCTAGGGCTTACCTCAGTAGTTTGCTCCTGGGAGAATTCTGCGCCACTGCGCAATGCAGAAATGTGCAGAAATTAATGGTTTTAGCGCATAATTTCCTTCCCCCATGGAAATGGGCTGCAGTGCTGCTGGCTGCCACTAGGGTCCGCTGGACCTGGCAGAGCCCAGCTCACACAGAGAAGACCCTGCAGGCAAGGGGAAGGGGAGAGAGTAGAGAGCTCCTAGGAGCTGTAGCTCACTGCATGCCTTGAGGGAAGGAGATGGTGATGCAGGAAACTGCACACAAGCCTGTGACCCAGCAACAGGCTTTGTCTTTCTGGATCCCTGGGTTATAGGGGGATGGGTGTCTGGGCTGGAGGGTGGGGAGGAAATGGCTGGGCCCTGGAGGGGGTTCAGGTGTATTGGCTGGGGGGGTCCTGCAGCTGGGCTCTGGGGGGGGGAAGGGGCAGAGAAACAGGAACTGGGTTGTCATAGGGGTTTCTTTAACTCTGTACACCTGGGGGAATTTTTGTGTGTGTCTGTATTGTTACACACATTTGCTGGCAGGTATTTTGAAATAAATTACTAAAATAATTGAAACTGGCATAATTATGTGGTGGTGTTATTTTGACAAATAAAAATTGCAGAATTTTAAATTACTGTGTGCAGACTTTTTTTTGTTTGCTCAGAATTCCCCCATGAGGAGTAATTCCTGAGATCTAGGAGCCGTGCTTGTTACTGCTTAATGATTTAACACCTACAGTAATAGCACAGAACTCCAAAGCTAAGTTGTCTGAATACTTCTTCTCCCTGCATCCTCCCCCCTCCCCCCCCCCCCGAGAAATTATAGCTGTTTCAGAAAGTGGTGTGCCCTCTTCTCAGTCGGCATTGAACAACTACTCCATCTTACTGTTTAGTGCACTTTGCTTGGAGATGGTCTGTAGTGGCTGAGATGTAAAACAGGAACACAGTTTTCCAGTGCCCGATAGTGGAGAAAATAGTGGACTGCATTTCTTTCCCTTTGGAAGGGTATGTCTTCCCTGCAAAGTTGATTTAGGTGCCTGACACTCAGTTGGCGTAGTAACTGGAATGAGAGCAGTCACACTGCATAGTTGTGAGGCTAGCAGCTCAAGTGTTGAATACCCCCTGATGGGACCGCTAGCTAAGGTATAAAGCACCACCACATAAGTGAGAGGGGCTTTAATGTGTGGTGATGGGACTCTGGTTAGGGGCAGTAAGAACATAAGTACTCAAGAAAAAACCTGAGTTAACTCTGTAGTGAAGACAAGTGCCGAGTGAGATAACTGAATAGGGCTGTCTAACTCTTCTGGAACAAATTTAGACAAACTTTGGCTCCAATCAGATCAGCAAGTGTGGATGGTTCCTCTTGTGTGGAGGGAGTCCCATTGATGTCAGCAGGTTTCTGCATGGATGTAGGGGTCTGCACTAGTAGATTCAGTTGTAGGATCAGAGTATACTTCTGGTAGAGAGCAGGATGGACCTTCAAAAAGAATTAAAAACAAAAACAAAACTTGAATTTCTACTAAGCCCATCCTGATCTTTTAGCCACAATTCATACTCTGATAATGCTCAACAATGAAGCTATAAACCATATCCAATAGTGCATCTCCTTGATCCTCTTGAGGAAAGCATGTAGGAGACCAGTAATGCCTGAGACCGAATCATGCCTACTACAACACCTCTGTAGAGAGCGATTAAAAAAGAATAATGTACTGCTGTAACCTCATCACTGGGAATGCTGCATATGTTTCAGGCTAGAGGCCCCCCTGTATACATCATGGGTGAAATCCTGACCCTAATGAAGTTAGTTTTGTCGCTGACTTCACTGTGTTCTGGATTTCACCCTGTGTTTCCTTGTTCCTCAGTGAAGTTCTTACTTGGAGGAGACCCTGTTCTGGATCAAGCCCAAGTTATCCAGAGGTATCTGGCATGTCCTTGCGTTGCATTGGTATGAATAGGAGCACTATTCAAAGCGCTGTTGAGACACAAGCGTGGCCCTGATGCTGACACAGGGCTTAATGAAAGCTTTACAAACATCTTTTTAGTGTGTCCAAAAATGTTAGCGATTTAAGGTATTTGATCTGTATGCCAGCAAGTGAAAATATTTTTTTAGTTTAATACAAACACTGAGACAGTGTAATTATTCTTGACAATACAGAAGTTTTCCTGTTGGCTGAAGTACCATTAAAACCAAAACTTTCTTCAGATTCTCTGTTTTGGAAATTTGACTGTATGCTAGGAACTGTGCTGTTTCACACCTTTCTAATGATGCGGTATGCAGTCAGTTACATTATAGTGGATAAAAACAGAAAACTCCTGTTAGGTTAAGTCTGTGCCTTTATGAGAATAGGACACAGTCCATAAAGTTCTGACTTCCTCTCACTACGTTTATGCAGTGCCAAATACTCAGTTGTCAATAAATAGTAATAGTCCCTGATATAGGTTGTGCCAGCTGATACTACACTAAATCTTAGGTGTATGGCCAAGAAGCAATCCTTTTTGTCTAGTGACAGTTTAGCGGCACTTGGCTTACAAAAGTTTTGGGCAAGAGTTCTGATTTAAAAAATAAAGGACTTTACAGTCCTCCAGGAGCTGAAGGGTTAACTGGGTCATTTTGCTTTTGATTATGATGAAGTAAGGGACACATTATCTCCTGCGTTGGTTGATGGCTCTGAAGTCTAAACATGGCTGTGATGTTGCAATAGCTTCTGCATGGGGAACATTGCTGGAAAACTGAAGAGCAGAATTTACGTAGATGAGGAAGTACTTGTAATTATTGCATGTCATTCTGGCTGTGACCGTGACTCCAAAGGACTCCTGGCAGTTCCTTTGTATTCCTATTTGCATGTGTGTCTTTCTCCCCTTTTCTCTGTATGGAGAAGACTGCTATATGGAGAAGACTGTCACCAGCAAGTATTGGGATATTTTGTCAATGTACAATAGGGTTACCAGACAGCAAGTGTGAAAAATCGGGACAGAGGGTGGGGGGTAATAGGAGCCTATATAAGAAAAAGCCCCAAATATCAGGACTGTCCCTATAAAATCGGGACATCTGGTCACCCTAATGTACAATGAAATAAAGGTTCTTTGCTAAAGCTTTGGTTTTGTATTAAGGGGTCATTGCAAAGTCTGACTGGCCGGATATTGTACTAACTCGGAATTGGATAAGTGTCTTTCACATTGTCCCACTAATCCCCCAAATTCTATTGTCCTTCAACATTTAAACTAAAATTCCACTTGTGTGTGACCCTACATGAACCACTGCCTGGCCCTTGGTTTCTCAGTAGGTATGATTGTTCTTGCTGTGCTTGTTTGCTGTATTTAGCACAGGTGTGAGGAATATAACTTCAGGAGTGAGGGGAGGAACTAAATATTCTGGTAAAGATTTGACACTTCGTGGATTTTTTTTTAAAAATGCCCCCAGCGAACCTCCTTTTAATTTTTGTTTGTTTGTATTTGTGCAACAGGGATTTTCCCAAATCTTCCTCTCACTCAGTATATGCTCCCCTTTCTCTTGCAATATCATTGGAGGACTTGTGCAACCTTCTATTTAAGCCTATATACACGTGTTAGCCATATGAAATACAACTTGTCTGGTTTTTGTGGCTGGGAATAAAGCTTTTAAAACCAGAGGGTTAACTGTAAAAAAACGAGGTTGAAATATATGGCTGCCTATTGCTGTTGTGCACTGGATTCTGACAGGGCCAGGGTATTCAAGTAGACCCAGACCTAATTTTGAAATGGGTTATAGGTTGCTATGCTGGGCCAGAGCTGATGCTAATTTTCCACTTTTCTATCCTATTTAGCATTTTTTGTTTTTACTGGCCCTGAAAAATAATTGGTTGGGAAAGATGGGGATTCAGTGCTTGTGAAAGCGCGAGTATATCTGGGTGTGTTGCAGGCGTGTGCTCTGCAAGCTTCCACACTTAGTTCTGTCAATATGCCCCCATTTATGATATACACCCTCTGGTATATTCTAGTTGAGAACTCCCACTGTGGCTTTTTTTTTTTTAACACCTTATTCCTGAAGTAACATTACTGTTCTAGTCCTTGGTTTCTACTGTGGTTGCTCATCCTGCATGAGTAAATTCCATAAACTTCTCTGCTTTTGCAACTAAAGGCAAAAGCATGTCTTCAATTTAGATTTCTCTTTCATGATCTACACAGAGTACATAAATTCTTTCTCATCTACAGATACACAGCATGGTCACGTAGACACAAATGCACGCCAACTGGGAAAAAACCTAATCAAGCTATTTCTCCTACAGACTGGAAAAGAAGGGAAAGAGCTCTTAAAATGAGTACTGGTGTGCATGATGGTGGGGAGTGTGTATAAGTACTTAAACGTTCATTCATACCATATTGTGGTGTCGTCTTATCATAAGGACAAATAGTCCTAGAGTGAGATGCTTCCCCCCCACCCCCCCAAAAAAAAAGTCTTAATTGCTTTTTGCAATGTATGCCATTTTATTCAGCTTGGACAATGAAAATAAGCTGATTAGTTTCATCCTCTGGCTCTCATTTACACAACTGCAGAGAAATGTTTTATATTCTCAATCTGTGAAAACATTTTTATTCATATTGGATTTTATAAAATCTCTTGGGTCTTTAAATATAAACGTTGTGTTGAAAGCTAGTTGATACCTCTCAGTCGTGACCCAATTGGCATGTGAAAGAAGGTTTTTAATTCTGAAATGGCTAGTGTAATAACCTCTTCCCAGCTGTAAAGTAATCAGAAACATTCCTATTTTCATACTTAAAGATTTCTTTTCCCTTCTCTTCTCCATAGTGTCGTCTTGTGAAATAGAATTATTTTCAATTTTATGAATTAGCAACTGAATAGCTTAGATGCAGAATAGAATAAGTACATACAAATAAGCCCCATATTTCAGAAATATACGTAAAAAAATCCTTGCACATAACTTTCACGTATTACAACTGTGTTCACTCTCAATAATTATTCACTTGCCTCACTACATTTTGTTCAAATATTTCTAGGGCTGTCAAGCGATTAATCGTTCGATTTAAAAAAAATTACAATTGCACTGTTAGTAATAGAATACCATTTATTTAAATATTTTTAGTTTTTTTCTACATTTTCAAATATATTGGTTTCAGTTACAACACAGAATACAAAGTGTACAGTGCTCACTTTATATTTTTGATTACAAGTATTTGCATTGTAAAAAAACAAAAGAAATAGTATTTTTCAATTCACCTAATACAAGTACTACAGTGCAATCTCTTTATCATGAAAGTTGAACTTACAAATGTAGAATTATGAACCAAAAAAATTTTATTAAAAAATAAAACAATGTAAAATTTTAGAACCTGCAGATCCACTCAGCCCTACTTCAGCCAATCGCTTAGAGAAACAAGTTTGGTTTAGAATTTGCAGGAGATAATGCTGCCCATGTCTTGTTTACAATGTCACCTGAAAGTGAGAACAGGTGTTCACCTGGCACTGTTGTAGCCGGCGCCGCAAGATATTTACGAGCCAGATGAGTTAAAGATTCGTATGTCCCTTCATGCTTCAACCACGATTCCAGAGGACATGCCTCCATGCTGATGATGGGTTCTGCTCAATAACGATCCAAAGCAGAGCAGACTGATGCATGTTCGTTTTCGTCATCTGAGTCAGACGCCACCAGCAAAAGGTGGATTTTCTTTTTTGTGGTTTGGGTTCTGTAGTTTCCGTATCTGAGTGTTGCTCTTTTAAGTCTTCTGAAAGCATGCTCCACACCTCGTCCCTGTCAGATTTTGGACGGCACTTCAGATTCTTAAACCTTGGGTTGAGTACTGTAGCTCTGTTTAGAAATCTCACATTAGTACCTTCTTTGCGTTTTGTCAAATCTGCTGTGAAAGTGTTCTTAAAATGAACATGTGCTGGGTCATCATCAGCGACTGCTATGACATGAAATATATGGCAGAATGCAGGTAAAACGGAACAATGAGCAGCAGGGCCGACTCTAGGTTTTTTGCTGCCCCAAGCAAAAAAAAATTTTGGTTGCCCCCCCCAACTGCACCCTCCTGCCGCCCCAGCCCTGGGTCAATGGTAACTCGCTCCCAGGTGGGTCATTCAGCAGGAATTTTGGGTGTGCACAGAACACAGACAGGATTGGTTCCCATATGGTTACAGAATTGCAGTAAAGTGGAACAATTTTCAGCTTGTGTTACTGGAGGATATCTGGGTGCATATTATAAGACTGTCCTACATAAATGAGGAAAAGTTGAGGTGCCTTTATTATTCTTTTGTTCCACTCTTTGTTTCTATGGGGAATTTGCCAATGCACTATCGCTGTCTTCCTTTTAAACAAATAAAACTAAAACAAGCAATGACTGTTGAAAATAGCCATTCCAGTCCTAATAACCACTGGGAAGCATTTCTTGCTCAATTTATTCTACTTTTTCTACAGCAAGTTACAGTGGATCAGTATATTTGATTTGGGAGAAATGAAGTAACAGCTGCCCAAATTGAGCTTGAGCACTCCTGAATTTTGAGGGTGTTCAAATCTGGAAGGCAGGTGCTACATTCCCTTTTGAATATTAGCTAAATCTGGAAAAGAAAAGTCAATTTCTGCTTCCATAGCTCAGAAGTGTCTCCTACGTGCCTAGTACTGTATCTAAAGCTGCCCAGGTCCTAGTGGAGCCTCCCCTCCCTTACTTTTCATTTTAAATTCTAGTGGGATCTCTAGGCTTTAGATAGAGAGGTGCACTGTCCATTTAGTCCACCCAATTCTTTCTTTGGGGGAGAGCCCAGGGCTGGGGCAGCAGGAGGTGCAGGTGAAGGCCAGAGCTGGGGCGGCAGGGAGTGCAGGTGGGGGGTGAGCCCAGGGCTGGGGCAGCAGGGGGGTGCGGGGGGGAGGGTCAGAGCTGGGGCAGCAGGGGGTGTGGGTGGGGGAGAGTCCAGGGCTGGGACAACATAGGAGTGTGGGGGGAGCCCAGGGCTGGGGTAGGGGGCAGCAAAAAACCTAGAGCTGGCTCTGTCCCTACCGTTCACAGCAAGCTGCAGCATGCGGTTTCAGTTCCACACTCCTTTCCCCCTCCCTTTCCTGTTAATTGCAGCCAAGGGAATGCTGGGAAATGTAGTTCTTTCCCTGCTCCAGGGCTGGCTCTATAGGCAGGGAGCTAACCAAGGAACTACAGCTCCCAGGGCCCCCTGTTTGTTCTCAGGTCCCATGCTGGATTCTTGCGCCCCTGCAAATTTGCTGCCCCAAACAACTGCTTGTTTTGCTGGTGCCTAGAGCCGGCCCTGACGAGCATCATCAGCATGGAAGCATGTCCTCTGGAATGGTGGCTGAAGAATGAAGGGTCATACAAATGTTTAGCATATCTGACACGTAAATACCTTGCAACGCTGGCTACAAAAGTGCCATGCGAATGCCTCTTCTCACTTTCAGGTGACATTGTAAACAAGAAGCGGACAGCATTATCTCCTGCAAATTTTAACCAAACTTGTTCCTCTGAGCGATTGGCTGAAGTAGGATTGAGTGGACTTTTAGACTCTAAAGTTTTACATTGTTTTATTTTTGAATGCAGTTATTTTTTGTACATAATTCTACCTTTGTAAGTTCACCTTCATGATAGAGATTGCACTACAGTACGTGTATTAGGTGAATTGAAAAATACAATTTCTCTTTTTTACAGTGCAAATATTTGAAATAAACTATAAAGTGAGCACTGTACACTTTGTATTCTGTGTTTTAATTCAAATTAATATATTAAAAAATGTAGAAAACATCTAAAAGATTTCATAAATTTCAATTGGTATTCTATTGTTTAACAGTGCGATTAATTGCAATTAATTTTTTGAGTTAATCGCATGAGTTAACTACGATTAATTGACAGCCCTAAATATTTCCTAATGTAAATTTCTTAGGCTCCTTGAGGGAATCCAAACCTTATAGGGACTCATTCCTGTAGAATTTGAATACCTCACAATCTTTAATGCATCTCTCTTCACAATATCCCTGTACGGTAGGGAGGTAATTTTATATAATTTTACTAATGGAGAACTGAAGCACAGAGAGACTAAGTGACTTACCCAAGGCCACACAGGAGGTCTATGGCAGAGCAGGAACTTGAACCCAGTTCTCCTAAGTCTTGGACTGGTGACCTAACCACTAAGCCATCCTTCCTCTCTGTGGACTGGCTGCTTTCCCACTGCCTCTTGCTAAAATACTTACCTGCTGCAGGATTGTTCAGGCTGACTTCAACCTTTGGTATGCTGGAGACTTCAGTCACACAAAGGGTGGATGTCAGTGATCACTGCTGTTTCTTTATTTCTGGCCCATTAAGCCAGTCCGTATTAAATTGTAGAACATGACTTGTATACAAGATGTGAATAAACCTTTGGGTAACCAGACTTTGTTTGCAGACTGAGTTGAATGTACAGAATAACTTTGTTTTAACAGTTCTGTTGAACACTTATCAGATGCTTCAATTCTCCTCTTATGGCCATGCTACTGATGAACAGCTGCCCTCAGATAAGAGTTCCTATAGAATGCAAGGGATGTTAATACTGCTTGGTAAATTCTCCTTCACGCTTTAAGGTGCTGTATAAACAAGACCCTTCATTTTTTGTGTTCACTTTGTTTAGAATTTCCTGCCAATATATTGGTGATTATTACAAAAATTAAAAAACGGGTGAAAATCGGTGGAAAAAAATTGACTTCACAGTTTTCTGTTAATATTGGCGGGGTGGGGGTACAGACAAAAAAGCAACAAATAGAAACAAGTAAGAGTACTTTTGACCCTGCTTCCCTCTGTGGAAGGAAAGATAGTGGCTTGGTAACCTGGGCATCCCAGATTCTGGGCCTGTTTCAGAAGGAAAAACGGCTACTTGGTTACTTATGCTGTCCAGATTACTGAGCTGCCATCTTCTGGAGCAAACAGCCAGGTCTTGGAAGTTCCAGCTTCTTTTTTAGGCTCCATCAGTGACACACATGTTTGCGTGTGTTTTTATCATCTACTACATTGTCTTACTTTAACAGACAGTGTTGGATTTGCACTTAGTATATTGAATTTTCTTAAGATAGTTGGCATTTTCATGTACTGGCATGATCTAAAACTTGGGTGAAAATTTGGGTAAAATCCAAATTAGCTTTTATAAAACTGGGAATGTTTTGGTATAAATCAGTAAAAACTGAAAATGAAGGGCTTTGGGTATAAATAAAATAACACATCTCATCTTTCTTTAGAACATACTACTTAGGCTGTGTCTGTGCTGTGCCATAGTACAGACTGAGGGTATGAATTGTAGAGCTCTCCCAGGAGTTGCACTGTACCTGACCTGTGTGGATGCTGCTGGCACAAACTAAGTCACCTAGTTCACGTTAAAGTAGTCCTGTTTGAAAGAGGACTATGTTAATGCGAACTAGGTAACTTTTAGTTTGCACCAGCAGCATCCACACAGGGCAGTTAGAGCTCAACTCTTTGGTAAACTCTACAATTCATACCCTCATAGTCTTCACTGGGGTGCAGTGTAGGCAAGACCTTAGACTCTGAGGAACTAAAACCAGTCACTCTGTGTGGCCCATCTCGGGGGAAGGGGGAGGAGACGGGACGACGACTGGTAAAGCACAGCAATGGGAAATATAGGGGGTTTAAAATCTAGGAATAACAGAGTGCGGCTCCTATGGATTCTTTCCCTTATTGAAAAGACAGTGTCGTATCAAAATCCTGTGCCACAAAAGTACCTAGTACCTACCTTTATCCCATTGTACCTGACCAGGGGCAGAATCCTGGGGACGCTGGAACTGTAACTACAGGGCCATGTTAGACTTTTAGCTGTTAGGCGGATACAAGACCATAGGTCTCATCCGGCTCCCATTACATTCACTGATTAAAATCTGCCTTCAGGGAGAGCAAGACTCAGCTCCATGTCTTGTAGCCAATATATCCCACCGTTCATGACCATCTTTCCTACATGTCAGTACTGTCTGTCACCTGCTGGGTCTGCTTAATGAACAGGAAATCTAGAGGCAGAGGATTCTTGGAGTCTGTGTCTCCAGCCTGGAGGATAGCTGGGGGATTTAGAATGGAGACGCTAGATTTCCTTGTCTTCTCCACTTAAGAAAAATAAAAACACTTTGGGAGCACTGTCATGCTGCTCATTAATTTAGGAAGTTCCTATTTTGATTATCCTGCCAATCTATCTTGTTTATCCTGAAATTTTTATCACTGGTTTCTTCTTGTAGTCTTTCTGTGCTAGTGGGTCTAGAAAATGGTTGATTTGAGTTTCAAAAGAAACATTAGGCATTAGTATTATTCTGATTCTGATGCTTGTTAGCTCCTGCATGGGGTTTTGTGTGTTCTCCTTACAGTTAATTCCAGCATTTATTTTGACTTTTAATTATTGCACAATGAAGTGGAAATCTTCCATCTTGTGATCCAGTTTAAGAAAGTGAGAACTGAGGTGTCTACTTCAACCATCACTTGGAATATAACAGACCCCCTTAAACTATCTAATCTGACCTGGAGATGACCAGAAATAAAATGGGTCTGAATAGAGCCGTGTTATATTACTATTATTTTAATTAGACCGCAAAAGAGTCTAATAGGCTTTAAAAATAGTGAATGTCTGCCCATTTCATTGAGGCCAGCCAGCTCCTCCCTGATCCCTGTGTATGGATGTGATTTTTATAAGCTGTGGGCTAGCGGTAATCTGAAGTAGTGTTCATTGTAGGGATACTTTCCAACTCAATTGGTTAAGGGTCACACTTCAAGCTGCTCTTGAAAGAAAGAGCCTTTTTAAGCATGTTGCTTCTAACTGAGCAAGTAGGAGCCTAGAAAATTTGCTTCAACAGCTCTAAAACTGTTTTCTTCCTTGGGACATAGTAGTGCTTGAAAATAAAAATCCATTTTTTTCTTCAATCTAATTTTTCTTCTTATTGAGCAAACATTGTTTCCATCTTCCCCAGTGTTTCTAATGGAGCAAAAATTGGCATGGTTCCCCCTTGCTATCCAGTCCCAGATACACCTCTACCCCAATATAACACTGTCCTCGGGAGCCAAAAAATCTTACTGCATTATAGGTGAAACCGTGTTATATCGAACTTGCTTTGATCCACCGGAGTGCCCCCCGGAGCACTGCTTTACCAAGTTACATCCGAATTTGTGTTATATCAGGTCGCGTTAGATTGGGGTAGAGGTGTAATTTCAGGTGAATCGGCATCTGTCTTAAAATGGGCATATAGTGGCTGTTTCATGAATTATAATACTTTTTAAGCACTTCGGTGGTACCTTTCATCTGGAGATCTCAAACATTTTACAAACATTTAATGAGCTAAGCCTTACGGCACCTCTCTGAAGTAGGAATTGTTATGCCTATTCCACAGTTGGGGAAATTGAGGCACTGGGACACCAAGGCCTGGTCTACACTGGGGTGGGGGGGAGAGAGAATCGATCTAGTTACGCAACTTCAGCTACAAGTCGACATACTTAGATCTACTTATCGCAGTGTCATCACTGTGGTAAGTCAACAGGAGACTAGACACGATAAATCGACCCCCGCTGGATCGATCGCTGCCTGTCGATCCTGCGCGTAATGTAGACAAGCCCTAAGCGACTTATCCAAGGTCTCACAGGAAGCTCATCCCAGTCCAATTTATCCACAAAACCTGACAAATCCTATATTTCATCTTTTAGAAGTGCCAGTTGGGTATATCAATTCCAGTTTTGCCTCCAACCACATGCAGAGATCTGGAAAACACCTGCATCTTCCACCTCCTTCTCGTGCTGCTGTTTTCTTCTGCTTACTCTCTTTTCTGCCCTCACTCCTTCCTCTCTTTCGGGCTGTATGGTCAGTGATACCTGGATGTGATTCTGTTGTCACTTTTTAAACCATCTCCTTTCCATCTAGAACAGCAACCACTCTCCTCACCAAGTGCATCTCTTCTCTTCATGCCAATCCCACAAAATTGAAATCCAGAAACATGGTGCAGTCACATAATTACTTTAACTTCATGATCCTACTTTGTGTTTCTATAGTATTTTTACCTCAATGTCTTATAAATAAACTAAAGTTCTCAAAATGCCTGCACGTACAGAAGCATTATTGCCATTTTAAAGTTGGTTACACTGAAGTATGTAAAGTTTAGGTGACTTGTTTGAGGTTGCAGAAAGATTCTAACAATTTGGAGTTCTTGATCCCAGTCCCCCTCCCTCTGCTACCCATCTCACTTCCTCATTATACATCTGGTCTTCACAGATGCATGGGGGCCCTGCCACTGCCTTTCTGCTGCTCCTTGCTTTTGTACTTGTAGGAAGCTGTCTGAATCTCTTCTTTGTAACGTACACTTCCTAATATTTTAAAAACCAACCAGAACCTCCCCAGAGCAAAGTTTATAAATGGGATTACAGTTAGACTGGTAGATAAGCTCCCTCCGTAACCAAGTCACTTTGTTCACTTTAAAGATCTTGAATAACTGCTAAATGTTATGGTCTTGGTTTTCTTTCTGATGTAATCTGTATATGTCCAACTTTCTGCTACAGTAAACCCTCTTAATCTGATGCCTATTAAGGCAAAGTCGTGTTTTTGGTTTTTTTTGCTGGCGATGCAATGACTGTTTCAAAAGGCTACCCTGCCACAATTACTTGAGCTATAACATGTATGTGGTGAAAGTTTTCAGTCTAACCTTCAAGGATCCTTTTAGCAACTGAACCAAAATCCACTTGCTTCAAGTCATTCTTAGAATAATCCTATATCATAGTGTACCAGCCTTCTCTATCCCTCCCTGCCAATGAATAAATGGGGGAAGGGAGGGAACCACCCCAAACACTATTGTGAATCAAGGAGAATGCCTTACTCCTAGGGTTTTGAAGAGAAGATGGATTTGTCAAGTCTGTCCAGTTGGAGAGTTTTTATATGAGCTGTTTTGGAAAATATCTTTTTCCTCTGCTGGTAGGTGCTGGAATTAAAGGGACTGGAGTCTAAAACCAGTCTGTCCACAGAAGAGGTGATAGCACATGCAGCAGTTGTGTACGCTTCCTTCAACCTTCCCCGATTAAGGTTGGTGGGAAATCACATCTAGGAACCAGTGGAATTCAGTTTCCATGTCCTCTCTGCCTACACTGGTTTCTGGGATATGGGTACCTGAACTGGAATGAGATGACTGGACTCATCAATGAGATGACTGGATGTGGGTGACCTGCAGCTGCATTGACTTTTATGACCTACAAACAAAAGGCTTCCTTATCCTGCTACTTCTGAGTAATCAAGTATCCCACCTTCTAGCTTTTTTTTTTTTTAACATGATTGAGTTTGAGAGACTTGATTTTCTTTTCTTTTGATGGAATTCATACTTTAGTGAAATATTCTTTCTGAAGAAAGATTATTTTGGGGGGGCAGTCCTCATCCTAATCTAATTGCTTGTATAGATCATTCATCATTGTATCTAGGCGCAGATGCATCAATTCTGGAACTCAAGATAGTATTCACTAAGAGTCAAGGCTACTCTGTGCCTGTCCTCTTCTTCATCCTGTACCTCCAATGTGAGTGTACTCCATCCTCGCCCTGCTCCACTTCTGTAGGCAGGTACCTCTCTGTCTCTGGGTGAGTTTGCCTAAAGTTCTCTCACCCCTTTTTTCCCTTAATCCCTACAAAACAGACAGCTGCCTGCTCACCACTCATTTCCATCTGCCAACTGGTCTCTGTCACATGGCAATACTCCGGACTTCCCATTAAAGCACCCTCCCCCAACCTCTTAGTATCAGGAAGTGATAGAAGTGGGAGGGATGTGAGGGTTCAGAGGCAGAATTAGTCCCACTGTCCAGAGACACCACTGTTGTTGTACCCCCTGCTGTTGTGCCTGAAAATCATCCAGTCCTCTCTTCACATCCACCTGCAAACTAGCTCTCTAGAAAAGAGCTTGGGAGCTAGGATTATAGCTACTACTTTCTTTTTGGGGAGCATTTCTTTGATGATTTCCTGCCCACTGAGGTGGAAGGTGTTATATTTTTTTCAATAAAGCTTTATAACAAAATCCCATCTTCTCCAGGACATGTGTTTTGTGGTATTTGCTTCCCATGATAGGTCACAGAGTTAATTCTAAATTACACAGAGAGAGTTCCTGTCTAAGCTTGACTCAGGTGTTTATTGGTTGTGGCCCTGCCAATAATTCCAGCAGGAGCTTGCCAATAATAAATGTCAGTTTTAAATGGAAAGCAAATGCACTTGGTTGGAAGGGAGTCCTGGTGCGAAGATGGAGAACAGTTCCTTCCTCCCTACTCAAAAAAAAAAAATAATCTTGCTGCTCTCTGGGCAAAAAGAGAATCGTTTCAATAGCACAGCCACACACACATTTTCCAACTTTGGAATCGAGGGAATTGGCAGCCAATTGAGAGAAAAAAATTGACACCACATCCATGTGTCCCTCTTTGAAAATCAAATGCAGTATAAAATAAGTGAGTTTACACCATTTTATGTATAGCAGTATAAAATAAGTGAGTTTACACCATTTTATGTATAGCAGTGTTGTGGTGATTTTTTCTAGTGATTTAGCCCATTTCTCAAATGTAAATGGGTGGTGGTTTATTTCAGTCATTACTTTAAGAATCCCTGAGAGAGGTCCTGTGGAACAAAACCCCAGCAGTTTCCAAACTGCTTGGGCTTCCAGTTAGTGACTGTATTGAGAAGTTACAAGATTGGCACATACTGCCATGGAAATGTGTGATGTAAAAAAAATACAACAAGAAATCCCTGCTTGGCAGTTCTGAGTGTAAATGTACCTGCCTAGAATTTGCTGAAAGATTGCAGTAAGGCTTCAGCATGCTGGGACTTGGGAATATTTTGCTGCTTGTGTGGCTAAAAACTCCTACACAGTTAAAGCTGCATCACTAAAATCCAGAAATGACCTGTCACTCTGTGACCCAGAATGTCATAGATTAGGTCAGCCTTGCTTGAGCTGTAAGTTTGTTGTTAATGCAGTTTTATGTATTCGATAAGACCTTAGGTTGAGGAGTGTTAGGAAGGGACTTTGAGTTTGTTTTTGGTTTTTTTGTTTTGTTTTGTTTTGTTTTTTGGTATTTTTAAAGGACTTTGTTCTGCTAGTAGTGGACAGTACCACAAGCACTGGCAGGATTGGGAGAAGGCACTTTTGAAAATAAAATTATTAAAACATTGTGTTTGTCTAAACTTCAGCCTCCTGCTGTAGCCCTGATCTACATAGCTGGGCTTCCACCTGGGATCTACTACATGCATATCATGAAGAGCTGTCAGAGGCATCCTACTTGTCTAATCTATTCTTGAAGGCAGTTGCATGTTTTTGTGGTGTTTGGGCTCTAAAAGGAGAGCTGTTTTCTGCTGCAGAAAGCTGAGAGAGAAGGTTCACAGCCTTCCACTGTGGGCTGCTTTTGCCTTGTTCTGTGCCAGCCAACCCACTCACCATGTGGATAAGAGTAGTATACTGCAATTCCTTAAAGGCCGCTTCTCTAGTATTAAATACTGCTGGAGGCAGTGTGGCCTAACTGTTAGATCCAGGTGGCCAGACTTACTTGTGATTTAATGTTTGTAAAGCATTTCAAAATTGTTGGAACATAGCAGCAGTTGCACATATATAGAACCTATCTTGAGTTAATTTGACCCAACACAATGATGTTTCAAATTAGTATAGTAGGACCTTTCAATGCTGAGATTTTGTTCCTATATTGTATTGTGAAGGATAATTTAACAGCAAAATAAATACAAAGCTGCATGAGGGAGCTGATGACTTGACACACAGTTCGCTACTGCCAATTTCATTTCTTAATTCCTTTTCTCTTCTGCTTACAGATTCTCACAAACACAAAGATAAACACAAAGATCGAGAACACCGGCACAAAGAGCACAAGAAAGACAAGGAAAAAGACCGGGAAAAGTCTAAGCACAGCAATAGGTGAGGAAAATCAATTGACAGGTCACTGTTGCCAAAACCTTTGCTCACCCACAGTCAAGGCTTCATATGAAGAGTTAATGTGGTGATTAATATGCACAGTATTGCTATTTTTAAGTGTTTAAAAGAATGCTCACAGATAAGTGCATGCGTTCTTACATGTACAGGTTAATACACATAATCTTAAAAATGGAGGTCTGTGTTGAATGTAGATTGGTGTAATTAAAAATCAGTTGAGGAAATGACTACTAACTGCCAAACTGTGCAAACTTTAGTTCAGTACTATTGATACTTTTGGTTTTTTGTGGTACTGTGTGTATTCATTATTAACAAAAACATTACATTATGCATCTTAAAATTTCAGAAATGGCAGGTATTTTTGTGCATTGTGGCCAAGTTCATATTGCTAACTTACTACTTGATGTTCTTGTGATTCTTTTTATTATTAAATCGTACATCAGTGTTCTATAGTTTTATGTTTATTTACTTTTTTATAGTAAATATCTTCATGTTCTGCTTGTTGCTCACATATTGGCACTGCATCAGTCTGTAACTTCTCAACTTACTACTTAACACATTTTCTTTGTGTACATTCTTGGCTCTACATTTCCAAATGTTTTTCACCTAAATGTAAAACCATCTTTTTTGCAAATTTAACAAAGCACATGCCCTTCAATTATCTCCTAATGTGTTTTCCATATTTGATGTTTGAAAGCTCACCTTTATGTTTTGAGCTTCCTTCTCTTGGGGCGGGGGAGGAGGGAGTGGTGGTGGGGTTTTTTGGGTTTTTTTTAAGTGGAAAAATCTTTCACCAATTCTAATTCTCAAACGGCTCATAACTATTGGTGTGTGTGTGTATATATATATATATATATATATATATATATATATATATATATATATATATATATATATATATATAATTTTAAAAATCACATTTGGGCAGCTTGAAGTTGAGGGAGTGGAATAGGTTATAATGATGATACTGAAAGTGATTACTAATGAGGGTTGGCCCCCTTGTGGGGTAGAAAAATATTAAGCTCACATTGGGTCAGATGGATAGCTTTACTCACACTATATAGTACCTTACTCCACCTCGTTTCCATTGAAGTCAGTGGGACTACTCATGATATATGAGCTGTCTCTTGTGACTACAGGCATCACAGTCTGTTCCATTATGTCTAAAGCCTTCAGCACTCTTGCCTATGTAGCTTACTTCTCCTGAGGGCAATACGTCAATAAAAATGTGTCAAAAAATGTGTTTTTAAAAAAAAAAAAAAAATCAGAGTTCTTTAACAGATACACATGCTGTACTTGCGGCCTGTGATTTTGAAAAGCCCAGCATATCTGAGTGTGTACAACAAATTCTTGCTAGTTTTGGTGAATGGTTACCTAATACTGTTGACCTGCCTCTCCTCTGCACAAGTGGTCTGTGAGGCACCTAACTTTCCTTTTGCAGTTCACTTCTCCAGTTTGTGCACACAAGTTGCAGGTGCATGTGCATTTTCAGCATTTTCAAAATGTATCCCTGAAGGTGAATATATTTGGTCTGTTGTATCAGTCAGTCGTGACTGCAGGTTGATACTCCTGGGAGAATAACATTACACGCACATTAAGAACACTTCAGGACTTCTTGTTGAGTAGCAGTGGAAAAACCACCACACTCTACCTCTGTCCATACTCAGTCATATGCGGCGTAGCAGCTGCTCGCTCTATCAAATACAATTATTTTTAAAGCAGACATGACTGACTCGTGGAAACAACTGACTTTATTATGCAGACTTTTCTTTCCCAAATTTTCTTATTAGTATTCACCAGTACAATTCCATAAATATATACTGTGCCTATATAAAACCTGGATTAAATAATAATCCCTGCCCTATAAAGTGTGCTCAAAATATGGGGCAGCAGTTTTAGAAGAAGGGGCACAGAGATCATTGGTGAGGGAAACTATTGGGGGAAGATTCATGGAAATATTAGTGTGTTGTTAAAAAGAGATTTGAAAGAAGAGGAGGGTGCATCCTAGATGAGAAGTGAGGAGACTTCCAATGGAGACATAACAGAAGACACGAATCTAACTGTGAGAGGAGGAGACACAGCAGAAAGGTCAGAGGATTGGGGGGAGATTGAGTAGGGAGAAACCAGTGCAGAAATGTAGAGCTTCTTGGGTGAGGATGAGGAGTTTGAATCTGAAGGGATGAAAGTCAGCTAGGGAAGGGGATTCAAGGAAGACGACAATAGGGTCAGAGCAGTGAGAGTAGAACATATAAAAACTCCTGAAGAAGTTGCAACTTTTGCCTGGAAACAAAAATTCTTTGGTATTGTAATGTACTTCAAACTGTGGTTATTTAAACAATATTGACACTCATGGTGATTTCTTTAAGTTTTGATTTGGTGACTGGATGTGGACTGGCTGGGACTCATTTTAAGTACCTTTCATTGTCCTTCTTATTACTGTTTTGAATATATCTGGTGCAACAAGTAGGTTTTGAAAATATTATTTTTAGGATTAATAGTCTGTTCAGAGACTGAAGGGGGGGAAGGGAAACGACTTATTTCCAGAAACTCATGAAGAAATGCTGTCTTGCAAAATGGCCACCACTTCCCATTTTTCTACATGGGAGTGAAGCCAAGCTGCCCTTAGGGAAGATGGTAACCCTTCTGTTATCAGGATATGGAAAAGAGGAGGCAGTGTCCATTTTGGCCAAGGGAAGCCCATGACTTCAGTCCCGTTGAGAACTATGGGAGATAGAACTCTGAAGTAGTACATATATGTCTGCCTGTGCTGAAGGAGAAACTTTACCTATGAAGTATAACTGCAAAAAATAACTATTCGTACTTTAAAAAAAAAAAAGGATTTAGCTAATGCATGAGATTTCAGTGAGTTTTTAAGTATATGGGGAGTTTGAAGAGCATGTTGCTCTATTACTAAGATCATTAGGGCTCAGAAAAGGTCTGACACCTGGTGCTAAAATTAAAAATGAGTCCTTTAAGAAATTTAATTCAGACTAACAGAATTGCTTATAAATTCTCAGAAAAGCCATTCTGTATTCAGCTAAGTGCTGTAATCTTGTGGAGGATGTATGTATTATGTATTTTTCATACATAAGATGTAGAATATTTTCTTTAAGTGCAAAACTTAAGTCAGCCTTAACTATCGAGTTGCTTTTGGCACCTCCATAATGTGTCATGCATAACACAGTAATATATGTTCCTTTTTTGTAAGCGAGATGATGGGGTGGGGTGGGCACAAACTAATCTCCCTACTCCAAAAGGGAGAATTTTATAATTGAAGGTTGCAATTAGGAACAATTCCCAGTTGTAGAGGAAGCAGACATGTCTGTCTAATAATTTGACATCTCTATCATCACTCTTAAACAAGGTTGTTTTATAAACTTCTGTCGAGGGCAAAAACATTCCCCTGCATAAAAATAATTTCTATGTCTTGTCTTTGTGTGAGGGGGAGGTCGGATCATGATTCTTAGCTGCCAAGTGATAAGTGCTTTAAAAATACCTAAAATAGATAATCATGATCTCATGTGGTAGAAGAGTGCTGGCCTCATATGCAGAACTCTTTAATTTTACTTTCTGGTTTCATCCTCTCCCACTCACTAGATGACAGCTTTATATCCTAACCACTCAAGTACAGATGTAGTAAACTGGGAAAAAATAGCACTCTTGTACATTTCAGGGTTTTATTATTTATTTATTTATTTACCCTGTTTAAAAATAAATAAACAGCAAAGCCTACTAAAGCAAATTCTATATCAAATAATAGATCTACATCAATGTATTGAGTAATACTCAGAAGTCTTTTTGTAAATCGAATCTATGATTCTAAATACATACCAGATAAAGGAATAATGAGCACATTAAATATAGACTTCTTTGCATGGAAAGGCAAAATTCAGTAAATTAATCTGTGGTAAATGATCTTTGAAATACCTGGTTTCAATGTATCAAACAAAAAGACTTGGTAAAATAATGGGCCTTTTTGAATCAGAGACTTTAACAGATATCAGTTGTTGTTTTTAATCTTGAAGTAACAAGAGATTCTTTCTTCCGTGTGTCTTGGGGTTTTGTGCATGGAATGCAGGCTGTCAGTAAATTGAAATCAGCAGAAAACTGGTACTGTGGTGTATGGAGTGAAGAGACTCCCCACCCCCACATTGGCAGCACTGATCCATATTGTCAGCGTGACAAGTGTCTGAGCTTCAGAAAAATCCTCCTCCAGCTTGCATGTTCATTCTGGTTACAAAATGTCTCTTGCTATCTTCTGCGTTTGAACAAATGTTGAGAGTGTAGTAGGGATTATAGACCCAATTCTCAATGGTGATTTCTTGATTTTTGTTGTTTTGCCAAAAACAAGCATTGGGATGGGGAGAGGAGCTACTTGTCTCATTGTAGATGAGCGGACTCACCCCTGCGGCGCTTCTTGCTGGTGACTTCTGGGAATTAGCTTGTTCCAGCTCCGGAGTGCCCTCTGCAGGCCAGTGATCTGCCTGTCCTCTGGCCTCATGTCCCTCCCTGGACCCCGGTGCCCTTTTACCTGGGATGCTGCCCCCTAGCAGTAACCCCTCAATCTTGGGGTCTCCCCTCCCCAGGGAACACCCACCCACTATTCCCATCTCGCCTTGGTATAAGGCTACTGCCAGTCATCGTCTAGCCCCACGCCCTGGGGCAGACTGCAGTATGGGCCTACTCATCACTGGCAAGGCTGGGTTTGGACCTGCTGCCTTGGTCTACCCCTGGGCTGCCCTCTGCAACCCCCAGTACCTCTTGACCTTCTGCTAGGCCGCAGCCTGGGGCTTTCCAGGCTGGAGCTCCCCAGCTCCTCTGCCTTCCTCCAGCCCTGCTCCACTCAAGTACCCTGTCCCTAGCTCCCTGCAGCCAGGCCCTCTCAATGCAGAGAGAGACTGTCTCTGGGCCTCTGGCTCACAGCCTTTTATAGGGACCAGCTGGGCCTGATTGGGGAATGGCCCAGCTGTGGCTACTTCCCCAATGAGCCTAGCTTTTCCCTGCTACAGCCCTCTTCCTGGCTGTTTTAAGCCCTTCAGGGCAGGAGTGGGTGTCCATCCCGCTATACTCCCACACAGGTAAATTCAGATCATGGAAAATTTTGGGTTTTCTCCCGTTTCCTTTACCATATTTCATGTGTTGTCCCCCAAACCATTTGTCTAAATGGCAGAGGGAAGGAGAAGAGGGAGGAAATCTGGTCATCTGTAAATGTAGAGAAAAGGGCCATTTTAAAATGTCCTTGTGCTTGCTGGGAGGGGAGACTGAGACGGACCAAAAAGGGTTGGATCCCTCCCTGTGTCCACAATCGACCTTGGGCTGCTGTCTGGTGGAAAAATTAACTTCTAATAGTAAAATTATTACTTTCCAGTAGTGCCTAGAATATGCATGCTATGCCTCGTCCCAGTCCCAAAGAGCTTACACACACATGAGGTTTCATTTTCATCTGTCTCTAACTGATGACCGCTCTGGCCTTCTGTTTTATCCCCAAAATACTGTGTTCGCTAAGGACCTGATCCATTGTCTGTGGAAGTTGATAAAAAGACTCCCATTCACTTCAGCAGACATGGGATCGGTTTCTCATGAATTGGTAGCTCAGCTGTACAATTTGGGCCCAAACAGGCTTACACCCAGTTCTGCCCTGTGGTGGTGCAGCTCTGACAATGGGAATACAAAACTGCAGGCCAGCTGAAAACTTGGCCTTTACTAGTATTTATTGGTCTGAATGTAATCACAGCTTTCTAACAGCACTGCAGTAAGTCAGGCGGTATAACTTCTGTACTATCCCTGTTGGTTTAAGATTTCTATAAATTAAGAGCTGCCTATTACTTAGGCTTCAGTTGGATTCTAACAGATATCAGTTGTCACACCGATGTGCTGTTTGCAACTGATGCTTAATAGTAGATCATACACAGCCATGGTACTACAAGCTAATTACAGCTGGGAAAATTAGAGGGGAAATAGAGATGCTTTAGATAAAACATCTTTCCCTGCTTGTGATCTGAAGCTGGGATAGAAAAGGCATTAGAAGGGGAGGAAGAGGATTGTTAATATACATAAATGGCACCTGGAAAATGCAATGTTAAAGTACTCAAAGCCGCTGTGGTTTGAAGAAGGAAGCTGTGTATGTGCACATCTGCCATCCTTTGGAAACACTTTCCACTTCTGGCTTTCCATCTGATCACAGTATAAGCAGCTGCTGCCAGATGCACATTCTCCGCTTCCTCCCCCAATTTAAAAAAAAAAAAAAAGCCCTCCATCACATTTTCCTCTAGGCAGCTCATCGAGGGAATACTGCTAGAGTTTTCAAGGAGACAGATTTCTTTTGTTGCACTTAACATTTCCATCATTCTTCCCCTGTCTCCCCTCTCTCCCTCTGAGATACTGTGTTATACAAACCTTCTAAAAGGAGAGACAGGAAACAGAGTTGGTGGTACGCTGTGGGGCACTGGCTGATGTGTGCCTATTATGAGGTGTTAAATTAATTTCTCTTATTCCCTCCAAGAGATCTGACAAATTCCTGCTGCATTCCAAGTGTTGTTGCAGCAAGACACTATTGTTTTAACAGGCCTATTCCTTAACCAGCATTTATCTGATCTAAGCACAAATGTTGTACCAGTATAACTATGTCTCTTTAGGGAGGGTGACCTTTTTTACTGAAATAATTACACCCATACAATCTTGTAGTGTGGGTGCATATATGGGTGTATAAATATGCTTAGACCATACAATGTATTCCTGAACAGGAAGGTGGGAGTTAGCTGTCGTGATATAAGGCATTATACTTTGTATTGATCCTCTTCAATGGATTTCTGACTTTTGGGTTTTAATCTGGCTAGCTCTGCAGGGAGGGGGATGCAACTGAGGTAACAAAAGCAAGGATACAAAGGAAGGAATTTAGGATACATGTCATAATTCTATGACTGCATCATATCCTGTCTTTCTGTAAAGAGGGAAACAAGTAGTGTGTAAAGTCTGAAATGGCCAGAAAAGGATTCTCTGATCTTCAAAACGTGACACATCCACCTGATCATAGCTTTAGGCATCCTTGTGAGCAGTGTCCCTATGGAAGGCTGAGACCTATTCTGAAGGTTAAGGATGGTGCCTTGGAAGAGATACCATGTTGCCCTCTTCTGTTATAGTTGCCAAACTGTGAAGTGTTTCCCCTGGAGGCTTCCTATATATCCAAGCCCAGGGGTTCTCAAATTTCATTGCACAGTGACCTCGTTCTGACAACAAAATTACTACATGACCCTGGGTAGGAGAGAGGGGCCGGAGCCCGAGCCCCACCTCTCCAGGTTGGGGTGGAGCCTGTCCTTCAGCTTCAGCCCTGGGTCCCAGCAAATTTAATGCTGGCCCTAGCGACCCCATTAAAATGGGATCCCGACCCATAGTTGAACGGCTGTCCTAGCCTGATAAAAACACATGCCAGGCCAATGCTGTTCTGTTTGCTGGCTGAAATGGGTACATTTAGGAAAACTATGTGCCTCTTGTTACTGTTGCCAGGATTACTGGCTGAAGTCTACAACACCAGCATGTTCCCAAGTGACGCGCGCATCGCTCATTGGCACTGACGTAAATCAGGCTCTTCCAGGTAGGCAGGATGGCCTGAGCCTGCTTTTGCTATTTAGTGTGTCAGATTTCAGACGCACTTGTCTGTCTGTAAAATCAGAGCTGTGTTTTGGTGCCCAGAGAATGTGTAGGTGTGGCAAGCAATCTGTTTATGAATGGGAGAAGGAAAATGTATTTCTTTCTTGCCTCAGAGCAAGGAGCAGATGGAATTTTGTTTTTTTAGGGAAGCTTCCGTTAGCCTTCTAACGGGAGGAAAGATGGTGGTGGGGGAATCTCAGAGTTCACCACCTATATCACTGTTACTTAGAAATAGGCTTTGGATCTTTGAGCCTTCCCTCCTCATGCTGCTTCACGCTCTGAAGAGCAACGAGAGGCGACTATTAAAGGGTGTTGGAAAGCAAGAAGTAAGTTGCCTTGCCGAAAAGCAAAGGGAGGAAGGGGGTAGTCTTATGGTAAAGACCCAGGACTGAAGGTCAGAAGCTGAGAGACCTTTTTCTGGCTCCACGAGTGATATTGTATTTGGCAATGAGCAAGTCACTCAAACCAACATTTTCAAGAGTTGTAGCTGATTTATTTTGGGGTACCTCAATTTTTGGTGGCACAACAGAAGTGGAAGCCATGAGTGTTCTGCACTTCTGAAAATGAGGCCTACAGGTATGTAGTTTCGAGTTTGGTATCCAGAAGCAGCATGATACTTTTGAAAATATTAACATTTAATTTCCGATCCTTTTGTCACTTGTGAAATAGGGACAATGCTATTTCCCTATACCACGGAACTGAATTCACTGTTTAAATTTGCATTGAGATTCATAGATGCAAACTGCTGTAAAAGCTGTTGTAGTATTTGGATAAATTTAGTAAGCCATGCGATTGCAGGTGAGATTTTAAAAACAAACCCATAGACGAATGTGGGGTGACAAGAATCTGCTGGTCCGAAAATAGACACAAGTCTAGGTTTAAGCCCTACTGTGGGAGGTAAATAGCTATATTACCTTTCTCACCCGACTGTCATCTCCACATGCATCTGTCTTCTAAACCCACAAGGCACCTGTTGCAATAGTTTTCTGCTGTTCTACCTGGGCTGTTCCCTAATCATCCCCTCTTGCAATTTTATAATTATGAAATTTAAGCTCACGAACAATGTGAGAATCATCAGCTTGTCGTCTTTTTCATTTTCCCTCTAGGTTACTGAAGCTGGGAAATCTATCCGAGGTAACAACACAAGTGTAGCGATAGCAGGCATCCACTTGACTTTTCAAATTGAGTTCAGGGTTCTGTGTGTACTGCTGTCATGATCACATAGCATATACAATGTAATCTGCAGTATGTGGTCTTTAAATCTGTGCTAACAGGCAATCTGTGGTATGGCATATCTGTCTATGGCACTCTAGAAATACTTAATCTCCTTCAGTGTTTAGGCACTCTTGTACGCTGTTCCACTGGTCTAATCCTGTCACCAGAGAGTTAAATGGAAACTGACTTCTATCTTGAGACTTCATAGTGAGGCGCTTGTATTGAATTAGTGAGATGACCACCTCCTGCTAATGTAATATAAGCTTTTTATTCTTACTGTTTTGAACCAGCAGTGGGAGAGACTGTCCTAGTGCAGTGGCAATTTCCCAGTGCTCTGCCCTGTACTGTGTGCAGTAGATTCAATATCCATTTAGATGTTGCTTGGCAAAAAGTGAGTGCCATCAGAACTGGGCTCTTCCTCCTTAACTGCTTGGATTTGGAGAGAGATGCATATTACAATATGGCACTTTGAGCATGGTTCTCTGGCTAGACCTTTATCAAGTGCAACTCTGGAGGAGTCCATAGGAGTTGTATGTGTACAGGCAGCAGGATGAGGTTGAAGTCAGGTTTTTCTCTGCAGTCCTATTGGTGTATTGTAACTTTAGATCCCCATCTCTTAATCACACACAACCTTTCTGAGTGCTGAATAACACACTCATTTCTTTCTGTAGTGTTTAGACTAGCAGCCCAATTTCTGCGTGTCCCTATTTGTTCAGGTAGAAACAAAGGAGAATTGGAGAACTTGTGTCTCTCAAAAGCTCCCTCCCATCTTGCATCCTAGACGTGATTTTTTTTCAGTGTATCACCATTCAAAGTGTCTTTACTTGCACTTGAGTGTTAAATGACTTAAATAAGGAAGCTGCATACATTTTCATAAAGCTTTGGACTATTCGTTTATTATTTGTATTGTAGCGTTCAGGAGCCCTAATCATGGCCCGGGTCCCCCACAGTTTAGGTGCTGTACGAACACAGAACAAAAAGACGGCACTGCCCCAAACAAGCTTACCATTGACATGTCCATGAAGAGATGACAGATGGATATGGATTGATTGATGGGGAAGTACCAACAAATAGTAGCCCGCATTAGCCAGTAGGATAGGCTGTGGTCTCAGCACACCAGCAGCACAACCTTTATCAAGATTTTTGTAAGCAAAGGAAAGTTTTTAAGGAGGGATTTGAAGGACAACAATGCATGGCTTTGTGGATGTTTATGGAGAGCTCCTCCCTATGTATGAAGGGCAGCATGGAATAAAAGTACAAAGATGCTTGTTTGAAAATTTAACAAGTGGGCAGTGAAGCCTGGTCTCTTAAGCTGATCACGGGTGGGAGCTGACTTTTTGATACTGAATGAGAGATAAATAGTGTGGGGATAGGCCGTGGAGGACCTTGAAAGTGAAGAAGCTTATGTTTTATACACAGCTTAATCCCAAGGAGTGATGGAAAATGTTTCTTTAAGGCCAGGGATCTTTCTAAGTTAAAACAATGAAGAATAACAGTGATAAAAGAGAAAGTACATTATGGGAGTTGTAGTCCTGATGGATCTGGGTCTGCAAACTGTGTCAGGACAGGCAAGAAGCTTGGTGTTTCACCATCCCCAGCATGAAAGGGAACCCAATTATTTCCCCCCACGTACGTCCTGCAGGGAGCCAGGGTCTTTTCCTTCTGTTTTAATGGGACTTCATACAGTTTTGTAAACAAGCCTATCTAAGGCATGTTCAGCTAGTAGAGTTGCTGCTTGGCTTCAAGAACAATGCTGCTAATTCTGCATTGCCAACTCTTGTGCCTTTTTAAACGTGAGTCTTGAGATGTTTGGTGTGGTTTCATAAGACTCCAGCTCTTGGGGTCAAGTAACTACCTGAGAATCTAGCCCTTAGAGTTGCAGTGAAAAACTTGAGAATGTGATCAGGGTGTATCCTAAAAGGCTCAGAAACCAAACAGGAAAATAAAAAGAACCTTGATGATTTTTTTTTTTTTATCATGACCTTGCAGACTCATTCATTATTTTTGAACACTTGATTGGCAATGCTGTAATCTGCAGCACTTGAATCTGAGTGGCAATGAACTAATAGCATTTGTTAAAACGAAGCACGGTAACATCTCTGCACTCCTGTCCTGACATGTCATTGTTATTCCGACTTGAGCTTTTCCTGAGCAGAGAGCCAATTGTACTGAGCTGTATAGTGGTTTTGACTGTGGTTCAGTGAGGCCTCATTAGAGCAAGCAACTAGGAATTAAGGACTGCCGAGTTTTATTCCATTGATTTAGTGTAACCCTAGGCATGTCACTAACTTTTCTCAGCCTCAGTTTCTCCTCCGTTGATAGGGGAATAATCATCTACCAAATGTTTATAAAGTGAATTTAGTTCCTTGGATGAAAATGTCAAAACTACAAAATTTGTTTTTATTACTTACTGCCTAAACAAATGTCCACAGAGGAGTGGAATGTGACTATCAATATTGCTTCACTTGTGACCTTTCAGGATTTAATTGGAAACAAGAACAGTGAAGAGCCAAGCTAAAGTGTTCCACCTTGGTAAATACATCATGTTGGGATTTTTCACTGACAACCCCAGACTGATGCTGTTAACCTGATTTGGAATACTTAGCAGCTGTGGTTTTACCCCATGTTCCTTCTTCCCCTTCTGAAGAAAGTAAATGCCATGAACCTGACTGTTTTGTTGTATCTTCCTGTTAATTTGACTTTATTTCAGGTGATTGTAAGTTTCATGCCTTAGGAGTTCAGTTAACACTGTAAGTTGCTCCCGTTGGTCAAGCCTCTTAACAGCCAGCCCCTCATTGAACTGACTCTCCTATCTTGCAGTGAGCACAAAGATTCCTCGGAGAAGAAACACAAAGAGAAAGAGAAAACCAAACACAAAGATGGCAGCTCAGAGAAACACAAAGACAAACACAAAGATAGAGACAAGGAGAAACGAAAGGAAGAAAAGGTAGGTAGTTCTTGAATGTGGGTGGGAAGGTGCAGTTCTGCCTTAACTGTTACACTACATGAAGACACAAGAACTGCTTCTAGTTTTTTAGTTATCTAATAGTGGAAACTAACCCCAAATTAAGTTTGAGACTTAAAGCTCAGTATCTTGTAAGCCACAGACTCTAGGAGCCATATCCTCAACTGGTGTAAATGGACACAATGGAGCTGTGCCTAATTACACCACTAAGGATCTTGCTCTACATCTTCCCTATTGTAATTCCACTCTGAACTCAGTGTCAGGTTTAAATTCATAATAGTCAAAGGTTAATTTAGATTAAGTTCATCCTATGCAACAACAGGCTGCAGTTTCCCAGTATAAGATGTAGCAGATATTGTTCTGATAATTACACTTGACCTTCCCAACTGACACTAATGGAAGGCCAGCATGTAGCTGATCACAAAGATGTAGGCATCCTGGGTGTGATCAGTCAGTGCTAAAAGGACTAAGTTACAAGTAATACTAGCACTTGTTTCCTGCTGCACGTTCTCTGTCCCCTTTTCTCTTTCAGAGCAAATCTTCTGGTGATGTAAAAATAAAGAAGGAAAAGGAAAATGGTTTCTCCAGGTAAGAAAGTGAGTCTGGGGTCTGTAATCTGATATAGCAGTTTGTCATGATTTTTGCTTTGTTTCCCAATCCTCAAATTATTATGGCCCCTCCCACCCAGTTTGTGGAGACAGGTGCTCTGATATTTCAGTGACATCTTTCCTCCATATAAAGAGCTCCCATCTCAAGCAAATAGATGCACTTTTGGGTAATTGGCTGACTTCCCAGAAGTCAGTGATGGGAAAAGACCTGTCAGGACATCTGGTCTGTTCTATGCATGCAGGATTGTTCCCTACCGTGGATTCTTGAATGCTTTCATCCAGTGATCTGGAAACTAGGTTCTGCCCAGGGCAGAGCAGACTCCTGGAAATGGTGTTAAGTGGGGGCTAGAAGAAATCCGTACCCCACTGTAAAGTTGGTGTCGTGGCAAGCATTTGACTCACTATGCATTTTGTCTTTTGGGGTTGATAATGCTACACCCCCAGGTACTTGCTTATCTGAAAGCAAGACCAAGGGACTAGGATTTCAAACCCTAGTTTGTAAAGAAATAGCAAATAGGCCACTTGTTAACATTTAAAAAAAAAAATCAGAAAATTTGTCACTTATTCTACTCTACATATTGACTTCCTAATCCTTAAAGAACCATCTAGACTTCATGAATATTGAATTGTACCAATCACCACTTGATTTACTTGTAGTTCATTTACTTGTGAATTTTTAATAGAAGTGCCATTTATTTCTTAACATCTGACAAACAATAAAGATTTCCTTGTTCACTCCTTTAAATCCAGCTCTCAGATCATGAATCTGGGTCCTGTGACTTTGTGTTTTTCAGTTGGGGGTGCCTGACCATCTGCTGTGTATTGAAATAGATCTGCTGCCTTGGAAGCAGTTTATATCTAGGGCTGGAAACCTCGATCAGCTGCGTGCCCGCCCCTGCCCCCCCCCCTTTTCTTTTTTTTGCCTGTTTTTAATTTTATGCACTACTGAGAATTCATCCCCGTCTCACCTTGGTCTGAAGTGGAATTGTGTCAGGGAGGGTCATGAGAAGGAGCCTGCCTGTGTTCTACCTGATTAGAATCATATGCTTATTTTGAATGTCCCTTCTTGATACAGGAGCCTTTCAGTTTCAGTTCTCAAGTAGCAATATTTGAAAATGCAGACTCGGCATTTAACACTTTTTTCTGACTTGGTAGAGGAAAGAGAAATGCCCTTCTCCAAGCACCTTTTGGAACTACTGTCTTGGAAATGTAAAGCGTAATTATCATAAGCCAGTGGCAATTGCCATAGTTACCTAATATAGCACATGGTACCTTTTTGTTAACTCTTTCTGATGGAACATGCTACCTACTGAGGTTATGGAAGCTCCTTCACTTGAGGTTTTCAAAAGGAGTCTGGATAGCCATTTGTCTTGGATGGTTTAGACCAGGGGCAGGCAAACTTCTTGGTCTGAGGGCCGCATCGGGTTTCATAAATTGTATGGAGGGCTTCATAAATTGTGTGGCCCGGCCCCCACCTCCTATCTCTCCTCCCCCCCCCCCCGACTCCTGCCCCATCTACACACCCCCACTTCCTGTCCCCTGACCGCCCCCCGACCCCTGCTTGCCCTATCCAACCCCTCCTCTCATTCCTGACTGCCTGCCCCATCCAACCACCACCCCTTCTCCCTGTCCCCTGACTGCCCCCTGCCGCCCCATCCAACCCCCCCTCCTTCCTGACTGCCCCTGGGACCCCTGCCCCCATTCAACCCCCTGTTCCTCCCCCGACCCACACCCCTGACCACCACCCCGAACTCCCCTGCCCTCTATCCAACCCCCCCTTCTCCCTGCCCCTTTACCACACTGCCTGGAGCACCGGTGGCTGGCGGCGCTATAACCATGCCACCCAGCTGGAGCAGGGCCGGACCATGCCGCCACCACCATGCAGCACAGAGACAGGGTCAGGCCGGGCTCTGCAGCTGCGCTGCCCCAGGAGCTCACAACCCCACCGCCAGAGCATTGCGCCGGCAGTGGAGCGAGCCGAGGCTGCAGGGGAGGGGCCGGAGGCTAGCCTCCCGGCCCAGGAGCTCAGGGGCTGGGCAGGACGGTCCCACGGGCCAAATGTGGCCCTTGAGCCTTAGTTTGCCCATGTCTGGTTTAGACACAACAAATCCTGCATCTTGGCAGGGGGTTAGACTAGATGACCCTTGTGGTCCCTTTTAACACTATGATTCTAGTCAGACAATTGAGCACCGTTATGGTTTCACCGAATGTATGTGTTTTAGGCCTGGTCTACACTAAAAAGTTAGGTTGACCCAGCTATGTTGCTCAGGGGTGTGAAAAATCCACACTCCTGAGTACTGTGGTTAAGCTGACTTAATCCCTGGTGTAGATAGCACTGGGTGGATGGAAGAATTCTTCCATTAATCTAGCTGCCATCTCTCAGGGAGGTGGATTACCTACTCTGATGGGAGAACCCCTCCCGTCGGCAAAGGTAGTGTCTACACTAAAGCGCTCAGCAGAGCAGCTACAGCTGTGCCACTGTCCCATTTCAAGTGCAAACAAGCCCTTAGCTGGGAACACTTGGCCCTCTCCTACTAACGGAATTGGCTCAGCACAGGTTCCAACTGCAGCACTCTGTGTAACCAGTGCATCATTACCTCCCCATGCCAGTTCAAGACTTTGCCCAGACTCTCACTGTTGGTGACCCAAAACAGGCTAATAGGGAAGTAATTTATATTTATATATTTATATATTTCTCCCACTGAAATGTTCCATTGTCAAGCTCACTAGAAGTAAGTCACCTTCCAAAAAATCTAAACTACCCAAAATAAGATTTGGAGGATGGTGGGAAGCATTATGGCCTGGGCGACATCTTGGAGAGCTAGATGTGTGTTCTCGGGAACAATGTGATACCCTGTTTATTCCAATTTTGCATTGTCGGTCTCAAACTTCATTTCCTATTGTCGCCAAGTGCTTGGAGGTGTTTCTGCATTAAGATTCCTTGTATAAAGCAGACAACATTTTAATAATAGTGATGATGATAAAAAGCCACAGAGCTCTACCTCCAGGAAGAATAAATTGTACAGGGTAAACAAATACTTTTTTTCCCCTATGGTGATACTTTTCAAATGTCTGGAAGCTTAGGTCTTGGTTATAAGTAATGCCATAAAAATGGCTCCTTGTAACAGCACATATCTGTTCTGTCTTCTGAGTTACATCTGCCAGCACCACAGAACCTATACAGCTGTGAAAGAGCAAACTGGCCTGTTCTGCCTCCTCAACACAATTGCCAGCTAAATTAAGATTCCAGAATGTCTCTTTCTGAGGGTGATGTACAGTGCAGACTGCTACTTGATTTCTCTTTTCCCATTCCACCCAATAACAAAATCTGAGTGTTGACTTGGAAACTGAGCTAATTTGATACAGAAATCATTTGAGGGAACGTGAATAGGAATGCTCAAGATGTCGCTCTTCGAGTTGCTTACCTGACTAGAATTGCATTTAGGGTGATTCAGAAATCATTAGATTTCTGATTCTTTTTGTAGCTTATTTGTTTTAGAAAGATAAGTTAAATGCTTTTTACAAAAGCAAAGACTGAAATTTAAAAACAAGTTAATTAAAAGGACAATCTCTTTTAAAATAATGTCTTAAAATTATTTCTGCTGCTAGCATCATGGCACATTAAGACTGAAAATGTTATGCCTAATTTAATATTTATGCTGTCTATTTGAGAGTTGGGGGGAAGCATGCACATGTTGCGTTCTTGCAGCTTAGATATTGAAAATAGACTAATTAGTGTACCTTTTTGTTGATCATCTGTTTCATATCTAGTTCTCACAAATGTAGCATAATGCTGCAAGGTTCCATTTGCAAATGCGGTTTTTAAAATCAAACTGTTTTCTTTTGAGATACTATTTTTAACAAAGACTCTGGACTTCTGTTACTTGATGATGTCCCTGTTTCGCAGCATAAATACATAGACTTCAATAGTTTCTAAACAATACATTTGTAAATTTTTGGAAACTGCACTCTGTTTACCTAAAATACAAGCCTCAGAGTAACCTAGAACCCCGACCTTAACACGTAAAATATTGCTGCATTCCTTGCATTGCTTTAGGCCTTTTGGATAGTGTCCGCAATTGTGGGGGAAATTGCGTAGTCCTAGACAATGTAAGGGGTGTAGCTCCCTACACTGGTGCAGGTGCTAGGAGAAATACAGGAACTCTGCACTCCCAAGGCCAGCGGCAGTCTCTCTTTACAGTTCACTTCTTGCATTGAATCGGTTCTATTTTCAAAAAACTATTTGACTGAGTGTTCTGTATTTAAACAAACAATCCTCTGCCTTTTTCCTTAGTCCGCCCCGTATTAAAGATGAACCTGATGAGGATGGCTATTATGCATCTCCCAAGGAGGACTCCAAACCCCTAAAGAGACCTCGGGAGGAGGACGAGTAAGTAACTTGTGTACTGCGCCTGTGTGAAGAGAATGGTTTAGAGGGGTTTTGGGCCTTTCAGAATTAACAAGTTGGATGTGGGACTGGGGATCTGGGTCCAGATTTTTTTATTGGAAGATACATTTGCTATGCTTAAGATCTACGAATGATTTAGGTGTATTTTTACTATGGTACCCATACTGCTCTTTTGAAAAAGTATCTTTCGGTGCACTCTGTCTCTAGGAGGAAAAGGCGCTGTTAAGCGTTGCAAAACTAATGAATACAAAATCAGAAGGCAGGCAGAGAAAAGGGACATGGGTATTAAGAATGTAAAACGTAAATCTGAGTAAGAGGGGCATAACCGTTCACTAAATGGCTGCAGTAATTTCTGCTGTGCTGTGAAATGACTGCACAGGAGAAAAAAAGCTTTGTCAGCCCTAATTTTGCCTGCGCTGCTTGGCATGGATTCCCCTTTAAAAGGGTCTAAATATGTTGTGAGTTATCCCAATGATTTAATCAAAATGCACACGTAAGACCTACAGGCCATGTGAAGTCCCACAGTAAAATGGGCTTTTTGCAAAGCACAGCTGTATCTTAATGTGACCCTCTGAGTAAATCACTGCCATTGCTTATCACTGCTAGTGAGTTAAGGAACACAGTCATGCTTTCATACTTAGTAAATGACCATTACCACAGTCCCATTTTTCTTCTGTTACTGCATAGTATTTGTCAATTTCCAAAAGAGAGATGGATGTGACCTTAGAAGTTTTCTTCTGTATAGTCAGCCACTGCCTTCTGCTTGATAAGTTTTAGTGACCTTCCAATCCAGTGTCGGTTATGAAAGGATTATTACCTCACTAACATCATCGTGGCATTGTCGAACTAACTAGTACGCAAGAAGTGAGCTGATTGGAGTGATGTGACATCTGGATTGTTAGCAGTGACAAGGAAAAATGAGTGAGATGGGCTTTTTCCCCCCCAAAAAATCTCTTGTAAAGTGTTCCAGTCTTTATCTAGCATTCTTCTCACTGGGTGCCCACTAATGCCTGTGAATTGGCTCCTTATCTTGTACTTGGAGATAGTGAAGTTCGCTAAATCTTTGCACATTGAGGATTGTTCACATCAGTTTCAGATTTGTAAAGATCATTTTAGGGGTCTGTTGGCTGTATGGTGTGGGGCGGAGCTTCTGAATCCATTCCAGCAAAAAAGTGCTCTTCTTTCTTTAGGGGACCCCACTATACGTTTCGGAGGATGGGGAGAATGAGCATGGGTGTCCATCCCAGAGGTGTTTGTGAATTTGCACATGTAGCCTTCATGCTTATATGTAAGTGCATACCAGGAAACAAAGTGATTTTTTGTTTGTTTGTTAACTGGTCTGTGTCTCTTACAGTGAAGATTATAAACCCAAAAAAATCAAAACAGAAGATATCAAGAAATCAAAGAAGAGGAAACAGGAGGAGGAAGAGGTAAATTGTGAGACAAAAATTATGATTTCTTGATTTAAGAACGGAGTGCTTGTGGTATCTTGTAGAACAATGAAAGCTAATCTGTCTGATGCCCTGTTAGCCCAAATAGAAATTTAAAGGAGTGTTTCTACCCTTGAAATAAACTGGTGATTTTTAAGACTCATTCAAGAAGATAACTTTCTAAGGCCATGTCTACACTGTGGGGGACTATGCCTGTATAATCCTGTAGTGTACATACAGCCTAGAGTGACGTAAGGGGGTTTTCCATTGCTGTAGGAGCTTCACCTCCCAGAGCAACGGTAGCTAGGTCAACAGAAGTATTCTTCAATTGACCTATCTCTGTCTTCCCGGGGATTATGTTGGCATAGCGATGGTGCCCCGGGGGGCTAGATTTTTTTCACACCCCTGAACACCACAGCCATGTTGACTTAAATTTTAAGTGTAGATCCGATCTAATGCTCCCAGACTAATCCACGTAGCACACCCCTCCTTCTGTACAGATGCATTTATCAATGGAAAAAGGAACTTTATTAACTTTTGGTATTGGCACAGATGATGTGATGCAGCTCAAAGGCAAAGAAGTTAGTCCAGGGTTTAGCTATAACAGGGTCAACGCAGCAGCCGAGTGCTTTTTAAAAGCCATTAGAGATCAGCTCTGAAGTCCTAGAAAGGAAATTGAAGCTACTAAGATGACAAGAGATTTCAGCCACTTGGTGGGCAGGAACAGTGCTCCAGGATCCTAGTCTGCTGGCAAAGGGATGCTGGTGAAATGTATTTTGTGAGCAGTCCCAATTGGTGTGCTTATCTCTTTAAGGCTTAATCTACACTTAAAAGCTTTGCTGAAATAGCTGTACCAGCATAAAAAACCCTAGTGTAGATGCAACTATGCCAGCAAAAAAGTGCTTTGAGCTGGTAGGGTTTATACCGGTTTGGTGTGCAAAATAAGCTATGTCAGCAAAATCACTCTTTTATGCCAGTATAACTACATATACACTAGGGCTTTTGCCAGCACAGAAATGTCAGAAAAATTCACAGCCCTATCCGACACAGTTATACCTGTAAATTTTCTGGTGTAGACCTGGTCTAAGTAAGAGTCTTTCTATTTTAAAAATACCTTGTTGAATAAAACATAGCTGTGTTCTAATAATCCTTCTGCCTTTCCTCCTCGTCCTCCCTTTGTAGGACAACAAATCCAAGAAAACTAAGAGCAAAGATAAGAGAGCCCCTGAAGGAGACAACAAGAAAAAGAAGCAGAAGAAAGAGGAAGAGCAAAAGTGGAAATGGTAATACCTCTGTGATAAATTAACCTTTTGTCATTCTTTGCTTACCCTCAACTCATTATGTCGTGCTCTGACTAGAGATTAAATAAACAGGGACCTGCAGATCCACTGGCTTTTACTGTTGTTAGCACACCATATCAAGGTTTGTGTTCTGAATGTGTGGTTTAGTTTCCAATAACATTTTTAATATCTCATTTCAGGATATTCATTCTTTACATTAAAAAAAATCAGAAATTTGAGTTCTAAAATATTCATTTTTCAGCTTTTCTGAGCTGCCTTAAAATGAACTAGTTTCCTACCTATCCTGGAGCAAGTGATCCAGAAGCTGATGGATCCATTCTCTTCCCTCCTGTAAAATAGAGGCTACCCAGAGTGATCAGACACTGCGGGTTTCCGCCATCATGAGGCAATATGAAAGCTCCTTGGTTTATTGATGATTTAGGTTTTTTTGTTATGTGCAGGTATATTAATTGGAGACTAAGCACTGTATCACTTCAAATGCAGCCTTGATCCTGGGACCTCCTTAAACTAGAAGCATACCGTTGAAATAATTTTGGCTTTCACCCCCGATTATTAGTCTGATCTCAGCTGTGCAACCGTCTCCCTTCACAAAAGGGATCTTGCCTAAAGAACACATGAATGAAAGCTGATCAGAGGACACATTCTATTTGAGTTTTTAAAAGCATTTAAGATTTAATCTGCCCAATCTGGGAAGCATTTGAATGGGAAGCATTTTTTCCCCTGTGCAGAATCCAAAAAGTAACATAACTGGTGTGACTGAAGTTCAACTTTCACTGACATTGGCATTTAAAAATATAGATCTACAAATAAATGAGGATTCTCCAGTTTGAGTGCAAGAGGGAGAAAATGATCTGGCCCTGGGGTATGAGATGCACCTGTGTCACTCTCCCCTTGAAGAACTTGTCAGCTTGATGACTCAGCAGATGAATTTTTCTTTACGAGTGGTTTTGTACTGGCATCTCTAATACAATCCAGTGTTGTCCCCCAGAGTATGTGTAGGGTAATGAATATTCATGTATTCGAGGACTGGCCCTTATCACTCCCTACAGTTTAATGCAGCTTGGCTTCAAATGCAAATATTTTTCCAGTCTCCTGTCATCTCAGCACTTTGTTTGTTTGTAAGACCTTTGAGTGACTCAACTTAGGAGCTTCCTTCTACCTCTTCCCTTTGGGGGTTATTCTGTTGTTTTAGTAGGCCTCCTTGTTGGGAAACCCCTCTTAGTATTCACCTTGCATTCCTCAGTTTCACCCCATCATGCCTTGCATCTCCCTAAAATAACTCCTCTTCCTCGTAGTGTTTACAGCCTTCAAATATTTGACTCCAATTGTCATGATTTCAAATGCAACCCTGACCACCAAATGTCCTTGTATGTTTAGGTTTTACTCTTTCATCCTACATCTGTCATTTCAGCCCCTCCATAACATCCTGGTGCTCTTCTCTGAATTCCCTCCTAGCTTCCTGACCTCTTTCTGGTGCTCTGGCTTTCATCTATTTCAGTTTTATTGTAACCATTAGTACATATAGAATTGGTGATCCAGAAAAGGTCTCTTGTCCTAACAAGCCTCTCTTTTGGCTTTATCTCAAGCAAACCTTCCTGTTTTTTTGTCTCTGTATCCTAATATTTAGTTTTCCCCTTTTATATCATAGTCGGTATCGTCGCAAGCCTTTATTGGAAGGCCACAGAACTTTCTCCTTGCCTGTCTTGGCAGCCTAAGTCAAAGTTAGCTGTGTCAGAGCTCTGCAAATTGTGCTGACTGCTGAGCGAAACTGTATTTGAGTTCAAAACCCGTCAGTTAGTAACAATGTCCTTCTGCTGATGTTCGCTTAGTCCATCTGCAGCTTATCGTAGCATGTCTTTTCTGAAAGGGGTTTCATCTCCATCTTGTAGCGCTCCAGCCTCATCTCTTCAAGGGATTTTATTTGTTCCATACCAGTCAGTTTTCTGAAGCTCTGAATTCTTTGTGGTGTTTTCTCTAGTGCTTGCCTTCTTGAGCATCTTAATCCTCGTAATGATGGCAATGGCATCACCATTTTACAGCCAGGGAAACTGAGGCACAGAGGTGAAATGACTTGCCCAAGGTCACTCAGTTGGTTAGTGGCAGAGCTGCAAATAGAACGCAGCATGGAACGGCCTATTCCAAGGCACAGCCACTTTGCAGTCAGCTCAACTTCCGAACCGGAAGAGTGCCCCCACAAAACGATGAATCTAATCTCAACATCACTAGAGAGTAGGGCAGCTTCAGAGGTACAAAATCTCTACAAGGGAATGTCAGGAGAGTGTTGGTGAGGGGCTAGTGAGGCAAACAAACATTAAAAGGAATAGTAGCAAATCTGTCCTGAAGTATTGCAACAATAACAGCTAGGACTCCGTGTCTGTCACAGAAGTTACAGATTCCATGACTTTCCACGATCTCCGTGATTTCTGCAGGGGCCAGTTTGGCTGACCCCAGGGCTGCCCTAGCAGCTGGCTCCGGGGCCAGCCATACCAGCCGCTGCTGGAGCAGCCCCGGGGACAGCCACACTGGCCATTGCTCTGGCAGCCCAGGCAGCAGTCCCCAAGCAGCTGGCAACAGCGGCCATGGTCCCCTCTAAGATTTAATCACAGGTACAGGTCTTGGGCCAGGAATATTTGTTTATTGCTCGTGACCTGTCCATGACTTTACTAAAAATACCTGTGACTAAATCGTAGCCTTAATAATGGCAGATGATCTCCTTCCCTCTTCACCACCACATAGCCACTATGCTGGAGTCAACTTTTTCTCTGTGCTGGAGTGGACTTTTGAGTGATGGAAACTTCAGGTTAGAAATTGCCTACTACTGCAGGTTCGGATTTCGAAGTGGTCAGCTCAGCCTTTGTTCTTAGACGTGTGAAACATTGTCTATGTCTCCACTGCATAGCAATGCGGACTACATGGGGTGTGAATTGCAGTGCTCACCAAAGTGCTGCGTTGTAACTGCCCCATGTGGAGACTGCTGGCTCGAACTAAGAGGTACCTCGTTCACATTAACATAGCCCTAGAGGGCCAAGTTGGCATGAACTAAAATTTACCTTTTTAGTTCGTGCCACCAGCGTACACGAGCAAGGTCATGAAAGGAAGCCCTTAGTTTGTCGGTGTCTTTACTCTGAGGCTTATAACAACTGAGGTTCTGTCTGCTTTGCTTGGACACTGAGGAGCTCACTGCACATCTTGTAAAGGTAATGATGGGTCCAGGTTCTTTGACCAAAACCAGTATCATCCTATCATAGCAGTGTGCTATGTCCCAGTTGATTCCTGGTCTCCTCTCTGGCTGTGACTGCATTTCAGCAGTGCCTATATGCAGATCGCTTAATAAGCACTTTGGGCTTCTTCAGAGAGAAGCCTTATTATATATTTATATGGTACCTGTCTCTTATACAGTGATCCTGTTATCTAATTAGGGCTGCAGCAACCAGCACTTATTTGTGCACAACATTTCCTGCATTGCTGCCAGTACATGTATGTCTTCTCCCAACTGATGACTCACTCCAGCGTGAAACTTGCTAGGAGGCTGGGGATACAGGAATCAGGAGCAGCATGGAGAAACCTGGCATTTTTTGTCCAACAAGTTGTCTGGGTGATTAAGAGATCGAATGCTGTGACAGGATAATAGTGTCCCCCTGCTGCATAAATGCTAAGATGAAATAGATTATTTTCTCAGCAGGAGATCCTGTGCCAGTGGTGTGTAACAATTACTTTATTGCCACTATAACAAAAGATCAGTGCAGATGTATGGAAGGAGTGTGGTGTGACAGTTTGAGCAAAAGACTGGGAAGCCAGGACTTGGGGCTCTTCAATTTGTTATTGGATATGTCATTGATCATTGATTGACACCAGAAAGTCTCTAAACCTTTCTGCCTCAGTTTCTCCAGCTGGAAAATAGTAATACCTACCTCAGGGTTATTATGGGACCTAATTAATTATTGCAATGGGAGCCTTAGGGCACCTTTATGCTTATCCTTTGTTTTCTGCTTGCCTTAGAGAACGTGTTCTCTTTATTATGCAAAAAAAGGGCAATGAGCTCTAGCTGACAGAGAGGATTAATTAATATTTCTTCTCTAAACACCTGGGTTTGCTTAGGCCACAAGTGAAATTCTCTTTATCATCTCTAACCTTAATGGGACATCTGTCCACATCAGAAAGTGATCGCATAATTTGCCGCTGTTGTCCATCTCTGTTCTGGAGAGATCTTGGACTGGAAGTTAGATGAGGGCTTCGTTAAACTGACAGTCTGCTGTAAAGAAGCCTGCACTATACCTGGCATTCAGTCCTTTACTTTCCTGAGTACACATGCATGCATTTGTTTGGTGAAGAACATAATTGGCTAGCCTCATCCCTGCTGCAACTCAGTTGAATATAACTCTGGCATAACAGCAGTGTGAATTTGGCCCAGAACATTAATTTGTCTCTGGAGCCTGTTCCATGCTTCTCAAAAAGATGGCAGTTGGTGTTCTAGGTTTTGCTTGTGTACTGCTCATTGTGAACTCTGAAGTGCAATGCAGTGATTGCTTACTGTTTTTATATGCCACCCTTCCCATGTAGACACAGAAATGATGGCTGGAGGGTGAGTTTGTATCAGTTTGTTGGTCTGTTTTTAAAGGTGGGAGGAAGAGCGCTACCCTGAAGGCATTAAATGGAAATTCCTAGAGCACAAAGGTCCTGTGTTTGCTCCACCATATGAACCTCTGCCTGAAAACGTCAAGTTCTACTATGATGGTAAGTTGTTAAGGGTTCACACTTACTGGGATAGAAGGTGGCATTCTTAATAGGAGGGGAGGGTTCCCTTGTGAAGTGGTGGGGTGAGGTGGTGGTCCAGTCTAATTATTTGCTGTATAAGCAAATTCCAGGGATCATAAAAAGAGGAATAAACTTTATAGAAACAAGGAAACCTCTGTTAGATTCTATTTGGATTGAAATAAGCAGTTGCATTTATTCTCCCTGTGGTCACAAGGGTACACGTCACAGCTCACTTAGCGTGTGATAATGCTTTACACCATAAGTGACAATGTCTGACCAATGCACCGTGTACTAGTAATTATTTTTCATCATTGCTGGTCTTCCTTGGGCCTTCATCCTTCTCATTCAGTGTTAGGGTCTCTTTTTATATATAGCTTTCTATACCGAGTTATTAATTTTTCCCATAACACCTGTTTGAAGTGATCAGAATAACAGGCAGAACTTATTTTAATATAAATGATGATTTGGTTCCTGCAGGTATGATCACATTAAATGGAGGATCATTTTAACCAGGGATTGGATTAAGTGAAAGATACTTGAGTGGATGAAAATTGAATTTTTCACTCTAAAGGGGCATCTGTCTGTGAAATTGCTTCAGAAGCAGTGGGATGTTCCCATGAAACATTGTGGAAGTTTTAAACTAAGAAGTTCTTTTTTTATCTATAGCATGTTCAAACAAATGTCCAAGCCACCCCAAAGACCATCTCTAGGAAAATGCGGTGTCGAATTCACCCACAAGCTATTGTGAGAGATCTGCTCAGCATCCTACTGTCTGTGCTCAGGAGGCCTTGTCCAATTCAGAGATTACCTCAGAATAACTTCTAGACTTCAGTACTCCACACTTGGTCAACCGCTTGCTAGCCTCCTCTGAGTAGAGGAGTCCATCCCGTGACCAGTCCTGCTTTTGCAGCAGAAGGCCTGCGTCCATCTGACAGGGTGTCCATAATTACTGCGGTGCTATTGCTAGAGCTCCCAGTCACTTGCATCACCAGACTCCTGTAAAGGAGCTGTGGATGCCAAAGTAGCCTGTTAGTTGCTCTTGTTTTTTAAGCTGAGTTACTAACATTCAGGGCTCTTGATAAATTCCATAGTACTGAAGTTATAGTCCCATCACAGGACGACTGCTTAGGTCTTTGAAAGAAGGGAAAGTGAGGGATGAAATTCAATCCAAGCAAGTTTCTGCAGTTCTGCTTACAAAATAACAACTGAGGCCAGTGGTTACTCTGTGCCAACTGTAGGCAACTTTCGAGCCATTTTAATGGCATTTAACCCCCAAAACATCTTACCAGCTTATCACTTGCACCTTTTTCAACTGGTTTAGCAGCTTTATCCCTTTTTCCTTTGCAACCCTCTTTTGCTGCTTCCTGCTAGAAGTACACAAACAATATATGTTTATGTTACAATTAAACTAACAGCAATCCTGTTGGTATCTTAGTTTCTAGTGTGATGTATTCAATCATCTTTGGCCTAAGTGAGCCTTCCTTTGCTATGTTTTGTTGACTTAAGTTCTTTAGACTGGGCAGATAGTTCCCTCGCTTGAATTTTTGCATATAATGTAAATTTTTCACTTGGTGAATCAAGAGGACTACATTTTACTTTCCCAGTAGTTTATTAAACTGTTCACAGTAGCAGTTCTGGCATTGACTTTTGTGAGGTAAAAGAGTCAATTAAAAAACCACTGATGCGGACTCTTCAAGCTATTGGGATTTAAAATATTCCTCACTATTAGCTGTATCCATGAGATGCATGCAAAATATTTCTCTGAGAGTGCTGGAGCATAATGTGATGTCAAGAATGAGATCTGGGACTGAAGAGTAGAAAAGGTAGACCTTGAATGTGCAGCTCTGATGCAGCAATTTCTTCTCCCTCGCTCTCAAAAGATCTCTTCTTCACAGTGATTTCACTTTGAGGAAAGGCTCTATTGCGTTCCTGCAACCAAGCTGAACTATATCACTGATCACTGAAAGAACTAAATGTGACTATATTTTGAGTCTGAGGAGTTGGAGACATTGGAGTGTGTTCCCATGATACCTGAATCTCTCATTCCATTGGTTGGTGGAGTTCGCACATATTTACCTTCCTGTGGGAGGGGAGAAGAGTGTTCTGGCACCACTTACTACCATATTTGTGGGTGTCACTGGTGTGTGCTTTGGCAGAGATTTGCCTCTGTTCCTGGCTAGAAATAGCTACTTATTTGTAGACAGCAAGTTGACATGTTTTAAACTGTGTGTGTGAGGGGACTAGGAAAGCTAAATGATGCTTTGTCTCCTGGTTTAGTAAAGATGCTGAGAGGCAGAAGATGGAATTGAATAAAAGCCAATATGGCTCCCTTGTCTCCTTCACTTTGTGCACCAACATCACTACTCTCAGCAGGGATATAGATGTGTACCTCTGGTCATGGTGACTCTTGATTAATGGTTTGCTGCAGGAGTTGTTTTTCCTTCCTTCTCTATATATCTTACATGCCTATTGGACATCAGATTGGTTGATAGTTAATATTTTTTTATTTTATTTTTTTAATATTTAGATTCCAGGGGAAATTTCCTGATCATATTTTATAACTATTTTAACGCAAGTCAAATTTTAGCCCTCAATAGTCTGATCATTCTTCTCTACTCCCTTTGCATCCCATACTTAGTTTCAGGGGACACTAGTTTGTGGTGCCATGTGACACACTGAACAAAACCTCACTGAAATACAAAGGCAAACCATATACTTGGCTAATCTGGCTGTATATTGTACGTCCACAGAAGTCCACCATTGAGTGGAAGGGTTTCCAGATCTCTTGAAACATCAAGGTGCAAAAAGCAGAAAGGTTTAGGGGCTGAACATCTTCAGCTGACTTTTATTTTTATTTTTTTTAACCTCCTCTCTCTCATAGGTAAAGTAATGAAGCTAAGTCCCAAAGCAGAAGAAGTTGCTACATTCTTTGCAAAAATGCTTGATCATGAGTACACTACAAAGGATATCTTCAGGAAAAACTTTTTTAAAGACTGGCGAAAGGTACGGATCCCTGGACTGGGATGACAGCCTACGTGACCATTTTCTCATGAGTGTTAGAGAGAATAGGGGCTACTCTGACTCAGTGCACAAAATGCTAGTGCAAGGCAGAGAGCAAAGGGCTGCCTCAGATGTTAGCATTGAAAGTTCCTGTTTATGCTGTAGCTTTCCAGGAAGGGCCTCCTGGTAAATATTTCTTAAATGAACAAGGGTGGACCTTTTGCAAGTCATACTTGCGTGTGATGTGACATGGTGGGTATGGCTGAGCTGATCATTACGTTTTTATCAATTACCTGGAAGCAAATGTAAAATCAGCACTGCCAAAGTTGCAGATGACACACAAATTGGGGGAGTGGTAAATAGTGAAGAGGCCAGTTCACTGATACAGAGCAATCGGGATTGCTTGGTAAACTGGGTGCAAGCAAACAATAAGTGTGTGAATACAGCTAAATGTAAATGTATACATCTAGGAACAAAGAATGTAGGCCATACTTACAGGATGAGGGAGTCCATCCTGGGAAGCAGTGACTCTGAAAAAGATGTGAGGATCATGGTGGATAGTCAGCTGAACGTGAGCTCCCAGTGTGTGATGCTATGGCCAAAAGAGCTAATGCAATCCTGGGATGCATAAACAGGGAAATATTGAGTAGAGAAGTTATTTTACCTCTGTATTTGGCACTGGTGTGACTCTGTCCAGTTCTGGTGTCCACAATACAAGAATGATCATAGAATCATAGAATATCAGGGTTGGAAGGGACCTCAGGAGGTCATCTAGTCCAACCCCCTGCTCAAAGCAGGACCAATCCCCACACAGATTTTTGCCACAGGTCCCTAAATGGCCCCCACAAGGATTGAACTCACAACCCTGGGTTTAGCAGGCCAATGCTCAAACCACTGAGCTATCCCTCCCCTCCCTGATGTTGATAGATTGGAGAGGGTTCAGAGAAGAGCCAGGCGAATGATTAAAGGGTTAGAAAACCTGCATGATAGCGATAGACTAGACTCAAGGAGCTCAATCTGTTTAGTTTAAAAGAGAAGGTTAAGGGGTGACTTGATTACAGTTTAGAAGTACCTACACAGGGAACAAATATTTCATAATGGGTTCTTCTGGCTAGCAGAGAAAGATGTAACATAATCCAAGGCTGGAAGTTGTAGCTAGACAAATTCAGGCTGGGAATAAGGCACACGTTTTTAATAATGAGAGTAACTAATTGTTAGAACAACTTACTGAAGGTCGTGGTGGATTCTTCTTCACTGACAGTTTTAAAATCAAGATTGGATGTTTTTCTAGAAGCTCTGCTCTTGGAATTATTTGGAGAAGTTCTGTGGCCTGTGTTTTATACAGGAGGTCAGAATAGACAATCGCAATGGCCCCTTCTGACCTTGGAATTTTATGAATCTTTGCCCCACTGAAACTGTGGAATTGAAGAGCCATCACTACCTTTGTATCAGAGGCTAGCCCCTTTCTAAGTCTTGCAAAGTAGGAGCTTCACTATCCCAACCAGTATAAGCGTGCCAAGAAAATAAGCATATTCAGGCAGCTGGCCCAGGTTACCTAGGTGGCCTCTCCTTCCCCCAGTAACTTCAACAACCCTTGAATGGCTAAGTGGTTTGAAAGGTTGCTGTGTAATAGAATATGCAGTCAATGCTTGCAAAGATCAGACAGAGTCTTAATGTTCTGTGTGCCACATATACCCTCTTCATCCGTTTCTCATTCACCCTGGCTAGGTTGAGTACTTACTAGAAATTGGCAGCTCTTTGATAGACAGGCAGAAGCTGTGTTTATTAGGAGCACCTGTCCTTTGATACCTTCTAAGGGGCTGGGAGGGGCAATTAAACCTTATTCTAACTATAAGAAGGTTTTAAGCTCTACTTTCATCCGCCCAGGAAATGACTTCAGAAGAAAAGAGTACCATCACCAACCTCAGCAAGTGTGACTTCACACAGATGAGCCAGTATTTCAAAGCTCAGTCAGAAGCTAGGAAACAGATGTCCAAGGAAGAGAAACAGGTACTCTAGGGAATTGTAGAAGACTGTTCTAGCCATTTAGATGTTTTTTCTTTTATCATAATCCTTTATTCGTTCCTCTGGCCATATCATCTATGCACAGTCTGTCACTCCGATCACACTGAAGGGATTTGGTCAAACCTGTACCACCCAGGGTGGATTGACAGAAGTATTGCACTTCTAGCTAAAAGTCTCTCTCTGTTGATCTGACTGTGATGACTAAGAATTCATTCGTTTCCTAGTAACATCCCTGAGATTCCTTGTGTCACTTATGTTCCTCTTAACATGTCTGCATAGGTAATATGTCGAGAGCAGTGTTTAATAAGAAACCTCCACCTACTGCAATTCTCTTTCTGACAATAAAACGTTTCTGGCCCTTTCTCCTTCAGCACCATGGTGTTACTAGGATGAAGATATTTTCAAGGAGTATCTGCATGTCTTTCCTCCACCCCTACACAACCCCTAGGTACCCACTTCAGTAAGAACTAGAAAAGTATCACAAGATCTAAATTTGGTTCCATTTAGTGCTTTTGGTCATGTAATTCTAGTCTAACTGTCCTAGGTGGTGAGGTTCAGAGCTCCTCTAATTGGATGGGGGATGGTTTTCCCAAAACAATTGAAGCCCATGGTGTCAGGATTCAAAGGTTCCCAGTATAGAATAGAACATGTGCCTGGCTTTGCTGGCTTTTAGCCTTTTATTTGATAAATATTGGTTGAGACACACCACACACTGCATAACTAATAGAGTAGAAGGAGCTTTCTTGTGTCCACTTCTCAGTTGGTGCAACTTCATTTAAGGGTGCATTGATTTCTTCATACCTTTCAACCTTGTGTTAGGTCTCAAAGTGAGAAGCTTGTTTCTTTAAACAACATGATGTTAAATGCAGTGGATCAAAAGTCCTTAAACTTGATGTTTGTGGCACATGGACAGAGGGGAATGGAGAGGCCGTTGGTTTGGGGAAATAGGTCAGAGACAAGTGAAATGTAATTACAAATTTAGGAAAAATTGTGCATGTTTCATATATTACATTTAGCTATTAGTAAGGCTAAGACTTTGTCTTGGATAATTTTAGTAAAAGTCACGGACAGGTCCCGGGCAATAAAGAAAATTCACAGAAGCCCAGGACCTGTCTGTGACTTTTACTAAAAATACCTGACAAAATGGGGAGCTGCAGAGTCCCCACACCGCCTGCAGTGGCTGGGGAGCTGCAGGGGTTCCAGCTTGGAGCTCCAGGGTCCCCCTGCCACTCCCCCGGGGGTAGTGGGGGGACCCTGCAGCTCCCAGCCACCGCGGTCTGAAGTCACGGCGGTCTCTGGAAGCCATGAATTCCGTGACCTCCGTTACAAAAATCGTAGCCTTAGCTACTAGTTCCTGACTTTTTCTGTTTGTGTCGCCATTTAGATTGTATGCTGTTCTAGGCAGACGGCCTTTTATTCAGTGTTTTGTACAGCACCTAGTACAATGGAGCCCCAATCCTGATTGGGGCCTGTAGGTGCTACTGCAATACAAATAATAAATGAATTTTGCTTCAATCTGATACTGAGCTCCGTGGTGTCTTTGGGTGCAGTGCAATCTCCCTGTTTTGTGTCTTCCTAGAAAATCAAAGAGGAGAATGAGCGGTTACTAAAAGAATATGGCTTTTGTATCATGGATAACCACAAGGAGAGGATCGCCAACTTCAAGATTGAACCCCCAGGCCTCTTCAGAGGGCGTGGCAACCATCCCAAAATGGGCATGCTGAAGAGACGGATCATGCCAGAAGACATTATCATTAATTGCAGCAAGTGAGCATGGGATGCTTTGCACCTTGCTTTGCTTACTAGTTAGGATAACTTTTTTTTATCGTATATGTAACTTGACATGGCATCTAAGCATTCAAAAGTTTATGTGTTGGGTTTCTTGGTCATTTTAGGTGTTTTGAAGGGTGAGAGGTATAATGAAAACATCAGTTGTGTACAAGCCATTTCTTTCATAAGTCACACAGAGCTCTGTCCACACACCTCAGTGTTGATCAACACCAGCACCTTCTGTTACAGTGCAGGGCAGCTCCTGTTAATTCTATTCCCTTGGGGCCAAAGGGTATTTATTTTATGTATGGCTCTCCCACTTGATTTTTTTTTTCTTGTGTCCTAAGAGGCAACAGACCAATGTGTAAGGTCTTCAGACTTCTCCTTCTCCATGTAGACTACTGAAGCTGCAGAAACATCCCCAAATCAAAGCAATGACCTTCCCAACAATGCTACTTATCACAATAACTAACAGAAGGGAACAATTCCGTAAGAAGCATAAACATGACTGTGTATCTCTTGATCTTTGACTTTCAGTTTGATTCACCTTACTATCCTGCTACAGAAATGCAGTTTCCCAGACTAGAGTAGGGAGAGAGACTTGTTTAATATGTTTTGCTGTCCATTAACACTTTAACCTTTGCTAGTCATCTATATTTTATCACCTGGGATCTATTAAGACCATTTCTTTCCTCTTGCTGTTTTTGTTACCTTATGCAGGGATTCCAAAGTTCCCCCACCTCCTCCAGGTCACAAATGGAAGGAGGTCCGGCATGATAACAAGGTGACCTGGTTGGTGTCATGGACTGAAAACATCCAAGGATCTATTAAATACATCATGTTGAACCCCAGCTCTAGAATCAAGGTAAGGTTTTATCTGGAAGGTTGCTTGGCCATGCTGCATCTTAACCAACTCTCTTAAGGTGGGGAGCGTGGCCATCTAGTGGTTAAGGCAGCGGACAGGGAGGCAAGACCGACTTTTTTCTTACTCTACCATTGACTCACTGTGTGATATTGGGCAAGTCACTTTGCCTTCATTTTCCCCATCTGCCAAATAAGGGTAATCGCTATTCTGTAGGGGTGTGGAATAATATCAGTCAAGTGCTTTCAGATTTCTGGTTGAAAGGATGTTCTCATCCTAGTTGGGAGCCTTTCATGGTCTGCAGTAAGCTTAAAAGAAAATTTCTGCCAATTTTGTCTCTAAGTTTGGCCCCCGTGTCTCCTGCTTGATCATGCAGTGAAGTCCTAACCATGTGCTGGATGTCCGTCTAAAGGCATAAATCCAGCTATGTTACTTCACTGCAAGATGGAGGAGTAGGTGATGTTCTGAGAAGAACAAACCTCGCTGTGAGCACGGATAACTGGTAATTGTCAAATCATGTAAAAACAAATGATGAGACTTTGAAAGTAGTTGGATTTCCGTTTTTAGTAGGACAGATTTTTGGGAAGGCCTTCTCAGTAGGAAAATTACCTGTTTTTAAGAGAGACACTACACTTACTGGGTGGCTCCCCTGGAGCGAAAATAAGAGTCTTGTCCTGAGTGTGTGGTGGGACGTCATTTCTGATGACCTACAGTAACCGTATCATCACACACCTCTAATGTGCCATTCAAAGCTTTTTTAAAATGAGTTCACTCTGCTGTCTTTATGGCTTTACTGAGTGGGTTTCTAATTGTGAGAAGGGGACTGCTAAGAAAATAGCAATTTCCTTAATAGAGTAGGGGGTACCTTTGTACATTGAGGGGCCTGGAAGACCAAGTACCTCTCTCATCTGATTTCTGACTTCTGTGCAGGCACTTGATGTCATGGCCACTGAACTATGTGCAGCTGCATGTGAACTTAGTTCAGGCAGAACTTTGAGCAATGAATTCCCAGTGATTTTGTGCACATAGGCTTGAGCAGGAACTCTCTCTGCTTCTGCTGCTCACTTTCAGGTGTGTTGACTTTCTTGTGACTGTTTCTGCAGGGTGAGAAGGACTGGCAGAAATATGAGACGGCTCGGAGGTTAAAGAAGTGTGTGGATAAGATACGGAATCAATATCGAGAAGACTGGAAGTCCAAAGAGATGAAAGTGCGACAGAGAGCTGTGGCACTGTACTTCATTGATAAAGTGAGGGTTGATTTCTGGCAGTTTCCTCTTCCTGCCTCACTCTGAATAAAGATGCAGGGCTGGTGGGCACCTGTCCCTAAGCCCAAATAAAATTTTGATAGAAACGCTCACATGCTGCACAGATTAAATAAGGGAGTTGAAGGGCTTTGAGAGAAACTACTAGTTATTCTATTAGAAGTCCAGTCCTCAGAGTACCCAGAGGTCTCCTCCTGGAGTGACAGTGGTCTCCACTTCCTCATAATTAACTGGAAATCCAGATCAGTAAATTGCCATACTGAACCTGGTTACGTTGGGCAATATTGTTTTGTTCAGACAAAAGTCACAATTAGGTTAATTTCAGAGTCCCCCAGTTGGATCAGTGGGAGCTCTGCAGGTGGGTGTATGGCCCTTGGCTTCCAGGGGTGTCTAATTCCTCCTGGAATGCTCTGCTTTTTATTACCACTTAGTTATGAACCTCACGACTCTGACATGAACTGTGCTAATTGGTCTTGCCACACTTAGGAAACTGTAGTCGGTCACCATGTTTACGCAACTGTACTATTTAAAACTGTGTCCCTAACAGTGATAGCACTGCTGTGTGGCTTCTGTGACCAGTTAATTACTCATCCGCGTGGATGGAGTTAAATCACAGTAATTTTAGTCATGATTTAAATTAGCAAGCAGGAAACTATATATAAATAATTGCTTTTAATCTTGTATTGCATGTGCACTTTTTAGTTATTTTCCTTAAGAAAGGTTCATTCTCCTTGGTAGGCAATATTAAAACATGTTTATTTGCAATTATATATAGCCTCTAAATGTGGTGGTACTTTTGGCCAACCAGGAGGATACACTATATCTATATACATTTATTTAAGCAATCATATAGCTTAATCTACACTTATGAAGATTCTGCATATTTGCTCTTAATATCCCACTGGGAACCTATCTAAATCCTTAGGGTGTCTAAATATCTTTGAAAATCTGGCCCCATGTCTTTAGCATTAATAGATTTCATCCTCTCCCACCTGGTTTGTATGCATAGATTGGAAGAGGAAAAGCTTTCCTGTTTGGCCAACTCAGTCAGTTTCTCACTTGTTTGAATAAACTAGTGCAAATGAAGAACATTAATACATGTTCTCTGCAACTGCTAGTTAAAATGAAACCAAAAGTAAATAAGGCACAAGCTTTCTTTTTTATTTAAATAATTTTAATAATTATAGTAAACTAGGGCTTAACATAGGTTGTCATAATGTAAAATTTAATTGTAAACAAGTTTGTTTTTAAATGTTTTAATTTAAATGAAAAATCCAGTTTAAAAAATAATCAACTTTTTATTTATCCTGATTTTGATGTATCTTATGTCTTCTCCCCTTTTTGGCACCAGCCATATAACTTCCTTTGCACTTCATTGTGACTCCAACTATTTATATTTTAATGTCAGTAATCTAAGTTTCAAACCTCTCCTTTTGAGAGTTGCCTGTTTTTAGCTTCTCTGAATGTCCATGCTCCCCTTCTGTTCAAGGATCAGGCACATGGTACCATGCTAAATCGGAATACCCTGGTTATTGGGCAGACAAGACTCCCAGAGGACCCCACAATCCATAAATTACCAGAGCAGTTTGAAATGCTAAACCTCTTATTTTGATTCCATTTGCCCACCTCCCCTTCTCTTGTTCAATTTGTAGCTTGCCCTGAGAGCTGGTAATGAGAAGGAAGAAGGGGAGACAGCGGACACCGTTGGCTGTTGCTCCCTCCGAGTGGAACACATTAATTTGCATCCGGAGTTGGATGGCCAGGAATACATGGTTGAATTTGACTTCCTCGGTAAAGACTCCATTCGATACTACAACAAAGTCCCCGTTGAGAAGAGGGTGAGATGTTTCCCATTCTTGTCTCTGTGCACTGTTACAAGGAAAGGAGGAACTGCCTGGTGGAAAATCTCCAGAAGTGGAGATTCCTGTGCATTGTGTTTTATTCAAATGTGAAGGCAGAAAATAAGCTAACTTATCTTCTGACCTTCCCTTCCTGTGGGTGCTTTGGAGGAATAAGGCTGCCACCTTCTTGGTTCTGATGTGAAGTAACCATACTGTGAGGCCTTTATTGAGGTTTCTCCTTTTCTAAAGTCTCCATGCTCTGAGCTGGTGGCCGTTTAGTCCATGCCATATCCATGTGATCAGCAATGGTTATTTTAAAGCCATTATGTGGACGTGTTGTTAGTCTGTAGCCTTAGCATCCTCCTTTTTTCTCAGTGATAGACGTCTTTGGGACACAGTCCTAGCCACAGGTGCAAAAGCCAAACCTCCCCAGCAGCATGAAGAGCACAGGGTGGTAGGTACTTGGCTGCACTGTTACTAGTGTAGCAGTAAGTAAACTTGGAGTTCTACAGCAAGTATCATGGACGTGGGCCTGGATATTGTACAAGGGATTTCTTTTGTTGACGCTCATGTCTGAATGTTTGCCTTCAGTGGGCTAGGCCTGTTCTCAGGTACTCTGGTGTAAATCAGTGGAGCAGCTTCACTGAAGTATGCCTGACCTAAGAACTATTGTACAGAGTACATACCTGCTGACTGAGACCTTTCTGTTCCATGCAATATTTATTTGCATTGTTTATATTCAGTCCCCCAGTTCTGTCTCTGTTGTTACTTGGATGGCTCCAAGATAAATTTCCGTCCACTCACTATAAGCAGAGGCATTACAAAAATCCAGGGAGTTATTTACGCTATATTTACTCTGGTGTAAGAGAGAGGAATCTGGCCCACTCACTATACACATAGCACAGTGTGTAAAATAGTCTCTGTAATGCTGTGACGAATGGCAAAGAGCAGTAAATGTTGACTTTTTTTTCAAACTGCCACTATTATAGAAATGAGGGGGTCACAGGGGTTAAGAAAGAAAAATCTATTTTTCTGTTACTAAATTCATTGGCATACTCTTGGGGTATGTTCTTTAAGAGTTCGCAATGGGGGAATTGATTATTATGGAATTAGAAATCTCTGTGTATTAGATGTCTTGTTATCAAAATGTGTTGCTGAAAAGCCTGGAAGTTGATTTTTCAAGTGATTTCAAAGCTGGTCTGTCTGAATAATCTAGGATGCCTGGATTGTTTTTGTGTGGAACTGCTTGTGGTGTAGTTGTGTGAAACCTCAAATGCAACAAAGGGACGTGGCTGTATCAGGGCTGCCAAGTCAGTTTACATCACTGGATTGGGCCTGAGATGGCAACTCTGCCCAATGGGAGAAGGATCAGGGTGCACATTGGGTAGCAAGGATGCTCTGAGAATAACCTTGTTCTGCCAGGGAATAGTGCCAGCTTGGCTCTCTCTTTTTAACCAGGGCAATTAATAGCAATGATAGTAGTAGAGTCTTTCTCAGCTCTGACCTAGAGGGCTCACCTCAGAGGGGTGAGATGGGCCATTCACTCCTTGGCTCTTCTGCTGCCAGGGAGGAGAACTGTTAGCACAAGTTCTAGTGGCGACTTGGGATGTGGACACCTGTCCATTTGGAATGGGATCTAGCTCTTCTCACATGGACCATCAGGTAGCCTTTAGAAGGCAGTGACCTTCAGGCACTGTTGAACTGGAAACCCAGAAGCAAAAGACTCTCTATCCCATTCCCAAACCCCAGAGCCATCTAGTCTCCTTGTGAAGTATTTTTTTTCCCTTCTCCTTTCTTGTAGGTTTTTAAGAATCTTCAGCTGTTCATGGAGAACAAGCAGCCTGAGGATGACCTCTTTGACAGACTCAATGTAAGCAACAATACTGCTTCAGAGCTCCTTAATCTAACCCTAGTGAGGCTTACTATGCTGTTAGCCCAGAGGTGGGCAAACTACGGCCCGCAGGACTGTCCTGCCTGGCCCATGAGCTCCTGGCCGGTGGGGGCTAGCCCCCGGCCCCTCCCCTGCTGTGCCCCCTCCCCTGCAGCCTCAGCTCGCCGAGCTGCTAGCGCTCTGGGCAGCGGGGCTGCGAGCTCCTGCCAGGCAGCGCAGCTGCGAGAGCCACCGGCCTGTCCTGGTGCTCTAGACTGCGCGGCGGCGTGGCTGGCTCTGGCTGAGCGGCGCAGCTGCCAGTCCTGGTCCTCTGAGCGGCATGGTAAAGGGGCAGGGAGCGGAGGGGTTGGATAACAGGCAGGAGGTCCCGGGGGGCAGACGGGGCAGTTGGATGGGGCAGAGGTTCTGGGGGCTGTCAGGGGGTGGGGGTGTGGATAGGGGTCGGGCAGTCAGGGAGCAGGGGGGTTGGATGGGCTGGGAGTTCTGAAGGGGGGGGGGGGAGTGTGAGGGGGCAGATATGGGGCAGGGGCCAGGCTGTTTGAGGAGGCACAGCCTTCCCTACCTGGCCCTCCATACAGTTTCGGAACCCCGATGTGGCCCTCAGGCCAAAAAGTTTGCTCATCCCTGTATTAGATGAACATGGTACGACGGCTCTGTTGTTTTTGCCAGCCAGCAGCAAATCGTACTGCCACAGAGAAGGCCTAGATTTCATCTGTCTCTTTCCAGTGGGCCAGGCAGAGACTGGCACAGAGGCAATAGCCATTTGTCTCCAGTAGGGATGTGCACATTTAAGTGACTGATCTAAAACCTTAGTCTTTAAGCAGTCTGGATTGCGCCGACTAGGGGCTTGTTGCTATGCAACAGCAGCCTAAGCATGGGGAGGAGATGTGGGATGTGTGAGGTGATAGCCTTGCTGTCCAACCCCCTCACCCCACCCCACCCACACACACACATTCAGATCAACTTGAACACTGTGAAGGAGCTGAGGGCCCCTACAGAAGTGAGACAGACCCACCCCCACGTATTGGGGCCAAAAGTATAACAGTGAAGGAAGAAGAATTGCTTTGCCATTCATTCAAGTGGTCACATCAGATGCTAGTTCTTCCTCCTCCCTAGTCTCCATCAATGCAGATCTAAAGCCCAGTTCCACCCCAGCCCCTTGTTCACTTTTGTCAATAGTTGTAGCTACCACATATTCCATTATTCCTATATTGGCCTAAGGAAGACATAGAAAGGTTCCAGGCATGGGTTTCTCCTTGACTGGATCATAGTGTGTGTACCTAGAAATTCACAGCTAAACCTCTGGTCCAATGGCAAGACTGTGAGTCTAGCAAGGATGCAAATATTCAGAAGGATTCTAGTCCTAATGCTGGAGTGACTAAAACCTCAAACTCTTTCTGCTCCCTTAGACCAGTATCTTAAATAAACATCTTCAAGACCTTATGGAGGGCCTGACAGCCAAGGTATTCCGTACTTACAATGCCTCCATCACGCTACAGCAGCAGCTAAAAGAACTCACTACCCGTAAGTGCTATTGTCTGGGATCACCTAGCCTAATTTGTGGTGATGATTTGTGTGGTGATGATACCTTGGGGTGGATCCCCAAGGTGCCTCAGTGAGTACAAAATGGTCTTGCTGGATAACGAGGCCCAAAACCCTAGGAAGGGGATGGACAAGTTACTTAGGATGAAACGTGACTTAGGATTTTCCCAAAAAACTCTCCCCTCCTTCGGCTTAAGGCCCAAAGTTTGACCTCCCTTGAAGTGTTTAGATTATTGGGAAAGTATGTTCTGGTCCCTCACAAGGCTGTATTGTCCCACTCTAGTGGCACAAGGCAACCTCAGAGAGGACATTACTGGCTTCCTAGGGATTCCCTTAAAATGCCAGGTGGCATAGGGTTGACTATTCTAGACCTATGCTACTCCCCTTGCAGCCCCCAACATAAGAGACATGGCTGATGTGGGAGAGTTTGTTGAGGGATCTGCAGCCTCTAGCCAATCCACAGCTGCCAAAACAGCCCTGTGGCTACTGTCTTGCACTGGGGATGGGCCAGTGACCCTAAGATTGGGGTGATGCAGACTTGGCCTACAGCCATCTTGGTGTATTCATACTGTCATCCCCAAGTGTCCTGCAGCTAGCACAGCTAGGTCTCCAGGACCTGCCTCCCACTATCTTGATGGAGGTTTTATCTTAAGAAACTTAAAATTTTAGAAGTGACCCTTTGAGGTGGGAAGAGAGGGAGAGTGGCTGTGTCCTGGAAAATCCCTCCCTCTGTGCATCTGAGACATGCAGGGCAACATTAGTACTTGGCCATTTGTGTAACACCATCCGTCCAAATGCTGCACAAAACATGGATGAGCCAACCCCCCTTCTAAGGCAAGGAGATATTGCCCTTCCTACAGAATGGTGGCTTAGCACGGTTAAATGTCAGGTCCAAGGTTACGTACTATCAAGAACAGTCCTGACTTACCCTGCTCTGACTGCTAGATATGCTGCCCCTCTATTGTTGCCTGTGCTTTGCTCTTATCTGCTGAAATTACTCATGACTCTAGTACACAAAGAGAAGAAAATGGCATCTTTAACTCCTTGGTGCCAGGATAAAATTCGGATTTGGAATTTAAATGCAGTGCAGAGACTGGTATACAAGAGATGAATGCAGACTAACTTAGCCTCATTATTGAATATGAATCAGTAAAAGCAATGGTGCATGTCCATGGCTGCTCAACCTCTCAGAATTGTTTCACCTGCTTTTCAACTTTTTCAGCGGATGATAACATCCCAGCAAAGATCCTTTCCTATAACCGTGCCAATAGAGCTGTTGCTATTCTGTGTAACCACCAGAGGGCGCCACCAAAGACTTTTGAGAAATCCATGATGAATCTACAAACCAAGGTAATTTTTAGACTCCTTTAGATTAAAGGCAGAGCTAGAAATCCCTTTTTTCCTTTGGTTGTGGGTATATCATCATTTGCTTCTAATTGCAGTGTATCAGACTCCACTAAAGGGGAGTCCACTTCCCTCTGTCTACAGAGTGCCGGTGTGGCTGGGTCTGAAACCACTCTGTCTTGTAAGGCGAGTCCTCTGGTTTTTAAAAGGAAATCTTCCACCTGGAGGACAGATCGTCTGAGACACAAGCACCCTTCTCCATTGGGCTAGAACAAAATCTGCCACTTCTCAGTTGACTTTCTGCCCCTAGCCAACCAATCAGGTGCTGAAGGCATAAACTGGCTTTCTAGGCCAAAAAAATCCCTAGAATATCTTTCTTGCGAGAGGTCATTTTTCCGTCAGCAAAGTCTGACGCATGCTGAGGATACACTACAGAGCTTAACTTAAAACCACAGTCCTTTTCTCTGATTTGTGGCCCTGAAAGGAAACCAGAGTGGGTGTCTGCTCCCTTCAGAGTGGCCTGGTAGACCTTTGTATCAATGCAGCTTTTGCGCGCAGTGCACTCTACTCCTCTAACTCGACCTCTTCCTTTACAGATTGTTTCTGACGAAGGCCATGAGGTCAAAATTTGGCTAGGTCTGTTCACAGCCTGACTTTAAAATAACCCTCTCAATAAGGTGTTCTGTTTTACACTGGGGTGTTCTCTTGCTTCTGTAACACCTAACCTGGCTGCCCCCACCCCTGATTTTTACAGTTGAATTGAGTTGTTACCTTGGGAGGAGGTGGAGAGTTTTAAAATAACAGTTAAGGACTGAGGAGCTGGGAATCTTTAAACCTTACTAGATCTCAAGCTAAGACTGACTGTCTAGATTCAGTGCTTGATATTTTTTGGGAAGATTACAAGAGCATGGAATCTTTATGCTTCAGGGCATAAACTGATCACCAGCCTGGGTCAGGAAATTTCCCTCCATGGGATTGTATGGCACATTTAGATGAATTTTTATTGGTTTGCATCCAGCATACTCAGAGAGGCTAACTGACTAAATGGGCTATTGGCCAGCTCTGCTTTGGCAAATCCTACTGTACTTCCACTCAGTTCCCTTGTTCAGATGCCAATTCCTGAGCAGTAACCAGAGGTTTTATCCTACTTACTACCTTCTGGTTGGAACTGTCCATTCCTAATGCCATAGGAACCCCTTACTGTGAGAAAGATGATCCCCTCTGCACCATCCACAAGCTGGTCTCTGTGCACAGCACATTTGAAATACTAACGGCCTAATTTTTACAAAAGTGATTAGTGATTTGGAGTGACTCCATTTTCCAGTGTTCACTTTGAGACACCTTGGATGGGCTTGATTGTCAGAGGCCGCAAGTGCATAGGAAATTAGACACCATTACGGTGTCTTAAGTCATTAGTCACTTTTGAAAATGTAGGCCCAGTGTGTGAGGATTTATTTAAAGCCCCATCTGGCTCTTCTGCTATGGATTAGATCCAGGCTCGTGTCCTACTCAGACATATACTTCACCGGTTAAATCCCAGGCCCTTCGATACAGGTGGCGAATCTGCTAGGAGGTTTGTACAGTTCCCCTGGATGTCAGCGAACCTCTCTTCTGTAGTCATTCACGCTTTGTGGGTCTCACTCCTAATTCCCACCCTGCTCTCTGGGTTTTTGCCTCTTCTAGATCGATGCCAAGAAGGACCAGTTAGCCGATGCCAGGAGAGAACTGAAAAGCGCCAAAGCCGATGCCAAGGTCCGGAGGGATGAAAAGTCCAAAAAGTAAGTCTGGCTTCAGTGCAGATAAGCTGTAAAAGGTCTCACACGGCAGCGCAGGGCGGTAACCCAAAACAGGATTGTTACTGCAGCCGTGCTGCCTCAAATACCTCCCCCCCCTTCCCTCCAGATCCATGATCCTCTGTTTTTGTTCCCCATCCCCCACGCGTTCGGGCCTACATTAGCAAATGGCCACCTAGCTGAGGAGCACTGTGTAGTCTGTCATTGTCACTCCTTACATGGTCGCTAGCAAGCTGCCTGGATCTCTGCTTTTCACAACATACCCTCACCTCCAATGCTCCCATGAGCTCAGCACGTGGCTGATGGTTTAGTGAGAGACTGAAAGCAAGTCTGTGACAGGAGAGTGCAGAACACTGCTCAGAATCCCCAGGTCACATCCTCTGAGCCTATTAGTGGGCCGTCTTCGCCCTGTTAGTTTTCAGTCTCTTATGAAGAAATCATTTTATTATGACTCGTCCAAACCTTTCTCTGTTCTGTTCCGCCAAACAGGCCCTACCCACCTACCTCCCGCTCCCTGGAAGCAGTTTGCCAAGCAATGTGCTTTCCCTCTGGTACCCAGAGCAGGAGATGGATGGTATCTTTGTGTCTACTCCAGTAGAAACTACAGAGCAGAGTGTTGGGTGCTGAATGCAAAAACCAGATAGGAGCATACACTTGTAATTAGACTTCCAAGGGGGGACTCTACAAACAGTAGGAAAAGTGACCCTCTTTCAGATCAGACTGAATACTGCACTCTTGTGCTTAATAGATGATCTCACGCCACTTCATGCAGGAGTGGACTGCCTGGTTTTAAACTGGGGTTTCTTTTTATACGGGAATAGTAATGTTACCGCTAGAGTCCTGGACAAATTCCAACTTGGGGAACTGCATTCTGCCTCCTTAAAACGTTTTCAAATCGCTTTAGTTGATACCAGATTCTTGATTTTGTGTATTGAACTGTTTAAAGTGTTGTCACCTTTCACTTTGGTGATGGCTGCATCTCAGGGCTGATTGGCATCATTTGCTAAGCACTGGATCTTTTCAGGAAAGGTGCAAGTTACTAGGGTCCCTTTGAATCCCGGTAGGATAATAATGCACCCCCACGAAGGCCTAGCTCTTTCTGAACAGTTCTCTGATTCTTTCCCCACCCACAGGACAGTAGAGAGCAAGAAAAAAGCCGTGCAGAGGATTGAGGAGCAGCTGATGAAGCTGGAGGTTCAGGCCACAGACAGAGAGGAGAACAAGCAAATTGCCTTGGGCACCTCCAAACTCAACTACCTGGATCCCAGGATCTCAGTTGCCTGGTAAGCTGCCATGTGGGGAAGGATTCCTGCCTGTCCCTGTGGTGTGTCCACTGTCCCAGAGTGGTGGGAGGCTTTAGCACAGCTCTGCCCAGTAATCCATTTCCAGGCAGTAGCTTGACCCTCTCTGAAATCTCAGCCTCTCCGAATCTTTTGTATTTTAGACCAACCTCAATCATTATTTTTTCTAAGAGCACCTTCCAGCAGGAACCGCAGTGTCTCTGGGACCAAAAGGGCAGTGACCATTACATTGTTGTCTCTTACATTTTGGTGTCTTAATTTAGCATCTGTAGGGGTTAGAGACAGGCATACTGTGAACACTTCCTTCCCTTCCCCCTCAGCTCTTCTAGCACATCTCTTTTCTCTTGGCCGGCCACCCCATCCTGCTCCTTATTTCAGGCCTGAGCCCCTTCTGAGCAGACACTGCAATCATGCCAGTTTTGTGAGGGAAGCGGCTTGCGATGTGGACAGTCTCAACCTAACCTCTGTCAGACACAGGAGTTGGGGATTCTGCAGTCAGTCGTGAATTTAGCCTTTTAAATTGCCTACGGTACTACAAATTCCTACGGCAAAGGCTTCTGTTTGAAAAGAGGTGGCTGGTGCCAAGGGATTTCCACTGTGCTTTCAATGCATGCATATAGACAAGATGAAAAACTCTTCAGCAGCCTGGATGGTTCTTAGCAAAGGTACACCTGTCCTGTGATCTCCGTTAGCCATCCTAACTTCTCCTTAGCTACTGGCACTTGCAGGATGGTTTGCAACTTGAACATTATCCTTGTGAGTTAACTCCATGCCAAAGTAATCACTCCGAGTGACTAAAACAGCTTGGACTTGCTAGCTGCAGGTCCTGCCACGTGGCATCGGAAAGGTGTTGTATAGGAACGTCTCAAAGGTGACCTGTGATCACAGTGATGGGGACAGATAAGGGTGCCCACACCGCTGAGTTTGGCATGTTGGAGGATTCGAGGACTGTGGGAAGGGAGGTAAATCTGCAGCAGGCAGGTTGGGTAGTGGGCGAGGTTGGGAAGGAAGCGCAGCAGGTTGTAAGTTCTTTGACACGAGCACTGTGTTGTATACCTTTTGTGTATCATGCCAAGCACAATGGAGTCCTGTCCCCGATTTAGCCTCTCTATGCAAATATTAAGGAGAGGGACAGCTAGCAGCAAGCTGAGTTGGTCAAGAATGGTGAATAGGGGTTGTCAAGGCTGGTGGGAGGATCCGACCTTGTGGGGGAGGACCAGCTTTATGTGAGCCAGTGGGTAGGGGGGCACAGGAAAGAACAGGAAAAAGGTTGCATTGGAGCGAAAAGGATAATGATCCTCGGACAGGTGTTCCTATTAAGAGAGCATGTCTGTGAGCCCGGGTGACTAACTTTTTGTCTCCTTCTCTCCTGCAGGTGTAAGAAGTGGGGAATTCCTGTAGAGAAGATTTATAACAAAACCCAACGAGAGAAATTTGCCTGGGCAATTGACATGGCAGAGGACGATTATGAGTTTTAACCTGTTTTTAATGAGCTGGATTTTATGGAAAAAGGGGTGGGGGGGAAGCCTGGTTTTAGGGAGATTGATAAACTGTGAGCCTTACTTGTCCTAATTGTGGGGGAGGGGGTAAGGAGGGGCAAGCGAGCATCAGACAAAGAAACCAACATCTTTGAGAAAAGATAAACCTGGAAATATTATAAAGGAGCTGAGCCAGTTGTCCTATGGACAACTTATTTAAAAATGTTTCAGAGATCCAAATTCTAGCTGTATGGTTTTGTTTTGTTTTGTTTTGTTTCTCTCGAGGCAGGGCAAGTGGATGGGGGATTTGTCAACCTTCCACCAGGCAAATTCATCATTACACTGAAGAGCTTGGGGGATCTTTAGCTACTGTATACAAAATCCAATTATATTGGTGCGTTTTTACAGTTAGGGTTTTGCAATAACTTCTATATTTTAATAGAAAATGGACTCCTTAAACCCCTGCCCCTCCCTCTGCCCCATTTCAGGAATTTAACAAAATTTTAAAACCCAACGCACCTGACACAGCTGTCACGATGGTCATGGAGGTACCTGCTTTTATTTTATTTTATTTTTTGTTAGTTTTACTCAAAACAATCGTGGCATTGGAACATGAATTTAATAAAAATGCAAAACAACCCACCACATCTGTTCAAAGCAAAGCATGATGGGAAGATGCTTCCTGACTTGAGTGTTCTTTTTTAAATGTGAATTTTTATTTCTTTTAATTATTTTTAAATATTTAAACGTTTTTCTTCTTGATCTTAAAGATCGTGTAGATTTTGGGGGGGGGAAATGGGGAGGGACAGATGAGTGTGGAATTTGAGGAGAAATGAAATCAGTGACAAACAATTTTCCCATCATCCTTTGTTCTGAGCATGCTCTATACACTTCAAGAATACCCACTTTTTAGGTTTGGCAGACTGTTTTCTTTGCTTTCCCCCCTTTTTTTAACCCCCCTCCCCTCTTTTACTTGAAAGATTTTATTGTGTAAAAAGAAGTTTCACAGGTCAATAAATTTCGAGGGAAATGAGCATTGGTCCAAAAAAGGAAAAATAATCAAGATTTTAGGGCTTTTATTTTTTTCTTTTGTAATTGTGTACAAAAATTTTAAAAATTAAAAAGCAGAATTTTAATGTGAAACCTTTTTTTCTTTTCTTTCTTTTTTTTTTTTTTTGCTATAATCATTAGTTTTAGAGGCATTGTTAGCTTAGTGTGTGTGAGAAGACCATTTCCCGCAGTCTTTCCTCAACAAGTATCTTCTATTTTTATCATGAATTCCCTTTTAATCAACTGTAGGTTATTTAAAATAAATTCCTACAACTTAACCGAACATTGGTCGTTTGTGTGTTCTTCTGTCCAACTACCCACGGGACCAACAGCAGCCTCCAGCAGTGAGAGCATCACTCAAGGGGTGTGGCTTAGGTGCGACAAAGCAACCTGCTAGCCCTCCTCCTCAACATGTGCAAGTTGCCATAACATGGTCACTGGACAGTGTACGGGACTGGGAGTCAGGAGAATTGTGGGGTAGTCCTAGCTCTGCCACTGGCCTAGTGTGTAACCATTGGGTGAATCACTTCACCTGTACCTCTGGCTTCTTTCCCACCCTTTGGCCTGGTCTACACTGGGGGGAATAGATCTAAGATACGCAACTTCAGCTACGAGAATAGTGTAGCTGAAGGCGACGTATCTTAGATCAACTTAGAATCACTTACTTCGTGTCCTCGCGGCACAGAATCGACGGCCGCCGCTCCCCCGTCGACTCCGCTTCCGCCTCTCGCCGTGGTGGAGTTCCGGAGTCGATGGCAGAGTGATCGGGGATCAATCACTACCCGCTGATCCGGCAGGTAGTGTAGATGTACCCTTGGTCTGTCTAGATTGGGGACAGCAATTTTCTCACTCTATTTATATAGCACTTGGCACAATGGGACACTGCCATTACACAAAGAACACCGCAAGCTGTAATCTCATTGCAGCTCATAGACTAAACAGTTCTTAGGCTGGGTCAGTAGTTGGATATGAGAGCTTCAAGGAAAGCCAGGTGTTCCAAAAAGTGCTTTTGGTGATTCAGTAGGTGGCACTCCTCCCTCTGAAACTGTGACCTCATGTGGTACTAGAGGCACTGTGTGCCTGGAGGGGCCAGATTTTTGATGAGCTCTAAAATTGAGCTTCTGACTGAGTGGTCTTTGGATCCCATAGAATTTTCTGCCACAGTCGAGGGTGTTTGCCCTGACGTTTTGTCATTGTGCTGCCTTTCTAAACTGTTCCTTGTGCATTGTGTTGGCTAACTAATCTTCACTTGTCTTCCTAGCTGTTGTGTAGTGTTTGCGGTGTGCTGAATTTCATCCCTGTGCTGGGGGGGGAGTGCACAACACTCTGCTGTCCAGTTGGAGAGTGGAGACTCAAGAAAAAGGGGTAGCAATATAGGATTCTTACTTTATTTTCACGCGGTCGACTGTTCTTCCCCTGTTCCAATCTTGGTGATGCTGATAGATAACAGAGAGATGATTTGACTTTCACCAAGTCTGAACCTGCTGTACGCTCTCATGCTGGATGGCTCCTGCAGCTTCCCCTCCTGCACTTGCTGTAAGACTGGATTTGAGTGTATGTGAAAACATGACCGTCTGGTGTAAAATGATCATTCCATTCCAAGGGCCTGCTCCTGCAAGCTTTCCACACACAGAGCTGCCCCTGCGGTCGGTGGGAGTTCATTGTACAATGCAGGGCTGTCATCTGGAGATTTATTCTCAAGATGGGGCTGGTCTCTTGAAAGGTCTTTCCTGTATGTGTGCAGGCTATACAAGGGGAGTGGAACAGATAAGCAGGAGCGTTGGAAAGCAGAGAGTTGTCGAATGGGAGATACAGTGCATTGCTGGGGAATGGAGCAGCCATTATGGGCTTAGTGATGGCTCATGCAGCCGTGGGTGCTATAAGCTATTGGAGAACAAGAAGATTGTAGGCCGGGTGACAGGAGATTTCCTGGCCCTCTACAAAAGGTCCCTTCGGTTCCTTAACTTCCTTTAGATCAGTGGTTTCCAAACAGGTTCGTGAACCCCTGGGGGTTCACAAAATGTTACAGGGATTCTCAGGAAAAAAAATTCCCTAATGGCGGACAGAGCTGTCCCTAGGGACCTCAGGCAGCACGGGGCCAGCAGCCCAGAGCCCCTGGACTTCCAAGAGCTAAGCAGATCAAAGCAAGCCTATCTATCACACTGGGGAGATTTAAACTTCAGGACTCCTTATAAGGAAAGGGAGGTGGATATTTTTTGCTGTTTTTAAAATGAAATAGGCAGCTAGTGTTGTTGGGTTTTTTTAATTATTATGAAGAACAAGTTTAAGCTTTGTTTGTTTGCCTGGACTGCTCAAGACCTGAATGCTTGTGTAGGAGGAACTCTTTGAGTTGAGTTCTTAAATACCTTCCTGCTGTTTCACATCTGAAACTCCTTGATGAAACATAGGAGTCTTGTCTTATAACAGGATTATTCAAAGTGATGCGAGCTACGAAAGTGAGATCTTGGAAGAGTGTTGCAGTTTTCATAATGTAATAAAAATACTGTAATGATAAATAATAATTAATAATAAATAGTGTGTAATAAGCATGTCATAAAAACAAATTGTGTATTTCCAAGATCACTGCTTTTATAATTTATACTCGGGTAAAGGAGAAAATCCCTGGAAATATTCATTTTTAGGAGGGGGTTTGCGAGACTTGACATTTTCATGAAAGGGGTTCACAGGTTGTTAACTTTTGGGAACCACTGCTTGAGAGAGAAACTGGAAACAAATACTGGGGGGCTTCCGCCTTGCCTCAAAGAATAGTGCGGCACGCTCTGCTCTTGCAGGGCTGTAGAGCATCAGCTCTGGATAGAAGCCCCTGTTCTGACCGTGGGACCTCCCTTGGCTCAGAATATAGGGAATCGAGTGATACTTCAGGGAGCTCCAGTTGTACCCTCATTTTTCCCCAGGCCAGCAAACTCAGCATGTCCCACTTCATTAGTGTTTGAGTTGGTGATGGTCTCGACCAGTTCTGCGTTGATGAGCCTCGGCACTGGACCCCCTGTATGATCCGTAGCTGGGGGGGGAAAGCTAAGGAAGCTGACCTGCCCTCCCACCCCTACAGCTGCTCCCTGCACACTAGGGCTTTGGGCTGTGCCCCGTGTTTGGAAGCCTGTCCTGCCGCTGGCCGCGGGACAGAGGGCTCCAGACTGGCACTTCTCCCAGGTCAGAACTCACTCAGAGACCCACTAGGGGGAGGAATTGGTGAACGTGCAGCAACAAAACTCCCAGTGGGATTGGGGGGATGTAAGGAGGTGTCGCAGAGAAAGGACTAACCCCGGCTACCTTGGAGCACCTGCTCCAGTCTGACCAGTGCAGAACTCGCAACAGGAGGAATGCTGAAGGCTCCAATATGGTGCAGTCTGTTGGTGGAGTTGTGGGGTGAGCGTCAGGAGACCTGGTGCCCTATTCCTGGATTAGCCATTGATTTGCCATGTGTTCTCACCTCTTTGTGCCTCACTTTCTCCATCTGCTGAATAACTGTGCTTTGGCCAAATTTCTCTCCAAGGGGTGGGGATGAGGGGCGGAATTGGATTGCGATTGCATCATTTCCCTTTTGGACACCCTTCTGGCTTCATAGGAGAAGGGTGGGGAGGCAAGGAGGGAAGAGGGGTAGCTCAGTGGTTTGAGCATTGGCCTGCTAAACCCAGGGTTGTGAGTTCAGTCCTTGAGGGGGCCATTTAGGGAATCTGGGGCAAAAATTTATCAGGGACAGTACTTGGTCCTGCTAGTGAAGTCAGGGGGCTGGACTCAATGACCTTTCAAGGTCCCTTCCAGTTCTATGAGATCAGTATATCTCCATATATTATATTATATTCTAAGGAAGACATGTGAGGGTTTCCCCAGGTAAGTTAATGCCAGCCTTCCTTCTGTACTGTGACACTTGTATTCCGGGGTTCGGCCCAGGAGTGGTTGTCCCACTGGCTGCCTACCACGAGGGGCTGGGGCCCTGTGAGTATTGTGGAGGCACTGGATCTCTGCAGGAATACTCCTGCTTTTTGTGAGTGCTCTAAAGATCTGTGGGGAAAGCATCATGATTTGGGGGCTACCCACTGGGTTTGATGACCATGCCACCCCTGCCCAGATGATCCTCAAGGCTGCAGATATTTTCCATCAAACCTGAATGACCCAAACGGTTTTTTGTTTGTTTGTTTTTTAAACCTGTAAGGCAGGGTATAGCCAATTTCAATGTCCAGTGCATTCTACTAGGAATAACCCCTCAGTAAGTCCATGCTTTCAGCGGCCTGAGCACAAAGCATGGCTTCCTGTCTGAATTATTCTTTATCTTTTAAGACATGCTTTTTTGTTTGCTGTGATTTGCTGTCTGTAGGTAGCTGCAGCGATTTGACTTTTGGGTTACTTGGGACGCTTCCTTTTAAACCAAATACACGCTGCAGAAAACGCATGCCAAGAGAACTGGAACGTCCGTATTTCTGTAAATAATTTTCCTGTGCCTTCCCGGCTTGCTCGTGTTTGGAACAATGCGGATGGATAAAAATATCCTTTCTATATATGCAGACTCCCCCTTGTCCAGTAGTTGAGAACCCAGGACTGGATTATTTTCTGATGCCTAAGGTTATGGAGCAGGAAACTGAGCACGTCCCCCAGATTTCAGGGAAACGGCGCTTCCCACCGGGGATTCCCTCTTTCTTTTGTCTGCTCTAAAGCAAGCAGGAAATACAAAGCTCCAAGGCCTCTCCAGCATGAAACGTGATACTTGATGTGATCAGTGCTGCCAAGTGAGAGAACACAAGAGATTCGAGTCTGTTCAGAAATAATTTAAAGTGATACTAGCCCATTGTTTGGACCCAGATCTTGGCAACGTGAATTTCTGGTACTGAAATATACTCTAGGTCATTGGTTCTCAAACTATTGCATGGGTGAACCCTTTCACATAGCAAGCGTCTGAGTTCAACCCCCCTTATAAATGAAAAACACTTGTTTATGTATTTAACACTATTATAAATGCTGGAGACAAAGCAGGTTTTGGGGTGGAGGCTGACAGCTCGCAACCCCCCCCCATGTAATAACCTTGTGACTCCCCTAAGGGGTTCCGACCCCAGTTTGAGAACCCGTGCCCTAGGTGATGACACCTTGGACCTTCGCTTGCTGCATGTACGGCTGTTTGCAAGACTCATTCCTGTTCCTGCCGAACTTGTGACAAAACTGTATCCGGACCTGAAAGCAAGTGCCAGGCTTTTGCTAGTTTAGAAACAGGTGAAGAAAACACAGTGTTGCCAAACGGAAAAGGACCAATTTTTTTTAGGGTGTGGGGAGGAGAAGACATTGTATGCATCCAAAATTATAGAACCAAGCGAGTGACAAGACAATGACCCTCTTATTTAGAGAAATATCCCTGACAGTTGGTATCTTCCAAGCACTGTTACAAACGCGGATTAATCCACCTTGTATCCCTGTGATGTGGTTAACACAGTTATCCCTCTTTCAGAGATAGGGAAACTGGAGAGACACTGGCCCCGATTTCAAGAGCTCAGTTCCCATTTGGGCAGCTAAATAAGGGGAGGTTTTTAAACACGGGTCTCAGCACACTGGTTGCTGCTGGAGGCTAAACATTTCTGGAAATAGGAGAGCTTCTCAGAAATCTGTCTCCAGAGGTAGGTGCTGAGCACTTTAAAATCTGCCCCACAGGGCTGGATCCAAAGCCCACTGAAATCAATGGAAAGACTCTCGCTGTCGACAGAGGGCTTTGCATCAGGCCCAAAGAGGTTAAGTGACTTGCATCCAAAGGCTAAACCATGGCTCAGTTCCCACATCCTCCCACAGTTACGTGTGTCACTGAGGTTGCTGTCTGAGCCCTGGTGCACCAGGGTGCGGGGAGCTGTTTCCATTCTCAGGACACAGCATATTGGAAGTAACTTGTCCAGTAGGAGGCAGTGTGCTTTTCCCCTAGGCCAAAGCGACTCGAGGCACTTGTCTAGTTCCACATTTAGGGGAGGCATTTTCCAAAGCTCCTAAAGGGGTCAAGAGCCCAGTTCCCACTAAAAATCAATGCAACGTATGCTCCATAATCCCCCGGGAGCTTTTGAAAATCTCCCCCTGGGGCCCTGTGTGAACCAGCTTACTCCATTTTCTGTGCACCCCACCAGCATCCTCCATCTGCCATGTGTTGTCAAGCAGATACAGCGTTCCCAGCTCTCACCGGTCCCAGCCTGGCTAAGATGCCAGAAGCTCCAGCCCTCTCTTGAACTGCAGCCCTGCCCAGGGGAAAAACTCCCTCTGATTGGCTGTCATCCACGTTTGCCCAACTCTTGGGGAAGAGCCGTCATTCAGAGCTGCCGCAGGAAGAAGGCAGAGCTCCCCACACCCAAAGCCAAGAGGAGGTCGTGGGGAAAGGGGGGAGAGAGGGAGCCACTGACACTATTCTAAAGGAGGGGAGGGGAGAGTAGAGTAGAAAGTCACTCAGGCCAGCTCCATTCCCCCCTCCTCTCCTGTGAACAATGGGTAAGTCAGCTCATGACTGGGGGCGGGGAGAGGAGGGCAACTGGCACTGCAGAAGCAGCAGATTTGGGGCAGGGGGAGAACTGATGTGGGGACATAGGAGATGCATAATTAATATCTGGGCTGGGGAAGGAGCTGTGATGCAGCTGGAAGGAGACAGTTGATTAGGATGGTGGAGTCTGAGGAGAAGCTGGAAGCTCGGCACTCAAGCATCAGTGAGAACTCCGGCAGCAGGGGCCAGGTGTCTTGGCTGTCTGTCTCTCACCCACAGTCACCCACCACCTGGCTGGGCAAGAGGAGTTCAAAAATCAAGACGGACCCACCAAAAAAAAAAAAGATATAATTTGTGGCCAGTCGTACGATATCTTTGGGGTCTGACTCATGATTTTTGAACGTTTTGGGTTGGCAATACTGCAAATTCCTCGTGAGTTACTGATGCTTTGACAATCAGAAGGCCTCTCCTTGGGCACAACGGCACTTTCTACATGAAGCCACCTGTGCAGGAGACAGAAGTTTCTGAGGGGCTGATCCCAGACTGCAGAGACTTCCCACAGGTACAAAGGACGTCTCAAACCTCACCTTCTGCTCCAAAGTACAAGGTGCACTTTTCTGACCTTGTCTTCTCTAACACATAGCAGTGTGTATGTGTGTGTGTAAAAAAAAAAAAACACCAAAAAAAAACCCACTGTCACGGAGTATTGGGGGACTCAGGGCCCTGCACCCCCGGCTTCCTGCGATTCACCATGACTTTTAGCCAGCCAGTAAAGCAGAAGATTTATTTGGATGACAGGAATACAGTCCAAGACAGGTCTTGCAGGCACAGACAACAGGGCCCCCCTCAGTTAGGTCCAGCTTGGGGTCCCAGGGCATCCCAGCCCACCCCCCTTTGGGGGGTCAGAGCCATCTCTGCCTCCCAGCCATCTCTCCAGCCTGCTTCCAGCCCTCTCCTTCAGCGACCCCTCCCACAGCCTTTGTTCAGTTTCCCGGGCCCCGGAATCACCTGGCCTCCAACCCCTTTCTGGGTTCTCATGTTACAAGCTCAGGTATGTTCCCTCGGGCAGACTCCCATCCCCCGATGCAGACCATCCTAGTCACACTCCCCTGTCAGCATTCACACACCCCAGCAAGAACAGTCCCAGTTCGTCACATCTCTCCCCCCTTCGAGACCGAACTGAGCAGGGTCACTTTAGCCAGTGACCTGGGGAAGTTTGAACCTACCCCCGTTTCCATGGATGCCCCCGCATCCCTCCCATTCCTTGGTGGGAATTACACCAGGCCCCTCCAGTTTTACGCCCCCCCTTAGGTCGGGGGTGCTTGATGGCACTTGCAGTTTGCATGTGGGAAGGTTTATGCGGCCTGTGCCCTTTTTTTACCCCCATACCTTTGGGGTTCCAACTGGGCTGTGGTCTTTTTCCAGCGCTCCAGTTTGGAGGTTTGTGCTTTGGGCTTTCTTGGTTTAGAGCCGCCCTTTTAACCTTGGCCACCCTCCGGAAAGGATCCTTTATGCTGGGCAAGGGTTCTAAAGCTGTTTTTTTCTTGTCCCAGGTCTTCCTTCCCCTTTGACAGGGGTCACAGGATTCGCAGTACTGTTGGACAGTAACAAAGACCCCAGGCCAGTAAAAGCTCCGTAGCAGCCTCTGCTGGGTACGCCAGGTTCCCTGGTGCCCTGAGAGGGGAATGTCATGGGCCCGGCACAGCAGCTGGCGGCGATACTTTTGGGGTACCACCAGCTGCCTCCTGATCCCCCCTGACTTTATTTTTCCTGGGGGAGCCCATTCTCGGTACAGGAACCCCTTCTCCCACAGGAACCTTTTCCGGCCACCTTGTTTCATGGTTTGTACCGCATTGAGGTTGGCCAGGTTCCTTATCTTCCGCAAGGAGGGATTTCTTTGCAACTTGGCCTGGAACTTAGCAGCTGGGACAGGGATGGCCACCTGCTCTTTTTTGCCCGCTGGGTCTGAAGCTGCAGCCTTTCTGAGCCGTGTCCCTGGGCGTTCCCTCCCCACCAGGTTAGGGTTCTGCGCCTCAGGCAAGACACCCCCCCCCAAGGCCAGGGCGCAGTGCCCCTCGCCGGCTCTGACTACGGGTCACAACCAGTGCCTTTTGGGGGTTGCTTGGCCAGTTTTCCAGGTCCCCCCCCATCAATACCTTAGTGGGCAAATACGGGTGTACCCCCACATTCTTGGGGCCCTTCTTGGCCCCCCACTTCAGCTGTACCCTTGCCACGGGCACTTTGACTGGTGTTCCGCCCACCCCCGTCAGGGTCAGGTAGGTGTTGGGCACCACCTGATCTGGGGCCACCACCTCGGGCCGGGCCAGCGTTACCTCTGCGCCCGTATTTCAGTATCCATTGACCTTCCTTCCATTCACCTTCAGGGGAACAAGGTACTTTTTCCGGAGGGACAGCCCCGCGCCCACCGTATAAACCAAAAACCCTGAGTCTGGGGCATTTAGCCCCCTAGAGGAGCTGGCCTGGGGCCCTTCTCTCTCTTGAGCAGTTGATAAGCTGCCAGCCCCTCTTGCCTGAGAAGCCTGCCCCTTGTTTGTCTGGGCCTCTACCAAGTTAACCCTGTGCGGGTTTGGTTTGCTTAGTTTGTCCCTGAGCCTGGGGCACTGGGCCCGTATGTGGCCTTTTTGGCCACAGTGGTAGCAGCCCATGTCCCATGGGTCCCCTCGAGCCGGTTGGTTGTCCCTGATGCTGGGCATTCCCCGTGGGAGGGGATTCCCCATATTCCCCCTTTGGGAGGTCCCAGGGTGACTTTTTTTTTGCATTGCGGCGGGCCTGTTCCTTTGGGGCTTTTCCCTGCCACCCCCTGACCGGCTTTTTACAAACTTATTGGCCAGCTGCCCTGCGTGTCGCGGGTTCTTTGGCTTTTTGTTCACCAACCACAGCCTCAGGTCGGATGGGCACCGCTTATACAGTTGCTCCAGTACCAGCAGTTTAATCAGGTCCTTTTTTGTCTGGGCCCCACCAGCCCACTTGCTGGCGTATTTTTTCATGCGGACGGCTAGTTGCAGATATGAGATTTTAGGGGTTTTATTTTGACTCCGGAACCTTTCCCGGTACATCTTAGGAGTTAGCCCAAACTTACGTAGCAGGGCCTTTTTGAATAGTTTGTAGTCCCCTTTTTTTGCCTCTCCCAGTTGGCGGTACAATGCCACGGCTTTGGGGTTTAGTAAGGGGGTAAGGACCCGGAGTCTGTCCGCGGGATCAACCCGGTGCAGCTTGCAGGCCATCTTAAAGGCCTTCAGGAAGTTATTCATGTTCTTCCCCTCCTTGTGTGGGGCCAGGATGCACTTATTAAAGCTCCGTGCAGTCCTGGGTCCCCCCTCACTTACCGCAGCCGGGGGTTCGCTGCCCTTCAATCTTGCCAGTTTCAGTTTATGCTGACGCTGTTTTTCTTTACGCTGATGCTGTTTTTTATTTTTTTGTTTTTGTTTTTTATTTTTCTTTTGTTTATGCTGACGCTGTCTTTTTTTACGCTGATGCTGTCTTTTTTTTTTTTTCGTTTATGCTGTTTTTGTTGTTTACGATTCTCCAGCTTTTTTAGTTTTAGCTCTTTTTTCCATTTCAGCCAATTCCGCTTCACGGATGCCGAACGTTGCCGGGAGGATCCTCTGCTGGCCGGCGAGCTTCGCCGGGAGGGTCCCCTGCTGGCCGGGGGGGCCACGGCGCCTTTGGTATTTGCTGGGCTCCTCCCCACCCTTCCCCTAGGCATAGGAAGGAGGGGTCTCGGGAAGCCCTTAGCAGCCGGCTGACCACTCCCAGCTGGGACAGACACTGGTGCCTGCGCTGCATTTGCCAGGCTGCTTCCCTGAGACACAGGGATCAGTTTATTTGCGCGATCTTTCGCCTCCAGCCGGGCAATGAGCTGTTCTTTGGTGAGCCTCCCAATGCACAGCCCCCTCTGCTTGCACAGCTCCACCAGGTTGCTCTTAAGCCGCTTGGCATACATCTTCCTGCTGGCCACTCACCGGCCTGTGTGCTCACAGCTCCCCACAGTTTCCAGGGGGTCCCCTAGTGTGCCAGCCCTTCTTGAGGTCACCACCTCTCTGCCAGGGTTGAGCTGCAGACTCCTCCGCCCCTGGGACCACTCGCTGCGATCCCCCCGGGGGACCCTGTTACTGCAAAAGTCCTTCTCGCTGGTTACACACTTCCAGGGGAAATAACCGTCTTTTTTTTACTCTTTAGCACGCCTGGTTTCCGTTAATTCCCCTTCGTTTTACTGCTCCCCAGTCACTTACTGCAGGAAGCGCCGTCCACGGGGTGCAGTAGATCCCACCTCTGCCACCAGTTGTCACGGAGTATTGGGGGACTCAGGGCCCTGCACCCCCGGCTTCCTGCGATTCACCATGACTTTTAGCCAGCCAGTAAAGCAGAAGGTTTATTTGGATGACAAAAATACAGTCCAAGACAGGTCTTGCAGGCACAGACAACAGGGCCCCCCTCAGTTAGGTCCAGCTTGGGGTCCCAGGGCATCCCAGCCCACCCCCCTTTGGGGGGTCAGAGCCATCTCTGCCTCCCAGCCATCTCTCCAGCCTGCTTCCAGCCCTCTCCTTCAGCGACCCCTCCCACAGCCTTTGTTCAGTTTCCCGGGCCCCAAAGTCACCTGGCCTCCAACCCCTTTCTGGGTTCTCATGTTACAAGCTCAGGTATGTTCCCTCGGGCAAACTCCCATCCCCCAATGCAAACCATCCTAGTCACACTCCCCTGTCAGCATTCACACACCCCAGCAAGAACAGTCCCAGTTCGTCACACACACACCCTACCAAAACAAAACACTCCACTGTACACAATTTTTCCCTGGGATGAGAGAAAGCACAAACCACATGTGACAGATGTAAGTCACAATGGTTAATTCATTATTGGAAGGGGTGCTGATTCTGCAGTGCTGGGGCAGTCTTTCATGTGGCAAGAGAGGTGATGAGCAACGTTCACATAACCAGGCTCAGATTACTGAGTTAATGAGGGATAGCTCAGTGGTTTAAGCATTGGCCTGCTAAACCCAGGGTTGTGAGTTCAATCCTTGAGGGGGCCATTTAGTGATCTGGGGCAAAAAATCTGTTGGGGACAGTACTTGGTCCTGCTGTGAAGGCAGGGGACTGGACTCGACCTTTCAAGGTTCCTTCCAGCTCTATGAGATAGGTATAGCTCCATATATTATTAAGTGGTTTTGTGCAAACCTGAGATGCTATCAGCCAATAATTGAAATAGGTCCTCATTTATAGTTTGCAACTGGTGTCCACGGTCACACTGTGCATTATCTCTCATCTCCCAGATGTGTAAGAGATGACAGCATCTTCCATGCGATGTTCTGGAATGGTTCGAAGTAGACCACTGTTTCCAGGGTAGATTGAAGCCTCAAAGTTGTTTTGAGGGGTGGCGGCCATCAGGTGTGTTTGGGACACAAGCGTTATCTCGGATTTCTTCCCAAGGTGCTTTAGGATTGAATGTGGGCACTTTCAGTACGTTAGCCCAACCCCAAAAAGGCTTGCAAGATTTCAGGTGTGTCTTCAGAAGATCCTGGAGGTCCTCATGAATTGGTAAATTCAAGCTGGCCCTGGTTTGATTGTACTCACAAGGGTAGAGGGACACTCTCTCTCAATTTTGGGCAGAGTGTATGTGCCGGAGTGGGCAACCATTGAATGGGTCTTGATTTTCATTTTCCAGTTATGATTCTCATAGCAGTAATTTGTTAAGTGAGCTACCCACAGAGACTAGTGCACAATATTCAGCTATTGAGTATACCAGTACTAGAGTCCCTGTTCAAGGTGTGGGCACATTGTCAGCCCGAGTGCCAGAAAGTTTGGGGATGCAGCTAGTCTTTGTTTTTACCTTTTCATGTACCTTTGCCAAATGAGCTTTAAAAGTCAAGCATCTGTCCAGGGTTACACCCAAGTACATTGGATAGGGCTCATTACGGACCCATTGACCACAAAAGGTGACACTGAGTGGTTCCTTGGTGGCTTTGTTATTTAGGTGAAAAGCTATTACCAAGGTTTTGGAGGCTTTGAGATGGAGCTTCCAATGCTGAAAGTATTCTGTAGGTCGGTGGAGAGAGAGTTGCCAAAGGTGGTGAGATCTTTGCCTTGTACTGCAAAAGTGATGATGTCAGCATAAATGAATTTACACAAAAGTTCAAGACGACAACCTTCATGTTGTGCTCTTGTTATGTGTGAAAAGGCTACCGGACATCGATTTGTCGATCTCTTGGTATGATAAGGATCGCATATAAATGTATATACAATAGAATATAGTGTGTACATGTTCATATGTTTGAAATGTTTTTCTAGTACAAAAATATTCTCTAGGAAGCAAACACTCCAGGAGAAGGAAATGGTGTGCAGGAGTTCTGATGCTTGTAACAGGACGCAAACTGGATTATAATCTATGTACTGGGTTGCTTCAGCATTATATGTACTATCACTTTTCCTTGTTGGAGAAAGGGCAGAGAACAGTGTTTGAGACCGTGGAGTGGGGAGCTCTTGTTTTTTAGGCCTGGCCTATGCTGGGGGATTTTTTGCAGTTCCAGCCAGCATTGGAGATGCCCCAGTGCAACATAGAGCTGGGTGAGAAATGGTTTTCCCATCCTGTGAGAATCTGAGAGATCAAAGTTTTCCTGTCCTGAATCCAGATGGAAAATTTAAATCTGGAAAATGTTTGCGACCCAAAAATAAATAAATAAAATTTCAGTGTGGGTCAATAATACGTTTTTATTTCACTTTTAATGTTTAATTTTCTTTTACTATAATTTGCTTAAATTGCAAAATGAAAAGGCATTTCAGAGCAGAAAACTGGAATTCTCCATTTAGAAAATGTCAAAATGAAACATTCTGGTGATTTTTAAACATGTTTTTTCAAATGTTTTCATGTTGAAAAATTAATCAAATCCAACTCTTTTCTGTGACGAGTTTGTTTTGGGACATTGTAATTTTTAACACACCCTCCCTCCTCCCCCTCCCCCCCCCCAAAAAAAGGGTTTGTTGCAAAAATCCCAACTGGCTGTGTTGCAAAGCTGTAGCCAAGGTAACCATGGTGTGAGTTGGTGCACTTTACCCAGGTCCACGCAGAGGTGAGCTGCTCTGATGCCAAACATGATTTACCTTATCTGCACTGATGCAGCAACACTGCTGCCTGGAACTGAGGCAAACGCCCCATTTTGTATAAAGCCTTCGAGGCTCTTTGGGAATTGGAATGGAGCAGAGGGTTCTGCTGTCTGTCTGGAAATGGGATCAGTGCTTGAGTTCAAACACAGGCATTAGTTTGAAAACGAGAGTAAGGCCCCATGGGGGGGTTTGAACCCCGGGCCTGAAAGATGTTTACATTGCAACAACAACCTATTGCTGCATGTAGCAGAGGCTGTGATCAGCAGCTAACCCACATACCTGTAGCCTTAGGGGAAATGAGGACTAGTGCACTGCTCTTTCTGCTCCAGAATCATTGGTTAAAGGAGAAGCTCTGGAAGTTGCCAGTCAGTAATATCAGGAGTCTGAATATCTTCTCTGCCTGCTGCTCACTCAGGGTACATCTACACTACAGGGGGGAGTCGATTTAAGATACGCAAATTCAGCTACGTGAATAGCGTAGCTGAATTCGACGTATCGCAGCCGACTTACCCCTCTGTGAGGACGGCGGCAAAATCGACTTCTGCGGCTTTCTGTCGACGGCGCTTACTCCCACCTCTGCTGGTGGAGTAAGCGTCGATTCGGGGATCGATTGTCGCGTCCCCACGGGACGCAATAAATCGATCCCCGAGAGGTCGATTTCTACCCGCCGATTCAGGCGGGTAGTGTAGACCTAGCCTAAGATGGCATGAAAATCACAAAAACTTGCGCAACTCTGATTCCATCCAGCAGAGGGCATCGGAGCACGTTGGTACATTCAAGCTGCGCCAGAGTTAAGTCTGACTCCAACCAGTACAGGGCACTGGTGAGCATTCCTAGCGTCCAGAGCAGCTTTGACTCTGACCGATAGAGGGATATGTTGTGTATCATGCGGCCCCAGACCATGACCAAAGGCTTGTGTGCATACAGAAGGAAGTGGTCAGAGCCTTCGGAGCGATTCTCTGTAGGGCGTGTTGGCACCGTTCCATGGCCAAAGCTTCTAGCCTACCTCGCAGAGCGGGTTCGAATGTGGCTGTGTTAACTTAGCCCTTTGCCTTCCCAAAAGAGATGAGTTGAGTTCCACGTCCGTTGTTTGTGGACGTGCCAGTTCTCTGGGGTGGTTTTCAGAAGAATTAGAGGTTAACTGTCTCACCCCAGCCCCACTCCCTGGGCTAAAATATTCCCCTGGTTATGCTGTATGCCAATTGCTTCTCCTAGATTCAGGCCCTTTGCCCCAGAAGTAGCCGCACTCCAGCCAGCAATGCGGGGTTTCCTGTATGAAAGAGGCTCTCTGAGTGTCAACCCATACTAGAGAAAAAGGGCTTGGAGGAGGAGGATTTGTATACAGAGATTGGGAGGTTCCAGGGTGCCATGGGGGAATGAGAAGGGGGACCCTGCTGTAAAATTGGTGGGGGAAGTCCTGTTTATGTGGCAGGTTGATGTTTTACTCATCTGATCTTACTATGGCCATGGTCCACCACAGGATGTGAAAGTAGCAAGCGGCCAACCTGCTTATGGTGGAGATGGAGTGAGGGAGTCTAATGGAACCAGGAACAGTAAAAATGGGCTGGGAGGAGCCCCTTTCCGCCCCCCCCCCCCATGTGTCTGAATATCTTCTCTGCATGCCACTCACTAAGATGGCATGAAAATCACAAATACTTGTGCTTCCAAATCTGCCGAAAGCTCTGCCCATGATGTGGCCCTAAGCTGCCTCTTCACGGGGTTACTGTAAATCTCTCCCATTCCTGTTTCCTGGACAGTCTCTGCTTATTAGACTGCAGCCTGGTGGTGTGGCTGAGCCAGGCGAAAAATATTGAAGATGATTCATTAGCTTAGTCTGTTCGGGAATTGTAGTGTGCAGGGAGATAGTCCCAACAGCAGCCACAGTACAGTTACAGACTCCCTGGAGAAACTGATCTAAAAGCTTCAGCAAGTGCAGCATGGACAGTTTTCAAGCTAGACATCCTGAGCTGAAAGAGCAGTCATCTTCCCCCGGGGATGGCCATTATGCTGCGGCTGTGCCATGCTCAGGCTCATTTTTCATTGAACCTTTCCTCCTTTGACTACACAATTAGATCTGCTGATCGGAGCACACCAGGGAATGGGGATAGGTTGTTTTCTTAAAGTCCATTCAACCTGCATGCATTTGATTAGTTACCAGGTCAATTTCAGCAAAGCCCAGTCTAAGGCACTGAAGAATTAACACAGTGATTGGGTGCCTGGGTTCATTATGCCGTCTTCACTGCACAAGATACAATTACAGTTGCAGAAAAGGCAAAGGCAGTATAGAACAGCAAGGAAGCCCTGGTGCACCACAGGTCCAAAGCTAAAAAGAGAGGTACAGTGCCCACCTATGGCAGTTTCCACTTTATTCTGAAAGCTGGCCTGGGAAGAATCTCCCAAACCTTTTCCTCGGCTCTCATGTCAAAGGAGTTGTGTGTGTGGTGATGATCTTTACATCTGGCAAGAAATTTTAGATTCTAGATTTTGTCCTGCCTCGAGAGCGTGTGGGAGGAGCGTCCAGCAGCTTCTCAGCATCTTTCTCTTTCGGCAGAAACATTCCTCTGCTGCTGAAACTTAAAACAAGTGACTGCAGAGGAACACTCCAGAATTGTTCCAGTATTTGTAGAGTGAGCTCATTATTTATTACAGTAGCACCTCAAGAAAGAGCAGCCTCCCCTTTGTGTTAGGCGTCTGTTTTCCATGCGAGCCGCAGAAGCTGTTCTATTCTGCTCCCCAGGCACAATCCCTTCTGCTAGTTATTTATTCCCACAAGCATCTGTTTCTGGTGCCCAATAAGACTTTCGCTGAACCATTCAGAACCTCAGAGTGCCAGGCTCCCTGGCCCAGGCAGCGAGGAGGTCAGGGCTTGATCAGCTGGGAAGACCCAAACACAGGTGCATCTTGCAGCCATGTCTAACCGTGGCCAGGTTGAGGATTAATCTTAATCTTAAGCCTGCAGTGAATCCGTGCCTAAAGTGTGGGCCTGCAGGGAGAAGATGTTGGTAGGATGTTGTGTGTGTGTGTGTGTGTGTGTGCACACGCCTCTGACCATGGAAAGGATTAGGCAACCTTAACTACAGGCATCTCTGCCAGCTCTACCTGTAATACACATCCAGCTGGCTGAATTATTCAACAGTGCCCGTTTCCATTTCTCTGTCTGTATCCATCCAGCTGTTACCCTGTTTCCCCGAAAATAAGACATCCTCCGAAAATAAGGCCTACTTACAGTTTTGCCTCTCGTTGTAATATAAGGCATCCCCCCGATAATAAGACCTCCCCGATAATAAGGCATCCACCGATAATAAGGCATTTTTCATTTCTGAAAAATAAGACATCCCCTGAAAATAAGACCTAGCGCATCTTTGGGAGCAAAAATTAATATAAGACACTGTCTTATTTTCGGGGAAACAGGGTAGCAGCAGCATGCCCTTGGAGAACCTGCAGTAAGGGCACCTCGCAGCTAGAGGGCAGTGCTCACTCTGCAGTTGAGCCTAGGACAGAGGTTCTGCCAGCGCCCCAGAACTCACCATGTATAGTGCCGGGGGCATTCCTGCCCCTCCCAGCCTGGGGGGGTTTGAAGCTCTCTACACATAACAGTGGCCCCAGTAGAATTCACCTTTCATCAGAGGCCTCCACACTCATATCTGTCTCCTACCAACTAGCCCAGTGCTAATGAACACTAGCTATTCCCCTCTTGGGAGCTGCAGCAGCTCCCTAACAGGTGAGCGATATGGGTGCGTCGGCTGGGTTACAAGGTGTCCGGTTTTTGACCGGATCGCCAGTCGAAAAGGGACTCTGGTGGCTCCGGTCAGCACCGCTGACCAGGCGTTAAAAGTCCGGTCGGCGGCACAGTGGGGCTAGACAGGGTTCCTGTCTGCTGTGGCTCTGTGCGGCTCCTGGAAGCAGCAGCATGTCCCCTTTCTGGCTCCTATGTGTAGGGGCAGCTGGGGGCTCTACACGCTGCCTCAGCCCCAAGCGCTGGCTCTGCAGCTCCTATTGGCCGGGAATCGCGGCAATGGGAGCTGTGGGGCAGCACGAAGAGCTGCCTGGCTGTGCCTCTGCATAGGCGCCGGAGAGGGGACGTGCCGCTGCTTCCGGGAACTGCCTGAGGTAAGCACCGCCCGGAGTCTGCACCCTGAATCCCCTCCCACACCCCTCTGTCCCAGCCCTGATCCCCTTCCTGTCCTCTGACCCCTCAATCCCAGCCTGGAGCACCCTCCTGCACCCCAAGCCCTTCAGCCCCAGCCCCACCCCAGTGCCCGCACCCCCAGCTAGGGTGACCAGATGTCCCGATTTTACAGAGACAGTCCTGATATTTGGGGCTTTTTTTAATATGGGCTCCTATTACCCCCCAACCCCGTCCCGATTTTTCACACTTGCTGTCTGGTCACCCTACCCCCAGCTGGAGCCCTCATCCCCCCCCCCCTGCGCCCCAACATCCTGCCCCAGCCCTGTTCCCCCTCCCGCGCTCCGAACACCTCAGTCCCAGCCCAGAGCACCCTCCTGCACCCCAAACCCTTCATCCCCAGCCCCACCCTAGAGTCTGCACCCCCAGCTGGAGTCCTCACACCCCCTGCACCTCAACCCCCTCCCCCAGCCTGGAGCCCCCTCCCACACCCTGACTCCCTCATTTCTGGCCCCACCCTGGAAACTGTAACCCCTCTCACACCCCAATCCCTTGCCTCAGCCCAGAGCCCGTCCCACACCCCAAACCGCTCAGTTCCACCCCCCAGCCCAGAGCCCCCTCCTGCACCCCAATCCCCTTGTCCAGTGGTTAAGGCACTAGCCTAGGACTTGGGAGACCTGAGTTCATGTCCTGGCTTTGCCACAGGCTTCCCATGTGGCCTTGGGCAAGTCACTTATCCTCTCTGTGCCTCAGTTCCCCCGTCTGTAAAATGGGGCTCATAGCACTGCCCTGCCTTGTGATATAAACATGGTCAGGATTATGATGGAGGTAAATGAAATACAGACAGACCGTGGAAAGGTTGCATGTGAAGCATTGAGAGGATGTAAATGTGGTTCTTCTGAAGGTTTTTTGTTTGTCTGGGGTTTTTCTGGCAGGATGCAAAGCAGGGAAAATGAGAGAACTCAAAAAGTGAGCTGCTTCTCTGAGCAATGGTCCCTATGTGCAGGGCTGTTCCTAGCTATTCTGGGGCCCTATGCAACTCCCCCCCCCCCACAGAGGTGGGATGTGGGGCCCCAGGCCTCTGCAGGGGGAGCAGGAGGGCTGGCCCCAGGCCTTTGCAGGGGCGGGGGGGGGGGCAGGCGAGGAACGGGCCCCAGGCCTCCACGGGGAGGGAGTGGGCCCCAGGCCTCCGTGGGGGGTAGGGTGGGGCTTGGGGGACGGAGGGAACCACCCTCCAGCACTCACCAATGGCGTAGCTGGGGCTGGGTTGCTGCACTCCCACCACCGGTGAGTGCAGCACCCCCAGCCCTCCTGCAGAGCTCAGGAGAGTGGGGACAGGGCTGGGCATGGGCGGGAAGAGGTGGGGCTGGGGCAGGGAAGGGGCGGGCGGGGGCAGAGCAGGGGCGGGGGTCATGGGGAAGAGCCGGAGCAGGGGCTGGAGCAGCACGCAGCTGCGCAGGGCACCAGGAAATTTGCAGTTGCGTACTTTGTGTATGAGTAAGGACGGCCCTGCCTATGTGTATTCCAAACATGGGTGTGCATCCGCACCATGCGCCGGAAGTTATCAGTAACAGTATCCGTTGACCCGACCCGGGTCGTATGCTGCCTCCTGCTCCAGGCGATGTTATAAGATGCTGTGCGGAGTGACACTCCTTCAGTTCCCTCTACCACTGCATGGTTGGAGTCGGAGTCCTCGTTCCTCCGTGCTCATAGTCTGACTGCGAGAACGCGCTTGTCCGTCGTCCATAGTTAGATAGTTCTGTGTTCTTTTTATATAGATCGTTGATAATGTAGTTAGTCTTGCCCTGCTTGGGGCCCGCCCTGCCCTGCGTTCCAGGGTTCAAAAACTGTGCATCATGCCCTTGCTCGTTCTCAGTGAGCAATGAGCACCCCGCTGCCTTTACTGCCTCAGGGAGGTGCATCTTGCTACGCACTGCGAGATCTGCCAGTCCTTTCCCCGCGGCCCTATTACATCTATTACGCCTCGGGAAGTTCCTTGTCGACGAGGCTTTCTGGCCACGAGCAGAGTCCGATCCGGGATCAGCGGAACCGATGGTGCATCATCCTTCACCAGCAGCGAGTGCCCCACCAACCACTTCCCACCTGGATCCAGTGGTACGACTGGTGCAGGACAAACCCAAGGGCTGTCATGGGCATTGCAGCAAGTCCCCGTCACAGACTGCTGCCACGCGCAGCATTCCCTCCCCGAGCCATGCCAGGTTGGGTGAGATGGCACATGCAGACCCTAGCGCACTGCCTCCTAAGTGGGAAAACTAAGTGGAAGAAGGACGCACTGGTACCGCTGCCTGCCTGCTGTCCTCCATGATATGTGCCTCTGCCGTGACCAGTCTCCCCACACTGTGCACGGCTCCACACTCCAGTGGTCCTAGAGACGTCCCCTGGACTCCTGGGCGCTTTGAACCTCTCCTACCAACTGTGTATTTGGACTTACTGTATCCACCTGCTCCCAGTGCCGCAACCCCCTACTCCAGCGGATGCACCGCTCCTCCTGGGACAGAGACCACGCCCGCACCGACAGCTCCCCCGCTATGGAGGTTTCCTCAGAATCTGAAATCTAGCAGGTAGCTATCGACTTGGGTATACCCTTGGAGGAGGTCCAGCACCACCACCAACCGTTGGACATCCTCCAGCCCAGGGGACCATCTTGTGTCGCACTGCCCATAAACAACATTATCCTCTAGCCTGCACGGGCAGTCGGGCATATGCCAGCCTCCTGTACCCCCATGGCTAAGAGGGTGGAATGCTGGTACTTTGTCCCATCCAAGGGGGGCTGACTTTCTCCCCGCAGCCCCCAACTACTTCACTGGTGGTGCACGCAGCGACTGAACAGGTGAGGCAATGCTCATATGCCTCTTCCCTCCTCTCCCCCCCCCCCCAGTAGAGTGGCAAAATGCCTCGACCTCCTGGGCCATAAGGCTCACTCCTTCGCGGCCCTGCAGTTCTGCATCTCCAGCTGCCAGGCTCTGCTAGTGAAGTATGACTTCAATAACTATGCCAAGCTAGCTAGAGGACTTGCTGCAGGACAAACAGTGGCGCTTCCAGGCCCTTGTGGAGGAAAGTCGCCTGACGGCCAAGGTGGGCCTCCAAGCTGTGGTAGATGCAAAAGATACATCCTCCTGCTCCCTTGCCATGGATGTCATCATGTGACAGGAGTCCTGGCTGCAAGTCTCTGGCTTCCTGAGGGAATTCCAGACCACTAGCCAGGACCTCCCCTTCAAAAAGGACCAGCTGTTCTCGGCAAAGTCCCTCCACTCCCTGAAAGACTCGAGAGCGACACTTTGGTCTCTCTGAATTTTCGCCCCAGCAGAAACAGCAGTGACCACCCTTCTGACCGTTCTCCTACACACCATACCAGGCCACCTATCCCTGGTACCAGGAACCCGTGCGACGGCACTCTCCGTCATAGCATCCACGACCATCAGTCACCACCATCGCTTCCACTTTACCGCAGCATCAACCCAAAGCCCAGTTTTGACATGCGTGTCAAGAACTGTGAGCTCCCCCACCCATCACCTTTGGGGGCCAGCTTGCCTTGTTTGCCCACAACTGAGGCAAGATCACCACGGAGTTGAGTCCTAGAGGTCGTACGGCACGGTTATTCCATCAAATTCCTTGCCTTCCCTTCCCACTGCCCCCACCCCACCCCCAAGGATGCCTACTGGGAGTCCCTCTCATCACAGCCTCCTACAACTCAAGGCGGACATCCTCCTTGCGAAGGGCATGATTGAACGAGTGCCCGATCTCGTTGTCAGCAAGGGCTTCTACTCCCATGCTTTCTTATCCCAAAAGAGGGAGGAGGACTCGGCTCTGTACTCTATCTCCACCTACTCAACACCTTCCTCATGAAAGCCAAGTTCCATATGGTGACGCTCGCATCGGCCATCCCTTCCCTTGCCCAGGGAGCATGGTTCACAGCTATCGACATAAAGGATGTGTACTTTCACATCGACATCCATCCGGCTCACCGCAAGTTTCTTCGCTTTTGTGTGGGCGACAACCACTGCCAGTTCAGAGTTCTCCTCTTCGGCATTGCAATGGCCCCAAGGATCTTCATGAAAGTTTTCATGATCATGGCAGCTCAACTGAGGTGACTGGGGCACTCTGTGTTCCCTTACCTGGATGACTGGCTTCTTGTTGTACCATTCCTCACCGAGGCTACCTCGGCCATCTGTGCTCTCCGCGCTCTCGTCACCGCTCTTGGCATCTGTATCAATGAGGAGAAATCTCTGCTTGTCCCAATGCAGACAATGCACTTCATTGGTGCACACCTGGATTCTGTGGCAGCTTGGGCCTTTCTCCCGGCAGACCATTTTGACGGGCCTCATGGCGACCCTATGCTGCAACCTACGTGCCACGGTGCACCGCTGTCTCTATCTCCTCAGTCACATGGAAGCCTACACCCATGTGATGCCGCATGCCCATCTACACATGCACTGTCTATAGCTGTGGCTCCTATCAGTCTGCAGACATCCCTCCCCCCCACCCCCCCGACCCCTCGTTGACCACCTGGATGCCACACTGATTGTCCCACGACCGGTCCAGGCCTCCCTTGCCTGGTGGACCGACCCCCTTTGCTACCTCCATCCCAGCCCCCACCCTCACCATGGATGCCTCTCTAGTCAATTGGGTTGCACACCTGGACAGGCATGCAACCCAAGGGGCTTGGACTCCGTGCGAGGCCATCAATGTCCTGAAGCTGCTGGTGGTCCGCTTGGCCTGCTATGGCCTGTCCCTTCTCCATGCTTGCTAGGTTCAGATCCTCTGCGACAATATGACTGCGGTGGCCTGCATAAACAGGCAAGGGGGCACCAAGTCCTAGTCGCTCTATGTGGAGTTCATCCACCTCTGGAACTGGTGTATCTGCCACAATGTCACACTCCACGTGGCGTACCTCCCAGATATGCAGATCTCTGGCGGATGTGCTCAGCCGGACCTGGTTCCTCAATCACGAGTGGGAGCTACATGACCCCAATCTCCCTTCCATTTGCTGTGCCTGGGCCCCCATTGCTGGGACCTTTTCACCACTTGCGAAAATGGCAAGTTTTCCCTCTACTGCTCCCGGGAAGCAAAGGGTGCATGATTCCCAGAATGATACTCTCCTCCTTCCATGGCAGGACGGTCTCCATTACACCTTTTTCCCCCATTCCACTCCTTCCCCAAGTCGTACACAAGATCCACCAAGACCTGACCATGGTCCTACTTATAGCCCCGTTCTGGCCCCGTCAGTTTTGGTTTACAGACACTCTGCCCGCCCCAATCCATCTCCCTGCACTGCTGGACCTCCTTAACCAGGATCAGAGCAGAGTTCAATATCCCAGCCCAGGCTCGCTTCGACTGATGACCTGGTGTTTGGATGGGGCTCGCACGTAGACAACGCTTTTTCGACACCAGTGCGGAACATACATGCAGCAGACGAACTTCCACATGAGCATGCTACGCAGTGAAATGGGAACACTTCACCTCCTGGGCGCAACGTTATCACCTCCCCCTCAGGGGTGGCTCAGTCCGGGAAGGTGGGGATGATCTCCTAGAACTTCCCTCCAGCTTCACCCTCAGGTCAGTCCAGGTCCACTTGGTGCCTCCTTCCCACCGGTGGATGGCCACTCACTGTTCACCCACCCAACCACCGCCTGATTTCTGAAGCGGCTGATGAACAGCTTCTCACCGGTCCTTAAACCTACACCCCACTGGGACCTCAAACTCCGCCCTCACCAACCCAGCCCCCCCTCCCCTCAAGCCCCTAGCCATATGTTCCCTCTCCCACCTATCCATGAAGGTCATCTTCCTCTTGGCCATCACTTCTGCTTCTGAATTGATGGCCATGATGGTCAACCCCATGTATATGGTCTTTCATAAAGACAAGGTCTCCCTAGGCCTTCACTCTAAGTTTCTCCCAAAAGTGGTCTCGGAGTTTCACCTCAACCAGTCCATTCACCTCCTGGTCTTCCATCCTAAGCCACACACCATGCCACACCAGTGGACAGGACCTGCATTCACTTGACGTCCGGCCGTGCGCTTGCATTCTACCTTGACAGAACCTGCACCTTTCACACCTCTCCACGCTTTTTCCTGCCCACTGCAGAGAGGACTTGGGACCAAGCCCTCTCTTCACAGCACATATCAAAGTGGGTCTCTACATGCATCAGAGAGTGCTGTGTGCGGTCTAACACCCCGTCACCCGGCCGGATTATAGCCCACTCAATGCGGTCGCACATGACCACCTCTGCCTCTCTGGCAGACATCTCCTGGCGCGACATATGCCATCGCTCAAGCAGCAGCGGAAGATGTGGCCATGGGTCATGGCGTCCTGCAGATGGCGATACCTCTTGCATCCTTGCACCCACCTCCAAGCTGACTATTGCTTGATATTCACCCGTGTTTGGAATACATATAGGGACCATCACTCGAAGAGGAGGAGGAGGAAATTACTTACCTGGAACTGGAGGTTCTTCAAGATGTGTGGTCCCTACTTGTATTCCAGTATCTGCCCACTGCCCCCTCTGTTGCAGACCGTGCTGCTCAGCTGTAAGAGGGCAACTGAAGGAGCGTTGCCCTGCCTGGCCTCTTGTAACCTCACCTGGAGCACAAGGCAACGCACGACCCATGTGCAGGTCAATAGACACCGCTACTGAAAACTTCCAGCTCCGAACGCATGGCACATATGCGCACTAGTGTTTGGAATACAAATAGGGACCACGCTTCTCAAAGAACCTCCAGTTCTTGGTAAGTAACCTCTTCTTTTATTCCAAAAGAAATTCAACCTTTATTTTTTTTTTAACCTTTGAAATATCACGAATGTTGAGTCTGGTCTTTCCAGCTCTATCTGCTGGGCTTTTGGGGGCATCAGGTGTGTCTATTTTGCGCTTTCTCCACTGTTAACCAAAGAGAGGGAGGTGCTGAATCTTTAACAGAGGCATCTTTTCTTCCATCTGTATGTGAGGTATTTGAGTCAAATGGCTTCACAAAAACAGTCTAGATTAAAATCTGCCTTCCCTCTCAATTAACCAGGTTTCACTTTCTTTATATCTGTGATGTCACAATGCTCCCAGTTTTCGAACACTCCATAGAGTCCAGGATAGACAACACATGAATTGAATGACCCAATGTAAAAAAAATGAGCAAGCAAAGAACCCTTGGAGAACACTTTGGGCTTCTTTTATACATAAGAAGGGAGCAAAACAAATGGTTTCCATTTGCAGGTCACTGTTATCAGCTGCTTTTATTAAGCAGGGTATTGCCCCCTGAACACTACAGAAATACAGAGCCCAGTCTGGTAACACTCATGCAAGTAATGTCATTGCAGAATGAGTCGACTCCTCCAAGCAGTGCCTACTTGAGGAGTTACAGGTTTGGGCCCTAAGAGAGCAGATGAGCCCATTAATAGTTTGTATTGTAATAACATCTTTCAGCTGGGAGATCTCAAAGGCTTTACAAACAATCATTATCTCTCCCAACCCCCTGGTGAGGCAGAGGGGGAATGTCCAGCACACAGAGATTAAGTGACTTGGCAGAGCTGTGAACAGAATCCAGGAGTCCCAACTCCACCAGTCCCCAATATTTATACAAGGTGGAAGTGTGGCCTAGGAGTTACAGCCAGCTGCCTCTGGACAGCTGTTGTTGTTACCTGATATCCCAGCTGGGGTGTACCCAGTGCAATGCCAGTGAGCAATCCCCTACTCCAAATGTGCTCAGACACAGAGAACAGACTAGATCTGTCTCCCTGGAGCAAATAACAAAGACATGAGGGTGGGTAATTAACACTAGGAGAGTGAGAGTCTGTGCATCTCCCTGCCCCGATGGCTGGTCCTTGTGGTGTATTGAAAACTATGTTTAAAATCATAAGCTATCACTTTCAGAGTAAGGGGTTTCCTGGTCCTGCTTGTAGGGGAGGGGGCTGTGTAGGGAAGTAAGCAGTCTGGGTTTTATTGTGCATGCGCTGTGCTGTGAGTCTGCAAAGAGCCAGCCTAGAGCAAAGTGGTGTGACTGGTGCCTCTCTGCCTTAGGGTTGGGGAATTTCCCCCGAATTCATGTTTGGTTATGCTTACTCTAAGGTTCTGTAAGGTTTCATATGATTTATTGAATGTTTTGCTATGTTTGCAGTTGATGTAAGGTTATGGGGATTCAAATCAAAGATGGAGTCGGAACATTCAAAGTGGCGTTTGCCTTGAAGGACATCAGTGACTCATATTGGTACCCCATCTTCATGGACAGTTTCATGTGAAAAATAACGGACTGTGGGGTGACCAGTTCTAACTGGCTCCACCACAGAATCTTCGCACCATCGAGGTTACAAATAGACTGCGCAAAACGGACATTCTTGCTGTCTATTCAGAAGGCAGCCAAGTGCCGTAGTGTTTACGTGGGCAACGGACCAAGATTCATCTGATCCAGATGGCAACAACATCATCTTACCTGCACCTTACCTGTGGTCTCCTGGTTCCTGATCCATCCTCCATCTGTGGGTCTGGGTTCCAGCACTGCCAACCCAGGAACTCTTCCTTGGACTGAGCCTGGCCAGGGACAACAGTTGAAGGTCCTGGGTCCAATGATCTCAAGCTGCAAGCAAGGCACTCCCCATTATCAACCTGTCCAGAAGTCATCAGACAGCAGTACAGTATTTAGGGTTTTTATGTTTTATGTTAGGCTGTTACCAAGGGAGGGGTCATTTGGGGACCTGAGCTTCAGGCTCATTCAGGGAAGCAACCACATCTGCGTGTTTATTATTGTTTTTTTTTCCCCCCTGTTATCCCACACTTTGTTGTTTATCCCTAATAAGCCTGTAGTTTGTTTTTGAAGAATCTCTTTCTCTCTCACTTTTCTGTTTCACTGCACCACACTAGTGGGAGGTGGGACTGACATTACTGCTCCCCAGGTGATCTAAGTCTATCATATGAAACTAAACTATTGTATGTAAAGTAAATAACGTTTTTAAAATGTTTAAGAAGCTTCATTTAAAATTAAATTAAAATGCAGAGCCCCCTGGACCGATGGCCAGGACCCGGGCAGTGTGAGTGCCACTGAAAATCAGCTCGCATGCGGCCTTCGGCACGCGTGCCATAGGTTGCCTACCCTTGTGATAGACCCTGAGGCCCAGACAAGAACCTGGACCCTGTAAGCCAGAAGTAGATTCTTTCGTTTAAATTAGGGAACAGCCTGCTTTCTCTTGGTTTTTGCTTCTTGTGTGTTAAGGTTCTGGAATTTAAGAATAGAATTAGTATTATGCTGCAACCTTCCAGAAAGAATGTTTGAGGTTTTTAATCTACCTTCTCTGTTTTGATGTTGTGGACGTAACTGTCCACATAAGAGGTTAATGGTCTGTTACTGCTGCCAGCTAAGGGAATTTGATCCTTTAATTTGAGCACTAGCAGCTCATGCTTTGAGTGAAGAAAGTCCTGGGGCCAACCACCCCTGCCTGTGGCCCGTCTGGGGCCAGTTACTTGGGTATTTCACATTTACATGATTTCATCCTCCAGGCCCGGAGGGAATGGACTGAATTCCAAATGATGCGTTTTAAGATCATTTTGAAGATCTGTACAAAGAACCTCTGTCTTACCGGACGACTTACTCATTTCCTGGGTTGATCCCCTCCCCACCACTGCAGGTAACTTCATGGCACTTCTGACTTTAAGTGGCTTTAAATAGCAACTTTCAGCTTTGCCAGTGTGCACTTTGTAACATTTTTAAAAATAACAGCATATGCAGAATACCTGTCAGTTGCGTGTGCATAATATATGACTAACTGCACGTGAAAATAACATGATTGCACATGGGAACTGGATAATTTTGTGTATGAAAATGCTCTGGATAATGCTCCTGCAACAGGCTGACTTTTGTGCACCTGCTTGGAGTACAGCTGCTGGAAGAAGGAATTCCCTGTGTGGGCTGGTAGGGAAAAGGCTCTGCCCTTAGGCTATGGAGTAGCAGCACAGCAGCTCTGCAGTCACCGGGCTGTGGTAGCTCAAGCATGTGCTGGCATATCTGAGCAGTTGTGGTTCATAGTCTGGTTCTGTGGAGGTGTGCTTCACAACCACAGGCAGTTGGGACTTTCTGCACAAACGCATGCTTGCTCTTGCCCAACAGAACCACACCAGTTCTGTCTTACCCAGGGCCATCCATACCCTCCAAAAGGGGGAAGGACAGGATCGGTCCCTTAGTTATGATAGAGAAGCCATGGGAGAGAGACAAGCTGCAGAATGTTGAAACTGTTCTACACTGCATAAGGCCTGGGTTAGTGACCTGAGCACAGGTCTGGGAGCCAGGAAGCCTAGGAGTTTTAATCCTGGCATGGGAATCAAATTCCTCTCTCAGGTTGGGCACATCATACAGAGCTAGGATGATCAGACAGCAAGTGTGAAAAATCGGGACGGGGATGGGGAGTAATAGGCGCTTATATAAGACAAAGCCCCAAATATCGGGACTGTCCCTATAAAATCAGGACATCTGGTCACCCTATACAGAGCCTTGATATTACTTGCAGTGCAACCAATGGCAACATTTCCTAGTCATTTTAGTAGGGGTGACGGCAGGCCCTTAACCTCTATGGTCTTTCCTTTCCGGTGTCTGTAGTGTATATGTATTGGGTAGTATCCTTTTAAATAGTTGTGAGCCCTCTCGTGGGCGCTCACTGTGTTCTATGTTTTAGAACGCAGTCGGAGCAGCAGCATGTATGTAGCTAGGCCTGGCCTTTTGTGTATATTAAGTAGATAGGGTGATTTGGACTCCCACAGTGCCCTCACAGTTTCTACAAATTATTTTCTTGTGCAAGGAGCAAAAGACAGACCAACCTTTAAAACAGGACCACAGTAATTCTTACCAGCAAGACAAATTAGTGTTTAAAAAGTATCAGGGGGTAGCCGTGTTAGTCTGTATCTACAAAAACAACAAGGAGTCTGGTGGCACCTTAAAGACTAACAGATTTATTTGGGCATAAGCTTTCGTGAGTTAAAGTGAGGTTTTTACCCACGAAAGCTTATGCCCAAATAAATCTGTTAGTCTTTAAGGTGCCACCAGACTCCTTGTTGTTTTTGTTTAAAAAGTGTGATTTATTATTAGTTTCCCCTGTTTTGGATAGGCAAATGCTGTTAGGAATCAATAAAATTGTCCACAGCCTCTCAGGTGCTGTTGTGTGTTGTTTGTACCATAATAAGGGACTGTTGGCAAATTTAATCAGAGCAAAAAGTTTGATATACACTTAAAAAAACACACCAAAAAACGCACCATGGCTGATGAAAACTCAGCCTGCCCTAATGTCATTGTGTTGTATCCTGCTGATTTGGGGTTGGGAGGAGAAGGGAAATCAGGGGGCTTCCAAAGAATGAAAGTGACAAACAGCCCTTAAATACTTTCCAAAGCAACCGCTTATCCCCACACTAAGCCTCTCTTTGTTTGGTTTCCTGCCACTGGCCTGAATGAGGATGTAGCACTGCACAATTGGCCTGGCACTATCAGATGCTAACACAAACCTGGCATGAAGAGGAAAGCTGCTCTCCTCCTCTGAATGAAACGTTACGGCATGGAGCAGTCCGGCAAAGGAAGTTCCGTCCGGTTTGGGTTTAGTGGACACAGTAAGGGACTTTTCAGTGTGGAGGGGACATAACAGATAGAAAGGATGAGCTCTTGGTTAAGGGACTCACCTGTGATTCAGAAGAGCTGGGTTCAATTCCTGCTCTGTCACAGACACTCTGTATACCTGGGGCCAAGTCACTGAGGCCCAATGCTCATTGGTGTTTAGGCACCTAACTCCCATTGACATCAGTGGTGTGCTAGACACCAATGGGAGTCAGGCACCTAAATACCTTTCAGCATCTGGGCCTTAATTTCTCTGTATCTCTGTTCACTATTGGTCAAACAGGGATGACGTCGCCTTCCTCCCACCCTTTGTCTTGTTTTGGCACCTTTTCAGGCCATACCATGTGTCTGTGCAGCTCCTAGCACAATGGGGCTCTGGACTGGCTTAGGGTTGCTAGGTGCTACCATAATACAAATGATGATGATAACCCAGATCTCCTGTGGCCCCATGTGTGGTTAGTGGCGAGGGCACTACACTGGAACTCAGGAATTCTTGGTTCTATTCCTGGCTCGGCCACTGACCTGCTGGGTGAGTCCCCGCATTTCCTTTCTCTGTTTGCCTACCCACCCTTTGTCCATTTGGCCCATACTACCTCCCACAACTGTGAAACTTCAGTGCCCACGGCCCAGAGTCTCTTCAGAATTGGGTGTCCTTCCTCACCACTGATTCTAGCCTAACACAAAAGTAGTCCCCTGTTCAACCCAGGGGGATTACTTTATGATGACATCATCATCATCATCCCAGAGGGTGGAAGAACACACAGGTGGGGAGCAGTGTGAATGTCACAATATATGGGAGAAGCCCTGGCAGGGAAAGTCTCATGCACCAGCTCTTGGAAGCGCTGCTGGTACAGGTGTCTTGGGGGGGCTCTGCCTGTCCCCAGATAGCATGGGGGCAGCCAGCATTAGGTATCCCTGCCTGGGGACCCAGCAATATGTCCTGAGCTAAATTATCCACCTTTTAAACTCTCTTGTCTTCCTTCCGTCCTGGCAGGTGAGCTGTGTATGTGAGAGATGATTTATTAGGAGGAAACGGCCTTGTGCTGCAGCTGGAGGAGCAGGGCCAGCCTGGGAGCCTAGCCATGGGGCTGGCATGAGCAGAGAAGGAAGCATCCCTATGCCAGACCTCCCGAGGCCCCAGCATTAAGCAGCACAGCTTTGTCTGGCTGGCTGTGTGACTGCCAAGGGCGAAAAGGGTGTGTGTGTGTGTGTGTGTGTGTGTGTGTGTGCGTGTGTGTGCGTGTTCCCAGAGCCGATTTGGACTGGGGGAGAAGGAAAGCTGCCCCATCTGTCACTGTCCCCCTTTCACCTACTCCTACAGGTGGCTTCCCATCCAGCCTCTCGCTTGCATGCCACCTTGTTGCCCTCCTCCCCCCAGCACATGTGGCTGTGTGTGAAGATGACTGATACCCACCCAGGTCTTTCCTGCTAGAAGAGGCCCTGTGTGGGCCTGATCGAAGCAGAGACCACACACCCCAGGCAGCAAGGTAACTGCGTGCCGAGAGGGAGGGGGTTAGGACGCCAGAGGAAACGAGTCTGGTGTCTCTTTAAGAGGCTGAGCTCTGGCTCCTCTGCCCTGCTTTGTTTTATATGCAGGCTGGGAGGGGACGGGCTAAGAGTTTTTACCACCTCTGCCAGCTCACTCGCCGCATGGCACTTCCCCCGGGGGGGCTCATTAAACAGGAGGCAACCAGCAAGGGGCGGAAAAGCCGAGGCCAGGAAGGAATGGGAGCACGAGCCCCCAGCTATTGATCTGCTCTCTGCCCCCCGGGAGCCCCATATTCCCGCCCCCCCGGCTCTGTCTGGAGGAGGGACGGGGGGTCTTTTTCCTAATGCACGTGTCGGAGCTGGAGGGGCTGGAATAATCCCCGCTGCGGCTGGGGGGGGAAATTGACACAAAAGAGCCCTGGAGGGTGAAACTGAGGCAGGCTGCCGGATTTTTTTCAGCCATTTCTTGCTGAGTTCTCGGGAGATCTGCTCCGTCTCCGATCGATGCAGAGAGAGATTCGCCAGCTGCGGGAGGGAAAAGCCAGTGCGTGTGTGTGGCGGCGTAGGGGGGACGGGCTGTAACCGGGGGTCCCGAACAAAAGGCAAATCGGGCCACTAAGTAACCCCCCCTTTCCCCCGCACGCGCTCTTTGCAACCAAATCCAGCTGGAGGAGCCAGGCTCTTCGGGAATGCTTTGTGTCGGGCTGCTTTCGCTTTGGACTCCGCTCGGGAAGGAGAAAAAAAATGGTGCATGATTCAAACCGTGAGAGAGGCGATTTTCTGCTGCCTGGGGGGAGTGAAAAGTGGAGAGCTGGGGGAACAAGCGATCGGGTTGTGCTTTTGCCCTTCTAGCTCTCCCCCAGCATAAACACTCATTTCCCCCCCTGTAGGAAGGGGAGATTGTTGCCCGGGGAGCCATGAACTGAAGCTGCTTCTTGGATTGTTTGTGTTTTAACTCTTCCAAGTACCACAAGTGAGCTGCAGATCCCTTGTGTTTGGAAATCTCGCCGCGTTTGGGGAAGGAGGGGCGCGATGGCGTCTGGCTTTTCCAATGGACCCTGCGTCCAGAACGAAGCGGAGGTGGTTCACCTTTGCAGGAGTCTGGAAGTTGGCACCGTGATGACTTTGTTTTACTCGAAAAAATCGCAGAGGCCGGAGAGGAAAACTTTCCAGGTGAAGCTAGAAACCAGACAGATCACTTGGAGCAGAGGGTCGGAGAAAATAGAAGGAGCGAGTAAGTGGATTCTTCTTCCTTCTTTCTTTCTTTCTTTCTTTTTTTAAACAACTAACCATTGTTGCCTCTGATTCCCAAAACATCCGAATATGGCTATGGGTGGGCAGTCTTGTGGTGCATGGAGGTGAGGATGGCCCTTGACCGGCTGTGTTTTGGCTAAGCAAGGATCTCTGTAAAATAGATGCCGCAGTGAAAGTTTCCCTAACCAGTTTATTTTCAAAAGTGCCTGACATTTTTTCTCTAGTTACACTACTGGTATGGAAGTGGTAGTACTACCCAAACCTGGATCTAAAACTGCCATATACGTTTCTACCTAGCTTCAGATTCTGGCCTCTTGCCCATCTGGAGTTACTATTGTTCCGTTTTATTATAAACACTCATTTCTCTCAGAGGAAGAAGTAGATCTGTCTTAATCATTGATAATTCATCTGTTTTGGCCCATTTTATGTTCTCTCCCTCCCCCACCCCACCTCCTAAAACTTCAGCAGAACTGCCAGAGAAAAATAGATTTCCTGTTTCCTCAGGATTTAAAAACTAAAAATATTTGTAATCCATCCTTGCTGCTGTAATGTAGTGTATCTAGGTTGTCATGGTCTGAGTACCCGAATATATGTGTGTTTGTGTGTGTGGAGTAAAGTGAAGTTTAGATTTTTGTATTTCACTTGCAAGAGCAAATGATCCAAAAAGGCTGAAGTCTTTGGAGCTAAATTGGGTTATTTAACCTTCTGCCCTGCTTTTAGAAAAGTTGCATTTCCCCTACACAGACACCCTACCATCTTTGATTTGTTGGTTGTTGGGAATCACACTACATGTAGATACAAACTCCTTTTGTTATCAGTGCCTGCTTACGAAGACAGCAGTCTAGCCACTTAGATGGAAACTCTTAACTGTCTGTAGACCTAATTTTTATCTTAAAGTCATTAACTAGTTGGCTGCTTTGTTTACTCTGGTATTTAAAGTTGTGGACAGAGTTGGTAGGTCCAGCCCTGATTTTGATCACTGCAGTGAGGTCAGATCTGAAGCAATGGAGGGCTGGAGAGAGAGATTTCCCTGCCAAATACAGGTGAAGAAATTAACATTGTGTGTAGTGACTTCTGCTGCTTTTCATTTTCCTTGAGCTCGATAAGAATCTGCAAAACAAGAAAGGTTGTCTGTCAAATAAGCTATTGAGTGACCAATTTCTCTCTTGCAGGCACATAAGCAGATGTTGTCACAGCTGGGTGGTGGATTGATGAGTTATAATCCTCTTGTAAACTCTGCTAGCTAAACTGTAACATACTAATATAATTATAGCCAGTAATCATTATATGGCTAGTACTCTGATGTGCATTAGCTAATAGGGGCTATAGTCTGGTATGAAGTTGGTTCCAGTAAGAATGGTGCCTGTGAGCTAGGTCTAAAGTGAGGGGTGCATCCTTTGTTTCTCTGGCCTTGCAATGTTTGCAGTAAGAAATGGGCATCAATATTGAATTTTAAAGGAGAGTGGCTCTCTCCTGTCTCCTTCATGAAACAGCATGATAATTGATAAGGTATCTGGTTTCTGCTTCCCTGAGACATTTCTGTCTGCAAGCTAACCATCTGCTACGTGATCAGATTGCCTGGTTCATAAGTAGAGTGGTGTGTGTTAGTGTTTAGATACTCTGGTGATGGGTGCTGTAGAAATCAGACACTAAATTGCACTCTAGAAAGCTGGATCTTTATTTGACTTTCATCTTGGTAAGTGACTGCAAAAAGTTAGAATAAGGTTGGAGTCTGTGACAAACCCCCTCCCCCATGATATATTACTAACAGCACCTCTATAGCAGAGGATAGCTAAGCTTTACAGAAGGCAACCCAATAATTTAAACCCTTCTTCTGTTTTTACATGTAGTACTTGAGGCAGGAGAGAAGAACACTTTTTTTTTTTTTTTCCATTTGTTTCCTTTGTGCATTTGACAACACTTTGTGGGTAATGGGACTCAGGGTTTCCAGCATAGTCAGGCCCTGATCCTGCAAGCTGCTCTGTGTAGGCAGACCCATAAGCAGACCTGTTTGCTGGTTCAGACCTTAGTCAGTTTTCCTTGTTGTTTGATGTGGCTCTTTAACACAATGACAAGAATGAGAAAAGCATAGGAAATAGTGCACGTAAACCCACAAAGACTAGCAGGGGGCTCAGGTGTTGGGGGTCAAACTGGAAACTACTTTTAACTCCTCTCTTCTTTCCAAGTTGCTCAGGGCCCTTTTTAATTACGTCCAACAACCCCACTGTAAGGCGAGTAAATATTATCCCTATTTTGCAAGGGGGAACAGGGACTGAAACACACAAAGGAGAAGTGACTGACGCAAGGTCTGGTCTGTTTCTTATATTCTTATACTGCCTCATCATCATATATATTAGCACCTTCCGATGGTGCACTGAGCGTCATGACGAAACGTACAATGAGTCTGCGACAGACCCAGGACTAGAACCCAAGGGTTGTCCTAGTCCCATGCGTTAGCCACTAGATCACAGTTCCGCCTCACAATACGTTGTGATTCTGTCTTGATGCCCAAAACACAGAGGTTTGAAACATTTAATATTGCCAAGGGAGGTGTCAGTGGAGCTGCTTTTCCTGCAGGACCAAGGGAGGGCAAGCAGAGCCTATTTCCATTTGTTAGGCTAATGCCTTATGAAAGAAGAGTCTTGGGACAGCTGGAGCCCTGCGGCCTCTCCTTGCCAAAAGCATTAGGGGCGTAGGTGAAATCTAAGCAACACGTCTCCTCTGTAACAGGGAGGGCAGTGTGTAACTATTTATTAGCACGATAAAGGGAGTTGGGTAATAGGTACATCGCCTGACTCCCCTTCTCTGTCGTCCAACGTAAGCTATTTCTCTTCACTTTCGAGGCCCTTCACGGCCTATCCCTGACGTACCTATCGTCTCTCAGTCACTTTTGAGCTGTTGGCGCTTGGCGGTGCTTGGCCCACGATGCCAGCCTCCAGTTACACTTGCAAATAGGCACCTCCGCACTTTCTCCTGTGCTGCCCCACGCACTTGGGAGGTGCTCCCCGTAAACGTTGCAGAGCTCCCTCATAATCCACCCTCAAAACTCCCCTTTGCCATGATGCCTACAAAGCTCTTTGGGCTGCTGGTGTGCTGAGACCCCTGCCTGTCATGCTGACCGGTATTGGCTCATCATTTCCTCGTACCCCCTACCTGTCTGTATCCGTATGTTGTCTTTCATCTCACACTTAGACTGTGAGCTCTTTGGGGCAGGGACTGTCTTTTTTTTTTTTTTTTTTTTTTTTGCTCTGGGTTTGTACAGCACCTAGCACAGTGGGGTCCAGGTCCATGACAGGGGCTCCTACTGCAATACAAATAAATGTTGCGGGTAAGGTTGGGTAATAGAGGTGGGAGAGGGTTGATTTAATTGCAATAGTTAGAGTTGATGGTGGGATGTGATTTCCCACTTCAGAGAGAAGACTATAAAGGGAAGTGTTAGGCGGAAATAGAAATGACAGTTTCCTGACTGAAAAGGGCTGAGTTCTTGAGTTGTGTGCATGCCAAGAGGCTGCAGAGATCGTTCAGGTGGCTGAAGCAACTGTAAAAGAGAGCCGGATGACATCTTGTTTCAATAGCATCTTCCCTCTGGGTGTATCACAGAAGGACTTACAGAATCTGCACATCCAGGGATCGCTGGACTCGCTGCAGAAATGCAACTTTCTCTGGGGTGGAATATGCCAGCGTTTCTGTAGTGCACAGTCACAACAATTTAGGGACTTATCGATATAGCTTCGTGCTGGGGATCCTTACCTAATTTTAGGCTGGAATTTGCAAAGGGGCCCAAGGGAATTAGGTGCACAGCTCCTGTTGACTTTAACACTATTACATTTTTTCGTAAGTGTATCCGATGAATTTTTTATTTTATTGCCTTGGTCCAGTAGACAGGTTTGTTAGCTTTAAGCAAGTAGGTAAAACGGTGTGGGACTGACGGTCTGTGAGAATTCTTCCCCTTCTAATGACCATATATTAGAGTTTCAAGAACAAACTATGTACGTTCAAGTTTCCTGGATTTTTCAGATTTTTGAGGCCCCAGTCTTGCAAAGACATAGGCACCTGATTAAACGCCTACATAGAAGTAATGCCATTGACTTTGAAGAGACTATTCATGTGTGAATTTAAGCAGGGGCACAATAAGTCTTTGAAGGATCGGGATCCAAGCTAGACCATTTGCTGTTCGATAACAAACTTCCTTCAGCTTCTTGGGAAATAAAGGATTTTTAATGGGTGATTCTAAAGTTAGGCACCTAAATAAGAATGGCTTGATTTTTTCAGAGTGGCTGAGCACGTGCAGCTCCCATTGCATTCAGTGGCCTCTGAGAGGCAGGGCACTTACATTTAGGCACCTAATTATGGAATTTAGGCACCCTAATAAGAGACAAATAACTTGCAGGAAAGTGGGGGCTTGTAACAGCGTGGATGTGAGTGGTGCAGATAGCACAGCTGTATTGTGCTATTGCTCAGGTCCCATCCTCTTGCACCATGCTGCTGTGTAAGGCTTTCCATGGGTGGCAGTTTTAGTAGCTTGCTTGTCTTTCCGGGTGTCTTAGCAACTGACTTTGAGGCCATGACCTCCAGGTTGGAGAGGGCCTTGCACCTTTGGCTGAAGAAAGGTCCTGACCGTTGGTGGTCATTCACAAATGTAGCACTCTTAGCTCTGGGGTCCTCCCCTAGTACCAGCTGGGTTACATTCTTGCCTCCCCAAGGTCCTCTTGTAGTAAAGTTTGTCACTATTCCTGTTCTGCCCTGAGCTCTGCATTGTTGTGACCCGCTCTTAGTTTTGTTCCACCTTAGAGGTGGCTGCATTTCCCTCCTGGTTGAAGTGCTCTTTTAGGGCCCAGTCCTGTGAGGCATTGAGCATACTTATGGGTGCAGTGCATGCTCAGTAGGTCACAAGAACAGGGCCTGAGTGTGCTTTAAGGTATTTTGAAGCGAATGGCGCTATGTGAACCTGAGCTAGCAGGCCAACACTCTTACACGTGGTGTCTGGAGTTAGGCTCCTAAATCCCTATTTAGTCATACACGTAAAAGTGGCCTGACTTTCAAAGGTGCTCAACACTCTTACTTAGGTGCCTAAATGTAGTCTGGATTTGATTGCCAATTAATTGGAGACAGCTAACCCAGTTGTAAAGGCTGGAGTGGAGAACTCTGCACGTCTGTGGCTGACCCAAGGCTGAGAATGCACCACAGAGGCTGCCTGCCAGCACGCTCTTCCCCAAATTCCATCTGCATGCCTCCACCATGGACAGACTAGACTTCCTCACATGCCACCTTCAGCACAGTCCTGTGAAACTACGTACAGAACAGGAGGTTTGGGGAAGTTCGTGGAGGGAGGCTGGAGTCCTATGGGGGCGGAGTTAAGGCTACTGTGCTAATGGAGAGGTGGATGTGTGGATGGGGAGTAGAGGGGATGTATTGCTGGTACCCAAAACTTTTCATTTCCTTGCTTTGTAGGTTTTGCGTTAGGTATATTACGTAAAGAGCAACCTTAACTGACCCGCAGTTTTGGTGTGTTAATTGCCCAGGTGTGGGCTTTGTTTAGTTAACATCTCTGACAAAGAAACAGTTTCTTTCAGGCAGAATAGGATTTTCAGCCAGCTGGGCTCTATGATGAAGAACCTTTTCTGTGTGGGAGGAGCCATTGCTGTGATAATCTTGCTGTTAACGATTCAGTTAGCTCCAGAGCTCTGTCGCTCTTGATGAAGATCAGAACCACCGATGGGAGCTGGATCAAACATCTCAAACAAAAAACCATTTAATTTGCAAAATGGTGGCCTCCCTTTTCCAAAAATGAGAGATTTTGCAAACAGACCATTTATCAATAAATATTTTTTTCAGCTACAATGTCTCAGCTGGCTCTAGTCATTACCAAACGCTGCTTTCTCGACGAGCGACTTCACACACGATCCTTGTGATTATGAAATTGTTCATTCAATTCAAGACAAACGCCTCCACAGCCTCTCGGAGATCATGATCTTTGATAGACCAGCCCCTGATGCTTCCTAATAGATCTGGTCATAAAAAAAATGGTTGTCAGCCCATTTTTTTAATCAACGAGTTTGTCTTGAAACTCCTTGGAAAATTCGAGGTTTGTTCTGAGACTGAACTGAATTTGGAGCAGATAGTTTTATTTTTCTATAAAACAAACAGGGTGATCTCCTGCTTTAAGTGTAATGAGACTAGTCCCAAGTGGGTCATATCAGTTTGGGGAGGATCAGTGTCATAGTCTGAGCCCCAGCTGTGTGCAAAAAATTACATTATTTCAAAAATGTATAGTTCTTGTGACTTTTAGGGAGTCTGTATCTCAGGAGCCCCTTGCTCAAACAAGTCCAGATTTAGGCCACTAACGCTACTTGGATCCCCATGAAGGATAGCAATTTTTGAGACAATCTGAGTAAGAATGTGGATTTCAGAGCACTGTTAAACAGTGAGTCTCGGCATTAACCTTCCCCACTGTAAAACAGAACACAGCTCAACTATTGCATCACAATGGCTCCTTCAGAGTGAGAAATATAAAGCACCTCCCTTCTCTGTACAGATACTGTTTGTGCAACACATATCTTATCCCACGCAGCTCATGAAGCTGTTACCAGCTATTTGTCAAGGTGACAAAGGTGCTGCTTTGTGGTGGGTAAAGAAGCCTCACCATAAAAAGTGTGTTTTGTTTTTTTGGTGGCGGGAGGTTCTGCCTGTCTTTTTACCTTAAGTGTCAGGCGTCGTTGATTTGGTCACCCCTGGTTTTGCTGGAGTTCTCCGATGGGAGCTGGGAGCTTTCTCAGTCGTTATTTGAAGGGGCGGGAGGGGTATTTCCGTCTTTACCAAACAGACCTTTTATCCTAACTGCTTAGTGAGGTGTTTTTGTTTAAATGTGGGTGAGCAAAGAAGCACCCTTGTCTCCTCCAAAAAAAAAAAAAAAAAAAAAAAGGAAACTGTCTGATTAAGTTATTTCCCCTCTCAGTCAGATTCCGCTTGCTTGTCTTGGTGTCCTCATCTGGTTACTTTTTCTTGTCCTCCATTGAGTCTTGCGGGAAGAACAGGCTAGACAAGACTTATTTTCTAAAAGCCTTTCAAAAACAACCTCCCTTCCATCCATCTTTCAGGCCTTCTCTAGATATCCTAGAGAGGCCAAGAAGGGATGCAGGCTTTCCTTCTGCAGGTTGCCTTTCAGAGGTGAACAGCAGGGGAGAGACAGATCTGTGTTACATGTGCCACCAGCACCATTGCTGTGCCCACCCACTGCATGCCTGTGCCCACCCACTGCATGCCTGTGCCCACCCACTGCGTGGCTGTTCTATTGGTCTCATCACTTTCTCCCCCTCTTCCCTGGCTCCTGGGTAATTGAGTTGTAAAGCGCCAGTTTTAATTTCTAAGCCTTGCTGGCTGAGAAGTGGTGCAGCAGGCCCCGTGCTGTGGGGATCAAAGTCTTATTAGCTGTCGGTAGCTGTCACTTTACTCCTAGTTTTCGGGGGCAGAGGCAAATAGGGTTTATGTTTGTCTGACTCTGCCTTATGGAAATTTGCAGTCTTGCCTGCCAGATATGTGAACGTTGTAGTAAATGTAGCCTGAATGAACTGGGTTTGAAATGCTGGCCTGCCTCTCTTTCTCTTTTGCATTGATGGTTTTAGTAACTTATGTCTCAGTTGGGATTTTTGCAGTAGGTTTAGTTTTTACATACTTTTAACCTTAAACTGTCTTGGATCCCTGCACCAGTCATCTTGTGACCTCTTGACTGCTTTGTGCCTTAGCGTCTTCATCTGTAGAATGGGAAGAGTAACTTGTTATCTGTGCCAACAGAATGGCATGTTACCACATTCAGAATTACCGAATAACTCTGAAGTGCTTTGAGAACATCAGGGCGAAGGACAGAGTATTACTAAAGCTATGTACTTAGTGGTATTCTTCCTTATATCACTTAGCCCTCCCCAAAGGTGGATAAAAAAGCCTATTTGGTATTTTTCAGGTGGGAGATGGACATAGAGAGGAGTGACTTGTCCTCAAGTCTGTGGCAGAGATCAGACTGGAACCCAGAGTATTGAATATGATAGAAAAAATGTGACCAATGGGCTGTTCTCAAAGCTGCGTGGAACTAATGGAATCTCCAAAATTGTAGTAATGAGCTTTGCAGTTGAGGGGGAGAGAGGTGGTTCTTGGGACTCCACAAAAGTATTCCAGTTCATGCAGATTGCTGCAGTGCATTCCTTGCCCTGTGTGAAACGGACGATAGGACAGCTTTACAGAATTAAATGAACCACTGGGCAGGGAGACTTGGTGGGATAGAGGCCGGGGAAATCCTTTATGCGGCTGCTGTATCCTTTGGGGTCTCCTGGAGTTGTCAATAAGAGAGATGCTGATTCTTTTCTCTACACCAGAGAGAAACTATATCAAACAACATAAAATGGAATAAAAAAAAAATAAATCTCTGCTTTGGCCACATGTGGGTTTTGTTCAGAGCTGTGCTACTTTGTGCTACAGTCGTGTCTGTCCATGCTAAGCAGGATCTGGGTAGGTCAGTGCCTGAAGGGGAGACTGCTAATTCGCAACTAGGAGTAAGTAGCCCTCTTCTCTCTGATCCACAGCCCCAGAGCCAGGCTGGTGTGGCATTGCTGTCACAGGTGCCATCTTTCAGCTGAGATGTAAAACCTGAGGTCCTGACCACTTGGGGTTGTTAAAGATCCCAGGGCAGAACAAGTACATTCTGACCAAACTCCAGGTTGGCAGTTAATGTGCTGGACATCGACGGTTTCCTTTGGATGTGCTCATGGAATTTCCATTGGCATTCTTCTTTCTCTCTGTTTGCGTAGGGTTGCTGTGTGCCATTGAACAGGTGCTGTGTTTTGCCCCTCCTCTCCAAGCCACTCTGTGGGCTCCCGGCGCCCGTTAGCTAGCGGCACTGTGATCACGAGCTACCTGGCGATTGCTAGCGGCCACGTGGGATTTTTTTCAAAGCACGCTGAAAACTTTTTTAGCAACTTGGGTCACAGATGATCGATGTGAGCATGTAACTGGATCTCTCTGTGGCAAAGCAAGACCTCATTTAGGCTAAAACTGGGGCATTAGAAATCCTGGTGCCCATATCATCTGGTCCATAAAACATTGCTGAAGGGAGCCAGGAAACCTTCCTTCCAGATGAGCAATCCGATACGTGGCTATTGCCATTCCCCAAACTGTGTGGTAACAAACTCAGGATGCAGTGAAGCCCGTCAGCCGAAGGGAGCATCACAAACCATCTCCTTGCAGAAGTCTGGATTTAATTACAGGTCAAATAAAGCTGCACTGGAGACCCTGGGGATGCAATAAAGCGCTCACGTGGGACAGCGGGGTTTCCTGTAGGACATAGGCTTAGTGCACTTGTCACACTGTTTTCATATCTTAGCTCTTTAGAAAATAAGGCAGGACCTGTTGCAGAGGTCAAACTGGGGGGAGACCCATGGGAGCCTGTCACGTGTGTTGGAGAAGGTGTCTGGCTCTCATTCTGCTGCAGCAGAGAGCACCCGACCAAACACCAAACCCTGTTGTAAAACCGAAGGGAAGCATCCTGAGATTGCCTGGTCGGGGGGAGGATTTTTCCAAAGCACCCATGAGATTTAGGAGAACAAGTCCTATTGGAAGTCAGTGGGGCTAGTGCTCCTAATTCCTTTCAATGCTTTTGAACATCTCTCCCTAAAACAAGCTTGGAACACTTAAGGGGAAGCTTTTGTTTATTAAGTAAAAACCTGATGATGCCAGAGTGTGCCCCTTGTGACATTCTGGAGGAGGGCAGGGAAAAAGAGAATGTCTTCGGGGTGGAGGAGGAGTCACACATGCACAGACTCACACACAGTTGAATTTGGAACTGGCAAATGAAAAATGCTGTCGAAACCCTGTCGTCGTCTAAGACCTCCAAGCAGATGTGCATGTGGCAGTCTTATTAGCACATCTCTCTGTGTTTGGGATGCCTGTTAGCACTTTCTCGACCTTTTGGCTAGGATCACGAGTAGTACCAGTTTAATACCAGGGACAACGACATCGAACACGTCACCGGCCACCGACAGTACCAAGAGGCGTGAGCTGGAGCAACATCGTGCTTCAACTACGAGAAAGGGACCGAGAGACTTTGTCCGTTGGACCATATGAACTGGAACCATAAACTCACTGAACGTTAAGTCTCACCAAATGAGGGTCAATCCGTCCTCATCATCGTATCCACTCATTATACTCCACACCTGAACATAGCCATTGTATGAACATCATACCCCCATATCTTAATGTCTGTACTTTGACCCGTCAGCCTTTTACCCCCAATCGGAGATATTGCAGATTATGTATTCCTTACACCACCCTATTTTAAACAGAACATCTCACCCCTTGATAATCTGTACGTTATTCCCTGGTAACAAGAAACTTCTATCCTTAAACTCTGTACCGTTCACTTTTTTTAAACATCTTAATAATTTTTAAATCTAATAATTCCTTTATCTAGTATCTGTATCCTGCATTGCATGCAAGTGGAGGCGAAGATCTCATAGTTTCCTCTGCTGCTTCCCTGATTCTGTTCCATGAACATGTTTCCCACAGCTGAATTGGCAAGTGGAGCAGGAGGACTGCTGTGCAGACTAGCTATGCAAAGTGCAGGATAGAGGCCTCTGAGAGAGGTGCAGTGGGATTGGCCATTCTGAAAAAAAGTATAAGTAAGGCTGGAAAATTGGGTTTTTGATTTAAACTCATTTTTCTGTGACAAGCATTTGCTTCCTGCAGAAAGCTTGAAGTTTTTGTTGCAAATGTTGTCTTTAGAGTGTCACCAAAAATTAACAACTTTCTGCAGGGGAAAAAAACATTTTCTGACTCGCTCTAAGTGGGAACTCAGTCTTCCTGGCATTCATTATTTGTGCAGCCGGGGTGCTGGTGACTGAACTACATCTGGATGTGTTTTCTCCCTTTCCTTCTGTCCTTCGAAGTGGCTCTAGAGATCTGGAGTGCCAACTTCACAACATTTTGTCCTGCTGTTGCACATACGGCGCGTCAGAATAGGGGCATTCCATTGCCAGAATTCCAGAGGAACGAACTGATCAATCCACGGTGTGAGGTGGCTTTGCAAAGAGAGATCCGCTTTTAAAAAAGTCAGAGGGTCAGATTCTTGGCTGATGTAAACTTAACACTCTGTTTCAGCAGAGCATCTGTTTGTGTAAGGGCAGAAAGGAATCCAATACAGCAAAAGTCTGATTTGGCTTAAAAATAGAAGCTGACCATCCCGGCTGTACCATAATCTCCATGGCCTAAATTAAAGGGTACAGTTAATTGCATCTTAAAGTGGACCCTTCAGATTCATGGTCACTTCAGTTCCATTAAAGGAAATCAATATTCTCCCACTGGGAGGGATAAAATGTTAAACACCCAGCTGTGTCACATACCTCCCACTCTTCATGCCCAAGCTGTGCAGAGACCAAGCAGTCTTCGTTACCCAGCGCCAGTCCCCTTCCCTGGTCTCTGCTCGTCAACATGCCATGATTTCCAAGCTGATGCTGGCAGATTTGGGTCCTGTTAAAGGCTATTTAATTTCCCTGCACTTCTCCTCCCTGAAAGGATTTCTTTTGGTCTGGGATTGGCAAGACATCAAGGCAGATTTCTGGGTCAGTCTGATCTCAATGGGGAGATACTGGTTAGAGGCTGTTGTTTGAGTGGCTTTTTCCTGTTTACATGCTGGGCGAGGTGCCGGGTGATGATCAAAAGCCATGCGTGTGGTTGTGATGTCCTTTCTCTTCCCCCACTTCTCTGCCCTTGTCCTTTTGTTTTCCTTAAACTGAGCTCTTTCTAGATATTGCGTATCAGTGAATCTTAAAATCTCGGCATTTACTAGGTCACTTGTTTGTGTTGTATCTACTTATATTTGCTCCTCTCCTGTCTCGTACTGTTGCTCCGTTTCTGATCTGGCCTCTGCCTTGGTCTATGACCTTGAGCAAGTCACGGAACTTTCTCTGTGCCTGTTTCCCTCCCTATAAAATGGACAGGACAGTACTACCTCACAAGGATAAAGGAAGGCTTTGTTTGTGAGGTGCTCGGGTGCTACCTCAGGACAGATGCCACGGTATCTAGGATAAGCTTCAGTTGCTTCGAGGACATAGTGGATCAAAAGTTCACATTCGGCCCTTGGATCTTAGTAGCTGCCGCACTTGTGCGTCTGAGGGCAGAACTCGCCTCTAAATTGTTTTTTCAACCAATATCTGTTTCACAGGCTTGCTCTAAAGTCTCAGCATCGTTCATTGTATTGATTCTCATACTGGTGTAGGCTAGATCAGTGGTTCTCAGACCTTGTCCACCTGTGACTTAGAAAACACCCTGGGTTCCTGTTGTGACCCACCCCGATTCCACAACCCTCTGTGCCTACCAAGGACTGCGGGCTTGGGGTTTTGATAAGAAAGCACGAGGCTGTGGTGACGACGCAGGAAAGGAAACAGAACGCCAGGTCTGTGGTAGCTAGAGAGCTTTACAAGCCTCTTGCAAAAAGCCTCCCAGGAAAACTTTTCCTGGGGTTTTTATTTCTCTCCTTACTTTGTTTACAACTCTTCTTAGTGGTTACATTCTTGCGCATAGAAGAGCCAGGCAGTATACATGCACATAAGATAACGAACCCATCTCTTGAGCGCGTGAACACCAGCTGCGAGGGTACAATCAAATCAGCCAAATAAGTTTCCCAAACACAAACGCTGGATTGAAGGTCACTCCTGCCTCGTAGCCATGGGAGCAGTTTGCCGCGCCTGTGGACTGGCGATTCGGGAGCTATGCATCTCTACATCTCCCCCTGTTTTATTTTATAAATGCGGTGTTTAAACAAAACACTCTCGCAGGGTAGCATACACAATGCCACTAGATTGGGTATACATTAAACAAAGCAGCAAAGTAAAACGTCAAACATCAAAACTAGGACCCCATACTATAAAAGGGTCTTCATCCACTCTAAGGGTGGCTATAACTAAATATAATCCTACCAAGGAAGAAAAACGTCTTGGCGGATGACTTAAGCATAGCATTTCAGCATATCAATTTGCTATTGCATACAAAACTATTATCAGCAAGCTTAAAACAGCACATTTCTTTCACTGTCTCACACCCCAGATGTTGCTGGGTGGTTTACAGACAGGAACAAGGCAGGTACTTAACAGACCTTGCATTTCCGGGGCAACGGCCAGGCAGAAATCAGATTGATTTAATACTTCTGCCAGGTGGACCCAGGTGTTAAACTGCAGCCGCTGCTCCATCTGGGGTTCGCCTTGGCAGCTAGGGGCCAACAGGAAACTCCCCAATACACACAAAATAAGGAGTGAATTAGCATTAAGGCAAGCTAACAATGTCACAAGGTAATTTTCTGCGGTAGGTTCTAGCTGCTGCTGCACTCGCAGCTGCTCGGCCTGCAATGAAAGGGCTTTAACCTGTCCCCAGGTTATGCGCTGCGGGGGCCCCCGCGGGGGGCGCTGGCGAGGACGCTCGGGATCCTGCAGATGTGGGTTGAACTGTGGAATGGGGTTCGATAGTCCCTGGTGCCAGGCCATCGCCGTGCCACGGGCGGACGTTACGCGCCGGGACCCACAACGGACCTGTAGGAAGAGAAACGGCAGCATGCCCTCGTCCCCACGTTATAAGGGGCACTGGGCCATGCCACTGAGGGTCTGGGGCCTTGCGATATTTAACAAAGGGGCGGGGCAAGGCCTGGTAGCTGCGAAAATGACATTCTGCTGCAGAGTAGTTGTCAGTCAAATTCAAATGATTCAGGGTAAAAAGCACTGCAGCCAGCCATTCCTGGCGGGGAGGAAGGCCTACGGGAATCCCCCCTTTCTGTTTTTGGCGGACCAGGGCTTGTTTGAGCGCACGATTGGCTCGTTCCACAATGGCCTGGCCTGTGGGGTTATACGGGATACCAAACGTGTGGACAATGTCCCACGTGGTACAGAAGGAGGCAAAGGCCGAGCTACAGTAGGCGGGGCCGTTGTCGGTCTTAAGATGGGATGGGTGACCCATGATTGCCATAGTGCGAATCATGTGATTAATAACATGACGAGAGGCCTCACCCTTCTGGGGGGTGACCCACACATAATGGGAAAAGGTATCTACACACACGTGAAGATACTGCCAGGGGGCAAAGGGAGGGAAATGTGTAACATCCATTTGCCAGAGCTGGTTGGCCGAGGTTCCACGAGGGTTAACCCCTACCTCCGGGCTATTGGAGAGAGAAGCGCAAAGGTCACACTGGCGAACAATGGCCTGCGCCTGATACAATGGGAGAGTGAACTGCTTGGCAAGGGCCTTGGCGGATTGATGAAAAAAGGCGTGGCTTTCGATTGGGGAGGAAAAAATTGAGGCCACCGATTTGACCGCCTGGTCGGCCACCGTGTTGCCTTCTGTTAATAGGCCCGGTAGTGTGGTGTGACTGCGAATGTGTGCCACAAACAGTGGGCTAGAGCGGGAGGAAAGGAGCTGTTGCAGGGTAAGAAAAAGGGCCAACAAATTGTCATCACAGGAGGGCAACACATAGGAACCTGGAAGAGACTTAAGAACATTAGTAACATAAAGACTGTCAGTAATCAAATTAAAAGGGTCATCCTGGAAGCATCGGCAGGCCAGGATGACAGCAGCCAACTCTGCGCGCTGTGGGGAGCGCTGAGGCAGGGTAAAGCGGACTTGCCAAGTGCCTTGCACCTGCCAGCTGACCGCACCTCGTGTTGGGCCGCCGTCCGTAAAAAGGGTAAGTGCATCCTTAATGGGGACGGTTGACAAGGACGGCCGGAGGTGAAGGCAACGTTGTTGTAGGAATGAAAGACGGGGGTCAGGGGGAATGTGATATTTAACTTCCCCAACATAGTCAGCAAGAGACAATTGGAGGGTGGCACTGCAAGAGACAGTGCGTTCCCAGTCTTTAGCCGGGATGGGGACAATAATGGCAACGGGGTCCCAACCCAAGAGGGTACGGGACCGTTCTCGCACTTTAAAAATCAGCTCTGCGGCCTGTTGAGGGAGTGTCTGAATAGTATGCGGAGGGGAGTGGGTCAAATAAATCCATTCAATTAAACGAAGACGCGCTGCCGCCCCCTCCTGGGCGAGGACAGCTGTCGGTTGTGAGAGTGTGGGAAGCAAAATGGCAAAAAGGGGCTGTTCCCTTTCTCGGCGGTCGACCCACACCTGGGCCAGGGTCTGGTTAATGAGGGTGACCGCTTGGCGCTGTTCCTGGGAAACGGGAATGATATCTCCGGGGAGACGGCCCTGCCGAAGGCCAGAAAAAAGAGGGGACAGCATGGAGGTAGTCAGAGGGCAAAAAGGACGAATCCAATTAAGGGACCCCAATAACTGTTGAAGCTGTACAAACGTAAGAGGGTTGGGCAATACCAACTCGGGACAAACTGGACGGGCATATGACTGGAGCATGCGGTGACCAAGATACAAAAAGGGTGGCTGACGCTGGATCTTGTCCGGTGCCACAACCAGGCCACACGCCGCAAGCTGGTGGCGCAGTTCGTCCAGCCAGTCATCAGGGAGGACGGGGTGAGCCACCAGGATGTCATCCATGTAGTGGTAAATTAAGGCATCTGGGTGTGCTGCGCGGAAGGGCCGTAGGGCCTGCGCAACAAAATGCTGACACAAGGTGGGGCTATTCAACATGCCTTGAGGGAGCACATTCCACTGATAGCGTGGAGTGGGCTGGGAGTGATTCAAAACCGGAACAGTGAAGGCAAAGTGCACCCGGTCCTCAGGGTGCAAGGGGATGGTAAAAAAACAATCCTTTAAATCTATTACAAATAACCGGTAATCACAGGGAATAAGGTTGGGATTAGGGGTACCACACTGCAGGGGACCCATAGGCTGTATAATTTTGTTAATGGCGCGAAGGTCCTGCAGGAGGCGCCACTTGCCAGATTTCTTTTTAATCACAAACACGGGGGTATTAAAGGGGCTAGTGGACTCCTCCAAACGTCCTGCCTTCAGCTGCTCATTAACCAAGTGCTGGAGGGCCTCCAGCTTTTCTAAAGGAAGCGGCCACTGCGCAACCCATACGGGTTCGTCAGTGAGCCAACGGAGGGGGAGGGCCGTATGCCTAATCATTGATATGGATGGTGGCAGTGAACTGTGTCAATAAATCACGGCCCCACAGGTTGAGGTGGACGGGGAGAATGATAGGCCGGATACGGGCGCGACGGATGCCTTGGGGCGCCCTAACCTCCAACCATCGGGCACTTCGTTGTGAGTCCTGTGCCCCGCCCACACCCCAAACTGCCGGAGCCTGCTCTGTGGGCCAATGGGCGGGCCACTGCGCAGCGGCAATGACGGTAATGTCTGCCCCAGAGTCGATAACACCCTCGAACGGCTGATCGTTGAGGCAGTAAATGCGTTTGGGTTGGGGTGCTCCAATGTCTTTAACAACTGCTGCCACTTGTGGGTGAATAGTGCGCTGGTCGGTGGACCCGAAGCCTCCGGTTCGGGGAACGTTTCTTCCCCCTGCCGGAAGGGAGTAGGGCACAAGTATGAGTTGCGCCCAGGCATCTCCCTGAAACAGCCGTTTCGGGAGATGACTCCACAGTTGAACATGGATAATTCCACCATAGTCCGAATCCACCACCCCAGGCACCACAAACAGGCCCTGCTTGCTGGCGGACGAGCGGGGTAGGACAAGGCCCACCATGCCCTCCGGCAGCGGGCCCTGAATCTGGGACGGCATGAGGAGGACCTCCCCGGGGAGAGTGATATCCATATTTTCCTGATTAACAAGGTCAATCCCCGCACTGCCCCTTGTGGCGGCGGGGGCGTCGTGCACGGAGAGGGGCGCGGCCTTGGGTCTCGGGCTGGTCGCAGGCCCGCCTACTAGTTTCCCGGGGGGTTGTCTCGGTTAGCAGCCAAGACCCGGCTGTCACCCCCGGCCAAGCGACACTGCGCAGCCCAATGGTAGCCCTTTTTGCATTTCGGACACAGCGTGCGGGGCCTCTGGTCTGTCCGGGGCTTGGGTTTGTTTTTACACATGCCCCCCGCAGGGGCCCGACACTCCCGCCAAAAATGTCCGGGCTTCTGGCAGTTAAAGCAGTTCCCCTGAGGCTTCTGCCCCTTGTGCAGGGCAGCTGCCAGCAGGGCCATCTGATGGGTCTGAGTGCCTACGTCAGCACACGCCTGCAGCAATTCTGCCAGGGTATACCCGGGGCGCCCGACCACTGCCTGCATGGCACGGCGGCAGTCTGCATTGGCATTTTCGTAAGCCAATTTTATCATTAGTTCAGTCTGGGCTTGCGGGTTATCAATCTGCCTCTGGACTGCCTCTTGGAGGCGGTCAATAAACTGGTGGAATGGTTCGGTGGCACCCTGCCGAGTAACCGCAAAGGACTTAGAGGACTCGCCTGCAGCGGGGACCCTGCGGAACGCGCGACGGACACACTGGCCAATGATGGGAAAAGCTACCCGGGGCGTGCCCGCCGCCTGCTCGGGGATGCTCGAAAACTGCCCTGTGCCATATAACTGCTCAGCAAGATAAGCCCCCCCACCTTGCGCTGCTGCTGCAAGCGCCTCTCGCTGGTACTCGCTATCCCACACAACGTATTGCGCGGGAGACAGCACCATGCGACACATGTCTTTCCAATCTTGGGGGAGCAAGAAGTAACCGTTTGACACACCTTCCAAGATCCCCAGGGTGAAAGTGGACCGCACCCCGGTCTCACGAACTGCCTTGCGGAGCTCGCGCAGAACTGAGTAGGGGAGAGCCTCCCAGTCCACTATCTGCCCCCCATTTCCATTATCCCGCCAAGAGACGGGAAACGCCTCGAACCCACACTTGGATTCCTCATCGGTCAAGAGACTGGCCTCACGCGCTTGCCGCACCGCCGCGGCGACAGCGCCCCCCTGCCCGACCGGTAGGCAGGGGGGCGCCGCCACGGGCGGCGGCGCAGGGAGGGTCAGCTGTGGGCAGGAGGGGGGTGGCCCATCACCTGGGGGCAAAAGGGGGACCGGCTTGGGGCTGTTGGGGCCGATCCCCTCCAGTGCCTCCTTACAACGCTGCCAGAGCAGCAGGCACTGAACTGGGGCACGGGGTTTACTATACAAGGTGATCCCAATCTGTATCCAATCAAAAAGCTGCAATGACCCGCAGTCTGGATACCAGGGGCACTGGCGATCTATTTCCCTTAGGAGGTCCTCAATATGAGCGACCGGGACAGCGACACATGATCGCTGTCGTATAATCTCTTGTAACTCTCTTGCGTGCTCCTTCTGGGCACTGGAAAGTTTCCCCCCCATACTCACGAATAAGGGGCGGCAAACAGCCGCGGGCGCGCTCGGCGTATCCAGCCGGTGAGTAGAGGGGTATCACGTCGGGGTCACCAGCTGTGATGACGACGCAGGAAAGGAAACAGAACGCCAGGTCTGTGGTAGCTAGAGAGCTTTACAAGCCTCTTGCAAAAAGCCTCCCAGGAAAACTTTTCCTGGGGTTTTTATTTCTCTCCTTACTTTGTTTACAACTCTTCTTAGTGGTTACATTCTTGCGCATAGAAGAGCCAGGCAGTATACATGCACATAAGATAACGAACCCATCTCTTGAGCGCGTGAACACCAGCTGCGAGGGTACAATCAAATCAGCCAAATAAGTTTCCCAAACACAAACGCTGGATTGAAGGTCACTCCTGCCTCGTAGCCATGGGAGCAGTTTGCCGCGCCTGTGGACTGGCGATTCGGGAGCTATGCATCTCTACACGAGGCTGCCGGTGGTTTTGGAGGAGGTGGGGTGTTAAGGGGAGCGTAGCACCCACAAACGTCTCTCTGCCCAGCACTTGGCTCTGGGTACAGTGCCACATTGAGGGGCAGCCCAGCCTCTTGGAGCGCCCCTTCCCTTCCCTTTGACTACAACTGAGCATTGTGCGGGCCGAGGGTGCGGAGAGGTGGGGGATCAGGGCAGAGGGTGGGGGTGAGGAGGTATCAGCAGAGAGAGCGGGGGGACAAATCCAGAAGCTTCTGTTGGTGCAACCTGGCAGTTTGAGAAGCCATGGTCTCAGGGGTAGGGGCTGGGAGTCAGGACCCTGGGTCTGCTCCCAGCTTTGCCCCTGGCTTGTTGCGTGACCTGGGCAAGTCACACACAGGGGCCTGGTGAGCTCAAAATCCAGTTGGTCTCAAAACAAGAATTTAAAAGTAGTTTCAGGCTCTACACCTGTCCCTGAGCTTCTTCTGATCCCAAAGCGTCAGTAGTGTTGGAGTTTGCTCAGTTGCTGGACGTGGCTTGGCAAGATGTCAGTTAAGTGTCAGAATTTATTCCTGTTCTTTACTTACTCATTGGACTGTTTTTCCTTTCCTAACTTCTCCTCATTTTTCTTCCTTATCACCAATCGTCTTCCTGCGTTGTGTTCAATGTCTTGCCCTGCTTCTCCCCCTGCAGTACCTGCTCTAGGGACAGACTGATTCATTCTCCCGGGCTATCAAGTCACCATCTCTCATTGCACTAAACTAATCCCCTCTCCCCCCCAAAAAAACAAAAACAAAAAACAAAACGAACCAAAATCCTATCCAGGCTGCTTTTAAAGGCACTGATACCTGGAGCTGCTGTCATGGCTTCCTAATTAGGATCACCATGGTCCCAACGTTGACGCCTCTCCCACACCTTCGACCAGCCCCAGAGTATTTCCGCAGAGGCATAGCTGGCATGCTCCCGATGTCTCTTCTCCCAGTTGTTGAATGGTATGGCCCCATCCCCGTCCCCTTAATGCCAAGTGCTGTGTTGCTAGTGGACCACGTGTCTAGCTGTGTGGAGGTGTTAGTATCTGCAGTCAGGTTTCCTGGGCTCTGGAGAGAGCGGTGCTGCTCCTTGCCAATGGTCAGTTCCTGGAATCAAACCTGGTGCTTCGGTTTCTTTTCCCTCCCCACCCCGCTGCCCCTCAGTCCCAACCCCCGTGGATGCTGAGATGAAGAGCTGCGTCAGAGTCATTCTATTGATCAGTCTTTGTCCTCTGCAGGACCTTTCTGATCTTGTTACCGCCGCACCATCCGCCCTGGAGAATGACACGGGGCTGCTGGAGGGGAGGCGAGATTGTGGAACTTGCAAATCCTTGGCTGCTGCTTTCCCTCAGTTTTGGGTTTTTTTCCCCCAAATGATGATGATCTTTCTGGGAAAGGAGGAGGGAGGGGGTCGAGGGTGAGGGTTTCAAGTACAGAGCGGAAGAGGTCACCTTGGGCCCATCGCTGACTCTTCCAGCAGCCCCAGGACGTCTGCTGGATCCCACTTCCATTTAAGTCAGGGAAAGTTTTCGCTGCTGAGGTGAGGATCAAGCCGTTGCTGCTCATTTATGGTGCCAGATGGACAGTCCCAGATGACTGAAGTCCTCTGTGTAGCCACAGGATGGCAGGTACCAGTGCAGGCCCCTGCATTGCCTTAAACCTGGTCCGGAGGGACTCTCTCCGGGTGCACGTGGCGCTGGCAAAATTGAGCCCCATCATTCATAATTGGGGCAGCGGGAGCGATGGATGCTGTAGCATACACAGGGCTCTTGCTTGGTGTTTTTACCACTCAGTTGCCCAACCCTGCAAGTCTCGCTGCCACGGTGGTAAAAATGCCGGCGCCCTCTCTACACTGCAGCTTCCGCCATTGCTGACCCCAGGAGAGCTGCACTAGGGGAGAACTATGATGTGTAGCCAGAGTCTAGAAATGACAGGACTAATCAGTTCCCGGGTCTCTGCTGAGCTGGGTGAAAGCTGTATCAATGTTCAGCGAGAATTCACTCACTTCTATACTATTTATTTACTTAGGAAGCTTTAACAGGTTCACAAATCCTTGCCATGTAAATATCAGAAAGACAACGGTAACCATTAGGGGCATGCACGGGGGCAGGGGGAGCGCAAGCAGGGGCACCCCCCCAGTAATCGGCGGGGGCACAGAACTCCTCTGGCCCCCAGGGCCACGGCGGGGAGAGTGAGCTCCTCCACCTCCCTGGGGCTGCAGCAGGGGCACAGAACATGCCCCACCAAAAGCAGTCAGATTTAAATTCCTGCGCACACCCCTGGTAGCCATTACAACAGGGAGCTTTTGTGCAAAGAGAGACTGCCCAGGAATATTGTCATCACATCTCTCTGTGTATCAGGGTGTCGCCCTATTGCACCTATGTCGTTTCTAGTGATTTTATTACATCACATGATCCATTGTCTACAGCCACGCCCTAAGATACAACTGAATTTGCTCCAACCCCTCAGACAGACAAACACCTACAAGATCTTTATCAAGCATTCGTAAAACTACAATACCCAACTGGGGAAGTGAGGAAACAGATTGACAGAGCAAGACGGGTACCCAGAAATCACCTACTACAGGACAGGCCCAACAAGGACAATAACAGAACACCACTGGCCATCACATACAGCCCCCAGCTAAAACCTCTCCAGCGCATTATCCACGATCTACAACCTATCCTGGAAAATGATCCCTCACTCTCACAGACCTTGGGAGGCAGGCCAGTCCTCGCTTACAGACAACCCCCCCAACCTGAAGCAAATACTCACCAGCAACTACACACCACACCACAGAAACACCAAGCCAGGAACCAATCCCTGTAGCAAACCTCGTTGCCTACTCTGTCCCCATATCTACTCTGGCGACACCATCAGAGGACCCAACCACATCAGCCACACCATCAAGGCTCATTCACCTGCACATCCACTAATGTTATATATGCCATCATGTGCCAGCAATGCCCCTCTGCCATGTACATTGGCCAAACCGGACAGTCCCTCCGCAAAAGAATAAATGGACACAAATCGGACATCAGGAATGGTAACATACATAAGCCAGTAAATGAACACTTCAATCTCCCTGGTCATTCTATTACAGATTGAAAAGTCACTATCATTGAACAAAAAAACTTCAGAAACAGACTTCAAAGAGAAACAGCAGAACTAAAATTCATTTGCAAATTTAACACCATTAATCTGGGCTTGAATAGGGACTGGGAGTGGCTGGCTCATTACAGAAGCAGCTTTTCCTCTCCTGGAATTGACACCTCCTCATGTATCGTTGGGAGTGGACTACATCCATCCTGATTGAATTGGCCCTGTCAACACTGGTTCGCCACTTGCGAAGTAACTCCCTGCTCTCCATGTGTCAGTATATAATGCCTGCATCTGTAACTTTCACTCTATGCGTCTGAAGAAGTGAGGTTTTTACCCACGAAAGCTTATGCCCAAATAAATCTGTTAGCCTTTAAGGTGCCACCAGACTCCTTGTTGTTTTTGTAGATACAGACTAACATGGCTACCCCCTGATATTAAATTGAGTGAAAGCTCTGATTACATGTACTTAACAGACCAGGCGCATCTCTCAAATGTTGTTGTTAAAAAAACAAAACTAATGTGCAGGAGTGCTGGGTTATTTTATTTTTTTGCAGGACTCGCTCACTTTTTTAAGCACCGCCACTTTGTCTGTGTTCATCCCCCCCCCCCCCCTCATGTTCACTCGCCATAAGTTTCCTGGCGAGAGCATTTGTAGAGACAGCAAATCTGAAGCGAGCACTGAAGAGTGTTTGTAGGAGAACAGATTTCAAATACCTACTTGCCCCCGAAACCTCCCCTTGTACCAGCTCATCCAATCAGGGAACAAAACCACAGCATGTGCCTTATTAAGAAGAGCTTGAGTTTCCTGTCTGGAAACATGGCTCCAAACAAGACTGAGAACTAGTCAGAGAGTAACTTCAAGTACCAAATTAGAGGAACAGCCATCAGGTGAACAGGAAAATCCCTTGAATAAATTATTTGCCATTAACTACCTATAGCTGTACTGCTAAGTAAGCCAAATAGCCTCAATCCTGGTGGTGGGTTTCATGGAAAGTCTCAACTCTCCCTCATCTCTCTCTCTCTCTCTCTCTCTCTCTCTCTCTCTCTCTCTCTCTCACACACACACACACACACACACACACACACACACACACACACACACACACACACACACACACACACACACACACACACACACACACACACAAAGTTCCTGTAGTCCTTATACAGCCTTTTACAGTTTCAAAGTGCTTAACCCTTCTAGCGCCCCCTGGAGGCAGGTAAAAGAGTATTGTCCCAGGTGGGAAACTGAGTCAGGGAAATGAAGTCAGGTGCTTAAGGGCACCAGGTTTTGGTGGAGGAGCTGGGCTTATAACTCGGAGGTCCTGGCTCCCAGTCCTGGTGTCTGGTGCAGCTGTACAAAACAAACTCCAGCCTCTTCGAATCTAGGACTCGGGCCCTGCTTGCTTGCTTGCTTTGTTTTTTAAACAAGGATTTTAGGGCACTTCCTGGTTTGCTGCTTTTTTGTGGTGTGTTTATATTCCTGAAATGCCCCAGCAAAGACTGAAGGTCCGTCGTGCTCGGCGCTGCACATACACATAGTGAGAGACAGTCCCCATCTCAAAGAGCTTACATTGTAAAATAGGCAGGACAGATGGAGAAGGGGAGGGGCAGCAGAGGCACTGGGAGGGGATAGTCACCCAGCACATCAGTGGCAGAGCCAGGACCTAGAGTCCAGGTCTCCTGACTCCTAAGCCGGTGCCGTATCCAGTAGCTCATGCTGTCTCCCAACCACTTGGCCCTGCTCTCTGAGTCCCACCGGAAGAGCTACAACAGCCAGGTAGTGGATACTACCATCGGGGGGGTAGGGGGGCTTCCCATCGTTGTAGTTAATCCCCCTCCCCAGGAGGCAGCAGCTAGGTGGATGGAAGAATTCTTCCGATGACCCCTAGCGCTGTCTACGTGGGGATGTAGATTAGCTTAACTATACTGCTCAGGGGTGTGAATTATTCACGCCCCTGAGCGATGTGCTTATGCTGTCCTAATTTCCTAGTGTAGACCTGGTCACAGTCTTGGCCTTTTGAGCCTGAGACAAGCGTGATGGAAATCCCCAGCTCTCTTCAGAGTAGCTGCCTGGGTGTACAGTCCCTGTCCCTTTACTTCCTTTGCTTCGGGCATCACTTGGGCTTAATGAAAGCTTGTCATCATTCAGGTTCTTGGATCACCTAGTCCAGGGATCGGCAACCTTTGGCATGTGACTCACCAGGAAAGCCCCTGGCAGGCCAGGCCGGTTTGTTTACCTGCCGGGTCGGCAGGTTCGGCCAATCGCGGCTCCCACTGGCTCCAGGCCAATGGGTGCGGCAGGAAGCGGCGGCCAGCACATCCCTCGGCCCGCGCTGCTTCCCGCCACCCCCATTGGCCTAGAGGCAGCCTGATGAGGCTTTGCCTGTTAGCCCAGCAGAAAAGCAGGTTATTTGGAAAGGAATTTTGTAAATTTCTCTGTAGGAATAGAGTGATCGCTGAGCAAGTTCTCTGCCTCCCACCTTCTCCTGGGCCCATGGCACGCGCATGCTGATCCAAGCCAATTCACTGCGGTGGGGGGGGGGGGGGGGGATGCATGAAGTTGGACTATAAGACGATCTCCTCACTCCCGAGCCTCCTGTGAACAGTTCTCTCCCCTTGTACCATGTTATAAACTGGAATGAAAAAGGATCCTCTGCTCTGAGGAGCTGAGTCATGTGGTTTGGAATTGGTAGTCAGCCCCTTCAAAAAAGTCCCTCCTGAGCTGTATAGCTAACTGGGAACGCTGTCTGTAGTGCTGGACATGCACTGGGTGAATGCTGTATGTGGGGGCAGGGCACGTGGAGTCAGGGCAAAAGGAGAGGAAGACCCTTTTCTGAGCACCCTCTCCTCCCACTCGAGGCCTTCTCTAAATGCCTGTTGTGTGTGACAGCTGGCTTCGGTTAGTAGCGGTCATAATCTGTTTGTCTGTCCTTGCATCATGTGGATCACTTTGTTTGATAATGATTTGTGCAGGTGGGGGGGGGTTACCGAGTGCTGGAGTGTACAAGACAGAGCACATGAGCCAGAAATGAAGCTGAGGCAGCAACATCTAGAGATTAAGGCAGGAAATAGCGGCACCCACAGCGAAGCCACACGGAGCGTCTTAAGCGCTTACGGCACGGGGGAGCGTACCCCACGTGCTGCCTACATTGCTCTTCTCACAGCTGGCCTGAACCACACTTGGCAGGGGTTGGGAACAAAGGGCTGGTTCCAGGCACAGCATATCTGCTAAAAGGACATTGACATTGCACAAAACATCATAGGCGCCTGAAAGTAAAGATCCTGCCCCTGTAGACGTCTTTTGTTCTGTACCGACTGGCAGATATTTATTAGTGAGGGACTCAAGCCTTTGTGTTCGGATCTAGAGCCAGACTGGGACATTCCCAGAGTTCAGGGTGAGTGGGGAACTCTGGTGTTCCAGCTTGGTCCCATCTCGAGTATCTTATGATATTTGCATACACCTTCCATCCCAAAGGCGTATACCTGCACACACTGTGCATACGTCCACTTCTGCGGTGGGGCTAAGAGGAATACAGCAGCCGTCTAACCGCACACATCAACCAAATACGCTAGCTTGGAGCAAATGTTGATTTGTTTTCTGATGACTCCATTAATAGGACTCCTATTGAGTACAAATCTGCCAGCCTTATTCATGTTGTGCAGCATGTTGCTATGCAAGAAGTTCAAGTGTAATCTATGAGGGATGCCATGTACATGAATAGTAGTATCTGTGCCAGGATTAATATATTTATCTTCACAATACCTGTGTGAGCTTAGGGCAGTGGTTTTCAACCTGTTTTCATTTGCAGGCCCCTAAAAAATTTCGAATGGAGGTGCGGACCCCTTTGGAAATCTTAAACATAGTCTGTGGACCCCTAGGGGTCCACGGACCACAGGTTGAAAACCACTGAGCTCGGGAAATACTGTTCTCCCTGTTTTTACAGATGGAGAATGGAGGCCCAGAGAGATTGCGACTTGCCCGGGGTCGTACTGGAATCCTGTGACAGAGGTGGCAACTAAACCTGGCTTTCCTGAGTCCCAAAGCAAATGTCTTTACCTGAGTCCCTGCTATTACTTGTGCATTAAGTTAGAATGGCAGAATCTGACCTTCTGTTCATGTGAGCACCAGCATTATTGGGGACAGTGCTGGGATGGTGATTCAACTACAGAACAGAAGGGGGAGCTTGTCCATTGCATTGCACTAAAATAGCAGCTTTTCCATGTTAATTTTTATTTCTCCTTGAAGGGGGAAGGATTGCTGGGTTTGGGGCTTTGCAGACACTAGAATCCAGAGATAACCTCCTCTTAGCAGCATCTCTCACCCAGGAAGAACAAGGCAGGTCAAATGTGGGGCCTTGACTGGGTTACTCTTGCCCCTCTTTAATAAACCAGACAGCTAACAACAGGGGCGCTGGAACAATTTGTATGATGGGGGTGCTGAGAGCCATTGAATCAAACTGTAAACCCTGTATAGGATGGAAACCACTTCAAGCAGCAGCACCCCCAGAACACCTGCTTCCAGCACCTGTGGCTAACAATGTGGATATGCATTTCTTTGAGAAACCCAATAGCACTGGTGCACCAGAAAATGCTGAAGACTGGTATGGGAATAGGTGTGGTGGTGGTGAGGAAGCGGTAACCCCAGTGCTTTCTAATCCTCCAGCTGCAAGCTATGGATTGATTATTTTTTTTTAATTAGATCTCCCTTATTCTGGCACTGTCTGATTTACGGTGGAGGAAGGTGCGCAGTTTGGAGGTTGAGCTATCGTAGCTTTTAAAACCATGTCAATGCTAGTGGGAGAGCCGTAATCCCGAGCTTTAAAAATCTGTGTAATTCAAAACCTCCCCACTCTGGTTTCTAACACGTGCTGAGGTTCTATCTCTCTTTATTTTGAATGAGATGTAAAAGGTAGGCCGTGGTGCCTCATGGCTATTAAAGATCTTACAACATTTTTCTTAAGAGCAGTGATGTTAATTTCAGCATCCTAGCCAAATTCAGAATCAAGTAGTCTCTGTCTACCTAAATTCCCTTTGCAGTTACAATTGGATGTGGTATTGTTTACTTCCTGACCTGAGCTGCTATTCAGTGTTGCTGTGCGCTGTTTAGCGTCTTCTGCCTTCTACCCAAGAGGTGGCTGCATTTCAGGGCTGAGTCACTTGTGCATAGATAGTACACAGGCTGCAAAGCCCCTGGGAATCCTTGCCGATGGAAGGGGCTATGTAAATGTGAGATGATGGTAAGATAGGGCTCAATACTGCAAGGTGCTGAGCACTCTGGCCCAGTCCAGCAAAACATGTAAGCACATGCTTGACTTCAGGTAAGTGGTTCCACTGAAGTCATGTGTGGGGTGTTTTCCAGGAGGCAGGCGATTATGTCCAATGTAAGGACCTGGCGTAAGCTAACTTGATACAAGGACAGATGTGATCTGTTTTAAGTGTCTCCATACAGGGGTTTGAACCTAGCTTTACTATATTGCTCTAAAATCTGATTTTTAGTTAAATCTTTCATGTATAGACAAGGCCCATATGTCTGACCTGTCAGATTTCTAATGAGGTATTGCAAGGAAAACTGCAGCATTCCCTTTTCCACACACACCGCGTTACGCTGATTGAGGAGAAACTTACCACTAGGTTATTAATTTGTTCCTCTTATTTCTACCAAAATATATTTAAAACCATACCACATTTTTATTTTCTTTCTCACTTCCCAGGGGATTGTCTTTCAAATCAACCCGTCAAGCTATGGGGAAATTTTAAAATTAACATGCAGTCAGTGCTTGGTTGAATGCGGGGTGTCCTAAAAGGTTCAGATGTTGTGTACGTAGAAAGCTTTGTATCGGGGGGATTATGTGCCGGTTGGATGAGTTTTAAATCTGAAATAACTTTAAGGACTGGTACACTTTCCTTGCAACCAGAGATCGATTTTAGAAGGGGTACAAGGGGAAGACTGGGATAAGCTAATTCCTTCTAACTGAACCCACTTTAAGTGGCGGGAGATATTTCATGGGTCGGGCCCTTCGTTTTTGGTTTTTCTTTTATTTAAATGTTCCTGGGAATTTATCAGTGTTTATTACTATAACAACCAAAAAGGTGAAAATCGGTGCAAAAAAAGATTACTTTTTCTGAATAAATATTGGGGTTTATTTTGGTGGACTGAAGGACAGGGGAAAAAGGTGTTCAGTAGATTAATGCTTTGATGAGTGGAATTCAATGTAGTTTGCTGCAGAACTAAAATAGAACTCAAAACACAATGCCACCTTGGAGTTTAAGAAAACAATATTTCTAATCCCCAAATAAAACTTTTCCTTTTAATAAACAGTTTACTGTTGTAGCCTTAGAACTATTAGCCTATAAATATTTACATTTAATAATTAGACCACATCGTTTGCAGTGCGTACACTCAACTTCATCCTTTTCTCCTGTTTTTGTTTTGTTTGTTTTAAACTTTTGAATACTTCCTTGTGTTCTGAAACGTAGTCTGAGACAGATTTTCGTTTTCTTCCCATTTTAGTGTGTCAAATCTTTTAAACCGTTATCTGCTAACAGTTTGAAATGTGTATGTGGTGGGTGTGAGATTCATCAGTACGTTCAGATGTGCACACACTTCAGCGCTTGCGTGCCTGCCTGTTTGTTTATTGTGTCTCTCTTCTAGACTAATACATAGCCTTACTTCAACAGGCAGCTTTGCATATACACACAGACTAATGTATTATCATAACACATATAATGTATTGTATTTTCCTAATAAAACACGTTATTTTTTATATGTAGAATGATACAAAAGTTAGGGTGAAAATCGGAAAAAGAAACGCATACTTTTTGTAAAACCCGGGATTTTTTTGGTCAAAATCGGATTAAACTGAAAATGATGGGGCTTATTCATGAGTGACAGAATTTTGGGATACAAGTTCAGTGCACAATTCTATAACGAGATTGGATTTGCCAGTTTCTGTTCAATCTGTATCCATGATGGATTCTCTCCTTTAGAGATCCATTCCAATACTGGTCTAATTTGTGCCACCCTTTTGAAATGTGGCAGAGCCAGGCCTCCCATCTCAATTTGTTGGTCCAGCCATTCGGTTTTGAGTCTTGGTTTCTGATTTGACCATAGGGATCTCTGAATCACTTTTTAAAATTTCTTAAAGCAATGTAATGTCTTATTGTAAATGACCCAAAATATCAATAACTAAAATCCATCCCCCCAAAAACCAACCCTAAACCCATGTCAATTGGGGCTAAGGAATGGTGTTTAAAAACTTGACTCTATAATGGGCTTAGGTAAAGCTGATTTCTCTGTGAGGTCAAATGTTGACTTCTTTATTTAAGTGCTTGCCTGATTCTGAAAAGCCAATTAGTGTAATGACACTGTGGTTTAAAGGTTAACATCATCCGGTATCTGACTTGGAGACAGGAAATCAGTACTTGTGCTCTAGGGATCCTTCCTTATGGGTAGGACAGCCTAAGCACATATAGTGAAAAAGACAGAGAAGACTAAGGCTATAGGTAGGGGGGATCCATGAGACTAGCAGAGATTGACATTAAACATAGTTGTGGTTTGGTATAACCTGACCACTTCAAAGAAATCTTGTTCATCAGTACACAGACCCCAAATCTGACTTTCCCTAATGTGGGATTCTGTCCTGTACAGTGGCAACAAAAAATTGTAATGTGGGACTCTCTGCATGTTGTGTCTCATTGAGTCCATATTGGATTGGCTCAGATAATAAGGTGTTTGTTTTAACATCAAGCTGGGCTCTTTCTATCTCCTGAGTGCAAGAAAATTATCTTATCTCTCCAGTGTGCTCATATGTCCCCAATTATCCTAGTATATGAGCTCCTCACAATCTTTACCACATTTATTCTCGCAACACTCCTGGGAGGTAGAGCAGTACTATTATCCCCATCTTGCAGATGGGGGACTGAGGCATAGAGAAGCTAAGTGACTGGGCCAAGGTCATACAGGAAGTCCGTGGCAGACCATGGACTGGAACCCAGGTCTTCCTAGGCTAGGGCCTTAACCACTAGACCATTCTTTCTCTCTGCTCTCCTGTAATTTCTGTGCTGGGTTACATCTGTGCAGCCCCTGGATGTTAATGGCTTTGAGCTGGCATTCCTGAGGTTCAGATTGGAAGACAGTGGATTGCACAGGTATAACTGAACATAAGAACGGCCATACTGGTCAGACCAATGGTCCATCTAGCCCAGTATCCTGTCTTCTGACAGGGCCAATGCCAGGTACTTCAGAGGGAATGAACAGAACAGGGCAATTATCAAGGGATCCATCCCCCGTTTTCCAGTCCTGCATCTGGCAGTCAGAGATTTAGGGACACCCAGGGCATGGGGTTGCGTCCCTGACCGTCCTGGCTAATAGCCATCAATGGACCTATCCTCCGTGAACTTACCTAATTCTTTTTTTAACCTAATTATACTTTTGGCCATGATTTAAATCACTAGTCAGGAAGACTCGATTTAATCATGGATTTCTACATAAAAGTGCATTCTTGTTGGTTGTTATAACCTTAATACATATTCTTCAAAACTCAGAGATAGATTTAGGTTTCATTTTTAGAAGGTACACACTATACATTTTTAAAGTGATTTATTTTGAAAACTCTTCAGATTAGTTTTACAGCTGTATCGGAAAATGAATGATTGTTTGGTTATTTCATTTACCAAAGGTAATTGAAGCAGATAGTTCACCTCCCAATGACTTCATAAATATCTCCAATTCAACAGGTTAATCATTAATATTTGGAGGATTTTCTTGCCATGCTGTATTAGGAGGAGAACATCACCAGACAGACATTTAAATTGTTTTATTTAACTAAAACAACAACATTAATTATTCTGGATTTTTTTTCAACAGCAAACATATAATATTTTAACAAAACAAGCATATGAATTTTTGAATTTAGTTAAACATTCAAGTTTTTTAAAATCAAATTTGTTTTTGTTAAAATTGCTTTTAACTAAAATAGTTAAATTAAATATTTAAAAAAAACCCACAAAAATTAAATGGACTGTGTCAGCCAGGTCAACATGAGAAACTTAAAATATTGGCTTCTGCAGCTAACTCAGTCACCTTCACCTTCATTTTCCTGTTTGTTTGTAATCTGGAAAAGAAAAACAAGCTTTCCTGCTTTTTCAGGTCCCAAATGATTTTTCAATTTGGAATGAAAGGAAGAAACTATTCTTTCTACACTGGCAGAAGAAGCTACTGCTGTTAAAAGTGAGATTATCACATCAACAGTCTCTGAATCCAAGTGCTTAAGTGACTTCCACCAGTTCAATGGTGTGACTTTCTTTAAAATATCATCAGCAAACATATATTTCTTGAATGGTTCACCCTTAGCTCTGAAGTTTATTATAATTGGCATTATGGAGGGATGATTGCTGGATGTCCATGTCATAGCCAACTCATCTTCCTCAGCAATTAAGGTTTGACCTTGGTACCGAGTATTGAGAATATTTGCAAGAAAATGAGCTGGAGATAGTGCTTGTCCCATTCGTTTTTTTAATGCTTGTAATTTAACTCTGTCATTGCATATTTCTCTTTTTAAGATCTCACTCGGTTCCTTCCAAATTTGAACAGCGTCAGCAATAAAACACCTATTTCGCTGCATTTTGTTCAAGGCTACAGAAATAGGCTTCAGGGTACTCGGCATGTGTTCAACATTTCTCTTAAGCCCAATGTTGAGAACTTTGGCTGTGACAGTTCCATCTATCTTTTCACGATTTTGTTCACAAACTGTCATCCGATTAGGCCAGTTCTTGATATAGTGCTCAAAACAGTCCACTGCTGAGTTCCATCGCACATCTTGTGGGAGAGTTAACTTGGTTCTTCCCACTTTTTTTCAGAGCAGCTGCTGCAAAGTGGTTGTTACGGAAGTATTTTGCAATTCAACAACATTAGCCTTTATTTCTGGAACACCGAAATCTTTGGCTAGGAGATGCATCAAATGAGCACTGCAACCGTATGATGTTCGCTTGGGACTCTCTTCACTCTCTTCTAAATAATTTCTTCTCATCTTGGCTATATTTGCAGCATTTTCTGTGACTGAGCTGTGTACTAGACATTTGAATTTTTTTTCAGTTTGTTATAGCCTTTACTGCTATTTCTTGTAAGTATTCTGCTGTGCGTGCATTTCCTGATGTATCAATTGTTTCTGTAAGGAAGACATTCCCTTCTTCCGTCATCACACAAGCACATACGACAGGATCATTGCGGACATTGCTCCACCCATCAAGACTCAGGTTAACAATTTTACCCTCTAGACCTTTTGCACACTGCTCAATTTCTCTTTCATACACTTTATCCAGCAATTTGCCTGCAACATCTGGCTCTGTTGGTGGACTATATCCATGTTAATGAAGCGTGGGTTCTCAATCATATGGAAAGGAGAGTTTGTTGCATAAACAAACTGGGCAATTTTTTCATCAATTACCTCTTTTTGTAATCTGCTGGTTCTTATCACAAACTTATTTATGGTTGTTTCTGGATGATGGAGATTTTTTTCCCCCTTTTTGCTACAAGTGATATAAGAACATAAGAATGGCCATACTGGGTCAGATCAAAGGTCCATCCAGCCCAGTATCCTGTCTACTGACAGTGGCCAATGCCAGGTGCCCCAGAGGGAATGAACCTAACAGGTAATGATCAAGTGTGCATCTATCTACTGTGGCTATGTGACATACATGATGTGACTGAAACACTATCATTGGCAGATAACTCTGAAACTATAGGAAATGATCTTGAAGGTGGATAGTTTTCAGAATTCTGTATGTTGAGGATGGATTCTCCTAAACAAAATAAGTCAATGCAGTTATTTAATTATTATTACCATACTGCTCATTTAGTATTACTCATTGCATTCACTGACACTCAGTACTACTTTAAAGGTGAAAATTGTAAAAAGAAGATCTTTGTATTTCAGCAATTTATTTTTTTATCACAAATGCATCTAAAATAATAGTACCATAGAATAACAACTATATTTTTTGCTCAAACATGAGAATTCAAGAATAGTCCAGAAGGAAGACAGGCAGTCCTTAAGAAAGAAGTATGAAATAAAAGTTTACCAACCTGAAGATCCTGTATGTTCAGACATGTTCCTTTCATCATCATCATCATCATCAATGCAGCTTCCTCCTGAGAAGGAAGACTTCTCATGATGTTGTTTCATTCCGGCAACCAGGCCTTGCATTTTTTCTTTGTTGCACTGTTTGCATTTTGCATGTATGCCCGTCTTACCCATAGGTAGAGGAACTTCATAAAAATATTCCCAAACTGGGTCTCTTTTACGGCCTTCTGCCATTATAGGTTTTCCCTTCTAGTGAGAGAATGGTATGGTAGATCTCAAATCAATGAAGGCTACACTCAGAAAGACCTCAAGACTTCTGGAATATGCTGCTCAAACAGTTTCATTTTTGTTTCTACTGCCTGTCCCTCCCTTCTCATATTTATCTCCAGACTTCTTCTCCTTGTCCAGATCTATTCCGTCCCCAACAATCTTCTATTCATTGAACTTTCTGAAACGTCTCACTTTTAGAGAGAGGTATGGGATTGACTCTGTGTACACAAATTTGCAGAGGGACAATAGGGTTGAGGTCTGTTATTTCTCACCTCTATATATTTTATTTATTTAAAAACATTTTTGCTGTTAACAAGCATGTTATGTCTGGAGAGACAAATCCACAATTTGAGAACTGCAAAACTAAGCATCTCTGATGGTATCTTCTAGACTGAGCACTGAGTCCCATTGGGTAGATAGAAAGATTAACCTAAATAATCTATACAGAAGTCCCTGGAACCCTATAAGATTGGATCCCTAATCCATGAACTATTGGAACTCCTTTTACAAAACTTTTCTTAAACATTACATGAATATATTGTCTCATACTATAGATTTTATAATCTCTATTCCATGATGGGATGTCATCTTTGAGCTATAATGTATCTTAATTAAAACTATCTTTAGGTAGGTTTTTTTTCTCAAAAAGCATTTTATCAAAAAAATCCGATTTTAAATTTAAAAAATTGATTTTTATCCACCTTGCTTTTGGCTTTCACAACATCCCCTGGCAACAAATTTCACAGGTTGACTGTGCGTTGTGTGAAGTACTTACTTCCTATTGTTTTTTTAAAGCCTGCTGCCTATTAATTTTATTGGGTGACCCCTTGCTCTCATGTTCTCTGCACCATTAATGATTTTATAGACCTCTATCATATTCCCCCCTTAGTCATCTCTTTTCTAAGATGAACAGTCCCATTTTTTTTAATCTGTCTTCATATGGAAGCTGTTCCATACCCCTAATCATTTAACTTGCCTTACTTTGTACTTTTAAAAATTCTAATATATCTTTTATGAGATGGGGTGACCAGTGCTGTATGAAGTATATTCAAGGTTGGGTGAACCATGGATTTCTTTAGTGGCATTCTGATATTTTCTGTCTTATTACCTAATATTCCTAACATTCTGTTAGTTTTTTGACTGCCATTGTACGTTGAGCAGATGTTTTCAGAGAACTATCCACGGTGACTCCAAGATCTCTTTCTTGAGTGGTAACAGCTAATTTAGACCCTCTCATTTTGTGTATATATAGTTGGGATTATATTTTCCAATGTTCATTGCTTTGCATTTATCAACATTGAATTTCATCTGCCATTTTGTTGTCCAGTCATCCAGTTTTGTAAGATCCCTTTGTAACTCTTCAGTCAGCTTTGGACTTAACTTATTAACTTTAGTATCATCTGCAAACTTTGCCACTTCACTGTTTACCCCTTGTTCCAGATCATTTATGAATATGTTGAACAGCATTGGTCCCAGTACAGATTCCTATTTACCTCTCTCCACTGTGAAACTGACCATTCATTTGTACACTTTGATTTTTATATTTTAATCAGTTACTGATTCACGAGAGGACCTTCCCTCTTATCCCATGACTGCTTACTTTGCTTAGGAGCCTTTGGTGTGGGATCTTGTCAAAGGCTTTCTGAAAGTCCGAGTACAGTAACTCCTCACTTAACGTTGTAGTTATGTTCCTGAAAAATGTGACTTTAAGCGAAACGATGTTAAGCAAATCCAATTTCCCCATAAGAATCCCTCCATCCTGAGCCCTGGTGTATCCCCCCTGCTCTATGGAAGATGGGGTAAGCGGGGTGCAGGAGCAGGGGGGAGGGGGACACCCTGACATTAGCCCTCCTCTTCCTTTCCTCCCCCCCCCCCCCCGCACAGCAATCAGGAGTCTCGGGGAGCAGCTCCAAGGCAGAGGGCAGGAGCAGCACATGGCAGTGGCGGGAGGGACAGCTGCAATTGCTAGGCTGCTGGGTGGCTGCAGCGCAGGGAACTTAGGGGAGGGGGGAGCTGATAGGGGGCTGCCGGTCCACCCTGGTTCCAAGCCCCCACCAGCTAGCTGCAAGGGGCTGCTTTTCCTGCAAGCAGCAGACAAAGCAAGCGGTTAGAAGGGACATTGCACAACTTTAAACAAGCATGTTTCCTAATTGATCAGCAACGTAACAATGAAACAACGTTAACCAGGATGACTTTAAGTGAGGAGTTACCGTACACTATATCCACTGGATCACTCTTGTCCACATGTTCGTTGACCCCCTCAAAGAATTCGAATAGCTTGGTGTGGCATGATCTCCCTTTACAAAAGCCATGTTGACTCTTTCCCCCAACATATCATGTTCATCTGTGTCTGATAATTCTGTTCTTTCCTACAGTTTCAACCAGTTTCCCTGGTACTAAAGTTAGACTTACCAGCCTGTCAGAGGCGACGCACGGGGTGGGGCGCACAAGGTCATGCCCCTCCCTCCCCCCCCCCCCCCCCAGATTTCTGCCTTCCATTTAGCACAGAGGTTTTCAAACTGTGTGGTGGCCCTAGGGGGATGCACCCCACAGTTTGAAAACAGTCATGTCCTGCCAGGAGCTGGTGGGAGCCACTTGGGTCCTGGCTCTCTGCACAGTGGGAGCTGGGGCGCTGGCTGGCTGCCCAGCAGCCCTGCCTGCCCTGCTTCCCGAGCTGTTCCACCGCTGCATGGCCAGACGCTCCTCCAGCAGGGCCGGCAGCACAGCTCCGAGCAGCACCCCTGATGTGCTCTTCCTTCTCCCCTGAAGGAGACGAGCACCAGCTGGCAATGCCCCCTGGAGCTGGCCCCTGCCCACAGAGCCCATCTGCCGTGAGATGCTCCCCGAGGTGCTCGTTCGCTGGTGCTCCTGGTTCCCCTGCTGCTCCTCAGCCCAGAGGCGACATGTGGAGTAATCAAGAGTTACGCATTGTCTCTGCAGCCTGTAATTCCAGGATCACCTCTTGAGCCCTTTTTTAAAAAATTAGCATTTCATTAGCTATCCTTCGGTCATCTGGTCCAGAGGCTGATTTAAGTGATAGGTTACGTACCATGGTTAGTGGTTCTGCAATTTCATATCTGAGTCCTTCAGAAGTCTTGGGTGAATCCCACCTAGCCCTGATGATTTATTACTGTTTAATTTATCAGTTTGTTCCACAACCTCCTGTAATGACACCTCAATCTGGGACAGATCCTCAGATTTGTCACCTAAAAAGAATGGCTGAGGTGTGGGAATCTCCCTCGCATCATCCACAGTGAAGACAGATGCAAAGAATTCATATAGCATCTCCACAACAGCCTTGTCTTTAGCACCTTGATTGTCCAGTAGCCCCACTGATTGTTTGGCAGGCTTCCTGCATCTGATGTACTTAAAATTTTTTTTTCTGTTAGTTTTTGTGTCTTTTGCTAGCTGCTCTTCAAATTACAGTAGATGCTGATGGCATTAGTATGCCATAAACATCCTGTTGCTGAGGACATGAGAAGGGAGGAAATTAAGGTGCTGGAAACTATTGTGGAATTAAGAAAACATCACCACCCATCTATCTCTGTGAAGCTAAATTTGCCCTGATCCACCCAGCACAAGGTTCCAGGACAAGCTGTGGACCTGACTTACAAGGGCAGCTGCAGGAACAAATATAAATGCTGTATGAACTGTAATGTGAAAGCTTTCAACCAGCCCCAAGCAGTGCTTATTGAGAGCAGTCGGAGCAGTTCCTGGGGAGGGGAGTTTGGATGGATTGTAGGAATTTGACTGGTCCATAGAAGGCTTCAAACTTCTTCCTCGGGGGTCAGGTCAGGTTAGACATGACATGGGGGGAGCGAACATGGGGCAAAACACAGAAAGCAAAGCACAGTAGCCAGGTGTGAATGCTATGGTAAAACACCGGCATGCCATCACCTAGTTTGAGAAGTGGACTCTCTCCACGTGAAGAGACAATGGGCACCGCTTCACATCTCCATTCCCTGAGAGAGAGCTTCTTAAGACCTCGGTCAAAGTTAAGGACTCCTGGATGGGCTTTACTGACCTCAGCGACAAAGACACTGACTCTGCTGTGATGGCATGGTTGGGCCAAGCTACTTGGAGACTCACGCTGGCTTCTGCTGAAGTGGGAGCTGGCCAGCTGCAGTTGAGTGGAATTCAGAAAACCACCAGTGTGCGTCAATCCTTGGTCACCATCTGCGTGTGGCTCTCTCTCCTGTTCCCAAGGATGCTGGAGACTCAAGGGGAGGACCTTGTGATTCTGTAGTGCCTGCCGCAACTGAGGACACACTTAACCATCAGCAGGTGATTTGGCTTCCTTTGTTGTCGCCTCACTCTTTACCCATCAGTGCCCTGGGACATTGGCTGCAGGCTCTTTTGAGGCCAGTTTTAAATAGGAAACCCGCACCAAAGGTTTAGAAACGCATGATGACTGCAGTCTGCCATCATTTTGACCTGAGGTAAATTTGGGTTCCCAAGCCTGGTGGGTAACTGTGTGTGTGAGGAGAATACGGAGTGGATCATCTCTCTGGTAGTGCGATGCGAGGTCTTGATGCACTCCATGCTGTGCAAAGCTAAGAAGCCAAGTTGTCTGCCCCAGCACATCTACAGTGTAATCCATCCAAGGTGCGTGTGAGGGACCAGACAAATTTACATAAACATAATTGCTAATTTACATATATTTGACTATTTTTGGCCTGTTGGAAAACAAAGGGGGTGTTTAAAATCCATTTTCCACATCTTCAGGGGCAGCTCTATCCACTTTCCTCATGAGCCTCTTTTGTCCTCTGGAGTTCCCCAGCACTCCACTCCTGGAGCTGCCCTACATCTGCCTTCAGCCCCATTCCTCCTTCTCCTCTGAGATCTGAGCCCCCTTTTCCGTGTCTCATCTTGCCTCCCAGCTCTCTGCTCCCCTCTTTCCTCTTGGCTGACCCCTCTCCCCATAGATGCTGTTTCACATTTGACTAATGCCGGTCAATATTTTAAAGACCAGAATCATCCATTTCCTGGCTGAAAGGTACTCTGGACAACGGGCATCCCAAGAGCAGTCAATCTTCCTGGACAGGACCTATTGCTCTCTTCCTCCTCTCCCCTGTGCAGTGTCATGGTCATAGTTGTGTCAGCCAGTGGTCAGATCTTGGAGCAGGCCTGAGAAAACCACCCGCCTTCCCACAGTCTGAGGTTAGGCAGGTTTGCCCGCAGTTCGCTTCTGCTGCGTGCTGTTCTGATGAGCCAAGGGGTGACTACCGCTCCCTGGGGCAGGATGTTGTTAAAGTCAGTACCCCGACCTCCTAGCCAGAATGGAAGAAGCTTGGAGGTGGCGTAAGCAGGTGAGCTGTGCATGGGGTGGCACTTGAGAGGCTAAGCAAAGCTGGGGGTGGATCTAATAAAGGGATCGGCAACCTTTGGCACGAGGCTCGCCAGGGTAAGCACCCTGGCTGGCCGGGCCGGTTTGTTTACCTGCCGCGTCCGCAGGTTTGGCCGATTGCGGCTCCCACTGGCTGCGGTTCGCCGCTCCAGGCCAATGGGGGCGGCGGGAAGCGGCAGCCAGCACATCCCTCGGCCCGCGCCGCTTCCCGCCGCCCCCATTGGCCTGGAGCAGTGAACCGCGGCCAGTGGGAGCCACGATCGGCCAAACCTGCGGACGCGGCAGGTAAACAAACCGGCCCATCCCGTCAGGGTGCTTACCCTGGTGAGCCACATGCCAAAGGTTGCCGACCCCTGATCTAATATTAGGCTTTCCATCCTTGAACGTGTTCCTGAGAGTCGTTCCCTGTTCCAGAATCACTGGAAAGTGTCCGGATGGCGCCAAGCTGGCTAGCTTCTGATTTCTGTTTCAGCCCCCTTCACCGGTCCAGGTGTACGCTGCCCCCCCTCAGCCCTCCAGCACAATCCTCCAACCCAACCACCCTCTTCCAGTTAATAAAGCCGCAGGACTCGTTCTGCACGTCCCGAGAATGCAGGTGCTAACAAGGCTTAGTGAAAGTGTAACCCAACCCAAGCATGAGGGATCAATAACCTCTGGCCAACGCATTCCTTGTGGAAAACAGGACCAAGCTTGCAGTCTGTGGAGGGGCTCTGGGCTTCCTGTTTCCCTTCAGGGGAGTGGCTGGTGTGGGCTAAGTCGTCCTTGTTTATTTGTGGCTCTTGTGAACTGAGGTGGGAGTAGATGGGGTTTGTTTTATTGTCAGACGGGATGTTACAGTTGCTTCTAGGGGTGCGAGGGACAGAGAGGAGGGCAAAATCCTTGGGCTGGAGGATTCTCCTGGGGGGAGAACTGAGGCATGAATCTAAGGGGCTGCGGGAAGCCCTGAGCATTCTTGCCCTGTATCTGTTGGTATGTATGGGGTTGATGAAGCTTGGATATGAACAGGGAAGTAACCCTTAAGTCATGTCGGCATCTCCCCTCTTTGGGAGGATACAGGTTTGGGTGGATGGATGCTTATCAAATGGAAAGGAGACAGAATCATCCAGGGAAAGCGACTTGGATGTTCCAGTGTCTGTTAGATCAGGGCCGTCACATGTGCACTTGCTCTCCAAGGAGTATCTTGCTCGTAACATGTGAAGGGGCCAGGGAGATTCTTGAGCTGCTAGGGGTGGCAGACGAGTAGAGCCCTGAAAAGTGGCTACTCTGCTGTTGCATGGTTCAAAAGAAGCTGCTGAGAAGGGAGAAGAGAAGTTGTATGTGCTAAACCCCAGTTCGCTCCAGATGCCCATGCAAGTGTGTCTGTGCAATTGAGAGAGAGCAGAACAGGCAGCAGTGAGCTGCTATGCACTCTGGGCTAGCAGTTGGCACACTGCTCCCTCTTGGAGCAGAGAGAGACAAGTTTGTGCTGTGAACTCAGTTACTCCCAGAAGAGTGGGTGCTTGGGTTTCTGAGAAGCTTCTGGTTTGATTGGCTTTTCTCCAAAAGTGATCTATTTGCATGAATGCAAGTGTCAGGTGTGCACTGAGACCCCGGCTTTCTCTGCACTGACAGAGGCGTGGTTTGGTTTTGTTTTGTTTAAAGTGAAGTAATTAATGCAGGATAGTTATCTCACTGCAAAATCCGAATGGAGACACAGCAGTTGTTGTGTTTTGCTGCAAGGCCTATAGGTCAGCATTATACTGGCTGCCTGGGTTGACCCGCTCTAGTTTATCACACGATACAACTGTGATTTGTCTTCACTCTGTTTTTACAGCAGGACAGCTAATGCGCCTTGGTGATCCCATGGTAAAAACAGACCTGTTCAGCCAGTGAAGACCTAGCTGCTGAGTCTCTTCTAGCCACATCCTGTATTTAAAGTCCTTCACAGGAATAGCCTGTAGCCCTGCACTGTCGCTCTCATAAGCCATGTTGGACCATTACTGTGGAATGCTGCAGTATTAGGGTGACCAGGTGTCCTGATTTTATAGGGACAGTCCTGATTTTGGGGGCTTTTTCTTAGATAGGCACCTATACCCCCCCACCCCCGTCCCAATTTTTTACACTTGATATCTGGTTACCCTGTGAAGTGTCATCTTGAAAATGGATAAAATCCTGTAAAGATCCCAGTAAAATACATTGAGCTGAACTCTCCATGGAGTTACTTCTGATTGAAATTAGTGCAGCTGAGAGCAGAGGTTGGCTCTTTGTGCATTAAGTAGTGCATGGGGGGGTGGAGGAAAGAATGAACAATAGAGCTTTTAGGCAAACCATATCTTCACTGCTGCTCTTCAATACAAGGAAGGCCCCCCTGTGTTAAGGAAGAGGCCCTGAATGGAATTCCCCTTGTATCGCAGACTCTGGGTGGTGATGAGATCGGTAGGTAGACACATGGAAACTGTGTGTTTGGAAGAATTATTTCTGGATCTGTTAGTCCATTTGATTTATATATATAAAGTTTGGCGCTCTGTGTTGACTCAGTTGACAGTGCTGTCGGGATTCCTGTGACTAGACAGAGGTGAGAAGAGAAGTGTTACAAAGAGCCTTGTACAGTCCTGAATGGGAGAACTGATCCCCTGCCACTCTCTGGGAACTGGCAGGGAGTTGAAGGTTGTGGGTTGGGGAGTCATAAGTGGTTCTTGCTACAGGCTAGCTGTGCCCTATGCCAAACAGGAGGCACACGGCGGTGTACGCCAATCAACTTCATAGCAGTTTCTAGCCCTGTCAAAAATATGGGTTCTTCCAAGACAGCCGGGACAGGTGGCAACCCTAAATAGTTGAATCAGCAGTTGGGGGATCAGCTGCACCCTTCTACCTTTGGGGTGTTGCACTGAAATGTGTGTGCATGTATGGGCGTGCAGTGACAAATGGATCCAAGTGGTGGCCTCTATTTCCAATGTTTTAACGCTATTTGTAATCTACCCCACTGGTAACAGATGAAGAGTTCCTCCAACTGCACGTCCCAGGTTACTTGAGTTGCAGTTAGTAAGGTGTTCCTTACCGTGGTTTGATACTTGGTCAGGAGCGAACACACTTGTTTGCTGTCCTGCCCAGAGCCTTCCGCCTGTGCTGCTGTTGGCTGGCATGTCAGATTTCCACCCAGCCAAATAAACTGCACTAAAATGAAGGGCCATGGTACTCCACCTGTCTGTGCAGCGAGTGGAGCTACACCAGGGTAGAATTACAGCCCACGTTTGCAGTAAGTTGTATTCTGAATTGCTTGGAAACATTGGGTGTCTAGAAAATGTGACTCACAAATGTCATTATTCGGTTCCCCTGAGGATTAAAGAAACACTTTTCCAGGAAGCAAGTGGTTCTTGTTTTTTGAGAGTAATCAAAATCCTTTCCCAGAATCTGCTCTGGGGAGGGCTGGTAGTGAGGTGTCCCCTTGCCCTCCTGCATTCAGATCCAGCCAGTGAACCCATCCCTGTCCTATCTTGGCACAGCTTAAATAGATTGCATCGAATTTGAAACCTCTCCGTCTCGTTGCTTGTTCTAGATGCTGTCTTAAAGCGAGATCACTTGGCTGGGTGTGTTGAGAGGACCGTAGCTGGGATGTTCTGGAGCTCCATTCCGTGTTGGGAGTGCCTACTGGCTTGCACTGTGTCCCAGCAGCATGACGCTGGGGCGGCCGAGTCTGAGGTGGGGAGGATTTCCACAGCCGCAAGGCTGTTCTTGTGTCCCAATCAGTCTGATCCTGCAGGCTGTTGGCATTCATTATAGCTGCATGCTGTCTTCACGCTGATACGGTTTGGGCACTCAGGTTCTAACTGAAGTTTAAGTTGCCCCGTTTCACTGCTGCATTTCTGCTGGACCTCTCGCCTGGGGGAAACAGGCTGACGTACCGGCTGTTCATAACCTGAGATGAATGTATCATATATGACAAATGTAAGATCTGCACCATGAGGTTCTTGGTGCCAGCCCTGACTGGGGTGTAGCATCTGAAGTCCGCCCACATCTCGGGTCCAGCCACAGCAAGTGGGGTTCCACTAAATTATCGAAGGCATATAGTGATGAGCCCCCAGTTGGCAGAACCAAGAAATAGCTGTTGTCAGTCATGCTAGGGATTTTGGCGATGTGGGAATCTGTTACCTCGTCAGCGGGCTGTGAGAGGGCCATGATTTTCAGTCACTGCCGCCTTCATCTAGGGTTGCTTCCTTCTTAGATTTGTCCTGTTGTGCTGTCATCTCCATGTCCCATAATGATGCTGTTCTGTCTGCCCCAGAGCAAAGTTGGGATTTTCTGTGTGAGCCAGATCCAAAGCCTGTTGAACTCATGTAGCAACTGAAGTTAAACCCTTTAAATTGGGACAGGTGGCCACCCTGTATCCTCCTTCCACCTCCCTCCTCACCCGATCCTAATCAGGGGCTTGTGTTTCTTTAAATGCTTCATGACAAGGATTCCAGTTAGGGGGTTGTTTTCGGTAGTTGAATTTGCTTTTCATACCTTTTTTAAATATTTGCTCTCTGATCGCTGCTGAGCAGTAAAATACGAGAGATTTCCTGTTGGATTGTGGGGAGGGTTCCATTTTGGAAGCAGGACAGACCTTGGATTCAGTGAAACCTCTCTCTGGTTCTGTGGGGAATAAGCCACAATTAGAACGCGGCAGGTTTTGTTTTGTTGGTTCCTGCATTGTGCTTTTCCTGTGGCCAGTTGAGTGCCGTCCAGATGTTTGGTATTCAGCCGTATCTGGCTGGGGGAAGGCCAGGGAAATGTGCTGGTGTTGCATTAATGTAGACAGTGGCTCTGGCAAGCTGAGCTTGCAGCTCTGCAGATGTATACAAACCTGGCACCACTCGGGGAGGCAGAGGCCAGTGTGATTCCTATTAATCGCTAGACTCACTAGGGGAATCCATGCAAGGGCGGCGTGGACAGAAGTGGCTTGTGTGATCTATTTTGAGTGGGAATGGTTGCAGGGAAGAGTGAAAGGGACACTGGTCAGTAGTTTAAACCGAAGAATATGATGGTTTTGAAAACAGCTCGTAATTAGGAGAGGAACAGATTCTAAATACATGATTAAACTGAACTGCATGTTGTATGTTCATTTCCATAAGTTCAGGGAGGAAAAACCTTATTTATACAATTATTATTATTTATTATTTGTTCGCTTGCAAAAAAACCGACAGCCTTAAATAGTAAAATGATTCCAAGATGTGGTTACGCTTGTGGGGGGAACTGTTTGAAAATGTGAGAATGAAATGTTCAGGAACTCCGAATAATCTTAACTCTGCCCCCATATCTCACTGCTCTTGTCTATTATCCATATCTGGCAGATAAGAAATGCTTATGATTGAGTATGGCAATTTGACAAGGCTTTGCACTGGTTGTGTAACGGACAGAAATAGTTCTGTATCTTTTGCCAATGAAAGTGTCATTCATTGCGTGCAACATTCATTCTACTCTGTCTGGAAGAGCTAAGGTGCTAATGTGTCCCACTTAGTTTGGTGAGTGGTATACTTACAGTTAGGTTTGTGGTTAGTGTTGCTAGAGTGGATGGGATCAAAGTGGTTGGCTATAGAGACTGGCTGTATGACTTACAATGTTAATTACCCTCCCCCTCATGCAACACATGGATTCTCAAATTGGGGAGGGGGGGAGTCACATTATGCTCACACTCCCTTTTTTTGTGGCCAGACTTGAGGAGGAGAGTCCCAAAACATTTTTCTGTTGTAACACGAGGTCACTGCATAGAAAGGTTGAGAACCACTTACAAGGTGTGGAATAGAGATACTTGTAGAGGTGCTGGTGATGGCAATAGATGTGGCTTTTCAACTTCCGTTGAAATGGTGGATATAGACTCTGAGTGTGTATGTGTATTAGTCAGTAAGAGACAATCTTGATAAGATCTTGACTCTATTTGGAAGGGTTTTGGTGTGTATGTGTAGGGTAAGAGCTGAGATGTTAGCATAGCAATCTTGGGAAGGGGCTGAGAACTGGAGGAGAAAAGAAGACTGTGGTCCAGTAGGAATTGTCTATAGTGGGCACAGGATGGTATGTCGAGTATCAAACGGCGTAGCAGAAGGGTGCAGCTTTCAGTATCGTGGCAGAGCATATACAGTGTGGACTGTGTCAGACATTTTGGCAGGGATTTGGAAGCTGTGTGAAGGCCCGTTTGCAGTAATTTTACCCCTGCGTTTCTAGCCAAACGTAACTTTAAAAATAAACGTCAACCTTGGTTTGCTTTCACATTTTTAAAAAAAGGTCTATGAAGCTCCCTGTCCCTCAAATTATAGATTTGAACTTTAAAACTGCAGCTTAACTAAACTGGGTGGGAGAGTGCGGTGGTATGGGAGTTTCTGAGTTTTCCTCTCTCAATAAGTGTAATACATGATCAGTGACACCTTGGTGTATGTGTTTGATCGGCCTGGATTTTGACTGATGTATTAAACTATGTCTAGTTCAGATCTTTTTGACCCTCTTCCATACTGTCGGTTCACGTGCAGGCTTGTTAAAGTTCGCAGCTGCGTGATGAGCTGTAACAGACTACGAGCAACCAGGGTTTATAAACTCAGTGGCATTCTCAAAGTGTAGAAAGTGTTGTCCTGACTGTGTCCAAAGCTAACCCACCAGACTTCACACCAAAGGCACCATCCATGTTGATTTCAGCGGAGTAAGCCGAGTTCAGAGATTCTAGGCCAAACCATATTTGATGAATGACCTGAGTCAGGAGGGGGCTGTGGGGAAAGAGAGTTGGAAAACATTAAAAAGTGCAACCTCAAGTAGCCCCTGCATGAACAGAGTTGGTGGATCTCAATCCAGTAAAAAGGGATCCCACCAGAGAAATGTTTACCACCACAGCTGACCCTAGCTGAGAGTCTCTTAGTTGAGAAACCAAGGACTGAACAAGTCCCGGAGATTGAAATGCCCTCTCAACCCCTTTGAGGGCAGGGCTAAGGTGCACAGCTGGGGTGAGAGGAAGCTTGCACTTAGACACTGGGTCTGGCTGTGCAAGGCTCTGTAACCGCATCAATAAACACAAGCCTCTTAAGGAGGAGAGAGGCAGGTCAGGATAAGAACAGGGAAGGGGGGTTAAAATAACTAGAGGTCAAATGCTTCCTGTGCCAGGATTGGAGTAGGAGGTAATGCCGGGGTTGTTGGGAGGAGGCCTCCTTTGCCACCTCTCTGGGTTGTGGAGCAGCCATGGAATTGCTTCGAGTCTGCTCCCGACTGTGCTGAAGCTGGGCTAGGCCCAGCTGCTGTTGCTCCCTGGCTCTGCAGGGAGCTATGCTGGTGGATCCGCCAGTTCCCACGTCACTGTGCCGAGATGGCGGAGAAAACTGGATTCCAGTGCTTGTGAAACACAGACACGCCTGCTGCAGAGGGTCATTAAATTGCCCCCACACCACCATCCCTGCCCGGGCTCCTTGTCCTTCCACAGAATGGAGCGGGATTTATTGCAGGTGAAGCAATGATGAATGGTTTTATAAAGCAGCCTCCCCATCCCTGCCCTTCAACTTATCCAGGCAAATGTAGTTTGTCTGGGTTTTCAAAGAGTTAGGTGTCCAACTCCCCTAGGCCTTGTCTAGCACCAACAGTGTGTAATGGCTGCTAATGTCACCTGTGTACCCAGAAGACCCTTGGATAATGATAGTCACGTTATCAGTGCCTTTCCCTGGGCCTTCTCTAGTGACTGAGGGATCCTGGGGCCTTTCCAACAGCCGTGATGCCAATGAAAAGTCCAAGCCGCAAGGTTACTAGAGAGGGCAGCCTACCTGCACAAGCCTAGGGATAGCATGTATCTGTAGGGCATTTGTAGCACTTTACAGCTTCAGAACACTGAGTGGCCATTTACTAATGAATCCTCCAGACACCCTTGTGATAAATCACCTAGGATAAATCAGAGCCAGTTTTGCAGAAGGGAAAGCTGAAATGAAGTGATTTGTCTGAGGTCATGCAGGAATCTGTGGCAGAGCAGAGAATTCAACTTCAGCCTCTCCAGTCCTAGGCTAATGCCTAACCATTGGGCCATGCTCTCCTCTTCCCTGTTCCCTCCTTCATTGGTGTGTTTGAGAACTCAGATACCCCATGGCTGTTCTGCTACATTTTCAGTCCTCTCATTTCCTTTTCCTTCCTCTTTTCCCGCAGTCGATATTCGTGAAATCCAAGAGATTCGTCCAGGAAATAATTCCCGAGATTTTGACCGATACCAGGAGGATCCCTCTTTCCGGTCAGACCCGTCTCACTGTTTCGTCGTCCTCTATGGAATGGAGTTCAGGCTGAAAACTCTCAGCCTGCAAGGTAGGCAGTCCCCTCCGTTAGCTTTGCCTTTGCAAGGTCATTTTGATTGCATGCTCCTCGGGGCATTTAACTTAAGATCAGTGCCAAAGGTAGTGTAGACGTTCTCATTTCGGTTTAAGGGTGGCTTGTTTCAGATTAGCGTAGGTCAGTTAGGAACAGGTTTAAACTAAAACTGAGACAAGCCACTCTAAACAGCCTTCGGCACTGATTTCTCTATATCGGTTTACAAACCAATTTAAGTTAAATCGGTGCGTCTTTCTCCTGTAGTCAAGCCTTGGTGGGCAGCCGTGCAGGCTTCTGCATATGCAACACAACGGTGTCTTCTACACGGCGATTGCTGGAACGCACAGGGAGAGAGATGTTATTTTCTAGCTTCAAAGAGGATACAGCAAACAATGGGGAGGTTAAAAAGAAATCCGCGCACATTCTAAAAATAGCTGTTGCTTGTGTCTGAAGAGCAGCTGAAATTCGCTCCTTGAAAACAAACAGGCTCCAAGAAACCCCAGGGCCTTGTCAGCGAGGTGGCTTAGAACGCTGAGTATGGAGGTGAATAGGAACCGACTAGTCATGTGTATTGAGAGAGATGTGGGTGAGAGCTTAGTAGTGAGAGCTGATGGCCGGAGACAATCTCACTGGGAGAACTGCTGTCTGAGGGAGACATTGTGGGGAGCAGGAGAGGATCAGAGATCAGCAAGGTGGGAGTTACTGACAGTGCAGGGAAGGGATGGGCACTGGAGGGGAGAACAGACAGGGGTGCTGTATTTTTTTATATTAGGCAATGGATGGTGAAAGAGGGGTTGACACGGATCCACCTTGTGGTGATGTTTAGGCCCCTGGCCTGGCTGGATCCATTTCCTCCTGCCATGCTGCAGCTGTGCCGGGGCTTCCTCCATGGAAGCCAGGGTCAGTGCGGCTGCCTCGTTCCTTCATGGGCCCTGTTCTTTATTTTCACAGCCACATCCGAGGATGAAGTCAACATGTGGATCAAAGGGTTAAACTGGCTGGTGGGAGACACTCTCCGAGCCCCCACCCCCCTGCAAATCGAAAGGTAAGGCGAGCATCAGGGAGGTGAGGAGCTAATGACACCAAGGCGGGCACAGGGCAGGCAGCCGCTCTGCTGGCTTCCCCCTCACCGCTCTGCTCAAGCACCTGACTTGGCAGCCGCGTCATTGCTTTGGTCCAGTTTGTCCTCAGAGCCCTTCTCCGCCAATGCACTTCAGTCCTCGCCCTCCTCCATTTCTCTGTGGCTCCAGACACCATGGTCTGCGCCCAGACGGCTGTCTGTCTTGTCCTTTCCTGCAGCATCCCTGCAACCCCACCCTGCTCTGCCAAGGCATCCGAATCCTCACTGGTAGCATTGCCTCTTCCAGGCTTGCTTTTGTGCTGAGTCACCTCAGCAAACCTGCCAATTGTGCGGGAGCTTCTGGGATCTGAGTAAGGAGCCACTTAGAGCTTAGGCTGAGAGAGGCCCACCTCATTCCACTTACGAACTACAAAGGGTTTGAGCCCAGGGCTCCCTAAGCAAAAGGTTTCATTGCATTGACCTGCTGTGGTAGTGATCCTCCTCTTCCTCCATGATCAGGATGAACCTGATCCTGCATGCAGTAGGGGTTCTGGGTGCATAAAAAAATGTCAGAACACAGGTCTGCAATAAGAAACTAACCTGCTTCACAGGGGGGCAGCCAGGCATTCTGATGGGTGCGGGGGGATGACACCAAAGGGAGTTGAGGACAATTCAGTGCCTGGCAGAATTAGGCCTGGAGAGAATGTTGGATACCGAGCAATCAAGATTTATGTAGTAAAACGACCGTGTGTGTTTCCTTTTAGGTGGCTCCGGAAGCAGTTCTACTCGCTGGATCGCAACCGAGAAGACAGGTAAAGAGAGAGGAGCTCTTGTTTACACAGATTTATGTATTTAGAAAAGTTGGGCCTGTTTTACTCAGTGCTAAAGTCTCAAAATTGAAGACGTCTCAGGCGCTCCTCACTTGGCATAAACTGTGAAATGCATTTAGGAACCAAACGTGTAATAAGGGCATTTGAGCTGTCCCTCCTTCTAAAGATCAAAACTAAGGGCTTGGCTACACACACATTTAGTTGGTGTCAAGGAACGAGTAAGGAATGATGTCCCTAGCCTCTGTCTGTCAGAGGATGGAGATGGATGGCAGGAGAGAGATCACTTGATCATTGCCTGTTAGGTTCACTCCCTCTGGGGCACCTGGCATTGGCCACTATCGGTAGACAGGATACTGGACTAGATGGACCTTTGGTCTGACCCGGTACGGCCTTTCTTATGTTCTTATGTCAAGCTGGGGTGTAAATTTACCTTGCACTAGCCTGCGGTGCACGGACTGTCCGTGTGGATCTTGCTGATAGCACATTAACAGTTCCTTAGTGAGCTTTGATCTACCCTGCTTTGGCATGGGACTAGCTCAAAGCTCACTAAGGAATTATGAATGCATCAGCAGGGTCCACAGGGACCATTCATTTCAAGGCAGGCTAGTGTGGGGTAGATTCACATCCCAGTTCATTTCGAACGAAACCTTGGTGTAGACAAGCCCTAAGACACAGTCTTGCAGCTCTTACTCTGGTGAGCAATTCTGTTGAAGTGGGGCTTGCTGATCTGAGTGAACCTTGCTCATCTAAGCTAGGCTTGTAGAATCAGGCTCCTAATTTGTAACACTGATAACATACGGGTTTAGTGTATTGGTTTTTCCCTCTGACTTTTAAAGGGCTTTGTCAGTTTTAGCTGAAGTCCAAAGTGTAGGCTGTGTGGGTTTTTTTTTTTAAGAGGCTTTATATACCCTAAGAGGAGTCTAAATCTTTTCATGGTTATTTGAAATACTCCATGTAAACAGTTTGTTTTGTTTTCTATTGAACCTGTGGAACTCTTTGCCAGAGGATGTTGTGAAGGCCAAGACCATAACAGGGTTCAAAAAAGAACTAGATAAATTCCTGGAGAATAGGTCCATCAATGGCTATTATTATGGATCGCTGGATGGTGACCTGTTCTGTTCATTACCTTTGGGCACCTGGCACTGGCCACTGTTGGAAGACAGGATACTGGGCTAGATGGACCCTTGGTCTGACCCACTAGGGCCATTCTTATGTTCTTATGACCCGTTCCCTGCAGTTAGGAATTCAAAACACCAGGGTATTGGGGTCTCCTGGGAACCAGCAGGGGAAACTGAGCCATGGAGCCCCAATTGTCTCTGCTCAAAGAACCATACCGTGCGAAGCAATATACAGCAGCAACAGCCCAATCGGTGCTAAAACCTTTTATTTGTGTTACTTTCCCCACCCCTCAACCCCCATCACCCCCTTGTTTCTCACCCATTTGTCTTGTCTTTTAGACTGTGAGCTCTTTGGGGCATGGACTGCACCATTGACAGTGTGTTTGTGCCGGTCCCATCCTGGTTGAGGTCTCTTGGTGGGACTCCCTCTCCCCTACCATGAGGAGGGCTGGTCTGAGGTCTGGGCCCCGTATAAGCTCCGCTGGGATTTCAGTGGTGTGTAGCTTTGTGCACAAAGGTGAATTTCATCCAGTGAGGAGCTCTGCCCTCTGAACTCCCCCACTGCTGACATGAATTTAAATGGGTACCGTGTTCTTGTTCAGACTGCCCTCCACACCAGAGTCAGCAGCCGTCTCCTCTTAGGGCACTGTTCCCTTCCTCCTTTCATTTTCCATGACATGGTTCTCCTTAGTGATGTTAACAGAGCACATTAACCTTTCACTATTGATTTTTTTTTTTTTTTTTGTAAGTGCCTTTCCCCTTGAGATGTGAAACATTCGTCCATTACCGCTGAACAGTGAGAGAAGGGGCTGCGGGGGAAGGCTGTGGAGGCATTGCTCATGCAGCAGTGTGTGTCCTCAGATTACAATAAGAAACCTGCTGGACTCCATCTGCCAAAGGGTTATATCTGCCCCCTTTATTTATCTAGGCATTAATGCCATGCTTATTGCCATGGTGACTGGGATTAAATATTCCAAAACGTCTCCTGTTTGTCCTTTTGCCGTTCTGCTGATTGTGTTGTATGGCGGGAAGGCCAGCAAGTTCCACGTTCCATCCTAAGGCTTGTTACTCTAATCCCTGCAGGAAGCCACTGCCACGCTCATGACACAGCAGCCCGGGAACGTCTCTCCCGTGTTCGTGAGCTTTGCTTTTGCTTTGTGGCACGTAGCTGTCCTGGGAATGTGACAGGTGGGTTTGTATCATGGTGAGGTATCACGGGCCGTTTTCACGGAAGGCCTTGAATACCAGAACCAATCCTTGACTCTGAATTTAGTGGGAAACCAGTGGTATGAACAGATCCCTTGGGGGCATCCGTTGTCCTCTGACATTTCACATCCCCTGCTGATCTGTGCCCTGCCAGGGGAGAGCCTGCCACCTCTGTCGTGATCGCCCCCTCTCCCTTCTGCAGTTTGTGAGTCTGTTTTTCAGCTGCAGCTCATTCTGACCCAGTGCTGGCTCTGGGCAGAAACAGGCCTCTGAACTCAAGCAGCCTGGGCGTAATCAAACCTGGCCAAAATACAGGGCAGAGCATGTATGAGAGAGGGAGGGGGGAGCTTCATGTTGCTTGGATCCGGATGGACTTCTGTCCGTGTATCATGGCATGGTAAGAGTGTTGCCTTGTCCATTCTGAATGTGCCACTTAGAGGACTGGAGAGGTGATTAATGCTTGTGCAGCAGAGAGGAACAGAAGTGTTGTCTTTAGTATGTTCCAGCAGCGCTAATGCATTTAATGGACCTCTGTAATTGTTACTTGTTTTTTAAATATTTTAAAACTCTGTTTTCCTGTTTCCACTGCTCCTTGTGTGTTCTTGGGGGCTGGGGAGGGGGGGAGCAAAGATACAACTGTTTGGCTCATTTAAACAGAGTCCTTGTTAAGGTGAGGGCTAATGGGGCTTCTCTTTGTATGAGAGGGTAAGAGCCAAATTACCAGGTTCAGGCCTCCAAATCTAAATGCCAGCTATATCTTTTGCATGTTTAGCTGGCCTCTGTGCGTGAAAATTGGATGTTTGGGTGCTCAGCAGTTCAATGTGTAGATGCAAAACAGGTGCAGACGTAGAGGTACAGATTTGGAGGCTAGATTAAAGAGAGATGAAAACATGGCCTTTATTTCAACGGCTCCAGTCACACACACAGCTGCTTTAAAGAGACCATCAGATAAAATGTGGCATAAAATTTAGATTTTGTGTACTTACATGTGCGTACGTACACGCACACCCTGATCCTTCCCTCCACCCAGAAGCCACCCGAATTCTTTCTGTATCCAAAACCCAGAAGACACATTGCTAGCATTCTTTAAATATATAATCTCTCCAAGGCATTTGAAATGAAGTGAAGAAAATAAACTTTCTCCTTCAGTGTTTGCCAGTGGTAGCATCAGGCAAGTCACTAGAGCCTTCAAATGAAATTGACTAAAAGCAAAATGTGAAAGTGACTAGTCTCCTTCTGTTGTCCACATTGTGAGAGGCGCAAAATGTTAAGCCGGGAGCATGAAGAGTGAAAGTAAATGAGGTTTTAGTTGCTTCTGTTTTATAACAATCTTACGTACTTTTGGTAAAATAGTTGCAGAGGTTGTGGGGAGTTAAAAAGTATGGGATGAAATCTGGCCTCAGTGGGGAGTTGTAACATTTGTTTCAGTGGAGCTCGGATCATCCATGGTTTTGAACCTGGAAATGGCTTTTAAGAAGGGAGCAGTGAGCTGTGTTTTTAAAATAATGTTCTTTAAAAATCAGCAACAAACCAACTGACCATTGTAGCAGGTTCTTGGAAGCTGGAAAATAACATCCCCATCACCACCACTTACTAGAGACCCTGTCTTTCGAACAGGCATGTGTTTAGTCACATACACGTGGGCAGTCCCGTCGACTTCAGCGGGGCTACTTGCATGTATACAGTTAAGCAGGTGGGTAACCAACTGCACATGCAGGACCTAATTTTATACCAACACTTTTAAAACCAATGGTGTGTATATAATCCCCCCCCCCCCCCTCTGTTGCAGGTGCTGTAGGACAAACCCCCACCCCGAGTCCGGCCAGGGGTGTGTTTGTGTGCATCTCACAAATATACACACACACAATGGCTGTTCAGGGGTTATTTGGTCACTGTTTTTAGTGGGGGGGGGAGGATGTTAGTTTTTTTTTTTTCTAAATACAATCCAGAAAACACTGCTTTGCTGTGATTATGAGAAATTGCTCCCTTTGGGGTGAAATGACAGTGTCAGGTTACAGAGAAGTTTGGGATGGGTGTTTCAAGTTTTGCTCTGATTGCACCTATGTATAAATACCTTAAAAAGCCGAAAACCCAGTGTATTTTCTATGTGTTGAGATGTAAAATAATAAAAAAAATCTGTCCAAGGCTCTAGGCACCTTAACGTAATTAATAACACAGTACATAAAATCCATATCTAAGCTGGTTCCTCCTGCCGCAAGCAGTGAGGGGAACGCTGGGCACGTCTCATTGTGGTGTGGTGGGTTCCTTTTTCCCTCTTAGACGTCGCAGCTGGGCTGACAGCTTCAGTGCTGTCAACACCCACCCCGGGTCTGTGCTGCAAAGCCACCCTCCTCTGTCGCCATCCACTCCTGCTAATGTTCCATTGGAACAAGTGGTCTTGAAGATGCTGCAGTGAACCAGCTAAACAAAAACCTTGCATGGAAACCTCCTCTCTTGGTGAGAGGATGATACCCTTGCAGGCTTCCCTTTCCCCGTCAGTCATGTCCCACCTCTTCTGGGGGTAGGGTTAATCCTTTTCGGTTTTCCCTCCCACGTTGGAAAGCAGTAACCTGGCAGACATAGGGCTCTTGGCTCACCCAGTGAGGTCTGGAAATAATAAATAGATAATTACTGGGTTCCATTTCCTGACCTAATCACTGGAGCCTGAGCATCAAACTGCAGGCCCTTAAGACTGGTTGTCTGTGAGTTGCATCTCTGGAGGGTAGCTGAAGAGGGGTTTTAACTGGATTAAATCAATCCTTTCCTGTTATACGATCAAGGAACTCTCTGCATCCCTCTCCCTGGTGAGTAGATCAGCACCAGCATGTTGTCAGGCACAGACAGGTTCTCTGCCAGCAAATCATCATCTGAAACTGACTTGCTTGGGCTTTGTGAGTCAGCATTTGGCTGATCACAAATCTGAGAGAATTATTAGAATGGGGGGGAAGAGTTCCCCTCTGAATGTCAGTCTGCACTGGCTGCTGTGCATGGAGACTGTGTGGGCACATTAGCTGGGTGGCTGTTATGCAGTGAGCAGGGCAGACTGGGTATCACATTTCCAGCTCCAGAGCCCGTACATATGCTCGCACTCCTGCTGCCTTGACTATCCATCACACGCTCCGCAGATCTGCAGAAGGAACTGTGTGCGCTAGTTGGACAGGCCAGGAAACTTACTATATCTGCAATAACAGCCATGGGCTGCTAGACCTCTCCAGCTGTAATCGGTGTGGCCCTTTGTGAGCAGAAGGGGGTCAAAGGCCCTATGGATCCCCAGTTCTGGGGGTGCAGGGAGTGCTGGCTCACTTTCCCCCTTTCCTTGGGGCCTGTTGAAGCCCTTCTGTGAGGCTGGGGGTGTGAAAAGGTCATTAGTCAGTATGAACTTCAAGGCACACCACCTCCTCCCTATTACTGCTTTTCCGCCTCCTATCCCTGCTGAGGGAAAGTTGCGGGCCAGGTGCTGGGACTGCATCCTGGCATGGAGCTGGGGGGGGGGGGGGGGCGAAGCAGCCCTGGAGCCAGTGAGGAAACAAGGATGGCACCAACCTCTTGTTGATCCCCAAGGCATGCTGGCTTGAAGATTTGACTCTCCTGCCCTCTCTGCATACTAGGGGAATAATGCAAATGAAACCTCTTGGAGTCCCCTACCCCCTGCACAGGCTTTTCCCAACATGGGGGCAATCTGGGCCTACAGTTTGAGCTGTGAGTGTGTGTCGCTGAACTGGTCACTTCCAAGTCCCAGTGGCTGCAGGAGGTGGGTGGGCAGGGGCCAGCCGTGGCTTCCAAGCCCCAGTTTTAAAAGGGGCCAGTTTGGCTGTCTGCAGGTGGGCTCAGACTTCTGGCTTGTTTCCCAGAGTTGTTTGCCTTTGCTCCCAAGGACCTCATCAAGGCTGGCTTGCACAAGGATCTGAGAGCATGGGCAGTGCTGTAGCACCAAGTCCACGTGTGATCTAGTGACTGATGACTAGTGCTTGGGGGCGGGGGAGTGTGGTTGATAAGTATCTTGTGACACAGTCCTTACCGTGCCTGTTTATCATCCCAGTCCTGGGGGTCAAGACAGCTGGGTTCTTCCCTGGGCTCTGAGAATGGCCTGCTCAGAGAATTAGAGTTTGTTGTATAGGCATGTGGGCTGGCTCCCAGCTGCCATGGATTATAACAGGCTGGGATTCATGCTGAGTGTGCTGTGTCTCTTGTCCTCTCTCTCTCTGTGAGCTCTTTGGGAGTCTCTGGCTATGCAGAGGGCCCTCGTGGCGGGGAGAAATTTCTGCTAAGTTCTCCATTGGCAGGGTGCACGGTGGGTGTGTGTGAAGTGTGTGTGTGTGTGTGTGTGTATGTATGTATGTATATAAAATATATATGTGTGTGTGTGTGTGTATATATATATATATATATATATAATATAATATATATAGTGGGGAGGGAATGGAAAGCAAACACATACACACATCATCTGTTTCTCATGCATGCATCATGGAAAATGAGAGTGGGGAGGCTGGAAAAAGACAGACTGTGCCAGTTAGAGCAAATATTTAAAGATCTATGAAGAGCTTGTCTCCGCCTCTGACTGGTGGGTTTCAGATCTTATCTCTCTCCCAAGTAAGAGAGCTGCCTGGCTCAGTGCCTGTGGTACAGTAATTGGATAAACTTTAGTCTTTCCCATGTGGGTGTATTTATTGTATATGAAAGTGAGGGTGTAAGAGCCCTGGCTAGAGTCCCACATGGTAGGAGCTGGAGCTCTGAAAGCTTCCCCAGAATAGCTCTGCCAATGTACCCTGCAGTCCTGTAACACCACCCACTGGCCCTGTCCCGTTGATGCATCTCACTTGTGATCACAGCACCTCCTGATGCTCCGGTCCTGGGTGCCTAATCTCCTAGCTCTGCCCCCGCCCCTTCATCCTCAACTGCTGTGTCTCTTACTGATCCAGTCCTGGGCCCCACACACCCAGATCTGCCCCTCAGTCCTGACCCACTCAATCCCAGGCGCTTCCAGCCCTTCACCTTGCTTTAGAAATGAAGTGGTGTCTTGTTGGAAGATAGAGACAGGATGCCCCCTGTGAGTGAGAACCAGGTTCATGTCCCCTTGAGAGCTGGAACCCTTGTTGCTAGAGGTGAAGGCTAATGCCACTGCTACATAGGGATAGGTTTTTTCTTACACCCTCCCCATCCCATGCACACATCTCTTCATAAAGTGCACATCGTGTATTAGCGCTAATGGGGAGCGGCAGGTCGGGGCTCACCTTCTTTGTGGTCTGTCCTGTAATCCGATGGCTTTGGGTCATGGTTCTAGCGTGTGACAGCTGCTTCCTGCGACTTCATTCTTAGGTGTTCTGCTGGATGTCCCATTCCTCCCCTCTTCCTCTTGCTGTTCTGAGTGAGGCCAGCTGATTGTCCCTGTTTCTTGGACCTAGGATGCAACAAGCATGTGATGTGATGGGTGGGCTGGGATGCTTGTGGAGAAAGCTCTGCAGGGAAAGTCACACCCTGGTTGGAGCAATGTGGTTCAATGCTGAGCTGGTGGCAAGGGATCCCCTAGCACAAGTCGTACCCTTAGGGTAGCCAGGTGTCCGGTTTTCGACTGGAACGCCCGGTCAAAAAGGGACCCTGGCAGCTCCAGTCAGCACTGCTGACCGGGCTGTTAAAAGTCCAACTGGCGGCGCAGTGGGGCTAAGCCAGGCTCCCTGCAGCTCCTGGAAGCAGTGGCATGTCCCCCCTCCAGCTCCTAGTTATAAAGGCAGACAGGAGGCTCTGCACAGTGCCCCTGTCCCTAGTGCCAGCTCCACAACTCCCATTGGCTGGGAACCGCAGCCAATGGGAGCTGCGGGGGGCAGCGCCTGTGGACGGGGAAATGCGCAGAGCTGCTTGGCCGCGCCTTTGTCTAGGAGCCAGAGTGGGGACATGCCGCTGCTTCTGGGAGCTGCCTCCGGTAAGGGCCTCCTGGAGCCTGCACCCCTGTCCCCCTCCTATGTCCCAACCCTGTGCCCTGATCCCCATCCTGCTCTACGAACCCTTCGGTCCCAGCCTGGAGCCCTCTCCCGCACCCCAAACCCCTCATCCTCACCCCACCCCAGAACCCGCACCCCCAGTTGGAGCCCTCAGACCCCTGTCCCAGCCCTGATCCCCCATCCACCCTCCGAACCCCTCAGTCCCAGCCCGGAGCCCGCACCCCAAACCCCTCATCCCCAGCCCTGCCCCAGAGCCCACACCCCCAGCTAGAGCCCTCACCCTCTCTGTTCCAACCCCCTGCCCCAGCCTGGAGCCCCTTCCTGCACCCCAAATCCCTCATCCCTGGTCCCACACCAGAGCCTGGAGCTGGACCCCACACACACATCTCAATCCCCTGCCCCAGCCCGGAGCCCCCTCCCGCACCCTAAATCCCTCACATCTGGCCCTACCCCAGAACCCACACCCAGAGTCCCTACCCTTACCCTCCCACACCCCAACCCCCTGCCTCAGCTCCACCCCCTAGCCTGGAGCCCCCTCCTGCACCCCCAGCTGGAACCCTCACACCTCCACACACACACCCCAGCCCGGTGCTCCCTCTGGAATTCTGAACCCCTCATTTCTGGCCCCACCCCAGAGCCTTCACTCCCTCCCACATCCTAACTCACTGCCTCAGCCCGGATCCCCCTCCTGCACCCTGAACTCCTCTTTTCTGGCCCCACCCCAGAGCCCTCACCCCCTCCTGCACTCCAACCACCTGAGCCAGCTTGGTGAAAATGAATGAGTGAGTGACGGTGGGGTGAGCGAGCGACAGAGGGAGGGGGCTTGGAGTGAGTGGGGGCGGGGCCTCTTGAGGAGGGGCAGGGGCGCGGCAAGGGCGTTTGGTTTTGTGCGAGTAGAAAGTTGGCAACCCTACGTGCCCTGCTCTGCACAGGGCAGGCAGGAGAGGAGGAGGAGATGGATGAGCACCTTGCCGTGCTCAACAGTGACCCCTACGGCCACTTTAAGGATCTGCATCAACAGTCTCCAAAGGGTATCCTGACTAGACCTTGGCCACAGTACAGAGCCTCAAAGATGGACAGCTGCAAAACACAGGGGATCCCCAGATGGGAACGGAGAGGGCCCGCTGTTTCCCGCAGAGGGGATGGCAGGGAAGGTAAAAGCAGCTGACAAACAAATGGCGGGATGATGACACAGGAACAATCTCCCTTGTCTCCCCCCACTCTCCCCCATCCTGTGGCTCCTCTATTGTGATTCATTTCCTGTGGCTGATCCCAAAATAGGAGTCACAGGTGGCATTGATCCAGCCACTGTGTGTGCTCCATCCTCCAGCGTTTGGCACTGCGCTCCCTTGCAATCCCTTCCCTGTCTGACCCCGTGCTACCACCTCAGATGCACGCTGAATCCCGGGCCTCCCGAGGCCATGGTAGCTGTGTTCTGGGCGTGCAGGCCTTCTCTCTGGCTTGCCCAAGACCTTGCATAGCTCCATTAAATACGTTTGTTCCCCATCTTTGTCGCACTCTCTTTCCAGAGGAAGCTGGGTTTGTGCGATTACCAGTACTTAATTTGTGCCAGGGCTTGGCAGTTCAGAGCCCCAGCACCTCTGGGCTTGGAAGTTCATAGCCTGGCACCTCTGGGCTTGGAAGTTCATAGCCTGGCACCTCTGGGCTTGCCGCATCAGTTATGAAAGTAAAAAAATTGCTTAAGCCCCTGCACCTAATTGCTTGAGCCCTGGCACCTCTTTCATTACAAATTAAGCACCGGCCATTAGGACTAACCTTCTCCTGGTAGGGGAGGTGATGTTATTGATCCAGCTTTCTGGGTGACTCTGCATCGCTGGCTCTGCAGTTATTTGGCTGCTCGAAGGGGGAGGGTGGGGAGGGCTGGGGCCGTGTGTTGGGCCTGCTGCCTTTTTCTGCAGAATGATCTGACTCTCACTCTCTGTCCTGTGAACAGAAGTGTGTCCTCCCCGCTGTGTAGACGGCTCCCAGGTTAGCAACGTTTTGGGCCTGGTGCTGAAGGGCGCCTGCGAACGAGGCACACGGGCTTCCCTTCTGGCTTCCTGGCAGACATAAGCTGTCTCTGCACATCACTGTTCTGTGGGCGTCCATGCCCGGTCTCCCCCAGACCAACAGGGTCTCCTTGCTAGTAGTGTCATCAGACTCAGCTGGAAAATGATACCAAACTGTGTTCTGGCAGTTCCCGCTTGTGCTGTTCACAACGCCCACTTGTGCCGTCTCTCTCTCTAGAGTTGCCACCCAGCCTAGTCACTTCCCCCCGGGGATCACCCGGGTTCAGTGGGAGGTTTGAATCATCACACTGTGACTTTGCATTGCCTGAAGGACAAATACTGAATGCTAGCTTGTTTTTTCTTTTTGGCTGAGGCACGTAGGTTGTTCCTGGAGTAATTGCACGGGCAGTTGTAGGCCCAACCCTGCAAGCCCTTCTTTGTGTGGGACTTCCATTGACCTAGGCGGGAGCGTGGTGCACAGCTGGCTTGCTGATGCCACACCTACCTGTTCATACATACTCTTGGCTCATAGGCCCAAGCCTTCCCAACTCATTTCACGGGGCTGTTTCCTCCAACTCTCAGCTAGTCTAGTCCTTAGTCTCTGTTAGGCACTAGGCCACTGCCCCGTCAGAATCAGAAGACACGGTGATCCAAACCTACTGAAGCCACCATAGCCTGCCCATCTGTACTATTACCCTGATAGCCCCATGGGATGAAATTTAATAGTGTAAGGTTATGCACTTAGGGGATAACAACAAGAATTTTTGCTATAACCTTGGGACTTATCAATTGTAAATGGCAGAGGAGGAGAAAGACCTGTGTGTGTTGGTCAATCACAGGATGACTGTGAGCCACCTGTGTGATAGGTTTGTGAAAAAGGCTAATGCAATCCTGGGATGCATCAGGTGAGGTATTCCAGTGGAGATAGGGAAGCATTAATACCATTGTACAAGGCACTGGTGTGACCTCATTTGGAATGCTGTGTGCAGTTCTGGTCTCCCATGTTTAAGAAAGATGAATACTGGACAGATACAGAGAAGGGCTACTAGGATGATCTGAGGATTGGAGAACCTACCATATGAGAGGAGACTTAAATAGCTTGGCTTATTTAGCCTAACAAAATGAAGGTGGGGGAAGATATGATTGCTCTCTATAAACACATCAGAGAGATAAACACCAGGGAGGGAGAGGAGTTGTTTAAATTAAGGGCCAATGTTGGCACAAAAACAAATGAGTATAAATTGGCCATCAATAAGTTTAGGCTTGAAATTAGATGAAGGTTTCTAACCATCAGAGGAGTGATGTTTTGGAACAGCCTTCCAAGGGGAATAGTGGGGGCAAAAAAACCTAATGTAAGAACAGCCATATTGGGTCAGACCAAAGGTCCGTCTAGCCCAGTATCCTGTCTTCCAACAGTGGCCAATGCCAGGTGCTTCAGAGGGAATGAACATAACAGGTAATCATCAAGTGATCCATCCCCTGTCGCCCATTCCCAGCTTCTGGCAAACAGAGGTGAGGGGACACCATCCCTGTCTATCTTGGCTAGTAGCCATTGGTGGACCTATCCTCCATAAACTTATCTAGTTCTTTTTTGAACCCTGTTATAGTCTTGGCTTTCACAACATACTCTGGCAAGGAGTTCCACAGGGTTGATTGTACATTGTGTGAAGAAATATTTTCTTTTGTTTGTTTTAAACCTGCTGCCTATTAATTTCATTTGGTGACCCCTAGTTCTTGTGTTATGAGAAGGAGTAAATAACTCTTCCTTATTTCTCCACACCAGTCATGATTTTATAAACCTCTCTCATATCCCCCCTTAATCATCTCTTTTCCAAGCTGAAAAGTCCAAGTCTTATTAATCTCTCTTCATATTGAAGCCATTCCATACCCCTAATCATGTTTGTTGCCCTTTTCTGAACCTTTTCCAATTCAAATATATCTTTTTTTTGAGATGGGGCAACCACATCTGCATGCAGTATTCAAGATGTGGGCATACCATGGATTTACGTAGAGGCAATATGATATTTTCTGTCTTATTATCTATCCCTTTCTTAATGATTCCCAACATTCTGTTCACTTTTTTGACTGCCACTGCACTTTGAGTGGATGTTTTCAGAGAACTATCCACAATGACTCCAAGATCTTTCTTGAGTGGTAACAGCTAATTTAGACCCCATAATTTTATATGTAAACTTGTTTCAAGACTGATAAGTTTATGGAGTGGATGGTATGATGAGGTTGTCTAGAATGGCCCATCCGTGATTGCTATTAGCAAATATCTCCAATGCCCAGATATGAGACACTATTCAAGGAGGGCTCTGAGTTACTATAGAAAATTCTTTACCAGGTGTCTGGCTGGTGGGTCTCACCCATTGCTCTAAGACTAACCGCCATATTTGGGGTTGGGAAGAATTTTCCTGCAGGTCAGATTGACAGAGACCTGGGGGTTATTTGCCTGCTTCTGCAGTGTGGGGCAAGGGTCACTTGCTGGTTTGAATTTGAGTAAATGGTGGATTCTCTGTAACTTGAAGTCTTTAAATCATGATGCGAGGATGTCAGTAATGCAGCCAGAGGTTATGGGTCTATTACAGAAGTGGGTGGGTGAGCCTGCAATGTGCAGGAGGTCAGACTAGATGATTGTGATGCTCCCTTCTGGCCTTCAATTCTCTGAGTAGCTCCAGGTAATTCAAATCTAGGGAACAATACAGCCTCCTGCAATGGCCCCTTCAGTACTCCATCTCCCGTTTCCAGCTGTAGGGGCTCACTGCACTGTGTGGGCATGAAAGCTTATATGGTTACGGATCTTCTCTTTAATCTACCCTGAGGACTGGCCCCGGTTTCCTGCCAGGCACTCGTCTGCCCAGGACGTGTCTGTCCCGCATGCTTCCACCCTTTTCTCCCTCTCTCCTTCGCTATGGGAGCGTCCCTTTGCTTACCCTCTCCTTGCTTTGCATCTTTCTCCTTTCCCGGCCACTGATACAACCACCTAAGTGGGGCAAGGGAATGTTTCCGTTCCAGTGCAGAACTACCCTGTGGATGTTCCCCTTATTATGGCTGCAGGGTTCATGCATTTGCACTTCTGCTCCCTACCGTTTTTAACGTGTAGATGATTGATGCCAGCTTGGGGTATTTTGGATGGTTACTTCTCCTTGCTCCCCTATGGAAACGTTCTGCTTTATGGGCAGAGCTTTGAGGTTTGGGCTCTTCATTCCATGAAAGCAGAGTCTCTAACTGTGTGTGTTCCCCTCCTTCCTCTGTTGAGCTAGGATTTCAGCGAAGGATTTGAAAAACATGCTGTCCCAGGTCAACTACCGAGTCCCAAACATGCGGTTCCTGCGGGAGAGATTAACGGTGAGTGCTCAGGCTTTACCCTGACCGGTCACAATCCCTCTCCCCATCCCCATCCCCGCTCGAAACCCAAGGATCCAGAGACTGGTGTGTAGCAAAGCGATAAAGGGTTTCTTGCCTTGTTAGGCACCTGTCTCTGGACCCGCGGCAGCCTTTTGCCTGGTTTTAAACCAGCCTCACCTGTGACTATAACGCTGTGCACGTCTGAGTGCCAGACTTCCCAGCCCTCTTGCAGTGAATGAATTGGGGCCAAATCCCTGTTCATGCCACTTCTTGGCCCCTATGTGGCCAGTTCGATTTTCTGTCCTACCCTTCTTAGGCCCCTCCTCACCAGCTGGTGTTTATTGCTCTCTGATCTTTTCCACGTTTTTGTGGTCCCTGCTCCCTGAGATGCTCCCATGCTCAGAGGTGGGGGTGCACATACCCATGCCGCCTGTCACACATCCTGTCCTGGCTGACCCAAGCGCTGCACGAGAAGAGAAGTTCAGCCCAGCAGGCTGCTGCCTGACCCTGCAGCCTTGTGCAAACACTGAGCTGATCCGGCAGTTGGCTGCGTCAGGTCACCATGGAACCAGGGATGGCCGGGTCGTGGGCAGCTTGCAAACATGCTGCGTTAGTGGGGGCAGGGCAATGGTCATCTGGGATGATGGAGCTTGATCCACTCCTGTCCCATGGCCACTGCGCCCCTGCAGGCTCTGCCACCCATGCGATTGGCAGGCAGTTCTAAACGATGCCACCTGAGGATCTCAAAGCACACGTGAAATTGTTACACCTCACAAGACCACTGTGAAATAAGCCAGCATGAACCCCATTTTGTAGCTAGAGGAGCTGGGGCATGGGGAGGTGAAAGTGACTTACCTGCAGCCGCAAGAAGTTGGTGGCGGAGACGGGGAATAGAACCCAGGAGTTCTGCAATCTCAGCCCCCTACCCTAGTCACGAGATGATCCTGCTCTTTAGATCATGGCTGATGTGTGAAGACTCCATTTGTTTCTCACTCGCTGGGGTTTGAATGTCCTATGAAGACTACTGCTTCCCTCCCCGTAGCCTCCCGCCCGGGAGCAGCAGTGCTTTTACTGCGCTGAACTCTTTGCTTTGCAGATCTCCCGGCACCCACAGGGAGCAGAATATGTCCGAGTCTCCTCCTGCTCCAGCTTGTAAGCTGTGGGGGAGGGTGTGAGCTTGGAGGCAGAGCATCTGGCATGCTGCTACAGCAGTAGGTGTATTCTGCATCGATCAGAGAGTTCACACCCTGTGCCTTCTGCAGGCAGAGGTATCGGTGAGACCCAGTCCTTGGTGATGCTTGCCAGCAGAAACCCAGATCTGAGAGATCGGTTTCTGAAACATGTTTCTAGACCCTGTGTGGCGTCGCGGTGGCCCTCCTGGTTGCAGCGCACGAACGAAAGAGCAGTGGGCACAGTTGGGCCAAGCATTCGCTTTGCCCTCCCTGCAGGGACCCCGTGCCTCTGCAGCAAGCCCCAGTGCGGGGAGGGCTGTCCAGGCCACGAACGGTGTGGTGTCTCGGGTGATCACAACCGCTGTCATATTTCTGCTCCTCTTGGCTGCAGGATGTGGAGCAGAGGAACGGGGATATAACGTACAGCCAGTTTGCCCAGCTTTACCGGAGCCTGATGTATGACGCCCAGAAAACGGTGAGATGGCTCAAGTTCTCTGTACTGAGGATGCGGGGGGAAGAAACGTGCCAGCCGTGAGAGGAGATGGTTTGGAGTGACTTGGTGATTGGTGTTTCTGGCACTTCACATACATACATGAACTCCTCTGCCTCTTTGCACTCGTCTGCCCAGGACGTGTCTGTCCCACGTGCTTCCACCCTTTTCTCCGTCTCTCTTTCACTATGGGAGCGTCCCTTTGCTTACCCTCTCCTTGCCTTGCATCTTTCTCCTTCCCCGGCCACTGATTCAACCACTTAAGTGGGGCAAGGGAATGTTTCCGTTCCAGTGCAGAACTACCCTGTGGATGTTCCCCTTTTGGCTGCAGGGTTCATGCATTTGCATTTCTGCTTCCTCCTCCCTACCGTTTTTAATGTGTTGCCCCTCCGGCCGATGTACCCCTGTGCTTTGCGTACACTAGCCACAGCATGAGGCTGGCTGCCACTAGCCACTAGGGTTGGGATTCTGGCCCATCTCAGTGCACAGAGGCTCGGGGGAGAGCAACGTAGGTAATGGAAGGGAAAGAATGCACATTTGGAGGTTAGCGGGCTGTGACTTCCCCCCCATGTCGAGCGCTGTGCGAGTGATTGCCACGGATTGCCAGACAATTGGCAAATCTGGCATCAGTGAATCAAGTGTTTCACGGTGTAGCCTTCACCTGCTGCGTATCGGGATTATTCCCTTGAGGCTGTTAACCGAAGTGATGTGTCCAGAGCTCTGGCCTTTGTCTTTTTTGGAGGTTCTGTCATCCTCCAACCATGTTTTTTCTCCCATTCAAATACGAATGGGATGATCAGACCCATCCTTGACCCTTCCAAAGCTTAGAGGTTGATAACTTATCGCTTTAGTGTGATTAGCTTATAAGTTCCTGATCTCTCTCCTGCTGATAAGATGTGAGCATTGTGGGCTAGTCCATGGGCCTTAGCTGTGTCTGAAGGACGTTTAACAAAGCTGGGCAGATCCTGGTGAGAGATCAGGTCCAGCGGCTGCACTTAATCATTGCACTTGGATCCAGAGGTAGGATGAAGCAAGGAAGACCATTGTTCTGCCATACATCTAAGATGGAGGGGCAGTGTATGGGGGACCCTCACCCCTGGAGCGTCCCTGGCGGCCTGGTGCAGCATTGCATTTGTGTGTCTGCCTCAGTTTCCCCTAATGGGCTTCAGTGAGGCCAATGAGGCTCATGTATGTTGAACGGTGCCCCGTCAAGGGTCTAGTTTATTTAACTCGAAGGTGGCACGTTATACAAATAGGCCCCCACCTCAGCATTTCTAGCTGAAGGGGAGAAGGGCTGAGTTAATCATGGTCCATCAACCCCACTTATGTCCAGCTCCCTTACCAGCAAGGTCCTCTTGGTCTCAGAGCTTCTTCTGGAGCCAGGGCCTCTTGTCATCAGCTGGGGAAGGGCTTCTCCTCTTGGGTCGGGGTCCCCACAGAGATCAAACTGTGACAACCCTTCCTTGGAACAGCCTGTAATCCCTCCGATCTAGGACTTCTGCTGCGCACGGTGAAGTGCTTCCGTGGGGCCAAGTTCTGCCGAGATGTAGCACTTCCCTTTCGGAGCCTCTTCCACCCAGCATCAGGATTCCTTTCTTGGTGAGCCTCCTCCCCAGGCTCCCCGGAGAAGCCCTCCCCTTGGGAGCTTCCCTTCTGTGCTGTTCCTCTCCCCAGGAGTCCCTGGTCTCTAGCTCACCCCAACTGGGAGAAGCTGCCTTTTATCAGGCCCAGGTGCTTTCCTGCCTAATTAATTGCCTCCCAGTTACTCAGTGAGTTAATTAGTCCCAGATGAACCTGAATGGCCACCTTGCCCCTGTGGAACTTGTCAGAGGTAAGCTGAGCCCCTGTCCCTTACTCCAGTCATCAACATGCAGCGGGGCTGGTTCCCCACCAACTTGCCCCTTGTGTTTCAGGCCTGGATCAAAGAGAATGTAAAATGCTGCTAAACCCAAATTCTCCACTGACTCACTTTGTACTGGTGTAAATGATGGCACAAGGTGCAGGACCGCGGTGAACAGGCCCAGTGACTCCTGGGCTAACGGTGAGATTGTCCCAAGAAAGTTGGGACGTCTGCCTAATTGACAGAGGCATGCTGCCTAGTACTGGAGGGGGCTGGTATGTAGGAGAGAAGGAACTTTTCACCTTGAGTAACTCTGCTTAGCACAGGCTTTCCTCTGAAGCACCGTAGACCCAAATTCAACTGGAGAAGGTCAGCAAAGGATCCCAGGTTCCAGCGCCATGCAGGGACGCACAGTATTAGCCCTGCTGCGTTTGAGGTCTAGTCTTGTAAAGAAGCTATGTCCATGGAAATGGAAAGGCTGATGTGTGTGTTTCTTCTGTTGCAGATGGACCTCCCATTCCTGGAAAGGTAAATGCCTCTCTCACTTTGGGCATGGGGGGTGGAAGGCTATTTCCTTACACTTTCAGTGCACGTGGGTGTTGGCAGCTGTGTGGGAGCATGAGCCGTCCTGTGCACACCTTGCTTGTCAGAGAAGATTCTGCTCGTGCTTACGCATGTCCTAAACCAGCATCTCTGATGTAGAATCGCCGGGCTCAGGAGGTTAGTATTGGAGCCTCTAGCTCACCAGACACAATCCAGCCCTGGTCAGTAGCGACCAGAAGTTGCGCCATCTGATGGCTGTTTGTTTGGTCTGTGTGAACTAAGTTTGGTCTTGATCCAGTTCCTAGGGGACAGCTGCCCACATCTCAAAAGCTGTCCCCACAGTTGATGCTAATCGCACCTGCAATGTCGACAGTCTCATCAGAGAAGCCAAGGACTGTGTGGGCCATTGGTAAGGCCCTTCGTTTTCAGTTTTTATTTTATTTAATTTTTTCCAAGAATTTGTCAGTGTTTATAACCACAGCAACAAAAACAGGTGAAAATCAGTGCAAAAAACTATTAATTTTTCTGGGTAAATATCGGGGTTTATTTTGGTGGACGGAAGGATGGGGAAAAAGTATTCAGTAGCTGAATGCTTTGATGAGTGGAATTCAATGAGGTTTGCTGCAGAACTAAAATAGAACTCAAAACACAATGCCACTTTGGAGTTTAAGAAAACAATAGATCTGTAATCCCCAAATAAAACTTTTCCTTTGAATGAACAGTTTGCTGTTGTAGACTTAGAACTATTAGCCTATAAATATTTACATTTAATAATTGGGACACACCATTTGCAGCACATACACTCAACTTCATCCTTTTCTCCTGTTTTTTTTGTTTTGTTTTGTTTTAAACTTTTGAATACTTCCTTGTGTTCTGAAACGTAGTCTGAGACAGATTTTGGTTTTCTTCCCATTTTAGTGTGTCAAATCTTTAAACCATTATCTGCTAACAGCTTGAAATGTGTACATGGTGGGCATGAGATTCATCAGTACATTCAGATGTGCACACACTTCAGAGCTTGCGTGCCTGCCTGTTTGTTTATTGTGTGTATCTTCTAGACTAATACATAGCCTTACTTCAACAGGCAGCTTTGCATATACACACAGACTAATGTATTACTGTAATACATATAGCTCATGTGATGTATTGTATTTTCCTAATAAAACATGTTATTTTATTTATATTTGAATGATACAAAATTAGGGTGAAAATCAGAAAAAAATGAATAATACTTTTTGTAAACTCAGGAATTTTTTGGTAAAAAACGGTTTAAACTGAAAACGAAGGGGCTTAGCCATTGGTAAATAACACCCCTCTGACCCCTAGAGGTCATCCCAGCCAGATGGTGCTGGAGGTACATTGGCAAACCATGCCCTCACTCGCCCATGTGCATCTGTGATATGGCTAATCAGAAGTTCAATGCAATTGTGGAAGCTGGAGATGGAAAAACCTACCAGCTCAGCTAATCACTGTCCTAGAAGACAGTGCAGGATTTCTAGTGTCTTGTCTAGCCTAGTTCTGCAAGTCCTATGCACTGTCCTGATGCCTCTAGTATGTTTCACTCAGAGGACGTTCTTGATAGTCAGCCAACGTTTTTCTTGACTTCATCACATCACCCCTCCTTCTACCCCCCGCCTTGCTAATAGTTCCTCTCCCTCCTTGATGTTTATATCCTTCATCTGTTTGTAGGCTGTTACCACGCCTTGTCCTTAGTTATCCCTTAGCTGTGCTCTTTTAATCTTTTCTTACAAGTCAAGCCCGCTAGCTCCCCGATTAATTTTGCTGCTCTTCTCTGGCCTGCCTCTCTCTTGGTGCTGTATTGCTTGTAACATGGTGCTCCAGGCAAATGCAGTGTCCAGGAGCAGGTGGCTGAGGCTGGTGAGAGGAGCACTTCTCTCTTTGCTCCCTGACATGATTCTTTTGTGTGTGCACCACCAAAAGTGTCTCTCTCTTTCTTTGGTGCTGGGGTGGCAGTGGGGGTTGCTGTGTTGCTCTCTGAGGGATGTTGTGTGTTACTTGCATGTGCCATCCTGATCTGTAATAGCTTCACATCTCCGATGGATCCCAGAGACCATTCAGCGAAGCGATGAGATCACTGATTGTAGATTCTCTCTGTGTCCTTCCCCCAGGTGTGCAGAGAGACTTGAGCACTCCAAGGTGTCCCTGCTGGAGTTCCAGAAGTTCTTGCTGGAGTATCAGATGGTGAGCTCCCCAAAGGGCAAGCGAGAGTGGAGGAAGGGGACTCCGCTATCCTCTGATACGGGCCATCTGTAGGGAGCTAGTGTCCAAAGGGTGACTCTGATCTGGCGGTGCTGGGTGCTTGGGTAACGGCATGCTCTGCCCGGGAGGCAGTCCTGGGAGCACAACACTTCCTGTCAGGAACAGCGGGCTGGTTAAGGAAGAGCACTGACCATCTTAAGAAGGCATCTCATCTGGCCATCCGGGTCTGGGAGCAGGGGAAAGTAGTGTGGGGAGATCCTAGTCAAATACTTGGGGCGCATGGAGGTTCCATGAAGGAGATGGGGGGATAGCTCAGTGGTTTGAGCATTGGCCTACTAAACCCGGGATTGTGAGTTCAATCCTTGAGGGGGCCATTTAGGGATCTGGGGCAAAAATCTGTCTGGGGATTGGTCCTGCTTTGAGCAGGGGGTTGGACTAGATGACTTCCTGAGGTCCCTTCCAACCCTGATATTCTATGAAGAGGGTTTGGTCTAGGCTTTTAGATCAGTCAAAAGGGTTAAGGTAGCAGAAGCGCTGCTTGTCTCTGCCTGTCCGCTCAGGAGAGTGGTTGTGACTGCCAGCAGAGTCTGACAGGCAATTGATTGATTTTATCGCTGACTTTTCTTTTGAAAGTGCATCTTCTAAAGCAGTAAGCTAACACATGTGCTGTGTATTTTGCAGACTGTGCAACCTCTCTCTATCTAGGTTCATAAATGGCACCCACCACTGTACTATTGCCCTCATTAATGCAATCGTGCAAATTAAACTTCATGCTCAGGGGCCCTGTGAGTTAGAGCATGCACTGGAGAACCTAGCTGACTGCAGTAACCATGTGCCCTCATTGTTGATACGGGTTGTAACTACAGTGAGAATACTTAATATTTCATAGCATGGAGCTCCCACCTTGCAGTGACCCCGCGTGTGCCTCTCTGGTTGCCACTTTGCAGCCAGCAGTTAACTAACCTGATCTCCCTGGCTGACCTAATGAAAGATGCTGATGTGCCAGGAGAGAAATTGACAAAAAGGAACCAGGTTGGCTTCTGTTGCCTTAGACCCAGGGTGTGGAGGGAGGTGTATCTGGGTGAGGAGTATTTTTCGGTAGTAGAGGACAGCATGAGCAGAGAGAAATATATCTGAAATCCTAAAGATCATAAGATCTAATTAACAACGGGGAGGGTTTCTTTGGTTGAGTTCACTGTTGGCTTACTGTTAGTTTACTTGATTCGTGTTAACAATTAAATTCCCAGTCCTGGATCCTTTTCCCTTGAGACCCCTTTTTAATTTAAATCAGCAAATTAAATGAACTCAATGTGGTTTTTAAATGGAAGCTTCTGAAAATGTTCATTTCACACAAAGCAAAACTCTTTCTTTCCCCTCTCTACTTTTGCAGGAACTCTGGGCTACAGACATCCTCCAGGTTCAGGAGTTCATGTTTAACTTTCTGAGAGACCCCCTGAGAGAGATTGAAGAGCCTTATTTCTCTCTGGATGAGGTGAGGCTCTGAGCAAGCTATTGGTATAAAAAATGGGGTTGAGGGAGGACTCAGAATAGTCAGTTGATCTAGTGTTCTTTATAGGAAGTGTGCCCTTACCTCTGCCATGTGTAATGCTGCTTGAAGGGTCCAAGTCTCTCTTGCATAGCATTGCTGCATGTGATCATCCCGATGAATAGCTAGCACTCGATTGTTACCGCACGAGAGAATTTAAATGTCCCAATTCCCTGTGATTGGGACCAAACATTGGACATTTGAGCTCCCCACCAGAATGCTCCATGGGGCTCTGTCTGGTTGTGCTGATCTTGCAAGGTTAGGAAGACCCCTTGGGGTAGAGAATTATTTGTTTAATTGAATTATTTGGTGATTATTAATAATAAACTTGCCACGTAATATAGTCTATTAGTTGACAGAGATTAAATAAGGGTTCATGTCCCTGGCTGTGTGTAAATATCTTTAAAGTCCCGCAGCATTGAGACCTTAAACAACCAGCTCCCATCCCCGTTTGCCCGTTGACTTCACTGGGGTTGGAGCCAGGCCCTTTATCAGTTTGCTGTCACTGGAGTCAATGGGCAGACTGCCATTGGCTTCACTGGGGCCAGGTACAGCCCGCACTGCATTAGGAACTGTCCTGGCCCTTGTGACTGCGTGTAGTGAGGATGATCTGGTTTGCATCTGCCTCTGCGTCAATTACAACCCACGAAGTAAAGCCCTTAATTGTCCTTGACGCCTTTTCATTTCTTCTTGGGCAGATACTTGCCTTCCTCTTCTCCAAAGAGAACAGCATCTGGAACTCGCAGCTGGACGCGGTGTGCGCGGAGAACATGAACAATCCCCTCTCCCATTACTGGATCTCCTCCTCGCATAACACGTAAGGACAGAGGAGAGGTGTCTCTCCCCAGCCCTCATGCATCCGTCCTCGTAGGCCTCCTGCGCCATTACGCAGTACTGAAATTCTCCCTTTTGTGCCAACTCCAGTGGCACGATGATTTCCCAGGTCCAGGTTTCCCCAGGTTTCAGTCTGTGGCCCTGTTCATCAGAGACACCTCCCCAGTACTCCAGGCCTCCCCACTGCTGGCTTCTGGCAGTGTTTCATTCTGTGCATGGTCAGGAGCACCTCTGTGCTGGCTACAGTCTGAGAGCCTGGGCTGTCGTCCTATTGCTTTATTTACCATCAGCATTATCGACCTCCCCTGCCTCTCCAGAGAGTCATAAGAAAAAGCCTGGAAGGGTGAGATCGACTGCTTGAATTGCTGCTGTGTGGAAAACCCTCTTAGAACCATGGAAATGGAACGTCCTCCAGCTGGCAAATGCTGATGGCGCTTTGTGCGTCTCACGGAGCGGACGGCAGCTTGGGTTTGCTTCCCTGTCTATCCACAGTCACAGGTGCCATCAGCAGGAAAGGGCACAGCTCTGCAGATTGAGTTTGCAACCCAGCAGGGCTGAGGGTGGGTCGATCTGAACCATTCCTGTGGGTAGCACGAGAGACAGGATGGGTAGAAGAGGAGGACAGTGTGTCTGTCATATTCTAGCAGCACGAAGCCAGGTTGTGGCTTGCACCAGTCCTTGCTCCTGTGATGTCCCGTGCAGAGCTCTCCGTGTTCCCTTCCGCAGCGAATTACTTTTTTTTGATGGCGTGTTTCTTTTGTGTGGAAGGTACCTGACGGGGGATCAGTTCTCCAGCGAGTCCTCCTTGGAAGCCTACGCGCGCTGTCTGCGCATGGGATGCCGCTGCATTGAGTGTGAGTACCTAGCAGGGGCTGGCTCCTTTTCTTCAGCGATGGCCGTGAATTTTGTGCTGCCCTCATCTGAGGCTCTTGGTTCCTTTTGTTGAGTGGGGCCTGCTGTGTGGTGAGCGAGTCAGCGCCTTTAGAAAGAGTGTGCCCTGGAGGCCCGTGGGCCATTTTGGGCAGGCACGGCCCCATCTTTCCATCCTGCACCGTGCCGTGCCTGGCCTGCGGGTCATAGCCCACCCCTCTCTTTCCTGGGACCAAATAGCAATGGTGGCGATAGAACTACCACCCACTTGAACCTCGTCCTAATGCCACAACACCACAGCCTGACACTCTGGGGCAGATTTTTAAAGGCACGTAGGTTCCTAACTCCCTTTGGCAACCAGTGGGAGTTAGGCACTTCCCTCATTTTACCAGTCTGGCCTGTCATCTCTTCACATGCTTATGCTGCATTCCAGGAGGCAGCCTGCTGCAGTGGTTAGAGCAGGGGAGTGGGAACCTGAAGGCAGTGTTCATTTAAAAAAATCCAATTGTATTTCCACAACAAATGTTAATGAAGCTGTTTCTTTTGGAATTTTTCACAGAAAATTTCGCCTTTTTTTATTGAAATTTTTTTTCTAAATGAAACCGTTTTCAGTGAGGATCCTGTTTGTCAGCAAATCGAACATTTAGTGAAAATTACACTGTTTTTGTGGAATATATTTTGATTTCAACCAAACCATTTTTTAACTCAAAGATCTTCAGTCAAAAAATTTCAACCAGCTCCGTCAGGTGACCTGAAGTCTAATCTCCCTCTGACACTGACTGGCTGTGTGAGTCACATCATGGTTCCATGCCTCAGTTTCCCCATCTGTAAGATGAAGAGATTCACTTTCTTGGTTGTTATGATATTCAGTCCATGGAATTAGATAGAAGGTGCCACTGAAGTGCTGTTAGCACTGTTATTGTCCTGTTATGCTGCATTTTGACACTCTTGCAATGCCCAGCATAATGCCATGGTTGCATGCGCCCTCGCACTGAAAGGGTTCAGGAGATTTTGTTTGTTGGACCATCTGGTACTTGTCAAAGTCATTGTTTTCTCAGAAAGATCCTTGATTTTCACCTCTCTCCTTTTCCCATCCAATATGGATTCCAGAGCTAGCTCGGTTTGACCCATTTTGCGCTGACGTCCTGTTTGCATCACTGGGTTTGATTAAGTTTCCCATTGGGTTCTGTTTCAGTGGATTGCTGGGATGGCCCTGATGGGATGCCCGTGATTTACCATGGACACACGTTAACCACCAAAATCAAATTCTCTGACGTCTTGATGACCATCAAGGAACATGCCTTCATGACTTCTGAGTAAGTAGAACAGGTGTGCAAAAGGCAGAATCCTCCTGGGTCTGATTCTAATTCAGCTAGAGTGAAACTCATGTTTGTGCAAAGGACACACCCGAAGCCTCCATGCAGGGTTTAAGTGGGCGTGAAGTGGCACATGCAGGCCTTTTGCTTGCCCCCAGCCCCGCACCTCCCCTCAGTGTTTAATTTGTTAGGTACAGGGGCTCAAGCAATTTTTTTTACTTTCATAACTGATGTGCCAAGCCCAGAGGTGCCGGGGCTATGAACTGCCAGGCCCAAAGGTGCCGGGGCTATGAACTGCCAAGCCGTGGCACAAATTAAGCACTGTTGCCCCCTCTGCACGGGGGTGATTTCACCAGTAAAGAATGTCCTCATTTGGTTAAGGTCTTGGGAGTTCTGTCCCTGGCTCTCCCATGGGCTCACTTCGTGATGCTGAGCGTGGTATTTATGCCTGAATTTTCAAATGTCCATTAATTTTGGGTGCCCAACTGGAGACACTTTCGGTCCAGATACTCAGAGGAGCTGTGAGCCCCCAGCTCTGACTGAAGTCCATAGGATTTGTAAGTGCTTGGCAAACTCTAAATCTGGTGGTGCAGGGGTGGGGGAGTATCAGCTGGGCACCCAGAATTAGTAACACTTCTGAAAATGTAGGGTCTAACTTCTCTCTAGGTTTGAACTTGGTGACTCTACTTGATAAATCTGACTTGTGTCCTTGCTGCTAAACAGGGCTCCTAGAAATCCATTTGCCATGGAAAAGCACAGAATTTGCGTTTTTACAGGGACTCTTCAGTTTTTACATTTTGTGAAAAAGTAAAACCATATGTTAACTAGTAACTAAATGTTACTGAGAGTACCAGTGTCACTTATTCAATGTGCACGACCTCCCCTGTTGTGGTTGCTTTTTCAATGTGCTTTAAATTTACATAGCCAAACCTACTCCAATAAACTGCTCCATGCATATAGAGGCTACTCAATGGTGCATAAGGGTTCATGTTTTAATGCATCTCAAATTTCACTTGGCCTCCAGACATGAGTAATTAAAGTTAAGAAAAGAAGCCGAAAACTTTAAAAGTTCCCCCTAAAGACCGTGTCACTGAGTTTGGCAAGGACAACTTTCATGTTGATGGTAATGTGCTGGTCTGCATTGTAAGCAGCAAGGCTGTAGATCACATTAGAAGGCAGACCGTTGTAGAACACCTGGAAAGCACTAAACATAAACTGAATGAAAAGAAACGAAAACAAGATGCTGAAAGAGCAGTGCCCCCGATAACAGTAAAGAAACAATGCACCGTCTCTGGATCATTCTATTAATTGTATTTTATTACAATGATTGATGGCACTGGTAGGCTTTGAACGTGCTTAAAAGTTGTAAACATATCAATAAAATGTTGTGTTCAATTGATACCTATGTGTATTGTGGCTAAGGAAACTAAAGTTTAGTGTTGTATTTTAATCGTGGGAAAATGCGGGTTTTTATGGTTTTTCATTGGAGAATTTTTTTTTTTTTTTAATCACTGAACACTAGGATCCCTGCTGGCGAATGTGTCTAACTAAATTACTAAATGTAATTTCTCTGGTAGCCTGGGATTTTCTGGGACAAGTGATGCTTATAGCCTTAGTTAGTGTCCTTTGATATTGCAGCCAAGGGCTTATTTTCCTCTTTGTACTCATGTACAACTTTGGTCCATGATGGTTTTTATGTGACCCTTATGCACACATGGACGGTACACAGATGATCAGATACTGAAGTTCTTGCTAAACTGGTCCAGCAACGAGGGGACAACCTCTGACCATGGGCTCCTGCCCTACCAATGGCACAGATGTGATTGTTTCTCCACTAGAGGGCCATGATCAGCAGGAGGCACCAAAGTGCCTGTTTTGTGTTGTGTATTATAAGTACATATGCCATATTTGTAGTCTGTTTGGTTCCTACATGGAAGTCCTTGTCCTTCTCTGAGTTGGTGGGGAGGCAAATTTTTGTTAGGTTAAATTAAACTGGGAAGCACCCTGCAGTTTTTTGATAGGTGTCTCTGATCCCCCTCTCAGCCCAGTCCTGAATTGGAATGTACAGATGGACTCTACTGAGCCATTGGGCAGAAACTTGTGTTCATCTTGGTGGGGAAGAGAGTGAAATCTAGAATGTCCAGGGGATGCAAAGAAGCTGAAACCAGACTCTGTGGAGAGTAACTTGTAGAGTTGTCTAGTCGGCAACTGGTAAATTCCTGCAAGTTGGTGCTAGTAGTTAATTCATGCAGTTACAGAAATGTTGACCTTCCCCCAATCACCACTCTGTTATTTAACCCCTTTATTCCCTCCTGCTTCTTCACCTACCAGATATCCTGTCATCCTGTCCATTGAAGATCATTGCAGTATTGCTCAGCAGAGGAACATGGCTCAGAATTTTAAGAAGGTTTTTGGGGACATGCTTTTGACCAAGCCGGTGGATATATCTGCTGACGGGCTCCCCTCCCCGAACCAGCTGAAGAGGAAGATTCTCATTAAGGTAAAATTTCCTTTGTAGCTGGTGTCTCTACTGCAAAGGAAAGTAGGGAGTGGAGTTGGGATGAAAGGAATGTTCACCTAGGCATTGGAAGGGCTCATCAGTGATTTGAACCTTAAAGGGACAGTGCATGTTGATTTTATTTGGGCCCATTTCCCAAGAAGGTTGAATTAGGTTGGTTTTTCCTAGAGGAGCCGGAGAAGATCCGATCTGGATCCAGATACTAATTTCCCCAAAGTTCAGGGTGCTTTGGATTCAGGATCCATCTTTAGGCTTTTTCCCCCCTTGTCGCCAGTGATCTGGTATTTGTACTCTGGGTCTCCTTGATCTGCTTCACTGTCTACTCCAGCACCGTCTGGTTACCATGGCACCTTGCACTGGCAGAGAATACTTTCTACTCTGCTGGAAATGCAGGATGCTCTAAGGTTGGGAGGGGGCATGGAGCTGAAAACTAAACAGAACTGGGGAGAGCCTCTAACTCCTCTGTCTTATTGCCCCCTGGTGGCCACCTGGGAAATGTATAGATAGTTGTTTTTAAATATCCTGTGCTCTGAAATTCAAGCAACCCGCAGACAGAATCTCCTTCGATTAGTTTTTTGGAGTCATTTCTTTAGAACCACATTGGTTTAATTCTAACCCACTGGCGAGTGTGTGTTACGGATCTCCTGCAGCGCTAAGCCACAGAGGAATCTACGGAGCTTTAGAACCAGCTGTGGCCAGCTCATGTTTTAATGGCTGGAGGGTCCCTGGTTCAATCCCTGGCATGTTGGCCAAGATGGTACTGTCACATAATCTCGATTATAAATTCTAAAGGATTCTTCCAAGAGCCACCATGCATCTGGTAGGGACATAGATTGGAAGCACTTAAGGACAAGACCTGGTTTTGCTATGTGTTTGTGGAGCCCCCTAGCACAGTGGAGTACTGGTCTATGACTGAATCTCCTAGCTACCACCGCAGTACAAAGTGCACAGTGGGGTTTTTGGCATCACTGAATTTTTTGACCCTTCTCTGCAGCGTGGAGGGGGATCTTTTATCCATAATTATGATCTAGGGGGTACCCCTTGCAATAGAGCTGAAGAACATTAAGGTTGCTCAGATCGGGGCATAACAGGTGAATATGGTCTCTTCTGGGACCGCTGCTTCCTTTAGGGTATTTGATCCGAGTGTCTCATTCTGCAGCACAAGAAGCTGGCTGAGGGCAGTGCTTATGAAGAGTTGCCGACGTCTGTAATGTATTCGGAGAATGATATCAGCAACTCCATAAAGAACGGGATCCTCTACCTGGAAGATCCCATCAATCACGTATGTTTCTTTCTGCGGCTGCCACCTCATCCACTTCCTTCAGGTTACCTAGAGATCGTTTCCTGGGGATTATTAAGCCAATTTGATCTTGTAAACTAACAATAACGCTGCTGGGAAAATCATTAGCATGTGCATGGTAGAGAGCCATCCTGCCTGGGAAGGGAGATAGTGTAAATTACTTAGGGGTTTTCTCACTCCTCTGATTATGTGACACCAAATGTGCCTTGTTTAATAGACCAGGTTCCATTATTGCAGTACGTTATAAATAAGTCCAGAGTTTACAGACTTGGGTACGTCTAAATCCATATTCAGGCACCTGACTAAACAGTCTGATTCTTATGGGTCTGAGCACTTCTGTTGTTTCAGTTTTACTGTGTGCTTTTGACGGTGTTTTCTCCAGTCAATTTCCCTTGTTTTTTTGCATGGATCTTTCTCACGCATGTTTTGAAAAGGAGGGAGGTGCCAGGGTGAAACAACAGAAATTGCCTGGGTGACTCCGGGTCTAGTGTGGAACCTGAATCTATTCTGAACTTTTATTTTTTTAACTAGATTTCCCGTTGACAGTATCCCGTTAAAGTGTGCTGAGAGTTCTCAGTTTGATCCCGCATGAGCATCAGTTTGCATCACCAAGCTACCCCACGCTTTGATGCTATTGAAAGTCTCTGCTCAAGAGTATCTCTTGAGTTCAATTAGCAGGGTGTAGTTGAGCTGGTGGTGTCTTTTTATCAGTGCCATTGAGCCTTAAAATTCACCAATCAGCTTCCCTTGCTACCCCCCAGCCCCACCACCACAGGGCTGAAAATCCATCCAAAGGTGGTATAAGGTTTGCTGGGTGCTGTTTGGATGAATTCCCTGTACAGATCTTTCTGTCTTTCCCTACAGGAATGGAATCCGCACTACTTTGTCCTGACCAGCAGCAAGATCTATTACTCTGAGGAGACGACCGGCCACCAGGGAAACGAGGATGAAGAGGAACCAAAGGAGGTGAGGGCGATGCTTTCAAAGAGGGGGTGCCTATGCCCCTTGAAAATCTCCATTTCATGGACTGCCCGGAAGTGGTGAAATTAGCCCAATACCGTGACTTTTCTGACCGCAGGGAAGTGGAAGCGGGCAGCCACACACGCCGGCCTCGTGCTCGGCGCAGCTCACAGCGCATGGCAGCGTCACGTCGGAGTAGCTGTGCGAGGGAGGACTCAGCGGTTGGTTTTACAAGAGGCACAGTTGCCAGTGCTACCGCTGCTTGGCGCACGAGCAGCCATGGCCTCGGCAGGCCTCGGCACATGCCGATCTAATAGTCTGTGTTCCACGCCGCAGCAGTGCGGGCTACTGTGCCTCAGCTAAAACCCAGCCACGGAGCCCCCCCACGCCGAAACTGCTGCTCCGACGTGGCCCTGCCGTGTGCTCTGAGCAACCCTAAGCAAGAGATCGGTGTGTGCAGATGCCCGCTTCCACCTCCTCGCTGTGTGAAAAATCGCAGCAGTGCAGGGGCGACTCAGGGGCCGGGCAAGTTCTGTGAAATTGACTACTTTACCCATGGTGCTGCCAGGAATTACATCCCCCCTCTCCTCCCTCCCCCCCCCCCCCCCCCCCCCAAAAAAAAAATTCCTTGATTTTTTTCTCAGGGCCTTGCCAATGCTATGTGGCCTGATTGTCTGAGCAGCTGTTCTGAGCTTTGATTTCAGTAGGAGCTGCAGGTGCTCAGCACGTCTGAAAATCAGGCTATTGCTTTACCCCTCTGTGCCTCAATTTCCCTATCTGTACAATGGGGTTAATGACTTTTATGCCACCCTGGGGATGGTCTGGGCCCTGGAACATTCTATGCTGAACAGTAATGGATGTAAATTACTGGAGTCCCAAGGGATTTTATTTTAGTGGGAAGGGGAAGGGAATTCAAACACTCATGGTCCAGAGCTGGAGGCCCTCTGCCTCTGAGAACAGCAGGCCCCTTCCACAGGGAGCTCAGCTGAAGTGCTGGTGCTCAGTGAAGTGGGAGATGTATCTCTGCCCCCTGCCAGGTGAGCAACAGCACTGAACTTCACTCGACTGAGAAGTGGTTTCATGGCAAGCTGGGGGCCGGGCGTGATGGGCGCCACATAGCAGAGAGGCTGCTGATGGAGTACTGCATAGAGACGGGCGCCCCTGATGGGTCTTTCCTAGTACGAGAGAGTGAAACCTTCGTGGGAGACTACACCCTCTCTTTCTGGTAAGGATCTGCAACCCCTTTCACCAGCTCTGAAATAGCCTTAATCCATTAACTCCTTATCAATATCTCTAACTTCTGTGCCAAGATTCCTGGGTTCAATTCCTCCTCTGCCACTGATGTGCAGTGTAACCTGAAGCAAGTTACTTGACTTCTCAGGGCCTCAGTTTCTCTACCTGGGATGCAAAAACGGGAATCCTGAGTAGAACTCGAGGTTATTTAACTCTGTATTTGGCACTGGTGCGACTCCTTCTGGAATACTGTGTCCATTCTGGTGTCCACAATTCAAGAAGGATGTTGATAAATTGGAGAGGGTTCAGAGAAGAGCCCTGAGAATTATTAGAGGATTCGAAAACATGCCTTATAGTGAGCGACTCCAGGAGCTCAGTCTGTTTAGCTTAACAAGGAAGGTTAAGGGGTGACTTGATCACAGTCTTGAAGTTCCTACTTGGGAGCAAGCATTTAATAATGGGCTCTCCTGTCTAGCAGAGAAAGGTCTAACATGATCCAATATCTGGAAGTTGAAGCGAGACAAATTCAGACTGGAAATAAGCCGTACGTTTTTAACAGTGAGAGTAACTAACCACTGGAACAATTCACTAAGTGTGGTGGTAGATTCTCCATCACTGTCAATTTTTAAATCAAACTGGATGTTTTTCTAAAAGATCTGCACTAGGAATTATGGCAAGGCAGATCGCTGGCCTGTGTGATACATAAATTACAATATGAGTAACATGCCCCAGAAGATGATCCTTCCTAACTCAGGTAGTTCGCCATCGGCTTTTGTCTTTAAGCATGTTGGGTTTCCTCTGCCATGTGCTGCTGCAGACCTCTCTAGTGTGAGTGTACATTGATCACACCTTTGTCCTGTTCAATGTAATCCCCGAGCTGACGGGGGCCACGCATCCTAGATGTCTTTACTCCTGGTGTCCAGTTTAGCTGGGCCATGGCCTTACAGAAATGACCAGCTAGTGATTGGCTTGAGCCAGTCACATGATGGCATCTTGCCCAATCAGTTTGCATTAGGGAATGGCTCTCTCCCCGCCTGCCCAGAGTCCTCACTCTGGTTGGATGCTGGGGCAGGCAGTCAAGGGCAAGCGTCTCTCTCTCTCTCCTTGTTCTGATCCAGGCGCAATGGGAAGGTGCAGCATTGCCGCATCCATTCCCGGCAGGACGCCGGCAGCCCCAAGTTCTTCCTGACCGACAACCTGGTGTTCGACAGCCTCTACGACCTCATCACCCATTACCAGCAGGTGCCTCTGAGGTGCAACGAGTTCGAGATGAAGCTGACTGAGCCTGTGCCACAGACCAACGCCCACGAGAGCAAAGAGTAAGCGTGGGCGGGGCGGGGGAGAGGGGAGGGAGTTCCTAACCACGTGGCTGCCCGGTGATCCCCTAGCGTGCGCCACTCTCAACTTCACTGTGGTCCTGCTGTGCCACTCCTGGTGCTGGAGTGTGAGGCAATGCTCTGCGTGGTATCCGCAGCCTGCTGTCCTGCCCTTCCAACCCTGAGCCATGTGGCATTTGGGGGGAGAGGGCAGGGACAATGCCTCCCCCTTGCCATGGTTACTGGACCGATGTGTCCTACGTCTGCGCTCCTTTCATCCCCGGCCTGTCTCTGCCGAGGGGGTGAGATGGCCCTTATTCATTCCAGATACTGTCCCTTTCTCCGCCTCCTGTCTGAGTCACGCGCTCCCCCGTGAGCAGAGAAACCGCCACCAGTGGATTTGGTTACATTGCGTCATGAGAGGGACCTCGCCCTGGATTGGTTCTGGGGTTCGGCTGGATGTGTCTGGGACACGAGCACTCACGTCATGATGTCTTTACCCAAAGGTGGTACCACGCCAACCTCACCCGGGCCCAGGCCGAGCACATGCTGATGAGGGTGTCGCGGGACGGAGCCTTCCTAGTGCGCAAGAGGAGTGAGCCCAACTCCTATGCGATCTCGTTCCGGTAAGCCCCCGGGCTGGAAAGCGCTCATGCAACCGTCCATCCGTCCCATGGGGAAGGTTTTGTTTATGCCCTGGTCTTCAGCACTCGGGGGGTTGTGTTGCTTTGGGTTTGGCTTGGGAATCTCCACCTTGAGCCACCGTTTGTGCTCTCATGCGCCTTCGCTGTTCCTCTGCATGGCCCCTGCCTTGCGCCCCTCCCTCGGTGTGTACCCGGGTGTGGGGGAAGTCCTCGCTGCTCGTGCTTAGCACACTATAAACCCCTTTAAATTGCCAGCGACTTTGCATTAAAGGAGCAGTTTGTCTGGTCAGGGAGGCATCCCTGCCGAAAGTTGAGCCCACGCAGATCCTCCGAGATATTCGAAAACATGCCTTATAGTGAGCCAGTCCAGGAGCTCAGTCTGTTTAGCTTAACAAGGAAGGTTAAGGGGTGACTTGATCACAGTCTTGAAGTTCCTACTTGGGGAGCAAGCATTTAATGATGGGCTCTCCAGTCTAGCACAGGAAGGTCTAACATGATCCAATATCTGGAAGTTGAAGCGAGACAAATTCAGACTGGAAATAAGGCTACTTCCCATTGATTTCAGTGGGAGACAGGTGCCTAACTGCCTTTTGAGGATCTGCACCTTAGTCTCCCTGCATTGCTGTGATGAAGCGCTGTATTTGGTTCTGGGGCCCTTCAGGGCCCCTGTGTCTCTAATGGCTGTGCTGGTTCAGACAGACAGTTGGGCCACTGGATTCTGCAGCACCAAGCAGGGGAGGTTCAGATCCCTCCCCCTCTGTCCCAATAGCCATTCCTGCTCAGCCCTGACCTTGCAGGGAAGCAGAGCATGCCTGCTGGTGCAGCATTTAGACTCGGGTGGCTCACGAAGCTGCCCTGCTCTGGGGATGTTCACCCCAGTTGCCTGCCACGTCGGGGGGGGTTCCCCAGCTCTTTTCCCTGTGTTGTCTCATTAACGGGTGCGGCCTTCGGGATCTGTGGGATTGTGCTTTAACTATTGGAGGTTTCATAGTGACTCGGCTTCCTTGCAAGCTTTAGACACATCCCTGAGTTTGTGTCGCCCTCTTCTGAGCTGTGGTGGTGCCGCATGCGCCATCCTAGTGCTTCGCTCAGATCTCCCCTAGCTCAGGGTGTTGGGCTCTGGAGATGGGCATCTGGCTCCACAGCGACTCCTGTGTGATCTGGGGTGGGGGCACCTCTTCCCTCAATACTGATCGCCAGGTTCTAGTGTTCTCTGCTCAGCGGTGCTGCTGGGTAGTCAGGGTGTCCCCAGGCATGGAGGGAAGATGTCAGGGCTGGGCTGGGGCCTCATTCTCCCAAGTGGCTGCCTGGGGAGGGGGTTTCTCTGGCTGTTTGCCAAGCAGCATTTCTGCTCGTCTCGGCCTGGCAGGGCGGAAGGGAAGATCAAGCACTGCCGAGTCCTGCAGGAGGGCCAGACCGTGCTCCTGGGCAACTCCGAGTTCGACAGCCTGGTGGATCTGATCAGCTACTACGAGAAGCACCCGCTCTACCGCAAGATGAAGCTGAGGTACCCCATCAACGAGGAGACGCTGGAGAAGATTGGGACAGCGGTGAGCGCGAGGCAGGCCTGTTAACGGTTCAGGGGAGGAAAGGAGTCAGCCCATCTGGAGCGAGGGCTCGGCTCTGCTGGCCTTGTCCGGAGCCATTTGCTTGCCCCTGGCCATACAGAGGTTGAGCGAGTGTGTGGTACCTGCACAGCCAAATTAGCAGGAGGACCTGGGATCCCTCCCCCCCACCAGACCTTGGGTATGCACAGCCTGATGTGCAGCCCGAGCTCTCGTTGGCTTCAGAGAGGTGTGTGGGTGCTCAGCACCGCAGACCCTTTGGCCAGCAGAGGAGGTGGCCAGCACACTAGTTTAGACAGGGTCTGTTTCCTACATGCCAGAGCCCTTCTGCATCTCTAGCTTCTGTAGCCCTTTCCCCTGGTAGCAGCAAGAAAAGGGGCTAGTTCTCCCCGCAGCAAATGCTTGGTTCCAAGCGACAGTGTATGTGCTTTTGTTTTGTAGGAGCCAGACTATGGAGCCCTTTATGAAGGACGCCATCCGGGATTCTACGTGGAGGCCAATCCCATGCCAACCTTCAAGGTATTCTCTTGCTGTTTGTCTTTACAGGTCGATTTTAATGGCCTGCTCGCCCAGCTCTGCGCCTGGGGCTTTTGGGCTACCCTCAGCATCCAGCTTTGTTCTTGGGCTCCCCCTCACTCCCAGTTCTGCCCCCCATCTCCCACCACTGCCATTCTGCTTGCCCCTGGGGCTGCCCCCACCGCTACAGGCCGGACCTTTGCTGAGGGGAAATGAGGAGTTTCTGGTGGCTGGGCTGAGTGAGGACACTTTGGAGGACCTGACCCACTGCCCTGCTGTCAGGAATGCCTTCTCCTCCACCCCAATGCCTGCTGCCTAGACAGGAGTCCGTGTTCCTGCGCCTGGTTCCTGGCTCCTCTGTTGCTCTCATAGAGAGTTCAGAGGGATGGTGGGGGGGTTTCCTGGTTTCGTCCCAGCCCGTCGCTAGAGTGTGTGTGCATGGGTGGCTTCGGTGCTGTTCTAAGGTTGAGTCTGTTACTGTATCGCCGAGAAAGTCGGCCAAGTGTGGTTCCCTCAGCGTTCCCCGTGACATTTCATGGGTCTGTTCATCTGTTCTGCAGCCTTCATGCGAAAGTGATCAAATAGCTCCCGGCTGCAGCCCTGGCTCCGGGGACTGCAGTGCTTTTGGCAGTCTCTGTGTTTCAGAGGGATGTCTCTGAGATCTCCGTGAGGGCACTTCCCTCTCCTGGAAGCTCAACTGGTGGGGACTGAAGAATCTGCTTTTCTCCTGGTGATCAGAACAGGGTGCCTGGGTTCAAATGATCTGTTCTGACTCCCCCTGCTGGCAGCTTCTGGAGGGGCGTGATCTCCCACTTGCTGGCCTCTGAAGTTTTTGTGTACTGTAGATTCCACTTCATAACAATCCGGATGTTCATATTAGCAACTTCCAGTTAATGGCAACATTTTTCTGGGAACCTCACTATTAATGGGGTTTGAATATTGGCAACAGGCATGCCGCGTACTAGCAACTTCGTTTGTTTGTTTTTAAGAAAAGCCCCGGCTGCAGGCAGGGAAGGAATTGCTGGGATGTGCCTTCCCTGTCTGCAGCCCTTGAAACCTGCGTGCACACAGGGACTGCACAGGAGGTGAGGGGCTGTGGGCAGGGCAGTAGCTGGAAGGGGGCTGCAGCCCAGTTGCTGGGATTGCATGGTCTCTCTGCGCTCTCCAGGCTGCACCTTGCTAGGGGACTGCAGGCAGGGAAGGAAGCGCAGGGATTAGCAGAGCCCCAGCCTCTGGAGAGCTCAGGAAGAGGTATAGGGCAGCCCAACGGTTCCCCAGTGCCCCCCCTTCCTGCCGCTGTCCTACCAGCAGGCAGGGCTGCAGCCAGGAAAGGCTCCTCCCAGCATTTCCTTCCCTGACTGCTACCTCATGCACCTGCCTTCCGCTCATTAGCAACTGCCGGATAATGGCAACTTTTTGTGGGCAACCCAGGGGGGATGCTAATAAGTGGAATCTCCTGTATTTCTTTTCATGGGGTTCCTAGCAGTAAGATAAAGGAAACAAACCACACATTGGGTTCCTGTTTTGGTTTTTTCCCCCCTAAAATCTGCATGCGAGTTTGTATCATTTGTGTGTCGTCTGCAAAACACAGTTGCAAAGCCTGAGTGCAAACTGCATCTTATGCGCGTCATGGGCCACTGCCTGTTTGACCGTGTAAAGGTCCATTTGCACGTGATGTCTCCTGATCTGATTGTGCAGGGAGACTAAGTGCCCAATTGCACACAAGCCGTGTAGAAAACCAAGGCCGAGCTGTGACCCGTATCTGTCATTGCTTAGTCCAATAGCGCCATCAAGCTGGGTGGGGCAGCAACATTTCCTTTACTCATCTTTATAGCAGCCAGGCACAGGAATGACAGAGAAACAAAATGCAACACCAAACCAGGAAGAGACACGCTAGGGAAAATCAATGGCTCTTGCATTTGTGATGGCTGCCATCTTGGCCAGCACACCAGGGGTAGAACCAGGGTCCTCCAGAGCTAACAGCTGCTAGAGCTTGAGCTAAGGAGCCCAGGTTCCCTAATAGATGTGTAGCCTCTATAGACAGGCACAGCTAGGCACCAGAAACACGCTCTTAGCAGTGGGTTGCACATTGTCCTAGGATGGTTGCTAGATCCTGGCTCTTGGTGGACAACCCGAATGGCGGGTGCCCTTAGGCGAGCGAGCCCTGCCTGTGGAGTGGCTGTGCATAGGTTCTGTGTTACCCTGTGATCATACCTGCCATGGCGAGTGGACGAGGAGCTCTTGAAGGAAGGAGGCCTCATGCTGGTCTTGGTGTCAGCTGCCCAGCCTCATGCCTGGCGGCACTCTGTTGTTTTTGCAGTGTGCCGTCAAGGCCCTGTTTGACTACAAGGCGCAGCGAGAAGATGAGCTAACCTTCATGAAGAACGCCATCATCCAGAACGTGGAGAAGCAGGAAGGAGGCTGGTGAGCGACCCCCACCCCGCCCATTTCCTGTGTCTGCCCCCCATGGATGGTGGATGCCAGAGGATGAGCTTGGTGACCTTGCACCCATCCTAGCAGACGGGTCCCAAAAGCCAGCAGCCTCAGAGGAGAAGCCAGGGGTCTGCCAGGGTCATGGAGACCACTGGAGAGGAGGAGGCCTTTCTGCCGCCCTGTTCTTGTTCCGTAGATGAGCAAAGGATGCTGGTCTCTAGGACTGTCCATCTGGCACCAGCACTCAAACCCTTCCTACTTTGGAGGGGCACGTGGGGCTGGAGAAGTAGTGAGTGAAATTGAGCTGCGGGGCCACAATAAATGTGGTGGTGGAAGGGCGTTGGGAGGGACGGACCCATGAGCGTGGACGAGTGCCTCGCTGTGAAATGGCCACCTGTCAGTGGGGTAAACTCCACCGCTGCCCGTCAGCTTGTAATGAGCCATTCAAAATACAGTCCGTGGGAGCCGTTACGCAGCCCCGGTGGGGCCGGGACCCTTTTGGAGGGCCGGGGGCATTCCTCTGTGCCCGATGCCAGCAGAGCTCTCACAGGAGTGTGGTGAGAGGGGACAGGTTCTGCCGATTCTGCTCTGGCCGCACAGTGGCTCCAGGAGCTGGGCCCTTTCCGATGTGGAGCCTCCTTAGGGTTGTGTTCTTCTGAGATCCCAGGAGTTCCAGGGCAGCTCCCTGGGGCCGCTGGGGACTGTTCTGACAGGGATTGCACCTTTGTCTGTCCCAGGTGGAGAGGAGATTATGGGGGCAAAAAACAGCTGTGGTTTCCTTCCAACTACGTGGAGGAACTAGCCAGCCTCGGTGGCCAGGAGCCCGACAGGGAGGTGAGCGTGTTTCCGAGTGCCTGGGAAGGGACGTGGAGGTGGGGTGGGTTGGGGGTGTGCCAGCGGGAGAGTGGCTGTGTCTGAGCCAGAGTGGAATGCTTTCCTCCAGGCTGTTGGGACACGTGCCCCATGCTCAGGATTGGGGTGCTAGCGTGGCTCTGAGGTGCAGGGTGGGCTCGCTGCTGCACTAGTCAGTTCTGACATGCCGACCTGTGATCCGTTCCCAGCAGCAGCTAGACGAGAACAGCCCCCTGGGAGTCCTGCTCGGAGGCACCCTGGATGTGCCGTCCTGCCAGATAGGTAAGCACTGGGGTGGGAGTGGGGTCGGCTGCTTTCTCATTCGCACCCATGCGTGGGTCTTGCTGGGAGCTCCCTGGCATGAAGGGGCCTGGTTTCCCTCTCCACCCACAGCAGCTCCAGTTCCTGGAGCCCAATGCCGCACCTCCTCTCCTGCCCTGCATCCCCTGGACACCTGGGGTACATGGCTTCTCTGGGGGCTTGGGGAATCTCCCACTTTGAGCCCAGGAACAGCGCTCGGCAATGGACTCAGGGGTGCCATGAGCCTGCTCCCCCAGCTCTGGGCAGTGAGGCCAGGAATCAAGCCCAAGCCTCCTCTAGATCACTGGCCCATTTCCATTCCCCCCCGCCTCGTCTCTGGTTGTCATAAACCTGGAGGCCAGCGAATTGGGTACAGCTCGGGACCTGACTGTAGGAAATCCACCCGGCACTTGTTCCTTTCCCTCCCCTCACTAATCGCAGTCCAGACCGCAGAGGATTTGGCTGCATGAGTGGTTGTGACCTTCCCCTTCTCTCCCTCTCCCGTCACAGCCATCCGCCCCGAGGGGAAGAACAACCGCACCTTCGTCTTCTCCATCAGCAAGGCCTCCATGTCGCGCCCATCCATGGACGTGGCGGCTGACACGCACGAGGACCTGCTGGACTGGGTGAAGAAGATCCGGGAGGCAGCCCAGACTGCCGATGCCAGGGTGAGTCTGGTTAGCCACCTCGCCCTACAGGCCCCTAGCATCCTTGGGGATGGACACCAGGTCCTCCTAGAGCTGGCTGCTCAAGCCCAGACGCCTGTTCCCACTGAGCCTTGTAAAGGGAGTTCTGCTCCCAGCCCTTGGGAAGAGGGACAGGTCCTGGTAGAGGCTGGAACAAGCAGCTGAATAACCAAAGCGCTCCTCGCTTGGAGAGAGAGGGGCTTAAGGGAAGGGGAGACTGTAACCTCCCCCATCCACTCTGTAGATGGCTAGTTCTCTGGTGGGTGGAGGCAGGCCAGGGAGCGCCCTACAGTGTGGGGTGGAGGTAGGACGGAGGGAGTTGATAGTCATGAATTTTCATAGTGATTGAAGGGCACAAGCCCCACTGAAGGCCACTAGGACTTGTGCTCCTAAGTCACGTCAGGGGCTTTTGAAGCCCCCTTCTGCCCCCAAAGGCTTTCAGGGACCATAATGTTTCCTAGTGCAGAGTCCAGCAGCCTCCAGTCACGGTGACTAGTGATCGCTCTGTAGCCAAGGTCACAGCTGGGCAAATGCTGCTGCTAGCGCAGGAGCCTTGGTGACTTTGTGTCTGCCTCCTGGCAGCTCTCCGAAGGGAAGATGATGGAGAGGAGGAAGAAGATCGCCCTGGAGCTATCGGAACTCGTCATCTACTGCCGGCCCGTCCCCTTCGATGAAGAGAGTAAGTGCAGGTCCCCAGAGTGCCGGTACACAGCAGACAGGCTGCGGGTGCATTATAACCCCCCAAAATGCCCCCAGCACAACCTGGCCTGACTGTCTGTCAGAGGTGGGCTGAGCTGCTGGGCACAGACCCCATTCGATTTAACCAGAGGTTTGGGGTTCAAGGCCAGATTGGAAATAAGTTGAGGTCAAGCTCCTAAGATTCCAAGCCCCAGGTGGTGGAAATCTCCCACAGCCAGCTGTTCTCGAGAGATTTCAGCCACCTGCCAACGGGATCTGGCCTAGAACCAAAGCCACCACAGTGGGTTCGGATCTGGGGATTCAGGCCAAGCTGTCAAAGCCGCCCGGGGGATATTGAGACACAGAGCTCCCCTCAGAATTAACGGTGGCTCTGGCAGTCTCAGCTGTCTGCCCCCACACCTTGCGCCCACACACCTTGGGGCAGTGAGTCACAAACTTTTTTACTGACGACCCCTTTCACATAGCAAGCCTCTGAGTTCGGACCCCCCTAATAAATTAACACCCTTTTAAATATATTTAACACCATTATAAATGCTGGAGGCAAGCAGGGTTTGGGGTGGAGGTTGACAGCTTGCGACCCCCCCATGTAATAACCTTATAACCCCCTGAGTGTCCCGACCCCCAGTTTGAGAACCCCTGCCCTGGGGGATAGCAGGTGGAGGGCTCTGGAGATGCCCAGAAGCATCTCCGATCTAGATCAGGGTTAGTGGAGGGAAGAGCTGTGTGGCCACAGATTGGCTAAGGGAGGGCTAGGGGAGGACCAGGAGAGTGTCTAGAGCAGGGGCTGGAGGAGGGGGCAGTGGTCCAGCTTAGGCAGGGGGCGGGGTTGGATTCGGACAGTCTCTCCTCCCTCCCCTCCCCCCCCATTCAACTGCAGGGTATTTGCTAGTCACACGCTGAAGAGGCCTGTGCCAGGGAGTCAGCTTGCAGGTGGAAAGGGGAATGCAGACCCTGGTGATCTCTTGGAGGTGGGAGCAGCTCCCCCAGCCTTGTCCAGGGGCGATGGAGCTCCTGCGTGACGAATGACCGCTCCGTGTCTCCTGGCAGAGATTGGCACAGAAAGGGCCTGTTACAGGGACATGTCGTCCTTCCCCGAGACCAAGGCGGAGAAGTATGTCAACAAGATCAAAGGCAAGAAGTTCCTGCAGTACAACCGGCTGCAGCTCTCCCGCATCTACCCCAAGGGCCAGCGCCTCGACTCCTCCAACTACGACCCCCTGCCCATGTGGATCTGTGGTAGCCAGCTAGTGGCGCTCAACTTCCAGACCCCAGGTGAGAGCTGCCTGCCAGGAGGGAGAAGGGGAGGGGGGCATAGCTTGGGTGCCACACAGAGCTCCCAGTTAAAGGTGCCCTGCCAAACCCCCCTCCCTGAGGTCAGTCCCACCCAGCCACTTGCCCCTCCCACAATCGCTTCAGGACACACAGTGTCACTAGCACGTGACGCCCCCTGCGATCGCTGACACCTGAGCAGAAGAGTGGGGTAGGTGAGACTCCGCTTGCAGCCCATCTGGCCCATTCCATTGCAGGCAGAGGGGCTTCATTCCTCACTCTCTAGCGCAGCATGCGATCCTGGCGCTCGGTCCCAGGCCCCATGTTACTGGGGGGACACTGACCCCCTGCATAGGGAACAGCAACAGAATGCAGAGGGCTGCAAGGACAGATGGATGGGGAGAGATGGAATGAGTGAGGGCCTGTGTCGCAATGCGGGCAGGGGAGGTGGAAGCCTATAAGTATTTAGGGGGTGAGGGGGATCCTCTAGGGCAGTGGTTCTCAACCTTTCTTCATTTTGCAGGCCCCTAAAAATTTTCAAATGGAGGTGCTGCCCTTTGGAAACCTTAGACATCATCTGTGGACCCCCAGGGGTCTGCGGCCTACAGGTTAGGAACCACTGCTCTAGGGTGCTACAGGAGAGGATACCCGGCAGGAATGGGATGGGGTTAAACAGGGGAACTGGACATCGGGACAAACTGTGTGTGATGTACCAGGCTGTAGAAGGGAAGAGGTGGAGGAGGCCCTAGGCTGGGTGACATGCCATACAGTGCCCTGTAGGGACAGAGCCAGTCCTGGTGCTGGGACAATGAACTGTGCAGTCCAGTAACTTCTCTGATCGTGACTGCCAGTCCGTGTTGAAGCGATCACTCTCTGCCTGTCTTTCTCAGACAAGCCCATGCAGATGAACCAGGCCCTGTTCATGTCCGGCGGCCAGTGTGGGTACGTGTTGCAGCCGGCCAACATGCGGGACGACCTCTTCGACCCCTTTGACAAGAGCACGGTGCGCGGGCTGGAGCCGCTCTCGGTCTCCATCGAGGTTTGTACTGGCCTGAAGCCCTGCCGTTACCTGGTTACCTTTCCCCTTACGAAAGGAATGGCTGTCCCTGCTGTGATCCCCCAGAGTGCCCCACCCCTGTTGTGTGGGGGGAGCAGAGGACATCTGCCAAAAGCCCTGTTCCTGGTTTGTCTGAGCCCTTGCTGGGAGGTGAGGGGCCTGGCTGACTGCATGGGAGAGGCATGTGGAATCAGCCCTTTTAATCCTACCTGGGGACACTGGTAGAGAATTATGTTTCTCCCCTAGGCCTCTGGCATCTTCTCACTCAGATTGTCACGTGCTCTTTATTGGGGAGGCTTTGTCCTGGCCCCGTTAATACCCGCATGGTTCGGATTTGGGCAGCAACTCTTGAGCCAGAACCAAGCCCAGATGTGGTATGCTGCCTTGAATCTAGTGGCAGGAATCTGCTTGGAAGCATAAGATAGAAGAGGAGAAGCACCCCCTGGAACTGCCAGGGAAGAGAAAAATGACCATCTTCTGTCACCAGCAGGTGGTGCTCTGCCCCTGCAGGACCATATACTTCTAGGACAGCTGCTGTCCAATCACCAGTGTGATTTCGGCTTTAATGATAAGTGTATGTGAGGGAGGGAAAACGCATGCGCGTGCACATGGCTTGCAGCCAAAGTGATGCTCTCACAGGTGGTTCATTAAGGTTGATTTAAAACACAATGACCCCTTGCTCCAGGCCTGCGAAAATGGTAGTGCAAGACATGAACCGATTCCCCCAGATATAAAGATCTTTCCCAAGCAACCCGAAGCAAGCTTTTCCCTTCCCCTCAGTTGAAGCCCCCCCGGGAGCCTGGGGAAGTAGACTAGCTTCGCAGAGCGACCGGAAGGTTAACAAAGCTCAAGGGAGGGCTCAGCTGATCTCTACTGCCAGGGTACTGCCCGGGGGGGGGGGGGGGAGAGGCAGCTTCTCCAAGAGCAGGGACTCAAAGAATTTAGGGCTAAATCCCAGCTGCCTTCCAGCGAAGTGTTGCAGTAACACGCCCTAGTGGTTTTAACAGCTGGGGTGTAATCCTGGCCCCACTGAAATCAGTCAATGAGATTTTGCTATTGACTCTATTGGGGCCCTGCTCTCTTAATGGCAGCCTGATGCTAGCATAGGCAGCCCTCCTGGAAGTGCAGTGACCTGTCTGCAGTAATACCCCCTGTTCCCACATACTGTGGCGCTTTCCTTAACTAGCTCTCAAAGCATTTTATGAAGGAGGTCGGTATCGTTATCCCCATTGTAGGTGGGGAAACTGAGGCACAGAGTGGCGACTGTTAACTCACTGGCCCAGCTACTCCCTGGGGCAAGTCTGAGGCCCAGCAGGGATCAGACATGTTGAGGGTAAGAGGTGGTACCAATTGCACTTTCTCAGGCATTTCATGGTAGTGAGAGGATTCCCCTTGGGGCTGAAGAAAAGCTGGGTCCCCGAGGGTTTGATGCCCACGAGAGTTACCAGGTCTACTGTCCCTCAGAGCCAGTGAGAGATCTATTCACAGGGAAGGCGGGGTCACCTCAGGATTGGCTTCCCCAATGGTATCCCTCCCTGAGTGCTGCCTGAGCTCATGATGGCCTATTACAGGGTGAAGGCATCTGACACCGTGTCCTTTGTCCTTAAGGATTTGGCTATAATAATATTACATCATTCCCTAGCAAAGACCCCCTGACGCCATGTGGGGTCTAAAAGGAGTTCCCCTTCCTGGAGGATAGTTACTGCTGTACAGGCCAGGTGCACTGGGGAAAGGTTGCCTTCAATTGTAGCATCTTTCTGTACCGGTAAGGCAGGATGGCCTCCCCAGTAAGGGGGCCTTGGTCATCCACTCCAAGCTGGTGGTTCTGAATTAGCTAATACGGGATAAAACCAAGCAGTTGAATGAAAAAGGAAGGATGTGTGGGTTCAGTGAATGGGGCTGGGAGGCGGGATCCTTGGGTTGTGTCCATGGCTCTCTGCGTGACTTTAGCCTTTGTGCCACATTCTCCCCAGTGTGTGTAATGGATGTGTCTTCTGGACTGGCAATAGGGCTGATCCTGCTGTTCAGGGATGTGCAAGGGAACAGAGTAGTTCTCGCCCCACTCCACATCAGTCCATTTATTCCTACCCCCTCCATGTCAGACAGTCGTACTGTGCCCCTCTCCCTGTGGGTTGGAGGCAGGGCAGCACTGGACAACCAGCCTGGAGCCAGGGCCGCTCCACTGGAGAAGCCCCAAGTTTCCCCCAGATTGCTGTCTTTCTGCCCCAATACTAAGCATCCCTAGGAGATTGAATGGCCTATATTGGAGGTCAGGAGAGCACTCAAAATCTTCCTCAAGCACATGGAGCCATATCGGAGGTCCACAGCACTTTTCATCTTGTATCAGTGTCAAAGGGAAGGAGGCCTCTAACTCCTCCACTACAAAAAAGGATTAAGGCATATATTGTCGAAGCCAATAGAGCCTCTGGAGTGAGTCCACCAGACAGCAGTAGAGTCCACTCCCCAAGGGGTTCAGCGACCTCTTGGGCAGAAAGGTCTGGTTCTTCACATAAAGAAATCTGTCAGGCAGCTACATGGCCATCAGTATTCACAAAACACTACAAGGGTGATGTCCTTTCTTCTTCGGCTTCGGCTTCAGGAGCAGGGTACTTCTGAATGTGCATCCCCGGTAGTAATCCAGGCTCAGCACATAGTTTTAATCCTCCCAGCCTAGGGTTGAGAACTACTTAGCGCATCCCACAATGCAACATGTCGAACAGGGGGGTGAGAGAGAAGAGAGGAAAAATTCCTTCTTACTTGTGAATTTTCCTTCTAATACCTTCCCTGTTTGACAGTCTGGCCCACCTGGAGAAGGATTCACTTCTAGAATTGAAGTTGATGCTTCTGTCCTCTGTTTTCCCACATTAGCATGGAACATGCTTGTTTGCATAAGGGAATATTGGTCTATTGCCTAGGGCTCTGTTACAGGTTCCTATGGTAGGTGACATAGTGGTATATGCAGTTAATAATGTTCAGCTTTGGAAGCTGTCATTCTGGGATTCTGCAGAAGGTGGTCCTGCCGCTGGGCTGGCTGTCAATCCTCGTTCTGCTTGCAGGGGGAGGGGGAGCACCCTGCAGTACAGATTGTCAGACAGGGTGGGTGTTAGAAAATTCACAGGTCAGAAGGCAATTTTCCATTCTCATCATTACCACAAATTCTTTCTTCCTTTTTGTAGATCCTTGGGGCACGACATCTTCCCAAAAATGGGAGGGGGATCGTTTGCCCGTTTGTGGAGGTCGAGGTGTCTGGAGCGGAGTACGACAATGCCAAACAGAAGACTGAGATCGTGGGTGAGTACTGGGGTTGGCTTTCCCAATGGAGCCACGGGCGCAAAAAATCTCAGGCGCAGTTTGTGCCTGCAAAACAGGAGCCCCTGATAGAATGTGCTTCACCCTGTTTGTAAACGGTTTCCCTTCCCATTGATCCTGGTGTGTGATCTGACACTTGGGCATGCATCTTCACTAGGGGAAAATACTGTGTTAGCGAACACGAGGGAAATTCCTCGTGAAGACTCAGCACTTTGTAGTTTTAACAGGAGCTAGGCTAGGCTTCTCCACAGTCTGTACATAGACCCGCTGCTCTTCGCCAGGATCTTGCTTCATGTTAGCTGCCTCTGCCTCCGCCCCCCACACACACTTTATTGCGGCTCTCACCCTTGAGCCTCCAGGCATGGGGCCAGCGAGAGGCTTGGGAAGCCTCGTGCTCATGCTAAACATTAGTCCTGAATGTACTGTGGGCGCCGTTTGATGTGGTGAGCAGCGTTGCACACCCTGCAAATAGCTCAAAGCTTCACTGAGCCAAGCAGGGGCTCTATTCCGGTACTGCATGGTGTGAGCTCAGTGCTAATGGGGGACATGGCAATGTGAGAAGCACATTTCCACCTGCAAACACCACAGTTCCTCTAGAGACCAAGACTGTAAATGAAAGAAGCTAGCAAACCCTCCCCACACACACAATTTCTCTGTTGTTTCAATGTGTTTCCTCTGTGTATTTGACAGCACTTCGGGGATAGTCATTTTCATGGTTTTCCCCTCTATAGACAGCTGGGGTGAAATTCGCCGCTAGTCACTTTCCCCTCTGGCTGAAAAGATCTGAAGAAACCTCCATCAGAGGAGCAGAAATCCTTATCTGTGTTCCCTTTGAAGGGATATCTTTTAATTCTAGTACTTGCTATTTAAAGGGTGCGGAGGGGGGGGGGCACTGTCAGAAAATGGAGCTCTTTTTTTTTTTTTTTTTTTTTTTAAAGGGGCCAATATTAAAGAATTCCAGTTGACATTGTCCCTTCAAAGCGTGTAACCATGCCACATTGCAGGCGCTTGTTCTCCTGAGGCAAGAGTTACGAGAATTCTTCCTCGCCTCAAAGCATGCTGGGCGGCTCGGAGACTCTTTGAATGATTTGCCATTTGTAGCTAATGTAGAACTGAGGGGTGAATGGCAAGTTTGCGGGACTCAGTCTCACTCCAAGGCACAGTGGCAGGGTTTTGAACTTCATGCCATACCGTCGAAGGAGGTGTGAAGGAATGTTGGTTTAACTGTTACGGCAGGGGAGTGGGTGTCCACTGTCCTGGGTTCACTCCCTGTTGTGCCATGGACTTGAGGCATGAAATGGGGCAAGTCACTTGAGCTGTCTGTGCCTCAGTTTCCCTCTCTGAGGTTTATAACGCTGAGCTGCCTGAGTGAGCAGATTGATGTTGCGCTAGGTGCTGTACAAATAGAGAGCTCAAAGCCCAGAGCTCCTGGACAATTGTTGTTAGATCTGTAGGTGCCAAAGGAAACAAGATTTCTGGAAGGGAGCAGTTGCCAGCGTTCACTCCAGACACTAAATGAGCCAGACTTCAAGTAAATTTTTCTGAGAAATCAAACGGGGAGAAGCCGTGGGGAAGCTCCATACTGCAGCAAAGGGAATGTTGGGGCTGGTGTTTGATTGATTTATTGTGCTTTTAAATAGCGGACAACGGCCTGAACCCCCTCTGGCCCCAGAAGTCCTTCAGTTTCCAGGTCAGCAACCCCGACTTTGCCTTCCTGCGCTTCGTGGTGTATGAGGAGGACATGTTCAGTGACGAGAATTTCTTGGCGCAGGCCACGTTCCCAGTGAAAGGCCTGAAGACAGGTAAAGTTGGGTGTCTGCACTCGTGTGTGTGTCCTTCCCGCTGTTGCGTAGACTTTGTGGCGGGAGGACCTGTCTCAGGGTGGGTCAGCAGCATGGCAGAACACAGGGCTCACATCCCCTCTGTCCCTAAGTCTCCTAGTCACCTTCTGGGGATGGCGTAGGCCAACGGTCCTTGCTCCAGGTCCATCAACTCACCCGCTTCCTGGGTTGCATCCAAACCCTCCTACGTAGGAAACCACTAGGATTCTGTTGCAAGTGGGATGAAACCAACAGATGGAGCTTTGCTCTCCTAGCGTCCTAACTGCATACTGTGCGGAGGGCTCTGCTGGTGCGCCGCTCCCTTTAGGGATGTAACCGTTATTTGGTTTCTGGGTTCAGGAGGGCACTGGGGGAAGGGTGAGGCCCTGCATCCCTTCAATTTACTTCTGTGGCCTGGGTGCAACAAGCACCCATCGTTGCCTTGGGTCATGCTCACAAGGCTTGAAATGGGGAAGAGCTTTTCCGATGGTAGGCAGCTTTTTAATCTGGCAGGAAAATGCCTAAAGAGATCCACTGGCTGGAAGCTGAAGTTAGGCACCTTCAGACTAGAAATAAGGTGGACATTTAACAGAGGTATTTACCCATTGGAACCATGTAACTAGGGACATGGTAGACTCTCCATCCCTTGCAATCTTTAAATCCAGATGGGGTGCCTTTCTACAAGGGATGCTGTAATTCAGACAAAAATTATGGGCTTGATGCAGGAAATATGGGGTGAGGGCCTCTGGTCTTTGCTATGCAGGTCACTCTAGAAGGTCAGACCAGTCCCTTCTGGCCCTAAAATAGATGAATTTCACCTCCTATGTCGAGGGGCCAGCATGAAGTCTGTACACCACGCAAGCTTCATTGACAGCCTCAACCTAAGGATTAAGTGGGCACAGACGTTGTTCTGGCTCCTCTGCACAGGGGTGTGTTAGAAATGTCCCGTCTGCTTTGTGCTGATTAGAGCAAGCAGGTGTGTGCACGGTTGGGGGTGGCCGTGTGCATGAGGCTCTGCTTGTGCTGTGCATGGCCCCCGTTAGCCAGCCCTCCCCTGGGTTTCCCTCGGTAACGGTTGTGCTCTCTTTGTATCAGGGTACAGAGCTGTGCCGTTGAAGAACAACTACAGCGAGAACCTGGAGTTGGCCTCCCTGCTTGTTAAAATAGAGATCTTCCCTGGCAAGGTAAGGCTGGTCCACTTGAATGTTGTCCTTCTCTGTAACACAGGAGAGCAGATACACTGATGGGCTTAGAAACCAAGGGTTGACTGGTCCAGAGGGCTTTGAGCTCCCCTGATGCCTAAGGGTATATCTGTAGTGCAATGAGAGATGTGACTGCAGCACGAGGAGACGTACCTGAGCTAGCTTTGATCTAGCTAGCTCTGATAGCAGCAATGAAACCGCAGCAGCACAGATGTACAAGGCCACCCCTCACCCTCATTATGTACTCAAGCAGCTAGCCACCTCTTCACTGCTCTTGTCACTTGGGCTAGTTAGATCAAAGCTAGCTCGGGTTTGTCTGCCCATGCTGCATTCACACCTTTGACTGCAGTGTACACACACTCTAAGTGAGACTGTAATTCATTGTTTCCTCACCACCTTACTAATCTTACTTCACAACCTGAGCTTCCCAGCTCATCAGATCTCCCATCTAAGCCAGGGTAAGTCTGGTCTGTGCTTGGAGGAGAGACCTCTGTTGAACAGCTTGGCGCTCCAGGAAGCGGCGTGGCACTGCCCGCTGTGAGGCAGCACTGACCTGCTCTCCGTGCTGGAGATGCTATCTCCTGGGTGGCTCTTAAAGATGAGGTCCCGATCTCTTGGCAATCGTTAAAGAGCCCACTGCTTTCTCTGCCATGCCTGCTGCGCAGCGGCACAAGCGGGATTTTGAATGGCCTCCTCCATCCTAAAGACTCCAGAGCTGTTGTTCGTTAGCCCAGAACATCCCCCTAGTCTCTCACAACAAACCAGCTTGGTTCTTTCAAGCTGGTCCCTGTGAGAAACCCACCACACAGCTGGGAGTAACTGGCAGCCCCTGCTCAGGAGACAAGCATGGCATATTGTGGGCCCCTCTGGGGCATTGCCTGAGGTGGGTTTATCCCAGTGGGGTGAGGCAGAGCTCTGGGGATGAAGATTGAACGCACCTGCCTGTGCTGCACTTGGTTTTCATTGGATCCTCACTCTAAAGCTCCCGTCTGAGCAGGTATAGTTCTAGCTTCCAGGCCCAGGAGACGTTGGTTTCTAAACTTATTCCCTCTGGGGGAGAGGAGAGGGAGAGAGGCTGATATCTCATCTCAATTGGGCTGGTTCATGTAGTTCTGTCATGCACAATTTTTGCCTGAAGGGTTGGTAATTCCCTTTCTAGCAGAAGGTCTTTTAAAAAACAAAATCTTTCCCTAAAGCTAGTGTTTGTCTGTTAAAATTGGGGCAGACGTCTAAAGAGCATCAGCGCACAATTGCATGCGCATTTGCATATCTGACTTGTTCACATCATCTTCGTGTTTGCACAACTACACAGACAGCTCTGGTTCCTTGCAGAGAATGTGCATGCAGTCCCAGTGCTGTGCTTTAAAAATCACTTCCCCTTGTTTCTGATTCAAGCAGGAAAATGGAGAAATTAACCTCTTCGGTGCCTCAGCCCTCCGAGAACGGACAGGTGACCCTTCAAGTCAGCTCCTGACAAACCGAGTCCGGGAAGGGTCCTTCGACGCCCGCTACCAACAGCCATTTGAGGATTTCCGGGAGCAGCTAGCAGACCAATTTGACAGCCGAGAGCGAAGGTAACACGGTGGAGTTTTGGAAAGGGATTTGTTCTCTCTACCTTGAGCTCCTATAACGCAAACCAAGCATGGCCTTGGATCCAAGCTACCCTTGATTTTAATCAGTGCAGCTTCTATTGCCTAGTTGGCAGTTTTCCTTATCATCTCCCTGTGACGCTGTCTGAGTGTAAGCTCCCTGATCTCGACAGCCCTTGGAGACAGTTACCAGGAGTCCAGTGTGACTCAGTGAGGGGTTTGGTTTAGTGGCAGAGCTAAGGCAGGGGACATCCCACCATTCATGGAGAGGCACTGGAGCCTGTTGTCATAATGTAGGCCCTGTGTCAGGGCTGTTGCAGCACACTCCCCACCTGCCCACGCTTCTCCGCCCACGCTGGTGCGTCAGGCACCTGCAAAGCGCCTGTATTTCATATTGACGGGTGGATGAGCGAGGTTCATCTGCAGAGTTCTAGCCTGCAAGACAGGTGTGTATCTCACAGGTTGCCATTCACGCTCTGGGGCAGGAAGGAAGTCCTCACCATATTTAACACTAAGTGAGGAGGAGCTGGGGCTCTTTGGGCTGGCTATGCTCCAGCTGCCAGGCTCCTGGCTGGGAGCTGAGAACCTGAAAGCTCTGAGAGCCCTGGCTTAACTTGAGGCTCTAAGGACTCCTTTCCATAAAGCTGGGAGTCTGGAATTCCTGGGACTGGCGTACAGGGTTTGGGGAAACCCAGCCATGCAGACTGCTGTGGGGCTGGGAACATCAGGGCTTCCAGACTGCTGGCTCAGGCTGCCCCGCTCAGGAGTCACACAGCCCATGGAGCCTCCTGGGCCAGGAGTTTGGAAGCCAAGGTTCTTGGACAGTCCATATTATGGGGCTGCACCAGAGCCCAAGCAGCAGCTCCGTGAAACGGACATTGAGTGACTAGCAGCCGTGAAACTGACAAGAACGTCAGTTTCATGTTTCATTTGGGAACCAGAAGGTTTTGGTGTTTCTGAAACAAAATTTTCTATTTGCCAAGGAACTTCAGCAAAAGGGGTTTCATTCAGCGGCACAGCCCACATTTCAAACCTGAAATGTCTCTCAACCCCCAAAACACACGTTTCGGCCAGCTCTATCTAACAGTTCTGAGACGGATGCATAAGGGCTTAGCGGCCCAGCCTGAGGCCCAGTGCTGGAGCTGGGTGACCTTGCAATGACTGGGATTATAAATAGTGCACAATTGCTTGTTAAGGTCTCTGCAGCAGAATTCATCTCAAGCCCCTCCCCTTTCCTCTCTTCCCCTGCAGGGTACTGCGAAGGACCAGGGTGAATGGGGACAACCGGCTCTAGCCCAACTTCGCCTGCTGAAAAGCACCTCTAGTGCTTGTGATTATCACGGAACGCTGTGAACTGGTTTCTATGGAAACGTCACTGCTTTGGCCTACTTTCAGGCAGCTTTTCCAGTTTCTCTGCTGGTGTGTGTTTGAGTGGAGAAATTAAAAAAAACTCACCACCCAACCACCTTCTACTACCAAGCCCATAATGAAGTGTTATTAATGTGTATAGCCTGTCAGCTATTAAGGCTGGAGACAAAACTGTGTCTATAATCAAACAAACTCCCTTTGAGCCTATATCCTGAGAAATCTAGATCCCAGCCCTGCTCAGAAGCTGGTAGGGAAGCTTTTTACAGCATTAACTCGATGTAAATGTTTCCCACTCTCTTGAGTGACCTGCCTCTTCTCCCTCCTTTTACATGCCCCCATAGGGAGGTACTTTCGAAGAACCAGGCAGGATGCACCTCAGTCCTTTTGTTGTTGTATCAAAGTACCTGTATAGCCTCTGCCTCTGGGTCCAGTAGTGAAACTCAAAGTTTACAAGGCCCCTCTAGCTTTAAGTTACAATAAAAAAGTCAGTGTTAAGTGTGTAACGTCTCCGCTTTCTCGAGGTTTGCCCTAGCTGCCGAGTTCATGCTCCACTGCAGAAGAGGGCCTAGTGGCCACTCTTCAGTGCGTTTCAAGCCAGCAGCTAGCTGTGGTTTTTGCGTGCAGTCTCTCTTGCACCTTCAGGCGGACCTGGAGCTCGCTCGCTCTCCCTGCCTTCATGTTGCCTTGTAAACAGTTCAGGCAAGGGGTCTGAAATACTGTGGGTTATCGCTCTCTGTCGCCCAAACGGCACATCAGGTAGGGAACGTGTCCCGCGGAGGCCTGCATGAGCACTCCCAACTGAAGGGATAGCAAGAAAATGGGAGTGCAGAAGGCTGAGGCTCACCAGAGAAGCTACATGAGATACTGAGCCAAATTCAGCCCTGCTGGCAGCAGGTGCAGCTCCACAGAAGTTTCTTCCTACCTGGCGTGCAGCCACCAGTCTAGTGGTTTCTGGCAGTGCTGCTTCTAAAGGAATACTCCCGGCTGCTGAAACTCATGTGACTGAGTAGCTCTGGTTTAGGTTAGGAGCTGGCAGTTGCAAATTCTGCTTTGACTGGTGGCTTCTCCAGCTGAGATTTAGACAAGTTGTTGCCACCCTTATTTTGGAGGTGGCAATGCTTTGCCTTTTCTTTTAAAGTGAGAGGAAGAACACCTCTGGCCGAGCGTTTGCATGATCTGCAGAGGGAATGTGTCCTTTTCCAAACAGAGCTGCTCCAGAGCTAGTGATAAATGGCTACTCAACTGCACAACAGTTAACTCGTACCTGCTCTCTAGGCTGGGGTCTGAATTTAGGTTATTCCAACCTTCCAAAGGGACTGTATTTATCATGGGGGTGGAAGGACAAGGCAGGATAATAGACCATGCTACAGCCCTTGAGGCAGGCTGTATGCTCCACAGCAGTGCACTATATTGTGTTTGGCTCTTGACTGGTGTTACTTAAGAGCCATACTCCCCACTCAGCCTGAGGATTGTGTTCAGGTCACTCTTTTGAAGACCAGAATGTCCAATAAAAGTCCTCAACTTACTTTTTCCTCATTGTGTTTTGTGCAGAGGGGTAGGGAGAAACGGCAAAGCAAACCCTAATATGCCCTGGTATGTTCTTGTAACAAGGAGCACATGTGCAGACAAATAGCTGAAACAGCGATAAACATTCAGGGAGAACGTTGAGCGAGACACCTAAGAAGGCTGCAGAGGAATATAGATCCTGCAAAGCCTGGACCAGGCTGCTTGAGGAAATTGTCATGCTGTTTTCCAGAGGGATGGAAGAGTGCACAATGTGTAAGTTATTCGATTCCGTGGACCAATGCAGTCCTTGAGTATTTCAGACCCTCCCATGCGCCCTAGGAGCCATCACTTTCTTTTAAGTCTATGTGGGGGACTCTACCAGCATTGCTGCTGGGCGTTGGACGCTGCCAATGTGTGTCTTTGTGCTCTGTTGGGCAAACTGCACTCCCGGGAGTAGCCAGGCTCACTGGGAGGGGGTGACATCAGAACTGAAGGCCACGCAGACCTTGGTGTCTCAATGAATTCTTGTTTTTAAAAAGGGGAGAAGGGTCAGGAGATTGTGAGGTACAAAGTCTGGCAAATCAGATGCATCAGCGCTGGCCCATACTACCTTAATACCCTGTGTTTCAGGACCCGTTGCTTGTGGGAACAGACTAGTGATTGGAAGGCAGTCAGACTGAATGCTGTTAGCTGGGGTGATCCTAACTCGTACATCAGTGTGAACTAAAACCCAGACACCCCTCTCCTGCCTCCAGGCAGTCCCTGCCCATGTGCTCTCTGGAAGCTGATTTACATTCAGCCATCAGGTCTCTGGCTTTGGTGACACAATGGGGCAGCAGATGGAAAGTCATGGCTGCTTTTATATTTAAGTGGCGATTTTTATTGATTTAAATCTGGAAGTGTGTGTGTCTGATACAGAGGACTGAGGTGACCTTGCCCAGGGATGGTCTGGCACAGCCAAATCCCCGTGGACTCCAGAGGGTTGTCTGTCCTAGAGGCTTACCTTTGGGAAGTGTGCTTCCCCCTTCAGGACCCAGCTGCCATTCCACCAGGCAAGCTCTCCCTGTTGGACTCCGCGTGCGGAAAGCTGGGCAGTACGTCTCACAAACAACTGGCTTTGAAAAGAGAGTTGTAACGAAGAGCCGCTGTGCAGCAGCTCTTGGCAAAGCACAAGGTAACGTGCCTGGCCCTTTAATCCCACCGTTCCAACGGATACAGACACCACCACGCTGCTCCTGTTCATATTTTATGCTCTTTATTTAGGAACAACTGAAAAGGTCTCATTTCATTTCACCAAACTGTACAAGCAAGCTCCCCCCCGCCCCCCTCCACATATACAAAAGTAAGGGAAACTTGTGGTTCACTTCTCAGAAGTGGCATTGTTGCTACAGGGAGCTCACCCACAGAATAAGAGCATGTAAAGTCCATCGCAGGGGCAAGCGACCCTAGCACTAGTAATAACTATAGCCCACAGTCACAGGCAGCTTTGTTTCTCTCTTTAAAACCTTCACCAAAAGTAAAAACTACCTTCTCACGCAGGTGCCATGTTAAATCTCCTAATTATGGTCTTTAAAAAAATCCAAAATATCCCCCCCCCCTCCCCCAAAAGACGACAGCCAAGTCTTTTCGCTGTCCCTAGCCACAAGGCTACCCTTATGAAAGGTCCCATTGCAGCTCCAATTCTAGTTTCCTTTGGATGAATCCCAGGTCACTCAGCACCAGGATGATTTTAAACAAGACACCATATGTTGATTGTATGGGCTGATGAGAAGCAGTGTGTTCCAAAGCCTGACTTTTAGTGCCGTGCTACCAACATGGGGTGAAAAATTCCTGACAAAATTCCTAACAAAAATAATCAGATGGGGGCTGAGCAAAAGTACAACTTTATCGAGAAGATTTCTACCCTGCTCTCTTCACTGATACCAGCGAACAGCATATGGGTAATACCATCCATCTACCAGGACAGGAGAGATTGGCTTAAGGCCAGCCTTCAAATGAGCGACCGAGTGGAGTGGTATGCTCTTTGCTGAAAGGAGGGATAAGTGTAAGAGATCCCTGCTGCATCTGGAAGAGTTCAGTTAATTTGTTTTCCTGTTTGTTTTCAAGCTTTTGTGGCGCTAGTCTGAAATTCCTGGCAGATCCCATTGCCAGTAATGGACACAGCAGGAACTACCCTGGCAAAGAGAGTGACTGAATCCCCTTTTCGTGCTGGCAGCTTCAACTGATGCTTACATGTTTGTTTTGTAATCGCTGAGAAATTAAAAATGGTCAATAGGGTTCCCTGTCTTAGGAACTGGTTTCACAAATTTAAAACACAGTTTCATGGGAAGTAGGGAGAGATGAGTTTAACAGTATCACTGTAACTATGAGTACTACTATGTGATGAAGGTACACTATTCTCATCTCTCACATGCTGATCTGTGCCAAGCTCAGAAAAACATCGTACCATCTGAACTACCCCTACCCGCAACATTTCATCTTCTGTTCAGGCTCTATGATCAATGGCTCCAGCTTTATTTGGGGAAAAGGTTTTTCAAGTTTCCAATCATCAAGAATTGCTGCTCTATGTGGAAAAACGAAACTGCTCTTCAGCCTTCCAGCTCCTCCTCCTGAATGCACAGGTCAAGAGCTGGCGCCGACAGCAAATACAAGAGAAGATGGTGTCTTGTCGCTGTGCCTCTCACTGCAAGTCATGCCATCACATAAGAGTTGTTAAACTGGATACCCACCATGACTATTTAGTTTCATACCACGGCTGCCATTGTGCCCTGCCTTTGCTGATTGATTCTCATGCTGTGAAACATTTGTCTTGGCAAATGACCCACAAAGGCTGCTGTAGGAAGGGATAGACCATTCTGCTTTAAATAACTGAAACATCAAGTGCAAGCTCTCTGCAGATCGCTGCATTATAGCAAGGCTAAGAAAGCATGGAGAGTCACAGGGCTGTGTCCATCCCACTGTGCCATGGTTGGAACTCGGCTTAATTTACGGGCCTGATTTGCAGAATTGTTGAGTGCCCACAGCTCTAGCTGAAGTCAATGGGAACTGTCAATACTCAATATCTTTGAAAATCAGGCAGCACCTGTACAGCCGTCCCTCTCCAGCTATTTTATACCATGGGCATCACTATGGTATCCCCTAATGTCTCTGTTTTCCACAATTTGGCTATCCCTAGCCTTTCCAGCCTGTATTAGCCCCCAAAAAGCAATCTGATAGGAAATATTCTCTCCTGTTTCAGTCCTTGCCGTGCTGTGCAGCAAGTGGTCAGCAGGGGAGGGAGAGCAACCGGTGAAGCACTGGAATGGGTTACCTAGGGAGGTGGTGGAATCTCTTTCCTTAGAGGTTTTTAAGGTCAGGCTTGACAAAGCCCTGGCTGGGATGATTTAGTTGGGAATTGGTCCTGCTTTGAGCAGGGGGTTGGACTAGATGACCTCCTGAGGGCTCTTCCAACCCTGATATTCTATGATTCTACACCACCACCTACTAGTACTGATAAGTCTGATTCAAACATTACACTTTTAAGAGTTACAGGGGTGCAGCTCGGGGAGTATATGTCCAATTCATGATCAAATACTGAAGTTGTTAACACAATCACCTGTTAAGCTGGACACCTGCAGGTAATTGTCAAATGCAGGCAGCTGCAAATGCCCTCTGTACATGAACCACTAACTAACCAAGCCACTATCCCAGTGACTCCCTTGTGAAACTGGAACTAGGAACTACGTTGAGGAACCAGGTATAATTAAATTTTATAGTGTTTTAAAAAAACCATCCAGGATGCTAGCCAAAAAATCAGAGCCTTGTCTAGCAGATCACTGCTCTTACTAACTAGCAAGCCAATTCTATTCCTAGAACCAGGAAAACCTACGATTCTTTTTAAAGATGAGACATGACTGGATATTAATCCGGATAGCAGGTTACTAAGCACTTGAGTTTCTGGTTTTAAGCCAGCCCACCTCCTATACAAAAGTTTAATGTTAGTAAGATGGAAGCAACAACATAAGACTGAAGATAAAAGGATTTTTACAGCTGTGCAACCATCAAGTCCGAGTGAACATAGGCTCACTTTTAGCTGAGGGAGTTGGAGAAATTAGTTTTTAAAAATTTCCTTTCCTAATAAGTAAATGCTAACTCACCACTCCATCTAGCCAATTCTCTCCTTTTATCTAGTCCAAGTGACAACGCTTGTTGATTAGAGGATGATAAAAGTTAATACTGTCTAGGTGCAAAATGGAGGTGGCGTTTCCTGCAACACCAGCTGCAGAAGTGCTGCTGATAGGACTGTCAAACCACTTCACAGTGACCAAGAGCTGGTCCACAATTGTTTCAGTTTCCGCGCAAGCACACTTCTAATGTCCTGCACCAAACCCTATGTATTTTGGTATTAGTGCCTACTTCATTTCAACCTATTTAACAGAGGTGTTAGATGAACCACGAATGACAGTAGCTCTCCCTTCTTTATAACAAACCCTTTTGGAAATACCCAGTAAAAATGTGTTGGTAATAAACATATGGGAGATTAAAAAGGAACCAGGTTTCTTTTGGTGTCTGGTTCAGAAGCTTTATCCCAGACCCATTTTATCACTCCCACCTTCACCCTGCCCAGAGAGGTGCAATTCCATTCACTGGACTGCCTGCCTTTAGGGAAGCCAGGCTGCATGGAAGCATATTTGAAAATTCCTCTAACGAAAAGGGACTAATAGCCTGATGTCTTTACATATCCACAAACGAGCATTTAGCAGCTTTAACCCTTCCAGGCTGGGTTTTCTGGGTACACCATGACCAAATTCCCTTCAGCTGACTAGACGTTTCCTTTTATTTTCTGGGCTACTGGCAGACTAAAATCCAGCTGCAAAAAAATTCAGCCAGTGCCTGGAAAGAAAGATTTTTAGAAACCCATTCACAGGGTGATGATTGAACATTTCCTTCAGTGGCCTGGAGGTGGCTCTTCCTAAGTGTATGCCAACAAAGTCACCTTGAAGGGGCAAACTGTGTTTCCAACATCTTTATATAGCACTCAGTAAAGTGTACATTTTGAATGTACGTCTTATGCAGTAAAAATTGCACATTTGAACAGTACATGTGCATATTTAAATACTCCTGCACGTATATAGACACTAGAGAGTAAATGACTTACCTGTATTTGTTCTCTTTAGTTAACACTGTACATGCAGCCGTACTCTTGGGTCACCAGATTCCCACCAGTAGCATCAAGAGTAATCGTCACTGCTAGACGTTTCTAGTCCTTCTCCCTCCCGTCCCTTGCTGTTTCAGGGTATACAAGATGACAGTTGCAGGGACTCCAGCAACCATTGTGGAACTGACATCTCGGGAGCAAGAACGTAGGGGCTCAGCCATGCAAATGTTGAGCTCACACCATTGAGAGGCTGATTATTGTTGCTGGTACGCCTCTAACAAAGGTTTAGTGTGACCTGTACAGTTGCAATGTTGTCTTTTGCATAAGGAGAAATGCTATGCTATCAGCATGGTTCTCTGAACTGCCACAGACTGAACTAACAGGCGTAGGTGTCCTGCTAGAGTCCTTTCATTCCCAAATGATGCTATGACTAAAGAGAGCTACTCCTCTTAATTATTGAATAGTAAGGCCTTCTAAATATGGACATGAGGAAAGGGGAACGCTATTCAAGAAGATGACTTAAGGTAGAAATCAAATGCTACCTTTGGAAGAGACGCCGGGAGAGATTTAAAAAGACCAACCTCTCTTTATAAACTTACACTAGATCAGGTCACTTAGAACTTGAAACTCACCCATTTAATAAATATCTCCTACCACTGAGAATAAAGCCTTCCACATTAAGAAAAATTACACTAGAATCAAAAATAATAAAGAAGCTGCTTTAAAGCAGTAACAGCCCACGACATTGTAGACCTATACATATTAAAAAGGTATATGATTAAGTGAGCACTTAATATACCAGATAACTAAAAACTAGTTTGCAACGTATTTATTGTCTAGCTCACAGAAAGACAGGACTACAGTTGGAGAACTAGGTACGGTGACCTGGACCAATAAGTATAGGTTAATAGCATTAGCACAGTGGGACAAGAGAAGGAATCTAATTCAACTAGTGGTGTGACAAGCAAGCTTCCTGTCTAGAAAACTGGTTGCCTGCCTAATAGAGTCCTACTAGACAACGATGACTTGAAACGTTAGCAGAAAGCCAAATTTTTGTCTGTATTTGTTCTCTGAAGAACAGTTTGTTCTCTATAAACAATGAAAGGGATTCCAGGGCAGGATGGAAACATTAAGTGCTAGTTCTCAGTAATTAATGTGAGGCTTGGAGAGTAATGGGCTGTGCTACATTCCACCGCCTAGCATAAAAGAAATAAAATTACTCCAGGCAGTAGGGGGACAGATTATAGCCAATTCTATCTCCTGACCTTTGCAGGATCCCAACCCCCCACTGGATATTAGAGGGTGTACAATAGCTTATTCCACCCCCATCCCCAGGGAAAGAAATCTACATCCACCCCACTGAATTCATCCTGTTCTTGCTACGAAGACTGGCATGTTGCTTCTCAGATCTTCTCTCTTGCTCTGACACACATACTGACAGTCATGATGGTATCCTCCAATCCCTGATCTAGGGACCCAAGAGTCGGGGACATATGCAACATTGCCAACCGTTAGAGAACAAACACGTTACAAACTGCTGAAGATAAAAATGTATTGTGCCATGATAGTCCATTTCTATGCAAAAAATACATTTACACAATCAATGTCCAAAATTAATTATGCTTGTCGAGGCGGCTGTCTGTATGTCAAAAGTTGGTTCCATTATATGAATATGAAATCTGAAAGTTTATCCACTGGAAAGGAAACAGCATCCTACGTCACAAGAGTGAGAAGATCTTACTGATGCCCTACTCTGGCCAGCTGGTGAGTAAGATTCTAGATTAGGCTGCAGATGGCACTGCATGAAGAGCCCGATTCTCTTGCTCTCCCTCTCTGATGTGCTGTACTGAAAGGTCTCATTATAGCAGTGCTTTTACACCACTCCCTGCTACTGAGATTCGTATCAGGCCCATGGATTTACAATCTTCTCAAATGTAATCGCAGATCCTTCAGAGCAGGCAGTTTAAGGTCAATCTGTTTCTGAAAGAGACAACATACACAAGCGTCAGAATTCACGTCACATGCTTACAAAATCAGCACGTAACGCTGGGGCCTCTAATGCTGGAAGAGCTTTCTTTGAGCAACAGCTGGTTGCATCATAAAGTGAAGCTACAGAACAGGACCCTGCTGTGAGGAGGAAGGAACAGGGCTAGCGTGAAGGCTAGCAATTGCAAGGGGGCAGGAAGGAAGCAGTAGCTACACCCAGGCAGCTGTGGCTGTTGGCAGAATGCCACCTCCTATGGCAGAAGTTTGTTGTAGTTAAGCGAGTCATCCTCTGGACCACCCTGTTCCAGGGATCTAACAAGATGAAGGATGGCCCCATAGGTGCTGGAACGAGGGGTACTGGGGGTGCTGCAGCATCCCCTGGCTGGAAGTGGTTTCCATTATATACAGGGTTTACAGTTTGGTTCAATAGCTCTCAGCACCGAAGTTCCCTGTAAGCAGCCGTGTGGCCATGCAACTGCCTATTAAGCTCTGTGTAGGGTTTCAGGGCTGCAGCGGGGAGAGGCGCCTCTCGCCATCGGCCCCAGCATGGACCTGCCCCGTACATGCCCAGGCCCACTGGAGCTGCCGGGGAGAGGAGCCCCTCCCTCAGCCCAGCCCAGCCGGAACTGCCGCAGCCGAGGAGAGGCACCTCTCCCCCAGCCAGAGCTGCTGCGGCAAGAGGGCTGGGGTGAGTCCTCTCTCCCCACCACAGTCCCTGGGCAGCCTGCACCCCAAACCCGTCATCCCAGGCCCCACCCCAGAGCCAGCACCCCCGGACCCCAACCCTTTGCCCCAATCCTGAGCCCTGTCCCGCATCCTGAAGCTCACAGCCCCACCCCAGAGTCTGCACCCCCTTCACCCCCTGCATCTCAGCCTCCTCCCACACTCCAAACCCCTCGGCCCCACCCTGCCACATGAATTTTGTTATGTGCACCAACATGAAGGTAATGTGTCTACATTACAGGGAAAAGTCGATCTAAGCTATGCAATTTGAGTTACGTGAACACCGTAACTCAAGTCGACATAGCTTAGCTCTACTTACCGCAAGGTCCACACTATGCGATGTTGATGGGAGATGTTCTCCCGTCAATTCCCCTGACTCATCTCAATCTGGTGGAGTACAGGAGTTGACGGGACAGTGATCTGCGGTGATTTAGCGGGTCTTCACTAGACCCGCTAAATCAACCGTCGATCCTCCGGTAAGGGCTGGTCCACACTAAGCCTCCAGTTCGAACTAAGATACACAACTTCAGCTATGTGAATAACGTAGCTGAAGTCGAAGTATCTTAGTTCGAACTTAAAGGTACTTACCACGGGTCCACATGCGGCAGGCAGGCTCATTCGTAGACTCCGCCTACTCCTCTCGCGGAGCAGGATTACCGGCGTCGACGGCGAGCACTTCTGGGATCGATTTATCGCGTCTAGACAAGACGCGATAAATCGATCCCAGAAGATCGATTACTTGCCGCCGAACCAGCGGGTAAGTATAGACATACCCTAAGTGTAGACAAGCCCTCATCAGCCTCTCAATCAGCACAAGAGCAGGGTCCCTTTAAAACCCAACCCTCGTCTAGAAATTGTGTTTTAAAAAAAAATGTGAAGGGGGGAAGCCACTAAAGATTGGAACTTACTTCTTTAAAGGCCTCTAAACTTAGCACAGTTGTGTGGCAGGCAGGAGCCTGGCTTCAACCTGATCTGCTGGGCCTCTGTGCTTTAGCGAGGTTTAGTACAGAAAACTGTCCAGCTGCTGAGGATCCTCAAGGAAATGGCTGGGGCTCTGCTGGGTGAGGAGGGAGAGTGCATCCTCACCCACCCGGCAGCACTCTGCCAAAAAAGCTCCCCCCCGTATTACGTTGTTCAAAGAATCCATGTTGGGCTCAGAAGCAACCCTGTTTTCCAGGAGAAGACTTGGAAGGGGCATTAGGGCAGCTGGCAGCAAATGCCATTTCAGCACAGCTCCACTGGAAATCCCGCCCCTCAGTGCTCTTCCCTCAGGGCAGTGTCCAACTTTCACACGGGCACGTCTCGCAGTGCTCTATGTACTTTGTGCTTACAGTGTTTTCCATGCATAGATCTGAAGGCACTGTACAAAGTGTGTGTGTGTGTGTAGGTGGGATGGGATGGGCCCAAGGTCACACAGCTGGGAAACAAACAGAAGCCAGGCCGCCTGCCTCCCAGTCAGTTGCCCTATGTAAAGCAATCCTCTCCTGACAGGAGGCTGGACTAGATTCTCGGCTTGGTTTTATCCCTGCTTAACTTCTGCGATAGGGTTCTATGTCCCAGCAGCGCTGCTGTCTGAACTCTGGGAGCTACATAAAACACAAGCATGACTAGAGGGGTACCAAGGGTTGCACCCTTTGCCCCACCATCCCCAACTTTCTTTTCTGAATCAGTTTAACCATAACCATCCCCTGGCTTTTTTCAACCCCTCCAGATCAGCTCTGCCACCAAGTAGATCTGTAACAATAAATCTTGGGCATTAAACTCCACAAGTGTCAACTGCTAGTCAGTCAATGTTCAGTGTCATTCTGACTTTGCTTCTTGATGCTGGAATGAGCCTATTTACAACAGGTAAGCTACCCAAAGCAGCCAAAACATCAAATCAGTTTCTTACCAAGCTGAACTGCAGGTTGCTGGCTAAATGTATCAAAGGGTTCCGAATGGCCTTCCTGGCCACTGGGCTCCCAAGATTCGCTATTCTCAGATACCTCCGAACTGGCATCGCATGTCCCTTTTTGGCTTCCTGCTTGTTCGCCCGTGCCCGAGTATCGATCTTCGCTTCCCGTGTCAGACACGGCCCGGGTTTCTTCGTCCGCCTTTACAGCAAACCACACCCTAACCTGCTGTGAATTCAGTTGAGTTCTCTCACACAAGCTCTGAAGGTCATCTTCATACAGCAGCTTGTGCTTTTTGTAATAGTCCTCTAGGATCTCTTTGCTAGCTGGGCTGATCACCGCTAAACCTGGAGGGAAGATACCCCGCTTGTAGTTCTCATACCATTTCAGCTGGCCATTTTTTAAACCGTACCGGCTATCCCCAAACCAGCGAATTATCTCAGCCCGGGGCAGACCTGTCTGAGCAACTATGGCGTCGTATTCTTGATTTGTTGGTCGCTGTGTCTTTACGAACATTTGTTTAAGCAAATGCCGCTGTTGGGCTGTTTTTTTAAAGTTCAGTTTGGTTTTTGCAGGGGTAGGTGGCCTGCTAGAACAGTTGTCCCCTTGATCATTTGCACATACCTCTGGCAACTCATTTTTGCCATTTGACTCAGTCACTCTAAGCTTCTTCAGATTGATTTTAATAGGACTAACTTTCCGCTCCAGAGAAGTTTGATTGCTGCTTGGGGTGTCTAATGAACCATTTTCACTTGAGACCCTCAGTTCATCTGAGGAGTCTTCCTCTTCTCCACAATTATTGTCAGCATCCTCTTCCTCTTGCTGGACCATTTCTTCTGCTTTTTTATTTTCCTCCATCACCTTTTTTTTCCTCCTCTCTGAAAACCAGCTATCAATTTCTCTCCTGGTCATTTTTGTTTCACTCCTCAAACGGTCCACTTCTTCCTCGGGAGGAAAAGGGTTTTGTGCAAAACTGCCTTCCAAAGCCTTGAGCTGGTCTGGTGCTCTCTCTTTGTATTTCGTTGGGGTGAAGTCGGGCGTTTGATGCCAGGACTGTCGTCTTGTTTGGTGATGAGCCACAGGCATCGCTGCTGTCGTAGAGGTTAAGTCAATCTCTTTTGGTGACACAGTGAAGGTAATGTCAGGCATGGAGTCAATAATTATTGTATTATCTCCAGCAAACATGGCTCTACTGCCTTTCATATTCCTGAAATGATATCTCCTATCACTGAACCACTTTCGAACCTCCCTAGTTGTAAGGCCTGTAATTTTGGTCAGACGCTCAACTTCAGCGTGGCCAGGAAACTGATTCCTGCAGAAGCTGCCTTTCAGTGCAGACAGCTGCTCATGGGACTTCTTATTTTTGTAGATGCTGGGATCCATGAAAGCTTGTGAAGATATGCTTGGGCATGCAGTCAGCAGAGACTGAGCTGTGTTGACCACCTTCACAGCTGATGCGCTGCTCGAACACGCATTGTTGTGTTGCGTAATGGGTTGGAGCTTGGGAATAGATGTCACTGCTAACGTGAGAGATGAGCTGCTTCCTTTTAATCCATTTGTCATTATTGGTTGTGTAACGAGTAACCCTCCCGTTCCTTCTGGTTGCCCGACCATGTGACCAGGTAGAGTTGCCTGAATGAGATGCTGGACATTGCTGGCATTTGCAACTAGAGGTGTATTTAAAACTGTGATAGTGGGCTGCGGTACAGACTGAATAACTGTGTTGAACATTTTTTTCCGTGCATCTTCTATCTCCTCTGGGGACCAGCTAATGCCTTGTTTCAACCTCTGGGCAGTAAACCAGATCTTAAGCTGCTCTTCTGGGTACTTGGTCACGACAGTCAAATAGCAAAGCTCAGCTTTTGTAGGGTAGGGAAACTTATGGAAGGAGTTTTTCAGGAAGCTGTTGGAGTCCATGGCTGCATTGTACGTGGGAATGCTGCTCAGAGGAATCATCACTTTAGGAAGGGATTTGGACGTGGGTAGGTCCTGGTGCAGCTGCGGCTGCTGCTGCTGCAATGACACAAGTTGCGCAACGCCTGCCTGCAAAACAGGCACGTTTCCCAATATGGAGCCATTGACTATGTGAGATGATTTTGCTGAGCTGGCTGTTGACCGGCTGGCTGGCAAAGACCCATTGGTGAATGAATGGTCACCATCTTTCATCGCCAAATCATCGCCTGGCTGATTTGATACATTCTCCTTTAGCATGTGAATTTTTTTGGCCTCAGGCTTACCTTTCATTATCTTCATAATGGGAGTTTTGGTGATGATGATTTCAGCTTGACCATCTACCCCCTCCTCACAGAATTCTCCTGAAAGGTCTTGGTTGCTGGTGGCATCAGAGATACTTTGCTCCACTGTCGTGTGATTATCCTGCTTAGCCACATTCCAGAGGAAGCTAGTTTCACCACCGTGGCACTCCGCATTGTGATGCAAAAGCCCTTTGTGGCTTTGTGCCAGAAAACTGCACTCAACACATACAAACGAGGGGTCTTTGCTGAAGTCTAAGTGCTCAGAATCCATGTGTCCAAAGAAATGATTAACATCTTGCGATCCAAAATCGCAATACTTACACAAGTAAGTATCACCGTCCATAATACTGCGATGCCCATTAGACAATGTTGCATTATTGCTGCTATTGTTAATAACAGCATCACCAGCTGCCGGTGGTTCAGGAGGCATGTGCTGTTGAGTTCCTTCATGATCATTTTCCACAGCATCTGATTCCATCTCCTGCAGCACCATTGTTTTTACTGGTATCATGCAAGGAGTTGTGGATTTTCTTTTGCTAGCCATCGCTGCAACCAATCCAGGTAATTAATGCTTTAAAAAATAAAGCGCTGTTCTTTGCAAGTGATCTGAACTCTAGATTCCAGCAAATCCATGTTGTCCAAAGGAATATTTTTCAAGTGTTGACAAATGTTTACATTTGCCATTGAACCTGAGGAAGAGAAGAGAGAAGAGTTACTAAGCTTTGCACCAGACAGAACACATACACTTTACATTCTGATTGTAATTGTTATGGTACTTTAATTGCTTCACAAGATAAATCATTTCAATATTTAATTGAAAATGTTTGGAAGCTGGCGATAATGAGTTTGATTGTTTTGCTTTTTGTCCAAATGATTGTGTAGAAGGGAGAATTAGATATGTGAGCCATACACAGTCATAATATTGAGATCCCGGGCCGCAGTTGGGTGACTTGGGCTGTGTCTGGCTGCTTATTGTTTGCTTGCCCACCGAGTGTAATTCATGTGCTTCCATTATGGTCCAAATCACCACTATTTCTTCATACAGGCTCCTCTCCTGCCTCTGCCCTATCAATCTCTAGCAAGAAGAGGAGCCCATGAAAGCAGGGGACTACACTGTGCACTAAGTCCAGAGGGGGCCTTGCACGTGGAAATGTCCGATGCAGTGCTGAGCAGAGGGGTAGGGCTACAGTCAGAGTGTTGCACTTTGGCCGTCCTTGCAGTAGTTCACAAAATCTAAACCGACTTTGTTAGTGTCTTGTGTCACTTTTCCCCTCTGGCATGGTTTTAACAGGGTCTGTTTAGTCTTCAGCTAGAGTTGCAAGGGAAGATGGTTCACCAAGAGAGCAACTGAAGTGTACACACTTATCTCTTAGATTCCCTCTCCCATGGCACCCATGAATGCCGCACTGTTGTAGCTTTAAAGGTTCAGACAACTCTATTTAATGGCATTTAGGTGTTCTTTGGGGAAGTGCAAGGCCTCCACAACACGTGGCCATTTTCCTGGGTGCAGGAGATCAAGGAGAGGAAAGAGATGTCACCACAGCATTTTATTGTTTATTGTTTTAAATCTTACTGTGTGTTGTCTTTTCTTCACAAGTTATAGTAATTCTAGATCAAGATAATATTCTGCTGAAGGCTAGAGCTGGACAGGTCTTAAGGCACAATCTTGTCTCTGACCTGGTGCAGTCTGCAATATGCACACCGGATGCTCCATGCCTGCGCTCACCTGCCGAAGGCAGTAAAATGGTCTATGGTAGCTGGCATCGTGAATAATTTGCCAAAACTGATCCAGATGAGAAGGGGAATAGCCAATCTGAAGCAGCCCATTTCTCCTCTAACCCCTCTCCAATCTATTACCTACAGCACTTCTCTCATCAACAACACTTAAGTCAACTTATTTGAATTTCAAAGCCTTCTACATGGATTATAATATCCATTCTTTTCAAGGGAAAATCTAGATTTTGCATACAAGAATAAAATAGTATTTTCCAGATTGCACAGTCACTTGGAAGTATATGACCACCCAGAGGTGCTGGCTTTTCAAAGTGCCGGTGGTACTCCGCCCTCACTCCCCCCTTCCCCCAAGGTCCCATCCCTCCCCGCCTCACTTTTTCCTGCTCAGTTCTGCCCCCTCCCAGCCTCCTGCACGCCATGGAACAGTTGATTGTGGTGGGAAGGAGGCGGAGGCACTGACCTTTGGGGCTCATCGGCAGGAGGCGCTGGCGAAGTGGGGCGGGGGAGCTGACAGAGGAGCTGCCAGTGGGTGCTTAGCACCCACCATTTATTCCCAAGGGTGCTCCAGCCCTGGATGACCCACAGAGTCGGTGCCTGACCCATAGAACCTACTACACAGAGATTTTGTGCCAGACTTTACCAAGATTTACAGTAACACAGAGATATTTATAAAAACACTAATTAAAGTAGATCTTAAAAACTGACTTATCATCCTATTAGAAGATCCAAGTAAGTAATTACTGTCAGTTATAAGCAATGTGAACTGGCAGTCTACCAGCTTTCTTATCAGATTTTCTGTGCTGATGTCATGTACAGAAACATGGGGATCAGGTGAATAATTTTCTTAGTACTTATGCAAAACCTGCTTTTACTTTTCTTTTTTAATTAATTGCTTCAGATATGGATGAGGAAGGATCGTAATTTAAAGTTCAGCTGAAGAAGTAGCATTTAACTTCTGCAAGTTCATCAAAAATAAGTAAATCTCCACACCTTTGGAAAAATAAGCTAGCTATATAACAGAGTCTGGATGTCCAGTCCTATCCTGAGCAACACTCATGCACAATTTAAAACACTCTGATAAGAAACTCTAACTTGTGGGTTGGTTTGAGATTACAAAATAGTGCTGAAATACCGTTAGTGAGCATTGAACTTGGCCCCAGAACTGACCGTGTGCTCTGCAAAAGCTGTAGAAAAAGCTGGAAGTCCAAAAGGCATGATGGATGCTATGATCTTGAGCTTCTGTAGTGTGAATTCCATATTATCAATACCTGTTTTTGTGAGGTTTCTATCCCACCTTTTGGGGATGCCCTTTCCCTGTGCAAAGGAGCAGCACGTTCTTTATTAGCACTAGTGAGCAGAATACTTAGGTAACCAAGAGTTTTGCTATTCAGCAAAGACCTGAATTCCAATCGCCACCTACTCCCAATCCTAATTTCTGATGCCTTGTTATTTGACACATGTGAGGTTAGGATGACCTTTCTAAATCAAGTCAATTAGGAATGACAACAAAAATAGCCACAAAACTATAAAACGATAACGTTAAAGGCCGCGAGTGTTGAGTCAAAAACAACCGTGAAAATGAGCCTTCTTACTGCCCAGATCTGCTTTTTGTCTACCTACTCAGTTTGCTGCATGAAGTTTTCATTATTTCTTACTCCTGTTTGGCTCTGCGGGGCCAACTCAGCTGTGGGAGACAGATCTGGAGTCTCTGCAAGTTTGTGCATCTTCAGCAGAATTATTAACCGAGTTCTAGTTACAGAATCTCTATTATTGGAGATTATGCAAGAGCCAGAAAGATCCCAGGTCGTGTTTGCAGAGTTGGCAGATAGATAAAAATCACCTTTTTAATTATCAGCTGAGTAAATTTGATACAAAGTGATTGAAACATACAAAGAATAGCATTGTGCCATTTTACAGTCACCTTTTAGAGCAGGTAATCAGCACTGTTTTGCTAAAACTGAATTGCTTGACCCACCTGCAGAGGAATCAATAGCACTGCTTGATGCTTATAAAGTGTCTGTATGTACTTCAGCATTTTACCCAAACAAACTTTGCTAGGGTCACAGCTGAGGACACATCTAGATTTCGGGTGTCATAAAAGTCATGTTTTGGTTCAGACAAATATTAACTTAATATAAGACAACAGAGTGTAAATTTAGCTTGAAATTAAGGATGGTGGTATTTTACTAGACAAATGTAATCAAGTGTACTGGTAAGTCAATTTCCTTAGAGCAATTACATAAAATTCAATAAAGACAAGTGCAAAGCACTACACTTAGGATGGAAAAACCAAATGTACAACTACAAAATGGGGACTAACTGGCTAGGTGGTAGTGCTGCTGAAAAGGATCGGGGGGTAATAGTGGATCATAATTTGAATATGAGTCAACATGTGATACGGTTTCAAAAAAGGCTAATATCATTCTGGGCTGTATTAACAGGAGTGTTGTATGGAAGACATGGGAGGTAATTGTACCACTCTGCTCAGCACTGGTGAGGCCTCAGCTGGAGCACTCTGTCCAGTACTGGGTGCCACCCTTTAGGAAAGACGTGGATAAATTGGAGAGAGTCCAGGAGAGGGCAATAAAGGGTTTAGAAAACCTGATTTATGAGGAAAAGTTGTTAAAAACTGGACATGTTTAGTCTTGAGAAAAAAAGACTGAGGGGAGGAGGGACCTGATAAGTCTTAACATATGTTTAGGGCTGTTAGAAAGAGGATGGTGATCAATCTTTCTCCCATATCCACTGAGGATGAGTAAGAAGTAATCAGCTTGCTCTGTAGCAAAGATGATTTCGATTAGATATTCAGAAAAACTTGCTAACTCTGATTGTTAAGCTCTGAACAGGCTTCCGAGGATGGTTGTGGAATCCCCATCACTGGAGGTTTTTAAGAACGGGTTAGACAAACCTGTCAGGGATGGTCTCGGCTTACTTGGGCCTGACTCAGCACAAGGGGCTGGACTAGTTGACCTCTGAAGGTCCCTTCCAGCCCTACATTTCTATGATAACCACACTAGACTTAATTCAGAGTCTCAGATGCAACTGAGTCGTGTATTGACTACATCAAAATGTTAAGAGCATGGTTGTGGTTCCTGTGCATTTTACAGAATCTGCTAATAATCTTGTGTGCATTTCCAGTGTGATAGGTAAATGGGGTATCCTACAGATTCTATCATTAAACTAGGCAAGCTTTATTTTTCAACTGTGTTGGTTAACGTAATAGTGAATCAACCACTGTTTAAAAAAAAAAAAAAAAATCAGTACAAAAATAGAACTTACCTTACTACCACTTTGGATGTTTCAGACTGAGTCATGCATTCAAATGGGATCTTTGTTTCACATATACTACCCTACAGCACACTGGCCTGTTGATGGAAAGTAGCAATGAAACGTTAGCTGAATGAAATACCAGCACCAGAGTTATGAAGGTAATGAAACAATGACTTCTACTTCCATAAAGGTTGACTATTGATGTTTAATATACTCCTACGTAATACATATGTAAGTGAGGGAGCACATGCCACTGCTTAACCTCCCAAGTACTTAAACACTTTTCCTTTGAACAATTTTAATTAGTTTTCCTTTAAACACAATTCTCCAGGGTGAAACTGGCCCAAAACAGTCAAATTCACACCACATCAATTATTCTTGCACCAGAGCTGATGATACAGTAGGGTAATCACTGCTTGTCTGCATAGTGTTGTACCAATTCAATTACAGTAGAACCTCAGAGTTACGAATACCTCGGGAATGGGGGTTGTTCATAACTCTGAAGTGTTCGTAACTCTGAACAAAACATGATGGGGGTTCTTTCAAAAGTTTACAACTGAACATTGATTTCATACAGCTTTGGAATTTTACTATGCAGAAGAAAAATGCTGCTTTCCCTTTATTTTTGTAATAGTTTGTTTAACACAGTCCTGTACTGTATTTGCGTTTTGGGGGAGGAGGGCTTGTCTCTGCTGCTGCCTGATTGCGTACTTCCAGTTCCAAATGAAGTGTGTGGTTGACCGGTCACTTTGTAACTCTGGTGTTTGTAACTCTGAGGTTCTACTGTACATGAATTTCAAAATTGACAGTTAAAAATTGGTAGGACCCCTGCAGCATAAAGGTGCTTCTATTGTTAAAGTTTGCTACCTCTGTATAAGCACTTTTATATTGGTATAACTCCGTCCACACTAGGGAGTTGCACAGACTTCTCACTGTACTGGTTTCTAAATGCACATAGTGAAATTGCTATCAACACTGTGTGTAGATTACAAATAGATGAAAATCTACTCAGCAAGTCATTCTTGGCTTTGCTTAATTTTTGGCCAGGCCTTTTAAGCCCCACCTTCTGCCGGCAGTGGTTTACACCAGCAATGTATCATCAGGTCAGGCACAGGCAGACGTCACAAAATAAGCTGTTCAGTAGACTAGTATTGTGGCAACTAACTGATGCTCAGGTCTGGTTCAGCAGGGTGGTGTGGTAGGAAGACTGCATTTTAAAATGCTCAAACCCTAGGATCTAAACAATAGCAATTATGTAAATATCTGTATTAATTTTAACGATCACTCGAAAAAACAATACTGCTGCTATACGCATAACTGCTTTCTTTCATTCTCTCTGTCACACACAAACAACCCACTACATTGTCTTATTATTATTTTGCTGGCTTTTTGCATGTTCGTGTCCTTGTTTACAAGGAAAACAATATCTAAAGACCAATTATAAACTGTGGTTTACAATTTCAGGGAGCTTACTTTTATACATATTAACAAAAGAAGGCTTAAAAGGTTTCAAACTATGCACTCATGGGTCTGAACTTTCGGCTCAGCTGGATTTAACTGGTTTGGTTTTAAATGTTTCAGTGAATTAATGAGTTAGGCTGTTTAATACAAAACATTCATCCCACACAATGCCAAGGTCCTCAATTAGAAGATTAATTTGTGACTTTCTGCAAACCTTTCCCAGAAATGAAAAATTAATGCACACCATAACTAAATGTTGGAGCTACTATCTTACTGCTGAAATCCAGAAGGTGGTAAGACAACCACCCCATTCCCACCACTAGAGTTACAGACCTCCCAACAGTCCCAGGTTTCACGGGACTGTCCCACTTCGGCCCCAAAACCTCTTGTCCCAGTTGAAGGGAACATTTCCCACAATCAAGGCCACTGGTGGGGTGCAGTTTCCCTGGGGCCCCCATTTGAAAGAGCCCTCCAAACTGAGTGGCATTGTGACCTGGTGCAAGGGTTGCACTGTCACTCAGGCTCGGCCCGGCTGCCCCTCTGTCTTCATCTATAGAGAGGCAGATGGGACAAACCAGTGTGGGGTTGTGTCCTGCTTTAAACACTTGAAATGGTGGGAGCTGTGGAGTTAAGGTTGTGACAATGTTTACTTTAAAAAAATAAAAAAGATAATACACACAAGTATCTTCTTTTTAGAGTACTGTGATTTGAACACAGAAACTTGCTCTGAAATTTGACATTGAGAAGCTCAGTCTGAGCACAAATGTTCTATTAAAAAAAAAAGAAAAAGAAAAAAGAATTAATGGTTTTCCTGATGCTTTATGGGCCTGTTAGCTACTTTCTCAAGGCCAGGCTTACTCTTCCTGTCTTGTTCAAAACCAAACACGTGATTGGTTCTTTAATAATAATAATATTAGTTTATTTTTAAACTAAAAATGTGCAGGTCCCTGATTCACATAGTATTATGGATATGTTTTAAAGGAAGAAGGCTATCTTTAAAGCAGGAAGAAGTTTACATTTAAGAAGTGTTTACTGTGTTCCTTCAACAAGCTATAGTATTTTATTCATAGATCCATATACTACTTTGAAACAATTGAAAGAGGTGCATCTCCCCAATATGTACCCAGATGTCCATCAGTAATCAGCAATATAAAATAGCATGAATAAAGGACTGCTGGGATCAGCTAGCAAACATTCCTACTGCGGTGTGTATCCAGACCTAATAGACAGGTTACCCAGGTGTTACTAAAATGAAATGTTTTATGGAAATACTACCACTTTAAGAAGCAAGTTTATCCAGGCATATCGATCTCTCTTAAACACTGGCCTTTGGTCTCACAACACGCTCCGGAGGTGCGCAGATAACCTGGCATAATGGCTGTGTTACAGCTAACTATTTCAGTCCATCAGTAGAGACTGACCTCGTTTACTTAGGCACTCCATAGGGTGAGAGAGGGACCGTAAGTGCATATGTGCCACAGAGCTGGCATCCTACATGTCTATCAGCTGAGTGGGTTCCAGGATCTGTTCTCTACAGTTAGTCATTAATATTTGTTTTGCATTTGCAATCAGCCCATGACAAATCATGTAGGAGGTCACTAGTCAGATTAATTATCCTCCTCACTGCCAGTGCACACACCATTCAGCTGAGTGGGAGAGGGGGCTGGTGAAGACTATTGAATTTCCAGACAGATAAGTGATGGAAGGATAAAGTTAAGGCCTGGTCTAAACACAACAAGCTGCTCCAGTTTAACTCATCAGTTTTTAAACTCTGTGTAGAGCAGGCCTAAAATAGATACAGAGAAACATCCGAGTTAACACCCAATGAGGTGAGTGGAGGCATTTCACACCTCAGGGGTGAGTCCCGAGACTTCCTGTTGTCTGTAGCCACAGGTGGGGGCTCTCAGTTAGCTGAACCCGCATGGTTCTGTAGTGCAGATGGAGAGTGCAGATGGTGAGCGAATATGTACCCCTCTTGAATTTCTCAGAGCTCAGCTTCCTGCACAGCAAGGATTTTCAAACCCTGAGACTGGAGTGGAAATCACCTGCTCCTGCACATTGGGCTGTGAAGTCTGAGTAGCAGGTGACAAAATTCTTCCTTCCCTCCAAAGGCCCAGAGACGAAGCCAAGAATCTGGGCTTTGGCAGTGCACAGGGGAAGACGACTCTGAATGGGATCACACTTGGAAGGTTATCTTCACAATCACAAGCACTAGACCTATTGCTATTTTAGAGCTGAAAGTTCTGCAGAAACTGGTAGGCAAGACCCCATGCACTGGGGTACGTTCCAACTTAGCACAGATCCTGGACATTCGTTGTCAAGCCTTGTTTGGAATTCTGGATTATCTTTATCTAGGGCAGGGGTGGGCAAACTTTTTGGCCTAAGGGCCACATCGGGGTTGCAAAACTGTATGGAGGGCCGAGTAGGGAAGGCTGTGCCTGTCCAAACAGCCTGACCCCCACCCCCTATCCGCCCCCTCCCACTTCCCTTCCCCTGACTGCCCCCCTCAGAATCCCCGACCCATCCAACGCCCCCTGCTCCTTGTCCCCTGACTGACCTGTCCCGGGACCCCCCCACCTCTAACCGCCCCCCCCCGGATCCCACCCCCTATCCAACCCCCCCTGCTCCCTGTTCACTGAGTACCCTGACCCCTATCCACACCCCCGCCACCTGACAGGCCCCTCGGGATCCCCTGTCCCTTATCCAACCTCCCCCCCACTCCCCACCCCCTTACCGTCCAGAGCCACCCACACTGCCTCACTGCCCGGCAGGAGCTCACAGCCCTGCCCTCCAGAGCGCTGGCGGCGCGGCAAGCTGAGGCTGCAGGGGAGGGGAGACAGCAGGGGAGGGGCCAGGGGCTAGCCTCCCTAGCTGGGAGCTCAAGGGCCGGGCAGGACGGGCCTGTGGGCCGGATGTGGGACCTATACATCTTTGGCATCCACTATTAAGAGGGAAGTAAAGGGGTGTGGGGGAGAATCAGGTCAACCAGAATCTATACCCTGAGAACAGAAGCGTGTAACATAAAAAGATCGGAGAACATTTAATTCAAGATCTGTTTAACCCTCTGAGGGACAGCTAATTACATGAATGTCCGATCAGCAACATTTCCTCTGACAAATCACACCTACTTCATTGTGCTAACATCACATCCACTTAAAATCAGGATACCTGCAAAATAAATCATCCCCCAAGACAAACCATCAGGCCAATAACAGCTTGTTTGTATCTTCTTATCTTGCATTATAAACGCACCCTAGGTTCTCTGCGGTTTCAAGCAACATCATACAAGTCAACATTTGTGCTAAAGAATAAACAAACAATTTTTCTTTATGCCCAGCGTTCAGGGCACTTTGTCATTTAAGCCTGGCTTTGAAAATGCATGTCCAGTTTACAGGCAGTGGAAAATGGTTGACTGAATCATCGTATTCATTCTCGATTAGTTGGCAGAATAGAGTAGAATAGAGCTATTCTCATTTGGACAGGTTGAACAAAGCCATTCATTTACATTTTGGTCCATCTAAGCGCAACCGTATTTGGTCACGTAAAACAAGTGTTTAAGAGGAATCCTCTCTGTTACTTTGCAATCATTTTTGTTTACCCCTTTCAAGCCGCTTTTATTCTTACGCCATCATCAGCTTATAAACTGCAGTGTGTGACTGTGAACAGGTCCCTCCAAAAACGTCAACAACTTGTTAGTGGCTTTGTTAGTTGTGAAGAAACTTATATTCTGCATTAACACTGTGGATTATCTTCTTGTTTTCAGAGGAACATGCAACCAAGAGAGACTACGGGCTAGAAAGCGGTAGCTGTAACAGAACGCAATAATAGTATAAAAATAGGTCACTGGGATAATATAACCTTTAGACTACTGGCAACATGTCACTGTTTGAGCCAGCCGGCCTGCCATATTTCCATAGGATGTCAGTATTAACAAAACAAAACAAGCATCCTCCACGCGTTCGCATGCTTCTGTTTGAACATTAATTCATTCACTCCTTTTATTTTTTCCTCATTTGTATGAGCTAAGAACAGAAGAAGCTAAATGCTACACACACGTCATACCATTGGACCTCTTCAGAGAAGATCTATTGCACATGGGCTTCATTACAGGTTAGCTCGTAATCGTTCTATGTAAGGCATGCGGAAGTCTGACAAGGCAGCAACACAGTCTATTAAAAGTGGCACCAGCACTCCAACAAGTGTATGTTGGCACACTCATCAGTGCCCCAGAGGTTGATGAACACACCTAGACCTGTTTGTCAAAAACCAGGTTGACTCCTAACGTGATGAAAATGGGGACTGTTCTCAATAATCCCTGTACTGGAATCATCAAGTATCCAGAACTCAAGAAGACAAAATGTGACTGTAAGACCATTGGTTCCCCAACCTTTTCATTCTACAAACCACTCCACATGAGAAATATAGTCCCAGGGACTCACCTCCATGCTCAACTCCAATCCCCACACTGTTCGGTTTGCAGAACATTTCATTCTGGGGAATACCAGGAAGGCTTCTAGAGATTACTAGTCAGCTAAGGACTATAGTCTGAGAACCACTGCCACCAGTGAGAGACACTGGATGGTGTTTCTCATACAAGTTCAAGTAATACATCATTTCATCTACATTTAGGCCGTCACCTGTGGCAGTACTATCGCTATGAATTCCATTAAGTGGGCCGGTGCTATACAAAACAGTATGTGAATGCTTATAAATCCACTGAGGCTTTGATTTCTGTCACTTGAACTTACTGCAAATTGCTTACTTTTGTTTGTATACCATAGAGTTGTATTTTAATCTAGGATAATACTGTTTAACACTGTGCTCACAGCTCATTTAATGTACAGCAATTTCTAGCCCAGGTTGCTTAAAGCTCATAATCAGGTATCAGAGCTTAATGGCTCACAAATAATTTGGTATGTAGTGCAATTTCAGCTTAGCAGAGTCAGCTCTCTCTATAATATCCTGGTAGTTTAATATTACTGCACAGTCCTGTCTGTGAAAAAAGACACATTAAACCCAATGTTCCCCTACACATTTTCACTCACTGACTGTTGTACACCATACTCAACATGAGAACCACCACTCACCAAGCCAAGAGGAGGGCATCTGAACACTGATTCCTTGCCGGCTGGCAAAGAGCTCAGAAAGGATTTTTTTCAGCTCAAAGAAGTATGTCGAGATCAGATTGATCTTCATCAATTTTTGGATTTCTGGTAACATCACTTGGATCTTTTAAGAGGCAGAGAAAGGATGGGCAGCAGATGCTGCAGAAGGCTGGTTGACCATTCACAGATGTAAGCGCTATATGGCCGCTGAGCACATGAAGGGCATCGATTTTGCTTTATGACTGTGCTATGCCTCTGTACAATAGGGACTCAACATGGTCAAAGTCTCCAGGCACTACTGTAATATTAATGTCAAACAATACTGGGATCAACGTTTCCACCAGCAATGACTGCATTCAAGAAACATGCCAATGAAACCGTGTTAGGACTCGCAGAGCCCTCCCACTGAGGCCCCTACTCTGCTTCAGACATATGTTGATCACAAGCTGCCAAGTGGCTGCATAAGGCATGGAGGAGAGGTAATTCCAAGAAAGTCATTGTGCGGAACAAAGAATTATAAGGTCCAATTTTTTTAAAGGGGAAGTACCAGGTTGTTACATTTAGTACTTAAGTATGCTACACAGAAACTGATGAGTTTACTTTCTGCAGTGCAGATTGTTTCCTAATACAGCTCTGTATCCCCTTCCCAAAAGTGTTTCAGGATTACTTTATTTATCTTGCACTTTTGCAATATGCCAGCACTAGCTTAGCATCCACTAGTGTTTCCTAATTTACTGTGACTGTAGCTGAAAAGCCAAGTGCAAACATTTAAGCTCAAGCTATGGATTTTTCTCCCCCAGAGCCTTGCTTAACGAACACTCCTCTGCAGCTTCAATATGGTTGATCTCCTCTGCAGCTTTCATTTTATTGTTGAATATGCTAGTTTGTGGCAATGTGTTTTCTGCTCACTGAACTGGCTCGTTCTTTCAGTTGAACAAACTGTTCCATGTTAAGGAAGGAGTTGGCTGAATTTTAAGAAAGAATTTTTCCCTTCTGACAGTGTTGCTAAAGACCCAAAGTCAGTTCAGAGCCAAGTTACAAAAGGTCAGAAGAGGATAGTCAAGCAATGGGTGTAGTTCCTGTGTGTCATAAGCCGGTAAAGGAAATGGGTGGGGAGAAAAAATGCATGAAATTTTGACCTGAAATAATATGTCTGTCTAGTTAGCAACGCAGAATGGGCTTTTATCCAGAAATATACCTGTGGGCCTAAAAGTGCACTGTTTCTATTTTAGAAGACCAGGTTTGTTAGGAGAGCTTGAGGCAAATTAACGTCCCCATGTCTTCATAGTCACCCATCATTGTGTGTGTGAATAAGACAGAGACAGACCGACTTTTGAGTTCTACTGGTAAAAAGAAAAGGCAGCCCTATGCTTTTTCCTGAAGCTATTTTAAAGCGCTACTGCTTTCAGTTCCCTCGGTCAGCCAAATGAGCCTTCACAAGGCAAAACATTCTCACTAGTTGCTATTCAAACAGCACAAAGGAAATGGCTTTTGTTGTGGAAAGCCTGTGGAAGTTGTGTTGTGCTGAAACTACCGCAACACCCGCAACTTGTGGGCAGGTTTGTGGAGCTGCAGATTGTCCTGCAAGCTATGCAGAGGCTCACCTGCCTGGCTGCTCTACATGCCCAACTACCTCCAAATACACAGGTCAAACACAGAGGTTAACTGGAGCCTTGCATGGGCCACCAGGGTAAATTTCACCAAGGATACAATGCTGCTGTTGTTTTTTTCCAGTTGTGAATTATGAGTGGCCAAGTAGTGGAAAAGCAACACTATGTGGGACACTGACAATGTGGGAGCTCAAAGGAAGGAACAAAGCTAATTTCCTACCTGCTTTATAATAATACAAATCTCTAGTGCCTAAGCCTCAAGCACCTCCTTTACATTTTCTTCTTATTTTTAAGCCATTGTTAAGGAAAACTGGAAACGGATTTGCCCTCTCCTCCATTGGGTTCCTACATGGCTAGTGTCACAAATGAGATCACTGTTTGAGCAAATTGGGTGCAGTTTTCTGTCAATGTTCAGTATTATTTATAGGTTCCTTATTCATTGACCATTGACCCATTGTGCTAGGTGCTGCGGAAACAGAATAAGACCATCCCTGGATTTCCATTTGTTATCAGTGGGATCTGCATTGGCTGCCAGCAGTTAATGTCTTAATGTTTAAGCATTTACAGGCCTCACAACAGCCCTAAGTGGTAAGGATTAGAGAGGAATCACTCACCACTGAAATGCTGCCATCTTTGGGGTAGAAAGTGGCAGGTGTTTAATAATGTTCAACAATGCTACACAACAGCTGAGGACAGGAAGTGAAGAATTCTGCATCCAGCTGAAACTGAGGAGGGAAATTAGGGACAGAGTGTAATTCTAGAACTGCAACTTGGTCCCAGTACCATGAATTAACATGCCTACTCTTAAAGGAGTGCTAGGGGAGTTTTGTTGAGTGTCTTACATGGTCAAGATCCTGGACTTGAGACTCAGATGAATGAAAACTTCAGTAGGATAAGGCCAGGTTTTCAAGCACTCAGCTGGAACTAGATTTTCAAATAAGCTCTGCTTCCATTTAAGCACCTGAATAAGGGCCAGATTTCTAAAAGTGCAGCTGTTCCCACTGCACCACGTAAGGTCACATGATCTAAGGAGCTCAGCACCCAAAGGCTAAGCAATTTTCAAATCTGGCATTTATTCAGGTGTCTAAATAGGGGCTCAGCACTTTGGGGAAATCTGGCCCCAATTGGGAGTGCTGAATTTTTTGGAGAATCTTGCCTAAATTGTTGCATTGGTTCATCACGGACTCTCTAAAGAGCGCCACTCTCTGAATCACCCACACCACTTCCTGCAGCACCCATGTAGATCTTTGAGTTCTCCCGTTCTGTGCTTGTGGTTCCAACAGATCTCACAAGAACATATGATGGCCTCACTGAAGACCAATGACTAATTACTCTGACTTTATCCCCTAATCAATTGACAGTGGATCTTTTAATTGGGACAGCATTCAAGAGAAACTAGACTGTGAATGTTTTCTACCTCTTTTTAACAGTGAGCCTATAGTTCTTTGAAAGTTGATATTAAGGAGCAGATAGATCTGGATTTTCATTTGAAATTCCAACAGGTGAAACCTTGGATCCAGCAGCATTGGAGCCAAGAGGACTCAATTTCTGCTTCACTTTTCTTTTGAAAACTGTTTCTCATTTAAAATATATTTGTTGATCCACTGTAATTTGGACAGTACACTGTGAACCTTTCTTGACAGAGTTCCACTCTTTCTCTGGCCGTCTGGAATGGCACTTTGAATGTATTATCCTTACACAGGAGATTCGATTATTTTTTATTAAGATCTCTCTCTCTTCTAGAGGTCAGCTGTGAGAAAAGCAGCCCAGTTATTTGCTGCTTGAAATGAAAAGATTTTCCTTAATATCAAGACATTTCAGTTAGTTGAAAGTAGTCGGCATCCTTCAGTCTCGAGAGACCATGGGGATGCGCCCCTGAGAGGGAAAGAATTTACTCAGTTGGTTTTATGGCAGCCGTGAACGTGGCTGAAGAGACCCACTTGAGAGAGACAATCTCTGCTGTATCTGTCACGTTTAAAGGTGATGTTTCGACCCTTTGGGCTCTGCCTTCTGCGAGCTCTTTTCTCCTCTGCTAAGCTGGACGGCTTCCTCTCATAACTCCAGAGGCCTTTTTTAAGCTCACTTCCAAAGGCTGCAGTCCTGAGTGTGAGCTTCCCAATTGTCCACAACCATGTCCATTTCTTTGAGGTCTCGCTTGCACACATCCTTGAAATGAAATTTTGGGCATCCTTTGGGTCTTTTTCCAGATGCCAATTCGCTGTAGAGTATGTCCTTTGGCATGCGCCCATCATTCATTCGGCACACGTGCCCAAGCCAGCGGAGGCGTCTCTGTCTGAGGAGTGTTTGCATGCTGGGCATACTGGCCCACTTGAATACCTCAGTGTTGGTGACTGTCCCTCCAGGAGATTCTAAAGATTTGATGAAGGCAACACATATGAAAGCAGTTGAGCCTCTTTTCCCGATGAGACGATAAGGTCCAAGTCTCGCTCCCATACAAAAGTGTGCTGATAACACATGCACGATACACACAGATCTTTGTGTGTTCTGTCAGTTTGTTGTTTTGCCATACCCTCTTGTTCAGTCCAGACATTGTTGTGGCGGCTTTTCCAATGCGGCTGTTGAGTCAGGTCAGGCTATGCCTGCTACCGTAATGAGAGTAGACAATACTAACTGTAGCTCATCAAACCCACTGTCTTGTGGGTAGCCTGGGACGGTGTAAAGCTAAGGGAGCAACCCCTGACAGAAAAGCCTTGTAGTTTAAAGAAACTAAGCAAATTGCACCGTCTTTCTCGTCACCCCAGATGACTTGATAGGCCTCTTCCATGTGTAACGGCTGGGATTTCACCTCATCTAAAAATGACTTAGCAGAAAATCAGAGAGACTAAGCAGAACAACTTCTGAAAGCCAAGAAAAGTAGGACTCCTGCCCTAGTATTCTCTAATGCCCAGCTACTGTGGGTTGATATGGCCAGTAACTGGGGGGGTGGGAGGGGTTAGCCTCTGTGGCTTCACAATCCTTAATATTAAATATTTAGCCAGTTTCAAGTAATTTCCAAACAGCTACTATGTACAGCCCTTGCCAGGGTGTTCTCGATGGCCTGTCTGAAGAAAACAGTCCAGTGCAGGGGGGTCTTCCTTGCTGACTCTGTCATGAACACCAATACGTAATGGTGAACTAGCTAAAGTAGACTGGCTGGTTTGCAACCTTCGCAATGTGGGGGTATGGGAGACCACTCTCTATGGCTTGTTCGATATTTGAGCTGTCTGCTGAGACTCAGCAGGTGGTGGACAGGAGCTCACTAAGCCATTCAATAACTGTTTGATGGAAATATCTTTTGGTAGCTATATGGGGTGGACAAGGGAGACTGTAAAGAGCAGTGACAGCCTATTTAAAAGGGTTTTGTTTTTCCGAATAGCGGTCTCCCTCTAAACCTTACTTCAAACTATTGATGTAGTCATTAAACTTGTGGATCAGGATCATGCCTTAATATGGAGAATTTCATTTTGAGAATTCCAGGCACGCTGGAAGAATTGCTTCCCAGTCACTGATTAGTGTGCACACCCGTGAACTGCCAACCATGTACTAACCTCCACTTTGTATTCAAAGCTTTATACAATAGAGTATGTTATTTTAGTACCTTTCAGACGCCAGTTTGAGGATCTCAGAGTGCAATTTGAAAGAATTAAAATACAAATAACACCATATTATCCAATTTTGCTATATCCCTGAATATATTTAAGGTATTAGATGGTGTTAATATTACAATTTCCTCTTCCACTAGTGACACACATTCAAAGCTCCAAGTCAAATCTTAATATGACCTGGCAAAACCAAAAATTTAGGAAAAAATAATAAAGGAAATTACTATCATATGCAAGTCAAAATTCATAGAATTTCTATGAAGTTACACATTACAGACTGGATTTATCATGTTAAAATAACTCTTGAAGAGGAATTAAGTATTGCCCAATTACTGTCAGATTTTATAGAATCTAGTTTCAGGGTTTTTTTTCCATATGTTTCAAAACTAATGTACAAATTACCATCAAATTATGGAAATACCAGTATATATATATTTTTTTACATTTACCTGAATGCAAAGGTAAATCTATAAAGTTACCTTAAAGAAAAAAAGAGTTAACACTTTATATCAATATAGTTTAGGATATACTTTTAGATAGTTTACTTTTCTTCTTTAGATCTCATTCTCTACCCCATATGAAAAAATGACGTTTACTCACCTGTAACCAGAGGGTTTTTTTTTTTGTTTTTTTTAAGATAACCTCTTAGCATTCCCACTCTTGGGATGCACCAGTCCTGCAGCTTGGCAGGTCCCTTGATCTGACAACTAGGCCCACACTTGCGGGCCCAAGGTGCCTGCTGAGCTGCACTGACCCAAGAGTGGGAATGTGCAGAGGCCACTCGAACGAGAACAAAAGTTTTCCATCAACTCTCTGCTAGGCAGGTGAAACTCTGCATCAGTTACAACTTCTACTTCCTTTGACTCTTTTGTGGAATGGGTATGCAGTAACTTGCATTTTGGCTACAATGTAATTTACAAAGTCTATCCAGTAATTTCATCTTTCAGAAAGCCAGATGACTAATTCTAAGACAGAATCAAGAAACTGTCTGGGTCCAAAACTAATTAGTCTGCTAATAGTTGTGTTATCTACCCAAATCAGATGTCCTGAAAGGTCACTTGCAAAGGCATGTGAGAGGATAGAAGTAGAGAATGGGTTTATACCAATTTTGCTTTTTTAAGATGCATAAAGGCGGCCTGGATGCTGGGTTTTACTTAAAGTCAGTCTATTTCCCTGATTGTCTGTAGTGGTGGTGTTGGTCCCAGGATATAAGAGACACAAGGCAGGTGAGGTAATATCTTTTATTGGACCAACTTCTGTTGGGGGAAGGGACAAGCTTTTGAGCAGGTTGTTTTGTAAATTAGACTAGATTGACTGGAGAATTAGTAGGCCTATGACAACGTCACCAGTTGGAAGGAAGTGAACCTCAAATGAGAGAGGAATGGATTTTTATTGACTGTTTTGGTCTTGTTACAATCTATTTAATGGAAATCCTTGGGAGAAAAACTCTATTAGGAGTCCCACTTTCCATCCCCTTCAATTAAGAGTTGAAAAGGAATTATTCCTCATTTATACCACTGTAAGCAAGAGCCCAACCTGGCCATGTTTCTTCTCATCTGATGTAACTAAGATATTAGCTCACCTCTCTTCATTTTAGATTATCCCTTCAGTTCAGAGCAGGCCATAAGACTATCCCTTATTTCTCCAGAATGTAGTGAGACTACCTTTCAGTTAGCCAGTCTAAATCATGCCATGTTATCAATCGTGCGTATGGCGCAGCATAGATGATTCGTTGTGTTTAGCTTAACTGACAGCTAACAGCATGATAAACTAAACTCCAGCAGGATTCCGCACAGGAGAGCATACTGGAAAAGTGCATATGTAGTGTCCGCATGCAGCCCACAAAATAAAGGAATTCAGAAAACTGGTAATGGACTTCTGGAGCCTTTCTTCTCTAGGTCACCAGTTCAAATCCAACCCAGGTTAGCCAAAATCAAAGGAGGCACCTATGGGACGGGAGTTGGTGGTCTAAGTCTGATTTCTGCTATACATTTGTCCACTACAGCACGAAACCAGTTACAGTTGTCAGTCGTAGGCTATGTCTACACTGTCCACCTTACAACGGTTCAGCTGTGCTGTTGTAAGGTGTGATGTGCAGCTGCCCTTTATTGCTTTATTTATCCCACCTCCAACGAGGGGTGGTAGCTTTGTCGCCAAGAGCATGGCTCCCGCCGCCGAAGCGCTGTCCACACCAGAGTTTTTTTGTCATTAAAACTTTTGTCATTCAGGGAGGTGTTTTTTCACACCCCCTGAATGACAAAAGTTTTAATGCCAAAAGTGCTAGTGTAGACATAGAGCTGGTCTACATGGGGCGGGAGGGGGGGGGAGAAATCGATCCAAGATATGCAACTTCAGCTACGCGAATAGCGTAACTGAAGTCGAAGTATCCTGGATCGAATTACCTGGGGTCCACACGGCGCGGGATTGACGGCGCTACCGCCGCTCGCTCTGGTGGAGTTCCGGAGTTGACGGTGAGCATGTTCGGGGATCGATATATCGTGTCTTAACGAGATGCGATATATCGATCCCGGATAAATCGATTGCTACCCGCCGATACGCCGATACCCATAGCCTTAGAAAGAGCGCAAGGAGATGTGGGATTAACTAGCATGACAGCACAGGGAAAGCTTGATGCTGCCCATCCTGTGAATAAGGAACGCACAGCAGTCTCCATGGCTATGAATCTTTAACCTGCACTAAAGGAATGAGAGCGAGAGGATAACAATGTAAATAAATCAGGGTGTTACTAAGGTTTGCAAGGACAGGTTACATTCCCAATTATGCTGCCACAACCTATCTATGTTACTATTTTATTCTAAATCTACTTTAAGTCTGAAACCCTGAAATATAAAATTATTTAGCTACTGGCAGATTTGCTGAGCTGCCAAAATCCACTCAGCGATGGGGCCGAGGAAAGAAAAAACAATCGCTTTGTTTTTCCAAGCAGTTGCTTTCTTCCAGTTTGGAGAGGTGAGACGGGAGCGTGGAAGCATCTTAATGAAACAGCACCAAAGCGACAGCATGTCAAGTGGGATAAAGCACAGGAGGGTAAGAATTCCCCTCTGTACAGAAGCCTGCAATGGGGTTGCTGTAATCACCTGTAGGGAAAAGATTAAGGGGATGGATGTTGGATGTCTACAATATATAATGGGAGAAACAGCAAGTCTGCAGGGCTCATCTCTGATCAACTCAAACACTCAAGATAGCTTCAATAGTAAAGCCCTTCAGTGTAAGACTTAAGATCAACCAGGCAAATCCTAAATCAAGCAGATCAGTCAAGTGGCCAATGTGAGGCAGGGTAGCCAAGATCATCATAGAAGAGAGAGGCTTCCAGCAAGACTTCACTTAATGCATAATCTTGTAAACACCACTTTGCCTTGGTAATTGGAAAGTAGCTCGGGATATTCTGCCTCCCAAATCCCTATACCCAGGGTAATACGCAGAGCCCTGAGGCAATCTGCTTCTACACTGAAAGGATTTGGGAGTCACTAGCCGCAAGCCTCTAAATTTAGAGCCTGCTGCTCTATTCTGTAGCTGTCATCCTCTTCTCCACCCCCATGCGAAAGTTGGACAAATCTATCTCAGCAGCATTCTGAAACTGCCAGGTATGACTGGTGCAGTGGTGCCAGCCAAACAGAAGATACCCTGATCTTCATCTCTTTGATTATAGAAGTTTCCACTCTAAGCAATGGTATCAAAAAAAAAAAAAATCCTGGGCAGACTAGCAGGAAAGCGATTTCATTTCCCAGCACTGAAAAAGTTTAGTTGTCCCAAGTCTGTGCCTTACTGTTAATTGCTTTTATCATTTTAAGATACAGTAAACATCAGTTCACTTACAGCCAATGCAGACTGTGCAAAGACATACAAAACTAGCAAAGGAGGTGTCTATGCTAGAGAAATTGTTGGCAGCTTCCCTTTTGTTTTCAAGGCAATTTCCACTAACCACTCCCACCCCACTTTCAGTCAACTTCTAGGCCTGATCTACGCTACCGAGTTAAGTCAACGTAAGAAAAATATTTTTTTCTAGGAACTCTCCTTGCGTGGCCTCTGCCACGTGATTTTGGATGCTCTCATTCAGAAGTGAAGTGGCCTTAGTTCACCATAGCTCAGTCTTCCTTAAAGGCCACTTCACTTCTGAATGACAGCGTCCACGTGGGTTAAATGCGCTTTAACTTATGCACACTAACTTCACACCTTTAGTTAATTTGTCTTAACCTTTGTGAGTGCCCCAGTGAAGACAAGCACTCGGATGAAGTGAAACCTCTTTGTAGCCAAGAACTCACCCCAGAAAAGGAAATGGTGCTTTAACCCCAGAGACATTTTTTAAGTTATCTGGGAACCATCTTCAACGTAACTGGGAAGATGCTGAGCACAAATTGTTAGACTGAGCTGTAAGGTTATAAATTGCTAACATTTTGGCATAGGTAAGTATTCTTGATCCAAGTGTCTGTATCAACCCACAAAAAACACAGGGGCCAGATTTTCAAAATGGTTCGGCCCCTGAGGCACCTAAAAGAAATGACTGGAATTTCAAAGTGACTGCAGCACCCAATGGCTCCCATAACTTAATAATGTCTGAAAACCTCGCCACTTCATTTAGGTGTCTCAATAGGAGCTGTGCTCCTTTGACCATCTGACTCCAACTGTGAGGGCTGAGCAGCACGTCTGAAAATCTGGCCCTTGGTCCAGTTCCGTGTGAGGCGATAGCCATTCGTAAGCACTTCAGAAGTTTGACTTTAGCCACCCGTCGGCCTGTTATAGTGAATGCCAGATGAGGAAGTTATTGTCATTTGCCTGGATATTTTCCATTACATGGCAGCCGCTTTTCCTGTAAGTGCAGGTTGTCTCATGAAAACAGATAGCATTCTAGGTGCTAATAAACTCACTGCCCTCCAACAGTCTCCATCTCTGGGCTTAAATCTGGCCCTGAAGATCCAGCCAATTGAGCTGAGAAGGGAATAGATAACATAACACCTCGCTCCTGTAAAGCACTGTTCATCAGTAAATCTCAAAACCTTTTACCAAGGAGGTCAATATCATTATCCCCATTTTACAGATTGGGAAACTGGGAGCAACACGAATGTGAAATGACTTGCCTAAAGATACGCCATATGTCAATGCGAGGAATAGAACCCAGGTCTCCTGAATCCCGTCCAGTGCTCTATTCACTAGGCAACACTGCCTCCTCCGATGTCAGGCAAGCCATTGACGTTTGACGCAAGGAGAAAAAAAAATTAGCAAAAGCACCATAGGAAAGCAGCAGAATAAACCCCAGAAAGAAAATGCTAGGTAGAGGTAAGTGCAGGAGAAAGCATCATTTCATCTCTGCTGTACCACACATAGGTATTTCTCCTGCCATTTGCAATCTACTTAGAGGCCACTCAGGAGTCCGGCCACCAAATTTAAAATTAAGGAAGAGTCTAATAAATTGCCAAATGCTTCTCCATTTGAGTATGTGGGACTCCACACACTTTGCTATGGGTGTGTGTAGTGGGTCTGGATGGTAGGAGGGGAGACAATTTACAGGTCACCTTCAAAATAATTCAAATTCCTCCACATAATTTTTCCAGTGAAACTAGAACAGAGTTACACAAAAAACAAAAGCCTTAATGCCCCTTATATACACACTCCCTTTAACAAGTTTTGGCCTAAAGAAGCATCCTTTGCCTTCCATCAAAGGTATTTATATGGCACCTGTTACCATATCATTTGAGCACCTCGCAATTTGTAATGTAATTATTCTTACCAGGACAGCGCTATTATCCCAGTTTTACAGGTGGGGAACTGAGGCACAGAGAGACTAAGTGACTCGGCCAAGGTCACACGGGAAGTCTGTGGCACAGCAGACCATTGAACCCAGGCCTCCCAAATTCCCTAGACAATGGATCTTCCTTCCGAGGGAAATATCAGAGGGAATTATATTCATCCTCAGTTTCCACATCAAAGCACTAAGTAACAAAAGAGTATCCCAAACTAAACGGGCATAGACTAAATTATCAGAATTTTTCTCCTGTCCAACCTAATGTGCCAGTAAAGGTGTTTTAGTCAAAATGTTTCTTTTTTAAAAAAAAATCAATTGCAATGTTATTGGTGTGACAATATGAATGACTTCTTTGGTACATCAGACATAGCAATGCACAAGAATGTGCAGGGTGCTGGAACAATTTGTATAGTAGGGGTGCTGAGAGACATTGAACCAAATTGTAAACCCTGTACAGGATGGAAACCACTTCAAGCCAGGGGGTGTGGCAGCACCCCTAGTTCCTTTTACCTTTTGTAAAACTTTAGATCATGGGCGGAGATGAGTAGGGTATTGTTTTGTTTTGGAGGGTTGCCTCTTCTAAGCAAGAACATGATAGAACAGTTCATAAGTTTAATCTTGGCATTATATCTTCATTTATAAATATGTACATTCAGAGAAGCACTAAAGAGAATATGACCATGTCAATAGCAGGCCAGACTTCAATAACTGTGCATCTCACTGGCCATTTGCACATACCCTCATCTTGAATGTATGCATAACTATAGTATTGACAAGCACAAACTATGTGTGTAAACATACAAACAGAGTTATAGAAAAAAAGCTTGATAAATACATTTTATTCTTGACCTTTTAGCCCCTAAAGGAAGATTGTCTGCAAGCTGCAACTACTGAGTTATGAAGAAGCAAGCACTGAGGCTCCAAACGGTACCCTTTTCCATTCATGGAAATTAGAGATGGAAACCGCTACTAAAAGGCTGCTGACTATAAAGGCACATTACAAACTCAGGGGAGGATCTTCAGGCCTCCTGCATAGATGAGTTACAACAGATGACACGGGGTATTTTAAAAAAAGTCACAACAGCTGAGGACGACCCAACCATTTCTGTGAACATCTTGAGGATACAGGTAATTTTGTAAATGATAGACGCGCTGGGCAATAGATTTAGAAAAGCCCATATAAGACATCATTGTGTATTAGCATAACATAGGATACATGGTGAAAAGTCAAAATAACCAAGTTGGGTCTTGCCAAGAAACTTCTGCAGTGTTTTAACCACCAGTGGCCTAGCATTTTACTAATTATTTTTTTCACGTTTTGTATAAGCTATTTAATTTGCCAGTTTGCTACTACCCATGTATCTCAAGCAGATGTTTCAAAAGGTAACTGAAATGTCTGCTTTTGGTGGCAGGGAAGGGAAACAGGGAAATCTCACCTGTGTTGCTAGTTGGAAAAACCTTAACAGTATTATGGACACACACATTTGTATGTGTAAGCTTGAGGACAGACAAATAGAGGAAAATATCCAACACCTTGTGGTCCATTCTGGGAAGAGCTTTGCCGTTTTAAGGGAGTGGTTATGGCCCCCTGTTTGACAGGTGATGAATTTATTCTGCATTGTTTCAAACCCATCATCTTTTTAAAGATCACCAAGATTAATTTTTATTTTTTTAGAAAAAGCAAAATGTAGTCTCCAGTATTGTATTTTTAAAAATAGGTTTCTTTTCTAGTTGATTAGTGTGCAGCCAGCGTATTCTCACCAAAAGCAAAATGCTGTTTCTGTCCTTTATTCCCGGCAAAACATCATTCCGATGCAGCTGCTTAACTAATAGAATACTAGCACTTTTGGTTAGCAGCCCAATAGGTATAATGGCAGTCCCTGGTCCACTTATGTGTCATAGGTCCTCACAAATAAAGTATGCCGTCACTCTTACTCATTTCCCGCCATTCCAACTGAAGAGCAAATTCCGTGTTACAGCCAGAGCAGCCTAAGTCAGAGCTTTCAGTCAGAGGATCCAATTACACGCTGTGAAAGTATCACATGACTTTAACGTCAGATGTCCTATTTTAATTATGACCCCACAGTTTGACTATAGGTCATCCCGTCACAAGGGCTAGCTCAACAACTTCCACAGCTACGCCTCAAATGGGGCATGAGTAATCCGACTGACCCGGTACCCATAGGCCTAATAATACGTTGCCTGGGAACCGCGCTGTAAGATATAGCACTAGAAAAGAAACCCAAAATCAAATGTTATCGACTCCCACTTATTATCTCTGTTACAGTAGCACCTAGACGACCAGGGCTGCATTGTGCTAGGTGCTGTATAGACACGGTGTGAGAGACAATCCTTCTCCCAAAGAACCTACACTGTAAATAGACAAGACCCGATGGGAGTGAGGAAAGAGATGGATGAAGTGACTTGACAAGGTCACAAAGCAGGGTCAGTGGCAGAGCCAGGATTAGAACCCACATCTCCTGACTCCCAATCCAACAGCCCATCTACTAGACCACACTACCTCTCACTCCCTATTAATTTGCCTGTAGATTACAAAATAATGATGGCTTTCAAATACTTCAGTTTCACCTCAGGCATCACTGCTGCTCTCGTTTTGCTTGTTTACGATGTGCACATGCATCATCACACTGAACAATCCCATTCTGTTAGTACACCCTTCTGGAATGTTTGGTACTTTAAAATGGGCAGATCTAACCTGCAATATTGGCCACACAATATGAGAAATCAGATTAACAGTAGAGGAAGCACAACTAAAAGAAATGGAATGAATATCCAAGCCCAGCTCCATTCCTTTCACTCTTTAATACAGGTGTTGGAAGAAGAGACTAAGCAAGACTGCCAAACTGAATTTTATAATAAATTATTATTTTTTAGTTCTAGTTATCTCAGAGCCAAGCTATGCACTTTTAAACTCAATTCCTAGGAACAGGTATTGAGAACTAAGGTTTGCTCAAAAGAAGGTACGCCCAGCATGTTTTCCCATGACTTCAATAAATCCTGCAAACATTCTGGGCTTTGTACACAACGAGACTACTTAAATCTAGGGAGGGGAAGAATTAGCTCATGCAAAACACAAATAAACTTGTTTCACATTTGTAATCTAAGAGAAAAATATAAAGCAGGCTGAACGCATATTAATACACCCATGCTAGTATAATCCTTTGAAAACAGAAAGGAAATTATAATAAACTATTACTTTTTGTGAAAAATAGCAGAGTTCTAAGAGCACCGACACCAATAGTTTATTTTCTTAAAGCTGCTTAATGCGATATCAGAAACCCACCATGTGGCAAAGCAGGCTTGTCATCAGGCAGAGAGGATGATATGTTCCTACAATGCCTCTGAGCTGTCTTCATGAATAAATGCGTAAGTAACTAACAATGTTGTTTTCTGCAAACGTAACACAAAGAAAGCCACTCGGCTCACATGAACTCTTTCCACACAAGTCATCCAACTAGATTTTTCATTATTCAGTGGAGAATACCAGGAGATGTACACATGGTTTAAAAATGTGTCTGATAGGTCCCACCCCAAACAATTCACCACCACAAACAAAATTAATAATGGCAGTGTTAAGCTGCAAAGGAATGTTATCCCATGACTATTGCCAGCTCTGCTGTTTATAAGGTAGGACAATTCAAAGTATGTACATGAGGGTACCAAAGTTCACTGTATTTGCAGGATTACTAGTGTAAGATGTTCGGGGATTTGATACACACATAATGGGTTAAAAATCTAGTTAGGCAAACTCTAAGAGGCCTGCGTAAGGGCTGCAGGTGCATCCCAATGTATCATTCACTAAAATCATTGAATACTACATGGCCCATTAATTTATCTTTAAGGAGAGAAATTGTTAACAGTCTAATTTTAGTACACAACAGGGAGCGTGTCAGGAAAGTGATAGGTTCAATAACAATATCAGCCCACCTGCAATGCTCCTAACAAGGAAATATCTTCCTAAAATAGCATATGGGCTATCCGTCCTGACTGAGTGGTGAAGGACAGATAGGGTGGAAACATTCACAGCATTTCAAAATCCTCCAACTGTGGTAAGAGATGGTTATTTGTTGCGTGAATGAGTTTAGGGTGAACAAGACAGGCTGCTGGCTTACATTTAGTCATAGACGTTTAACAATAAATTTAACATATTCTTCTTTTATGAATCGGAGGGATTCTGCTTTGCTTCAACACAGGACTGGTCTCTAACGCTCTGCAATACTGAGACAGAAAACAGAGTGCAATTATTGGCTCAGGCCTCTTAGCTGTGACTTAGCAGAAGCGGCGCATGCATTGCTTTTCTGCAACCCCTTTGGCCAAATACAGGTAGGAGCAGTGTTGATAGACTCAAAGACTTTAAGGCCGGAAGGGACCATCATGATCATCTAGTCTGACCTCTTGAACACGGCAGGCCACGGAACCTCACCCATCCACTCCTGCAATAGGCCCATAGCCTCTGGCTGAATTACTGAAGTCCTCAAATCTTGATTTAAAGACTTAAAGTTACGGTTGCTGTAGTATAACCTCGAGGGGTATTTTTGGAGGTGGGGTTGGGCAGGGAGTGGGAGAGAGGGGACTGATAAGTAAGTTGTTGTGTTAAAATCAGCCCGTAGAGGACCCTCTAACACTCCCCAAATATATCTTTAGATCCCACTCTGTGCCCTTGCTGGTGATGCAGAATCTGCATTCAGCTGCCTGCAGCCCCAGTGCCAAGAAGGATTCATGAACAACACAGCCGAATAACTCGTAGGATTTGAAGCTGACTTTGTCCTGTGAGTAGATACAAATTTAGGGGCAAAGCCTTTCCTCAAGGGTCCCTTGAGAGCACAACCAGTGCAGCTGGGCTCTGGCCCCTGGGTGGAGTGTAGCACAGCATTCCTTTGCTGAGTGCTAACGTGCAGGCCACAGGAGGCGCATGCGCGGCTGCATGAAAAGGCAGCAAGGGGAGTGCAGAGTCCTCTCTGAGCGCCTATACCTCAATAAAAGAACGTGGCTGGCCCAGGTCAGCTGACTCAGGCTGTGGTGCTAACAACTGAAGTGCAGATGTTTGGGCTCGGGCTGGAGCCTGGCCTCTGAAAGCCCACGAAGGGGAAGCCTGGCCTCCAGCCCGAGTCTGAATGCCTACACTGCTATTGTTAGCTATGCGGCCCGACCCACAAGAGCCCGGGGCCAATTGACCCAGGCTGTGACTCAGTACCGCAGCTTACTGCAATGTAGACGTACACAAATGTTTCAGCCACTGGGCTACATTAGCTTCCAAGGGAGCATCTCCCAGCAACTCTATGGCCTGGAAGTAGGACTCATTCTCCCTCTGCCTTTCATTATCCTTCTTGCCAAGACCTCAGAATGGGTGCTCAGGCCAGTGACTGGGCATTTTAGTATCTCATTCAATTACGTATTCAGAATATATAGGTACCCTCTAAAATTAATACAGAGCTACTCAATTTTCACTATAATGCAAGAAAAGGGATGTAGATTGAAATATGCCATGTTTCTCTAGTCAGACAAACCCTATGCATTCACACATGTTTTTATGTTATGTGTTTATACACACAAACTATAAAATACCAAAACTGCTACTTACCTGTAAAATGCATTGCTTTCCAGCTCTTCCTCCTTACTTGTATGCATTGTTCAAGTGGCAGTAGTCCCTTCCCTGCAGTCAAGATTCAGGGCTCTAAGAAACAAGAGCAAATATCACCCCAAAATTTACTACTGTGGTTCCAAAGGGAAATATGACCTTCTTCCTATAAATAATAATACAAATACAAACTAGCCTGGAATTTGAGTTGATTGCGCAAGTCACTACACATTCACAATGCCTTCTGCCCATATATAGACTATAATATCGGCAAAGTACCCAATAAAGTCTCCTTCAATATCTCACTTAATTAGAAAGGAGACCCATTATTTAAAGTCAGTCAGTTTAATAAAATGGATTAGTTTCTGAGCACTCAGCTAGGTACCAAGATTTTCAAAACTGCATACGGCAAGATGAATATGCACCGGAAAATGAAAAATGCAGCAGCTACAACACCACTAGTTATCTGTAGCTGTTCAGCTGGTTTCCCAAAGTAGCGGAGAGCCATAAAGATTAACTAGCCAGGAACATGTTTAAAGTAGCGATCACAGCAGCCTAACCAACAGGGCTGCAGCCTGTAGCTAAATATAAACCTGCAGTTTTACTTTTAGCTTTGTGCTTTCTTTCCCTGCTCCATTTTCCTCAGCTGCTGTCCAGTCCCATACGCTCCCTGCCATAAACAGCAAAGTCAGCCCAAGATATTTCATAATTTGTAAAATATCCTTATGGAGGGGATAAATGACCAAGTAGAGGATTGGAACTAAATTCAGAGACCGATAAAATTACACGTAAAAACTGTCCTGGAAAAAGGTAGGCTAAAAGTCATACCAGGATAGGAAATCAGAAAACCACACTAGAATTTACCAGGAAGGAAAATTCACACTTGCTAATTGCTTCTTGCTAAAGCTTGGGGGTGGGGGAACTGTCAGTAGCCTGGCTAGTTTCCTAGCGCTTAACATATCTGTTGCAACTTCCACTAGAAAACCCCAGCAAAGCGGTGTCACTGCAATCCAAAGCACCTCTGTCTTCTGCAGCAGGCAGCTGTTCCCAGCCACAAGTCCCTTGCCAAATCTGTGCTGTTTATTAAGCCGCTTCTTTCAGGTTAGGATCTGCTGAAGATAAGCAGCTCTCTCAACTACTTGGTTTTGGTCAGAGAAATGTATTCGATGAAGTATAACAGTCATTTTTCCATCAAGATGACCGGTGCAGAAATATGTGTAAAGTGGTGGTGGAGGGGATTTCCCTTTTATTGTCTGTTAGAAGCTTCCACTATCACCCCCACATTACCAAAACAGGACATCACGCGAATACAGTTAGAAACAAACAGGAGCCAAATTATCTATATAGATCTGGGAAGAGTGATCATTCAGGCCCCATATGTGCCAACATGGTTAGATGGTCTGTGGATTTTTAAGCATATTAATTATCCATACTGTTCACAAAACAACCCATGTATGGAATCGGACATCTCCCTTTCAATAGCATGGAGCTACTTACTGTATCTTAGTCATTTGATAGCATATCAATGGCATTTTTCAATTTAAATACAGAACGATGTATGGTGGAATTAAAAAAAGCTTACCTTTTCTTCAAAGGGTATTAAGCAGCACACAGAAACATACTCTACACTTTTCCCTTTATCAACAGCAACTTACATTCCTGATCTTAAAAGAAAAATGACTTCTCTACTGTAGTTATTCTCTGTAAAGCTTGTTTGATATCACTATTCCTGTGATCGTATGACTCCAACTTAGACTTGGAAGTTACTTTCACTATATCTAAGGCCTCCTCTCCACCCACTCCGACTCACAGGGTTCGGATGACTGTTTGGTAACTATAACAGCAAAGAGCAGTTTGTGATGTCATAGAAACCTTTATGAAGGCACATCAGTTTCCTGGGCTGTACTTCATGGGCCAGATTTTTTCGAAGGTATGTGTGCATATGCATCCAGTGGTTTTCAACCAGGGGTACACGTACCCCTGGGGTTATGCAGAGGTCTTCCAGGGGGTACATCAACTCATCTAGATATTTGCCTAGTTTTACAATAGGCTACATTAAAAAGCACTAGCGAAGTCAGTACAAACTAAAATTTCATACAGACTGACTTGTGCATACTGGTCTACATACACCTCTACCCCGATATAACACGACCCAATATAACACAAATTCGGATATAACGCAGTAAAGCAGCTCTCCGGGGTGGCGGGGCTGCATGCTCCGGTGGATCAAAGCAAGTTTGATATAACGTGGTTTCACCGATAACACGGTAAGATTTTTTGGCTCCCGAGGACAGCGTTATATCGGGGTAGTGGTGTATTATACACTGAAATGTCAATACAAAATTTATATTTCAATGGATTTCTTTTATAATTATATGGTAAAAATGAGAAAATCAGCAATTTTTCAGTAACAGTGTGCTGAGACACTTGAATTTTTATGTCTGATTTTGTAAGCATGTAGTTTTTAAGTGAGGTGAGACTTGGGGGTACACAAGACAAATCAGACTCCTGAAAGGGGTACAGGAATCTGGAAAGGTTGAGAGCCAGTGCATTAGAGCATAGATCATGACCTATGCACACAAAAATGGACATGCATTTTGGAAGTCTATCCCTATATCTGACAGGTCATGAGTAACAGAACAAGTGGGGGGGGGGAGGAACCCGCTTTAAATTCTTGCCAAATGCCTTTCCTGCCTGCATATTTTTATCAAATGTTTATTTTTAACCGGTTAGACTTCAACACACTTTGGGAATGAGCCAATGTAGAATGTCAGAACCTTGACATAACAGAAGACAAAGTTTTATATGCCAGGAAAAGTTCAAGTGCTTTTTATTCTAGTAGACTGCAAAAAGATCCTGTAACAACAAGCACAGGGTTGAAAGTCTTATAGGCAGCTTATCTGTAATTCTTTCTGTGATAGTAGCAATTAGAGAGATCCATAGTTTTCATAGATCCAAGCTTATCTTTACAATTATTCACTGTCCGTTTATTGTACAGAATATCAATACCAGTCTGAGTCCAATTCACCTCTAGACAATAACCACAGGGCCAAGATTTTAAGAAGCAATTAATGCTTTTGAATACCTGGATTTTTGGGTGCCCAAATTAAGAAAGGGGGGTCATATATTCAGAGAGTCGGTGCTTAGAACTTTCTGAAAATAAGGTACTTTTTAAGGGGTCTCAATTTGGGGGCACTGAAAATGTGAAGCCCCCCCAAATCACTAGTCACTTTTGTAAGGTTTAGACCTGGATAGTCAAATATGGCAGTGTGAACCCTTACCCAGCATGGTTATAAAACAGCACAGGCCAGTTCTTGACAGGTAAAAAAAGGAGGAGCTTTGCTGCTGCGGTGACAACTAAACACCCTCTTGGAAAGTCTGGGCTAAAACTGCAGGCACGTGAGCAGTGTGTGAGAATTTTGTGTGAGAATGACCAACAGTGAAACTGTCCACACAACGTATCATCAACTGGACAGAGATGACTGTTAATGACTAAACTTTTTCAGAGAGAGAAATCTTAGGGGTTCCTTCTAATAATACATGTTCAAAATTTTTCAGTTTACTGTGACTCTTTATATTAATGATTTCCAGAGAAGCCCGATTACATACTAAGAATACTCTCTGAATTGCCAGCACCACCTAGCTTTGCTGCTCTTCCAACTAACCACAACCTCCTCAAGAAAGCAGCAAAGCGGAGCAGATGTTTGATCCGTGAAAGCTAAGTAATTACATATGAAACACTTCCATGGAAGGGGAGAGGTGAACCGGTTCCTAAACATTTCAACCAAAGCTTCAGTCATCTGTCCTAACACCCTCAGGAATTGAAAAGTCATTCTGTTTCCAGGCACCAGTTTCAGTTCAGTATTTTCTTGGATGGCTTTCAGTAAGCCACATGTTTTCTTATTACTGCGTAGGGCACAGGGTCTGCTCAGCACAAAGCCGACTTAAGGGGAATGTAGAGTTGAAGCGGATACTTTGTATGCATACTGAGGAAGGTAGCACAGTAACAACTTCTCCAAGCCTCTCTCTGAAGGAGGTCAAGCTGCTAAAGAGGGAAGTGACACTTGTGGAAGGAAACAATTTAACTGTCTGATGGCCTCCAAGAGGGGTTCTCAAAATGTGTTACTTTCTTCCAGCTGAGTAACAGTTCCAGGGCTGTGGAGAAGCTACTCCTCTGATCAAGCACTCTGGCAATAGTCCTACTTCAAAAAGGGAACTGGATGAATGCCTTCTCTGGTACAGCTGAGGGAATCACCTAGACCCATTCGCTGGGCTGCTCCCTCTCCTATGCTTCCTACTGTCCATAATAATATGGGGGCAGATGGGGGGGAGGAGGTTAAAAGTATTTCTGAACTCACCTGGTCAGCCTACTCCAAGGCAGTCATTTGTACTGGCTCCTATTACGTACCCAGCAATGATTGTCTTGAACTATGTTCTGCTGTTTGTTATGCCTCTTGAGTTGATTGACATTCACCCTTTCCATGCCAGAAGGCTAGTCTGCCAACAGTAACTGCAGTTCCACTATGGCAGCTCCATTTCAGTGAGACCAAGGGGACAAAGGCTTTCACTTGTCTACACATTTCTAGCAAAGGAAAGATTTTCAAATGCGGGTGCCTAAAGTTAGGCACATAAGTGGCTTGATTTTCAGAGGTGCTGGATACCTGTAGCCCCTACTCATTTCAATGGGAGATGTTTTGAAAAATCAAGCCACTTATACCAGGGTGCCCAAATACTAATTTAGGTCCTGAACTTTAGATACCCACACTGGAAACATTAGTCCACACAGTTAAGTGCCTGTAATCTTGCACTTTTAAAACATGGCTAGGTGCAATCTGTAGTCAGCTAGCTAAAATTCACAGTTAAATATTGAGTATTATGTTTTTAATGGTCTCAAAAGAACAGCGAGCAAGATCAATAAGGTAGGCCCTTTCAAAACTTTGTATTGTTTCTCATTTTTCATTTTGGCAAGGGTGGTGATGAGTGAAAGGTGGCAAGGGACAAGCATCCTTAAACCATTTTAATCATGGTGTCAATGGTATTAGGCGCTCTAACCATAGAAATTCCTGCTCACGTGCACAAAGGCTGCACTGAGATAGGTAAGCAGGCAATGAGAGGTTCTCTTTCTTGACATACTGGCAGGAATTATGAGGATTTTCCACCTTGTTCTAAGACAAGTAGGGATCATCTGGCCTGCTCTTGCCTGTGAGGTACAGAGTGTGCAGCTGATGCCATAATACATTTTTTTTGTACAAAGCTGGTTTCTTGCTGGCATTGCTCACAACTGGTTTCCTGCAAACCTAAAGAATGCGTAGGGAGCAATGATGTGGTATATATCCCCGGCTTGAACTAAAAGAGCTGATGAGAGCTCAGCTAAGGCACCTGGAGGCTGGGCCAGGCCCAGCTGTTGATGAAGCCCAGCTGAGGGAGATGCTGGGTGGTGTGAGCATAAAGGGAGGAAGCCCAGAGGAGATGGGACTGCTGGGAGTAAAGGGAAGAACTCTACATTGGTTGTCAGAGCATGGAGGAAAGGCCGGAATACAGAGAGCCCAGGAAAGGCCTGTGGGAAAGGGCCTGAAGGAAGGTCAAGGGAGGCAGTAGATAGTAGATAATCACCGCAAGGTCCTGGGACTGGAAGCCAGTAGACAGGGAGAGCCTGGGCTCTCCTACCTGCCACTGGGAAAGAAGATGCAGAAACATCCTGATACAAGGGGGAGAAGGACTAGTGAGTTTGGAGCCAGGCCTCTAGGGAGAAAACCCTGGGAGGTGCTCCTCTGCTCAAGAGCAGAAGGGCAACCCTGTAGAGCCTGGGATGGGGTGAAGAGTCTGTAGAGCAGTGAGCCATCAGGGGTAAAGAGTTGAGTTTATTGTCCTTTGTTTACCCTGGAAGGGGTTGGACTAAACATGATGTGGCTGGAGGCCTGGGCCAGAGCAGCGGTTGGCAGGGGGTGAGAGGAAAAACTGCTATAACATGCCCAGCCACAACAGGACACATCTGTGGTGAGTCAACTCTTCTACAGAGGCACTGTTTGAATTCTGTTTGCCTACACTTTCTAGGCTTTTTCAATAACTATGTATTTCTCAGTCACTCTGTAAAGGCTCATCTCTCCAGAGGCACATTTGTTTGCCATACACTGGGAATGGGCGACACAGAATGGCTCACTTGATGATTACCTGTTCTGTTCATTCCCTCTGGGGAACCTGGCATTGGCCACTGTCAGAAGGCAGGATACTGGGCTAGATGGACCTTTGGTCTGACGCAGTATGGCTGTTCTTAAGTTCTTAAATACTGAAGTCAAAACAGCTCTCTAGCTGATCTAAAGAGACTATCCTGAGTTAAAATTCCAGTTCATAACTTACCTGGAGCTTGGAATTCACCCTCTTTAGTACTTGTTAGGAAAGGCAGCTACTGTAGAAAGAACATCCTCAAATGCATTGGATTTCTCATTTCTAACCCAAGTCTCTATCAGATTTAGTGTCCTGAACAGACTGTTCCATCAAGGCATAATAGAATAGATTCATTAAACTCCATGGGCATTAAATTGCATTTTGGAACTGAGGAACATGAAATAGTTCCAGCCAGTCCCAGTTTCTGCTGGAATGAGACTGCAGACTTGCATAAGATTTTAGTGACTACATACACTGAATTATCTCAAGCTTCCTATGGAGAGAAAATAGCCCTCTTGTGCAGCAGAACCCCAGAGTTTCTGTGGACACAAAGTCTGGAGGGGGTGGGGGGGAATCTTTCCTCAGCTTCCACTACTGAACCAATCCAGGTTCATGGAGGATGTTTTCTTTCAACCAGCTAATGGAACCAGATATATACCAGTAGTTTATTTTCAAGCAACATCCTCAACCCCCAGGGACTTAAACTCACTATTTGCCCCAGAGGTGCCAAATCAGGCTCCTCTTATTGACTTACAGGAATACTTGTGTAAGGCAAAGGGTGGTTGGTTGATTTTTCAAACACACCCAAGTAACTTTAGAGAACATGTCCCACTGAAAGTCAATGGAACTTGTGAAAATTGTGCTCAAAGCAGCTAAGCACTTGACTGTATCATTCCTTCCTCCCACCCCTCCTATATGTATTCAGCATGTTTGGGGCTCTGGGAGTTTATAAGTGGACATGTTTAGGTGGGGATAGGGAGTGTGAAGTAGGGGGCCTCTTTCCCATGCAAACATGCAGGAAAATATTTGCACTTAATGCTACCCCTATCTGCATAATTCTTGATCCATGCAATCTGATCCCCTCAGGGGAGGGGGCTGCATGGGAAGAGGGGAAGAACGCTGCAGTCCCTTTCTGGGAGGGCAAGGCAGCTCTAGATGGAGCAAGGCTACAAGGGAAATGAGAAGTCATTGAACAGCCAGAAACACAGTGCTTCTTGCAGTGAAACATACAAGATATCTGCAGGAGGGGGGCTCCATTTGCCCCATAACTGCAGTCTGCAACACAAGCAAACTAAATCCACAGCTAGTGCATCTTGGACATGTTCATATTTGGGAAGTTCTTGGCTGGGGAAAAAACTATTGCAAGTTCTGAGACTGACTTCGCTTTAGTAATTCTCCCAATAATGAACGTAGACTTCTGAAGAACAAACCAAACAGTGTTTTCTCCAACATGATTCTGAACCTGAGAGCACATCCTGCACATACCCTGGGGGTGCAGCCATTGCTACCCGTTCGCTTGGTTGCTGAAAACAACTGGGAACCTATATTTATTGTAAATGCTGTAAGAGAACATTTCAGAAAAGTGGGAATAAGAAAATCCAAGACAACCATTCCTGAGAACTCTGCGCTCTGGCAGTTCAATACCTCTGCACACAAGACGGTATGTTGCAGTGAACTGGCTCCAGCTAGGTTGTAGTTAAATTTCTAATTGAGAGCTTTTATGTCTTGTTTGGACTGCATGCATTCTTTAGCAAACTCTTTACACACACAATAACATTAAGACCAAAAGCTCAAAATCCTACAAGTTTCCTCCATTCCCTGAGAAAAGTGAGGGGGGCAGGGGAAACCAACCCAATATACTCCTCAGGCTTCAACTCTACAGGAAGAAATCAACTGACCACGAGAGAGAGTGCTGCTACAACACAGGCAAAACCTTGAAACTCTTGTGTCTCATGCTCAGGGCCGGCTCTGGCTTTTTTGCAGCCCCAAGCGGCGGAGCTAAATAAATAAATAAATAAAGCCGATTGGTGGTACTTTGGTGGCAGCTCAAAGAGGAAGAGAGGGACTGAGGACCCAGACTCCTATTGGCCGCCCCAAGCACCTGCTTCCTTCGCTGGTGCCTGGAGCCAGCCCTGCTCATGCTCTGAGTGCAGTGTAGCAGATATGACTAATAACATAAAAGATTCCCTTACAAGATAGCTTCTTCCATAGACTAGGAAGACCATTTCCTATCTTTACTTAAGACTCTAAGCTCTTTGGGACAGGAACTCTTTTTCTGCTAGTGTATGAACAATGCTTAGCCAAAAAGGGCCCTGATCAGAGACTACAGGTGTTACTGCAATACAGGTAATGCTGTCTAACTCTGAACTCTCCATGCTCATTGACTTTAGCTTTGAAATTGTGATTGGTTAAAGCTAAGTGATCATATTTCTGTATGTCGTGTTTGCTAACTTAATGGTTACAAAAAACAAGCCACACTTTGCACAGGATCTTTTTAAGCTAAATAAGAAGGGATGTTGTCAACTTGAAATCTGGTCAATTTCAAAATATGAGTTAATAGTTTTGTGATACGCCAGCTGCCAAATTTTTATGGTGTCATAATCACACTTACTGCTGCTGTTTGCCAGTTTAAAAAAAAGACACACAACATGGGAAAGTGACTGACTATCCACTGGGACAGTGCAACTGACTATACAAAGTGCTACCAATCACACAAAAATGAAAGAGCAAAATGCTTCTCTCTTTGTCTGTTAGTTATAGTAAAATTAGATATAACAATAGTAGGGAAAGATTTCAGATATAAGTGCAATTTTTAAGCAGAGAGTGTCTTTAAATTTTGTCATTAGAGATGCTTTCTGAAAACAAAACATTTTTGATCGTGTCGGGAGGGGAAAGGTTCTAGTTTTCAAGTTTCTGTTGTTTAAAAGTATATTGCTTCCCCAAAGCAGCTCAACTGAACGGTTAAAGAAAAGATGGACTCAAACCAGAACATAAATAAGAGCTATGTGCGCACCATAAGCCCCCCTCTCCCCAATTTACATATCCTTTGTTGTTCCAACAATCCCTTTGACACTTGGAAATTCAATTACCTTAAAGTGTAATGGATGAACTGACCTGCCTTTGATGTGGAAACCTCAGAGCAAGCCAGTTTTCTCTTAACATCAGAACAAGCTCTGTATTAGCTGCTGCTCCTTTACCCACCCACCAAATTATTAGTAGTGTCCTGATCCCATCTCTTAAAGGGACACAGTTTGGTAGCTTATATCGAAGACTTAGGTTCTATAGAGAAAATATTTCAGGATTAGTTTGTGAGAATTTAAGCATTTCCCCCCGCTGCAAAACTTGCAGCATGGTCGCATTGTGGTAGTGTGGGGGACCCTAAAAGCAAAAGTGGTTAGAAACCAAAGGGAAACTGAGCAAACTTCATGTTAGTAACACATTCAAATATATTTGCAAAGTATGTCTTCACAGGACAGTGTTCCTTTATAAAAGGACTTATTTTGTGAAGTTTCCCTTCTTAAATGAATGTTATGTGATAACGGACTTATTCAGCAGGCTTGATATTCCAGTGCCATTGCAGTGTTGCCAACTCTTGAGATTTTATCCTGGGTTTCACAAGGTTGGTGGGTTTCTTAAAGCCCCAACTTCTGGAGTTGAGAGTCTCCGCTTTCATTTAAATAGATAAGTGAGTTTCGAGTCCTTATGGTTGTGACTCATGGTTTTTGAATACATGGGGTTGCCCATGCTCTGAATCTCAATCACAGAAAGCAACAGAGGGTCCTGTGGCACCTTTAAGACTAAGGTCTTATACTCTGATACTCAATCACCGAAGTAACCAAAGAACTTCTTAACCCATTTTTTCTCAAGGCCAGTGCAGTTCTCCTCTAATTCAGCACAGCACCTAAGCACGTGCTTTAACTATAAGCATCTGTGCCGTTCCACTGAAATCAATGGGACTGAAAGAACACTCAACTGCTCTGCTGAATTGGGAAGAGATTATTCACGTCCTGGTACAAACCTGTTTAAGTGCTTTGCTGAACTAGACTCAGAGTGTTACTACTTGGAGAAAGAGGGGGGGAACTGTCCAGTAGTTAGGGCTCACAATCCTTACTGTATCTATCCTCCTAACACCCCTGTGAGGCAGTGTAGTGGTATGATCCCCAATATACAGATGGGGGAACTGAGCCACAGAGTGGCTAAGTGGCTTGCCGGACGTCACACAGGAAGTCTGTGGCTGAGCAAGGAAAATGGGGATAATCGCACTTACCGACCTCGCAGGGATGCTGCGAGGATTTAATACATTAATGACTGGGAGGCAGTCCAGTAGCTCTGAAAGATAGAAAGCTAAGACGTTACACCTGCAGAATGGACACGGACCAAATTCACAACACGAATCCTGAAGAAAGATTACCAGTGAGTCTGGACTTTCCAGCACTCTTCACTGAAATGTGTAGTGGGTCAAGATACTTGTACTTCAATCTGCATCATTCTTATCATTTATATGGAATGTGTCAAGATAGGCAGGCCCAAAATATGATCTGTTCCTTGTCCTTCACCCCAAACTTTCTCTTCCAAATCCATCTAGTTTGTGCTTTCCACCCCAAAACAACTGCTTTAATTCTGTTTTTGTTGTTTTTCTTCCATGCTAGAACTATGACGACACTATCAAACCACAGTATTCATCCATGACAGAGGGGGAAAATAGTTTACCAATGAAACAATGTCAGTGCAAAACTCCCATGGGATGTAAATAAACTTGAGGAAACCAATTTAAATTGAAGGGAAAGAAACAACTGGCCTTTGTCATGAGATTGGATTAAAAGTCATTTGATTTTTAAAAATAGAGGGGAGGAGGGAGTTATTTGCCTTAGGCTTTTTAAGCCTTTAGGGTTCATGTTTTCAAGCTTTTCTCCATGAGGGCTAGAAACTTACTTTAAAAAAAAAAGAATAGTTTCTCACAGCCATATGATTCCAGGAGCTGGGGCTTTATGGACAGCATCAACTATCACAAGGTTTGTGATACCATGGCAAGAGTTGGCAACAGAGCAAGATCATTTTCAAACCTTTGCATAATTTAAAACTAGTTCAATTATGGCCTCTGCCAAAGCCTGTGTCAATCGGAGGCTTTCCACTGACCGCAATGGCTTTTGGATCAAACCCTTCATTTCTGTTAAATGTCTGGCTAAACCCCTAAAATAGTGGGAGGGGATGTGTTACAAAAACCCCAAGAGAATCTATTAACTCTGTAAATATGCTGCTATGTATCCCTGTAGCTACCCTCGATTCTAAATCTGCTCCATGGTGTCCCCACAAACCAATATAAATATTCTCTCTGGTCTTAGGCTAGTTTCATACCTGATCTAGGCACCTAAGGAATCAGTCAGCTATAATTAGAGGCTTGTTGCAAATGATTTTTGAGGTGCATGCCAAGAAAGGTACAGAAAGTAAAGGAGACTTTTGTGCAAGGTACTCGTAGTACACACACAGTGACAACAGCTTGTTTTGGGAACTTTTCTGTTTGTTTATAAAAGCCACTTAGTTTACTCCCCTCAATTGCCCTTTCTTGTTCTCTCTCATTAGAAAGTATTTTGAGCTTAAGTTACCTAGTTTGTTTTTTTTTAATGACGGATGAGTTTTAAAAAATCATTTAAAAAACAAAACAAAAAAACCCTAAGTTTTATTCAGTTTATAGTAAGATTTAACAACTAAATCTTTTCCTTTATGGTAATTCTTTTTTCAGTGCAGGCTGTGCACATTCCTTTGTTACTGAAGGGCTGTTGACATTAATTTTTATTTTTAGAAAAATCAAAATATTTGCAAGGCAGGGGAGAGGAGAATCAAACAATGCCAGGGCTACTTTGAGTCAATTACTAACATAACTAAAAGCATGAAAAGCAAATAGCCGAGTGACATGCTCACAAGTCTATTTTTTATCATTTGGATGAAAATACTGGCCTGGAATGTAAGATACCAAAAAGCATAAAGACAGGCCTGACTTTTTTGACAAAGGTTAACAATATTAGCAATTCACAGTGCTCTAAATCTTTGTGAGGCAGCATGGCCTGGAGGGTAGAGCACTGGACTGGGACACTGGAGAGTTGGTTTCTATTCCCAGTTCTGCCACAGTCCTGCTGGATGGCCTTGGGCAAGCCACTGCACTTCTGTGCCTCAGTTTCTCCATCCATAAAATGAGGATAATAACGGACCTTTCTGTAAAGTGCTTTGAGATCAATAGATGAAAAGCTCTATGTAAGATTAGGTTACTGTGATTATAACAATTTCATATTGTGACACAATTCCCATTTTCAACACCTCAAACATGCATTACTTTAGTCATGTGACTAGTTTCGTTGACTTCAATGGGACCACTCATCAGCCTAAAGTTACACACATCCTTTAACATTTGCAGGATCAGGGCCTAAATACATGACCCAACTCCCTCATCCTAGCCCTCCCCAAATGAAAAACATTCTTTCTGGCCTCATAACTGTTGTTATGATATCACTTAGCAAACATCAAGTTTAATTTTTGAAACTGAATGAAGTGCCCCAAAACCAGCACCACAACTCAGCATTCAGTATTAGCATCTAAGCTACCATTTATGTTTTGCTAATTATTTCTGTATTTGGAAGACAAATCAGGAGAGTCAGATTGCTACTCCACTTGTTCAGGCAACAATTGGAACTGCTTCCAAGAGGTGAAAAAATTCTGGTTCTCTGCAAGCATTTCATTTGGACTCATCAACCTGAGCATTCAAGCAGGCAGGAGTCCACAGTCAGCCAGGTTTTGAATTGCTGTATTTGGGGCACATCACCATTATTGATACCACAAACTGGAGAGATGATTCGTATCATCTGCAGCCTGTAAGGGTCAGATTTTCAAGTGTGGCTGAAGACTCTCATTGATATCAACATTTGAAAATGCCTCCCTAAAAATACTGGGGGGGGGGGTTATGGTGAATAGTACAAGTCTGCCAAATATCTAAAGCTAAATGCTAGTTGAAAACCTGAAGCATAAAGTAACAGGGAGACAGTGTTAAATAACAACTAACACATTCCCGTGAAATTCATAAATTTGCATACTGTACTAAAGGACCATTAAATTAAGTGTACCTTGGTTGTATTTACACCCAATTATCTTGATAGCAGCCATACCAGGAAAGGAAGTACAGGAGAAAATACACTGATGCTAAAAAGGGTTTTGATACAAGAGTATTATGTTTTGTAAAGTCAGTCAGAGGTCCTTTTCATACAGTCCCACAGGCACCACTTCTCCTAGGAGGTGGTGTTCCATTTAACTTATTTTGTCCATCGTCTAAAGACTGGGCCGCTAAGAATGTAGCTGTTTGACTGCCAAGTTTTGATAGCCATTAATGAAAATATTTTAAATCTAAATTCCAGTTTAAAACCATTTCTCTTTCCTGGAAATACTGATATGCTAAACATACCATTTTCCACCATCCTACCTCACTAAATTTCTAATGCCAGCTTCAAAGAAATTGAACACATCATTAAAAACAAACAACCCTCTTATTACCATGAACAGATTGTTTTCAAAGAATGTCACTTTAATCTATTTGTTTACTTCTCCATTTCAACAGCTCAACAGTTTTTGTTTCTAACAAGTTAATATACATGTAAGTGCAGCAGCATACCGTTTTTTAGGGGTCCACAACACTCCAGGGGAACACTTTAACTAAAAGAAATCTCCACTTCTATCCCAACACCACCTCCTCCCCTGAAGGAAGGAAAAAAGGCATTGAAATTTTAAAATGCCACATGACCTTTTTATATTTTCTTCCAAGTTTTGGAACTTTAGCTCACTGACAAATGGTAAAGCAGCAGAAAATCAAGTACAAAGCGGTATTTCTTAGTGGTAAGAGGAGGAAGAACAAACACCTTGCATGTCCTTTGAAAAATATCTTTGTTTATATCTCTAGTGTGTGGCGCATTCTCTTGCCTCTTATACTAGTTTTGCCCTTTGCTATTTGGCAAAGACTTATTTCTCTCTTAAAGGCAAACATCCTCCCCTATGGAAATAAGTAACCATTTTCAAAACAAGAGATTCAACTATTGTAAAATCTCAGCTACTGAACTACGAACGCTGATTTTCTTTGAGAGCATGTGCAGGCAAGTGACGAAAGCAAGTATAGCCTGCCCTTTTTCTGTAAGCCCTTAGCAGCTCTGGTCTTGTGAATTAGAAGGGAATTAAATAGAATTGAGTTGCAGTTTCGATGCCCTACCCCAGGAAAGGCAATGACTGGGAGCAAAGGGACAATACAACCCACAATGCCGTCACCGGCAGTACCCAGAGTTTATTTTGCTCAAGACATTGTCAGCTAAGATTTGTTACGAGTAATGCACGAGGCATCCAACAAAGTGGGAGGAACATAAAAGGCAAAGAACGTATTGACATAGAAGCCTCAATACTCCACAAACAATTAATAGTTACAGTGTGGTTTACCTTGCCAACGCATGTGTCTATATACCAGCCTTGCTGACAACAGGTTTCTAAGACCTTGTCTACACTGCCACTTTACAGCACTGCAACTTTCTCGCTCAGGGGCATGAAAAACACCCCCCTGAGTGCTGCAAGTTTCAGCAGTGTAACATAGCAGTGTAGATAGTGTTACAGTGCTGGTAGCTACTCCCCTTGCGGGGGGGTGTGTGTGTGTGTGTTTTTTTTTTTTTGTTTTTTGTTTTTTTTTTTTAAATAGCTTCCAGAGCTAGTGCCGCAACTACACAGCCACATTAGAGCACTTCTGTGGCAGTGCTTTAACACTGCTAATGAAGACATGCCCTAAGCATACAGGAGATTTTTCATGCTTTCTCTGCAGGATCAATTTACCGCTCGGTAGACCCCACAAAACTAATGGCCAATTCTTACCCTCTTCCTCCATCAGTTTTAAACAGACGTCCAACTTCAAAAATCCTCAAATTCCAAGGACAATCAAACAGGAGACATCAACACTTTTCACCATTCCCTTTTAACAATTCTTTCTAGAGAACGCAAGCTAACATGTGGAGGCATAAATTTAAGTAAATCCCATGACAGAGTTTTAGAATCTTCCCCAGCTGAAATTATCTAACCAGTTTGCATCTGCAGATCTCTCATTCATTAGCACAGTCGTTAAGTTTAGGTCACTCCTTACCAGTAGGGTACAAAACTGTTCTGAACAAAGGAACTAGGTAAACTAATAGCCTTACCCCTGTGCAAAACCAAGTCTTACCTGAGACCCCACCATAATAATCAGGCTCTCTTAGCTCATTCATTAAGCAGAGGTTTAGTCTCAAAATGCATAACACATAAGCACAGCTTGTCTCAATTGTCAACACCGACTGAGCAGAGAGAACAGTAAGCTCCTTGAGCGACGTTCCCATCCATTCCACAGAAAATATCTGTGTGGAATTCAGGAATAAAACTACTAGCGCAAGCTCTGAATCATAGATGGGCATTAGCATCTGTGAAGCATTGACACTAAAGCCTGGTACAGTTCAACAAAAAGGCAGAGGTGGACCGTACAGTCTAATAAATCAAGATTGGACAAGATGCACTGAAGACCCCAGAACATGTTTTTAAATAAATCAAGGTGGAGCTGGCACTATAACTGCCAGGGGCTTAAGACTAGCTCTGTGTGCTAAGACTAGTTGCTCCTAACTAACTCTCCATAAAGTGAGTAGTTCTACTGACTTCAACGGGACCACTCACAGACAAAGTGATGCACAAATTTACATCTTTGCAGGACCGGGGCCTAGAATACTCACCATGCATATACATAACTTCCCTACCAGTGAAAGGCAGCTGTTCAACAGTGTACCCCACAGCAGTCTTAACTGGGGAGGTAAAGAATACCTCTTTGCTCTGCAGTGCCCATGGATGTTTTTGTCAGGCAAAAGACAACTGCAAAAATTGGAACCTGCTGAAGATCCTGGGAATAACAGCCCTACTTTAAAAAGTGATGCGGAACCAATTAGCTTCAAGTAGTCATGGCCCTGGTTTTACATCGCAGCCCAATGATAGCACTTCCAGGAGCAATACAGTGAGTCCTCACACTATGCTGGGACATCTGAGTCAGTACTGACTCAGAAGGGAGAATGCCACTGAATCCCGAATACTTCCCACTGCATGTAGGTTTTCCTAAGAATTCTCCCACGCGACTAGCAGCCAGACCTGTCCTCTGCTTAGATGGCAGCTCAAGGTAGCATAGATGCACACGAGGTAATTTTGTTTTCCATACTAGCTGTGAATACGAAATGAGTCAGTGTTACTATAAAAACTGCAGGTTGATTCATTCTGATTTCTACACACGAACAGCATGTGTGAGGTTTATACGAAGCAGGGCAAACACTTCTAAACATAGTACCTGTTTCATATCGGTGACAGATCAGAAAAATAGAATGGTGAAGTGTCAGTAAAGAATTTTAGCTCACAATGAAACAAAGAAAAGCAAAGACCCCTCCAAATTTGTGGCAGTTACCACATTACACTGAATGTCCTCCTTCCTGCTTTTAGAGAAACATTACAATGCTAAATACCCTTAGCACTGAGAGCAGCCTGTTATTTAAAGCCTCTGTTACATTTCCATGGAAGATGGGGGAGGGAGAGCATTGTAACAAGTGGATTTTGGTCTTGATGAATTATTCACGTGCATTTTCTTACACTGATTCCAGCCCAGATGACTGTTCCTTCTGTATCAATGTGATTGAGGTTGTTTTAAATAGATCTACCTCAGATTAACAAAACAGCCCAGACTAGCATTTTCCTACTTGGAAATAATTTCAAAAAGGGGGAAATTTCAAAAGGGGATCCTAGATTTATGTCCTGATAAAAACAGTAGAACTACATACTGCACGTGCTTCAGGAGGACATGATTCCACACAAATACTCGCGCAATTAGAAACGTGCTTAAGATCAAATTAACACTAATGTGAAGAAGGAACAAACTCACTTTACCAATGGTCATGGAAACTCTGTTCCAAGAGGCTTTATTGACACACATCTGAATTGTTAGCAACATCTCCAAAATCATTAAAGGGATCAAGTACAAGTATTCAAAAGACTAGGTAAGGTGGTAGAAAGATAATGATGGGAACCAACTACACTAGTTTACTGCACTGATGGCAAGTAAATGTCTGTTTAAATAACACCGGACAAGGCACAAATGGCCCATTTGCTATTAACAACAGATAGTCCCTGAGCCAGCAATTGGCTCAGCATGGGAGGTCCTTGGTATTGAGGCAATGGGGCTCTGCATCAGTACAAGGTGCGAGCAGGGGATTTGGGAATTTACTCTTACACACTGGACCAAGACCTCAGCTCATTAAATATAACTGCATGAAAGAGTGTCCAAGATGTATTGTTTATAACTATAATAATTAATACTCAAAATATGCTGCAAAAATGATTAGTGGAGCACTATGGAGACCGCTACCAATACATTTATGCTGAATGGCATTTGAGAAGGAAATCTAGCCACTAGACCAAGAAACAAAAACGTAAACCTTAAATGCTGTTTGTCCAGTTTGAACATCCTTGTTTGTCAAAATTTAAACTGACAAGAGGTTCAAAGCCCTCTTCACAGAAACTTAGATACTGACTGATTCTTTACAAAAAAAATCAAGAGAGCAGAATTAACTTCATAGGGCCATTTGTTTAAATGTTGCTTTCACACACAAAAACAGTCAATCCATTTGGGTGTTAACCAGGCAGTTCACTTTTTAAAAATAAGAATGTTTTAAACGTATGTCTCTCAAGGACTACTACAAATTGGCGTCCTGTTCCCATTGTAATACATCATACTGCATCTAAAGAGGCAACATGAAAAGAAAGCACACACACACACACACACACACTTTGTTCATTTGCAGCAGCATTTGGACTATGTGTAGGTCGCTGTTCAAAACCATCAGATTGTAATCAGGAAAATTACTTATACACCAATTGCAACTTTGCCTCACTGAAATCCATTCAGAATGCTGCTGCAAAGACCATGTTCCTATCCTGCCACCTTGACCACATCATGCCTCTCTTTGCACCCCTCCACTAGCAAGCCTATGTTGTCCACTTATTCACTTTTCAAACAAGCACAGCATGCTTTCGCCCAGGCCATCGTTCACACTTCGGAGGAGCTCCCCATAAACATCCATAGAGGTATCTCAATATCCTTCTTTAAACTCTCCTTTGATATGATGCCTACAAAAAACTTGACAAAGGTTTGGCTGCTGGTGTGGAGACCAAGGCCCACCATGCTGACCAATATTGTCTCATTGTTTCCTTGCACATCCCCATTCCCTCCCACCACCGTCTGTATCCATCCGTTGTCTAATTTTATACTTAGATGGTAAGCTTTTGGGGCAGGAATAGTCTTTTTGCTCTGTGCTTGTACAGCAGGTAGTACAACAGGGTCCTGGCCCATGACTGTCACTCCTAGGTGCTACTGCCATACAAATACAATAACAGAAATTGAACTGACCTCCTATAACACTTGGATTACACAGAAAAGGTTTGATTTGTGCAGAGTTTTGGCTGGATCAGAGCAAAACATCAAATCAGTTGCAATGTGCAGTCCTAAAGACTTCTGGTTAGAGGGTTTTTGGAGAGGGCTGAGGGTATACTTCCCCCAAACTGCGAAGGGGTGGAGAGGAGTTTCTATAGGTGCCTGGCTGGCTGAGTTCCCGTTGCAATGGTGTCCCTAGCTTCTGTTTGCTAGAAGCTGGGATTGGGGGACAGGGAACGGATCACTTGATAATTACCTGTTCTGTTTATTCCCTCTGGGGCACCTGGTGTTGACCACTGTCGACAGACAGGATACTGGGCTAGATGGACCTTTGGTCTGACCCAGTATGGTCATTCTTATGTTCTCAAAAAGAAGAACACGGCTGTTACTCTGAATCTTATGTTCTCGTGGTTCCTTTAATGCTGCTAGGATCTTATTTACTGTGTTGTGAACTCTCTGAGGGCACCCACAGCCTTAGATAGGAGATACAGGTCTGTCTCATCTTACGCTGGGGTTATGTTCCGCAGTCAGCGCCTAAAGCGAAAATCGCGTATAGTCAAAATTACATTGAGTGTAATGGTGGGTGGAATCGCCCGCACTACAGAAACAGTATTTAAATTATTTTTCTCTTTTTTTGTTGTTGTTTTGTTTTTGCTGACCGCGTAAAGCTGAAATCACACATGTTAAATACGCCTAAGATGCAACGGACCTGTATTATTATCTTCACCTAAATGAATAAAAGTAGGGAGTATATGAAAAATAAAATGGGGAGAGAACTGGGAACACAAGACAGGTTGTCTATAACTAAGGTTTCTAGTTTGCAGTGTGTAATGATTTGGTTTTAGTAACATTAGCTTAGCTCTTAGTGTGCTTAGATAGGGCTCTTCCTAGAACTACTGAAAAAAATTGGGACTGTCCAATAGTCAATGCCCCTGGAGCTCAATCCTCCAAAACACTGGACACCCTCACTTCCCAGAGATTGTAGTCAATCAAAGGCATTCAGCATATAAGGGAGCTCAGCACCATGAGAGATTAGAACATGTGATGAGGTATGCAGACCCCACAGTGACCAAGAAGGGGTTAATGAGAGCCTGTGGCCCCAATCAGCCCCACCTCATTGCACCTGTGCAAGGTATCAAGCCTGGAGGGAGGAGCTAAAAGAGGAAATGCCCAGCTCACTGTGGTGGCTGAGTGGAACAGAGAGCAGACCTCTTGAGTTAACTCTATGAAGGAAGGTATGGCCAGGGCCTAATCGGAGCCTCCCAGATGTCAGACCCTCCCTAGGGTAAGTAGGCCTGATGTAGGACCTTTTGTTCCTCATAACTAGTTTGGTGGTTCCCCTTTGTTTTGAGACCGGCAGAAATGTCAGCCTGGGAAGAGCCTGGCAGACAGGTTTGCTGTGCAAGCCCTGGTAGGAAGCAGTGCAGTGCAGCAGCGGGCCTGAATGAACAGACCTTACAGGGTCCCTGGCTGGAATCCAGAGTAGAACACAGGTTCAGGTTCCCCTAGTGGCCCACCTAAGGTAGTGGTGTGAAGACACCAGAGCCGCTGGCTGGAAGGCCCATAAAGGCCAAAGTTGGACTGAGGCTCTGGTGCAATGCTGCCAGGCTATTGTTTTTGCTAAAAGGGGTAGGACTAAAAGTGACCTGGCTGGAGGTCCAGGTGACAGGAAGCCACAGACTACTGCAGGGCCAGAGTGGCTGTCTGCAGTGGGTACCGGAGGAGGAGAGCTGCCTCATCCAACCATGAGGGAATGCACCTGTGGTGAGTAGGCTCTGCTGCAGCCCACTAGTGAGCACAGGAGCCTTTTAGGGCCCAGTAGCCCTTCTGCAGGTATTGCATGCATAGGTACACATACACAGAGTAGAGACCAACATATTGCAAATCCAGCAGGAAAAAAACCTAATTTATATGTGGGATTTTTCCCATGCTTGTTAATTTACAGAAGTGATATCACAATTGTACATTAAAAAAAAAATTACATTTAGAGCAAAGTGCTAGTCCTTTTCAAACTGTGTGGATGGTGCCACTCAACCCTAAAAAACCTCTGATAACACTTCACAGCTGGAGCAATGAAGATGACCAATTACCGCCGGGGAAGGGGGGGAATCTGGCAACAGCCTTAAACATTATTTTAAAACCTCTGAATTATGGGGCTGCATTCCCGTCATAATGGTTCTTAAGAACCTTGCACAATTCTGGATCAAGTTACAGACTCACATTTCAATTGCTTCTTTGTACTATATAAACAAATGCAAAAATACTATATTCAAGTAACTTTAAGGTTATCCAATTTAAATAAAAAGTCTGCAATGAGACTTGAGGTTCCTATAGCATTAGCAATTCACTTGCATTGCTTATGCTGTATATTTGATATAAAAATTATTAGCATTAAATATTATGCATACCAGCAAACCGTATTAAACAATATGCTTGACAAGGAAAACAGTAGGAGAAAATGCTACGTAGTCAGTTTCCCATTCAAGCATTAGCACAATGTTGGGATTGCAAACAGAGGATTGTTTTGTTCAAAGCACTTTCTACTAGAGAGGATTTTAAGTTTCCTGGAAGTATTTCTATTGGTCTTAAAGTGTTACAGAGCAGAATATGTATGTGGCTGTCTATAACGTGACCCTGGGTGTCCCTCTAACAGAACACTGATGCATCATTCATACAAACTTTGAAATCAGCTGGGAGCAAACATGGAAAAAATGTCATCCCCATGGATGAAACTTTCGGGAAGTTATGAGTGCAAGTACATGGATGAAGCAATAATGGAAACATTTGCAACCTTAACACTGAGTGCTTTCAAGCAAATGCTAAATACATAAGAGGCCTATATGTAGCTTGTGGGATGTTGTTGTTGTTGTTGTTCAACAAGGAGGCAATTAAGAGACATGGGGAGAGGATAATACATACATCAAAAGGTACTTTTGAGGAATGTAAACAGTTTCTAAAATGAAACTTAAGAATTTCGGTGGAAGATAGGGAGGAGAGCAGCAAGTCAGGTGACCAGGAATACATTTAAGGAGGGAGATCAACAGACAATATGGAGCTCAAAGCAGAGAGGAGAGCAAAGAAGCCAAGGTGTGTTTTGTGTGTGTATAATATATGCTAGATGAAAACAAAACAATAATTACACCTTGAGGAACTGATGACAAACAAGCCACTAGCTTTACTCTCATTTTGTCATCAGTAGCCCCCTCAAGTCACTGCCTTACGTATAATCGAGGTACATCAAATGATTTTTACGTCCAATTACTAGGATGAATTCACTGCATTTGTATCAGTTTGTACTTGAGATTTTATAATTGAGCACAAGTTCTAAATAACAAAATAAAGGTGAAGGACTTTTTTCATTCAACAAAAAAATGGGGGAGGGGGTATTTTTCCTAAAATACCCACCCAGACCGCCCCTCAGCCTGGCAAAAGAATATATGGCAGGCCTTACACCAGGCCAAAGGAAAGCTCTGTCAGACAGCAGGGGAAGCTGGAGGGCTCTCTGGGGAGGCCCAGCCACCAGCCCTTACACAACTGCTAGCCCATGCAGCCCATGCTGATACACTGTGGGAGCACAAGGAGGGAGATAATGTTACAGACATACTAAGGTCTTGCTCCTGCAACCCTTATTCTCATGAATAATCCCCTTGGTGCTATTTCACATGCGTAAGGGTTGCAAAATCAGATCCTAAAGTTGGGGTAGTGGGGAAAGGGGCTCAGGGAAAAATACAGAGGTGGAGAACAAGAGGCAGGGTGAAATGCTGGAGGAAATTGAGGTCCCCCCAAAAAAACCCACCATAAAAACCTAAGTTTGCATGTATGATTATGAACAGCTAAACAATTAGAATGACTGTAAGATGGGAAACACTATTCCATCTCCTGCCTGCTGTCTGCATAAATTCCACAGACTCTGCATAGCTGTTTGTTTCTATATCCACCAGGCTGCATCTAAACTTTAAAGCAAGCATCTACGGTCCCATTTGTATTGGAATGGAAAATAATAGCCTGATCCCCAGAGCAAGTGGACCTCCATAGCTCTCATTGCATATAGCAGGAGTTACAGGGTGTTATGACCTCTCGGGCTCTGGCCTCCAGTTTGGAAACTATGTAACCTATGCAGATGAGGCTAAGAACTGGAGAGGTACATGCTGATTTATTTTTGCAACAGAGTAAACTGCTGAAACAAAAATGCAAAAGCAACACCCACTTTCCTCCTACCCACAGAGGTGGATTGGGATTCCAAGGCAGCATGGGTGTCAATATAGTAGTATAATAAACTAAGTGGCACACCATGCATTTAGAACAGACTGAAACTCTGTCTTCCCCTCCTGAGCTACATATCAAATGTTGCACAATATATCCACGTCACAGATCCAATCTAGTTAATATAGTTATCATTAAATTCCAGTTCTCTTCTATGGTAAATACAGTGTTATCTTTAAATCCTTTGCTTCTGTCTGTAGGCTCTGAATTTTTCCTCCTCCATGTCTTTTTAAAAACAAATTATGGTAATTGAGAATAAGATGTTCCAGCTAGTGAGGTAAACTTTTGGCTCCTTTATATCCATGGAGAATAGCCCGTCAAAGTTTCTTAGGACACTATGATCTTTGGTTTGGGATTGTGTGGAAATAGGAGGTGGTCAGAGAGAAAGTTTACTTGGTGTTCTAACAACCCTGATCTACTGGAATAATCCTGCAGTGGCAGAAATGAGAGAGAGAGAGAGAGAAAGATGAGCTAAAACACAGACATCTTTTCCAGCTGGGATTAGAAATGGAAAACCTCACTGTAAAGAGCTTGTTGAAAAACTTAAAGCAAACTACAAACCAGCCCCTCCCATGCTCAGAACTGCAGAGAGTTTTTTAAAAGGCAGGTGTAAATCTGTGCGGTCACTTCTCAGAAATGTTAATCAGCCCGATGAAAGCAATACAAGACTCCAACCCTACACACTTTCTCTCCAGGATCCACACCTGATTTACTCAACTGCATTGAATGCCCAGTATCCTCTACAGCCAGATGCCTGGAGTGAGGAGGCTTGAAGCCCCCAGCACCTCACTAGACAGCTGGCTACACTACAAATGTGACAAACTCAGAGGATCCAATAAGGAGTTGGCTCCAGTTGGTAGCACAGGCAGGACTTTAACCTAACAATCCAGGGGATTAGATTGGCTAGGGAACAACATTCCAAGAAAGAAAGAGGTGGTCCTGTAGATAGGACTCAGCAGGGAGGATCTGGGTTCTTCTGTTCCTGTCTTTGCCACAGGTTTCTTGTGTGACCATGGGCAAGTTACTTAGGGCCAGCTTTCTAAAGGTATTTAGATATCTAAAGATTGATTTGTAGGGGAGTTGTGTGCTTCTGAAAATCTCACTATAGAAGCCTGCTTGTATCTTTAGGCACCAAAATACCTTTGAAAATCTGACTCAACATCTCAGTTTTCCTACCTGTAAAAGGGGGATAACCTCTCTCTCACACAGAGGTGCTCCAAGGCTAATTGCATGAATGTCAGTGTGACACTGATATCCCAGCAGCATCGAAGAGCCTACCTCAATAAACCCCATCCATGCTACAAACTGGAACCAGCCATGACCAGATCAGGGATGGCCATGCTATAATTTGCTCCCCAGACCTGGTTCTATTTGTAGGCCTTGAAGCAATCTAGAAGTAGACACAAACTGACACTGGAAAAAACACAACCTCAAAACGACTTAACTGCACAGAGTGCTGGGAAGGGCTAAGGTAGAAGTACCATGGATGTATTTTGTTAATTGACTAAATGAAAATGCCAGTCTGATCTGATTAAAGCCAGCGCCAGTTTACAAAACTGATTTTCTGGACTGATGCTAGGCTGAGACAGGCAGGGGTGGAGGGAGACATGCACCAGGGCCATGCATATGCCACAGCCCACTACACCCCTGTACCCATCCTTACCCAGTATCCTGCTGCACACTCCTCTCCCCAACACACACATGCCAGCATGCAACTCCTACCCCCTTCTTGGGCCTCAGCCATGCAAATCGCCTGCCAATGTCAAGCCAATACACACTTGTTTGTAAATATCCAAAGCCTCTTTCATTCCTCTCCACCCCCGCACTTTCACCATCACCACCTGGGAGCTAGAACACAGCAATGGGGAACAGCAGGGAGGTGTCTGGGCAGCCCCAGGAGATCATCTCTGCCCCCTCTTCCTCTCTCCCCCAGGGCGGTCCCTTCCCCCAAGTGCCCGGGGCTCTCCCCGGAGGATGAGAACTCCTACTGAAAGGAGAGTGAAAGAAAAGGGAGGGAGCGAGCAAAGGCAGGAAAGCGAAGACGGTTGGTGGCAAAGAGGGGAGTAGCCATGGGGATGGTCAGTGGCGGGGACCTCGAGTCCTCAAACGGATGGGGGGGAGGGTGAGCAAAAAAGCAGGCGCAGAAGGGACAGGGCAGTCCCCAGGCCAGGTGATTTGGGGGGGGAGGGCACAGTTGAGAGATGGGATGGGGCAGGGAGCAGGAGCTGGGGGTAGGGGTGTGACGGGGGCAATAGCTAGGGGATGGGGGCAGGAGTCGGGGGAGGAAGAGCCTTGAGGGAGGGTAGAAGGCTGGGGGGGGTGAATCGGGGGTCAGGAGCCGGGGGGAGGCTGGATTGGGGGGTGCAGGAGCCGAGAAGGACGGCATGGGGATGGGGTGGATCGGGGGGCAGAAGCCGGGAGGGAGAGTGTACCGGGGGTGCAGGAACCGGGAAGGAGGACAGGGAATGGGGTGGGTCGGGGGCCAGGGGCCGGGAGGGAGGGTGGATCGGGGGGTGCAGGAGCCGGGAAGGAGGACAGGGGGATGGGATGGATCGGGGGCTAGGGGCCGGGCGGTGGACCGGGGGACAGGTCCCGGGAGGGTGGGGCGCGGGGGCAGGAGCCGGGAAGGAGGGTGGATCGGGGGGTGCAGAAGCCGGGAAGGAGGACAGGGGGATGGGGTGGATCGGGGGGCAGGAGCCGGGCGGTGGATCGGGGGACAGGTCCCGGGAGGGAGGGTGGATCGGGGGGTGTAGGAACCGGGAAGGAGGGCAGAGGGGTGGGGTGGATCGGGGGGCAGGAGCCGGGAGGGAGGGTGGATCGGGGGGTGCAGGAGCCGGGAAGGAGGGCAGGGGGAGTCCCGATGTCCCCGCCCCAGCGCGGACGGGCCGAGCCGCTCGGGACTCACCTCCGGCGGCTCCCCTGCCCGGCTGGCTTGGTGCGTGTGGCAGCAGCGGGCAGCGCTCCAGGCGGCGGAGGCCCGGGCTGTGCCCGCGGGGCGGGCGGGGGCGGGCGGGGGCGGACGGGACACCCAGCGGGGCTGCCGGGCGGACGCTCCAGCACCAGGCTAAGGGGGGGGAGGATAGGGGGCGGGTCCAGCAACATCAATATGCACGGAGGAGGGGGCTACTCGGGCGGCCGGAGGAGCGCGGGGCGGGCGGGCGCAACACACACGAGGATCAGCGAGAATGAGTAACATTCGGTGGTAAGGGGTGACGTAATCGAATCGGAGTCGGTCCTGCCTGGGGCGCATGCGCCATGTGCAACTCCCGTGGCGTCGGGGCACGGTCACTAGATCGCTGCCTTTTCTCACGTGGCTCCCCCCCCCGCCTGTTCCCTCCCCACCTCTTGCCCGTCTCCTTCCCCATTTTCTTTTCCCCTCCACTGCCCTCTTCCATCTCTCCCACTCCCCCAAGGCCTAGCCAGAGTCAGGGCCCCACAGGGCGCGGGGTGAACCCTGCTCCCTGCAGTGCCCCCCAGGCACTGCCCCGATGGCAGACGGCAATGAGCAGTGCCTAGGGAGAGCCGAGGGCCAGTTCTTGCTCCACATCCTCGTGCCCTGCTGGGGGTGGAGTGGGGCCCTTGACTTCTTTGGGACATCTTGTGTAAGGTGCAGGCCTTGGCCCTAATGCCGGCACAGCTCCAAAAGGTATAGCAGGGCCCAATCCCCACATAAAGGCCCTGACTGCGTAGAGTGAATGTGAACACTTAGCCATCCCCAGGATGGGGCGCTATAAGAACCCGAATAAAGAATAGGGTCCCGATGCTGCCGAGAGTTGCAGCTGGGCACAGGGCAGTGGAATGCTGCACAGGTGTAATAGTATGCTTGGGCATAACTCTGTGCAGGGTGGAGCAGTGGTCTGTACCTGCCCATTCAGTGGTCTGCTTTGTAAGATTAAAATCTTCTCATGGACCCTCCTTCCCCCCTTCCCTCCCCACCCACCCACCCACCCGTTTGGTTCTCAAATTATGTTCTGCAAATCACCAGGATGAACTCTACAGCCTGCTTGTTACCTATGGACTTGAATGTAAGACCCACACAGCTAATGGCCTAATCCTGCAAACACCCACATGAGCAGTCCTGCTATCGGACTATAAGAGTGAGTAAAGTATCTTACATGCGTAAGTGTATGCACGATCGGTCCTCTTGTGATCCCTTCCATCCTGAAATGCTACTGACTCGCTGGAACAATATAACATGCTTTTAACTACTGAATATATCTTTTATTTGGCACCCTACCATAAACCCTACCCCACTTCAGACAAAAATAACATACCTTGCTTCATGTATGTGGATGTGTCTCAAACAAAAATGATACCAATGGACTTTGTGCCTCTACGCTGTTCCATTTCAGGGTGGCTTTCTAGCAGGATCTATCTGTTTAGCATACACCTGACTATACAGGTGGAGAGTTTATTTATATAGCACCCTAACATGTGCAGGTGGTTAACAGAAATATCAAAATGCAAGTCCCTGTCCTGAAAAGCAGAGCATCTTAAGCTCTGATCCTGCTTCCCTTGAAATCAATAGCATTGACCTCAGTGAAGCAGGGTCAGGCGCCAACCAAGACAGTTTACAGACACAGGGAAATGGGGAAAGGGTTACAATACTTGCTTAAAATTATATTTGATTCCACATCTAATTCCCACTTTTTATTGGTTCCTAGCTCCATATCAAACGGTTATTGTTTTTTAATCCTAGCTTCTTGTTCTGGAATGGGGGGAAATTTTAACCCTTGCTTCTTTCCTATTTTATGGTATTTTATTTTTAAATATACATTTGTTAACAGCTCAGTCACTGGGAGGGCCAAGCACAGATCACCTACAGGAGAGAATCCTGAATCTGTAAAAACTCCAAGATGAGGACTATATTAGCTCTTCACTGTCTGTACAATGCTGTGTGCACCCTACTGCTTTTGAAATAATTGTAGAACCTGAGCCTGCACTCAGATCTGTGTGGGTGACCCCTTGACCTCCTGCAAAGCCCAACGGGAGTTGACAGGTCTCCACAAGGACAGGTGTCTGCCTGTGCAGACCCCGCTGCAGGGTTCAGGCTTTAGGATGAATTCCAGCCCCATTGAAGGCAATGGCAAAATTCTCATTAATTTCAGTGGGACTAGGGTTTCATCCTAGCACAATGGGTCCTGGCCCAGGCCTGGGGCTCCTAGATGCCACAACGGTGCCTCTAGGTAACTTTACTTATAAAAGTAGCCTTGGTGGCTTGAGTGGGACTGACTGACTATCCATATGAGTAAAGTTATGCACAAAAGTAACTTTGCAGGATCAGGCCTCTAGCAAGCTGCTCTGTGTGCAGCAAGGAAGCTCAGTGCAGTCCAAGGGGCTCTAAATTAAAAAATAAAAATAAATTAATGGAGATATCCCATCTCCTAGAACTGGAAGGTACCTTGAAAGGTCATTGAGTCCATCCCCCTGCCTTCACTAGCAGGACCCAGTACTGATTTTTGCCCCAGATCCCTAAGTGGCCCCCTCAAGGATTGAACTCACAACCCTGGGTTTAGCAGGCCAATGCGCAAACCACTGAGCTATACCTCCCCCCTCTGTTGTATTAATTTAGATGAAATAAATGGGCCCAAGGAGTTAAAGGCATTAACATACAGTAGACCTCAACCTGCTTTACCACCCTGGCAAACACACCATTCAACATCCTTTTAACACTTTATTAAAGATACAAGGGGGGAAAAGGCAAACCAGTGAAAGCATCTGAAATGTAACATATTTTAAAAGGCTTTTACTTTAACAACATCTCACTGGATCCCATTTTATTTGCACATCTCTTAAATGCGTATTTCCTTGGCAGATCCTTCTCCTCCCTCACTATTCCAGTCTGACTTGACCTTTCCCAGGAATAGAAAATAAATAATAATAATAAACCCCTCCCCCCCCCCCCCCGTGCTAACCCCAGTGGTTTTGCTGAGCCAAAGTATAAGACTGTCATGGCCTGACAAGCCTTCAGAAATTACAACCACCTTTCAACAAATTACCTGTGCTCTGGTTGGTTTCACTTTCGCTGCATGGGAATTTTACAACACTGAGCACATTCTTTCTTCCCCTCCCCCACCCCCATTATGTGCTGAATCACCTCTTTCAAAAGCCTCTGGAACTTTTTGTTGATCCGCTGAAGGAAATCAGAGCCCCTGAGAAGCCAGCTGAGGAGAGACAGGAAACACAGTGCTTTGCCAGGCTTCCCCAGGCCGCTGCCTGTCTCTGTGGTTTTAAATGCCTGCTTATCTCTTCTAGGAGGGAGCCCCTTGATAAAGTGCTTGGGAAATCCCTTTCACATCCAAACCCTCCTACCCTGGCTGGGGATTCCCTGTGACTGGCCACAGAGGGGGGGGAGGGTGTCACTTACATGGAGCCAACTGCTGCTGTGTTTTCTTTCCCCTCACTTCAGACAGCAGTAATGCGGAAGCAGCAGCCACAGCAGTGAGGCTAATCCAGCCCTCTGGCTCACTCACCAGCAGCCTTTCCTGAAATGTGCCTGGTAGATAGAGGTCAGCTCTGACCTCTATTACACATCAGATCATCAATTTAGCTAGAGGTGGGCCAAAGAAGGGAAAGCCCCCAGCCCTTCTAAACTATCTGTCCCTGGCTCTGTTTTCCACCCTGTGTTTTCCTGCTACGGAGTAGATTTTCTACGGTTTGTGTTTTTGTTTGCTAAAGTTACACCTCTACTGCGCTACCCACCTTGGTCTGTGGCTATGAGACCTTTGTGTGGACGCCACTTCTAGGACCTTCACAAATCAATCACTGTCCCCAGACAAACTCATACAGTAAATCTTGCTAGTTAAGGGTATGATCCTGCATCACTGTTGTCTATGGGAAGTTTGGACATTTTGTATGGATAAAGAAAACATCCACAGTTCCAGGATTGAAAGCAACAACAACACAAGTTTGGCAGGGATCTAAGCCCCTAAGTCAACCTCTAGCAGAAGGGGCTATTCCATATTTACCACTTCACAGTTTCTTGCACCATTCTCTAAGGCATCTGGTACTGACCGCTGACAGAGAAAGGACACTCCGCTAAACCGACAACTGGACTGCTCCACCCTGGCTGCTCTTACGTTGCTACTTTCCCCCCAGAGAAGAACCACAACAGAGTTAAATTAAAAGGACTCCCGTAGATTGGGACTCCTGGAGAGCAGGCAGTTCCGTACTCTTTGTGTAGTGAGCAGAGGGGCACTGAAATATACCAGAATCCAGCATGCGGAGCACTTCTGGGATCAGGATTCTTTGTAGATATTTCAGTAGCTTGCCCATTTACAAAAACAAATCTGCAGAGCCAGGATAGTGCATGCCCACAAGCCACACCATGCCACAACTCGGGTGTATGACTGTAGGTCTGCCTTGCCAGTGTCATTTCCAAGGCAGTCAGAAGATTGCAGTGGATTGCCAAGATAGCTGCTGAATCAGTGCAAGTCTGTTATGCAACTTTGGCCAAATTCTTCACTGTCAGCATTTACACCTTGCACCGTGGAGGGCAAATGTTACTACCCCTGGTGTCTGTGAGCGAAGAATTTGGTTTGGATTGTTTTACACCCCCTTTGGACAAGGGTAAATGATGACACGAGGAGCTAAGCAGTGGACAGTCAGGCCCCCTTATCTTCACTTCTCGGGGTTCCCTTTCTCTCAGTTTCAGCTTTGTTTCCTATCCTAACCCTCCTGTGCCATCTGAAACAGCCCTCCACTCCCAATACAGCCCCCCCCCACACACACACACACTTTTTCAGAGCCCTCTTTAAAACTCACTCCTTTCACAAGTCTTTTTAGGCACTGACTCAGGCCTTCATTTTCATCTGAGCTTGAATGTAAGCTTCTCCTGGCAGGGGCCACATGGCCATATATTTCTGCAAAATGACAGGTGCACTCACAGTGCTCTATATTGTTCGCTAGACTGAGTCTTTCTGCGTGTTTTGCACCAAGCAAGATTCAGCCGAACCCCCTAGATCAGATCTTCTTTCTTTGCTCTCTGTTCCAAGCCAGCTCAGCACGTCCTGCGCAGGCCATTTGGCTCTAGACAAACCATGTTGCTCTGGGTTTGTTTTTAATGAGTTTGGAGGAGCAGTGGAGGAGGGGTATTTTCCAGTGTTACGGAACAGTGGGAACAGCTCACCAGGAGAAGTTTTTTTTTTTTTCCAGACAAAAGTTCTCAGAGTCTCCTTGTGCTCATTTTGCAATTATTTGGGTTCTGAATGTACAGCTCAGCCCTCAGTTTGCTGGCGTTGGCCAAGTGGGACCACGGGCTCTTTAAGAAAGCATCTTGCTGTCAAAACAAACCCCCTGCCCCTGCAGAATCTACAGACTGTGTTTATTGCTGCATCTGTTTCTAGCCTGCTAGCCCTTCAGTGCCTTCCCACAGTTCCTCCTGGCCATCTTTTCTTGCCATCTACCTATTCCCTGCTTCTGGACCAGAAGTCCCCACCAGTGCATACAGGCTGGTTCAGCATGTGAGCCCCACAGTGTCACGCTACTTCCAGTACCAACAGAGGCTCCTCATCCTGTGCAGTGACAGGCCTCCAAAGGGGAAATGTCACAAGTGGGTCTGACGGGCAGCTCAAAGCCAGGCTTGAACAGTCGGCACAATCCCAGGGAAACAGCAGAGGATCATTTAAGGGGGAGCAGAGAGGAGGCGAGGTTGAGACCATCCTCCACCTCTGAAACATCCAAGGGGTTCAGCATAAGGCCTCTCCTGACATCTTAATGCAGCAGCTGTTGTGGAAGGGGAGGGGGAAACAGAACTTCTTTTAAACAGTTTGGTTGCATCGTTCTCCTTCTCTTGAGTTTGGGAGGCAGAAATGAGAGCCAATGAAGTGAGGTCCCTGCCCTCGCTCCCAGACCTGAGCAGCTCATCTCTACTCTTCAGGCTCATCAGTGAGAGGCAGAATCCTGGTGAGAGACTGACTCCCTCTTAGGTGCCAAACTCAATTCAACCTTCACTCTGGAGCTGCGGCCAGCACCTCGACAACAATACCGGTAATTAGTTATTAATTAAATAATTTTTCACGTTCTCTTTGCATTAACCTCGTCGCTACTTTGTAGCATGGAGCATAAGTGACTAAGTGAGCATAAGTAAGCGAGTGACTACAGCAGGAGACTGGCAGTCAGGAGTCCTGGGTTCTGTTCCTGACTCTGCCACCAATTAGCCATGAGACCTTAGTCGAGTCACTTCACCTCGCTGTGCCCCAGAGACAGCTGGCACAGAGAGGTGCCTCTTCTGGAAAATGGGGCTATCAGGGCTTCTCTACCTTGCAGGGGTGTTGAGAGGCTTAATTCATTCGTATTTATTAAGTGCTTTGGGTTGCTAGATGGGAGGTGCTACAGGAGTGTGGTTCTATGTCACAGGCGACCTGCACACTGGACGGTCTGTGCTGAGTGCTCCATAAAGCAGCAGGGTAGAGCGGCTGTCAGCGGATGGTGAGGGCTTCTCGTTTTCAGCTCCCCCACAATCAAGCAGCCTGAGCTTCCCTGGCTGCTCCTAGTAAATGCGACAGTGTCCAAGCAGCCCGTGAACTCGGCAGGGCACAGGGCCTGGTGCGCAGACTAGGGGAAGTTTGCCAGGACACAACACAGTGCTGCAAATAGTTATTGGTTCTCTTTTATTGTTACTCCTTTAGCTGCAGCCTGGCGGAGAGCACATCAGCCTACTGCCTCGCTCTGCCAGTCCGTACCCGTCACACAGTGTGCCAGGCTGCCACCCTGCCACACACAACACCGTGCACTGCCTCATTTCACCATATTCATGCTGCCCTGTGCCACCCTGCCACTCCCCAGAGCATAGCATGCCACGGTCTCACTATTCTGCCACCCTGATTATAGCGCTGTTCCTTGCTTGTCTGTTCCTCAGAGCACACCGTGCCTATCCCAGGCACAATGTAGCCTTTCATTCTGCTGCTCCACCCAACTGAGCACGCCCACCCAGTGCAAGCCAGGACCCGGCATGCTCTTCTGCTTTGCCACTGTGCAGCGTTCTCCTAGGGGAAGAAAACCACAGAGACCCTTATGGCTAGGGATGTCCTGGAAACTGAACAGCATTTGTACCCTGCTGGGTCTCGAAATGCATATGAAAATTGCCTCTTCCTACATGCATAAGTGCCAGTTCCATGGGTGCTCCGCTTTCCTCCCCCCAGTGCTTCCCACCCGCCGGTAGGCCCCGCCGAGCAGCACCTCCCCCTCCCTCCCAGCGCCTCCCACCCACAGCGGAACAGCTGTTTTGCGATGTGCAGGAGGCTCTGGGGGCGAGGGGGAGGAGTGAGGGGACAGCGCATGAGGGGGAGGGGCGGAATGGGGCGAGAAGAGGCGGGGTGGGGCAGGGGCGGGAAGAGGTGAGGTGGGTGTGGGGACTTGGGGGAAGGGGTGGAGTGGGGGCGGGCCTGGGGTTGAGCAAGCCCCAGCACACTGGAAAGTTGGCGCCTGTGCCTTCATGCAAATCGGCATTAATTGAGTCTAAGGCCCATAGCGATCACTGTGATCATGTGGTCTGACCTCTTCCAAAACACAGGCCCTGAAACTTTCCCACAATAATTCCTGTTTGAACTAGAGCAGATCTTTTAGTAAAACATCCAGTCTTGATTTTAAAATTGCTGGTGATGGAGAATCCACCACGACCCTTAGTTACTCCTGGGGGAATTCTGTTTCACTGTGCTTGCGCAGAATGTGTGTCCCCTGCAGATTTCTTTGCTTCTCCGCAGAAAAATGACTTTCTGATGGGGAAGCAAAGGGAAGCCACAAGAACGGTTATGTGACCCTCCCTCAGCAGTTTCAGGTGCCCAGGGCAGCCGGCAGAGAGGTAAATCACTGTGAGGCAGGGGGCGTGACTGGAGAAGACCCGGCTGGTGGCTCCTACCCTGCACCTGGCTCAGCTGCTAGTCCTGGCTGGGCAGTGGGGGATGGGACTTCATTTTCCCCTGCATGGCATCCAGGGCCACGTCAGACCCACCCTCAGTTTTTTCCCCTGACTGTAGGAAGCTCTGCAAACTTCCCCCTTCTCCTGCTTCCTGCACTCATCGCTCTGCAGCTGCAGGGAGAGGGATCACTTTACAAGGAGCTGCTCCCCCATCCACTCCACCCCTGTGCATACAGACCCCCTCATACTCAGACCCTCCCAGCAAGCCTCAGCCCCCTCCACCCAGAACACCCTCCCACCCTGATAGGCCCCACTCCGCCTACATCTGGACCACCCTGACAAGCCTCCTGCACCTGGACCCCCACCCTACCAACCCCCAACCAGCTGCACATGGATCCCCACCCCACTGAGCCCCCCACACCCAGACCCCTCCCCGTTGAGCCCCAACCACTTTCACCTGGACCCCCCTGCAGAGTCCCATTACCATTGCACCCAGAACCCCCCAACAAGCCCCTGTGCATCCAGATTCCCCCCGCACCTGGATCCCCCACTGAGCCGCCCGCACCCAGATTGCCCCACACAGAACCCTCTCAACCCACACCTGGATCCCCCCACACTAAGCCCCTCCACACTTGGATCCTGCTCCTGGTGCACCTGGCATGGAGGGAGGGGCTCTGGGGTGTTTGTGGGGCAGGCCCGGTCCTTGCGCTGTGTCAGGGTTGGGTGCAGCCTCACCGCTGAGTCCCTGTCCTGGTGGGGAACTGCACAGTGATCTCCCACCTCTGTGCAGCCAGTGGCCTGTGCTCCCCAATGCCATGCTGGAGTCTCCACATTTATTTGACAAATAAAATTTGCAGAATTTTAAAATATTGTGCACAGAATTTTTAATTTTTTGGCACAGACTGCCCTCAGGAGTACTTGGTAAATTGCCCCAATGGTTAAGTACCCTCACTGTTAAAAAAAATTGCTGTTTAATAGTTGAATCAGGAGAGAATGCAACATGCAGGATCTCTGCTCAGCGCCTAAACAGCAGAGCAGCTTCTTCACATTCGCTGAGCATGGGTAACACCATCTCTCTTCAGTAAATCGTTAAATAACTGCAGGAAGGAAGGAGACACTTGTTTATTCTTTAAAAGCCTCCTATGAATCCCTGCCTGGGCTTTTCTACAGAGTGTGCATCGGTCTCCGCTGTATGCACCCGGGGATCCTTTGCTCCTCAGGAATGTGGTCTAGCAGCTCAAGCAGGATGCAAGCAGGGAGGCAGTGTGGTCTAGTGGCTCGAGCAACTGTTCAGACTCGGGAGTTCTCTCCCTCGCTGGCTTGGACATGTTACTTGACTGCTCCAAGTTTGGTTTGCCCATTTGTAAATTGGTTATAACAGCATCTATCTCTAACACACCTGTCACCGTCGTGTCCAGGGTGCTAACTCCCTCCCAAGGGTTGCTGCTGGGCGGTAATACACTGGCAGGCACTTGGATGAAATGTGCTCTAGAAAGGCAAAGTAACAGAAGTGCTGGAGTTGCTTCCTTCTGTGGGGCTCACGCATGCAAGGTGCTGAGCGCCCCTTGCTCCCGTGGCCATCCGTAGGAATTGAGGGGGCCTGAACCCCTTACGGTGTCAGGTCCATGATTTGTCCTTACAAGCACGGCCTTTGTTGCAAGCCCCAGATTCCTTTCGGTCACATATGGAAGTGCAGGGATGCAGGACCACAGCCAGGAGTCACTAACTATTTCCCCAATGATTCACCCACGAGACCAGCAATATCAGCATGGAAACAGAAGGATACGGACCAGTCTTTCTGAAAGGAGAAGGGGCGCTGTGTCTGCCAGTCCGGGGCGGGGGCTGCGCACTATAGCTCGCCCAGTGGCTGAGTGCATTGGGGTCATTCAAATCAATGATTTGTAATCAGGTTTCATTGCGGATGGCAGGACAGACCCTGCTTCTCTTACTCCCAAGCATAGCCCCCTGGATTTCAACAGGAGTCTGCTCACTGCATCGGGCTAGCAGCACATGGGCTAGCAGCACGCGGGCTAGGTGTCTGTAAATATTTGTGAGCTCTTGAGCAAACCCAGCCCTAGTTTTCGTAGAGCTGGGCATGGGTACTGTTTTCCCTTAAACTACTATGGTGTGTCATGAAACTAGGGGGGTTTGACTGGGTTTCCTCTTGAGTGTGTTTTGGATGCCTTGGACGCTGAGTGTTAGGGGGGCTACAAGCTCGCATAGGCCAAGTCAAAGGATGTGTGCACAGACGGACCCCTGTGAACTGAAACGGCCGAGTGTTTTGAACGGTTCTCATACACATCCTGCAATTTACCACAGGCCAGGCTCAGAGCAGGACCGTTGTGGTCTGAGGCCAGCAAGTCTGCTACGTGACTCTCCCCCCGCACTTCGCTAGCCAAAGCAGCAGGAGTGCCGCGCTGCTCTGCTCTCAGCTGGGAGCTGCTTTTAACGGCTCTCGCAGGGGATTCAGTGAGTGGTGTTTAAATAGTTTAGGAAGGCATTTAATGCGGTCCAAAATACACTAGAATGTACTGACTAAGGTATATGCATGCGCCTGCCCCTAATAGCGCTAGAAGATAAGAACCCAGTAATAGTTACTGATAATTAACAGCTTCTCCTTTAGTTCAAGGGGTGGAGTCCTGTGTTTGGAGAGGGTGGGTTATAGTTTCTATCCCTAACCGCACATGGCTGGGGTATAGCTGATTGCCAGACCTCTGTATCTCTTGAGCACATGGATTCATCCAACCATGCTACGTAGAGAGTGGTCTTTTGGCTGCTTTGTTCAGAAAAAGCCACCTGTGGACTCAGGTCTCTGAGAGTAAAATATTCCCTTGTGTGGTTCATTCAGATCCCTTTTCTCTGCACTGGAGTGACTAGACTATCTAGCTACCTGTAGTGTGTAGTTCTCGGAGAGCGGCAAAGTATCCATCTCTGGATCTGGAAACGATGCATGGCAGCAAATCCAGTTGGTAGACTGGCAAGAGAATGTGCGATAAACAATTCACCTTTTCTTTAAAGCTGTGCCCCACATTTTCAAACATTCATTCAAATCCTGCTCAGCAAAAAAGCAGCCCCCATGTTTCCTGAGAGATGGGGGTGGGGAAGGTCAGGTGAGCTGAGACAAGCTTTGTTTTCTTACTGACATGCTGATGGGCTTGCTACCGTCGGATGTTTATTGCGTTGTTGGACAGGGTGTGCGTTATTGGACAATAAATTCCTGTCTAGGTGAGTTGTCAGCCAAGAGGCTGAGAGCCAAGTAAATCAGCTGCCTGGGCGTGCTGTTGTCGCACCCTTGCCATTATATGGGAGAGCTACGTCACTTGGATTATACTTTAATTTGTACAGAAATATCTGCACTTTTCTATTGGAAATCCTGCTTATTACATCCATCTCTTGGATACAGGTGTTTGCAGGGGGTACAGCCCAGACTGGGGGAGAGATTCTTTAAGGTGGCCCAATGGGGCAACTAGGAGCTCAAGTCATGGACCAGGACTCCGTTGTGCTAGGTGCGGAACAAACACAGAGGACTGCCTGTGTGTATAGATGGGCCTCATGATCATTGTAGCCAAGCCCCTTCCTATCATTCACAATGCCGAGATTTTATTTAGCACTGTTCGTCAGTAGACCTCAAAGTGCTTTGCAAGGGAGGTCAGTAGCATTATCCCCCTTTCACAGATGGGTTCACTGAGGCACAGGGCGGTGCAGTGACTTGTCCAAAGGTCTCCTGAGTCCCAGACCAGTGTTGTATCTATTGTACATCACACAGCACAACAGATGAAAGGGGAAATTGCAGACCACACTAGCCCCCTCCCATTACAAAAAGGACCAGGGATCTTTAATGTCCACGTGGAGAAGACAGGAGCTCTGTTCATAAGGACTCATGTGAGAGGCTCACACCAAATAAACTGCATACAATGGACTTGATCTGCCCCGGCCCCTAGAAAGGTGCCTGAACTGAGAGGCAGCATGCCGGCCTCTGAGCCTCCCCAGACCTCACTTGCAGCACTGCCATGCCTGTGATTTCAGCTCAGAATCTCTCTGTGCTCATCAGCCCCATGGGCTATCTGCTACCTCAGCCTGTGGCAGCTCAGATGGGTGCAGGCAGTTTGCCCCCTGTTATTAATCCTGGTAAATATACAAACACCACCCTGGCTATTTTGCAAGACAGTTTCCTCATGTGCAAAGTGCAATATCCTGCCTGTGTGATTGGTTTCCTTGTTTCTCTCTCATCTTGACTCTTGCTTCCACCACCCCTGTCTCTGATCTGTGACCCCCTCCAGGCTATCCCTAATGCTACTTCTCCAGCCACTACCCACCCTGCTCAGCTCCCATCTTTGATCCCGTCATGGCCTTTCGGGCTCTTCCTCCATCAGGATCCAGCTACTAGACTCCGCTTCAGTGCTCTGCCCCACCAGAACTCAGCTCTCGTGTCCTTCTCATACCTTGACCAACCCAGCTACTCTTCTCTTGCTTGTCTCCCTGTCTCTTTCCCTGGCTGTCAGCTTTATGCCTTTTCTATGGTGCCCCCTGTACCTGGAACATCCTCCCTCTACCCTGAGCCAAATCCCTCCCTTCCCCCATCAAATCTCCCCTTAAAAACAGGGCAGGGTCAGTGGAAAGGGCACGCAATTGGGAACCAGCAGACCTGGCTTCTAACCCCATCTTTGCTAGCACTCCCTATGTGACTTTGGGCAAATCACTTAACCAACCCATGCCTCAGTTTCTCCATCTGGCACATGAGGATAATGATACTTAAAGCAGGTTGAGATCCATAAATACTAAGTCCTGTTAAATCGCCTTCTTTTGCTTAGCCTTCCACTGCTGCTGCTCATGTCTGGAGCGGTCTGCTACCACCTGTGCTGCATTGCTTTCAGTGGGAGCTAGACATCTAAATACCTCTGAGGATCTGCATCTATGTACTTATGTCTCTCATTTAGGGCCCCGCACTGCTCTCATTGAAAACAAGAGGGGCTTTGCCATTAACTTATAGGAAGTAGGATAATCAAACCCTTACTTTGTACACTTTCGCACAGGGACCAGGTCTCTGTCAGAGCATTGCAGATGTTAATGGTGCCATAGTGATATGATATTAATCATTAGAATTCTTTATTGGGGGTTCTATAAAAGGCCCCGCTGCCATTAATCGAAAACTTCGGTTGCTGTATAGACGGGGTGCTGGAACAATTTTTATAGTGAGGATGCTGAAAGCCGTTTTTAACTAAGCTGCTGACCCTGTATATAATGGAAATCACTTCAAGCCAGGGTGTGCAGCAGCACCCCTAGTTCCAGCACCTCTGTATATACACACAGTCATGAGATGGGAAGATGTTAATTAGGATAGAGCGAGCGTCTGCTCTGTGATGTGCTTGTGCATTTCCTAGGGACTGTGGTGGAAGATGCACGTATCTGCTGTGGGCAGAATTTTAGTCTGAATTGTGCAGCATATATGAAGATGATGAACGGACAGACACAGAAAGAGATGAAAGCTCGCCACCTTGTGGTGAGACCCCATTATAGCCCCAGAGTGTCAGAACTCAGGCAGGGCTGGGCAAATCTTGCTGGGTTTCTGTCACATAGGTTTTATTGACAAGTCGCTTAGCGGGTTTGAGTTCATGTGGTTTCTCCACCCTTGAATTGCACTTTGTTTGGGTTCATTCAAATGCAGCGGCACTCAGATACCATGCCGATGGGTACAGTATATGTACCCAGAAATGAACAGACTGTTAAATTCAACTCTAATCTTAGGAGTTTCGTTCAGACTCTGTATGGCATAGATCATAAAATCCTAATACCTAGCTCTTATATAGCACCTTTCATCAGGAGATGTCCAAGCGCTTTACAAAAGAGGTTAGATTCCTAACTCCCCTTTTACAGATGGGGATACTGAGACACAAAGAGATGCAGTGATTTGCCCAAGGTCACCCTTCAGGCCAGTGACCAAACAGGGAATAGAAACCAGGTTTCCCGAGTCCCAGTCCCAGTCCAGTGCTCTATCCACTAGGAAATACTGCCTCCCTTTATACAAAATTCTGTCTTTTACTAACTAAACCTTAAAACAAAAAACTAAAAAAGCCCAACTTATAATGCATATAAAAAACAAAATCCCAACAAAAGGTTATTTTTTTTGCTATTTAAAAAAATAACTAACCGAATAAAATCAAATTATACATTAATTTTTATAGTACAATTATAAAATGTTGCTCCTACATTAAGGGCTAGAGCATCCAGAAAACTCAGCACTCACAGGGCTGGATTTTTCAAACAGGTGAGCTCCCAGCACCTTCCATTGTGACCCCCACGGCCAGGATTCTCCAGAGAGCTCAGCACCCCACCCTCTGGAAAATCTGCCCACTAAACAGGAGCTGGCTTTTTGGCAAAGCCTAGCCATAAATGTATCACTGCAAAGACATTGCAAAATCCTTCTTCGGCTGAGGCACCGCACCTGCCTGCAAATGAATGAAACAGGAAGAAGTCTTCCTGCAAATGAGTGACATCTGGCAGGTCTGACAAGGGCCTGGAGCTACCAGAGTATGAGAAAATGGGCAGGGCTGAAGTGACCCACAGCTGCAGCCATTCATGTTTGCTGTCAGCTGTCTGCTTCAATGAGGTCCTGTCTCTGGTGCTCCTAAAGCTTTGATAGGCTTAAGATGAGGCAGCTCAGTAGTGACCTGACAGGGTTTAGGCTCCGCCCTGGCTCAGGTAAGAGGGAAGCAGGAAGTTTCAGGTAAGGAGGTGGAGCTAAGAGAAGCAGAAAGAAAATGTTCCTCTGTAGGCAGCAGCCAGCTAGCATTTTAAGAGGGTGTCTGTTTCAAAGTCCAGGAGCAGCCAACTGAAGCTAAGCAGCTGTCAAGGTACGGTGGGGGGCTAAACAAGTGACCAAACAAAGCTGCATGTCTGGGTAATGCTGCCCTGCTCATCTTGGCAGGGTGCTGGGATAATTGGTGAGGAAGAAGGAATCTTGCTGTGGAAGGTGTATAGAGAATAACTTGGGGAGAAGCAACTTTCATAAGGCAATGGCACTTGTGCAAAGCATTAATCCCCCGTGTCATCAATTTCACTGATAGCCAAGGAAAATGATATTTTGTCTTTTTCCCCTACTCCCCTCTTCCAGTTCCCTCCTAACTGTTGGGCAGTTACAGGAGCTAAAGATGTGCTAAACTGGGGGCATTCTAGCAAAGTACAGGTAGTAGTTGGCTTATCCCGGGAGATCCTTCTAGCTATAAAGCTGGGCGCTTAAATTGCTGTGGCAGAAGTGCTGTGTGGGCTTTGGAAAGGGGAAACTTAGTTGCAACCCACATCCTGGTTGCTGAGGAGCTGTCAAGCTGTTCTCTTTAGTTCTTAAGGGTGGGGTTACAAGTTAGCCAGGTTTTAGGCCCCCCAGACACCTCCCCCTCATGTATCTCTCTCTCTCGCTACTGAATTTGCCTTGGCATTATTTGGGTGGACCTGATGACGGGGTTTTTTTGTTGTTGTTGTTTTTGTGTTTAACACACACACCCCTTTCCAGAAGTAATTGATTCCTGCCCACTGTGATGGGACTCCAATGTTCGGGGCTGGCCTGAGGATTTTGAGAGGCTAGAGAGTGACTTTTTGTTACTCCCAACAGATGTGGTGAATTCAGCATGAAGCTGGTGGGGTGGGGTGTGGGGGGGGGGGCCTAAGGTTGGAACACACTCACTTCCCGTTGCCTCTGAATGTGGGGCTCACAGAGGTCTCCATATAGCAAGCAACGCCACACGCTGCTTAAAGAGATCATTCTGGACCCCAGGTCTGAACTTTACCTTTCTGATGGGCAGCACCAAACCCCTGGTTCTCAGTGATCAAATCTGGGGGTTTGAAATGTGACTCCTGAGTCAGTGGTGGTCAGAACCATTGTGCTTCCTGGAGAGGCTCCAGGCAGCTTTGAATTCCCATCTGGGGCTGTGCTGAGGTACTGCACAGTGGGGTGAGCTGGGGTAGGAGTGCCTGGCTTAGGATCAGTGGAAGTAGGGAGCAGATGCTTTCTGCTTCAACTTGGGGTTATTTTTCTGTTTGTACTTAGACTGTCCCTCTTCCACACACTCCTTTTATTTGTCAGCTTAGCTTGTCCGAAACCCCCAGTTAAGCCCTTCACTGCTGAATTACTGTGGGTTGCAACTACAGTTCGTGGGAGTAAAAGGGTTAATGATATTGGCCTCAAAGTGCTTTCTGACTCCAGCTAATGCCTATAGAAAGAGTGGATTTTCTGTGATCCTGTAGGAAATGGCTTGTTTTTTGCAGGTCCCATTAGCGACCGGTAATCCACTGAATGCTACCTAGAATCCCTCTATACACCCTCCCTGAGGGATCCATTGGATTCAGCCATTGCCTCTGCTGCTGATTCCTAAATTTGCTTCTCTGGTTCCAATCTCCTTCTGGAGCAGAGTTGGTTGGGGGGCGGGGCAAGGAAAAGGTGTGGTTTTGAAAGGGAGGTAACTAGTCTCTGCCACCCATTGTTCTCTTCCCTTCCGCCATCCACAGAGGTTAAGAGTCTGCTATAGCTGCCAGTTAGTAAACGTAGTCCTCTAGCTCAAGCTAATGAGTTGGCTGGAGAGGTCCAAAGTTCAGTCTCCAGTGATAGCAGATCTAAAACAATGGCCAATGGCTGAGACAAATTCTGCCCCTTGGTTATGCTCCTTCATCTCAAGTGGTTTCACTTCCTTATCTTCCTTCCAAATCTTCTCACTGCTAATGCTGTGTCCTCTGCCACTAAAGTCTGCAGCCTCTGACCTCCTGACTCCTCCTCTCCATGCAGCCAGGTCCTCATTAGATTGTGTAGACTATGTAGCGTAGACTGTCGGTCTTTCATCAGTTGAGACTGAACCGATCACAACACGTCTTCCAATCTTCTCTCGCTCTGGCCATCCTTCGCCATGCTTGTCCATATCTCCTTGTTAGGAAATCATCCCACCTATTTGGAGGCCAACCGCGTGGCCGTTTCTGTTCTCGCGGATACCACTCGGATATAGCTGTCTTTTGGCAACCTGGTACCTGAAATTCTTTGCAGCCTCTTGTCATTCGAATGCCTCACTGCCTCCAGAGTTGGGATCGAGGAACGTGCCGAGAACTGAGACTTGGTTTTCCATGTTGTTTTAGCCATTGTTCTCAGCCACCCGCTGGCTGCCCTGTCAGTGGCGCGTTTACCTCCTCAACTTAGCTAGTTTACAGCCTCAGAAAGAGAGATTATACGCCCGTCCACAGAGGAAGCAACCCCCTTGCGGGGCTGACAGTCCGACACCTTGATAGCCTGGTTAGACCTGCCGATGAATACACTCCGCTACCATCGCTGTCAAACAGCCAGGGTCACTGCTGCGCCATGTTGAGGCGTCGAGGTAGGATTTGCAGCACTTGTATTAGATTGCACTTGTTCAAAATGAAATTGTATTACAGTAGCAGATAGGGGCCCTGACTGAGATTGGAACCCCCTTTATGCCAGGTGCTGCACACATCCATAGCGTGAGACAGTCCCTGCCCAATCTAAACAGACAAGAGACTCAGCATGAGAGGGGAACCAAAAAGATGAAGTGACTTCTCACAAGTCACACAGCAGCTTATTGGCAGAGCAGGGAATAGAACCCAAGTCTCCTGAAACATTTCACTCTGCTCCATTCAGACCAGTGGTTCTCAACCCGTGGCCCAATCAGCGCACAGCTGTGGCCCATGTGCCATTCTCAGGACCGTGACTAGGATGGGGCAGGAAGGGCACCTGCCCCAGACACGGAGCCAGTGGGGAGAGGGATTGCAAAAATGGGGCTGTGCATTTTAAAAAAAAAAAAAAAAAAGTAAAATTTAGTGTGTGTGTGTGTGTGTGTGTGAAAAGAGAGCTGCATATGTGGCCTACAATGGTAAATTGGTTGAGAACTACTATTTCACACAAACAGTTTGTTCACCAGAAAAATCAGATTGGATCTAACAAAACCTACTGAATTCAGATAGGATTTGGCAAATAAATCCAAATAAAACATCTTGAAACAACTTATTTTGAGACTTTCAACACACAATGTTTCAAAATTTAGCTAGATTTGGTTTTAAAGTGTTTAAAAACTAAAAAACAAAAAAAGGGAACAAAACCCCACTAAAGAGTTCATTTGAGTTAAATTAAATGTTTTGTTTGTCCAAAACCAACTTTTTTAAGAGTGGTGGTGTGTGGTGTTTTTGTTTTTTTTTTTTTTTTTTTTTTGCCAGTGAACTAAAAAATTGCTCAGCTCTGGAGTCTCAGCCCTGTGCACTGTATAGCCAGTCCATTAGCCCACATAGCAGATCTGATAGCTACTTTCGAGTATTTCTAAAATTCATTCTTCCCGTGGTTTGATTCCACTCCAAGCTCATGTTATGTCCTGTTTTGAATGCTGCAATCACCTCCATCATGTCTGTTCACTGAATCCCATACCTCTCGTCACCTTCATGCAGCTCCCAGATTCTGTCCCCACCAAACTCTCTTGCCTATGCTCTACCCACACTTCTGTTTTTAATCAGTCCATGTCTGTCTGGGTGCTGTGAAGAAGAAAACTGCTGAGTAAGTTGTAAGTATTGCTCTCTTCTCTCCTGACCATTTTCCCCCCCCCCTTTCCCCTCCCCCTTCACCCACACCCTACTTAGCCCCAGCTTTTTACACTATGCTTATGCCTGCAACAACTTCACAATGGATGTATTTAGAACATGCTTTAGGTAGGCCACCAATATGACTTCCACGTCAAGAGATAACATGAATGCTGCCTCGAAAGAGAAGCTGACCTAGAGAAACATTTTGTAGAAAGAGGAAGAAACTGAATCTGTCAACGTGACGCTTGGAAGCACGAACAGACTAGCACAAGACCAAAATAAATGGTGAAAACTGGTGGATGCCCTGTGTACCTGAGGGGGCAGGACGATAAGAAAAAAGTATGTAGGTACTTGAGTTCCTTCAAAAGCCAGCGGACAATCCACGTAGTTAGGGCCCTATCAAATTCACGGTTCATTTTGGTCAATTTCACGGCCATAGGATTTTTTAAATTGTAAATTTCATGATTTCAGCTACACCTCTACACCGATATAACATGACCTGATCTAACACTAATTCCGATAGAACACGGTAAAGCAGCGCTCTGGAGGGGCGGGGCTGTGTGCTCCGGCAGATCAAAGCAAGTTCAAAATAACGCGATAAGATTTTTTTTTTTTTGGCTCCCGAGGACCGTATTATATCAGGGTAGAGGTGTATTTAAATCTGAAATTTCACGGAGTTGTAATTGTAAGGGTCCTGACCCAAAAAGGAGTGTGTGTGTGTTTGAGGGGGGGGAGGCAGGGGGTTGCGAGGTTATTGTAGGGGGTGTTGCAGTACTGCTACCTTCTGCTCGAGAGCAACGGCTGCTGGCCAGGAGCCCAGCTCCGAGAGCAGAACCGTCGCCAGCAGCAGCACAGAAGTAAGGATGGGATGGTATTGCCTCCCTTACTTTTGCGCTGCTACTCGTGGAGCACCTGGCTAACAACCACCGCTCTTGAGCCGCCAGCTCTGAAGGCAGCACAGAAGTAAGGTTGGCAATACCACGACCCCCCCGCCCCCAAAATAACCATGCAACCCACGCCCCCAAAACTCTTTTGGGTCAGGACTCCCAATTTGAGAAATGCTGGTTTCACCTGTGAAAGCTGTTTAGTCTAGGGTAAAAGCACAGAAAAGACCAGATTTCACAGTCCGTGATGTCTTTCATGGCCGAAAATTTTGGTAGAGCCCTACGCATAGTCAACATGTTCCACCTAATGTAAACTAGAGCTGTGCGCTGTGGCCTTTGTTTTTAGTTTTAATATTTTCTGCAGATTCTCTCTCTTTCTCTTCCCCTCCCCCCCCCCCCCCCTTAAGAGAGGGAAAGAACATGACTTTAGAAATGCTCTCACTTTGCCTCAGAGAAATTGTAGTTTGGGTCAAGCTCCCATTCTCCTTTCTAGGCAAAGCTTCCTGGTTGAACTACATCTCCCATGATGCAACATAGTCAACCCTCTTGGGAGATGTAGTCTAGCCGGAAATCCCAGGCTATGGAGGGGAATGGGATGTGAGGCAACCAAACTACAACTGCTTTGAGGCACCTTGGCTGCAAGTTTTCAGTGGAAAGCAGACACTTGAGGACAAACTCAGGTTAGTTGAAAACCCAATTGATGAAAAGCTTTCAGCCAATCCTAATGAAGAGCTCATGCCACTCTGATTGTATTGAACTAGACTGCGTCCGGTTTATGCACTTGGCCCGACAGCCATCTAGAGCATGGACACGCGACAAGACTTGTTGGGTGCCCCACTTGAGACCCCGTAATAGAGCCTGATTTTCAGAGGGTAGGTATTCTTTTTGAACACTGGGTCTTTAAAGCCATTTCAAGCTGGGCAGCCAAATCAATAGATGCTTTGGAAAATCTTGGCTGTCTTAGTACTTGTATACTATCTGAGTGCCTTGCAATCTTTAATGTGTCTGTTCTGGCAATGCCCCCTGGTAAATGGGCAGCCACATGGTGATGAGAAATTGTGAGGCTGTTACAGACGTGTGTGTGAGACAGGTGGTTCTAGGTTAGGTGCAGGAGACAAACACTCACCTGAGTCTATACCTCAGGTCCTGGGGGGATTGTACTGTGCACTCCCGCAGCTCCTCCTACCGCCAAGGCCTTGCTATGGGTGCTGCAGTCGCACCTCCTTATTACTAGGTAGCCTTTGTATCTAGCCCAGGAACTTCCCCATGGGCTGAAAATCACAATCTGCATCCTGACACAATAATAAATATCAAAATGCAGCTCCCCTCAAAAGCCAGCAGCGGAAGGTGCTACTCCCCCCTCTCTGTGCCTTTTGTAATCTCGCAAAGTGGGGTGGGGAGAGAAATTCTCCCCCTTGGCTTCCCAGAGCTCTGCCCCAAGCTGCTGCTTGGGCTGGATACTGCATATCGATGGACTAGGGCACCAGTGTTGGTATGTGCCAGTGCTGGGCCCAGTGACTGCTTGCAAGCACTTCCTGCCTCCTGCAGGAGCACTAAGGAAGTAGCAGAGGTAGTTCAGGGTGGTCCCTCTGGAGGAGGCAGAGGTTTGTATTGCTTCTCTCTACAGCTTGGGGGAGCAGGATGAGCCCCTTAGGGCACAAGCTGGGGAGCAAGGGGGGGTGGGGTGACTGACTGCCTTCCTTATCACAGAAAAGACTGAGCTGTCTGAACGACCCAGGCTCCATGGGATGTTCCCTCTGTATCTTCCCCTGGCTCTCCTGTTCCCCCAGCTGACCAATCAGGTAGGAATTGGGTCCTGGGATTGACAAAGCATCCCCCTCCCACCCTCCGGTTACCAAGGCTCACTGGGCCCCAAAGGCTGAAGTATACTGTCTTGTTATAAATGAGCCATGCGTGCTGTGTGGATGTGGTAGTGCCCTGTGGGGTTCTGGCAGTGCCAGAGATATGCCCAGCCCCTGGCCTGCTCTTGAGCGCTAGTTGCTTCCTTTGGAAAGGAGGGGGTGACACGATCGCTCTCCAGAGTGAAATAACCTCAGCCCCATAGCAAATGCCCTGGAAGCCTGTGACTGGTTTTGGAGGAACATGAATATGGTGGATGGACTGTGTGATGTTGCCCCCTAGTGGCAGAGCACAGATGACCAGACCCCTGCTGGCTAAGGATTAGTTTCCCTGACCAGGAGGGGAGTTGGGAGTCTTGTCCTGTCTCTCCAGGGCTGTGTGAGACTGAGCCAGTGATTGAGAAGCTGCAGTGAACTGGCATCTGGCCCTCTAGGATATGGCAGAGATACGGAGTGGTAGCCAAGGGGGCGCAGTACAAGCTTTCTGGAATGAAGGCGTTGAAAGGCCCTGTAAGCGTCCTTGCCGTAGTGCCTTGTTAATCCTAGGCTGGAGCCTGCTTGGATGAGTTTCTGCTCAGCAGTGCCATTAAACTTGTGATCTCTGGAGCTCAGATCAAGTTCCCTCACCACTGTACTGCCCTGTGCCCGCCAGATACTCCATGAGTGGAAAGTGGGTTAAACTGAAGTGGGTCATGTTTGTTCCTCTGCTACCCCCTTCCCATGACCAAGTAAACATAAAACCCTTTTAGTATCTCGCAGTCTGAGCCAGGGGTGTGCTCAGGCTCAGTGCACTCCTGTACAGTGCGCTGTAATGTGCTCACCCATGGAAAATCCAGCTCTGTGTGCCCCTTGTATGTGCTGTCCTGGGAACCAAGGAGGCTGGCTGGGTGGGAAGCAGAGGACACAGAGGGAAGATCAGGTGTCTCCTGCCTGCTGGCTGGGGGATCGGCGGCACTGCTGCCAATTAAACAGCACTGGAGAAAGCTGAGTTCAGCAGGCTGGTGCAGCGAGGGGATGGCCCATGACGCTCTCCCAGCACAGTGAGCACAGCACAGAGCTGACAGGCACTGAAGCTTCTGGACCCAGCCAGGACATTTGCTCTGGGTTGCACAGCAGCAAAACAAACCCTTAGGATTTTGTTACCCCTTTGGGGTGGGGAGTGCAGGGGGAACATGGGGCTGGGATTGTGGGTTTGATGTGGATGTCCCCGCCGGACCAATTCGAGGGATGTCTGGCAGCCAGAGCGATAAGACTCTGTGTGAAGCATACCGGGAAGGCCGTGCCTGTTCTGGGGAAGAGGCAGCATCTGATGGTGGTCAGCTGTCCCCTTCCATCTGGGTAAGGAATCCTTCTCTTTCCCCACAGCGTCTGCTCTCAAGGTCTCTGCTGGGATTCCCACTGTCCACTGAGGCTGTGTTGCATTGGCCGGCTTGCTGGGCGAATGGGAGGTGGCTTTAGCTCACAAATCCTGCAGATGAGGGATTTATCTCCTAGCTCTGCCTCCTTTGGTCATTTGCATGACAGTTGGGGAGGAGGGGCCCTGGGATGAGGGTGACATGCAGAGATGGGATCCAGGGCCTGTATGGCAGCAGGAAGAAACCAGCTGAAATCTTGACCTCTCCTCTGGAGTCTGGTTTCATGCTGCTTCGGGCAGCCATTGGGGGCTGATACAGAGTAACCTGAAGTCTGTTCTCTCTTGGAGCTAATCAGGCTGTGAGTACTGTGGCCTTGGCACACTGGCCCTCCTAGCGAGGAAGGAGGGTAAGTGGGATTTGAACCTGGGGGGGCTTGTGTAGTGCAGGAGCACTTGCCGCTAAGCTACCAAATTGGATTTCTGGCTCATGTCCAGAACAACCATTTGATCATCCTGCCCGGGCCAGCAAACCTAAGATTGTATGCCTGTGTTTTCAAGAGGTAGGGTGGCCTAGTAGCTAGAGCAGAGGGCTAGCAGCCAGGGCTCCATTCTGGGGCCTGCCACTCACTCAGTTTAACAAAGCGCAATGCTTAATCTCTTCCCTGCCTCAGTGCTTGTTTTCACCCAGCGTTGCCAGCTGGGCTCTGCCATCTTATACCTACTGTTTTCCTCTAACTATTACACGGTTTTGGTGAATAAGCCTGGAAACAGTCTCCCACCTACCTCTGTCTCAACCTGTTAGTTTCCCAACAGCTGAGGAGTTGGGGGGGAGGGAGGGGGGCTGTGAAAGCTCGAGGGGGCAGGGGAGACACACTACAAGGTCTTAGTTCTAGGAACTGTATCTGTCGGGAGAGATTCCTGTCCCCATCTTATTGTTACCAGAAGAGGTTAATAGAGATGTTGTGGCCTCCACTGTAGCCCTCTTAATACAGTCCATGAACAGTGGCCATAGCCTTGGTCTCTGGTCCATGGCTGCATCTACACAGAGAACTGAGCTGGTGAGACAACATGGGTGCTAATATCAGCCCTGCAGTGTGTCCCCACTAGTCAGGCAGCTTTGCTTGCACTTTTACCCTGTGTCTACTTGAATAGACATAGGACAGCCCCCAATCTCATTGCCCCAGGGTACCTATCCCATAGGCCCTGGCGCAGCTTCCTGAAGTGGTGGCTCCTGGGAGACTTTGTAAGGCCTTCTGGGAGCACAGGGAAGTTGTGGAAGAAATCAAACTCCTGTAACTCCCTGGGTACTGACTGTCCCCCACTACTACTACTCAAAATGGAGGCCAGGCTGAATGGCCAGCTCTCGTGCCTTGCTCAGCAAGAAGTTTCTGCTGGGATTCCATGTGCTGGCCAGGAGGAAATTAGCTGCCAGTTACACATGTTGTTACTACTTCCTGCGAACTGCTCTGTGGGGGCTGCGTACTGTATGCCACGGAATCTCAGCATGCCAGTGCGTCACGCTTGTATCATCACGAAGTCCCAGCGCTTGATACAAAACCACAGCGCGTACCATGCAAATTGCAAGGCTCTGTGACATCCTCAGTGTCTTGGCATCCTGCTGTGCGTGGCAAAGGGGGGATTAACCTTCCTTTTGGGAATGATCAGCTGGAGCATGTGAACTAGAGACATGAAGATTATGGGCCATGCAGGGTTTCCTTCCAAATGTCCTTGCTAATGAAAACCAAAAGCTGCGTGATTGGGGTGCATTAGTGCCTAATGAAAGTGGCCTTCCAAAACTGTCTGAGTCCTCTGCCAACCTGCAACTAAATAGCCCTTAACTGCTCATTACTAACAGCACCGTCTATTCCACTTAATCGGAATGACTGCTTCTCTGGGATATACCCCCGGGAGCCAAATGATGGTGAATGGCAAGGGCTGTTGCTTAATTGGGAAAGTATTAACAATTTCTGCTCCACTGGAGATTCATCTACACCTGTACGTAGTGGCTGTGAAATGGTTCCAAATCAGAGTGGTTGGGATTGGCCTTTAATGAGTGTAAAGTGTAAAGACTTCTGTTGTTCAGTATAGTGTTACTCTCGATGTCTTCTGCCTCTCTTCCATGGCCTCTTCTCCCAATTTGGACAGCTACATGCATGGTGCAGAAGGCCATCTGCCAGGGTGTCCCAATAAGAAGATCACACAGTACAAAGTGACTGTTGATGACTTCATTATGCGATTAAAGTCCTCTGGGATGGCAAATGCTAATCCATGTAAGAGTGAAATGGCTCATACCGATTAACATTCAAAACATACAAAATAACACCTGACATCTGCTTTTGAAACGAGTGCAGCGATAGAGTGATAACTGTAACCCATTAATGATAACGACCAAGAATTCTGCAGGGAAATGTGTTGACACTGGTTTGCATGGTGGCAGACCCTCCCAGAGCAGGGAATGCATGCGAGCTCAGAGCTGACCATTTCTCACTATTTTATTCCCACTCTTGTGATATCTGTTGCCTTCTTTAAGCCCTGGCTCCTGGAGATGTGCGAGAATCTCAGATTATTTATTTATTTATTTTAAATCAAGTGTTCAGCCTCACAGTTGCAGGGAAAGCTTGAAAATGTAATTAAAGGCTCAAACCAGAAGGTAAACAAGAACCCTTTTAAATTCATGATCTTGGGCTGTTGCTCATGAGTTTTGAATGTTTTGTGATTGGCAGTATATTGCTTTTCCCATGCCGAGGTTCCTCCATCTTCCCAAAGAGACATGCCCCACATACTGTGTTCATAAGGGGTATGGTTCACCTTTCACTGAAGTTAACTGGAGTCTTTCCATTGACTTCAAAGGCAATCCAATGAAGCCTGAATGCAGCATGTGCAGATAGGAGTGGGAAGCCAGGTTACAAAACAGCCACCTCCGTCAACCCAGGAATGTCACTTCCCAACAAGATAAAGGCCACACCCATGCAGTATGCTCTCTATCCACCCAGGTGGTGATGTTTTCGTCCCTCAGCTCAGAGAGAGCCGATATTACATAGCTAAAAAGAGTGCAAAAATCTCTCCGCAGATCTGCACAGTCGTTCTCTCTTCTGCTCTCATTACAGGCCTGGGTCTCCCAAAAGAAAAGCATAGGATCAGAGCTGAGATCTGCCATGCAGAAGTGAGAGGAGAATTCTGACCCAAGTAAAGAATTCTTGCAGAATAGCTGCCCTGTAAGTTAAGCAGTGGCAGCAAACTGTCAATGCTGAGTGGCAGTTGCTTGAATTATTAGGATGTCTCATGAGAAGTTTTAACTCTAGTTGGCCTAGTTCTTTTGTGCTGATCACACTAGTGCAAAGGAGCCATGGCTTGGTTTCTGCTAGATCGTATCTCTGTGTTTATCACAGGGGAGCACTTCCTTCGCCTTGGGCGTTCATTTGTACATCCTGTTCCCCTCCACAGGGTGTGCGCATGCCACTGGCAAGGACTCTGGCCTACAAGGAGAGCCCCTGCAGCAGGGAATGATCTGAAGACCTAGGTAGGTGGCAGGGAGGAGACTAGCTTATTCTCTGATGTTAAAGGGGGTGTGAACAGGGGCTTCTTTTTGACTGATCACAAAGTAGAAGGCACTCCACGCACCCCATCCCCTTTGGAAACACCTCTCTGGTCTGTAAGCAGTATGGGTCAGTACGGCAGCATGTTGGAACACAGGACTGGGAAGCCAGAGGTCTGGACTCTGATTCTAGCTTTGTCATGGACTCACTGTGTGGCCTTGACCAAGCCCCCTTAACCTCTCTGCCTCCACTTTCCCATTAATACAATGGGAATAATATTTACTTACCCCAGGAGGGGAGGGGAGGCTGCACAAATGGCTGTAAAGTTAGGGTTACCATACGTCCGGATTTTCCCGGACATGTCCGGCTTTTGGGGGCTCAAATCCCCGTCCGGGGGGAAATCCCCCAAAAGCCGGGCATGTCCGGGAAAAGCGGGAGGGAGGGCTGAGCCGGGGTTGCGGGGCCGGGCGCGCGGTGCCGGGCCGGGAGCCGGGCCGCCGGGGGGGGGTGCGCTGGGCAGCGGGGTCGGGCAGCCGGGGGGGTGCGTTGGGCCGCGGAGCCGGGGGGTCGGGCCGGGAGCCGGGCCGCCGGGGGGGTGCGCTGGGCCGCGGGGGTCCGCGGGGCCGGGAGCCGGGGGGTCGGGCCGGGAGCCGGGCCGCCGGGGGGGTGCGCTGGGCAGCGGGGTCGGGCCGCCGGGGGGGTGCGCTGGGCCGCGGGGCCGGGAGGTCGGGCCGGGAGCCGGGCCGCCGGGAGGGTGCGTTGGGCCGCGGAGCCGGGGGGTCGGGCCGGGAGCCGGGCTGCCGGGGGGGTGCGCTGGGCCGCGGGGCCGGGAGCCGGGGGGTGCGCTGGGCCGCCGGAGCCGGGGGGTGCGCTGGGCCGCCGGAGCCGGGGGGTGTGCTGGGCCGCCGGGGGCCGGCCGGCAGTGCTGGGCGGGCCGGGGGTGGTCGGCCGGGGGCCAGGGCCGGCACCCCAGGGCCCGAGCCGACCCAGGCTGGAGCCGCCGGGGGGCCAGCCTGGGCCGCACCTCCTCCCCCCACACCCCCCCTTACCTGCCCAGGCTTCCTGCGAATCAAATGTTCGCGGGAAGCAGGGGAGGGGGCGGAGACTTTGGGGAGGGGCGGAGTTGGGGAGGGGGAGGGGGCGGGGCCAGGGCCCCGTGGAGTGTCCTCCTTTTGGAGGCACAAAATATGGTAACCCTAGTAAAGTGAAAGATTTCCCTACAGTAGGCACTTGTATGTGCCCTGGGTGTATGAATGGCTGGTCCATTTTGATGGAATCCATGGGCCCAGAGAGTCCAAAGGGTCATCTGTCCCTGCACAACACAAAACCATTAAACATGGTTTGAGGTTTTGAGGGATGAACTACCTGCTCGGGTCCATAGCAAATGCACCATCAGAAAATCTTGTTAACCTTTTCTTAAAGACACAGGAAAAGAAGGAAAAACAGTTAAAGCATTTGTGATGTAATAGGTAGGCCTTTATTTGAACAATATCCCTCATCGCTAAGGCTACGCTCTAGTCCAGATATTTTTAGTAAAAGTCATGGACAGTCACAGGTCACAGCAGGGTTTCGGGGGGGGGGGGGGGAGTGAGGAGGCAAGCGGAGGGGATCCTTGGGGGTATGTCTACACTGTGAAGTTGTTGACAAAACTTTGTCTTTCACAGGTACTTAAAAAAACCCCCGCTCTCCCCCTCGCTTGAAAGACAAAAGTTTGGGGGGCTGGAAATATTTTGTCAGCAGAAGTGCCGACAAAGAGCATTTATACACACTGACTTTTAGTGACAAGGCTGTGTCGACACAGCCACATTCAGCTGTCTTTTATATTGTAGGAAAATGTGTTATTGGGGTTAAAAACAGTTTCCAAATGACCACCGTTCAGTTCTTCTGTGTACCCAGAAGAAGGAACTGCTAACCTGGCTAAAGGAGGCCCTGACACAGCCAGTGAGTTTTTATTTCTTGATCTAGTCATTTTATTCAAACTCCGTTTAACTAAACGAGTCTGGCGGGGAAGTCTGTGTAAGAAAGGTGTTTAAACTACTGCCTTAAAGCAGGCTGTCAATCACCAAGCACTTTTGCTAAAAGAGAGATTAGGCGTCCGGTTGTCTCGCTATACAGCATACACTGGACTTCCTGCCACACAGAGAAGAATCTATCTGGCAATTGAGCTATACTTGTTGCCTGTTCCGTTCCCTTGGGGAATGTTGTTAGTGCTTTAAGGTGAAAAGGGGAGAGGGTGTCAGGGTGGGGGATAGGGGCAGCAGCAGGGTGAGTGACTATACAAGCGTTCAAAAAGAACTAGATAAATTCATGGAGGATAGGTCCATCAATGGCTATTAGCCATGATGGGCAGGGATGGTGTTCCTAGCCTCTGTTTGCCAGAAGCTGGGAATGGGCAACGGGGTAAACTTGATGATTACCTGTTCTGTTCATTCCCTCTGGGGCACCTGGCATTGGCCACCGGGCTAGATGGACCTTTGGTCTGACCAAGTATGGCTGTTCTTTTGTTATGTTCTTAAACACAAATTCACAGCCCGTGACCTGTCCATGACTTGTGCTATATATACCTGACTAAATCTTGGTGCTTCTGGGCAGGGGGCTGCCTGGGGGCACTACAGGTGCTCTGGGGCAGGGGGAAGCCCACATGTCCCTGCAGCCCCTAGGTGAAGGCACGGCCAGGGGGGCTCCATGCACTGCCCCCACCCCAAGCGCCCACTCCGCAGCTCCCGTTGGCCGGGAACCATGGCCAATGGGAGCTGTGGGCACAGTGCCCGCAGGCCGAGGCAGCATGCGGAGCTCCCTGGTTGTGCCTCTGCCTTGGAACGTGTTACCGCTTCTGGGGGACATCCCCGCTGCCCCCAAAGTAAGCACCTCCTGGAGCCCTCACCCCCCTCCCACACTCCAACCCCCTGCCTCAGCCTTGAGCCCCCTCCCACACCCAAACTCCTGCTGCTGTGGGGGATGGGCACAGTGGCTCGAGACTGCCCCAGCAGTTCCCAGGCCAGCCGCACCAGCCACTGCAGAAGTCATGAAGGTCCTAGAAAGTCATGGAATCTGTGACAGACTCGCAGCCTTACTCATAGCCTTTCCCTTTAGCTGTAGGGTCTCGTAGGGAAAAAATCCCTGTTTGCCAGTCTTTCAAAGACGGTAACTGTCCTGCGGTGAGGGAGAAACAGCAGCTGCTGCTGTTAGTCTGATCCTGTTTCCTTGAAAACAAAACAAGACCCAAAGGGAGAGAAAAGAACAGTAGAGATGGGAAATACAGCTTCTCTCTAGTGCTGACTCTCGCTTGCAACCTCGCCGCTGAAGAAATGCGGGCATGGCACATGGTCCAATCAGCCTCTCCAAGAGCAGACAAACTTGTACCCCAGATTGGGGCTGTTTAGAGCAGTGGTTTTCAACCTGTGATCCGTGGACCCCTGGGGATCTGCAGACTGTGCCTAAAATTTCCACTCTAAATATTTTTAGGGGTCCACAAATGAGAAAAAGTTGAAAACCACTGGTTTAGAGCATAGCTTTTAGCTGCCTCTGGTCACATGCTCACAGCAATGTTGCAAAAAGGGCGGTCTTGGCCAGTGAAGCCAGACTCCTTAATGTAAGGCAAAAAGAGGGGGGGGAAAAGGAAAGCAATAAGGTGGGGAAGAGAAATGACACATGGAATGGGAGGAGGGAGCAGGGACCCAAGACTCCCATTCCAGGTGTTAAAGATTTAGCCAACGCTGGTGTCACTGGTTCCCTCTTTGTGGCATGGTCTGGTCAGGATGCCCAGGACAGTGTTCCGGGGATCCCAGCTTCCAGAAAGCAGCAGCCTTGTTGAATCACACCCCTTTCTCCCACCTCTGTGTTATGATCTCCCCCCCTCCCCCAATTCTCTCTCAAACCCTAAAAAATGGGTGTTGGGCAGCATAGCCCACCCTTCCACTGTTTGTTTGTGTTTTTTGGTCTACCAATTGGACCTAATTTCCAAAACAGCAATTCTGGACCACTAGTTTGTTTCCATTTTCCTTTTGTTTACCAGTTGTAATTTTAACCCCCCTCAATAGACCTCCCTTGTCCAGACTAATCCAGTCTTGTGGCTCTAATGCTTGCTGATTTTTATATCAAATGGGCTCTTGTTGATTCTTCTACCTTGGACAGTTTGGTGTACAGGTCCCTCACAGCCCCCTGAGTCTCTCCCCGCTTCCCTTGGTTGCAGTCTCAGACCATGAACTACGTGGGGCAGCTGGCTGAGTCTGTGCTGATCACCGTGAAGGAGCTGTACAAGGGCCTGAACCCAGCCACCCTGACAGGATGCATTGACATCATTGTGGTGAGGCAGCCGGATGGCTCTTTCCGGTGCTCGCCTTTCCACGTACGCTTTGGGAAGCTGGGAGTCCTGCGCTCCAGGGAGAAAGTGGTAAGTGATGCCCTCCGGATGGGGTGTGTGCTGCTCGTGCTAGGGAGCACTGGTGTCTACTTGCTTAGGTCCCCTCCATTCTAGTTCTTCCTGAAACTAAGTTCACAGGGGCTGGCTTGAGGGTGGGGGCAGAGAGCCCTGCCATTTGCCTGGGTTGTCACACAGCCCTGGTGCATTGTGGAATGGTTCGCTTTCCCCCTCTCTGAAGCTAGACCATCCTGAGCAGGCTGCTTGGGAGAGTAAGTGTCCCTCACTTATATGTGAGAGGACCTCTGTCCCTCATTTACCAAGTGGCAGGTGGAAATGACAGGTCTGCTGTCTGGGAGGAGCCTTGGTGGGGATAGGTAGCCCCATGAGCTGGGACACTTTTTCCCCAGTTGTTGAGGGGCCTCACTGGGGACTCCTTTGCCAAGAAGAATTCCATCCTCCTCCAAATAAAATTGGTGTCTGCAGCCCTCCTAGTTTTTCAGAGGGTTTGGGAGAACCCTGTGGTGGCATGGAAGGAGGTTCCTGGGGAAGATGTGGTTTGGATGGATCTCTCCTCTTGTCTTTATTTCTGGGGAACTGCTGGGTGAGTGGATTCCAAGCCCTGTTCTCCCCCTCCCCCTTGTCAGGTTGACATAGAAATCAACGGGGAGCCAGTGGACCTGCACATGAAGCTGGGAGACAATGGAGAGGCCTTCTTTGTCCAGGAGTCAGAGGAGAATGAGGTAAACCATGTTCTATAGCTGGGAAGAGGTGAATGTACCCACTGCGTGCCCCTGAAATGGCTCCTGTACCTCTTGTCAGCTGGATCTTCCCCCCCCCCCCTGTATTTTCCTGACTTCATGCCTACTGCAAGGGGGATGGGGAGTGGAAGAGTGCTGTTCTCCACTGGGGTTGTGCCATTAGCCCTCGCTGGCTGTCGGGGTGTGTATAGTGCTCTTGCTGTCTCTTCCTCTCCCTCCAGGTATAACACATGGAGAGGTCCCAGTATCAAGGAGCTTATGATGCAATGTAGATGAGGTCAGGACTGGAGCATCTCCAGGACCCTGATGAACAGCACAGTGATTAGCCAACCCCCTTTTTGAGGCTTTATTAGAGAGGTGATCTTGGTGCCTCTGTGCCTGACAATGCCTGGGGTCTTGTGAGGGGATGTCTGTCCTGCTTCGACAACCCCCTCATGCTGACATTTGGCTGCTGCTAGATGAGACCGACTGACCTAGAGGTGAAAAGGCTGCGTATCCAGTTACCAGTCCCCTGAGCCATTCAGTCCCCTCTGCACCATTAACTTCTTTTTAAGCCTTGATTCCACCTTCTAATTGCATTCAGCCAAGCTGTTGGAAAGTTCCTTTCAAAGTCAGCCTCTGTGGGCCAAGGCTAACAAAAGTGTCCTGGTGTCTATTCCACACGTACCAGACCTGAAGGGATCTTCATCCAAGGACGTGACAATTTTGTGATGACATTTATTGTGTAGATTGTCCCCACAGGGCTGGGGTCAAAGGTTAACAATTGAGCTTCTTCCCACCTCTGTTCCAGGAGACAATCCCCTCCTGTCTATGCACCTCCCCTATCCCTCTGGAAGAGAGTCCAGATCTCGAGGCCAAACCATCCCAGGCATCCACTGTGTCTCAGCTCAGCGTGCTTGGAGAGCCAGAAGCATCAGGCTCTGACATGACGTCTCTTCGTAAGAAAAGGCGGCGCAGGAAGAAGCTGAAGCCAAAGGAGGCGGCAGACTCTACTTCAGAAGAGCAGGAAGGGACTGACAGCGAATGGACTCTCGAGGAAAAGCGCAAGCTGCTGACTGCCTGGTGAGCCCCGCCAGGAGGCTGGGTGGGGCTCCTTGGAGGGCTGGTGGACTGAGGCGAGGACACCAGAGTCTGTCACTGACTCCTGGGTGGCACTGAACAAGTTGCTTCCCTAATTGCTGTTCGTCTGTGTAAAATGGAGGTGATTCCACTACCTGCCTCCCAGCAGTGGGGGGTGGTTCATTAGTGGCTAATGTTACTGCAACACCATGGGGAAGTGAAGCCCATATAAATGCTAAATTGGTATTCCTTTCGCTTCTGGATACTGACGGTCTTGAGTTAACATCCTGGCTAGTTCCTTTCTCTGCACGCGTGTGTGTGTCACTTCGTAATAGGTCCCAATATTGGTATTTCCATCTTCCACTCTACTTTACTTTACTTTCTCTCTTCACAGTGATTCAGTTTATTTCTCCTTCACTGACCTCCCGAGTGAGGAAGCTGGGACTGTGCAATCCAAAGAGAGCTACCATTATTCTGATGGGGAGCTGGCTCCGCCACAGAGGTAATAGTCATTTTAAGGCTCCATGAGACGGTGGGGTATATTTGAAGATAAGGTGACTAGAAAGCCGTGTGGAGCAAGGGAGCGGATCTTGGACCATTTAGCTTCCCTGGCCCAATAAGGTGCGAGTGGAATGTAGAAGAGCTAGAAGCCCTACACAGACCCAGATCCTGTGGGCAGAGCTGAGAAGCGGCAAGGACAAATCTGTGTGGATGTTGGTGGAAATTGGGGCCTGAAGAAGTCTCTAGGCTTGTCCACACAGTGAACCAGGGGTGTGTAAATTCTAGTTTGCACTAGTGTGTCCCACACTAAAAGTTCCCAAGGGTGCATTGATGTGGTAATGTTTAAAAAAGGCCTACATCAGTGCACCCTTGGGAACTTCTAGTGTGTGCCAGCAGAGTCCATGCAGACTATTTGGTGTATGACATACTGGTGTGAACTAGAATTTACACCTCTCTGGAGCAGACTAACGCACCGTGTTGATGAGCCCGCAGAAGCAGTCTGGGCTAATGGCTCGAGCACTGGATTGGGACTTGAGAGACCTAGGTTCTATTCCCAGCTCTGCTACTGATCTGCTGTGTGACTTCTGGCAAATCGCTTCCGATGGCTTTGCCTCTCTGTCCTCTCCCATCCCTTGTCAGTCTTGGCTAGTTAGAATGTAAGCTCTCTGGGGCAGGGACCAGCTCTGTGTTTGTACAGCACCTAGCACAGCGCAGCCCTGATCCCAGTTGAAGCCCCTGGTGCTACTGTAATACAAATAATTTTAATGTGGATGGGTGCTGTGGACGTGGAATGGGTTCTGCTTGACTTCGTGGTTCTTCTCTGTAGCCTCACTCCAAGCCGTCCGTCTTCCCCCAAAAGTGACTCTGAACTGGAGATCAAACCCTCTGAGCCATCTCTTCTTGGAGCTGAACCCCACATGCAGTGGACTTGGGGGAGGCTCCCTCAGGTAGGTAAGGGAGAGGGAATGGAGAAAACAATCTCTAAACAAATTTTGCTTTTCGGAAAGACTGGCTGGGGGGAAATTGGCTTTCCGACCACGTGGGCAGCTGGCTCTTGGTCTAGTGAGAGAACATTGCTGTCCCAGGTTTCAGATGGCAGCTTAATTCTTTCAACTCAGCGAAATAGGATCTGTGCTGCAATTGTCTGAAGGCATCTCTGTGTTCTGCATGGGCTATTCTGGAGCAATGGTCGGGGGGTGGGATATGTCTCTAACATTTCTTATCTCTAGTATGTCTGACTCACTTGGTCTTGGTCTAATGCTTAGTCCCAGCCTTGCTTTAATATAAATTAAAATCTAACCCATAGACTGAGAGTCAGAACTGAGTCTATGTAAGTGCCTAGGTTATGCAGAATATTGTCTCTGTAGTTTGAACTCGAGAGCAGATCCTACAGAATAGCACTACTCTGGTGCTTCCGTCTCTTGGCTGCCCACTGTGGCTGCGTCTACTGGTTAGGTTTTTGTTGGTAGACCCCCTAACTAGCCAGAAGAGAACAGCCCGATGGGCCATTCACTTGTACACACATCAAGCCCATGGGGCGGGAGGGATGGTGACAGGCTACCTTAATTCTGGCATCCTGGAGTGCTTAACTTTGCAACCTTGAATGTTCTCTCACGTATCTTCTGTGTAATATGTGCACATGGGCTTGTTCTTGATAACCAGTGGAACTGAGGTCTGTCGTCTTTGATTATCTGTATATGTGACATGGAGCCTTCTGCAGAGTGGTGGTATAAGGGCTAGTCTATACACGCTCCTTGTGCTCTACCTAGCTCTGTCTGAAACTAGTATGGTTAAAGCAGCACTGCCCGCCCCATTGGGTGATGCAGTTATACTGGGATAAAGGTGCTTGGACTAGTATAGCTTATTACTGTAAATATGATACAGCAACTTTCCTTTGCTTTCCATAGTGCCAGAATCCAGGGGGAGCAGGTGCTTTGGGGTTAGAAGGTACTTGGTGAGCTCCCATCACTGGTATAAGTTCCACAGAGCATCCGCTAGCTCAGTGGCTCTCAACCAGAGGTCCGGGCCCCACTGGGGGCCACAAGCAGGTTTCAGGGGGTCCCCCAAGCAAGGCCAGCATTAGACTCACTGGGACCCAGGGCAGAAAGCTGAAGCCCCACTGCATGGGCCTTGATTCCCACCACCCGGGGCTGAAGCAAAAGCTTGAGCAATGTAGCTTCACGGGGGGGGCCCTGTGGCATGGGACCCCGGGCAATTGCTCTCCTTGCTGCCCCCTAATGCCAGCCCTGAGTTTTATATGCAGAAAACCATTTGTTCTGGCACAGGTGGGAGGTGGAGTTTTTATAGCATGTTGGGTGGGGGGAGAGCAAGGAGCTCAGAGAAAGGTAGACCACCCTTGTGCTAGCTATTGCCTCTCTTCTTCTTCATGCACTCCATGCAGATACCATTCCAGCTGGGGCCTAGGATACACATGGGAGGGAAAGGATGCCATTTGCAGGAGGATTTTTGCCTTTCCTTTTGAAGGGCTGATCCTTTGGTTTTTACTCCTCCCAAACCCAACCCTCTTTCCTTCCCCCTCTTAAGGTGAGTAAATTGGAGCGAGTCGAACCAGTCAAGTCCACTGTGACCATCACCACAACAACGACCGTCCCAGTGAGCCAGGCAACCCACTTCCAAGCCATCACGGCAGGTTTGGAAGGCGACTTGAGAACAGCAGACTCCTGGGATATGTCTTGTTCCTCCACCACACCTGTAATTAGGCCAACGCCCGTCTTCCAAAATGGGAATGGCCCCCCTGTGCTGAAAGACCAGCCTTCGGCAGAGTCTGCAGCCGTGGTGGGGAGTGCGCCTGAGACCACTCTGCCCCAAATAGGAGAGCAGGGAGCACAGGAACAGTCAGTGGGAGAAGCTGTGGAAGGAGAAGAGAATGTGGTGAAGAATCAGCAAGCCCTAGAGATGGATCCCTCTTGTGCGCGGGCAGCCCCAGCCCCAAGACAGACTGGTTCGGAGAGAATGGAACCCAGTGATAGCCCAGGAACCAAACCGGAAAGCCCAAGGAGGCAGGGTGAGCAGCAGGTTGGATGGTGCAGAATGGAGACTGTTATAGCTCTGGTTATGGGATTAGGCCGCCTGGCTTAGAGCTGTGCGTCTGTGATCCACATCTTGCATCCGGGCCAGCCCCAGGTGTCTGTTCCGAGCATGCAGATGCAGGAGGCCCTTGTGTTTTGGGAGTGGGATGTTCATTCTGCAGCTCCCCTGCCCATGGTGCACCATGCTCCCTGTGGCACTCCTGGGAAGGTGTGTGCGCTCTCTGGCTCCCCCAGTGGCAAACACTCTAATCCAGCTTCTCTCCACCTGCTTTGCAAGCCCCAGAGCAACATGCACCTCCAACTCCCCTCTTTCAGTTGGCAACCCACCTCCTGCATCCCAAATACCTGTCCTCTCTCTTACCTATTCACTTCCCAAAGCCTCCCTTATCCCTCAAATATGCCATGTCCATTGCCTAAGTCGTCCTGGCCTACGCACCTCACTTTGTGCAAGTCCAACAGGTCTCTGGCTCTGGCTTACTCTGTCTTCTCTTCCCTTTTGTGGCTGACACGAACTATACAGAATCCCTGCTCAGCTGTGTTCCTCACTGTCCGTCCTCTGACATATTCAAGGATCTTGGGTTTCTAACACTTAAGTGACACTGAGCCACAGCTTACTTTTTCTGTGGGATGAATCCAGAGCAACATCCACGGAGGGTGAAAATAGATGCATCAGTTTTCCTTTTTGCTTTATAGTTGGCTTCACTTCTGCGTTCTCCTGCACTAGCTCTAATGTGTGTCCTGCAGTCTTTGCAACACCATATTCGTCTAGTTGAAGTCTATTTCAATGGGAATTTTAAAGTCTTTGTGGGAAAACAGTCTTGGCGCTTCTGTAAGAGTTTGATGGATTGGGGGAAACTGCTGGTCTCACTGTATGTCTGTCTGTGTTTGAGGTTCCACAAAGAGAAGCCCTCACCTGGGTCCCAGCGACATTTACTTGGAGGACCTCCCCAATCTGGATGAGGAGCAGGTCGCCCTTTATTTCCCCAAAAGGTATGGCCTTTGTTAAGCTGGTTTCAGAGCAGGGTCCGGCCACCTTCTTGGCCCGAGAGGGATTTTGATTCATTGCAGCCAGAAAAGATTGTTCTATTAACTGACGTGGAGGGAGTGAACACTGAAACAACGTGTTGGAGGTAACTGGTCCAGATAAACTCTCTGAGATCCTGGCTATGCTGAGCACCGTTCCATCCTGCAATATAGATGGGACTGGAGAGTGTTTAATGGCCTTTCTTAGTATAACTAAGACTGCCCTGAGATAACTTCTACTTTATGCCAGAACCGCACTCGTACTGGGCTGTTCATTAGCCCAGCCCCCTTTCTTCTGGGGTTTGCCTTAATTTTTAAGGATCTCTTATTTTAAGACAGGTTTGTACGTGCAGACTTACATCTTAGGCCCAAGTTTCTTCCTGAGAGGGCTGCTTGGGAGTTCTCCCAGCAGGAGATCCTGCTCACTTGTGTTCAGCTGTGGAGACCATTCTCTCCCCCGTCCTCCCCGGGTCCCCTGGCCTGGCTGCCAGGGAGTCAGCAGAACAGCTCTGCACCTCTGTGTGGAGTTCAATGGCCTGATGCGATCGGAAGGAACTCCTGTTGCCTATTCATATGAATGAACCTGGTCTCACAGTTTTGGTTCAAAAATGTGCCTCCAGAGGCACGGAGATCAGTTCAGTTCCCACACTTGGGTGGCCAGGGTGTATCTGACTTGGTGACTCGCGCAGCATTGTCACTGTTTCTTCTGTTGTTGACAGTGATGTGGAACCAGGTTCAAAGTCCTCAACTGATCCCAGCAGCCCTGGCCATACCCGACTGCTGGCTGGTCCTACAGCCGATGGAGGCACCGATAACTTAACCGACCCCACTCATGACCTCACGCACCCCATCGCGCTGTCCCTATGTGGTGGTCTCGGGGACAGCAGAGAGATCTTGCACAGTAGGTCCAAGCGGGAGGGATGAACCTGCTATTAATTTTCAGAGCGCACCGCTGGGGGTGTCGTCCTTCTCCAGGGGCAGAGCTTATTGTGCTGGGACAGCAGCTGGCTCTGCTACAACCAACCCCACCCCTATTCCCATTCTCCCCTCCTTGGCAGGAACAGTATGTAGCTGTCTAAGAGGAGGTACAGTACAGATAGGGAGCAGACCAGCTGCCGGGCCATGGAAGAGGGGGAGCGTCTGCAGGACCCATTCAAGTGAATAAGGAGAGGTGGTGCCCAGCAACACAGATGTCTGACAGCTTCCTATGAGGTGGTCCAGGACTACTATTCTGACAGCCATTAAAGAGCTGCTTATGTCCCCCCTCTGGTTCACATAAGCTTAATGTTCTAGTGAGGGACTGCTCAGGTGCTGGCTTGCTGGTATTTCATCTCTCCCCATTCTCCTGTTTCTGCTAGAGAAGTTCATGGAGCACATCATCTCTTACCAGGAGTTTGCTGAGAATCCAGAAGTCCTCGATGACCCAAACCTGGTGATACAGATCCACAAGAAGTGAGTAGTCCGCTCTTCTGGCTTGGCTTCTCCTAGAGCTGGTGACTTTTTTTTTTAAATATATATTCCCCTTGTGCCAAAGAAACCTTTCTCCAAGCGTCCACGACTGATGTCGATGGCTATTTGTATTGTAGGACTGTCTAGGCTGGGATACATGGTGTGTGCTGGCTGCTGTGTGGGACGTAGACACAAAACCATGACCTAGCTATTGAGAGGTTCAAAATGGTGGGGAAACCCTCTGCAGCCAGCATGATCTGAAAATGGCTCTTTGGTGCCGTTGCACCAAATATATACTTGTTCCCTTCTACTTCACTTGCTGTGTTTTCCCTTTCCAGGCAGCCTACCCACCACTCTCCTGAGGCTTTAGCTTTTCATGTGCAATTGCCTTCCTCTACTTCTTGTGTCTTTCAGATACTATAACTGGGCAGTGGCTGCTCCCATGATCCTCTCCTTGCAGGCATTCCAGAAGAACGTTCCCAAGGTAAATGGCAGAAACCCTGCCTTCCTCTGACCCTGCAGAGTCTCTTACCCTTACGGGAATTTTATTCCTGTGCTAATAGTATTTATCACCCAAGGGTCCCAGGCGCTCTGCCAAGCCTCAGAACCTCACTGTGTAGTGAGTAGCTGTAAATGCCCATATTCTATATAGATGGGGGTTGGGGAGGGACTGAGGCATAGAGAGACTAAATAAGTGTGGGGCAAAGTCGGGGTGGGAGCCAAGAACCCTGACTCCCAGTCCCCTCCTTCCCTGACCACAAAAGTGCATCAATTGTCCTTTCCTCACTCAAACACGCAAAGCCCAGAACTGCACTTTGGTGTAGAAGTGCCCAGTGTCCGTACCTACATGTTGCTCTGAGTGCCCAAACATGGCAGTTGGGAAATGCAGCTTTCCCTTGCCCCCTCGACAAAAGGCCAATTTGGTGACATCTGTCTGGGGACAGGGCTGTGCTGGACACCCCTGACCTCTGGAAGAATTCAGTCTGCTCTGGCCTTTTGTCAGTTGGCCTCAGCTTCTAGTAGAGATGGGTTGTGGTGATGAGGATAGGTTGGGGAGGAAGCTGAACGAAGGTCAATGCTGTGAATTTTCCCCTCAGCCTATGTTCAGTGCTTGGGCAGTGGCCTGGCTGTTGCCATCCTGAGGTAGGTGGATGACTATGCCCTGTGAATGTTCTCCAGTCTTGGGCTCAGACAGGACTTGCTGTGCAGCAGGAGTTGTCCCTCTTAAACTCTCCCATCTTCACAGAGCACCATTGACCGGCTGGTGAAGGAGAAAATGCCCAAGAAGAGCGGCAGGTGGTGGTTTTCCTGGCGGAGGAGAGACTTGACTGCTGAGGAGGTATGTGTGCGGTGGCTGTGACTGAGCAGAGACTGAATATCTTCTGTGTTCTCCTGCCCAAGCCAAACCACAACAGGGCATTGGAGCTGAGCTGAGGTGGAGACTGGAGGCAGTAACGTCTGAAAATAGGTGTCATGTGTCCTTGGCCACTGTGTGGTAACTTCAGAACCCCAATGCTGCTGGAAGTTAGTGGCTGTAGTGTGTCTGATGAAGATATTCTAGGCTGAGGGGAGAGATCTCTCCCATCTGCATAAGAAATTCATCTCCATGAGAGGCAGTAGCTATGTTGGTGGGAAAAGCTCTCCTGTGGACATAGCTCTGTCTACACTGGCATATAGGTTGGTGTCACTTACTTACGTCGCTCAAAGGGGTGGCTTATTCACACCCCTAAGCAATATAAGTGACACCGAAGTAAGTGGTGTTGTAGACCTGGCCCTAGTGCCTGAGCTGTTAGTGTGGCACAAACTGCTGGAGCTCCACATGTAAGAGCATGAACCCTGGAGTTGGGTGGTGTGCCTGGAATTACTCCCACAAGAATTTGCAGTTAACAAAACTAAAAGGAAATGTGCATGGGGGGGGGGGGCAGAAGAGGGATTCTGCAATAGCAGGTGAAGACCACAAGGTATTGGACTGAAATCAAGGTAGGCACTGGCTCCTTAGGGTAGGAAAGCTGGCCCCCATGGGGGCCAGATCTTCATTCTCCCCTCCCCATCTTGTGTCCCAGATCTGGGGTTGGGTAAGACTTCTCCTCCCCACCCTACTAGGTGCTGGTGGGTTTTGTTGTGAGCCTCTTTCCCCTCATGGTGAAGAGCTATCCGGTACCGCTCTGACAGCCAGCCAAGCAGGTAGCCTTTACTCCTGGCCTCTGAGCTCCCAATAGGAATCTATCTAAAGGAGCTAATGGTAGAAATGCGTGTGTCCACAGCATGAACCCAGCGCGGGAGAACTGGAGCAGGGCTCTACCCCACAGAGGTAAGCAGCCCTCTCGTGCTAGTTATCGGTCTATGGTGGAGGCTGGGCTGATCTTCTCCCTCCTTTTATTAAGTGAATTGCTCTTCCCGATGGCTACCCCTGTATGTGAGAGTGGTGGGGGGGCCCCCTTTGTAGCCTCGAGAGGGAAGAGGGGTGGGTAATGTTGGGGCATTCAGCTCCTCATTATATTCTGACCCCATGCACCTGAAGCTCTGGAGACTCCAGTCCCTATGACAACCCCAGTCAAGGCCCCCACCCCCACTTCACGATGCCAGCCCATCTACTCGAGCAAGGCTGGTCATACTTCTCTGCAGCCTGGTCTCACTCTCTCCAGTACATGGATGGTTTTTTTTGTGCTGGTAGCTGTGTCTTGAGTCGGGGCTCCTGTTGCTGCTGCAGTGAAACAGTCTCGTTTTTCTCTCTCTTCTCTCCCCCCCCCCCCTCCCCCCCGCCCCATTTCCACGTGGGTGTAGGAGGAAGATGGATCCTTCATCCAGTGATGAATCCATATCCCCGGTGTCGAGCCCTGATGCCACCGTGCAGAAATTTCTTCCCACCTACAAGAAATCCCTGAGGCTCTCTTCAGATCAGATTGTATGTGTGTGTTCTCCGCTATCAAGGCTGAAGGAGAGGAGATCCGTCTCTCTCTGAAACTGAAGAGTTGGCCCTTCAAATAGGGCTGTCACTACCTAGGAGCATGCTAAAGGGATGATCTGCAGTGGGGCCAAGATATTAATGCTCCTAAAGGGCTTAAACATCTTGTTCTAGGCCTAAGATCACCTTGGATCTTGCTAGCTTAAGCAGGGTCAGGTATGGTCACTAGTTGGGTGGGACACTTTCCTTGAAGGTCTAAATGGAATCAGTTGGTGGGGGCCCCTCTCCCTCTGGGTCGGCATTGGTCGGGAGTTCTGGGCTGCAGGAGTATCTCTTGGCTGAGATATGAAAAAGAGGTCCTGATCACTGGTGGGTAGAAAGACCCCATAGGGGTGTCTTGACTAAAATCCAACCCTAGTAATTAGTCTTCATGCCTGAAATTCCCCTGTGGCTTCAACTGGATACAGTTCTCTTCCTGCAAAAACTGCTCTGTATGCCGGTGCTTAATGTGTGCTGTTAAACAGCTACTACAGTCTGCCCTAGGAACAGTTGCACTTCAGAGGGGTTTGACATGGAGCACACGTAAAATCGCACAGAACGTCTCCTCCAACTGAAATGTGTTGGGGTGGAATACGTGTTCACCCAGGTAGTATCGCGTAGGATCCTCTGGGGAGAGGCGCTGCACGAATATCCACATGTCTTCTCCCCTCTCACTGTAGAAGAGACTGAACCTGCAGGATGGCCCCAATGAGGTGGTGTTCAGCGTGACCACTCAATACCAGGGCACGTGTCGCTGCGAGGCCACCATCTACCTGTGGAACTGGGACGACAAGGTGGTGATCTCTGATATCGATGGGACCATCACCAAGTAAGGGGCCCTCCTCTGTGTTGTCTGCAGGGAGAGCACATGTCATTAAATGCCTTATGTACGTGGCCATGGGCCTGTCCCAGAGGGTACCATAAGCCTACCAATGCCTGGAGGCCTGTTGTGATTCCCAGCTGGTTTGACATAACTTTAAGGATGTATTTTTTTTAACCTCCTCTTCTTCTAGGTCTGATGCTTTGGGTCACATTTTGCCGCATCTGGGAAAAGACTGGACCCACCAGGGCATTGCCAAACTCTTCCATAAAATCCACATGTAGGTATCAAATAAGTTAAAGCTTTAGTCAGGTACCTGGCAGGGGCCCTGCCCAGATGGACTGAGATGTGGGACCCCAGGATCAGGGCCCTCTTATGGGGAAGGGGCCCATCCTGCATTTAGCTTCTGTCTCCTTCTGTGTGGTTATGTTAAACCTTTTCTCTCCCCCAGTGCTGCTGGGGGAAGGAGGCAGGGCAGAGCTGGAGCTAGCATTTCCTCTGACCTGTGCCTAGTAGCCATTCTCTCCTTCCCATCCTTATTTGCATTACACATTTGGGGGGGGGGGCGGGCGGACTGACCGTAAATGCTCTTAAAAGCCACAGTAGAGTTTTGCCCAAGGCCTTATCAGTCAGTGATTTTGCAGAGCTCTTTGTTTTGACCCTGAGGCTGGGGACATAGGAGGCATAAAGACCTCCTCTATTGGAGGATCCTGTGTTTTTTGACCAATTTAGTGTTAAACTTCTCTGCTGTCGTTGGCACTGTGGGGTTAATGGCTCCAAGGCTCCTCATCCCTGCTTCAGTCCTTGCCATCCAGGCTGCACGTTGGCAAGGAAATAACCGAAGAGGGTCATGGCTCTACCAGTGTTTGCGAGCACGGTCAGCTGAGCTGTCCGGGTGTCTGACGTGCTAAGCAGCTATGCTGATATTTTCTGTGAAGGAGAAGCTGCTTTCTGTTTCTCCAAAAGGTGCCTTCCAGGGGACTCCATCTCCTGTTGGGAATTCCTCAGTCAGACCGTAAATAAGCCTCACTCGCTTGGGTAGATATCCAAGGAGTTCTCTGGAAATCGTAGGAATTGGCAGGCCAGTTCAGAGCAATGGCCCCTTGGCTCAATATCCTGTCTCTGACCAGAAACCTTGTAGGTGGCAATTAAGGGATGACCAGCCAACAGGAAAGCTAGCTATTAGAGATTAAGAGGAAAAAGACAATATAACTGTTCATGGAGGTCTGCAAAACTATGGGGTGCTCTACAACCCACTTAGTATGGACCTTGCCTCACAGAGTTGAGAGGCTAACTGGGCCAAATGCAGGCCTATGACAGAGGCCTTGCTGAGGAAGAGGGTGTGGGAAGGCTTCCTGGAAGAAGAGGTTTTGGAAGAGGATTTGGTAGATGGTTGGGAGGCGGGGGGAGGCTCGGAAAACATGCTGTGACTTGAGCAGCCTCCTAAGGGGCATTGTGAAAGGACACCTAGGCAAATGTAGGAGACTGGCTAGCAGATTAGGGAAGCATGTGATGTTGTCTAGAAGGCCACAGTCATCGAACGACTTCTGTGATTTCCACATGTAAAGGGGAGCAATTGGCTCTAAGGCCTCCCTCACCTATGTTCACCTGAACTGGTCAGTAGCAAGTCTCTTGAGTTGGGACCTGCAAAGGCAACTGTTTAAAATGACCTGGAGAATGTTTAGTTTTAACTAAGCTAAATCTGGTTTAAGGTTGTCTTGTTCATCCTGTCAAATAGAACAGCACACCCTGGTGGTGCCCCTATGGGGGTGGCTTTTCAGTTGGCCAGAGTATTCCGATGCTGATATTTCCTTGTGTGATCTCTGAGCCACCACTGTGGGGTGCTGTGTACCTGTTGTTGGGTGTACTTGAAGCTGCAGTGAGCCTGGCTGACTTCAGAATATTTCCTCTATTGGTGAGCAAGGCACAAAGAGGAAACCGTATCCCTCTCCATGCCTGGAAGAGGTGAGCCCCACTTCACTTGCAGACTGGTCTCACAAGGGGTTGCTGGGATAGATGAATAACTGAGCCAGAGAGGGGGGAGTTTGCACCCTGCCCCTCTTGCCTTTATACCTGGCCTACTGAATAAGGGAAACCAACAGACACCTGAATCTCCTGGTTGGCCTCCCCTGCCTGCAGCTCCCCTCTTGAACCAGATCGACACATGTGACCTCGTGTGCTAAGCTGAGGGGAAACTCCTGGAAGTCAACTAAATCTCCCCTGCACTAAGTTAATATTTACGTAACTCAAAGCAATAACTTGGTATCCTTGTGCAGCCAGCTGAGTGGGTTCTTCAAGAGCATGTGCCAAGCTCTGGTTGAGGTGCTGGGAGTGGCAGGAAGCTCACTGAATACTGTTAAGCCTGGTTAGAGCAGTAGGTAGCCACTGGGCACCCTGGTGTGCTCCCGTTTTTTCCACCTGCTGAGTGTTGCATCTGGCTTTGCCTTCCCATGCTCTAGCTAGCAGAGGTGCCAAAGGATGATGGGAGGCTGTTCTCCGTGCCTGGGTGGTGCCAGGAAATCACCTGGAAGCTGCCTGGGTTGGAGTGCAGCGCTTGTGGCGGTGAGAGTCTCTGAGGGCTCTGGGGTGAGTCCATGTTGAGCCACCTCCTGCAGATCTGCCAAAGCACCTCCAGGACTGGAGCTGGCAGTGAGGAGAACCTGCTGCCTGTGTGGCTGCTCTGGGATGAGCCCACTCATGATCTCTTCCTATGGAGCCTGAACCCGAGTGCCCTGTGTTGAGTGGACAGAGCACCTGAGCCCATGGAGAGCAGCGTTGCTAGATGTAATCAGTGGTCCCTTGTGCATGGGGTGGTGGTGGCTGTGCATGCCTGTTGTGGGGTGCAGGGAGCAGGAATTGGGGGGTTGTTCAGTCTTCAAACCCCAGCATGTAGGTCCCACCTCCTTGTGGCAGTGGCAAGGGACATAATGAAGCTGCAGCTTGCTCAGAGACAAGTCTCTGCCTGGTTCTACCGTCTCTCTGTTCTAGGAATGGCTACAAGTTCCTCTACTGCTCATCCAGGGCCATTGGCATGGCGCACATCACCAAAGGATACCTGAAATGGGTCAAGGACCAGGGCTGTGCCCTCCCCAGGGGGCCCATCCTGCTGGCCCCCAGCAGCCTTTTCTCAGCCTTTCACAGGTAGCTCTTCTCTGCCATGTTCTGTGTTACCCCCCTGGGACAGCTACACTTGGGTTGGCACCCACGTGTCTTTATTCTGATGGTTCCTCCTTGGCCTTCATTCTGTGGGAAGCCTGGCTCCCCCAGGAGCTGGGGGGGGGGCGGCACCAGCAGCCCCTCAGTGATGGGAGCAGCGTGAGAGCTCAGGCAGAAGCCTTCCTGGGCAGGTGCCGGGAACCATGCAAGCCTCTCCGATGAAGATCTCAAAGTCTTTGAAACTCCTGGCCAAACATCTCCCTGGGGGTGTTCAGCCTGTCTCTGCTTTAATATCCTCTGCACACGCGCTCTCCCTGCTGCCCCATGTAATGGGACTTAAATGCTGTAATCCACCCATCTCTGTTGCATCTTAACCCAAATGCTGGTTTCACTGTGGGTGTAGCCCTATCCCTGCACAAACCGGCTTTATCCTCATCAGAAGGGCCTGTTCCCTGGGTTTGGGTCTCTTTGCCACTCCTCTCAGGATGCTGGTAATGGCTTTAATACCAAGCAGTTCATTAAAGTCTGCAGCATGGTCCTGGCTTTAGAAAGCATCTGCCCCCTGGCTCCTTTAGTCTCGCCCCCAGTGATGTTTAGCACTGTGCTGCTAAGCAGAACAGCCCCTTGTTCTGGGACTTCCCCTTCCACTGTAATAGGAGGGGTGAGGTGCCTCCATTGCCTCTCCAGATGTGCTTGCTTTGATTGGCTGATGGCAGTCTCCCCCTGGGGAAGGGGATAGTGAGTGGGGGTTGGGCTCCTTCACGTCTCTTATCACCTATATAGTCACAGCCTTCCAAATAAGATGGGGGAGAGGCTGGGACTTCCCTCCTAAGATGGGTCGACTGCTGCCCCTCGACTCTTCGCCTGGGGGATCCTGGAACAAGGGAGTGCAATGAAGTCCTGGCTGTCCTAGGTCCTGGACCAGCCTGGCTCTGTAGCTCCTGACCTGACCTCCCACCCCTCATGTTGCAGGGAGGTGATAGAGAAGAAGCCGGAGGTATTCAAAATCGCCTGCTTGACAGACATCCGAAACCTATTCGGATCCATGGGGCAGCCCTTCCATGCTGCCTTTGGGAACAGAGTCCATGTGAGTGCCATCCTCCCTGCTGGGGGAAAGGGGGCAATTCTGGGGGGGTACAGACAATGCTTCCTTGGCTCTAACTGGTCTGGTTGATCTTTCTCGGGCAGGATGTCGATGCTTACAAGCAAGTGGGGTTGTCGGAGTCTCATATATTCACAGTGAACCCAAAGGGGGAACTGATCCGGGAGCTCACCAAGAACCAGAAATCCACGTAAGCCTACCTGTCTACTGTACGGTCTCTCTATACCATGGGCTGCCCCTACTACCATCTTCCCCTCCCTCCCTCAACTATCCAGGCTGCTTCTGATCCTGTCTTCCACCCCCCGCCCCTCAGCTCTTCCTAGCCTAACTTGGACTGTGGGGAGGCTACTGTGGTCCAGCTTCTGCATGGCTCATATGGAGAAGCTCATACCAATAACATTCTGTGGCAGGTTCCAGGGGCCCTACCTGGATGATCCCTGATGAAATAGGGGTTAATGCCAGCTCTGTGTCCCTCTCCTCTTGCACAGGGGAAGGGTTAGAGGAGTAGCTGCTTGGGGGGGGGGGGAAATCCCTTTGAGAAGGTTGGGCTCCACAGTCAGCATCCTAGGAGTAGGTTGAACCCCAGCAAGGAAGTCTTATTTGCCTGTGGCTAACAAACATGACTGACTTCCTTCCTGTACAGGGCTTTCCCTAGGGAAAAGGCCTCTCTGACTTGAACTGTCTCCTGCAGAGTTAGTCCACCAGCTTTCCTATTACCACTGGCACTGTTGTGGTAGCCGTGTTGTCGGCACTGGGGTGGTGGGTGGGCCACAACTGCATGCCAGTGAGCAAGAAAGCCTGTGCAGCATACGTGGCATGGGAAGCAAGTCACTCCAGGTCTGAATGGGCATAGTCACAACGCATCGTTGGCCGTGGAGTAGAGTGTGCCTTGAGCACCTTTTGGTGGCTCATGTGCCTGGATGAGGGCTGAGGAGGAGAAACGTGGTCTCATAATCCTGTATGTTGATCCTTTTTCCTTGTAGGTATGAACGGCTGACTGAGCTGGTGGAGCTAATCTTCCCCCCGGTAAGCCAGGGTGTTAGTGTTGCTTTGCTGTGGCCAGAGTACAGCCAGTTCTCCTACTGGAGGGCTCCACTGCCGCTCATTGACATAGAAGATCTTGCCTGACTCACTGGAGAATGGAGACCTGGTGAGGATGGACAACCTGCCAGGCCTCGATATAGCAGCCACTGCCACCTCCTGCCTATTCTGCTGCTGCTAAGGAGTTTCATTTAATAAACCCTGGACACCTTCTGGACTGTGAACCCCCTCTTCAAGGGGTAGTGGTGGGGTTAATCCAGTTCTTGACTTAAAGCTTGTTTATTCAGTAGGGATTGGATGTTTTTCTTGTAAGCCAGATACATGCTTGAGGTTCTTATAAGTTTGAAATGACTTGTTGGTTTTAGGGGTGGTGGGTGGATCCCTTTGGGTTGATCTACTGGTGGGTCTTCACTCTGACTGCTGCTATTTACAATTTTGCTGATGCTCACAGACTGTCTTAATGGCTACCTACGATGTGGCTGTTTTGAGGGGAGGGTTCCCCCATCCTAATCTACCCAACAACCAATGAGAGTTCAGAGCTTGGATCAGCTGAGGTGCAGTTTAATTGCTCAATAATTTTTGTTTTAGGAGGCTGAAGACGGTCAGGATTGGTCACTAACAGCATTAATACATATTGCCTTAAGCCCTGTGTGTCTGTCTCATTCTATCGCTTCTGCTACTGGCTCGTTTTGTGTATCACTCCTGAGCACAGGTGTCCCTGAATTGGTGTTAAAGCTTGTAGTTCACCAGGGAGTATGAGCTTACCTAGGGCTTCAATCAGGAAGCTGAAAACTGGTCCAGAGGTCTCTTTCTGGTTCTGCGACAGGGCCCAGCTGTGTTGCCTTTGTAAGACCTTTGAAAATCCCCCATCAACATCTTTAGGTGCCTCAGTATCTCTTGAAAACCTGGCCCTTGGCCTCTCTGTGGAAGCTTGCCCTTAATGCACAGATGTGGAATGATGCTGCCATCCCTCCCAAAGGGGTTGAGGTTCTATTAAAGTGCTGCTGATTTTATTCAATGAAATGATCTATGGCCTCGTTCAACAGGCAGGTTGTTCTTAGCCCTTGCGATGTCACTAATAAAAGAAAGGGTCTTCTGGGATTTGCATCCACAGCCTGCTGGATTTGATGAGGCCACTTAGTGGTGCTCCAACTCATCCTCTATGACAGGGATCAGCAACCTTAGGCCCCCGGCCCGCTGGACCGGTTTGTTTACCTGCCGCGTCCGCACGTTCGGCCCATCGTGGCTCCCACTGGCTGCGGTTCGCCGCTCCAGGCCAATGGGGGCTGCGGGAAGCGGTGCAGGCCAAGGGATGGGCTGGCCGCCACTTCCCACAGCCCCCATTGGCCTGGAGCGGCGAACCGCGGCCAGTGGGAGCCGCGATCGGCCGAACCTGCGAACGCGGCAGGTAAACAACCCGGCCTGGCCCCCCAGGGGGCTTACCCTAGTGTGCCGCATGCCCAAGGTTGCCAATCCCTGCTCTATGACCTTGTTCTGCTGTAGGAGGATCTTAAAGTGCTTTTTACAATTAAGCCTTCCCCGCTGTCTCCTATTTAACTGAAAGGGAAATTGGGGCAGAAGAGGTGACTTGCTTAAGGCCAGCTAGTGAGTTGTTGGCAGAGGTGAGAGTAGCACCCATGGGTTCTGACTTGTGGCCATACTGCAGCCTACTTCAGAAATGTTCTGACCTGACCTGTAGGTTGGGGGAAGATGGAAGCTCTCTAACCTCAGTCAAAAAGGTGCATTGGGCACTTCCAGGCTTTCTTCACCGTCTTTCTAACTGTGGCTCCCCTAGGGGATATGTCTCTTCAAAGGGAGCCTCCTGTCTCATTTGCAGAGAGCAAGAGTGACTTGTTCCAGGAGTCCACATCTAGTCCACATGGAAGGAGCGTGAACTCAAAATGGGTTTCAAATCCCACATTGGCTCTTGTCCCTATAACTCATAGGAGGGAAGCTTCTGCTGTTTGCAGCTTTCCCCTGTAGGTGCCAGGTGAGACCATGCATTTCATGCCCTGCCTTTGCCCCCCTGCAGAACTCGATCCCAGCGCGGCTGGCAGCTGGGCACAAAATGGGTGCACCCCTGTCCATTTAGACCTTACTGCAGACTGCGCTCATTTAAAAAAACCAAGCAAGCCAGGTTCTTGTGAGCCTTGTGGTCCCTAGAGAGCAGTCACGGCCTCAGAACTCAGGTCTTAAAGCCAGAATGTTCACAGGGCTCAGTGCCCACCCTTGCATCCAGACTTTCCAGAGAGTTCAGGCACTGAGTACTCAGCCCTCTGCAACATAGGGTCATAATTGAGTGTCACAAGGGAGGGCTGGCTGAAGTTGCTTAAATGTCGGTCCTTTATCTGCTTCCCTTCTCCTCTTCTCCCCCCCATTTCCAAGCTGAAAGGTGCTCTTGCACACACTGAATTATGAAATAAATAGAAACAGGAGAATGACAAATGCTCCTGTGAGCAAAAGCCTCTTTCTGAAACACATTCTGCATGTAAAGATTGTTCCAGCGATTCTACCAGCATGGACTGAACAAGGCTGCAACCCCACCCACCCTCCCCACAACTTCCACCCCTCAAACAACTTGTTCTGGAAAGTAACTCTTGTGTCTCAATCCTGGCTGCCTCTCTCAGGAAGCTAAGCCCTGAGCTTGCACCTCTGTTCATTCTAAGGGAGTCGTTTGATACCAGAAACCTCAGCAAGAAGTTTTATTTTTTGTTCTTATTACAAACCGTCTTTCAGCTTTAACAGCTGAACAAATGTACAAAGTTTTTAAAAACAACTCAAAATGGACTTTAATGGGATTTCACAACTGCCCCAGAACCCCCCCACCTCCAACAGGTAGTGAAGATGCAGGTACAATCCGATTCCTCCTTCGAAAGCACCAAATGCCCATTTAAACATCATGTTACTTAGCTTTTAAACTCGGTGGTCCAAGAACAGACCTACAAACTGTCAGCGTCTTCAAGTGACTGGCCGGAAAGGAGTTCAAATATAGCACCATTTCTGAGAGATCAACATGCCTCCCCACTGCTTCTCCCCCTGCCCTATCTGAAACTATCCCCCTCCCACATTGTGTTAGCTTTAAGAGCCTATTTTCCCTCTGACCTCCAGGGAGCTGCTCCCCTCATCCACTTGCTATTTGAAAATGCAGACTATCACACTGGCTATAGATAAAACAAATCTCCTACTATCAAGCTTATCTTCCTCTTAATTGGTCACCTGGGGCTCCATACCACTGGGGCTCCCTCGAAGCAAAGGTGCTCAGGCTTTGGCTTCAGCCCCAGTTGGTGGGGTGCAGGGCCCCAGGGTTCAGCTTCGGGGTGGGGCTTTGGCTTTCTGACTGGGGCCCCAGCAAGTCTAATGCTGGCCTTGCTTGGCAGACCCCCTGAAACCTGCTTGTGGCCCCCCAGGGGGCCCCAGACCCCTGGTTGAGAACTACTGCTACAGGGCTATCTGGAAGCATGGAGCAGTACAGAGAGCACAATCTGTAAGTTACTTCTCTGGGTTGAGAGAGCTAAAGGTAGTCATGGGCTGAGAAGGGATTTTTCTGTGGTGGCCAGGAGATGGTCCAGCTTTGCTCTCGGGCCTCTTTCCCACCCAGTGGAGAGACATCTCTCACCTTTGTTAGTCCACTGTCCTTGCTGAGTACAGGCATGGAGAAGTGCCTGATTCCATGCAGCACTGAAAGCACAGCTGGTAAAGGGTGGAGTAGTCATGGATTTGTGCTGAAGAACATGTATGGTCTCAGGGGGCACTCTCGGTCAGTGCTCCTCTCACTACGTTCCTCTCTGAGTTCTGCATCCCCAGCTATTCAGTAAAAGGGGGAATGCTCTTCACTCCCAGGCCGGGGCTCACGTTAAAGCTGTATCACATGGGAAAGGCTGTTTCCAGCTGTTCTGTGTGGCAAGCTGCTACTATGTGCTTAATGAGGAAATGGAGCAAAGGGGGCGGTTTCTTCAGAGCCCAGTTTCAGCCTCTGCCTGACTCTCAGGTGCAATGGGTTACACTACAGGGAAGAAATGTGGTAATAGGAGGAGACAAGGGATGAGAATGCCCAAAAATGAGTGTGCAGAGGGGGTTCCTGCTAGTTCGTCAGTCCGTGTGCTCTATGTGAAACCGCAGTTTAACCTTTCCCTTGTTTCCTGGGCTATAGCTTGTAGCAGAGGAACTCTCCTGCCAGTCTGAGTACCAGAATCAAGTCCTTGGATGTCACAAATGTGCCATAGTACTAAGGTGAAATGGCCCAGACGTGGGAGCAGAGGGCCCCCGGCACCTCCTGGTTCCACTGTGGGGTGAATCCCCATTCCTAGCTCACCAGAACTACTCAAGGATCTGACGCCTCACTGGGCTCCTTTGTGCCTCATCCAGCCCAGCTGGAAAACTGGGTGAAATGTGGAGATCTCCCAAATGATGCTGCTGAGTTGAGCTTCCCTTGATTAACATCCCCCCGCCCTCGAGGAAGGGTTCTGCTTTCAAAGGCACTGTGAGAGACTTGCCCTTACCTTCGCCTCCTGCCTGCACTTGACAAAGGAAGTCCTTCTCTAGGGAAGTCGCATAGCCAAGAAGGCTTTTGGGGCCCTGGGGTATGTGAAGTGAATGTGATCCCAGTTGCCCACTCCTGTCTGTGACGATGGGATAGTGAACATGAACACACGTTGCCCTGTGCAGCCTGGGAACAGATAAATCCTATTTCTCCAAATCTATACCTGGAGTATCGTGGGAAGTAAAGCCATTTATGGGATAAGAGCACCTGCACATATCCCCATTATTGCTTAAATTACTCCGCAGGGCTGGGGGGGCAACATGGCTTAATGCCCTGGCTTTTCATCTTTGGAGACCTGGGTTCCAATGTGACTTAGGCAACAAGCAAAGAGCTGTGTCCAATTTGCAGTCCTTGGCCTGCAAACACACAGGACCCCCAGCACCCCTTGTTCTTATTAAATTCAGGCCCAGTACAGTCCTAAAATGGACTCCCCCAAAATGCCACGCTTAAAATAGTTGAATCTCTAACAGGGCACACTGTGTGCTCCATAGCACAACTGGCAAGATGGAGGAAGCTGAGCAAAGGTGCTACACTCAGGAGTAGCAGGGGAGGAAGAGGGTTGTTTATAGACCTATGTTGTCTTCATGCATATCCCCCTATGATGCCTGTCAAAAGGGGTGGGTGGATGGGGAATGCATCTAATTTTAAATTGGCTTAGGCATTGGTTGAGAGACAGAAACCTGGACTCAGATGAATAGAATGGAAGCCATTGTGTCAAAAAGGGGAATAAAATTCCCCAGGGTACATGCTAGAAGGCTTTCCCTGTTAAAATCCAAATATCCCCAGGTGGGTGTTGCAAAGGTGGGTCCCTGACTATCTCTTTGCCCCAGTGGGTAAGATGCATGTGATCCTTTAGGAACAGAGTTTGTCCATCCTGCCTTACAAATACAGAGTTTTATTCTTTCCAAAGCAATCAATCCTCCAAAATGATTCTGCCTTGAGCTTGGTCCTGAACTGTCATTCCTGGGTCACAGCTACATAACAACCACCCAGCTATGACCAGGATCTCCTATGTTGTTAGGACAGCTGCTAAGTGACAAGAAGGGATATCAAGTCCAGTCCAGTTCAGTATGGCAAAGGGATGACTTGGGCTGTAGGGTTTCACTTTTCTCAGGCAAGAAAAAAAAAATTAAAGAAATGGGAGAAGGGATTATAGCAGCTTTCCATTTATATTTAAAAAAAAAACCAACCCATTGTCACAGTAGCGTCTGTGTGATATAAGTTAATTCTGTTCTTCAAGGATAAAGAGAGGTGGGTTTCGGTATAGCTAATGCTGCTTCCCCTCTGAAGCGCCTTCCAAGTGGGTGACCTGTTCGGCCAGCTCTGTCACTTTGGCCTGGCAATCCAGCAAGTTGTCCTTCAGTACAGTTATTTCCTGAGAGTGGGCGGCCAAAGTCCCGTTCATATGGTCCATGTAGCCCCACAGGCTGCCTGTGTGCTTCTCCAGCTCATCACGGATGATGTCCAGGCTCCCCGTCATGGCACCAAGCCCGCCGCACATGTTTTCCACCTGGGCCACACGGCTGTCGAACTGGGCCACTTCCTTCTGCAGGACGTGTGCGGCGTTCTTGCAGTTGCTTAGGTCATTCACGATCCTGGCTTTGAGTCTCTCCAGATCGCCTTTCAGGTTCAGGACGCGCTTGTTGCTGAAGATGAGCTGCGAGCCTTGGTCGCTGACCTTCTCCTGAATGGAGTGCACCTCGTCCTCTATCTTGCGCTCGTGTTCGTCCAGTGAAGAGTTGACGTGCAGCACGGTGTTGGAGTACTGGGAGACAGAGTCCTTAAGCCCTGTCAGGGATTTGCTCACGGTATTCAGGTTGATCTTGAGCAGGGTGATCTCGCCTTGCAGGGAGCCGGCTGCCTCCTCCTCAATCCGCCTCTGGATCTCCAGGATGGTGGCATTCAACTTGCGCAGGAGGTCGTTGTTACTATCCATTCTGAGCAGCAGATCCTGGTTCTTGCTCTGGCAGTCCTCAATTTCAGTCCGGAAGGTCTCCACATCTTTGGAAGCAGAGGCACAGCCTAGTAAGCAGGTGCTCTCCAGGGTGGTGAGCCGGCTCTGCAGCACCTCCAGTCTTTCGTCTGTCTGCTTCCTCATGTTGGCAAGCTCTCCCTCCAGCAAGGGCATCATGGCTCCATCCAGACCCGCTGGGGCACTGACATTGCTCAGCTCCCCCACAATGGTCATGAACCTGTCCTCCAAGGTCCTCATTTTGTCCTCAAACGAGGTCCTCACACCATCCAATTCTGACCCCACCAGGCCCATCATGCTGTCCTCCAAGCTGGAGCAGCAGCTGCCAGTCTCTCTCTCTGTAGCATTGAGCCTCGCCTCCAGGTCCTCGAAGCGCCCTTCAACAAGGCTCCCCAGGGTGATGGTGGAGAACTCACCATTGAGCTGTGAGTGTAGGTTCTTCTGGGACTCAGAGATGCTGTGCAGGCCCTTCTCCAGGATGTCCATGCGCTCGGTGAGGTAGTTCAGGTTGCCGCAGCAGCTCTCCACCACGGTCAACCCTTGGATCTGGGTCTCTAGCTGGGAGATCTCCTTCTTGATCTCCAGTTCCTTGCCGTCCAGGGTCTGCTGTAGCCGCAAGTTGGCAGCTTTCTCCTCTTCACACTGCTGCTGCACCTCCTTGATCCTGAAGTCGCATGTGCTCTGGATTTTCACCAGCTTCTTCTCAAAGCCATCCAGCATCTCTGCTCGCAGGTTGCTCAGCCGGGTGTCCACATACTCCTCCAACATGTCGATGGAGGTGAGGGGTGATGGCCTAGCTGACTCCAGCAGGTGTTTGATCTGCCCGTCATGGTCCAGGACCAGGCCATGCACCTCATTGAGCAAATCTGTCTTAGTCTTCAGCACGTCGCTCACCTCGCTCACCTTGGCCAGGATCTCACCCACGGGTGGATAGGTGGTGATGTCCGCCTTGTCAGCCACATCCACAATCCCATCGGGAATGACCCCAAAGCCCACTGTTGAGTCGGGCACGCTTGGGCTGTTCATCAGAGACCCGATCATCTTGTTGGTATCCTCCTGGATGGCCAGACGCAGGTGATCCCCCAGGCCGCTCACCACATTGTGCAGGCTGTCATAGGACTGCGAGAGGCGCCTTACCTCCTCTTCCAGCTGGTCCAGCCTGTCCCCAAAGATGCCAGGCATCTTCCTGCCTACATCAGAGAAGAAACAGAGGGGAAGATGATGACGACAACAACGACGACTACTACAGCTTTCTCCACCTTAATTCTGACTTCCGCCTGTCCTGTTGCTTGCATTCAACTTTCTGGTATTCAGATGGTTAACATGGCAAGCAGCCCACCTGGCCTTCCTGGGTATGTCTATACTGCAATTAAAAACCTGTGGCTAGCCCGAGCCCATTGACTGTGGCTAAGTGGCTGCTTAATTGCAGTGTAGATGTTCTGGCTTGGGCTGCAGCTCACCTCGCATGGTCCCAGAGCCAATCTGCAACATCAACACTGCAATTAAGCAGCCCCTTAGCCTGAGCCCCATGAACCTGAGTCAGTGGCATGGGGCAGCCATGGGTTTTTAATTTTTTCTTATGTCTACATAGCTGCAGGCCATAACTGCAAGGAGATGGGCGGTGAATAGCTGAAAGTCTCTATTCTTCTGCTCCCTTTGTGTATTAATGACTGTGGCTCTCTGGGCCTGACTTCATGTCTCCCTATAATACCTGGATCCAGCAAGTGTAATCCCTGCTCTTTACTGATAGTAAACGGGGTAGAGGCCTGTATTTTGGGGGATGATGGGTTCAGTCCCCATTAGAAGTGATGTCTGTTGCGTTTGGCCAAGGGTTGGGCCGTGGGTAGCTGGAAAGGGCTCTCTGTGGTTTGAGCAGTCTGATGAGGCTGCAAAGCCCAGTGTCCTGTCCCACCCCACTTGCCTCAGATAGCTCTAGAGAACTGCCTCCTTCCTCTGCACCCTCTTGCTCCGCAGGGCAAACTGGCTGTACAACATATGTAAAAATTCTGTATCTGCCACTCCATGGGGTTCCTGCTGCCCTAAGCAGAGACCGACACTGCGACTACTCTAGGTACCGGGAGTGTTTTCAGGGCTACCCACTCTAGCGGGGCGCCCAGCCTCTATAGGACATCTGTACGTACAGATGCTCCAGCTAGGTGTGTTCTGCTGCAGCCTAATGCAAAGTCTACCGTTGTCTCCCATTAATTTCAGTGGGCTTTGACTCAGGCCCTAACTTACCAACTCTCCTTGTGTTCCCTACAAGGTAAAATGCGAGCAAGCCTGGCTGCTCAAAACCCAAATCCCTGCCCCACCTCTTGGCCTCGGCTCTTTCCCCTCCATCCCCAGGGAATGGGAGGCACATTGCCCCATGCTTACTTAGCTGTGCAACTTGGTCAGTGATGACCTCCCACCACCCCCAAGCACATGATTAGAACACAGACAAGCCCCCAGCACTGGGGAAATCTCCTGATTTTAGCATTGCAGGTGGGAGCAGCCTTGGAAAAGCAGGGCTGTGTCAAAGAAAGTAGAGGAGCATCTGTTCAGGCCCAGCCCTCTGAAAGGTAAGACGTGCCTCTCTGCTCCCAAAGAGTTGAGTCCCCCCGTTTAGAGTTCTACCTGCCCTGCAAGGAATTTCCTGCCTGGAGGGTGATTTCCTCCTTTTTGTGACATGGGAGGAATTTTTTAAAGGGCCGGGACTGTATTGTATATTTCAAAACACCCTCCATTAGTTCCTGCTGCCCCTTTTACGTGGGCACCTTGTAGCCACTCTACTGCAGAAGTTAGCTCAGCTGGAACCTGTTGAATTACCTTCCATCCATTTGGCCCTAAAACCCATCTTGCCTGATAAACGTTTACGAATCCTACAATTCTCTGACGTTCTGTCTGCAAATGATCCATGCTGCGGTGAGTGTGAGAAACCCAGCCCCACGAAATGCTGCAGGAGCCCAGCTACAACCAGCACTGTGCACAGGTGCTGGTGAAAGGTGCTTTAACAGCCTGGGTGAGGGAAGTTCTCTGACAACTGCAGTCATGTAAGTTTCCTCACGGTGCCCTGTCATTGTGGCCCGAGCCTACGCTGGAGGGGCTCTTCCTTATGGGTCTACGCTACACAATTAAGTCGATCTAAGTTATGTCAACGTACAGCCACTGCAGTAATTGAATTGTGCGTGAGCAGGCCTCCGTCCTGGCTGTCTCTGCTGAGAGTGCTAACAACGGGGCCGCCTGTGTCATTAGTTTCTGTGCAACCATAACCTGTGGGTGTGAAATCAAAGGCAATGCAGCTTCCCGGGAAGGGCTCAATCACTCACCATAGTGGTTCTTCTTTGGACCTGGAAACGGCTCAGGGTGGATTTGGGGATGGGGAGGAACTCTAGGACCTGGAAACATCTTGTGACCAGGAGGAATCTTAGGGCTGGGGCGCTGGGGTAGCAGGCCTGGTTGGTCAGTAGGGCTGTCATGGCACCCTTCTCCCATGAGTCCTGGGCAGCACCTCCATGCCAGCTCAGTCACTGTCTTGTAGCCAATCTTGTACTTGGGTCTGTAGAAGGTGCGGTACCTTTTTGGAGATGAGGGAGGAAGGAAGGGAGAGCAGAGTCACGAACTGAAATCTAGATCTCGAGCACTTTAGGGGGGTCCTGAATCAGCCACCTTTCTTGCCATGCTGGAGATGATAAATAGTAACCGTTATTGGCATTTCTCTTCCTAGTCCACACACTATCATGTAGGTGGATCTAGGCCCAACTGTAACTGCCTTACAGGCCCCAACAGAGCTTGCACCATACACTGTGCAAACAGAGCAAGAGACAGCTCCCCGCAGGACCACCTAAAGGATTCAGGGGGCCTGGGGCAAAGCGGGGGAGCGGACATAAAAAAAGGCGCCACCCACTGCAGTGCTTGTACTCAGTGGGTGGCGCTCCAAGTCTGCGGCAGCAGGTCCTTCACTCACTCGCCGTCTTTGGCAGCACTGAAGGACCTGCTGCCGAAATGCCGCCGAAGACCCAGAGCGACTGAAGGGCCCGCCGCCGAAGTGCTGCCAAAGACCCAGACCGCCGCTGGGTGAGTAGCCAGGGAAGGGTTTCTTGGCCAGGGCTCGCGGGGCCCCTGCAGGGCCCAGGGAAAATTGCCCCACTTGCCCCCCACCCTCTGGGTGGCCCTGGCTCCCCACCCCCCATGAGCTTACAGTCAGATCAACAAGTCATGGATGGATGGACGGGGAAGAACATACAAAGAATGGCTTATGCACCTTTCTTTCTTTGCTTTGCTGTGACTCTCACTTTGAAAATCAAAGACCACTAGCAATATAATTTGTATTATTAAACTTAGGTATTGCATCTGGAGGGCAACTACAATGGGCCTCATTTTGCTAAAGTTTGCACAAATACACAGTAAATGACTGCCTGCGTAAGAAAGAAAAAACTCAGAGGCTTGGTGGAAATGACTCAAATGTTACAGAATTTAAAAGAGAAACCTTTTCCAGTTTGTTTTTTAATAACTCCATAGAATTGCATGGGAGAGGGAGATCTTTCCTGTGGAATGTTACAGGCGTGGTCAAATACCTTTAGAAAGACTGCTGTATTTTGGAGAACGTTTCTAGAATGGAACATCGTTAGAATAAACCCCCACTTGCTGTACTTGCTCTAAAATACTGATTGTTTTTAAGCAGTAGAGGGCAGCAGTGCCCAATATCTGTATTTTCCCCTCATGGGAAGCATTGTGGGTTGGGTGGATGTTGTTATAACCCTCTGCACCTCACTCACTGCCTGCCAGCCAAGACTCTCAAAGTCCTTCACTTTTGGTGATGGAGTGAGCTTTACAACATTCCTGCGTGGCACATTTTACTGTCCACATTTTACAGAAGGGGAAAGTGGGAGAAAGGCTTAAGAGACACATCCTACGGCCCCTTAAGAATGGGGCAGAGAGCTGACCCTAGAACGCAGAGCTGGGATGTAACAACTGGACCATCCTTCCTGTGCATGTTTCAAACAGCAACCCTCTACTTTAATCCCACCTCATCTTCCCCTCACTCTACCTCATCAGTGACGTCACTAATGTGAATTCAACAGCTATCATTAGGACAGGAGTAAACTCCCCCCTCTCCTCCCTTTCTCTCTAGGCCTCATCCCTGCCAGAGTTCCAGTGACCTTGTATGAACACAGAGCTTGGGAACCAATTGGGACAGAATGAAAACGGACCCGAATCTTTGCTCCCAAAGTGAGCTGAACCAATGTTCGAGCTGCTCTGAAAACAGAATTGCTGCTCTGCAGGAAATTCTAATATTTTGAAATTCCCTTTGGTCCGAGTGGGCACAAAAAGTTGAAATTTACCATGGAATTGAAATTCTGATATATTTCACTTCGGAAACATTGCAATCACTTTAACAAAACATTTTGCCACGGCTGAAACATGCTACATATAATGCAAATATATTAATATAATCATGTTAATATAAATGTCAAAAAAATTAAGTCAAAACAAGAAAAATTGAGCAAGATGAAACAAAATACTCCATTTTGACTGAAATAGTTTCAGTTAAACTTAGTTGAAATCAACATTCCTGTGAATCATTTTGATTTTGCCGACAGCATTTCCGAGTGGAAAGGCGACACTGAAAATGTTCAACTCTCTCAAACATTTATTGAGTTGGGCCCCTCAGCTTTCTACTCCACTTCGGAAGAACTCTGCATGTGCATTACTGCATGGTATGGGGAATATGCTAGCCAGATGTCGAGCACAAAGGGAGATGTCTTCGCCCATTGGGGAGCACCTTATGTTGTTCTAATGCACACAAGTGCAGACATGCACTCATACAAGGGATGCTATATGGCTAAGTGAGGTGCAAGGCATGAACTGACACGCACAGCCATGGATGCATGTGCACATCTCCTGCACTTCTGCCTATATTCACTTGGATGTGGGTGTATAATCTACATACATGTCCTAGTACATACACAGGTGGATGTATACAGATACTGATTTATATGTACTTGGCCAAGTACACACACACAAAACGCTGCACCTTCTCCAAAGGGAGAGCATCACAGAGCTACGGTCACAGGGCAGCTCTAGCGCAGCTCCTCTCAATGTGCTTGGGAAAGGAGGGCTTGTTCTGGTTGGTGGTTTTAGTCCCCGTCCACTGGGAAGGGTTTTGCTCAGCGGCCAGTTCCTCCAGCCTCCTTTTGGCCAGCCCCCACGGAACGCCACACTGCGCAGGAACCTGCCGTGAGCTGCTGTTTGTTCAATTGGAAACACAAGCAAGGGTCAGAAAGGGGGAGCAGGGGCTGGAAAAAGCAGCTCGCTTTTTATTATTCCTCCCTCCAGAAGTCTCCAAGTTACTATGGTATTTTTTATAGAGTGTTTAAGCCTGCCCGGAAATATCGTGGTGCGCAGTAAAAGCTGCCGAACTCAGCCACTGTCAATAACAACATTGGCACAAGCCATCGCCTCGGCTCTGAGCAGACGTTTGGGCTGCAGCCTGTCGCTCTTTGCATTTGGCAGAGGCGGGGGGTTGTAAGTGGAACTCGGGATGGGGCGAGCAAGGCGTCTGGCGCACGAGGCGCTCCCAGCCCTGCTGCGCTGCCCTCTGGCACCACTCATGATGAGGAACACACTGCCCTTCTGCAATTAAGAACCCCCCCCTCCCCAACTCCCTGAATGCCAGCAACAGGAAGTATTTATTGCAGCTGGATCAACAGTGCCTGGAAAAACTGCCTCGCTCTTGTGTGCAGCATTCCAAGCGGTGTAAAAAGTGCAGCTGGCCAATGCGGCCTCTTTCAGCAAATGCCATTGGTTCAGTGTGTGTGTGTTTGAAGGGATGCAATGGGGCAGGGAGTGGGAGCAGGTCAGTGCTCAGTGGGGCTGGTTACCAACTGGCTAGCTAGCAGAAACAGCCGGTGCACTGCTGCCCTCTAGTGGGGAGAATTTGAACAGTGCAACTTTGTCATAGATTTGTTAGTCTCTAAGGTGCCACAAGTACTCCTGTTCTTTTTGCGGATACAGACTAACACGGCTGCTACTCTGAAATTTGTCATAGATGCTGCTCAGGGACAAGCGTGACCACCATCCTTAGCTCAAGTGGTGGAGGATGGGCTGAGCTTTCGGAGCTAGAGTCTAGCCCCACTGCTGCAGTGGTGGTGTGACTGCCATTGTGCAGCACATTGTCAGCTTGGAGAACCTAGGAGGAGCTTTCACACCCATGTCTGAGTGAGGTGAACTCATAGGTACTGGAACTAGGGGTGCAGGGGGTGTTGCAGCAACCCCTGACTTGAAGTGGTTTCCATTATATACAAGGTTTACAGTTTGGGTCAATGAGTCTCAGCACCCCCACTATAAAAATTGTTCCAGCAAGTCTGGGTGAACGCCTGACACCCCCAGCTGCTTGAGAATGAGTTTGGCTAACTATGGATGCATACAAAGAACAGGCTTTTATGTGTATACTACTGCTTTCCACCGGATGGACTCAAATGGTGTGTCATAGGCCCTATACTGCTATCAGCTTGTGGAGATTCTCCTTTAGCTCAAGTGGTCTGAGTTCTCCCCCTCCCCAATCTCACAGAAGTCCCATGCAAACTACAGAATGCAGCATAGTGACAATTGTGAGGTTCCTAGTGGTTATGATATTTTTGAGGGAGGGAGGGAGGGAGGGAGGGAGGGAGGGGAAAAATGTGGGGAACTCCACCTTTGCTGGAGTTCATTCATTCTCCTCCTACTTGACTGACACTACCAAAATTTCTCCGCCAGGGAGCATAGCAAAGGCTGAGAGTCATGGCTCCTGGGTTCTGCTTTAGCCCTGCTGCTGAGCTGCCAGTCAGGTTTCCAAGAGAACTTGGCACCCAACATGCACCCGATGCGCTGAGCTCAGTGAAAGACCTTTTCAGGCCCCGGGATTCAATATGAGATGTGGGGGCTCTGACAATCAGATCCTTAACTTCCCTGGGATAGTTTGCCCATCTGTGAGAGGGGGATGGGATCACAATCCTGCTTAGCTATCAGACAGTGTGAGGCCAAATTAATGTCCTCACAAGTCCTTAGATTCTTGGATGCAGATGCTAGAGAAGCAGAAAGGAAATCATCTTATTCCAGCCCTGGTTTGCTGAACAGCAGGGTTTTTTCCTTGGACCATTACTAGATGGCAGGGCGTTTAAAAATACTTTCCTGGTACAAGAAATGGACAGGCTCCCTTTCCATGGTCTACACCTTTTTCCCCTCTGCATTTGACTGCATTTGAACCCTGGACTTGGGCTGGTCAAAATTTTTCTATCAAATTGGAGTATTGACAAAATGAAAATGTTCACCAAAATTGTCTCTTTTCCACAGAAATGTTGGACTTTTCTTCAAAAAAAAACAAAAACCAGATTAAAAAGCCAACAACTAACTCCTGACAACCAAAATATGCTGCTCCAGTACCTCAGGAGAGTTGTAGTTCAGTTGCTCATTCTTCTCTAGGAAGTTCCCCTCCTGGACTACAACTCCCAGGATGCACTATGACCAGGGAGTCCCATGATGCACCACCTCCTCCTCACCATGATGTATCATGGGAGATGTAGGCCAATGAGAGCCACCGCCTAGAAAAGAATGGGAGCAGGGGGCACTGTGGCAGAGGTTCCAAATTAAAATGTTTCCCTAAATGTTCATGAAAAATGTTGGCAAAACCAACATTATTTTAATTTTTATTGGAATTTTCTGCTGACTCCCTCCCCCCAGCCAGCTCTCCCCCAGCCATTACTGTGCAGTTGCTTAGAATCCTTGCCAGATGAATTGAGGCAGGTGCCCATGGAGGGGGGACCTATCAGGCCACCTCCATAAAGCACATGAGTTCACCCAGTCTTGATACTGTGGATACAGCTGCATTGGGCTGCCTACTCCACCAATGGGACAGCGACTTGATTTCATTCCTGCTGCCCTTTGGTGGGATGGGGTTACTGGATGAGAGCCTGTGGGTAGCATTAGTGCACGACCCACCGGAGACCATCACACCACAGGTGGGCCTCATCCATTCATCCTCTTGGTGGGAGACGGGAAGAGAGGGCAGCGTTGGTTGGAAAGAAGGGTGGGAGATGTGCTGGTGCGGGCGGGGTCTCCAAACTGCAAACCCACTAGAGGTGTCTCAAAACTGCTGGGGCTGGGCAGGACCAGAGGCTGCCCTTCTGCTCCCTAACTGGGACAGAGGCCTTGAGTGATCCCCCCCCACACACAACTCTCTCCTGCCCCTTATGTCCCCAGTGGGAGCAGTGTGCTAGTAGGTCTGGGGCATCAGGGCCCCTGTCCTTTCTCTTCCCAGGGGGAGCAGTGCATTTGGGTTTAAATGGCATTTCCCCCCCTCCCTCCCCCCCAAAAAGGAAATAAAAAACTAAGGGTATCTGCTTTTGGAAATCTGTTTGCTCTTCAGAGCAGTCGTTCTAGCCCTGAGCACCCTAATGGCTGGGCCAGGGACCAGCTCCCTCCAAGGGAGCAGCACCATGGGGGAAGGAAAGGGAAAACCCACAGGTCACATTTGTCTTGCCCTATGAGTCTGGCTGGCCCAGGGACCTAGTGGTTAGTGCACTAGGCTGGGTGCTGTCGCCAAGGAGACACAGGTTCACTTCCAGGTCATAGTGCAGTGAGCTCCTGTGGTTGCATTCCCTCAGGCTGCATAAAGAGCAGAAGTCATGGGCTCCAGAGGGAGTCCTGGCTAATGCTCCTGGGTCAAAAGGATGGGGTCTGTGCTGCCCCCTCTTCCTTGAGTCACTCAGAGACAGCTCTAGGAAATGAGACCAGGGAGCCTCAGGTGATGGCATCAATGTCCAGTGGTTAGCTCAGGGGCTTTAGAGACGGAGAAGCACACTAACTGCCAAACCAGGTCAGCTCAATGGATCCATCTAGTAGCAGTCCAGTATCCTGTCTCCTCCAGTGACCAACAGCAGTTGCCTCAGAGGTAGGTGGAAACACCCTCCCCCCCCATGACCTTGTAGTGGAGAGTTACAGCATGTCGTCCCCTAAGGGGAAGTTTCTTCCTATCCCAGGCAGGTAGTGGTTGGCTTATGCCCTGAAGCATGAAGGGCTGTAGCCCTTATGTTTTTACCTTATCTAATGCAACTGTGATTGACTTTACTGTACCATCCATCAAAATGTCTAATCCTTTTCTGAGTCTTGCTAAGTTCCTGACTTTAGTGGTGCCTTGTGGCAATGAGTGCCACAGATTTGTAATGCATGGCAAAGAAAAATATTTCCTTTGACTTGTTTTAAATGTCTTGCTAGCTATTCTCTGTGCTGTGAGATAGTAACTAGGTTGCTCCCAGGGAAAGGCAGGATGGACAAGTGGCTGGCATGCTGGCCTAGGACTCAAAAGACCTGGGTTCTGTTCCTGGCTTGGCTGCTGTCCTTAGACAAGGCATGTTGCCTCTTTGTACCTCAGTTTCCCCATTTGTAAAATGAAGCTAATGATACCAATCTCCTCTGTATGGTGTTTTGAGATCTATGGATGAAATGTGCTGTCTATGAGCTGAGTATTATGATTTATTATCATCTCTGTATCGTTCCATATTTTGTGTACTTCTAACATGTCCACTCAGTTATCTCTCTAAACTAAACCATCCCCGTCCTTCCAATCTCTCCTCATTCAGAAGTCTCTTGGCTCTGTCTGCCTGTCTCTGAACCGCCTTCTGTTGCTTCTGTATATTTTGAGATGGGCTGGCCAGAAATGAACACTGTATACAGGGTTCTGTTCATGATTTCACCACTGATTGACTGTGTGATTCTGGGCACGTTGCTTCACCTCCCTATACCACTGTTTCCCATCTGTCAAATGAGGGTATTAAAAGGTCAATGCTTTGAGCTCTTGGGAATGAGCAGCCGCAGCTAGTACCCCATCCACTGGACCTCTTTTTCTGATGCAATTTCCACTACACCCACATTCCAGAGACGCAAATCCACTGCCTCCCCATCATTAGTGTATGCAGAAAGCCAGATAAGCTTCATCCATGCAGGAGGTATGTGGCCCAGCCCTGGGACAGTGACATGAAAGCAGCACACTCATATTTCCATATGTGTTACACTAGGGCAAGCGTTCAGTCTAAATGACCATGGGATCCTACCATGCCACTCCCATGGCTACGTCCAACATGTACTCACAGGACTTTCCCTGGGCACTTGGGCCCCCAGCTGCACTTGTGATATTCTGCCTTCACGTAGCTCTCCACCCCATCCTGCAGGGTGCATGTCACATTTCTCTGCACCACGTATGCACAGTAGCTCCTGCAGTGGAAACAAAGCAGAACACAGTCAAACCACTGCCCAGAAAAAGCAGCCAGGAATCCCACAAAAGGGAAGGAGAATGGGGTGTTGCTACCAAAGTCCATTTCCAAGGGAGAGACTCAAAAAAACCCTCCAGTCCAGAGTTTACCTCCACCTGGCTAGCATTTGCTACTAAGGTCTCCACTAGGGTTAGACTGCTAGAGGGCTCCCTCCACCTGTTCATTCACTTGGAATAATGAATTAGCTAACCCCACTGACCTGGAAAAGTCACAGCAAGAGAGCTCAGAGTGAGGGGACCCCCACTGCTCCACACCTAGCTGGGTGCTGGGGTCTCCAGGGAAGGAACGGGGATAGACAAACGTCACCTGAATGCCCCAGCCTGGATTCCGTGTTGTGCTCAGCCTCTGTATTTGTTAACCTGAAGCATCCTTGTGACCACTCAGGTTAATATCATGCCATGCAAGCATGGTGACAGAGGGCCCTGCCTTGTGGTGCATTAGGCCACGTGTAAAACCACTGGGGCTGCATTGAGGAGTTGTACCGTACAGTAGTGATGGACACGTTGGGTCCTAGGCCATGAGGAGCTCCTTCAGCGCAAGCCCTGAGTCTTGACAGCAAGGTACATAACGCTGAGCTTTATTGATCATGCCTGCACTGTTCATCTCCGCGGAGGGGTTCGGATGTTTGGTTGTGGGCTATCTGTGCAGAACTCTCCCTGAGTTTGTGGGAACTCCATCTCCATCCCAGGGCTGGCAGGATCACAGATGCTAATTTCACTGTGTCTGAATGTCTTTGCTCAGGCTTTCTCAGGAGATCAGCTCACAAGATCTCCAGGGCTTTCTAGTTGTCTGGGTCAGCAAGATCACTAAGCTAGTCACTCCCCCTGTATTCCCTTCCTGGCTGTGACTTGGCAGTGAGAACAGGCAAAGCCAGTCAGTCAAACACTTTCAAATGAGTGAGAAGCCCCAGGGTTAGGTGGGTTCGGATTAAATCTGGGCTGGTTCTCCTATCCCTGATACACTGTACACGTACCCTTCTCATGTGAGAACCTCACGCCAAGGGCTTTCCCCACCCTTCACTTGAAACAACAACCCCAGAACAACCAAGAAAGGCAGTAAATTGCTCCTAGCTCTTCACCCACATGTTGCTGTCTGCGACTTGAGTGCTGTCCCAGGCAAACATAAGGAAGTACAATAGCTGATGTATCTACATTGGGACAGGGTCTGAGATCTCAGTACCAGCATTTCCCACAAGACAGGCACGAATGCTTCCAAGTACCTCTCACCAGGATCAATGGGATGCAGCTAAATAGCTGTACTTCTCCAGCAAAGCTTGAGAAATCTGGGTTCAGCTCTTTGGCTTAGAGCTCAGGAACCTTGCGGAAGCTCAGTTCCGCCTCCTTTGTACGTTTATACTCTAGGGTTGGAGCCCTGGGCTGCAAGACAGAGCTGAGCTGTCTGCTTCCCCATGCACTTGGCTCTTTCCTTCTCCCCAACCTCTTGGGAGAGGCTCCCAGAGCACAGGATTCTTCCTGGCTGCTGGCTTCCCCATGTACTTAGTGGCTAGGCTCCTGAAGCAAGGACTCCTTCTGTCTGCTAAACCATTGTCACAGTGTTGGAGGTGAGTCCCACAGGTCCTTATGTGGTTGCTTCAGATTTTTGCCAGCATGCACTCCAGAATAAGCACAGAGCACAGGTTCCCCTGCTCCTGGTTCCAGCAGTGCTCAGAAACCTTGCCTGGAGGTGTAGGCAGGACTGAACCACATTCCCCACAGCTCTGCAAATGTCCAAGCTTTAGCATGGCTTAAGAACACGATTCAACCATAGTTCATCCCTCCTACATTGCCAGGCTGACTCACCTCATACCTTTGCTGGGGGACAACTGTATTGCAACCAGGTCCTTCACCATGGTAGTTCCTATGGTGGAGACAGGGTCTTAGTAACATCTAACGTGGATTACACTTGGTTCCATGTCCAGTGAAGACAGGATCATAGGCTGGAGTGGTGGTGGGGTGGAATATCTACTTGCCTTACACCCAAGTCAGTGATGGGAACTGCCCCCAGCCTTAATGGACAGACTGCTCCAGTGAAGTGCAGCATGGCTATCGACAGTAGGAAAAAGAGGGAGCTTCCTGGGAAGCTCATGCTAGGAGTTTTCTCACAAATGGGAGATGGAATGGCTGGTGACTGCAAAAAGGTAGGATGCCCAGACCTCCTCCTGTAGGCACAATGCCTGCACTGAGCAAGCCACTGAGTGAATCAAACGGTACCCAGGTTGCTTCTGCCTTGGATGACCAGTTAGGCAAGTCTGCTTTGACACGTTCTTTTTCTCACCATGGGAACGTGCTGCCAAGTAACGGCGCCCATTTCGATTAATGTGCAGACTGTAACAAGTGTAGACCGATACGGGAGGCAAGACAGCCAGAGTGGGGCAGCAAGCGCAATACAATCCAACTGGGTGCTGGACAGAGGGATTGAGGTCAGCAGAGGCAGGCCCAGTGGGAAGAGAACAGGGTAGTGCTAGAACAGAGGGACGCTGAGGCAATTCCACCAAAGCGCTGGGCTGTGGGGAGAAGCAGATGGGGATGTGCTGAGAAGTTCAGAATGCGGGGCAGAGAGAGCAGAGAAGTGGAGAGAGGAGAAGGATTAAGGCCACAGGGACACAGCAGATGGCACGGCGGGAGAAGATGAGGGTGCAAGGACAAAGGCTGAGATGCATACGGTGGGTCCATGAGATAAAGCAGATGGGGATGAGTGAACTCATGGGGCTGGAGCAAACAGCTCTTCAAATGTGAAATGGTTCTGTTGTTGTTTGGCTGCTCAGCCCCAAGCGAGGAAACGGCTACAATTCTCCTGCCATCACCTGCACCCTGACCAAAGCCAGCAGTGGGCCGGGGAGCTGCTGCCTTGGGACCTCACCGCTAGGAGACCTTCACCTTTCAGTCACACATGCAATGAGTTTGAGGGTCTCAGCCTCATTCTTAAGGCACCCTTCTAGACACATCCCAGATCATCACATTAATCAGGCAGTGGTGGCAGGGTCTGCTTAGGAGAGGAGAAGGGCTAACACAGCAGGGGCTGTCTACCTGGAGCGGAGGAGCCCGAGTCTGGAATAACAGGGGGAAGCCAGTCAGGACTGGTGCATTTGTTAGAGACACGTGTGTAGCCTCCTCAGCCCTGTTTGCACTGTGCTGGGCTACAGTTAGTATTATCAGCGCCTTGTTTTTATGAGCGTGAAACTCACGCCAAAGTAAAGAGATTAGAGATTTGGATTCTGCCCAGCACAGGCCATTCTCTGAGCTCCCTGGAAAATGAAGGGAAGAGACAATCCAGCTCTCCCATTCAATGGATCAAGGCTGAGTTTTCGTGGATTCTGAAGCCAGAGGGACCATCGTGACCATCTGGGCTGACCTCCTGCATAGCACAGGCCAGAGCACTCCCCCAGATAATTGTCCCTCTCTGCAATTCAACCCTTCCCAGGACTCAGTAGGTGGGCAGGCTGGTGCGGGGAGAGGGAGAGGACGGGGAGGGGGGCTGAGCATGTGTCTAGGGAGAAGTTGATATTGGCTCCCCAACTCAGCTGCCTAGTAGCCCCAATATACAGCCCCTGAGCAGCAGAAACAAAGCATCCTCCTCTGTATGCCCCCCCCCCACAAGGACAGGGTGCAGGGTGAGGTGCCAGGGAGGGATGGCACTGGGTTAGTGCACGAACTGGGCCATTCCTGCCTGGGGCTGGAGACATTTCCCACCAGTGGATGCCAATGGGTGCAGCAGCTAATGGGGCAAAGAATATTATAAATGGGAGGGGCCGGGAGAAGGAGAGCAGCACGGGGGGGGGGGGGACACGGCAAACCAAAGAGTCCCTGGAGCGCTGCACGTGCAGGAGAAGCGCTGGGGATGGCAGCTAAGCCATGCAAGTCTCCCAAAGAGCCCCCCGCCAGCCTCCAGTTCAGCCGGGGCGGGCGGGCGCCCCAGGAAAGGAAGCTGGGGAGACTGACTGACTGATCGCCCTTTCTACCCCTCAGCCCCATACCCCGCCTCACTGCCGTTAGGAGCCCAGGCAGGCAGCCACCAATGGTACACGTTGCCGGCCAGTAGCTAGTGCGGTACAAGGTGAGGGCTATGCTGGCTCTGTCCCTGGTAGCCACCTGTGGCTAGCAGCGTTACAGCTTCGCTCCGAGCTTTTAACGGCGGCAGCTGGAAAATGTTACTGGGGTTTGGGGACCCTCTGGCTGGCACTGCCAGCATCGATCGCTCCTTTCCAATAGTTCTTGACTCCTCTGAGTTCTGCCGTAACCCTACATCGGTCCTTTTTTCACGGGCAGAGCGAGCTCCGGCCAAACAAGCGCCTCTAGAGCAAATGAAGGGGGAGCGGGGCTGTTACATTTTTAATCCGGATCCTTCTCCCCACCCTGCCCTGCCTCAGCATTACAGATTCAATACAGAAATACAGGCACTTCCCAAGCGCCGCTCCGGTTCGGTAGCTCGGTGCCCAGCCCAGAAATGTAGCTTCGAGTTCCTGGGCAGCGCTGAGCCTTCGTTCCCACCCCCGTCACATGAAACTGACCAGCAGTGAAATCGAGCAGCCTGCGATTTCCATTCTATTCAATGGGGAAAGAGACAGAGCGGAAAAGAAAGACGAGACACCGAGGAGACACACTTACTTGTGCTTCCCCATGGGCTTCCCCGGGCTGAGCTGAGGGCTAGATCCTGAGGTATAAAGATTGTATCTGTTACTGTAAGAGACAGGGGCGGGGTGGTGGTAATAGGTCCCTTTGGCATCCGTCAGAGAAACCAACGTCCCCAGGCAGAGGTAGGAGAAAACCCAGAAGAGAGAGTTTCCACTTGTCCTGCTCATGTTCTTTCTGCCCCTCCGAGGAGAAAGCGAGCGAGGGAGCTCTGCAGCTAGCCTTGTAACCTTCCTCCTTCTTGTCACTGAGGATCGGATGCGAATCTCTGCTGCTTGGCTTGGGAGATGCAAAGGATCCGGCAGCGCTGGAGAAGCAGCAAAGACGGTTTTCTTAAAGGCTGGTTAAACTTTCCAGTTGGGGGGGGGGGGGAGTAGGAAATCCTATAAATACACAGACAGGGTGAGGGCAGCAAAGGTGAAGGAGAGCGCCCCTGTCCCTCTGCCCGCTGGAGAGGCAGAGGCTGCCGCTGCTGTCCGCTCCACCTCTCCCTGGCTCTCTTTTGTACCCTACTTGCAGTTCCCCTGCTGCTGTCTCCTCACCAGCCCCAGCTCCACGAGGGCAGGGGGAAAGGCGGGTCCATCTCCCTGGATTAGCATAATATTCCATCCATCCCCTCCCCCTGGCCCTTGGAATGCTCCCCCCAGCCGGAGAGGGAAGGAGCCCCCCACCGGGCAGCATCAAACAAGAGGTTAAAAAACAAGGAGGGAGAGGGAGAGAAGCAGGGAGAGGGGGGAGAAAGATGCAGTAGGTGGGCAGCGAGGGAGGGACAGGAGAGAAGGAGACAAAAGCAGGGATGGGAGGTTGGGGGGATGGGGAGGGAGTTTATAGAAGAGTCAGTTTCACTCTCCAGCATCAAATCCTTTTTGGAGCAGGCCCTTCCGGAGCTGGAAATCCCAGCTGCCCACGGTTCTCTCGGGGACTCATCCCTCCTGGAGAGTCACCTGAAGAAAAAGAAGGGGATGAATGGGGGAGAGGGGGAGGGAGAGCCATTGGCCAGAATGAAGGGCCCTTTATGGAGTCTCAGCTCTTCACCCCCGGCCAGGTGAGGGACCATCTGAGCAATGCTGGGAATGAGCTAAGTTCCCATCTTGGCCTCCAACGGCAAATCATGTCAGGTTTTCATCAGCCGTAATCATTTAGAAGAAAGCAATCGCCCACGGCTGGGGAAAGAAATGAGAAACAGTTCAACTGACTTCAGTTTCAGTCCCAAAGCTGGCCCATTGCTTTTTCCACATCCCCTTCACACAAACACACCCATATATATATACCAATGTGGCAGGTGCATCTCCACATCTCTGGTGGGTACCGTAGGGCCAGTGTGCCTGGATAACTTATGGTGATTTTATGTTGCCCCTGATTTTCCTGTTGCCATCAACCACGGGGCTCAGGGCGGGAGACGACACTCCAAATGCATGGTAACCAAGTGTGGCATAAATCTGGATTTTGAACTTTTAAGAGGGGGTGGGCAGCTGAGTTTCGAAACAAGTGACACCCATTTTTATAGCTTGCTAGGTGTAAACCCATGACTTTTGGTAGGAACCAGCAACCAACAACTGATTATTCTAGTCTCACTTATCCTGAAAGGTGCTCAGATACCATGGTGAGGGGTGTGGCGTATGAACCTGAATAGGATCAGACAGACTCTATGATTGATGCTCCAGGTGAGATGGATGAAATATTCTAAATTCCTCTCAGCACCAATAAACATCATGCAACCAAGTTCATTTTCCCATGGGAGGGTTTCTATCACAGTTTTCCAAGCACCCGACTGTTCCCTTCTCTGTCCTGTGCTTTGCAGAGGAATACATTCATTTCACCAGCCCTTTCTGCTTCCTGAACCCACTGTCCTCATGTGAGATTTGTCAGGGACTGTGGGCTAATCTCTCTGAAATCCATTCTGCATGGAGCATTGTCCAAACTCTGACCTGCTTACTACACAATAATACAATCTATGAAACCCTGTGTTACTTGTAGCTTTCCCAATTCTGTGTGCTATTGGCAATGTGGCCAGTCCAAGCAGAGTGACTTTCCTGGGGCTACTAGGAAGAGGCTGGGTAGGGAGACCAGAGGAACTCATCTCTCACACACATAGAAACACTTTTCTTGAAGTCCTTTAATATGTAGCTCAAGGATGGACCCTGGCTGGACAACAACACCCCTGCTGTCCAGCAGAGGTCACTCCATATTACTGGAAAGGTGAGTCTGAGAGATTCCCAAACCAGTGGTGATGGACACAATAGTGTCATACAACAAACAGGCAGTAGGGCCAAAGGCTGTGCCAGGCCTCACCCGCTGCTGGTGGGATATTTACATATACAGAATAAACCCATCTTCATTTCTTCCCTCAGTAGCACTGTAGCGGGCATAAACTGAGCCAGCCGAGGAAAAATGGCAGTGAGCCAAACAATGCATCCCTCTAACTCTCTTTGGCAAAGTGGGAAGCAGCTTGGAAACACCAGCAGTCAGGGAGATAAAACCCCGGCGTGAATGTTCTGGGAGAGAAGCACCAAGACACAGAATGGGGACAAACAGGTGATATTTATGGGTAAAAGGAGCCTTCAGTTCGCTCAGAGATTAATACAAAACTGTTGGCAGCAGAAGAAAATACCGATGGGCAGGACAGTGAGAGAGGAGGAAATGCATGTGACAAATCAATGTGTCCTTTCGAGCTGCCATTTTCACTGGACTCCATATTCACCTTCACTCATGCTGCTCTGTAGTGTTGCTGCAAGCTGTTAAGCAGTTGCCAGGTTCTACCCCTGACGTGGCTGCCTTGTGATTCCTATACAATAACTTGGCAATAGATGAGGTGATGATACCTGTTTGCTACATTTCAAATACTCTTGGGGCTCGTGTAGGATGGATGCTCTATAGAAATGGCATTAAAACAAACAAAAATCCATTAAAGTTGCATGATTAAGTGCTCAAAAGCCAAAGTTAAGAGTCAAATTTGCACACACAGCCTTATCTCTGCCCCCTTGTGTGTCTGCATTATGGGATGGGCATTAATATCAGCACCTGCACACGTGTACTTAAGGGGTTAGGAAAAAAAGCCTGACCTTACTGTATTCTTTGAGAAACAGTTTGTGATGTAATTAAAGACTGTATTGTTAATGCATATCCAGGACAGGGGAGAGTTAAAGTTGCTTTTGTAACCTTAACATTGCATTTTTTGACTTTTGATTGCTTAACTGTGCAGCTTTAAGCTGCAATCACGCAACTGGCTCTGCACAGATACAGGGCTCTACCTGCATGGAACCAGGTTCAGGACTAAGACCCTAGTGAACTAATAACTCAGTTTGCTAAATGGAATTTCCTAGTTTTTTTTTTTTTTTTTTAAAGAAAAAGGATAGATGAAAGAGATTCCTTAATATGGAACTAATGTAGAACTGTGCAGCAATTGCCTTCTAACAGATGCTGAATCTGTGCCCAAAGATATTAAGTGGAGAAAATACTGAGCTTTGTTATCTCTCCACCTCCAAGTGGTGAAACCAATGGGAATTACAGGTGCTCTGCAAGATCTGGGTACTTGTACTTTGGGCACACAAGTTTGAGAATGTTGGCCCTAGTCTTTTCCCAGGCGTTCCTTTGTGAAGGCTGCTTTTTGTCCTTTGGTTAAGAATAGATGGGCTCATTTTGGGGCCCTTTGGTTAAGATCAAAACTTGATTATCAATGACAGCTAATAATAACAGTAATCAGGTAGTATCAATTTAACATCTGCAATGTCCTCTGTCTGGGGACCAGCTCCTGAGCTGGTGGAGGGTTGGTGTCAGTGATCTCGCAGGTCTTTTCCATCTCTAACCATTGTGATCCTATGAAGTGACTTATTCCTAGAACAGTTCAGTGTATGGATAAGATGATGATTTTTCCATGTGGAGAACAGGAAGTTTATTTGTTAGCATGGTTCATTTCCATTATTGCAAAGACCATTTCTGTCATTCTGGAAGCAGGGTGCCTTGAGTTTCAGGGTAGTATTAACCAGTATTATTTAAATGGATTCACTTTAACATTTTGCAGAAGTATATAGCAGGCTAGGGGCTTTTCCCCAGGTACTAGAAGGTTCATATATTAGGGTCCTCATTAAATCCTCCACTCTATTGAAGAAGTGGCCTAGGTGAAGGTGTCCTGCTTGCTTTGCATAGGAAGGGTCCCCAAAGACTTTATATCTTCAGTGGTATATGAGATATCTTCTGCTTTGAATCTGACTCACTATTCCCAGAATTTGGTTACAGGCCCCAGCAGATGTAGGTCCTTTGATTTGTTCCATATATATAGGGCTGGCCTTGCAGTGGGTGAATAGAAGGGCTAACTCTCCCTGTTAAGGGACCAGCTGAGGTTTGTTCAAAGAAGGAAGACTAGAAGGAGTGGGGAATGGGGGAAGGAGGGAGAGAAGCAGAAATATTAACCAAGATACCACAGGGGTAGAGAAGTGTTAAATCAATCACCAAAAACCAACCAGCTGCAATGGGTCAATGTAATTACAGATTTACAACAATCCGTTCTTCTTTTCTCTCCAGACGGAGGGCTGGGTGAGCCACCTACAAGCTAATTTCACAAGTGGCTGACACCAAACAGTGACCAGTTATGCCTTGCATGGTTTTTAATTAGCACCTGCATGGCCTCATCAGCTGAATAATTGCCTCCATTCATGGGTCAACAAGCCAACAGCCTCTGACCTCCCATTCCCACCTGGGTAAAAGGTTTTGTGTGCGCGTATGGTGGAAGAGATAGTCTCAGTGCAGTTAATTTATTTGCCTGGGCCATCGTGTTCTTCCTCAGACCAATGCTGGGCCGGGACCAGCAAAATGCTCCTCCAGTCCAGGGCCCCCCACACATTTCTTCAATACTCCTCATTCCTGCCCTGAAGCTGCCTGTGCCATTCTAGCCCTGGGCCCTCAAACAGCTCAGTCAATGCACCTGATTCCTATCCTGCTGCACCCCCAGCTGTTCCACTCCAGCTCAGGTGGCCATGTGTCCTGCACATCTGTACTGACACACAGCAGCCTTTGGTATTGCTGTCTGGGGTTTTCACACAGCCTAGTCAATGCACCTTCTTCCTGGCCTGCACCCACCAGCCCATTCTTAGGCTCCCGTGCAGCTCTGCCAATGCTCCTCATTCTTGGACCTCTGCTATTCTGGTTCGAGGCTGCCACATAACTCTGCCAATGCCCTTCAATCCTGACCAACTGCAACCCCCTGCTGCTCCCACATAGCTGGGCCTATGCTCCTTGTTCCTGATCTGCAACACTCCCTGGTATTCCAGGTCTGGAGCATTCCTGAAACTCTGCTGTTGCTCCTCAGTCTTGGCCTGCAGCATTGGCCTCCACTGCGCTCTGATGTTCCAGTCCTGGGTCACTCTGTTCCCTAGGTAGATGCTGACAATGGTGGTGAGCCATGGTACATGGTGGTTTTGTGATGTGCACAGCTGTTCTCTGTACCAAAGTAGAAGGTAAACACCCCCTCTAGGGAGCTTTCCCGCTTGACCTGACAAGGCAGAAAAGAAGAGAAAATATCATTTCTCTCCCTTGCCGCTCAGGCACTCATCCTCCCATGCTTTTCTCTTGTGCCCCACACCCAGACCACTCTGTCTCACCTTCCCCTGCCCTCTCGTCCTGCCTGTGTCCTACTGTACTGTGCTCTCTACCTTCCCCTTCCTCCTGATCCTTTATTGCTCCCAGGATTTTAAATATCCTTATTGGTGCTGTCAATTTGGTCTCTCCTGTCCATCAGTCTCCTCTGTTCAGAGATTGACAGGAGGGGCTGTTTCTAGTGATGCCAAGACAGAGAGCCAGAAGCTACCAGATGCAGCCTAAGGGCAATGAGAGCCACTGTAGGAAGTGTAATAAAATATGACTCTGCCCTGCAATATACATATATAGTTTTGCACATAAAAATCACTGTCTTAGTGCCATTAACTTTCATGGGGGCTGAAGGTGCTCAGGATTTCACTCTAAGTTTGGGAATTTGTGAGAGTCTAGGAGAGGATGTGAACTGATGATCCAAAAGAATAGAAATTTTCTGTATGGCTCAGATGGTGAGTTTGGGCTCAAGGAGGTGCCCACACCAGCTCTACAATGGCTCTGATGCAGGGAGGTGAGGGAGCTGAGAGCTCTCAATTGCCTAGGTGTATTAGTATTTATGATTTGTTTCTGGTAGCATTCATGAAGTGCTTTTTAAGAGAAAAGAAGGCTTGTTACTCAGTTGTGTTGTTACCTAGGTGGGCATGGCAGTAAAAGAATGCTCAGGGATGGTAGGACAGGGTGGAAACATGGTTCTGTGGTTACGGTCCTTGACTGGAACCCAGGACACTTGAGTTCACTTCCTGATTCTGCCCCAATTTCCTGTGTGATTTGGGCAACTCACTTGATCAATCAGTTCCCCATTTTTTTTCTCCCCTACTTTGTCTTGTCTATTTAGATAATCAGCTCCTTGGGGCAGGGATTGCCTCTCACTATATGTTTGTACAGAGCTGGGTACAATGGAGTCTGGGTCTCAGTTTATAATGATGTTAACAGGGTGCTCTGTTACCACAGTAATTACATGATACAGACAGAAGGTCAGAACAGTGGAGGTGACAAGAAACAATCTGCTTGATGGTATTTCATCTCATGACCATGCTCTTGAACTCTCTCATCTCAACCTGAATCTGCTCAGAGGAAAGATGTATTCTAAGGAAGCCTATCGGGGTGGCAGGGCAAGAATAGAAATGAATTTACAGGTAAATTCTTTCCTACGCAATTTATTCTCACCGGAGCAGGCAATTCCATGAATTTGAGCTCACAGAGTTTCCTTGGTGTTCTCCTTCCATTGGAAATTAGGTGTGTTTTGCTTCCAGCAGAATGAGTGGGTGGGTGGAGCTGGTGAACCATAGACCCTCCAAGATCAGAGACCAGGTCTATCTGCCAGAGGTCCTATATTGGGTCCTGGCTCCCAACATCCCCATGGCGTCATGGTACCTCCAAACACTGTGCTCCCATTGGTTCCTTGACTGGCTGCTGTCTGGTGTGTTTCACAGTGCGGTATATATATAAATTGATGCTGGCAGGTTTAATGTCTCAAATACCCCTTGGGCAAAGTTTCATCATGTTTGTAATATCCTCGCTTGCGTGGTAGTGGGTTTATCCAAGGAAACAGGCTTTTCTGGTGGGCTGGATGTGCGTTTGATGCTCTAGTTCAAGAGCATTGAAAGAGTTAAAAATGTGAGCACAAGGGGGCCCCCTCTATATGTTCCTTTGAATAGACATCCAGCCCCGCTTCCAGGAATGTAAATGTACTGTCATCCCCACAGACCGAGCAGCTGGACGCAGTGAGGGCCCAGCACAGAGCATTTGCTTTGTGTCATTCGCAAAAACCCTCCATGGACGGTATTTGAGTTTGTCCAGAAGTCTGGGTGCAGGGAGGCAGGGGCTCAGGAAAGAGAACAAGCTTTCTTTCTTCGTGAGAAAATGCGGCTACTTGAAGTGCTTGGACACTTATCTCTGGCTTCGAAACCCGCTCTCTGTGATCGTTTGTCAAGATTAGCTGCACATCGCAGAAGGGATGGAGCCCTTCCAAATCCATGTGAAAATCTACTCTCTGTTCTCAAGGCCATTCAGAAAACACCAGATCATCATCAGCAATAGCAGGCAACACATTGAATGAATGGGATGTGAAGGCAAAAAATCACAGACACCGAGATACTGGGTTGGGGGATCTGAAAGGGTCATTTGCAGGTTAAATTAGCTCTAAATCAGCGGGATACTTCACAGGACATTTCATTGTGGTACCCATTAATATCCTTAATCCAGAGTACCACAAAGAAAAGCTTTAAGACAAGCAGGGGCAGCTCCAGGCACCAGTGCAGCAAGCGTCTGCCTGGGGTGGCAAGCCGCAGGGGGTGGCCTGCTGGTCACCCTGAGGGCGGCAGTTACGCTGCCTTCGGCGGCATGCCTGCGGGAGGTCCCCTGGTCCCGAGAGGCGCCCCTGCTCTTACACACCCCAAATACTCTGTCTAGCACCTCCCAAATACCATCTCCCAGGACTCACACACACCCCTCCAGCACCCCGAAATACCCCCTTGAGCTCACCCCCCCACAGCAGTGTCCTCTATTAGGGAACTTGAAATACAGGTGGGGGTCACCCTAGATACAGTTGAATTTTAAAGGCAGGTGTTTCTGTTCTTCCTCATGGTGTGACCACAATGGGGCCAGGCTCTGGAAGTCTTAATGAGCTACAATCCCAGCTGTGTCCCCAGAGGGCAGTTCCAGGCGGGCGGGATGATTCCCTGCACAGCCCAGGCAGAGGCAGCGTTGCCCTTTTCTCTCCCCTCATTCCGAAGGCTTGGCCCAGAGCCATGACACAAGGTTGTGTGAGCTGGGTACACGCTGGGAAAAGCCCTGAGTGGGGGGGACTCAGGCTGGTGCAGATTGGGGAGCAGAGCCCGGAGGCCTCCAGCCTGGCTCTCTCTCTCCTTCCCCTCTCCACCTAGTACCTTGTGTACCCCGCTGTGGCTGGGCTGAATCTCGCCCCAGGGGACCCAGCCGAGGGACACCCCGTCTCTCTCTCGCTGTCCCGGGGGTCTCTCCCGGAGTCAGGGTCACCGTCCACTGACGGAAGAGGTGTCTGGTGGTTGCGGGGAGTCTCGCTTGCTCAAGTGGAGATGACTCCGTCCAAGGCAGAGTGGCGCCTGCCGACATTCCCCGCTCCGGCGGGGTCTGTCCACCAGCTACCTCATCCCTGGAGCGCAGGGTCTCGCCTCTGCCCCACACAGAGGGAGCCCTCATTGCTCAGTGTATAACAGGGGGGTTGCTTAGCCTCCTGTACAACACGAGCAAGAGCCTTGTGTCCAGCATGTATAAATGGGAGTGGTTCCCCCCGGGCTTTGTCTGTGGGTCCGGAAGCCCGGGAGGGCGCCGCCCCTCACTCCCAGGCTGGGGTGGCCGCATGGCCGGAGTGAGACTGCTGTCTAGCCCTGTCCACATGGGGGACATAGAGGGGGATACGGGGGAACACACACCAGAGCTCCTCACCTGTGATATAGGAGCACAAGCCCCATGGACTCTCGCCCTCAGTTTTACAATTGTACTTCTTTTTTCTTTCTTTTTTGTGTGTGCTTTTTCTTAAGTTATATTTTTACCTTTTTAATATATTTTACTTGTATTTCCTTTTTGATTTTATTGTTTATATACATTTTAAGTTTCATTTTGTTTTATTTCCCCTTTTATGTTTTTTTTATGTATTTTACAATTCTTTTATTTTTCAGTTATTATTTCACTTTTTTTAAGTCTGTTAATATTTTTGTATTTTATTCATTATTATTTTAAATTTATTTTGCACTTTTTATAAATGTATTATTTTTTCTATTTTTTATTCTACTCTATGTGAATCGTATACTCTGTTGTCCAGTCATTTGGGCTCCTATCTTCTCTCACTCCAGTGAGGATCTTCAGCCTCTCACCCCATCATGGTAGTCATGCGCCGCCCCAGCCAGACCCTCCACCACCACCATTCCAGCCCATAGTGCTGAAGCGCACCCCCTGGCTTGAAGTGGTTTCCATCCTATGGTTTACAGATTGGTTCACTGACTCTCAGCACCCCACTATAAAAATTGTTCCAGCACCTCTGATCCAGCCTGGTCCCAGGAGTCAGCTGACTGGTGTGGGGGCCAAAGGGCTGAGCTGGGTTTTACAGTTCAGTCAACATAACCAAATAAAGCATGTGTAAGCTTCTGTGAAAAAGTGGTATAGCCTAAGGGAGTTAGGCACCAACTTTTTTAGAGCATAAAGTGCTATACAAAGTTAACAGTACTCCTGTTTTACCCCACCCATAAAACTTTAGCTGTTTTATCAAAATGTAAATTAATGTGACCATTTAACATAAGTTGCTTAAATCCAAGGAGTGAGTTTAGTCCATAAGGGACAAATTGTCAAGGCCCCAGAGCCAGGGCCGGCTCTAGGCACCAGCAAAACAAGCTGTTGCTTGGGGCGGCATGTTTTTAGGGGCGGCATTCTGGCACGGGCCATGCCGCCCCTAAAAATGTGCCCCGGCCGCCCTAACTCACCTCCGCTGCTGCCGCTCGCGTGCCGCTGCTCGCCCTCCCTCCCAGGTTTGAGAGCCTGGGAGGGAGGGGGAGACCCCGAGTGGCCGCGGCGCACGCGCAGCTTCTCCCTCTCCCTCCCTCCCTCCTAGGCTTGAGAGCCTGGGGGGAGGAGGCAGGGCTGGGGATTTGGGGAAGGGGAGGAGTTGAGGCGGGGCTGGGGGGTGGGGTAAGAAAAAACCCGGGGGGGCGGACAAAATTGTTTTTGCTTGGGGCGGCAAAAATCCTAGAGCCGGCCCTGAAGGCAAGGTTGAAAGAGAGGAAGTTACTCCTTGACAAGCGGGACGTTCTCTGCACAGTGGCTGGGCAGCATGCTTGAAAGAGCATCTTTCAAGCACATAGAAATCCTGGGAAAGACCAGAGAGGAGCTGAGGTTGGTACAGAAGGGGCAGGTGGAGGAAGTCGGTGGATCCAAGCCCCAAGAGATGGAATATTGCAAGTCTGTGAGGACAATTTTGAGTTGGATTCAGGGCCTTATTGGAAATGAAGATTGCGGATGGACGTTTCATAATGGAGAACTCTCTGAAGATTGTGGAGTTTCCTGGTCTGGCTGCAGCGCTGAAAAATCTCTGGAGTTCAGGGTGGCTGTGCAAGAGGGAACTGCAACAGTCACATGTTTAAGGCTGGTTAAAGGATTAGAGGGGGCAGACTGAAATTAAGGATGAATTCTGGCCTTGTTCTAGAAATGGCAGATTGCAACAACAGAGAGTGGTGGGAGGAAAAAGAATGGACTTCAAGACTTCTGTTGTTGGACAGCAAAAATAAGGACTGGGTTAAGAAGTTAGTGATAATGGAGCCCGAGAACTTTGTACCCAGACAAAGAAATTTGATGCATTTGTGAGTCACAAGTTCTGGTTACCCAGGAGCAGACAGAGGCAAGAGAAGCAGCTGGATGAATATCAGAGAGTCCTACTAAAAAGATGTAGAGTTGGTGGCATCCACAAAGAAGGGATATCTGAGTGCAGCAGGATCTATCAAGTGATCTTGGCCCACTGCTGGAGCCGTCGGCACCCTAGCAACCCCTGCTTAAGGAAAAGCCACTTGGGGTGAGTTACCAACGAGGTTTAGTCCTCCAGAGGCCTAGAGGGGCCAGGAGGTGACACTGACCAATTGGGAACCAGCAGACCAGTTAAGAAGGCTTGCCTGCTTGCTTCTAGACTGAGGACAGTGCAGTGCTAGGCTGGGTGAGGAGCTCCTCAGTACTAGTCAAGAACTGTAGAGCCAGGTGTGGGCTCTGCTTCAACACTGCAACTAAGCAGTCAACTTCTGGATCTGTAGTTAGATTAAAGGGACAGGGAGCCAACTTTTGAGTTTGGTTATTGTTAACCATTTAGAGACTGATGCTGAGTTCCTGGCATGAGCTATTCAGTCCCGGGGTGGGCTCTGACACTGATGCTGAGCCTAGCAATGAGTTATCCCAGAAAGAGAAGAGAGATGGAGTAGAGAACTGCAAAGATGGAGCCTTGAGACCATAGTAGAGAGGGTAAGGAGAAGGTATAAGGCCTCCTACAGACAGGAAGAAGGAGTGATCAGAGAAGTAGTTAGCAAGGGAAGAGGGCGATGAGAGAAGGCCAGGGGAGTGTGAGGTTGCAGGGGGATCAGGGGAGAATGAAATAGCTGGGCTCGTGGCAGCCATGAAGTGAAGGATCTTTTCAATTTTCAGAAGGACTCTGCTGCAGCCAGACCACATGGATTCAGTAATCCCTATTAGACACCAGCAGAGAGGATTGTGGGAGTAATTACACTAACTGCCTAACTGTACTCAGGCTATCAGGGACAGTATTGTCTGACTTCTTAGCCAGGTGTTCCAGAAGTGGGCACACATGCACACGGTATATGAAGCTGACACATCTCCTGGATTCACTGTGTGCCACCCAAACTCCATCTATCTCCTGTGATCCCATAGGGTGTCCCCTTGTTCTAACCGGGCTTGCAAATCTCCAGTTCCCTAGCTAATGTCCCCCTGCAGTGTGAACCAGGTGGGAATACTGCTCTCCCACAAGGGGTAGGCAAGAGGGTGAGGAAATAGATACGTCATCCTGGACAGTGCAGCAGCATGCATGTACTCCTGATAACGATCGTGCTCAGCTCGCTGGCCTGTAGGAGTGGGAACTGGGAAGAAACTCCCTACAGGGAAGGGGCCTCCTATGCAGTATAACTCTCATCCTAACAATCAGAGATAGGCAGCAAAGTTCTGATCTGGATCAATATCTGAACTCCCCCAATGCTGGGTTGTGGGGATGTCGGGGGATTTAGTCCATTATTAATATTGAGGCCAGGTGAGCTTCCTAAAATGTTGAGGACATTTGGACCCACATGTTTGGCTTGGATCCTTTTCTATTAATCAAATATCTGCAGCAATGTGAGTGTGCAGCCTGGATCATTCAGGCAATGGCTCTGCAAGACCCGCATGGATAGAAACCGTGATCTCTTCTGGGTCCCCCTAATTACGTGGTTAAACCAGACACCAGCCTTCTCTGCAACCAGGTGCAATGCTGGTGGGGCCTTAGACAGACCCACTCTCTGTTCTGTGTCTCCAGCCAGTCCCTTACTGTACGAGCCGCAAAGGGGCTGCCGTCCAGCAGGAAAAGATGATGTCATCGGCTACAGAAATAATTCAATCATTTCCACATCATTTAAATAGTTCAACCCCCTTCTCAGCACTTGCAGTTCAAACACTTCTTTTCATTTCTCCTGTGCAAATGTTTTTGTCTAGAGATTGTCTCACCAGCACAGGAAATGAAGTTTCAATGTTCATGGTGAAATTACCCACTGGCATTTGGTTAAAAACAACAACACAACCCTGTTCACCTCCCCTTACCGCTCCCCCGCTTCTCCCTCCCCAAAGTCTGGGCACATCCTCTGCAAAGCATGGATTTAAACAGGTGGTCTCATGTTTCTGTGTTTCAGGAAGCTCCATTTGTTATTTTGCTGGGGCTCGCTAAGCATGCAAATAAAATAAAAATAGTCATGAAGAGGTTCAAACTTGAAACGTTACCAACATTTCTCCAGTTGCTATTCGAACACAAAGAGCCACATTCATCCCTGATGTCAATATACTGTCTTCGGTGGAAGTTTGTCCAGGCCAATGGAGTTACCTGAGGTTTGCATTTGGCTCAATATGTTTACATTACAAAAGAGTTGCTTTTCAGGCACTCATGAATCATGAGCAATTTGCCTTTTAATGCAGGGGTATATGTAGAGTCCATTCCTGATGAGGACAGAAATCCATTTCTTCTCTTCCTAGGGAACAAACATACTGTTTGTTTCAGGAGGGCATGGCAAGTCTCTTCTACTTCTCCTCCACCTAAGGCTTGTCTCCATAGTCCATTCCATGGCTGCAGGGAGGTACCATTCATAGTCTGCCGTGGCTACAGTGCCCTAGCTATGCTGGCATCACCCTGAAGTGTAGACCCAGATTACAGCAATGGAAGGGGTTTCCGTCACTGTGGGTACACCATCTCCCCAAGCTACAGTAGCGAGGTTGATGGAAGCAGTCTGACCTAGATGTGTCTGCAGAAGGCTAGGTCAGCATAGCCACGGGGCTCAGCGATGTGGACCCAAGTGCCGTAGCTATGTTGACCTAAATTTTAAGTGTAGACCAGGCCTCGGTGGGCACAGGAATCCATTTCAAGAACTGTGACGACACCTCTCTTGGCTGATGCACAGATTTTATTCCTTGTGGATGCAGAAGTCCCCTTCCAGTTCTTCTCACCCCAGGGTTTGCCTCATATTGTATATTTCTATAGGGCAAGGAGTTGAGGATCCATCTCTTCTGTGATATGGGGCCTTTGTTTGCTAGTGCCTACTTGCGTCAGGATAGGGAGCTACACCAATCTGACTCCATCCCCCTTATGCCTCCACACCCGGTTCTGAATTTGTCAAGTCCTGGTTATGACCCAGCCCTGTGGCTGGGTTATTAATAGTCTCTTCCCCCTTCAGGGTAATGGAGAATCAGAAGTCCCATGCTCTAGTGGAGGCTAGATAGCCCTAAATATCCTAGATTTAGAGCCATCTTCTCCAGAGTTCTTGGCTGAAGTAGGTAGGGGAACCCAGGCCCAGCCACTCCACTGGGTTCCAACTCAGGGCCCTTATTTAGAACAGCCAGAACCAACCCTTCTGAGTCCCTCGCTGCTGCCTGAGCTACTTTCTACCTGTCCACCACTGTAGGCTTCCCCCGCCTCCTGCCCTGCTTCTCCCTCTTTGAAGTGTTGGCTTCTCTGGCAGCTCCTCCCCCAGTCTGCTGGAGGGGATGTCTCCCTGCAATCCCTCTGCCTCTCTGGCAGCTCCTTCTCTCCTCAGGCGTTCCCCCTCTAACTGAGGGCCTTAGTCTTTTAGCTTGCCCAGTTGCTTCCCTTCCTAAATAAGTGCTTCCCAGTTACTCAGTGAGTTAATGACTGCCAGGGGAACCTGAGCTGCCTCATTCCCCCTTGCAGAGTCTGTCAGCGGTAGCCTGGGCCCCTGACCCATTCTGAGGGCCAGCTACCCCCTGAAATCTTCCTAAGTCTGAATGAAGTAACACAGTGTTGCCCAAACTTGGGATGCCGCTTGTGTAGGGAAAGCCCCTGGTGGGCCGGGCCAGTTTGTTTACCTGCCACGTCCCTAGGTTCGGCTGATCGCAGCTCCCACTGGCTGCGGTTTGCTGCTCCAGGCCAATGGGAGCTGCTGGAAGCGGTGGCCAGTACGTCCCTCGGCCCGCGCTGCTTCCAGCAGCTCCCATTGGCCTGGAGCAGCAAACCGCAGCCATTGGGAGCCGCAATCGGCCGGACCTGCGGACGGGGCAGGTAAACAAACTGGACAGGCCAACCAGGGGCTTTCCCTGCACAAGCTGCATCCCAAGTTTGGGAAACACTGAAGTAACAGATCATGGGACTCCTTTACTAGCCTGACACTAAGGATGAGTTCATTAGTTTACATTTTGCACCAGGGAGAGTAGCAGGGAAATCCTGGACACGAGTTTTATGCCCAGGTGGAGTGGATTCTGGCTGCACCTCCAACTGATGGCAGCAACCCAGAGGCTTAGCAGTAAAAATTCCATTCAGTGACTTCATTGCTGTGCACGGTGGAAGAAAAACTTTGTGAGAGCAGAAAGAAAATACTTTTTTGTTGGGTTCTCTGGAAAGTTGTGTTGAAGGATGTTGGTATAAATGGCATTTTTATTGATTTTTTTTTTTTTTTTTAAAGAAAAATCTCGAATGCTGAGGCTGAGTTGATCTGAAGTCTAACCTTTGTGTTTTCTCCCATGCTGCCTCACACACTTGGGTGTAGCTCCCCTTAAACATCTGAAAAACTAACTCATTATCCTTCTTCAAAACTCTCCTTTGCCATGATGCCTACAAAAAACCTGACAACGGTTATGCTGGCTATCATGTTGACCAATATTGTCTCATTGTTTCCTTTTATTCATCTGCCTATCTGTATCCATCTAATAACTACACCAATGATAATGTCAATACATGCAGGGAACCCAGGTTCTCTGAAGTGAGCTCAGTAGGAGAGATGGACCCTGAGGTACAAAGTCTAAAATTATGTTCATGCCCAACGTTTATGGGTGATCAGATCTGGGGCTGGGGCTCACTCGAAGAGCCAGCTGTGTTGGTCAGATATGAATGAGAGGGAAGGTTATCCTTACCTTTGGGATGGGGTTCCATCCCAACCTTCTGCTTTGTTTTGGCAGAAGGGGAGACGTGTTTTTTAGCACCTCTCTGACTGTTGCATTTGGTTTGTCTCTTTGCCTCAAGTGAGGGTCTCCTTCTCTCCCTAGCACTGATACCACAGCCATATCGACTTCACAGTCCTCATTTACAGCCACACATGGTGGCAGTTCTGCATGGACTTGAGTCATAAACTCAGGATCTTTTGCTCAAAAGCTGCTGGCCCCTGGCACTTGAGCTAATGGGGAATCTCCCTGAAGGGAGTTGCACTAGCGCCATAAGCCTCTTGATGAATCAGCTGCTTGCAGGCACACTTGAGCTGAGTTCCCACCCGGCTTTTGGTAGCAATGTGTGCATTAGCCAGCACTTGCAGCTTTCCTTTCACTTCACACATTCAAATCATTAGCCACGAGATGGCCAGACCTGCCCAACCTCAGACTGTTGACCTCGGACACAGGCTTGTGGGGGATTCCTCCAGCCTCCAGTATGACAGGACTTTTGGTGGTGCCAGACTGTTGTTGAGAGCTGCATGTAAAAAGATGCACACATGCGCACCCACACACAAAGTAAACAATTGAGGACAACAAGAAGTTGTATTGGGCTTGCAAAACCCAGAGATAATGCTGCATATTCTTGAGCGCCATCTACTGGCACCTTATATATTAACTAACCATGTACATAGATCCTGATCTCTCTCCTTTATAGCAGTGGTCTTCAAACTTTTTTGATCGCGCACCCCTATCAGTAAAAAAATTTTGAGCACGCACTCCCTGCCACGCCAAAGAAAAAAAAAAAAAAGCCGCTCGGACTCTCGCCCAAACTGCCGAAGCAAACAAACAAACAAAAAAGCGCTCCTCCTGCCGCGCACCCCCAAGGATCCTCTTGCGCACCCCCTGGGGTGCGCGCACCCCACTTTGGAGACCACTGCTTTATAGAACACTCCTGTAATCATTTTTACAGGGGAAAATGATAAGAGCAATGACTCCTGAACCAATGAACAGCAAAGACAACAGTTCTTCAGCCCATCATTGACCAGGTCACTTCAAGTACTGAGTGAGTTCTTTTCAGGCTATCATTATTAATTAATACTTAATAATGACTTAATTTATTTGAAGAATTTCTTTTTAAAAAACTGGCAAAGGGGAGGCCAGATGAACAGGGTCAGCCGAGGCAGGCAAGCTGAGGTTTTCCCAATGTAGGCAGGTATGGTGCTGCTGGGAGTGAGTGCCCAGATTCAGAGGTGATGCATAAGGAGTGTGTGTAAATTACACAGTGGTAAATGGCGGAAAATCTAGGTAAGTCTGTGCTGGTCTAACATACACACATGCTGAGGGGTGAGGAAGGAAGTGTAAGTGACACTTAGTTGGGCTCCTTCCAGGTTTACTTAAACTCCCCTCTGAATCAGGCCCTCATGGTTGATTGTTGGATCCTCTTTGCAAGCAGCTGTTCCTGTGGGTTCTGCATCTGTTTTCAGCCTTCCACAATGTTTCTCTAATTCCTCTTTACACTGCACACTAATACACGCTCTCTGAAGTTCTATTGACCCACCACAAAAAAAAAAAGAAAAAGAAAAAAAGGAGAATTTGATATTTCCCCCTGAGCAAAATAGCTTATGTTAAATCTTGGAGAATTTCCCGAACTTTCAAGGAATTTCCTGATCTTAAGAATCTGCCAAAATTTGGAATCTGCCTCAGTTTGACTGTGAATATTTTGCAGAGCAAACAGTGCAGCATTTTTTCACCGAACCTTTGCAGGGAGGAGATAGAGGATCAAAATGCCAGGCAGGGAAAGCCTCTTTCTTGGCTCTGATATAAGCATCAGCATGTGTCAGTAAGTAGCACTCAGGCATTTCGCTAGAGTTTTTCATCTATTTATTTTAAGAACAAGGAGACGTTAGCAAGATTAAACCCCGAAGATTCAAACCTGAGCACCAGCTCTGCTCTATTCCCATATCACACATCAGCCATTGAGCTAATGTGGCGAGTAGGGACAGTCAGAGACTCAAAATCTTCTAGTTCAGAACATCTGTCCATCCTCCATCATTAGTGACAATAGTCTCAGGGGCTTTCTCTGCTCTCTTAAAAATTAATCCTATGCTCTAAAAAGCAGTCACTGTGGTCCTAAGCAAAACTGGGTGGGGAATGGTTTTCCCATCCCAGGAGAGTTTTAGAGAGTTTGATTTTTTTTTTTCCCCCTTCCCGAATCAGGATAAAAAGTCAAAAACTCAAAAACTTTTGCAAACCAATAATCCAAATAATATTTCAGATCAGGGCAACAGAAACATTTCATTTTGATTAAACCTGTTTTATTTTCTTAGTATAAATTAACTAAAATTTCAAAATGAAAAGTCCTTTTGAACCTAAAACTTAAACTTTTCATTTACAAAATGTTGAAATGGGATGTTTTGACAGTTTCTAAAACTTGTTTTTTTTTTTTAATGTTTTGAATTGGGAGAATCATCGAGCCCAACCCTTTCCTGCAAATAGTTTCAGTTTCAATTAATCAGCATTTTTCAATGGAAAAATGTTTTGTCAAGAAATTCCCAATCATCTCTAGTCCTAAGGCCATTGAAGGCCTTTCTGCTCACTCCAGTGGGCTATGGCTCACGCCTGTGGGGCTACATTGTACAAACAATGTCAGATTTTCCGAACAGCTCAACGATCAGCACGCTGAGCTATTTGGAAAGTCTTAGGGTGAAATCTTGGCCCCACTGATGTCAATGGGAGCTTTGTCAGTTGGTCCAACATTTCATCTTCCATTTCTAGGGTCAGGACCTCAATGTAATCCTCCCACCTCTGCCACTGACTTGTCATTTAACGATGGAGAAGTTGCTTCACCTCTGCCTCAGTTTACCCACCTATAAAGTGGGGACAGTAATATCCCCCTGGTAGCGGTGCTATGAGGCTTGACTGATCAGTGTGTGCAAAGTACTTTGGAAAGCCTTTGGGAATGAGAGGCACTTCATAAATTCAATCACTTAGCATTCCCTGCCAGCAATTTGGGCTCCCTGGTCTTCTCCCCCTTCCTTTCATGAGGACACCAGGAATGCTTTGAAAGGGAGGGAAGGAAAACCAGCATGAACACATGTGGCAGGCAGGGGGAAATTGCTGCTGTAAAGTAAGCAGCAAGCTTTAAAGAAGTGTTTGTCTCCAGTTTGTTTAGTTATCCTCTAGGTAATTTTACAGCTGAGGAGGCCAGGCCATGCAGGCAGTGCACAAAACAATATCCCCAGTGTTCCAGCAGCTCTTACTACTCCAGGTTCTCAACTGGGCTGGACGGGAAGGGGAGGGTCGGGGCCCGAGAAGTTTCTTTTATAAAGAAAGACAAACATAGCCAGAATGCCACAGAGGACGTCCTGTGATTAAGATTTTGCTTCCAAGCGTCAAGTCACTCGGCTGTCAACTCAAATAAACTTCTGGGCTCAGCTGGGCAGGGGAAGTTGCTGGAGAAAGCCCGGTGACATTAAGTTCCATTGCCCTTTGGAAAAGCCCTTGATTTCCATTAGATGTGCTGAATTGTTGGGTTAGGTCGTGCCTCTATGCCCCGCTCTGGCTAGGCAGGGCATACGTTAGCTGCACTACCCCAGGGGAAGGCCTAGAAGGGACTGTGCCTCAGAGACACCCCTCCAAAGGACCCCTTTCTCCCTCCGTGCCCCAGGCAGCAGTTGTTTGTTGCTGGCCCGGGCACATTGTGGGGTAGAAGCTAAAACTGTGTCCATTCCCCACCCTGCTCTGCTCACTCTCCTCTCTGGGGTGAGTGCACAGCAGCTCTCTGCTCCTACAGGTGCAGACCTGAGGCCTAGGTAGCCATCACTGCCAACACCAAGCATGAGACAGGCCTCAAAATCACAAGACCGGCTTAGAATTAATGAGATTTTAAACAAACTAATACATTTGGGGCTCGTTTGGTTTATGGTTTCTGAGCCTTTAGCCTGTACTCAGGTCAAGTGGTTAAGCTTTCCTCCACAACCATGAGAGCTAGAAACCTTTTGTTTTTAAATGAAAGTTGAGATTCTCACCTGTTCACATGACTCCAAGAGGCTTAAAGAAAAACCTCAAATACCGTGAGACTCACATAACATGGAGAGAGCTGGCAACACTTGTAAGTCATGCCGGGGTGGTTTACATCTCTTTACTCTCCTACATATTCAAATAACAATCTAGAATCAGGGTTTCTTTTGCTTGTTTCCATTCAGCTTAATAACCTCCCCTTTAGCATAGGTGGGGAAAGGTGAGGGGAGCATGTCTCCCACAGTGTATCACTTACCCAGAGGTTGTCCGTCTCAATGCAGTCACAGGACTCCAGGGTGACATTCTGGCCCCAATGACAAAGGTCCCATTGACTTCAGCGGAGCCAGGCTTTCACCTCTGGATTGTCATGCACATGAGGTGGGATAGTGCAGATGGAGCTGAAATTCTTGGGGCTTAATTTTTTTTTTCATACTACATGCAAATAACTCACATTAGCTTGTAGCAGTCATTTCTGAGAGCTGTCCTCGCTTCTTGGAGTTAGCTTGCAAAAGAACATCAATATATTACACAGACATGGAGAGAAAACATACTTGCTCCCTGTATACATGAAGTTGCTCCAATGTAATGTAAAGATCTGTCACATTATATGTGGCATCTGTGCAATTGGCCCGATTTCATAAATAATTCCACATACTGTATATTTATAAACTGTGAGATGTACCATTTTTCCTGTTTACTTTTCGGTTGAATTCCTTGCTCATGGAAATGAGAGACGGATTGCAGTGGCTAGACACAACCATTGTGTAGAGAAGCACTGTACAAACTGTCCCAGAAAGTTCTGCCAAGTGCCAAGCCACATCAGTTCTAATCTGTAACACCTCTCCCCACACTCTCCCTTCCCCCCCCTCCATCACTGGCTATGTCAGTCATGGACTTCTCAGCTAAGGAGAAACAGTCAAATATTGCAACATGAGGTGGTGCTTTCGCGCTACACACAAATATCCAAAATGTCCACCAGAGACTAGAGTGAGACCACTACAGTCGTTTTGCCTTGGGATGCAGCGTGATTTGGACCCAGGCCAGCCAAGTTAGATGTAGAGGAGTAAGAACAGTCCTTTCAGAGTAGACCTGGACCTCTAGTAACAGATTGGACAAATTTCTATGCATTCCCCAGCTAACAGAACCAATAGGGCCCTCTCCCTGACTGGCATTCGTGAAGACTTTATCACGGCACACTGGGCCACTCTGGGTACTCCTGTCTGTATTATTTATGAATTCGGTGTGAGATGATGAACTCTCTGTACGTATCTTTACCAAGCTGTAAGCTCCATTTTGAATGTGCAGCTTGTCTGTCTTCTCTGTGGTCCCTTGGCCTCCATGTTGGACTGAAATTCCAGCAGGGGCACTGGCAAGGGCCTAACAATAGAGTGGTTAAACTTTGAGGACCGGCTATCTAAATGACAAACGGATGGCTGCTGCCTCCGCCCCAGGGCAAACCAGATTTTCAAGCCTGAACTCCAAGTGGGAGGGAACTAAGCAATGGATCACCTGATGAGGGACCATGGTGATCTGTGGAGCCTGAAGAGAGAGGGGACTTGACAGTGGGGGATTGGATCTGGAAGGCTATAAAACGGACAGAAACTGCTGTATTTGCTGTCTCTCTTTGGACAGTTTTCTCCAGCTTAGCAGGAGGGAGAAGCAACTCAGCATGTAGGAGCCTGCCTACTTAGCTGAACACAGAAGGTCCCCAAGGACTCCCAAGGGAAGGGTGAATGCGTTGGGGCACTGCCATTACGGGATGTTTGCTGTTTCACTTTGCATCTAGAATGATCTAGCATTTATACTTACTAACAATTTTAGGTGTTTTCATGATACAAGATGTGGGGTAGAAATCAGGGCTCCTGTGTTCTATTCCTTGTTCCGCTGCCTTTGACCATAAGGCCTTGGACAAGTCATTTATAATACTTTCTCTTTGTTTGGCTTGTGTTACTCCACTGTGAGGGCAGTGTACCAATACGTACATAAAAGGCTCATGTGAGGGCTCATGGCTTAAAGTTTGGAGAGTCCTTGGAGATCATGAGTTGAAGGTGCAGTATATGTGCAAACTGCTGCTGCTGTTGCTGTTCTCTGGAGATGAACTAACACAGGCCACCTAGACTGCTCTGTATTGAACAAAAATGAAATCAATAGATGTCCAGATCTTGCTGTGGATATGGTCAGAAACCTCACCCAAAGGGGCCAATATCAGCAGGAGACCAGGGTTAGTGTGTTTGTAGGAAAAGAAAGAAAGAAAGGTTTTAAGAGTTGAAGATGAAACCTGAAACTTGTTTTTTTGCTGCTCAGAATCCATGTGTGCTGAGATCTACTATCTATAATGGCCTGGGAGAGGCAGGAAGTGACAGTCTGGATCTCCAGGATCCCTCCCCCAGACCTGAGCTGGGTAGTCAACCACATCACACCCAGGTTTCACTGGTTTGGTTCATGCTGAAATAGGCTGAGTCTCCATGCTGAATGCAACTGTCAAGCATGAATCATGGCACCAGCAGGTATTTTTGCTTTACACATCATTGGGTAACTTATGGGCTTCCCCCCCACCCCCCGAAGAGCTACTGCCAGCAAATGCCAGCATTGCTAGATTTGTGGCCTGGAGCTTGTTGGGAGAAGCTCCTTGAGAGAAGACCATCAAGTACGGGGCCTTGGCTCGTTTGTTGGGCTATGAAGATTTTGTATGTAGAATTTTGAGGGATCTGGCTCCATCTTCTGGGTTTCTGCGTCACACCCCTCCAGGGAGCACAATGGCTACTAATGTCCCTAAGTCCAGAGAAACAAAGCATGGATTTGGTTCATTCCAGAATGTACACATACATACAGCAAGGGATACCCACACCCTCTCCTAGAGACATCCCAAAAGGTACATGCCTGCAGCCTCCCCAGGGGCATGCACAGACACAGATAGACACATCAATGGGCATCCACACATATAGAAACCCCTCACCAGAAGGCACCCAAACATGCGCACACACGTAGACACACCAAGGAGGCTGTGCATGCACACTCACACATAGACAAACCAATGGGCAGCGCTGATGCATAGAGACACACCAAGGGGCACCAACATATATGAGCACTCCTAAAGGGCACGTGTGCACATGCTACACACCCACAGACCCCCCCCATTGGACACACAAACATGGACATACACATGAAAGAGAGCATGTATGCACACGTACATGTACATGCACATTCGCACAGACAAACTAATGGGCATGCACAGACACATATTGACACACCAGGGGACTCACACACACAGACACAGCAAAGGGCACACGCACACATGTCGACACATGCCCATACCAACACTGACACATGCATATGTTCACATGCACACAAGGGCGCACAAACAGACCCCAAAACAGAGACTCTCACAAGCAGTCACACGTGGGAGCACACATAGGAGCATGCAAACAGACACGCACACCCGGATTGTTATTTTCACACTAAAAGCGCAACACAGGATCAGATCTTTCTCCACTGAAGTCAGTGGGAGTTTTGCTGTTCACTTCAATGCGAGCAGGTCTGGACCTCAAAAGAGAGTTTCCTTCAGAGAATATTCCAGTCCCCAAAGGCCAGGAGTTCCTTAATTCTCTCTCTCCACTGCACTTATCTTTAGGGTGACCAGATAGCAAGTGTGAAAAATCGGGATTGGGGTGGGGGGGTAATAGGAGCCCATATAAAAAAAGCCCCAAATATCGGGACTATCTCTATAAAATCAGGACCCTAGTTATTTTTAAACAAAAGCCAAGCACTGCTTTTCTTTATAGCTATCCCCTTTCCCATACAGTGTAAACACTAACTCTGTCATCACACCTTCTGATGTGTTTCTCCTCAGGGTTAAAATCACTTGGGAAAGTTTTGGTAGTGCGATAACATCTTCCCTACAGGCTACAGACCCCAACCCAGCCTCAACAGATGCCCTTCGCAAATCCTACTACAAGAAAATTTTCCTTTTTAGGAGATTTATTCAGGCTTGAATGGATTAGATTTTAAATGGTAAATGTCAGTAATAGTCGATTTCTCCTTGCAAAGCAGAAAGCAACAAAACACAATTTCCATTGCTTTGAGCCAGAATTTATTGAATGAGTCAGTTAGAAGCATGTGTCTGGGCAAGGTCCTCAGCTGGTGTGAATTGGCAAAGCTCCACTGAATTCAATGGAACTGCACAGATTACACCAGATGGAGATCTGGACCAATATATTTTGCTCCTGAAATTTCTACTGTCAGTTCTGTTTTGGCCTATCTAAGGAGACCAGGTAATCATATTGGCCTTAAAATCTATTAAACCTGTGAATAGTCTGTTTACTGTCAATTCTATTTATACCATCAGTTCTATCTATCTTATTTACTGTCAATTGCAATTATGCTGCCAATACTATTTATAGCTTATTATAGTTGATTCTGTATATACTGACAGTTAGTTGAGTGACTCTTCTGTTTTGCAATTGGTTAACAAGAAATATTACTCAAACATTATGGTTTATTTCTGAAGCTCTGATTTTTTTTAAAATATATCCTGCTGATGCAAACATTTAAAACAATTACAATTGGGGAAAATAGACATAAATCTTGGTATTCTCTGTTGAAATTAATTTCAAAACAAAGACACAAACAAACAAACAACCCTCACCCTCAACAATACACAGTTGAATCCTTCCAAGCCCAGATATCTGTGCATCAATAGGTCCCTGGTCCATACTGGGGCCTATAAGTGGTACAGTAATAAATACATAATAATGTAGTACTTAATAAAAAACTGCTCAGAAATTTTCCATCAAAAGTATTTTAATGCCAAAAATGTCTTTCTTCTAAAAGCAATTTTTTATAGAAATTTTATGCTTTGAAATTTTGAAACCAAAAACTGTTCAATAAAAAACAAAACAAAACAAAAATGACTTGTTTCAACCCCAAAACAGATTTTTAAAAAATCTGGAAAAAATGCATGACAAATTTTGATTTTTTTTCCAATTCTTTAGAATTTTTTGTGGAAAATATTGTTTCCATTTTCCAGCTAATAATAATGATAATCTTATTATGATGGAATTTTCCTGTGGAGCTAAATTTTCCCCAGCCAGCCCTGTGCCCCTTCCTAAGAAGTAGAATGGGAATATGTGAGAAGCATGTGGGCCTGGTTCTGCACCTGGGCCAGTTATTTATGTCAGTGCAAAGTGGGGATAACATACTCCCATCCAGTTTTTGTAGCATTCTGCACACACTTTACATGAGTGTCTATGACTACGGAAGGTACAAGGCACTGAGGAATCAGGCACTATGTCTCCAAAATGACAGCCTAGTGGAGACCTGATCTTAAACAGTGGATACTTCACAACTAATGGTTACACCCAACTTTGGGGGGTGCAGGATGTACAATGATTTTGGTAACTACACCCATGAGCCAACAGCTCATTTGCTGTCTTTCAAGGGCCTGAGCCTGTGCCCATTAACTGCAAAGGCAATACTGCCCGTTGATGTCAGTGGTGCAGGATCAGCCCTCAAAACCAGAGGAGCAGCTAGGCTCCTGAGGGCTTGTTCTAGCAGTGGTTACACCAGGGTGGAACTGAGGTGCACTGGCTCCTGCAAGTGCTATGAGTCCCTCACTTTCAGAGTGCAGTGCTGGTCCCAGGATATCAGCGAGACAAGGTAGGTGAGGTAATATCTTTTATTGGACCAATGTTATTTCCTCGCCCTATCTTGTCCCTCACTAGTATAATAACAATGCATGATATTTAGCGTTCATATGGCACATTTTATCTGAGGATCTCAAAGCACATTACAAAGGCGAGTGAGTCTTGTCATTACCATTTTGCAGAGGGGGAGCAAAGCTGGAGAAGGTTTAAGTGACCAGCCCACGGTCAGACTAATGAACCGACAACAGAGCTGGGAATGAAACTACTGCTCTAAACCACTAGACCACAAGTTATCGGCCTGGGGGTCATGACCCCAACAGGTTTCAAGGGGGCATGCTCAGGCTATCTTTCATTCTGGCTAGACGGGAGGGAGCCCTGAAGCTGTCTTCTGTTGTGACCTGGGGTCACTCCCGACACAGAATAGGCAGAGGAGAGCCACTGCACTAGACAGACTGTGTCTTTGTGGTTTAGGCTGCCAGTGATGTGCGGCACCACCAATCACTGGCATGGGATGTGGTGAGAAAGTTCTGGTTTTCTGAGGGGCAGCTATAGTTCTTGTGGGGAGCAAGCGATGGCGTGATCATGGCTATTGAACCACAGCCAGCAAAAAATGAATATTAAAGCAAGAGTCAGTAGAAATCCTGGATTCTAGACACAGTTGTTTCATTTGTTGCCAAAAGACTGAAAAGAAGGCGAGACAGACAGAAAGAAAATTGTAATTGGGCATTCTCTTAATCCTTTTCTCAGCCTCTGAATGAGCCGTAAGGGATTGTCAGACTGGAACAGATCAATGGTCCGTCCATCTCCGTCTTCTGTCGCCACTGGTACTGTACAAGCCTCAGGATGTACTTCATTGTGCATTCCACATGCTGCTCCCTTTCTTGTTGTTGCTCCATTTGATACAATCTATGGATATTCGGACATCCTAGTTCTTTCTGTGGCGCCTGTGGAAGGAGAACCAGGACACATGGTGGTTGGGGAAGACAACAAAAGAAGTCAAGGCAGGGGGGAAAATGTGGTGTTACCATTGCTGCTCAGCTGTCATAGCTAGAAGAGAGCTGCCAGGAACATTTCCCCTCCTCTTCCCTGCCAACAGGGCACAGAGGAAGGATGGTCTTGTGGCTAAGGCACTGGATTGTGATCGAGGAGACCTGGGGTTGATTCCTGGTTTTACTGCAACCCTCTGCATGACCTTGGACAAGTCACTCTTGGCTTCAGTTCCCCATCCCCCAAATGGGGATAAATCATTTAATGTGTGTGAGCTGCCCAGATGATGGGGGCCACGTAACTCCTAGATAGACTGAGGTTCTGGAAGAAAGATGTTTTCCCAGCTCATTGGTCTCCTATACGCTTTCTTCATTCGGGGTCTCAGCTTTGTGTAGAAGACCCTAGGCTTCCCTGTTCTCTTGCACTATAACAGTAGTTCTCAAACTTTTGTACTGGTGACCCCTTTCACATAGCACGCCTCTGAGTGCAACCCCCCTTATAAATTAAAAACACTTTTTTATATATTTAACACCATTTGGGTGGAGGCGGACAGCTCGCGACCCCCCTAGGTAATAACCTCACGACCCCCGAGGGGTCCCGACCCGCAGTTTGAGAACCTCTGCACTTCAACCTTCACTTGAGGGAACACTCTCCTGTGCAGTTTGGGCAGCAGGGTTCTCGGACTTGGCAGGAAGGGAGTCACTCCTCAGGAGAAAACCTAACTTAGCCTAAAAAGGGAGCTGCAAGTCAGTACTGCTGTGACTTCTTAGGCTTATGGGCCATAATTGCTGGGATTGCCTCTGGAGCCTTTTTTAAAAATTGGCGTCACATTAGCTATCCTCCAGTCATCTGGTACAGAAGCTGATTTAAATGATAGGCTATATACCACAATTAGTGAACTGCCTTATGTAGCCTACTGGTCAGCGTGCATTGTGTGCCCCTCTGTGCCTGACCCAGAGCATGTGAGTCTGTTACAGCCCCCAGGTGGCTCTTTAGCTCAAACTGTGGAGACTTCCGGGTTCAGCTCTGGAGATCCCTGTTTCAGATCTTAGTGTGTTGACCAAGATGGTGGCCATGACACTGACACAACAATGACAGCTGCTCCACACACGTGGTACCTGCCCTCACTATGGTTGATTCTAGCTTTATCAGCAGTCCTCACTCCCACGAGCACTAAGATTCATCTCTCTTCTTCCCTCAGATCAGCAGGGATGCCTGCTTCAGAAATGTCTTTGGGGAAGAACTAATCTCAGAGGGGCTGGGAGAAGGACCTTGCTTGACTTTTCACATATGATGGTCACCAGCGAAGCGACAAACTTTACTCGATAAGCAGGCTATGTTGTCTATGGTCCCAGTCTCCCTCTTTTCCCTACCATGCACCCCTCCCTTCAGTTATGGATATTGTCCCTGGTCTGGAGACTCTAACAATGGGTAATAAAATCCCTTGGTATGGGATTCAAACTTTGTTTTTATTTGTTTTACCAGATCAGGGATGTTATTAGTCAGGACCTGGAGAAGGAGAGGGTGTATGTGGCCAGGGTGTGGTGGGCAGGAGGGGAAGGTGGCAGCTGCTCTGGTAGCTGACATATACCAGTAGTAGTGGACGGCTGATCTCCTATATGGTTTGTAAATGCAAACCCACTCTCTGGAGCAACTGAGGGGAAGCTGGGTGGGAGACGGCAGAGATTCCATGTCTTCCTTCAGTGCACGTTTGGGAACAAGCATCTCAGAGAGACTCTTGCACTGTGGCAACATCTGGTTTGCAACCATCTGTCAAATATTCTGGAGATTATTTTTTTTTAAATAACCAGATATTTATGAACTGGATCTGAAAGCTGGGAGGAAGGGGGGCAAGGAAAAATCTTTCATTTTATTCAAAGCCAGGGTATACATTTTTCCAAGGAACCTTTCAAATGACATTGATCCCAGCAGCCCTTTTGAATGGTGCCCCCCGCTCCCATTGCCTCCCCAGAATGCTGGCACTTAAGTGTATGACTGCTCCTTCTCCTGCATTTTCCAAGGAGTCAGCCCTTGCTTGGTTAAGTATTTTAATAAACAAGAAGAAACCCACAGCAAATGCAAAATCAATCACTTTGCTCTCCTGTGAAACTGGATCTATTTCCTGGGATTACATGCAGCACCTTAAAGAAAATATTTACAGAATTTATATTCACATCCCGTTTGCCCTCTTCTCATGGGGCTTTCTCTTCCCCTCTCTCTTCAGCTCTCCCCCTCCCTTTAGCCTTTACCCCAAGTCCTGGTACAATACTCTCCTTTGTGAGAGAAACACTGTTTACTCTTGACCTAGGGTGGCGGTGGGGGGAATGTAAATGAAAAGGTCTGTCTCTCTTTCCCCCCACCCCTCTGTCTCCTTGCTGCACTTGGGGTTACAGTGACTTCTTGAAGGCAGAATAAGGAGGAATTCCATCAAGAATTCTGAGTCCGAAAGGCAAGGGGAGGGTTAGAAGATGCAATAACTATTCATGCTGTAAAGAGAAGAAAAAATAAAATATTTAGGGAGCACCATATTCTAGGGCCCACCACTTTGATCTTGAATTAGGAGGGTGTTGCAAATTGTCCACAAACACCAGCTGAGGTTTACAATTCAAGCAGAAAGAACAGGAGTACTTGTGGCACCTTAGAGACTAACAAATTTATCAGAGCATAAGCTTTCGTGGACTACAGCCCACTTCTTCGGATGCATAACCGAAGAAGTGGGCCGTAGTCCACGAAAGCTTATGCTCTAATAAATTTGTTAGTCTTTAAGGTGCCACAAGTACTCCTGTTCTTTTTGCGGATACAGACTAACACGGCTTCTACTCTGAATTCAAGCAGGACATGTTGGGTCTAGGATGGGTCAGTTCCCAGCTCTGTGTTGGTCTAGGCCTGGATGAGACAAGACCTGTGTATGGTGTGGAGGAACAGGAATCAAACAGAAACCCCGTGAGCAGAGAAGAGGATTTAGGATACCAGCGGCATAGCCATTAGGGTTTGAGAGAGCCAGCATGTGGCTGGATTTCCTGGGATACTTGCTAGGAGCTGGTGCTTTAGTGTTTAAATGCAGAACTTTCTCTTCCCAACCTTCCACTATTTTGGCTGCATTTCCTTATCAGAAGCCAGGATTTCTCCCGATGGTTCTTGCTGCGAAGACTTCCAGTAGAGAAAGAGATAATCTACGGGGTTCAAAACTGATGGCAGAGCACTGAATGGTGTGGCAAGGTGCTGAAAAGGAATCAAATGGGCAAGGCACTTCTGACCACTCCTCCCAGTTCAGTTTATCTTAAGAGTTATAACTGGTTATAGGATTAGGGTTATTTAAAAAAATCTAAACATTTCTCTATTCATCACTGTCCCTGACAAATTGCAAGCAAAGCGGGAGAGGCTGTTAATGTGGGGCTAGTTCTGTGCTCCTCTGCTCCCTCTGCTGGTTCTGCAAGAACAAACACGTGCCAAGCTCTGCTAAATCAATAGGCCAATGCGAAATATTAAGTGACTTGAGGGGTCAGGCTCTGCGGCTCTTTCCCATTGAAACTGTTGGATCTGAGCCATATTTTCAAATCTTTCCTCTGTGTTACTTGTGTGAAAACAGCAAGCACGTCTCTCAAGAGAGGGTGCCTGGCAGCAAGAATTCCCCAGGACCCATATAGCTGAGAACCAAACATCTGAGATAGGCCAAGGGCATCTCACCTCACTTCCAACACCTGCTAAAAATGGCCTGATTCTCAGGAATCTTTGCATTGACTGCTGTGGGCATAGGTCAGACCCATAAGAAGGGCAGGTGAGCTAACTCAGGTTTTTAGATACTGTGGTGATGAGCACATGATAGAGAGCGAGAGATGGGTGCCGATGGGAATAGATAGAGTTTCATACAGATCTCATATTTCCTACCATTCTCATCTCCTGAAGAACCCAAAATCCAAATCTAGCAAATAAATTGGAATCTTACTTCTAGAGAGAAAATTGCACAGTATTAACCACTGCTACCAAAATAACACCTCTTTTGTTTGCATGGTGTCAGGCCTAAGTGTTCTGTCCTTGATCCCTCTGTGACAGAGTAGTGTGTATTGAAGGACGTCATGATAGGTTGTTCTCCCTCCTCAAATGAAAACTCAAACAGCAGTCTCAGGTTAACTGAACACAAAAAATTGCATTTGTTCTTAGTTCTCTCTCTCCCCCCCCCCCAAACTAAATCAGGGCATTATGGTAGCAGAGCCATGTGCACATTCATAAATAATTTGTGCAGAAGGAAAATGACTTTCAAAGAAACTACACAGGAAAAAACATTCAATGAGTCTCTTGTTAAATCAAATTCACTGACTGGGTCTTAACTAAAAGGGGGAATTTGCCATGGCGGTCTCTACCATGTGCCTTCCCCACGCTCCAGACATGCATTCAAACAGCTTACTGGAAACCATTTACTTTAAAAATTGAAAATGGGAATGTGATGGAGCATCCACCCCATACCAAGGCCTGAATGGGTAAAACAGGCCAATTAACGTATAGGCTGCACCTGGAAGCAAGCCAAGGACTGCTAAGACCTACTGGCTGATAAAGCCCAGCTGAGGGAGGAGCTGGCCTAGGCTTATAAAGAGAGGAAGTTGGTGGTAAGAAAGTAACCACAAGGAAGAGCTCAATAGTTGTGCTGGGGGTGGTTATGTACAAGGAGTTGCTCTAGGTGAGAATAGGCTCTGGGAGTCTGTCTGGGGTTATAGACTCTAGTAAGAAGCTGAGTGGGGAAGTAGCTATGGGGAGTGGAGGATGCTCTAGTGGTAACCTGGAGGTGGGCCAGAAGATATGGAAGAAAGAGCCAGGGGCAACAGCAATGAGGTTGGCACTTGAGCAGACTGTGGTTGCTAGGCATATGTTTCCTAGGCTGGAGCCCAGAGTAGTGGGTGGGCCTAAGTTCCCCTCCTGAAAGAGGGGCACAGACTAGGCAGTGGCTCAGAAGTTTGCCTGAGACAGTTTGTTCAGTGGGACTGAAGGGTTGAGTTACAAAGATAGAATAACCTTCACCTAGAGAATGAGATCATAGGGTGAGCAACAGAAGGCAGAGGTAGTGGGGGGGAGTTAATCCACAGATGAGCTATAAGGGGGTGTGCCAGCAGTGAGTAGAAAAACTTGTGACAGGGAACAACAGAGATAGCAGCAGCCTCCCTGCCTACTATGTCTGATAATAACCCTTAACTCTTCCCCTCTCCTCTTCTCCCCCCCCCCCCCCCACCCCCTTGCTTGTCCTTACCTCACACTCTCTCCAGATGCTTGAGGGAAGGTGAAAAGAGTGTAAAGGCCAGATAGGAATCTCCGTTCTGCTGGTGTAAATGGAGCAATGCCACTGAGTCAGTTTTTCTATTCCCGTCATTTGTTCTCGCTTTGCACTAGTGTAAATGGCCTGACACCAGGTGCAGGGAAAGGGAGAGTCTGTAGCAGTGATCTCACTAGTGTCGCTCTGAATTTCTGCGGGGAACAGAATTGGGACCAATGTCAAAATATATACTTAGCACTGTCTGGAAACTTAAGCAAAGAGCTGTGATTGCTTTTGCAAAGCAGGACCAACAAGGAAATAAATATAATTACATCTGACCCGCTGCAGCCTCAGTGTTCATCAGTCCCTGTCATTCCCAAGGATGAAGCAAGTGGGAGGTGGAGGCAGGGCATTCTGGGTGACGGACCTTTGCCCCTGAAGTTTGCTCCTAAGTATCTGTGAAATAGATCAAAGCCCAGCTCAGGCCATGTTTAGAACTTGCTACAAAACACATCCTGGCTTTGCACTTACTGTGGACTCTAGGTTAACTGCCAGGGATCCCACTGGCACATTTTTTCCTCCGGCTCTTTATCCTTTTAAGTTGTGCTGCAGTTGACCAGGAGAGTCTGTGTGTCACAGTCTAGTTGCTCCTCATGCTTGGTAATTGTTACCTGAAATTAAGTCAACTGCAGTTAATGAGAGCTCTGTGCACTCAGCACTTCTGAGAATCTGGCCACTTACTATTCAGGTACCTAAATATGAAGTTAGGCGTCTAAGATAGTGTGAGGCCAAAGTTTTCCTCTTTTGTGCATAGATTTACCCAAATATATAACACACACCTACTTCACAGGGCTTAATGATTGTAAAGCACTTGGAGACCCAGATACCAGGCAACCTAGAAATGCTAAGCTTCATTTTAGTGGCTGGACTAAGAATTGTTTCCCTTCTTTGCATCTGAGTTTCACGGCTTACAAAACTGGAGTGCGTATTATGTGAACAATGACCAAACCTCTCCCTTGGGATATACCTGACCCCTGTCTAGATAGGGTCAGAGAATCCTCAGGGGAAGTCAGACTGGACACCAGGTGTTGAGCAGGACTCAGACACCCGAACTTCAGTGCAGAATCTCTGTGCCTGGCGCTATGTGTTGATAGGCAGCACTCCGCTTGCTGTTACCAGTTTGTGTAGATTCCTGCAATTGTTTACAACTGTTCTTCATTCATTGACTGCACCTCCCATTTGGCAGCACTGGGAGACAGAGCAGTGTTCTGTGCATGCCGTAGTAAGACCATTAAGGTCACATCCTGAGACCCCCACGCCTGAGGAATGATTCTGTAACCTGATCTGTTTGTTTTCTAAGGTGTTACCTTTCTCTTTTTTTTTTTGTCCCACTCCCAAATAACCCTCTCCCTGCTACTGCATTATTACACTAGGAGTTCTTCATGTGTGTACCCTTGCCTCCTTAGAAGCCTGAGTGCAGCATGTATTGAAATTGTCCCAGGTGACACTTATCCTTGCTCCAGCTGAAGAGACAACTCTGACACCCCTGTCTGGTTACCATTAAGCAGGTGATGCCCCAGATCAGATCAGCAACCCCTTGACCTACACAGACCCTTTCACACATCAATGAGTGGTTGAAGATTGCCCATGGGTGTAGGGAGGGATGTAGGAATAATTGTATCATGAGGTTCTAGAAACTTGAGCTCTGCTCTGAAGCTGTATGATATCACAGAACACTCCAAACGAATGGTCTCTTAAACCGCTGCAGCCAGCCATGCTGGCTTTCTTCATCTATACAATGGACATAGCCAAAACCCCATTGAAATTCAGGGGGGGAGTTTTATTGTAGGACCATGATATCACTAGAAAGCTGTGATGGCAACAAGCCTGCTGCATGAAAATAACTAATCGCATCCGAGAGGCTTAGTGGAATCTCCACAGATCTGGCAACCAGCACCCCAGTTTTGCCACTCACCTGGTGTGTGACCTGCATGCTGCTCTCTGCCTCAGTTTCCCCATTTGTGACATGGAGTTTATAATCTTCTCTCAGGGATGTTGGAAGGGATGTTTGTAATGGGCAGTGGAAGTGATGAATCCTAAGTGCAATTTGATTGTATGAGTTACTTCTGCTTCAGCAAAGCTCTGTTGGCATCCAGATGCAGCCACAGATGTATTGGAGAAACACTCCTTGTGAAATAGCAAATCAAAAAGCTCGGCAGGCAGGGGCTTACCCCAGGAGAGTGGAAGGGAAGGGCAGCAGCAGGACTACGCATTGGTACACAGGGCTCCTGACTTGGCCCAAGTGGGGAGCTAGATCTGAACTTCTCTTCTGTTTATGGGTGATTCAGATTTGGGGGGATTGCTTGGATCCATCTGTTTATATAGTGGGGGTTCTACTGTGACCCCCCACTATATGCAGCCCGCTGCATTCCTCCAAGCGCATCTAACCCATAAGGATGTCAGTGCTCAAACCGCACATAACCCTAAAGCACGTTTGCACTGGCTTTCAAATAAAGGTTTTTGTCTTGCACTCCTTAGCTGAAGGCCAGTACAAAAACCCTAAGTCCGGCTGAGCTAACCAGCCTGGGGAAAGCCAGCCAGCCAGCTGTTTATCTGGCCCTTATTTATCTGACCACCCTAGAGGACATGCCTGGGGTTTGGATATGTGAGGATGCGATAAACTGGATAATTAAGGTTGTATTTTAGCTGTTTGGATGGGCTACTTTACAGGGACTCTGGCAGAGAAACAGTGAGCTGTCCGTCATTGAGTCAGCATATATAAATAAAGCACATAACACAGGCTGTCTTTCGCTATCACATACCAGAGCCAATAAATGCACATGTAGCTCTTGATTTCATCAGGCCCCTGGAATACATGCATGGACTTAGTCATCGGCATTCTCCTGCATGGTATGGCTATTTGATGAATCACTTGGGGTTTTCAATGGGAAAATATGATACTTAATTCATAAACGAGGCATCCTACTGTCCCCTGAAGGACAGTTTGCATGAGGTTGTTTTTTACTGTGATTGTCACGTTTATGGCTTTGAATACATGAGAGATCCAGACCCACTGAGCCAAACACTTGGGGGCGTTTGGAAGGCTGGGCTACAGAACCACATTCAGGTCAGACACCTGTCCCTACAATGGGCTGAACCAGAACCAGGGAGCAGATGCCTACCCTTAGAAACTGATCTGGGCCATCCCCATGTTTGAGTGTAAATTTTGTGGATCACGCCTATCTCTATACTGGATGGAAACCAAACCCTGAATCTGAATTCCCATCCAGGCTTTGAGAAAGATTGGTTCTAGGCCCATCTCTAATTGCAGATTAGTTTATGGAACCACTGTTTGTTTGGTTAGATACCTATGTGTTTCAGAACCATCTTGGGAGAAAAAGTTCCCCCCCAAACCTTGGGCCAGATCAAATTCCCCAGATCCCCACATGGATCCCCTTCGCAGGCAGATTTCCAACCTCCACCTCCCATGGCATTTTCCCCACCTAAGATACTGCAAAGGGTGCTCTATGGGGTCAGGATCTGTAGACTCTCTCCATCTCTCCCTCTTCTTGGGTTGAGGGAGATCTGCTCCCATCCCCTGTAGCTGTTTGAAGTGAGGATTCCCTAGGCAGGGGAATCTGACAGAGGAGCAGCAGTTTCTGGGTCTCCCAGTCTTGATCTATTTTAACAATAGCTTATGGGTAGAGGGGACTGTTGTGATAATTGGGCCTACACATTTACCTTAGTTGTGAGCTCAACTGTAAAAAGTGAACGAAAGTTCATAAAATGTCACAAGAGCCTATAATAAATGTTGATCAGGGAAAAGGTGTAATGGTGAGACAGACTGAATTAGTCCAAACAAAAAGGCCTACTGACGTAATTCAAGGATTGTGTTGAGATCATGCTTGGTAACCGAGAGAAGCATGGAACCAGAAACTAATAAACCGAAATTGGTGTATTGGAAACTGGGCCTAATTGGTAGACAAAATATGGGGTTGGGCTATTTTGCCCATTGCTCCCTTTTGGGATCCTCAAAAAGAAACTTTGGAAAGGCAAAGGCTGCCATGATGCTGGCACACTGAAAGATGAGGGAAGAGGAAGGAGTGAGCGTCACTGTCATGGCTGCCACTTTCACTGTCTTCTAGGACCCTGGACCGTCTTCATCCTAATCCTGAAAGATGTCCTGGCCAGACCAAAGAGGGAGCCAGATTCACTGGTGTCAGCTAAATCCCAAACATCACCTGGGATGTGAGACTTCGTCACCTTCCATGCTTCGTGTGTTCTTTTCTTTCCCCGCTGTATAACTACTCTTTCCTAGCCCCTTCCTTTTGCTTCTGTCTGATACGTTTGTCAAGCCTGTGTGGATAAGACTTTGTGCTGTGCCTGTGGTTCATCAGCAGTGAGGTTGCAAGTGAGTCAACATCAGAGGAACAGAAGCTGCATTTTCTTTCCCCCTGTTCTTTTCTCTCCTCATTTTGTGTGTTCTTGTTTTGTCTTCTCGGAAACAAGATCAGACTTTAACAACAACAGCATCAGCCCATCTTGACTAACTTCTCTTTTCCCTCCCAAAAAGATAGTTATTGCATCCAAGAGCCTGACAAACATCTCTTTTCTCCCCTTCTAAAGATTCTCTCCAGTGAGCGAGCGAGAGAGAGAGAGCAAGAGATGTTGTTAAAAAGAGAGCATTATTTAATACTTGATCTGTTTTTCCTTCTTTTCTATATCTTTAATAAGAGGCTAAAAGGCCTTTTAACAGTATATTTGTCATGGTACTAAGCAGGCTGAGGTCTCTGTGTAATAAACGCTGAACCTTTTTTAAAACTGTTTAAGGTTGGACAGTTTCAAGGTCACGTGAACACCTTTGACTCTCTGGGCCCCTTTATTCCATCTAAATAATACAACAGGGCCAGGGGCTAGTAGTGGGTGGCCCTGCATTGGGTGGGGGTGGGAGCAGATGAGGTAGAGAAGGGAGTGCAGCCTGCAACTGTGCTACCTGTTCCTCTCAGCCCACTCCATGTGGCGAGTCCTCCTACGTGGTCTCAGGGTCAGCTGTAGCTAGCACAGGGCTTGAGGGCTCCGCATCTCACTCTGCAAGAGTCTGCATGCTAATGGAAGAACCGAAGATGAACTCTGCCAGGAGGTATAATGGAGTTTTCCTCCCTTCTTTGCTACAGGAGAGGCAATCTGCCCAATGACTGGCAATGCTCTGTAGTGCCATATAGGAGCCCTAGATTTGATTCTCAGTCCAGGGGCAAGGAATGCCTTCTGTCCATTGCTCATCTCTAAAGATGGCTGGAAAACAGTTTATCTTTCTGAGGAAATTTCTAGGAAATTTTTTTTTAAATGGCTTTGTCTCCATTTGCCACAGAATTTTTTTTTTTTAAAGGGGAAATTTGAATCTTGGAAAAAAGCCACAGACAAAATAGTTTGTTTTTCGGATGAAATATTTTGGGTTTTGGGTTTTTTCACAAAAAAAATATTAAAATTTCCCATAAAAAGTAGGCCCTTTCTGGGGGACAGGAGGAGAGAATTTGTTGAGTGGGAAACTCGATTTTCCATCAAAACTGATTTTCGATGGAAAATTTGTGACCAGCCCTATGCGACACTGACCTCTCTGTCCAGTTAAAGAAGGTACTAATTGTCCCTAAATGGGGGTCCAGCTCTCTGCATCTGGAAGGATGAAGGCCATGACATGAGGGAGAGGGAATGAGTTAAAGTGTGGAAAGAATCCCAAGGCTTCGCCTGGCCTCTAGGATGGGGAGGAGGATTAAGAGCTCTGGACTCTATATTGCTTTTTTCTGTTCCCTTTTTTTGTGGTAATATTTGATGGCTGTAAAAGGGGGTGGGGGAGGAATCTGGAAACATAACTGCATCAATTGCTGTTATTTCTGTCTATCCCTTCAGAGCCTGGCTTTCTCCGCACCAGATGGACTGGCTTAAAGAACCTCCAGTTACTGAGCGGGTTCCCCAGAGGCAGGAGAGGCTGCCCTCTTTTCATTTGCTATGTTGAATTTTACTCACACTGAGAAGCAATCACACTTATTAAGCCAGGTAACGGCCATGTGGGCTCTGCAGGCCCCAGCTCAGGGAGAAAGCTGGGATGGGATGATTTAGCTGGGAATTGGTCCTGCTTTGAGCAGGGGGTTGGACTAGATGACCTCTTGAGGTCCCTTCCAACTCTGATATTCTATGATTCTATGATTCTATTCTATGCCGATCCCTTATTTGTTTTGGCAAATGAAAACCATATACATGCATTATTTCGAAACGGTTGGGAAATTTTGCTCAGAGCTGCTGTAGGAAGTGCTTGGGCTGGCCAGAGGCAATGTGTGTATAAGGTGGTGGAAGCTAGTCCCCTGGGTCAGATCTGGCATCCCCTGCTGTGGCAGCACAAAGCAGCCAGTGTGGGGGAAGTCCGGGGTGTGGTAGAATTACAATAGCAGCTCCTGCATCTGGTACAGGGGATGTGTCCAAGCAAAGAGGATGTGTCCAGGCTGTGCCTCCCCCAGCAATCTCCAGCTATTAGACTGGCATCTTGGGGCCAAAGGCAGTCAGGTGCAAGTTAGAGAAGCCTTGATGCTATTCTAACTTATGCTGTGGGCCACTCCTGTCCTGGCTGGCCCAAGGCAGCTTGGAGACAGCCCAGGATTGGGGGCCTCCATGCTCCTTCACACTTAATAAACTCCCTGAGACCTGCTTATGCCCACTCTATAGATGTGCCAGAGTCTGAGTGGATGCAACCTATCCCAAGGCCCTGAGTGGCATTCCCCGTTGCTGGGAAGGCTGTCCCTGTCCCCAGGGCTCTGATTGGCTAAAGGATGTGCCATAGGGAGGAGCTGGCTGCCCCCACAAGGTTAAAGAGCTGACAGGAAATCCCACCGCCACTTCCTGCTGCCAGCTGGAGGATGGCTGGGATGCAGCTAGGGGTGAGACCATGTAGCAGGGGCATGTGCTGCTTCTGCTGCAGGGACACAGCAGGATCCAGTGGTACCCAGGGAGCAGCCTGAGCGTGTGATGTCCCTGGCAGCGTGCACCAGGAGGTGCCTTAATCTGGGACCAGGGGCCAAAGCTGGAGGGGCAGTTGAGATTGTTTTCAGCTGATGGAGTCAGAGCTCCTTTAAGCCTCTCGGGTGTATGTCGTACTCCCATTGACTCTTCTCTTCAATGGCATCCATGTTCTGTCCGTGCTAATAAAGGCACTGAGCTACATGTATGCACTGGAGGGATTCCTGGGCAAATTCCTGCCCCTGCCCCAAGTGTGTAGGAGTTTGGAATAACCTAGCGGACAAGGATGTTCCCATCATGGCTGGAAGAAGGTAGGAAAATGCAAATTATAGTATCCCCCACTCTACTTTAACTCTGTCTCCTTACACTGTATTCTGGCTTCTTGGAATAACACTACAGCACTGTTGACTCCCTTAGACATTGGCAGAGGGGGTATCAGTTGTTCGGAGGGAACCAAATACATCCACATGGTGACTTCAGTGGTATTAGAGCACTGATGAATTTGGCCAGGAGAGTCTCGGTGAATAGGAATCAGAGTTAGATCCCCTTACACTGTGTTACACATCACCTCTACATTTGGCCCTATGAGTCTAAGGGAGTCTCAGTTGCTGAGGGGACTGGGGGAAAGTGTAAGTTACTCCAACAGGCTATGTCCTCTAGGCTTCTCTCTGAATATAGCCCTGTGAGTTTGGTTGCTGCCTATACTAAGACCTCCCTGGAATTACGTTCCACAACAGCATTTCAGTTCTCTCTTTCCTTAGCTAATGACCGAGTAAGTAAATTCATGCAGTGATTGGCTTTGTCACTGGTTGACTGCACCCCTGTTAATCAGTCACCGTGCGCTTCCCTCCGAGGAAATGAGAGAGGAAAAATAAACCCAGTTTGCTGACAGCCAGTAACGCCCGTCTCTTTGTGAAGCTGAATGAGCCCTCAGGCTGTCAGTCCTAGCAAGAGACATTTGACATGCACAAGACCATTAGGCCAGTCCATCCCCTGCTAATGCAGAATTGTTTCCCCCAGGTGTATATGGTGGGCAGAATATGTTCACCTGTTTGGTGGGGAGCTGACACAGTAGCCTACCTCGTCTTACCATGTAGAGTGGATTAGAGAACCGCCCTTGGAACTTGAGAGGACACTCAGACATTCCCATTACGGAGACAGGGAGCTTTGCATGACATTGATGAAGTGTTCAGAAGAGTTAGACCTTAAGCAGCGATAGACTCAAGCCAAAACTGTAGGTCAGAATTTTAACCACCCTGAAGGTTTGGAGTGGCCAGATCTGGGATTTAGTTTGGGTCCAACCCTGCTCCTAAACATCCAGCCTGTGAACCCTAGTTTAGGAAGGAATGAATTGAAAACAGTTGTCCATTGGCTCTTGTCAGCTCTCACAGAATCTTCAGAAGAGATGGGCAGAGAATAGCAGAGAAATGTGGTGCTGCAGCACACAGCCTGGGCACATTCAGCACCTAAGAGATCTCTCTCTAGAAATCAAAGGGTGTTGCCGAAGTCCTGTTCTGTCTGGCCCCCAGCATCCCCCTTCTTCCCGCCCCTACTTCCCTCCCCTGCCCGCCATGGGCTACAAGGAGCAGCAGTTCATGGAAAGACAGAGCGCAGATTCATATCGCTCTTGAAGTGAGGAAGGACTGCTGTGTTCAGCGCCATATACAAGAAAAATATGTCTGTTTCCTATGCCCAAGAGAGCAGCCTTGACTCTTCAGTGGTGCAGCAATCAATAAATTACTGTTTGGATAATGTTCTTCACCACCACTGCATAAATCAAGTGCTGCTTTCCCCCTTTGGCTACAGTTTTATGGGCAGCTCCAATATTCGTGATGGTTATAAAACTTCATCCTCTTACTGAAGGGCCTCCCAGATTATTTGTCATTTGGAATTTTCTTTCTCCCCCCCTCCTCTGCCTCCATAATTAGCTGGTCCCAAAGCCTGGGAGCTGGGGACTCAAATAACCATCCTGCTTTCAGGCTATCTTTGCTAGTGCTCACAGGGTCATTGGTATTTCCTAGGTTGAAATATGGGAGGTGGAAGGATGGCGAGGGGATAATAAATGCTAGTTTCCATATTAGTGAGACAGGATTCAATCAGGCATGGATGGGGTGAAAGACCATGTAATATATTCTTCTGGAGGCCTTTAGACCCAATCTCCCTTTTCTTTCTTTCTTTCTTTCTCGTTTTTTCCAGTATCCTTTTTTCCTATGACCACTTCATCTCCCTAGCTGCCATCAATATTATTTTCTCCCCAGCCACAGAGGGCAAGCAAGGAGAATGCCGCTGACCCTTTCTCATAGGTGTAAACATGGCCTTGTTAAAAGGGGATAATTACTGGGGTCTAATTAACCCCTGGTGTAAAATCAAAGTGAATGGAGCCCCACGGAGACTTTCAGCTGTGCAGACCATGAAGCCTACGCTGTGCGGTAAACAGCTGCAGCTCCAGCGCTTGTCAGTTCACTGCATTCAGTGGAAAGTTAACTCCTCCTTGAAACAGAAATATTGTCTTTGGGGTTGATTTATATCTCCCAGAATCAGCAGAGGCTGTTGTGGTTTTTTCTTTTCTTTTTCACAGATTCTTTCCACAGGCAGAATTTTCTTGGCTCCTCTCTGGATGTCAGCCTGTTACGTTTGGAATGGAGGAGATTCATAATGCTTGGGAGGGGATGCCTCGTGATGACGATAGTGACACTTTGCACACAGAGAGCAGCATTTTTTCAGCCGTAGATCTCTCAGAGCTTTGCAATGGTGGATGAACACCACTAGCCCCATTTACAGATGACAGCGAGCAGAGAAATGTTTTGCCCAAGTGAGTCCATGGCCTCACCAGAAGCAGAACCCAGATGCGCCATGCTGGGCTCTGGCCTCATTTTTATAAGCATTTCTCTCTTAGCGGCAGCCATCCTGGGAAAGAGAAGAATGAGTTTCCTGGAGTCGCCCCATACACCTTTTCATCTTTAGCAATGGGATCACTTTTATAACGCCTGAATCCCACTTAATAACAGGTGCCATGGACCTGTAGATTAAAATGTTCCCCAAATAGGATTAGGAGCTGTAACTGATTAATACAAACTACAGCTGAGCTTCTAGCCTATCTTAGACAACTCACAGGGGCCTAAAAGAGAGTAAGAGACCGCCATCCCCACTTCCCTGTGCTGCCTTCCTGCACATCCTTGCAGGGGTGGGAATGTAAGCAGAGGCTGCACCTAGGGTGACCAGACAGCAAGTGTGAAAAATCAAGATGGGGGTGGGGGGTAATATATAAGAAAAAGACCCAAAAATCAGGACTGTCCTATAAAATCAGGACATCTGGTCAACCTAGCTGCACCTCTGATCTCCCTTGGTTTTGTTCCTGCCATCTTACAACCAGCACAGTGCAGCCAGCATAGCTGGGGATATAGAAATCAGCCACTGGTCTGGGTCAGTAGCAAAGGATTACTCCTTGGGTGAAGCAAAGAAGGAATCGTACCTATCTAAGCCTCTCTGAGGCATGATTCCTTCCTTGGTCTGGTCCTGGCAGGTGGCACAACTACATGCCAGTGTTTATACAGGGCTGGTTGTATAAGGACCACCTCGCCCTAAGTACATTGGTATCCCTTCGGGCATTGAAATAAAGTCCATGTCACTGCTGGGATGAAATACGGTAGCTGCTTAACAGCACCCAACGGGGGAGGAAACAAGGAAATGGAGAGAGAGGGAATGAAAAAGACTGCATCCAGTTTAAATTGCAGTGGAGCTCTAGGGAGCCAGACTGTGGTTACCTACATGGGGAACTAGGCAGGACATCCCTATCTTTGTAGAAAGATCTGTGGAATCTTCGGGCGCCAAACACAAGTGTTGTTTGCATTACAGTACTACAGCTGCAGAGACTTGCTTCTGTCTTTCTGGAAAGCAAAGCGTAAATGGTGACCTTTGCTGTGCTGTATTCCTGGGTATTGTGGGAGGGCAAGGTGGTGCTGCTGTAGAGCTGAGCCCTTTCAGGACAGAGCCGTTCCCCAGGGTGGGCTAAAAAGAATAGCTCTATAACGCGTCCCCTGAACTCTCACTTCTGTGGATTGCACCTTTGGCAGATCGCACTCAGGATAAAAGAGGAGATGGCTTCCCTGGGGCCTCTTGGAAGGTGAGTCATGCTCCATGTTATTAGTGCATTGCCTCATCTGCTGGGATCGGAGGCAAAGGGTAGGAGGCCAGCTTGGCTGCATGGGTGATGAACATATGGGAGATTAGAGCCAAAAGCTTGAAACACCCTTTTCCTAAGCTTTATTCTTAGTACTAGCCAGCAAGCTACCTGCTGCAGTTCCACTGGCCTCCTAATTTTAGCTTGTTCTTTAACGCTTTATGGTGTGACCCCCATCTCATTTGTCATGGTGTCAGGGCCGGCTCCAGGGTTTTGGCCGCCCCAAGCAGCCAAACAAAAACCAAACAAACAAAAAAGCCGTGCTCGCGATCTGCGCGGCAATTCGGCGGGAGGTCCTTCGCTCCGAGCAGGAGTGAGGGACCGTCCGCCAAATTGCCGCCGAACAGCTGGACTTGCCGCCCCTCTCCGGAGTGGCCGCCCCAAGCACCTGCTTGGTAAGCTGGTGCCTGGAGCCGGCCCTGCATGGTGTGCATGATACGCCAGTTACATGACCTTACGGGCTTTGGGACTCAGCTGGATTGCTTCCTGGAACATTTTCTGTGCTTATTGTGAACAGTTTCCCCGTGTTTGCTTGCAAAACATGCCCTTATGTGAAAATAGAATGAATTATATTGTAAAAATAGAATGGATTGAAGAAATGCTGTATGTTCCTTTAAGCAGGAATAAGGAATGTTGAAATATAGTTGTCAGGAAGAGAAACATTAACGTATGAAACAATGGGTCCACTTAAGCTAATGGTGGGACATTAACAGGAGATCGGTAATAGTTAATAAGGAAATAAGATATGTATATCTAGCCCCAGATAAACTTATCAGTTCTGCTTCCTTTTGTTATCTTGTTAAGTTTGCGCCCTTTTATCTGTATAAATAAGATAGTTTGAGTCTTGCATGGGGCTCACATTATCTGGGTGTATTAGCAGGGCACTTTGCTAATAAATAGAGTGGTCTAACAAATTGTGAGTCCTGAATCTGACTTTGACACTTATGACTCCAATGCCAATAGTGGGTAGACTTATATGCAGTACTTTGTCTGATCTTTGGTTGTGGTTGATGGGCCAATTGACCATTCTTGCATGTCTAGCTTCTGTCTATCTACACAGCAATCAGGAGGCATGACTGCAGCACATATCTGAGCTAGCTTTAGCTCACTAAAAATAGCACTGACGTCACAGCGGCAGGGGTTAGCGAACCAAGTACTATCCTGCCCAGGAGCCTGTGTACATAGTTGGGCAACTAGTTCGTGCCGCTGCAGCTACACTGCTATTTTACACTGCTGATCTACAACCCATCCTGGACAATGATCCCTCACTTTCACAGACCTTGGAAGGCAGGCCAGTCCTCACCCACAGACAACCTGCCAACCTTAAGCATATTCTCACCAGCAACCACACACCGCACCATAACAACTTCAACTCAGGAACCAATCCATGCAACAAACCTCGATGCCAACTCTGCCCACATATCTACACCAGCAACACCATCACTGGACCTAACCAGATCAGCTACAACATCACCGGCTCATTCACCTGCACGTCCACCAATGTGATATATGCCGTCATGTGCCAGCAATGCCCCTCTGCTATGTACATTGGCCAGACTGGACAATCACTACGCAAGAGGATAAATGGACACAAGTCAGATATCAGGAATGGCAATATACAAAAACCTGTAGGAGAACACTTCAACCTCCCTGGCCACACAATAGCAGATGTTAAGGTAGCCATCTTACAGCAAAAAAACTTCAGGACCAGACTCCAAAGAGAAACTGCTGAGCTCCAGTTCATTTGCAAATTTGACACCATCAGATCAGGATTAAACAAAGACTGTGAATGGCTATCCAACTACAGAAACAGTTTCTCCTCCCTTGGTATTCACACCTCAACTGCTAGCAGAGCACCTCACCCTCCCTGATTGAACTAACCTCGTTATCTCCACACCGATATATACCTGCCTCTGGAGATTTCCATTACTTGCATCTGAAGAAGTGAGGTTCTTACCCACGAAAGCTTATGCTCCCAGTACTTCTGTTAGTCTCAAAGGTGCCACAGGACCCTCTGTTGCTTTTTACAGATTCAGACTAACACGGCTACCCCTCTGATACTGCTATTTTAGTAAGCTAGCTCAGGTGTGCCTACATGTGCTTCATCTGTGCTTCCCAACTGCAGTGTAGACATCCCCTAGGTACTTTTATAGAATCATAAAAACGTAGGGCTGGAAGGGACCTCAAGGCATCATCTAGTCCAGCCCCCTGTGCTGAGGTAGGACCAAGTATACTATCCCTAACAGATGTTTGTGTGACCTGTTCTTAAAAATCTTCAATGGCAGGAATTCCACAATCTCCCCTGGAAGCCTAGTCCAGTGCTTAACTCTCCTTACAGATAAACAGTTTTTCCTAGTATCTAAACTAAATCTCCCTTGCTGCAATTTAAGCCCATTACTTCTTGTCTGACCTTCGGTGGACATGGAGAAAAACTGATCCCTTCTTTTGGACTCTCAAATTTGTCTACATATTTCTTAAAGTGTGGCACGCAGAACTGGACACAGTGCTCCCGCTGAGACACCAACATGGCTGACTAGGGTGGGACAATTGCCTCCCAACTCTTCCATATGACACTCTTGTTAGCACACCCCAGAAATGATATTCTTTTCAACTGCCTCATATTGTTGACTCAGATTCAACTTGTAATCAGCTATAACCCCCACATCCTAGCCAGTTATTCCTTATTTTGTATTTGTGCATTTGATTTTTTTTCCTCCCAAGTGTAGTACTTTGCACGTGTCTTGATTGATTTTTTTTTCTGTTTATTTCAGACCAATTCTCCAACATGGGCCTCATCACCATAATAGCTGAGTGCCTCAAAATCATTAATGGATTTTATCCTGTCAGGACTCCTGTAAAATAGGGAAGCGTTATTCCTATTTTACAGTGGGGGACCTGAAGCACAAGGTAGATTAAGTGACTTCTCCATGGTTGCACAGGAAGTCTGTATCTGAGGCAGGAACTGAATCGGGCTCTCCAGAGTCCCTGTCTAGTGTCTATCGACTAGACTATACTTCCTATCCTGCTCCTGGGGAAATACTTGTTCTCATTAGTGGCCAACAGAAGATGTTGTTTCTGTATTGGCATATTCAGTATGGTGGGGAACGGGTGGTGGTGGAACTAAAAATTAAATACATCAGATAAACTGAATAGCAGCAATTCCTGCGTCCATACTAAAGCATCTAGTAAACTCTGCAGGTCAGCACACAGACACCCCCACAATTTCTTCCAGCCTCGTTGAGAATGAAACCAATGCCCAAGTGTTATCCATTTGACTTGGCCAGTCATGGACAGCTCCAGTAATTCAATCTGAAACACCAAGACTCATGTTGCTTTATCCGTTCATTCACTGAACTCTGCCCATGGCTTCGTGGTGAGATAAATTGTCTATTCGAAGGGTTTGGTTGTGACCTAAGCCCACGGGTTCTGGATCGACTTTAGGCTTCTCTGAATAGAGCGGCTTTACAATCACTGAGTTGAAGGCATTTTGATTGCTTCCAGAATTACTGCCCTGTGTGTTTATTCCTTGAGCAAGGACGACTTCATAACTCAGGGACTCCCTTCAGTTCCTGACAATGTATATATATTGCAATCTTATAAGAATAATTACCATAGCCAATGATATTTTACTCTTGTCTTGCCAACATAAACAACTCGCTGGACTTACCAAATTGCATTGGGTCATCCTGAATAATTAGGCTCGCATGCTCTATTTATTACCTTGAAAATCCTTTCCCCTTATTTCGTTTTAAATGTAATATGTTTAAATGAAAACCAGATACAGCTCAGAAGGAATTTGAAATATGAAGCTGAGTGTGGAAGAAGCAGTGAAAAAGTCCCCTGCTAATAGGAAAAGCTGAGGCATTCGGGGCTATGGAATAAAGGAGGGTCAGGCATGAGTTGCCGCATGGGGCTTAGTTTGGGTTGAGTCTCTGCAGACAGTCTCGTGTTTAAGGAAATAGAATAAGTAATTGAGCAGGTAGTTTATAATGACATCTCAGTCGGATGCACTGAGGAATGCGTTTGGGGTCTATTGCTGCCCGCGCTGGTATTTTAGAAGATCCCTTATGCTCTCCATTTAAGTGGTTTTGAGCCTCCAGTCAGGCTGTGCAGCACAAACCAGCGTGGCTTCCATAGAGTGCAGCAAAGTGATTCTAAGGGGCTTTAACACAGGATGCAGAAACTCTACCTTAGAGTCAGTAGGCAAGGAGTTAAATGTGGTTCTTAAACCCCAAAAGGCAGAAGGGGCCGTAGGGCCTAGGCAGGGCTGCTGACTGAAGGCTGATTTGGGTACTAAAGATGTGAACCAGGGGGCTTTATACAAAGAGTATCGCAGGTAGTGTGAGAGAGAAGGGGGAAGGTTAGCAATGGAGTCTAAGGGAGTAACAATAGGCAGTAATTCATGGAACCCATATACAATCAGATAATGCCTCAGTGAAATCTATAGGGCCAGATCTTCGGCTGGTGTAAATCAGCCTAACTCCATTGAAATCAATGGAAATGGGGTGGTTTACACCAGTGAGGATCTAGCCCATTACTAACAATAACTCCAGAGTCTCTACCCAGCTGGCTATTACAATAGTCACTCTACTTCCTGGACCAAGGAAGAGTCTGTGCCATTCCCAGTCTCTCACGTGGTGAAGTCCTTTCTACCCAAAGGTGAGAAATGATGTATTTGCTTATACCCTCATCCAGCTGGTTTCCTACCGATCACTAACTATGAGCAAGACACATACTAATGCCCCATCAGAGTACAGTCAGGATTCAGGCTCTGGCCATCGAAGTTGAGGAGTGATGAATGGAGGATAGGGTATGACAATGGAAGCCAGGCTTTCCTCTTTCCCTCTCCTCCAGCTTGCACCAGCAGATACCTGCTACAGTGGAGAAGCAGCCGCTTAGACAACACCAGCAGCTACTCTGGGTGAGCTCACAGCATGAGGGATGGAGTGACTGCTCTCTGATAGGGCGGGGAACCTGTCAGTCACTGCAAAATGGGCTGGCTGACAAAGTTCAGAGGTTCCATTCAGATTAACACCCAAAAATTTAGGTGCTTCCTTGAGCTTCTTGGGTCAGTGAATCTTCTGAGCCCTAGGATTGTGAGAAAGTTACCCAAACATATTTGAGTCTGGTGTGCATTATATTCCAGATTACCAGGAGCTCCTTAAATTGAGAACCTGAGACTTGACAGTGAGGTGCATGGTTTTCAGCTGTATCCGTTATTGGTGGACAGTCTTTGTATGGTCAAAGAAGCGTCTAAACTCTTGAAGGTGGGGGAAGAGCCGAAGGGGATTCCAGTGTCAGCTGCATTCTGCACAGACCTCTCTGCCTGTGGGTGATCCCGAAGTTCTGCTCTCGCACTCTGCTCTGGGATATTCATGATACACCTCGGACTTTCTCTTTTAGTTTGCTTTTGGCTCATTCAGAGAGGAGATGCCAAGATCTGCAACGGTCACAGCACTGAGAAAAGTAAACCCCGTTTCCTTTTAATGAGAAGCCGATTGTGTTTTATTTTTCTAACTCTTCTTAATTGGGGGTGGATGGGTGGGAATTCTAAGAATTGATCAGTCAAATGCACATTGTGACAGAATGATCACAGCTTTATTACTACTGTTGTCAGCAGTGGCTCCAGGCACCAGCGCTCCAAGCGCGTGCCTGGGGCGGCAAGCCGCGGCGGGTGGCCTGCCGGTCCCCACGAGGGCGGCAGTCAGGCAACCTTCGGCGGCATGCCTGTGGGAGGTCCCTGGTCCCACGGATTCGGCGGCATGCCTACGAGAGGTCCACCGGTCCTGCGGATTCGGTGGCAATTCAGTGGCAGGCACGCTGAAGCCACGGGACCGGCAGACCTCCTGCAGGCATGCCGCTGAAGGCAGCCTGTCTGCCGTGCTTGGGGCAGCAAAAAAGCTGGAGCCGCCCCTGACTTTTATTGTTCTTCTCCTCAGGGATTGCTATGGACCCCAAAATTCACAGGCACAATGCGGGCCAGGGAAAACTTGTTCCATGCTAGGAGAGAGGCCTAGGGGGCAGTAGAATAATAGGGTTTCTTTCAGGTCAGGATTGCGGTAGATTGGCAGAATTATGTGCAAGCTCAGTGCATAGATGCTATGTGGATAGGCATGCTCTAGGAGCCTGATCCAAAGCCCACTGATGTCAGCGGGAGTCTTGACTTCAGTGGCCTTTTCATCAAGCCCATTACAATTGGTAGAGTTGTCAGGCCGGGGATGGCGGTGCAGCCGCAGAGCTGTGTGAGGGCCCCAGGCTGGAACAGCAGGAGGATATTTCAGGTCAGATCTGAGGTCCGTTGGCAAAGCAGTGTGGGAAGCTTTGAGTGGTGCCTTCCTGCTCACACCAGGGCTCCACCCAGTGCTGTTAGTCCTTCACTTGCATGAGCACTGAAATAAAAACAAAATGACATTCATTAGATGTTATAAGGAGTGTTCAGGCATGTAATCCTGCGGGAATGAAGCAGCGATAACAAGTTACTGTAGTTACTGATGGCCGCGTCAGTTAGGCTTTTCCAAGGATTAATCACTATCCAGATCAAATCTTGTAGGATGTTTTGGGGCCAAATTCTGCTCTTGGCTACACCAGCCAAACTTCACTGGCCTCATTGGGGTTATCCCAAAGTAAGCGAGGGCTGAATTTGGCCCTTAGTGCTTAAAACCTCAAGTTGGCACAGAAATATGGAAATGGCACAATGGGTCAGAGGTAGGGATGGGTCAGAGCTCCAGCATCACAATCAAGCATCTGAACCTGAACTTCCTCCAGGCTTGGATGTGGGGTGTAAAATCAGAGGGTGATTTCCCCAGTGCTGCCCCCCTCATTCTGGGGAAATACTCCTTCCCCTCAGAAGGAAAGTGTTGCCCTTTGGAAATCCCAAGTGCTTTAGGTGAATCTAATCAATAAAATAGGACTGAGCCAATGAGAATATGAGAAGGAACTAATTCATCATAGTGTTAGCTGAAGCACTTGCAGATCCCTTGGGGACAGGCGGTGGAGAAATGTCAAGCAGCATCACTAAAATCCTGACTATTTATTATCCTAGTGCCTTAGAGCTCCCGCCATGGACCAGGACCCCAATGTACAAATGCAGAACAAAAAGATGGTCCTTGCCCCATGGAGCTTACAATCGAAGTGTAAGACAGACAACCAATGGATACTCCCAATAGGGGAGAGCAAGGAAACAGTGAGGTTACAATGGCCAGCATGATAGACCGTGGCCTCTGCATACCAGCAGCTTAGCTGTTGTCAAGTTTTTTGTGTGCCTCCTGGCAAAGGGGAGCCGTAGGGAGGGTTTTGATTGAGGATAATGAGGTGGCTTTGTGGATGTTTATGGGGAGCTCCTCCCACGCGTGAGGAGCAGCGTGGGGAAAAGGACAAAGGTGCTTGTTTGAAAATTTAACAAGTGGGCAATTGGAGGCTGGTGTCATGGGTCAGTTGGAGTCAGGAGTCAACCTTTTGATAGGTTGTGAAGTGCCTTGAAAGTGAAGATAAGCCGCTTCTGTTGGATGTGATAAAGAAGGGGGAGCCAGTGGAGGGATGCAAAAAGAGGGGTGATGCAGTTCAAAGCGATGGGCTAGGAGAATGATCTTTGCAGCAGCATTCTGAATGAATAGGAGCAGGGCAAGTCTGCATTTGCCAAGGCCAAAGAGAAGGCTGAGACGCGAGATGATGAGAACTTGGACGGGATTTTTAGTTGGGTGGGTGGATAGGAAAGGCCGTATCTTAGAGATGCTCTGCAGAAAGAACCTGCACGATTTAGACCTAGGCTGGATGTGAGGATGTAGAGGAAGGTCCAAGTCAAAGAAGATACCCAGGTTACGAACTGTTGACTAAACCATTGATTTGCCAGAGCTAACCCTGCACCCTCTGCTGCCTGCAAGCCTCACTCTTCCAGTGCTAGAGCTGGGGGCTGGTTTTGTGATTGGAGGGGGGAGGCTTGTTCCCAATTTGCGCTGCCATCATGAGAGTGCTTCCGCACTATGAAACTGACTAGGGAGGTCTGAGACTGATGGCTGAGGGGTGTTTGAGGTATCAATAGAAAATGTCATGTTGATTGCTTTCATGAAATGACCTTATTGGTAGGTGTGTCTGGTGTGATGGGGAGGAGGCTGTGAAGGTTTCAGAAGTAAATGTTGTGTGCCCTCCATGGGGCTGGCTTCTATGTCTCTGCTACAGGAGAAACTTCTGCAAAGCCTCATTAGTGAACACAGCGAAAACTGCATTACAATGAGTGAGGACTTGCTTTGGGGTCACTAGACCATCAGTTCAGCAGTAGTAGGGGTATTCTGAACTGGGTTTGAAAACATGGCTTCTGTTCGCATAGACTTGGTTGTTCACCTGTGGTCTTTTTTTTTTTTTTCCCTTCACTGTCCCTTCCACACAGGACTGGCTCTACCATTTTTGCCACCCCAAGCAAAAAAAAATTAAAAAAAAAAAAAAGCCACTCGGACTGCTGCCCAAACTGCCGAAGCAAAAAAAAAAAAAAGGCCGCCCGGACTGTGCCACCCCAAGAATGGACGGAATGCTGCCCCTTAGCATGTGCCGCCCCAGGCACATGCTTCTTCTGCTGGTGCCTGGAGCCGGCCCTGCTTCCACATTTGATTGTTGGAATTTATATGCACAAACCCGGTTTGCTTGGGCAAAACAAGTGTCAAGCTCAATGAGCATTGCAAATATCAATTCAAATATCATTGCAAATATCAAATATCATCCGTGTACAAAGCATAATGCACAAAAAATAAGGGGTGCAAGTGACCACATGGGCAGAGTTTGCAGCCACCCAAATCAAGGCTTGGTTGAAAAATCTGGCCTTGCCTATTGAGCTGACTGAGTCTGAATGTTCCCAGAGCTACTCTAGCATAGGAGTTCCTGCCCAGTGGATACTAACAGTCACTTGGGAGGGCAGATTCCAAGTGCAAACACAAACCTCAAACTCAGCCCACTTCTTTCTTGCAATGTGTCATGTTCTGTGTACAGCGCTGCTCCCTGGAGAGCCTGGCGATAGTGTCAGAACAACCGCTCGTCTGGTTGTGGCCAAAGGCGAAATAATGCACTGTAGGTGTGCGTCTGTCGCACAATAACCCCGTTGCGTCCTTGGCTGCTAACTTACAAACGCTGGCAGGCCCTGTGCAGCTGACTTATTAAACTGAAATGAACGCTTCCAGGAGGCTCTGACCTTAGGCGCTGCTCGGCCCTTTTCTGACTTCATTGCAGTGAATGCTGCAGTGCGTTGGCGCTCCAGGAGGAGCAGATGTCTTTTATTTATCCATCAGCTGGTGCAGGCCGATTAGGGCCAGGCCCTGTGCTTCTTTGCCATGCCAAAGTAACTGAACCCTCAGCAGGAGTAATTTACTGTTCATTGTGCATTATGCATCCCCTCTCCTTCATCACACAGGATATGAGTCCACTACCTCTGTTAACTAGGGGGCTCAATGCTTCAGCTCAGCCACTATAGACTTATGTTTTAGCTTTGGGGTCGTAGGTTCAGTCCTGGGTGATGACCAAGATGACTGTCTTTACATTAATGAAAAACACAGCCATTCAAACCCATCATAATGTCAGGAAGTTCTCAGATGTTCCAGACTCTCAACCTACAGGTCTTGGGGATTTTGGTAACTTGAAGGTGGCCAGATACTTGAGGACATAAGAGGGAGTAGGGATGAGAGATGACTCCATTAGCTTCTCTGGCTAGAGGAGGCCCCAAATGATGAAGACTGACTTTGACCAAAAATCAAAGACAAAGTTTGACACGTTGGAATGTCAGATCTAGGAGGGATCTTGAGAACCTGCAGGAAGTAGTTCCAGCATGAAAACCTCCCGTAGCCTTTGCCACTTTGCAAGAAGAGATCAATACTGCTAGGATTTCCCTATGATCTGATCTTAGCTCATCACCGTTAGGGAAGATGAAAAATAAGATGGTCTGCAGCAGCATCCTTGCTGCCCTGCTAGGCTTGGGAGCTTTTGTCTGAGTTTGTGGCTGGGTTCAGGTAAATATTTCACTTATTTTGGGGTGGGGTTGAGGAAGGGAAAGTCTTGTCCTTTTGATGACTTTGGTCTTCAGGATGTAATCTATTGTTTAAATATCCCCCATGCTCCCTAGAGTGCTACGAGGGGGGCTATTCCGTAAATATAAATAATTAAATAAATGTTGTCCAACATAGTTTGACTCAACTTGACTATCATCTCATAGTCCTTTCCCCAAACTCCCTGTTTTTGGGGGGTTTTCAGACAGCTTCACCTAGATACAAGTGAACTCATTTTGCCTAAAGTCCAACCTACTTGAACACAATTGGTTTGAAAGTTTGACTTAAACTGGAACAGTATTGGGTTGGAGGACAGCTTGTGGAAAAGCTCTGGGTCTGTGAGGGGAGTCTGAGTGTGTGGAGAATGGGGAGCAAAGAGAAAATATCTAGTGATGGGGGGAACACAGTGAAAAATGGAGCAGTGAATGGGCAGAGTTGGAGGAGGAGGAGGAGGAGAACAGACAGCCTGTGGGGAAAAAAGGAGCAAAGAGGAGAGAAGGAAAATGAAATTAAAAAATCAATCCACTCTCTTATACCCTAGCTACAGGCCACCCACCCATGGCCTCAGGGCCGGCTCTGGCTTTTTTGCCGCCCCAGGCAAAAAAGCCTCCCGCCGCCCCCCAGCCCCCAGCGGGGAGCGTGGCAGGGGAGGGCGCCAAGCCCAGCCGCGGCCCTGCTCTCCCTGGCCGGCCAGAGTGCCAGGGGAGGGCGGCCCCGCTCTTCCCAGCCGGCCGGAGCGCCGGGGGAGGGCAGCGAGCCCGCCGCGGCTCCGCTCTCCCCGGGTGAGCGCCGCCCCCCTCCAGGTGCCGCCCCAAGCACATGCTTGGAGGGCTGGTGCCTGGAGCTGGCCCTGCATGGCCTCCAAGCTTTGGAAACATCCTAATACAGAGCACAGACTTCTCTTTAGCTAGAAAAATGTTGTTTTTAATTATTCACCTTAAAGGAAACAAAGCAACCCTCCATGAGTTTAAATTAGAAGGGGGAAAAGGTTCCCAAGCTCAGAGTGCCCCAGCTCCAGGGATGCTTAATCGTGGTTTGTCTCACTCAGTGACCTTGTCTGATTCCTTCCAAGTTGTCCTGGGTTGTTCTCGGGTGGATAAGGCCACCCACATGCATTAGTATACATTTCTGCCAGTCATTACTGCCAGCATATGCTGAGCTGGCTGCAGGTGGGTCCAGACTCTGCATGAAGGGGCCACATATTTTGCTGTAAATAGCATTGCAGCCAGAACCACTCCAAGACCAGAAGGAAGAGTTGATTTGACTGGTCCCCAGCGGACTTTCCCCCACCCCTTTTCTTTTCATTTAATGGTCCTGAGAAGCTATGATGTGAAATCCAGTCGCAACCACAATCTTGTTACCATGACCTTAAGCAGTCGCTCCTTCCCTCTTCCCCTCGTGTCTGTTCGGCACAGAACACTAACAATGGAAAGACTGTGATCTTTGGGGCCTCTCCAATGACTGACATGCCCAAGCCTGACATGTCCCTTAGTTTTCACCTGCCCTTGTGGTACTGTTGGAAAAACACAGCCCTAGAAGAGGCAGGCTGTGGGATTCATTAGACCTACCAATAAAACTGGCTGCTTATTATTGTTGGGTCTTTCAGCATGCGTGAAAACTGGAATGCCAGAGAGGCTGGAAAAATCCCCATGGCAAAGGAATTATTTAGCATTTGTCAAGTCTAATTCGCCTATGTAAGCACTTAGTTCCTTCTCCCCACTCATATCCCTGCATAACGGGCCTACAGTAATCCCAGACAGGCATGTCAGTTGGTAGCCCATAGCCAAGGGACCTCAATGACTTCCTGGTGTTGCCTCCACAAGGCGATGACCTCTAACATGAGCACTTCGCTCTGAGCCAGCGGGGAGAATATGAAAATAAAATTAATTACGCTTTATTTTTCCCCTTGGAGCCTTTGACAGCTCTTCCCCACCTGCTTTTCCCAGAGGTTTCCCAGGGACTGATTAACCTCTCTGCCGAATTCAGGAACCAAGTCAAACAGAATTTGATTGGGCATATGTTGGTTTTTTTGGTTATGTGGCCTGCTGGGAGGACTCGGTGGGCCCTGTGAGATTGGGGGATGGAGAGGGAGGGAGGGAAATCAGCTATTTATAATGCTTATCCAAACCAGAAGAAGAAAAAGAAAGGCTGCTTGATTTTGCTTCTGAATGTCATGGTAGGAAGCAAATGTTATTATTCAATTATTTATACAGCAGATTTAGTATTTGGGTAAAGCAATTTGAGATCCTTGGACAGAAGAAGCTAGAAAAGTGCAAAGCACTATTATTTTTACCTTCAGAGATGAAATCTGACCACTGGTGGCAACAAGAAGAAAACCTCTACCAGGGTTATTCCCTCAACTGGCTGATGAGAGAAAATGAAGTTTCCTAAGGGATTTCTTTACCACAGAGGAAGTGGAAAATGTGCTAAGGTGTATCTAGCCCAGAACTTTGTTGGCACTAGCTCATTGTCAGTATCCTCCTTGCTCTTCTGTAGTCTCTCCACAAATGGAATTGCTGCTGTTTTCACTGGGAGCTATGCTGGTAGAGTGGCTGCAGAGGCAGACCCGGAGTTAGCAGCACGAGAGACGCTATTTTTAGAGTTGTGTAGGAAATTCGGAGACTTTGAATTTTTTTTTCTTTTTGAAATGGATCAAAACCAAAAAAATTCAAAATTTCCCATGCAATAAAATACCAAAAAATCATTCATTTTGGATTGGTCCAAATGTTTTGTTTTAATACGATCAAAACATTTTGTTCCAATTGCAACTTCTTTTTTTAATTGTTTTAAATATCAAATACAATGCATTTTGTTTCTGAAAAGTTGTTTGGTACAAAAATTAAAACAACATCAAAACAGGCCTTTTGACATTTTAAAACCATTTCCCCCATTTTAGTTTTGAATGGAAATTTTGTCAAAATCAACACATTTTTCTGAAATGTTTGTTTTGAGAAAATGGCATTGTTTTGATGAAAAACTATTTCATGGAAAATTTTCTGACCAACTTGAGTTTTCTTTTGTCCTGATGTTATGGAAGGATCCATATGTTAGAAAGCTTATCTGCCCTTTCCACCTTGATACAGAGAACAACACATAGATCGGCACGAAGCTGCCTATGTGGACCTGCACCATAACAGAGGGGAATGGGACTGGAAGTAATTATTTGTCCACTTAATCCCCAAGTATTGGTGTGTCACTTCGGCTATGTTACCTCCATGGTATGATTTCTGGGAAGGCAATGAAAAGAATTTAAGCCCGGTACAAGAGCTTCCATTTTTACCCCACACAGCAGCTTCTTTATTTGTTCCTTATTAAGGAAATTAGAAAACAATGTACATATATTCTGCTTTGCCTTTGCTGGAGAACCAAATTGCTGAGCCTGTAAATGCACAGTTCATTGGCGCTCAGTCATACCCGTAGGCCAGATGGACTGAGGCATATGGCAATAATAAAGGAGATCTAGTAAATGGGATCCAGGCAAGAATAAACCAGACCCATGACCATTTGTAAAAAGGGACACTGAGGAGGTTTCCCCTTGTCTGTAATTGATTTAGTTGTGTGTTTCACTATGGGCCCTACACATTCTCTTGCCCTCTGAGTGCAGGATATTCTTGACAATGCTTGTTGCCAAATTAAGCACCGGTGCCTTCGGCAGCCTTCAGGGAGTGGGGACAAGATTTTTTGTTCACTCTCTGCCCTTAAATCGAGCAGACTAGTGGCAACACTTTTAATCTCAGTTCAGGGCAACAGAAAGGGTTGGGCTATCACTGATTGTACCCTGGCTGTCTGTGCACTTGATGCAATGCAGGTGAGTTGGTCATTGGCTAGCAATTCACCTGGAGATGCAGCCACAGCATCGGCCAATCAGCAGTGCCTTGCCTGGGTGAGCAGGGCTTGGGAGGAAGATTATAAATAGATGAGGTAACAGACCAGCAGAAAGCAAAATCCATGCTTCAGAGCACAAGTTGGTCTCACAGCAGCATCAAAGAGTTTGTTGCCTTCACTTGAAACACTGGCCAGATCCTTTTTTGCTCCATTTACTGAAGTTACTTTGGATGGAACTTGATTCATTGCATGGAGGTTCCTGCATAAGGTAGAATACCAAATTAGAAGGGTTATTGGCCTCCTCTGGTGTGAAAGACTTATACCTTTACATTGCCTACTGCTTAGGAAGGGGATTGGGTAGCAAAATTACCCCCTACCTTCAGGCCAAACCCCATATCATTTACTACAGTTGTTCTGCCCCTCTCTAGAAGTTGGTTCCATTTACTGCTGCTGTGGACTAAGTGAAACTTTCATAGTTCCATTTCCTCCAAATAAAACGAGGAGGGAAATTCCATCATTTGAATGTTACAGCTCTTCAATTGTTCATCCAAAAAAGAGCGGGAAACCCCTTTCAATGGAACTTTCCTTGCTGGACGTGTCCATGGAAAAATAGCAGGGGAAAATCAAATGGCGAATGATACGTGCAGCCACATGGAGCGGTATGGCACTGGGTACTGCTCTGCTGTCAGCTTCTTTTGTGGGAGGCAGCATGGTCTAGGAGATTTGGGCTGGGAACATAGGTGCTGGAACTAGGGTTGCTGGGGGTGCTGCCGCACCCCATGGCTTGAAGTTGTTTCCATTATATACAGGGTTTATAGTTTGGTTTAATGGCTCTCAGCACCCCCACTATACAAATTGTTCCAGCACCGTTGGCTGGGAATCAAGACTTCTATGCTCTGTTCCTGGTGCTGCCATGAATTCTCTGGCCAAATCCAGCCCTAGAGCAATTCCAGAGTTGTGAGGTTCAGTTAATATTTGTAGAGAGCTTAAAAGATAATGGGGTAGACTGTCTGCTGGTGTAAAGTGAAGTCAATGCACCTGAGCGAATTTACCCCAGGAGAGAATTTGGACCATAAGGCTTTGTTCTCTTTTCATTCTCTCTGGTTTCAAAGTAGTTTAATGCCATTGACTGCAGTGGATTGCTCCTGATTTAGCCTAGTCTGAGTGTGAGGCCCATAAAGAGCTATGGATGATTATCATTTTGTATTAACCATTGACAGGCAGTGCAGAGGCTTGGCAGTTGGGTCCTCCTTTGAATCCAGGCTCTATTTCAAAGGAAAATGGTTGAAATGGCCCAACACTCATTTGTTGGTGAGACTCAAAATGGCTCCTGTTCTGACTCTAATTGTGCCCAAGGTCTAAGGCTGCTTTGTTCTTCCCAATATGGCTTAGTAGGAGAACCCCTGGGATTATTTTACTGCTTGAGGTTGAGCAGCCTGCCATCGGCTGATGGGAACTTGGGCTGCCTGTGACTGGGAGAGAGAAACAAGGAGCTTGGCTCCTTCCTCCATCCCTCTGGCACCTGATAAAAGCCATGCTAATTTCATATCCACAAAATGAGACCACCGACCAGGTCTTCAAAGTGCTGGGAGAATTGGGAATTCACTTCCAGCAATGGATACTGTCCACTACAAATATGAAGGGCCCTTAGATTTCAGGAGTTGGGGCATAATGCAAAGTAAATATACTCGTATATTCATAAATACACAGTGAGTGGAGTAAAATCACATCTAAGTTATCCTGTGGAATATTGGAATTTTGTTCTGTTTTGCTCAGGAAAGCAATTATTCACTGTGTTCTGAAAGTCTGTAATGTATCCACAATGCCGTTAAAGTTAATTATATCTTATGGTCATACAGCTTCTATCACTGGTGTCTTAAAGAAATCATTCTGCCCACCACTAAAATGCAGCCACTTCTGGGGGAGAATGCAGCAGCTGCTTGTCCACTTCCAACAACACTACACATCAGCTTAGGAAAGGAAATGAAGATGAATCCCAGGTCCAGTTGAAATGTCAATTGTGAATTGCAGGGAGGCATGCTGTAATTATATATATGGGAATTTGACTAGGACTCTGGGCTAATGCTACTACTCTTGCAGAAATTGCTATGGGAATTTTAATGACCAAAAGTGGTCAGGACCTCAGCTGAATGTCTCAGGGAAAGGACAGCCCCTGTAACATCACAGTGAGTCCCAACAACATGGCGCTTTGGCTCAATAGGGACTAGGAGGGAATAGCGCCACCTAATGAAACACCTACACCAGTTCCTACTGTACGCTGAATTCTCCTTGGAAAATGTTTTTGGGGTACAAAGCAGGCTGACTCTCAGCTTGTCCAATGGGACCACAGCCCAGAACATTTGCTGACAGCAAACCCATTTTTGCCACTGCTGGTTTTTCCATCGGTTGTCTGAGGGGAGAGGGGTAGAAATTCTCTCTCTGAACAAGGATTTGGAGAGCAAGCCCTAAGAACGAGAGTTTGGGGTTGGCTTTGTCAGAGAGTGACCTTTCAATAAAAAGGAGAGCACATCAGGGCACTGAGGAGCTGGTGCTTTCTCCTTCAAGTAATCCCTGTGCACTGAAAGATGCAGAACTGAATGGGAAGGGGAGTTTTGCCTTGTTTCGATGAGTAATTGAAGCTGAATGAATGATTTGGGGTGAATAATTGACCCCTTTCCCTGCTCACAGTATGTCTATGAAGAGATGCTACTTTCCTACATTGCATTAATTATTCACACTTACTAGATACACTTTTTGCAAGTTGTTTTTGTTCCCCCTCTATGGGTCCCTCTGCCCTTGTCGAGTGGACAGACGCAGTAGCTCTGCTCCAGCCAGCACATTACAAAAAGTCGCGTGGCCCAATGGCATGGCAGCAGCTCATTCTAACCGCCTTAGTACAAACTGGGCATAACCCCTGGCTACTTACTTGGGCAGCTAGTCCAAGCTGCTGCTTGTGCGACCCCTAGCCAAGTTGTTATTTTTGTGCACTAGCCAGAGCAGAACTAGCGTGTGTCTGTCTACTCAGGCAGGGAAGCACACTCCCAGCTGCAGGGTAGACGTACCCTATGTGACTGATTGCCAAGAGGTCAATACCTATATTCAATGCACTGCTAGTAAGACAAATTTAAGTGTTTTCGCTATGAGTGGTCATAAGTCCCATGACAGTGTTTCTGTTTTCTGATTGGATGACCTCACCCAATCAGCAGGAGGGCTGGAAGAAGCCATTGGGACTTCGAATGCCTCAGGGAATAGGCGTAGGAACAGATAAACAAGATTAGGGGACTTTAGACAATGTTAAAACATTTCCCTTCTGGGTAATGTGTCTGGCCTTATTATCCCTAGAAAAGTTAGGCAACTAAGATTTATTGTCTGTCTATGACAGTGATTCTCAAACTTTTGTACTGGTGACCCCTTTCACATAGCAAGCCTCTGAGTGCAACCCCTCCATCGATTAAAAATGTTTTTAAATATATTTAACCCCATTATAAATGCTGGAGGCAAAGCAGGGTTTGGGGAGGAGGTTGAGAGCTCGCGACCCCCCCCATGTAAGAACCTTGTGACTGCCTGAGGGGTCCCGACCCCCAGTTTGAGAACCCCTGGTCTAGGGTGTTTACACTGAATTTCTTTCATTCCACACACACAAAGTGATTGCATGTGTAGCCATGCTCCGAGCTGTGAAGGGTACAGGCAGATGATCGTGAGCTGGCTCTGTGCCAGGGCTCTGGTACAGGGTTTGGGAAACAGTGTCCAGCTGCCGTGTTTAATGGAGCCACGCGTGTGAGAGCTGAACCCTTGCTTTCTGTGACCACTGGTGCAACCGCAGCGCGAGCACTCCAGCGTTCGCAGAGCCTGAGCACAAAGCGGGCAGGAGCCCAGCGGCAGCGAACTAATTTCTTAAATCTGAGCTAATGTTCGTGGAAAACGTTTTGTAGTTTTCATCCAGCTCTGATGAGAATTCTTAGCACTTTAGCAGCTCTCTGCACCTTTGAGGTGCTCTGCCAAATGTAGCCAGTGGATTTAAATGGCTCACTTCATCACAACAATAAACAAAAGCAATCTATTAGTGTGCTGCTATCCGGATTTTTCAAACAGGCTCTGCCTTATGCCATGTGATTCCTGGAAAAAACTCAGAGTGGCCCTTTTAAGCCAAAATGACTAATGTTTTTCTGGAGGCTCTGGAAAAGAAGTCAAGGCTATTGGCTTCTGCGTCGCCGACGCCGGCCATTGATTCACTGCAAATGTTTCATATTTGGCCAAACTGGCCATCGATGGAATAGTTTCTGATTTAGCACTCCCGACCACAGTCGATATCCAGATGGGTCTCATTAGCTCCGAAGACTGTCATTTTCATTGGCTGACGGAGAAATACTTCCACCATCGCCCCCTCCCCCTTATTCCCAGATACACATTTTAAGCCCCTGTACTGAGATTTGCAATGGAATCTTGGTTATTTCAGCCCTGAATGAGCATTGCTTTTTAAAACCCTAAAATCCCATATCTACCCATCCTCAATTCATTCATTTCAGCAGACTGGTTTGTAAATTTGATGCAGCCCTCAACCCTAAAATAACGTACTCAGCAAAGCCTCTCCATTTACTCTGCTTCAGATTTCAGAGCCAGCCAGTACAGTTGGCTTGTATTTTGGTTACGTTCCTATTTCCTTCCCCACCACCGCCAAATAAATTAATTAAAGTGCTTTTTTCCCCTCCTGTTCTTCCTTCTCTTCAGTTGTCCCACCCTTGCCTTCTCTTCCTCTCACTCTCTGCCCTTTTCTTTTTCTATTTAGTCTGTGTTCAAAACTCGGCACAAAAGCTCTCACAGAGTACTGGGCTGTGACCCAAACAGTAAAGAATGTTTATATGTTGGTTGGCTTCCACATGTGTGTATTAATACTGCTCTCTCACACACAGTTACTGGTGCCTCGTTAAGGCTGCCAGCCAAGTGAATCCAGCCAAAGTTAAGGCATCTGGGCGCTTTTGAAGGCACAGGAAAAGGGGGAAAATCAAAATAAAAAAATCTCAGGGCTTTAGAAACTCTATCCGGCCTTTATTTATTTTTTTAATGGAGCCTGGGATGCACTCTGTATGCTCCGAGCTGCTTTGCGGGCAATGCCTTCCCAGAGAAACAAATCGGTATAATGCAGTGATGGTACAGAGGTTGCCCCCATGTTACACTGCAAGCAGCTCGGCAAGGGTAAGATCATTGTAAGAGGGATTCATGAGCAGACTTAAGGATCTTTGGTTTTGGTATTGGCTGAGACTGCTAAGTACAGGCTAAGTTTACAGTGAGCATGCTCTACATCTCCTCCCGTCCTTGCAGACATAAACTAACTCCTCGTTAAATCCACAGTGCATTGCCTCACCTGCTCATTACAGCATTCCGCATCCTGTTGGAAAGGGAAGCGCAGGCCATGTACATGTGACATCCTGCATGTAATCCTTGCACGTCATGGGGTCAGGATGGAGATGCAGCGGCAGAACTGAGGGGCTGGGGTAGTGGGGCTTGAACAGCGGCCTCCTGTTAACGCAGGAGATGTTCCTCTGCCTTGGACCTTGTGTCATCATTTATACTCGTGCAAATCTGAAAGGGAGCATTTTACACCCACTCTGCCCAGGGACAAATGACAGCACCTCGTGCAAGGCAGAGGGCTGCCAGGCCCAGTTCGCCCAGCTCTGGGCAGAGCTGCCAATCCCTCACTTTCATGAGCACTAAAATTCATTCAGTTAGGAAGCTCTCGATGTTGGACATGGCTGAAGTGTCATGTGTCATGGGTCTCTGCCTCCTCCCCGTGCCCAGGTGTAACTTTCATGGATAGCAAAGTGGGTTAATCCATTTAGGTCCAAATTCTCCTCCTTGTGGTCTGCCCAAAAACCAGGTGATGCAGTGTTAGTAGCAGAGGGCACTGAGGGAGAGCATTCCTTCCCCATGACTGCAGTCCTGAGTTGGCAATGGTCCTTAACCTCCACTCCATACACACACACATGCTGTGTGGACCCCAGGGGAAGACAGGAACATCTCTGTAACAACAGATCCTCCAGCCCTACTCCCTTGGAGAGTTGGGGAACAAGGAGCCACCACCCTGCCAAGCTTCATGCCACTCACCCCTTGTTTGCCTCCCCAAATTGTTGCCTCCCCTTATGCAGTGAAACCACCCCAGTTCTGCTGCGGGGGGTCCCCCACACGCACAGGGGATTGGGCTCATCTATAATCAGGGAGAGTCCAGGCAGAATAAGGTGTGTAAGACAATTCAGAGTCCCCCATTGCTGCAAAGGAGAGGGGAAAGAATCGGGGGGACGCTGTCCTGGTTTCAGGCTGTGGTTATTTGGTATTTCTCATCCCTGTTAACACAGCTGGGAGCTCACTTTAAGAGCTCTGTAATTCAGACCAGAGCAAGTTCGCGTTATGGATGAATCCCTCTCTCCTTGTTAACTGCAAACAATGTTACCCAAGAACACGCCGTTAAATTTCTGGCCAGGCCAGTGGGCTGTCTGAAGAAGCTCCATGAAGTGCTGCTCTGAGGAGGTGCTGGTGGGATGGGGATGTACATTCTCACTTGTGTCTGGCCGGAGAGATTCCTATCCTGGAGAATGAGATGGTTCTTTCCCCACCCATTGGGCGTGCTACCAAGAGAGGGTCCCAGTCAGTGCAGTGGCACCAGAGAGAGAGTAGAGGGGTGGGGAGACAGGAGAGGAAACTCCAGAGATCAGTAGTTTACATTCTACCAGGATTCAGACTCAAGTAGGGTGACCAGATGTCCCGATTTTGGGGTCTTTTTCTTATATAGGCACCTATTACCCCCCACCCCCGTCCCGATTTTTCACATTTGCTGTCTGGTCACGCTAGACTCAAGATTCTGGCAGTTCCAGATCCACCCAGAGTGCACCTCCCTGCACTGGCCTACCTCAGGGCTTCGGAAGGAAAGGCCATCTTTCCACCACTGCCCTTTCTCGGACAGAGACCGCAACTTGAAAGTTGGCTGCAGGTTCCGTAGCAGTTCTGTTGCATGCTGTACCATATGTGGGAAGGGGAGACATTCTGGCTTCAGCATACATGGTGTTTGCTTTAATGGGCAGAGCTGCCAAGCTGCTCATCTGAAAGACCCTGTGATAGCAGATATGAGAGAAGATGTGGCTAGAGAGAAGGGAAAATAACCCTCAGGGGAATCAGATGTGTGGGTCACGTCTGCCAGACACTTTCAAGCATGAGAATTGCATATTCAGGCGTCTGAACCCTGCTGGGCCTTCCCCCGGGAAAACAGTTCATTTTTTAGGAGGCTCCTGACAAACATTCCACTTGATGGAAGGGGTTTTGGTTTTAATTTGTACCTGAGTTCAGGTTGGGAGCAGCCTGTTCCTCCAGCCGCACTCAGGGGGGAAGGGGCGGAGGGGGGAGCAGGTGCACGCGTGAGAGAGCGTGCTATGCAGGGCTAGTTTTAGAGCTTATATGACCTTGTTAGGAGGGGGCACCATGGAGGAGTTAGGAGGAAGAAGGAAGCCGATTTTTCCCTAGCAGCCAGTCTCCTTGTCTGTGGTAAATTTAAACCCTTCCAGTAGGTTACATTTACAAAACTAACATTGAGTGCTTGTGCTTAGAAATGGAACTGACTTCCAGGTCAGCCAGACCTGACGCCCTCCTCCTGCCATAGGCTGGCTGTATGTTCCAGTGGGGCTCCATAGCTGACTAGTAGGAGCTAGCGGGCTGTGATTTGGGGGTGAGCAGGGGGATCTATATGTATAGAATCACATATTGAATAACTCTTTGCCCCTGGCCTCTCTGTGCTAATTGTCCCCACTGAACCCTGCAGCTTGTTCATTTCAAACAGAAAAGTCTTGTAGGTCATTGCTCCTGGGATCCCATAGAAGATAGTTGTAGACTTGGGCAACAGTCCTGCATTCCTCGCGTATCCAATCCTCCATTGACTTCAGTGGGAGCAGGGGGAATGGAGCAAGGGTTGGGCCCTTTGAATATATTGTTCTGAATGAGTTCTTCATGGTAAAGAGAGGTGGAGCAGGTGCCACCAAACCAATATTATTTAGCAAATACCTGGCTAGGAAAAGAGGTTCGATGAGTACAATCGCAGGCAGTTTTCTTCCTCCTGCTCCTGGATTCACCCTCCACAGCCCAAGTTTCAGCCTCATGTCACTTCCATTCAGCCTCACATTGGGGAACTGACAATGGGGTTGATGGATAATGACTAATGGGGACCAGGGCTTTAGAAAATTGACCTTTTCAGCCTGGTATGTGCCACCTGCTCCTCTTCTCCCCATCAAGGGTCCTGGGAAATCAGTGCCCAAACAAGGAGCCGTTGCTATGATATCAACATGTCTGGGGGCCATGAACATCACTGAGGATACTTTTTGGTGCTGGTGAAAAGTGCCAGGCTGTCAGCCATGGAGGCTGAAGACCTGTTTATCCACATTAAAATTACAGCATAGGCAGTGGCAGGACATGATTCCTCCCACAAGTCTGCCAGTATGCCTCGGCCTTGAACTGCAGGGTTGAGAGGGGAGTTGAGTCTCCATGGCCCCTCTGCTGAGACTGCTAACCAGGGGGACAGCCAGTCCCTGAACCTGCACCGCTCAAGGCAATGGGAACTTTGCCAATGACTTCAACAGGGGCCAAGGTCAAGCTTTTAATGACACGTGTGATGATGGGAGGTGATGGGATATGCACCTTCAGGACCGGACTGAGACACCACCATTATTTCACCTAGGCCACCAAATAGGCATCAGATTGTAACAAAGTTTGGTCACTTCTGACCTCGGCTAGATTGCAGCTGAAGCCCTATCACTAGTCTCTGGCCCATGCAGAGAAAGTCCATTTTTAACATGTAGAATAGGTTAAAAAATGAGTAAAGACATATTTTCCTGAGTGCAGAATACATCCAACCAAGGCCCCGATTCAGCACGACACCAGACTCCACCCCATCCCTGAGTCTGAGTTCAAATCCTGCCATGGGCTCAGAATAGGGTGACCAGACAGCAAGTGTGAAAAATCGAGATGGGGGTCGGGGGTAATAGGAGCCTATATAAGAAAAAGCCCCAAATAGCGGGACTGTCCCTATAAAATTGGGACATCTGGTCACCCTAGCTCAGAATGAGCTGCTATTGTTACCATGGACACAAACCTGGCATGGACCCAGAGGTCCAGATCCGCAGCTGGTGTAAAGTGGCATGGCTCCACCGACTGAGTCGAGTGATTTATACCACTTGAAGAGCTGGCCCGCTAATTGTCACGAGAGTGCTCTGTGTTGTGCAGCTCTTCACCCTAATAATCTGGTGAGCATTAGAGTTCCTGCATCAGATGGAGACATGAACTCCTCGAAATCCTGGCAGGGGTTAGCTGTGCAACGTGGTCACACGCATGGGCTTGGCTATTCCAAGTAGAAAATGACTTTCAGAAGTAACACATTTGTTCCGAATTACAGTAATTACCCCCATCACTTTCCTCTGTGGCATTCACAAATGCAGCTCAGAAACATCTAAAAACCCCAGCTAAAGAATTACCAAATTTAGGAACTGGAATTGAGTTATAAATATTGTCTTGATTTGGCCTAAACCTGAATTGGCGGGAAGTCCTTCTGTGTATTGCATTACCGAGGAACATAAGGAAATCATTGTGTAATTAGTAATAGTATTTTTAGGATCCTACCATGCAGAATCAACACTATTATACCCTTCTATCTCTAGCTACTGTACTCTGTATACTGGATTTGTGGTAGTGGGATTGTATTTGAACTTTAGAAAATGTGTCCATCACAGAATTTTTGGGCATGATTATGACAATTAAAAAGGTAAATAATACCTAGCTCTTATATAGCGCCTTTCATCAGCAGATGTCCAAGCCCTTTACAAAAGAGGTCAGATTTCTAACCCCCCACTTTTACAGACAAGGATACTGAGGTCCAGAGAGATACAATGACTTCCCCAGTGGTCACCCAGCAGGCCAGTGACCAAGCTGGGAATAGAACCCAAGTCTCCTAGTCCCAGTCCAGTACTCTATCCACTAGGAAACACTGCCTCCGCCCCCCTGCTGCCTATGAAAAACATTAACAAAAATCACACACCGGACAATTCACCTGGGTACCCAAGCTGGGAGCTGGGCTGCTAGTGAGGAAATCCTCCCCACAAGGCCACAGGGCAGTAGTGGAGTTGCTCCATGGTGGCTGGGTTGTATTAGGACCCTCTGTGAAGCCCTTCCTCAAGGGGTGTAGGTTACCTGGAGGATCTATCTGCTCACAGATCCAGATCAGCCCCATTCTGCCTCCCTATCCCCCTCCACAGGAATATGGAAGGATTCTCTGTGGAGCTGAACTGCTTGGAAACTGGGAGTTTCTAAAGTGTGATGGCCCAGCTGGACTCTCATTAGGACTTGCCTTGGACCCCCATACAGTACCTCTCCCCCTAGTGCAAACATCAGGAGCTTAGCATGCCCCATGTTATGGATTTCTACCTTCAGCCAGACCCCTCTTTATAGATTTGACCCACCACAACAAATCAAGCAACCTGGAACAAAGAAGGGATGAGAGCCAGTGAACCGCCAGTGATCCAGCACTGGCCATGGCGAGCTCTGGGGAAACTGCTCTGTTCTTTCTGTTGGGGGGTGTCAGACAATGTGGGGTGATGTGGTGTCACATGGTATGTTATGTCTAACAAGCTTACAAAGAGTATATGCTTTGGTGACAGTGTCACCCACAAAGCCCTTTTATCTGCCCAGCGTTGTATGGCATGAAGCTCTTTAAATGTCTCTGCTAACTTGGAACAGTGTGGCACTGAGCAGGTGATGAGACACATCTCGAGTAACCAGGGTCATTGGTGCTGAATGGAGAACATTCTCCATTAAATTCTGTATGTGCCTCTCTTGTGTGTGCTGGTTTGGTCGCTTACTGCTGCCCTGATGCTGCCTTTTTTGTGCCTGATGTGTTTCCTGAATTTTTCCATATGTCTATTCCCATCTCGTCTAGGTATTAATACCACACTCAGCAGCATGATATAGGAAACCCTAGTAGATACTTCCCCAATAAGACCCTCTTTCACCACTGTTAGCCCTTAAGTGCTACCTCCTTCCCTTGCTGCTTTCTCTTCCTTCCCCTGGCTTGTACCCATCCGTACCTGCAGTGCTCTCTGTGGGAATGCTCCTTCTCTCCTGCCCTATTTCTTCCATATCCCAGCTCCCTCTGCTGCATCCTTCCAAACAGGGATGAGGTCAAAGCTTTTCCCTCCTTTCCCCCGTTACACCCTTCAGAAGAAAGGGAGGCGTCTCTGCATTAGAGCAGGAATCTGGAAATCAATATTCCTGGATGGTTCTGGGTGGGCCACTGCCTTACAGTGAGACCTTGGGGGAAGTCTCTTATCCCTGGTTTCAGAGTAGCAGCCGTGTTAGTCTGTATCCGCAAAAAGAACAGGAGTACTTGTGGCACCTTAGAGACTAAATTTGTTAGTCTCTAAGGTGCCACAAGTACTCCTGTTCTCTTATCCCTGTTTACCAAACTGTGAAACACTTGGCATGAATATTGTGAAGCTGAATTTGTGTTTCCAGAGCCTTGAGATCTTTGAGAAGAGGTGCTAATAGGGATATGCAATATATTATTAATTTCTCCATTTCCTACCATTTCCCTTTGTATCCACCCCTTCTATTTCACCCAATCCCTCTCACTGGAAATTTGCCTCTTCCTGTTTGAAAGGAACATCCTTTTGTTTCCCCTCTGCGATACCATAAAATAGTTGGAGAAACCTGTTTCTCCTGTAAGAATAAGGAAAAAGGTCCAACTCTGAGAGCCACAGAGATCAATTCTTGCATATTCACACGTGTGTCTTTCCTCTGACCGTCCAGGAACCGTAAGAAAAAGCAAAGAAAATGTTTTTCTTTCTTTGTTTGTCATCATCTCTAAATGTTTACCACTCACGACTCCTCTTGAAATGTCTGCCCCACTTGTGACTTTTTGAAGTTTTTGGAAGGATGGAGTGTTGTTGCTCTAGTTAAACAAACACAAATCTGCTTCTTTTCTACCCTCCTAGGTGTTTGTTGGGATGCTTAGCTCAGGGCCCGTAGCACATGACAAAGGGAAGAATAATTTAGACTTTCCAGATGAGACTCACGTGGTGCAGATTTGTTTGACAGGCAGATTTGTGCTTGAGGTGCTGCAAATGTAACCACCCACGTATGCTTATTTAAAATGGCCCTGCTCTGTGCTTCCATCCGTGGGCTCTCCCCATCACAGACTGTGTTAGAAAAGAACCACGGCCACAAGGCTCACTTTGGATCCAGCCCCTCAACTCCCCCCAAGTTCTGGTGCAGAGTCTGAGTTCAGGCTCTGTGGGACCTTGAACTCAATGGAGAAACCACCATTGGGCTTTGCATCAGACCCACCAGACTCGCTGCTAGACCTCAAGTGAGCCACTTCATTTCCTCCTGCCTTTGTTTCCTCTCCTTAAGATTTAGGAACAATGACACATTGCTGCCTTTACAAGGGGCTGGGAGATCTCTGCAGTAGGCGTTGCTCTGGAAGCGCTAAGTAGGACTAGTTAGGTATTTGCCATTTCCCCACTCATGTGCTGTCTGGTGGTGGGGAAAGGGTTAAGAAGAAGAAATAAAAAGTACCTTTTTTTTTTTTTTAAGGAAAAAAGAGGGAACTTTCTGTATGCCAGAAGTTATATTAAAAATAATTAGCTGGCCTGTTTGAGGACAAGATCTGTTAAAAACATAAATTTCCCCTCTGTATATGGATTTTCCACACAGTCTCCACATTTTACATGGGCTATTTTTTAAGCTGAAATGTACATTATTTTCCCATGTATTTTTTTCCACTTTTCCCAAGCCCAGCTTTGCAGAGCCTATTTCTGCTAATTCCACACGGTCGTCTCCTGTTTTGGATGCTCCTTTATATTCCCCCTACCTTTCCCCCACTCCGCATTAATCCATTGTGGAATTTTGTCATGTATGGGTTGAGACTAGACCTCTAACAAGCAACATATTTCTGGCACCATCAGCAGGGCTTGCGTATGGATCGGCCATAGGAAAAAAAAAGTCCTTCTCTTTCGAAAGGCATGCAAACCTTCTCGTTGCTGTAGGAACATATGGATTTCAGATAGAAGCAATCACTGAGCCAGCCTTTGTGTTTTATAGCATTGACCTGGTGGCTGCACTGCCAGTGATATGCAGTGAGGCAAGAGAGAATCGAGGCACAAAGACCAGCTTATGGCTGAAGTGCAAAGCAAAATCAAATCCAGAAAAGCCTTGGGACCTACAGGGGCAAATATAAGAAGGACGAGAACTAGAAATCCAAAGGTAACACCTCCCTCTGTTCAAGTTGCTGAGGTTGATTGGGGGGGGGGGGAGAGAAACAGGGCATTTCAACTAAGAAGGTGCAAATTGAGTCAGAAAAATCCAAGTTTGTTTTTATTCTAATTTTGTCTGAAAGGATTCAGGAATCCCCACTCGTGAGGTTATCTGATGCCTTGTTGGAGGCAAGTTTCTTCATCTTGGGAGTCTGGTCTTAGGCACTCAAAGGGGACAATTCCATAGTTCTTGAGGAGTTTAGCTCTCAGGGGAGGTCGGTGTTGTGGAGAGGCAGGTGCTTTCTTTGGCAGCTTGGGCCAATTCCTTGGAGAGCCTCAGAGATTTGTACTGGGATGTTGAATTTATCATGCTGTGGTCGGGGTTCCAGGGCAGTGAGGGGAGCACTGTGGTGAACAGTTCTCAGTGGTCAGGAGATGGGTTGCTTGGGTAGAGTCCACGTTTCCGTCCCAATGTAGGAATGTTGGAGATGGACCTGAGCCACAGAGTTCAGCTCAGCCTCTGACTCCACTTCAGTCCCATGTTGTTACCACTATATTCTTTCCCATGGAACACGGCAGCCACAATTGTGTTCTCACTCTGTAGAAGCGTGTTCACATCAGCAGTGCCTTATTGGCCAGCTGTTTCCTGTGCAGTGTAGCTTTCACCTACAAGGAGCAATCCATGGTGTCTGCATTTGCAGTGCTGTCAGGTCTCCTGGCCGCTCGCAGCTGCAAGGACACATTTTGATGTTATCAGGAAAGCAGTTAACCCCCCCTCTCACTTCAATCCAAGCTGTGTGTCCAGTTTAAATCTCTCCCCTGTATCTAGGTGCTTAATACTGTAATAGCTAGCACTTTATTAGCAGTAACTTATTAACAGCAGTGGGACCAAGCCACAGAGTTTACATCCAGACCTTCTAGGGCTGGAGTGTTCCATTTAGCCCCTTATTCAGCTGGAAGTTCTGATCCAGACTTCCCCAAAAACCCATTGTGGTTAGTTCCAGCCCTAGCTACTACTTAACATCTCCATGAGGGAGGCAAGTATTAATATCCCCTACTTACAAATAGGTCAACCGTGACATACAGACTAATTGCCTCTTTCTCTGGCCTTGGGCAAGTCAACGTCAGAGCCAGGATTAAAACTCAGGAGCTCCTGGTTCCCAGGCCTGTGCTTAGGGCACTAGACAACACTCCATAAATGTCACCATGCCCATCCCACTGCATTGGGGAGGGCATGACTCTTCAGTAGCACTCCAGCCCACCCTTCTTGGCCACTATATGGGTCCAGTCTGGATCTGAACTTTCCCAAAGTTGGCTGTGTTTGGCTCTGTTGTTTGAGCCCATCTTTAACATTATCTTAAGCGCGTCCGCCTATGGAATGCAGCATTGATGCTACTGACATATGCTGCTCCACAGGCATGCCAGAGGGGACAGGGGTACAGATATGCCACTGGCATCTTCACCCCCTGACAATGTAACAAATAGCTCAAGGACAAGTGAAAGCCAAAGTTAAAGCTTCTACTTCATTTGTTTAACTAGATGGCTGCCAAGTAGCTTAGGGTCAGTGTATGATCCGCTTTAAAATCGCTTTAGTCTGGTGGGGAAACTCAATGGATTCTTAATTTTAAAGACGGAAGAAAAGGTAAGTCACTCAAGAAAGTTAAAACATCAAATTTATGTAGGCCCTACTGAAAACATCAATATTTTGTATTGTACATTATTCCCCTAATTGTGTAGGCATCATCGGATTATCCACAAGGAAGTCATCAGAGAGAGCCATGCTCTCAGAGGGGCTCAGGGCCTTTGGGCAGGTACCATGGCTGCAAATTGTGTTCCAGGCAAACTGCTGAGTGTCCAAGGCCAGGTCTATATCAGGGACCACCGCTGGCACAGCTGTATTGGCAGGGGTGTGAAGAGGTGCAATTCCTGACCAATCTTGCTGAGCCGGCAGAGGTCACTGGTGTAGATGCAACTATATTGGCAAAGCTGTGCTTTTACTGCTATAGATTGTTTCACTTGTGGGGCACGGTGTGATTGCACTGGAACTAAGCACAGCTTTGCCAGTATAGCGCGTCCATGCTAGCTGGGCTTTGCTGGTATAGTATACCAGCATTCCTACTTCAGAAAGGTGCTCCTAGTGTAGACATGGCTAAGTGACCATAGCCAGTACAAGGGTCTGAGCTGTGAAGGCAATTGTGTGCACACACATGAGAACCCCCTTTTTACACAAATAAATAAATAATAAGCAAATAATAATGGGCCCCAAACATTCACTTCAGACTTCATCAGACACACTGGCATGGAGGGCAGAGAAAGGGGAGCCAATATTTGCCAAACACATAGGAAGGACTTTTTAAACTTTCAAGTGGGTGTAACAAACAATAGTGCAGATTCCTGCTGGTGTTCATCTCCATAGGAATAAAGTGACACCGAATGACACCTGCTGAGGATGTGAGCCAATGGGGATTAAAGGTGAACAACAAAAAGAAAACCTTTGGGGCAAGAATTCAGTGACCCTGTGATTAGTTAGTTGATCATCAATTACTAGCAATAATATATTGTCTGGAACATGACAGTGACTGTTCATCATCCCCTAGCTGCTGTTTTGGGATTATCACAGCCAAGCTAAAGCTTTATTATGGTAATGCCTATGGGCCAACCAAGACTGAGGCCCCATTGTGCTAGGTGCTGTACAAACACAGAGTAGTAAAAGGTCCCTGCCCCAAAGAGCTCACAAGCTAAACAGACAAGACGGACCCAGAGTGAGGGAAGGGCTATGATACAACAGCAGAGTGAACAATATGCTGCCTTGCCATTGGGGTGACAGTGACGTCCAGCAGTTAGAACAAAGCACTGGCAGACAGAACTCCTGACCTCCATTTCTCACTCTGCTTACTGTGGGCAACTCTCTGGCTTTTTCTTCACTAGGGAAAAAATGTGTCTTTTAACACACATTATCTAACACAGGTTGAACTCCTAGCATAGACAAGGTTGTAGTAGTTTTACCATGTGTTAATGAGTCAAAGTATACTCTAGGCTCCCCATTAGGGTTTGCCTCAACCAGCTAACACTGGTTAAAAATACCCCTTTTCCCTTAGAGTTGACAAAAACCTCTAACCCCCCCTGCCTTAGTTTTCCCATCTGTGAAATGGGTATAAAGATCCTGCCCCCCCCCCATGGGGAGTTGTGAACTTGGTCTATAAATGGGTATAAAGTGGCTCCTGAAGCTCAGCTGGAAGATGCTGTGGAAGGGCAGAGCATTCTTTTGTGGACTGAGTTCACAGTTTCACCTCCTTGCTTTGGGCTGTGGCTCAGGAATGTTGCTGAAATCCCTGACTGATTTTCTTCCTCCCAGTTTTGAACAGCCTTCAGAGCAGGGTTATTCAGACAGCCAGAGAAGCCCGGACTCAGATGCCACGGGACTAGAAAGTAAATCTATCCTGTCTGCTTACTGTTTCCTTTGAGATTCCCTGTCCCCATCCAATATTGAATCAGACCCCACTCCCATGGTACAGCTGAAGCCCGTTAGCCAGCATCTCCTGCAGCCCAGCCCAGCTCGTCTCTCCATCCTCCTAGTGACTGAGCAGTTTGAGGGAGTCTCTTCTATACGGATGGGGTCGCTTTTAAGGCTTCATCCAAATCCCACTGAAATCAATGGGAGTCTTTCCATTGACTTCAGTGGGTTTTGGATCAGGCCTTAGTTACTTAGGACAGTCCCAAGTAAAGTTTCAGGGTGGGTTACGGTGCCTACTGGGAATGGATTCTGGAAATGCCCTCAGCTAGGGCAGCATTTGAGTCCTCAGTTTAAGTAAATTCTCACGCACATGCGCACACACACAGTAGGATTAGCCAGAGCTCTGTGACCCTTTTCACGGACTTCTCCTAAAAGTTAAATACAGGACTTGAGAGAGCGGCCCATGATGACTAATGCTTTGCTGAAAGCGAATTGTAAATATATAAACTAGAATAATCCTGCCATTGGTGTAGGAAGTTCTCCCCTTCTCATAGGCACAGATAAGGGCTTCATTGGGCTGGCTGCTCTCGCCTGGTCCCTAGAGAAACCGACTCCTTCATTCCAAACTGCACATCTGGAAGTTGGATCTATTAAAACAAACCCTATTACATAACAATTGACATCTGGAGCCTGTTACCACTACATTTTTAGCAAAAATAGTTTGTGAGATGATCTCTCCGAAGAATGTGGCAAGGGGGCCCTGAGCCAAAGTCCTCTAAGAATGGCTGTAACTGCTTTTCATAAAACATTCTCTCCCCACCCCTTTTGTTCAAGGGTTATTGTTTTGTATCCATGCACGTACTGTACCTCTGTGCAAGCACTTCTAGGCAGACAGCTGCACTAGAGAGAAACTGATGCCGAGAAGTGAGAGGTGGAGAGTTATTACAAACCCTCAGGAAAGATTTCAAAGTAAAGGCAGGTGCAGTGATTGGAGTCAGGAGGAAGAATTCCAACCCTCAGCTCCTGGGTTTGAATTCTGTACGTGTTTCATGCAACAATCAAGATCAGGAGAATAGATTTAATTAACTTGAATGCGTGGCACTCTACACTGAAGCTTCATTTTTTTGGTGACTTTCTTAGTGCAGGTGATTTTCATCACACAGGAATGGATACCGGACAAAGAACAGGTCACTACCAAAAAGCGAATTTAGCTGGGAGCACTCAAATACCACAGTGATAGTCACTCTAGAAAACCCTCAGCTAGCTAGATATAGTTGAGCCCCTATTTTATGAACTATGGGGGATTGAGGAGTTCATAACATCAAAGTTCATCAAATTCAACACCTCAGGAAACACAGTGCATAGTGCAGTGCACCAGACTGTATCACTTTCTCCTTGTCCTCCAAACCACTGCAAAGCAGTTTCCAATGCCCTGAAGGCATTGGATGTGAAGGGATGTCGATTTGTTCTTCATCTACATCCCTTTGGTTAGGCAATTATTTAATTTCCCGTCAGGAAAAATGATTTGTAAAACTGGTAATTCAGAAGGTTGGGGTGGATAAAACTGAGGTTCTGCTATAAGTAGATGGGTGTGTACCAGATCCATTTATTAGAAGCCTCTAAGCTTCCTCTCCTACTAATTTTGGTGACTTGGCTAAAATAGGACCTGAATTTGAACCACCTGGAGAGTAGGCGAAACTAAAACCTCACCAGTGACGTTTTGAAAAACCATGCCCAGGTTGGCCTAGATCTGTGCACAGGTTACAATTAACCAATGTACAAGACACAGATGGAGAGAATGGGCCAGGTTCTGAAGCTCCTGCTCTGTGCAGAGTACCTTATGCGATGAGTTGTCCCATAAAGTCAAGTCAACTTCCTTCAACTAAACGCTTTGCTTCAATTAGAAGTGCTCCTCATGGATACTTTGTACCCCCATCTCTGCTTTCTCCCTCCTTGCCTTGGATCTCCATTCACCTTCGCTGCCTGTAATCTTGGCATCATCCTTGACTCTGAACTCTTCCCACAGCCCCTATATCTGCCAACCATCACCTCCTCAACCTTGCCTAGGTTCTGGCTCTGCATCCTTCATCTCTTTGCCTTGACTATCCCCTCTCCAAGTCTCTGTTGTCCAGACCCTGGCACATGCAGAATGCTGCTGCACATCTTATTGCAAGGAGAGGAAGCATTAGAGCAGGGGTAGGCAACCTATAGCACGCGTGCTGAAGGCGGCACACGAGCTGATTTTCAGTGGCACTCACACTGCCCGGGTCCTGGCCATCGGTCCGGGGGGCTCTGCATTTTAATTTAATTTTAAATGAAGCTTCTTAAACATTTTAAAAACCTTATTTACTTTACATACAACAATAGTTTAGTTATATATTATAGACTTATAGAAAGAGACCTTCTAAAAATGTTGAAATGTATTACTGGCATGCGAAACCTTAAATTAGAGTGAATAAATGAAGACTTGGCACACCGCTTCTGAAAGGTTGCCGACCCCTGCATTAGAGTAAAACACCATCCCACTCTTGGACAACTCTACTAGCTCCTCATTCATTTCGTGATCCGGTTGAAAACTGCCCTCTCCTGGGGCTTGCTCCAGTCTGTCTCATGGACCTTCTCTGTATGTTCTCCTCCTCTCTGCTCATCAACCAGTGCCCTCTCTGTGCTTCCCATGGTCTCACCAATCCTGGTACAAAAGCTTTCCTATCTGCCATTTACATCAGCTTCTTATTTTCTGTCCCTTTGCAAATCTTCTCTCCAAACATACCTCCTCCCCCCTCGGCCGCCTTGTTTCTGCTTCTCTAGCGATGACAGAATGCTTTCATTTTATTTGCCATAGGATCTCTTTATTACGCCATGGCTTTCTATAATTTATACCATACACGTGTCTGGTATTATTTAAGATGACAGAAGTGTTTTGTCTGCAGCTGCCACCTCAGGCTGTGATCTCATCAGCTTTTAACCAGCTAAGCAAGGTGAATGGGAGATGTCTGAGGAGAAGCTGGAGCAGTGTTGGCCCAGTAGCTCTCTGGTATCTCTGAGTTAGTACAGAATCAGTGTCTGTCACAGGGTGTGTGGTCCCTTTGAGGCCAGTAGCCTGCTTAGGACAGGGGGTTAATTGAGCCTGGTGAGAGACACCTGTAGCTGGTCATTTCTAGTCCCAGCTGAGGTGGACTGAAAGTCCTGGTTCGAGGTGGAGTGTTGTCTGGGGAAAGGAGTTCTGCAGGCTCTGGCCGAGAGAGGAAGGCTGTCTGGGTAGGGAGGCCCAGGCAGTGACATCCAAAAGGGGCTTGTGTTTGCTAGGCCTATGTGGAGAGGGCTCCCTGCAGGGAGTGACTTAAACTGGTCTGAAGAAGCCAGACCAGCCCGGTAAAGGGGCTCAGGCCAGAGAGGACTGTGGGGAATGGACCTCTGGGTGAGAGGAGGACAGGAAGGATGGCACCTGAGAGAAGGTAATAACTGGGGCTTCCCTGCATGTGAGACTGTTTTTACCTATTTTGTTTTAAACCCTTTCTGTTGTTGTGTGTTTGGGGAGATGTGGGCCACCCCAGTAAATGGAGGATATTTGAGTTGAGAAGTGTAGTGTGTGAGCTTGACAGGGGGCTGGCTGGGGGGACTGGCCACTCGGGGGCACCAGGGTGGCAACCTGCCCCCTTACGGGTAAGGTAGAACTGTTAGAACAGCTGGGATTCTGGCTCCCATGACAGCCCCGCAGCCAGGCGAACCCAAACAGGGAGGAATTTCTGTAGCACACGCTGCCCTGGGGATTCTGGGCTGCCCCAGGAGCAGCAGGGCACTGGAAGGGATGCACTGGCCACTTCGGCAGCCCAGAATTGGGTGAGTGCGAAGGAAGCTTTAAAGCCCCTTTTGCTTCCACTCCTCCTGGGCCGTGCTTCCTGGGGGTGCAGCACAGAATGCCAGCCCAGGCGGTGCAGTATTGCTGCTGGCTGTTCTTGTCTGTGAAATAAGTGCTTTCTTGCATCGGGGTCTTAGCCAGAATACAACAGCCTAAGTACATGGTTCACTTTTAAACATGTGAGTAGGCCTGTGGAAGTCAAGCTTAAATACTCTGCTGGACTGGAACCTGAATTTGCTCCGAGAGAGAGAACAAGCTCCATAGACGATGAATATTGCTACAGAGGGAGAGTTCCTAAACATCTGGTGATTGCTTGAGATAAACAGTGCTGTATAATGTAGGATATCCTATTTCTACTGGGAAGTTGCCATTCCAAAGGAAGTTGTCCCCTTTCATAGCCCTGGGTCACCACCTCTCATGAAGGACGCATTTGGACAATTGCATAAGTGCTCACAGCATCAGGAGCAGAGCTGCAGAAGGACTCAATGGTGTCAAGGTGAAAAGCCAGTGTGACTTTTCTAGACCCCTCTTTTCTTGGGATCACCTCTCTCATCACCAAGAGAGATGGCCACTGAGCCTCCAGAAACTCAGCATGATTACTTGATCCCTGAGTTAAGCTCAGACTGGGCCCTAAAACACTTTTAGCCCCTTAGGTCTGGTCTATACTACCCGCCTGAATCGGCGGGTAGAAATCGACCTCTCGGGGATCGACGGGACGCGACAATCGATCCCCGAATCGGCGCTCTAACTCCACCAGCGGAGGTGGTAGTAAGCGCCGCCGACAAAAAGCCGCAGAAGTCGATTTTGCCGCCGTCCTCACAACGGGGTAAGTCGGCTGCAATACGTCGAATTCAGCTACGCTATTCACGTAGCTGAATTTGCGTATCTTAAATCGACTCCCCGCTGTAGTGTAGATGTACCCTCAGTGTGTACTGAGCCACCACCCCTCCTAATTCCTCCTTTCAGAAAGAGAGAGCTGTGAGCAGGACCCTGGAAAAACCTGTGAGGGAAACATCCCAGTTCACCCCAGAGAGTGAAGCTATCCATCAGAAACAATAAGGTTTAGCTCGTAACTGGCAGGCGATTCTTCTGCTACTTTTTCCCACAGGAGATGCAAACATGAGCAACTGTTTGGCCATGAACGGCCATGCTTAGGGGGCCTTGTGCCTTTTTGGGTGACTAGGGTTGGACTGATTCGACGCTGACCCTGAGAAGACTCTTCGCCTTTGGAGGATGTCAGAGCTCAGTCCACAGCTCTGCCACAATCTGGATTCCTCTTTGGACTCTTACATACATTGTTACCAAATTTCCTGCCTGCCGCTGCCTCCCTTTCAGTACTCAAGGGAAGGCTAGCTCCATAACCGGCCCTCTAGCTGGTTCCCTGCCTGATTAGCCTGCAAGATTTTGAATGTGCATTTTAGGATCTTTATCATGTACTGAACAACAGGAAGGACCTTTTCCTCCTCTTCCTGGGGCTTCCTAACCGTTCCAAGAGCAGTAATCACCCTCTTCCTCCTCGTCTCTGTGTCCAGGCAACAATCTGGTGGGAAATCCCTGGAATAGAGCCCTTGCTCCTTAAACCTTACGCTCCAAGCTAACCCAGCAGGCCTCTATGCCACAGTGCCCTTCTGCTACGGAACTGTGATACCAGCTGGGAGAAAAGTCAGTGCTGCAGAACAGCCAATAATGTTTTAATGGTAGCTGGACATGTTCTGTGTATAATTCTGTGCAAGACCATCTGATAGACATTGCCCAGAATAGCGGCTGATTGTTTACTACAAACTCCTCCTTAAAAGTCAAAGCATGCAGCTCTCCAGGATACATGCAGCTCCGTCCTACCTATTCTCCATATCATGCCCAGAGATTAATGTTGACTGGGTTCATTTCTGGCATTCAATCCCCAAGAGAGATGAGGTACATAAAAAGAAAACAGATCCCCTGTTGGTCTGGAATGGTAAATTAATTTCCATGTCAGTTTCAGTGAATACATTACCATGTCCCCATGAAGTTCTGCTCTGTGGACAAGATTCTCTGGGGGTGTGATTTCATCTCAAAATGAACACTTTCAGGGCTCAGAATCAGGCTGGAATGCTCTCTTTAAACTGATGTCTCAGTGTTGGAATATAAGGAAATGAGAGCTAAACCCGAGACATCCGCTGTCTGCAGACTACATCCCAGTACTGCACACTCGGCGACAGACGGCTGATCGCCCTGGACTGATGGTTAGGCCAGATTTTCAAAAACAAGCCTCCCTTTTTGTGTCCACAATTTGTGGGCACAGAGAACCAGGAGCATTCATTTGAGCCTCTTGTGGGTACAAAAAAGGAGGCCCAATTAAAGCTGGGCTGAGATATCAGGATCTCCATTTTGCAAGGAGGATGTCCTATCATCCTATCAAGCTGGCCAGAGGTGTACAGCTAGGGAACTGTCAATTTTATAAGGGCTTGAAGCAAACAAAAGGTATATTACACCAACCTTAAAATAACATAATTGAGGTTGCCTTGTCAAGCACTCAAACGTTAGGAAATGCTACAATAAAGGTTGCCTATATAGGTTAATTGGGCCCCCCTTGTGCATATGTGCTATGGTACAGTCTTTAATTACATGATCACATGCTATTTTTCCACAGAACCCCTGCCCCATTCAGTGCACAGACTGGATGGGGCTCACTGAATGGGCAGCTGTTCAATATTTTGTTTTATCCTCACTGTTCAGCATGTGGCTTCAGGCCTTCTCCACGGCACACTATTCAAACCCTGCTCTGAAGACAGAATTATTAATTTCCTCATGTGCTTTTCTACGGTGTCTGAGTGTGCCCCAAACACTAATTCATTTATCTTCACAGCACCCCTGAGAGGTAAGGGAGTGTTGTTATCTCCATCCTACAGATGGCAAACTGAGGCACAGAGACCTTACAGTCAAAACTATCCACTAATTTTGAGTGCCAAATCAGAGATACCTAGGACCTGATTTTCAGTATACTTACCATTATATAGCACTTCATATATTCAAGCACAGCTCGGTTACAGCTGTGAGTGCTCAGCACATCAGACCCCAGGGTCTCAAATCAGGCACCCAGAAAATGAGGTGCACACAATTAGAGGCCACCTGCAAAAAGTTAGGTTCAAATGACCACCCAGAAATTGTGTGGCAGAGACAGAGAGAGACTCCAGTTCTCCAGCACAGCATTCAACTGTCTTAACCATGAGACCCTCCTTTCTCTTCCTGCAATCCCCTGCCTCATTCACCGCACACCTTCCAGCTTATACAACAAATGAGGCAGGGATCTAACATATAATAACCTCTTTCCCTACACAGTCCTGATTCAGCCCCAGAGCAGATCATCCTGTGAGCTGAATGAGGCAGGGATCTTGCGGAAAAATACTATGTGATCATGTAATTAAAGACTGCGTCACAATGCATTTGCAAAAGGGGGCCAAATTAAGGTTGCACACACAACCAGTTCTTCCCCTGCACCATGGCTCCTCATCAGATTGTCCTCCCTCCTCCTCCCTCATCCCACTGGTTCTCAGTCCCAATCTCCTTGCCCAGCCAGTTCCAGTCTCTCCTCACCCTAATTCGCATTCCCAGTTTCCTCCCCGCCAGCTTCCATCTCTGTCTCCTCCTGCCCCCGCTCCCACAGTCTCCTTGTCCCAATTGTCTCCCTACATCTTCCTTGCAGGTGTCTCTCTTGTCCCCTCTGCGTTCAAACTGGGCAGCTTCCTCCTCCACTAGGCATAGGGGGTCACTGGGAGCACAGCAGAGACAAGCTCCCTGCTCTTCATTCAGGTGCCCAGACCCAGCACAGCTGCAGTTTTAGAGACAGACACAGTTCTCAACCCGTGGCAGGAGCATGCCCAGTGTGGATGGAATCTTTGGGGATTTTCGCTATTAAAACCTAACATCTCCACTGAACATATGGGAACAACAATTTTTTCAAAGGCTTATAACTTGGCCAAATTATAAGGCCACAGAAGGGGAGTACAAGTGGGAGATGGAGACAGGACAGACTTTCCAGAGCCTTGCTCAACCTTGATGTAAAATTGGTGCCTGCTTTCAGTTTAGTCTTTGGAGCCATTACCCTGGGACATGTTGTCCAGCTGCTGCCAGGCCGGAAAACAAAGGGGTTTTATTTTTCCTTTCTTTTTTTTTTAAATTAAAAAATCTATCATTAAAGGAGCAGATTCCAGGCCAGACAAGTGCTTTAATGATAGGAGCCGCTGGGGAGCAAAGCCTTTGAATTACATATTTGGTTTGTTTTCCATGTTCTTTAATGGCCTCTCTCTCCTGCATCACATTTCTGGCTCCCTTATTTATTTATTTTTCTTCTTGTGCATTCGGGAAGCTGACCTCATGTTGCTGCTGATTTTCTACCAATTATATCAAAGAAAGACTGGGAATAAATAGAAGAAGCTGGAGGAAAAACAGGCATTCGGATAAGTTTCTGTCTGCCATTTATTTGCTATTTTTTCTTCTGTTTTTGTGCCACTCTTTTCTATTTGTCCAAGCATGAAAGTCGGTGGCTCTGGAGCTGCTGTACCGATGGTGAATTGTTACCCTGTGATCAATCGGGTCTCATGGGAGCAGCTCCTGGGATCTGAGGGTCCCTGCCCGTGTGACAAATGAGAAATATTTCTGTTTATAAGCGCTTCTCTCCTGCCTTTCTCTAGTTGGGATTATAATGTGCTCTCATGAGCTGTCTGAATGCCACCAGCGAGGGAAGGATTTTTGTAAGTGCTCAAATTGAAATGGAGAATGCTTTATTATTAATCGAACAAGTAATAGTACCAAGCTCTTACAGAACGTTTATGGATGAACAGTCTTAAAGTGCTTGACCAAGGTTACCCCCATTTTACAAATGGTGAAACTGAGGCACGGGGAAGCAAGGTGATGTACCCAACGTCACACAGCAGGCCAGCAGCAGAGCCAGGAATAGCCTACATCCCAGTCTAGTGCCCAAACTACTGTGCCACAGCCAGGACTTCCAAGCTGTCACTAAACTGCCCCTCCGAACTGTACATTGGCAGCTGAGTCCTGCCTGCTCCAAGAACACAAGCCCCAGTCCCTTGAGCCAAACGGCAATGCCCTTAGACTGAGAGCCAAACAGGCCTTATGGTACCCAGTAGGTTGGTTCTGGTTCTACCCAGCAGGAGGCAATTGTACACATTAGCCAATTTTGATATTGTTATAGTGGTTCTCAGCCTCTTCCATAGTGCAGCCCCATGCTACAAAAGAGAATGGTTTGCCAGGCCCCTTCCCATCCAGCCATAAAGAAAGGAAGGGTGGTTGACACTTTTGGCCCTACTGGGCTGTGACACCCATGAGTTATTATTACTCTTGCAGACCTTTACAAGGTGCCTGTCACTCTAGTATTTGGGAGCAGTTTATATGGTTCTGATTAAACACCACAATAATTCACAGGTACTCAGAGAAAATATACCACCACCTCCCACCATGTATTGAAACTAGAGATGGAGGGAAAACTCAGCAGTAGGTTAATGCCAGGGATTCTGGGGCTGACAGTTAGCAAAAAGTCTGGACAATGCTTTCTGAATAGGAATTGGTTTATGCATATTTCTGCTGAGGATGAATTCCAGAATTGAGGGCCCACTGATGAAAATACCCCTTATGATTGCAGAAAGAGAGGCAGAAGAGCCCTTAGGAATATACAGCATAATAAGGTATTGAACTACAAGTTAAGGAATCTAGTGGGAAAGACAAATAGTACAAATGTTCATTTGTGAATATAAGCCCCAAGTTCTCCTTGCTCTCTGTTGTGTGGGGTCATTGTATCCATTATTTGTGAATATCTGCATGGACACTTGACAGCAGGAGAATATTTGCAACTTCTGAAAGAACGCACATTTTAGCTCAAATGTTTATTCATGCCAAAATCCAAACCAGAAACTCATTTTTCTTCTGCGTTTGGTATTCTGGTTAGAAAAATTCTGTCATCCACTCAGGAAATAGAAAAAATACCATGTGGCTTTGCTGACCAAACACACACCATGAACAACTTTCAAACAACCCATAGGTTATGAATGAGTTAGTAAATATTTATGAATAAAGACAATCACAGAAATCAGGATCAGTTTGTGAGTGAGTCAATGGCCATAAAATGGGCTAAATTCATAAGGAATCTTTTGATCAACTTTACCTCTAATCCCCAAAGTCCCTGTTCCACTCTGGGAAAGGGATCTGGGGATCATAGTGGACCACAAACTAAATGTGAGTCAACAGTGTAACCCTGTTGTAAAAAAAAGCAAACATAATTCTGGAATGTATTAGCAGGAGTGTTGTAAGCAAGACATGAGAAGTAATTCTTCTGCTCTACTCTGCATTGATTAGGCCTCAACTGGAGTATTGTGTCCAGTTCTGGGCGCCGCATTTCAGGAAGGATGTGGACAAATTGGAGAAAATCCAGAGAGGAGCGACAAAAATGATTAAAGGTCTAGAAAACATGACCTATGAGGGAAGATTGAAAAAATTGGGTTTGTTTAGTCTGGAAAAGAGAAGACTGAGGGGGGACATGATAACAGTTTTTAAGTATGTAAAGGTTGTTATAATGAGGAGGGAGAAAAATTGTTTTTCTTAACCTCTGAGGATAGGACAAGAAGTAATGGGCTTAAATTGCAACAAGGGAGGTTTAGGCTGGACATTAGGAAAAACTTCCTAACTGTCAGGGTGATTAAGCACTGGAATGAATTTCCTAGGAAGGTTGTGGAATCTCCATCATTGGAGATTTTTAAGAACAGGTTAGACCAGGGGTCGGCAACGTTCGGCACGAGACTTGCCAGGGAAAGCACCCTGGCGGGCTGGGCCAGTTTTATTTACCTGCTGACGCGGCAGGTTTGCCCGATCGCGGCCTCCACTGGCTGCGGTTCGCTGTCCCGGGCCAATGGGGGTGGCGAGAAGCCGCGGCCAGCACATCGCTTACCTGCGCCGCTTCTCGCCGCACCCATTGGCCCGGGACAGCGAACCGCAGCCAGTGGAGGCTGCGATCGGGCAAACCTGCCGCGTCAGCAGGTAAATAAAACTGGCCCGGCCCGCCAGGGTGCTTTCCCTGGCGAGCCGCGTGCCGAACGTTGCCGACCCCTGGGTTACACAAACACCTGTCAGGGATGGTATAGATAATACTTAGTCCTGCCATGAGGCAGGGGACTGGACTAGATGACCTCTCGAGGTCCCTTCCAGTCCTATGATTCAATGATTCTAAAACCCTAATCCCCCCAGTATCATGATCTTTGGAATCAGAGACCTCCTTAAACATGAGGCATTTATTAAAGAAAACAGGGACAATGACAGACACAAACAAACAGGTTTCTACATAGCTTGAGTTCCAGCTTTGCCTTTCCTTGTTTACCAGGGGCCAAACTCTATCTGGAATGCTATACAGTGCACAGAGTCATCTAGTAGGTGAAGAACATACTTCAAGTAAACATATCTTTAACCAAGAATCCCTTCTGACCCATGCTGAGAGGAAGCTGTCTCTGTACCCATCATCCACAAAATCCTCCCTGTCAGATACTGGGGATAGAGCTGTCTGTCCCCTTTGTCCCACATTGTCAATGTTAGTACATGCCTTTACAACCTGAAGAGTGGCAGATGAGGACCATGTTCTTCATCTTGTTAACACACTCATAGCCTGGGAGATTTAAAGGAAGGAAAACCAAGCAAAATGACCATCTCTAGGCCCTTCAGCATATTTCCAGGACCCATTTCCTTCCCGGCTGTTTCTCTCCTAGCTTTGCGTTACGAAGGACAGTGACATGTCCCCTATCAGGGACAGTGACATTCCCCTTCTTGCCTCTGCAGAAATAGATTATTTGGAGAGAACACTAACAGCCCCTTTTTGCCTCTTACAACCAGAGCCTGTCCCTCAGGCACGAGGAAGCTGTTCAGACTCCTGATTACAATGCATGCAAGACCCATTTTATTTGTAATATTTTCTTCCTCACATCTGGAGCCCCCCGCCCACAGGAAGCACAGTGGATCTGAGTCAGGAAGGCTACCTTCAGAACTCCATCTCTGCACTTTCCTCCTCTTGGCACTTTGCTTGCTCACAGGGCAGGAAAAAACCCGCCACCATGGAAATAGAAATGTGGAGACAGTGGAACTAGGCTAGCTCAGACTCTGGAGCAGCGCAGCAATGAAGTCAGCACTGAGGTTGCTTCCTGCTTGTTTCATAAATAAACAGCCATAAGAAGTCCCGTACCTGCCTGGCACTGGTGGAGACTAAGTTAGCTTCCACCAGGGATTGCTGCTGGTGAATCTCCGAGAGGAAAGGATTGTGCCTGTGTGGAATGGAATCTAGAGATCTACATGCCCAAGGCAGCCTCAACGTCCTCAGCTCAGTCTAATTAGTGCCTCCTGCCCCCCCTCTTTCTTGGATAATCTTTCCATTTATAGCCAAATAGGTTCTTTTGATTTAACAAGACTAGTCAGAATGCTACAGCTCTTGGGGCCAAATTCATCCTCTCCATTGAAGTAAGGGGATGAATTTGGCCCTCAGTACAATCATCTTTCCTAGTGGCTAAATACAGAAGTTTAAGAATACAGACCATCTCCCAAGCCAAAAAAGAAAGAGAAAGGTGTCAAATGCACCTTGCTCAGAGTGAATCCACAGCAGTGCAAATACGAGAACATGGTCCAGCTTTGTAATGTGTAAAAGAGACACTCAGACAAGAAGGGGTCACCACAAATTTTCCACTGCTCTAACTCTTTTATTTCCCTGCCCCAGATGGCTTCCTGCTCTGCCTGGCATGCTGGAGGTGGCCCTGATCCCATTGACCCTAACCACCGGGGTCACACGAGTGTCCTCTATAAGGGCTGGGTCTACAGTAGTTCTCATCTGTGGGAGTGGGATGGTTCCATACTGAGCTGTATTAGCTAACGATTTCCTCCAAGCCAATAAACAGACCCATGGGGCCCCTCTCCCTGCCTGGCACTAGAGGAGATTTAGAGCTTTGTCTCATGCAACAATGGCAGAGCAGTCCCAGCCTGGTACTTCATGCTCCCTCCTTGGACCTTAGCCTCCCTGACAGTCTAAAATTGCTCCTATTTGCCAATGCCTCTGTAGTAATTAGTATCACTGGGCAAACTTCCACTGACTACCTTGGGATTTTTGCCCAAGTCCGGAGCTCCGGATCTGATTCATTGTAAATAACAACAGTCGCACTTTACACTTGCATTGCACTCCCCATCTGTCGGTCTCAGAGCACTTTAAAAAACTAGGCAAGTGTCACCCGCATTTTATAGAGGGGGAAACCGAGGCACGGAGCGGTGACATGACTTGCCAAACACAGTCAGCCAATGGCAGAGCTGGGGATAGACCCTCGGGGTCTGTCCACACGGCAGTGGGACACCAGCCTTCCGACCAGGTAGACAGACACCTACTAGCGGGGCTCGAGCGAGCGCCTTAAAAGTAGCAGAGTGGATGTTGCAGCTCAGGCAACAGCTCAGGCTCTCAAGGCCAACCGACTGTCTGGGTCTGAGCTCAGGTGACTAACCCACGCCCCTGCTGGGGCTGCAATCTCTACAATGCTATTTTCGGTACGCTAGCTCAAGGCTCGCTTCCCGCTGCTGTGTAGCCAGACCCTAGAGTTCCTGACTCCCAGCCTGGGACTGGGGCGTGTGGGTGGAAAACACAACAATTTGACAATGGCAAGTAACTGGTTAACTGGGTGCTGCCCCCTAAAATAGGCCTGCAGTAAGGTAATGGGTGGAACCACTTCATTTATAGCCCCTGTGTTGTTCTACGGCTATAACAATTTTGACCAGGGCTGTAGAAGACAGACTTCTGCTCAGGTGAGCAGGAAGGGGTGGGCTCGACGAATGGCCAATAGGTAACCCCCCGTTACCCTGCACTGCCCTGTGCAGTTGTGTGGGCCAGACTTTTCAGAAGGGCTCAGCACCCACAACAGGGTGAGCTCAGTACACTGGGTGCAGGCTGGGAGCCGAGCTCCTTTGGCTGTCCAGGCATAGAGGTCACAATGAGAGCTGCTGGGGGCTAGATTCTTTTGACAAATCTGATCCCATTTGAGGGTGCTTCTGAGCACTTGAAAATCTGCGCTGGCTCCCAATGCAAAGCGAGTGTGAAATGCCACCAGATCAGAATGGAGATCAAGATCAAAGCAGCATGTACATTCCCTGAGTCCAGGTGTACATGGTGAGTCAGTGACTGAGTTATTCTCTGGTAACCTGGCATGCATCTCCATATCCTCCTCAGAGTCTGTCTGTCTTTCATCTAATGCACCCACGGCTGTAGTATCTGAGATCCATGTGGACACGGTTGCAATGAGAAACATGCAAAGAGAAGAAACAAAGAATGAATGTAATGCTCCCCTGTCCGACTGTCCCCTAACTTGTGACAGTGAAACTAAGCTGGGTAGGCCCATCCCCACAAATCTCATGTAGTATGTGCCTTAAACACACCTGAAAAGTGAGACTAAATTCTAACCGGGGATCAAGGCATTAATCTCTTTTCCCTCACTGCCGGCTCCAAAACAAAAAGTGTTTCAGCCACCTACTGACCCAGACAGGCTGCTCCTGGGTGCAAAGGCTGAAATTCCAGAGAGAATTTCCAAAAACAAATCCCCATGACCAGCTTCCAGAAAAACAGGAAACTGATTTCCTCTCCAATCCATCAGCGCAACACAGCTTCATTTCCTGAAGAGCTTGGTGGGGAAGCCCTGCCATCTCCTCCTCCTCCTCTTCCCTGGAAAGTTTTCAGGGGGGGGGGGAATTCTCCTTCGCACCCACCCCCTGCACTGCCGCATGTATGCAGACAATGCCTAGGCTCCCAGAAGGGGCCTGGAGTAGGAGAGGGCTAAGGATGCGGTTCTCCTCCTAGGGAAGGGAAGGTGTGTGAAAGCCGCCCCCAAAGGAAGACAATTTTCAGCCACTCAAACAGCAGTAACATTCCACTTTACATCTAGCCCCTGGTTTAAGCTGCCAGCAAACAAAGACCTGGAAACCACAACCAAGAGGGCTGTGATTGGAAAAGCCCTGCTTGTTTTGGCATTGGCAAGGGATGGAAAAAATAGCTGTTCATTGGAAAGCAGGCCAGGTCTGGTTCTGTCATGGAAACGCCTTTCTTGAGAGCCCAGCACCAGCTGGGGGTACAGCAGAGTGAGGAAGCTCAGGGAATGATGCAGGATGAGGAGGGGACTGTGGGGCTGCGACAGGTGACTCAGTCCCATGTATAGATAACCATTCCCACTGGTTTCAAGGAAATGGCTAATCTATCTTCACACCTCCCCTTGTGAGGAAGGCAGGTGCCCTGCCCATTTCACATGTGAGGGAACCACGGCAGAAGGTTTTGAGGCCCAGGTTCTCAAGAGGGCTGTGTCATATTGGGTTCCTCCATTTTCGGATGCCTAACTTGGGTCTGATTTTCAGAGGTGCAGAGCCCCCTTCGCTCCCATTCGGGGCCGTTGATGCTCAGTGCCTCTGCAAATCAGGCTCCAGGTGCTTCACCTTGGGAACTTGACAATGGAGACACCCAAACTTTGGAAAGGGTTGATCCTAGGGCCGGATTTTTCAGAGAAGCAAAGCACCCACCACTCCAGTGCAAGTCAGTGGGGAAATCCTAGCCTATATTCTCCTAAACAACAAGAACTTTGAGCCCTTAAGTTCCCATAGATGTAGAAGCCATTCCTCTTCCCTTGACCCCATCCGTTGTTGTATGGGCACCTTGTTGCTTTGTTGGCAAGGGTTCTGGGGATCATGATGTCTCTGTTGTCCTCCAGGGGAGGCATTATTGCCCAGGGGCTTAGTGACCTCCATCTCAGGATGCAAGCAATTGGCTAGTTAGAGAAGTATCGAGACTCCTGTCTGTTCAGCAACATCAAGATAGTATTAAAAGGGTGATACTGTGCCTGTCTCCTGCCCCATTGGGTCTTCTCCTTATTGGTTGGGTAGCTCTGTTTAAAGTTCCCTATACAATCCTATGGGGAGTAACAGCATAGGTCATCTCTAGGACTGTCTGTGTATCAGGGCAAGTGAGCTAAAGACTAGATCTGTGACCCAAAGTAGAAGACAAGTGGAGAATCAGGGGGCCTTTTTTCCCCACTGCAGGGAAGTCAAGGGGAGTCACAGGTATCCCTCAAGAGGAAGATGAGATCTCAGCAGAGCAGAAGCAAAGAGTGGGGCTGTGGGTTTGTACAGTGAATATCAGATCCACTAGCTGATACCAGAAGTTGGGCCCAGATCCGCAAAGGTACTTAGGGTCCTAACTTCCATTGGAGCCTAACTACCGTTGCGGATCTGGACAGTCAGTGTCTCTTGCTCCCTTGCCTTCATTATTTCGGCAGAGGGCCCTCCTCCATGATCAGCTGTTCTGGGAAGGTGAACAGTGCCTCCTGCCAAAACTTCGGAGAGGCAGACATGCCTATTTTCAGCCTGGAAAGCCAGGTGCTGTCTACTGGCAGTCACTTAGGAAGAGAGAGAAGCACATTATTGGGAACTCAGCCCTTTGAAGCCTAAGGCCCTGGGAAGGGTTAACTGCTCCATAGGCGTGCACATGCAGACTCTTGAACAACATGCTGGTGGTTCTCTAGGCACCTCCAAAGAGGAGCTCTTCCCAGCCATGTTGTGGAACGAAATGGGCTGCTGCTATTTGCTCATTAGTTCCCATTTGCATTGCCTTTGCTCAAAGGATATCAACAACATCCAGAGCTACAATAGTAAGGGGGGGGGAGGGAAATCCAGGGGTTTTGGAAGGGGCATAAACCCTTAGGCTTCAGGGCATAAGTAAACCCCTGTAATGGGCTAGGAAGCCCCTTTCCTTGTGGACAGGTTAGTCTATTACTCTCTAATGCAAGGTATCTTGCATCTTCCTCTGAAGCAGCTGGTACCGGCCACTGTCAGAGACAGGAGACTGGATTAGATTGGACCATGGGTCTGAATCATAGAATCACAGAACTGGAAGGGACCTTGAAAGGTCATCTAGTCCAGTCCCCTACACTCATGGCAGGATTATTATCTAGTCCATTCCTGACAGATGTTTTTCTAGCCTGCTCTTAAAAATCTCCAATGATGGAGATTCCACAACTTCCCTTGGTAATTTATACCAGTGCTTACCCACCCTGACAGGAAGTTTTTCCTAATTTCCAACCTAAACTGCCCTTGCTGCAATTTAAGCCCATTGCTTCTTGTCCTATCCTCAGAGATTAAGGAGAACAATTTTTCTCCCTCCTCTTTGTAACAATCTTTTATGTACTTGAAAACTGTTATCGTGTCCCTTTCTGTCTTCTCTTCTCCAGACTAAACAACCCCAGTTTTTTCAGTCTTCCCTCATAGATCATGTTTTCTAGACCTTTAATAATTTTTTGTTGTTCTTCCCTGGACTTTCTCCAATTTGTCCTCATCTTTCCTAAAATGTAGCACCCAGAACTGGATCCAATACTCCAGTTGAGGTCTAATGGGTGCGGAGTAGAGCGGAAGAATTACTTCTCATGTCTTGCTTACAACACTCCTGCTAATACATTCCAGAATGATGTTTGCTTTTTTTTACAACAGCGTTACACTGTAGACTCATACTTACCTTGTGATCCACTCTGACCTCCAGATACCATTCTGCAGTATTCCTCCCTAGGCAGTAATTTCCCATTTTGTATGTGTGCAACTGATTGTTCCTTTCTAAGTGGAGTACTTTGCATTTGTCCTTATTGAATTTCATCCTATTTATTCCAGACCATTTCTCCAGTTTGTTTAGATCATTTTGAATTTTAATCCGATCCTCCAAAGCACTTACAACCCCTCCCAGCTTGGGATTGTCTGCAAACTTTGTAAGTGTACTCTCTATGCCATTATCTAAATCATGTGAGCTAGTTAGAGCTATTCAGGCAGCTGGCATGTCCTTCTGTGCTATTAGCAACACAGAAAACACCTGAACAAAGGTACATTCAGGTATTTACTGACAGAAGCAATTGGCTTATCACTGCTACAGTTTCTATCAGACCATTTAGCCCCTGAACATGATACTGCATTACTGACTATCATGCAGTAGGTCATGGAGCAAACTTGCAGAACATACCGATGTATTTTGCAGAACATTTGGCAGCATTCTCTACAGCAGAAATCTTATGGCAAATGTTAAAATCCATGTACAACTGCTTAGATACTACACTGATGAAAGCCCCAAGATATAAATAGACCAAATGATCTCTCCTGGCTTCTCAAGGCTGTTCATCTGACTGTGTTCGAAAGGCTTCAAGGGGAGGTGGATCCCAGTAAGGAAAAAAACACTGATTGAAATATTCTCTGGAGATTCTGGACCTTTTGCATTGATACATCACTGAACTACGGGACAAATGTATAGGGAAAATGAACTGAGGAATGACATCCAGTAATAGTTAATAACCAAACGCTCTGTAGGACAGGAGAATTCAAGTCTGGAATAGGATTTTTTCTCTGAAGCTATTCACTTGATGATGGAACTGGTTAGATTCTACCAAAAAAAATTGTCAAAAGCTTGTCTGCATTTTGAAACTAATACACTTCAGCCACATTCATGTCCCTGACTGTATTTGTTTTCCATGAACATTTGTGAGCTTGAGATTTACAAATGCAGATAGGTACTGCTGAAGGATAGCAACTTTTAAGCTCGTGAATGTGAATAATCATGAATTGTGAAGTGAATACAAGCTTTTGCATCAGAAATCCATTTCTAAAAATGACTCGCATCCTATCACAAAATAGAAACAAAGTCAGGTGTCATATTACCATTCATAACTATGCGACATGGCTCAAGTTTCAAACAGCGAGCTGCAGCATCAACAAAGTGTTGTGAAGAGTTTTGTTGAATAACGCATGAATTTGGGAGAATGATGCTCTATTTGTAGACATTCTGCAACCAGAAAAACAGGCAAAACTTGGCAGACACATTAGTTGATACTAACTCTGTGCTTAGCTCTAGGACAGAGGCACCTCAGTCCCAAGATTTAATGTAACCTTAACTGAGGCAGAAACATCAAAGCCTCATGTGTGTATAAAAGACTCCATTACGAACCATGATACTTAGCCCTTCAAACTCAGTCTGAAATGTATGGTCTTTACTTTAGATTGCAAGGTCTTTGAGAGAGAAAACCTGACAGATTGAATCCTTTACTCACATTGCGGAGCAGTTCCGCACAAGAGTAGTTCCATTGAAGTTAATGGGATAGATTGCCATACCTTACTATATAATATAGTCCCACTGATTTTTTTTTCTTTACATAAATAATCCCATTCACTACCTTACACTGGAGTAGTCTTAGTATCATCAATGGGATTATAATGCTTTACACCACAAGAAGGCTCACTGAAATCAATGGAGTCACTCAATGTGAGTCAGGGTATCATCACCTGGCCCTATGAAACCGGAGCAAAGTGATCAGAACAACAGGAGGGCTGAGGTAGTCTTTATATTACAACTGAATGTTATTTGCAGTAGCTTTGGTGGTCCCGGGATATGAGAAAGACAAGGTGGCTGAGGTAATATCTTTCACTGGACCAACTTCTATTGGTCAGAGAGACAAGCTTTCCAGCTCTACAGAGCTGGGAAAGGTACTCAGAGCATCACATCTAAATACAAGGTGAAACAGGTTAAACATAAAGAGTTAACACATGTTGAACTATTAATTTCCCACTTAACTTTGAATGGTTTCTTGGGACACGTGTTAACTCTGCACGCTTAACAATCTGTTCCACCTTGTATTTAGCTGTGATGGTCTGAGTACCTTTCCCAGCCCTGAAGAAGAGCTCTGTGGAGTTCAAAGGATTGTCTCTCTCACCTGTGCTCCCATAAAAAATATTACCTCGCCCACCTTGTCCAACTTAATGTTAAAACAGTTACCGTGAGGCAGGGGGCAACAGGAACATTTAGCACAAACCAGCACTGGCTGGTAGAGCTAGTTTTGAGGTTAATAGGCCACTCGTCCCACAAGGAGCAGGAGTTCGCTCCTTCTCCTCCAGCCTAACTTTGAGACTGAAATCCTTTCTGTGGGAGCCTCAGCTCTAAGCACTGTATATCAGCTCTGGGGCTATCGGGCCACTTCTTGCTTTTCCTTTCCCAGCTATTTCCATACACAGTCAAACCTAGCCTTATCCCCTAATGGACTTTTGCTTTAGAATGAAAGGAAACAAGGATAAAGAACAAAAGTAAAGTCTCCGGGAGAGAGTACAGTGTGTGGGACTCTTCTGCTATGAGCTCAGAGAACAAACTGGCCGTGTTCTCTGTAGAGTCCTTGGGAATAGAAAGGTGCATGTGAGGGGGTGTATAAATCCCACGCTGGGAAGGAATTAATGGGTGCCTGTGGGCTCAATCAGCCCTCTCCTGCTACACCTATGATAGAGATGCAAGCCTGGAGGGAGGGAGCTAAAAGGGCTGAACCCAGTGTGACATTATGCCCCATAGCCTTCATAGAAATATTGTTAGGATATGAATATGGCATAACTACAATATGTTTTATGTAATATGGGTCATGTGAGGTATCATTGGAAAGGTTATGATTTACTGAATGTGATTATCCAATGTGTATGCATGTATCATTTCTGTATCTGAAGTAAGAAATATTGACTATGTAATAATTACAACAGTGCTTGCACCTGGGGAATGCCTGCCAGACAGTAAGCAATCAGCCTGGATGGGCCATTAGGAAGGACAATAGGACTTTGAAGATACTATAATCTCCCTCCTTCCTGAGAAGTTTCCTGGGATGCTGCTTTGACACTGCAGGGTCATGTGATCATGTCACCTGGTACTGGATATCATTTTGGACTTCTGGTATTTTTCCACGGGGGTCAAACTGGGAAACAAAGGATTACCACCATATGCAAATCCTATTTAAGGCTGGGGAATGAGTTAATCTAGGCTCTTCTCCACTGCCTCCCTGCCCAAGAAGGAAGATTGCTGAAAATACCTGAAGAAACAAAGGCACTAAGATGGGGGGAGGCAGGAGCTGAGCCCAGGCGAGAAAGGTCAGCTTGTGAAGAGTGTGCCTGGAGATTTAAGCTGCAAGTAGTGCAGTTTACCTTCAAGAAACTCTGCAACCTGCCTAAAACAACATTTAGGGTGAGAAATTACTCTTTGTAGCCATTTTCTTTAATGTGTTACGCCTAGTTTGCGTGTTTTGTTTTATTTGCTCAGTAATCTGTTTGCTATCCCTTATAATCACTTAGAATGTGCCCTTTGTAGTTGTTAAACTTGTTTTTAAACCCAGTTTGTGCAATTCATAACTGGGGGGAGGGAAGCTGTGTATATCTTCCTCCACATTGAGAGAGGGGGTGAATTTCATGAGCTTACACTGTACAGATCTCTATACAGCGCAAGGCAATATTTTGGGTTTACACTCCAGAGGGTGTGTGCACTTAAATTTGTTAGTCTCTAAGGTGCCACAAGTACTCCTGTTCTTTTTGTGGATACAGACTAACACGGCTGCTACTCTGAAACCTGCAGACGCTGTGTGATTCTACAGCTGGGTGTATCCCTACCTGTGTGTGTGCTGGAAGGGGGCTTGAGAGCCTGTCACAGCAGCACAGGGTAAGGGGAACCCAGGCTGGTGGGACAGGTGGGCTCAGTGGGACCCCAGCACATCAGGTAGAAGTGGGGTTCCAACCTGTCACACCCGGCTCAGCTAGGTGCTGAGCCGAGTGCTGGCTCTCATTCAGGGAGAGAAGCCTGGCTGAAACTAGGGAGCTGCATTGGGCTACTGGCAGACAGCGCCTCCCTGAAGGAAGGTAGGCAGGCCTGCAACTGGGAGCTGAAGGGAGTTTTGAAGGCAAGCTGGGGGAAATGCATTGGCCCAGGGTCCTTTGTACTGGTGGAGGGGCCTGCAGGGAGCAGGAAGACTCTTGCAGGGGCTCCTCTGCCAGGGGACTAAAGAAAACTCCCTGCAGCAAAACCAGCTGAGTGGTGGAAAGTGTTGAGGTGTTCTGCAATGAGCTGTGAGAGAGAGCAGGGCTGATATACAGTAAACCTGGGATGAAACTGTGGGAAAGGCCTCAGACACGTGGTGGTAGCAAGTGGTCCAGGGAGGCAGCAAAGGGTCTGTGTAGTCAGGCCTTGGCTGCTTATCATAGGGTCCCTGGACCAGAACTGTGGAGACATGGAGGCCCTGGGCTCCCCTACTAGCCCACTAAGGAAGAGGGGCAGGAAACCTCTGGACCCCAGGGCTACAGACTATTGAAATCCCCTGACACAAAGGGGTAGGGACTAATGAATTGGGAGTCTGGCTGAAGACCCAACGTGAGGCTGGGGGGCTGTTGTTTGTTGCACTCTTGTTTACCCTGGAAGGGATGGGACTTTGTGACCTGGCCAGAGGGCTGGACCACCAGAAGAAGTGGACCACCAATAGGTCTAAATGGCTGTTTGGCAGAGGCAACCAAGGAAAAGAGCCTGCAATGCCATACCTGTCCATGAGGAGGCGCTCTGGTGGTGAGTCATACTATTACATTCAGTACAGAGAAAACAAAGGCACGGCAGTTTCAAGCCCTGTACACCATTCTTGCTCCTTTCCTCCCTCACCACCCCCATCCTTCTTTCTTCAGCAAAAAGGAAATTCCACCAAAGCCCTAATCCTCCCAAGAGAGGATGGGATTGTGCATAATCACCGAGGGACAAAGGGGACATTCTAAGGAGAGAGCGGCTGAACCAGCATGTGATCGACCAGCTGCTAACCTGATACATTTACTGGGGTCTCTGAGACCAAAGAGATCAGGACTGCTGGGGAGGATTGGATGGGAGGGCAGAAAAACAGCTTCTTTCTCCTCACCCCTCCCCTTCCCTTCCCTCTAATGCAGGGATTCTCAAACTTCATTCCACCCCAACCACTTTCTGACAACCAAAATTACTCCACGACCCCGGGAGGGGGGACTGAAGCCTGAGTCTGCCCGAGTCCCACCGCCCTGGGCAGGGGGGGTCAAAGCCAAAACCCAAGGGCTTCAGCCCCAGGCAGGAGGCCTGTAACCTGAGGCCTGCGGCCCTGGGCTGAAGCCTTGGGGCTTTGGCTTTGGGCTTTGGCCCTGGGCGGTGGGGCTCGGGCTTTGGCCCTGGGCCACAGTTTGAAAACCGCTGCTCTAATGGATCTTCAATGACCCTTTACACACCCCCTAAATCCATATGTTTATACGCCAGTGGCCTGATCTCTTTCTACAAGATGCAAGTAATTCTGCTGAAGCTAACAGCTCTGGAGTAAAACCCTTAGCAGGTGCATGCACTGCCATCCCACTGACAGAACTATCTCTGAGACTGTTCTGTGAGGGACAGAACGAAGCCCCCATTGCAATCAGATAGCCCCTACTTATGGAGCCACTTCCACAGACCCTGTCCTGTAGCTTGGAGGGTACATGTGGGGATAGGCTCCCTCCTGCTTTTCAGAGCAGCCTCACAACCCAGCTGTGATTTCTCAGAGCACCTTGCCATGTGTCTGAGCCAAAGCACAAAAGCCCAGCAGCTGATAACTCCTATTCAATCGATTCCATCCTGCTGTATCTCTTTTCAGGTCAGCTCGATTGTTCTCCAGCATTGGGGGTTTGGATGGCAACCTGTGGGAATCGGTGTATGTGGCACGCTGGCAACCAGAAAATACTGTGGGTAGCCCAGTACAGCAATCATCCAGAGGTGAAACACCGTTTAGGGAAAATGCATGCTATGCTGATCCAGAGAACTGCTCAAGCTTCTCTCTCACACTGACCAGGCTTCCAGTCTATTAAGGGAAGAAGACCAGCCATCCTGGTCTCCCTTCCACTGCATAGGTCTCAGGAATAAAAGGGCAGCGAAGTCATCAGGTGGGACTGGCATTAAGGCCAGATCCTATGGCCTGGCTGAGCTGATCTCACTCCAGGACCAGAGCTGCAGAGGGCAGGGAGGGGAGTCTGGCCACACCCTCCATGCACTCCAGACAGGCTCCCTGGATCCACTAAGGCAGCTATACCAAAGATTCCCAGTGTGGGGGAAGGGGCAGGACTAGTTAAACTGGCTCTAAAGCTGGAGCATCTTGTAGCAGCCGGATCAGGGCTGACAGTGCAGCCCATCGGGGTATCCTCTGAGGCTCCTTCATTTCTCCACTGAGAACATCTCACGCTGACTTTTCTTCTTGGGCTGTTTTTATGCAACTCCCTTGTCTTCACTGGCATTGCTCCTGGCTTACACCAGCAGAGGTGAGATCAGAATCTGCCCCACCTGTGCACATGGCCCCAGCCAGCAGCTGGCCCGATCCAGCCTGAGAAGAGTGCATGGGCCACCCGGCTTAGTGCTCTTCCTTGGTCTGCTGCCCAGTTCCAAGCAAGGCCATGGATTAAAAAGAGGGAGCCACTGGCAGGGTGTTCTGTGACCTTAATGTTCTCCCCCTCCACGTCTAACTCCTGACTCTGCAAAGGGACTGAGGTCTCTCTTGCCCCTCTCCCTTTCTCCTCCATTGTCTGAGCTGCTGGCTCTGGCCAATGCCTCAGTGACGCAGGGAGGATTGAGGGGGTCGGGGATCTATTGTTGGAATGATGCCATGATTAAGCCCCAAGAAGCTGAAGCCTCCTCGGAAAGGCACCTCTCATAAAGAGAGGTCAGGCTGCATAGCAGCTGATTCCCATCTCTCCATCAAGGATCATAACCATCCCTGATGATGATGTATTACAGGGAAGAGCTGCCTGGCAGACAGAAAAAAAAAATGGCCTAAATATTAGAAGAGAAATACAGAGCCCGGACTTATTCTAGACAGATGCTGCAGACAGTTGGATGCAGTTGCAAGAAGCTGGCTTTGCAAAGACCGCCTTCTCCTCCCGAGCAGCCATCTGCCCGCTTTCCAGCCCAGGCTCAGTATTTTAAATAAATATTTAAAATAAATATAAATAAAGCTCTCGTACAGGGATGAGAGGGGAAAAGCACTTTCGCTCCTCCCGGATGCTTTTAAAGCGTCTACATGTGGCCTTGAGCCTTAGCCAAAAATCAATGTGCCCGGAGCTTCCCTGAGCAGCATCGGTAAATTGGAGAGAAGTGAGGCGTTCACCTAACTGATGCCAAGACCCTCTCCCACTGTAGCATGTGCTGCCACATCCCCTCAACCACAATCATCCCATAACCCACAATTTCCCCAGCCCACGGCCCCAGACTGAACACCTCCCCCACACAACAGCCACTGTTCTGTGTACAGCGCCTAGCACCATGGGACCCAGATCTCAGCTAGCACTACTATAATAAACATGATTCATAATATACCCTAGAACAAGAAATCTGGTAGCCCCATTCTAACAGCCCTTTTCCCTTATAAGTGATGTCAGTCCTCGCCAAACCAAGCAGACCTACTCTGCCTATAAAAGAAATCTCCATTTCCCCTAGCCTCCCAACCCCTGTATCCTATAACCGAATCTCCCCTATTCCCTCAAACCACAGCCCTATGGTTTGAAAGGCAAATGGCCATGGGATGAAGAGAAGGAAATCAGACTTAGTGCGAATTGTTTTTTAAAAAAGCTCTTTATTGCTCTCTGCATCTCTAGCCATGCTTAGAAAACCCATTTTTCATTCCAGCACACAGCGGGACAACATACTTTTTAAAGCAATCTCTTCATTTTAATGAGTCCCAGAGGGCTTAGGGTTATTACACACACACGGTTAGGGTTTGGGGGTTTTTTCTTCCTGATTGTGTCATTTATTTATGTATTTATTTACTAGCTTTATAGGATATTACCTAATCCCGTCTATTTTCCATTGCTGTCACATCCCCAATTGCATGTCCAGGACACGATGGAAAATGTTTGTTTTTTTTCCTGGCAAAGGATTTTTTTCGAAGTCCAGTGACCGTCCTGGTTTTCCTTCTCCTTATTTTCCATCCTGACCCCATGCAATAGAGCAGTTGGTGGGCACTGAGCCTGCTTCCCATTGATTGGGCCAGGGGTTCGACCCATAGCATCTCAAGCTTCTTTTGAGGAATAAACTGCAGTACTTCAAAATGTGTCTTAAAAAGGAAAGCTATGGTCTCCTGTTTATTGGCTGCATGTCCCAGACTGTCAAGACTCACTGCAGCTGGGGAGGGGCAACGTGATCTAGTGGTTAGTGACTGGAAGCCAGGAACAAAGTCCCCCCCCTTTAATGAGATTATCCCAGGTAATTAAGTTTGTCTCATTCTTTCTGTATGATCAAAGAGGCAAAAACATCTGTCACACTCCCATTCAGGCTTCCTCTCTTCAGCCTTTCAGAAAAAATAAAAAAACGCTCTTGTATTTTTCCTGTGAAACCTTGGCTTCTCCTGTGCTGTCAATGGGCAGTTCTGATTCAACACGGAAGGCCAGAACCTCAGCTGGTGTAACTCGAGATGGCTCTAGTCACTTCACCAATTTACACCAGCTCAGGATCTAGCGCTGATGGCATAATACGGGCCCCTCTTTCTACATTTTTCTATCTGTGGTGCTCCCGTGGCCCCCCATTACCATCTGAGCATCTCAGTCTTTAATGTATTTGTGCTCATCCCTCTGAGGCTGGGCAGAGCAGTTAGCCTGTCTGTGCTTCAAGTAAACTGGGGGTAAGAGACTTGGCCAAGGTCTCACAGGAAGTCTGTAGCAGAGGATGGACTTGACCCTAGCTCTCCCCTCCCAACCCCAAGCAAGCACCCTAACCACTGGACCATCCTTCCTCTCCTTTTTAAGGGCACTGACTTTGAATTTTTGCTGTCAAACAATTTCACTCACTAGCTACAACTTTTAAATAGTTGTTATAACTATAGTGTAGCATCCATATTTCTCAGTTCCAGGGGGCATGTGAAGCGGGACCTAAACTTGCATCACTGATGTCAGTGGGGGTTTTGTCATTGGACTGCAATCGGCGTAGGATCGGGCTGCGAGAAGGCATTGTTGTTTGTTTACCCATGCTAATTCCGAAATTATCTGGTGCTCTTGCTGAGAGAAAAGTACCTGCAATCTGCTTTTCAACTGAAATTCACAAGCTAATGCTACTGAAAATTACTAATACGAATACATGGCCAGATTGATAAAAGTCAGAATTCATGCCCCATGGGAGCATTCAGCTAGAAATCCACTTATGGTGCTCTGCTGTAGACCTCCTAATCAATGCCCTGTCATGGCATTTAGGTAGATTTAAAAAAACAAACCTGGTATTAAAAATAATCAAAATGAAACAAAACTCATACTACTATTATTATTTATTATGGGAGTACCATTTTATTGCAAGTCTGATTAATTTTTTTCCTTCAAACAGTTGCGACTTTTGATCAGCCCTGGTCATTTAGTTCAAAAGTAAACAGAAGAGGGAAGAAGCTAAAAACAAAATCCAATACCTTGTTTTGGTTTTTCCATTTCACTTTCCCCCACCTTTTCTCCATTCTTATAGGGGCCACTGAGCATGGGCTCCCCCACTCCCCAGCCTTTGGGTGTAATATAGGGAATGTTTTTATCTCTGAATTTGGCAAAGTAATGGACTGAACAGGTAAGCTGCCCATTTATTTTGCTTTTTGGGGGCATCATGTGAAGAACCCATGCAATTAGGAATTTGTAATCAAATAATTGCCGGATAAATGGCCAGAACTGTTCATCTGCTTGTTCATGACATACAATTGCAGTAATTGTTTGTACCAGTCAGGTGCAGAATTTGCTCACCTAGTATTTTTGAAAATCTGGCCCACAAAAAGCTTAGACTTCCAGAACTGTAGCTTCATATTTGGAAGCTGCATTGGCCCTGATCATTTGCACTAACTCAATACAAATAATATACTATTGTCCTTGTTCCTATGATTTGATTGACGCACAGAGAGGTAGCAGCTAATTTATCCGTAGACTAGAAGTCACTTGGAAAGCCTTTCATAGCCAAGTTGTCCAAAATACTTTATAATACAGGTCAGTAATTGAAGAAAAATGTAGCAATTGTTAAATATTTGCTGCTGGATGAAAATCCACCTACAGCCTTGGATGTTAGGTCCTGTTCTGTCTGCTGTTTTATTTGTTCCACCTACTATCTAAGGCATTCTAGAGCACCCATCATATTGAATGTAGGTGCCCATCTCTCAGTTCATGTTGTCCTTTAAACATCTTGCCTTCACGCATCCGCATCCCTGCTTTGCTCTGAATGGCCCATTCGTTCAGATGAGCTATTCACCTGATCTATCACCAGGTTTTTCTGACTTCAGAAATGCACTGATTCCATTCGGAAAAAAACACTTGTAAATCTGTAGGGTGGAAGTCAAGATGTTTTTACAGCCTCTGATGAAGGGCGGTATCAGTGGCGTAATGTCATGCCAGAGACCGTATCTTCTGACCACCAATTGCCTGGTACCTCTGCAGGATAACCTCAGTCCCAGCCTTGTAAATTACCGGTATTTTCTGGGCACATTGGTCTGATGACAGGAGAGTCCCCAGGAACTGGATTCTTTTTAGATGCAAAGGTTTAAAGCTGATAGTATCGATTCCTGCTAAGGCAACTTCCTTCCCAGCTCCTCACCACACTCAGGAAAGCTTTAGGACAATCAAATCTTTGAATAAACACCCTCATAAATCTTGGGGCTTTCCTTGTATTTCCTTTCCCCTCACAGCTGATTATTCTAGATATGTATTAACAGAGCCCGAGCCAGATTCTGACCTCAATCACCCTGCCTTGATTCAGGAATTACTCCAGAGACGTCAATGGAATTACATCAGTGTAAAATCAGTGGAAGGGCTGAGAATCCGGCCCATTCTTTTCTTTTCATTTGTCTGTGTTGCCCTTGAAACTCAGTCCCTCGTGTCCTAATGCATCCGCTAACCATTCAGACACAGGGCAAGCACAAGCACTGTCTGACATTCCTACTGAGGTTACCCCATCACAGTGCAAAGTGATTGAACTGGGCTTTCCATCAGATTGTTCAGGGAGGATTTCACTTTCAGACAATACCAGAATCTCTAATTTCTTCCCTTGAGCCAAACAAAATCCCAGTCACATCAGCCAACTGAGGGCTTAGGTTTTCATTCACAGGCCCCACTTTGATTCTCCAGCTGAGAATGTGGAGCAGGGAGGGTGCAGGTGGAGGGCTTGTGTCTGGTTACATGTGAGACTCAGACAATTTCTTCACTGCTGATTGAAAAGCAAGGGAGGAACAGAATCACTTAAAGGGGAAGAATTGTCTGGGTGTTTAGCAGCTGAAGGAAAGAATGAAACCTCTGTGGCATTGAGAGACCTTGCCCCTTTCCTTCACTGAGTGAGTTATGCAGTGGGCTGTACTGGGAGATGGTTCTCCTTCTCCCTGCAGAAGGCAGGAGCAGAGAGAAGACGTAAGAATGGGGAGGGGGGAGAGGAAGGGACAAGCAAGAGGCAGTTTTGAGCTGCAGCACCACCTGTTTTTCTAAACTCAAAGTGGAGAGTTTAATCCTTTTTTTCCAGTCGATTGGGAACTGGGAGAGTCCATCAAATTCCTCCCAAGAGGAGGATGGGGAGGGGAGACAAAACACATTCCATTGCTGTGTCTGGGTTACAGGAGTCACTGATGCTTAACAAAGAGTTTGCAACAGAAAAAGAAGGGGGGGGGCGCAGGAGGGAGATGAGGGAAAATAAAGAGCAACAATGTTAGAAAGAAGAGACTGGGCTTTGGGTTTTTTTTGTTTTTTGTTTGTTTTTAAGTTAACAGGGATTAAAAATTAAGCCTGGTTTGTAGACGTGGGTAGGACGAGTAAGGACCGCTCTTTAAATTTCATTGCAATTGACAAAAGGCAAGAGTCAGGGTTCTGTGGATGGGGAATTTGCCACCCAATCCTTCCCTGCCTGCAGAATCGTGCAGGAGCCCTACAGCAAAACACTGTGCTGGGGAGCTGCCCTGCTTGTTGTACAAGGAACTTTAAAAATAAACGGTGTGCAAAGCATCAAGCCTCGAGGTCGTTGCTCGGTTAGCAGCTGTGGCAGAGTGGGGAAGGCTCTCAGTGTGTAATGCTTCTACCACAAACCACCAGTTCACAGTGGGCCATCTGTAGCACCTACTGTTACTGTATCCAGGAGGCTTGTCTAAATACATACACTGTACCGCTTTACTGATATAGTTCAATGGTCCAACCCTCCTAAGTGTGGATGCACTTTAGGGTGATCAGATGTCCTGATTTTATAGGGACAGTCCCAATTTTGGGGGGCTTTTTCTTATATAGGCACCTATTACCCCCAACCCCCTGTCCCAATTTTTCACACTTGCTATCTGGTCACCCTAATGCACTTACATTGGTATAAGTGGTCTTAGACTGGTATAGTCATGGGTATGGGAAGGGAGGTAAGCTCTATGAGTATAAGGCCGCAGGAGAGGTTGTACCAATAGAACTGTATCAGTAAAAGGCATTGTCTACTCTACAAAACGTTGCTGGTATAGCTATATCTGCAAGGACTGTGGGGGAAATAAATACACACACCCTAGCTGATATAGATAGTCTGGCAAACCTCCATCTCCTGGAGTGTAGATACAACTATGTTGACAGAGAATTTCTGTCGGCATAGCCAATGTCATTCAGGGAGGTGTCATTCAGATCTCCTTCTGCCTCCTTATACTGCATCTCCACTAGGGGGCTCTGCTGGTATACTTATACCACAAAGGCTGTGTAGTGTAGACATGGCCAAAACCCCACTCCCTAACTGATAATTATATGGTAGGAAACTGTGTGTTGGCCAGGTCCAAGGCTGTACAGCTGCTTGTAGAATGAAGCAGATGCGCCATTTCAAAGGAGTAGGTGTGCCATTAATACTGGTTAAAGACGCCAAAACACATTGCATTGAATCTCTCTTCTGGCTGATGTTCCCTCTAAATGGATATGCGGTTTCTCATGAGAGTGCTTGTGAAGGAGATTGCAGTGGGCCAGGAATACCACATCCTGAGCCATCTGGAGCAGGAAAGGTGGCAGCATGCCATAAGGGATTAGAGATGGCAGGCCTTATCTGTCTCATACCCTTCCCCCTGCCTCCGAAGGCTGGTTTGCTTACACCTCCAGGATATAATGTTGTCCTTGGCCCCCGAGAGCAGCTGTTCATGTATAGGGAGAAAGGAAGAGCTTGTGTTCCCTTTATTGCATTACTCAGACCAGTGTAACAACCCCTAATCCCCTGAACTGGTCATGTCAGGGCCCCCTTGGTGTATACCCTCCACTGTGGTCTGATAGGGGAAAGGGAAGTCCAGCATCCCAGATCCCAATAATGCCTTCTGCACATGAGCGGTCCTAACCACTGTCCCATTCAGATCCAGGCTACTCTGAAGCAAAGCTTACCAGCTGCTTGTCTCTCCTTCAGAAGCCAAGCTGAGGCCGTTGACCTATCCTCACTTGTGACTCTTAGATCAGCTTCTGGAGGCCTAACATTGAAACTTCAAACAAATATGTGGCTGAGGGCAGTTCCTTCTGTCGATGGGATGCCCAGTGGCTCTGAGGGAAGAAGGGAATTTCTGGATATCTTTGTGACGTTGCACTCAAATGTTTTATAAAAATACATTATATTCACAATTATAAACATAACTGGAATATGCTTTATGCAAAAGGTCTCTTGTAAGGTATTATTACAAAGCTTATGATCTACTGAGTGTGTTCATCGTGTTTGTATGAATGCATATTTCTAGCTTCAGATACTTTATTTTTCTATTAACCCTGAAGTCCTACTGTAACTATGCAAAGTGTGGGCCATTGATGGTGGCTTGGAACCTTGGTGGCTTCCATTGACTAGGACAATTGCTTGTGAATGGCTTTGTTTACCTGCAAGCCTTCCTGTGTACTGTCGGCCAGCTCCTAGATAATGAAGAAGGAGGTCTTACAGTGACATGTGATCATGTCACCTGAACTGGAATCCATCTTAAACCTGGTGCTTTTCCATTTAGAAGGAGAGGTGGGGATCCAGAGAGACAAAAGATTCCCGCATTGTGTCAAAGCTATAAAAGAGGGTGGAACAGAACAAATGGGGCTGCCAGTTATGAGAAATCCCCTCTTTACCACCTGAGCTGGAACTAACAAAGACTGTACCAGGGAAAGGATTGGGCCCAGACTAGGAAGGAGTCTAGTCTGTGAAAGAAGCTTATTGGAACATCTCTGAGAGTGAGATGTTACCTGTATCAGTTTCTTAATGTATTAGGTTTAGACTTGTTGTGTTTTGTTTTATTTTGCTGGGTAACTTACTTTGTTCTGTTTGTAATTACTTAACCACTTTTTATACTTCACTTTTGTTTATTAGTAAACCCAGAGTAACTGATTAATACCTGGGGGAGCAAACAGCTGTGCATATCTCTCTATCAGTGTTATAGAGGGTGGACAATTTATGAGTTTACCCTGTTTAAGGTTTATACAGAGTAAAATGGATTTATTTGAGGTTTGGATCCCATTGGGAACTGGGTGTGTGGGTGCTAGAGACAGGAGTACTTGCTAAGCTGTTTTCAATTAAGTCTGCAGCTTTGGGGGCGTGGTTCAGACCCTGGGTCTGCATTGCAGCAGGCTAGTGTGTCTGGCTCAACAAGGCAGGGTTCTGAAGTCCCAAGCTGGCAAAGAAAATGGGCTCAGAGGTAATTTCAGCACATCAGGTGACAGTCGCAAGGGGATCTCTCTGACCGAACCCGTCACAATCTTAAGCGGGGAAGTGGATGGTGGGTGTGGGTGTGTTTGTTGTTGTTGTGTGTTTTTTAGCAGCTCCTGGCCAACAGCTGTGTACAGCTCCTCCAACATCTGGAACCTCTTGGATGGAGGCTGGAGCAGCTGGAGTACTTCAACATACTCTCAACCATGCCTGCCCCCACCACCAAACTACAGCACTCTGGGTTAAGAGGTGACTGAAATAAGAAATGGATGAGCATACAGCACACACGGATACACAGACACTGAACAGCAGCACTGGGGGTTAAGAGGGGAATGTTACTCCAGACATAAGAAGTGGAGGCGTATCCGCGCACACTGAACCTCAGCACTATGGGTTAAGAGGAGAAAGTTATTCCAGTGATAAGACATGAAGGAGTGTGCAGACAGATATCCTTTTAGACAACTATACAGCTCAAAAAGATTTCCCTCTCCTCTTTCTGGCCCATTGGGCTCTCCTTATCTTGCCCACATGCCAATGCTCTGGCATCAGCATGCTGGGTTGGACTGGAACACTGCTCAGCCAGAAAGCGCCTCTTTGAAGGCTTTGTGCAGAAGCGGCCTGCTGGAATTCCCAGTGGGGAACCTTATTCCAGAACGCAGATGACAGGGATGAGTGAGGCAAACCAGTAGAGACTGGACTAAGTTTCCATTCCCAAGCTCCATTCCAATTGCGCACTCCTCCTTTTATGGCTTCCTCTCTTTCTTGTATATTGGCAGAGGGTTGCTGCCATATGTTGGACAAAGGGAGACTATGACTGTGTGTGACGAGCATTTGTGTACTGCAGAGCTTGAGAGCAGCACGAGATCTGTATAATGCAAAGCATGGGGAGGGGACGGTGGGCCAGAGCGCTCATACTATTTATGACCTCCCCTGGAGTGCTGCAGCAATTCTATGATGGTTCTGAGCTAATTGTACTTCAGGAACTGCAAGCCCCCTCTAGCGATTTCCCCAAACAATCTAAATATTGGGGGGCGGAGGGGGGTCCTCCCCACCGACCTCTGGGCCCCTTCCTGTTTTTCACTGGCAGCAGAGCTCTGTAAGGATCTAGTCATGTGAACAAAATACAACATTCTGATAGACTTCTGCATAAGCCTAGGAAAATCCTCTGGTTCTAGGCAACAACTGGAAGCATTTTCCATCCCAGAATAACAGGCATAGTGTCATGCAGCACAAGCCTGCTGTGTGTGAGTGACGGGGGTGGGGCTAGCCAGCAGGCAGGGACTCTAGTTTCAAAAGCACCCCAATCCTATTGACTTTCTATGGGGGAGGAGCATTGAAATCCCAGCCTGAAGTCTGTAGCATCATACTTGTGTCCCTTTGGCATGTGTCTGTGCAGGAGGCCACTGGTCTTTTGTTGCTCCATAGGAAACGTATTTCCTTGATAAGGTTACAACTTGGTCATATATCCATCGAATGGGCCACTGCTGTGCCCTGTGCAATGTGGGCTTTGATTTGCCCCATGGCAAACGTATTCTTTGGACTGCACTGGTGCTCTTAAGAACCCAGAGATCATGAGGCGTGGAAGCAGGTTCCTCAGCCGAATGTTGTAGAGGCAGGAGTGTTGCTGGCTTAAGACACGATGCCATGGGGGTACTGGAGGGAGTGCGTCTTTGATTCAGCTCCCCAGCACAGCCCTGCTAGCACTTTGCAGGGGTAGTGGGACATGGCCGTACTCCTTTTCCCCACACTCAAACATGCTCCTCCTAGGGCAGGAGGCATCTTCAGCAGGACTGGCTGACCCATCACTGTGTGCTCCACAGGGCTATGCAGACCTACCATGGGTGCTTCCTGTACCTGTTCCTATGTCAGTTGCACCTGTACGTGGCCAGCCACGCTCTGTCCTTTAACAGGGATCCCTGTAACCAGATGCTGTCATGCAGTTTAGGCCCATGGGGGAAGGGGTGGGCACAAAACCTTAAATGAATCCAAATGAGCCAGAAACTGATCGGTCTCATTTCATTAGCCAAGCAGGCTGAGATGTAGGACATTATTGTGGTGCTCTCAATGGTCCAGGAGAGAACTCTTAGAGCAATGATTTTTACTGTGGCAATTTCATGAGCTCTATTACACAGACCTCATTTGTACTTGGGGTTAAACCCAGTCCTTCCCCATTGGCTCAATAGGATATTTTTCCACTGGCTTCAACAGAAGCCAGATTAGAGCCATGAACACCCAGGGTAAATCCTGGCCTCACTGGTGTAAATGGCAAAACTCCTGCTGACTTCAGTGGGGCGAGGATTTCACCCCAAGAGGTGAGCCTATGTGCATCCACCATAGCCAGCACACAGACTCAGAACTGTGGAGTTCAGGGATGAAACACTCCAGCCTCAAACCTTACATGCATCACACGTCGCTAGTGGCTCAAAGCTCCTTCGTTGCACTGTTTCTTCATGTTACTTTGAACGTATCTCTGAACTTGTGAGAACAAACCGGGTTGCGTCCTATGAATAAGCCTGCAGAAAAAGTGTCATTTGTATGCCAAGGGGATCAGAAGTGGGGGTAGCAGGAGAGCAACTAAGAGGAGCATGTAAGAGAAGAGTATGTGTGATGGGGTGCTTGATTGTGTCCCCTCCTGATGGTTGCTTTCCCTATTACGATTCCCTCTCATCCACCCCTGCTGGATCCAATCCTGATCTCCCTTATACCACTGATAACCAGGCCTAGTTCATTTGAAGAAAAGGGGATCACACCAATGTACAACCAGTGAGATCCGAATCAGTCGCATCATGTAAATTACCCTCATTTTGCACATCCACCAAATGCAAGTTACACTGCTGCTTACACCTGGATTTAGGCAAATTAGACACAACATGTAATTTACATCAGTATTCACATTGCCGCTGTATTTGAACTAGAGCCTTCCCTGAGAGAGACCTGGTTTAAAAGCATGTGACTAAATTTGGCCCAGCCTGGACAGAACCATGCAAATTGCTATCAAGGAAAAGGTCTGCATGCATCAGTTGCTCTGCAACCAACACTAACAAGCCTCAGGGAGCATGGCTTGTTACAAAACCACAGTGCTACGGCAGGCCGAGCTGGCAGGACAATGGCTATCTACACTAACTAGTGCAAGCACCTCTGCTCTGTGTTCCCCGATACTGGCGCTTTCCAAGGAAACTTTGGCTACCTTAACTTTGGCTGGGACTTGGGACGGGCTTTGGAAGCTTTCAAACCACCCAGGGAGGGTGGAAAGGAGACGCCCTTTTCTTTGATTCACAGATGAGATCGGTTTTATTTTATTTTTATTTACAATGTAAAACTAGCTGAACCGCTGCGAAAGCATCCGGTCGCACAGGAGCAGGGTTGGCCTCCCACATCTGGGCTCAGCTGTTGGTAGAATTAGGCTACTAATTGCCTCAGTCTGTGGCAGCCAATTGGCAACCACGACAGGGACTCGTGTGTCTTTCTGCCGCGAGACGGCCGTTCTTAACATTTTGCTGATGGGATCTGCCAGATTACAGGATTTGGCGGGGGACGGGAGAGGAGAGGAGACTAGGGGATCCTTTGTGGTGCCTTGAAATGAAGCTCTAAAAACTACCTTTTTGGGCTCCTAAGTAAAGACCATATTTTCAGAAGTGCTCTGCCACTGTCCTGCTGCGTGACCTCGAGCAAGTCACTTCCCCTCTCTGTGTCTTGGTTTTGTCTCCCAGCCTTTGTCTGTCTTCTCTAGCTAGGTTATAAATTCTCTCTGTTACCCACTGGTTAGGGACAGCAGCTGGGGACAGATCTTCCACAGAGAATCGAGGGGCTGGATTTCTGATCTCATGCTGGGGTAAATTAGGGGTAGCTTAGTTCCTGCCAATGAAATTACACAGAGGTAAAACTGGTGTCAAGTGAGACCGGAATCAGGCCCTAGAGGTTTTCCTGAGTTCTCCTCCGTGCATGTGCAATGCGTTAATAAACCACGTCGGCTTGAGTTGTTTACACACAGATGGGAAGGCTGATTCTCCTTTCGCGTATGCTGGCTTTACGCCAGGCTATGGAGTGTCTTCTGAGTTATACAACTGTAAGTAAGAGGCAGCTCTGGCCTTCAGAGCCTGGCTGAGAAAAGATGGGATTTTCTCCAAGCCTTCTAGGGGCGGCTAATGCCTTGATTAGCCCTGGGCAGCTTTCCCTTGCATGTTCTCTCTGTCTCGTGCTACTGCGGTGGTGATTCTCTTGGCTACACCTGTCTTGATAAGTTCAGAGGAATTTACAGTGCCCCAAGGGGCTCAGAAATACCACGGCCTGGGCATCGCTGCTGATCTCTCCTGGCTGGCTAGCAAAGCGGAGACCCACACTGGGTCATGTGTCGTTGAAGTTGGATATTTGGTCAGCTCTGAGTTCTCTGTCTGCAGAGGCAGGAAACACAAAAACAGGCTCCGCTGTACTTGCGAGTACAGTATGGAGCGACTACCACGTCTGTAAGGAGAACCAATGGGGCCAAATGTTAAACACCCCCTTATGACCAAGGCCGTCTCTGGGACTGGAGAAAAGGGAAGAGGGTCTCTGGGAAAGTTCTGCATGAATTCTGGGGATTGTTGTCCCCAAATGAGGCTTCTAGTTCAAATGAGTCCTAGACCAAAGGGCCTGCCTGTCTGTAGTCATTAAGGATGCCACAGCATTTTCCACAAGAGTAGGGTGTTAGCTGTGGCATCCTGGCCACATTTCACCTCATCTAATTTATATTCCGGCTCCTTCATTCTCTCAATTGTTTCACAGATATAAGATTTTTCTATACCTGACATCTCAATCTGCTGTGTAGTGCTGCTGTACATTGTTATGTAGCTGCTATGTTTCAACCCAGAGGTGGACGCACTTTACCGGTGGGATGTGATCCCTGTGTGCACAGAATGCATAGTGCCATGAGATCTGAGGATGAAAGGTGCTAAGTAAATATAAAGTATCAGAGGGGTAGCCGTGTTAGTCTGGATCTGTAAAAAGCAACAGAGGGTCCTGTGGCACCTTTAAGACTAACAGATGTATTGGAGCATAAGGTTTCGTGGGTGAATGCCCACTTCGTTGGATGCATCCGACGAAGTGGGCATTCACCCACGAAACCTTATGCTCCAATACAAGTAAATATAAGTCTTTAAAGATCAGCCTGGATCCAAAAGCACTGGGCAGGGAAGAAAGGGTGGTGTCCTGCAGTTGGGGTGTGTGCATGGGGCCATTGGGAGTGAGGTGCTGGCAGATTGTAGGCTACAGCCTCTCTGAAAGGAAGGGGAAATAAGAAACAAGGCTCCCAAGTCTCACCTGCCAGAGGAGGATTTTATGACACGTGAAAGTGTTTATTTCACTGGATGGAAATGGACAAAGAAAGACCCAGCCACAAAATCCCCCCAGCTCTGCCAGCTCTGTTACACTGCTTCCCTCCCACTCACCTGACCTGCGCTGGGGGCACCCTTCCAGCTACCCCCAAGGCATTTGCAAGGAGGTAATGAAGAACAGATGGTCAGGCTCAAGGCTGTGAACCATTAAAACACGCTGGGCCTGAAGCTGGAAATGGGCGGTTTCTCCAGCTTGACAATGGTGTAACGGAGAATAGAGTTTGGTCCCAAGTAAGGGGGAAAAAATAGAATAATGGAATTTGACCATATCAATGCGCCATTGGCCTGACTGCTGGCCCTGACACGCGTCAGTGATGGGACGTGTCTGGTTTCTGTCTGGCCCCATGTCTCACCAGTCGTGTGCTCTAAGCCATGTGGCGTGCTTGCACAGCTCAAGACACTTTACAGACACTCATGGATGGAGTTGCATAACTTCCAAGCAGTGAAAGGAGGCAAGAAATTTGCCTCCCCCACACAAACCCCGAGAGGAATAGGGAGGAGTAATGAAGGGTGCATCTATACTGCAGGCCGAGGGATGACCGAAGGTGGGGTGGATATACGTGTGCTAGTTTTATCCCCACTGGCATCGCAAAACAGCACATCAGTCCTGGGCCACTGGACCAATTTTAGACTTCTCCTGTGCCCAAAGAGCGCTCCCTGTAACGCAGGCAAGGAGGACACCAAAGTCAATTACAACAGCTGATCTTGCATGGCGTTGCAGCATGGGACGAGTGACTTCCCGACTCTGATTGGAACACTGTGAGTTTTAAAATCTCCCCTGAACCTGAACATTACTGGGTTTGTGTTCTGCTAAGGGGAGAGACTGTAAACAGAGTGCAGAGAGTGGGGAGAGGAAAGTGCAATGACCCAACAGGCCGACAGCTGGAACCAGGCATGAGCAACTAATAGAAAATGGGGAAAGGAGGGGAGAGAAATGCAGAAAACAAACACCAGTGGGCCACACTGCTCTCTGGTGTCAATCTGGAGTGACTCCAGTGATTTCATGGGGCTAAATCCTCTACTGGGGTAAATAGGCAGAGCTCCATTGAAGTCAAGGGAACTGGGCACACTGACACCAGAAGAGTTGTGGCCCACTCTGTAGTTATTGGTGTAATAGAACAGAATTTGACCCATTGCACGTACCAGCAGCTGCTCCAGCCAGCCTCACTTTGCCAGCCTCTATCTCTAGTGCCACGCCCAGTGGTGTCTTATGCCAGAACCGCTTTGTTCCTCTGTCTCTCTGATGGGGGTGGAGTGGGAAACATGGGTGTTGTGATTTGTTTTGCTACTGAATGTTCCATCCTTCATGCCGTTCCACAGGGATACGCTTGCCCTCCCACGCATTACAGGGCTGGGAGGGGAAGCCTGAGTCTTGGAAGCGCCTAATGACAGATAGGAGGCCAACAGGATTTTCAAGATGGAAGCCATCCAGGACAAACACAAGGGCCAAGCATGTGTGGTCTCCACAAATTAAAACTATCAATTGGTTTAAAAGTGCTTTTTATGGAATAAAAGAGGGAATATCGACCAAACAATGAAGTAGGCCCCAGTGCTGAGGAGAGAGGACTCTGCCATTTAGTTAAGTTGTCCATCAGTTATAATAGGATAAGTAGCCAAGAAAAATCTTTCCTGACATGTTCTCTGGAGATTTCCCTCCTGCTTCCCCCTCAACACCCTCAAGTGATATCTCCCCTGTCAACACACACACTTGTTCTAAGGTCCGCTAGCAAAAGAGAAAAGTCTCCAAAAGTAGCAGGTGTCCTTAAGACCTGTCAAAATACATCACTGCTGTCTTTGGAGCACTGCTGGCCCTCAGCCTGACCCCTGGATCCAACAGCGCCAGCCTGGTCCCCACAGCACTGAGGTAATTAGGGCTTGGGAATGAGCAGAAGGCGGGGGTAGGAATTTCTAATGTCTGAACTAGTTAGAAATGCCTTCCCTTCCCAGACCTTCCCCAGACAATTCCCCCCACCTCTTATTCTCCTGTGTACATATCAAGCATTGGGGTACTCAGTCTTGTTAGGCTCTTGAAATATAGCCACAGGGTCGGGGACTGTGCAGCGAGAACCCAAAATAACAGCACCAAACAAACCACACCTCTTCCCTTTACAACAATACTAGATTGGATCCAGGTGTGTCCCAGAGGGGCCCAGTGCATTTCAGTCCATGGTGTGGTCCTTCTGTGCCAGAGCTTCCTGGGACCTCTGAGACACTCAGACAGGTTAGCCTTGGAGAATCACCCCACCAAGAAAGGTCTGAATGATGTAGTATTAGCAGCAAGAGACATGAATCCAAGGGCGCAGGCCAGGGGATGGCCCTGTTGCACGCTCTGCTGCATCTCAAAGGGGGTGGCTATTGAACGGAGGAACTCATTGGAATGTAGTGGGTTGAAAGGGGTAACATAATAGGCCAAATTCTTCTGTTACCCTTGTGCCATTCATGTCAAGGAGCAGTAACTGAGCGGGGGACATGGGCCACCTGTTAAAAGGAGTGACAGATGTTAATGATTCAAATGCTTCCAATCAAGGAAGTAGCAAACTTTCCCTTGTCAAGAGAGAGACTATAGTCCTGATTGTTATGTCTTTGTGGTTTATGGTGAATGCAGAGGAGCCTGTCTGCTCTGGAATGGCTGGTGGGAGGCTTTGCGCTCTCAGGAGGGAGAGAAAGGGAAAAGCCTGTAGTAAACCAGAGCAAAACTACTTCTGAGGGGGGAGGAGGAGTGGAAACCTCCCAAAGTCATCAGCAAAACAGCTATTGTGGGGTAGCAGTTATTTCAGACTCCCAGATTTAGAAGCCTAGCTGTCAGAAGACAGGATGCCGAGAAAGGCCCCTCTATTAAAACAGTACATCTACACTAGTTCATTGCTGGCCAGGAAGCCAAAGGGATCAGAAGGGGACTAAATTCTCATCTCTCTGAGACCCAGGGACTTTGGAAAACCTCCCAGTAACTTACACCAAAGTGTGGATGTTTTATGTCTCTGGGATATTTTCCCCCCATTTGGTTGCATTCTGTGCTCGTGTCATGTTTGTTATATCAGTGTTTCTCAATGATCGGTCCGTGGACTGGCATTGGTCCCTGACATCTCCCTGACAGTTTAGGAAGGCAGCAAGCCACTCCCTGGTATCAAAAAGGTTGAGAACCGTTGTATTATGTCATCAGATTCTGGATTACTTTTTGACAAACATCCGCTGTCTCTGCTTCAAGACTACAGTATCACCACCACATCCTCCCAGCTGGGAGTAAATCCTAATTGATCCTTGTGTAGACGGGCCACTACCACGTGTTCTCTTCTCCAAGCCAAAAATCGTAGCAAAGAGCCGTAGAAGGGAGTTTGCAATAGTTCTGTGTGACAAACAGGGAAGCGGATCTGTTAGTTTTACCAAATGAAAGTGCACCAATGGCTTCATTTAGGATAAAATTCTGTGCTGAGAGGTAGAGTTAAGCCACACATGATCTGAAGGATGAATAACTTGAGCAGAAATTGCTTATGAATATTATTCAACTGCCTATCAGGTCCCAGAGTTTCCCCTGATTTGAAAGCTATTTTTTTTTCAATCTAATATTCCTTTAGCAGAAAGTTCAGGCGTATACTTTTGCTCGGCACGTCAATAAGATTTTTAAGAGTCCTTTGCCCCAAATATCTCATTTTAGGGGTACCATAGATCATAGGCAAGTGTAAAGGGTCGTGTAATATTCCTGCAGAGACTGATTTTTCAACAAAGCTTAAGCATGGAGGTACTGGGACGGCATACACAGACTAGATAATTGTGTTCGCAAATACCCAGCGTCAGCCATTTGTATGTGCAGTTACCGTTTCTGCAAACACAATCATCCTAATGACCTGTGAAAGGGTAAGTGCACACACAGGGCCAGTGTTTCTCAACCTTTTCAGGCTGATGACCCTTTATTCAAAAGCAAAAATTATTGCCATCCCTTAACATTTGCTATAAGAGTAAAACATTATCAGTGACGACAATGCTAAGCTGAGAGAGAGGGGCGTGTGTGTGGTTTTGAGAGGCTGACGGAGAATACTTGACCTCGAAGGGTAAGCGTATACAGGGTGTGTGGGAGTGAGATTTTCTTTGCTTTAGATTGTAATAAAAATGTCAACACCTCAAGACTTCCCTGGCTGACTTCTGGGCCCCCTAGTGTCAGGCCAAATCCTGCTCTCACAGTGTCATTGCCTGTCCATCTTTACTGAACACGCATTTTTACCAAACCAACCATCCACGCCCTCTCGGTTCAGCTTTATCGAGAAGATGTTCAGTAGAAGTAGTGTTTTGTTTATGCCTCCTGTTTTATAGGCTATCTCAGAAACTGAGCTCTGATTCTGTAACCAGAATGCCTACCCTTCGTGGTTGATTCCCTCCATACCCATCCTGTCCCACTCCAGCCTCCTCGCAGCACTGCGTACGGGTAGGAATAACAACCCCTCTCACTTCTGACCTTGTATTCAGCCCACAACTCCTGATTCTGTTTCCCTGTGGCCAGTCAGTTTTTCCTCTCCCTAATTAACAGGATACCAGACGATTGCTCAATCTGTTTAATCTAGCTATCGATCAATCTATCAGAATTGTATGGCAAATTATTGCTAGAGTGAGAAAACTGTCAATTAAAAACACCTCTAGTTGCCTAGACTTGCACAGGAAGATAATGGATCAAATTCTGTTTTCTTTTACACTGGTGTAAATTTGGAACATCCCCACTTAAATTAAATTAAATCCTCTGGAACTGGAACAGAATTGGGTCATTCACCTAAAGCACACCAAAAAAACCTCCATTTATTCTCGCAGCCTAAAGCCATGTCCCTTTCAGCCTGCCAGCTCAGAGCTCCAGCAAGGTCTGCCTGGGAAGTCCCAGATCATGTTCTTGCATACTTACTTGACTTGTCAGCTTTTGTTAAACAGTGTCTTTTCCTGATTCCAAACCTACATGCACATTTAATAATGATATCACCTTCCAATCCCAGTCCAATGATTTTTCTTCCCAAATATATAATCTTCCTCCTTGTGTCTGGCTCCCAGTGGCCAAATTCCACCATCCTTTACACTGTTGTAGGCCCAGTGTGACTCCATTGACTTTGATAGTTACTCCAGATTTACACCAGAATAACAGACAGGAGATTTTCACCTATAATGTAGAGAATGGCTGAGTATAGTCTACAAAAATAATCTAATTCTGTGCATGTGTTCACAAAACTGAGCAGGAAAAATGAAATCAAATTCTGGAAAACGATTCACAAGCAGGAGAATAATCAGAATAACTTTTAGAACTCAGGGTTTCTTCTTGCCAAGAGATCGGGGAATGGATGGGAATATTCCTGGTACCTTTTAAAACATCTATTACATCCCCAAATAACTCTAGCCCCGAACACCTCTAGATCATACTTACCCCCATAAATTCCTTGATTGGGCAAGTTGGTTAAGCTCTCTGCCTCATATCTGTAATAGGGGGATAATAATATTTCCTCGTTTTTGCAAAGCTTGCTCCCCTTGGATGAAAGTTCCCATGTAAGTGTAGGTTAGTAATATCAATACAGAAAAATTCATTTTCATTTATTTTTCTTTTCTGTCTATTTAGAGATGAGCTCAAACTACAAACTTCAGAACCAGAACGAAACTCCTGTAAAGGTCAGTGGTGTTTGGATCCAGGGATTTGGGCTCCTCTTTGCTATTAGACCTGTGAGTACACAAACTAGTCACTCACTGATACCCCTTTCAAGAGCACTGCCTTGGAGAATGGCAGAAATGCAGGGAAATGTCAATGTGCTGGGTAATGGAGGAACAGAGGAACGCTTATTGTACACATGGGGGTTTCAGTGGTACGTGTTCCCAACCTGTTCTAAACATCTCCAAAGCACAGACCTCTGCCCCTTGAGGTAAAGGAGGAACTCAATTAGCTTGGAGCAGTAGTAGGCTCTCATCCTCCATGTGGACCAGTCATTAGACGGGGGACACAACACACTTAGTCCATGTGTGACACAAGCAAGTGCAGCTCCTCTTCAGTGAACTCCCACCCGCTTTCAGCAGTGGGGAATTTGGCCCTGGGAGACTGAGGTCTGGTCTATACTACCCGCCTGAATCGGCGGGTAGAAATCGACCTCTCGGGGATCGATTTATCGCGTCCCATCGGGACGCGACAATCGATCCCCGAATCGGCGCTCTAACTCCACCAGCGGAGGTGGTAGTAAGCGCCGCCGACAAAAAGCGGCAGAAGTCGATTTTGCCGCCGTCCTCACAACGGAGTAAGTCGGCTGCAATACGTCGAATTCAGCTACGCTATTCACGTAGCTGAATTTGCGTATCTTAAATCGACTCCCCGCTGTAGTGTAGATGTACCCTGAGAAAGAGGGAAAGAGATTGGAAGAGAAAAGGAAAGAATAGCAGATAGGGATCAAGAAGCTGAATGAATGAGGGTGAGCAAGAGAAAGAATGGACCTTAGAGAAGTAATTTCTGATGCTAGATAATAATGTTTTACATAATAGTTTACATGCCTGTAGTATTTGTTTTTATCCCAAAGGATCCTAAAGCACTCTATAAATATAACATGCAAACTACTCCCAGGGACTGATGCACCCACCAGTCTCACTTCCGGGGTGACTAGTAAGCATTACAGCTTACAATTTAGAAAGCTACTTAATATCTGCAGCACCAGGAGATAATGCCAGGGTGAGCTATAGCAAATGAGAGTCATCTTAGTTTGATGATAAACACCAATGAGCAGGACTTATCAAAAAAAACTTCAACATTTAGCCTTTTTTTCCAAAAAGCTTTCACAAAACAATTGTTACTATTTTTCAAGTGGCTGGAGCTTTTTGAACATTTGAAATTTCAGGAAAAATATTTGCAAAAAAAATCTGGATTTTCCTGTGAATTTTTGTTCTGCATTTTTCTGTGCTCAGTCTAAATGCCAGTCCTTTCCCAAGCTCTCCTGCCCACCTACTCCAGCCGACCCCTGAGAACACCCTCACACACACCTCTCACAACAGCTGAGACCAATGACAGGATTGAAAAACCTCCTTTAATTTTTGTTACCTGCTTTTAAAAAAAAAAATCTATAACAACTATTTCAAGTCATCTCTGGTGATCAGAAATTTGAACAAAGGGATAGAATAAAGTCAAAATATCTGTCGAGGACTGATAGAAGGAGGTTTGTGAGAGACAGCAGGTCCTATCCTCACTAAATGATTGTGGTAGAAAATGATTGACTGGCACAGATGCAATACCCCTAGGTGAGTATTGTATGTGTGCCTAGACTAGAGGGCAAGTTGGAAACAAATGGTACCTCTTAGTCTTTCAGACATAATGTTGTAACTGCATGGCCTAGACCTCCTCTGACAAATGTGAGAGAGATCTGTTTTATTTTTATGACTATTATGTGTGCCTCTGTTTATCGGAGCTCACCCCATGTCAGACAATGGCTTTGGATACCAGTATTTAACTGACAATACAGATGTCAGAGTGTCACATGGTTCCTGGCCCCTTTATGAAGAGACGGGCCAAGTCCCACCTGTGATGCAATTAGTTCATCTCCCCACATTGGGGAGAATGAAGAAGGTCCTATTACCAGTGGTCATGTGACTCACTCAGGCTTCTACCCATATTTAGTTCAGAGGGGCCTGAGTGGAAAGGAAGAGTGGGGCAGCAGATGGCTACAGAAACTGTAGTTAGCAAGAAGTTTCCTGTAGGAGACCCTGAGATAGCAGGGGAGAAAAGGACTCCGGTTAGGGAAGGCTTGGAGTAACCTGCCAAGGCAGAGAGGAGGACATACTCTGGGAGTTTTGACTTGATAGACAGCAGGAAAACAGACCTTCAGGATGAAGGGGCTTGGCTCAGCTGGAGACTGGAGTAGGCACTTTTTGGTTTATCTTGTTCTTGGATTCCCAGCAGGGAAAAAACCCAGAGAGTCACCATTCTGATAAGAGTGAAAAGAACTGCGAGTTAAGCCCAGGAGGGGTAGAAGATGTTTTGTTTATGTTAACTAAGTTGGGACTATTATTGAAGGTGGTATTTAGTTTGGTCTTTGAGTATCCTGAAAGAGAACTGAACTCGGAGAGTGACCCAGCCCAAGAGCTGAGCCACATGATTCCCTCTGAGAGACTGGTGAAGGGAAACTGATACAAGGCCACCCTATGCCATGAACAGTTGCTCTGGAGGTGGCAACATTCTTGCACGGGGTGTCTGAAATTTGTCTTTGACCAAGCTGCACATATCCCTTAGCTTGGGACGAGGGTGGGGGGACGGACGGGACCTTCAGGTTGGAAATGTCAAAAAACTTTGGAACTATTAAAAAGCACAGCCCTGATGAACCGAGGTGAGGAGCAGAATGTGCAGAAAGCTGATAGAACCCTGTCCCCAGTGTAGTGGTGCCTGGGATAAGTTAGGCCTTGAAGGAAATGGTAAGTTTTCGGTAAGGCTATATGTGTAGTCCTTTTTTGTTTGACCCCAGTTCTCTGATTGCTATGTCCCTATGGATAAATAAACAACACTTGGTTTTGAAGAGGCTGCTCAGAGTCACTATGTCACCTACTGGTCACAGCTCTGGAAAGAATCCATGCAGGTGACCAAACACAGTCGAGCCTGCAAAATAATCATGGTTGCCATAGCTTAAAAGTGGAGTGAGCTGTGGGATCCCATCCTAGGAGAAGTGAAGGTACAAAGGTACCCACAGAAAGACAGAGAGAGATCAAAGGTACAACTAGTCCTGAACCGTAACAACCTGTCTACAACTCTAGGCAGGGCCGGCTCCAGCTTTTTTGCTGCCCCAAGTGGCGAAGCCAAAAAAAAAGATAAAGCCGCGATCGGCGGCACTTCGGCAGCAATTCAACGGCCGGTCTTTCCCTCCGAGAGGGAGTGAGGGACCCGCCGCTGAATTGTCACTGAAGACCCCCTTTCCATTGGCCGCCCCAAGCACCTGCTTCCTTTTTTGGTGCCTGGAGCCAGCCCTGACTCTAGGCACTGTAAAAACTGCTCCAAACTTGCAGCTGGAATATATTCTGCCGTAGGTTGATACCATACATACAATGGCATCAATTAAAAACTGTGGCAAATTCACACAGTCTGTGGGAATTGGCACCACACACTGCAGAGCAACTACAGTGCTGTGTGTCATTCTGTGGCACCCCTGCAAAATCCTGTTTCGACCCTCCCTTTGAATCACACTGCAGAGACCCAACCCTTGGGGAAAACCAGTCACTTGGCCAGAATTACTAACACCCAAGGTCCTTTGTGGTATGCCCACTAGTTAAGCCTCAAATCTCTCATGAGGTAGATGTGATTTAGATCCATTATGCAGATAGGGAAACTGAGGCAGTGAGGGGTTAAATAATGTGCCCAGGGGCACACAGTGAATCAGAGTCCTATCTGGCAACAGAACACAGAAGTCCCAACTCTTTTTTTTTTGTTTGTTTGTTTTATACTCTAAACACTAGAGCATTAGGGTCCGTGTTTGGTGCTGGCCTGATTCTCTGGAAACTGAAGCTCTCTGTTTATCCACCAACCAGGTACTGCATGGGCATCAGCAGTTAACTTCTCTGATACTTCCCCATAATAGGGGTACCACCTCCAGGAGCAGGAGAGCAGCTCACTTCTCCATGGTCCATTCATTGCTTGGCCTTTCTGTGAAGACTGCCAATGAAGGGACCAATTAGTAGCGATTGCAGTGGTGGTTTTCATATGCTGACAACTATTCAGCATTTGTGACGCCTCAGTGCATCTGTACTGGAGGGCAACATGTAGCCTGCCATGGGGTGAGTTATCTTCCTTTTCATTCAATAATTAAAAAAACAAGGCTAGACCTAGTTGCCCTTATGACTAGCTTATAGTACCTGTTTCTCTTCTCAGTCATGCCCAAGAGAAGAGGGTCATCACCCATAATGAATGAATGGCTTTGCGATTCTGGGGCCGGAATGGGATTAGGAGCATGGAAAATTGATGCACTCATCTTCTGAGTGGAGTGGCCAGGGCATCCTATCCGTGGAAACTCTCTCTCTCCCCTACATGAAGGGACCACAAAAGCAACTCAGCTTGCAGGAGTGATTGTAGGATCTAAATGAAGGCAGGAGGATCTGGCAGCCCACGCTTAGTCTGGGACCCTTCTGGTATCTGCAAGGATGGTGGTGAGAAGAGAAAGCAATGAGCTGCTCGGCTGGAATGGGCGGGCAGGAAAGTGGCTTGTCTGTGCTCTGGAGAGGACTGGAGCTTAGCTTGGGCACAGGCTGAGTGCAGCGGGATGGGACAGTTGTGCTCACATCACACTTCTTGGGCTGTGACAGGCCAATGGGTAAATAAACGGCTCCAGCTTCCTGCCAGTACTTTAACCTTTACAGTCAGAAATTTGTATTCAAAGTAAGCAAACACATGGCATTCCTGCTCTTGAATGTCTTACTGCAGGGAAAACTTGGCACAGGAGCGAACAGCAGCTGGGACTGAGCCAAATACTGCTCCGGCGTACATCCGGAATAACTCTACTGAAGGCAATTCATTAATGCAACTTCATTGAAATGGCTGACATTACATTGGTGTAAGTGAGATCAGCATTTAGCCCACTGGGTTCAAACTCATACGGCTCCCTTTATACACAGGATCTTGTATTACAGATCCCTGTGATTCCTAGGGCCTTTACATTGTGAGCCTGATGTCCCTCTCACATACAGCCATTTCATATCGGTGCAACTCCATTGCCAATGCCTCTCCTGCCAATGGAGTTACACTGCTTATTTCTATCAGACTAGCATGAGCAAGGGGAGAATCTGGCGCTTCATGTTCCATCGCACTTCTCTGTGAAGCACAAACTCTGACTTGCCACCCTGGGAGCAGGGGTGCTGCACAAATACAGTTGTAATAACATTTACCAAGCCTTCGGAAAGCCAGGTCGTTCTGCAGCCCTCTAGTTTAGTTTGGCACATCTATATTTTAAAATCCCTCAGCTTATTGGCCTTCCTATTTCTGTGGATGAAGCATGCTGATTTTCTATCTCTTGTGGCAGACTCATGACCTAGGAGAGAGCCTCATTAATGAATATTTTGGGTGAAGCCATGCAGGTATTAATACACTCCAGACCCAGCAGGGATGAGGATCGCCCATGCAGCAGAGGGCATACACTTGGTCTTGCTTCATTGAGACTCCTTGATTTTAAGTTAGCTTGATCAATTAAAGCCTGAAGTTTTGAGTTTCCTTTTTTTCTCACACAAATGGTGAAACCTGGATATTCCAAATAAATCCTAAGGGTGGTACTCTATCAGCATCTCCATTTCTACAGTCTGAACGGAGGTTGAGAACTTTTACATGGTGAGTTCTACCAAGACAGAAAGCAAAGATTAAAAATAATCTTTTTCCAGGGTAAGGCTGATTTCTGTTATGCCAGCATAAATCCAGAGTAATTCTACTGACTTGAAAATAACTCTAGATTTATGTCAATGTAGCTATGTCCCTAGAGCTGTGTGAAAAACCGGAAACTACATGAAACTTACAAAGCTCAACTGGTTTTGGGTTTCATTATAAATTCAAATCTTAGACCAGGCTCATCAAAAGATTCTTTAAGGTTCATGAACCTTTCAGTCAAACCTTGGCCAAGATTCAAGCCAATCATGGGTTGATTTATAGTTTTGTGTTGAAATGATGTGAAATCCGTGGTTTTATTTGCTCTTAATGTTGAAACTGGATGGGTTTTAGCTGAGCTTGGCTTCAAGATTTTGATTTTGTTTGAACATGAAACTCAAAACCAGATTCATAGGAGCCTATGCAGATGAAAAATAAAGGAAAACCCATCTGCAGTGAGGATGCTGACTTTTTTCCCATCAGGGTCTATAGCTTATCAGCCCTCTGAGTACCAAAACAAACAGGCCCTGATAATATCCCTACATGAGTGTTGGCCCAAGTGTCTTATCGTTCCACTCCAAGTTTGAAGAACTGGGCAAAAAATCAGGTGCAATTCACTTGGACATAAGGGCACTAAAGGATCATTTGAATCAGCTGGTTGTTGGAGTGAGCTAAGTACTATTATTATTCTCTGATAATCCCTGCTAAATTCTAAAGAGGCAGAAGATGGTGGCATTCCACTGGAGCATTGGTACTTCAGAGATGGCGTTGTTCCTGCTAGATGCATTTTGCCTGTCATACTGGGTATCACAGGCAGTTGCAAAGCGATTGACAATGTGGTCAGATGTCACAGAGCACAGATCCACTCAAAAAATGCTGAACAGAAATCATAGATGTCGGACTTGAGATGCCCCACTGCTCTCTTTCAGAACAGTGAAATAATGCAAAACTTTTCCTTAATCATGAGAGCATGTGGAAAAGCAATCCTGGGCCCATAGTCTGTACTAGGTCAGCTTGTCTGAGCAGCTAGTTTCCCTTCCTAACCAATCTGTGATCTTGGACAGGTCACTTCACCTCCCAGTGCTTCAGTTTCCCTATCTGTACAATGGGGATAAGGATACTGACGTCCTTTGTAAAGCACTTTTAGTCCTGCTGATAAGTACTGTATAGGAGCTAGGTAATAGTAATAGTAGGAAGTCCTCTTTCCACTACTTTAGAAAAGCCCCATCCTGGAATAGGGCCTCTGGCTCAGTTCACAACATGAATGTCATCCATAATGGGTCCAATAAAACTCTAGAATGCACGGGCCCAACTCAGCTGAGGTCAGCACTGCTCCTGTTCACAGAGGGGTTGAATTTGGCCCACTGGTTTATGTGACGAGTGGCAGGTCTTGTCAGCAGGAAATAGAAAGTGTTTTATATGGAGGAAGCCTCATCCCCACTCCAAACAGAAAACGGCCATGACCCCAGTCCAGAGCTGCACACTTCTCCCATTTAAAGAGGCCTTTTCTCAGAGGTTTGTGGAGACCAGCAATGCAGCCTCCACTCTGACGCGTCCAAGCTACCTCTACAAATAATGTAATGCTGGATGGTGGCTTTGCTTTTGACAGATGGCTGGATTAGCTGGTTCCCTGGGAAGAACTACATGATACATTAGATTTTCTATTGGCTGGTTATATCTCTTCTGCTAGTTGGCTGATAAAGGAATGCCATGAGGTTAAAAATCATATATATCTAAAAAGCCTAACCTGTGTAGGTTTCTTTGCTAATTAACTGTCTGGTTACTTGTTCTTTGCTCAGAGGTTTATTTACTTGGGCTACTTATTCACTGGTTGGTTATTTAGTTGGGGGTTTAGTCCTTTTACAGTTTTATTATTATTTATATCACAGTGGTGCCTATGAACATCAACCCAGATCAGGACCCCATTGTGCCAAGTATAATACAAATCCAGTCAGTAGCAGCCCCTGCCCCCAAAGAACTTACACCCTAAATAGACAAGACAGACAGAAAGTGGGGAGAAGGAAGTGCTGTTTATCCCCACTTTGCAGACAAGGAATGAAGTGACTTGCCCAAGCCTACCCAGGAAATCTATAGCAGAGTTAGGAACTGAACCCAGAGCTCCTATGCTTGAATTGCAAAACTGTCCTTTTTCATTCTTCCGGACTGTGTGATGGGCTATTTATTGGAATGATTTGTTCATTGGTTGGTTAATTAGTCTGCTAGGTGGTCCATTTACAGTTTGCTTGACTCTTTATTTGAACAGCACAATTATTATATCCTGGTTGATTAACTAATGTCTCAGCTGTAGCACTAGGTGAATTGCTGCTAATATCCATTTGCTTCAGTCGTGTTCTCTTTCTGCAAACATTGCAGTGATTGAGGTTGATTGGCAAAATGATGCTTATCCAATCAGAGAACAGAAACAGTATCATGTAACTTACCTGACCAATCACAACTAACCAACACAGTTCAAATTTTAAGTTCCTGCTATTAATCTATAGAGTAAACAAGTCAAAAAGATACTCATGGAAAATCTATTTAAGGGAATTGCCATCTGCCAGCAGATATGCCCCCAGTAGAAAAAGACCAATTTGTCAGATAAATAACTCCTAGTGAATTATTTGCTCAGCTCTAGTTAAGTGCTTGATTATGTGGGTCTTTGGTTAATTGACTTATTGAGCGGCTGGCGCAGATTTTTTGGCTGCTCATTCGCTCACCGCACATTTTTGCTATTAACTCAGCTGTTGGATGGAACAAGTAGTCTATTGTCTGTTTTTTGCTGGCTAGCCTGGTGTTTGGTTGGATATTGGCCCTTGGGCTAATTGAAGACATCTGCTGGCTGGCTGTTTGGGCTGCTTGGTTCACTGCTGGCTCTTTGTTTTGTTGATATGTTGGTGGCCCTATTTGTCACTCAGTGATCCGATGGTTGTTTATTTGGTTTGTTGGTCCAGAGTACGGTCACTAACCAGTTTCCTGGTTTTATCCCAACTCACCTACATTAAGCAGCCAATATCTCATCAGTAACCTTCAACTTTATATAGGACAATGGCTCATCCTCCCACGTCTCCTCTCCTCCCACTGGCAGGCTGAATTCAGTACACTGTCTCTGGGATGGCGGATTGTCACTGAGAAGTTTGGACCAGTCTCTGGAAATCCCTTCCCAGTTCTAGCTGTACCCTGCAGCCCTGGCAAGGATCCACCCTGACTTTCTATTTCTCTGTTGAATTCTTCAGCCTCTCTTTCACTGGGAAATGTGGCATGAGCACTCTAGATTTAGACACAGGTGTGCTGCTGGCTCAGCATTCGGCTTGAACTCAAGCACTGGAAAGTGGGAAGAAGAGGGAGAGAAAAAAACCTGGCAGGAAATGGTCTTTGGAAATCTAATAAGTAGTTCAATTGATTGTGACTGGCCTCTTGCTGCTCCTTGTTTGTTTCTGGCCAAGGCCTAACTTTGCTTCTTTAGGAAGTGTATTTTTCAACAGCAGCATTAAACTGTCTCTCTCAGGGTTGGGCAGCCAAGAAATTAGCATGGTATGAGAAGAGGTGTCTTAAAAAGTGGAGATTGAAACCATAGTAGGTGACCTTATGATGGACACGTTTTGCATGCGTGCCTGTGTGTATTCTGCAAGCCCTCTCCATAACGGCTTTGCTGAAGCACCTGAAAGCTATTAACACTCTCCTCCCACAAGGCAGGAATGGCCTGGCAGTTCTCTGGTTGACAAGGGAGGTGTTGACTGTAGCTGATGCTGACTGACAGGACCCCAGGGAGATGCTCAAATTAGCTTGTTTACATCTCGCCTGTTCTTTCATTTCATCTGGCTCGTGTTGTAAAACATTCTCAAAGAAAACACATCAGAGCGTCTGTCCCATTCAGTTTCCTGTTTATCTGAAGGGGGGCCCTTGCCCAGCTGGACGAGTCAGGGCGTGCTCAACATAGATGCTGATGGTGTCTCTGTTCAGGCAGGCCATGGGTGTTCACTTTGTAGGCTTCCCCACACTGCCTCATCCATGTATCGCCGCCCGTCACTGGGCGAATCACCTCTCAGGCTCAGAGGAAAGCTTGGCCTCCATAGCCCCTTTGATGCTTGGCCTCCGTCCTGACACTGCCAGCGATGGTGCCAGTTACTGCCAGATGTTTCTCCTTTTGCCTCCCGGTTAAAACACCGGGATTGTGCCCACTACCGGGATTGGCCTAAAAGGCTACAACCCAAGGGACTGGAAGAGAAGGCCACACATCTTCCAATCCACCCCGTCTCTCCCCCTGGCAGACAGAGCTGAAGGGGAGGCACATTACCGAGCAGTGCCACAGCATGGGGCCCTGCCATACAGCTATCCACTCCTCCCAGACTGAGATGATAGGAAACGTGCTAACTGCAACCCCGTCCTGGTGGAAAGATCTTTCCACTCAGCTGTGCATAGAGACCTGGTGGCCTGGCTGCTGTTGTACATCGTTGCATTCGTATTTATTGTCCAGGGATTTCACATTAGAAAGCACCTTGCACTCAGGGCAGAGCCGATGTGTCTTGTTTAAGCTGTTGAACATTACATGGCACTGTTTGGTCCAGGGGGGCCATAGCAATTTAATAGGCTGATCTCTCACTGGAAGTGTAGGGGCAGAAGTACATTCCTGTGTAACCAGAGATGGCTATTGACCAATCAGCACAGTTAATTTATGGTTTAATGGTTTTTCCCATTACTGGAGTCATTTTTCGATGCATTGTGCCTAACTGGTGCAGAACAGCACACCCAGGCATTGGCCCTCAAGCAGGCCATTGTGTATAGATGCACATGTGTGCAGCGTGGCCCTATGAAATGAAATAGTGGACCTTGGACCAAGTGGAACCTACTCCACACACTTTGGATACAAAGAGCTGACGCTTCAGCCAAGCTGGAAGCAGAAGCAGATGGCAAGGGCTACCTGCCTGCAGAGAGAACTGTGCAAGCTTTTCAGGAACCTGTTTCTGTGAACCTGGGTCAGTGCTGAGTGACCCCTTCCTTCCAACAGGCTCATGATCCCCCCTTTGCCTTGGTCTGCCTTCTGGTGGAGCAGGAGAAGCAGTAGCTTGCAGACCCCCACCATGATCTCCAGTGACATCAACAATTAGCTAGCTGGCCACCATCCACTTCTTGGGCTGTGCATGGGGGGCTGGGCAGCCCATCTCTAGTCTTGGGACCTGACAAAGAGGGCCCATCCACCCCCTATATCTCCTAGAAGGACCTTCTAGGAAGCTGGCAGCAGAGTGTCTGCTCAGTTCTGCAGCAGTAGGGTTCAAACAGGCTCCATCATGCCCCACTAGGGCCCTGCCAATGTACCTTGCATGTGGACCTGAACACATGGCAGTCCAGGGCCCCAGACTGAGCTTAAACTGAGCACAAGACTCAGTGGAGCCCCTTGGCCATGGAAACTCAGCTTCTGTGTCATCCCTAGAACTGGTACCTCCTGATCAGGGCCAAGACACAGAGTCAGGAAGTTTGCCTTGCTGCTAAACAAGCTGTCTTTGTTCTATGGACAAATACAGGACTCTAGTCAGCAGTGCCCTCAGTGCCGCACCTTTGCTGAGTGCTAACATTACACAATTAAAAACCCGCTTTGTCCCCCTTGCTGTGTCTGGAAATTGCTGAATGTTCTTCTCTGGCAGGAGAGTGATCAAACCTACATGCCCAGTGATTTCCCAGCTTTTCCCAGGAGAATGGGAGGTTCCATCATTTTCCAATCTTAGCTGCTGGAATGTAAAGAGCATTAGCAGAGCCCTGAACCTTGCTGACCCCAAGACTGTCTGTAGAAGACAGTACCCCACTGACACACATGCTTACCCTGGGCCGCCTTCATCCCTTGTCCGTGCCCCTTTGAGGAGTTAACCTATGTGATTCCCTCAGTTCCAAATTTTGCTTAGTGGGAGGCCCAAAGGTGAGCTAGCACAGAGCCTGAATTAACTCTTGCTGTTATGAATGGGTTAGCCTGCCAGGTTAAGGTCATTGCCAGGGCAGAAGGGGGTGGGAAAGAGACTTGCATGGGATCTGCCTCCACAATACTTATCCCGAGAGTTTCTCTGCTATTCCCTTTGTTCTGCCTTAGAGGTTTGATCATCAGACTGAAGAAACCAAGACTCTTTTAAGAAGGCTTCAAGGAGGTGAGGTTCTTCCTTTACTTTCAGTGACAAGGACCATCCCCTGGGATCATTTTGTGCTCTAATGGCTTGCCTAAGCAACTTCCTGGAATGGTGGCATTTCAGTATAAACCACTGGTTTTTCTGGAGAAGGAGGAGAAGGGCTTCCCACTTCAGCCGCTCACTTCCTAACTCCCCATCAGCGCTGGAGAGCAGTGGCATTCTGGAACAAGGAAGTAGTTGGGCACGGCAGAGGACTTGGAAATAGGCGTTGGGCACAGCTCCTGTCACACTCCTTCCCACTGCAGTTGTGTTTCCTTTTAGAGATGGCCCGGAACCAATCTGCCACCCAGATCCAGCCAGCCCCAAACACTGGGTCTGAACTAAGATCAAGCCTTTGCAAATGGCCCCTCTCTCGTAGTGGGCCAAATCGGCCCCTTTCTCCCCAGGTTGAGTATGCCTGACCAGGGTTTTGGCATGAATTGTTGAGGCACAAGCCCATCTCTGTTTCAAGCTCTGAATTTGGAGCCCTTTGGTGTTGGATGTGTTTTATCATTCTCCACTGAGCCCAGTGTTGCTCCCATTGACATCAGTGGAAGCAGGGCTTGGCCCACTGAACCCATGCCTAGTGCATTCTGCCTCTGGAGAGGCTGCTCTGTTAACCCCTTCCTCCCTGCGTTCCATTATAGCCTCGGTGCTACAGTTTTCTGGGGCTGGATCCTTTTGGGGTGATGTACCATGCCCCGGGACACACAGAATCATAGAAATGTAGGTCTGGAAGAAACCTCAGAATGTCATCTAGTTCAGCCTCTTGAGCTGAGGCAAGGCCAAGTAAACCTAGACCATCCTTGATAGTTGTTTTTCCAAGCTGTTCCTAAAACCCTCAAATGATGAAGATTCCACAGCCTCCTGGGAAGCCTATTCTAGTGCTTATCTATCCTTATAATTAGAAACTTTTTCCTAATGTCTAACCTAAATCTCCCTTGCTGCAGATTAAATCCATTACTTCTTGTCCTACCTTCAGTGGACGTGGAGAACAACTGATCCCCATCCTCTGTATAACAGCACTTAAAATATTTGAAGACTGTTATCAAGGCTCTTCACAATCTTCTTTTCTCAAGACAAAATGCCTAGATTTTTTAACCTTTCTTCATAGTCAAGGTTTCTGAACCTTTTATCATTTTTGTTGCTGTCCTCTGGATGCTCTCTCCAATTTGTCCACATCTTTCTTAAAGTGTGGAATCCAGAACTGGACACATTACTCCAATTGAGGCTTCAAAAGTTCAGAGTAGAGCGGGTCAATTACCTCTGTGTCTTACAGACAACACTCCTGTTAATACGCCTGAGAATGATAATAGCCTTTTTTGCAACTTCGTCACATGGCTGACATCTATTCAATTTGTGATCCACTATAATCCCCAGATACTTTTCAGCAGTACTACTGCCTTGCCAGTTAGTCCCCATTTTTAAGTTGTGTGTTTGATTTTTTTTTCCTTTTAAGTCTTTATTGAATTTCATCTCGTTGATTTCACACCAATTCTCCAAGTTGTTTTGAATTCTAATCCTGCCCTCCAAAGTGCTTGAAACCCCTCCCAGCTCGTTGTCATCTGCAAGTTTTATAAGCATACTCCATTAGCCAAGTCATTAATGAAAATGTTGAAAAGTACCAGACCGAGCACTGACCCTGCGGGACCCCATTAGATATATCCTCCCAGCTTGACAGTGATCCATTGATAACTACTCTTTGAGTCTGGTCTTTCAACCAGTTGTGCACCCACCTTATAGTAGTTTCATCTAGAGCACATTTTCTTAATTTACTTACAAGAATGTCATGTGGGACTGTGTCAAAAGCCTTACTAAAATCAAGATATATCATGTCTACTGCTTCCCCCCCATCCACTAGGTTAGTAATCCCGTCAAAGAAGTAAATTAGGTTGGTTTGGCATGATTTGTTCTTGACAAATCCATACTGGCTATTCCTTATAACCCTATTATCATATTGGTGCTTATAAATTGATTATTTAGTAATTTGTTCCAGTATCTTTCCAGGTATCGAAGTTAGGTTGACTGATCTATAGTTCCCCAGGTCCTCTTTGTTTCCCTTTGTAAAGATAGGTACTATGTTTGCCCTTCTTAAGTTCTCTGGGACCTTACCCATCCTCTGTGAGTTCTCAAAGATAATTGTTAATGGTTCTGCGATTGCTTCAGCTAGTTCTTTAAGTACCCTAGGGTGAATTTCAACAGGCCCTGCTGACTTGAAAACTACTACCTTATCTAAATATTCTTAATCCTGTCTTTCTTATTTCGTGTTTGTGTTCCTTACTCCTTGTTGTTAATATTAAGTGTTAAGTCTCTAGTCACAATTTACCTTTTAAGTGAAGATTGATGCCAAATAGGCATTAAACACCTCAGCCTTCTTGATGCCATCAGTTATTAGCTCTCCTTCCCTGCTAAGTAGAGGCCCTATACTTTTCCTTCATCTTTCACTTGCCCCTAATGTATTTATAGAACCTCTTCTCATTGCCTTCTATGTCTCTTCCTAGGTGTTAACTCATTTTGTGCCTCAGCCTTTCTGACTTTGTCCCTATGTGCCTGTGCTACTCTTGTGTACTCATCCTTAGCAATTCATCCACGTTTCCACTTTTTGTAGGGTTCCTTTTTGATTAGGTCATTAAAGACTGACAGAGCAATATTGGCCTCTTACTATCTTTCCTTCATATCTGGAGGCATCTTAAGTAAGCACTGCACGGATACAAAAAGGTGTATCTGCAACTGATCCGCAATCTGCAAAAATTGTGGATATCTGCATGTGGGGATACTGATATCCACAGATATCCACAGATTTTCAGGGCTCTAAATAGCTCCACAGGTCACTGTGCAGCAGTGATGCAGGGCTATGTCAAGCCCCCAACCACCACCACAGCCAGGGCTGGTGCAACCCATAGGGTGCTGCGATTTGGGGGGAGGCGACCGTAGCGGTATTTCTGCGGCAGGACCTTCCGCCGTCTCAGGGGGGAGGCGCGGCATTTTGGGGCGGGACCTTCCGCCGCCTAGGGGGCGGAAAAGCTGGCAGCGCTCCTGCCCACAACCCCACTGCTCCCCAGAGACCTCCTGCCCTGCCACTTGCTCTGCCCCTGCTGTGCCTCCTTCCCCACCCCTATGCAATTGCAGCAGCTCTAATGCACCCAGCCATTGCCGCCTCCTCGTTTAAAGAACAATCCCACCTTCAAAATGATGCTTGGCTCACTCCCTTCTGAGAGTTGTAGTTTACCTCCTCCCTTCGAGCAAGCTAGGGACTACAACTCCCAGAATGCCCAGCACGCTGCTGCATGATTCAGAGAGACAGCCGCTCCGTTCAGGTGAGCGTGTGCTGCAGAGCTCTGTGCGGATATAAAATTTGTATCCGCATCCGCGCTGTGATCCGCGAAAATGGTCTGCGGCTACCCACGGATTTGCAGGGCTCTAATCTTAAGCACCAGGTATCTGGAGCACTAGGCACCACAAGAGCAGTTTTATGATAATCCATCTGAGGTGGCAGAGTTCTTCCATGAAGGGGTAGGAGGCTCCATATTTCTCCAGTGGACTCACTCTTCTATGGGGTGGTTAAGGTTTGGAACCAGCAAAGAACCCCCAGCACTGCAGCAACGACTCACACGTTCCTCTCTATGGTCATGGCAGGAACTCCTCCCCCTCCTAGTACCTCCTTTCTAAATGCAGGACCGCTCCCAGTCTGCTTCCTTGCGGAGATGAAATGAGCTGTTTCTAGAATAGACCAACGATGCCTAGTACTGACCCAGTGTAGAGAAAAGTGACTCCACTGTGGAGATCACTCCATGGCAACATGATGCACTTGAGACGGAATACCCAACTGAGGTCCGTGTCAGCGTGGATCTCTCCAAACATGCAATGGCCTCAATCTTCTGGCCAACTATGATGAATGAGGATTTAAAGCTCTGCGTCTCCCTAGGAGCCTGGGTTCCCACTGAGATTAGAGGTTTACATTCCTGAGCAGAGAGTGCTTGGGCCAGAGCATTTGAGGCTAGCTGATTTCTATCCTAAGCTGCTCAGAAATTTTCTTCTAAGTGCATCATGCCAGGTTCTGCACCTGAAGGGGGGAGGGGGAGGCTGCTGTGTAAATATCCTGCTTATATTTGTATTTAGCTCCTTTTTTTCTTTCTTTCTTCCCTTGTGCACTTTTGTGTCTTGTTCTGCAACCGTCCATCTAGGGTAGGTTATCAGGAAGCTCTCCTGGGGCATGAAATGGGATGGGGGCTGGTGGGGATGTCACGCCACCAAACCTCGCCAAAGGTCACTGAAAGGTAAGAGAACAGAATAGACTGAATTCTATGCATTTTTGCCATTGTATGAAGTTTCTCCTGTAGTGGAAAATGCCTGCAGGAGTATTGCATTGGAATCCCGTGGAAAAACAAGGGACTTTGCGACTGAAGATGAAATGGGAGGGGGGGGAGTTTGAGGAAGAAGGGAAAAAAATATTGTGGTGACTGGAGGGTTCCCAGTTATTGGGTTTTCAGCTCCAGACAAAATGGAAAGTGAGGGAGAGAGGGAACAAGAGACAGGAATGGAAAATGAGGAAAAATGGAAAAGTAAAGCAAAGAGCAGGGTTTGGAATTGTTTGCCTCCTATGTCCATTGTTCTAGGATTTCTTTGAGGATGATCCTGGGTCTGCAACCTCTCCTGCAGGACATTAGATGGCCCTAACCTGACTTTCAGAGCCTTTGTTGCATCATCCCTACGACGCTGAGATGGGCCAATGCAACATTTTATCATGAGGTAGCACTATTGTGACGTGAGAATTGGTTTGTCCAGACCATTAAATGTGGCACCTTTGGAAAAGATTCCTGTGTGGGAGCTGGGCCTGTGTATGTTCATCCTGGGGTTACTGGAGTTGAGATTGGGATCCCTCCACTCCAGGAGCAACCCCTCTACTGGGGAGACCGAAAGGATCAGCTTGTAAGAGAGGAGCTATTGCCACTGCTGCTGGAAGTTACCCTGTGTCCCTCTGCATACCATACAAGAGATAGCAGTAGCAGTTAATCTGTAGCTGCAGCACAGCTAGAATGTTACAAGGCAAGTCATTTCCGGATACCAGCTTTTGGCATTTCTTTGCCATGGTAATGGTAAATATTAGTTTATTCTGGGAACCGGAAGGCCTGGGTGTAACACTTTGCTGGAATATGTTTTGTAAATGATGAGATGTCCATGGTACCAGGGCTCTGCCTGAATACAAATGCCAAGCACCGCAACTAATGTGGGTTTCAGGGCTCTCTAGGCCAGATCCTAGCATGTGCCAGAGCTCCACTTAGCACAGCTGCAGCTCAAAACTGACTTGTAGGCCCCTGGAGCTGAATCAGCCCCCAGGTAACGTACAGTAGCCTCAGGGCTACTGTACAGCCCACAACAGTGTTCTGATTACTATGCCCACTCCAGGCAACACCCCTGACATGGCCAATACAACAGGCCTGTGCAGACTTGTGTTGTAATCTCCAGCTGACCATTTACACACACTTGGGTGGGGGAAAAGGGGCAAAAATAGAGGCAAATTCTCTCTCTCTCTTTCTTAGAGAGAGAGAAATAGAGAGAGAGAGAGAGAGACTTTACCACCTGAACACCATGGAAATGAATGGGAACCATGCATACATAACTGGGAACAAAATTGGGCTCCACATGTCAGATTTCTGAATCCAAATATCTTGTCCCGTGTGCACTCTTAGCACAGATAATCACATTATGTGTCTACAAAAAGAACAGGAGTACTTGTGGCACCTTAGAGACTAACAAATTTATTAGAGCATAAGCTTTCGGATACATCCGAAGAAGTGGGCTGTAGTCCACGAAAGCTTATGCTCTAATAAATTTGTTAGTCTCTAAGGTGCCACAAGTACTCCTGTTCTTTTTGCGGATACAGACTAACACGGCTGCTACTCTGAAACCAGTCATTATGTGTCTAATTAGGAAGAAAGGGACACCTTTGGGTGGCCTCTAATTTTAATACACACAGCATGATCTGCTATGAAACCGACCAACTTCTTGTAACAGCATGATGGGTGTAGGGTAATAATTCAACTAACAAACAATGGAGAGTGACAATCACGGACAGTACTTAGCCATGTCCTTTTAAATATGTGGGTTGCCTTGGAGGCAGGTGATTTGGCTGCAGTGCCATCTGGTGGTAAGTAGCTTGCAGCCTAGACAGGTTTTTTTCCTGTCGTCGTCTTGATCTCCGTGCAGTGCAGCTCATGGGCAAGGGACAGAGGAGTCAAATTGGCCCTCTTCCTTCCACATGCAAGCGTGCTGGCTGTGATTCAGAAATCCTGCCTTCTGCATTGCCATCGGTCGTACCGAAAGCTTCTGAGAGGATGCCATGGATCAAGATCTCCTTGCATTTTTGTCAAGCCTCCATTTACAGCAGAGGGCACGGCTATACATCTGAATAGCCTCAAGAAGCAGCAGTAGTCTCGTGGCTAGGGCCCTGGACTGGGAGGCAGGAAACCTGGCTTCTCTTCCTGATGTTGCCACTAACCTGCTGAATGACTTAGGACAAGTCCCTTCTCCTCTCTGAACCTCTTTTTTCCCCTCCCCACGTTTTGACTGTTTAGATTGTATGCTCTTCAGGACTGGGACTGTCTCTCAGTGCGTGTCTGTACTGCCCTGAGCATAATGGGGCTTGGATCTCTGTTGGGGCTGCAGGGAATACTGTGATATTACTACTACTACTAATGAATGCACTGGGTCAGGAGCTACTCAGCAGGCTGGGTGCCATAGGGGCTGGGCAGAGAGGATGGGGCTATGTTTTCCTGCTCATACAGTCTCATTAATTTGATCTCCCCTGCTGTGGGCTCCCACACTTCCCAAGCAGTGTAGCACCAAAAGCACGCACATTCCCTGGTCCTCTCCCAGGCCCTGTCCCCTCACAGAGTTCATTGCTCTTTTTAGCCATGACCTCTTGACAAAGGTAGTGACTGGGAGCAGGGAAGGGAACCTTTTCTATTTTCCAGTCACAGGAGGTGCCAACAGAACTTCCTCTCTCACAGTAACAATTCCAGGTAACAGCTGAGCACGTGGTGATGCAGCAAGTGTTGAAATGGAGTGGGGGAGCGTGATATTTGGTGTCTCATCAGCCTGTAATGTTAGTAGTTTGGATCTGAAGTGCTGAGACTATGGGGCATATTTTACTCCTCTGCCCTGACCCTTTGTATTTATGAATCTAGGCTTCTGCATCTATTATGATTTTAGGAGGCATGGGTAACTGACAGTCATATAAATTACTTTACAAGTTTTACATGCTAGATTAGCTTGCACAATCTCATCACAGACTCCAGCAGTGAGACTGGATTGGCATAGAGCTGGATACGTTTATGACACGTAATAATTTTTGTGGTTTTGCAGGCTAAGGGAAGGGTAATCAAATGTCATGTTTCAGGGCATGAGTTGATCACTCCCAGGTTCAGGAAACAACCCCCCCCACCCCACCCCACTCCCATCTTCCCCCATACAGAACTGCACAATTGACCGCATGGAGTAAGGGGTTTCACCTTCCTCAGCAGAATCAGGTGTATTAGCTACAACCAAAGGGAGGATGAGAGACTTCGTGTCCCTATTAAGCTCTGCTCTGTGATGGTAAATCCTGTGTCCCAGTAGAGTGTTTACCTCCATAGATGCTGAGAAGTTGCTGTCTCATGTCAGAAGGTGACTGTCCCATTTAGAAGTGGAAGGGCCCAATTCTTCTCTCGGATGTGCACCCCTGGGCCTGGCTCTCCGCTGCCCCGCAGCATGTGTTGTTCCAGACCCCGATGCAAAGCAGGCACCACCACCACTCTGATTAGTTAGCCTTGTGCAGCCACTTTGCCCTGGCGGAAATGAGTGCAGCACTCTGGGTAAGGCAGTGGAGAATCAGGCCCACTGTCTTCAGGGGAGTTACTCCTAAGTGTCAGTGAGCAGAGCGTTGGCCCCTTCAGGCCGTTTCTCTGCAGCCCCCCAGTGCTGGTGTCTGCATAAGATGAGACTGCAGATGAGATGGAACCTTGGCATGTCTGCGCTCAGAGGGTGGGGATACGTATTGTTGTTAGCCAAGTCTTTCAGATGTTTATTTTCTGGATCTCTCTATCTCAGATACTTCTCTGGCCCCTGTTACTGTCATATCTGAGCATCTGTCAATGTTTAATATGTTCAGCCTTAGAAGGCCCCTCTGAGCTAGGGCAGTGCTATTATCCCCATTTCACAGATGGCGAATTGAGCCTCCATGTCCACACTGGAGTAAAAGACTCGCGCATGGCTGCAGCTGGCCTGGATCAGCTGACTCAGGCTTGCAGGGCTAAAATTGCTGTGTAGACATTCAGGCTCAGGCTGGATCCTGGGCTCTGGGACCCTCCCCACATGCCTCAGTCAGCTGACCTGGGCCAGCGGCGGGTGTTTAGTTGCTGTGTTGATGTACCCTAAGTGAAATACAGACAAGACCTCTGTGGCAGAGCAGGGACTTGAAGGCAGGTCTGTGAAATCCTAGGCTTGTGCCCTAACCACTGGGCCATATTTCATCTCCTACTGCTTAAACCATTGCCCAGGCCAGTCCAAGAATGCACATGTCATAAGGCTCTCATTGAACGCTCCTCCACCTCTTTGCAAACTGGTAGCACCTTGAGCTCTGTTTATACCTCCCATTATCTTGTTGGCTCAAGATCACAGCCTGCTTGATGGAAGCCAGAACCCAGCTGTGGCCTTTGCCAGGAAATTCTCAAATGTACCTTTGACTCCATTGTCTCCAGGTGTATCTGTGTAAGCTGGTGCCATTTGCACCAGGGTAGGGCATAGCAGGGGAGGAGAGGATCATAGACCTCCCATTGCTGCTTCTCCATAGACTCCACCAGGATGCTTTCTTTAGATGTTTCACTGGACTGTTCCAGGCCAGCAGCACCTGTAACCATTTTGCTGCAGCGGCATGGGGCTGGTCTGAATTAAGTACTGAGCATCTTTGTCAAGTTCAGAGCCATCCAGAAGGAAAGCTGGAGGGAGGCATGTGGCAGGAGTAGGAGGAAGAAACTCCACCACTTGTTTGGAGCCTGACTGCAGGGGGGAACTCTTAGCCCTGCTCTTCTGTAGACACAAATATTGATAACTCCTTGCAGTTAAATAGCATCTTTTAGCCACAGGTCTCAGAGCAACTTCCAAAAGGAGAAGTGAGTATTAATACCCTTATTATTATATAGCAAGGAAGCACTGTGTTGGATCAAACCTTTGAGCAGGTTGGTTTGGATTGTGTCCACCTCCCTGTCTTGTGTTCACTCTCTGCAAAGAGATGCATTTACCAGCAGGAATGCTGGTGCAGATGTCAAATTTAGGGCCAGTCCTCCCCTGGGGTAAATGAGTGGAGCTCTATTCAAGTTGGTGAAGCTATACTGATTGACCCCAGCTGAACACCTGGCTCTTTCAACGGATAGGGGAAAGAAAACGTGGAGTAAAACTTTCCTGCATTCACTCCTGGCCCAAAGGGTATATCCACACTGCAGTGGCACAGCTAGGGTGCAGACGCTTCCTACACTGACGTACATAATCCACCTTTCAGAGATGGGAGCTAGGTTGACTGACGAAGTCTTTAGTTGACCTAGTTGCATTTACAGTGGGGGTTAGGTTAGCCCAGAGGTTGGCAACCTTTCAGAAGTGGTGGGCCGAGTCCTCATTTATTCACTCTAATGTAAGGTTTCGCGTGCCAGTAATACATTTTAACGTTGTTAGAAGGTCTCTTTCTATAAGTCTATAATATATAACTAAACAATTGTTGTATGTAAAGTAAATAAGGTTTTTAAAATGTTTAAGAAGCTTCATTTAAAATTAAATTGAAATGCAGAGCCCCCCCGGACCGGTGTCCAGGACCTGGGCAGTGTAAGTGCCACTGAAAATCAGCTCGCGTGTCGCCTTCGGCACACGTGCCATAGGTTGCCTACCCCTGGGTTAGCCTAACTACATCACATGGGGCATGGCATTTTTCACAGCCCTGAGCGATGTAGTTAGATCAATCTAACTTTTAGGTGTAGACCAGGCCTAAGAGTTGCATTCTTCCAGTCAGAGAACAGGAATGTACTGTGTGACCTCTTTATCCAATCAAAACTAACCAGCACAGCTTGAACATTGAATACTGTCGACAAGCTGCTCCCCAGTGCGCTATGATTAATTGTTATTAGCAGGAATGACTTGGTGACTCGTTTTGCTCTTTGCAATCAGTCATAACCTGCTCGGGGACAGTTCACACATAGAAAAAGAGGTGAAGTCTATAGGCTGAGGTCTAGCTCCTCAAAGATCTGTAAGTGCCTAACTCCCGTAAATATCAAGGAGAGTTAGGTGCCTAGATACTATATGAGGAGCTGGTCCTACATGATTCACAACACAGTATTTGCCCTGCTCTAACAATTCTTCTCATTTTTAAATGGTGAAACTGAGGCACAGAGAGAAGCTACGCGATTTGCCTAAGGCCACGCAGTGAGTCACAGTGAGAGCACAGGTCTTCTGACTGTTAGTCCTTTTTCCTAACCACTAGACAATACTGCCTCCGTTTGCAGTGAATCATGTAAAATCACCTAGTCTGCCAAGCCCCCCGCCCATCGGAGAACTGGGTTTTGAGCTCTTGATCGTTGTTGCCTTTGTCTCAACTGTATCTCAGCAGCGGTTTTGTCTGACAGTTGGTGCCTCTCCCCCCGGGGGTTTGATTCCCTGTTTCCTCCTGTATCCCTCGCTTGCCCACTGATGGAAGTGCCTGATGTTGAGGGCTAGCTACAGTACTCGTATTGGTATCGCTGGGGTCTGTGTGATTTGTCTGGCACCAGCAGCAGCTCAGCTGCTTTACAGATAGGGAGAAGGACAAAGCCCCCTCCCCGAGAAGCTGTGGGGATCATTATCTGGTTAAAAATCACATTGTCCTCAACCGTTCTAAGCTTGAGGAGGAACATATCAGTTCTAGCAACTCCCCATGTCTTTCCAATGCCCCACCCCTGTCAACAGGAGCTGAGTACACCCAAGGCCTTCCACACCCACTGCAGTGGTGTCACTGCCATCTGGAACTGGGCTCCATATGTGGAAATGACCGCAGAGCCATTCCTCACTCTGGAGCATGCTGTCTGTGCCTGTGCTGTGCTGTGGGGCTAGCACGGCCATGCTCCCACTCAGGCCCTGAGAGCTGCTGGGAGGGAGGCTTTCAGTGCTGGAAAGTGTGGGGGCTGCGAGCAGGGGGCTCTGGCTTCTATCTTGTTTGGAGCTGGAGCCGGCCCAGAAACAATAAATGATTGTTGAAGATGATTTGATGTGATTTAAGATTAAAAAGCAGGCGCAGAGTTTGCTGGCGCGGCCGTCTCTCCGAGGGGGAGACTTTGCCTAACGCTCCCTTTTGACTTGGGTGAACTCTTGAACAAACTTTCACAAGTCTGGGCTCCCTGTGGGGTAGCGCTGTCTAGTCACTGGCTCTTCTTTCAGCTTTTGGTTGAACCAAAACCAACAACTTCCCCGCGGTGGGGAGTGAGGGCAGCTTCAGCCAACGGGGCCTCACCCCACCAGGGCTGGGCTGAAATGTGAGGGGGAGGTTGATTGTTGCGTGGGGAGGGAAGATGGGCTGCTCTGTACTTACTGAGCGATCTGGGAAGAGCATGACCCCCTAGTAGGTTCAGAGCATCTCCCCCTTTGTCCCGGTCCCAGCTGGGAAACAACGTCCTGTCTAAGACAAAACTTCTGGCCATGATCCCCCTATCTCCTTCCAGAGGCACCATAGACCCAGCCCTTACTCCCTTCTGGGTTACTGAGCCCCCAGTCCGACCGCCAAGGAGTCTGCAGCAGGCAGGGAAGGGGGAGAAGCAGGTTGCACATTGGATACTGGGCCTTGCAGCCCTGAAACCCAGTTGAACAGCTGGGCACGTGGTCCCAGATTTGGCAGACGTAGCCCTACATCTGTCTGCTACCCCCTAATGAGAGCAGTACAATGCACAGCCTGCACTGGGCTGCCAGGATGGGCTCAGTTATTCTGGGCCTTCAGCACTGAGAGAAGAGGGACAAAATCCCCTGAGGAACTCAGGGAAAGTGGGACATGGAAAAGGAGCTGGGGTGGTAGGAAGGACTGCATTGGAGCCAGTGGGAGCCTCAAGGCACACAGAAAGGGGGCTAGGGCAGCAGACCCACAGAAGCGGGGGAGGAATGGCAGGGCAGGCTGGCAGAGCAATGGCACATACAGACAGTGAGAGGAGCAACAGGGCAGGATACCTGGAAGCAGGGCAGGAGCAAAGGGACCCGGACCCAAGGTAGGAGAGGCCCAGTGCATGGAAATGGAGTGGAATTGTCATGACACGTCAGTGGAGTTACGAAGGGCACGATCCAAGGAAAGGGAGCAGAATTGATGACACACAAGGCAGGAGCAGTCGGACGCATGACAATGGAGCAGGAGAGTAGGGAGCGGGCCATGGAGCAGAGGCAGCCAGACCCATGGACACACAATGGGAACAGCAGCACAGAGAGAGTTTTAAAGGCTACAATGGTTTTAAGTTGCTAAAGAAAAACCCGCCTGACAAATATCGCCTTCATTCCAGCACTGACCCCCCTCGTGCCTACCCTTGAAAGCCCTGACAGGTGGTGAGACCCAAAACCCAGACAGGTGGTGAGTGACCCCTACTAGCAAACCCCAGGCAGTGCCATTTCAGCCCATGATGGCAGGGCTCAGGCACCTTGGTGACATTCCCTGTAAACCACCATTTAAGGAGCAGAACAAAGCAGGAGATCTCAGCGGGTTAACACTGCAGCCTTCTGCCTCCGAAGACCTGGGTTCAATGCCTTCGTTGAAATGAGTATTGAGCCTGAATTCCTCTTGCATACCAGCAAGAGTGCATGCAGGGGTCCCGGGGTAGGTACATTCTTGGAGCCTGCAGAGAGAATCCAGGCACAGCATCCAACTTCCTGTGCTACAGGTGGATGGTTTAAAAGAGCTGGGGGGGCAGGTCCTGCAGTGGTCTCCGTAGATCATTTTCCCTTCCAGTGCCAAATATCCCAGAAAGAACAAATTACATCGTCTGCAAAAAGAGAGTTTCGGTTGTGTAGCTCTAACCACATGTGCCTCTGCTGGCCCATGTGTTTCACACATGGTTTATTATCAGTGTCAGCCCACAAGGGGAACCAATTATTTATCTTCACAACAGCTCTCTGTTCCGAGAATGCAAGTTGTGAAACCAAGTTTAGATGCCGAAGGAATCAGGGAAAGGGAGTTCAAGCTTTCTGCTTTCCTCCCTAAAGGAGTCCAAGCTGCAGAATGAAGGGGATTCAGATCAGAGGGTGGTTTTGGTTCAGAAGGGGGACAACAGTGAATTTTTGGATCCACAGTGAGAGGGGTTCTGAATCTGATCCAGGAGTAGTGTTCAGATCCAGAAGAAGGAGGGGTTCTGATCTAGGAGAGTTCAGATTCACGTTGTGGGGTGGAGGAGGTCTGTTCTGGGAGGGTTCAGATCCATATTGGAAGGGTTAAAGCCAGGGATTTGTTTGAACCCAGATCTATTTTCCCCGCTGTCTCCTGCTATTGTGGTGGGAGAGGGCTCACAAGTTCCGACCAGTGCGAAGACTCTTGCTGTGCAAGCCATTTCCTCGAAAGTCCAAAACCAGTCCAGGGTCATCCAAAGCTTCCCTGAGTCCCACCAACTTTTCAGTTGAACCTGGGCCCTGTTTATAATTGAGGGCAGATTGCAGTTTTGCAAAAGTTTCAATTCAAAAGCAGGTGAATCTCTGTGGGTTTGCTTGAGTTATGCTTGGAGTTTTAGGATTGAAACTCAAACCTGAACTCGGGGTTGTGATTCCACGTGAACCAAAACCAAAGCAAATATTTGCACAACGCTGCAGCTCTCCTGATGCCTCAATATCCCCCCTCACACACACAGCCGCTAGCATATGACACAATTCTAGGGGGATACCAACGGGATGCTGGAAACAGGTATGACCCAAGGAGTAATGGGATGAAATTAAGAACATAGCAATTTAGGGTAAACATCAGAAAAAATTTCCTAATGCTGTGCAGTACCTCCCAAGGGAAGTGATGGGCGCTGCGTTGCTTGGACCATTGAAAATGGGACTAGAGAATTTAGTGGAAGGAGCAGTCCCTCACTGGCTGTGGGGTGGCAGGGGAGGGAACAGTCTAGATGACCTGATAGTGCTTTTCCCACTCTGATTTCTCATTACATGACCCCAGTTGAAACCCCAAACACCTTTTCTCCCAGGCAGCCTCAGCGCGGTGGTTTTGCTTGTGATTCCTTTGCCTGTGCATTTCTGCTTGGGGGTGATGATGGAGGGGACAGGAACCTGGTGGTATTCCACATTCTTCTGCTGGGCAGGTTACAAGCAAAACAAAACTGGAGAGTGCAAAAGGGGGAATGCTCAAAGCACGACCCACAGTGAACAGGACTCCAGCCCTGGGAAGCAGCCTGTGTCACACCGGGCACTTAAAAGGGAGCTCAAGGTTGACTGAGCAGGGAGATTAATGTCATCTCTCCCCTGTGCAGAAGGTCCTTCCAGGTCAAGGTTGAGTTGCATTAGGAGGGAAAGGGAAACCCCAGCCTTTTTGAAAGTTCATGCACAGACCTCTCTCCTAATTCTAGGAGTCAGTCTCTCTGCCTGTCCCCCTCTGCCTCTCTCTCTCTCTCTCCCCCCCCCCCCCCAGCCCCCACTGCTTAGAAAGATTGAAATACTTTGATGGAGAGATATGATTGAAGCCAGGCCTGGATATAATGTGCATAGCAATAGCATTCTCAGAGTTGTCTCTCCCTCCCCCATCTCTGAGATTGCTGTGGTACAATATATTAGCACAACAGTGTGTGGGAAAGTCCCTACCTTCCCAACCTTTACTATCCCTGGGCCATGACCTATGCAGAAGACAAGCAGGTGGGATTATCCAGAGATCTGCCAAATTGCAACTAAGCAGCTGCCAAGGTTTGCAATTTGCCTGTGCTCACGTTTATGTCTTGTGACACCTCCCTGCGGGTTCCTGTTAGGGAGAGTGGGCCAGATTCTGATCTCAGTTACACTTCAGTGGAGCTTCTCTGGTGTGACTGAACTCGGAAGCTGGTCCTGCGCACTCAGCTTTGCAGGCTTTCAGGGGCATATTTCAAAGCCAGACAGGGGAAGGGAAGAAATCATGTGCAGACGTAATAGGAAGGTCACTCTTTGCGTGACCCTTCCCTGTTGCGCTTGAAAACCGCAACAACAAGTATACAGTCACAAGGCCAAATTCTCCGCTCAGTCACACCGAGTGACTCCAGTTGAGTTGCAGCCGTGGAAATAAGCCCAGACACTACAGTGATGAGTGATAGAGTAAAACCCTAAGATATGATAGAAATTCAGCCCAGACAGAAAACTTTAAGAACTACCCACAAATTACCTATCTCATCTATATTTATACAGCTCTAGTCATCCTAGCATCTAGGTGCTGAGATGTCAGATACAGTCCCCTCTTATATAAACACACACAAGAGGGGATGAATATTTTGCAGAAGACATGTCTCTTTTAAAAGGGGAATGGCGTGGGGGGTGGGAGGGCAGAGAATGAAGAAGCAGACTCCGAGAAGTACCTGGTGGATGCAGAAATCCAGGCCGGCATTTGCTTGTCATTATCCATCCCAGAAGAAAATGAAATGTGCCTTAGGGTCAGAGAGGTAAAGGACTCCAGCAGTCTGTTCATTCATTTGAAATAAGAAGGGGAAGAATGTGGAATGGATTTCTGTGCTGAATGGGAATAGATTTGGGGGTAACAATAGGCAATAGAGGGGGGTACATTGAAAATATCTGCATAAGAGATCATTGTGTGTGTGTGTGTCTTCCAGAACTTTATAGCAGACCAGTTCCTCTCCTAATGCTAAGAGAAATGGCGGTGATGTCTGAGTTGGATTCTCAAAGCCATGGGCAAGAAGAGGTGAGAACAAGCCCCATTCTCCTACAGCACGTTTGAAGTGGCCTGGAGGTTTCCGCTAGCCCTGAGAGTGCCACTGGGCAGAGCAGGTCTCTTCTGTGCTGTACAGCGTGTTATAGACCCTGAGAAACCTGATGGCACAGTTCTGATACCTTATCAACCTCACTTCTCCCTTCACCCCCATGCCCAATAATATGAATCACTGGCTCTGTTTTCCTTTGTATCTTAGAAAATAAAAGTTTTATAGGAGATGTGATCTCCTAAATGAGCTGCCTTAAAGAGTTTGTGGGAGTTCATGGAAGCTGATTGGGAGAGGCCAAGTTACCCAGGCATAGAGCAATGGACTGGAATGCAGAAGGGTTGTGTTCTATTCCCAGATTGGCCCTTGGCCTGCTGGATGACCTTGGGCAAGTCACTGCCCCTCTGTGCCTCAGTTTCCCAATCTGTAAAATAATGACACTGACCTCCTTTGAAATTTAGGGATCTCAAAAAAAAAAAAAAAAAAAAAAAAAAAAAAAGGGAAGAAGAAGGATCGGGGAACTACAGGCCAGTCAGCCTCACCTCAGTCCCTGGAAAAATCTCCTCAAGGAATCAATTCTGAAGCACTTAGAGAAGAGGAAAGTGATCAGGAACAGTCAGCATGGATTCACCTAGGGCAAGTCATGCCTGACTAACCTAATTGACTTCTATGACGAGATAACTGGCTCTGTGGATGAGGGGAAAGCAGTGGATGTGTTATTCCTTGACTTTAGCAAAGCTTTTGATACAGTCTCCCACAGTATTCTTGCCGGCAAGTTAAAGAAGTATGGGCTGGATGAATGGACTATAAAGTGGATAGAAAGCTGTCTAGATCATCGGGCTCAACAGGTAGTGATCAATGGCTCCATGTCTAGTTGGCAGCCGGTATCAAGCGGAGTGCCCCAAGGGTTGGTCCTGGGGCCGGTTTTGTTCAATATCTTCATTAATGATCTGGAGGGTGGCGTGGACTGCACCTTCAGCAACTTTGCAGAATACACTAAACTGGGAGGAGTGGTAGATACGCTGGAGGGTAGGGATAGCATACAGAGGGACCTAGACAAATTAGAGGATTGAGCCAAAAGAAATCTGATGAGGTTCAACAAGGACAAGTGCAGAGTCCTGCACTTAGGATGGAAGAATCCCATGCACTGCTACAGACTAGGGACCGAATGGCTAGGCAGCAGTTCTGCAGAAAAGGACCTAGAGGCTATAGTGGACGAGAAGCTGGATATGAGTCAACAGTGTGCCCTTGTTGCCAAGAAGGCTAATGGCATTTCATTTTGTGCTGTATAAGTAGGGGCATTGCCAGCAGATTGAGGGACATGATCATTCCCCTCTATTCGACATTGGGGAGGCCTCATCTGGAGTACTGTGTCCAGTTTTGGGCCCCACACTACAATAAGGATTTGGAAAAATTGGAAAGAGTCCAGCGGAGGGCAACAAAAATGATTAGGGGGTTGGAGCACATGACTTATGAGGAGAGGCTGAGGGAACTGGGATTGTTTAGTCTGCAGAAGAGAAGAATGAAGGGGGATTTGATAGCTGCTTTCAACTACCTGAAAGGGGGTTCCAAAGAGGATGGATCTAGACTGTTCTCAGTGGTAGCAGATGACAGAACAAGGAGAAATGGTCTCAAGTTGCAGTGGGGGAGGTTTAGGTTGGATATTAGGAAAAACTTTTTCACTAGGAGGGTGGTGAAGCACTGGAATGGGTTACCTAGAGCGGTGGTGGAATCTCCTTCCTTAGAGGTTTTTAAGGTCAGGCTTGACAAAGCCCTGGCTGGGATAATTTAGTTGGGGATTGGTCCTGCTTTGTGCAGGGGGTTGGACTAGATGACCTCCTGAGGTCCCTTCCAACCCTGATATTCTATGATTCTATGATGGAAAGTGCTGTATCAGAGCTGGTCATTATTATTTTTATTTATGAATGGAGCAGAAGCCACAGGAGAAACTAAGGACAAGCAGAGGGGCTCCACGTTTGATTTATTCTCCTGTTGTGCTGCAGAAACAAACACCTCACACTCATGACAAAGGGGGGGGGGAAGCGGGAAACAGGGTTATTTACAGAATTTTTTTTTTACTAGCTGTAATATCTATGAGGCTGTTGGATACTCTCTCAAGATGCACTACTTTTGAGACACTGAAAATGGCACTGGGCAAACATTCAAGAATGGAGCTAGTTGGACTATTAGTTAAGAATAATATTTATTGGGGGCCAAATTATGAATCCTTTATTCACACCGGTGAGCAGTTACTTACATAAGTGACTCCATGGACTTCAGTGGGACTCCTCGTGTGAGTAACTGTTCATCAATTGGAGTAACATGATCACTATCTGTAGGGTTACCATAATTTAATTTAAAAAAAGGAGGACACTCCACGGGCCCCGGCCCCGCCCCAACTCCGCCCCTTCCCCAAAGTCCCCGCCCCAACTCTGCCCCCTCCCCTGAATGCTCCGCTCCCTGCTCCTCCCCCTCCCCTGCTTCCCGCGAATCAAATGTTCGCGGGAAGCCTGAAACAGGGAGGCAGCAGGTAAGCTGGGGCGCAGAGCGGTGCTGCCCAGTCCGGCCAAGCGGCTCCCTCTGGCGGCCGGCCGGCCCAGGCCAAGAGGCTCTGGCCCCGGCGTCTCCCGCCCGGCTCGCTTCGGGCCCTGGGGCGCCGGCCCCCGGCCGAGCACTGCCGGCCCCGGCCCCGGCCCGAGCCTGAGCACCCGCGGCCCGGGCCCAGCCCCTGGCCGAGCACTGCCGGCCCCGGCCCCCGGCCGAGCATCGCTGGCCCCGGCCCAGCCCCCAGCCCTGCACCGCCAGCCCCCAACCCCGCACCGCCGGCCCCGGCCCCGGCCCCACACCACTGGCTCCGCCCCCGGCCGAGCACCGCCATCCCCTACCTTCCTCCCTCCCTATTTTCCCGGACACATCTGGCTTTTTGGGATTTCCTCCCGGACAGGGGTTTGAGGCCCAAAAAGCCGGACATGTCCGGGAAAATCCAGACGTATGGTAACCCTACTATCTGGCCGTAATAATTTAACCCCTTTTATGATGAGTGAATTTTTCATGAACTGATCCCGATTTTCCTTAAATGTGTTTATTTGCATGTATTTGCTGAGTGAACAATTTTCAGCATAGTTGTTTATTAGGGGGTGTGATAGCTCAGTGGTTTGAGCTATCCCATTGGCCTGTTAAACCCAGGGTTATGACTTCAATCCTTGAGGTGGCCACTTAGGGATCTGGGGCAAAAATCAGTACTTGGTCCTGCTAGTGAAGGCAGCGGGCTGGACTCAATGACCTTTCAAGATCCCTTCCAGGTCTGGCGGGAGGGATAGCTCAGTGGTTTGAGCATTAGCCTGCTAAACCCAGGGTTGTGAGTTCAATCCTTGAGGGGGCCATTTGGGGCAAAAATTTGTCTGGGGATTGGTCCTGCTTTGAGCAGGGGGTTGGAACTAGATGACCTCCTGAGGTCCCTTCCAACCCTGATATTCTATAAGCTGTTCACTCTGCCTATTTTCTCCCTGACATTTGTTGTTCATATTGTGTGATTGGTCCCATAAGTCACATGGTGTTATTTTTGCTCTCTGTTTGGATGACAAACATTATTAAACAAGAGAATAATGAATAGTGAATAACACAGTTTCCAGTTTTCACAAGCATCGTTCATGTAAAATTTATAAAATGTTTGCGATTCACAGACACTTTTGTGAACAGCTGCTTGTGAAATTGCAAATCAAACGCCTAGAATCAAAGGGAACTGAACTTGAGCTTTTATTCACTCATATTCACCAATCACTTTTTCCCCCTAGGTGACCAGCTGTTGGGTAGACGTGGTCTCGCACCGATGGGGTAGTAGTAAGGAGACAAGGGTGACCAAATAATCAATAGGTCTTTTGCAACCCACTTCATGTGGGCTGGTTCTTTAACTGGTGTAAATTGGTGTAGTTTCACTGATTACACGGGAGCAATGCTGCTTTACACCAGTTGAGGATCTGGTCCTATGACTCCAATCAATCCCACTTTCTTCTTTGGTGTCTCCTGGAAGATCACACGCTTCTGCCTTCTCCAGCGTCTTTGGAAAACCCAAGTGTAATATTAGGCTCTCACCTCTAATTTACAACCAGAAAGTTCTGGAACAAAGCAGCTGTGACAAAGTGTTATGTTGGAGTCTTCAAATCATTGGCGGTTTGGGGAGCTCTGCAGCTGTTGGTTACTGAGTCTTAGGTGAATTTGCATGAATCCTCCATAATTTTCCTTCTTGGTCAGTGCTTGGCTCCCAGTCCTTGAGATTTCCACAGTGCCTGTTCAGCGTTTTGTTGAAGCCAGGGAACGAGGCTGGAACAGCTCTAACTACACTTGCGAGGCTGACACTTAGAGCCAGTTGCTTCTGCTGTGGATATACCCCGAGGTCTCTGAGAATGGAAAGATGCCTTTATGGACACTCCCAGGGTAGCAGATTCTTCAACAGCTGGGAGGAAAATGAATTTATTCATAGCAAAAAGTTGATCTCGTGCCATTTTATTCCATTAATAATGGAATGAAGGGAAAATGCAGTATTTTATCGCTACTTAATACCCCACTCCTACAATGAGTGCCTGGGATCCTTAATGACCCCCAAGTTTTCCTTCTCATCCCGCAGTTCGGTGTTGATGCAGACAGAGGAGTGCCATCTATCACTGAAATCAATGGGAGCTTTGCTGTAGATGTCAATGGGAGCAGTACCAGATCCTTTGCTAGCATGGCATGGCTCTACAGAATCTCTCTCATGCAAATGTCATGGGTCTGACCTGCTACCATGCACAGGCATCCCTGGGGTGGGGAGGGGAGTTCAGTGGCTCAGCTACATTGTTTCCCTTTGTTTCCCACCCCACAAAATCCCGCTCTACAAGTGCACTGTGGTATTCACTCTCCATGGAAAGCCAGGCAGCACTTGCAGCACTCCCCTCCCCTAGGGATCTCCAGCAGAGGGAAGCAGCTTCAAACTGCACCTGGAGTCCTGTTGGCAGAGGTGGATGGTCTATCAGATGCACTAAACCCAGTGCATTACATGGGCACCTGGACCAGGCCCTTTTCATGGCAAGGAATGCCCATTTGAGAGGCTCTGATGGCAATCTCCGTGCCCCTTAGCAGAGTAGAGTTTGCAGGTGCTTTGTGCCACTGCACACTCCCTGAAGGCGGACTTTCCACTAGTGGGATATCCATGCCAGTAGCTGAATCAAGACATATCACATGTCTATGTTGTATTTGTCATGCAATGACCATATCTGTGGCCATGGCCGTGCAAATACAGAATGGGCTATACCATGTAAAAGCAGGCGCCACCAAGGCATGAAAGGGATATGCAGGAACCATGAACTGGACTGGGCTGCCCCAGAGTTCCAGCCATGAAAAAGTGCATTGGGGGCTGAATACAGCTGCTGTGGCTGGAAACCTTCCTGCTCCCTAGGTTGGGAGTCTCTATCCTCCTTCAGCAAAGCATCTTTTGTTTCTAATCCTGGGGCTGCCTCATGGGGGGAGCACTGGCAGAGAGAGCACAGACAGCCGAAGCTCATGCAGACGGAGTTTATTTTTTCAGTCTTCTCACATTTATTGATTTGATTTGATTTTAATTATTTTTCATAGTTTCTCTAAGTGCTCCCTAGGGACCTTTCCCTTGCTTATGGACTTCAGCAAAGCCTGAGCAGAAGGGCAATATTACAAGCCAGGCAGGGATTTTTACCACCTGCAACAATTTTATTCCCCCCGATACGCGCGCAAACCCCTCTATCCTCACTCGCCATTGTTATTAATGTTTTCCCGAGCCAGTTTCCATTCCCTTGGGGATAGCGTGCGGGGCAATGGGTGAGGTTGGGAACCATGAGGAGACTTCTTAGGAAATAGTCATTGGGTAGGAGCACTACGGCTCTTAAGAGAGACGCGGATTCAGCACGGCTTTAAATCTACATGGAGTCACGGGGATTTAAGCACATGCCTTCGCTGAACTGGGGCCATGCTGGCTAGGGACACAACCAGGAAAAAGTCTTATTCTTCGAACTTTGTCTGCCCTGCAAAGCGAAGTCCTGTGTCTGTTCACAGACCCCCCAAGTATGGCACAGACCACGGCCACAGCACTACCATGGAAGGACCACCAGCAGCAAAAGGGGAGTTCAGGCTCCATAGCCTACTCACTCCTTGGCCTCTCGCCTGCCAGGATCAGTACCAATAATGGCAGGGGGCTCTGGGACATGGACACAAATCCACTAGGCTGGTGGTCCCCAAACTTTTTACTTTGCCACAGTCAAGGCTCTGGTTGTGGCTGGGAGCGGGGCTGTGGTCAGGGCTGGGGGGAGTCAAGGCTGGGGGTGGGGCTGAGGCCACAGCTTGGGGCCGAGGCCAGGGGGCGGACTGCAATCAAGACCGGTGCTCCCACCCCACCACCCATGTGGGCTGGCCCAGGCCCTGCCATGCCCTCCCACCCCAAATGTTCCTCTGTGCCCCCCTAGAGGGGCATGCCCCACAGTTTGGGGACCACTGCACTAGGCACTGAATTAGGAGCCACCAACTCGCTGCACAGAAGCCATGGAAAGCTCTGAGATGATGTGATGTGATGGGATGCACTAGCCCTTCATGGTCCCCTGCTGGAGGCCTCACAGTCCTACTACACCCTGCCCCAGGAAAGGAGCAGTGAAGGTGGGACTTCCCATGGAAGCAGCCAATCAGAGCCCAGCAAGCTCAGATAAAAGGAGCTGCAGGGCCTGATCAGGGCAGCTCCTGGGTGAGACCAAAGGGGGTGAGGAAGGGTGTTCCTTGCTGGTAACAGGAGCTCAAAAGACAGCATATGTTGATCCTGGGAGAGACTAACCCTAAGGTAAAGGACAATGTGGGAAGAGGCCTGGGGAAGCAGCAATTAATTAAAGGCAGCAGCACCACGCTGCTGTTTATAGGGTCCCTGGGTGGGACCTAGAGTAGTTGTGAGGGGGAGGGGCTAGTGAAGTGGCCTAACCCTGAGAAGGGAACAAGTGGAGGGCTTGATCTAAAGGGCCCAGAGACCAGGGTCTTCAGCCCCTTGAGGGCAGAGAGTTTACTGAACTCTCTGCTACCCCTGAAGGGGTCTATTTGTTTTGACTGTGTGACTTGGCTGGAGGGCTGAGCCACGGGGGTTATGAAAGGCCTCCCATCCTATTTCCAACTCCCTGATGCAGTTCCTCATTATGCAGGCTGTCTAGGTTAATGTTGGGAATGTTCTTATTAGCAATCAGACTTATGGGATGGTCCAGTGGCCTTGCTGTGCCCCTTGGCACTACCATTTGAGAAACCATGTTTGGCTCCTGAATTGTGTGGGGCTCCTGCTTCCTGGGCTTTGGAGAGCTCCATAAGAGACCCACTCAACCTGGGGGGGGGGGGAATATTTGCTCAGTGACACCCCATGCCTCCACAGGACCAACTGCTCCGTAAGTAACCTTGTGAGAGGCAGTATGGTGTAGTGGCTAGAGAGAAGATTTGGGAGTCAGCAGACATGTTTTATTCCTGGCTTGGCTTCCACCTTACTGTGTGACTTTGGGCAGCCACTTAATCTTTGCCTCAGTTTACCGGTCTGCACAATGGTGATAATTGTCTGAGGTTTCATGAATCAATGGGTAAATGCCTTGACATCCTTGGATGAGCTATCAAAAATCCATCCCTTCACCTAGAATGTCTGTCCATGTCGTGGCTATCTCCTCCTTTGGCTACTGCAACATCCTCCTTGTTTCCCATCTCACTCACCCTCCACAAAGTAGCAGCCAGAATCACCTGCATTCCCTGCTATTTGGACCGGACCACACCACTCCCTGTGCAAATCCCTTACACCCACTGCCCCTTTGCCTAGTGAACCACGCATAGGACTCTTGGCTTTGAACAGCTCTGCCCCTTCCTATATCCTATACACTTTGTCCACAAGGCCTGCAAATGGGACCCCCTAGTAATACAGAACTGCCACCTCCTCCGTCTGTAGAACAGCTTCGTTCTAAGTTAACACCATCCGCTGGCTCTTGCAGTGCATCTCATCTGATCTTTTGGTTACTCCTGGGGTGCTGGAGGTGCAGGGAGTATTTATTAACAGTCCTTGTCTTTAGCAAGTCTTAGGCAACAAAGTACAGTAACTCTTGCTCACTCAAGCCAAGGAAAGGCTCTGTTTCATATTACCCATAATCCCTAGCAGGGCAAGGTTGTAAGTACTTTCCCAAGCAGCTGCTCTACGATGTTACGTTTGGGAGTCCCAGGCCATTTGGGCTAGAAGATTTCAGCCACTGTTGGTTACTGAGTTTTAATGGATCTAGCACAAATCCCCAACTCATTCCTTTCTTGGTTTTCTGGCTCTAAATCCCTCAGATTTCCAGCTCGTCTGTTTAGCATTTTGTTGGAGACTGGGGCAGCTCTTGAAAGCATTCATGGCCTGCCTGTACCCGCTGCTGCTGACACCACTTGGAATTTTAATATTCGGGGAGGAGGATGTCAGCGAACAGGCCACATGACTTGGCTATGCGGTGAGCAGGGCCGGCTCCAGGCACCAGCTGAGTAAGCTGGTGCTTGGGGCGGCAGATTGTTCGAGGCGGCATTCCGCCCAATCCTAGGGTGGCACGGCCGCTTGTTTTTGTTTTGTTTTGTTCTTGTTCCGCTCCGGCCGCCCTGTAGCGGCAGGAGGCGGCGCAGTGGGAGGGGCCACGTGGTAGTGCCTCTGCTGTACCCCTGGCTGCTCCCTTCTCTCTCTCTCTCTCTCCTGCCCGCTCTCTCCCCCTCCCCCCACCCCCCCCCAGCCGGTTCCCCTGCACCTGCGCTCCAGCCGCGCCGCCTTTCTTTTTTTTTTTTGCTTGGGGCGTCCAAAAAGCCAGAGCCGGCCCTGGCGGTGAGGGTGGAGGCCCAGTGGAGAATAAGGCCATTGCTAAGAGCAGATTGCCTCCAAGTGAGGATTCTTCTACTAGACACTGGGGAATCCTAATTCTTCCAATGTCTGGGCCCCTGACACACCCCCCCCCAACTTCTGTGTGCACGCACACACCAGAGCAACCTTTTCCTGGGGGGAGGGGAGACATGAATCAGTGTTCATGTCACGCTTCCCTCAGTACTTAGTCTGGGCCGGGGAAGCTAATGACCCAACCAGCAGACCAAATTTGGTGATTAATCCTGGTCACCAGCCACCTGAGGCACGTTGCACATATGCTAAGAGAACCTTTTCCCATCCACCAGTCCCCAAACCATTCCATTTATTCTTCCCCTAGCCCATATCCCAGAATCCTTTGTGTTCCATCCCAGAATGCGGCTTTACACACTTCTGCCAATCCAAAGTGGTGTAATTCTGATTTATTTTTTTTTAATTAATTTTACCAAAAGATACCTTCAGGGCCTGATCCAAAGTCAGCTGATTGGTGTTTGTCAATGCATAAATGCACATCTGCTTTGTGCATGATCAACTGTGTGGGCATGTACCAACTGGGGATTTGTGCGCCAGATGGATGTGCAAATTAGGGATTTGTGCCTGCATATGCACTGGTGTATGTGCAAAGTAGGATGGTACCTGAACATTTTCAAATGCATGTCCACCACTGTTTGAAAGACAGGATCTTGAAGCATTTAAGAATGTATATGTTCCTACGGGAATTGCACATTTCCCCACTGCTATGTATTCAATTAATCTAATTACTGCTGTTGTTTACATAACATTTTCTTTGCAGCCTCAAGGGAAAGTCTACAGGAGATACTTACGCCCCAGTAATTTGCTTTGCTGAAGATATCGTTTGACTGGATTCTTACTCAGGGCCGCCCAGAGGGGGACGGGTAAGTGGGGCAATTTGCCCCGGGCCCTGCAGGGGCCCCCATGAGAGTTTTTTGGGGCCCCTGGAGCAGGGTCCTTCACTCGCTCCGGGGGCCCCGGAAAACTCTCGTGGGGCCTGGACCCCCGGAGCTTCTTCCGCTTCGGGTCTTCGGCGGCAATTCAGCGGCGGGGGCCCCCTGCCGCTGAAGACCCCAGGCCCCCTGAATCCTCTGGGCAGCCCTGTTCTTACTCTTGGGTCTCTGAATGGGTCTGAATTCCTTGTACCCAGAAAGGCCACAAATCTCTGAGAGCTAGAGGCAGGGCTGGCTCCAGGCACCAGCTAAGGAAACAGGCGCTTGAGGCGGCCAATACAAAGGGGCAGCACTCCATCCGCTATTAGGGCAGCCCGTCCGGGTCTTCGGCAGCAGGTCCCTCAGTCCCTCTTTTCCTCTTTGAGCTGCTGCCACCGAAGTGCCGCCGATCAGCTTTTTTTTTTTTTTTTTTTTTTTCTGCCGCTTGGGGTGGCAGAAAACCTGGAGCCTGCCCTGGCTAGAGGCATTCCAGCCTGTCTCCTGCTAGGCAGCTGAGACCAAGCGTCAGAATGCAGTTCTCAGGGAATCCTTTCTATTCTTTAATGAAAGTTTAAACTCCGCAGAGAACTTCTCAGCCTCTGGAATCTGGCTTCATGTTGTGCGTCAGAGTGGTGATTCCTCAGCTGAGAACCACGGCACTTGAGAACTGTGGAGATCTGTAGTGCTCTCTTCCTGTCGCACAGAACCAAACAGGTGGGAGTGAGTTCTGAGGCCCTCTCTTTTCTGGTTAGCCCTTGTCTGCTCCCCACAGATGGCAGAGCAATGGCATTGCTCTTCTCGTAACAGACTGAGCAGGCTGTTGGGACACTGTAGATGATCATCTTTGGCCAGAACAGGAGGCAGTGAGTCCCCAGAACCACAATCTGCAACTTCCTTTGCTGGGCTCTGGCTAGATTTAAAAAAGAAAAAAGTCAAGCTTTCAACAGCTGCCTCTGTCCTGGGCAAGTTGCACTCAGGCAGACGTAATAGAAACAAGCCCCATCTTGCATGAGGCCAGAAGAGAGCTTAAGGTTAGGTCCTACGAGTCCTAATGATCATTCTATATATCCATACCTCCCTGTGGCGATACCTTTGCCCCAGACACTACAGGTGGGGCCCAGCACACTCCAGAATACAGGGCTGATTCTCATTTGCATTAGTGGGACTTGGCCCTCTGTGTGGGCAGTGAACAGAGATGCCCCTCTGAAGCTGCGTACTGGCATAGTGGAAATGAGAACAAACAAGGCCCCCATACTCTACAGTACATGAGCGAAACCCTTGTGCACCCACAGACACTGTACATGGACACACATACCCATGGCACACGTGAGCTCTCCCCTGTTTCATGCTGCTGCTCTCATAGCCAGCCAGGCTCTGTGGAGCCACTGCCTCCAGATAGCAAATCCATCTCCCGCTGGCCTGCACTCTGCACACTAAAGAGAAGGGAGGCCGGGCAAAGGCTGCAAAAGCTGGTTTCAATTTCACCGATCCTGCGGAGCCACCAGCTGATCTCTGATGAATGGGGTAGAGCAAGAATTCCTTTCTGATGGAAAAGAAGTCATCTGTGTCAGGGGCTGGGTTGGAGACTCAGCAGGAACCAGCGTAATGTCCCTCCTTCCCTGGTGTTCCATGGTCAGCATGCATGGCACAGGTGAGACACACAGGGATGTGCAAAGCCAGGATCACACCCTCCCAGTCACATTCCCCTTGCCTGCCTATTGTAATAACAGAAACACAATGTCACTTTGCAAACCCAAAGCCCCTTCAGGCCGAGGCTCTCAAAGCATTTGCAAGTTTCTGTGAATTGAGGCTCACAGCAACCTGATGAATGTTATTACCCCCAAGGAAGGGGAAACTGAGGGCCTGTGTGGTTCAGGGCCTGATCTCCTCAACTGTGCGTGCATACTTATGTGCCTAATTTGCGCACTTAAGTTACCCTGATTGGGTAGTTGGTGACAAAAGTGTGGAAAGGAGGTCCATGTGCACATAGGGTGCATACAGGCTGAGTGCTCACCCTTGTGCGAATGAAATTGGTGGGTGTGCAAATCTGAAGGCCAGGACTGAAAGGGGGGCTTGTGGGGTCTAATGTCAGAAGGGCAACTCCCTGCTGGTTTGGGTTTTAGTCTTCGCGTGTTTGTTTTCCTTCTATTTGCACAATGGCTCTTTTTGGGATGCCACGGGAGCCTTTAGCATCTCTGCCTGTGCTCTTCAGCTCCTCCATGAGCCTGCAGGCTGAGCAAAAACTGGTGCAAGCCCAAGCCTAGGTCTCAATGGATGAACAATGGGAGGAGGAGACTTCCTAGAGCCCTTGAGAGCCACATACAACTCCTAGGTTGTTACACTGAGCTAGGGCGGGAGGATATTCAGAACCATACAGACTCTGGTGCTCTCAGCCTGCCACGCCTCAGATCTGGGAGGCTGGAGAGCTAGAGAGAGGGATGTGAGGAAAATTAAGGAGGCAGGAAGCTGAAAAAGAGCTGGGAGGAGTTTTTTTCAAGAGAGGCAACATTTTCTATCACCTCAATTTCCTGAATCAGTGATTCTGATAGGAGATTATTGATGCAAATAGAAGCTAGATAAGTGCAAGGTGTGGGTCTAGACTGAGACCCCCTTCAGAATGTGGTGTACTCGGAGAGAAGAGGCTGTTCAGCCAAGCGGAATGTCAACAGATGACTGAATCCTGAAATGATGATGGAAAATCCAGCCTGGATACTGGAGTTCAATTTGTTCTGCAGCCTCATCCGTTAAACAGAGGTTTGTCAGTGTAATTGGCTCATCTATCAGTCTCCACCCTCAACACATGCACGGGAAGGTCAAAAGCCACAGTCTTCTCCTAACTCATGTTACTGGGCACTGGCACGAGACCTTGTAAATCACAACTGGAATCTGAGAGGAGGCTGGGTGGCCTACTGAATAAATAAACACAGCCCTGCCAGCTGTGCTAGCATTGGAACAATCTGCCTGAGCTGCAGTGAGTGTGACGTTCTCAGCTCCAGTGGACACAAGTCTTCACATTGCTTAATCACCTCGCTTAGGGTTCCTCAAGTTGGATGGCTCCCCTGGGTATTCTTATTCCAGTAGTTCATACTCCCATGGCAAGATGCATCTGCTCTTTGGAGCCTCTGCATTCACAGGGGGGGCAAACTGGACAAATGGAGCAACCTGGTTCTCCTCCTGCCCTGGACTATTATGTAATGAGCAGAGACGCAGTCAATATACCAGTGTAATGTCTGTTTCCCCCTCCCGCCTCCCCCATGCCCTGCTGCAATGGTGTGTGCAGATACAGGGCCTGCACACACTAAAGTGCACATCCACTTGGGAAGGTGTCCCATTTAGGTGGGCGAAAAGAGGATGTTCAAAATCAGGGACCAACCCAAAATTTGGCCTCATGGAGCCAGGCCACGATAGCTGGAGGCAGAATTTCAGCAAAAGAACCGCTTGTAGTGTGCATGCAGGAAAGCATCTGATTCCACCACCAAGTTCCTTTCTCCAATACCCACCCTCTCCAGAATTCCTCCAGATGGGAATGGAGTTGTTTTCCCTTTGATCACTCCAAACCTTTATTTATTTTTCAATCATCCGCCCCTCTGTCGGATTCTTTCACAAGCGTCCAGGAGGGGAGGCTGCCAAAGCACATCCGACTTGGCATTCTGGCTAAAAACAGGAGCCTCTTGCCTAGCGGCTCTAGCCAAAGGCCGTCTACCTGTCTGCATGGCCCCACTCCTCTCAGGAGGTGAGCTGGGAGTGCCAAGAACAGGCTGCCACACGAAGCACCTGACATCAGGTCTGAGCATCACACGTGTAATGTTTTCATGCAGCGGGTAAAGGGGTGGGGGAAACAAACAAAATGCCCTCCTCCCTCTCTGGTGTGCCACATTTCATTAGTCAGTGGTGCAGATGTGCAGCAGATGTTAGCAGGTTATCTGGAAGACAGCACTAATGTGCAATGCTCTGGGCAACGGTTATTAGTGGGGAGACTGATGTCTTTGAACAAAGGGGAAAGCTTTAGAAGGGGGGCTGAAGAACGGAGAGTTGAATGTTGGCCTGTGTGTGGTGTACTCAAAGCAGGGAATTCACCCAGAAACATGCAGCCAATCAACCAGGGCTCCGATTGCACAAGGCTTGCTTGCGTTGTTGAGCACTGACTCCTATGAGCAGTCCCAGTAAAGTCAGTGTTGTCAATAAAAATACAGGCTACATACTCAACCACTTTGGGCCACATTTGCTTGCAGTTACTTTGGTGCAAATTGTTACCTTTCATGGGGTTGCCCAAATGCAACTGAGGTCTAACAAGGTTACACTTGTGTAACTGAGGTCAGGATGTGACCCTCTGAATGGGAATCTTCTTTGAGATGCCTCCTAAGGGGCTACCTTCTGTCTCTTCCGCTCCTTCCTCCTCTCCCCCGCCCCCCTTGCTTGCAGTGAAAAAGGGGCTGTTAGTGGCTCTAGGCTAATTTCAGCCATGGGCCAAGTTTGAGGTGTTTCATCCCACTCCTTTGAGGGAGGCTCCCAGTGGGGGCCACCTTGAGGCAGTGTGGTGTAGTGGGTAGTGCACAGAACTTGGGACTCAAGAGATCTGGCTTCTCTTCTTGGATCTGCCACTGGACTGCTGAGTGACCTTGGGCAAGTCACTTCACTTCTCTGTGCCTCAATTTTCCCATCTGCTTAAAAAAAAAAAAGGGCATAATGATACTGACCTCCTTTGTGAAGTGCTTTGTGATCTACTGCTCTTTAAGAGCTAGGTATATTATTACTTATTCTGTACTGATCCCCCAAAGCCAGCCTGCAGAGTAGCGGGATAAATGTACTTGTAATTCAGGATTCCATGTCAGGACATCTGGTTAAGAGGTGCAGTGTAGTCAGGACTTAACCATGTGCCCAAAACTAAACTAAAACCTTGGTCAATCCTGGGACTTTGCCTGTCATTTGAGTAGTCTGACACTTAGGCTACATCTACACTACAGGCGGGGGTCGATTTAAGATACACAAATTCAGCTACGTGAATAGCGTAGCTGAATTCGACGTATCGCAGCCGATTTACCCCGCTGTGAGGACAGCGGCAAAATCGACCTCTGCGGCTTCCCGTCGACGGCGCTTACTCCCACCTCCGCTGGTGGAGTAAGAGCGTCGATTCGGGGATCGATTGTCGCGTCCCAATGGGACGCGATAAATCGATCTCTGAGAGGTCGATTTCTACCCGCCGATTCAAGCGGGTAGTGTAGACCCAGCCTAACTTAATCTCAGTTGGTCCCATCTATAGTATGTTTTTAACCAGGTCACGGAACACCCATGCTGCAACCAGGCCCCCTGACTTGGGTACAGTCGCACTGTGGATGGGGCTTTAGTGTCAGCTGGTAGAAGTTATTTTTGGGTAGCTACCGGTACCATGGCAAGTGACACTGCTTTTCAGCAAGGTGGCAGGGTCTTAACAGCCGTTGCATTCCACTTGGTACTTTATTGCTACTAACTTTTTATTAAAGATTGTCACAGGGCACGGTGACCTTCTAAATAGGTTCCAGGTCTAGCTTTGCTAGGCTGCTGGCTTTCACCAAGAACAGCGAGCTTATGTGACCTCATAGTCCAGAGGGATAGTGGGAGTCGGAGGCTGGCAAGGAATGCTGGGAAGAGGGCCTGTTGTATGTCAGATCCTTTTCCTCAGTATAGAGGGATCTTGAGAGAGTAGAGGTTGTGGGACTTTCCTGATCCTGGGTGGCTGGTGAAGGAGATGCATTGAGAGCTGGTTGGATGGAGAAGGGAAAGTTTCTGGATTGTGAAACTGCTGATGCGTGGATGCTAGAAAGGGTGGCACTCTGAGACCAAGTGGAGAAAGAGGGGCAAATAGAAAAGGAGGGGCTTGGAGAACAAGACCAGATGTTTCCTCCCTTTGCTGGGGGGCCGGAGCTTGTATCACAGGGTGAGAAGATACTCCCCTGCCCTGCCCTGGATGGAGGGGTAAAAGTGCCTGGGCCCTTGGAAAACAGCTGGTGGCCAGCGCAGGATGGACTTTCATTCCCACTTTATGCCATTGGTCTGTGTTTGAAGTTCTGCTCCCAAAAGAAGAGGAGGTTTAGCAAGAGAGCTGCACTACCTAATCAGCCAGAGGAAACTGAGGCAGCAGCTGACTTCACACAGGAGAAGGTAAGATCCCCATTACAGAGAGAAACAGAACTGTTGACAGTTTTCTGCATGTAGCTTCTTCTGCCCTAATGAGAGCTCCACTTTAAATTAACTCTACATGTTATTTTCCTATCCCTTAATCACCCTGCCCTCTCCTGCCCCCCACCATAAAATAAAACCTCTGCAGTGGGGAAAATTTTCAGACCCCTGCAGAACTGTCTAAAGCTATGGGGCATGGGCTAGTGCACACCTGCTGGTGATGCACAGAGGCCGTTGGTATTGCCTTCAGCTTTCCTCAACATACGACTGAGCCAGATCCTTCTCAGCTACTGTACATCAGCTCAGTTCCATTGAAGGATGTAGTCTGCTGCTGTGAGTTTTATCCCAGGCGCCTCTGTGTGAGAGAGGCTTGTGCCTCCAAACAGGTTACAGGCCACGGAAACAATGAATCCTTTCTTCCCGTTATCCGATCAGAAAGCCATTCCGGCCGTCTGCATTGCTGAGATTCCAGCCCCCCTCCTGCCCCTCTCACCCCGGTGACCCCTCAGCAGCATTGCCCTCAAGGAGAAGTGGATCCTGTCACAGAGGAATCACAAGGGCCCTGGTGCTTTCTGATCTCATTCCACCCTCCAGGACCCCGCTTGGAAAGACAAGCAACGGGCATCCGAGTCGGAGACGTGGCTCCCTTTTTATGATGGCGGCTGGCAGGCCTGCATCTGGGAGGGAGGGAGGGCTCGCTTGGTGGCTAAAGTAAATCTTTGCATTGAGCATGAGCATGGGTAGCAGCTTCTGCTTGACACACTGGGTGCAGAGTGGCTGCTTTGGAGTATCATCCACTTGGTAACGAAAGCAGAGCGGCTGCACTGGCTTCTGCCTGGGAGCTGTGTTGGCAGCTGCTTCTGCCAGACATGTGATGGCACATCATCTTGGCTCTGGCTGGACAGTGGCTGCAGAGGCATTAGTTTCCATTTGGCTCTGAATGTAAAGGGGCTCTGGCAATAGCTACTCCCGGGCATTGGCGGCTTAATGGCTGAGTTGGCCCAAGTCTTTGTCTGGCATGGACTGCACTCTGGTTGTGTTGGCACAGGCTTCTCTCTGGCACTGGGCTTAATGCACCAACTTCAACAACCTGCCCTGGGCAAATGCAAGTACAAAATGCACTTGTGCGCACACAGATCTGATTTCCTTAACCCCTCGTAAGGTTGATAGGTTCCCACCAGGGCTAATAGGCAGTGACAGCAACCTTGCTATAGTTCTGGAGTGAGTAGAACAGCAACCATCTTGGGCAGCAATTTTCCCGCTTACAGACAGAGCTAATTCTAACTGTGGAAGTGTCGTGGCCAGGAAAATAGCTTAACACCTAATCAGTAGGCGGTGAGTCATCAGGAGACATTCATGCACATGTTCTACATGGCAGGCTGGAAAGCCCTCGGTGGTTATTAAACCCACCACCTTGGCGCTACCACCACCTTGCCAGCCCTTGCAGTGAATGGAAGTGCAAGTTGGCACGATCCTGCACCGGGAAATAATAGCAATACCAGGCCAAGCTGACACAGCTCACAAGACCAGCAATCGGGTGCCAGAAAAAGAATGAGACCAGGTTAATTCATTAGTAGAAGAGAAAGGGAGGGATCTGGGAAGGAGCCCTCAAAGTTGCTGTATCCAGTGAATCTGATTCTCTTTCCATCCTTGCCCTCCTCCCCCCACTTTCCCGCTGTACCCTCCATCAGAAAAAAGAATCAAATTAGTGAAGCACTTTGAGCCAGCGTCCCACATCTGACATCAGCCTGAGAGGCGAGTTTCAACACGTGCGATGGGAACAGAGCAAACGCATCCCATCTGTTCGCGTCTCTGAATGACTTCCTGTCCCCGCTTCCAACTCCTCATTTATCGTCCTGAACATAGGGAAGGGTTGGATAAGATCACAGCTCCTTTCCCATAGCCTGCTGTAGTGATCTTTCCGGGAAATGCAAAGAGCTCCGGCTGGGTGAGATCAGACCAAGAACTCATTAAATTACTCAAGCTAATGGGATGAGAGCACTGGCTGCAGGGAGCTCACAGCTAATCTGGTCCCAATGTGTCTCACTGGGATCCCCATAGAGGAAGCATAGAAGCACTAGCTGGCTGTGGGGGAGGGGAGGATGTATGCTGGAAGCACTAAGCAGCAAAGGGTTTCAGATCCTGTACAGTTCCAGCTTCTCCCAGCAGGAGTCACTTTAAGGAGAGTTCTAGGAGCGGGGTGCTGGATAGACTAGAGTAACTCGCAGCTGGTCAGCATGGGTCATTGTGCTGTAGGAGCTCTTTGTTCTGAAAGGCCTCACTGCTACTTCTCTCCCAGTAGGGGTCGCTGTAGCACCCGGCATGGGCTCCTCCCCCTCTGAGCATCCTTGCATGTGTGATGCTCACACAAGGCACTTGGTTTCCAGCATGAGTAAGGGAATCAGTGGTGGAGGCATCGGGTGCAGGGATCCCGGTGTCTTTAGTGGATCCAATTCTCCCTATACACTCCAGGGGGCCAAACAGAAAATTAAAAAAAAAACCCACACAATTTAATTAAAAAAAAAAAAAAATCCCCAGCTGGGATTCATCATGGAGAGCTTTCCCAGTGTCCTAATAAGGAAAGCAGATTCAGGCCAGTGCAATAAAACCCTTGTTGGACTAGAAAAAGGTACGCTCCCCAGGAAAATAGGTTTAGTAACATGAACTATATCGGCCGAGTGTTAGGGCTGCGTTGGGTTATGTCTTTCATAACCCTTTACATTACAAAGAAAGGAAAAAAAACATGTTCTCTCTCTTTTCTCCCCTTTAGGGCAACTGCTTCTGGTATTGAAAACCCACTGAGGAAGGCCAGTCCAGAATCGGTCCAGTGAATTCCACAGGCAATAGTGCCCTGGAAAATGGGGTGTCTTGAAAATCCATTTGCCGGCAGGCTGAGAAGGTACATTAGCATTTAAAGGAGCCTGTCCTGTGGAAGCTTATTTGCCTCAGCAGCAATGTCAGTTGCATGCTCTTTGTGCTGTCATAGCTCCTTTAATGCCGGAAGGGGCGTTGGGTGAGGGGGGGGGGAAGCAGGCGGACATTCCTTCACGGGACTTGAATTATTGAGCCTAAAAGGGGAATTGTTAGCGGCTTTTACCAAACAAGGACTGCTTGCTGCCTGACCCACTGCCAGAGGAAGGGGAGAGGGGCTATAAAATGACACATTCCAAAAGATTTGGGGCCCAGTCCTGCAGTCGTTACTCAGGCAAAGCTCCCAGTGAAGCCAGTGGGGCAGATTCATCCCTGAACTGGTGCTAGGGCCAGTGCAGGGACCAAAGGCTTGCACCTCCCCTGTTCAGGGGCTGCTGGGGGCAAGGTCAGCCTCTGTCGTGCATTTGAAGAGTCCAGAGGGCTGCTCTAACTTGAGCCCTGGGGGTCAACAGCTCCTAAGGTTCAATGTAGCCGTGCAGAATTGCCAGGGGATGGGACTACCCCATCCATGCCCATGCTTGCACTAGAACACCCACTTAGATGGGGCCCTCTGAGGAAGATGGGCTATAGACCCTTTATGTGTCCGAGGCACCCACAGAGGCTCTCCTGCAGCAGAGGTCTTCCCCAGGGGTCTGACATGCTGGTTTAGTTAGCACAAAGGAGCCATGACATGGGGCTGGATTCCCTTGAAAGGGAGCCCTGTCTTGTGACACTTCTGCATGCAGAACTCCCTTTGCCTTCCAGGGGTCTTCCATGTGTGAAGGGCAACCATTCTCCCACCCCCAAAACAGGTACATTCTACTGACTTCAGTGAGGTTACCTGTGTCTCGGGAAAGAATGGGGCCCCCGGAGAATTGCCTAAGGAAGGTCTGGGAAGGGACTGCAGGATAAGGATAATGAGTACAACCCTGCTCAGGACCCTGGATTCATACTCCGGTGGCTAGCCATGCTGTTTCTGTGCTGTTCGGGCTTCACAGATATTTTTAGTGAGCCAGCTAGATCAAAGCTAGCTCGGGTATGCCCACATGACTTGTCCACGACCCAAAGAGCCATCATGAAAGGCGATGCAGAGCCCAGGAGTTCCAGGCTCCCAAGACCCAAGACTACACCTGCGGCAATGTGCTGGCTATCAAACTTAGATATAAATTTGTAGTTGTTGCTACCTACCCAAGCCATCCGAAAGAAGACGACCTTGGGTGATGGCGTAAAGCATGAGGCAGAATGACTTTAACTACCCAAATAGAACAATAATGCCCTCCACGTGCACCATGCAGGGAGTTTCATTGCTATTATGAAGTGGAATTTATACACACTGAGACCCAATGCGCTTACTGGGCATTATTGACATGGGTATGACTTCATCAAGGACCAATCAGAAAGCTCCATTTGTGTGCAGGGCTCTGCAGCTATTCCATAATGAGGTTTAGCGGCTCTGTAATAGGATACAGATCAAGTGCACAGTTATTAAAACTTAGTAAATAAGGTTTTAACAGTCATCTGGCACTTATTTTATATGCAATAGCCATCCCATTAAATAGAAATAAAAGCTGCATTTAAGGCACTTAATTGCACAAGTGGCCTTTGGTTTTTTCTCTCTCATCTCATAAAAGGCTCCTTTCGATTGGTGACGGGTGGAAGAACTCAACTGTGGAATTTTTTTATCCCCTCACATGCATGGGCCATAAGCACATTTGGCATTTTTACCCAGAGAAGAGACAATGCTGGACTGCAAGAATAGGAAGTGGGTTTCGAGGAGACATTGAGGTCTTCCTCCTGGCGCTACTGCTGGTTTCAAAGCTCAAGTCTCATCAGAACCAGAGGCCTGGCTGAGGATAAGTTGTGAGGGTTGCAGCCTGGAGCTTTCAAATTACTTCAGAAGCTTTGGGGAAATGTTGAATGAATTTCCATGCACATGATAGCAAGGGATAGCATTTGGCAGGGTGCAAAGAGTCACTCTGCAAGCTTCACACAGGTGCTATCTGCCAATGCACCTCAGCCTTAACCTGTGATATTCTGGGCTCATTGCACAAGCCTACCAATGCACCCCCATGTCCCCTGCAACTTGCAGCATTTCTGCTGGTTCAGATGTGGGCTCAAAAAAAGGAGAGGCTGCCATTCATTACGAATTTTTATAGCAGTATTGTGATTTGGACAAATGTCCACTTGGGGTTATAATTAGACTCCAAGCTCTTTACACGTCTGCTTAGAACTGTGGGGAGAATGGAAATTCCATTTCACAAAGGCTTTCAAGATTTTGAAATTTGGTTTTGATGCAATTCGGAACGAAACCTGAACATTTCTAAATTCTCCATAAAATTTTTTTTTAAATGAAATTTGTTCTGGATAGATCAGAACATTAGTTTTGACAAAATCACAATAGTTCACTGGAGTTTTTAAAATTATATATTATAATATAAATAACAAATTCAAAAACTTCAGAACGAAAAGTCATTTCTAAGTGAGAAATCGGTGTTTTGTTCTGACAAAGTTGGACATTTCCACATCGTAGGAACTTTTTTTTTTCCTGGGTTTTTTTTTTCCCTCTGAAACAAAATTTTGGCAAAATTGACCCAATTTCTCTCAGCGTTTTGATTTCAATGAAGCTACATTTTCTGACGGAAAATGGTTCCATCTAAGTTTTTCCAACCACCTAGGACCGGCACAGGGTCTGAGCTCTGGCAAACTATGTGGCGGTTATTCATATTTTTAATAAATGTGTGTGAGTAAGTGTCATTGGTGAAACATGCTGGAGTAACAGCCCTGTAGACTGAAGTTCTCTGTGCAGCCAAAAAGGAGGCAGACACACTGCAAATGTACCTCTTCTGCCCCCTGCTAATGGGTCTCAACCCTCATCTGGAGCAACCAATTTCCAGTGCGGGAAGGTAGATCCGTCTGCATGGCCACCCTGTCTGACCAGCAAGACTGTTGTTCAGTGAGTAGATTTTGTGATTGTGGACACCTATCACTAAAAATGGAGCTGAGACAGCCACCTCATTTCACACAGTCTGATGAGCAACCAGCAGATGCTAAATCTGGATATCTGCTGACTTTGTGTGGGGTTGAACCAACAACATGGAGATAAAACGCTTTATATCCCATTCCTAATCAAGCTATCAAGGTGCCATAATGGGCTTTATTAAAAATGACTCCATCTCAAAGTTGAGATTTTGCACCTTCTCAGCTGGTGCCTAACGGCAGAGTCGTCTTTATTACCATCAGTGCTCAGATAGCACCATGACAGGCACTTTGAAAAGGCCAGAAACGGATTCAGTAAAAGTGGAAAGAGAACACAGCTTACTTCTCAGATCCCAGGAATGTAGGATGCTGGAAATGCTCAGCTTGTACTGGGAAAGTTTTTGTGTGCAGGCAGCCAAGAGGGAATAAATATGGAACTTGATAATGTCCCTTTTTCTAAGTATAATCACCGGCAGTGGGGTTTACAAGCCCCATACTGGGCAAGGACAGAAGGGAGTGGGAGAGTCTTCCCTGCTTACAGGCAATCAGAACTGCCAAGGGTGGAGACATGCACCCACAGCTGGGATCAATAAGGAAAACAAGCCCAGCTATAAAGGGGGAGAACAGAGAGGGAAAAGGGAGGCAGAAAGGCTTGGGATGGCAGAGGGGTAACAGGCAGCCTGCCAGGAGACCCTGAGACATTAACATGGAGACAAAAGGAGATTGAAAGCTCTGGAGCTTAAGGACTGATGGACTCAATTTAAGGGTATGTCTACACTACGAAATTAGGTCGAATTTATAGAAGCCGGTTTTATAGATATCGGTGTTATACAGTCAATTGTGTGTGTCTCCACATAAAATGCTCTAAGTGCATGAAGTCGGCGGACTGCGTCCACAGTACCGAGGCTAGCGTCGACTTCCAGAGCATTGCACTGTGGGTAGCTATCCCACAGTTCCCGCAGTCTCCGCCACCCATCGGAATTCTGGGTTGAGAGCCCAATGCCTGATGATGCAAAACAGTGTCGCGGGGGGTTCTGAGTACATGTTGTCAGGCCCCTCCCGCTCCGTCAGAGCAACGGCAGACAATCGATTTGCGCCTTTTTACCTGGGTTACCTGTGCAGACAACATACCATGGCAAGCATTGAGCCAGCTCAGCTCACCGTCACCATATGTCATCTGGGTGCTGGCAGACATGGGGCTGCATTGCTACACAGCAGCAGCCCCTTGCCTTTTGGCAGTAGATGGCGTATTATGACTGGTATCCGTCATCTTCGTATTCCAGTTCAATCAGAAGCCCTGGGCAGACATGCTTTGTCTCCTGGAGACTCAGTCCTGCCGGCAGTCCTATTGAACCGTCTTGACGATGATGGCTAGCAGTCGTAGTACAGTATCTTCTGCCAAGCACCCAGAAGATGCCGAGGGCTATCAGTCATGCTGTACCGTCTGCTGCCAGCTTAAGATGTAAAAAATAGATGTATTCATTTGCTTCCCCCTCCCTTCGTGAAATCAACGGCCTGCTAAACCCAGGGTTTTGAGTTCAATCTTTGGGGGGGAGCCATTCTGTGTGACAGTTGTTTGTGTTTCTCCCTGATGCACAGCCACCTTTGTTGATTTTAATTCCCTGTACCTGTACGCCATGTCGTCAGTCGCCCCTCCCTCCCTCCATCAGTTTTGCGCCTTTTTTCAGACCAGACGCCATAGCACTGGGATCATGGAGCCCGCTCAGATCACCGTGGCAATTATGAGCACTATGAACACCACGCGCATTGTCCTGGAGTATATGCAGAGCCAGGACATGCCAAAGCAAAACCAGGACCAGCCGAGGAGGCGACTGCAGCACGGCGACGAGAGTGATGAGGAAATTGACATGGACATAGACCTCTCACAAAGTACGGGCCCCAGCAATGTGCAAATCATGGTGTTACTGGGGCAGGTTCATGGCGTGGAACGCCAATTCTGGGCTCGGGAAACAAGCACAGACTGGTGGGACCGCAACGTGTTGCAGGTGTGGGACGATTCCCAGTGGCTGTGAAACTTTTGCATGTGTAAGGGCACTTTCATGGAACTTCGTAACTTGCTTTCCCCTGCCCTGAAGCGCCAGAATACCAGGATGAGAGCAGCCCTCACAGTTGAGAAGCGAGTGGCGATAGCTGTGTGGAAGCTTGCAACGCCAGACAGCTACTGGTCAGTCGGGAATCAATTTGGAGTGGGCAAATCTACTATGGGGGCTGCTGTGATCCAAGTTGCCAGGGCAATCAAAGACCTGGTGATATCAAGGGTAGTGACTCTGGGAAACGTGCAGGTCATAGTGGATGGCTTTGCTGCAATGGGATTCCCAAACTGTGGTGGGGCGATAGACGGAACCCATATCCCTATCTTGTCACCGAAGCACCAAGCCACCGGGTACATAAACCGCAAGGGGTACTTTTCAATGCTGCTGCAAGCCCTGGTGGAGCACAAGGGACGTTTCACCAACATCAACGTGGGATGGCTGGGAAAGGTACATGATGCTCGCGTCTTCAGGCACTCTGGTCTGTTTCGAAAGCTGGAGGAAGGGACTTTCTTCCCAGACCAGAAAATAACTGTTGGGGATGTTGAAATGCCTATCGTTATCCTTGGGGACCCAGCCTACCCCTTAATGCCATGGCTCATGAAGCCGTACACAGGCAGCCTGGACAGTAGTCAGGACCTGTTCAACTGTAGGCTGAGCAAGTGCCGAATCGTGGTGGAATGTGCATTTGGATGTTAGTAAGCTGCGCCAGCGCGCTTTTAGACTCGGATAGACCTCAGCGAAACCAATATCCCCATTGTTATTGCTGCTTGATGTGCGCTCCACAATATCTGTGAGAGTAAGGGGGAGACATTTATGGTGGGGTGGGAGGTTGAGGCAAATCGCCTGGCCGCTGATTACGCACAGCCAGACATCAGGACGGTTAGAAGAGTACAGCAGGGCACGGTGCGCATCAGAGAAGCTTTGAAAACCAGTTTTGTGACTGGCCAGGCTATGATGTGAAACTTCTGTTTGTTTCTCCTTGATGAACCCTCCGCCCTCCTCCCCCGGTTCACTCTACTTCCCTGTAAACCAACCACCCCACCCTCCCCTTCCCCCTTCGAGCACCGCTTGCAGAGGCAATAAAGTCATTGTTACTTTTCATTCATGCATTCTTTATTCATTCATCACACAACTAGGCCGATAATTGCCAAGGTAGCCCGGGATGGGTGCGGGAGGAGGGAAGGAAAAGGACACACTGCAATTTAAAACTTTAACACTTATTGAAGGCCAGCCTTCCGATGCTCAGGCAATCATCTGGGTTGGAGTGACTGGGTGGCCGGAGGTCCCCCCACCATGTTCTTGGGCGTCTGGGTGAGGAGGCAATGGGACTTGCGGAGGAGGGCTGTTGGTTACACAGGGGCTGTAGCGGTGGTCTCTGCTCCTGCTGCCTTTCCTGCAGCTCAACCATACGCTGGTGCATATCAGTTTGATGCTCCAGCAGCCGGAGCATCGACTCTTGCCTTCTGTCTGCAAGCTGACGCCACCTATCATCTTCAGCCCGCCACTTGCTCTGTTCAGCCCGCGATTCATCCCGCCACCTCTCCTCTCGTTCAAATTGTGCTTTTTTGCACTCTGACATTGACTGCCTCCACGCATTCTGCTGTGCGCTTTCAGCGTGGGAGGACATCTGAAGCTCTGTGAACATATCATCCCGAGTCCGCCGTTTTCTCCTTCTAATCTTTGCTAGCCTCTGCGAAGGAGAAACATTTGCAGCTGGTGGAGGAGAAGGGAGAGGTGGTTTAAAAAGACACATTTTAGAGAACAATGGGTACACTCTTTCACGTTAAATTATGCTGTTCACATTACACAGCACATGTGCTTTCATTACAAGGTTGCATTTTTCCTCTTATATTGAGGGCCTGCCGGTTTGGTGTGAGAGATCACTCACGCAGTGCCAGGCAACAGATTTCGGCTTGCAGTCAGCCATGGTAAGCCACAGTCTTTTGGCTTTTTTAACCTTCATAACATGTGGGAATGGTTTCAAACAGCAGCGCCCTCATTTCCCATACCAAGGACCCATTGGGTTGGCCATTTAAAATGGGTTTGCAATGTAAAAGGAGGGGCTGGGATTTCCGGGTTAACATGCATCACAAACCCAACTACCCCCCCCCCACACACACACACACAATTCTCTGGGATGATCACTTCACCCCTCCCCGGCACCGCGTGGCTAACAGCGGGGAACATTTCTGTTCAGCCGAGCAGGAACGGGCACCTCAGAATGCCCCTTAATAAAATCACCCCATTTCAACCAGGTGACCGTGAATGATATCATTCTCCTGAGGATAACAAAGAGCGATAAGGAATGGATGTTGTCTGCATGCCAGCAAACACCGGGACCATACACTGCCATGCTTTGTTATGCAATGATTCCAGACTATGTGCTACTGGCCTGGCGTGGTAAAGTGTCCTACCTGGCGGACGGGATAAGGCAGCCCTCCCCAGAAACCTTTTGCAAAGGCTTTGGGAGTACATGAAGGAGAGCTTTCTGGAGATGTCCCTGGAGGATTTCCGCTCCCATCCCCGTACACGTTAACAGACTTTTCCAGTAGCTGTACTGGCCACGATTGCCAGGGCAAATTAATAATTAAACATGCTTGCTTTTAAACCATGTGTAATATTTACAAAGGTACACTCACCAGAGGTCCCTTGTGTGCCCTCAGGGTCTGGGAGCATGCCTTGGGTGAGTTCGGGGTTACTGGTTCCAGGTCCAGGGTGATAAACATATCCTGGCTGTTGGGGAAACCGGTTTCTCCGCTTCCTTGCTGTGAGCTATCTTCATTGTCTTCATCATCATCATCTTCTGCGTACCCCGAACCCGCTTCCTTGTTGCGTGTTTCTCCATTGACGGAGTCAAAACACATGGTTGGGGTAGTGGTGGCTGCACTCCTTAGAATGGCATGCAGCTCCGCGTAGAAGCGGCATGTTTGCGGCTCTGCCCCAGACCTTCCGTTTGCCTCTCTGGCTTTGTGGTAGGCTTGCCTTAGCTCCTTAATTTTCAAGCGGCACTGCTGTGCGTCCCTGTTATGGCCTCTGTCCTTCATGGCCTTTGAAACCATTTCTAATATTTTGCCATTTCGTTTACTGCTACGGAGTTCAGCTAGCACTGATTCATCTCCCCATATGGCGAGCAGATCCCGTACCTCCCGTTCTGTCCATGCTGGAGCTCTTTTGTGATCCTGGGACTCCATCATGGTTACCTGTGCTGATGAGCTCTGCGTGGTCACCTGTGCTCACCACGCTGGGCAAACAGGAAATTAAATTCAAAAGTTCGCGGGGCTTTTCCTGTCTACCTGGTCAGTGCATCTGAGTTGAGAATGCTGTCCAGAGCGGTCACAATGAGCACTGAGGGATAGCTCCCGGAGGCCAATAACGTCGAATTCCGTCCACACTACCCCAAATCCAACCCGCAAAGGCCGATTTTAGCGCTAATCCCCTCGTCAGAGGTGGAGTAAAGAAACCGGTTTAAAGGGCCCTTTAAGTCGAAAGAAAGGGCTTCGTCGTGTGGACGTGTCCAGGTTTAATTCGATTTAATGCTGCTAAAGTCAACCTAAACTCGTAGTGTAGACCAGGCCTAAGTTAAGAGTTTATAGCCTGATCTAATGGTAGATGAATTGAAGGGGACCAGTTAGTAGAGAGTTGCACCAAGACAGCTGACACCCCCAGATTGTGTCAGCTCCCCAGGAACTTTGGGCCTGATTCGGTGAGAGAGAAATCATGTCAGTTCTTCCATTGACATCTTAATTATACTGCATATTCTTAACACACAAAAGTCAAGGAAAGGGCATTACATCCCAGCGGCTGGTGAGAACCCATCCGGAAGCCAGTCTCTCTACTCAGTCCAATAGTGTGAACAATATGTGAGGCAGAAGAAAAGTAGATCAGAATAAAGTTATGAAAAGAAGGGCACTGCCTTCCCAGTGGCTGTTTTTCACGCTTGGATAACTTCAGGGCTGTTGTTTTCTGAATGAGCAAAATCATCCTCCACAGTGGAGAGAGTAATAGCCTCCGGAACCTGATTGTTTAAATGCAGATGCCTTTTAAGCTGAAGGTACATGTGAAACTGGATTCTGAACAGTAGGTCTATGAATAGCTTGGGAAACAACAACAACAAAAAATAAGATTCCAGCACCCTCTGCAGGGCAGATGAAGAATCAAACTTTCTTTGCCAGTCAAACAATGACTTTTAAGTACTGTAATTATTTGGCTTGACAGCCCCCAAAACCTCCTGTTTTTATTGGCAGAAAAACGTGCTAGAGCAGCACTGCAGCAGCAGTGCAACTGCCCCCCACCATCCCAGCAATGAGCCTCTATCGTAACCTGGGGAGACAACTCCTATAGGGGAAGGGAACACACAGGGACATACTGTACGGGATCAGACCAGTGGTCCATCTTGTCCAGTATCATGTCACCAGCAATGCCCAGGGCCAGTTGTGTCAGAGGAAGGGGTGAGAAATTCTGCAGTAAGCATCTATGGGCTAACCTACCTCCACAGGAAGTTTCCTTCTAGCTCTCCACAGTTAGAGGTGGGCTTATGCCTAAAGCTTGGGGCTTATATCCCTTCCCAAACTACTCTGGTTTTAATCATTTGTTATTCTAACTCTGGATATTTCTTTTATCCATATAAATGGCTGGTCCCTCTTTGAGTCATACTAATTTCTTGTCCTCAATCATATCTTGTGGCAATGAGTGCCACAAACTAGTTATGCAAACAGGGGCACTAGAACAGTTTTTATAGTGGGGGTGCTGAGAGCCATTGAACAAAACTCTAATCCCTGTATATGATGGAAACAACTTCAATCAGGGGGTGCTGCTGTACAACCCGCACCCCTAGTTCCAGCACCCTGCAAGCAAAAGTATTTCCTTTCATCAGCTTTAGATTTGTCTGTCTCCTTTCAATTTCATTCAATGTCCCCTTGTCCTATGAAAGAAGTTGAAGAGAAATCTCCCTTCTCTATACCATTCATTATTTCACCAATGGGCGGGGCGGGGCCCAGGCGGAAGTGACGGATTCATCTTCCAGGACCAACCAGGCCGGCCAATTTCACTGGCCCATCGGGCCCCCCAAAGCACGGGGCCCAGATAGTCACCCCAATTTGACCAATCCAAGGGATAGCTCTTACGATGCTGATCCATGCAGTGGTCCTCATCCCAACAATCTCTGCATTTCCTCACTACCTTTCGGTGGTTCTTGCCCTTTCTCTTTCCACAGCCACCACCTGTCCCCATCTCATTGCTGCCAGACCTATGATGCTGCAGGCCCTTGCCAAGAAACTTCATCTCCCTTCAGCAATTCTCAGCTCTTTCCAATGCTATGATCTCTGAATTCTCTTTACCCTCCGCTCCATCTCTCTGCTGCAACTGTCTCTGAATCTACCCCTCCATGTCCCCCGTCTGTTGGGGCAGTCTTCACCCCCCCCTCGCAACTTTATGATGAGTTTCATGATATTTGATGATTTTTGTAAAGCCCTTGTTACTGGAATCAAGAGAATGCATGAAAATAAGAACTTTGCCTTTAAAAAAAAAAAAGTTTCTAACCTGCAGTGCTGCAGAAAAAGGCCAGAAGATGTGAAGCAAGTGCATGCTGAGTGCTCAGAAACCAGAAGGCGAATAGAAAGAACCTGTTATTGATTATTTTTATAAAGCGTGTGATTTCTCAGCAAAATCCAGAACATGGGGGGGAGGACTGGCTCATGATTTTTGAGCATTTAAGGCTTGCGATTCCTAACCCCCGGGCATGGTGTCAAGTATCAGAGGGGTAGCCGTGTTAGTCTGAATCTGTAAAAAGCAACAGAGGGTCCTGTGGCACCTTTGAGACTAACAGAAGTATAGGGAGCATAAGCTTTCGTGGGTAAGAACCTCACTTCTTCAGATGCATCTGAAGAAGTGAGGTTCTTACCCACGAAAGCTTATGCTCCCTATACTTCTGTTAGTCTCAAAGGTGCCACAGGACCCTCTGTTGCTTTTAACCCCCGGGGTTATCCTGGGGGGAACACCAGCGCGAACCGCAGCAGCCTGTGGAGGGTGAGGTTTTGCTTTAGCTCCATTTGTTATCACTGGCTAGTTTGACTTTTAGCCCGGGTCTGGCTGCGGCATCGAGAGCAGCCCCTGCAGGCTCAGCTTCACCCAGGACAGCAGCCACCTCCACCATTCTCCACTATAGCTCAGTGGGGCACCCCTGCCTGGGGCAAAGAGCCCCACCCCATGGGCAGCCCCAGCGTGGGGACGTGGCTAGATCCTCCTTGGACAGGAATCCCCAGCAGGCCTGGTCCTGCGGGCAGCAGGGAAAGCTCTAGCCATTGCTCCCCACGAGTTTAACTTTTTCCTATTACTGCCCCTTTAAACCTGCCTCCCTTCAGTTGAGTGGCTAGGCATCCAACCAATCAGCGAAATACACATCCCAGCCAGGGCCCCGCCCCTCTCCCGAAGCGACCCGGTTGGAGTGAACCACGCGGCCTCACTAGGGAGGGGAGATCATTTGGAATCGTCTCCGCGCTGCTCCCACCCCCACCCACCTCCCAGGGCGCGTTGTGCTTGTTCCCGGTTCGGCAGGGACGAGACGGATCAATTCACCAGCGCCCACTGCTGTTTGACTCCCTCCGCGTCCCTTCCACGCCCCCCCTCCCTGCGGAGCTGGGTGGTACGGGCCGGCGCCCTGGGCGGAAGCAGACACGTTTCTGCTTCCCTTGGTGAGGCGGCCAGGGGCAGAATGGCGGCCCCGGGTAAGGAGCAGCCCCTCCCCCCCTTCCCGGGGCAGCGGCGGGGGTGCACTGCCAGCCTCCCCCTGTAGGGCGAGATGGTTCCGCCTGTCGGGGGTGCTCCCCTCCCGCCCCCCACTCAGGTGGGGCCAGGGCCGCACGGTCTGGGGAGGCGCGATCCCGGGCCGGTACGCGGCAGCCCTGGGGGGCGGGTCTGCCCCGGCGCACGGGGCGTGTGGCTCCCCTGTGCCCCAGCCCTAGGGGGCCGCTGTGGGGGGGCTTGTGGGATCCGTTATCTCCCTGCCCGGGGAGTTTGTGTGGCCTCCCTTCATGTTGCCCGGGGGCTGCCTGACCTAGACACGAGGGGTTCCGGGTGTAGGTTGTGTCATTGTGTTGGCAGAAGGAGGCTTCGCAGGTTCCCTACAGATGGTCAGGCTCGGGCCTTGCTAGTTCTCCTCTGGAAGTGCATTTCATGGCCGGATCCCCACACTTCCCCTGGGCTTTGTGACCTGCACTGTCCCGGAGGAGCACGGCAGTCACACTGGCTCATAGATTGAAATGGGGCTTGAATGTACTTGGGGCTTGATCCATTGATGGTTTTGAAAATTAGGTCAAGAGCCGTTAGCCTGACCTGGCTCTCTTTCTCTGTTCTTGTGTTCTCTATTTTAATGCAGTCGTCCCACCCCTTGTCATTCCTTTTTCCCTTGCCTTTTCCCACAGGGCTGCCAGAATTGGACAGTTACGCTAGCAGTGTCTATTTCTAGTAGTGCTGTTGGCGATTTTCCATCTGGTAGTGGAAAATAAAGGTCAGCAGGGCACAATTGTGCAGTTGGGGTGCATCCCACACTGAAATCTTTACTGCACTTAGTTTCCCCAGCTGCCCTCTGTCTAGTTCTCCCCACTTGGGAGCCCTTTCGGTTATGTAGGAACCAAGTCAAATCTTTAGCACCGTAAACTGCTCACAAGGGACTCCTGAGCAGTCCTGCACCTTAAATAGTATCTTTCACTTGTCTATAATATTCTTGCAAAGCCTTATGTCACCACGTCTGACTTGAACAGTTTTACTGGTCACTATTCAGAACTGTCAGAATTATTCAGAGGCTGCTGTCGGTTGCCTCTTGGGATTGGAGAGCATCACCTCTCCCAGCCTGTGCTATCCAGAAGAATGAGAGACTAAAAGTATCAGGGGGTAGCCGTGTTAGTCTGTATCTACAAAAACAACAAGGAGTCTGGTGGCACCTTAAAGACTAACAGATTTATTTGGGCATAAGCTTTCGTGAGTAAAAACCTCACTTCATCTGAAGAAGTGAGGTTTTTACTCGTGAAAGCTTAGACCAAAAGTGGCCTTCAGACTAAGTTCTCCTGCTCAATTCTGTGGAGTGGATGGGCCAGAATAGGTATTTCCATTTGAAGTGTTTTTAAGTTGGGTGGACCACAGTAACTGCTAGTCCAGCAATGCTAACTATTCACTAATGCCAAACATGCCTTCTGTTAATGAAACAAAATGCACTGTGTTCAATAGCATCTTTCTTTTTTCAGGTTCACACACCCTCTTCATCTTGGCTTTAACGTTTGTGGCCAGCATCCGAGCCCTGACACCTACCCATTATCTCACAAGGCGTGATGTGGAGAGACTGAAAGCTTCCTTGGACCGCCCATTCAATGATTTAGAAGCTGCTTTTTACTCCATCGTAGGACTCAGCAAGCTGGGACTGCAAGTGTCTGATGAACAAGTGAGGAGATGCTGCAATAAATTGTATCGTCATAAAAAATTCACCTCTCTCCCTCTCACCCTTTTTTTATCTGGAGATCTTTTTCATATGTTGCTAAATCCTAGGTTTTGAGACCAGTTGGAAGCATTTCTGCATATCAGTAACTTGGATAGGTACTTCCGGCTGCCCTAAGTATTTCCAAAAGCAGTAACATTAGAATGGTGCCTGAAATAACTTACTAATATTAATTATTGGTCTTCTTTGAAGCTAAGGATCTGAGTTTTCTTGAGCTATTGTGTTGTACTGTAGAAACAAATATAATGCAGGAAGTGCAGCATTTTGTTGATCTGTGATCAGTAACACTGATTGTGAATTTTACCCCTACCATACTATAGTACTATACTGCATTTTATTCAAGAAAACTCACAACTACATTTTCCTCTCCAGTAGATCATGCTTAATAACAACCCGGATATTAACAGATTCTGGTTAATAGCAACGCTTGCTGGGAATTAGTCCCATGCCATTTACTTTATTGTTAATGGGGTTTGGATATTGGCAACAGGCATGCAGGCACACAAGGACCTCACAGGAGGTAAGGGGTGCAGGCTATGAGGGCAGTAATTGGGAGAAGAGCTGCAGCTTGAATGCTGATGCTGTGTGGTACCTCTCTCTGTGCTCGTCACGCTGTGCCCAGCCAGGGAAGAAAGTGCTGGGACATGCTGAGTCCCAACCCCCGGAGAGCATAGGGAGAGGTGCCGTGCGCCTTCAGGGGCCTCCAGCACTCCTACTCCCCATAGAAAGCCTTGGCATCCAGGCTGCAGCCCACCTGCTGTCCTGCCCACAGGCAATTTTGCAGGGCTGTAGCCAGGAGAGGCACATCCCAGCGCTTTCTTCCCTGGCTGCAGCCTCACAAACCTGCCTTCTGCTTATTGGCAACTGCTGGATAATAGCAACATTTTGCTGACAACTGAGGCATTGCTAATAAGCAGAATCTACTGTAGTTACTACTCAGAAAATGTCAGTACTGACAAGACCATTCATTTTACTACATTAGAATACCTTTCAACTCACTTTGTCATGGAAGTATCAGCTGTGGAGAATGGTTTTTGTCATGCTGGTTTACTCAAAACGTTTCACTTTCATTGAAATCAGATGACCACTTTGCAGTTGTGTTAAGTTGGAATTTGCAGTGTGCTCCTGTCCAGTTTTTAGTAGCTTCATTTTAGCTGGTATAGTGGAAAAAACCCCACATAATTTTCTCCTGTTATTCTTGGTTGTAATATAAATATATTTCTAGTGCATGCATCACCAGTATGCCCTAAGCTTCTAGCATTTTTACACTCTTTTCCTACTATGAGTAATTCCTCATCTTTTGTGTTTACATCTTTTAAACACGTGTAGATGTCACATCACACTACTCAGATGTCGCCTAGTTAAGCTATACATAGTTAGCTGTTTCAATCCTTCCTCATAAATATTTCCTCTAGCCCATTAATGATAGTGTTGCTGTTCTTTGAACTCTCTCCATTTTGTCAGCAGTAGCATAGTTTTTGCTTCTACACTGTCAATATGTGTCCAGTATGTGTGCTTTTCTACTTATTTTTTCTAGATCTTATACTTTTCTACGGTTAAGAGTAATAAGATAAGAATGGCCATACCAGGTCACACCAATGGTCCATCTAGCCCAGGGGTTCTCAACCTTTTTCTTTTTGAGCCCCCGCAACCCCCGCCCCCAGCATGCTATAAAAACTCCACAGCCCACCTGTGCCACAACAACTGTTTTTTCTGCATATAAAAAACAGGGTTGGGGGTAGCAAGCAGGGCAGTTGCACAGGGCCCCATGCCACAGGGGGCCCTGTGAAGTTGCTCAGGCTTTGGCTTCAGCCCTGGGTGGCAGAGCTTAGAGCCCTGGGCTTTAGCCCCAGGCGGTGGGGCTTTGGCTTTCTGCCCTGGGCCCCAACAAGTCTAATGCCAGCCTCAGGATCCCCTGAAACCTGCTCGTTGCCCCACAGGGGGCCCTGGACACCTGGTGGAGAACCACTGGTCTAGGCCAGTATACGGTCTTGCAACAGTGGCTGATTGCAGACGCTTCAGAGGCAATAGGAACAAGACAGTTGTTGAATGAGCCAACCCAAATTGTCCAGTCCCAGCTTCTGACAGATTTAGGAACACCCAGAGCATGGGGTTGCATCCCTGACCATCTTGGCTAATAGCCATTGATGGACATGTCCTCCATGAACTTACCTAAAAAAATTTTAACGTTGTACAAGTAGTAGTAACAAAATGCTAGCCAAATTCATAATATTTTGATACCCAAAAATACTGCATCTTGTTTAACTTCATCCAGTAGAATAAATGTATCCAAACCCTGTGGTACAGACTTGCTCTCCAGTTATTCAAGGAGCAGCTATTCATATAACATCTACAAATGGTTGAAAACTCTCTCCTATTTTACAAGTTATGTGCCTTATTGTAATGATCTGACCTCTACTTATCCCTTTAGTCTGTCAGTGAGAAACTTGTCATAGAGTGCAGAGAAAAATCCATATTGCTTAACTTCAAGTTTGTATTTGTTGAGCTGATTTTCTTCCTGTTTATTTTTGGAAGTCTGGCTTGTCATCTGTTAACCATTTCACATTTTTTAATCAATAAAATCACCATTCCCATGGATTTCCTCCGTCCTTGAAGAAGTAGCTCTGCTAAATACATTTTAAGTCCAATATGGTTAGTAAAATTGGACACAATTTTAATTCAGCATTCATTTGCATTGCAGACAACATGAAAATAATTTGATCATCTTGCTTTCTAGAGTGTGTTATCCTACTTTGGGGTTTTGGTCAATACTGGAATGAAGTGAATTACGTGTAGTTGTCTCCCTTGCAAAGAGTATTTAAGGTCTTCTTAGAATGTAACTGAACTCCATGTTTAATGGCAACAGGCGTGACTCAAATCATAAATTGACTTCTCTTTCTGCACAGGCTGCATGTAACTTCATCAAGTCTAACGTGGATCCCAACAGTGTCGATTCCCTTTTCTATGCTGCACAAGCCAGTCAGGCTCTGTCTGGATGTGAGGTGAGTTCAAGCCCCTAAATTATAGTCATTTCAATATTTGCTTTTGTTCTTGGCCAAAACGACTTCTTCACCTTATGTTAGCATGCTGTAAAGTGGTTGTGTTTTATCTTACGTTTACAAAGTACTTTGGGATCCTCTAGGGCAGTGGTTCTCAAACTAGGGCTGCCGCTTGTTCAGGGAAAGCCCCTGGCAGGACTGGCCAGTTTGTTTACCTGCCATGTCTGCAGGTTCGGCCAATTGCGGCTCCCACTAGCTGCAGTTCGCCACTACAGGCCAATGGGGGCTGCAGAAAGGGCAGCCGGCACATCCCTTGGCCCGCGCCGCTTCCTGCAGCCCCCATTGGCCTGGAGCGATGAACCACGGCCAGTGGGAGCCGCGATCGGCTGAACCTGCAGACTTGGCAGGTAAACAAACCATCCCTCCCATAAGGGGCTTTCCCTGAACAAGCGGCAGTCCTAGTTTGAGAACCACTGCTCTAGGATAAAGACTATGATATAAAATCACCTTTTCTTAGAGGATCCCAAGCCATTTAATAAACCATACATATAAAATATAACAAAAACATAGCCACCTTGCAGCATACTAACAGTAGGGGGAAGTAGAAGTTGATATATAAACAAGTATTTTGATCCTGAACAATTTTGAACATTTGGACAAAAATTTACCTTTTTCACCTCACCTTGAGTTTTAATGAGGCAGAGAGCAATATGGCCTTTTTTTTTTTGTACCTCAGCACTATCAGCATTTTCAGGCAGGGGCACAGCTTTGAGGCCCTTATAATTTGTACTTACAAAAACTACATTAAAATAACATTGACTGCTTGATTTTGCAACCTCTAAAGTTAGAAAATGCCAGATTTAGAGTGACCCGTGCAACCTTAATTCTGCCCCCTTGTGCGTCCGTCCTGTGTACTGAATGCAGCAGTGGACCCTGTAGAAAAGCAGTATGTGGTCGTATAATTAAAGACTGTCACAACATACATGCTTGCATAAGACCACTTGATTGCTAAGTTATGTATGTATCTTGTTACAAAATGTTCCTTAATATGTTCAAAATTCACATACAACCCAAACCTGAGTATATAGCTACCCCCATGGCTATACAGCCCTCCCTCACCATCCAGTTACTCTGTATCCTTATGCCACGTGGCAACACTGCTGGTCATCCTGCAGATATCCTTTCTGCCCCTGGACAGTCGCCCCCTTTTATCAACACAAATTCCCCTCCATATCATTCCTGATGTCAGAGGATCTCAGGGTTGTGAGGGTTACTGCCTCACCCTCCACCCCTAATGCCTGGACCAAGCAAATTGCATGCATGAACAGATAGCTGATATGGTATCTGAGGCAGAGCCAGCCTCTTTTGGGGTGGGGGTGGTCCTCATGTTGTTTGGGCCCCTCTTGGTGAGTTATTGTATAGCCAAAAAAGAAGGAGCCACTATCTTTCTGGTAGGACTCACTAAAACTGGTCATATTATACTTTATAAGCTCTTAGGGACAAGGATCATATTTTTGTTCTGTGTACAGCACCTACCACAATGGGGCCTGGTCTGTGACTGGGGCTCCTAGGTGCCACTGCAATACAAATAAGGTTTTTTTTATTATTTAACCTAAAAGATAGCAAATGACAGAGGACCTTTTTCCCCTACCAGATTCTGCCCGTTCTTAGGTCAAATGTTGAGCACCCTTTCATTCTTAAGGACAGATTCATTTAAACGTGGTCTTACATTTTCTGTGTGTTCGTCTCAGGTTGCCATTTCAAATGAGACCGGAGAGCTGCTGCTTGCAGCTGTCAGCGAGGATTCCTCAGTCAACCAGATCTTCCATGCCGTCGGAGCCCTGAGTGGCTTTGGCCTTCCTCTAGCATCCCAGGAAGCACTTAGTGCCCTCACGTCTCGTCTTAGCAAGGAAGAGAATGTCCTGGCGTAAGTTTTGCAAAAAAAAAAAAAAAAAAAAAACATTCACTCAGCTGCATATTCATCCTTTGTAAAGATGGTTTTTGGAAGTGAAGGCCACTTGCACATGTATGGGGTTTTTTTATAATGCAGATTTAGTGAATTAGACACTGCATTTCCAGCGGTGACTTCTATCCACTCCAGTGTCTACTGCTTGGGAGAATAAAATGCTTGTAAATGAGCAGGTGAAAATATGCTCTCTTCCCTTAATTGTTCACCTTCAGGTTTTAGTATTTTCATTTTAGTTTAAGAACAATGACCTTGGAAGAAACTGACTGGCTTTTTTAGAAAGTAAAAGTTCATTTGTTTTGATCTCTGGAGAATCTGGCTTGTGTTCTGCCTCAATCCATTGCTCACAGGTCAAGAGCAATCTAATTTGGTGGGGGGGGAATCCTTTGTCTGGTGGCACAAGCATCATGATATTTAGCATCCTAAGAATTTTTTAATAGCTTTATTCGAGTCGATGAGCTTGGAAAGAGAATGGAGCTGTTTGGAAGAAGAGAGGAAGCTTTATAGGTGCTAAGACCCTCAACTCCCACTGAAAGACAACAGGAGCTGAGCCCATCAGCAGATTGTAGTATTGGGCCTGTTGACTCAGACCTCTGAAGTTACCTGCACTGATTGGCAGTCATTTGGCAGTTTTATCTCACAAGGTGTGCTCCACAAGAGCAATTTCTCTGTTTTGAGCATCCAACTGAGGCTCTAAATAAGAAGCTCTTTCCTGCTAGTATTGTAACTTGAATTCAATTTGTTTGCTTGTGACACTCATGTCAATCAGTTTTCTAGTTTGCTTATTAGGCAGGAGATGTACTCAAGAAAACCATATCCTATATGCAATAAGCACTTACTTTGCCAGTGAACAGACTTGTAGATCATGACCAGAATGGACATTTACTATTAAACATCCTGTCAGAATAGTACATTTGATTGAGAGTCTTGACCTAATTGTTGTATACTTTGCTTGTAATTACATCTATTCCTTTCCCCACACCCAACTAAACAAGTTTCTGCTCATTTTGAAAAATATGCTAAGTAATTTTGTGTAGTACAGATAAGCAGTTGCAAGAAACTAGAGACCTGAACATCCATCTTTTTAAAGGGAAGAGGGAGTTGTGAAAACTGTTGTACCCTGAGAGTGATCCATTTATAACACTGTAATTTACTTTGAATAATCTAGGGCCCAGACTTTCAAATGTAAATTCCTAATGTCAGGCTCCAAATCCATATTTGGGGACTTATAGGAGTGTTCTCCTTTTCACAAGTGTTGGGCAGGCACAACTGCTATCAGAGTCAATGGGAATTCTGGATTCTTATCGTCTCTGGAAATCCTTAAGCACTAAAATGCAAAAAATTTGACTTACGGTTTTATCAGTAATGCAAGTGCACTATTTTTTTTGTATACATGCATTTTCCTTAACTCAATAGCGTCCCTTTACTTGACATAGCTGAAATTAAATATTCAGTTTCCCGTGTACCTCTTCAGGTTTCTGTTGCCCCCTGAGAACTCCCCACCTCCACAAATCAACTGACAGAATGTACTAACTGCCTCTGTTTTCCATTTCAGTTGCTTTGGTTTTAAAATTGTTACGCTTTTAAACTGGCAAAATCACACACTACTTGCTCATCCCTGCTTTGATTTTCATTGTTCCAGAACCATTCAGGCGTTACAGACGGCATCCTACTTGTCCCAGCAGGCAGACCTGAGTGGCATTGTGGAGGAGATAGAGGTAGGAACTTGCTTTACTCTTAAATTGCTGAGGCGGTCTTTAGAAATCCGCAGCTCTGAAAGATTGTTTTAGAATGCAGCATTGGCTAACTCCCTCCCTTCTCTGCAGTGTTGGAGTTTGTTGGAAAACTCCTTTCAAAGCAGAATTCTTCCCTGTGAATAAGATTGAACAAGTATGTGGACTCTAGATCTAACAAAGGGGATCTTCAATTCACATTAAACCCAGAAAATTACTAGCGGTGGTTCAAGCCAATTAATGTCTTTATTTACTACTTCTGTTTTTTCCCAAGACAATGATACTAGAGTATTTTTCACAGAGTCATAATAATGATACTAGAGTATTTTCACAGAGTCATAATAATGTAATCTAAAGACATCATCTGGTCCAGCTCCCTATGTTGAAGCAGGACCAAGTATATTAGACCATCCCTGACAGGTATTTCTCTAACTTTTCTTTAAAAACCTCCAATGTCGGGGATTTCCCAGTCTGCTTTGGACACCTATTCCACTGCTTACCTATCCCTATAATAAGAAAGTTTTTCCTCGTATCTAACCTAAATCTCCTTTGCTGCGGATTAAGCCCATTATTACTTATACTACCTTCAGTAGACATGGAGAACAATTGATCACTGTGCTGTTTCTAACAGCCCTTAACATATTTGAAGACTGTTATCAAGCCCCCACTCAGTCTTCTTTTCTCAAGACTAAACATGCCCTGTTTTTTAACATTACCTCATAGGTTTTCTAAACTTATCACATTTGTTGCTCTCTTCTGCACTCTCCAATTTGTCCACCTCTTTCTTATAGTACAGTGCCCAGAATTGGTCACAGTGCTCCAGCTGAGGCCTCACCAATGCCAAATAGAGCTGTACAAATACCTCCCATGTCTTACATATGACACTCCTGTTAATACAACCCAGAATGATATTAGCCTTTTTTGCAACTGCATTACATTGTTGGCTCATATTCAATTTGTGATCCACTGTAACCCCCCAGATCCTTTTCAGCAGTACTATCACCTAGCCAGTTATTCCTCATTTTGTAGTTGTGCATTTGATTTTTCTTTCCTAAGTGTAGTACTTTGCACTTGTCTTTATTTAATTTTATCTTGTTGATTTCAGACCAGCTTTCCAGTTTGTCAACATTGTTTTGAATTCTAGTCCTGTCCTCCAAAGTGCTTGCAACTTCTCCCAGCTTAGTGTCATGTGCAGATTTTATAAGTGTGCTCTCCACTCCCATCAGCCAAGTCATTAATGAAAAGCTGACCCCTGCAAAACACCATTTTGCTTATGGTCTTTCAACCAGTTGTGACTCACTTTATAGCTATTTAATCTAGACAATATTTCCCTAGTATGCTTATGAGAATGTCATGTGGGACTGTGTCAAAAGCCTTACAAAAATCAAGATGTATCCTGTCTACTGCTTATAATAATTTGTTCCAGTGTCTTTTCAGGTATCAGAGTTAGTCTGACTGACCTGTAATTCTTTGGGTCCTCTTTGTTCCCCCTTTTAAAGAGAGGAACTATGTTCGTCTTTCTCCAGTCCCCAGGGATCTCACCTGTCGACCATGAGTTCTCAAAGAGAATTGCAATCATTCTGAGATTGTTTCAGCTACTTCCTTAAGTACCCAAGGATGAGTGTCATCAGGCCCTGCCAACTTGAATACATCTAACTTATCTAAATATTCTTTAACCCTATTTTGGCTTGTGTTCCTTCCCCTTTGTTGTTAATAGTAATTATGTTGAGCCACAGTTAACCTTTTAGTGAAAAGTGATGCAAAATAGGCATTAAATGACTACTTGATAGTGTTCATTATTAGCTCTCCTTCCCTGCTAAGTAGAGGACCCACACTTCCCTTTGTCTTTCTTTTTGTTCCTAATGTATTTAAAGAACCTCTTCTTCTTGCCTTTTATGTCCCTTTTATATCTTAGCCTTTCTAATTTTGTCCCTAGATGTTTGTGCTACTCTTTTATGTTCACCCTTAGCAATTTGTCCATGTTTCAGTTTTTCTGTAGGAATCCTTTTAATATTCAGGTTATGAAAGAGCTTCTAATGGAGCCATATTGACCTCTTACCATTTCTGTCTTTTCTTCTCATTGAGATAGTTTGCTGTTGTGCCTTTTAATATTGTCTCTTTGAGAAACTGTCAGCTCTCCTTTCCATTAGATTTTCTTCCCAGGGGACCTTACCTACCAGTTCTGAGTTTAAAGTCTGCTTTGGCCTTGTTCTCCTGCTCTCACTCCTTCCTTTTCTTAGAATCTTGAAATCTCATTTCATGATCGCTTTCACCCAAAATACCTTCAACCTTCGGATTTGCAACCAGTTCCTCCTGGTTAGTCACAATCATGTCTAAAATGACTGTCCCTCTAGTTACTTCCTCTGCCTTCAGAAATGAAAAGTTCTCCTCAGTACATTCCGAGAACTTACTGGACATTTTTTATTTTGCTCTACTAGTTTTCCAACAGATGTCTGGGTAGTTAAAGTCCCTCATTACTACCAGGCCTTGTGTTTTGGCTATTTTCATAGCTTTAAAAGTTGTTCAGATTACAGTAGAGAAAATTCTTATAGTGATCCCAATACAAATACTCCATGAATGTATGCCTAATAGATGGAATTAATCTGAGTAGTTCTGCTGTCAGTGGTACTTGTCTTTACCTTTCATACAATTTTTCTCACTCGTTGCTGCCAGGACCTTGTTGCCCGCTTGGATGACCTAGGTGGGGTATATCTGCAGTTTGAAGAAGGACTCGAGACTACTGCATTATTTGTTGCTGCTACTTACGGCCTGTCAGACCATGTGGGTACAGAGCCAGCGATGAAGGAGGTATGTAACAGATCCTATGATCCAGAAGGTGTAGTAGCTGGTAAAAAAACACTTGTGAAAGAACATTAATTATTGTATCCGGAGAGCTTTAAAAGGTGTAAGCAGCACGTATAACTGAGAGCAGAAATTGACCCATAGCAAGGACTTATAGGTTCTAAAGTTTTACACTGTTTTGTTTTTCAGTGCAGTTATGTAACAAAACAAAAAATCTACATTTATAAGTTGCACTTTCGCAATAGAGATTGTACTACAGTACTTGTATGAGGTGAATTGAAAAAACTATTTCTTTTGTTTATCATTTTTACAGTGCAAATATTTGTAATCAAAAATAATAATATAAAGTGAGCACTACATTTTGTATTCTGTATTGTAATTGAAGTCTCAATATTTGAAAAATGTAGAAAAACATAAAAAAAATATTTAATACATTTCAATTGGGATTCTATTGTTTAACAGTGCGATTAATCACAATTAATTTTTTTGAGTTAATCACGTGAATTAACTGCAATTAATCGACAGCCCTAATAGAAATCATTATTGCGAGCCCTCTACAGGATCATTTCCTTAGCATCTTTTAGGGTAAAATTCACTGAACCTCAGTGTACCGTTATAACCTGTTTTGTGTAAGGACCTGAATAAAGAAGCTAGGCTGAGCCACTTGGTGCATCATTCAGGTAATAGCAGCAATGGAGGGGGTTGAGAATGAAGCCTGTGTACGGAATCGGAGTTCATTCTTGGCCGTTTTCCATGTTGCTGCCAAGCAGTAATTTGGATGTCGCTTTTGACACAAAGGTTCTGGTGAACACAGTCGCACATTTCAGACTGTCAAAGTCCCAAGACAGAAAAAAATAAATTGGTCCAATTAGAGAAAATTGTTTAGCGTTGATTCTAAATCAGACTGTCAGGAGCTCTTTTGTTGGATGACTTTTTAACTGAATGGGGAAAATACCTTCTCTTCAGAAAGCTGCCCGAGTTATTTTAAAGTTTAGCCAGTTTATAATATTTAAAACAACTCCCCTTACAGTTTTCATGGTGTTAAACCAGTGTATCTGTTGATGATTAAGTCCCTGATCCCGCAAGATGCTCTCTTCTGTTGAAGAGCATTTTGTGAGATTGGCACGAAATAGAGGATCTGATGCTTCCATCTGGGTGCCTTCAGTTGGGGTCTCTTGTCCATTGAGCATCAGTAGATGCAAACACGGGGAAAAATGAGACATCAGTAGATATGAACACAGTGGAAACTGAGCAACTAGAGGAACTTTAAATGCATTTGAGAAAACTAAAAGGAGATTGTTTAGAAGGTGACTGTGGTGGGTGGTTTTGGTCTGGTTTTGTAATGATAAATGAACTGTATCCGTTCCTCAGATATTGGACGGACTCTCTGGGATATGAGGTGTGTATACAGGCCTCTTATTGGCTTTGAGTACCATGCCATTTTCATACCCGAAGCTGGCCCCAATGCCTGTGCTTACATCAAGGGGTAGTCTTATAGTTGGAAACAAACAGGAATTCTAAAGATTCTGTATTAATTTGGGCTTCACCCTCCTGTCTTGTGCTGGGAACTCTAGACCCAAGAACAAGAATCCTAAGGTTCAACCCAGTCGAAGAACAGGTAACTAACCTTCCATTGTTACAGGGCTGACCTAATAATAGTTTAAACAAAATGAATTTAAAAGAAAAGAAACATAAATCTTGTGGCTGTTGGGTACTGTATTTGTATTTGAATGAGACTATTTTGCCAGTCATATCTGCAGAGAGCTCTAAGGTAAAATCACTGGAGTATTAGTCAAGGCTTCTGTTCCTGCACAAGAAGGTTTTTAGCACTTTGTTAGGCTAGGCCCTTTTCAAATGTTGGGGAAAGTGGCCCTCGCTCTCCTTCCTTCCCCCCCCCCCCCCCCCCGTTTGGCTAACACATGATTGGTTCCTCTTTGTTTCAGGATCAGATAATCCAGTTGATGAATGCAATTTTTAGCAAGAAGAACTTTGAGACAGTCTCTGAGGCCTTCAGCGTGGCTTGTGCTGCAGGCTCTTTATCCCAGAACCGCTACCACTTGCCCGTCATCGTTGTCCCTGATGGGCCAGCAGCCGTGTCTCATCATCAACCCATCCTCAGGGTGAGCTCCTAGATCTGAATTTGTCCATAATCTTGGCTCAGTCTGCAGTATTGCAGGGATGGGATGGCTGAGTGCGTTGGATAACGCCTTTCACTTCTGGCACCAGGGCTCAAGTGCAGACTTATTTCACATAGACATTGAATGTGGATTTAGGAATTGAGTCTTATGGATCCCTGTGTACTGGGGACTAAGCAGAGACACTACCACAAAAAGCACCACAGTGCTCGGCATAATTGCTTTTATTAGGAGAATTAATAGTATTTCTCATCCCTATATGAAGGCATCATAAGGAACTTGGTAGACTGAGGATGATGTGTTTCAAACTTGACATGTTTGGCCGTCAAATCATGGGGAATAGTAGTAGAGGGCAGGGGATTCCTACAAGTGAGTTGTCTTTAGATGCTTCTCCATCTTCCAAGAATTAGCTCGCTGGTTGGGTAGCCTTCCCAGAAATGTGGATCTCACTCCTACTAATCACTTTTTCTCTTTCTAGCTGCAAGTGACCAATGTCATGTCACAGCCACTGACTCAAGCTGCTGTAAAGCTAGACCATGCCAAGTCTGCTTCTACCAAAGCCACTGTCCTTCACCAGATGCCGTTTGCCGTTTCAGAGTAAGGAACAAACCTGTTTGTACTGTTTGACATAAAGCAGCAACCTCCGTTATAAAAACGGGATTATTCCCCTTCTCTGCCTCTCATAAGAAAGAAACGCTTGTTAAATGATGGAATACTCAAGGCACCATAGTGATTTATTGGTGAGCGTAGTGATTTTGAGTGCTCTTTAGTAATGATACTGAATCATTGCCACATGTCATTTCCCTACTGATGCAGTTCTCCCCACCCAAAAATATTTCTGACTGCTGGGAGGGAACATAGGGTGTTTCTCCTCTTTCCCTAACTCCTTGGATGGATGAAGAATGATTTTGGCAGGGCTGATCTGTATGCTTAGGGTTGCCTTTCTTATTTTGGATAGTGTGGTATATGCTTATCATAATTATGTTTGTTCTGACATCAGACTTGCACCTGAGGTGTAGACTTAACAAGAGCCACATATGGTGCCCAAAAAGCCACATGTTTGGGGTTACTGCCATAATCCATCAGTTCAGACTGATCCAGCAAGAATTTGTGAGGGTGAGATGAAGTTGCCCCGCCTTCAAAAGAAATGATCATTCCTGCCTTCCATTTTACTGTGTAAATTCACTCTGTTATAAACTTACTGTTCTTCTGCTCATGACTGTTAACTGTTGCAGTTGCTGTAGATAGAGCATAAGTGTTTGTCTACAAGAAAAAATGCTGTAATAAAACTACGATGCAGTGTACCTAGAAAATATCAGACTTAAATGTAGAAAATATTTTTATTTTTGGAAGCGTTAAAGTCTCTTCTTAACCAGAAATGCTGAATTCATGCTAATATTTTTCAATTTGTATATGCTGCTTCTCTCAGATTCTTGTAAGTTGTGGTAGAGGAAAATCTAGTATACCTTGCTCTTTGGAGCCTTTCACTTCTGTATAGTTGCACAAGTTTCCTATTTGTTAGTTTCCTATATGGATATTGTAGAGCGTGTGTTTTCTGTTCTTTATATCTCTGCTCTTGTTGTCACAGAGACATCTTTGAGCTGAACTTCATGAATGCCAAGCCTGCCAGTGGATATTATGATTTCTCCATCAGCGTCGATGGTGACAGTCGATTAATTGCAAACAAAGTTGAGGTGGGTGTGTTTTGATTGCTGTCTAATTGTCAAGTGTTTGTTCAATGGAACTACTTTTAATGTATCCCATATGAAGATCTGGCCCATTGTACTGAATGTGTGCTATCACAATCTTCTGCAAAGCAGCAGACTTTGATTTAGCCTAAGGGGTTGAGCATGGGGCTGGGAGTCAGGAGACCGGGGGGAACGGAGGGATGTGAATTCCTAGCTCTGCCACTGGCCTGCTCTGTGACCTTGGGGCAAGTCGCTTCACCTGTTTCAGTTTCCCTATGTGTAAAATGGCCACAAAGTAGCTGGAAATCTACTGATGAAAAGTACCCAATGCTTAGGCTGTATTATTGTTATGACTACCTCAGGATCAGAAGCTAGATCTGGAGGGGATCAATTAGAGTAATTTTACTGATTATTAATCATTTAGTAGGTAATATATGTACATCAAATACTGAACAAAGATTAGTAACATTGGCGATGTAAAGCAACTGTTTTCTTCCATCACTTCATACTAATGGATGTTATGCACTCACTAGAAATATTGGTTCTCCAAGCTATTCAGAATTTGAGTCCATAAACTTCAGGATGTGGTTAAAGAGCCATGTTACGCAGTTCCTTATATAACATGAACATTAAACAGTTGATTTTTTAATGTCTTTGTACATACTCTACAGTCAAACTTCCGTTCCTTCCATCTTGAAAATAGGTAGACATTGATGTTCGTGTCAGAGCAAGACTGAGAGAGTCAAGTTGTGGGTGCAAATTAAAAAGCGCTTGTTCAAACACACCTCTGCTAGTAGAACAGTTGCCCACTGCCTGTTAGTCAAGGAAATGTAATTGTGAATAAATGTTTGGGATTCTACTTTTTCCCCAGATTTGCTCCAGGGAGAACATTCCATTCACAAAGTCACTGCAGTGGTGACAGTTGGGAACAATTGTCACTCTCCTCAAGTGATGTGTATTCTGGGGGGTTAACTTTTTGCCCTCAGTTACTGCTAATGAAAAAATTAGCATTTAAAATCTTACAGTTCAGTCAGCACAGAATGGGGGGAGGAAGACACTTATTTACAAGTGCTGGCCTCTGCCATGCTTATCAAATTGGCGTTGTAATTGTGGTAATAATTGCACTTAGAGTGTCAGGAAGGGATTGATGGTCTTGCTTAAACTCTCTCGAGGCATGTGGCACCGGGGGAATGCATTAATGCCCATGGCTTTGTGTGATCGTCTCCTAATAAGAAGACTCATTGTTAGCGGGGAGGGCTGCGGGGGAGCTGTGTGTTCGGAGGCTGTCATTACCATTAATTGTCCCTAATGCATAGTAGTTTTTGACTGTAATGAGCTAAACTGCAGGGTTATTACTCCATGTGGAAAGACTGCATTTCCTGGCATTAAAATATTTGTGAGATGGGCTTGTGTGTAATAGTCAATAAAGGGAGCTTTATGGAACAGCACTGAGGTGCTCTCAGTTGCCTTTCAAACTGGAAGTGGATCAGATTCTCGCTTCCTTTGTTCCTGTCCTAGAACTAATATGAAGTTCTCTTCTCTGGCTAGTTTGGGGCAGGATCCACTAACAAGAAATCTTATGGGTAACATCTGTATTGAAATCTCTAATTCTCAGTTGTAAAGGGACAGTCAAGATTGGCAGGGCCAAATTCTAACCTACCTCTCTTTTGCTTTGAACATTGCAAATTAAGTTCTTTATGTAAGAAATCCTCTTGTGTGGCAGGGTCTGGAATTCAGAGCAACCCTACAGTAACAAACCATAGTACATGATGGGAAAACATCTTGGCAATGAATAGATTTTAACTCTCCAAGGAATGCTTTTATAAGATGGTGTGAAGGCCAAAATTATAACAGGGTTCAAAAAAGAATTATATAAGTTCATGGAGGCTAGGTCCATCAACGGCTATTAGCCAACAAGGTCAGGGATGCAACTCCACACTCTGAGTGTCCCTAGCCTGTGACTGCCAGAAGCTAGGACTGGATGACGGGATGGATCACTCAATGATTGCCTGTTCTGTTCATTCCCTCTGAAGCACTTTGTATTGGCCACTGTTGGAAGACAGGATACTGCGCTAGATGGACCCAGTGCTCTGACCCAGTGTGGCCATTCTTATGTGAGGAGAACAAATGTGCCAATTAAAAGCTATACTCTGCAGCAACTATTTATGATTGGGAGGAAGCTGGAAGTAAATCTCACTTGATTTGATTGATTACTTGGATTGTCAACTCTTGGGGCAGGGGCTGTCCTGTTTGTACAGCACCTAGCACAGCAGGGTCCTGGTCCATGACTGGGACTCCTTGGGGCCACTGCAATACAAATAATAACTTGACAGTAATCATAAAGGAGAATTTGCTAAATTGAAGTAGAGGCCAGTAGCATTTGTGAGTCCTTTGGTTTTGCCTGGTGGTAAGAGATTGTGCAGAAAGACCTACCAGAGGTCTAAGGCAAGAAAAATATAGCAGGTTACTGTCAGACTTGTTAGCTAGATATTAATAGGAACTGAGAAAAGTAGAAATGTATTTTTAAAAACTGCGAGCAGAGTAACATACATCATTTCCATTAATTTTAAAAAACGTATAGCGGGATCTAGTTGCTTGAACCATCTTCCTATGCTGTTCTTTGGAGAGGGGTACTATTATCTAAAAAGGGTCAGGTATCTGACCATAATAGACAAGCTGTACTTTACTGATCTCAGTGTGAGGTCTGGATTGTTGGCGCATGGGTGCAGGGGTTGGTATGGGAGTATATTCTAAATGAATGATCAGTCTCCAGCCCACCCCCAAATTCTGGCAAAAGGGGTACTTCAAACTTGTTCTCGATTTATCTCTTATGCATCTGGGAGTAAGGGGGATTTCTAGACTTCTAAAGGAAAATGTTGGCATGAACTTTGTGTGTGTGGGTGTACTGTTAATTTCCCTATTATGCTTGGCTGCAGTTGAAAGTAAAGGTCTCCACAGAAGTTGGCATTACAAATGTGGATCTTTCTACTGTGGATAAGGATCAAAGCATTGCACCAAAAACCACAAGGTAAGGCAATATTGTGTGAGATTCACTGACAAATGACAAGATTGAGCCGAGGCTGCTGTTCAGTACCTCCTGATCTGCTGCTATGGAAGCTCAAGTAGTCTTTTGTATCTAAACGTCATCAGAAGTGTATCTGTGCCTTCTCCTTTCAACTCACAAATCCTTGAGAGCTCATTGGGGAAAAGTGGCTTTTTTTTAAACTGAAGAAAGTGCTGACTGAAGCTAGACAAGCCCCGTAGTCCTCCGTTACTTCCATGCAGCTACTTCATATTGGCAGTGTGCTCAAGTTAGCAGATAGAAGTAGTTAAAATAATTGCTTAAGTGCTCATGGTATTGGCAGATTTCATCTAGAGGAACCTCTAAGATGAATGTGTGGTGTGAGGTCATGTTACTGCAAATAGAGCTGGGTGAAACTTGTCAGCTGAGACTTTATTTTCAGGGGGAAATGCAGATTCGGCGAAATTGTCTGTTTTGCCAAATAGTTTCAGCCAAAAAATTCTGAAAGTTTAAAACATTTTGTTTTGACATTTTCAAAACAAAATGTTTGAGTTGGGAGTGGTAAATTTTCATCTTGAATTTTTCTTCAATTTTATTTTTTAAAAATGCAAATCAAACATTTTGTTTCCGGTCAAATAAATAATTTCATTCAACCCAAACCAATTTTTTTTTTTTTTTGACTTTTCACTTTATTGGAAATTTAGTTTTCAGGGTGTGTGTTGTGGTTTTTTTGTTTTTTGTTTTTGTTTTTTAACTGCCAGCAAACCAAGAAATCCATTATTTGCACAGCTCTAACTATAAATCTAACTATAAATTTTGTGGGGTTTTTTTAAATCCAATATTTTCCCCTTAATATACACAAATAGCTTGCAGAAATAAATCATGCTAAATCATTACTTTTTTCCCCTCAGTTTTGTGGGAGGGCAGTGATGGAACAGAGAGGCATTTTAATTCTCTGAACTGATGGTCTGTTTTATCAAGTAATCTACAGTACGTCCCCCATGAGTAAATCGTGACACTGTTAGCCAGACTTACATGTCAGTGACTCCAAACCCTCTGTTGGAAAACCATCTCTAATCTTTTTATTCCCCCACCTCCTCCTTAGGGTAGCTTATCCAGCCAAAGCCAAAGGATCATTCACAGCTGACAGCCATCAGAATTTTGCCTTGTCCTTCCAGCTGGTGGATGTGAACAGTGGAGCCGAGCTCATCCCTCACCAGGTCAGGATGAATTTATGTAGTTATCCTGTCATCTGGATGCTGCCTCTTGAGGCATCTTAGGCAGCAGTTGCTCTTTGAAAAGCTTTCTTAGGCTTTGAAAACCATCCTATTGTCTGTGTTTGAAACGAACTGTGATGGGAAAATTGTAGATAAATACTTTGTGCACCCAAAAGGGAGGGAAAGAAGATTGGATCTGAACAGAGTGAATCCAATTCACTTACTTTTTTTTGTTACATTTTAAATAAGCCTCTGCTAAGCTTTACTTCATGGCTTATTTAGAGAAACAAATACAGAGTGGAGGAAGCTACATCCTGTGCTGTAAAAGTGCATTTCTACCCTGGATACAGAATGTTCCCTGAAACTCTCACGCCTACGCTTGCATTCGATATACCAGCCTCACAGTCCAGAGACCAGGCATGTGATGATAGTAATACATTGCAAGTAGCGCTCATTGCAGCCACAGCAGGAAATGCCCAGCACCCAAGAGACTTTGTGAACTGCACTGGTTCCTATATTAGTGTGGCTACTGTGGGAAGGATTGTGCTCAAGTGATTCAGTAAGGTGTCCAGTAGTCAGTACTCCTGAATTCTATTTCTAGCTCTGCCACTGAATCACTAACTTTAGGTATATCACTTGCCACCATGTGCCTCAGTTTCCCCATCTGTAAAATATGAATACTTGCCTGCCTCAGTGTGTCAAAACCAGGATTTCTTCCTGCGATGAAAATCCCTCTATAAATCTAAAGTCATTATCACTTTCCTTCTCAGACATTTGTCCGTCTTCACAACCCAAAGACTGGGCAGGAGGTGGTGTTTGTCGCAGAACCAGACAGCAAGAATGTGTACAAGTTTGAACTGGACACTGCTGAGAGAAAGACAGAGTTTGATTCTGCCTCTGGTACCTACACCCTTTACTTGATAATTGGAGATGCCACTCTGGAAAATCCAATCCTGTGGAATGTGGTATGTTGCCGACTGTGCAGTGACATGGTTGTGGGATCACTGACAGTGTAGCGAGAAGCAATAATAGAAGCTTAGAAGAATAAAGAGACAAACGCTGTAGTTCTGTGTGGCTGATCTTGCTTCCTTTTATGGCATATGTAGACTCTTGGTTTAAAAATAAAAATTTTGAATCAGTGCAAAAGCAAGACTAGAATGACTTTTCAGCTCTGTGTGTCATGGAAGAGCAGCCGTGGAACAGGCTCTCTGAGATCAGTCCTGTACTGACTGGGCGTAGGCTCAGATGCAAGCTGCCCCTGGAAGTAGCTTGTGTGTACCAGCTGGGATTTGAACATATCCAGCTGTATGGTGCTAAATGAAGGGCATTCCCTTCCCTGTTCAGAAAAGGAAATGTCAGTTTAAAATGCAATTCAGTAGGTCTATGTGGTGAGTTGTTCATTGTAGTGTGGCTGAATTGCTTAGTCGTCTTTAATGCCTTCATTATGTTGGGGAATCTGTCTCTGTGGGGGAAGGGAGGTGTAATAGCCTTTATAGGTCATACACCAGGGTCATGGCTTTGTAATTTTGTTCAATTCCATTTCAGGCTGATGTTGTTATCAAATTCCCGGAGGAAGAGGCTCCATCCGCAGTCCAGTCAAAGAAGCTTTTCATTCCCAAGCCAGAAATCCAGGTACAGCTCAAAAGCTGGGAATGAATTCTATTTTTGATAGACTATTTCACTTTTACCCTTATCAGTGACAGTCTTAAAAAGTAGCCTTCCATACGAGAGCATCTTCGCCATGTTAGTGATGCCCATTAGAGGAAAACAAAAATAACTTCTTGGTGAATAGGGAGTTTGGGGTCGCATTACTTATCAGTAGGCAGAAATAAACTCTGTGTCCCAGTGGTGTGGCAACAAAATATTGTGCCATCATTGAGGAGATCCATATTTGAGCAATGAGAACACACTCTGTCTCTGATCTCTGTTAGAGATCACACTTTCTATGCTTCATCAAGTGGAGACCAAAGAAAGCTTCGAGCTCCTAAAGATCTCTTCCCCCTACCGTTCCCTCCAGGTCAGCTCATAGAGTAGAATCCATGATGCATGCTGAGTACCCAGAGATTCCCTGTTTTACCAACTACAAGGAAAAATTGATATTGCAAGAAAGCAAGGAATTACATTTGGGAGGGGGAGACACTTCCACAAGGAAGACATGGACTGGGCCTTTGATACTTAAAGGGGCCACCCCAATCAAAATTAGTGTGTGGGACCTGTTGCTGGGACAGAAACTTGTCACCTGTTGAGCTGAAACTATTCTTGTGAAGTGCTTCTAAAGGGAGTTCTCTCCACAGCACCTGTTCAGGGAACCTGAGAAGAGGCCTCCTACAGTGGTGTCCAACACATTCACAGCCTTGATCCTCTCCCCACTGTTTTTGCTGTTCATTCTGGTAAGTTGAATAGATTCCATATAGAATTTCTCTTCTGCCCTACAACCCAAAACTAGCACAGTAAACAACTACAGCCACACCTCTTACCTACACTCTGGTTAGGAGTAATTAAGCCAATCTTGCTGTGATACAGAGGGAAGAACAGTGTCTTCCTAGAGGTCCCTTCTAACTCAGATAACTCTCTGGTTCTGTTTCATTCTATGCTGGACTTCCAGCAAATCATCTTAAAGCACTGAACAGGTTAAGGAAAATGTAATAAAGCCCCTTAGCCTCGGTAAAAGTGCAGTTTTGATTCCCAGACATCGAATGAGAGGCTATCAGGTGACTAGAGGAATCCTTGCCTCACTCAGCAATATTACTTATTGGCTGATATAGCTTCTCTCCAGTCCTTAGAAAGAGCCTGATGTTAACAAGGCAGGGCATTATGGAAATGGGACGTTACAAGCAAATTAATGGAGCTCCTCAGGGCTCAATCTAGGTGCAAAGGGTTGGACTAGCTTCAGTTCTAACTTCCTGTCCCTAAATTGTTTTGCTGAATTCATGCTCCAGTTAGAAAACTAAGAGCACTGATTAGGATGAGGCATCGTACAGTGTAATCTTCTCCCACATGGCTCTGCTGACATTCTCAGTTCTGACCTCAGTTGCCCCTGCTGTTCCAGCCTTAGATTCTTCCAGAACAAAGGCAGTCATACCAAACTGCATGGCAATTTTTTGTGATGTGGATTCACATGCTAAAGGACTTGGCTGAGAGACCACCAGATTGATTCCCACTTGTGGACCTAATCAGCATTTGAGTCCATGTTGACAGAGGTGAAATGTACAGCATCAGCCAAGCACCTGTCATCAACTAAACACCACTTTAGAACTTGCTTGATATACTTTAAAATCTCTCTGCTCATCAAGTTAAATTATACATGGTTTGGTGAGATAAACATATGGCTCCTCTTTGAACCCTCATCCTTACCTCATCGTGTACTAATGTGGACACGAGAACGAATGGATATAAACTGGCCGTGGGGAAGTTTAGGCTTGAAATTAGACGAAGGTTTCTGACCGTCAGAGGGGTGAAATATTGGAACAGCCTTCCGAGGGAAACGGTGGGGGCGAAGGACCTGTCTGGTTTTAAGATTAAGCTAGATAAGTTTATGGAGGGAATGGTTTAATGGGATAACATGATTTTAGTCAAGGGATCAGCGTGCCATGGCAGGTAAATAGTATAATGGCTAATGAGGGTCAGGCTGGAGAATCTTGCCTACGTGCTTGGGGTTTTACTGATCGCCATATTTGGGGTCGGGAAGGAATTTTCCTCCAGGGTAGATTGGCAGAGGCCCTGGAGGTTTTTCGCCTTCCTCCGCAGCATGGGGTAGGGATCGCTAGCAGGAGGATTCTCTGCTAATTGAAGTCTCTTAAGCCACAGGATTTGGGGACTTCAACAGCATTGTCCAGGGAAAGGGTAGGGACGGCTTTGTGGCCTGCATCATGCAGGAGGTCAGACCAGATGATCATAATGGTCCCTTCTGACCTTAAAGTCTGAGTCTATGAGTGTGTTCCAAATGCAACCTCGCCTCTTCTGACGGCTTGGGGGCAATCGGACAGAGCCGTGTCCAGTTACCTTGGGAATCCATGGTGCACTTGTTGATGACTTAGCCAGCACTCCCTCAGTGATGCTTCTCCTTTTCATCTTCGCTTCTACTCCCTTCAAACTGACATTATTACATGGTCATTCATAACCTTTTATTTCTTCTATAATTGTAGCTAGTTTCATCCTGGGTTCAGTAACAGAACATTATGTTCACAATTACCAGTTTTATTCATATGAATTCAAGGGAAATCAGATTTTTCTGAGGGAAGGATGGGTTTGGAGGCTTGCTTTAGCAAAATACTTGTAAGATCCTGCAGACTCCAAGATATTATTTCTTTAAGAGTTAAATACCAGCTAACTGACTGCTTTCATGAAACAGACTCATTATTGCAACTAGGAGCAGTGTCTTCTGCTTTAAAAGCTTGGCAGAAGTAGATGGGATCTTGGGCTGGCCACTGTTTAAGAGCTTGTCTGCACAGGGAAGCTATTGTGAAATAAACTCAGGTGTGAATTGAAGCTAAACCACACAAAGACACTGTTAGTGCGGTGTGGCAAGCTATTGTGGAATAGCTGTTCTGCAGTAACTACTCCAGGCTGTTTCCTCATGTGGACAAGCAGTAACAAACAAGTTGGTTTTGCAGTCTTGGCCATCATTTTAATTTATGAGGAATTTGAAGTAACTCCAGTTTGAAAGGCATGTTGAAGAACTTTGTGGTTAACTGATGACAAATAAAAGCTAATGTCTAATAAATCCATTGTGATTGGGGTTTTATTTTTTCTTTCAGTGGATAAAGATTGGTGCCAACATCTCCAATTTCAGCTTCGCTCCCAGCACCATTATCTTTCACCTGGGTCATGCTGGTAAGTGCCAGAGGCTCTTTGCTTTGTATGACCTCCTTCCCACATGGACTTTACAGATGTACTCTGATGATAAATGGACTCACAACCTATTAACTGTAATGACTTAATAGCATAACGTTTCTCTCTCGTTTTCCTCTTCCTTTCTGCCTTTCAGAATTGTTAATATGGTGATAAACAAACCTGTTTTGTCCATCAGCTTATAACAGCTGTCATTATACTAGGCTCCTCTTGCACACCACTTACCTACACTTAATAGCACTCTTCATATCAGAGGTCACTATTTTTATTGTGTATTCACCCTTTGGTAGATGGGGGATTTTTTTTGAGGCAGTAGAGTGGGGATGAAGGCCTATGGGGTCTCCCTATACTCCTTCTTGAGTCTATTTATACACACGTGCACACACTGTAGACCAACTTGTCCTCATCAGGAATGGATGGGACCTAGTTTTCTCTGAGAGCTCTGAGTTCTCATTGGTTTTTTGGTCCCTCGGAGAACCCTGGAAGATCCTCCTCCTCTAACACTCACAAACCTTCATATTGCATCCACCAATCTTCCATTTGAAGAGAATTGGACATAACTTACCAGTGCTGCTCTTTCATCAACAACAATGGCACAAGGCCCTTGTTCCCATGGAACTGACTGCAGAGTCTCTCTGGTTCTCCTAGGCCAAGGAGCCAGAGAGAGAATGGAATCCAAGGCTGAGGGGTGGCAGCACAATATGTTACTTCTAAACCGTCTAGTGCCATGAACAGTTTTAACCAGGGTCTTGCTTTGAAATGAGACTTTCTGTCTTGTCTCTTCATAGCCATGTTGGGGCTCATGTATGTCTATTGGACTCAACTGAACATGTTCCAGACTCTGAAGTACCTGGCCATCTTGGGCAGTGTCACATTCCTGGCAGGCAACAGAATGTTGGCCCAGAAAGCAGTAAAGAGGTAAGAGGAAGAGAGGTGGATGTAACTGTAGGGTCTGGTTTCTACAAAGCCGGGGGAAGGAAGGAGGCCATGTTCCACTGGCCATTTTCAGCACAAACACCTAATGGAGTGCTAAATAGCAAGTAGTCTAGCTGCTTGCAGTAGGGGTGGCTGTCACTGGAGAATTACCAGCTGTGGAGTTTTGAGGAGAGTGGATTATAAAGCAGCTCAATGACTTGATCAGATACTTTGAATTTTGAGAGAGGGAATCTGTAAAAAGCAACAGAGGCTCCTGTGGCACCTTTAAGACTAACCGAAGTATTGGGAGCTAAAGCTTTCGTGGGTAAGAACCTCACTTCTTCAGATGCAAGACCCCTCTGATACTTGAGAGAAGGAATGTGTGCTTTTCCTTGGGCATTGACAGAACATGGGTTTTCCTGAAGTCACAGGCCAAGACTTTTCAACTTGGGGCCTAAATTAAGGCACTTAAATGAATGAGCTGTTTCTCAGAAGTGCAGAACAGCCACAGCAATCATGGCGGATAATAGAGTTACACCTCTACCCCGATATAACGCTGTCCTCGGGAGCCAAGAAATCTTACCACATTATAGGTGAAACTGTGTTATATTGAACTTGCTTTGATCCATTGGAGTGCGCAGCCCCTCCCCCCCCACCCCGGAGCACTGCTTTACCGCGTTATATCCAAATTCGTGTTATATTGGGTCGCGTTATATCGGGGTAGAGGTGTATAAGGAATAGCCAGCATGGATTTGTCAGGAACAAATCATGCCAAACCAACCTAATTTCCTTCTTGGACAGGGTTACCAGCCTGGTGGATAGGGGGAGCAGTAGACGCGATATATCTTGATTTTTAGTATTGCTTTTGACACAGTCCCACATGACATTCTCATAAGCAAACTAGGGAAGTGTGGTGTAGATGAAATATAAGGTGGGTGCAAAACTGATTGAGAAACTACTCAAAGAGTAGTTATCAAAGGTTCTCTGTCAAACTGGGAAGCTGCGACTAGTGGGGCCCCACAGGGTGGGTCTCTCTCGCGTCTGGTACTATTCATTATTTTCATTAACGATTTGGATAATGGAGTGGACAGTATGTGTAGAAAATTTGTGAATGACACCAAGCCGCAAGCACTTAGGAGGACAGGATTAGAATTCAAAATGACCTTGACAAATTAGAGAATTGGTTTGAAATCACCAAGATGAAATTCAGTAAAGACAAGTGCAGAACACTTCATTTAGGAAGGAAAAATCAAATGTACAACTACAAAATGAGGAATAACTGGCTAGGTGGTAGTATTGCTAGAAAGGATCAGGGGGTTCTAGTGGATCACAAATTGAAGATGACCCAACAATGTAATGCAGTTGCAAAAAAAGCTAATATCATTCTGGGCTGTATTAACAGGAGTGTCGTATGTAAGACACGGGAGGTATTTGTACGGCTCTATTCAGCATTGGTGAGGCCTCAGCTGGAGAACTGCGTCCACTTTTAGGCGCCACACTTCTATGATTCTATGGATTTCACTGAAGCTGCTGGTGGCTTAGCATTTTTGAGAGCCAGCCTGCTCATTTAGATGCCTAAATGCAGACTTGGGAGCCTAATTTGAGGTATCCAAGTTTGAAAGTCTAGGTCATAAGGCTTTCCTTGGAAGAACTGTACTTACAACAAAGCACATGCTCTGAAGAGAGTGTTCACTCTATGGTGTATCAAACATTTACAGTAACTTTCATTATAAAGGTACTCTGAAGTTCCAACCTTCCACATCTCCACTTACTGGGTGGTAAATGCTTTTTGTGGTAAAGGGGATGTTGCTTTGACTTCCCTATACTATAGGGTTGATTCAATTCCTATTAAAGCCACTGGAAAGACTCCTGTTGGATTGGCCTTTAAAAGACATCAGCCATGAGACTACAGTTCTAACTTGCTGTGCATGTGGAATTTCCCTCCCTTCCCCACTATTATAAAGATGACACTCTTCAAGGACGGTGGGAGTGCGAGCATGTAACCAGCTACTTTCCTGATGCCCCATGCAAGACCTTCCCTAGCCTGCACAATTGCTGTCAGTATTCCCTGTGGCTTACCCATCAGCACAAACCTTCCTAGTGAAAGCAAACCTTTATAAGAACATGAATCTAAAGCTTAGTTAGCTACCATCACCCTGTAGATGTATCCTTGGCCCTCTAATCAGAGTATCCATAGATCCTTCTCATACATACCTCGCTACTGCAAAGTCATCTTTCAAACACACACGCACTTAGGCTGCCTTCAGGTTGTTGCTCCCTGACCCCAACATCACCACAGACTGAGTCTCAGCCATTTTCTTCCTCAGAGCCTCGAGTCCCCTCAGTTGCCACACTCAACTGCTGTCACTTTGAATCTAATTTAAAGATTCAGGCTTTGATCCCTGTCTTGTGAGTGCGATGCCTGGCTCCTGGGCTTACCCCTTAACACATTTTTAGTCAAACTTGTCCTCTTTTTTTACCTTGCCCTTGTTGGTCCCCTGGAAGGAGTTTGCACATGCATGTTCACACATTTTTTACAAAGCAATCTGACCCATAAAACCCGAGAGAAAAATAGTATTTTCAGTAACTTTATACTGATTTATTACCTTTAAAATTAAGCAGTATGCGGAGACTGCAGCTGGGCAAAGATAATCAGCTAGATCATCAGAGCTCAATCCTGTCTCAAATCAGCATTTTCCAGCCATGCTCGGGATGCTCAATGTGGTATTTCCCCTCTCCTTCTTTGCATAGAGTTCTCTAGCAGGAGTTCTTTTCTGATGGAGCTGTGTTTTGTCATTCATTCCTGTATTTCAATTGTTAGTAAGTCTGAAGTTTGCTTCTTGCTAAGACAATAAATAGAAATGGTAAAAGTAAAACCAGAAATTGTTAGTGTCTATATTAAGAAATCTGGAGAAGCAGGCAAAGGAGATTAATTGAAGCTTATCTCTGACTGGTTCAGCTCTACCAGGGCTTCTGTTAGCAGATAAATGGGGGCTGGCTTACTCCCTACCTCTCTAAACAGCCTCTCCATGTTGAGCCATACAGTTTCATTGGTTGTGACACGTAAGAGCTTTTACCAAAATGCCAACTTTAAAATAGAACTTCCACCTAACTGTGGAGGTGGCCCATCCTTCAGGTTCTCATATGAGAATAAGCTACTACAAGGCATCTTTTGTTGGCTTACTGCCAGCCCAGAGTAACCCTTGTTACTAGCCTATGTCAGATACTCAGAGCAATGGCTACCTGACACAGACTTTGAGTCAAAGCCACTCTCCTGGTGTGGGCAGCACAGGAGAAGTAGCAGCAGTAATGCTTGGCCTATCCCTGTGTCTTTATTGAAGGTACTGGAAGCCCTGGTTTTGCTTTTTGCTTTTTCTTTCATCTGCTCCAGTTCCTGGAGCTGGGCTGCTCTCCTCCTCGCTGTCCTCTGAATCTTTTCCCTCTCTCCTTTTGGCAGGATTGCTGCAGAACAGAGCAGTAGGTTGGCAAAGTATAGAACGCTGCGGTAAAAGGGGGTTGCTCTTCCTAGAAGTAAGGGCTCTTCTGGAATTTGCCTTTCCCAGGCATTCTGGCTACTTCATTTCATTCTCATCGCTCCCTCCTCGGCCAAAAGAAATCTTAGCTGAAGCCACTTTCCAACCTGTCACGTATGGCTTTGAATCTGGGGTGGGGGTGTATTATTTTTAATTATAGCTGTCTTTAGATGTTGTTCTGTTATCTACGTGCATTAAGAGAAAACGACTTCAGTGTGAAGCCTTCACTCTCCCAAGTTTATGTGACACATACATACACAAACACACGTGCATCCTTTTTATTGTGGGTCTGGGGATTCTATACGACAATGAAACAAAAGCTAAATTAATCACGGAAACCCGGCGTGGGGGAGGGGGATTGTCATGCCTGTAAGTGAATGGAAAATGTAGTCTAGAGGTGAGCGTAGTGGAAGTGGTCGCTGTACAAACTTGCACTGACCTGCACTGTTTCTGCTATTTCATTCCTGGGCATCTTTACCAGAGACTGAGAGTCCAGTTGAACTGGGTGTGGCTTTGTGGAGTGGGTAATCAGATATCCAGTAGAAGCAAGGCCAAACCACCCACCTCTTTTGACTTGTGACCCAAGCTGTGATTTATCCAAGTATCAAATCAGACTAGATTTGATGGCTCCCTCTGTGGCATCATAGAGTTTAAGGCCAGAAGGGACTGCTACATCATCTAGTCTGACTGCCTGTATATCACAGGCCACCAACACCCACACGCTAAACCCAACAACCCAAATTAGGCCAAAGCGTTACAGGAGACTAGACTGTTATGTGCCACAGGCAGGACCAAGGACCACCAGTGCTCATGGCCTATGTAGTGGCAGGGAAATCATTAATTAAGATATAGTCAGATAATCTTGCAAGTGACTTGCCCTCCATGCTGCAGAGAGAGGTGGAAAAGAAACCCAAATTCCTTCCTGACCCCACACGGCAAGCAGTTAGACCTGGAGCATGTGAGCCAAAACCAACCAGCCAGGCAGGCAGGCACCTCGAGAGAGAATGCTCCATGCCAGCTCAAAGCCCTGGCCCCCATGTCTGATGTCCCCTCTTCAGCCATGTGGCCCTTGATGCTTCAGAGGAAGGAGATGCATTTAAAAAAAAAACTAAACTCCCAGAACACTATGGGAAGAAAATCCCTTCCTGGCTTCCTGCATCAGCGGTCAGTCCCTTCCGAAAATGAAATCATTTTCAGATCTCCCCCACATCACTTTCCCAATATAAAGCCCTTCATTTCTGCTGTTAATTTGAAATGGGGAAGGTTCCCATTTACCATGCAATAGTCCTGTGGGGGTCAGACTGCCCAGCATGCTGCCTGTCTTTCTGCATGTCTCTTGTTTCTGTGCATGTGTGATATCCTTCATTTCTCCTACACTGTGCACTCTTTCAGGGTTGAGAGAGAGAATCAGACTGTAATACCATTCATCTGATGGAATTGAAACCATTGCAGAATACACTGATGAAAGATCTCTCAAGCTTCTATTTGATTGTTTTGAAGTATATACAATTGTACCTACCCAGTGCTCTAGGCACACATAACGAGGACCCAACGATTCAAATTTTCAAAGGGGGACTAAATTTTATGTACAAAAGTACAGGCACAGGAACTGTATCCTTAAAACATAGCACTGTTACTTGTGAGTACAAATTCCTGTTTACATTTGTAATTGCCCAATCTGTATCCAGTATGCTTTGTGTTACATGTGCATGAGTACATTTACTGTCCACAACATTGAAGATTTGGCCTTATGTCCCTTTTCAGACCCTTTCAAGACACCCCTATCACCACCTCTCAACTCCCTCGCAGGTGCTTTTGAAACTTGGACTGCACACACGAAAAAGCTGACATAACTAGAGAGGAATTGGCTTGATATCCATATGTGAGCTTAGTGTCACTTTGCTTTGGCTGATGAATGTTCGTAACATTAAATTCTCGGTGCCCCAGTGTGGAGTAGGTAAGGAATGGCATTGTGTGTCCCTTGAACACTTCTCCCTTAGCCAGAGCTAAATGCTGTCAGCTGCAGGCAGTTGTCTTTGCCAGCCCCTCAAAACCACAGCCAGGGTTGCTCTGATACTCCAAGAATGCATCAGTTTGCACTTTCCTGTAACAGAGTTCAGTGTACGTGCACGCTCTGAACTCTGCAGAGTGTTGGGGCCTGACTCAAGAGTGCTGAGCATCCATGGCTCTAATTGAAGTCAGTGGATCCTTCAGGTGTCTTGTCCCTTCCCAGGACGTGGGTTTGTCATGTATGTGTTAGATTTCTCTTGGCTCAGGTTTTCATTTGGAGAAGACATTTTAAGTCTCCCTTTTAAGGGTACATCTTCACTACCCGCCGGATCAGCGGGTATTAATCGATCTATCGGGGATCGATTTATCGTGTCTCGTCTAGACGCAATAAATCTATCCCCGAACGCGCTCCCCGCCAACTCCCGCCTCTCGCTCTGGTGGAGTTCCGAAGCGGAGTCGACAGGGGAGCCGCGGCCGTCGATCCCGCGCTATGAGGACCCAAGGTAGCTGAAGTTGCGTATCTTAGAGTGATTACCCCCCCCCCCCCAGTGTAGACCAGCCCAAAGATCCAAACCCACTCATTCTAATTGCATAAACCAGCAGTTTCTTGGTAAGTTTAAGAATTAGACTAAGCCCGTTGAAAGCTTTGCACTCAGCCACCATTTTTTAATTCAGTTTTTGTTTTGCAAGGCTGGTCACCTCTGCCATTTGCCAGAAATCCACCTTTGCGTTTTCTGGACATTTCACTGCTCCTTCTGTTTGCCCCCCCTTGTTATGTTATGATACGGTTTATTACATCTTTGCCATGTAAAAAGAAATCCTGTGTCTTCCTTCAAAAGAGCACGGGACACTTAATGAGCAAGGAATTTCAACCTTGCATTGAAAATGTTAATTTTGTTTGGATTTCTCTTTCCTTTCAGGACACATTAGTACCAGAAGAATGGATGAAATAGGAGGGAAAAAACTCAAATCTACACAGAAAAGTGGCCAAGAAACAGTCCAAAGGCCAGAAGTTGGAAGGCAGAAAAGAATTTTTTTTATGAAGTCAAGAGAATTGTGGTTATACTTTTTATTTTTTTGAATGTTTTCCCTCACTTGTTTTTAGTGGCTGTTTGAGCAATTTTGGAATTAAACCAGCAAAGGCCATGTCTTTTCTTCCCCTCCCTCTTCACCCCCCCCCCCCCAAGTGTTTAAATTCTGACAGTACAAATTTTGTAATTCTGACATTTTCCCCCCTTGTGGAATAAAGAGGATGATGAGAGGAAAGAAGGGTTCAATGTTTTATTCCCAGCTGCTTCAGAGGCTGTGATGTAACTTTGGGTTCCATGTGAGAGTGAAACACGTTTTCACTGGCTTTGCTTAGCCCATAATTTCTTTATTCTAGGCAAGGCATACTGTTGTGTGAAGCTTCTCTTTTCATGATGCTGCTCCTGCAGTGTGCCTGGCACTTGCTTTCAAGTCCTTCCTTGGCCTCGCCCCATTCTATTCGTGTAAAGAAGTTTGTGCAGCAGGACTTTCTACTCTTGTGCTGTCTTGAATGATGGTTGCAGAGGATACAACTGGGAAGCCCACATCTGCATTTCTCCGGCTGCTTACACTGGAAGGCTGTGTAGACAGGGCCTCTGTTTGTATTAATGTTAGATTCCCTGATCCTAGAACCAAAAGAGTCAAGAGCCAGTTCTTTGCCTAAACTGAGGGAGAAACTGTCCATGGTGCTGAAATATGAAGACTAACGTGCATCCTCCCTTTTACTCTGAATTGTTAATTATTTTTAATAGGTCCCATGCAGCGTCAGTGAAACTCCAGTGAGGGATGTTCAGCCTAAATCTCTACCATCAGAGCAGTTTTGTTAGCCTAGCTTTGTTTCCGTTCCAATACTGGGTACAGACCTTGCCACTTCAAGGGTGATTTCTTTGTTTTGTGTCTTTTTATAGTAGGTTAATTTCTCTCTCTCTGTGTGTGTGTGTGTGTGTGTGTGTGTGTGTGTGTGTGTGTGTGTGAGAGAGAGAGAGAGAGAGAGCGTTTTTCTGATAAATGAATGTCAAGAGTCTGCAGTGGGCTTGCTGGCTGTGACATAGCGACGTGTGATGGATTTGTTTTGAAGTCTAAAGGACTGGTTAAACGCTAAGCCACGCTGGCTTTATATTCCTGGGCCATTGGAGCCCAGCCTGGGTGTACTGGAAGGCCAAAGGTTAGAAAAGTTTAAATACTTGAGTGATGCCCTAGCAATCCACACCCCCATAGTGACTTACCACTGTGATCTTTTAGCTCCATTATCTCAACCTCTTTTTGTGAAAACATGGAATTGGAAAACTGTTTTGGGTGGAGTTTTACCCCCGTCCTTCCTCTTCAATCAGCAACTCCTAGCATAGGAATAAACTGAACCCTTTTTTTGTTTTTTTGTTTTTTTTATTTTGAGAGACCCCCTTTTCTCTGTTTTGAAAATGTTTGTTTGTTAGTACTCTGCCTGGATTCTTCCGTTTCCCTTCTTGCAGCTGTCGCCTATCACTGCAGCTGTAGGGCCAGGGGTCCAGGAGTCACCCAGCTAGCACAGGGCAGGATGGCTTAAGGATGCCTGGAGAAACACTCTGTAGAAACACCTCAGCTGACTTACATGGAGCTACACCTAGGATCAGGGTGGTCCTCAGGCTACATTTTTAGATGGGACATCTAAATTTGCATCCACCATCAGTTACATCCATAACTGGGAGCAGATGATTGATAGGCTTTAGCTTCCTACCTCCTTGATTGCACATGCGAGTGAGAATTTAGCTGTCTGCCATTAATGCCCACAGTGGAATGTGGCTGCTATTAGTTGGAAAGGAAAAATTGTTCCCACAAAACTAGAGGCCAAGTTGAAGCCCGTTTCAGATATTTAGTCCTTAGTGTCCACAATGTATGATATAAATATTCGCTTTCAGGCATGTAGGCTGGACCCCATTTTCATATGTGTCACCTCATGAACTGCACTGAGCAGAGGGCCATGAAGAAAAGCAAAGAAAAAATTCTCCACCCCAAGTTTGACCTAGGCAAAGGTCTAATATAACGAGAGACATCTCCAAAGACCTCAACTCTACTCATGTATGTGCAAAATTATACCTATGCCTGGAGTTGACAAGTGCAGATACCGCCATGTGCTCTTTTAATAGTCTAGCACAGCTGCAAAACCAGTTGGCAAACATTGGGTCCTTAATGTGCGTTGGACAGAAAATGTAGCTCATGACCAAGAAACGGGCACATCTCAAGAGACAAGGAGGAATCTTGACCTGCTGTTGGACAGGTTTATTCAGAACAACTTTTATTTCTGCTGCGATGATGGAAAAGCGAAACCCACCCGGAATTATTTACATGTCATCTGAAGTCATAACTGTTACATGTGCAGTACTAGGAGCATCATGATGCAAAAGTAGGAGCAGAATAATGTTCTTCCTCTGCCTTTCGGACACTGGAGAGAGGGGTTTTGTGGCACTGGGGGAACATACTAAAATATTTTCCCTTCTAAAGGGCAGTGAGGAGTTACACAGCCTCACCCTGAATGTGGGAAATAATGTTGCAATGGAGTTAGGAGAAGAATTAATAATGCTCCATCATGAAAGTTGAAATATATTGACCAGTATAATCTGAAATTCCCCTCTGATGATGCACAGGAGTCTCATTTACATCATACCAACCCCAGGCTGGACTTGCTGGTGAGTTCAACCCTGCTGCAAGAGTTCTGGACAGGACAAAAAAGCCATGTCTTAGGCCAGCGATGTTTCCAGTACATTGTGTGTGTTTTCTAAAGAAGAAATAAATCGTTCATTAGTGTGCAATCATGTAATGCTTGATCTGATCTCCATTGGACATGTATCCATAAGGGGGAGGAGTCATATCAATGTATAGACTAAATCGACATGGATACCAAAAGGTAGTTTTTAGTAGCCTGCATGTTTATTGAGTAAACAAACTTTCAGACAGAGCAGTAACTCAGCAGATTTCTTTCAGTAGCACTTGATTCAAAAATTTTATGTTGAGATTGTAGATAATCAAATCTCGGCCCTGGGCTAGGTGTGCACAGGATTGAGTAGCCCTATACAGAGAACTGACCAGTAGCAGATAACAGTGAGAGATCTGTTTGATCAAGTACACCTGAAGGGAAGTAGGGAGGAATTAATTTAAGGACTGATTCAAATTAACCTGGGCATAGTAACTTTTAAAACAATCTTATTCCTTTATGAAATGTCTCTAGGTTCCAAGAAGGATATGCATGAATTACAGCTGTTCATGTCCAGGATCTTGTCTTTGCTGCTGTGGGTTGTTTACTCTACAGCTGGGTCCATGATCTCTGAATGACTCCTGTGCAGAAGGGAAAAAAAAGAAAATTATGAGGCAGCTGTTTGTGAATAAAGACAACAGATGTGTGTTACGTCAACCACAGGCTCGCCAGAGCTGTCATCACTTGGCTGCAAGAGTCAGACGTAAGTAAGTCAGGCGAAAGAATCGAAGGGAAGTGAGGTGGGTAAGGAAGGTGCCCAAGTTTGCTGTAGCTTTCCATTCATGGAAGCATTTGATTTTGAAGCATTTCTTTTAAACAGTACCAGTCTTCATGGCCACCGTTTTCAAACTAAAGTTAGGCTCTAAATCCATGTTTAGGTACATAAGAACTCGCCACTCAATTGACTTCAGTGGGCGCTGTCTGTGCTGAGATGGAAGCTTAATCATCTCTCTGCACAGTAACGCTGGTCTTAAGCCTTTCTTTTCCCACTACAAGCACTGCAAAAGCAGGATGTTGCACAAAGCTCAGCAGCTAGGGATTGCTACTCACCAGAGCACGGTGGGGAGAAGGGAGAGAGATTTACAGTTTCATGAGCTTGGCCAGGGTGTTGGCAAAGTCCTTGACATGATCACTGTTGACATCCTGAGGCCTGAATAAGAGGAGAGAGCTGGGTAGGTTGTGACATCATTCTGTGTGGAAAACAACTCACTGTTGTGATTGCTCTCAGAAAATAGAGTTGGGGGAAGAGACAAGTTGATGAGGTACAGGGCTAGTATCAGCCATGCTGTGGAGGGGAGGCTCCATCCAAGTTTCCCCCAATGCAGCTGTGCCATGCTTACCGTTGGAAAGAAAGATGCAGGCTTTGATGCACAGTAGAAGCTTTATTCTGACCAGAATGTACTGGAGAAATATTACCTACTGCCATTTTTCACCCACATAAGTCAGATAAGAATAAGGACCTATTCCTGCTCCCATTGAAGTGTACAGCAAAAGTCCTATTGACTGAAATGGGGTTAAGATTATAGGGCCCTACATTTCAAGGTAAAGCTTTCTACCTACCTTTGATTCTGCAATATGGCTCCCAAGAAATTCTTTAATACCATCTGCTGGTGGTAGCGGCTGTCCATCAAGATGCTCTCAGACTGGCGTCTGGTCAAAAATTCATGCTCCCCTTCCCCTGGACTGCGTTCGCTGGTTGGGTTATGCAAAGAACAAGAATGGGCTGCTAGAATGGCTCTCTGCAAACAGGGGCTTTACAAACAGTTTCTCCATCTTTTGCTGGAAAGATGGGGAATCTGCTGCACTTGCAGGGGTGGCTTAGCTATTGCCTCATGGATCAGGTTGTTGCAGGATCTTACTTTTGATTTGCAAATCATTTGCCCATCCATTGCTAAGATGAAATAACTGACCTCATTGCTCACAGTCTCTTGAGTAGGAATGGGGTTGGTCAAGTGGGAGACCAATGATAGGCTGCAGTTGACAAGTGTCTCCTGTCTTGTTTAGCAACACTAGTGTATGTGGTCAAAGCTGAGGGAGCAGCAATGTAGATTTTGATTTCCCCCCGCCCCCCTGCTGTGGTGCAGGGTGAAGCCAAGTTTTTCTTTCAGTGAGTGATAGCACTTAATGCTTCCCACAAAGGTTCTAGCCGGTTCCTAAGGTGGTGGAGATTAAGAATAACCCTGAAGCTAATAGGTTGGGAAGGAAAGGATTAAATACAATGCCCAAAGAAAACTCTGATTGTCGGGATCATTAAAAAAATATGGGGATGCGGGGTTCTCTTAGACTACAGAGGAAGAGGCTTTTTCTTGTACTGGTGAAACAGTGAGAAATGCATATGACTAGGAGAGATGATGATTCCATCGGACTGGAGGGAAAGTTCTCTACTTTAGCTATGTGCATGGAAGAAATTGCCTGGTGTAACACGCAAAGCCCCAACCCAGTAACAGCAGAAGAATAGGAAAAGTGGTCTTACCCCAGCCGTTTGCCTATAATGGTTTGTAAGATCTTCCGGGCAGAGATCTGCCCCAAGACTTTCCGGTAGTGGTCAGTGAATATGGCATCAGCATGACGCTGCATCCTAAAGATAAGAGACAGACGCTAGATGCATAAAACACCCTGGATAATACACCCTTTTGGTAAGAAATCAACTTTAAAAATACCAAAAAACCATTCACATCTGATAGTGCTGAGAAAGGAGCTGATTAAGGGGCAAACAACCATCCCAGAATCTGTCTGACACTTTTTATTCTCCACCAGAAAAGCAATTGTTTTTTAAAAAGTCCTGACATGGAAACAGCAGGAAAAATCTACCAACCAATCAAGAACTGCTGGGGAAAAGTGGCTTCACACTTAAATAAAAAAAATGTTGTAAAGGGCCCAAAGGTTTGTGAGTTGGGGGGGGGAGGGAGGGGATGGAGACAGCTGGGCTGCAGCGGTGAGCGGGAGGGTGGCTAGGATGTTCCTATGCCCTGGCTATTCCCCAGCAACACCATGGGACCATTCGGGGTGAATGCAGCTGGGACATGAGTTTCCGAGACGGCCTCAGAGGTGCTCTAATGTTCACTGGGATCGGGGTCCCAGAAGTCCTAGGAGAGGGGAAGTGCAAGCCCCCCACTCAATCCCCACATCCTGGCTCTGTACAAGGACAGGGATGAATCCACCAACCCAACCCCATTGCTCTTGTCTGCCTCAGTTCCCTCACCTGCTTAAACAGGAGTAACTATCCCTCCCTGCCTGATGGGGGTGCTGTGAGGATGAATTCGTGAATGTTTTTGAGGTGAACAGATGCTGCCACAATTCCCAGAGATGCCTAGAGCTCTGCAGAATTGCTGCTTGCATGAAATAGGGCGGGAAAGGAGTATTGATCTTGTGCCTCATTTTGCTATCTGTCAATAACTGTCTCTTTGGAAAGGTTGGAAGAGCTAACCCCTTCCTCAGGTGTAGGGAGACAGCCTTATAATAGTGGAGAGAATACACAGCCTGCTGACTACATGTTGTCTGGCTATGAGCACAGACTTCATCTGCTAGAGCAGGGTTTTGTCCAGTCAGCACCAGGTCGGGGAGACCTTTTAAGGAAGATACCGGCACTTTCAGATATGTCAATGGCATCGTGACACTCCACTTCCTGCATTAGCGCTGGACCCATGGGGCAGTGTGCTAGGAGGGGGCTCTGTGTCGCTGGCGATGTCTGTCAGTGGGTTCGCGCTACTATGCTGTTGCCCACATCAGTTCAGTAAAGATGCTGTAGGACTTCTGGCAAGAGTTGGGGTGATAATTCCAAACATCTTGATCAAATTCCTGTGTGAGTAATGACATGCTTCCTACCTACCCTTCCCTCTATGGCTTCAATTGGACTTAAAATTCTTCTGTTCCTGACCTAGGTAGCCACAGAATGGCTGTTTTCAATTTGATTCCTGTGTGTTAAACCACTAGAGAAATCAGTGAAGGTGGCTGGAAAATGGTTTGACTTTTTGGCAAAATATCAAAACCCGAAAAACCTTGGCCAAAACCGCCCCCTCCCTGCCCAAAAAAAAAAAAAAAAAAAGGCCCTGCACATTTCTATGGAAATGGTGCTGCAGTGCCTCGTGGGAGTTGTCGTTTAGGTGCATTATGCCCCCTTTCTTTTCTGTGGGCAGGTCTTGGTGGCCGAGCTAAATCTCCCATAATGCACCATGATCTCCTTTCTTGCTGAGTCACCACAGTGCATCATGGGAGATGTATGTAGTCCAGTAGATAATGAGACCAAGAGGCAGCCCTACTACAACTCCCAGGAGGCACCTTCGCTGCCTTTCCAAATTGAATTTTTTTCATTTTCAGGTGAAAGCTTTTCAATTTTCAAATGTTTGGGTTTTTAATATCTTCTATAGAAAGCAGACAATTTTTGCAAAAACTTTACTTTAATCAAAACCCCAATTTTCCATCGAAAAACTTCAACCAGCCCTAGAACTCAATCCTCACTGTAATTTCTGCAAAATATCCACAAGTGCCCTCAAATCCTCTTGCTGTTTCCCTCATGGGCTGCAGTGTAGGAAGAACTTAACTGAGGGTCCCTTTGTGTCTTGGGGTTGGAGAGGGAGGCACCTACCTTTTTTCAGCAGGGTTGGCTAGAAAACCCTCCTCTTCCTGCTGCTGCTGCTCCACAGAGAGATTGTTGCTCTGCACTGGACTGCCGTCCTGTAGCTGAAAGCTCACCGTCTTGCTAGAGATGGGCAGTGGATTGTACCTGTAAGAATGGGCCAGCAGCTCTGAGCACAACCAAGCTGCAATCCACACCATCTCCCCACCACCATAGCCTTCTCCACTGGGCCAACCACCAGCAGTCCTTAAGTAGCACTTGCTGGGTTCACCTCGGTATGGCTTGTCTTCTCTCTTATTCTTCCCTTCCCTGTCTCATGGAGACAGCACAGGTTGTCTTTGTACTGCTGTCCTCCAGCTCTGGAAGCTGCCTAGATGCTACTTATACCAATATGCTAGGCACCTTTTGAGATTAGAAACCCAGAAGTCCCAGGCACAAAGCAACAGACAGGTCCCCCTCTCCAAAATGCCAACATACCCAGGCAAAACATAACCAATTGTGTTCTCACTGTGCCAGTTCTTGAAAGCAAAGCCTAAAGTTTTGTAGATCTACTGATTTGTGAACTTACAAAAATAAGATTTCAACAGGTGGTAGAGAGATACTTAAATGAATTACAAGGAGGCCTTAGTACACAACCCTTCAATCCATATAATACCAAAGCTCCTGCACCTCTCACTTCAATGCAAGTGGACAATAATACAGAAGAAGCAAAGACAGTTAACCTGTACTTACAACTTTTTAATTAAAGGCAGGGCTGGCTGTACCATCTATATTATTACGGTTGCTGAACACTTCCTATTATAAGACCCTGTTTTCAACTGTTTATAATTTTGCCAAACTTCAACCATTTAGGCTGAAATTTTCCATGCCAGGCTGATTTGTTTTGAAAAATTTAACCAAAATAGCTCCGCTATTTCCAAGAACGAGGCAAGGGCAAAATGTGTTGTTTTCCCCCTGTTAAAAAATTTGAGAGACCTTTTCTTTAAAATGTCCTAACACGCCTGTACTCAAAATTTGGCAAGGGGGCGGCCTTTGTGTCAGGGATGTGTCTTTTGCCCTTCCCATAAAAATCCACTTCAAAGTTGGCCAAGTTATAAGCATTTGAAAAACAGGGGTTTGTAAATGATCAGAGACATCTTTGATTTGAGCAGCTAAAATCTCCAAAGATTGTCCTCACTAAGCATGCTCCAGCCCCTCGCTGCTCCTGTGTATGACCAGACTGCCCATGTGCCATCCCTGCAGAGTGACTGAGGTCTACGCTAGAAAATTAGGTTGCTTTAACTACATCAGTCAGAGGTGTGAAAAATCCACCCTCCTGAGTGCATAGTTAAGCCGACCTAAGTCCCCATGTAGGCAGCGCTAGGTTAATGGAAGAGCTCTTCATCAACCTAGCTACCACCTCTCGGGGAGACGGATTGCCTGCGCTGATGGGAGAATCCCTCCCTCAGTGTAGGAAGTGTCTACACTGAAGCAGAGCAGCTGCAATGGTGCAACTGTGCCCTGTAGCATTTTAAGTGTATGCGAGCACTGAGCCTGTTTCAGCCCAGGGCTATGGGGGGCTCAGAAGGACTTTCTCTTTCCAGTAATGGCTGCTCCCAAGTGCTGTGGGCTGGGGTGCGGCAAGGCACTGGGACTGAGAGCAGGAAGTCCATCTCTCATGTGCTTTCAGTCATCCAGCCAGCACAGAGGAAGAAGCTGTCCAAATGCAGAAGGGACAAAAGCCAGACGGGGGCGGGGGGGAAGGAGTAGATTGGGACAGGGAGTGGGGAGACAAATGGACTAGCTAGGCAAGGAGACTGAGACTGGGAACCAGTGGAGGACATGGCGGTGGGGACTGAGACTGGATGGGGGAAGACTGGCACTGGCTTCTGACTGGGACTAGGAACCAGTGTGGGGGCACAATAGGGGTAGGAGAGATGGCCCTGACAAGGAGTTTGGTGTGGGGGAGAACTTGGACTGGCTGGGCAAAGGAACCGGGTGGGAGGAGGGGAAGAGGCTGCGAGTTGGGAGGAAGGAGAACAGGAATCGGGGCTTAGCTTTCTCCTATGGGCTTGCTGTCCAACGTGGAAAAAATAGTATGTGAGTACTTAATGAATACGCAGCGTGGGGCCAAGTTAAAGCTACACCGGCCACCCGAATTCTGGCACTTCCTAACTTTTGAGTGCTTGACTTTGCAACCTTAATAATGTCAGGAGTGAGAGAGAGATGTTGCCTGATGACTTGGGAAACTGCTAATGAACTATATAGAGAGTCCACTCTAGGTCACCAGTTCAAATCCAGCATGGCGTGGTTGCAACAAAAAACAATTACTATCTGATGGCAGTTTGGCTCATATGTAGGAGCTTGTGATTCTAGGCATCGTCCTCTGGCTCTATCTGGATTTTTATCCTGCACCCAGCCCTGTGGTATCTGAGCACCGTGCAAGCAAGTGTCTAGTGCTACCATTGGTTCCCCAGTTGGCCAGCTCAGTGGAGCCTGAACTCTGCTATTGCCAGTAGAGGAGGGGTCTCTAGATCGACCTGAGGTCTGTTGCTGTGGCAGTGAGTGGGTAAACTTGTTGTGCTGTCGTTCATGTACCTGTTCTGTGAGTAAACAGAGGGCTTGGGCTCCCGGGCTGCTGTCCTGGCTGCTGTCACCAGCCCTGAACTTATATATTTTGCTTTAAAACTGTTTAGGCCGTTTGACCCTGCCTGTCACTTTTTTCGACTGCATCCAGTTTTCTCCTCAGGGGCCTTATAGTTAACCCTTCACGCTGTCAGACACAATGACAGCAAACCATTATGATCCATTATACCACCACCTGACTTCACGCCCATCAACAAAGAGCGGGCATGGAGTGAATACTGGACTCAACATTGTGCCATGCGTCTTCAGTGAGCCAAGGACCCAGATGAATCCGAAAGCTGTGGGTCCCATAATAGCAATGTAAACAGCTGCTCATGGAGACATTGCAGGCTCCGCTTTCTCATCCCAGCCAGAGGAATGAGGAGGAGGAAAAGCTTGTTCTCACTGAAGCATAAAGTAATGTTTAAACAAGACAACATGGCACAACCTGCGGGGTCGGCACAGGAGACTTTCAGCCCCGGCATAGCAGGGGGTGCTGCAGGTCACGACTGACTTGTACTGCCAGAGCTATGTGTGGGAGGCGCTCCAGGTGGAAATAGCAGGAGGAGGTGTGGGTCAGGACTGAGGTGAGCTGACAGGGCTACAGGCAAGGGGCAGAGATCAGGACAGAAATAGCACGGGTGCCGCGGGTCAGGATGAGGTGAACTGTCAGAGTTGCGTGGGGACCCTGGAGCCCTGGACTGAAATAGCAGAGGATGTTGCTAGTCAGGATTAAGAGCTGCCACAGCTTGTGGTGGTGGGGAGTCTGAAAATGCAGAGGGCTTTGCCAGTCAGCATGGAATGTGCTGTCGGAGCTTGGGGTTGGGGGGGGGGGGGGAGCTTGCAAAATGCTGCCTGCAGTGTCGTGAGCCTGGTATGAAAATCCACCAAATGCCCAGGCCAGAAAATAGGAGTAAAGTCAGAGCGATGGGGGGAAATCTTTGGGCAGGCAGGAAGCTAAAGGGGCTTGGAGCCTACCTGAGAGCTGGGTAGAGAGGAGAAGAGATGGAGCACATGACTAAATGGAGGAACAGGAGGAAGATGGCCCTGTGCAGCATCCTTCACCCTTCTGGAGTGACCTGAAATCGAGAGAAATCCAAATCAGTGATGGTAACAGACAGTGACTCCTGACCTCATATGCAACAGTTGGAGGCCATGAGCACACCACTGCCAATGAGTTGGGAGAAAGCTTCTTGAATGTGCATGGGAGCTCTCAGCTACATCTTCATTTTCTCAGTCAGACTCAAGTCACTGCATCCCTTTGTCATCAGCATCAATGGGACAGAAATCACCCTGTGCAGCCTATATTTATAATACCCAACATGTACTTCCCCTTGCAAGACAGCGGCCTCAGCATATCCGTGTCTTGGCATTGCACGATGATTATCATATAAATACCCGATTAACAGCCACCATCTCAGCAAAGCAGCCCCTTCCAATGCCTGCCTCTGCCTGGAACGCTGTCCCAGCAAGTTGACTCCCTGCCTTTGGTGACTGATGGCCAGACTCTAGAGCCCATTTCCAGGGAATGCTGATGGTGATACAAACGCCGGCCTTGAATCCATAACCCCCTGCCTGTGAGCTGGGATCAGAACATACTCCCCTCTCACTAGGCCTTTCTGCTCTCACCCGCCACTACTGGAGCACATTTTACCAGACGAGTCAGAGACCGGAAGCAGGGAGTGTGGGATTGTCCTAATTCGAGCTGCTTGAACTACTTTGTGAGGAGCTGAGATCTTTTTTCAGGCTAGTGAACCCAATCCTGATTTTCATCTGAATGGATTTGCCCTTTGTAAATATTTACCTGATAGTTTGCACAAATAACTTTCACCCTCTGAGGAGCTGTTTGGATTACAGGCGCACCTAGGGGCCTCAGCTGAGATTGGGACTCCTTTGCATCAAGCCCTATACAACCACAGAGAGAGAGAGTCCCTGCCCGGAAGAGCTTACAGGTAAATAGACAAAGGGTGGGAGGGGATAAAGGAGGCCCTCGTAAGCAGAGCGATTCACCTAAATTCACAGGTGGAATTAGGAAGGTGTCCTGGGTTCTAGAGCATTAGCCTAGCTTCTGCCGACACACTACTTGTGTTGTGCAGTTGGTCAGTTTAGTTGCACAGTATGCAGTTCTTCTCCCGTAATGGATGGCTGCAACACCTGACATGGGAAAACAAGTAACAACATGTTTCTGGAGCGATAACAGTCCATGTGGACAAGGGGGATCCAGTGGATATAGTGTGTTTAGATTTTTAGAAAGCCTTTGACAAGGTCCCTCACCAAAGGCTCTTAAGCAAAGTAACCAGTCATAGGATAAGATGGGAGATTCTCTCATGGATTGGTAATTGGTTAAAAGATAGGAAACAAAGGATAGAAATAAATGCTCAGTTTTCAGAATGGAGAGAGGTAAATAGTGGGGTCCCCCAGGGATCTGTACTGGACCAGTCCTATTAAACATATTCATAAACGATCTGGAAAAGGGGTAAACAGTGAGGTGGCAAAATTTGCAGATGATACAAAACTATTCAAGATAGTTAAGTCCCAGGCAGACTGCGAAGAGCTACAAAAGGATCTCTCGAAACTGGGTGACTGGGCAACAAAATGGCAGATGAAATTCAATGTTGATAAATACAAAGTAATGCACATTGAAAAACATAATCCCAATTATACATATAAACTGATGGGGTCTAAATTAGCTGTTACCACTCAAGAAAGAGATCTTGGCGTCATTGTGGACAGTTCTCTGAAAACATCCAGTTAATGTGCAGCAGCAGTCAAAAAAGCGAACAGAATGTTGGGAATCATTAAGAAAGGGATAGATAATAAGACAGAAAATATCATATTGCCCCTATGTAAATCCATGGTATGCCCACATCTTGAATACTACGTGCAGATTTGGTTGCCCCATCTCAAAAAAGATATATTGGAATTGGAAAAGGTTCAGAAAAGGCAATAAAAATGATGAGAGGTATGGAACCGTGCCGTATGAGGAGCGATTAATAAGACTGGGACTTTTCAGCTTGGAAAAGAGATGACTAAGGGGGTATATGATAGCAGTCTATAAAATCATGACTGGTGGAGAAAGTAAATAAGGAAGTGTTATTTACTCCTTCTCATACCACAAGAACTAGGGGCCACCAAATGAAATTAATAGGCAGCAGGTTTAAAACAAACAAAAGGGAGTATTTTTTCATACAAAACACAGTCAACCTGTGGAACTCCTTGCCAGAGAATGTTGTGAAGGCTAAGACTATAACACAGTTCAAAAAAGAAGATAAATTCATGAAGGATAGGTCCATCAATGGCTATTAGCCAGGATGGGCAGGGATGGTGTCCCAACCTGTTTGCCAGAAGCTGGGAATGGGCGACAGGGGATGGATCACTTGATGATTACCTGTTCTGTTCATTCCCTCTGGGGCACCTGGTATTGGCCACTGTTGGAAGACAGGATACTGGGCTAGATGGACCTTTGGTCTGACCCAGTATGGCCATTCTTATGAATGTTTCAGGATAGGCAAACACTTTCATGATTGTTTAGCAGCTGTCTGGATACTTGGGAACAGGAATGATCCAAGTCTGTGGACGAAAGTGAACTGAACTCTGTGCTTTTATTTGTGGAAATTAGAGATGGAAGAAAAATTCCATTAAATCTTTTTTTCCTGATGGAAAGTACCTTTGTGATCAAAATAAAAATGTTTGCAAAATGTTATCATTTGGATGGAAATTTATCAACAACCATATTCCAAAATGGAAAAATCCTTGCTTTAAAAAAAAAACAAAAAAAAAAACTAGTTGGGTGTCAATCACAGGTCGGGTAGAGCTGGGTTGTGGCATTGGTGGGAATTCTTTGGGGGAAGTTGATTAGTTTAGTTACAATGTTGGGTTATTTTATTTGATCTGAGGTAATTGACAGGTCTGTTTATTCACTTGTGTGTGTTTAATCTGTTACCTGGGGCTCCGGAATACCAGATGGTTGCTATTCTATTGTAGTTTAGTAAAAAAATCCAAATACATATTTATTTCTAGAGCTGTGAACTTAGACAACTGCTGGCAAAGTGCATACGAAGCCACAGTCCTGACTTCAAAAAGCTTTCAGGCTCACTGGGATAGATCTCATGAAGGGTATTCGCCCAAGACACAGTATAGCTTGGAGTGATTGTCAGCAAGAAAATACAGGTAAGGAGCTGTTGTGAGTGAAAAGGGATCTGAAGAAGAACAAGAAGGGTGCATGGCACACAGGGAGGGGAAAGTTGTTACAAGCAGAGGAATGAAAGAAGGTGCAGAGCTGAATGTAGAAAGAGATAAAGTGACCAATGAGGAGCAGGACATGAGATGGGGCTATTCCCTTCTCTGCACTGGCATCCGCAGGAGGAGAGGATGCCGTGCCCTTTCCCTGGGTGGAGCAGCAGCAGAGTTCCTCCTGCCCTCCCGGACATATTGTGCTAGCTCTAGCACAACTCCCTGCAGAGCTCCTGCCAGGCTGTACTCCTCTGTTCTGCCCACAACAGGCTGCAGCACCTGTATGCCACTGTCAAGCCCTAAACGGCTTATCACCTACTACAAATTTGGGGATAGAACCCAGATCTCTGGCCCTGTGCCATAGGCACAAAGGCATCCTTCCTTTCTTCCAGTGCCTGAAAGGATCAAACAGGCAGCAGGAGCCTGACAGTGAAGGAGAAGGAATCTAACTGCACATGGACTTGATCAGGGATGGGAGATGAAATGGAAATGCAAAATAATTCAAAGGACTGTGTGGGTGAAGGAGAGTGAACCTCGAAGATTCAGTGGAGAGTTGTGTGAACACGATCCAGTCCAGCCAGGTCTGTAAGACTGGGCTGCATATCTGACCAGCACAGGCAGGTGTGTCTATCCCTAAGGACTGGGCATTGTTGCTGCTGTTGATCATTGATGGAGTGCCATCAGTGCACGTGGCACTGCACAGATATGATCCCTAGGCCAAGGTGCTCAAAATTGAAATCTGACAACACAGTGATGACACACAGGAGCGTTGGGTGTGTTTGAGTTTTTCATAGACACAAAAGGGGTTTTGTGTTTGGTGGGTTATCACTGAAGCTCCTCATGGACAAATTGTGTTTTAAGGAGCTATTTGAAGGAGGAGAGGAAAGTTGTTTGGGGCAAAATGAGTAAGAAGGTGTTCCAGGCATAGGAGCTGATCTCGCTGCTATTGATGTTGTTTGTTTATTATTGTAGTGTCTAGGAGTCCCATTTATGAACCAGACCACATTGTGGCAGGTGCTATATGAACACAAAGACAGTCCTTGCCCCAAAGTTAAGCCCCCACTGACTTCAGTGAGTGCAGAATCAGACTCCCAGGGAGCAGGATTGTACTATTAATTACTGTAAACAGTTCCCCAGCCTGCTTTCTGGTTTCCCAGTTTACAGCTGTTTATGCTTCAAACCTGCAGGCTGGGTCAGCCTTCAGCACTATTTCCATCTGTTGTTCTTTTGGAAGTGAAGCAGCTTGACCTAACTTTAGAACAGAGCTGATGGTTGGTAAAAGAGGGAACTGAATCCACCTCCCAAAGAATTCTTGCCTCTTAGAAACCATCATGTCAGCCCCATGAAGACCCTCCGAATGCCAGGGAACCGAACCAGTGACACTCCTGTGGGACAGAATTATAAGGCTTCTGGTTTTAGGTTTACACTGCTGTTTAATGGAGGAAGCATGCCCCCCACCCTGGTACCCCAATACCCCAACATGAATCCCAAATCATATCCATCAACTTCTGATAAAGAAAATGAGGGTGATCTAGACACTCCAAAAGGAGCATTGGCACTGTCTCAGACTTGGGTGCCAATCAATGTTCTTTATATTATGAACAGCAAAACCACTGTGAGAGCATAGCAATGAAATGGCAGTGGGGTTGCACAAGTGCAACCAGGGGAGAATATAGCCCTTTGCTTTTCCCTTCCTTCCCGTTTGTATTCCTAGGGTAAGACACCCCACCACACACTACTATCCCCACTTTCATTCTATACCCAGCTCCTCTTCTTTCAGTGCCAGGTGTTCCTCCAGACTGTTTTCATCCCTTTTGAAATCTTTATTCTGTACCCCCTCTGACCCCATTAGTTTCTTAAAGAAGCTTTTTTGATTTTCCTTTTCTCTCATCTGTTTTTACCTTCCTTATCTTCTCTTTCCCCTCTTTCATATCCCTTCATTTCTGTCCCCTTGGTCCTTTCTCCTTTGGTCTTTCTCCCACCCCATACACAAGGGATACTGAACCTGGAGTCCTGCTCACCTTCCTCAAGTGTGGCCGTTATTTCAGAGGGTGAACAGAAGAATGTTCAAGTTTCGCTCTCTGAACATGGCCAAGTTGACAGCCCTGGAAAATCTTGTTCCCGTCTTAATTATGACAGGGTTAATTTCACTTCTTTGCTTTGCATTCTAGCGAGGGGGGTGTGGGGGAGATTAGTAAATTCCCTTTAAGATGAAAAGCATTTAATGTGATTGTAAAAGATAAAGCACAACAGTTTCCCAACACCCCCTCATGCAATTTTAATGTTGCAGTGTTTGTGAAAATACTGATGGATAGATTAGATTGATCACTCCTTCTGTTCCTTACTGTGTCTGGGATACGTGTCTAATCAGTCCTAAAAATACTGCTGTGGGGATGCAATGAAACCTTAATTACTCCTGCAGTCTGGTAAGGTTGATTTTTATACTGTACAATATTGCAATTAAAAGTACAAAGATATTTCCAATTGCTTCCTCTGCTATCCTGTAATTGGTTGTGCGTTACCCGTAAGTCTTTCAAATTTCTACTCATCCCTTTGTTTGGCTCAACTAAATAGTTATTAATGGATGAGTAAAATATTAGTTTTGTGGTGGCTTTCATCATCAGTGTTGTAAGAGCAGGGTGCAGATTCTGTGCCTGGGCTCGTAAATTTCCAGACTGTTTTGCAAGGCTGTTCTATAACATTACTTTGTATATTTACATGTATCAGACACTTCAGTTATTCATAATTGTTTCAGTCTATAACTTAATCCATAAAGCCCTTTGAGATTAGTACTGAGGCTGCTGATAAATGCCAAATCTGATTGTGTTTTTAGGGTAACTGAATTGCCCCCAGTTTCCAAATAGCAGGTATCTTGTTAAAACACACATGCAAAGGATCAAACTTACCGTTCCCTGAGGAAATGGGATCTTCCCAGCTCGCTACGTGATTTCCTTTCCCTGTTAAAAATACTTCTTCTTTCTCTCTCGCTCTCTTGCCAGCTTTTGTTGCTTCAGCGAACTGGACTGGGTTCCTTCCTCCTTAGTTCTTTACCTATGCAGGGTCCCAGCGGACTGGGACCAAGACTCGTTCAGATCTCCCCAACTACCGTGGCAGTTCTGCTGCTGCTGCGAGAGGTGCACCTTCTCCTTTTATACCTGTGCTCCCTTAGGAGTTCTGTGGGCTTCTCAACGTCAGAGGATCAATTACCCTCCAGTCGTTCAAAGGGCTGTGTTTAGCATCCCCTCTTTTTGCGGACGAGGATGCAGGCAGGGAGGTGTGGGAGGCAAGGGGGGGCTATGCCTGCAGTTTGAGGATGATTTGCATGCTTTCCCTTTATCTTACAGATATAGAATAACAACAATAATTTGGCACAATGAATGACAAATTTGCTTTAGAAGGTAAACTTCTTTTCCCTTTAAAATGTCATTTTTCCTTGTAACCCACAATGGGGGAAAGTTAACCATTAATATTCGTTCCTGCTGCCTTTGTAGGAAGGTTTATCTCTTGGCCTTTTTCTTTTCCTCCTGATTATCAGGCTTTTCCTCCTTCCCCTTTGTTGTTGGCACCTGCTGTCGTTAGCAGGGCAGTTCATGCTTCAGTCCCTCGCAAACATCGCAGCCTCACGTCAGGCAAGCAAAGCATCTTGCTGAAGAGCCTCACTCTGTGCATGTGCGCTGGAAAAATCAGAGGTCCTGCTCCATTTGCCATGTCATCCCTCCATTTTGGTTTCCGGTGGCCTGTTCCATTCCTGCAGGAACCGTTCGGGAAATGCTTTTTACAAAGCCTCATTTCGGAGGGAACTGGATGGCGCTGGGGGCTCGTAATAAGACTTTCCTTGCTCCATGACCAGTGTGAACCCAGACTGGAAAAGTTGTTACTACCAAAAGATCAGAAGGGATCTAAACCTTTCTGCTTCAGACCATAAGCCAACCTCCAGCTATTTTGGGTGTTTGGAGGAAACTTTCTGTGGGGCAGGTTATCTCAGAGTTGCCTCCTGCAGAGTTTCTTGCACCTCTGGAGCAGCTGTGTTCTGGCTACTGTTAGACAGGATGGCAGGACAAGATGTCCCACTTGGTCTTCTCTGGTATGGAAGGGGGGGTTTTCAAAAGCATTCAGTGTTGGCCTAACTCTGCAGCCTTCTCTCAAAACACACCATCCCCATAGACACTAATCCTCAGTCTTCTCTGGCAGCTATGGTAGAGGGCAAGGATGAAACTCCTCTGTTGCTCTTAGAGGCAGTCCCTCTGTCAGGGTTGATGCACATTGGGAGGGTGGTGTGAGGGACGTTTGCACTGCCACTGCCTGGACTGTACCTGCTCTGTAGATAAATATAGCGCTTCCATCCCTACTGCGGTCAAACCGACATCATGGGCCCAGTCCAACTCCCAGTGAAATCAATGAAAGGCTCCCATGGCCTAAACAGGAGCTGGATCTGTCCCTAAAGAGGATCTATGTAATATATTTGCAGTTCTGTAAGGCTTTTGACTTGGTACTGCATGATTTTTTGATTTTAAAAAACTAGAAAGATACCAAATTAACCTGGCACGCATTAAATGGATTAAAAGCTGGCTGATAGCTCTCAAAATGTAATTGTAAATGGGGAATCATCATTCAACAGGTGTTCCTAGTGGGGTCCTGCTGGGATCCTTTCTTGGCCCTAGGCTACTTAACATTTTATTAATGCCCTAGAAGAAAACATAAAATCATCACTGATCAAGTTTGCAGATGACACACACATTGCGGGAGTGGTAAATAATCAAGAGGACAGGTCACAGATTCAGAGCGATCTGGGTTGTTTGGTAAGCTGGGAGCACGCAATCTGTGTTTTAATATGGCTTAGTGTAAATGTCTACATCTAGGAATGAAGAATGCAGGCCACACTTATAGGATGAGGGACTCTATCCTGAGAAACAGGGACTCTGAAAAAGATTTGGGGGGTTGGTGGATAATCCGCTGAACATGAGCTCCCAGTGTGACGCTGTGGCCAAAAGGACTAATGCGAACCTGCTGCATAAACATGGGACTCTCGGGTAGGAGTATGGTGTTTATTTTACCTCTGTATTTGGCACTGGTGTGACCGCTGCTGGAATCCTGTGTCCAGTTCTGGTGTCCATAGTTCAAGAAAGATGTTGATAAATTGGAGAGGGTTCAGAGAAGAGCCATGAGAATGATTAAAGGATTAGAAAACATGCCCTGTAGCGATAAACTCAAGGAGCTCATTCTCTTTAGCTTAACAAAGAGAAGGTTAAGAGGTGATTTGATTACAGACTGTAAGTAGCTATACGGGGAACAAATATTTAATAATGGGCTCTTCAGTCTAGCAGAGAAAGGTCTAATGCAAGGATGGGCAAACTTTTTGGCCCAAGGGCCACACTGGGGTGGCAAAACTGTATGGAGTGCCTCCCCAAACAGTCTGCCCCCTCCCACTTCCTGCCCCCTGACGGCCCCCCTCAGAACGCACAACCCATCCAACCCCTCCGCTCCTTGTCCCCTAACCAACCCCCAGAACCTCACCCCCTATCCAACCCCCTTGCTCCCAGTCCCGACTGCCCCCCTGACTCCTATCCACACCTCTGCCCCCGACAGGCCCCCAGAACCCCACATCTATCCAACTCCCCCTGTTCCCCGTCTCCTGACCCCTAGCCACACCGCCGCCCCCTGGGATTCCCACACTTCTCCAACACTTCCCCCCCCCCCCCATTCCCCATCCCCTTTTATTTTATTTCTTAAAATGTGGTTCAGCTGCAAAGCAACTGTGGGAAGAGCCACAGGAAGGATTATTCTCTTTATTCCAGATCTGAGTTAAAGAAGCCTCCACACAAAACTGTTCAGGAGGAAAAGGTTTGCTGTGCAAATCAGGCATTTGTACATAGATATTCTTGTTATTTTAACACCAAATAAGGAAAATGTTCTGAATACCACAGCAGAGCTTTAAAAATCAATGTGCTGGGCCACGCAGCCGTGTGCTGTCTTTCAGCACTGCAATGAGATCGTTCAGCTCTACGTTCATTGCTAATGTTTCTGAAACAAAACTTCCTGCTCTTTCATGGATGAGGCTGGTAGCACCAATTTTTCAGCACAACTTGTTTTTCCCCGGCTGTAAATCAGTGCTATGCTTCCCTGTCTCACACGTGAATCATGCTATTTTGTTAAGCCCTGTACCACGCTGGAGCAGTTATCAACTGTCTCAGGGTATTTATTTGTGCTTCTCGACCATTATATTTTATGAGGGAGTTTCATATCAGCCTTGCCTATTGCCCAAGACCAAGCTGCTGCAGATAACTGACTCGTACACTAGGTATACCATACGTCCGGATTTTCCCGGACATGTCCGGCTTTTTGGGACTCAAATCCCCGTCCGGGGGGAAATCCCAAAAAGCCGAACATGTCCGGGAAAATCCGGCGCCGCTGGGCCGGGGGCTGGCCCGGGGCTGGTGGTGCTGGGCGGCCGGGGGTGCGCCAGGCCGGCAGTGCCGGGCGGCCGGGGGGTGTGCCGGGCCGCCGGGGGCCGGCGGTGCCGGGCGGCCGGGGGGTGCGCCGGTGCGCCGGGCCGCCGGGGGCTGCACCGGGCCGGCGGTGCCGGCCGGACGGTGGGTGCGCCGGGCCGGCGGGGGGTGCGCCATCGGTGCCGGGGGGTGCGCCGGGCCGCCGGGGGATGCGCCGGCGGTGCTGGGCGGGCCGGGGGCCGGGCTGGGGGTGCTCGGCCGGGGGCCGGCAGTGCTGGGCGGGCCGGGGGTGGTCGGCCAGGGGCTGGGACCAGCACCCCAGGGCCCGAGCCGACCCAGGCTGGCGCCGCCGGGGGGGCCAGCCTGGGCCGCGCCTCCTCCCCCCCCACACTCCCCCTTACCTGCTTCAGGCTTCCCGCGAATCAAATGTTCGCGGGAAGCAGGAGAGGGGGCGGAGACTTTGGGGAAGGGGCGGAGTTGGGGCGGGGGCGGGGGCGGGGCCCTGTGGAGTGTCCTCCATTTGGAGGCACAAAATATGGTAACCCTATCGTACAGTGCCCCTCTGAACAAGGAGAATCCATGCTTAGGAAGGGTGTGGTCTGTTTAACTGCCATACTATTAGTTATCCACCAAGCATTTTGGATTGGGGGCTTAGCCTCTGTTTTTATTTCAGATCCCAACTGCTTTCCAAGGAAGGTGTTAAAAATCCCACTGTTCTAGGTGTTTCCTTGCTGTCATAGGTCCATGGTCCTATTCTGCACTGCTGAACCCAGCTGGGAGCCCAAGTTAAGCAATAAACAACCCCCTCAAGGGTTTCAGATTCATGTACAGGTTCCAAAGAAAGTAAAACAAACATACAGGGTCTCTGGCCATGTTCCCTTCATGCAGTTTAGGCGTCTTTAAACAAACAATATAAATGCTGTAGCTCTTATATTATCCGCACTTCCTGTCCCAGCTTGTACTCCGAATCCTTCCATGTTCCTAGAACTGAAAGGAGTCAGCCTAAACACCCTTTCTTGAATCCTTGGTCTTACCCTCTGGCCAGGCACTGCAGGCTGCAGTAGGTGCCTGAACACAACTGGCTGTGATCTGTATTTTTGCCTGAAAGGGGTAAACAGTGAGGTGGCAACGTTTGCAGATGATATTAAACTGCTCAAGATAGTTAAGACCAGAGCAGCCTGTGTAGAACTTCAAAAAGATCTCACAAAACTAAGTGATTGAGCAACAAAATGGCAAATTAAATTTAATATGGATAAATGTAAAGTAATGTCCATTGGAAAAAACAATCCCAACTATACATACAATATGACGGGGCCAATTTAGCTACAACTAATCAGGAAAGAGATCTTGGAGTCATCGTGGATAGTTCTCTGAAGATGTCCACGCGGTGTGCAGTGGCAGTCAAAAAAGCAAACAGGATATTAGGAATTATTAAAAAAGGGATAGAGAATAAGACACAGAATATCTTATTGCCCTTATATAAATCCATGCCCACATCTTGAATACTGCATACAGATGTGGTCTTCTCATCTCAAAAAAAGATATACTGGCATTAGAAAAGGTTCAGAGAAGGGCAACTAAAATGATTAGGGGTTTGGAACAGGTCCCATATGAGGAGAGATTAAAGAGGCTAGGACTTTTCAGCTTGGAAAAGAGGAGACTAAGGGGGGATATGATAGAGGTACATAAAATCATGAGTGGTGCGGAGAAAGTGAATAAGGAAAAGTTATTTACTTGTTCCCATAATATAAGAACTAGGGGCCACCAAATGAAATTAATGGGCAGCAAGTTTAAAACAAATAAAAGGAAGTTGTTCTTCACACAGTGCCCAGTCAACCTGTGGAACTCCTTGCCTGAGGAGGTTGTGAAGGCTAGGACTATAACAGGGTTTAAAAGAGAACTAGATAAATTCATGGAGGTTAAGTCCATTAATGGCTATTAGCCAGGATGGGTAAGGAATGGTGTCCCTACCCTCTGTTTCTCAGAGGGTGGAGATGGATAGCAGGAGAGAAATCACTTGATCATTACCTGTTAGGTTTGCTCCCTCTGGGGCACCTGGCATTGGCCACTGTCGGTAGACAGGATACTGGGCTAGATGGACCTTTGGTCTGACTCAGTATGGCCGTTCTTATGTTCTGGCTTCGCTCTTGAGTTGGGGCTTCTCCAAACAGGGGCTTGGATCTCAAGTATCTGTGCATTTTGTCTTAATCCACCACAGTCTATGAAGGGATGTGATGTGGTTCAGAGCCTGGCCTGCATTCATCCCTGCTGCAGTCAGTGGATGCTCATCCCTGAGAGCATTTTATGATCACTGTTTAGTGTTTAACTAATATAGTGGCAAAGGTGGATCTGGCACCGTACAGACCTATAGGAAGACCCCTGCTTAAGGGGTTTAGGAATCAATCCTGCAAGCACTGAAGTCAGTAAGAGCTTTTCCACTTATTTCAGTAGGTGCAAATTTGGCCATTAAATGTAACAGAGATATTAATGTATTTTTTCCTGATAAGTAGTTTTAGAGACAGTTGTATGTTGTACGATTGCATTTGTACCTAGAACTTTTCCTCTCTTGCCCCGCCTCGCTCTCTCTCTTGATCTCCTTCATTTCATTAGAGTTACAGCCAACCCCAGAGCATGATGTAATGGGCACGACAAGTTACCTCCCATAATCCAGCAGTCAGGGCTAGGTGGGTGTTATCAGATATATTATTTCCTGTACACAATGGGCCAGCTTAGCTGATGTAAATTGGATTAGGTCCATTGAAGTTAATGGTTCTACACCAGTTTACCCTGGCAGAGGATCTGGCCCCCTTTCTGATTGAAATTCTGCTGAAGTTTGAAGTTGTATCTGCTTACACCCAGTCTGACTGTGGCCCACAGTGTGAGACAGACATCTGCTGCTATTACATTCTATTTCCAGTCCTTCATTGACAAAGGGCAGAGCCCGAAAATCCTGATGCAATTCCCTAGATATTGATTTCCTCTTAGCCTTGTCGCCTACATCCTTCATTCCATGTTTTAAAAAATAGTTGCTGTCCACTCCCTATATACCATATAGACTCCCAGATTAGCTCACCTGCATGTTAGATGGACACCCCCCCCCCCCACTTAGTGATGTTGGAACTAACTCTATTGGGTATTCAGCTAAAAGGTCAGAAAAACCTTCCCTGGACTTCGTTGCGATCTCCAGCTGTCCTAGCCTTTTCTCCAGTCTCCCCAAAGCTTTCCTGAGCATGGCTGTTGGCTCATATGTCCTCTGGTCCCCATGACCCGCTATGCAGCACCTCAGGACTTTCCAAACCCCATGTGGTTTTCTTTTCATCAGTTAGTGAGGCAATTAGGTTACCACAACTGACTTGTTAGCCTAAACAGCGCCGATTAAGCTGACTGGGAGACCTATTTTAGCATACATTTCTCATCTTACATGCGACTACAAATGGTAGAGCTATTGCACATCATCAAGAATTTAATAATATTTCTAATGAATTGGTATTTATATAGTACCTTTAATCCAAGGGAGCCCAAAGTTCTTCACAAGCCATTGGAATGTAGCAATGCGGCACTTCTTGGGGGGGGGGGGTGAGAGAGAAAGAGAGAGAGAGAAGATGTGGGGGGACCTGGCAACAACCCAGCACACAAGAACAAAAGGAGCAAAAAGAAATATTGGCAAGGGCCGTTGGGAACCACTCCCTGCTCTTCCAGAGGAGCCACAGAATCTGTAATGTCTAAACACAGCAAGCAGGATGTCTTCTTTTTAATTTAAAAAAAAATTTCCTTGGTAAATTGTATGGGACTCAGTTTCTCTACTTTGGAAGGATAAAGGGCCAGGATTTGATGCTGTGGATTCTTGGAGTCTCCAGATTTGTTGCTTAGAACACCAATATATTTCCCTTGAGGACTTTGGGGCTGAAGCACACTGAATACAAATATTTATCAAAATAATCTCCTTAGAAAAGGGTCCCCATGGAAGAGAAGCAGCCCAGCTCTTGGCCAAATACTTTGCATTTGGAAGCATGAATGTGAAGCAACGTATCAGATTAAAAACAGATGGATTAAACTGGTGGCATGCAAAAAGTAAAAGAAGGTGCTAGCAAAATGAAGGACTGTCCCATACATTTAAAAGCCTGTTTGAAAAGCCTGCTTAATCTTCACACGTTAACATTTCACTTAGACTACAATAGAGCAAGTGGCACCAGCCTGCATGATGTGAATCTGGCAGGAGCCCTGACGTGGCAGTGTGAGCAAGATGCCATTTTTAGCACTTGTGCCTGTCTGTTTCTGTTTGTTTTCTGAGAGAACCATAGAAATGTTTCGCCAGCAGAGGGGAAATGCCCCCAGCATTGGCCAGCAGATGTCACTATTCTACAGTCAGTTCTGTATTTCAGCCTCTCAAACTGACTCATTGCATGTATCCTCTCCTCCTCAGGGAAGGAGAGAAACTTCAGGTCTTGGAAATGCTTCCCAGATGATCAAGAATTGTACTTAACTCTTCATTTTCTTGCAATTTTGAGAGATAATTTTCCAAAAAGCTGACCGGTCACATTCCAACACTAGACTGGGAGCTAGGAGATCTGAGTTCCTCTTTCTCTGTAACCTTGCCCATGTTTTCAAAACTGGCCTCTGATTTTGTGTTCCTCAGATTTTGGGAACCCAGATTGAAAGGCCTCGGATCCTGGTTTTCAGAGGCACTGACAACCTCATATACAAACTGAAAGTCAACGGGAGCTATGGGTACTCAGCCCGTTTAAAAATCAGGCCCCAAAAGTCTCAGGCTTGGGAATCAGAAATGGAGCCCCATCCCAAATCACAGGCTGTTTTTTAAGATGTTGGCATAACTGCTTTGTGCCTCAGTTTCCCCATCTGTAAAAATGTGGATCTGAATTACCCACCTTTGGAAAGTGCTTTAAGAGCCTCAGATGAAAGGTGCTATTTAAGTGTCTGAAAAGTATCTGAAAAGCAAAAGTCATCTTATGGACAGGGAATCCTCTCAAATCTCCCATGGCTTTGCTAAGCCATCATTCACACAGTATATTCAATCTGATAAATGCCCTTTTTCTATATTTTTAAAATACACTTCAATAGGTGGTTATGTATAATGGTGGCAGGTATCATGCTATGCAAGCTGCTCCCAATCCTACCCAGTAGCACCACCTGCCTAGTCAATGTTTGGGTTTCTATTGAAGTGTTTGGTGGTTGTCAGGCTGCTAGTTTACAGAGTGGATGGGGCCTTTCCAAAACCTGCAGCTGTTGTCTTGATATTTTGCATGGCAAAATGCCTGGGGGAGTAGAAGCGGACCTAAGTACAAAGCATGGAAGCTGTATATAGATGCCTCTGCTCAGAGATCTCACTCTACAGGCATCTGAAATGCTATTACCAGACAGAGCTCTGATGGTATTAAGTTGATATAGAAACATGGAGATCCCGTGGAAATTTTTAGAGCAGGAGATCCAGGTTAAAGTTTTCAAAAGTACCTATTTCCAAAACTGACTTAGACCCAGATCCTCAATCAAAGGTATTTAGGCATCTAACTACCAATTGAAATCAGTGGGGAGTCAGGTTCCTAAATATCTTTGAGGAGCCTAAATCCTACTGACTTTTAATGAGATTTAGGGTCCTATGGGCATAACTCACTTTTAAAAATGGGATTTAGGCCTTGAATAAACAAGTTCCTGTGCCTGAGTTTCTCCATTGGTAGAACTGGGATAATCATCTAGGTGTGAGTTTTAGTTTTTATAGGGCTTTCAAATCCTTGGATGAAAGGGATTATATAAATCCAGAGTGTGGATTATGGTTATAAATGCAAGACCTGGAAAGGTAAAGTCTTTGTTTTTCTAAGCCACGATGACTTCCATTTGATATTTCAAAACATCTAATTGAATTCTTTTTTTGAAAAAAGACCTTTCGCCTGTAATACCTATTTGTATCAGGCTGAACATAAGCACACAATAGTGTATTTTGCCCCCTTTAGCCAGAAACTTCTGATTCTGAGGGCCAGATTCTCAGATGGTGTAAATCTGCAGAGCTCCATTGAATTCAATAGATTAGTTAGCTTTACACCAGCTAACAACCTGACCCTGAGTCTTTTCTCTGTCAGGAATGTCATCTGGCCGCCTTTGCCAGGCTGGCAGGATCTCCCCTGATGTCCATTTCCACAGAATTATTGGTAAAAGGATTTTTTAGTCCCTGAGACTATTTTTTTAATTCAGTGTTTTGGGCCAATAGTGGCAGATCTCACGGCCTTCCCCAAGCTCAACCTTAAATGTAAGCAGCCATGGGTGATGTCAGTTCCCTGAATCGTTTCTAAGATGGGCTTTTTTTCCTGAATGTTTTTCACATTAGACATCCAGGTCCTGTATACCCTTTTTAACATGGATGTCTCTATGGAAAACCAGAGAACTAGTAGGACTATGACATCTCAGGTACCAAATAAGTGAAACCTGTTAAATGAGGGAGGAAGTGATTTTTATTCGCCTGTTTTTACTAACACCTATTGAACTCACACACTTGATAAGCAGTCAGAAAATCCATTTATTACAGACTCAGTTGTCTGACCCTTCACAGGGCTGAGAAAACTCCCCACACCCATTTAGGATAGTCAGTGAGTTCTCAGAAAAAAAAAAAAAAAAAAAAAAAAAAAAAAGGAAAACTAGGTTTGACATTACTGATATTTCTAAGGTAAAAAGTAGGGAGGAAAAGAAAAACCTTCCAGACTTTTTATACATGACAAAGAAGGGGGAAAGTATTTTTTTTTTTCTTTGCAGATCATCTTACCTTTCATGATTGGGCCCTGAATCGGGGTAGCTAAATGACAGAGAGATTCCTTGGACACAGCACAGACTGAAGTGCAATTCGTCATTGTTGTGCCTAAGCACTTCAAGGAGACAAGCACAGGAAAATTACAGGTAAAAAGAAGCCTGTGAAAACGGAAAAGCCAGATGATTGATCATAGATGGCAGGGTGGCCTCTGTTAATTATTCATATCTATTTAAATAACAATTGCACCAATTTTGAGAGGAACATGCAGATAGAGGAGGCAGCATTGTGCAAGACTGCTTCATTAGACAGTTTGTTGAATAGACAACAGAATCAAAACCTATTTTGGACCTGGTATTTGGAAACATGCTCTTCTAATTGTTACTGCTCCACAGCTGGCCCCAAGGTAGAGCGTTCAGGCTGAATGCATGGTTTAAAAGAGTAGTCTTGAGCTAGGGGTCCTATTTGAATGTGAAGAAGCAAAGGGACTTCAAAGTGACCTTACCGGGGTATTCAGAATTATGAGAGGGTTTGATATAAGACAGAGCCAGACTAGAAGGGGTTTCCAAAACCACCTGCTTTCTGAAAATCAGGAAAGTAACATTAAACAGGTTGCCGATTATCTACAGAACAAGACACATCTGGAATAAATTGCCTGAGGCCACTGAAGCAAACAGTAGAAATAAACTTAAATGACAGCTAAATATTTTGATGGTGAGATAAGGGATTGCAGAAGCAGAACAATCGGTTGAGATGATAAACCTACAGGGGACAGGCTTATCCAGTCAAATGGCCACCAACTCCAGCAACCCCACCAGCTGCAGAATAGCCTGAGCAAACCTATGAGAAGGAAGAGAGAGGAGGGACCAGGAATTAGGAGTAGGAAGAAAGAAAAAAATGGTAACCCCAAAATGAAGGGAATGGAGTGGGGGGATTAGGACCCCACTTAGATTTAGCATAATATATTTATGGAGCAGAAAGTTAAACTCTTTGTTCTATTCAGGTTCTCTAGTGTCCCCATTACCATAGTACAGGGATGGCCAAACTCACTGACCCTCCGAGCCACATACGATAATCTTCAGAAGCTCGAGAGCCGGGTGCACCTGCCACGGCTCGGGGCTTCAGCCATGTGGGGCGCACGCCTGCTGCGGTTTGGGGCTTCAGCCCCACTTCTGCTGAAGCCCCAAGTCCCAGCAGGTGCCTGCCATGGGGCTGAAGCCCCCAGACAACACCACCCCCCCCATCCTCACAGGGCAGAAGCCCTGAGCTCCCCCTGCCCCAGTCTGGTAGGTGGCGAATAGGGAGCAGTGGGATGGGGCTCTGTGAGCCGCACTTAAAGGAGCCAGTTTGGCCACCCCTGCAAGTGTCTGAGTCCCCTGGACCTCCAGGGCCAGGACAAGGGTGAGGAGAGCTCATGCTCAAATATCTAATTTGAAAACACCCCACTATTGGAATAGCATTAGCGCACACGGGGAGCTGGCTGCAGGATCGGGGCCCCATTTGAGTCCGAGCCCTGTACGTGACGCCCAGGGCGTGGGGCAGTTCGGTTCCTGCTCTGAACGCTGTCGCCTAGGCCCAGCTCCACCCTGCAGGCATGGGCCGGGCCGGTCCGGGTCTGTGCGTTCAATGCGCAGCCCCGCTCCCGCCAGGCGGCCCCAGCGCTCAGGTGGGGGCACAACGGGGGTAAATGCCAATGCACGCGGGGGGGCGGGTCACATGTGCCCTGTCCCGCCCCCTCGGCGGGGTGTGGGAGGGCCCTAGCAACGCCGGCCCGGAGCTGGTTGCTACGGGAGCGGAGGGAGGAAGCGCTTCCTGCGGCGCTGGGAGGAATCACTTCCCGGGGCGGCGAGGCCTGGCCGCTGGAGCGGGAGGTGAGAGGCGCGGGGGTGGAGGGGGAGTGTGAAGGGGCTCAGAGGAGGGGATGGGGGTGAGAGGATCGGGGTAGGGATGGGGGGGCTCGAGGATGGGATGGGGGTGAGAGGATGGGGTAGGGATGGGGGGGCTCGAGGATGGGATGGGGGTGAGAGGATTGGGGTAGGGATGGGATGGGGGTGAGAGGATCGGGGTAGGGATGAGGGGGCTCAGAGGAGGGGATGGGGGTGAGAGGATCGGGGTAGGGATGAGGGGGCTCAGAGGAGGGGATGGGGGTGAGAGGATCGGGGTAGGGATGAGGGGGCTCAGAGGATGGGACGGGGGTCAGAGAATTGCGGTAGGGCTAAGGGGGCTCAGAGGAGGGGATGGGGGTCAGAGGATCGGGGTAGGGATGAGGGGGGCTCAGAGGATGGGATGGGGGTGAGAGAATTGGGGTAGGGATGAGGGGGGCTCAGAGGAGGGGATGGGGGTCAGAGGATCGGGGTGGGGATGGGGGTGAGAGGATCGGGGTAAGGATGGGGGGGCTCAAGGATGGGATGGGGGTGAGAGGATTGGGGTAGGGATGGGATGGGGGTGAGAGGATCGGGGTAGGGATGAGGGGGGCACAGAGGATGGGACAGGGGTCAGAGAATTGCGGTAGGGCTAAGGGGGCTCAGAGGAGGGGATGGGGGTCAGAGAATCGGGGTAGGGATGAGGGGGGCTTAGAGGATGGGACGGGGATTAGAGGATCGGGGTGGGGATAGGGAGGCTCAGAGGATGGGATGGGGGTCAGAGAATTGCGGTCGGGATAAGGGGGCTCAGAGGATGGAGTGGGGGTCAGAGGATTGGGGTAGGGATGGGAGGTGCTCAGGACAAGTTGGGAGGGTGAGATACAAACTCAGGATGCTCAGAAAGGTTTTTGTGCAGGTAGGGGTGCAGAGGAGAGCCCTGCACCTGGCAGGAGAACAGGGAGTAAGGAAGGGGTCTGAGTCACCAGAGCTAAATCAGGAAGGGATTTTTTTTTTTAAAGTAGGGATTGGGGGAGTGGAAAATAGCTCCCCTTTGTGTGTTATGGACAGGAGGAGTCTCATCAGATTAATGGGAATCCTCCTGCCCAGCCCAGCCAGTGAATGGCTCACAATTGAAAACATTCCCCAAATGAATCCCCTTGCTTCGCTTCTTCTTTATAATCTTCCTGGGACCAGGTGTGCTCTTAACTGACTTTATCAAAGAGGGAATAGACACCCTGAACGGGAAGCATGTCACTCAGCTATAAGGCTGCTCAGCTGTTTCCATTAAAGCCCCAGGCCAGAATTGTCAAATATGGGTACCTAAAGTTAGGCCCCTAAATCCGTAGCTGTAAATAGAAGTGGTCTCATTTTCAGAAGATCAGCGCACCCTGAAATCCCATTGAAGCCAATGGGAGCTGCTGGCTCCCAGCACTCTTGAAGTTCATTCAGGCTGTTTCTATTGAGGGGCCTACTGACTAGCTTCAGATACACCCAGATCTGGCCAGTTTGGCTGAGCACTGGAAACATTCACCTTTTGCTCTGACACTGTCATTCTTTGTCTTTACCCAAAGATGGATTTATGATGTATTGTTTTTAGTGGCTTTGGTGTGCATGCTGCTGTATAGCTATATTGTGGTAGGCCCCAAATGAGGGATTGTCCTCCTCCCTGTTGTTTTAGGCACTGTATAAACATTATGAACAACAGTCACATTCATTCCCTCCTCTGTAGAGCTTACAACCTGTGGCCCTGATCCTGAAAACTCTGAACCATTGGGCACAGGGCCTGATCCTGCACTCAGTGAAGTCAATTGTAATACCTTCCATTGACTTCAGTGGGTGCCAGATTAAGCCCATGGTATCCACTACTGTGACTAGTTAGCTTCAGGGTTACAACTCTGTGCCGATGTCTTTGCTTCTGCAAAAATAGTGTGTTTTTACGTTGAGATAGCTAGCTTGATGTAAAATCCTAGTGGAGACAAGTTCATGGAGGATAGGTCCATCAATGGCTATTAGCCAGGATGGGCAGGGATGGTGTCCCTAGCCTCTGTTTGCCAGAAGCTAGGAATGAGCAACAGGGAATGGATCGTTTGATGATTACCTGTTCTGTTCATTGCCTCTGGGGCACCTGGCATTGGCCAATGACGGAAGACAGGATACTGGGCTAGATGGATCTTTGGTCTGACCGGTCTGGCCGTTCTTATGAGACAAGGCACAGCTAGTTTTTACCTTGATGTGGCTGCTTGATGTAGCTAGTTGAAGTCAACCCCATGTCCCGCTACTGTTTAGCTTGACTTGCTTTTTGAGATTAAAAACTACCTGTGCCTTGTCTTCACTAGCATTTTACACTGAGGTAAAGACATGGTGTAAAGTAAAGACTTTACACTTGGGGTAAAGACTCACTTTTTTTTGCAGTGAAGACAAAAGCCTGGAAGTGTTCTGTCCAGCAGTAAGGCCCTGATCTTGCAAAGACTTAGACATGCATTTAACTTAGACCCTTTGGGAGTACTAATGTGTGTAAAATTAAACGTATGTGTACATGTTTGCAGGTTTGGGCTTTATGTTAGATGCAGGAGCCCTATCTATATTAGAAAACTATTCTGTGGTGGGATTTTTTTTTTTTTTTTACTGTATAAATTAGATCTGTTGTGAGCAGATCTAACGGCACAGTGCTTCAAATGGTGGTGGCAGCTGATACACTTTCTACACTAGGCCTCCTGATACTGCTAACAGCCCGGGGAAATTTTTAGAAAACTTCCCTAAGCCACAATGAGATATGAAATAGATAAGTAGGAATGGAAGGGAGATTTGTGCAGTATGAGATTAGGAGTTCTCTATTTTCACACTGTATGTGTCAGTTCCCTTTTTTGGTTTATTTTTGCACATTTATTTTTGGTAGGTTGACCTATGAGTGGGGGTTAGTGGGAGTGTGTTTAAAAATAAAAAAAGTTGTTGTTGTATGTTGAAAGTTTGAGCAAAAATCCTTTTTGCTATTTTTCAATTTGATGAGAAGGATGAGGGCAGGGAATACAATCTTTAAAAAAAAAAAAAAAAAGTTCTAACTTTTTTTTTTTCTTTTTTAAACAAAGTCAGATACAAAATAAGTGAAGTTTAAAATTTGCCCTGCCTCTGTTCCTCACTAAGAACTGCTGACTTTGCTTGGTTTGGGTGGAGATTTTAAAATAAGAAAGTTGAAACAAATTACTTCTGAGCATCCTTGCTTGACACCATTTTGGACCAAGTCGCTGGGAGCTCTGGTCCCGTCGCTGCGGGCAGCTCCGGGTCTGCACGCTGCTCTCCGCAGCGGGAGTCCCTGCTCTGGCCTGATCAGCCCTTGGGGCCGGGGAGTTAGTGCTGCCTGCAATGGGACATGTGCCCACCAAGAACTGACAGGACTGCGACCCACCAACTGGCCTCACGCAGGCCATGGGGCAGCGACAGAGGGGGGCCTTTTGGGTCACCTTCCAGCCTGCTCTGGGACTAGACTGGATCTGATGCAGTGCCTTAGGTGCAAAATGCTCCTTATCTTATTCCCTGCCCCCCTGCTAGCTAGTACCCCTAACCTAGTCACACTGGAACTTGTTCCCTAGAGGTGAAGGCCTCTGTACCCGGTTGCCTAACTGCAAAGACAAATTCTCTAGCCTGTCCCAGTTCTGTGGAGTTGTCACCTTTCTTAGCTATGGACTTTTTTTTTTTTTTTTTTTTTTGGTGGGGGAGTGAATATAAATCAACATCTGTTCTTCAAGGTGATAGAACATGGATTATCCTGGGAAAATGAATATTTTCTGTGAACAGAGGAATTATCATATCAGATCCAACTGGGGTCCATCTAAACCAGTGGCTTGTCTCTGACGGTGGCCTGTAGTAAATACTTTAGCAGAAGATGCTAAAAACCCACAATAGACAGTTATGTTATCACATGTTCAGTTTCAGGAGTAAATATATACTTGCTCATTGCTGTCCCCCATCACTGTATGGCCAGCACAAACATCACAATTTGTTTGGCCTCCTCCCACCCATAAGCAAGCTATTCTGGTCATCGGAAGTCTGTTCTAGTCAGCAGATTGCAAAAGATTACAGCATCTAAAGTGTGACTTTCAGTCCCCTCCTTGTTATTGGCTCTGTAGCCTGACAATGCCTTTAGAGGCACCAACATAATTTATTCTGTGGGATTGTTTTTTTACTGCAAATAAAATTGACCGAATTCTAGAAACTATGACTCAAAATAAACAATCTGCTGTTGTTATTTCACTGTAGAAACCAGACTTCTTGAGAGTGTTTGTGAAGGAGGAAGACGCTTCTGCCATGGCTGCCGAGCTGGATTTCTCTCCCCCTGAAGTCCCAGAGCCCACATTCCTGGAGAACGTGCTGCGCTATGGGCTCTTTTTTGGAGCCATTTTCCAGCTGATCTGTGTATTGGCCATAATCCTCCCAATTTCAAAGTCCCATAAGACAGTAAGTTGTTCTCTTCAGTACCAGCAAGCGTGGGCACAATCGAGTGGTGGTAGCCAGAACCTAATGGTTGATCAGTAATTCTGTAGTTCATTGCACTTTCTGTCTTTCCTGCGAGGTTCCCTTTACCTCTCTTCTGCCTTAACAGTCCCACGTCACTGCAGCCCACTTCCCAGCCACAGAAGGTGGGAACAGCTGAACCTGCCAGGGCCTTTCTGAGCATCAGCACAAGGGATCAGCACTTTCCATGCAGGCTAAGTGTACTTGCCTCTGCATTGCTCCCAATTTCTTCCAGAACACAAACAAAGGGCTGACCTCAGTCTCAAATCTACATTGCCATGTTATTATGGGTCTGGTCCATTCTTTACCCTGTTGGTCAAGAAGCCAATCAAGGCGTACCCTCAGTAGAGTCTGCCTTTTCAGCAAGAGACTGTTAGCTCTTCTTTGTGCATAATCCTTGATAAAGGGCATCACTGCATGCAATACAGCTGAATTTCCTGGTGTTTGTTGGCACCAGCAATACAGCTTTCAGAACCGACCCCCACCTCTGTGCAGACATGTGGAAGGCCACCTGGCTGTAGTCAGCACAAGAGGGGGATTATAAGTAAACTACAGGGCACAAAGCAAATGTGAGATGGAGTTAAAATGTAAAACATGGGCTAAACTGGAGTGATCAAAGTCCAACTGGCTATTCTGATAGAACAAGATTCAAATGCACTTGGAAACCCCTGTATTTGTAGGGTCTTCAGTCTTTACACCAACTTTTCCTGATGGCAATCAGACCACAATACATAGTGATTTTATATTTGTCTTGCTGTGTAGGGTGGAGGCCAGTATTTACAGGAACAACTTAACATGGGAAGTTTTGTTCTCTTTACAGCTGGCAATAGATTTGTTTAGAAAAATCTGATTCTTGTTGTGAAAAGATGAGGGGTATCTTTATCACAATATGTGTCTGAAGCCTGGAATGCTGCAATAATGCATTGAATGTAAAGAATCTGTTTATAGATAGTATCAGAGGGGTAGCCATGTTAGTCTGTATCCACAAAAACAACAAGGAGTCCGGTGGCACCTTAAAGACTAACAGATTTATAGATATATTTCTAAGCTGGAAGATGCCGAACCTGCTCAAGGTGTGTTTGTGTGTGTGAGAGCGAGCTGCAGCTTGAGGGGAGATGTGGTTTCTTTCATTTTCTTGACCCTGTTATGTTTGGGGGAAACGTTTAATGGCCTGAACTTTGAAAGTGAACAATAAGGCGAGCTCACACTTTGGCGTAGGGAGCTGAAAGCCAGGCACTGATTGGGAGTTGTAATGCTTAAGAAACCATCCTGTGGTGTGCACATGCTGTGGTTAAATTTTCCACACATATACTCTGCCCTCTTAGAGAAGCTGCAGACAAGTCCCATATGATCGATTTACAAGCTAATAAACAAGAATAGATGTCTTCTGGTCACGGGAGTTACACCAGCTGCTTGAGTCTGTGTAGAATTCAGAACAGCCTCTCTCACTTGAGGAGGCTTCAGGCTTTGAAGACTACCTTACTTTGAACATTAGAAGGCAGCAGTGATCATCATACAGCAGCAGTGAACTCTGTGTCCCTGAATAGGAACTGCATAATGCTCTATTTCTCCACAGTATTGCCACACTGTTTGCCAGCTCCCCATGCACCGATTACATCCTTCAACAAGCCAGCCAAGACTCCTCCCTTGGAAGGCCACACAGATATGAATAGTAATAGCACAGCAACTTGAGAAACATTTGAACTAAGCTCATTGATTAAAAGGATACTGTCAGCTACTCCCCTCCCCTGCACTATCTGTAACTCTCTCTTGGAAGCTTAAAACTAACACATCTTTCTCTGCCATTTTTGTGTGTCCTTTTCCAGTTGGCACATATTGATTGATAGAAATGTAGAAGCGTAAGCAATATTTATATCCAAACTCATTTAATGAAATGAGGCAATCTGCATGTGTGTGCCTTCTGGGATGAGACTGGCTCTGTTCCCTTGCATTTTTCCAAGATGACTAGAGTTTGTTTCCCATAATAGAAATGTTATCTATCATCTCCCTTGAAGGAAGAGATTGGGATTCTCTAAGCTATCCTTCTTAGTCCAGGTGAAGAGACCTTTGTCTCTAACTTCTCTCCTAGATCTGGGGGCTTGATTACAAACTCTGAGCTTTAAATTCCTGCTGCTGGTTTGTTTGGGATTTTTTTGGAGGAGTGGGGGTTGTCTGCTGCATGATGATGTTTTTACTTTTGCAAAATCCCTGTTGAATGTTTCAGCACATGTACAGCTGATTTCAGGATTCTTTTTCTGTTCTTCCCATTTGGAATTTTTTTTAATTTCACTTCTCTCTTTCCTGCCCTCCGTCACAGCTATCTTTTGTTCTTCCTTCTCAAAATCTTCCCTAAGGGGTGTAACAACTTCACTGGGTAACGGAATGTGGTTCTGCTTGGCTTCTGAGGTCTGGTCTATACCCAGAGTTGCATCAGTAACAGTGCATAGTTTTAAACCAGTGTAAGAAACAGGATGGATACTCCTAAATCAAATTAAATCTGGATAACATGGGGTTAGCTTGCATCAGTAATTTACAGATTGCATGTTTCAAACAATATGACCAGGTTTAAACCAACGGGTGCGATGTGTGTGTTGACAAGGCCTTGTATTAGTTGCTTGCTCCTTTTGGTATAGACACTCAGATTCTGAACTGGGATGAGATGTGAAATACAAATCTCATGCCTGAAAACATTACTGACTGTTCCTTTCTTAATTGACTGTTGTAGGACTCTGACAATTTTGAGTTTAAAAGTTCAGAGGTGGTGAAGAAGCCGAAGGTGGCTGCTCCGCAGCTGAGCAAGAAACCCAAGAAGGAAACCAAGAAGAAGAGATAAAAGGCCTTGTAAAGGAGCCTTAAAGACAAGTGGACTGCACACAGCCAGATGGTTAATTTAACTGTCCTAGTCAGCATGAATCATCTCACCTCCGATGGGGAGGGAAAGCTTACACTTGCATCTCCTCCATGCTGGCTGGGATGTGAAGTGACGCATGGAATGGGGGGCATGTGTTGTGCCCCTGAGGATACCTTTTTCTAAGTCATTCTTTTAAAGACAGATGGTTCAAATGGATTAAGGACATCACGCTACCCAGCTTTGTATTCACTTGTATTGTTGTTACATCTAAAATACATCACTGCATTTTATGCCTTAGTAGTAATGGCTTTGTTACGTTTTTTAAAAAAATATTCTCCGTACGTAATAACTACCCCGAGTCCAGACTTGCCCAGCTCAGGGCTTTCACCTGCCCCTATATTGCCAGCACTCTGTGACTGCTTTCTTCAGCCACTCTAGTCATGTAAACACTTTTCCTCTCTGCTTCCAGCCTGAAAGAAATATGGAAATTTCAAAACTTTTTGTGGTCAGAGGGGCTGAAAAAATGCAAGGACTAAGTGATTACTGGGCTCTTAAAAATACGGAGATGTTCCATTATAGAAAGCGGCAGCAGAGAGGTTAGGAGTATTGCAAACTGTCTGCCCGCAACAAACAGAACTCTGTGTACCACGTTCTGCTGCTAACAAAGCATGGAAATCATTCTATCAGTCCTCCCATCTATAGTGCTCTTAGGCAAATTTTGGGTGTGCATGCAGCTTTGCCTAGCATGGTATCCTGTGTCTCCTCTCACTGAACATCTTCTGAAGTTAACTATTATCCTGCCCTGGGAGACTATGCAAAATCCACGGGACAATAAGCTCGCTATGAAACACAGCAGAGATGATCATGTCTGTTGCTGTATAGCCAGGCACCTTCAGGCTCTCACTTTGAGGCCAGAGACCTAATGTTAGATTTAAATGTGGCTAGAAAAGATTGGAAACATACATGGTGATAAAGTGGCAGAGCCTCAATAGGGCAGCACTACCTCCTGATGATAGCTCACATGTCAGCTTGTTTGATCACTAGCGAGTCATTAGTATGAGAACCGCTGCTTAAATGCACTCAGAATGCAGAGCAGCACTAGGATCTGCTTTGAAGGAAAGTGTTCTATTGATTACTGCTCCAGTCCTGCAGTCAGAGCCACATGGACAGATCCCTGCCACTCTGATGCATCTCTCTGATGTTATTGGACACAGGATGGATCCAGTTGCAGGACTGATGCCTGTCAGTGGGTATCAGATATTACACTGCATTTGTTCTACAACATAAGCAAAACAATATGTTTGCACTTCTACAAATTACCACTGCTGAGGAGAGAGACTGAACCGCCTGTTCCTTTTTGTGTTTCTGGGGTCTTTTGGCCTCAAAGGGGTCTGACTCAAACTTCTGATGGCTTCTTAACTGTGCTGTAGGTACTGTCCCAGATGCTCTGTCTCCCTGCTTACACAGCATGTCACTGGCATTGGTTGCTGGAAGCACATTAGTGGTGGTTAAAATGTGACATGGAGAACCCCTCTGTGAATTCACTCTTTATTTGTTCTAAAGACAATTTTCAACAGAGTACCGAATGAAACACTAATAGACAAAAGAAGACCCCACCCACCCTCTACCCCAACTCCATAGCCAGAATGATCTCTCGATGCAGCAAAAAAATGTTATGAAACAGATGATAGAGAACACTGATCTTTGTAGGCCAGGAGTTCCTTGGTATGCTCCATATTCCTATCCAGAGACTCCAAGGGAATGAAAATAATTGTTGCTGTCCCAGTACAGGTGCAGTTAAGTTTTGCCATTTTTTTTAAATGAGGACAGATCAGCACTTGTCATGTGTCCTAGCCCAGTGAAGCAGTCCCTCTCCTTGTGATTTGATGGGGTTTTTGATTTGTTATAACAGAAGCACAAAGTATTTTGTGGTAACATGCATATTGCTGGAAAGGCAGGGGCTGTGTTGCAGCCTAAAGAGCATGCTAGTTAATGGGGATTGTACAGTCATTGCCTTGAAATGACAGGCCTCCACATCAACCCATCATTTTTTTGCCAGTCAGAATTTTACTGGTCACGTGAGCTGATTTTCAGTGACACTCACGCTGCCTGGGCCCTGGCCACCAGGCCGGGGAACTCTGCATTTTAATTTAATTTTAAATGACGTTTCTTAAACGTTTTAAAAACCTTATTTATTTTACATACAACAATAGTTTAGTTCTATATTATAGACTTCTAGAAAGAGACCTTCTAAAAAGGTTAAAATGTATTACTGGCACGCGAAACCTTAAATTAGAGTGAATAGATGAAGACTCGGCACACCACTTCTGAAAGGTTGCTGAGCCCTGATTTAGTTTGTTGTTTTTTAAAAATAGATGAGGTTCCAGTCCATTCCTTAGGGTAACGTAGTTCAGCCCTCTGATTAGCTAAACATATAGTCTCTACTCACAGATGAGTAATACAATATGTATTAAGAACGAGGAGTACTTGTGGAACCTTAGAGACTACCAAATTTATTTGAGAATAAGCTTTCGTGGGCTAAAACCCACTTCATCGGATGCATGCAGTGGAAAATACAGTAGGAAGATGTATATACACAGAGGACATGAAAAAATGGGTGTTGCCGTACTAACTATAAAAAGAGTAATCAATTAAGGTGGGCTATTATCAGCAGGAGAAAAAAACTTGTAGTGATAATCAGGATGGCCCATTTCCAACAGTTGACAAGAAGGTGTGAGTAACGGGGGGGGAGGGAGGGAATTAGCATGGGGAAATAGGTTTTACTTTGTGTAATGACCCATCCACTCCCAGTCTTTATTCAAGCCTAATTTAATGGTGTCCAGTTTGCAAATTAATTCCAATTCTGCAGTTGCCCTTTGGAGTCTATTTCTGAAGTTTTTTTGTTGGAGTATTGTGACTTTGAGGTCTGTAATTGAGTGATCAGGGAAGTTGAAGTGTTTTCCAACTGGTTTTTGAATGTTATAATTCTTGACGTCTGATTTGTGTTCGTTTATTCTTTTGTGTAGAGACTGTCCGGTTTGGCCAATGTACATGGCAGAGGGGCATTGCTGGCACATGATGGTATATATCACATTGGTAGATCTATTCTACTGCATGTATCCGATGAAGTGGGTTTTAGCCCATGAAAGCTTATGCTCAAATAAATTTGTTAGTCTCTAAGGTGCCACAAGGACTCCTCGTACTTTTTGCTGATACAGACGAACACGGCTACCACTCTGAAACCTGTCACAATATGTATTGTATTTTAACTTCTCTTGAAATGTGTATGTAATAAAGATAACTGGGGAAAATGCAGTGACAGACTTTTTAAACTTTGCTGCCTCCCCTTGAGCATTCAGTGTGAAAATAGCCACTGATTTGGGAGTGAGTGGATAGGGGCATAAATAATGTTAGTCGTAAGAATAGTCTGACTGTTAGAAAAAAACTGCTAAGATCCCCTCACCTGTAAGGAATTAGTTAATTGATACTGTAAGGTACTGTAGATGTTTGTGTTTGACTCCTTTTGAAAGATGGCAAACGGTCCTTTAATATACATCCCCCCCGAGAAAGGAAACGATACCATGACTAAATTAATTTGTGTCTCGTGGGATATTTTTGCTCTGAGAGCTCTAGGGAAGGTGTAGTAATGATTAAAACACTGCTTGTTAATGATACTGACTGGGATCGGATGGCTCAGTAGATTGATAATGGGGATTTTTGCCTCTAGGTCCCTGGTTTGAATCTAGACCAGTTTAATAGTGGCTGAAGTATAGTCCTGTCTGATGGCAGTTCATTGAGTTGGATGGAAATAGGTAGTTCAGCCAAGGTTCTGGTGACCATCACCTCTCAAACCCTCAGCAGAAAAGCTAAGAGAGAGGGTACAAAGAACAACTGTATTTCTGTGGTAAATCCTTTAATCGGTGAAGTCTTTCCTTGTGGTGGGTTTGTCATTAGCCTCCCAAAGAGGGCTGAAGACCTGACTAAGTCACTGTTGTTTTATTTAAAGGAAACTTTTAGAGCCTGGCTTCTGATAGGAATATTGGTCCAAACGCCTGAATCCAAATATCGATCTCTGCGCAGAGCCTAGTCAGTACCAGAGTGTCCTGGGAGCCCAAAGCCCAGGAAGTAGGAGCTAGATGCCCTCAGTTAATTGTGGTTGCTGAGTTCCTTTCACTCCATCGGGCAGGTCTGTGTTTTGTAGAAATACATTTGTGAGTTGGGATTGTTTTTAATTTGCCAGTTGGTTGTATTAGAGCAAATCCATCCTAGCTTCCTCCCCTCATTTTAGAGCTACAGTGGTTGCTGTCCCTTTGAACGCAGGTATTACACAAACAATACATCCTTGTACTTCTCCAGTACAAGTAGCACAATCCCTTGAGGCTGGCTAATAAGTAGCTCATGACCGAAGTCTCTGTTCACACAGTTCAATTAAATCCCTATTAATCTTATTCAGACCTAATTTACTTTCATTCTAATGCACACACTTCTGTTCGCCTCAGATACACCCTGGTGAGGTTCCCCACTGATAGGAAATGAACTGCCTCGGGCCATCTTTGAAGAAGACTGATGTCTGCCCAGATCCGCCCCCTTCCCCAATCAAAAGGTATGGCCTGGGATTATTTCCCAGCCTACATTTCTGCTGCTAGGAATGTAAAAATAAGACTCAAATGCTGGGATGTGCTAGGCCTGGAGGTGATACGCATGAGGAAATGAGGAGACATAAGAAAGCAGACAGGGAAAAGACCAGGTTAGTGATCTTGTCTCTCCCAGGGGCCACTGCTGAATCGTTCCCTATTGTACATTGCTAATATTTTGACTACCATCTAGACTGAAATGTCCCCAAAGTAATGGGGCTCCAAGCTCTTCCCTCGGGAGACTGTCTTACAGTCTAATACCTCCCACCAGCTCAGTTTCCCTGATATTCACCTCCATTTTGTCTCCTAGTTTCATGTCTTTCCTCCTAGTTTAACCTTCCTTGCATTTGCATTATCCTAATTAACTCCTCTCCCCCTCTTGATGTCTCCACTCATCCAATATATGTTAACTGTTATGTTCCCACTACCATTCTCCAACTCACGGTTATTGCTTAGCCAAGACTTTACTCTGAGAGCCAGATTCTGCCACCCCTGTTCATGCTGAGTAGTACCTGAATTCGCAAGTAGTCCCATTAATCCTAAATGCCCTGATGATCACTAGCACTTTCCATTATCACAGTGCTGTCCAAATAGCTCATTGAGCCTCATGCCCTCACTGTGGGGGGGTATCAGCACCCCAATTTCACTAACTGGGGCACAGGGAAGCTAAGTGACTTCATAGAATCATAGAAATTAGAGCTGGAAGAGACCTCGAGAGGTCATCTAAACCAGTGTTTCTCAACCTTTTTGATACCAGGGACCGGATTGCTGACTTCCTAAACTGTCAGGGAGATCTACAGGACCAATGCTGGTTCACAGACCCGGTGCTGAGAAACACTGATTCTAGTCCAGGTCCCTGCACTGATGCAGGACCAAGTATACCTAGACCATCCTTGACAGGTGTTTGTCTAACCTGTCCTTAAAAACCTCCAAAGATGGGAATTCCACAACCTCCCTTGGAAGCCTATTCCAGAGCTTAAATACCCTTATAGTTAGAAGCTTTTTCCAAATATCTAACAGAAATTGTCTTTGCTGCAGATTAAGCCGCTTGCTTCGTGTCTTACCTTCGGCTGCCATGGAGAACAATTTGATCACTGTCCTCTTTATAAAAACCCTTAACCTATTTACAAACTGTTATCAGACCCCCCTCTCCCCATCTTCTTTCTCAAGACTAAACATGCCCAGTTCTTTTAAACATTTTCTCATAGGTCAGGTTTTCTAAATCTTTTAGCATATTTGTTGCTCTCCTCTGGACTGTGTCCAATTTGTCCACCTCTTCTTAAACTGTGTACCCAGAATTGAACATTGTACTCTAGCTGAGACCTCATCAATGCCAAGTAGAGCGGGACAATTACCTCCTGTGTCGTCATACGACGCTCCTGGAACAGCCTAGAACAATATTCGCTGCTGCACCACATTGTTGGCTCATATTCAATTTGTGACCCACTCTGACCCCTAGATCCTTCTCAGCAGTAGTGCCGCCTAACCAGTTACTCCCTGTTTTATTGCTGTGCAATTGATTTTTCCATCCTAAGTATAGCATTTTGCACTTGTCTTTATTGAATTTCTTCTTGTTGCGTTCAGACCAATTCTCCAAGTTGTCAAAGTCATTTTGAATTCTAAGTCTGTCTTCCACTGTGCCTGCAAATCCTCCCAGCTTCATGGCATCCACAAGTTTTATGAGCATGTTCTCCATTATCCAAGTCATTAATGAAAATATTGAATGGTACTGAACCCAGGACAGACTCCTGTGGGACCCCACCTAGTTGGACAGCAAACCATTGATAAATACTTTGAGTACAGTCTTTCAACCAGTTTGGCACCCACCTTTTAGTAATTTAATCGAGACCATGTTTGCTTATGAGAATGTCATGTGGGACTGTGTCAAAAGCCTTAGTAAAATCAAGCTATATCCCATCTACTGTGCTCTCCCTTGTCAAAGAAGGAAATTAGGATTTGCCCCTAGTTGCAGAGTCATTGTCCAAGTGGGAATTAGCACCCAGGAGTTCCTAGCTCCAAGTCCTGTGCCTAGGCCAGGCCAGGCTTCTCTCCTGCTTACATTGCTACTGCCTTCTGGCTTCCAGCTGCCGTGAGATCCATTCTAACCTCCTGTCTTACCACGTACCCCTCAGTCTACCAGCAAAATCCAATGCAATGAATCATGTGAGGTCCCTGTGCAGTTAGAGTACAAAGCTGCTCCCTAACTCTGTGACTGGACTAATGCTGACTCAAGTCCCAATGCTGACAACTTCCTGTTGTTATTTGTGCTCTTTGCTGGAGCTGGTACAGTCACAGAGCTGGGTCACGTGTTTGGGGCCTGTTAGGACACATTTCTCCTCCTTTCAGAGGGCAACTGTTTAATCAGCTCATCTACTAATTGATGGATGTTATAGCAGCAAGGATCTACTGTTGCTATTGGGGTTTGTGTAGAGAAAGTTCCTTGAGGCTGTGTTCCCCGTGGTGCCGTGGATCTGACTGATTTGAGTGGCTGAAATACATGTCTGTCTCTTGATAAAAACCCTTGTGGGGAGATGCATGGATTCGGCACCCGTGCAGATGTGTGGTATTTGTGCTGGGTTCAGAAGGGTGATGGGGAAAAGCTGGAATGATATATATATATCCCCTCCCCCCACCCCAAATTGTAGTTCAGATGAAAGTAGCCATGGATCCAAACCACACCTGGTTTCAAGTTTACAGAACCAGAATCTAGTCTCCTCAACCCATCCCTAGCTCAAAGGAGCAATATACAATAGTTCGGGGGCAATATCCTGCCTGTGCTGCATTTGGCACAGTACCCAACGTGGGAGGGAAGTTGGCTTTAACCCACTCTCTTGCTCCCTGACACCGCCACTACCATAACTCGGAGCAGCCCTATACTGATAGGAACTGTGTCTAGGATGGCTCTGCTGTCTGAGGCTTGCTGGAGCTCAATGCACTCTAGACACAACCATGATGCTGGATGTGATGGTCACATAGGCTGGCTTCACCATCATTGTGCCACCCTGCAATTCCAGCACCAGAGGACTCCCAAGCTGCACTGTTTGCAAATCAGCCAGACATGGTGAAGATCTGGCCCATAACATTTTCCTGAGGCTCTGCTATTGCTCTTCTCTAGCCCTGTTAAAGCTGGTCAAAATAAATAAATAAATAAATAAAAACTTCTGTCCCACAGGGAATTCTGAGATTTTTAAAGTTGATTTTGTCTCAAATTAGGATGAAAAAATAAAAATCTCTGATTTTTGTGCAAGCTGCAATATTTCATTTTGACCCAATTGAAATGTTTAGGTTTGACTATCATTTTGAGGTTTATATGTTATTGTAATGTGTCAGGGAAAAGACCAAATGAACTGGTTTGGTCTTATTGAAACAAAATGTTTTCATACTTTCCCATCAAAAATGTCAGTGAAATCGACAGGCCCACAAACTTGTGGATTCAGGATTTTCTGATGGAAAAATGTTCCACTGGAAAATTTTCCACCAGCTCTTATTGATATTGCTGTGTGAAACATCATTGTTGAGGTAACGACCCTTTACTGCTTTCCCACCTGTAAGTACTGCTAATGACATTAGAAAGAACAGAGTGGGCTGTCATGCCACTGAAGCTTATGATAGCCTCCCTTCATCCTAACCCTTCCTGGGCTGCCCCACACTCATCATTCACTTTGCTCCTAAAGACCCATTTCTACTGCAACGCCTGCAAGACAGCAACAAACCAATAAAGGTGAAGTACAGGGTCATGGGGGATGTTTTATTTCTATATCATATACAAAAGTAAAAAGGGAACTAACAAGTGCACATCAACCATCTTCTTGAGCACTTTGCTTCTGTGTTGTAATCCCTTATCCTTTGTCTTTTGTTTGTCTCTTTAAGCCCTGAGCCTGCAAACATAGCTCTTGTCCCTGTGGTGAAACTGAACAGAATAAGAGTTCACAGGAGAAATTGTGGAGCATGTTCCGCAAAAGCTATTCCAGTCAATTTCCCCATGTAGACAAGTCCAGCTACTCAGCTTGGCTTCAATAGAACTACTCATGGGCTAAAAGTGAACCATGTGCATGAGTCTTTGTAGGATCAGGATGATAGAGTGTAAACTCTTTGGGGCAAGGACTTTGTCTACCTCAATGTCTGTCCAGCATCTCCATCACTACCACACTCTAAATAATCATCACAATCTGTGCAGAGCTGTCTGGACTTTGCACTGAGCAAAACACAACCAGCCCAAGGAACTGGATCCACACGACCAAAGCTTTAAAATTTGCCAGGATGCTTAAAAATTAATCTGGCTCGAGTAGAATAGATGCACTGTGTAAATCCACAGCTATGGATTGAGAGCTCGGGATTCCGCTCAGCTACTTTATTCAGCAGGCTTCCTCTTACTCACTTTGTACAATGAGTGAAGAAAGCTCACATATCTACGCTCTCTAGTTCACTCCTGACCTTGAAGGCTCCTCCTGGATGGGGAGAGCATGGTTCTTAGGTGTAGTGTGTATGAGATGCTGTGCACTTCAGGTCAGACAGAGGCCTTAAAAATAAGTGATGAAAAACTGTTTAGATGAATGTTAAATGCCACCAGTTAAAGGTGAACAGAAGAATCATTCGAGAATAAAAAAGTTCAAATAAGAGCTGAGGGTCCCCTATTAGTAACATAATCTATGTTTAGATTTTAAAAGGACCAAGAAAAACATTTTGAGCAGGATGGAAAGCAAAGAAAAATGCTTGGCATTTGGTGCTAGTAGGGGCATGAACAGCTCCAAGGGACAGCCTCCGCACTTGGGACTGATTGAGGAATGCACTAAAGTACATGCTTAGCTTTAAGCACATGCTTAAGTTCCATTAATATCAATGCTTTGTGTTTAAGTGCTGTTGTGCCTACATTGTGTTCCTGAATTGGAGCTTCAGCAGGTCAGAGAAGGAGGAGTGGATTGATTTCAGAACGTATATATTTGCAGATTTTTAAGTCTACACATCATCACCCTCATCATAACATAAACTGGGTTATTGCACGTTAAATGGGACAAAACCCTTTGCTGTTCTCCTTTGAGCAACACTGAACAGCTCCCAGAGGTGGAGAGTTTTGTGATGACAACACACCCTATAGAAACAGATTTGGCTACAAAAGAGAAAATAAAATTCAGCTACCCAAAGGACTCTCCATTAAATTGGATCAGCATCCCTTAAAAGACCTGGCTGTACAAACTCCAGTTCATATTGGGCCTGAGGGTGAATCGCTCACTCTCACTGGCAAGCAGTTACTTGCATGAGTAGCTCCCATTGACTTCATTGGGACTACATGTCTGAGCAGTGAGAAGATGGGGACTCCCAATCTGGTCCTAAAAAATGGCCCAACTTAACCTACAGCCTTTTGTTACCAAAAATCCAGAAAGTTGTGAGGGGGGATGAAAAGGAATCATAGTCGTGGCTTATGCTGGAGGGAATGTGGAGAATGGAGAGCCTGCTAGCACAATGGTAACTCTGCACCTGTACCCAAGATATTTAGAAACTGAAATGTATGTAGACAAAATCCTGTCTAGCTTGGTATTTATATGGCCCTAATGATAATCACCATATTGGTTAAGTATTTATCATGGGAGGGGCGTTGACAAGATACCCCCTTCCCACCATAGATCCTGTGGCTCCCAGCCAAGAATTCATCATTCAGATCTCACAGCACCTAACTTTCATACTTGCTAGTGGCACCCATAGTAGCCTAACAGTCTGTCACCAAAAGATAAAGGAACCCCTGGTCATCAACTTCTGCATCAGTGAACTAGGGGAGGTGGTGGCTGGAATTAGCACAGCATGTATGATCCTTGCCACAAAAAAACCCCAACCCAAAACTCTTTATAAATCTGGTTGTTGGTTGGCTTTCTAGTAACAAAGTAACAGTTGCTATCCAATAATAAGCACATTTGTGCGGTGCTTCTCATGTTCAAATTGCTTTATGGCTCTGGTCTTCACAGCAACCCTGTGAGCTAGGCAAATAATTAAATATTACCTGTGCATCAGTGCCTAGTAGACATCCGTAAGTTAAAGGCAGTGTAAGGGAGCCAGCCCTCTCTGGTGAAAAGGCAGGGGCCTGTCCTCAGTATGGCAATGATCAAAACTATTAACTGAGATTGCAGACAGCGTGCTCCAATGATAAACTGATAAGGAACTTATCAAGTGAACAGCTACTCAGTGTAATAGCTCCAAGTGACTATGTGCTGGACACTCAGATAATGGAATTAGCTTTCGGTATGACTCCTTGTTCCTTGTGACTCACAGGCTTGTCGGCCTTCTGCCGTGTCACAGGAAATGCTTTTTCAATAAAGAAAAAGAAAAAAATCAGCCATGCAGGTCTCTGGAATGCTTTAACGTTTCCAACTTTCTCGAAGTGTCAGCTCCTGCCTGAAGTATTGTGATTTTTAAAAATCAAACCACTTCAGGGTTCCATGGGATTTCCTGACCTGAGGTGCTGTTTGCTACGGACAATGGATTGTTTTATTCTGCCTGTGATTTAATGGTTCATAGAAAAGCTACAAGTGTGGTTTAAGTACTGGACCCAATTTCTTCCTTGGATATAATACGACAAGGAAAGATTGGAGGGAATTGTTGAAGGAGGGGTTAGTCAGCGCTGTATAGATACTCACGCAGCAGAGACATGCTCAGTAGAGTAGGTAGATACCATCATTGTGATGTCGGTGCTTGAATTCAAAGAGCTCCCAGAATCCTCAATAACAACAGTATGTCCAGGTCAGTAGCAAGGCACAAAGACAAGTTAGCAGGGAAAAAGCTTACTCTCCTGAGCTGTACCTGTTCTTCTGTATAGAATGAGAGGAATCTGGACTCCTGCTCTGTCAATCCAAGTACCTTTCTCAAAGTGCATATAAATAATAATTTGATGTGTCCATGTTTTGGCTTGTGCGGGAGACCCCATGGTTGCCAACACCCTCAGCTGGCTAAATTTGCATCTATAAATTAGTGCCAATTAGTGGCTAGGGTGGGATGCTGAAAAAGTTGCCTCTTTGGGAAGTTCGCATGTGCATTAAAAAGAGAAAAGGTATTAAGCTGTGTGGGTGGAATCCTATTTCATTTCCACTTCTCACTGTACATTCAGCCCTACACTTCCTCATGTTGATCTACTGAATGCTTCTGCCTGGCTCCAAAAAGGCCATTTCTCCAGGGCCAAGAGGAAGTTGGTTTGTCTGACTGCAGGGGTCTTTCCCACCAGTGATTTACCAACCTTCCCAAACATTGACCTGAAGGGGCCACGTGGGCAGAGAGGGGAATGCAGTCTCAGTGTTTACTCAAGCCTGTGAATTTGGTTATGGAGCAATTTATGATTTCCCCCTGTGGAGTCACAAAGATAGCTCAACCTTTTACTGATAGACCTCAGCCTCCTGGGAGCAATGAGATCTCCAGGTTCTTTAAATCCTGATCCCAGGTGAGTGGGGAAAGAAAATAAAGTGGAGACAGAGCGTGACTTATAAAACTATTAAAGCAGTGGTCTTAGAGATCACTCAGATATGTACCATTACTATTGCTTCAAACATGGTGGCGTTAGATTCCCTGGCTACCTTAAAGGTAGCTGCAAAATAACATACAATTAGGACTGGTCTTCTTTCCATTTCTCTATGATGCATAAAGAAGGCCTGAATAAAGAAGGTTTATTTTTGCATGCTAGTTTCTAGAGGGGAGGTTTTGTTTTTTACTTTAGAAATATCAGGAGCATCAAAGCTGGTTTCCCCTCTTTTGTTGAAGGCCTTTCTTGGAGGATGCAGAGGAGGCTTTAGATCTCTATCAGCTCTTAACTGAAAGGGCTGGAGTAAGTAACAAAATAGCTTTTCTTCCAACTGATTTTTGGTGTCAGAGTTCAATAATAAAAATGAACCCAAAGAATTTTAAACAGACTGCATGGAAATCACTTCCCTTCTCCATTAATCAGGTTCCACTTTTATGGGATATCATCAACAGCTTAGTTCTCCAGTTGCCCATAGAGCTTCTGTGTTAAAAACCAGATATGACTTGGCATGCTAAGCAGAACCTCCACCCACCCACCCACCTTTTTGGGGAACAGGTAGCTGAGGCCCTTTCAGGGGAGGTAGCATAATCTAGTAAGTACATCATAGAACTGGGAGTTTGGAGTTCTAGTCCCTGCTCTTTTGTGTGATCTTGGACAAGTCACTTTCCTTCTTTGTCCTCATTTCCCCTCCCTTGTCAGTCTTATCTGTTTAAATTGCAAATTCTCAGAGGAAAGGGGTCTCTAGGCCCTAAAGGTGTTTGAGGCATTATAACAACAATTCCAGGCCTTCTCATTAATGCTTGTGATGGGCTCAGATGAGTGCCACAGAAAAGCCCAGGAATACCCCCACAGGAAGTACTTTTAGGACACAGGTTTAGCTCAGTAATCACTGGGGTACCTCTAGACACCTCAGGGAACAGTGGGGACTCATCTGCAGGCAGGTGGGATTTTTTTTTTTAATACAACTATTTATTTGTGCTCTAGAAGGCTACCTAGAGGCAAGCACATGGGCAAACACACAGGCCTCCTGCATGGGTTTAGTCTGGCACAGCTCATATTTACCGGGAAACTCTGGGGCAGGGACAGTCTTTTTGTTCTGTAAAAAGCTCAAAGAGTCCTGTGGCACCTTATAGACTAACCGAGGTATTGGAGCATAAGCCATTGTTCTGTTTTTCCAGCACTGAGAGCAATGAGGGCCCCAGTCCATGACGGCGGGGTCTCCTAGTTGCTAAGAGAGTACAATAAATCAACAACAACAATAACAATAATAATTCCACTCTGCGGACCCTGGGAGGCGAGCAGTACCGGGGTTTCCCTCCAGCCCTGGCGAGCCAGCAGAGATGCAGCTGCTCTGGGGGCTATATGGCCCGCAGGCTGGAGGGCTGGGCATAGCTCGCCCCAGCTCGGCGGGCTGTTCCTCGTCGCTGCAGCTCCAGCCTCGCCACCCACCTAGCTGCGGCGGGGGCCGGAGCTCCGTATTCTCCACATAGAAAAGCGACGTCAAGCCCTGTCTTGCAAACGTCGCAGCTTCGCTCAGGACTATGCCCGTTTCCAGCCGCTGGCAGAGCGCCCGGAGCCGTTTTTTTCCTTATTAAAAAAGAAGAAGAAAATATCTAGGGGGGAAGGGCTGGTTCTTTTTCCTTAATCTGTTTCCGGTTTGCTGCCATATTCCCCCTTTTGGGGTGGGTTGGGGGAGGGGAGCATTTGCAAATAAATAGGAATCGATGCTAGGCTTTGGGGTGGTAGCAGCAGTGAGAGGAGGAAGGACAGGGCTGGACCAGGAGCCGCCCCGGCCGTGAGCGCCCGAGCCCAGGCAGGCACCTGGAGGGAAAGGGGGGGGGGGGCTATTGCTTTGGCCTCGCCTGGCCCCCGATGCTAAATCCAAGCAGGCAGCAGCATGAATCACTGTGGGGAGAAGGTGTCTCAGCCGCAGGCGGGCGTGAACCGCTGCTGACATCACGGCTCCAAGTTACAATCCGGCTCTCTAGCCATTTGCTAGCGTTGCAGCCGCGCCGGGAAGGGGCCGGGGGACTGAGCAGCCGAGGGGGTTAATTCCGCCCCCACTCCCCCCCCCCCCGAGAGAGACAAAGCCAGAGCCGGGTTTTTGTGTCTGTCTGGGCGCGCCAACCATGAGCCGTGTGTCCCCGGCGCGGCTGCCCGGCTCTCTGCCGCTCCGCGATGGTGTCTCGCAGCGGCGCGGGCGAGTCGTGTAACTGCTGGGGCCGGGGAGCCTGCGAGCCGCCGAGGGCTTTGCATGTGGGGGCTGCGGCGCTTGGGAGAAAGGAGCTGAGCGAGGAAGCCGCCTGGATTTGGGAGTTTTCCGCGGAGAGAGAAGGTAAGAAACCGCCCGGCTGCCGCCTGCCCTGCGATAGGGACTGGCCGAGGGAAAGGGGCTAGTGATACGCTCGGGGATATTGACTAAGCCGGGGATGAAACTGACCCGGAGCTTTGTTAACCTCCTGCCTTGGCGGTGTGTGTGGGTGTCTGCTGGGGTTGTGTAGGAGCGTTACACTTCTCCTCTGAACAACACAACAGCAGCAGCAGCAATCCCTGTGTGTGGCACCTTGGAGCTGCCTCCTTACGGCTGAGGATGAATTAGCTGAAGCAGCTAAATGGGAAAGGTATTGTCTGATGGGGCTGGGAAGGGAGGGTGATACGGTCGGGGGATGTGGGACTTGTTCAGATCCCCTCACTTTCTTTTGTTGTGGTGGTGTAGGGCTGACTGACAGGTTGGGGCTTCTCTGTCTAGCTGAAGACTTTCTGTAGTTCATTTAATCAAACCACTCGGAGAAGCAAGAGGGGGGAGGGAGCAGGAGCTGTATGTAGGCCAAAATATGAAATATTAATAACTCGGCTGCTTTGATGTCTTCTGATCCATTTCCCTTTTACTATTTGTTAAATATTCATTTCAGTGGTTTGTTTTTAATCACGTAGGTGCTCTTCGGGGGTTTGTGTGTTTACATCACTTTGGGGAGTGTAGAAGAATCTCTGCTCCTCACTTTTTTTTCTTTCTTTCTCTCTTTTTCCTTCTAACCTGGCCCTGTCTTAACTAGGGTTTATCTTGTGGAAGACTGGAAAGCTGTTTATTACTTACCAGCCCTGTAACTTCGGCTTCTTCAGATCAGTACAACACCAATATAAAAAAGAAAGTAACACGCTAGGTTTTATAATTCATACTATATCTATAGTAATCAGTTTCTGTCATGCAAAATATTGTAGTCCTAGGTACACAAGGTGGTTGAGGTAATATATTTTATTGGGCTGACTTCTGCTTTAGAGCTATCATATCTGTAGTAATCAGATGCTGTCATGCAAAATACTGTAGTCCTAGGTACACAAGGTGGTTGAGGTAATATATTTTATTGGGCCGACTTCTGCTTTAGAGCGACACAGAGTCCTAGTCCTCCTCCTGAAGCCAAACACCTGGGGTCAGAGCGGGCAAACTTCAATTGGCTTTTGTTGTTGTTTTACTCCCTAGCTCTCCTGGGTGTATGCAATGTGGGTGGTACACATGCTCTGCTTTATCATTCTGAGACACTGTAAGAATTTCAGCTGTCATCTTGGTTCACTTATTTGTACCTGTTGGAAGAAGATGTGTTAGTAGACCTAATGGAAGGGGCAGTCAGGAGGTGCTTAATACATCTTGACCCTGGCAAGGCGTGAGGTGCCTCTTCCGTTGGATGTTCCTGGTACTGTGTGGTGTCTGCCAGCGAACTTCTGTACGGCTTTCTGCAAAAAATGAATGAGAACCTGCTGCTGTCTCTACCCTGGGATCGCTCCCCCATTCCTTCCCCTCCCCTATCCCCGAGTACTTGTGCAATGACTTACCCCAGTTCTGCTGGGGTACTTACCTAGAGACCAGCAGATGTTAAGCCCTCCCAAATAGGTTTCAATTTTTATAAAACCTAGAGCTTTAGAAGCCCATTTTGTTAGTTTCTTGGCCTGTGGTGACTGAATGCCCTTGGGGGAATAGGCTGCATTGGGAACCCAGAATTGTCTCACACAGTTTCTTTGTACTAGTATAGACTAGGAACAGCCATCCAGTAGTCTACTGTTCATAAAGAAACAAGATGGTCAGTGATTGTAGTGTGTGTGTTCTCCTTCCCCAAAAGAGGTGGCTAACTATTTTACCTGTTCCACAAAACAGCTAAATGGCAGGTGACCCACCAGACTGTGAAGGGTATTTTAGGTCATCCCAGAATGTAACACATCCCTGGTAAAGTTTGCCTCTGCTGGCTTGAAACAGGTAGCTGCTCTTGGCTCATGCGGCAGAATGCTCACCTGGAGGTGTGTGGGTTGGCTTTCTTTTTGGGCAGGCCTGTCTGCTGCCAGTGAGTGTTAGCTTTCTGAATGCTCCCCATCATGCCGGGCTTGTGTGTGGGAGCTGCAGGGTGGAGAACTCAACCTGGCTGCTTTGCTTGGAAGTCTCTAGGATTCTAGCCCTGCTTGCTATGGGATCATGGGCGAGGCACTTCTTTGTGCCACCTACAAAGTGCTGGTGGCGGGGGGGATAACAAACCCAACCCACACTAGTAAAACAACTTGAGAACCTCCAAGAAGTGCTGTCTAAGACCTTGCCTACACTGGGAAAGCATGTGAAGCTTGTTGGTGATTTCCCCCTTCTTCCCCCCTCCCCCACCCACTCACCGTCAACACACACCCCTGCCCCAGCGTTTCCAAGAGTGGAAGCTGTAGCATGGACAGAATGCAGGCACATCTTGCAGCTACTCTGTGAGCTAGATCAGGGGACATGATGGTGAAATGCCTGCATCCTGTCTACACCACAGCCTTCATGGTGGTCAGTACCAGGGCAGGTAACCACTTACCAACTTCTTCAGTATAGAAGCAACCAAAGTTCTTGTTTTTTTTATTATTATTATTTCTTTTCAAATACTGTATTGGAAAGCCGTTCTTGAACTATCTGCCAAACCTGGAGTTCCCCTTCAGCAGGTGATAGCTCTATAAATGTCTAAGGCCGTCATTCATCAAAGCACTCAAGTACATTATGAAGTTCACCTTTACTGAAGGGGGGCCCCCAAAGATGTATGGGGTGTCTGATGATCCCAATGCCATTACCTGTGATTGGGGGAGGTGCAAAAGAAGACAGACCATTGGGCATCTGAAGATGAAGCTGTGTCAATTAAATATAAATATGTCATGTTTAAGTTTGGGGACTTGGTCCTGAGAATTGCTCTGCACCTACAACTTGTTAGTCAATGGGCCGGATCCTTAGCTAGTCTATAATGACATAGGCTCACCCAAGATCTCCCAACAAGCAGAGCTAGAACTCTGGAGACATTGAAGTCAATGGAGTTATACCATTTTCACCAACTGAGGATCCAGCCTGATGAGAGTTTTGGCTACTCTGCACTCAGGCCTTTAATGATTATGATGTTAAACAAAAAGATGGCCTGAGCCAAACTGCTTTGAACTATGGGAGGTTGGAGTTGGAATCTGCTTCCAAGTTGTGAGCAAGGGAGGTAGGTGGGGGAATCTCTCTCTGTGGCTGCTGCTGAAATAGTGGATCAGCTGACATTTTAGGAGGCTGATTTGTGTGTGACTATGTGCTGGACTTAAGAGAAAGATATGGTATGTCCTACCGATGGATTGTCTTCCACTGGGCAGGCATGGCGGGCTTGCGAAACTCCAGTGCACTGTGCAGAATCAGGAGAGTTGCCTCAAAAGTAGCTCTACAACTTGATGAACTGCCCAGGTGTGCTTTGGGGCGGGGGGGAGCCAGCAAGTACCTAGATACAGACCTGGAGGATAGTCTCACTTTTGAGACCTGGAAAGAGGGTATGCAGTTAGAAATGACCAATGTGTATGGGAAGCTTGGCTGGTGAGACAAACCAGAGGAGCTGCTTCATTAATTTCTGTAGTCTGCTTACCCGGGAAGGGGTGTATGCTCAAAGGTCTGAGCGTGTGAAATGAAATCTGCGCTTAATAGGCAAAGTCACGTACTCTCTTGTACTGAAGCGTGTGGTGGCCTTTGCTGGTGGACACGTGTTGAAATGTAATAGCATGTGAAAGTGATGCTGTTGTCACTGCCACAGCAGCACTTGATGCCTGAAGCCTCGCTTGTTTCCCAAGTGGGCCCGACCAGGCCTTAGTGGGCACTTGTCCACTTACCACAGTGGTTCCCCAGTTGGACTTGATTGTGCAGCCTCTGAATAGCAGAATGAAACCTGCTCTGTGGGCATCTGGAGCTGGAGGAGCTGTGGCCGTCACTGCCCATTTGTGCATTGGCAGAAGTGTGGCTGGAGGGGGATGGCTGAGAGCTGCCCAGTCTGATTGCACTATTCCTGGTGGGAGCTAGGGCTAATGATGGGATTAAGCCTGGACTTGGAAGTCATTGGTAAAACTCTCTGAAAATGATCTAGAATAGAACCACTGGGCCCAAGTCTCACTTAATTACCCACAAATGCAAATGTTTTGAGAAAGGAGTTTGAGGCGAACCATAGACTGAAGTGGACGACTTCAGTTTCTTAGTCTGCTTCCTCTGAGTGCTTAACACAAAAAGGCAGCATCATTTCTATAAAGGGCAACATCATTTCTGTGTTTTTGGCATTGCTAGGGACGTTTGAAAGCCTATCTAAACCACTATTGTTTCCTGTACTGTCTGTCTTACTGCTTGATTTTTAACATGCTCCTTTTTATCTCTCGGAACAACTTCCCATATGACCTCACTTCCTCAACATGCGGCGTCTCGTTTCATAGAACCCAGTTGGAAATTCTTCCAATGCATTTCACTTACTCTGGTGCAGAACATCCCAGAGTGAAACAAGTTCTTCCCCCCTGCCTTGGCCATTTGCCTCCCCCCGCCCCCAAACCTTCCCCTCCGTAAGAAAGCACATGAGGTACCTCCACCCAAGTTGCTGAGTTGTGTTGTGTTTTGTTTTAACAGGGAAGAGGCAGATTCATTTAAGTTGATGCTTGTAAATGAAATATGAGCTTAAATCACTTAACATGGAAATAACTGTCTCTGCTAATGCTATTCATGCTGCTCTAGTTAAAATTGTCAGTGTTTCCATTCCAATAAAGCCTTGTTTTCTGAGGCTTAGAACTTTGGGTCATTTAACATAACAAAACAAAACAATCCCTCCAGGCTGAAATTTGCTAGCAAAAGTCTGCCTGGGAGCAAAAAATGTAAAGTATGTGGTGCTATTTAAACCAAACTTTACAAAAATAATTTCTCTTGCCTTCAATTTTTTTTAATGGCACAGAACCACAAAATAACTAGAAGCCTCCGAGCTCTCCATAGAAGAACAGAATAAGCCCGTGGCACTGTAGTAAAATCACATGTAGATTTCTTTCTTTTGTGTGGGGGAGGGAGAAATTAGTTGAGATTCAACTCTGAAATGCAGCTGCAGGTCATCTAGTAGCTGCGCCTGACAGCATTTTCCCCAGGGGGTTCACCTAGATGCCCAGACCCACATCAAGGCCCTAATCCTGCAACAGGCAGCGCTCCATTGGGGCTGCCCAGGCATAGACATCAACTTGTGAAGATCTTATTTCAGGATCAGGCCTTTACCCTGCAGCAAACTGTGCCTGGGCTGTGGATTCTGATGTTCAAAGTGTGGTTTGAAAACAATCCTTGAGAGGTATTTTGAGAGAGTGTGGTCTGAGCACAAGGCTGGGAACCAGAAACTCCTGGGATGTAAATCCAGCTCTGCCACCAAATTCTCTGGAGGTCATTTATAACCTCTCTGCCCTCAGCTTCCCCAGGAGTAATATGGGGATGCTCCAGGGGCACGGTGAGATTTAATTCATTAATGTTTGTGAAGTGCTTTGCAGATAAAGGCTAAGCATGAATATCCCCTTTGGGAGAACCAGCTGGCCCATGCTTGCTTTCTGTCTGGCTCTTGTTCCATTTGCCAAATCTCTTTAATTAAACCAGGCAGATTCCTGACTCCCGGGGTGTGATGCTGCGAATGTTACTGTGTTGCTGGCTTAGCGTAAAGCAGGGATGTGGCCACCCCATGTGGTGGGGCCGATGCAGTGAACTGTGACTCTAGAAAGAGAAAAGCAGGCGTCCGTTTTTATTGAGGCCTCTGCAGAATGGGGTCCCAATGCCCTAGGGTGCCAAAATGCTCAGCACCCTCAGCTTCCACAGAGCCCCTAGTTGGGAGGTTCCCAGTACCCTGCAGGATCAGGCATTTAGGTGACCAGTTATCCAGTGGAGGGACCTACAAAACATCATGCTTGGGCAGACTCCTGCTCCAAATGGGAGTCTGGTTAGACTAATCCTGCATACAGGACATTGGGGCTCCTCCCTCCTCACCACTGGTCTTGGGGAGCCTGCTCCCTGAGACCTATCCCAAGTGAGTGGCCAGAAACTGAGGAAGCCTGGAACTGGAATAGCCAGCTGTGTCGATTGTTTGAGGTGGTTTCTTTGGACTAGTTGAAGACAGGGTTGCTTGGGGCAACAGAATATGGAGAGGAAACACAATGCCATTGAGCATCTGGAGGAGAAAACATTGGCCTCCAATTTGAACCCCCACCCCCTCCAGATTCCTTCCTTGAAGTCTGAGATTCTGAACATCTCTGCTCAGATCTCCCTTGGTTTCATGACCAGATGCGCTGAGGTAGCTGTAATCACCATTGCTCCTGTCTGACCAGTCTTAGCCGACTAGATCTTGCTGCTGTTCCCGCTCTGGGATGAACTGCGGTAGGAGGCAGACAGAGATTCTGGGGCTTGAGGGATCCTGAATAGCTGTTCTAAATCATAACTGAAATGAAGATGGGGTCCTCATGTTGTTTTGAGGGGAGAGAAGATACTCCTATCCTTGGTGCCATGTCTGTTGTTATGGGCACTCCCCAGGTTGGCTAGCTCCAGGGACTTGCTCAGTAAAGATTAGTCCAACTTGCTTCTCTGCCCTAACCTTGCAGGTTACAAATTCCGTAATGTAAATGGTTCTCCCCAAGGCCAGTACGATAGCTGGCTCCTGGAGTGCTGCCCAAGGGGAACTGCAAAGGAAAATGTCAGCTCGCCTCCCAATGAGAGGCATGCTGGTGCTCAGATATCCTTGTGGGAGGAGCTTGTTTTGGGGTTGACCCCTGTTCCAGGTGGGTGGGAGAAAGGTGAAGGTTCTGATCTCTTGTGATACTGACTTTGTCTCCTGCTTGGGTTTTGCTGGGTCATTTTCTCTTCTTGCTTGTGACTTCTGCTGTGCAGTATTACTCCCTGACTTTCCTCTATTACTGTAGGAAAATCCTGGAGGCTGGCTCTAAATTTCCCAGCCATGTCTCATGTTTGACCTATTATGGTCTCATTTCCGTGACTGTAAACTTTACTGGCATGAGGTTTGCTGTGCTGTGCAAACAAATGGAGGAAAACCTGACTGCACGCTACAGAAATAGCTTCCACACTGCATGTCTCCTTCTCAGCTTGTGGTTTCTCACTGACACTGCATGACTGCTGGTCTGTGGCTGTAATGTGGAAGCAACGAAGTGAAGCAGCTGCAACTGAGTTTTATTTTGCATTTGTCCGACTTTGAAACTCTTGTGAATCAAAACTGGGGAGTGCAGAAATGTGTCCTCGACTTCTGCAAACTGTGGAATCATTCTCAGTTCTGCTGTGCGTGGCTATGCCCTCTTCTCACGCAGGCCAGCATGAAACTGGGCCTGTATGACATGAAACATACACTAGAAGTGAAACCCATCTGCCCCTGTCCCTGCCCTGCTTTATTCCTGTTCTCTCCTGTTTGACCCTGGAGTTTTTTCTCCTTCCTTTGCAGCATGGGGCACAGGTCACTTGCTGGTTTAAACTAGTGAAAATGGTGGATTCTGTGTAACTTGAAGTCTTTAAACCATGATTTGAGAATTTCAGTAACTCAGCCAGAGGTTAGGGGTCTGTTACAGGAGTGGGTAGGCAAGATTATGTGGTCTACAATGTGCAGGAGGTCAGACTAGATGATCATGATGGTCCCTTCTGTCTGAGTACTGGATGTTTTGAGCCCTGGCTGGCTGTGTGGCAGGGAAATGCAATAGGAAAAACTCTAATAGGCAGAAAACCAATTGACTTTATAGAAACAGCTACAGCATTTGAGCATTTGTAGAATTCCTCCTGGTGGGCTTGAATCTCACTCTTCCTAGGATCATTTTCTGGGGGATGGGACACTGGACCAGGAGACCTTGCTTCTAATTCCTGACTCTGACACTGATCAGGTTTGTGACTGTGGCCAAGTCACTTAACTTCACTTTGGGCACGTCTTCACTACCCGCCAGATCGGCGGGTAGCAATCGATCTATTGGGGATCGACTTATCGCGTCTAGTGAAGACACGATAAAATCGATCCCCGATGGCTCTGCCGTCGACTCCGGAAATCCACTGCGGCAAGAGGCGGAAGCGGAGTTGATGGCGGCACAGCTGCGGTCAACTTGCCGCCGTCCTCACAGCCAGGTAAGTCGACCTAAAATACGCAACTTCAGCTATGCTATTCACGTAGCTGAAGTTGCATATCTTAGGTCGACCCCCGTCCTCCTCCCCTCCCCCCCCCCCCCCCGGTAGTGTAGACCTAGCCTTTGTGTCTCATTCCCCATCTGTGAAATAGGGCCAGTACCTGCCAACTCAGAAATGCTTCGCTGCCTCCTGACGAAGCTCCAGAAATGCTTGGCATTGCATAGGGTCCTTCCATAACATCTGTGGGGGGATGGAATCTGTTCTCCTCATGAGACCTGGAACTACAGCAAAGAATGAGTGAGGGTGGATAGAGGTACTGAGGTAACTGGGGCTGGAACGCAGCCATGTGCAGCATTGTCCTCCTCTGCCTATTCCAGCTCTGCACCATGATCCTCTGTGCAATCCTCTGACACTGCAGAAGCCCTGGAAGCACCTGATGGCAAATGACATCCCTGAGCAAGTGGGACTGAGGGTTTCCTGTGGGTACAGCCTGCTTGCTGCTTGTAGCCGTGTTTGGCTCCAGAGAGGTGTAGCAGATCTGATTTCTATGAACAGGAGGGCAGGTTTGACCCTGTTTGCAGTGGTTGAGTAGACAGCTCTGCTTTTGACACGCCTGCCTTTCATGTTGCACCCCTCCTCCTATCCCTGAGCTTGTAAGGGACTGCAATAAGTTGGGCCCTTCCCTTAAGGAGAAATCCCCTTGATTGTGATGAGGATTGAGATTAACCCAACAGGGTTCTACAGAAATGAGCCGGAACCATCCTGTGGACTCTGAGGAAATTGGATCCCGGTTATAGGTTGCATAGGCTGGTTTGAAAATCCTATGCCATTGTATAGACTTCTCCATAAGGGTTAATTTTTAACTGTGCTTTAGAGGTCTGAGTGGGAAGCCCCGTTAGCGTTATTTTTTGTAGTAGGTATTTGAGAAACGCCAATGAACGCTGCTCTTTGTCCGCCCTGCACCAAAACAGTACTGGGTGCCCTCGTTCACCTTCAGCAGCGCTAGCGGCAAAGTGCTCTCATTAGAGCTCATCAGTGATACCGGTGCATAAACGAGAAGGGATGGAAATCTTAATGCGTTCACAGCCCTCCGAGTGCTTGAGCAGCTCAACTCCTGGCCTGCAAGGAGCCATTGTCACCCAGCTGCGGACTGGTGGGGGAGAACTGAGGCAGCAGTATTCACCCTTGAGAGACTGGCTGAAATTGTGAGGCATGAATGGGGGGAAGGTGGGAGTTTTCTCTCTTCAGAGAGCACAGTAGAACTTCCAGGCTGGGAGGAGAGTGGCTGCAGATTAGGTGCATGGTGCTGCACAGAGATCAAAGAGTGGGTCTCGGCCCTGCCGTGCCTGCTTTTCCAAAGCAAACAGGATGCACGGCTTCATGGGTCAGCAGGGTTTTTCTGGAAGCCCAAGAGGTGCAGGTGTGACTGTGCTGGGCACAATGGACACCGTGAACGAAGGCAGCAGACATGGAAGGAGACACTGTGGTAGAACTGAGGGATTGGGTTGGGAGCGGTCTAACAAACTCCTCACCCACGCTGGTGCCCTGTTAGCTGGTGATCTCTCCGCAGCATGTCGCCCCATTAGTGCAGAAAGCCTTAAATACAGGGTCTGTCCGGGAGAGAGGCCATGTCTGTAGCCTGTCACTGCAACTCTCATCACTCCACGGGTTCCAGCACATTGCCAGCCCCTATGCAGCAAGCTGCTGCCATTGCTAGTTTGGTGAAAGCTCTCCTGGTTAAGTGCGGCTCACGTCACTCAGAGAAACCCTCCCCTCTCTTCAGTTCCTGGCAGCCCTGTGCTGCTGGAACCTCTGGCTCCCCTTTAGGTCCTGCCACAGCATCTACTGGCTGACTCACGGCTGTGGCTGGCACGGGAGCCCTGTGTGTCTTGCATTTGGGAAGTGCATGGAGCTGACTTATCTTGGAGGAAGGGTGGGGAGGAAAAGAAACGAACTCTCAGCTTTTCTGACTGTCTCTTACTCTGAGGTTGGCCTGGCCACACTCTGGTACAGCATTCAAGGCTCTCTAAGCCAGAGCAGCTCTGAGGAATCTGATGCAACCAGGAAGTTGATTTGCTCATCTTATGAGCAAGCATGATCTGCTAGAGATGCAGGTGCTGGTGGGCCAGGATGGCCTACGCACCTGAGTTGTCCTGTCTCAGTAACAAACAATTCATCACCAAGGCAGGAAAGCTAGCTCAGACAAGTCCATCTGTGCTATTGTTGCAATATAGGAAAAGATTCCCTCCCTGATACAGCGTCTGAGGGAGTAAATACTGCACATGTGGGGAAATATAGGCAACAAACACGATGCAAATCAGGGAGACTAGAGGCCCCAGCTAAGATCAGGCCTTCTGTGCTAGGTGCTGTACGAATACATATGTGACAATCCCAAAGAGTGTACTATCCAAATCGATAAGACAAACAGGTGGGCGTAGAAGCAGCGTCCGAGAAAGGCCCAAGGTTGCACAGCTGGCTGGTGGCAGTGCTGGGAATAGAACTTGCGTCTCTTACTCACTGGCTCATGCTGTTCCTCAATTTGATTTCACTAGCTCCAGCCTTGCAACAGGTAGTCATTGTGTTGTCTTTGTTGTAATGTTGCCTCCATATTACCACGAGATCAGGGGCAAGATGTTCACTTTAACCCAGCCACTTGCGTGCCTGGAACCCCCTTGAAGTCTGCAGCCATGGGATTCTTGGCTTATGTAGTTTTGTACACAAATACCCAGTGGTGCTTGAACAATTTGTACGGGGGGCGCGGGGGGGGTGGTGGTGGTGCTGAGAGCCATTGAACCAAACTGTAAACCCTGCATAGAATGGAAACTACTTCCAGCCAGGGGGTGCAGTAGCACCCCTGCAAACACCTAGATCTGATTCCCTTTCTCTCTCTGCATGTACAATATTGATTTGAAACTGGCTGGTTATGCCTGTGTACCACTGCCCTGAACTGGATATGCGAAGCTCTGCCATAGACCTTACACTGCCACCAGCCAGTGAAGATTCTCCTCCTAGTTTCAGTGGCAGAGGCCTGTCCTTTTGAAGCTGGAGGATCTGTGTTCTCTCTGCTATCACTATGCAAAGAATCAGTGGCCACTTAAGGGACTCGGTGGTCTCTGTGCTGCACTGCATGGCCATTCAAATCTTCACTGCGCCCATATCCATTGCCAGACTTATCTGTTAATTACACTTGGGTACGATATTGGCTCCTCTGATGTGTTCTGGAGGCTAGGGATGTATAGGATATAAGAGACACTGAAAAATCAGGCCCTAGATGTAGATAAAATGGCCATAGTGGGTCAGACGAGACCAATGGTCCATCTAGAGCCCAGTTTTGCCCACGGTAAGGGGCAATATTGGCAGCTTGCCAGGGCCTAGAACCAACTGCAGCCATCCCTTTCTTAGGGTGGTGATGTGGCCCATGGAGATGCAACACGACAGCTTGACCTGAGCAACCTAGCAATTAGAATCTGATTTCTAGGCGGAGGGGAGTGGATTTCTGTTCTGGAGGCAGAAACTTCCTTCCAGCGCTAACTAGTTCCCAGCTGTAGGAGAGAAGCAAATTCCACTTGCAGCTGCTTCGACAGAGCCGAGACCCACATGCCAGCAAGCTCTCTCCCAGAGCTACTGACAGGCCACTGCAGTGACAGGAACCCACAGGGGAAGTGTCTGCTTTCAGTCTGAGATGCCTCCCTACACCTGAGAGCTATGGGGAGCACACACTCCAAACGAGGGCGGAAGTGACTCAGCCGCAGTATTACCTGTGGGCAGCCAAAGTGCTGCTCTCTACCTGTTTAAGCAGAGGTGAAGTGCCAAGAGGGAATGACGCACTAGTGATCACTGGAGCCACTTTGTGTGCTTGAAAGCCTTGGGCCAGAGCAAGGATACCAGCTCAGCCAGGCGGGAGAATCCTTCGAGGGGGAAGAAGAACAGGGCCACGTAGAAGAGAAGTTCCAGGTCTGAGCAAGTGCTAACCATCCCCAGCTGTGCTGGCGTCACTGCCCAAGCATTTCCATTCCAGAAACCAGCCAGGCCAGTCTGACAAGGAGAGGAACTCCTGCAGGCTTCAAAAAAATCCTCTGCTGGCAACTCCAGCTCTTAGGGTACGTCCAGACTTCCCGCTGTATCGGGGAGTAGCGATTGATTTATCGGGGATCGATATATCGTGTCTCGTTAAGACGCGATATATCGATCCCCGAATGCGCTCCCCGTCGACTCTGGAACTCCACTGGAGCGAGCAGCGGTAGCGGAGTCGACGGGGGAGCCGTGGTCTTTGATCCCGCACCGTGAGGATCCAAGGTAAATCGATCTAAGATACTTAGACTTCAGCTACGCTATTCACGTAGCTGAAGTTGCGTATCTTAGATCGATTTCCCTCTCCCCCCCACCCCCCAGTGTAGACCAGCCCTTAGAGACATGAATCCAGAGATGGGGGAACACATACATCACAAGTGTGCTGATCCCTTATGGAAGAGCCCTATAGAATTTAATGGGGATTAAGGCAATAGGGATCTATAGGAATTACTCTTCAAAACCCATAGCAGTGATAAAGATGATCCCCAAAGGACATAAGGTTATTGATTATTCCATTCTATAGGGAAGTTGTTCTCAGAGTGCTCCATCCTCCTTGTCACGTGGGTTTAATGCAAGTCACTTCTCTATTTGCCTCTCCTGCTATGTGGCCTTGGTCCAGATAAGTTTCCCCCTCTGTATAAGGATTGCAAGGCCACCCATCAGCAGAATGACAGGTTTCAGAGTAGCAGCCGTGTTAGTCTGTATCCGCAAAAAGAACAGGAGTACTTGTGGCACCTTAGAGACTAACAAATTTATTAGAGCATAAGCTTTCGTGGACTACAGCCCACTGTAGTCCACGAAAGCTTATGCTCTAATAAATTTGTTAGTCCACGAAAGCTTATGCTCTAATAAATTTGTTAGTCTCTAAGGTGCCACAAGTACTCCTGTTCTTCTTCCATCAGCAGAAAACACTCAAAGAATCTCAAAGCTGTTGTGCTGCACATGCACTGCACTATAAGAGTGCTGCATTCACTGTTAGCAGGTGACAGATCCAAATAGAGGTCACCGCAGAGACAGGTGATTTCTGAACCCATACTGGATTCCCCTCTGGGGCATGGAGAACGTTTTCTGTTCATCGGGTCAAGATATCCCATCGCAGGTGCCAACTAGCAGGAATCAACGGGAGCTCTGAGCAGTTTTGTGCTGACATGAGCAGAGAGAGAGATCTGGCTTCAAACAGGAGTGATACACCTTGTCACTGGCATGCAGTCAAGAGATAGTGGGGTGAGGAAGGACCAGTCACCAGCGGAAATACAACACAACACCCTTTACCCAGCAGGGCAAGAGAACACTCCTAGAGGAGCAGGAATGGGTGCAGCACCACAGCTGCTCAGCACAGCAAACAGAAGTGAAACAGAAGGTGCCGGCTGCCAGGCAGGACTAGTCCACAAAGTGTCCCTTTGTGCATTGAAAGCTTTAATTTACCACTGACAGTCGAGCTGCATTTGCCTATGCAAACCCGGGGGGAAGTGGGGAGAGGCAACAGCAGGTCAAGGTGAGCTCCAAGGGTGGATCCATTCTTGACCCAGCTCTCAGCAGCACTTCACACGCCCCTCCAGCGTTTCTGACACTGACTCCTGAGAGTGGAAGAGAGAAAGCGGCTTGGGGGGAGAGGAATCAAGCATTGGACTCCTCTGAGGCCGAAGCAAAGGGAGAGATGAATATGTGCACAGGGCTCTAGCAAAGAGAACCACGAAATGCACAAGGAGCGAGCGCACCAAAGAGCACAGGCCCCTTGGATCCTCACTGTAGATACCATGGGCTTTGGGGGAGGGGGAATATTGTTAGTTTAGCTAGGGCCTTGGTCACCCAGTGGGATCCCCATGGAAACGGGTGGAGGCTGAAGGGAATCGGGTACCATAGCAAAGGGTGTGGCATAAAAACCTAATGGAAAGAATGGACTGAACCTCGAAAGAGCCCAGGTTCCGGGATGGTTGGAGCTTCGAGGTGGCGTTCTGTGAGGGAGCATAGTCCAGTGTTCGGAGCACAGGCCTGGAAGTGGGGAGTCGGGCTTCTTGTTCCAATGCTGCTGCTGGCTCGGTATGGGCCACGGTGAGTCTCCGCAGGAGCTCAGCCCTGTCCTAAACCAGGCCATAAACCTCTTCCTCACTTCCCCCATCTGTGAAAGGAGGAGGATGCCATATTCACCTGCCTCACAGGGGTGGGGTGGGGGGGGGGTTTGCAAAAACAGTTTGTTTGCAAAGGGCTTTAAATATACCGCGTGGTAGAAGTACATGGGACTTATTTCAGCTGTCTAAGATCAAACATAGCATCAACTTGCTAGTGGAGATTCTCTCTTCTAGGAAGGGGCTAGCTTGCACCAATAGGGCTCTTCCATCTCAATCACTCTGACTGTCGCTGGAAATGAGCTGGTCAGAATTTTCCTGGGGTGAAACTGCATGGGGTGAGGCAGTGGCACAACAAACTGTCCCCTCTTGCAGCTGACTTTGTCTGCATGCAAAAGCCATGTTGCGTTGGGTTGGCTTGCCGTGCTTGTGCTCTAGCCTCTCTCCCTTCCTGAGAGTGAGTGTAAGTGAGGCTGTGCCAAGCCTGCTGGAAAAGAGAGGGTTCTCTTGGGGGGGGGGGGGGCGGAGGAGGGGTGATGGGAACCCTTGCCAAGAAAGCAGCAATGATGGGTACCATTCATGGGCGGGGGGGGAGTGGAATCTCTAAGGTGGCATGAGTGAAATCTGGGCTTAGCTGAGCTGTGCACATTAGTAGGGTTATGGCCTGCCTTTCAATTCTGTATTCCAGCTCAGAGATCAAAGCCTGCATGCTGGGAGGAGGGGAAGGACAGAGTGAGCCCCCCCCCCCCTCTTTTTTTTCTTTTAATCTTCTGCAGTAAACAAGGGGAAAGAAAGCCCTATTGTCCGGCCCTTCAGCAAGAGGAGATGCTCCAGATTGCTCACAGCAGGATTCCTCCACAGAGCTCGTCTATGAGGGCCTCAAAATATCAAGTGCAGCCTTCAAGGAGCTCTTTCCTGCCCTCTGAATGCATTCCACTCAACAAAAGCTTCATTAAAATGAAAGGGGAGGGATAAGAAGGCTTGAACTGGTGAATTAGAGAGAATCTGGTCTGCCTGCACGGAGTAAATGAGGTCACTTTTTACCAGCGCTAGAGAGTTAAACTCGTGTGTCGGATCAAGGTGATTCAGGGTTTGATTTCAGTGTGTGGCTGGCTGCTACAAGCTCTCATTCCATGGGCTTCACTGTTCACACAACTCCCTGGGAGGAGCAAGGGGGCGGAAGAGGTCTCTGCAATTGAACACCCTCCCTAGGAAGGGAATATTGTTAAAGTACTACCAAGAGGCACTAACTGGGGATCGGAACCCCCTTGTGCTAGGTGCTGTACAAACACAGAACGAAAAGACCGTTTCTGCCCCCAAAGAGCTGACAATCTGCGTCTAAACGAGACAGCAGGTGGATACGGACAGCCAAGGGAAGGGGGGAGCACTAGAGTACAGTGAGATGATTGTTATGCTAATCATAATCAGTGGACACCAGCTAAAATGATGTGGGTTGCATTGAATGGATATACTTCTCTTGGCTTTTCACACACGTGTGAGATTCTTGCTTAGCAAACTAGTGCCGCTGGCAGCAAAGGGACTTCCATGGCCTGAAACTGAAAGTGCTTCTGTTTTATTTTGAAATCCCCCGGTCTGGTGGTGCAGCTGACCCAGCTGCAGTGCACACTTCCCTGTGCTGTCTTGCTTGCAGGCACACCCTGGCCTGAAGGATGAGGGAAGTGGCAGGAAGGAAAGGTCCCTGGATCTTGCCTGGCCCCATTTTGGCTGGTGAAGTTTGGGGGGCAGGGGGTGTCTCTGCTGTGGGCTGGGCTGGGATGACTGAACTCGCTTTGCTTGGAACCTCCATCTGGATTTGCTCCCCAGCCCTCTCCCCACTTCCAAGTGAACGTCTGTTACCTCACTCAAGCATGTAAAATACAGCTCACTGGAGCTTCAGCAGTTTCCCCATGTGCCACAAGGACCGGTATTAAACTCAAAGCTTCCACTGATGTTCTTATTTCCTCTCTCGACCTTGAGTTGACAGTCTTTCTGGGCTTGGTTCTGGAGCCTGCTGATGGGCATGTTTACAGGAGGGCTGGGAAAGCTGATGGGCCCACTGGTGGAAAGTGCCAAAACATGGGTCTGCTATCTGTGCCACTTGTCCGTTCTTGGGAGAGGGGGATGGGACGCCTTGCCAGGGAAGTGTGCTCTCTCTGGTGTGAATGGTGACCAGAGATTCCTTCTTCTAAAACAATGGTTCTCACACTATGGGGTGGGCATCTCAAGGGAGGCACCGGAATGTGTCAAGGGAGGCATAAGGTGTGCGTGCTGCTTTTTTTTTTTTTTTTTTAAGCTTTGCGTGTCTGGGGCTTGTACAGAAGGGCTTTGCACACCTGGGGGGCAAGGATAAAGGGGACAGCTAGAGCCCCACCATCCCATTCCTTCACCGGGAGGTGGAAGGGCTTTGGGTATCTGCCCTGGGGTGGCAGCAGCAGCGCAGAAGTAAAGGTGGCAATGGGGCGCTAAGTCAGCTGTGAAAAGTTATATTGACAAACAGCACTTTTCACATTGCCACCCTTACTTCTGTGCTGCTGCTGGCATGGCACTGCCCTCAGTGCTGGGTGGTGGTCTATGTACTTTGAGGTGGGGGAGGGAGGGGCTGAATGACTGACTGCAGACACACAAAGAAGGGGGGAGCCTGATCAAATAAGCTTGAGAACCACTTTTCTAAAGGGAACAGAGTGCCAAAATCTGAGTCCTGAGATCTGTGGTTTTCTCTTAGAACAGGTGCTGGGAGGGGCTCCCTCCCCAGACACAACCCATCTGTGCGCCGTAGCCCTGCCCTATAAGGACTGCTTATGGGAGAGGAAAGCCCCATCTCCAGGACCCAGCCTACCTGTGCCTCTAACCCTGCCAACAAGAGTGCCCATTGGTATCTGAGACAGAGGGGTGTCCTGTGTGCGGTGTGGACTACTCCTGGGCTGCCCTAAGAATTCAGCTGCTCAGAATCTCAACAGTGCTGCATTTCCCTAGGCCAGGGCTTGCAAGGATATCCTTGGAAGGCTGTCCGCTGCAGCTCCTCACTGGGAGAATCCTTGCCTAGCCAGCTCGGAGACTTTTTTGAGCCCCTTGATGCTTCTCTAGCCCTTTCACCTAGTGTGAAGGGGTTGGAACTTGAAGCAGAGGTGAGACGCCTCCTCACTCCAAATCAACACCAACTGGGTAGGAAAAGCTCAGTAACGGAGGCTCTAAAGCCATCTACCCTCAACCCTCCCCTCTGGCACTGGACTAATGACGCTGCAGTAACCAACATGTCATTGGGGCTAAAGGTCTCAGGTCACATTTCCTGCTTTTCCTCTGGGTTTGTGTGTTTTCCAGTCACACTCTTGTTCTTCCTGGAAACCTTGTGGTATCCTTGGCATTACTGGCTTGCACCATCTGCTTGAGGTGTGACAGGAGCTGGGCAGGCCCTTGAAGGAGTGAAGACATGGGGAATAGGAGCTTATTATTAGGAAGGCAAAAACTGGGGAAAGGAAATGGCTAGAAGAGAAACAAGAACAAAATGGAGGTTTTTCTAAATATAGCTACATACTACAGGATCCTGAGTGCAGGACCCACTGCTTTTCATCTGGCGCCTGTGCTCTCTGGTGGTCTGAATGGGCCGCTTCTGTTCCTGGCATTCCAGAGCTGCTCTTAGACAGGTTTATAGCTTCCCATTCCTGGCTGCTAAAGCCTGTCTCCTGAGATGATGCTCTTTAAAGATAGCTTTGCTGGCCCGTCAGCTGTTCCCAGGCAGCTGGGCTTTGCAGAGCCCTGCAAAATGTTTTCATAGTGAATTGCAGGAAACTGGGACTGCTTCAGAATGTTGTGAGGCAGGTGAAACTCAGATCCTTGTGGATCACTGGGCAGGTTTCACTTCAGAACCCTGAAATAACTCCTGCCTTGGCCAAAGTGGCCAGCCGAGTTTCACCTGGCTTTGTGTTGAAATTGTTCAGTCGTGTGGCCAAACCTGGAACTCCAAGCAAAGCTTGTGTCTGTACAGCCTTCCTGGTTCAAGCCCAAAGACTGCTTGGCTTGGTGATGGGGAAATCCCCACTCCCCACCTTCCCTACCCCCACAAATCTGTGCCTAGTAACTATCTCACCCTGCAAAGCCTCTTTCTTCTCCCTCCCCATTGCAGACCTCGTCACCTACTCTTAATCTTCCCCGCCTATGTGGCATCCAGTTGTGTCTGGCTCACACGTGTGGGTGTTGTGTGGATTAGATTAGCTGGTGTCTGCAAAGCGCTTGCATGGCTGCATGCACTTTGCATATATAACCCACACACCTGCTGGGTGTGGTGTTCTGTCCCATGAGCCCACTTAGAGAGCGAGATTAATGAGTCTGCTCTAGAGCCTTAGCTAAAGGCCATATGGCTTTGAGCTCATGCAGTACAGGCTCATGCATATAGCTCCAGAGGTCCCAGGTTCGATCCCGCCTGCCGATGACCAGGGTCTGTCTGTGTTACACATAGACCGCTTTGCCAGCACACAGCCCCCCTGGAGGGGAAACGCAGTCTCTACATTCGCACCCAGGGGGACATTTCAGTGGAGCTTGGCTGTTTGCTGTGGAAAATGTGTTGGTGTTGCTGCTCTGACCTGGTACAACTGAAAGCGGGCAGAGTTTATGGCTTGTTTTCCTGTAAACCCAGCAGCAGCCAGCTGCTTGGATTCCCTTTAGTGATTACTGACTCAATCCTCTACAGAGTATGAGGGGCTCAGTCTCCGCACCTTGGCTCATAGAGACCCCAGTGGCCTCTCTTCCCCCTTCAAAAACCATTCCATCAAACCTTCCATCTTCAAGCCCCTTGTTAAGTGCACAAAGGGCCATTGAGTGGCACAAGGGCCTAGCTTCCACTGTTTCATTGCTCTTTAGCTCCAGCGTTCCATCCATCGGTCTCTCTGAACTCTGTTGAAAGGAGAGAAATTCAACAGTAATAAGTCACCAGGACCAGATAGGATTCACCCAAGGGTTCTGAAGGAACTCACATAGTAGTTTTGCAATTTCTGTAACCGATCACTTAAATCAGACTCTGTACCAGATGATACCTATGTAATACTGTGGGGGTTTTGGTTTTTTGTTTTTAAAAAGGCTCCAGAGGTGATCCTGCCAGTTACAAGCTGATAAGCCTAACTTCAGTACTACGCAAACTGATAAATCTGTTTTTCACTGTAGTTTCAGTCAGAGACACAGATGAACATGATGTGTTGGACGAGTCACCATGGGTTTTGTAAAGGGAAATCACGCCTCACCAATCTATTAGAATTTTCTGAGGGAATCATCAAGCATGTGGACAAGGGTGATCCAGTGGATATAGCATACTTGAACTTTTAGAAAGCCTTTTTACAAGGTCTCTCACCAAAGGCTCTTAAGCAAACTAAGCAGTCATGGGATAAGAGGGGAGGTCCTCTCACAGATCACTATGCAGTTACAGATTGGAAACAAAGGGCAGGAATAAATGGTCAGTTTTCACAGTGGAGAGAGGTAAATAGCAGAGTCCCCAAAGGATCTGTACTGGGACCAGTACTGTTCACCATATTCACTCCCTTTTTTCAGATCATATATGAACAGTAAGGTGGCAAAGTTATTCAAGATAGCCAAGTCCAAAGCTGACTGTAAAAAGTTACAAAGGGATCTCAGTAAACTGGGAGACTGGGCAAAAAATGGCAGATGAAATTCAATGTTGATCAGTGCAAAGTAATGCACATTGAGAAAACATAATTCCAAATATACATACAAACGGATGGCGTCTAATTTAACTATTACTGCTCAATAAAGAGATCTGGGAGTCATTGTGGATAGTTCTCTGAAAATAGCCACTCAATGTGCAGTGGCAGTCAAACAAGCTAATGAGGTTAGGAATCCTTGGGAAAGGGGTGGCTAATAAGACAGAAAATATCATAATGCCACTGCGTAAATCCATGGTACACCCATATCATGAATACTGCATGCGTTTCTGGTTGCCCCATCTCAGAAAGATATATTGGAATTATTAAAGGTACAGAGACAGGCAACAAATGACTTAGTGGTATGGAACAGCTTCCCTATGAGGAGATTAAAAAGACTGAGACTGTTCAGCTTGGAAAAGTGATGACAAAGGGCAGGGGAGGGGGAATATGATAAAGGTCTATAAAACCATGAATGGTGCAGAGAAATGAATAGGGAAGTGTTACTTCTCTGTGCAACACACAGTCAACCTGTGGAACTCCTTGACATGTGGTGTTATGAAGGCCAAAGGGTTCAAAAGAGAATTAGATAAGTTCACAGAGGATAGGTCAATCAATAGCTATTAGCCAAGATGCTCAGGGATGCAACCCCACGGTCTGAGCATCCCTAGCCTCTGACCGCCAAAACTGGGACTGGATGATGGGATGGATCAGTCAATTGCCCTGTTCTGTTGATTCCCTCTGAAACATCTGGCACCAGCCTCTGTCAGAAGGTGGGATACTGAGCTAGAAGGACCATTGGTCTGACCAGCATGGTGGCTCTTACGAGGAGTGGGAGAGACTCAGTGGCTGCTCTAGGTGAGGGTTGGATGTACTTGCATACGTTATAAGCAATTCCAATAAGGCTTGTTTTCTAGCTGTCATGGAATCTCCTGTGGTCTCTAATCTGCCTGTATCCACTTCACAGTGGCAAAAGGACTAAGGAGGGAAGAACTGTGGTCTGTGTGGTGACTATACAGGACTGCAGAATATCGGTGTCTCTCCTTGGGTGGGACTGGATAAACAAGGCTAATACACTAGCCTCCTGCATCTATAGATCTGAATTCATATCCCAGAGTATAAGACCAACATGAAATGGAAGGCTTCCATAGTGCAAAGGGCTTATCTGCCACAAGCCAACCCCAGTGGCTTCATGCCTTGTCTGTGCTAGAAAAGTAGTCTGGTGTTGACTGTTCATTAGCAAAGGCTCTCCTTGTGGTCTCCCCCCTCAAATGAGGTAGGAAATGGTTCGGGGGTTAGCATGGATGGGCTAGATCTTTGTGTATTCTTTAATGGACTTTGTGTTGTAGTGGTTAATGCTCTCTGAGAATGGATTGGTTATGTCTACGATAGCAATTTAGAGGCTGCTTTCAGCAACCGCCTGAGGAGATGGGTAGGCAGGGTGTCTGTGGCGGACAACCATTGTCAGCAGCAGCACATAATTTTCCTAATGTAACTGGATCACCAGTGTAGTGAGACTGGCTAGCTTGGCCCAGGGATGGGCCCGTTGCAGGTGTATTGACAGAGCTGGGGTAGCATTACTGTCTGTCTGGCTTTCCCCCCTACGGGGAATAATGTGGGGGCTGGTTCCCCACTGCCACAGAGTTTTGGGGTCAGTTGTATTTACGCATTTAAAAAAAAAATCCTATATCCCCCCCCCCGTTGCTGATTGCAGCATGAAGTACAAAGAGGAATCAGCAAGTCTGGACAAGTAGGGTTACCATACGTCCAGATTTTCCCGGACATGTCCGGCTTTTTGGGCTCCAAATCCCCGTCTGGGGGGAAATCCCAAAAAGCCGGACATGTCCGGGAAAATCGGGACATGCGGGCGGCGGTGCTGGGCCGGGCTGGGGGCTGGGGGCGCCGAGCGCCGGGGGCCCTGAGCGCCGGGGGGGCCGGCGGGGCCGGGGACCGGCGGGGCCGAGTGCCGGGGGGGTGCTGAGCGGGCCGGGGGGCCGGCGGGGCTGGGGGGTGCTGAGCGGGCCGGGGGTGCTCGGCCGGGGGTCCGGGGGCGTGCTGAGCGGGCCGGTGGGGCCGGGGCGTGCTGAGCGGGCCGGTGGGGCCGGGGGGTGCTGAGCCGGCCGAGGGCCGGGGGGTGCTGAGCGGGCCGGCGGGGCTGGGGGGTGCTGAGCGGGCCAGGGGTGTTCGGCCGGGGGGCTGGCGGGGCCAGGGGAAGCTCGGCCGTGGGGCCGGGGGCCGGGCCAGGGACCGGCAGTGCTGGGCAGGCCAGGGGTGCTCGGCCGGGGGCTGGGCCCGGGGCCGGCACCCCAGGGCCCGAGCCGACCCAGGCTGGAAACGCCGGGGGGGCCAGCCTGGGCCGCGCCTCCTCCCCCCACACCGCCCCTTACCTGCTTCAGGCTTCCCGCGAATCAAATGTTCGCGGGAAGCAGGGGAGGGGGCGGGGACTTTGGGGAAGGGGCGGAGTTGAGGCGGGGGGGCGTGGGCGGGGCCGGGGCCCGGTGGTGTGTCCTCCTTTTGGAGGCACAAAATATGGTAACCCTAGGACAAGGCCTGTTTAAAAAGTTGGGGAGTCAGGTGTCTGAGGTGGGAATTAGCCACGCATCACTCAAGATTATCACAAACATCAAGATGGCACGTATCGCTGTGTTTAACGTAGGGGAATGGCACTGGCAATGCAGGGTGCGTGCTCGGTGTTCTCTGATCCTGACAAGTTCTCTCACCTAGCGTTCTGCTCCGAGTGTAGTAGTTGTGAGCTCTCCCACAGCATCTCTCCAAACAGCTGTGCACAATACAGCAGCTTCCCTGGTTAGGTGACACTCCTTGGCACTTGTGGGGTTTATAAACCCTGTCCTAAATTTTCAAAAATGACTTTGGGGGCCCAACTTCAGGTTCCTTTTAAAGGGGCTTCATTTTTTTTCAGAGGCAAAGGACTAGGGTGGGGTTACCGGACATACGGGTTTTCCTGGACATTGCCTCTTTTTTGATCCTCTGGCCGGGTGGATTTTTCAAATAAGAGCAACGTCTGGGATTTTTGCAAGCAGATGTTGTGGCTCAGAAAGAGACCCGATTTGTCCCTCCCCTGTATCAACAGCTGCCAGAACCCTAGCTCCCAGCCCTGGGAAGGGGGGAGAGAGAAGCACTGACAGACGGCTGTCGCTGTATCCTGGGCCTGTGTCAGCTGCCCTGCCACTGTGACAGGGAGTGATACTGCCCCCTATCTCAAGAGAGAGGCTGAAGATATTTCTTCCTCTCTCCCCCGACAGTGTGTTGTTTTTGTTTTGTTTTTAGGGGGGGAGGTGAGGGAATGGGATGGCAGGGCTCTGGCTCTCCCCTTTATCCTCGCTTCCCAGGTGTGCACAGTCCTTTTGTACAAGCCCCAGCCACTCAGAGCTCTTTAATAAAAAAAAAACCAACACCCAGCTCCTGGAGTCATGGGATATGAGAATCTCTTATTCCTGCCTCTTCTCCCCCCCCCCCTGCTCCCCAAATCCCTAAAAAGTCTAGCCTGCATGGTTGTGAAGTAAAGCTCAAAATATAACCCTGGAACAAACTGCCTAGGGAAGTCATGGAAGCGCCTTCATTGGAGGTTTTCAAAAGGAAGCTGGATAGCCGTCTGTCTTGAATGGTTTAGACACAATAAATCCTGCAACTTGGCAGGGGGTTAAACTAGATGCCACTTGCGGTCCCTACTTGGATTCTAACCCCTAAGGGCTCAGAAAGCAGAAAGCAACCCCCGGGTTTTTTAAATGTCATGATCTTTAGGGTCTGAGCTAATAATCTTTGCTTGTATAGGCTTGGCAATATTGTGTACAATAAAACTCCTATGAGCCACTCAAAACCCTTTCCTCTCCCTCTCAGTCTTACGCACCTGGCCCATGCTTTGGGACTCTCATTCCACAAATTCCTGCTGGGAAAGGAACCCTCCTCCAGAGGAGGATAGTGCATGTTTCCCTGCCTCTTGTTTTCACTTGGGCCTCTGCCAATTGCAGTCAGTGCTGGGTGTTTACAGATAACTTCCATGGAACCCTGCCCGCCTAGGCAAGTAGTTTCATAACTTACTCGACAAGCCAAAATAATTGCCAGGATTGGCCCAGAACCTACAAAGACAACACATGCTCATGCGGTAGAGGAAGATTCCAATCTGTTGCTGCCTGAATATGCAGATTTGTGTGTGTTTGTGTTCACGGTTTGCTTAGTCAGATAAAGCATCCAAAACTCTTGATTCAATCTTCAGTTTTATTTTTTTAAGGCATTTAATTCCTTCCCATTTCTGAATGCCCCTCTTTCTCCCTCCATGGGGGAGGAGATGGAGTGAATTTGCTTGTTAATTTAATTATCCCTTTCCTTTCCGTGACCCATTGGCCCCTGCTAGGTTTGGTTATGTAGCTTTAATTAAGATGGTTTTAAATTTAACAGGAGCTGACAGGATTGGTGGGTGGGGCTGGCTCTTTAATACACTAGTTTGGGTCTTGTGAGAGGTGAGACAGTTCCAGGAACGTAATTTACCATATTCCCCCATCCCGTCTATTTGTTTTATCATGGAGAAATTGTAGCTGGATTAAGGGGGATGGGGGAGGAAAGCTACATTGCCATGAATGAGTAATGAATGGGGTTCCTTCACTCGCATCTTCGCTGGGTAACTGCTGAACGTTACGGAAAGCCAAGCTCGCATTCCAGGCAGCAGCACAGGGAATGGTGGGCTTCATCAGGAAGCTGGCTGTTTAAACTCACTGTTGCCCACCCTTGCGGCTTTGTGATGTGTTTGGTGTGTTCTTAAAACCCTAGCTCCTGGAGTCAGCAGAGTCTCCCCGAATCACTTTGCATTTGAAAAAGAAAGTTTCTAGCCTGTTATGGTTGTGGAGAAAAGCTGGTATGTGCCCTGAGTGCCTTCAGGTCTGAGCCTGTAATGTGCCAAGAGAAAGAAGCAATTTTTCCTCTCTAAACACCTTGTGGTATTTTGGAGCCTGACTCATGAATTTTTTTGAATGCCTGGGGTTGGCCATGCTGTGAACCGTCATGGCCTGGTTTGTAATGTTTCTTGGCACAGATTTGCATCCCTGCCAGTCAGCTCACAAGGTCAGAGTGGAATCTCATCAGGCCTGTGTGGCAAGTTGGGCAATGTGATCTTCTATCTATGGTACTTACGTGGCCTCTATCACCATAGTACTCGAGCGCCTCGCAATCTGTAATGTAGTTATCCCCACAATACCCCTGGGAGGCAGGGCAGTGCTAGTCCCCCCCATGTTGGGAAACTGAGGCGCCAAGACTAAATGACTTGTCCAAGGCCACATAGGAAGTCTGTGGTGGAGCAGATAATTGAACCAGGTCTCCCAAGACCCAGGCAGCAAAATTAACTACTGGCCCATCCTTCCTGTTGGACTGAGCTAGCCATCATGATGATGCGAGAGAGGTTGGGAACAACCCACTCTACAGATGACTCTGGCACGAGAACCCTTTGACCTAACATGCTGTCTTGTCTCTTACTGTGATGGGATCAGTGTGGCCCTTCCCCTGGGTATGGGTTGCAAAGTGTGGATCTAAACTTGTCCAAAGGTCTTGGCAGCAGCTTAGATCCGAGCATTTGGTTGAGAACCATCCAGCTTCTTTGACTGCAAGCACTAGGATGTCTTCATGTGGCAGGTGAGAGACCCTGAAATGTTAGGGACTAACGCTGAAATCTGTTAATCCCAACAGCATCCTGAAACAGGATAGCAAGTTTCCAGTTGCAGCACTTCCCCCTAACAAATGGTCTGCAAGACCAGAAGACATAAAAATGTCTGTTCCCTTGGAGCCACTGCCTTGGATGTTGCAAGAGTTGCACTGGGGAGATTGGCACCATGCCCACCTGTAATCGGAAATCCTGCCCTTTAATTACACCCGTTCCACTTTGACAGGCTAGAGTTGCTCCATGCAATTCTCTCTTCTGGCCTCTTCTGTGAAGACTGAGACCCAAACAGGCAAAAGTTCAAGATTTAGAGATGGAATAGACAAGATCAGCCATGCAACATTTGGAACTCTCTCTTGTATAGTTCTAGCACTCTGAGAGTGTGGGTGAGAAATACTTTCTCTCTGCTCTTCCCCCCCCCCCCAATCTCTATTGCCTCAGACTCTCTGATGTGTAAGATTTGTACTTTCACTCGCTCTTGCATGGAGACCTGGACTACACTTAACATTTAGATCAACCTAGCTATGTCGTTCCAGGAGGCGGGGGTGGGGTGGGGGGGAGAGAATTCACACCCCGGAGAGCCAGAGCTATGCTGCCCTGGACCCCAGCATAGATGTAGCTAGATGAATGGAAGAATTCTTCCATTCATCTAGCCACCGCCACTGAGGGAGATGGATTACTTACAGTGACAGTAAAACCCCCTTCTGCGATGTAGGAAATGTCTGCATAGCGCTTGTAGTGTGACATAGCCATAGTCTCTTCTGTCCCTCTTGCCAGCCTAAAAGATCCACTTCTTAGTCTGGCATGAAGCAGGTGAATTTATTAACGTCTGGTTTTGCAAACCATTAAAGGGGAAAGCCTGTCTCCGTTTGACTGACTATATTTACCTTCAGAATTAGGCTCTGAACAGGGCCTAGCTAGGAGCCATGCTCACTGTTCTTTCCCCACCTCCCATCCCAGGGATGGGGAGATAGGAGGATGCAACTGCTCTAATTTTAGTATTGTGACTTTAGTATTACAGCCATGTGATCAGTACTCAAAACTTCCCAGACATCAGTTAACCAAAGAGCTGAAGTTGCCCCTATTAGCCAGAGCCTACTGTACTGGGGTAGAGCTGTGCTGGAAACTATTTTCCCATTCTGTGAACATCTGGAGATATCTGAAACCATCCAAATTTGGGTCAAAAACTCAACCTCGCACTGAAAATCCAAAAATAAGCTTTTAATTTGGATCAATAAAAACATCTCCGTTTTGATTTTTTTTGTCTAATTTACTGAAGTTTCAAAACAGAAAGTCATTGACTCGAAAACCAAGCTGTTTGTCAAAGTCTCCCATTCTGATGTTTTCCAATCTTGAAGCTCTTTCCAAAAAGTTTTTCCAAGTCACCTGATTATTTGTTTGTGAAACAGGGTCAGTTTCAGTGTCGAGGAATTGACGCTCTTCAGTGAAGAGGGGTTTGTCAAATTCCCAACCAGCTCTATCCAGGGGCAATCACTGCCCTTGTGAGAAGTCTCCCTTTTCTCTCCATCTCCTCACAAAAAAGCTACTGAAAAAGAGGGAGATGCTGTGGTTCTTACCAGGGTGCTGGCCCTGGACCTGACTGGGGCCTCCATCCTCTTTGGGGCTAGCAGATGTGTACTGACTCTTAAGCTTCCTCCCCTCCAGCTGTCTCCCAACAACTGGAAAGGTTGAGGGTGGTCTCATTCCCTGATCTCCTCGGCACTGGGGAGGGCAGAGGGTTTCCCCATCTCTATTTCCCCCCACCTCCCCTGCCTCCTGGCTGCTGTAATAGGCAGTGTCTTTGCTAATGCAGTGGCATTTTAGAGGTCCTCTCCAGTGCCTGCTTCAGCTACTGCTGCGTGTTTATTTCCAAGTGGAACTGACCCTTTGCCTACTACAGGGTTCTTCTGAACAGTAGCCATGAAAACAGCAAGACATTAGTACGGTTTCACTCTGCTGCTACTCAGAGCTTTCCCAGGCTGCAGCAGAGGCACTAAAGCTGCTTATCTGCTGACTCAGGAAGGCAACACTGCATCCGTTCACACTTGGCTCCCATATATAAAATGTCCCCGCCAACCAGAGGGGCTAGAAACGTGGACTTTTGGTTAGCAGAAAGCTTCAGTTCTGCACAGGCTGAAGGCACAGGTTGCACTTGCCAGTAATGAGGAGAGGGGATTTTCATGCTCTGCATAGGATCCGCGTACTAGTGCTAGGATTCACACCTCCAGCCTAGCGCGCTGCTCTAAGTACAGTACCCCAAGGGGAGGAGCATGATCTCATCCTTTGTGGGGCCTGAGCCCCACCATTCCTAGGGCTTTGGGACTTTTGCTTTGTAGATGACACTATTTGCCAAGGCCTCTGCTTTCCTGTAATAGAAACAAGAATGTGGTATCTCCAGATCTTGGTCTGGTAACATGGTGTGTGGGTGTCTCTCTCCTTAGCCCTTCTGGAAAGGAGACCGCTTCCCCTCCTCCACCAGTCTGGAAAGCTGTAAAAGCCACACTGATAGCACTCCGGCCTTGAGATATTTGGGTACAAGGAGCCTCTCTACTCGGGAGCAGTGGGCGGGCGAGTCTTTCTCAAGGAGACAGACTGGCTTCAATGCAGCTGGATTTCCTCGGGCTGCAGCTGGCGAAGTGTTGCTCTGCCAAGGGAGACGTAAGTCACTGGGGTCATTCTCTTGCCCCTTCTAAACTCCCGGGGTAGCAGCTCCAGGGGGAATTCGGGGCAGGAGATCCTGGCTCGGTATGAACTGCTGGGAGACTCTCCCTTTTGTTGCCCCATCCCGTGGGGTGGCTCTCAACTTGTGAGGGAAATTCTCTCTTCCCCGTGGGTCCTGTAGGAGGCACCAGATGAGACCCATAGGCACCTAGCCAGCCTCTTGCCCCTGTGATGAATGCATGTTGTAGTGTGAGAGTGCAGACTGCTGCCCTCTGGACTGTGCCATAGGCCCCATTCTGGTACCAGCTAGTGGAGATTCCCCTAGGTTCAGGTGGCAGGCGCTCTGCTTTGGAGCAGGAGGCTCTGACCCCACCGGTGACCGTTGTCAGCATGCTGCACACCAGAACTTCTAGGTTCCCCTGTATCTGCATCCGCCTGGGGTCTCTTGCCTTAGCAGTGGATTGCAAGCTCTCTGGGGTGGAGACTGCCTTGTCCATGTTCGTACAGGTCCTGAACCATGATTGAGACTCCTAGGTGCTACCACAACACACCTAGCTAATGGCCATGGATATGATAGTGATGCCTTCACTTCAAAGGGCTCTTTTTCTCGCCCTCTCCACCATTTCCCCTTCCCGGGCCTATCCTGACTCTGTCGGAGGGGCGCGCACGATACAGGCGCTAGCTCGGTGCGCCCTTCTCCTTGGCAGGAGGCCCCGTGCCACGTGTACGGAATCTCTCTAGAACAAATGCGGCGATGGGCTTGCAGATGGGATGCAGAGCACAAACCGAAACGCCGCCCGCTCCAGGGCCTCCGGGGGCTGGCCGATCCAAAGGAGTGGAAGCAGCGCTGGCCAGGTCTGGAGGCATTCCCCGACAGTTAATTTTTACTCTCCATATGCCAACGCTTTCTTTTCACACCCTGTGGCTCATTCAATTAACAACCCCACAGCTTTCCAGATTTGCTGTGGATGAAGCCGGGGGGCGGGCGGGAGGAAATGCTGTCTAAGCACCATGATCTGAACCAAGCTGAACTATGCAGCTGAGTGCCTTGTTTTTAATTGCTTTTTTGGGGGTGGGGAGGCCATTTGCTAAGATCTGTCTTGTTCTGTCTCCTGAGGGCAGGAATTGCATGTCTCAGCTTATCCATCGCTTCCCTCTCCAGCTCCCTCCCCTCTGTTTGGTCTTAATCAGTGCCACAGCTTGGGGTGGGTGGAGGGTAGTGGATGGAGGGAAGAGCTGTGGTGAAAACCTGGAACTGGATATTTGGGAAACGTTCCTCTTGGCTGCTGGAAAATGCTACAAAGCTCCAAGGAAAGGGCAGATCTCATGGATCACAAACGCCTTCGCTATTTGGTATCTCGCTTCCCTCCTGCCCCTCCAACGGTGTCTATGGGAGCGGGCCGTTTTAAGCCTCTTGAAGAGGGGATTGCAAGCTGCCACTATTTGGCAGAGTAAAGATGGGCAGAGCAGGCGCTGATGACTTAATGCCAAGCAGGGTGGCTGTCTGGTTAGAGCACAAGACTCGAGTTGGGCAACTGCCTGTTCTAATCCTGGCCCCATCACTGCTTTACTGTGATCTTGGGCAAGTCTCTTAACCCGTCTGTGCCTAGTAGATTTCTGTGCGAAATGGGGATCGTGCTTAAACCTGGTGGTGGTGACTAATCTGTTAGTTTGAAGTGCTTAAGATCCTTGGGGGGAAGGTGCTAGGGACGTGCCTGCGTTACTTGTTAGTACAGGTCTGTGGCATCTTACGCTGGGGTTACGTTCCGCAGTCAGCGCGTAAAGCGAAAATCGCATATAGTCAAAATTACATTGAGTGTAATGGCGGGCGAAATCGCCCGCACTACAGGTACAGTATTTATTAAAATGTCTGTCGCATCTTACGCGCATTTAACATGCGCAATTTCAGCTTTACGCGGTCGGCAAAAACAAAACCCCCCAAAAAAAGAGAAAAATAACAATTCTAATACTGTACCTGTAGTGCGGGCGATTTTGCCCACCGTTACCCTCAATGTAATTTTGACTATACACGATTTTCGCTTTACACGCTGACTGCAGAACATAACCCCAGTGTAAGATGAGACAGACCTGTACTGCTCTGCTTATCAACCATCCCTAATTAGAATGGAGGACTTTCAAGTTCAGCATAGACCAACTTGCATCTGGGCATGGTCTGGTAGAGAGGTGCTGGGCTGGAATTCAAAGTCCTTGAGTGCGTATCTGAACCCAACTCTGCCACTGATGTAGTGTGTGACCTTGGGCAAGTCATTTCACTGCCTCTGTGTCCCCTTCTGTTTTTTTTTTTTTTTTTTTTTTAAAGCGGGGGGGATGGGGGAGACTTTCCAGTGCTTTGAGATCTTGAGATGGGCTTTTGTCACTTGGCACCATAGATGCAGGCAGCAATATTCTGTACACTGGCTTCTGCTGAGCTTAAAGAAGAGTCCATAATTTCTCGAAATCCCCAGACAGGATGGTGCAAAAATTGTTTCTACACCTCCAACCTGACCTGCAAAGAGTGGACAGTGCAATGTTAGCAAGAGGGAAATTCTGAAAAGGTTTTTACCATCCGCCCTGGGATGAGCCCTCCTAACCCAGGAGTTAGAGCCCTAAGGGTGCCGGCTTCCAGAACATGATTAGCCTGGTCTATGCTAGACAAACTTCCCAAACACTTCCCACTGTGGCTGATGCCAAACAGAGAGAGACCCCGGAAAGCTAGGGTAGGCAATGCTTACGTGCTCATATAGAGGCTTCAGCAGTGCTGGGGGCAGGAGGTGTTGTACAGCTTGTCTAGGGTTTTCAATATTTCCTCCTGTAACTTCTTCCCTTCCTTTGCCATCCTCCCACCCTTAGTAATATTGTGTACCACAGGAGTACCTAGAGGCACTGTATGGACTTGGTGAGGGGCAGCCCCTGCCCCAAAGAGCTAACAATCCAGCCAAGAGACATAGGGTGGGGGGTATGAAACTGAGGGGAAGTAACTTGCCAGAGGTCACATGGCAGGTCGGTGGCAGAGATGGGAATAGAACCCAGGATGACGTCCTGGCCCAACTGACTTCACTCCAAATCTTTACAGTCCTAGTCCAGTGCCTGAATTGTTACTACCTTGTCTATCTTCCCGACCAGACCTGTAATCCATCTCTTTTCCCATGGATGCTTTTTCTTCTGTGTCTTGGTGGAATTTTTTTAATATCCCCTCATTCACTGGTAGCATCTCATCTGATCAGACATGCTGAGCAGCTCAAGCCATGAGGGTTTTTTTTTTTTTAATGTGATTCAGACTAGTCACCCATCTTGCTAAATACAGTGAAATTCAAATACTGAGCATCAGCCAAAAAAAATGCAACTAGGAAGATTCCCTTTCCAGAACTTCACTGCGGCTCTAACAGAATCAGACAGAGCCAAGGGATGCAGCCTCCGTAGACCTGTCAAATGCAGTGGAGTATGGGTGTGGGAAGGGAATCTTATTTGTATGTACTGCAATCCTGAGTTGAGACTGTAACTTGAAATCCACGCATCCTGCTGTGCAATTACATCGAGCAAATATTAGTCAAGTACGAATTACAAACTGTTCTGTCTTAGAGAGCTGTCAGTCAAATGCTGCTTGTTCTTCTAATCAACCTCACTAAAAATAGTGGCAAAACTTATTAGCAGGGAGAAGGGAGGGATATCAAACTGTGCTGTAGCGCATCTGCTGCATGTTAAGCAATGTACTCAGAAACTGCCAGCCAAAATACCCCCGTGGGACTGAGAGGAGATGTTTGGTTGGCCGGGTCTGCTTAGATCCTGGCAATAAAATCCATTGTTCATATCCACCCCAGTGCAACAGAATATTAAAAAAACCAAAAACACCCTCCCCTCCCCCCACAACTCTAGCCTTTGCCATACCCCCTTGTCTTGGGATCCTGTTAATTCTCAAGCTAAGCAGGGGCTGGGTCAGGTTTTTGATGGAAGATTTCAAAGGCAATCTTAGATGCTCAGAAGCAGTGTGTGCTCTCATTTGGTCCCTGTCTACACCGATTCTTTCTAAAACCTTTGACCTGTGCAGCTCTGCTGGTGGGAGTTCTCAGGTAAAAGGTACAGGCAGCCACTGGTATTGAGCCCCGCTCTGAGCCAAGTTAGATGATACTGTGGTAAATACACCAGTGACTGATCTATTCTAGTTCACCCACCATTGCTAACATCAATGGCACTTCGTGGCTTTGTCTACACTAGATTTTTTTGACACAGGTTTTGTCATTTGGATGAAATGTGAAAGCATGGGCCTGGCCATTTCTCGTGCTCAATGATCCCACAGCACTTTAAGAGTAAGGATGTTGCTCGAGATGCCCTAGTTAAACCCCAAATTCAGTAATTCTAGTCTGAGTTTCCCCTGAATTTTCAAATAGGTAGTGGTGTTGTACCTCCACTAAGCCTTAAATTGTTTATAGCTGCGGCGTTCATCCCAGAAGTGGCTGCATTTCAGGGTAGCATATATGTTCTTGGTATATTTCCCCCGCCCCTCCCTGCCCGTGGATTGAAGGTGTGTGTGTGTGTGTGTGTGTGTGTGTGTGTGTGTGTGTGTGTGTGTGTGTTGCTTTGGGAGCCTCTGAAAGCTGCTATAGAAGTACAAAATGAGTGACTTAGTGGATTTTTTTTTTTAAACTCCTTGTGCCCCTGTTGGGGGTGAGGGTTAGAGGAATAACTCTCTGAAGGTGGAACTCCAACTAATAACTACTCCAAGGAGTGACCTGTGTGGCAATGATGTGACTGGACCCACATCATGTCAGTGAGAGCACTGGTGACGCTTCTGAAAGGATTTGCTTTCAGACTAGAAGAAATTCAGCTGAAAGGGGTCCAAGAGCCTGAGCATGCTCAAGAAATGGAACCTAGGTGGTAGAAACCAGTTAAAACCTGAGCCTCCAGTTCACCCGGGGGTTTTGGGATGTTTTGGATGGCATATTGGGCCTATCTGCTCTGCCGCTACCTGTGCTGTCCCTGTGCTCTCTCTGGGGGCAGGACTTGCGGCATCTCTCACAAGCACTACGATGTCCTCCCCCAGCCAGCCCAGTAGGAAACCTACATCCGTGCACAGGGCTGCTCAGGCTGATCTGTGCAGGCTAGTTGGGGGGTGGGGTTGGATCTGTGTCTAAACCCTCTGAGATGAAACCCACAGTTCCTAGGAAGAGACACCGCAGCGCTGGGTACTGCGCTGGCCCACCTAGCTCAGGCCGGGAGCAGTTTCTCACACTGGTGACGACTCAGATACCCATTCAGGCGCAAGCTCGGTTGGATAGCCCTGGGCTGCCCACTGACAACCTCCCCTTCCTTACCCTGTTGATTTGATTAAGTGGAGCAGAGAATCGTCCCCTCTTTACACGTGACCGATCAGAGAAGCAGATGTTGGCTGGCTGTTGTGGACTTCAGAGATCCACCAAGCGAGAAAGTTCTTGGGGAAGGTGAGGAGGGTGGAGATCACAGCCTCACTGGGTTTAATTAGCCCTTCCCATGAGCTCTTCTTGCCCTAATTAGGAGGCTGATGGGAAGCCCCCCTTCCTGGGAGGACTGGAGTAGAGGGAGGAGGTGTGAAACGGATTTCAAGCTGGAGTACTGAAAGTTGCAAGCATGGGGCTATCTGTGCTGGGAAGGTGCCCAAGCAGCATGCAGTGAGCAGCATGTTGAGAACTCTGTGGTAACCTTTCACTTCATTTGTGTCTCAGATTCCTGAAGAGCTGAGGTGACTTTACACACGGCCACACTGCCCCTGTAGAAAGGCTGTAGCTGGACACATCGAGGTAAGACCTTTTCCTTTTTGGGCAGAGGGGAGAAGAGGGTCTGAGAGTTCTGCCAGTGACTATTCAACAGGTCACAAAGTGAAACCGAAATCTTCTGCTTTGAGGCACTTAGTTCCCTAAGCAATAGGCACCTTTAGCTGGGTGGACTTCGTCCCAGTGCATGGGAATGACGCACATTACCTGGTCCTGCCCGGCGTGGAAGCTTTGTGGAGAAAAGTACATCTATTGGTTAGGTTTGTCTCCATATCAGCTGGTGCTTCCAGAGCAGACCCCACTGGCTGTGCTAAACTGGGCATGATGCTTTTAGTTCTAACTGGCCTGTTGGACACATAGCTGAAGCCTTAAACTCATCCCACCAATGGCCTCAAACTCATCCATTGTGATTTCTTCCCTTGAGCTGAAATCATCAGAGAGCTCCTGTGTGCCTGAACTTGCCTTCTCTGCTAATCCAGTCGCGGAAAAGCCTGCTTCCTTATACCAGGTCTAATCAGCCAGGAGCAAGCGTTTGGGAATGCTGGCCGCTTTTGCACTTGGTATGGAGAGGGGACGGGAGCTTTCAAATTAAAGATTCTGTGAGATCCTAATCGCTGACAAACCAGATGTGAAATGGAACCACAAATATGTTTTTCCCTGTGACAATCTAGTGCTGCCGTTGTTTGTTTGTTTTTATTTTTAAACTGGGGGAAATGATGTGAAAAACAATAGGGTTTTTGTTTGGGGGGAGGATGGGTGTGGGAGGCAGGAAATGTACAAGTCAACAGATTCTGGTCCCTCTCCCGAAAAGTGACAGCACTTTGTTCCCTCTCCCACCCCACAATATGCTTTTCTGTTTCCTTATTGTATGGCTCTGCACGTGGTTTGGAACCCGGATGACTCAGGCTGTAAAGTCTCTGGGGCAGGGACCATCTTTTTGTTCTGTGTGTGGTACGATGCCGAATGCAATGGGCTGCTGCTCCAGGATTGGGGCTCCAAGGTGCTACCGCAATAAAGGCAGGATGTAGGAACGGCTTTGGGGATGATGATAATTTAGGCAGCTTCCTTCTTGCACCTGAAGCTTGGACCCATTTTTGCAGCTTCCAGTTATCCAAGCAGGTCTCCTTGGTAGTGTAGTGGGAGCCTGGAAAACTGTACTAGAAACCAGTGCAGAGAGCGTGGTGCTGTGCAGACGTTTGTCTCCCAATTTCTGCCTGTAACGTGCCGTGCTCACAAGGCAAAAGGCCTCTCTCATGAGGTGAAAGCAGCCACGTTCAGCTGCAACCACACTGAAGTTGGCACAGTTCTGATCTTGTTGTGGCTAGGACTAAAGGCTCCCCAGGGAAGCGTCCAATATCTGTTTCCTGCTGGGGCTGATACTACAAGCTTAGCTTGGTAGCTTCCTTTAAGCCCAGTAACTCATTTAACAAGGCTAGAAGAGATGGAACTAGCTGTGGGAGGGAGTGGAGGAGCCAGCCTCCTGAAGGCTCTAGGCTAACTGGGCAGTAGATTCAACTAGCTGTATTCTCTCCTTCCTCCCCGCAGCCTGTCTTTCCTCCCTTTTCTTTCGTGGCTCATTCTTTCTCTCCCTCCTGGCAGAGTGTGTCTGATCTCTCACAGTCACCCCCGAGACCTTTGTACACAGCACATTCCCGGACAGGTCATTAATAACTCCTTTCCCCCAGGCCTCCCCTGTGCCACTCTTTAGCAATACAAATTCCTTTGCTAGACTAGTGAATAGGCATTGACCCTCCTGGTTTTATCAGGAGGGGGTGGCTGGAGATCTCCTTGTACTGCTGCTGAATCCTCCTGGATTGCAGGCAGAGGTTGGAATTTTAACCCTGTCCTTGCCTGAGAGTGGAAGCGTGGCTGCCGCCAGCTGTTAGCAGTCAGGTTTCTGCCAATATGGTAACTTATTGTCCACTGCCAGTTCTTGATGGGCCACTGTTAGCTGGAGGGTTGGCATTGCCTCTCGCTCTTTCAGAGGCACAGCTCTTTCCCCAAAGGTTGATTGGATGACTCGACATGGGGGGGATAGCTCAGTGGTTTGAGCATTGGCCTGCTAAACCCATAGTTGTGAGTTCAATCCTTGAGGGGAGCCATTTAGGGATATGGGGCAAAAATCTGTTGGCTGATTTAATTGGCGATTGGCCCTACTTTATGCAGGGGGTTGGACTGGATGATCTCCTGAGGTCCCTTCCAACCCTGATATTCTATGACTTCTGTTTTGCACAGGGAGGGGAGGAAGATAAATGGTTTTGGCGGCATCTCCAGGGGGGAAGAGTGATGTTGGGGCACTACCTTGAGGTGGACATTGAGCCTGCTAAGAAGCCAGTGGGTATATGAGGAACGCTGAGGCTCTTCCCTATCTATGCCGATGGCCCTTCCCTATCTATGCTGTGATCCTACAGCGTGTAAGAGGCGGAGGTTTCCTGGGAGGAGGGGAGTGGGGGATGGGAGGGTGGGCTAGCTGCCTGCACCTCATATAGGACTTACAAATCAGGCATTATAAAAAGCTCACCTGACCTGAGTGAACTTGCCATTCAATCCTCCTCTCTGTCGCCCCTCCTTCTAGTTTGGGTTGCCAGTGAAGGCTGGGCTCCAAGAGAGGACCTGCTGTTGGATTAGTAGGGGTAGCCAATGTAAGCGGGGCTGAGCTGGTGATAGGTGAGTAGGGGGGATAGGATTGAACACAGGGCAGAGGAGAGCTTGGGAAGTATGTAGCATAAGTAAAGGAAGGACGACGTCCCCAGGATAGGTCTGAGCTGCTCACCTCTCTGCCTCCACACCCCTGAATTCTGTCCCACTCTGAGCCTGGTGTCTGGCTTACCTTTCTTCTGTGTCTCCTGGCCAGTGGCCCTGTATGTGCCGTTGTTTCCCTCTCTCCAGTGGAGCAGTATAACGAAGGGCAGTGCCCTACAGCACTTCCTTTTTGGTCTGTGTGTTCTAGCTCTGCAGCCAAAGCCCTAGAAGCTTGTGTGAGCGAGAGGCCAAATTAGGCCTCATCAAAGCAGTGCACACTGTGATTCAGCAGGAGTCTGAAGCTAGTGGATTCCTTTTTCAAAAGGGTAAACCCGTGGAGGGGTGGGGGTTTCCAGCACTTGGGATTCTAATCCAACGCACAAACCGTGCACTTGTGAAAGGTACTGGGGGTGGAGCCCTCCCTCTAGTCTAGAGGCTACTTGGATAGTCCCTGACTTGGAGACGCCTGATACACTTCCACAGTGGGTAGTGTGCTGCCACTAACTTCTTGTTCTCATAGGCGACTTCCCGACGGATGCTGCGAGGTATTCCAGCCTGGCATGGCAGCGCGCTCAGCTGGAGCCTACCAGCAGGACTCCTGACATGGGGCAGTGGTTCGAAGTGGGTGGGGGAAGGGAAAGTTCAGGACTCCTCTCTCCCAAAGAAGTCCCTGCAGATGGACAAGGACTCTCTTGAGAGTAGGGTTGCCTTAGCGTGCCCCACTTGTGAATGGACGCGGGGTGGGGGAAAGAAACATCCCCAGGAGTCTGAAACAAGGGCATCAAAACTTGTGCTGCCTGTGGGGGCCTAAGCAGATCAGAAAGTATCTCCAGAGGTGACAAGTAACCAAGGGGCTAGCCATGAGTGGCCATTTCTGGGTGCTTTAGATGAAGGCCTCCATCCCCCCCCAATACACCAGTTCTCTGATACAAGGTGCGGGGTTGGCTCCTGAAGCAAGAGGATGATTGGTCCTGTTCAATTGTATTCTAGCTAGTGCAACTGCAGGGGCCGGTCTTACTCACGTAAAAGGCCTGGTCCTTTTCTGAAGCCTATTTCAATGAGTTGTGGTGGTGATGTACACACGAGCTCCTGTGGGACCCAATTGCTGTGTGAGCGGTAAAGTGTCAGTCCCACCAGTCCCTTTGCCCATTGTCTTCCCCAGGAGTCATCTGGCTGGGCCAAGTTCACTGCTAGTGTAAGTGATTTCAGCCGAGGAAGAATTTGGCCCATTGTCTTTCTCTCTTCTCCTCCCACTACACACTGATCTGGGCAAGTCCCAGTGAATACTCTGACACTAGGCTCTTGCGGGACTCTGAAAAGGGATACTGCAATGCATTATAGCGCGGTTAAGTTAGGCCCATTATGTCTGTCTTTCAGAGACTCGCTCACCAGGCTAAAAGAAAGTGACTCAGAATGATTAGGAAAAATCCCTACGCTTACACACAGACCATATTACGAGACTTAGTCTTTTTCCGTTTGGGGAAGTGTTGTTTCCAGGGGAAATTCTGAGCCGACTTGGGTACTTGTGACTGCCTATGTAATGGTGGAAAACAACCAGTGCGGTTAGGCCCTGCCCTGCATTGTGCGTGTCTCCTCCTCCCTTCACCCACAGATGGAATTTAGCAGGGCAGAATCCAGTAATGGGAACAAATGGCGGGAGACCTGAATCACCTGAGACAGAGGTAGGAAAAAACAAAAGGCTGAACTGGGGGCAAGAGGAGGGAATGTTTCTGTCTTTCCCTGTCTGATCACTGATCTAGGAGACTGCCGTTCCTCATGCCAAGTATTCCAGCGCATGAGGAACAGCAGTCTCCTAGATCAGTGATTCTCAAAGCCAGTCCGCTGCTTGTTCAGGGAAAGTCCCTGGCGGGCCGGGCCGGTTTGTTTACCTGCTGCATCCGCAGGTTCGGACGATCGTGGCTCCCACTGGCCGTAGTTCGCCACTCCAGGCCAATGGGGGCTGTGGGAAGTGGTGCAGGCCGAGGGATGTGCTGGCCGCCCTTCCCGCAGCCCCCATTGGCCTGGAGTGGTGAACCGCGGCCAGTGGGAGCCGCGATTGGCCGAACCTGTGGACACGGCAGGTAAGCAAACTGGCCCGGCCCACCAGGGGCTTTCCCTGAACAAGCGACGGACCAGCTTTGAGAACCCCGGTCCTAGATCATACTCTCTGTATCACTCTTCTGCATGATTTATTTATTTTTAAAAGACCCTTATTCCCTTGGTCTGTCTCCTGTTTTCCCTCCACGCACAGGCAAGCTGTGACCTTGCCATGACCATGCCTCCCTTGTGAGATGCCATTGCCACAGAAATCTCTTGGCCTGCCCAAGGACTCGGTTTTGTGTTCCTGTTGTGCCTTCAGCCTGAGGGTCTCCAAGCACTTTGCGCAGCTTAATGTTTGAAGTAAAGAAATACTATCATCACTTCCCAGATGGGGAGGAAAAACTGAGGGGAAGTGACTTTGCCCACGGTCTCCCAGTGTCTGAGTCAGAAAGAAAACTCTCATCTCCTGACACCTAGTTCCTTAGCTATTGATGAGGGTCCCAATCCTGCAAATGTTGACATATATGCTCCACTTTACTACCATCAGTAGCTCCATTGAAATCAGTGGAGTTATTCATGATAGTAAAGGTTAATAATGTGTAAGTGTGTGTGGTTTTTTGTTTGTTTGTTTGTTTTTGTTTTTTGTTTTGTTTTTTGTAGAAAAACAAAAATGCTCCCTCGATCTAGAGGTTGGAAGTGAGCAGACAACCTCGGCTTTTTCAGAAACAAAGGAGTTTATTTTGAAGACAGGATCTAATAATAAAGACCAGAAGCAGAACTCATTCCATTAGAAGGAAGGATTTTCCATTTAAGATGCAGGTAGCTCCCTAAAGCAAAGACCCATACACCCACGCCTATCTAATCCCACTTCGCAGAAATCCTAAGTGGAGATGAGGTTCCTCAACTGGAACACTGGCTCAGAACCTCCTTGGCTCTGTGTAGGTGTGTTGTGTATTGAAAACAGTGCTGGAATTGCAGGCTGTCCCTTTAAGAGAAGGAAGATGGACAGGGTTCCTGATCCTGCTTGCAGGCTAGGGAGCTCTGTAGCAAAGCATGTGACTGCAAAGGTGCAGTTGTTTGGCGTCAGTCTGTTTTTAAAGTAAGGGGCACTGAGTTGTGCATCGCTACCTTGAGGGAGCAGCCCGTCTTCTCTGTTTGGGTTCTTGTGCGTTATTTCTGAATTCTAAGACATAAAGTAGTGTTACATTGCAACCTTCCAGCCAGAGTATTTTGTTTTTTATCGAATTTCTCTGTCTGACATGACCATAACAATCTAGACTTGAACTTGTTGGCTCACACCCTTCTTTAAGCTTCTGTCAGAGAGAAGTTTGCTCAGAAAAGATCATTCTGGGCTTCCCACCTGGTCCCATGCAGTTTGCAGGATCCCTTGTTACTTCCTCCTGCACAGCTTCATCTAACCTGCTCTCAGATTTCTGCATCACACGTCTCTGCCATCTTCTCTGGCCCTTGCTCAACTGCTCAGCTTATTAAGAACCGCCCCCTAGCCTAAATACTTCCTTCTGTAGCTTCAGGACATTGCTATGTATCCTGCCATCTTCAGAGACCACAAATAATTCCCGTCCTTCATTTATATAGCTATTTAGAAGGTATTTATAGACTGTGATCTTGAGTTGACAGAGGGTTTTTATATATACAAGGAGCTCAGCCACTAACTGCCTAAAATGCTCAGAATCAGAACACCGTGTGTGTTACCTAAGACTATAAGAATGACCATACTGGGTCAGACCAAAAGTCCATCTAGCCCAATATCCTGTCTTCCGACAGTGGCCGATGCCAGGTGCCCCAGAGGGAATAAACAGAACAGGTAATCATCAAGTGATCCATCCCCTGTCGCCCATTCCCAGCTTCTGGCAAACAGAGGCTAGGGACACCATCCCTGCCCATCCTGGATAATAGCCATTGATGGACCTATCTTTCATGAATTTATCTAGTTCTTTTTTTGAACCCTGTTCTAGTCTTGGTCTTCACAACATCCTCTGGCAAGGAGTTCCACAGATTGACTGTGCATTGTGTGAAAAAATACTTTCTTTTGTTTGTTTTAAACCTGCTGCCAATTAATTTCATTTGGTGACCCCAGATTCTTGTGCTATGAGAAGGATTAAATAATTCTTCACACCAGTCATGATTTTATAGACTTCAATCATATCCCCCCTTAGTTGGACTTTTCAGCTTGGAAAAGAGACATCTTCTTATTCTCCCCCCATATGGCAGCCATTCCATACCCCTATTCATTTTTGTGGCCCTTTTCTGAACCTTGTCCAATTCCAATATATCTTTTTTTTGAGACAGGGTGACCACATCTGCACGCAGTATGTGTGTTAATGCTCAACTATTGAGTCCTATGGGCTACTTCTAGGTGGTAGGGTCTCTCCCACAATCTTTAGGAATTTTTAAAATCCCATCTTTCCAGTGATGATCCAGCAGTTGTGTCTGAACTTCTGATGCAGTTATTACTTGTGTAAGTTGATCAGACTCCTCTCCTCCTACCCATAGGTGCTGGAACAAAAAGCGCTAAGGGTGCTGCCACACCCCCTGGCTTGAAATGGTTTCCATCATGTGCAGGGTTTACAGTTTGGTTCAATGGCTCTCAGCACCCCTACTATACAAATTGTTCCAGCCCCCCTGCTCCTGCCTGTCCCCTAATAGGGACATAGAATGGAGCGTTTGTACGTAACAGTCTCCTGCTGGATGCGATTACTGTATCACCCTCTGCTGTGTCCCGTGTAACGTTCTTGTCAGACACCATGCTGCTTTGCGATGTGGAATGACTGTTGTCATATGAAGTGCTAGTGATGCCTCTGTGGTCTTGTGAGCCCTGCTTTCAGAATGCCTCTCTGAAACTGGGATAATTCTGCAAGCTATGGGACAGGCAGGACCCTTCGCTGCTGTTCAGGCGAGCTTTGGGGGAGCAGAAAGTCAAAGGAGGATTATGGAAAAGGCTTATTTTGGAAGCCAATGGTGGTAGCACATCTTGAATGGCTCTAGGATTTTAGAGACCCACCTCCCCGGCCTTGGATGATCTGCAGATCAGTGCCTGTCTGATGCCCTATGAGCAATGGGTGCCGGCTATCCTACCTGCCCCCGAAGGAAATGGTGAACCTCTGGCCATCAGCTGACCATTCTGAATCTGCTCTCGCTGTCCAGTTTTCCCACAGAGTAATGCACAAACATGCTGGGACCCGCAGGCCCGCTGCAGGATGTGGGTATGAGGAGATGTGCTAGGGAAAGTGGGCCCACAAGGGAGTTGGTGTCTGAACACTTCACCTATTGAGTGGGGGTGGTCCGAGGGGAGCAGCAGAGTTCAGAGCTGTCTAATGTTGGAGCCTAGGACTTGTTTTTTCCCTTAGCTGAGCGAGGGCAGATGGTCTTCGGATCCTCTACCTGAAGTCCTGATTGCTTGTAGACCTTAAATTTCCCATAGAGTTCCTGGAGTGCCTAGTCCTATTATTGCCCGGGCCAAATTTGAACTCTGGTAAGTACGTTCAGCATAGTTGAAGTGCCTGCTGCAGTGTGAAATTAGATCTTCTATAGCATTCTTCTGTGTTTGCTGATGCATCATCCCACCTAGAGATGGCTGCTTGGCATTTTGGGTGGAGAATGATCCCCATGTACTACAGAGGGATCTGAACACTCCTGGACTCTGGACCAGATCTTTGTAGCTAGTCTCTGTCTAATTGGTTACTCGTGAAAGGCGTGTGCTCTGCATTATTCATTCTACTGTAATGCTATTGAGTTTGCCTCTCTTTGGTACTTGGACTATCGCTTACCAAGTGCATTGGGTCTGTTTCATTATCTAATACAGGGAAGTGAGAGACTGTGCCTGAATATAATGAAGTAGAGCCCATCCCCGGGCAATTGTGATGCGAGGTTTGCCAGCTGAGCAGTGGTTGTTTGGCCAGCACACAAGGGGTCTGGAGGCTTCAGTCCAGACCCTAATGGGCAGACGTTCGTGTCACCCAGACCACAGGGATCAGCTTAACCCCACTGTCTTCTCCTCCAGTTTTGGACCATGGGGAGCAGCAAGAGCAAACCCAGAGACCCCAGCCAGAGGAGACGCAGCCTGGAATCTGCTGAGAACGCCCACCATGGTGGCTACCCTTCCTCTCAAACGCCCAGCAAGACGCCTGTCCCCGATGCCCATCGGACCCCCAACCGCTCCTTTGGGAGCATGGCAGCTGAGCCGAAGCTCTTCGGAGGCTTCAATACGTCCGACACAGTCATGTCCCCGCAGCGCTCAGGGGCTTTAGCTGGTCAGTATGACGTCAGCTCTGACCTGCCAGAGGGGGAGGGGCGTCTGGAGGAGGGAGGGTGTTAGAAGGGAGCCACGCGCTCAATGAGGAAGAACCGTGAGCCTTAGGCTGGGGGGCGGGGGAGGCGTATGGCAGGTGGGGGCCATTTTTGCCAGGTGTGAGGAAGGCTGCAGTGGAGAATCCAGACTTGCAAATGCCATGAGGAAAGCAGAGGCTGTGCCGAGCCCAGCTCACGGCTAATTGCCATGGAGGGGCAAATGCTTCCTGGAGCAGGAGGGTGGCTAACAGGATGAGTTTGGGTCTGTTTCAGGTGGAGTCACCACCTTTGTGGCCCTCTACGACTATGAGTCACGGACGGAAACAGACCTTTCCTTCAAGAAAGGGGAGCGCCTCCAAATTGTCAACAACACGTAAGTGTGTCTGCCTGCTTGCTGGGCTGGAGACACCTCTGCTGCGTGGGCTGGCGTCTCCCTTGGAGGGGTTTCGACCCTTGCTGCTCAGGGGAGCCCCGCTGGTAATGTTCTTGCCTCAAAACTGCTCTTCTCCCTCTTGCTTCTCCCCTTTCTTCCATGTTTAACCCCCGTCTGGTCACGTCTGTTGCCTGGTGTTTGCACGTGGTTCCTCTGGGATCCTTCCCAAAGCCTGGTGGCGCGGCTGTCTGCCTGAGGAGGGCTGGGCTGTGTCTCCTGTGCTAGCAAAGAGCCCCTGAGCTAGACCCAGGGGATTTATCAAGAGCACCACAAGGTGCCGTCCCTGTCTCCTGGGGCTGCTGCCAGCCAGGGAGCTTGGGGGCCATGTAGCAGCCCGTGCAGCACTAGGTGGTGATGGGCAGCTAATGAGATCCTCCAGCTTGCCCCATTCAAGCAGCCTCCCTTCTTACCTCCCTAGCCCTCCGCCCCAGGCCTGGGGAGGGCTGGGTATGGTTCCCTGCAGCGCTGCCCAGCGCGCTGGCCAAAGGTGTCTTGCTAGAGAGGCTCCAGTCCCAACCTTCAAAGAGGCAGTGAAAGGAAACTGACCTGCTCTAAGGAGCATACCTGTGACTGGAGTCCTGTGGTGTTTCTCTTCTACTTTGTGAAATAATGGTGCCCCCAGGTCTCAGTCCCCAGCGTCCTGCCCATCCCTTGAGCACTGGATGTGATGTATATCTAGGGGCAGAGGCAGTGAATGCACCTCAGATGGTTTGACAGGCATCCTACGGTCCATGAGGGTCTCCCATGGAAGTGGGTAACAAACACCTGCTAGCCCTGCAAGAGGATCCACTGGGAAGATTGTGAAGCCCTCTGTGTCTTGATGTGATGCCCTGCAGGGTGGGGGGTTTAGGTGCCAAGGGAACTGCATTAACCCAGGCAGCCTGCGCTGAAGGAGTTGGGCAGCAGAATGAGGCATTTGGGAAATCCTGGGGGTTACTGAGTTAGTCCCGCTCTCTTCCTAGAGTTGGGTCCTGCATCTGGCCTGCTCTCCCCATTGCTCGGGCGGGGTTGGTGGTATGGAGCTAGAGGCAGTCTGTGCTCTGGGAAGGTCCTGGAGAGGAACAGCAAAGGGAGGTGAGCAGCGAGCATGCACAGGGCCCACTGATAGAATGCAAATGGCATCTTCCCTTAGAACAATCACTAAAGTCACCACAGTCCCCTCGAAGCGAGATGCACAGAGGTTAAGTGCTGTGCCCAGGGCCACAGAGAGAGTTGGCGTCTGACTCGGGAGTCCCTGGCTCCCAGTTCTGTGCTTGGACCACTTCACAGTTCCCCTCCATAAGCTGTGAAACAGCCCTCTGCTGCTGACGCTGTGGAGAGGGATTGTTGGTTGTTTCTCTGGCTGCTGGAAGCATCTGAGGTGTCTGTGGCAGGTGCTTTCTGGGGTGAGCTAGACCTAGAGGCTCTTATTGAAAGTTGCATTGTCCAGATCAGCTTTAGTTTGCCCTAGTGTTGGGGCCAGGCCCCTTCCTAATAGGCCTCTAGGGTGAGCCAGAACTGGCTTCCACTTTCCCTGCCCTACCACCACCACTCGCCAAAACAAACTATCATTGGGAGGTATTGTCCTGTTACTCATGGTGCCCCTTGGCTGCCAAATTTCTCCTCTGTCTAGTGGCATCAACTTCCCCCGTCTTTAAATAAATCACACCTCTCAGGGGGTTTATTATGCTTTCCTGCCTCTGTTGCTGACAGCCTCACTCGAGGCGACAGGATCTCAAATCCCTTTTGATTGCCTTGTGAGATCTCTCCATGCACACTTTTCCCAGTCACTGTCCAGCCACGCCAGCGCCTGTGCGGTACCTCTAATCTAAGCCCTGTCTCTTTCTCTCCTGCACAACATGCTTTCATTTAGGAGAAAAGTGGATGTCAGGTGTGTATCTGTTTTTACTTTTTTGTTTAAAGCCAACTTCCTTCCCGGGTGAGCTAAAGGGCAGCTGGGGAGGGGGTTGTTTTGTGGTCCATTTATGGTCCCCGGTCACAGTTTGCATTTGGGCCCCTTTGTTTTGTTTTGTTTTTCCCCCCAGTGGAACTTTTATAGGTTCATTTTCTAACTACAAATAGCCCTGCCTAAATCCATGTGCCCATACTGCGGTGGTGTGAATTCAGTCCCCTCCTCTCATCCAGGTCTGGCACCTTCTTCCCTCATCCCGTCCCAACAAAGCACTTCTTACCTGTTTGTTTTCTCTCCCCCTTTTTTGTTTCTCCCATTCATCCAAGCCACCAGTGCACCCTGCTTTCCAATGGCAATGGGGGATGCAGGCAGGACCGAGTGGGGACTGCTTTCACCCTGCCTCTCTGAAATTCCTGGCGCTGCACCCCTTGATCACTTCAGCCGCCCCGGTGGCCATTCTTGCCAGCTCATTGCATGCAGTTGGAAGTAGGATGGTGCAAAGGGCTGCTGTAGGAGAGGTGTTGAATTTGTTCTTCGTTGGAACCAAGTATGTGCTTTTGAATAAGTGTGCATGCACAGACAAGCCTATCAATAGGTACATTTCAGAGCTCTTAAAGTGCACTGGCTGAATAACCATGCTTCAAGGAATGTGCATGCTCTGCTGGCAAAGGCTGTGCTGTGGGAGACGCATCAATCTGGGTTCTTACACTTTCCCTTGCCACTTTCTTAAAACTAAGGAAACTTAAAATGTGAAGGGAACACTTAAAGATTGCAACATCGAGCACTGGCAGGTCCAATAACTCCCTGCGTGTGAGGTTTCTCCTGCTATGTTACTTGTATAGTGTTACCCAAATGGAATTTTTCAGTTCCCAACTCCTGTGTGTTTTTGGTTATTAACTCAAGCCATAAAATCTCTCTAATGTGCGAAGTGGCGGAGTTCAATGTTGCAGAAGAAACCTTAACTTTGGGAGTGTCCTGACCCCTTTTTGAACGTTTGACTTTTGGAATCTTAATTTTGTACTAACACTAGCTTCGGTTTCTAATGAGTACTCCTAAAAGGAGGAATCTGCCTATTGGGGATTCTGGATTGTGCAAATATCTGGGGGAGGTTCCCCCCACTCCCATGCACAAAAGGCACCTCTGCTTTCCATCTGAATGACATTTGCTCACTATCCTAAAGTACGTGTGTCTCCTTTGTACATGCTGCAGGAACTCTGAGAACAAAATGGCTATCTCTGCAGGGTGGGTAAAGTTCTTGGAACTTTTAAGGTGCAGTGTGCAGGAGAAAATACATCAGTTTCAAACGACATACCCCACAGTATCCAGTGTAACCGCATTGCTGTGACCTTCACTTTATCAGAGTTAAAAAACATCTTTAGAAAGCAGCTTCACGCAGTGCTGTTAGGGGAGTGACTAACCTATACATGTTGAATGATTGAAAAAAACTTAATCTTCTGCCTAACACACTGAGATGTGCAGACATTCCTGGGATAACCACCCATCTTGTCAAGCATTCTCGCTGACCTAGCAGTAGAGCTGGCATTCTAGCCACATGTTCTGAATGCAGTTAGCCCGAAACCTAGTCATTTTGTTTTCCTTTTGCAAAGTATCATTAGAAAAATATGTGGCAGATGGAAAATCCTGCCTGGCGATACATCCAGGCCCTTTAGTATTGGAACTAGAGTCATGTAACCTCTCGTGAAATGTGTCTGGTTGCGTGGGTTACAAACTCCCACCCACGCTTGGTTTTCAGTCAATCTGGGTTGGTTTATGGGTTTGCTCCGAAACCACACAGAGCTCAGTGTCTTCAGCAGTTTTCTTCTGGAGTCGCTGACCTTGTTTCGACTCAGTTAAACTTGAGAAGGATCCATATGCTTGGAGTGAGAGAGGACTATTGCGTGGACCCCTGTGGGACCTGAGGAGAGACTCAGGTGCCTAGCCAGGAGGGGACTACACCTTTGAAAAGCTGGGAAGGTAGTAAGTGGCAAGGCCTTTCCTCTGCCCCTGAGCTTTGGTAGCCTATAGCCATAGCTCGTATAAAAGGTGTGTGGGCCTGCCAAAGTCACTGTGGAATAGCACAGCAAGTTTGCAACGAGAGCTGCCCCGCTCCATTTACCTAGGGTTACCATACGTCCGGATTTTCCCGGACATGTCCGGCTTTTGGGGGTTCAAATCCCCGTCCGGGGGGAAATCCCCAAAAGCCGGGCATGTCCGGGAAAATCGGGAGGGAGGGATGGAGGGCTCGGGCGGGGCCTCTTTGGCCGGGCCGGTGCGGGGCCGGGCCGGGGTCGCGGGGCCGGGGGCATGGTGCCGGGCCAGGCGCGGGGCCGGGCGGGGAGCCGGGGGCGCGGTGCCGGGCCGGGAGCCGGGCGGTGCGCCGGGCCGCGAGCCGGTCCGGGGTAGCGGGGGGGTGCGCCGGGCCGCGGGGCCGGGCGGGGAGCCGGTCCAGGGTAGCGGGGGGGTGCGCCAGGCCGCGGGGCCGGGCGGGGAGCCGGTCCAGGGTAGCGGGGGGGTGCGCCGGGCCGCGGGGCCGGGCGGGGAGCCGGTCCGGGGTACCGGGGGGGTGCGCCGGGCCGCGGGGCTGGGCGGGGAGCCGGGGGTGCGCGGGGCCGCGGGCCGGTCCGGGGTCGCGGGGCCGGGCCGCCGGGGGGTGCGCTGGGCCGCAGGGCCGGGAGCTGGGCCGGGATAGCGGGGGGGGGTGCGCTGGGCCGCCGGGGGCCGGCAGTGCTGGGCGGGCTGGGGGTGGTCGGCCAGGGCTGGCACCCCAGGGCCCGAGCCGACCCAGGCTGGCGCTGCCGGGGGGCCAGCCTGGGCCGCGCCTGCTCCCCCCACACCCCCCCTTACCAGCTTCAGGCTTCCCGCGAATTTAATATTCGCGGGAAGCAGGGGAGGGGGCGGAGACTTTGGGAGGGGGCGGAGTTGGGGAGGGGGCGTGGGCGGGGCTGGGGGCTGGGCCGAGGCCCCGTGGAGTGTCCTCCATTTGGAGGCACAAAATATGGTAACCCTACATTTACCACCCCTTAATGAGAGGCTAATGTCCGGGCTGACTGGACCATTTCAAATGCTCATGATACGCAATGTAGAGATGGCCCCCAAATAATGCTCCCCCCATATGAATAATTGGATCGCCCAAACTTGATATGGTTAGAAATCCGCCCCTGCTTCAGAACTGCCAGAATAAACCAAATTTTGAAATCTCAGAATTTCCCATCAGTTTCACTTTTCAACCAGCTCTTGTTCTCCTCGTTGCCCAGTCTCTGTCCCCCCTGTAAGGGATTCAGTACAGCACGGACCCGTGGCATGGGGGGAGTGTGGAATCCCTTGAGCTATTCCCCATGCCTTTCCATGGAGAGGGATCTCTCTTCAGAGTGGCCCACTGGCAGCATACCTACCTACGTAGAGAACAGTTTGGTAGGATGCCACCATCTGCCATTGTCCTGGGTGTTGCAATGCAGACTGGATCCTGATCATGGGTGTGTAAGCAGTTTGGCCAGGCCTCCCAGCTCTTTTTAAATTAAATTAATGGAGATCTCCTAGAGCTGGAAGGGACCTTGAAAGGTCATCGAGTCCAGCCCCCTGCCTTCACTTTCAGGACCAAGTACTGATTTTGCCCTAGATCCTTAAGTGGCCCTCTCAAGGATTGAACTCACAACCCTGGGTTTAGCAGGCCAATGCTCAAACCACTGAGCTATCCCTCCTCCCTCTTTAGTAAGAGCTCCCAGAGTGCATTGCCCTCTGGATTGCTCTACATGCATCTCCTCTGGCACTGTAGCCTCTGCTGAGGCAGGATGGCATAGTTGACATGAGTTTCCCAGAATGCACTGTTGCTATCTATCTTAGCTACTTATTTGGCCCCCATTCCTGTGTTATCTAAGCACCTCACAACCTTCAATGTATGTGTATGTCACACCCCTGAGAGACAGGGCAGTGCTATTTTGCAGGTGGGCAAGTCACTTTCTCTCAGTGCTCCAAGATCTTATTGGGCAGCATGGTAGATGCAAACATGGTCATATTATTAGAAAAAGCTGCTGTGTGGACAGTTTCACTGGGACAAGTGACTGTCACAAATATGTTAAACACCACTGCACTGGCCTTGTAAATAGATGTGCTTGCTAACAGGGCAGTATTGGTGCACCTGCAGATGCACCATAGTTCACCATTATACAGAGTGAAAACACCTGCAAAATGGGTCATGAGATGGCCTGAGCCACCAAAGGGTGAGGGGTCTGGATCCAGGTTTTGGGTTAGCCCATTGTGCAGGGAGGGACTAGCAGTGGATCTGAATTTCCCCATGCTTAAGGCGGAGAGTTCAGATCTGGAAGATGTGTGGTTGGGTTTCTTTTGTTAACTCAGACCATCTCTTAAAATGTGCCTTCAAAAAAACCTCAAGTTATCCATTCATTTGAAACATTGTTCTGAAAATATGAATCCTCTGGTAAAGTCTCTCAAGACCCTTATTAGGAATCTGCAGAGTTCTTGTAGATTTGTTTATCCTCCAGTCACAGTAAATTAGACACATGCTCGTCCTTCCTCCCTCCCATCTGACTCCGATAGAACAGTCTCTGTAATATGTGACTGCCATCTCCCATAGAACAAAACTTCCCCAGTCTTCTGGCATTCCTTTCTGCTTGTGACCCACTTACAAGAATCCCCTGAGACCCCAGTGAAAATCTGGGAACTGGTGCGACGAAGTTGTTGCCCTGGATTTGTTTTCTCACTTCACCAGTCTGCTCATCACAGATTGCTGCTAATGGAAATGACGGCCGTACTTTATTGTGACAAGATGGTGGGCTTGACTATCCCGTTATCCATCTCATAGCCCTAGATGTGTTTAGACACTACAGTGAGGAATCCGCATAATCTAGATTGGCTCATCTCAAATTCCAGCCTTGTAAAATTGTACTTGGGGCAAGTAACACTTTTGTGGGCATATACATTGGCTCCATCCTCCTGGTGTAGGTGAGCAAGTAGACTTGTTAAAGTAGATTTTAACAACTTGTACATCTAGTCACTAAGCATGTGTGCACAGTAGCAGTAATTGTATGTGTAAATGGCTATGCATAATCCCATGGGCAAACGATGCACTTTTGCCCATGCAGTTAGGAATATTTGAGCTTTGTGTCTGGACTGGAAAATTTTCCTGCCCATTTCCCCAGGCTGCCATGCCATCTGATCTGTGTAAGTGCTGTGTTAGGGGTACATACACTCCTTCCTTTCAAAGTGCAGGGAGGAGGTCTTTTTGGGGAGTTTGTGCTGTCATCGTAGTCTATGAAACAGCTTGGTGGAGTCTGAGACACCTCTGTTCTGAGGAAACGGTGTTCTCAAAACCACACGGAGAGTTTGTCTACCCAGCAGCCGAGGCCTCACTTGTGAAATTCTGCAAGATAAAGACATTCCAAACCACCTTGGCATTCAGGGAGTGCTTTCAGGGTTAGTCATTTAGAGAGAGAGAGAGAGGAGCACGCACTGCATGGAGCAGGAGCCACTGCTGTGTGCCTCTTGCTTGCTTCACATAAAGCTTATGGACCACATCTCACCAGGGCTGCAGCCAGCAACTTGTGCGCGACCACATGAATAACTGAGCTCCTAGACAGCTTCTTCAAGTGACTCCTGGGATAACACAGAAGTAGCTCTGAGCTCCCCATGCAGCCCAGTACTGAAGCATGGCTCCATAGGCACCGACTTTTACTTTCCCCAGGGGTGCTCTGGCCCCTCCCATGAGGCTCCACCCCCTGCCCTCACTCTGCCTTTTCCCGCCCCCAGGCCCCAGCTTGCTGTTCTTCACCCTTCCCCAAGCTGCCAATCTTGCACCAAACATCTGTGGCTGGTGGGTGCTGAGTACCCGCTATTTTTTTTTGTGGGTTCTCCAGCCCCGGAGCACCCACAAAGTCGGCACCTATATGACTGGATCCATTTCTGCTGGGAGAGCTCCTGGCCCAATCACGTAAGCTCCTCATACAGGATCAGTGATCAGGAGAGATTATACGAAACCTGACGCCAGTCATGACCATCCTGTTCCCAGTGAATTCAAAAGGAGTTTTGCCACCAAAGTAAATGGCAGCGCCAATCAAGCCCTGTTAAGTGACATTCATGCCTCAATCATTTGTTTTTCACGCTCTGTCCCTCCCCTTTTTTCCTCTCTTCCTTCTTGTTGCTTTTATGTGATTTGCATTTAACAAACAAGTCTCCTTTGTTTGGCCGTCTTTTCTAGCATGCTTTTTTTAATTATCACAGTCATTTTGCTTTTTTCTTTTCTTTTCTTTTTCTTTTCCTTCTCTGCTTCCCTGTTCTTTCTGCTCTCTGGAATTTCCAATGCGTCACACTTCAGCCAGACTTGGTTCAAATTCAGATGGCTCCAAAGGTATTTTCAATGGGTATCTGATGTGCCCTTTTTAAGTAAGGAGTTTCCTTATTTAAAAGGCTATCGCCTGTGCTGTGTGTATGTGAGAGTGATCGCACAGTGACTGTGGCCATCGCATGCCTTATGGGACCAACGTGGTATCCGCACTGGAATCTCTGGTCAAATGGCATTTCTGAGTTAACGTCGGGTGCCCTGATACCGGAGCAATTTGACCCTTGTGGCCAATGTATTTCCTAGAGCATTTGGTTTGCTGGTGCCATGGGTTGTCATGATGGTCGGTGGTAAATCCCCCCCCGCGTTGATGGGAATTGCAGGTGCTCGGCACCTCGGGCTCTGCCCTCTGTGAGCAAAGTTCCGTTATTAGTTCCCCTGCCAGCTTGGCTATTGCCCCCAGCGATTCTAATGGTCCCTTGGAGATGGTACTTCAAGGTGAATTTCTAGTGACTGCCATGGGAGCGGTTGTAGTTGATGATAAAAATAATATTGAGAGCAAAGTGTGATGCTTTCTGTGGCCTAACAATTCCGCTGCTCATCTGTAATGTAGGGTTGCCAGTTTTGGTTGGACGGATTCCTGGAGATTTCATCACACGACAATCTTTAATTAAAGATTAATCTTTAATTCCTGGAGACTCCAGGACAATCCTGGAAGCTTGGCAACCCTAGTAATGACTGCAGGGAACATGGGAAGGTGGGCATACAGTAGGGCTCACAGCACCCAGACCCCAACCTGAACTAACTCGCCCTGAACCTTCGAGAGCTTCTCCCTTGCCCTGTTGACTCTAAATCAGGTGTCAGTCCAATCTGACTGTGGCTTTGGGTCTCTGAACATCTCCTGGTTCAGTAAAGCTGTGGGCACCCAACGGTGACCTAAGCAAAACAATCCAGAAGAACTAGCTTGGAAATAACCCCGATTCCAGTGAGCTCCCTGAAAGGGCCAGGGTTGCCTGTTTGCAATACCTCCAGCCCAGGGAGTCCACTCTTGGTTGCCAGCTACTTGGGAATGACTTCACTGCTCGAGAAGTTCCTCTTTTTGAATGTCTGTCTCTCTTTATTTCTCTTCCAGGGAAGGAGACTGGTGGCTGGCTCACTCCCTCACGACAGGACAAACGGGCTACATCCCCAGTAACTATGTCGCACCCTCAGACTCCATCCAGGCTGAAGAGTAATTGAAATCTTTTTAGACAGTTTAAAAGAACAATGCAAACAGCCTGCCAAGTATATTTTTTTCAGACATTTTTTGTAGCCTCCTAAAGGTTTTTGTGGGCTTTCTGAGCTTGCCACTCTGTTAAATGTTTTGTTGTCTTTCTCGGGCATGCTCAAAGCCAAATGTTAACACTGTATATGTTTTTGTGCCATACACAGTGAAATCCGTCTTGAGCAACTGCCCAGGGGTGGCCTGTGTAGTAGATGTGGCCCTAAAGGATCTGATTTTTTTTTTTTTTTCAGACCAAATAGGCATTTAATTGCATAGGCAAGATGTTGACTAATTTACATATGCAAATTAGGGACAGCATGCCAATAGTCACACTTGCACCTGCAATGGCCCGGCCCTATTTGTGTATGCAATCCCACTAGTGGTCTGTGCAAACTAGGCATGTGCAATTGGCTGCACCACTAATTTTAATGTAAATCTACCCTGACAGGTTGCACGCACCATGCTGGAAGGCTTGACAGGGCTAACCCCAAATCACACAGACTCCCATCTGAACACTGCTGCAGGCGCTCCTGCAGCTTCCACTACGCTGTGAAATTAACACCCACTTTCTGCTCCACATCTGCGGGGGGGCAGAGTTCTTGGAGTAACACTGGGCTGGGATGCCTGGGGGACACTTTGGTTAAAAAAGACAAGTGACTGCGTATGACACAAAATTGCTTTGGGGGGGAGAGGCTTTTGCTGTTTACCTAATTATATCTTTCCCAATAGATCCCTAGCCCCCTGGCCGTTGGGATTTGAGAACTCTGACGAATGCCTCTGGCTGTTAATGCAACCCTTGGTTCTAGCAATCAGTGCTATGGGGGAGGGGATGTTGGGACATCCCTCTCTAAAACGTGGTAGCCGTAATGAAGAGGGTCTAAATCCAAGGGGTTTTCCTTGTGCTGATCTGTTGCTTGCTCTTCCAGGTGGTATTTTGGCAAAATCACTCGCCGGGAGTCAGAGCGGCTCCTGCTCAATTCTGAGAACCCCCGAGGAACCTTCCTGGTCAGGGAGAGTGAAACCACCAAAGGTAACTGAGTCCCCGGCAGCGCTTAGGTCCATGGCGAAGGCCTATGGGGTGCTTAAGTCTTGGAGAACCATCCCTATATGGTGCTTCTGTCAGGATCTGGAGGCACAATGCAGTGGGTGGCCAGTCTGCTGGGTCCAGGTGTCTCCCCAGGCTCTGTTCTCCCTCTCACAAAGATGGAATGAGGAGATGCTAGCTGGCATTGCTGAGAGGCCCCCCTTCTCTGTGCACACAACCCCTATAGTGCCCCCTATCCTGTGCTTATAGGGGCAGCCTATCTGCAGTACCCCCAGAACCCTTGTCCTGCACCAAGGGCCAATACTCACCCTTAATCGGTGACCTTCTTGCTTTTAACCCTTGCGCTTTTAATCTGTCCCCACTCAGCCAGCTGTTCCAATGCGTGGTTCCCCCCTCTCTTTCTCCAGCCGATTGGCTGAGAGCTGGGTGGGATTGAAAAGTCTGGTGTAAACAGTCTCCGATCTTGTGCTCGCCTCTTCCCCTCCGGGAGAACAGTGCAAAAACTGGGTCACTGAGCTGGGAATAGCTGGGTAACCAATGGCAACGGAGAACTCTGCAGTTCCCTCCTTCCTGTAGTGCCAGGGGTTGTTGGGTTTGAGCTGCTTCATGAAGACCGTGTGAGGACCTGGCTGAGGGGTGAAGCAGGCTAGCTTATACCCGGGCAGCAGCAGCCTCTGCATTGGCAGAGAGCCTGGCTGTGAATTACATCCGCCCTGGGTGCTTGTGCTTGCTAAGATTTCACTCGCCTTGCTCTGACCTGGGTGCGCTCCGTGCAAGCAGCATAATTGCTCTGAGTCGTACAGAGATTTAGACTTGGGGGTGGGGTATTTAGTTAATATAACTGGGGAGGAGGGCTGAATGTTGTGTCTCTGACATGGGTGAGTTCTGGTGCTGTCTCCAAGCTGGGTTGGAGCGTGCAATCCAAGGCCCCAAACAGCTCTCTGCATGCTGACATGAGATGTTCTGGGATGGTGAAGTTTAGGACTGGTATAAAGGGGGGTATATAGTAACTTATGTAGCAACCTCCCTCTAGATGGATTCCCATGTGCTTCAGGCGTAGGCTTCATCTGTGCTTGGAACTGGGCGTGTGATTCCCAGCTCGCGTCGGCAGCTCGCCCTAGCTCTCGTTGAGCTAGTGTGCTACAAATAGTAGTGTAGCTGTGGAAGCATGGGGAGCAGGGACTGGCAGCATGGGCGAGCTGCCCTGAGTATGTACCCTTGGGATCTGGCACGGGTTTGTCCCCCTCACAGCTAACCCATGCCACTGCTCACTGCTGCCTGTGCTACTGTAGCTAGCTCAAGGAGAGCTAGCGTGAGTCTACACAGAGTCTCGGAGCCTGGGTCAGACTCAGGCTCATGGGGGTCAGGTTACTGAACTAAAAATAACTGTGTAGATGTGGGCTAGAGCTTGGGCTCTGAAGCCCATCCCCATCCTTAGGCTTCAAAGCCCAATCTCCTGTCAGAGCCGCAACATTTCCATGGCTTTTCTTAGCGCTGTAGCCCAAGTCAGCCTAAGTGTGCCAGACTCACTCCCCCTCCTCTGTTGTGCACTCATCTCTGGGTGTTCGGTGGCAATGCTACGCAGCCATCATGCTTGCAGTGCCTAGAGATCTTGCCCAGGTCCAGGGCTCTGTGGCAGGCATTGTACAAACACATGGGAAGGCAGTCCCTCCCCACGAGAGCTTAGCCTTTGGAGATCAGACAGAGAAGAAGGGAGATTATCCCCATTTTGAAGAGTAGAAACTGAGGCCCAGGGAGTTTCTCAAGGTCACACGAGATGTCTGTGTTAGCTCAGTTCCCGGCTCTGCATCTCCCGAGTTCCAGCAAAGCGTGTTCAGGAGGGGAAGTTCAGACTAACTTCTCCCACTTCAATGACTGGGTGAACCTATGTTAACAGAGGGTCACCACCATATAAGGATTTGGTCAGGGCTCTAGGGAGTCTGTCTGTCTTGTGCTGCAAAAAATCCATTTAAGCCACTAAAAAGAGGAAGCCTGGACCATTTCGCTGCTTGAGAGTTGGCTTGGTTTGGATTTGTGCTGAGGCGGATTTTCGACACTCCACAACAGCACAAGTCTGTTGAGCAGGTTGCCAGTAGCTCACTAAGTCATGCAAGTTACGAATTTTATTTTTGTATGTGGAGGCCTCTTTGCCCTGAAATGAGTCCAAACCACTCCCTTGCCAGGATTGACCCTGCTTGCCTGCCTAGAGTGCCCGCATCTATCCTGGGTACTGGTGGAGCCCCCATTGCCCCCCAACATTTAAAAATGGAAATAGCACATGCACACTCTCCTTTCTCAGCCCATTGGAGCAATAGCTTGATTTAATTCATAGGCTCGTTTGTAGGAATGCGTGAGAAGAAACACAGGCACCGACTTTCTTCTGTCTGGGTGGGTACTCCACCCCTGCTCTGCCCTGAGGCCCTGCCCCTTTCCCCAAGGCCCCACCCTTTCCCCACCTCTTCCTGCCCCTGCTCCCCTTCCTCCCCCCTGCACCTCCTGCATGCCTCTAAACAGCTGATTGGGGGGTGCTAAGCACCCACTTGTTTTTTTCTGTGGGTGCTCCAGGGCTGGAGTTGGCACCTATGAGAAGAAAAGCTAATCTGCTCTTCGAGGCCTCTGGGGGATGCCTCTGTCTCAGTACTACTGCCAATGAGCAGTTGGATACTGTAAAGACGATCAGGTATCAGAGGTATCCGTGTTAGTCTGGATCTGTAAAAAGCAACAAAGAGTCCTGTGGCACCTTAAAGACTAACAGATGTATTGGAGCATAAGCTTTCATGGGTGAATACCCACTTTGTCAGACACATGTCTGTAGAGGCAATGTGCTACTTCCACCCGTGTCCAGTGCCAACTGTTTGGTGGAAAAGGCCCTTTGACGGTAGGTCTGCACAGTGTGGTTCTTAGTGTGGGTTGACTGACTCGCGCTATCTCTGCACGAGGGGAGAGCACTCAAAATAGCAGTGTCAACACTGGTGGTGGCTCCAGCAAGTTACCTGAGCTCGGACCCAGGGGCTTGGGTAGGCTTGGACTAGGGCAGCTAGTCTGAGCTACCTCCTGTGCTGTGATGTTCATGCTGCTCTCTTTAATGCGCTTCTCGAGCAGAGCTAGTGGGAGTCTACTCGTGCTGGGAATCACACCTCCCAGCTGCAGTGTAGACAGACCTTAAGGGGGCTACGTGGTATAATGTTTGGGACTGGGAGTCAGGGCACATGGATTTTCTTCCTAACTTGGTCACTGGCTCGCTGTGAGACTGTGAACAAATTGCTTTGTTGCTCTGCCAGTGTTTCCCCATCTGCATAGAAGGTGTTGTACTTCACTTCACAATTTTTAGGCTTGATTCAGTGTTTGCCAGCTCTCGTGACTTTGCTGGTTCTCACCCCCCAATAAATACTGCAAGACTCACAATGAAGTTCCAGCTCCTGGAGTCATGTGATTTTTGAAACATTTGTGGTTTTATTAGCCCTTCCTGGTTGCGGAGGAAAGCTGGAAAATGTGATCCCTATCCACTCCACCTGCCCCCACAAAGGTTCAAGAATCAGAGGCATATAGACTTTTTTTTGGTTCTTTTTATTTTTAAAAATGTTATGGCTTTGGGGGGGGGGGGGGCTGACTCACTATTTTTGCACACTTGGGTTGGCGCTCCTGTTAATGAACAGGACACTGGTCAAATTTTGGCCCCAAATGGAGGTCTGGGAGCTCCTGAAAACACTTCATTAAGTCTTAGAATCAGCATGACTTTTTTTTTTATTCCAGTGAAAACAGTTTATATGAATAAAGCACCAGCCGTCCCCTGCCGAGCTGGCAGCCTAAACATGGCAGTGCTGGGAGCTGGGCTGGAGCCCCCCCGAGCTCCAGAATCCCAATGCCCTCCAAAGCTGGAGAGTGCTGGGGTTTGGGGATTAGCCTGGGCCCTTTCTTTGAGAAGCTGATGAAGAAAATTGAGATTGGCTTTAAACATGATTTTTAGCCTGAGGGGTCTGTCACTCATATCTAGCAACGACCCATCCGAGGCGCTATGGCAGCATAACACACTCTTACTTCCTCTCAGAAAGGGGGGGCTTGGAGCTCTCCTCCCCACCCTTCCAGCTCCCACAATCCAACTGTTCCCCTCTTTGGGGATTGGGACTCGGCTGGTTCCTGCCTAGGCAGATTCCTCCTTTGTTGCTTTTGTTGTTATCTGGAGCCTTTCCCAGTCGTGCATTCATCTTCGCTCCTCTCACATGGCTGCTTGCCCTGTTGCCAACCCAACCAGCACTAGCAAGGCTCCAGAGGTCACGTTCCCTTTTGCCAGCTGTTTCCCCTCTCCCGGCTTGGCTCCTGTAAGCCAGCAGGGACTCTTCCTATTCATACCTCATCCGGGAATCACACAGGGAGGCACCTTTGTCCTCTTACCCTCACTTCCCCACAGGGAGGTGATAGCAGGGCCAGCTGATCCTAGACACCTCACCAAAATATTCTCCATCTCCCTGTACATTCCACTGAAGAGCCATGTCCCCATTTAAAGGGAAGTGGCTGGTTTTTGTGCCTGCCCTTTTGTGTACTCTGCATTTTGGTGCTATTCATTTCATGTTTCTTCCCCTCCACTCTCCTGTCGATGCCTTGTTAAGCTAATACAGTGAAATTGGAACAAAGATTACGATCTCTATGGGCCAGAGAAGTGGTCAGGGGTACACCTGTGTGAGTGGGTGTGATGGATATGTGTGATTTTTGTCAGCTGCCTCTGGGCTGGAATGTGCTAACTGGGAACACCTAGTAGCACTGCACAGCAGTTTAGGAAAGAAGTGAGAGAACAGTATCCAGGAGAAACTGCAGGGGGGAATTTAGGGAGGCGGAACGTAAACCCTGGAATTGATACTTGGCCAAGACACTGAGAGTTAATGACCCCATCTTATACTGCCGTTGGATCTCCTGGGATGGCGTAATGCCAGGTCTTATGTTTCATCCACGACATCTCTGACAAGCCCCACAGTGTGTCCTAGCACCATGCTGGGGCACTGACAGGGCAGTGAATCACCAGCATCACTGCCTTAGCGGCTAGGTGTTCTGTGGAGGTCTACCATCTCCAAGTATTTTTTTGACCCACACTGGTTAGCTTATGGCGCTTGACAGCCTCACTGCATGAGAAAACATAGCTGGAGGCCACAACTGGAGTTGGCCTTGCCTGCTCCTTTGTTCAAAGGACATGGTGCCTCTATACTTTGATTTCTCTCCCCCGGGTCCTGCTGTGAAGTTGCTGTCCTGTTGCATTGGCATGTCCAGAATCTCTTCCATGGACACAGTCCCACCCGCTGGGAAGCCTCGATCCTGTCAGCAAGGCTGTGTGTATTCCCACACCATGGGGCGTAAAGGGAGAAAGCAATGTGCAGCTGTCACAACCAATAGTTGTTTGCATTGGTTCTCCCCTCGTCTTACTGTGTCACACTGGCTACCTTAGGACTGTTCAACTTGTCCCAGTCTTAGGATGACACCGAGTTACGTCTCTAAAGAGCATGCATGCCCCTGCCCAGGCCCCTACCCCACATCCCACGGGGGGAGGGATAGCTCAGTGGTTTGAGCTTCGGCCTGCTAAACCCAGCACTGTGAGTTCAATCCTTGAAGGGGTCACTTAGGGATCTCGGGCAAAAATCAGTACTTGGTCCTGCTAGTGAAGGCAGGGGGCTGGACTCAATGACCTTTTGGGGTCCCTTCCAGCTCTATGAGATAGGTATATCTCCATATATTATTCCCTTCCTATAAACCTCAGAGGAATAAGACACGCGCTTCTATTGCACCCTACTCAGTCATTTTCCCCCTGCTCTTGGAGTGTCCTCTCAAGGAGGACTGAGGTGCACCTGCTCTCCCCACAGGTGCCTACTGCCTCTCGGTCTCTGACTTTGACAACGCCAAGGGGCTCAACGTGAAACACTACAAGATCCGCAAGCTGGACAGCGGTGGCTTCTACATCACCTCCCGCACACAGTTCAACAACCTGCAGCAGCTGGTGGCGTATTACTCCAGTAGGTGTCGTGAGACCGGTATCAGCGCCCTACATTTGTACCGAATGCAGCTGAACCCAATCCCTGCCCTGCATTCCTTTACCGTCTACGCAAAGTAAAGTGTAGTCAGGCCTGGGACAGCCGCTCAGAAAAAGCAGGGCCTGTGGGTTAGTAATGACAGAGGAGAGGGTGTCTTGACCCAAGAGTTGGGTTTGAAGGAGGGGAAAGGGGCTGCTGGACAGATGAGGTTACGGCGAGTGTATGGGGCATGGGGAACAGCCTGGTAAAAGCACAGCATTGAAAGTGGGAGAAGGAGATGGAGACATCAGAGGAGGGTGTACGGAGGCACAGAGATGTAGTTGGGGGGCAGGCTATGTAGGTCTTACGTGTGAATTGAGGCTGTGTCTGTCTCTCTCTTCGCAATGGGGAGAAGGTTGGAGCAGCTCCCTCAGTGGCTGCAGTGGTGGGACCCTTGTGTGGACAAGGCTCCTGCAGCTTCTGGTATTCAACACTGCATCACTCTAGACTTGCTCTGATCAGGTTTTGTTAGACAGGGCTGCTGACATCTTCTATCTTAGTGCTTCCTTACAAGCTACCACTGACGCAGCTGCACTATTGTTGGCAATGATGGGTAACTTTGCCAATAAAAAAATCCCCAGTATAGAAAGCCCCAGAGCTGCATTGTGGTGGGGATGGGAGGCCTGGGGTTGGCCCCCAGCTTTATTTTGGCAGGTCAAGCAACCAAAAAGAGAAGCCAAAGGTCTGTTTCCACTTCCCTGAAAACATACAGGATGCCAGGAGACTTGGTGATTTTAGATAGAGGGAGTAAACGTGAGGATCCCTCCTCTCTAGCCCTTGTCTCCTAAGCAGATGTCATGTCTCAGCAGGGGAGACAAATACTAGATGTTAAGAGGGAAATTATCAAGGAAGGAAGACTGTGTTTTCTCCCTCCCCTCTGCAATGCAGAGAACGACCCCCTAGAGACCTCTGGCCTTAATGCCGTAGCAGGTAAGCAGTGAATGGCAGGCTCCATTTGAAGTCTGGAGGGGGGATGTTGTCTTCCACATGGAATGTAGCACCCCAGGCAAAAGGGTCCCAGGCACCCTTCCCACTGAAATAAAATGGGGAAGAGCCAAATAATGGGATTTTAAGTAAGAAGGGAGGGGATGATGATCAGAACAGACTCTGCCGCTTTGGAGGCTGGCAGGACTTCCGGTGAAGATGCCGTCTATCTAAACTCCCCTTCATGCCTGTCTATCTTCCCCCTTGCCAGAACATGCTGATGGCTTGTGCCACCGTCTCACGAACGTGTGCCCAACTGCCAAGCCCCAAACGCAAGGACTTGCTAAGGATGCTTGGGAAATCCCCAGGGAGTCTCTGCGGCTGGAGGTGAAACTGGGGCAAGGCTGCTTTGGAGAAGTGTGGATGGGTAAGGATTCCTCCAAACACACACGCCTAAGGCGGCAGCAGGTGCCTGGGCCATGGAGTGTCTGCTCCTCTTGACTTGTTAATGAGCCAGCTGGATTTCTGACAGCGAGGGCTGGATGAGAGAATAGGAATTTCAGCCTTTGTTATTCCTTGCAGCAAGTTGAGTAATCCCTCCTTCCTGGCTGATGTCTCCCACCTGGGTGGGAGAAGGGGTGCTCATTGGAGGGATGCGAAGCTTCCCCAGTGCTGAAAGTGCCCCCTAGGGCACTCTGAGGGAGCGTCTCTCTTTCCATCAAACAGGCCGTATAAATGGGATGGGAGGGAATAACTTCTAGCACCGTCAGAGAGCCGTGGATTGCGGCCAGTGCAGTGAGCGCTGGCCAAGGAATGCTGATGTGTCAGAAGTCGGGTGGGATGCGGTGAAATCTGCAGCTCTCCCTGTACTAGTCAGGCTCAGGCACTTGTAGGACTTCCACGCCTGGTGCAGCATCATCCCTGCACATCCTGTTGCTAGTGTGTCATGGCATAATCTGTCTGTGACTGGGTGCTGGGCACCGTGCCCCTGAAGGCAGTGTGCTAGGTGAGCGCCTGTAAAGGCAGTGCCTAATCCTTCAGGGGCTGCTTCATAAACTGGCTCTGGCTTCTGCTCCAGGGACCTGGAATGGCACCACCCGGGTGGCCATAAAGACTCTGAAACCCGGCACCATGTCTCCAGAGGCATTTCTGCAGGAGGCCCAGGTGATGAAGAAACTCCGTCACGAGAAGCTGGTTCAGCTGTATGCGGTGGTGTCGGAGGAGCCCATTTACATTGTAACGGAGTACATGAGCAAAGGTGAGTGCCTGGCACCCAGGGGATAGGGCTGAGGCAGCTGGACAGGGGGCCTGGGGCAGTCATAGGCAGGGCTGGCTCCAGACACCAGCCCAGCAAGCAGGTGCTTGGGGCGGCCAACGGAGAGGGGTGGCACGTCTGGCTCTTCGGCGGCGGGTCCCTCACTCCCTCTCGGAGCGAAGGACCAGCCACTGAATTGCCGCAGATCGCACTCGTGGCTTTTTTTTGCTGCTTGGGGCCGCAAAAACCCTGGAGCCGGCCCTGGTCATAGGCTCTGATAACTGAGGAACTGCTTCCTATTTGTAACTGAACCTCCTGTGTGAGCAGAGAGAAGCGTGTAGGGCAAGCTGCACTGGCCACCAGCAGCAGCAAGATGCAACCACCTGAGGGAGCTGGAAGGAATCTCTCCCTAAAACTGATTCCATAGTGCTCCCATACACGGAAAGCCGGGTGCTAGTGGGCGGAGGTGGAGACCTATAAATGACCCAGCCAGCTAAGCACAGCCTTACCCATTCCTCCATAGAAGGCGTGTTGGATATTTATCGGCGGCACCCGCCCGTGGCAATGTGCAGTGTTCCCTACTAGAAAGGATAGAGTTAAGGGAGCTGGGACCCACTAGAGTGCAGAGGGGTAAGGAGACGGCCTGCTTGGGAGCTGACTGGGGAGGGGGAGGGCACAGGTTGCGAGGAGAGGAATAACCACTTCCTACCTTACAATGCTCCCACTCTGGTGCATGCACTGCTGCCCCCGACTGGATGGAACTGGAGCTGTGCAATGTTTCAGAGGCCCTGTCCTGCTAACAGATTGGTCTTTAGGCAGGGGCCTGTGGTTTTTTTGTTTGTTTGTTTTTTGGGTTGTTTTTTTTTGTTGTTGTTGTTGTTTTTTTTGGAGCAGGAGGATTTGGATTCTGTCCCTACTGTTGCCATGGCATTCCAAGTGGCTGTAATGTGCAGCAATGAAATCCCAGGTGGCTGCAGATTGGTTTAGCACAAATACTAAACATCTAGTATTTAGCACAAGACTCCTCACCCCAGCCCCAAGGGCAGCTGCATGTGAGGACACCTCCTTGCTGTTCTGCTCAAACATCATCAAGTGGCCGAGAGTCTGGTGTCCACTCCTTCCTAACAGTAGCTGACGGTTGTGCCTTTCCACCCTAGGGAGTTTACTGGATTTCCTGAAGGGGGAGATGGGCAAGTATCTGCGGCTGCCCCAGCTGGTGGACATGGCGGCTCAGGTGGGTCTGGCTGACTGGAGAGCTGCAGTTTGAATTTCCCTTTTATCTTCTTGGCCGCTGTGGCCCTTGGACTTCGGGCCTTCTCATGCCTGGTTTGAGAGGGGTGTGGGAGTCCAGCTGCCAGAGAGGACAAGACCATCATGCCAGCCTTCACGAGTGCAATCCAAGGCCAACAGGAATCTACTAGCACCAAAGTGAAATGTCCCCCACAGTTTGAGGCGCTGCCTGAGACGTCCTTGTCTTCTGAATTTGGGGGTAACCCGATTCAAAGCCAGCAATCCCATGGGGGTGGGGTGGGCAGGGAAGAGAGGAAGAATCTGTTCAGAATGGGATGGCCTCTGTCCCACATGCCCTTATCTCCTTTCTGTTTCTCTGCCACAATTGCTCTCTCAAGCGAGGCCTGGGAACTGGATGGTCAGGGCACAGCCAGAGCCAGAAAGTGCTAGACTTTGGCTCGCCTGCCTTCTGGGTCTTTGCCAGCAATTGCTGGTGTATGGCACCTCCGCAGTGAAAGGTCAATAGCAGCCTGACCTAAGCAGATTTATAGGGCTCTGGAGGGTCACAAACTTAGAGCTGTACTCTGGAAAACCGTGAGGGATCCTGTGCTAGATCTGTAGCCCTGATTCTATGGCGCATACACGGGAACAAAAAGCAGCTGTCGTCCCTAGCTTGGCTCCTGCCACTGGACTGGTCCCATCAGATTTTACTGCCCGGATCTGGCTGCTATAGAAAAGGCCCCCAGTCTGGGGCTCTGGGTGGTATTTCATGTAGAATCCCGGGGAAGAAAATCTCTCATCACTGCCAGGCTTTTGTCGTGTCCCGTCCTTCCCCCTTCCGGTGACTTATTTATGGCCACAAACCTGCATTTGCCTGACAAAGCATCGCAAAATAACTGCGAGCCCCTTCCAAGTCCCATCAGCTCAGCGTGACCCAGCCCCCGGGCTGATGTTGGGTTGCCACTTTACCACCTCTATTCCACCTCCGGCAGAGCCTCCCAGGTTGCTGCTGGAGTGCCGGCTACGTTTACCATGCCCCCAAGGCAGCTGCAGGCAGCTCTGCATTAACACGAGCACAGTTGTGAGGTCTAGTGCGTGTCCTGTAGTATCTTAACGTTCTCTGCGCACTGTCCCGTGTGTGGGCTACAGATCGCATCTGGAATGGCATACGTGGAGAGGATGAACTACGTCCATCGGGATCTCCGAGCTGCCAACATCCTGGTGGGGGAAAACCTGGTGTGCAAGGTAGCCGACTTCGGCTTGGCCCGGCTGATTGAGGACAATGAATACACGGCCAGGCAAGGTATGGGGAACGGGAGGGGGTGCATAGCCTTTACGTGCGGGCCTCAAAGGGAGCTGTGGAAAATGGAAATGACTGAGGCCCAAACTGCTTAGCATTTCCAAGCAGGGCAGGGCAGGGCAGGTGAGAGCAAGGTGGCACAAGCCATTGGTATGTGCTCCTAGGTTCAAGTCTAGACCAGCTGAGGAATGACTCAATTGTTGCCTTCCAGCCACTCTTTGTGGGTCTGTCTGGTTCCCTACAGGCGGGCCCCCACACTGCATAGACTGCCCCGCTGGCATGGGTGGTCTCTGCAGAGGGGCCAAGTACTTAAACAGGGCATGGAGGCTGACATAATCCCTTGCCCCCAGCCAGTGAGGGAGCCTGCACAGACTGCAGGTGTGGAGGGACATGGCTCTGCAGGGCTCTTGATCCAGCACTTCTCAGGAGTCTGCAGTCACACTCCTGTGCTCAGATGTGTATGGTGTGACCCTGCTGCTCCATTAAACCAGCACTTTAACTCCTGTTCACCTGCTTCTACTCACCCTTCCCTGCTGGTGCTATTGGAAAGTGAAGGGGATGGGATTTGGGACCCTACCTTATGCTTTTCAGACTTACTCCTGATGCAGGCTCTGTCCCCTGCCTAGATATGAGAACTTAATAAGGTGCTTGCTGTCCCTGTAAGAGCTGAGGGGGAAGCAATCACCATCACTAGTGCCACGGACTGCAGAGGGGGCAGGCATAACTTTTCTCCAATGCTAGTTCTGTAGCCTAGTCCTCTGAACGGAGGTCTGCAAGTCCGGCTGGTGAAACCTCCCACCTAGAGTAGCTCTCAGCTGACACCAATTGTGGTGTCACTATCCCTCTGTTCTCCATGTGTAGGACATACAGGTTGTTTGCATCTGAATCTTATTTTCTATCTCTGTTGCTTAGGTGCCAAGTTCCCCATTAAGTGGACAGCCCCGGAAGCTGCTTTGTATGGCAGGTTTACGATCAAGTCAGATGTCTGGTCCTTTGGAATCCTATTGACTGAGCTGACCACGAAGGGCAGAGTGCCATACCCAGGTAAGAGTAGGTACCAACTAGACACCAGGAGGTCCTATGCAGTCGCTGGCCATTGCAGGCTCTGATATCAGCTCAGGCTGTGGCAGATCCCAGCTGATCTATGGAGAAGTGTTTTGTCTAAGTTGCCATGGTGACTCCTAGGCTCATCTCAATGGAGAAACTTGCTGTGGTGTTTCTGCCACTGCTTAGGGATGGGGGTGGATAATGAGGCCTTCCCCATGGTGGGAAAGACCTGAGGAGGGTCTTGTACTTGGACGAAGATGTTCTCTGAGCCTTGAGTGAAGGCCCAGACCTCCTGCCTTGGATCAAGTTCTTCTCCCATTCATGCTTGGAGTGAGTGACTGGCTGTATTTAGGGCTGAATCTAGCTAGCAGAATATCAAGGTTCAGTTCCTAGCTCTACCACAGACTAGCTACACGATCTTAGTCAAGTCAGCTAGCCCTGGTATGTCTCACTATTCCCTCTCTTGGCTATCAGGTATGGTTAACCGGGAGGTGCTGGACCAGGTGGAACGTGGCTACCGGATGCCCTGTCCTCCAGAGTGCCCCGAATCACTGCACGATCTGATGTGTCAGTGTTGGAGGAAGGACCCAGAGGAAAGGCCCACCTTCGAGTACCTTCAGGCTTTCTTGGAGGACTACTTCACATCGACAGAGCCCCAGTACCAGCCAGGCGAGAACCTATAGACGTGGGGATGGCTCCTGGTGCCAAAGACCTTGCTCTCCTCCTGGTGTGTCCATGCACATGTCACAAGACACACGGCATCTCAGGAACTCCTTGCAGAGTCTGGTTCTGGTGACTAGCCCTTCTTCCAGAGGGTGGGACTGGTGCTTTTTAGCCCCGCAAGGTGGAGGGGGCTGGGTTCTCCCGATCACGAATTACTGATTTATGGTCTGTGTTTAACAAAGTGGCCATTTGACCTGGAGATGAGTCTGAAGGGAATTGGCTGTGTGCAGTGACTGGGGGTTGGAGAAGGAGCCTTTCCAGAAGAAACCCAGGAGGGAAGGTCTGTGCAGAAGCTGGAGGGGCCTTCAGGGGTCTTCCTCCTAGTAGTTCTGAAGTGCAATGAAAGGCATTAGACAACCTCTGTCTAACAACGACCTAGGCTTCCTTGCAGCCTGCCTCTCACTGGAGCACTTGGCTCTGCTGGGACTGGATGCTAGTGCTACAGATCAACACCTTTCAATCTCCGATCACGCAGCTTCCAGCCTCTCTCTTTTCTTTTAAACCAGCACAAGGTTCCCCCCGTACCTCTCTGCTCCCTACACCTGTTCCCAGAGCAAACTTGGCTGCAGTTCGCTACAGGAATGTTTGTGGTTTCAGACTGAGAGACTCTTCCAGAGAGGACACTCACATTTCAGTGCTCGCATGACTCGGTCTCCACTGCCCCATCCTGCTGGCGTACAGGGCTGTGGCACTGGGACACTAGCGCCAGCCCCCTTGCCTTGCTGCAGGTCCCAGGCACATGTGAGTTTGGATCAGGGATGCTGACTGCGCCTGGAGGCTCGTGAGGTGATTTTTCTCTGCGGGCGAGATTCTACTGGAGAGCTAGAAGGACTTCATGGCCGAGTTGCACGTGTAGCTGCATTAGTGTTCACTGTTGCTGCTCATGGGGCCAGTGACTTCTGACTTGTATCGGGACCATGTTAGATCATGAGCTGCAGGTTTCTGTCTTCCAGTCTCGTCTGACCCAGCGAAGGGAACCTTGTAATCTTGATGACTACTTCTTAGAGACACACTAAGGCAAATGCCAATGGGGCAGGATACCTCTCCTTTTTCCTACCCTTGCTGCCAACCCCCTATTGCTTTGAGGGGTATTCTTCAACGAAGTACCCCTGGTCTTCCAGCCAGCACCCTAAGCAGCTCACCTGGAGAACACTCAGCCAGACCCTCCTGCCTCTCCTCATTCCACTCATTCAGATGCATCTTAGTTTACTCCAAGGCTTTTAGTGCCAGAGAAGCAGGGGTGGTCATTCTTGGGACACTTTGGTGTTCACGCCAACTCTGCCACAGTCAGGAAAGCCTCTGCCCAGCAAAGGGTTCTTTGTGTCTGAATCAAGGCCTGATGTGGAGCTAGCTTACTTAGGGTAATGGGGCCCTGGCCGTGCCCCATTGTCTTATCCTCCACAGGCTGCTGAGTTCAGGAGACTCCTGGGAGTGCATTACCCACTCCATGGGGGCGTGGTTTCAAGAACTACTTATGGATACATTCAGGGTGGAGGTGAAGTCTCCATTCTGCCTGAGAGCAGAGGGGCCTTCCCCTCCATCTTCACTCCATAATTGGTCTTGAGCGACCAGGGGGCATCACCTAAACTCCAGACCCTGCCTAAAAGTTAAAACTCTGGATTCTGCTGCTTTAGCCTGGCTTCCATGGCTGTTTTCCGTGGGTGCAGGTGAGGGTCTGGGAAAGGGCTCCCATGGGGAATATCACTAGTGCAGTGCTTCCACTCAACCCCGTGCTTCAGCAGCTGGAGCTGAGATCTTTTGGAATCCTGGTGGGATCTTTGTACCTGCCCTGTGTACAGCATGGTAAGGTAGGGAAGCAACCTCCTTGCCTCATTGTGTATTGGTGTCTGGCCTAGTTGTGCCCTTGCTGCAGACTGGTCTCGGGCCTATGAATGCAGAAATCATGCAAAATCTCTGTTCCAAGCCTTGGTGGGGAAAGGGAGGAGGAAGGGCCTGATTCTGTAAGTTGCTAAGAGCCCTCACTTCCCACTGAAATCCTTGGGAGCTCAGGTTGCTCAGCACTCTCTAGGATTGGATCCTAAGTACTTTTTTCAGCAAACAGCTGGTTGCTCCCAATTAACGCTCTCTCTGATGGTGCACGAGTGGCTTCCATGCTTGTATTTATGCAGCCACGTGGCAGAGGCTACCTTGACAGCAGTTGACACACAAGTGGCTGGTTGTATTTTTCATCAGGCTTGTGAATAAACAGCAGACTTAAGTTTGCAAGCTTTGCCCTGTGTGTATATAGTTATTAAAATCTCTAAGGAATCCCTTCTTGCCAGATCACTGCTGATCTTCTCTTCTCTTCTGCTGTTTCCTCAGGCAGAGAGATCTGGTGGAAGGCAGATTCAGACACCAGTTCTAGCTCAAGCTGCTGTCAAGGGGGGTTTTCTGGTGACCCTGACCCTGATAGAGAACTAATAGGCCATCTACAGCCAAGTCAGTCATGGTGCAGGAGAGATTACAGTAGCCACGGGTCAAGAGACAACTTTCCATCTGCTCTTAGCTGCCAGGCAGAACAGGCAGCTGGATGGATTGTATGCAGGGCAGTAAGATTCTTGGATTCAGGTCATTTAGTTGCAGTCTAGGACAGCTCTGCAAATGAAAGATCTGTGTCTCAGCTACCGCTCCAAATGGACAATGGAGGAACACTGTGCTGAGATCTGCAGCGGGGAGTGTTAAAATGGAGAGTGAGCCTGGCCTGTCAGTGAAAGTGCTAAGCAAAAGGCCCACTCTCTTCAGTGGGGGAGGGAGGGAACCCCAACTCTCGTTAACTCCAGAATGCCCTGGGGCTCCATCTCGATCAATATGGTGCCCTAATGCAGTTGTGCGCTGGCAGCGCGCACCCCCGTTTTGGAGGTGAGGCCTAAGCACGGCCGAGGGAACAGCAGTCCCGTTTCTTTTTGCTGCAGAAGAAAGGCTCCTTGCTGCTCAGCAGCACTTTTTCCCCCTTTGGGGTAGACCTGGAATGTCAGAATGAGAGAGGCAGGGAGGTGGAATAGCAAATGGTGCCCATGTGAGCAAAGTGTCATTAATGGGCAGGTGCTGTGCCAAAGACAGGAGAGAACGCAAAAGACACCGCCCCATCCTTGGCCAAGACAGCTGGCTGGTCTTCGGCCCAGATCTCCAAATGCGCCAGGCGAGGTCCCACCTGCTCAGTCCTTAAGGATTTCTTCATTCTAAATGAGTTCCAGTCATAAAGCCCCACGTGGTGTAGGCCTGTCCTTGGAGCAGGACTGAGATCTGCTTGGCCAGCCCCTAGAAGGGAGGGTGCTCGGAGGGGTGGGGAGGTAGATAGAGGCTGCAGGACTGCCCTTTCCTACGTCACATCCAGGGGCTGGAGATGCTTCTGAGTTTGGCGGTTTTCAATGACCAATCTTGCTCCTGCCTCCACCTCATGATGGATGATTCTTTAAACAAACTATCAAACCCAACAGCCACCGAGGCCCTATTCAAATCACCTCTTTCTAGCAAAGTTACGCTGTTCAACGGGAGCAGCCCAGCAGCTTTCTGTGGGAGTAATGGCGTCTTAAAAGGGAGAACTTCTAATGCGCTGGTTTTGTACATAGCCCTCGAGTCGCCTGGGTGCTCACCCAGAGCCCCCTGTTGAATTAGTTGCATGTGTTTTTTCGAAGCTAACACTCGTGTCTGCAATTGGACGTAACTGGAATTCTTTGCCATTTGCCCGCAAGGCTTTGGTTGTTGTCATTACTCGCTCGTGTTTGTCTGTGGTTTTGGATGCTCTTCAGTGTGCCAATAATCCCCCACGGACCGAACCCCTTTGGCAACTGAGGGACTGTGCTCCAAGCCCAACCTGTGGCCCACTTAGTCCGTGCATTATTCAAAGGGTTTAGCTGTCCCAAACAAGGGCTGTCCTAACTGCTTCCTTTAGGTGGCATCTGTCCTGTGGGTGCTTTGGCACACTGGCCGAGAGTGACTCCTGACCCTCTGTTCTCCAGAATTGTAAGTTCAACATGATCCATTCTGCCCAAGGCTGGGTTTGGTCTGGCTCAGCTGCCCGTTCTTGATGCAGAGGAGAACTTCTTTTCTGGGGAGTGTTAAGGAGTGCTGGGCAGGCACAAATCCTTCCCCTGGAGAAATGCCGGCTGGGGGGAGTGAAATCTCAGAACCACATGGGATTTAAAAAAAGTGGACTCAAGTGATTGATTCTGATGTGCTTCCCAAAGTCCCTTTCCACCCCAGCCTGTGGAGCAAAGTGGGTTTTGGTATTTTCCATACATTTTCTTCCTTCATGGCCCTAACGCTTTTTCCATGTTGGGATCGATCCTCATCTTTAGGGCAATTGAGCCAAATCTCCACCATGTGCCAGGCCCTTGTGTATCACAACTGCAAGTTGCAGAAATGTCTTGGCAGCTGTGGTGAATCCCCCAGGTGGAGCTAGTGGGGTGTGAGAAGTGTCCAGGGGCATTCATGGAGCTGACTGGCTGCATGTGGGCTAAATCCTCCTTCCACTGCCATCTGTGCCAAAACTCCAGTTGGTTTCAATGGGATCTGTCCTTCAGTCCCCTCTTCCCCTGCCTGGTCATAGTACAATGCAAGCAACCTTGGGAGATATTCTAACAGTGTTGCTGTTTATAGATCAGCTTTAACTCACGTATCTTGTCTGTATTGCTGATATGCCTTTGTGATTAAACATCATTAGGGTCAGAAAATTAGGCGGAGTGTGACTCCATCCTGGCTTTGTAGACTCTTTTTAAAGCCGCCTTCTCCTGAGCTCTTGCAGCCACGTACGGGCCCCACTGAAATCCAGGTCACAACTCCCATTAACTGACGTGGCACCAGCCTTGGCCTCTCAGAATAAAACCCTCCCCGTCCAGCAGGGGAGAAGCAGGTGCAGAGGGATGAGGTAATTGTGTCTTCCCAACCTATCCCCTCAAATGTGGCTAGAAATCTAGCTTCACTGGCATTCTCTTCCAAACCTGGGCATGGTGGGAGGGGTGGTTCATTTTCTCCCAGAGATGCTGGGACCCAAATGAGAATCTTCCTTTTAGGCTTTTTGTTTTGTTTTGTTTTGTTTTCCCCCACCAGGAGCTCAGGGAAAATGGGACTGATGAAAACACATACCCAGCCCTGCATCTCACTCTTATTTATTAAAACTGGTTTGTTCTCTCTCTTGAAAAGGCTGAGTTTCCACTCATCTCCAAGAAAAGTTCCTACCTTTCTTGGTTAGAATGTTAATTTTCTGTATTCTTTTAAATGAATTTTGGACTTAAACTAAAAGGTCCTTCTGCACAGCATAAAAGTTGCTGTGTCTAGATTTCTGCATTCATGAGCAGGGACTCTGGGTCCCTTTTTCATGTTCTGTGTCTTTTTCCATATGTTGAGCAGTTGTGGAGAAATCCTAATTCCTAGCGAGATCAGATTCCCGCCCCCTTTTTTGTAAGGTTTCTAACATGCAGAGAAAGTATGGGGGGGGGGGGGCATTAAGTGTGTGTTGTGCCAATGATGCTTGTATAATTTATATAATATATCTTTAAACACCTACCACCAAGGAGAAATTGTTGCTTCAGAAACAAAAATTGGAATATGCTGAAGAACAGCAGGCTGACGGGAGCTGGGGGGGAGGAGGTAACGGCAGATGTAGATACTGAAAAGACTTTTTTTAATATGTACGTTTTTCAAAGAAAGATGGGGGAATAGAATGACTTAAACACGGATTGTTTCCAGCTCTGTCTGATTTTACTACAGCTGGTGTAGCAATAATGACTATTAATAATTTAAGTGAATACGGGATGCTCTTCCCCTGTCTTTGACAAGCTTTTGAAGAAGAACAGAGCAGGATTCTTTGAATTCTTTTTTGTCCCAGGTTCAGAGTAAACCCCTCTCCATTGTGCATGATCTAGAGTGTGGTAGAGCAGGGTGACCCTCCTATGTGTGGACAGGAGAGGACATAGGGTCTGTTTATGTCTTAGGGCTGGATACTGGCATTGGAACTGACTAATACCCTGCAGGCAGCAGGATGGAGAGACTGTGTGTTTTGCCAATTTTATTTTTTAAGCCAATAAACTAAAGAGGAATCTCTTTACCTAGTGAGTCTGATGCTCTTTGGCATTGATTCAGGGAAATAAATAACCCCGTACAAGGTATTCTTCTGCTATTGTAACTTGTTAAGTGTTTTGTAAAATCTCCAGCTGCTGACTATGCAGAGAACATGGTGATCTGTCTCTCTTCCCTGCTCCCCATCCCACTGCCTTCTGAGTGTCTAACTAGCTAGTCCCCCCCCCCTTTTTTTTTTAATAATAAAACTTTTTGGAAAAACCTAAAGTCCCCAGATTTGTGGAATGGGAGGTGGGGGTTCTTTGAAACTCTGATATTGGTGTAAATATTTTGCAGTTTATCTGATTAAACACACAGACCTCACCAAAAAACGGTTGTATCGTGTGTATGAATGAAAAGATCGGCTTCTTGTGTGTGCAGTAGTGTGTCGCTTTCTGTGCCAGTGCACGTCCTGAAACCAGCATGAGCTCCAACCTGTAATCTCTGAGCACCTCTTACAGAGCTAGGGCCAGACTTCAGCTGGCACTCATTGGCATACCTATTATTGACTTCAATGGAGCTAGGATGCTTTACATATTGGGGTCCAGGAAGTGGGTGGGCGTAAGCCTGCTCACTGCTAAAGGATCCCCCCCCAGCCTAAGGGGAGGATCTACAGGGCCTGAAACCCAAGTGATTACGGGGGACAACTAATGTAATAACAGGGACAGGAGTATGGTCCAAGGGTCAAAAGAAGGGAGCCTGACGGGGACACCGAGCTAGGATGCTTTATGCTACTTGAGTACCTGGCCTCTGGCCACGATAGCTCTCTCTTTAGATAAGCTCATTTTTCCTCCCCAGTCCATCAGCTTAAATTTTCAAATTTTATCAAGGCAGCGAGTTCTACCAGGCATTGTACTACCAAGGCCCATCAGACTCTTAGCTCTAGCTGGTGCCCTTCTCAACAGCATGTCTCCAGCCAGCGACATTCAGCCGTATTGAATCCATCACAGCCTGCGAGCCAAGAACTCCTTCCTTGCCAATGAATATCTCGAGGACTGCAAAGCCTTAGTGAATCCCTCTGCCCTGCTGGGAATGGGCTTCCAGAAGGCATGCAAAAATTAAACTCTGCTCTATCATATAATAGACAAGCTTCTTGGGCAGGGTAATGTGAAGTCCCTGGAGTCTACTAGCGGCAGAGCTGGGTTATTGTGTACAAATATTGTGTACAAAACAGCTGGACCTACCGGCAAACTGAATCTCAATTCCTTTTGCTGCTCCACAGGAAAAAGGAGAGGGGCTGACTAGCGCTGCTCCTATAAAATTTGGTTTCTTTATGTCCTCTAAATGTTAATGAATGCAGGTTGGAGCTGGGCCTTACCACTAGGAGCTGCTTCATCCTGGATGCACAGCCTGCAGATAATCACATCCCTCACTGATTTATAGTGCTCCCAGCTGGTAATGGGACACGGGTGTGTACGGAAGCTTTGGGAAGAAGCTGGAGCTTCATCGGGGAATCTTCCCTCCCCCGACACATTTGGATGGAGCTGGTTTTCCTTTAAAATAAACACAACATGCTTGATGTGCTCCGTGCCAGAGGCTCTTGCTGCTTATTCTAGCATCTCCTCCCATCTGCATTACTGCTTCAGTGGGAGAGTGCAGGCCATCCTGCTGGCCGTGTCGCAATAGAATGCAGTTGAAGGCATGGTTGGTTTGCAGCTCACCTCCAGCTGCTGCTCCCTGTAGGACCCCAACAAGACTGCTGAATGAAGACAGCAAGTCACATGTATGTTAAAGTAATGTACGCAAGGTGTAGGCTGTGCTGGGAGCAGATCTGTGCTACTTATCTTGCTCCATTAACTCATGCATCTCGTGGGTTTGTCCTGCCTGATAACAAGATTCACACTAGCCTGATCACAGCTGCATGTGAATTTTCCCAAGGTAAACTTTAGAAAGAGGGGTCAACTGCAAAGTTGATCTGTTTGCAGCAGTTGGGATCAGGTGCTGCTCCGAACATATGAACCTTGTGCTTAACCCTGGTTTGGATGATCCTTACGGTCCCCATGTAACTGCTTCATCAGCCCAGTGCAACTTACAGTCATGCCAGGGAAGGCAGAGGCTGGATGAGTCCTGATGCCATTTCCATTTTTAGCGATTCTAGGTATTTCAGCTCTGATCTTTATACCCTGAGCCATCCCCTGGATTTGTACTGTAGCAAAGGGTTGGTGCCTGTGCCTCTTGCATGCACCTGAAGGGGTGACCTAAGGCCTACAAATTTAGGGTTGCCAACCCTCCAGGGTTGGCCTGGAGTGTCCAGGAATTAAAGATTAATATTTAATTTAAAAATTGTCATGTGATGAAACCTCCAGGAATACGTCCAACCAGAATTGGCAACCCTACCTACGATGGAAGGCGTGTCCTGGGCTCTGCTTTGTTGTGAAAATCCCCTTATAGTAATGGGCCAAGGTGTCATGGATACCATGCTCCCTGTTTGCTCCCCTACTGCCCCCTGGTGGCCAGGGAGTGATCATCATGAAGGCTAAGATTTTGTGAGGAGTATTTTTAGTAGAAGTCAGGGACAGGATGCAGGTAATAAACAATAAATCACAGCAGGCCAAGCCCGGCCACCTGGAGCTGAAGTTGCGGAGGTCACGTAAAATCATGGAAGCCGTGACTGACTCGTGGTCCGTGCAGGGCAGAAAAGGCAGAGCAGTCCATTGGCAGCAGTGTGCTCTATGCCTGAGACCCTGGACGCTCCTGATGCATCAGACGGTTGTGAAAACTGCAGGTCTGCCAAGATGTGGCAGAGAAAGCTCCCCTCTGCCATTTCCCCCCTCTAGACTCGCTCCTCGTGTATCCATCAGCCAATGGTGCTCATGGTGCAGGACTCACACATGGCTGTGTAATCCTGTAACAAGATTACCCTGGGCCAGGAGGGCTATGAGCTAATCTACGATACTGTACAATAAACCCTAGGATCCAATTACCTTCTGACAAGATAATGAAAGCAGCAAACCCAGAGAGGGTTGCTCCCGGAGGTGTGTCCTACTCACCCTACTGCCTGGACTTCCCTTCTGTCCTGGTGTCCTTTAAGATTAGATGTTTGTGTTACCCACCACCAGGCTCCATTGTTTTGCCTCGCTGGGCAGTCCAGGTTGCTTCACTGTTTAGGTTTCATGCACACCAGCTTGCACAACGTTTTGCCTCCCGTTCACCCTGTGATGCTTTAGCTGGCCAACTCTGCTGCCTCTGGATTTACTCTGTGACAAGGATCGTGTTTCCCACGGGAGGACTTGTACAGACCTTTCCTGATGCCTGCTGGGTGCATAGCTGGTGCACTGTGCTCTGCACTCCCTTCTCAGCCACACCACTACATCTAGCAGGGGAAGTAGAACCACGCGGCGGGGAAACTCCACTGACACGTTGAGGCATTCCAGTAGCATTGTAATTAAATCAAACACATCTACACCGATGGCTGGGATCGGGACCAACCCCCACGCCAGGACAGGGCCTTTCATTCTGATTTCCTTAGCACCGTGCAGGCTCCTTCCAGTCAATGCAGCCTTTTTTGTGTGAATAAAACCAAGATCCTGCCTCTTCGCCCTGATCCCCTTTCCCTGCCGATCCAACAGCTTGTGTTTGCAGCACGCAGCCTAAACTGCGCTATGGACACCAGCCTGTGCAGTCACTGAGATACCCGCACTTGTGCTAGGGCCGGCTGCAGGCTCCTGCCTTCATGTTTGGAGCCCTGCACTCACTGAATGGCTGCCAGTTTGGTTAGTTGTTGCTTTTTCTTTAACAGTTTTGAGATTTGATTCCCCCATGTGAATTTCAGGCTAGTCTGATGAGCTGGGTGGCAGTCTGGGGACCTGATTCTGAGACCCATCTACAGAGCTGGGGGGCGCCTGGGCAGTGGCACCCCAAGCTGACTCACACTCTGCCCACCAGCCTACCTTACCCGCGTCCAGGAGGGGCATTTTCTAAGGATAAGCTGGAAGTCCAGGCTCTGCGGCCTGTTCAGTCCTCAGCCCCTCCTCCCAGTGGGGAAGGTGCTTACTGCGATGCAGATTTGGACTTGGCCCACTGCCCAGGTGGATGGAGATGGATTTGAAAGGCTCCATGTCGCAGGAGCTCATCCCCACTTCTCCAGGGTGCCAGTCTGAGCCTGGTCTGCTCCAGTCACAGCCATCACTGCAACTGCACCAGTGTGAAGCCCTAGTGCCAAGGGGCCACGCTGCTCTTTGCACTGGTGCAGTTCTCCGCTGCTTAAAACTGGGGTAACCCTCATGAGAGCCGCTAGCTGTACTGAGCCTGCTTTGGCCACAGTGCGGAAGGGCTGGGCTCTTATCGCCACTCCACGATGTCAAGAAATCCCCAGTGCAGGCCTGGCCTCTGCCGGAAACGTGGCAGAGCCTTCTCTCCCCTGACCTAGAGGGCTCGGGGCTGAGGCCCTGTGTGAAGCAACCACCACATTTCTGTACAAAGAATTGTGGCTTCCCCTTTTCTCCTTATGCTGCGTCCCTGCTGCTCGGTGGCACCCATAATGCAGTCAAGGCTCTGGCTCTCGCCAGCAGCCACGGGGCGCTTGCCCTCTCTTTAACTGTTTCAGGGTCAGGGTTCTGTTCAGCCCAATGTGGGAGACGGCTGAGAAAGGAAGCAGCATTTATGGGACTGGTTAAAGCCTCCGGCTGCCTCCCTGGCTTCCTTGGAGGTGCGGGGGGGGGGGGGGGATAGGGACAGAGAGGGGCTCTTTTACTTTGTTGGTGGGGTTATGCTTGCTGGGCCCAGGCGCTGTGATTCTGTCCTTAGCAAAATTCTCCCCCTGGAAAGGCAGTCAGGGATTCCCGGAAGCTTCCATTGTAACATTTTTGTGGCTCACGGAAATATAATATGCAACGATTGTAGCGGAAATAACAGCTAGCACTGGGGTCTGCTTCTTTATAAGGCCTCTCCTCCCTGGGTAGTTCATGGACACTAGCTGCCGTTCCCTTCAGCCTAGGCCCTGCCTCCGCCTTGGTTAGAGGTGGGAGATGGGCGGGGACCCTGGGTCAGTTCCCCCTGTGCTTGGTGAGACGGGCTGTGAATAGGGGGTCTGCACACTTTCATGTGAGTACCCAAATCACTAACAGCAGGGGTATGCTGATATGGGGTGTTCTTCATGGCTTATGGCAGCTGTTTCATTTTAATAAATAATTACATTTTAATTGGACCCCAGAATGTGTAAGAAGCTCTCTATAGTCCAGCGTTTTGGGTAGTCACCTAGCCTATGGGAGCATTTGGGTCAAGCCTCCTGTTCTTTGTGGAGATGGGATTTAAGCAGTGTTCTCTTACCTCTCACGGGACTGCCCTGACTGCTGGACTTTGAGGTTTTCTGAGGTGTGATGGGACTGGGGGGGGGGGGGGGGGGGATTCCTCAGGCTTTCCTGATGAAGCTGCTCCACTTTAATTAACTCGCCAAAGTGAGACTTAAATGTAGGAAGCACTCTGTCACCCAGGGCCGGGGCTTCCACTAGGCGACCCTAGGCGGGCACCTAGGGCAGCAGGATTTTGCCGCCCTGGGTGGAAATTCAGCGGTGGGGGGGTCCTTCCGCTCCAGGTCTTTGGCGGAAATTCGGCGGCGGGTCCTTCACGCACTCCGGGACCCGCCACCGAAGTGCCCCGAAGATGCGGAGCGGAAGGACCCCGGCCGCCGAATGCTCAGTGGAGGAGCGCTGCCGCCTAAGGCAGCAAAAACCCTGGCGCCACTCCTGCTGTCACCCAGTGGTTAGGACCCTCCCCTGGGCTGTTAGTGACCCTGGTTCAAGTCTTCCTTGTGCCTGATGAGAAGGGCTTGGCAGAGTGGTTTCCTTCTGTCTGCCCTGTTGATGCTGGTCTACTTTAATTAACTATGTGCATGGGCTGTTGGAGACAGTGGTTTGAGGCCTCCAGCTACCCCCTGAGGTGTAAAGATATCACAAAGGAGCTGCCCTGTTGAAGCTGTTCCACTTTAATTAACTATTAATTGGGCCAAAGCAAGTTTTGAGAGTGAGAACCCCGGTGTAGCGTAGTGGTTAGGTGCCTTAGCTGGGGTGTTGGATATCCTGATTTTATCCCCCCAGTGAGTGGAAGGGTTTTGAACAGGGCTCTGTCTTAAATGTGAATCACTCTTTTGTCCCCTATGGTTAGACAGCTCACCCAGGCTGTGGGAGCCTCCAGTTCCAATCACAGGGATCTCCCACTACCCAGAGACCCTGCCCTCCACCCCCCCACCCTTCCCCCACACACCCCTGCCCCACTCCCTTCACACCCCATCTGCCTCACACCCCACCCAGGGCCAACATTTCAACACAAAAAGGGAGGTGTGTGCTTCACTGACCCCCTGTCTGTCAAGCCCCTAGGACTGTGCTAGGACACTACACATGTAGTGCTGCATTCAGACCACCGCGTTTGTTCCAGGGCTGCTGCACCAGAGAGCATCTGTGTCAACCAATGGGGCAGAGTTAGAAAGTGGCTAGTTAATTTTAGCAGCACTAATAACACATGGAGCTATACATGTGAAGAGACGGGTACTCCAATGATTAGAGCAGGGGACTGGGCGGTAGGAGACCTGGCTCCGCCACTAATTCACTCTGTGACCCTGGGCAGGTTACTTAGCCTGTGAGTCTGCATCACCAGTTATAACATGGCGCTACTAATTCTGACCCAGGTTTGTAAGAATTGTGAGACTCCCCTCCCCCCCAATAGAAGGGGCACACAGACTCATTTTGCCTCTGATGCACATTGCACACCTGGCCTAATGTTTTGGGGCGGGTACTGTACTCAATGGCCCAGCATTCAATCTGTTCCAGCCACTCTTAGATTCCCCTGTTACTGACCAGCCGTTGCTCATTTCTGGGTTGGGGAAAAAAGTGTAATCAGAAACCAGCTTGGTCATAAAAACAGTAATCTTTTTAAAATGGTGTTATGAGGAAGGCAGTTTGGTTTCTGGTTGGCAGCCGCACGGTCAGCTCTACCCTGGGTGGCCAGCCTGTCCTCTCCAAGTCAGTACAAATGCACCAGGAGCCTTTGATTTTTGAAAATAAATCAAAAGAGTAGAAACTGGCAAAACCCTTATTGCAAAAAGGCTCTAGCTCTTGGGGGGGGGGAGGGGCGCGCGGGGGAGGTGTAGCGGGAAGGCATGTGATCAGCTAGACAGCGGAATCCACTTGATCAACAATCTGCTAAGCGGCAAGTCTGCTTAATTAGGGTAATTAAAAGGGAACTGAGTGGCATCAAACGGATTGGACAGTTGATACCAAGTACACCAGTAGGAAAAGTCCATTTAAGGGCAGACTGATGACAAGGCCCAGTGGTGAACTATGGAGGAATTGGTATGTTTGCTAATATGAATTTTCTAAGCATTGGCTGCCTGTCTCCTGCTTCTCTGATCTGTTATGTTCGGTAAGTGAGACAGTCTTGTCTTTTTAAATGTTTAATGCTTTGTAGTATATTGCCTGTTAAAGCAATTCATGAAATGAAAGAGAATATTTCTCAGCAGCGACCGTCTTCTGTAAGCCTCTGACATACAGGCTGATTCCTTAACTGGCACGTTTGTTTCTACTCAAAAGCTAAAGAGGATTTCTGGCTTCAGTTTTCCCTCTTGGAATGGTTATGCATGGGGCTGCGTGACTACAGGGAGAAAGTGGGGCACAGATCCAGCCCAGCAGAAGCTAAGACATTTAGACGGTTAAATAGGAGGCTTTTTTGCTGTCTAATTCACTAGGTGTGGTCATAGGATTTTGCTTTGGAAGCTTTTAACTGTACCTGTTAACCAGCACCACCAGAGCTGTTGCACAAGGACAGAAGCCAGTCTTGCTCTCGCACTACGAGTCAGGCTTTCAACAGCCTTCAGTAGCTCTAACGGGCCTCAAGGGTGAGGCAGAGTCTCTATTGCTGCTGTGCACTTCTGCAAATCTAGGCATAAGTGTAGATGAGACTCCCTGCTCCATAGCTGGCTATAGAACGTATTATATGTATACGATCTAACAAACACCAACACTACAGGAACAACTGGTTAATTACATGAGGTAAGTAACTGATTCACCCCTGGGTAGGGGATGGCAAAGTGACCACGAACCATTTCCATTTGCTCTTACTACATTATGGAATCATAGACAGGTGGGGCTGGTAGGGAGCTTGAGAGGCCATCTAGTCCAGCTCCTTGCACTGAGGTAGGCCCAAGTAAACCTAGACCCATCCTGATGGGTTTGTCCAACATGTACTTAAAAGTCTCCAATGAGAGGGATTCCACAACCTCCCTGGATACAAACTAGTGTTTAGGCTCACTTCACTAGGGAAGATGAAGGCTGTTTTTTTTTTAAACTTATGCCTTCTGCATGTGCCATTTAAAAAAAAACAAACGGCCCCGATTTTTAATCTGAACTGGATAGTTGGCGCAAGTGCTTCACTGCATCCTCAACTGGGGCTAGATTCTTCAAGAGCCTTCAGCACCCTGTGCTGGGCTCCTCTGAAATGTTGGCCACCTGTTTTGGTGTCAAGAGGAGTGCTGAGTTCTCCTGAGAATCTGGCCTGTGGGCTGATACACTAGGCAGAGTGCAGTGCAGCTGGGCAGAGAATAATCTGGGGGCATGGAGAGTCTCTCCTCTGTTTCTAGTGAATGAGGAAGTGTCCCAGCCTCATGGGGCAAATGAACAATCAAGTGCTATTTTATCATGAAGCATGGCTCTTCTTACCTGAGGGGCGTTGCCTATAATGTCCTTTTGGGCTTGAAGCTGCTCATAAGGCCTTGTCTCTACCGGTGGTGTGTAGGGTGCACGTAGCTACACAACACACTGAAAAGCAGGCTGCATCCATGCTCGCTGCAGGGTGCGGCTACATGTAGCAGGGAAAGGCCCTGGCGGAGGGCAGGCAGCGGGACACTACACTGCTAAAAATAGCAGTGTATCCATGAGTGGCCCTGCTTGGCAGGGGAGAGAGTCCCGTAAGGTATATACCGCCAAGTTCTAGAGCATCTTCACTCACCTAAGCAGTGCCTCACCTCTACATGACTATTTATCCCATGCTGAGGGGGCACACGGTATATATCCACTACCTGCCACCATACGTGTAGACTCAGCCTAATAAGTGTCCCACAGGAGAAGATGTAACCACACTTCTATGAGCCAAGATCTGCACTGAAGAACTAGGTTCCTCATTAGCCATCACCTGCCTCTCCTAGTTTGCTGAAGGAACTGCGCTGCTGCCTGGTGCCAGGAGGCTTGGTCAGCAGCAGAGTCATCCTGACATTTCTCACCATGTGAAAAAGTAAATGTTGCTGCCCCAGCAACCTCCTCCCTGCTCTGGCTGCAGTGCCTGACGTGATCCGGCACTAGCAGCAGCAGGGGAAATGACCAAACTATGGCTGCCACTTGTACTAAATCACTTCCAGTTACCTCTCACCTCTAGTAGGTATCAGCTAGTGATGCTTGTAGGGTGAGGAAGAGCAAAGGGGCCTTGCTCATAATATTGAGGCAAAAGCTGTAGGCCGAAATTCAGAGTGATACCTCCACAAACGCTCCCCCAGAATTCCTGGGATTGCGTCAGGAAACCCCCCTCCCCTCCCTGCTCAGGACAGTGGCCATGCTACGGGGATGCCCGTCTGTGCATGTTTCCATAGCAGAAATTTCTCTCTGCTCAAACAGACACAAAGCTGTTCACCAAGCGGCTATTCCAACACTCCCTGGCCACCAAGGCGCTGGAGGGGACACTGGTGGAGGAGAACCTGGGCTCTTTGTTACGTCTTTCCCTTGCAAAGGGCCTTGAAAACCTAACTGGTGACCTGTTTGCTAGGTGTGAATGGAGCCTGCTGGCTGGGTTCCACTGTTGCAGTTGGAGGCGGGCAGGAACTGAATGGATTTGCTCCAACTCTAGAGCAACAAGGGGTGTGTGGGAATATCTTTTATTGGACCAACTCTTGTTGGTAAGAAGGCTTCTCTTTCTAATATCCTAGGACCAACACGGCTACTACAACCTCTCTCCAACTCTCACATTTCTAAAGGAAAATGAGTCGGGTAGGGAGATGATGCCTTGGGATATATCCCAAACCTAACATCCCTAGGCCAGCTCTGTCCACTGGGACATGAGTAGGGTGGGCAGGAACTAGTGCCGTTGGGGAAGGGGAGTCCACAAAAGACCACTTTGCAATCCACTCAAAAACATTAAGGCCTCCTCTGCTCTTTGGAAGTGACAGCCTTCTGTTTGGTGCACCTGGCTGCTAGACCAAGGGTCCTCCCTTCTTGGATTCCCCCAGGAGTGCCCCCAGGGTACCTGAGTGACCTATCCCAGAATCACCACTCCAGCAGCAGACGAGGAGGAGAGGAAATTAAACCAAGCTGCAGCTGCACTGAAAAGGAACCAAGCAGTTTATTTTGCTTCCCATTCTGTGTGACGCCTTCCCCCGCCCATCCCAGAGGCTGGTACTGATAGGGAGTGAGGAGTCCTGTTCTGCCACCCCCCCGCAGGCAGGGAGATCTGCTCCAACCCCACCCACTGGAAATGTACCAACATCAAGAATCAAAGACCTGTTCTTCGCCTCACAATCCAGCCCATCTCCTAAGGGGACTGGTTCCCCAGTCACAGGAGCCCAGAGGATTTGCCTACCTCTGCTGCAAGGAACTCCTACCAGGTAAAGGGAGATAGTGAGAGGCTGGTGAGGTCTCCCTTAGGACTGCTGAATTTGGGAGGGGCAGAACCCATGGCTAAGCTGGCAGGACAGCATATGGAATTGCTGGATTCTGGGCAGTTTGGAGAAGAGAGGCTGTTGCATGCATCACCAAGTGGGGTGGTATACTGTTGAAAGAAACCCTGGATGAAGTGTAGGTGGGTGTAAATCAGGCACACAACATCCTTCTGCGAGCTGCAGCCAGTCACCCCACTCTGCCTTCCCCTCCCCCCAGCTAGAGAGATCCCAGCAGAAATTCCTCACTAGCTGCCAGACTAGCTTTGGCTAAACCTCACTCGGACTGGCAGATGCGCCTTGGGGGATTACACACGTTGGCTCCTAAAGGAATTAATCTCACTGTTTGTTTCATGCGCTTGCTTCTTCCCTGATCTCTTTGTAATCTAGGCAGGGGATTTGCGTGTTACACAAATACAGGGAGAATGAGGGCAGAGGAAAGCCAAAACTATTGTCTCCATGCTCTACATTCTGAACTCCTATCCAAGGGCAGGGAGACAGCAGTGTTGAGAGGAGTGAAAGCGTACCAGACAGCAGAAGCCACATACACAGTTGTCCATTTACACTAACTACATTACAGGCTAACACATAAGCCAGCCACGTACATAGGAGAAGCCTGGCCACTTGAAACCTCCCTCTAAAATCTACCACTAGTGCTTGACTCTTGCAAGGATGGAAGTGGGACAGTGGAGTTTATAAAATCAGCAGCAGTTTGGTACGAGTGAGGCTGATTTGTAGAAGGGCAAAAGTTCAAATTCCCTGATTCATTTTCCCCAAAGCTCTGCGTAAATACCACACGTATTAGAGGTGACCGGCAGAGCAAAAAAGGAACCTGAGTTCCGCCCAGGTTCTGCAGAGTGGTCCCACCTTTCCTAAGGCGGAATGTACAGCAGTACTCTTCAACTAACACTTGTGCAATTCTCACCCCACTCACGAGATACTCAATGCTACTTGCTTGGCTGGGGATATCCAGGAAAGCATCCAGGATTGCACTGAGGATTCTGGGATGCCTTTTGATTTTTGCAGCAGTTGCAGGAAAGCATTTTTATGCTGCAAGCCTGGTTAGCAGGAACATGGAGCCCGCACTCCTCAGTTCAGTTCAGTTAACCTCAGCTCTTTCTGAAGGTATCTTTCCAGTGCCTCTCTTTTCTGCTGTTACTCTGAATCTTTTCTGCTTATTAGTAAAGGGCAAATAGGGAGCCACAGGCATAATCTGACAAGGAACGAAACCTGCCTTTCTCAGGAGGCCAAAAGGTTGTCACTGTGTCATACCTAGGGCCCTACCAAATTCACGGCCGTGAAAAATGCGTCATGGACCGTGAAAGCTGATCTCCCTCGCGAAATCTGATCTTTTGTGTACTTTTACCTTATACTACACACATTTCACGGGGGAGACCAACGTTTCTCAAAATGGGGGTCCCCACCCAAAAGGGGGTTGCGAGGAGGGTCGCACGGTTATTGTAGGGCGTTCGCAGTATTGCCACCCTTACTTCGGTGCTGCTTTCCGAGCTGGGTGCCTGGAGAGCGGTGGCTTCTAGGTGGGCACCCAGCTCGGAAAGCAGCGTCGCCACCAGCAGCAGCGCCGAAGTAAGGGTGGCAATGCCACACTGCCCCTATAACATCCTTGCAACCCCCTTTTGCGTCAGGACCCCTACAGTTACAACACTGTGAAATTTCAGATTTAAATATCTGAACTCATGACATTTGAGTTTTAAAATCAATGACCGTGAAATTGACCATAATGGACCGTGAATTTGATCGGGCCCTAGTGATAACTTGCTAACAAGAAGAGTCTCTCTGGTGGTAGAGATGCCAGTTTTGCTGGGCAAAGCACAAGAATGGGAAATTTGTGTTTCCACAACCGCCCCCCCCAGTGGCACCGGCACTCTGGCATAACACCCTGGGATTTGAGAGTCCGGGATCTTTTTTCCCCTTTCAGCACAAGTCCATTTATCTTTAAAATACTTAACCCCTCCCCCCATTTGGGGGCAGATGTTGTCTGAGCTTCTCCAAAACTGCTCAGCAGACTGGAACGAGACTGCCAGGGTGAGTGGTTCTCCCTGAGGAGCTGAACATGAGAATGCTCTTAGCAGATGCAGTAAGTGGGGCTCTGCAACATTCCTACTTAAAAGGGACCGGTTTCGAGGAGAAGATCTAGTAGACAAGAATTAATCAGTTTGTCCTGTAAAACTCATTGGTGAAGTTCATGGTCGTTGGAGTGGAGGAGATGGAGGCTGAAGCATCAACCCAGCCAGGAGCCATGCAAGCTCCTCTCACCTTGAACCTGACCCCCCAGACCACAAAAGTCACAGCAAGATACAAGTACAGGGGGCAATATAGAGAGAATTTAACTGGTTGGAAGGGAAAGAAAAATACCATCCATGGCCCAAGTTTTGCTCTGTTACATCTTTGTCACTCCATTGAATCAAATGGAGGTCTGACGTCACACCAGGGCACAGTGTAAAGCAATTGCTTCACTCATGAAGTCATCTCTCTCCAGCTGCAACCTCCATTCCAGAACACTTACCTCATTGGCCAACCTGCCATTAAGCCCCATTTTAACTCAACTGTTAGCAACACCCAAGAGGCTTGTCATGTGAAAGCAGTTTGGATTTCCCTTTCTGGGGTGGGAGGTTTTGTTTGTTTTTCAATTTGAATTATTCCTGATCAGAATCAACCTTTCTACTTAGGGAGCTGATGCATTAATAAAGCACCAGACACTGTGCAGTTCAACAGTGCTGTTTGGTGGGGTGTTTAGCCAGCCAAGAGCTGACAACTCCAAGAAGTTACTACTAGGAGAGTGGAGCAGTTAGTGTTTTGATCTGTCCGTTCAGCAGGCTCTCACCACAGGAACAGGATGAGCAAAGCAGCACTACTGTGCTACACTTTCAAACTAGCTTTCTGCATTGGAAGAACATAATGAAAACAGAAAAGTGAGCGCAAGTGATCTAGCAATGCTCTGACGGACTGCCCCTTCCAGAGTCTTCCTGTTTCTTTCCTCTTCTGGGACTTTGGCCCCAAGTCAGCGTGGCTGCCTGCCATTTTCTATTTCCCGCACCCCCAGTCGCAACTGCAGGCAGAGCCAAAGGGCAGATTATCTTGGCAATGTAATCCCCCAATCAAATTGAAAGTGACGTGGCAGGTGGAGATTGGGAAGAAGAGCGTAGGGAAACCTCACAGCTTCTCTATGAAGTTCACACCAGTGTCTTTGGGGGTAAAGGAATGGTTTAAGATTCCCTATTCACTGTATGCTTAGCAGACTGCTGGAGCACACACCAATAGTCTTACATTGCAAGTCCTAAACCACTTGCTCTGCTATAGCTCCTTCTATCCATGGAATTCCAGGCGGTGTCCAAGGGGTGAATTAAGCCTGCCAAGGCTCCTGTAAGGTAAATTATTCCTGTTTTACAGATAGTGGCAAATTGGGGCACCGAGAAGTTAGGTGACTTGCACAAGGTCTTACTGCAAGTTCGGGGTGGTATTATGAAAATTAACGAGTAATTTTTCGCTTACAAGATACCTGTAGTCACATTTTTCTACACATGCCCTACCCGCAGAGTGCACTGTATGCATAAATGCTAATGAGGTATACTCAGAATCACATTATAAAAAGAGGGTACCCAGACTGGGAAAATTGAGTTCCCTATGGGAAATCTTCAGCAGGACCCATCCCTCTCCTGATGATCAATTGGCAAGTCAGCCATCAGACCTTAGAACATAGTTAAGGATGTAAGTATGACCAGATTTGTAACTTGTGCATAGGTCTTCATAGAATTTCTCTATGCTTGGGTAATCATAACTTTGACTGAAACTTTAAATAAACCTGTAAAAACGGACTAGACCTTGTACTTGTGAAATGTATGTGTGGTCGCTATCCTTGGTCTTTGTGATCCTAGGGACTCAATCTGAAGCAAATAGCTAAGGTGACTTTCATTCTGAGCTTGAAACTATAACAACCACAGCCAAACCCACAGTGTTGTAATACATTACTAAATTCACTTTAAATTAAAATCAAAGGCTACAAGGGTAATATTCCAAAATACAAATATTCAAGAAAATTTCTGGTGCCACAAAGTGGCACAGTTGTGTACTGCAATGTTAGAATGGTACAGTACTACAACCATAAACTCACAATCCATGTCTCCAGGGCTAGCCTAGTGGGTTTTTTGGGGGGGTGGGAGGGGAGGCACTGGGGAGAGAGGAGAGTGTGCATGCGTGTGTGTACATGGACAATATATACAAGTATATGATACACAGAGACTCTTACCTTGCCTATAATATCAGCTCTCCCTGGCATATGGCATTCACTGTCAGCTAAGGAAGTAGATGGGGATGTGGAAAATAGCTTGTCCATCTGAATAAAATGGCTTCATATAGGCATCTTAAATTAAAGCAGGGCTACTGGATTCAGATGAGCCCTTACACAGATCTGGTCAGCTGTGTATGGAAAGGAAAGACCCTATGGTTTAGGGGTTTGAGCTGGTATCCTCCATATCTCAAGCCCCACTGTTCTATACAGTGGTGTGGGCTGGTTGGTAGACCCTCCACCCTGAACAGCTGCACTTCAGTGGTGTTCTGCAGTGAGGAAAGAGGGTCTGACTGGGGGTTAGGGCATGGGACTCAAGACACAGGTTTAATTCTCTGCTGTGCTACAGACTTCCTAGGTGACCATGACTTAGGCCCAAATCCTCACATATTTAGGTATTTAATTATCTTTTGAGGATCTGGGCCCTAGTGCTTTGGTGTCCCATCTGTAAAAAAGGGTAATACTTCCCTACACCCTGTCAGGGCTGGGATGAGGCTAAGTACACTACCGAGTGTCGAGGACTGAGATACTATTGTAATGAGGATCCTGTATGTACCCGAGGGAGGAATATATAACTAAACAGCTTTGGGCTGGGACTCACAGTAAAGTATAAATTTAGCAGCACCCCAACTCCTGCCCGCACATCTTTAGTGCTGTGGTCAGAACCTCATTTTTAAATCTTTGATCCAAGTCCAATCTAGTCTTAGAATGAAGAAATTCGCAGCTCTCACCATATGATTTTGAATACAATAGCAGAAAGAACTATTGTGAACCAGCTGTGCAGTGAGTTATGGCAAAACAATGGCCAAATCTTGTCCCCCGAAGATGTTGCATGGTCTAGTGCAAGAGGAGGCTCTAACTTTACAAATATTTAAGTAAGTCCCAATCAGAGTGAAGCTGGCCAGAGTGAGCAAAGACCATCCAAGCATTTTTATTTATTTTTTAAAGAGGAGTTACATGAGCTAATGCAATCACAGCTATAATTATTTCCAGAGCAAAAGCATTGGTTTTCATTCGCGTCACACCATAACTGCCTAAGGGCAGGCGTTTCACTAGTACTAAGCCTGTTTCCCATCAAGGTTTACTAACATCTACCATAGTACACAGACAGGGTATAATTACTGTCTGATTCCCAAATCCAGAGATAATGCTGCCTATCCTTTAATTTCTACATTTTATAAAAGTGGTGGACCTTGAATCATTGCTGAGTTGGACTTCAACTACCACGGGGTAAGGAGGCAGAGGAAACTGGTTTGAGCAGAACACAACTCCTGTGACAACAGTGATATGTCTTCATTTGGCCAGTTAGACATGAGCTAGCTAGCAGAAGATTATTGAAGGAGAATGCGAGTGTCCTGCAATCAGATGACAGATGCACTACGCCCCCTTGGAGTATCTCCATATGGAACAGGTGATGGTAGCACGGTTCTTTTACCTCACCAATGAGAAGGGCCCCTGGCACCTTGTGTTAGTCAGCAGGATACTTTGAACTGGTAATCAAGCAGCCTTGCAGCTTAGCTTCATGCATGTGAAGTTATTATTACTATAAAGGTGTCAGACTGGTGGTTCCAAGAACTGCAGTCCTCTGGTAACAGGACAGGTACAGGTGAGCCATTTTGCAAAATCCTTCTTGGTGCTTTGCCAACATGCTTTGATTTTCCTAAAGGGTGATCCCTTCCAGCTGAAGCAAAAGTATTTCAGTCTCCCTGTCCCATTTGATGCGGAGACTGCTGCCAACAACAAATGTGAAGGGTGTGTGATATGGACACCTCTCTTTGTGCAACCTAGGTAAGAACCAACAGCTCATGTGGTACAGCTCACAGAACTTCTCTCGGCTCATAAGTCTACTGACCTGAACTGAAACAATGTTGAATAGCAGAGATGCTCTCTACCTCATCCTGAGTCATCATGGCTCCTCTCTCAAAGTCCATTCCTCTCTGCTGTTTGACCAACTTTAAGATCTCCCTTCCATGCTTGTGGACTCTAAGTAATTGGAAGACAACTCTCCTTACTCAGACAAGTGCTCACCTCTGCAGTGTTCTCGCACTTGCTTTTATGACAATTTTCTTTTAAATAAATTGGGCAAGTATTTCTGTGGACTCTTTAAACTGATGAAAAGGAAGGGGTCTCAGTGCTTTGCAAGTAATTAATTTCAGAATGTCTGAGGCCAGGTATATTTCACTCATGTCATCCCCTTTACATTTTTGCACTGAAGAGAGACTGAAGCTTTGAAATGTCAGTTTCATTTCAGCTTTTGCTATGGGCTTGTCTACACTACCGCTTAAGTAGATGTAACTTACCTGGCTCCAGGTTTAAAAAAGCCACCCTTGCCCCCCGGGTGACATGTTACATAGTGCGGTGGAGACACCACTTTAAGTCTATGTCGGCAGGAGAGCATCACAGCTATGTTGTCCCGCCAATATAGCTTCTGCCTCTCATTGAGGTGGAGTAATTATGCCAAGGGGAGAGCGCGTCTTCACCAGATGCGCTGCAGCGGCACCAATGTAGCACCGTAGTGTAGACTAGCCCTCTGACTCCAGCCCTCTATAACTCAAAGCCCCACACTGTACCATTGGACAAGCCTGGTGGGGGAAATGGATCATATTTTAAAGGGATAGAGCCAACACACTCACTCACCACACTTTTTGACCACTCTTGCTGTGTTGCCTCCACAGTGCTGGTCTGACCTGGAGTCTACATTGGCAAAATTGGCACTTATCAATTCACCCCAGCACAGCTCCAGTGCTGGTAACAGCTATGGAAGCCATGATGCAGGAAGTACAGGGCGGGGTTTCAGGCATTGCCTCCACTTGTCATCAAACCCTTCAAGTGAAGGCACCAGAGCCCTCTCTTCACTATAACTTCCACCAGTGGTGCTGCATGTCAGCAATTACAGGTCTCACTTTTGCTAGTGTGCCCATATCCCGAGTATTAGATTTCAAGCTCTAAGGGCAGGTCAAAGCAAACACACACAGTTCAGGGCTGCAACTTGGATGAGGTCCCAAAGCCACGTTGAAGACAGTTTAAACCTTACAACCCGAATCAACATTAAATAATCAATGGAAAGCATCAGTGTTCGGGGAGCTGTGTGTCATAGGACAAACCTTGGTGTAGACGCCTGAACCATTTTTTTGGAAGTTTTACTGCAGCTTGTTCTGGGAACAGAATGTGGAGTGGGGCAGAAAAGGTCAGAAAACATTACTCATCCAAATGCCTTAGTCCAGGGGTAGTGAATACATCACAACTGGCACAAGTCCATAGACCAAAGTTTATAAAGCTTTATTGAACAGCTGTGCAGTGAACAAACAATACAATGCTCTGGAAGTTTCACAGCTGGTTTTAGTTTTAACCTCCCTTGAGAGAGCAGCAACCATCTCTGCAGCGCTCCAGTAGGAGACGCTTGTGTGGAGACAAATGGATGGCAGACAGCAACATAACCTTGAAAGTTTATAGACCCAGTGTATTTCAAGAACCGGTTAAGTTTTTCACAAGCAAACATTTGTCACAGCAAGGAACACCGTTCCCTCTGGAAGATGCTGCTATGCACTGGAGCAGATGAGCAGGAAAGAAAGCTGTACAGCAAGTGCCACTAGGGAAACCTCCCCTAGGCTCCCCCAAACCAGCCTGCCAGGAGCGAATAGAGATCCCAGGACTGCTCACTAACCATTTATTGCCCCCTCCCTCCATTGCACATTACCAGCGGCTGGGTTGCTTGGGACAAAAGACAGTCCTGGCCTGCAAACACTGTCAGTTAAATGGATACAACCATTTGTTATTTTGAACCACCCCACATCATGCTTACTAAAAACTCTGAATCCTCCCTCCCTGCTCTCACCTCATCATTCCAGCTAGGAATGCTGACAGTTTTAAACTAACAGTGAAATTAAAACAACCCCACACACCACAGCAGAGCATGCTTTGTATCCAAAGAGTCAAGACCTCTGTAAACTGGAAATCCAGCAGAGAGGGAGGCAGGCTTTGATGCCTGTGAGAAGCGCTTTAAAAGCAGCATCGTGGCAACTCAACGTTTTTTCAGTTATGATCTGGGAGAATGCAAGCAGTTCAGAAAGCACTTGGGCAGTGCACGTCTTTCAATTTGGCAGGAGGAGATAACTCAGCAGTCTCTGGCTCCAGCAGCTTTCAGCTGAGTGCATCTGTTAACTGTTGCACGTCCCCTTGAACAGCAGTGCAATGAAGACTATTTCCCCGCAAACAGCAACATGGAGAATCTTCTAACTGCTTCAGCAGAATCGGTGGGCCCAAGGCTCCCACAGAGACAGCTGTGGCCTTATACAGACAATTGAGAGAGACACACAGATGACCACAACACAACAGCTGGACAGATCCTTCTTCCACCACTTCTCAGAGGGGAGGGCCAGTGTCCATTCCCAGAAATAAGGGAAGGGAAAACATATAACTCTTCTGCTTCTAAAAGCAGGTAGCAGTGCCAGAATTCACACAGTAAACAACTGACATCAAATTTCATAGGCAAAGTGGGAGGGCTGGTCAGGAATTTGCCGCTGTAGTCCACACACATTATAGAAAACAGGCTGCTTGTACTCCAGTCACATGCCTAGCAAGCCCTCCCTCCCCCCGCTCCCAACCTCACCCAACACCCCTCTTTAAAAGCAAACCCAGAGCTGTCAGCAAGCTGGAGGAACTTCTAGGTACCGACTATGCTGGGATCATGAGCAGACTCAGGCAGTTGGGAGCCACTGCAGTGATACAAGAAGCAGTTCCCCCAGCAGCTGTAGCAGATGAGGAACAAGGCTGCCAGGAAGACCAAGGCACAGATTGTGCATGGCTTCCGCTCCAGGAGGAAACTCAGCAGATAGAAGCCCATGAACATTGAGTGACTGAACCACAAAGCCGGGTTGAGGGGCTTAGGAATGAGGAGGACAGGCAGTAACCACTGAAGGCAGTACATAGTGACTGGCAGGCAGGGACCCAGGGACAGCAGCAATCAGAAGCACTCCTAGAACTTTTTCCTGCAGCTCCTCAGGTGAGCAGGATTCCCAACACTGTTCTGTAACGTGAAGATAAAGCTTTAAAAGAAAAAGAAAAAGAGTCAGGATTAGGGTAATGTGCTAGAGAGGCCAACACCAATTCTCCTCATACACCGAGTCACTTATTTGCTCCCAATCTACTGTACACTGACAATCACGGCATTGTTTTAACATGGTTTAGTATTAGGAGTTCCTCACACTGAGATTGGAGGCTGCACTGTAGTCTCCCAGGGGAAATGGTGAAAATACCACCAACTAGTACATAACACTAGATAAAACATTTAAAAAATGTACAATAGGGGGGCAAGCCGGCATCGACAAGGAGATGGATTTGGTCTAACTTCCTGGTCAATGCTTCTCTTTCCCAAAGACCAGCTGTTATCTGTGTCACTGGCTCACATTCTAACAAAGTAGTAAAAAACCCAGTCCCTTCGCGCAGTGTGGGAGGCTAGAGGGAAAGCAAAGGATTCCATGGGGAAAGACTAGAACGGCTGGTTTTCCTACTAATGTGCATACTCAGCTCAAACTGTCCAAAGAAATTTGGAAGGTGGTGACAGCAAGTGCACTTTACAAAGATCACCGCACAGTGGTTGCGTGGGAAGTAATGGAAGACAAGGAACAGAACCTAATTTTGCTTCCAAAAGGGAAATCACATCTGTCTAATAGGCACAGCTGGAAAAGTGGTTCAGCATAAGGCTGACAGCATGCGAGAGGGACGGTGATGATTGATGAGATCTTCACATCTGAACTGAGGATGGGATCATGGGAATCTCTCCTTTGCCAGGTTGCTTCTTGCTTTTCTGCCTGCACCTAAAGTAGGAGAATTTTACTGAGTTTGCTCTGCAGTCCTGCTTGTCATTCCTTTCCTCAGCAGCTGCAAACCCAGAGTCAATTTCACACAGATGCAGGTACTGCAAAGAAAGCCCTTGGGGAGGAGGTAAAAAGCAACAGTGAAACTCAGTTTCCCTCAGCAACTTCTTAAAATCTTAGAAGAGGAAAAGCTGGGGCGGAGGTCAGAGAAAGATGCCTTTATTGCATTTAGACCCATTGCTGAAAAACTCATATCTTGAGCCCATCCATGTACCATCTCCTCTGCACACACATGGGCCCATTAAAAAGTCCCCTAGCCCCAAACATAGTATGCATCTTCTAATGCAGCATTCTGACAGCGAAGATCCCAATCATGCAATATGAAATTCAAGCCATGTGTAGCTAAACTCTGAATGATGACAGCATGCACACTACAATGAGAGACCGTCTCTGCCTGAAGGATTTACAATCTAAGCCAGACAGACACATTCAGATCAGACAAAATACACTGATGGATCAGATATGGGACAATCTCAAAATGACAGTGTTTATACATAAACATGGGATTTCCTTCCTTGGATTATCATCATAAAACCATGTGAAAGCAGCATGTTTTGAGAAGGCATCTGAATGGAGAGAGTGGCCAACCAGTATACTAAGTTGCACTGCTCCCTTTAACAGATCAGCAGCAGCCACAGTGAGCAATCTAAGCAGCTCAAGCTAGAATACTTAGCTCTAGCTAGCATTTGTCATCCGAGGATCTCAAAGTACTTTAGAAAGGAGGATCTCTTTTCAGTTTACAGAGAGGGGAAATGGATGGAGAAAGAGGATTTTGAAACTTACCCAAGATCACACAGCAAGTCAATGGTAGGATTAGGGTATTAGTCCTGGTTCTGACTCCTTGTCAGTACCTTGCTGAAACAATACACAAACTGTGGTGGTGGTAAAAGGAAAAACCAAGGCACAGGCAGCAGATCTTTCAACAAGGGCTAATGAGAACAGTTTACATTTATACAGCACCTTTCATCCCACAGTGCTTCATAACTACATTTATACAGCACAGCTGAAGGGGATGGCAGGCAGCCAAGGCACAAAAGGGCAAGTGAAACTTGTGCCCAAGGACAACAGGGCAAGCCCCTCCTCTTAGAGAAGTGCCAGGGGTTCTAGTGACCATGCAGAGCAAACACATTCTTGGTTTATAACGGCTTGTCCTAAAGACCCTTCTTCCTTCAAACACTAAGCTGCATGGTTCTCTCTGTGTCAGAGGGCAGAAGGGCTGAGCTGAGCCAGGCAGGAATAGAAACTGTAGTTGCAGGGGGGCCCGTGGGACAAAGAAGCTGAGAAGATAAACAACATATTCCCTTGGCTAAAACTAGAAGAGAAAGATGGGATTTCCTGGCTAGGGGAGCAGGGATGAGGAGGGAAGAAGGGGCTGCATGAAAAAGCCAAAACACGGCCACAAAGAAAATGGTTTCCTGCCAAAAGAGAGTGAAGTCATAATAAAGATTAAGAAGTTCCCAGGCATATTTGAGTACCTGCTCCTCCAGCAAGAGCTGGGAACACATTCCGGCCTCATAGGCAACATTCTCCCCACGCCACCAGCAAGGGTATGTATTTTAATAGTGATGAAAGAGGAGGCTGCCCAGCATCTCCATCCCGGCAGACAGCACATCACCAGCGTTTTAGAGTATTCCTGGAGAAAGCATGGGGTGCACTGGTCCTGGGAAGCTGTGGTGGAGAGGAGAGAAAGTACCGTCCAGCAGAGAGTGGGGAGGTGGGGTTATTTTATCGGTAAAACTAATGAGCTTATTTTCAGGCCTCACAATTACTAAGTTGTTTGTTTTACAGGTCAGTATTTTCTAGTGGTTAGAGCCAAGAAACTGGAATCGGACTCCCAAGTTTTTATTCCTGCTTCAGTCTGTGTCCCCTTGGGCTATAGTTAGTTAATAAGATCATACTTCCCTATATCACAGAGGTGCAGAAGGGCTATTAACCTTTGTAAAGCATGTTGAGATCCTCAGATGAACATCATTATAGAAGCTAAGTACTAGTTAGTTCCTCCCCAGGGTAAGTGTTCACAGACGTGAGCTAGCAGCACAGCTCTCATGGGAGTTGAGCAGCTATGTCACTGCTCTTCTCCCTACTCGGACACTCGCTTTTTGTTCCTATCTATTCAAACATATGGTATGACAGCAGGCAGGAAAACAATTGTGGCAAGTCAGTGCTCTGCAGCTCTCCTTGAATCCTTCTAAACTGCTCCATATCATATGCACAACATGAATCTTATTGTTATTTATATAGCAACTTTTGTCCCCATGTTCCCCCCAAAGCACTTTACAAGCTTAACCATTATATAAAGTATACACAAAAATCACTATTTCCACCAATGGACTGCAGTGTACTGAAGCACATGGTACAGCCGTTGAGCCCTTTAAGGCTGAGAGATGTAGTTGTAGGTCACATATTTGCTCCTAGTGATGTGCCTAAAGGCAATCACAAAGTTTCTCTCTCTTAGGCAGAGGAGCAGGCAGAGGAAGGGGGAGGTCTCTGTACCCCTCAGGTTGAAAGCATGACAAGACGACACCTACAGGGAGCAGGAGCTGGCTGGAGAGAAACCTCAGCAGGGTAGGGCTGTGAAGTCCTAGAGACAAATGCTAACATATGACCCTGAAGGGTACTGAGACTATATTAGGTTGCTTTATTGAGACACCAAGATTCAAAACATAAGAGCCCTGAGTAAAGGAACTAGAACTATGCATTTGTCTGGAGCATGGATTCTACCTTCCCTGGCTGGTGGATCAGCTGTTAATAGTAACAAGTACTCTTTTCCACCTCTTTTTCGCCACCCACCCAAGTCCAACACGGCTATGAGAGTGTCCCATGGGGATTCCAGTCATCTTAGCCATATCACCTTTCTTTTACTAAATGGTGAAATATTTATTTGGTTTGTGGTCTTTGACACACAATTTTTTATGCAAGTTACAAGAGTATTTTAAAAGTATTCAATTCTGCCTAGACTCCTGAGCAAGTCTGAGGCAGGGACACAGCAAGCACGCCAAATCCCCACCTGATTTTCTCTTTTTCCCTCAAGGAAACTACAGTTATCTGCTCTTGACCAAGAGGAGTAGATTACCAGGTAATAACAGCAAGTTAACAACTGCCATACAGCAGCATTTCATTGTCTGTGCTTCCCTGTCTCACAATGGCATTCTGCTTCTTCCAAACCTACTGATCTCATTCACCTCTGAACTCATCTTTCATTGATTCCTTGGCTAAGATGGTGCACTGTCATCTTTACAGATTGCAGTCCTTATACTCACTCTCATCTGGTTTGTCAGCCACTTTTGTTAGTCATTCCAGGAACAGTGACTCCTCTGAATCCATCACAGCTGTTAGCACCGCTAAGTTTAACTTTAGACCCTTGAGTCAGAGAGCGTACAAAAAGCTGCCTGACATTCTCACTGCACTCAATAATTCACTGTTCCTTTCTATGATCTCCAGGCAACACACTGGAGTCTCCTACTCTAGAGTTCCTGCAATACCCTCAGGGTACATCTACACTACAGGGGGGAGTCGATTTAAGATACGCAAATTCAGCTACGTGAATAGCGTAGCTGAATTCGACGTATCGCAGTCGACTTACCCCGCTGTGAGGACGGCGGCAAAATCGACTTCTGCGGCTTTCTGTCGGCGGCGCTTACTCCCACCTCCGCTGGTGGAGTAAGAGCGCCGATTTGGGGATCGATTGTCGCGTCCCGACGGGACGGGATAAATCGATCCCCGAGAGGTCGATTTCTACCCTCCGATTCAGGCGGGTAGTGTAGACCTAGCCTCAGGGTCTGAGCGACCCACCACATCAGAGCTAAGCAAATACAAATGGTTTTCCACAGACAGTCACTTATGCTCATTAGTGAATCCACACCAGTCATGCTCACATCCTTTCCACTTGCTCCCATGAACAACACTTAAGCACCAAGAGGATTATAGGGTTATGGGAATAGCCAGCATGGATTTGTAAAGGACAAATTATTCCCAAATTAATCTAATTGCCTTCTTTGACAAGGTTACTGGCCTGGTGGATTGGGAGAAGAAGTAGATGTGATATATCTTGATTTTTGTAAGGGTTTTGACAGTCACACATGACAGTCTCATAAGCAAACAGGGGAAATGTGGTCTAGATGAAATAACTATAAGTACTCAAAGAGTACTATCAATGGTTCTCTGTCAAATTTGAGGGATGTATCTAGTGGGGACCCACGGGGTATGTCCCAGGTCCAGTATCACTCAGTACTTTCATTAATGACATGGATGATTGAGTGGAGAGTACACTTATCAAATTTGCAGATGACACCAAGATGGGAGGAGTTGCAAGCATTTTGAAGAATGGCCTTTATAAATTGGAAAATTGGTCTGAAATCAACAAGATTAAATTCAATAATGACAAGTGCACAGTCCTACACTTAAGAAGAAAAAACATCAAATGCACAACTACAAAATAGGAACAACAGGCTAAGTGTACTGCTGAAAAGAATCTGGGGGTTATAGTAGATCACAAACTGAATATGAACGTGATGCAGCTGAGAAAAAAGCTAATATTCTGGGGTCCACTAACAGGAGTGATGCGTGGAAAAAACAGGAAGTAATTGTTTCTCTTGTCTCAGCACTGGTGAGGCCTCAGCTGAGTACTGTGTCCAATTATGGGCACCACACTTTAGGAAAGTGGACAAATTGGGTGAGTCCAGAGGAGAGCAACAAAAATGATGAAAGGTCCAGAAAACCTGACCTATAAGAAAAGGTTAAAAAAACTGGGCATGTTTAGTCTTGAGAAAAGAAAGCTGAGAGAGCACCTGATAATCTTCAAATACATTAAGGGTTGTTATAAAAGGATGGTGATCATAAGAACATAAACATAAGAACGACCCTACTGGGTCAGACCAAGGTCCATCTAGCCCAGTATCCTGTCTACCGACAGTGGCCAATGCCAGGTGCCCCAGAGGGACTAGAACATAACGGGGCTTCACTGGCAGCAAACAGATGCTGCAGACTCTTATGGACCTTACAGATTCAACAATCCTGGGCTCACCCCCTTTGCAGACCACGGAGAACTTCATTACAGCATGCGCACTCACACCCACCCCTACATACCATGTGTTTTCAGGGGCCGCATCCCTACCCCTAACACTCCATCATTAAAGGACAACCACAGCTTCACAAACACTGATCTGTGAATGCCACAGTTGCTGTACATGGATGTAAAATGGACATGAATGTTCTTCCCCTTGTTAATAAATCAATGGAACAGAACTTAAGTTTTTAATGTATTTGCTTTTAAATTGCACAGACTTTTCTTTGTACTGATTCTATTACTGAATAAAATTCTTGGAAAATAATTCATCTTTATTAGTTCACAAACATATGCTGCAGAGTGCCAACCAGTTTTGAAATCACCCACTTGTTACTGTATAGTGTAACAACTCATAAGATCAGTGGCAAACAGTATAATATCAAATATACAGCAAGCACTGCAAAATTCATAGGTGCACTGACAGTGGTATATTCATAGATGTACACCAAGTGTCACACAATTCTTAACAGACCCCAAAACAGCAGGGTCAGGTAGAGCACAGTACACCACAACACATTATTGTGGGTTGCTGTTTAAATGCTCTTTCAAAGCCTCCCTGAGCCCTATAAGCTCCTTCTATCTGGCTGCTCAAGCACTGCAGACAGATACTCCACCTCTACCCTTTGCCCCAGACGCAACTTTTCCCCCTTTGCTTCACACATATTATCCAGCACACTAGACAGCTATAACTAGGCCCTACCAAATTCACGGTCCATTTTGGTCAATGTCATGGTCATAGGATTTTAAAAACCCGTAAATTTCATGATTTCAGCTATTTGAATCTGAAATTTCAAGGCGTTGTAATTGCAGGGGTCCTGACCCAAAAAGGAGTTGCAGATCCCCCTAAAATAACCTTGTGGACCCCCCCCCCCACAACTCCCTTTTGGGTCAGAACCCCCAATTTGAGAAATACTGGTCTCGCCTGTGAAATCTGCATAGTGCTTCTTCTCTGTCAGTGCAGCTCTCACTTCAGTGTCCTATGCTGGAGAGCTGGGGCGAGTGTGGCATACAGATCCAGGAATGTGGCCTTGCACATCCGAAAGTTCTGCAGCCACAGCTCCTCATCCCAAGCCTGCATTACGATGGGATCCCACCAGTCAGTGCTTGCTTCTCAGACCCAGAAGTGGCACTCCACCATCTTCAGCTGCTCTGTAAATGGCACCAACAACTTTGAATTGGTTCTCGCTATATCCCACAGCAGCCTATCCTCCAAGAAACTGTCATGTTCCCCGCTGATTTGATTATTCTTACAGCTCTGCAAATACCAGAGGATCACGTGTCCTGTGCTTGCAATACTTACAATAGCGCAGAATTGTGCATGCTCCATGCTCCTGTCAGAGATAGCAGACAGTGAGGAGGGCTGCACACATTATACAAACACCTATCAGGGTTGGTCTAGGTCAGGGGTCGGCAACCTTTCAGAAGTGGTGTGCCGAGTCTTCATTTATTCACTCTAATTTAAGGTTTCGCGTGCCAGTAATACATTTTAACGTTTTTAGAAGGTCTCTTTCAATAGGTTTATAATATATAACTAAACTATTGTTGTATGTAAAGTAAATAAGGTTTTTAAAACGTTTAAGAAGCTTCATTTAAAATTAAATTAAAATGCAGAGCCCCCCGGACCGGTGGCCAGGACCCGGGCACTGTGAGTACCACTGAAAATCAGCTCATGTGCTGCCTTTGGCACGCGTGCCATCGGTTGCCTATCCCTGGTCTAGGTTTACTTGGTCCTGCCTCAGTGCAGGGAGATGGACTTGACTTCTTGAGGTGCCTTCCAACTCTGCATTTCTATGGCCTGGTCCACACTAACCCCCCACTTCGAACTAGGGTACGCAAATTCAGCTACGTTAATAACGTAGCTGAATTCGAAGTTCCTTAGTTCGAACTTACCGCGGGTCCAGATGCGGCAGGCAGGCTCCCCCGTTGATGCCGCGTGCTCCTCTCGCCGAGCTGGAGTACCGGCGTCGATGGCGAGCGCTTCCGGGATCAATCCAGGATCGATTTATCGCGTCTAGACAGGACGCGATAAATTGAGCCCAGAAGATCGATTGCCTACTGCCGCACCCGGAGGTAAGTGTAGACCTACCCTATGATTCAGTTATTCAAACCACCAAGGTCTAACAGGAACAATTTTAAGATTCACATGCATAAGTACTTGCACATTCAGGGAGTCAGGGAACAAAAACAACATTATGAATTATCTAACCAGTCACAAATAACCAGCACTGCTCTAATTTTAAGTATTTGCAATGAAGTATTCAAAAAGCTACGAGAATAAATACATTTGAGGAGCTTGTGATTGGTTCCTGGATAATCTACAAGTAGAAAAGGCTTAATTCATCATAACTTTAGTTGTAAGGTTGTAAGCTATAGTCCCTATATATTAGTCCATGGATACCCATTTTATATCCCCCCTCTTCTGCAGAGAGTGTGTGCCACTCCCAATTACCTTAGGGCTCTACTTACCCCTGACTAGTGAAAGTCAGCTCTGATTATCCCCACTAAACACCCAAGGAAGTGCTCAGTGGTAATCTTATTCAGCCCTCATTAGGGTTGCTGTTAAGCAGGTGTTGGTCCAGAGGGAAGGTAAAACTTAGGTGATTTATGAATCGTTCCCTCCCAGCATGCTAGTCAAGCTGCCACCCAGTTTGGCAGCTAAAAGGCTTTACAACAAGAGATCACTTATGTACCAGCAAGAAGATGGTCAACTATTCAGCTTTTTAGAAACACAAACGTCTCCCTGGAATTTAGAGGCACCAGGTGTCTAGAGCAAATTCTGTCAAGTGTCTACACTACAGCCTTATTCCGGGCGATGGAAGTGCCCTACTACACTGAAAGAACAGGAGTATTTGTGGCACCTTAGAGACTAACAAATTTATTTGAGCATAAGCTTTCATGGGCTACAGCCCACTTCATCAGATGCATAGAATGGAACGTATAGTAAGAAGATATAGATACATACAGAGAACATGAAAAGGTGAAAGTTGCCATACCAACTCTAAGAGGCTAATTAAGATGAGTTATTATCAGCAAGAGAAAAAAAACTTTATTTGTTAGTCTCTAAGGTGCCACAAGTACTCCTGTTCTTTTTGCGGATACAGACTAACACGGCTGCTACTCTAAAACCATTCCAGACAGTTGACAAGAAGGTGTGAGGATACTTAACATGGGGAAATAGACTCAATTTGTGTAATGACCCAGCCACTCCCAGTCTCTATTCAAGCCCAAGTTAATGGCATCTAGTTTGAAAATTAATTCTAGTTCAGCAGTTTCTTGTTGGAGTCTGTTTTTGAAGCTTTTCTGTTGCAAAATTGCCACCTTTAAGTCTGTTACTGAGTGACCAGAGAGGCTGAAGTGTTCTCCTACTGGTTTTTGAATGTTATGATTCTTGATGTCAGATTTGTGTCCATTTATTCTTTTGCGTAGAGATTGTCCGGTATGGCCAATGTACATGACAGAGGAGGCATTGCTGGCACATGATGGAATATATCACATTGGTAGTCACTTGAATGCTAGGATAGCTGCCCATAATGCACCGCTCCCAATGCCGCTGCAAGTGCCGCAAATGTGGCCATGCCAGTGCACAAGCAGCTGTCAGTGTGGACAGACTGCAGCACTTTCCCTACTGCACTCTCCGAAGGCGGGTTTAATTCACAGCGCTCTACATCTGCAAGTGTAGCCATGCCCTAAGCTGCCATGGTATAAGAGGGAAGGTTCTTTCATGGATCACTAACTGGTTGAAAAAAAGGATAGTACTAAGTTGTCAGTTTTCACAAGTGGAGATGGGTAAATAGCAAGGTCCCCCAAAGATCTGTACTGGGCCCTGTGTTGTTCAACATATTCATAAATGATCTGGAACAGGGGACGAACAGTGAGGTGGCGATATATGCAAATGATACAAAATTCTCAAGACAGTTAAGTCCAAACCTGACTGCAAAGAGTTACCCAGTTTTTTGAGATCCCTTTGTGACAAAATGGCTGATGAAATTCAATGTTAATAAATACAAAGAAACGCACATTGGATAAAATAATCCCAACTATACATACAAAATAATGGGATCTAAATTAGCTGTTACCACTCAAGAAAGATCTTAGAGCCATCAGGCATAGTTCTCTGAAAATGCCCACTCAATGCACAGTGGCAGTCAAACAAGCTAACAGAATGTTAGGAACCATTAGCAAAGGGACAGATAAGAAGACAGAAAATATAATGTCGTTACTATGTTAACTCATGGTACGCCCAATCTTGAATACTGCCTGCAGTTCTAGACACCCCATTTCAAAAAAAGATATATTAGAAGTGGGAAAGGTGCAGAGAAAGGCAACAAAAATTATTAGGGGTATGGAACAGCTTTTATAAAAGGAGAGATTAAAAAGACTGGGACTGTACATCTTAGAAAAAAGATGACGGGGGGGGGGGATATGATAGAAGTCTATAAAATCATGAATGGTGTGAAGAAAGTGAATAGGGAAGTATTATTTACCCCTTCACATAACATAAGAACTAGGGGTCACCTGACAAAACAAATAGGCAACAGGTTTAAAACAAACATGAAGTACTTTTTCACACAACAACGTCAACATATGGAACTCAATGCCATGGGGTGTTGTGAAGCCCAAAAGCATAACTGGGTTCAAAAAAGAATTAGAGAAATTCATGGAGAATAGGTCCATCAACCTTGATTAGCCAAGGTGGTCAGGGACACAACCCCATGCTGCAGGGGTCCCTAAACCCCCAAGTGCCAGAAGCTGGGACTGGATCACTTGAAAATTGCCCTGTTCTGTTCATTCCCTCTGAAGCATCTGGCACTGGCCACCATCAAAACACAGAACACGGAGATAGATGGATCATTGGTCTGACCCACTATGGCCATTCTGATGTTCTTAAGATAGGCAGATAGCATGAAGTGCCAGACTCTGAAAGGAGAGAGAGAAAACTGAGATACGTAGAAGAGAATGAAAGCATGGAAAGAAGAGCAAATGCATTTTAATTTTTCCACGGTAAATGACAGATAATCATTGCACTACTAACAAAAAAGTATTTTGAGAGCCCACTGAACTACCTTGCAAATAATTAACCCACCATTGGTCTTCAGGTGACAGGACTGTCTCCCTATCACAATCTTAAGAAGAAAGATCAAACCAAAGCAAAAAGAAGAACAGGAGTACTTGTGGCACCTTAGAGACTAACAAATTTATTAGAGCATAAGCTTTCGTGGACTACAGCCCACTTCTTCGGATGCAGCTTATGCTCTAATAAATTTGTTAGTCTCTAAGGTGCCACAAGTACTCCTGTTCTTCTTTTTGCGGATACAGACTAACACGGCTGTTACTCTGAAACAAACCAAAGCAGTCACCAAAACAGCTGCACAGTTCATCATTTGTCATGTCATCCATCTCTGCTTGCATCTAAGCAGCAGGATTAACACAACATCCACTGAAGTGAATGATATGCCTGTGATCATTAAAAAACATTTTTCTAGATATTTGTTTAGTGTAGAGGACCATACCAGCACTGCCTTACACCCTACACTGCAGCCAAGTTACAAGCATGGTCCAGCACCAGCAAAGGAAATGGATGTACGACATAAACAGGAAACAGAGCTACTTCTGATTATGACTGTCAAATTTAGCCCAGACTAGTTTTTATGAGGAGAGGTGTGCACGTTTTTTTTTTTTTTTTAATGTTAAAAAAATCATGGAAAGGCAAGAACTGGAAAAAGGGAGATCTACAGACCCAAGGGACAAGAAGGGGATCAGAAAAGAATTAGATGAGGAGCAAGCAAACTTTTTGGCCTGAGGGCCGCATCCCGTTTCCAAAAATTGTATGGATGGCCAATTAGGGGAGGCTGTGCCTCCCCAAACAGCCAGGCATGGCCCGGCCCCCGCCCCCTATCTGATCCCTCCCTCCGCTTCTCACCTCCTGAGACTCCTGCCCCATCCACCCCCTGTCCCCTGCCAGCCCCCGAATCCCCTGCCACCCCATCCAACCCCCCCTCCTTCCTGACTGCCACCCCAGGACCCCTGCCCCATCCATTCTCCCTGTCCCCTAACTGCCCCCAGAACCCCTGCCCCTGACTTCCCCCCGCCCCCCATCCAACCCCCCTCATCCTGACTGGCCCCCCTGAGACCCTGCCCCCATTCAACCCCCCTGTTCCCCGCCCTCTGACCGCCCCGACCCCTAACCACCACCCCGGACTCCCCTGCCCTCTATCCAGCTCCTCCTGCTCCCTGCCCCTTACCGCGCTGCCTGGAGCACCGGTGGCTGAGGGCGCTACAACCGCACTGCCCAGAGCGGCAGGACAGGCAGCCACGCCACCGCGCAGCACCGAGCACCGGATCAAGCCACAGCTCTGCAGCTGCGCTGCCCCAGAGCATTGCGCTGGCGGTGGGGCGAGACGAGGCTGTGGAGGAAGGGGAACAGCAGGGGCGAGCCTCCCGGGGCAGGAGCTCAGGGGTCGGGCAGGAGGGGCGCGCGGGCCGTAGTTTGCCCACCTCTGAACTAGAGGATCGATGATCCAAAGACGGGGAAGTATTTCTATCTAGAGAAATCAGACAAATGGATCAGCAAAGAAACGGCCACAGAGGCCTCGCCCCAAGCCCCTCGCTCCGCACTTATCTGCCTAAGGATAATCTGCCAGGGCACGTTGTCGCGTCCTCCACCGCGACCAACCCGTCGCCAAGCCGTGGGCCGCACCTGCACTTCACAGGTTAGTTCTGGGGAAAGCCTCTGACGTGGCCCCACACGTGGATCTTTGCAGAAAACAGGAACCTGCCCCGGCCCCGGCCAATCTCACGGGAGAGCCCAAGGCAAGGGAGACGCCGCTGAGTCCGGGCACAGCCCTGGAGCCACGGGAGAGCGAGCCACGCTGCCGGCGGGGCGGGGCGGGGCGGGGAGCCGCGCCTCGGGACCCCGGCCCGACCGGCCCGCGGACCCCAACGCGCGGAGGGCGCCCCGGCGAGGCCAGGCACAGGGTCACCCGGGCGGACAGGGGCTGACCAGGAGCGGGGGGACGCTGCCTCCTCTCGGCCCTGGGGCCGCACTCGCGCTAGGAGAGGCCCCCTGGGGCCCCAGAAACACCCGGTACCTGCGCACTCCGCCATGGCGCTCTCCGCGGCCCGGCCCGGCCCGCTGCCGCTGCGCTCGCCTGCGTCCGTCACTCCCACAGGTCCCCAGCTAGCTGCTCTCTGCCTGAGAGTCGCGACGGGGCTCCTCTGGGGCTGCCCTTCCCACTGCCTGTCTCTATCCCGCACCGTGTCACCCCGGTAGCCTTGCCCCCCCTAGTGGTTAACCCACTCCCTTACTCCTCCTCAGCGCTCCCCGGGGAAACCTGGCCCCATGTAGGTGGTCTGGGGCTATTTTGATCAGGCACCGCCACGGACAGCCCCGGCGGAACGCCTCCTGGAGATTCCAGTCTCGTGGCTATGCAGCGTGCGATGGCCCGGGGGGCGCCGCAGAGATCGCTGGAGCCTGGTCCCGGGTGTGGAGCTGCAGAGGCTGGCCTCCCCCGAGGGTGGGGAGACTGCTGTGGGCATTCAAGTGGCCATGTTAATTGAATAGATCTCTGCGCGTGTCTGTATTACTACAGCATAACTCTCCTCAAGCACCATTGCAATGGTGCATTTTTAAAAAAATAATAAACACATTTCTTTAGGGATATTAAAGATCCGATTTTGGAAAGCTGGAGGCCGCAGGCTGCCCTCATACAACAAGCCCTGCGATGGAGCATGCAATTGTGTGGGCGGTGTTGGTAGCTAATACTGGATCAGCCCCACTGGATCGTCATCCCCTGCCCCTGGAGATCTCCAGGCTTTAGAAAACCTCTCATACACAAGCCCTCCCCAACCATCTACCATACACACAATTCATCATATCACTCATGCAATGCAGTACATAGCGAGGAAAAATCCAAAACAGTTTATAGCCAGAAACATGAGCTTTGACTATCATTGCATAGCTTGCATAATAGATAGAGGGATAGATTCTCAGTTGATGCAAATTGGCATAACTTAATTGACTTTAATGAAAGCACACCAATTTACACCAGCTGAGACAGTGTTGCCAATTTCAAATATTAAAAAATCATGAATCAGGCCCCCCAATTCATTAAACTGGCTTAGAAGTCATTATAACTATCTTATACCTTCATCTTCATAGCAGATTAAATGAAAACACCAGATCAAAATACCCTTACACTTCAGTTTTAATGGCTTTGGCCCATCTCCAGAGCTAGGTAGCAACTGGAGCCATGTGGCTGGTTTGTCATCTGGCTCTGGTGGAGAAGCATCATATAATGTGCATAGCAGGGAGAGATAGAGAACACATTGCTAATGTCTCCAGAATTATAGGCTTCCTGTGCCTTTGTATTGTAGTGGAAATGTTGTTTGTTCAAGTATATCTCTTTCTGTGTAGCAGCCTCCATTGTAACATGACTGCAATGTGTCACTCATGTCTGATCACACTGGGAAAAATCAGTGTTGCCCCTTTTGACCTAAATAATTAGCCAACAAGGGGGGGGGGGGGGAGCTTGTAGTTTTTTTCCAATTAAGAGGAGAAATCAGTGACAGTGATGTATTTTCTTGGTTGCAGTTTTGTCTATTCACAAAGAACGTACAAAGTCCTGTGTCTCTGAATGCAGAAGGAATCAAATAGAAGGAAACAGCTTCTTTTGTTCACAGCACCAAGGGTACTCTTTTCAGCCTGCATCCCTGACCCAAAAACCTCTCCTCAGGTTTCTTTCAGGGTCAGCCACTGTGTTTTCAATTGCTCTTTCAGGCTCTGTGCAGCCCTGTGTTCCTATCCCCTACATTGCACCTTGTGTCTTCATTGACACCTGTGCAAAGTGGGGGTCAAATAGTATCAAATCAGCATGGTAGCACTTTCTGGTATGCATAGGTGTCGCATAACAACAAGAACTTCACAGTGCCTTACCCAGACTCTCTGTCTAGGAAGCTCAGCCCTTAAAGTCAGCCCTAACACCACACAGAGTTCCTGTTTGACTTTGGGCAATCACTTGATCTTCCTGTTTATCAGTTCTCCATAAATAGTGGTAATAATACTTCCTTTCCCCCACCCTTTTGTGTGTCTTGGATATTTAGAGTGTATGCATTCTGGGGCAGGGACTCTCTCTCACTACGTGTATGTACAGTGCCTAGCACATTGGACTCTGATCTCAATTGGGGCCTGTAGTGTAATGAAAACTGTGTTACAATTACAGGCTCTCACTTTAAGTTTTAAGGGGTTTTCTGGCCCTGCTTGCAAGCAAGGAGGCTCTGTTGTAAAGGGTACGATCTGGATCAAGGTGGGGTGAGTGGTGCCTCTCCGCCTTAGGGAGCAGCCTGTTTTCTCTCTGTGTTTTGTTGTTGTGAGGAAGAGTTCTGGATTCTTAGAAATAAAGTAGTGTTATGTTGCAACCTTCCAGGAAGGGTATTGGGGGGGGGGGTCCTAATACTTTGTGTACATGCTGTGAACATAACAGGGCTGTTAGGGACTTCTGTAATACAAGTCATAATCCTAATATGATCTAGACTTTCCTGATACCAACTCATAACTATGCTGTCTTAGTGACATTGCAAACAAACCTCCATGTTAGAGTGCTGATGTCTCTGTCAGATAACCATGTGCTGCTGATGAGGTCAGAGCTGTAGTATAGATAGGGCCTAAGCACCCCGCGTAGTGAGACTCAGGGGTGAAAGGACACAGAGGACTTTGTGGAGCACGAAGCTCTCTGTTTCACTGGTAGATTGCCAATGTTCTAATGTGGTTCCCCGCTCCAAAAGGAAGCATTGGAGGCACTTGATCCAGCCTTCCCCGTCAATGTCTGTACACCTGCTGTTCAATGTCAGCACAAAGCAAGGATGTCTGTATTTACATACCTGAGACCTCTGCCAATCCGTACGGCAGGTAGTTATCAATGTCAGTTTAATTACAGCTGTGCTACTGTGGTGCCATGCACAATGACATATTCTATTATTGTCTCATATGTGGGTCTCTTATCCCAGTAGGAGTCATGCTGTTGTCAGCGCTAACATCACAGGCCCCACCCTGAATCCTCCTTAGCTCTGTTTGTGGGACTAATGGCAAAGTAGGTAATACGCTGCTGGTTCTATGCAAGGCTGGGGAACTCCACAAACCTAAACTGGCGCCATCACTCCCAGCACTGCTGCCAAAAAATGAGACAGTGAGGAGAAACGTGTGTTTGAAACAGTGCTCAAAAAAGATAGGGATCAAGCTGGCTTCAGGAATCCTCATGGCCCCCTACAGACTATTCGTGCCCATGCGCAGCCTGGGGTATGGGGCATGCTCACCAGCCCCCTGATGCTAGTGTAACCCAGGGCCTATAACACATGCTCACTAATGGGTTACAAACAATACCCTAAACTTGTGCCATGGATCTGCTTCTATGTTGCAAAGCAGTGTGTCAGATAGTGAATGTGTGTGTGTTCACCTGTAACATCTGCCCACCTGTGCTTGCATGGATGATACGCAGGTGAGTGGGTATGAAACCCTTGCCCGCTACCAGCCTGAATTCATTGACAACTTCACTGAGATGGCACAAAGATGGTAGCAGCGGCACAACAGGGCCGCCTCCTCTCTATCCCCTTCTGAACTGTGGGATTTCAGAGCCCCACGCTCAAACAGTAGCAAACCAGGAAATGTTCAGATAAGATCTCCCCACAAGGGATGGTAGCGTGACAGGAAAAAGCAAGCCACAGGCTCACCAAACGCAGGAAGGGCTCCGTTAAGCTGCTGCTTTACACACAAACACAACACAACCTTAACTCTGCCCCCTAGGGATGCCAGCACCTTGTAGTCTCGCTCTTGTGGGAGCTGGGTAAAACAACAATGGACTTGTTTAGGACACACTTTGGGATGCCACCAACATGACTTTCATGGGAAGCAATAATATGGACACCACCTAGAAAATAAGGGCAACCTAGAGAACCATAACACAGAACCCTAGAGAAAGAAACCAAATTCATCAACATGACACTCAGAAGCCTGAACAGACCAGCACAAGTCTGAAATAAATGGCCGAAACTGGTGGATGCCTAGGCACCTGAGGGTGCAGGAAGACAAAGAAGATACTAATAGCAAATCAAAATCAAAATGAAGCAGTTTGATCAATCCAAAATGAAATGGGGTTTTGGGGCAATTTTCAGGGAATTACAGAATGAAACCTGAACATTTTGAATCAGAATGAAAACAAATTTTAAAATTTCAAAATCCTTCACACAACAGCATTTCCGTTCGCTGCACAGCCTTAGTGGTTAGCCATTTGAATGGGGACCGTGTGGCTGAAACAAAGAGAAGAGGCAGCTCCATGTGCCCTGCATGATGTCTGCCAACCAGCTGCAATTACTCCTGAACCCTTGGGTGCTGGGTACTGTACACAGCTACATAAAGAGAGAGTCCCTGGCTCCAGGAGTTGACAATCCTTGTGTCAAACTGATGCACAGAGAGTCCTGTAGGACTGCATTAATAGGGGCCCTGATCCGGAATTGTAATGGACATAAAGACAATATTGTTAGGGGCAGGTAAGGTTGCATGATTGCCATAAAGGACAGAATTAAGGATGTGGTTGTGTTATATTTTTAAAATCTTTCAGTTTTTCAATTCTAATCTGGATGGTCATGTCCCTTTACCTATCTTTTGCATTATTCTGCGTCTTTGCAGGTTGGATTTAATCAACAAACTGGTCTTTGCAAATATCTTTGCTTCTAATAATTTCCTTGTGCCCCATTTAGCCACCTTCGTCACTTTTATTGTAGATAGCTGCTAGTCACTGTCATAGGTGCTGGAACTAGGGGTGCGGGGGGTGCTGCAGCACCCCCTGCTTGAAGTGGTTTCCATCCCATACAGGGTTTAGTTTGGTTTAACAGCTCTCAACACCCCACTCAAAAATTGTTCCATCATCCCCGGCCACTGTCATCTGCGCATGCCACAAAAGGGGTACCCAAGGACATAGTCCTGGAAACACAACAAAATCTTACTGTCTCAGCCTCCTAGTTTCTAGTTTAGTGTTTTGGGGACACCTTGCGGCTGTAAGGAGCCACTGCAGAAATTGATGTAGTTAAAACTTGGATAGAGAGAGGGGAGAGGAGAGAAAAGTAGAGTGAAAACTATGGTTGTGGGTAACGATTTTTCTGCATTGAGTGGGATGATACTCCTAGACTAGTGATAACACCAGCATTCAACTGTGAAACATCTCAGATGGGTCTTGTAAAATTCTCCTTACTCAGTAGCCTAGGCAAGCAGGGTTTTCTTTGATGGGAAGAAAAATAGCAACAAGGTGCACTGCTCTATGTTAGTCTGGACTTGGTAGATTTTCATGTTTAGTTTGCAAGGTGCCTTAAATAAATGAGGTGAAGAAGCAGAGGCTGAGTGAATCTGGAATCTCATGAGATCCATCATAGGGGGAGTATTCCAGTGGTGAAACACTGACACTTTCACACTATCTAGTCCTGCTGCTGGGGTTTCATTTGGATGGAAGCAGTGAAGAAATCTTGGTAATGTTCTCTCACTCGTTTGCGCTGTGGTTCTGTAGAAGTGGGGGAAGCTACTGAGGCAGGAGGCTGAATTTAGGGGAAATGCACGTAATCTGTCATTGAGGGTAGATGTATACAACCCAGAGAGATGCTGTCCACACTGTAGCATTGAAGAGGCTCTGCCTGGCCTCAAACCTGCCACTATATAGCAGACAGGTTTCAAAACAAATGTACTATTTGCTACTAATTACTCTCCCTAGAGCCAGATATTACTTTTTAAAAACAAGGAGAAAAAGAGGCTGATGGGATGCTGCATATCTGGAACAAAAGGTGAGCCACTTGGCTTGTGTGTCTTTAATTGCACAAGAGTTTGTTCAGCTGCTACTGCCAAAAAAAACTGTGCCTCTCCAATCTGCTATAATCTTTCAAGCATAATCACAAAATAGTGGATATAGGAGAACAGGTTGGAATAGTTTATTTAGGCATTCAAGGAGCCTTTGACAGTCCCTCACAAAAACCTATTAAGGAAATTAAGTAGTCATGGGATGACAGGCAAAGTATGGTCATGGATTAAAAACTAAGTAATAGAGAACAGAGTAGGGACAAATGGCCAGTTTTCAACATAGCAGACAGCCAATAGCAGAGTGCCCAAGGATCTGCATTAGGACCATTATTATGATCTGGAAAAGAGAGTGAGCAAGGAGGTAGCAAGAAGTCCAGATGGCACAATTATTTGGGTTAGTCAGGACTAGAGAACAATGTGAAGAACGCAGCATGAGAGCAGATTGACAAATGCAAAGTGATGCACACTACAAGAAATAATCTGAGCCATTCATATGCTTTGCTGGGATCTAAAATTAAGCATCACTCAGAAAACAGAGCTGGCTCTCATTCAGTGAAGACCTCTGCTCAATGAGCAAATAAAGAAAAGCAAACAAACTGTTAAGGGATAAAAAGGATGGGGCAGAGAATCATACTACAATTAGGTTAGTAGAGGTTCACCCTCACCTGGGATATTGAGTTCAGTTCTGGTCACCCCATTTCTAGAAATCAGAAGTAATAGATATAAAGGGAATTCTGAGACAGGAACAAAAAATGTCTAGAGGCCTGCAGAGACTTCATAGATAGACAGAAGAGACTGGGATTGTTTAGTTTGGAAAGGGAACATGGCAGAGGACAATACAAGTGACAAGTACAGAGAAGGTCAGGAGGTTTTCCTATTTATCTTCCCATTTTGCAAGGGGACAGTTAATGAAATAAGGCAACCTATTTAAAATCAATAAAAGGACACATCTCCCCTCACCCTCTCCCCCATATTTAATCTGTGGAATTCATTGCCACAAGATCTCAAGAATACAAAAAAGGGTCAGACCCATGGATAACGAGAGCATCCTTACTTACACTAGAGAGGGCAACAACGATAAGGGATCTGAACCCTCGTGCTGCCAATTGCTCAGAGTTGGGAAAAAATTATTGCCCACAGTAGAGTTTCTTTCTCTAGAGCAGCTAGTTCTGGCCACTGGGAAACAGCGTATTGGAGGAGCGGGAGCTCCAGGCTGACACTGTGCAGCTGTTCTTTTGTTACTCTAAGTGATAAGAAGTTGGCAAGGACATACTATCTTTTAACAGATAAAGACCCATCTTCCTGGCACTGACTGAGATATAGGGAGTAGCTCCCAAGGAACCAGGCAAGGCTCATGGGAGCCCTGCTAAGGACACCGATCCCAGATCTGGGCTGGGGAGATGCAGATCCTCTCTAGGTGCATTTATAATATGATGATGGGACTTGCACATTACCCAGAACTGCCTAGATGAGGCCAGCCTAGCGTCCTGGGGTGTAGCAAAGACATTGCGTAGACAGCTCTTGCTCCAGATGACTGCTCAGTACTCTGAAATCCTGATCGTTTTCCTCACTGCACCAGTGGGGCCATGTCACTAAACCAGATTTATGGTGAAAAAGGAAACATATGGATGCGGGGCCCTGGCAGGTCCCTTCATGTCACTGTGGGCAGAAGAAACCATCAGCCTCCAAGTTTGGTTCTCTTCAATGTATGATGATGCCACCCATCCACGACTCCCAGCTCCTATTTGCTCTGCCGCTTAGAGGCTGTACACTTTCCGTGGCCCTGGCTCCAACTAGAGCAGGGTTCCTCTCCTCAGTGTCTGTTTAGCATCATTACAGCAGCTGCAGGAGAGAATATTCCCAGGAAGAAGAGGCTGTAAACAGCTTCTGGCTAAACCTCAAAGCAAGGCCAAGGCTCCAGCCCCACCACTGCTATTCCTGTTGCAGCATGGGGAGAAGGTGCCACAAACCCCAGACCAGAGCACAAGAGTGTAGCCATGTGGGGCTGTGAGGGGTTGTGGCTGTTGCTTCTCTATTTAACGCCCTTCTTTGTTCGGTCTTCAGAATTTTGCCAGCTCAACCCCGAAGTTGGCCCCTGTAGGGCAGTGTTGCCAAGGGATTTCTATAATTCTACATCCAAGTCCTCTGACAATTATACTGCAGAGGTAACAGTAATAGCTTCATCCTGCTAGAGAAAGTCTCCAGCCCAGTGCAGGTTGCTGAATGTGACCCAACCCCTTCCCCCCCAAAAAACCCAACCCCATGTGGCCAATCAGAACCTGTTCAGAGCTAAATGAATCATTCATAACTTTGGCCTCTCTTTCTATGAATAAATTTTGGTCTGTAGCTGATTCTGAGTATCACTGTGGAAATTCAAGATCTTTTGATCAGCTACATTGTCAAGTGATACATTTCTGTTCCAACTGGACGAGAGCGACTCTTGGAATCAGGATCCAGGGTAAATAATCACAATTACACTTACATTTTCTTTCCACAAATATTCTCCAAGATTCCATTAAAATTCAGTTTTAGCAACACTCCAGAGCAGTTATCATACTCCTGGCAAATGAACACCAAAGGACTGAGTCCAACCTCCAAGAAAACATATGGAAAACTTCAAAGAAGTATTTGGGAACGTTTTTTCAGTTCTCTGCCTTGAATAACGAATGCCAAAAACTGAAAGATGCCCACATCTGCATTCACACGTTCACATGAGCTGTCTGTGCACAAATCAGATCCTTGTGCCTTTGCACCCATTTACTCCTCGTGCCCTCCCTAGAGACAGAACCCTGGGAGAGCTGCCCTTCTGCCAAATCTTTCAGCCCCTGGGGAACAAAGACCCCCCACCTCACTGCAGTTCCCCATGCTAAGTGAAATGTAATTAAATCTCATACTTCAGAACGTAAACTGATCCAGGCAGGGGTCAGGCAAGACTTTAATATCTATGTGCAGCATTGCCCCATTGGCAAGGGCCACAATGTGGAATTGTTAGCTTCTCCTGAAGTCTCACCGACAGGCACTGACTACTGCTGCATGCAGGACATACCCATGGCCTGGTTCAAAATGGCAGGCGGTGAGATACTGGAGTAGATAGGATCAGTGCTCTGCTAAATTCTGTGCAATCCTTCAATTGTGTCTCCACACTCCTCTATGTTCACTCTCCAGCTGAACTTTGAGAGTTCCTTGCTGACTCCAGCCCCTGCAACTCTTATGCTGACCTACTCCTGCAATGTCACTACCAAGAAGGGTGGACAACTGTTCATTTATGGTGGTTGCCAGGGCAACAAAAACAGATCTGCCATTGAAGTGGAACATTTCCAGGCAAGGGGATAAGAGGGGACTTAACCGAGAAGCCCAGCTCCACAGCTGGCCCAGGAAAGGATCCAGGAGTGAGAACGACTGTCCCTACTGGGCAGGGCTGACATGGGAGGCTAAACCAGGGGACAGAAGAAGCTGGAACCCTCCACCTTTCAGCTACAAAAAAAGAACAGCACAGGCCTACAAAACAGCTCAGATTTATTTCTGGTACCTTTTTACAGAACATAAATTACCCCTCCCCAGAACAGGACTATCACACCTCTTTCCTGATCACTTGGCTCTGCACTTCCCTGTGATCACGGAGCTTTGGGACTACAATTCCCAGCAGCCTCTTAACTGGTGGAAGTTATCCCTGCCGTCTTGGCTTCAAGGGCTCCAAGAGATAGAGGTACACGAGGCAGCAGGAGATAAGGCAGCAATGTTTTCCTGTCCTCTCACAATCTCCCTGCAAGTCCTGGCTGTAGCACCTCCCACTGAAGCCCACATTACATGCCCACTGCATTGGATTCTCTCAGAGGGGTGGAACCCCTCTGACTTTGCGGATGATATTGGCCAGTCGCTTGGCCAGACCTCCCCTGCTTGGCTCTTCCACATGGAAGGTTCTGGTCAGTAGGTTGTAGAAGGAGCCATAGCACACGGCCACCACAGTGCAGGTCAGGCAGATGACGTTATATGGCATGCTGAAGTCAGGCGTTGGCAAGTTCACCAGCAGCGGCTCCGTGTAGAGACGCACAAAGTAGCTGGAGCCATCGGAAGAAGGAAATCTGGAGATGGAAGCAGGAGGGGAAACATCACTCCACGCAAAACATTCCAGCAGGATCCTTCTTAGTGCGATGGTGAGCAATGTTGCCCACCTGCTCTGACAGCAACCCTAAAGGTGCACTTGTTATACCCCGCTTAGAAGCTGGGCCCTTCTCTCCAGCCAGCATTAGAGACATCTGCCGGGTCATCTCTGATGACCCATCATGAATCTGAGCCCCCTTGGGAGAGGCTGACAGCACCCAAGGGAAAAGCACACACAGGAGGAATAGTCCTGTGCCCAAATGAACTATCCCAGACCAAGTGCAGGGCTTACAGGGGAAGCCACTCTACAAACTCTGCAGGTTCACGTTGAACCTATGGCTGCCCTGCCTGAGAACAAGCACACAGAGATGGTTGTATGTGGCCTTCTCATTCCTCCCACTCCAGGAACTAGCCAATCCCCTCACATGGGCTCCTAAGGAGTGGAGTTTGTGGCTCAGATTCTGAACACATCACTGAGAAGCCTACTGAGTAACTCTACAGGGAACTGAGTGCTGGCACATGTAGATTAGCACCTACCAGGTGTGAGATCCATGTGCAGCAAGTGCCTAGGAATTCCAGCCCAACACAAGCAACCCCTCCCTTTCCTCCATGGCCCGAGACAAGGTTCACTCACAGTGAGGTGAAGAGAGGACTCTGCTCTGCATCCTCTGCCTTCATTGCTATGACACTTGGCACCAGGGCACTCAGGACAGATGGACTAAGGAGACAAAAAGCAGCAACAGAGTCTGAAAGATGTAGTCTTCAGTCATGCTAGAAAACAAATGGCAAACAACACACACACACCAGGAGCCAAGCGTTATGTGCGGCATTGGGCCCAGAACCCGTGACGGGTCTAGAAAGGGAAAGCCCCGCAGAAGCCTGGCCCACAGTATGTAAGTTACCCCAAAGCAGGGGCACATAGCTTTACCTCACATAAAAGCCGTGGTTGGGGTCAGGGGTATACTCTGTCCACTTCAGTAAGGCTCTCTCGAACTGGATGGTGATCTTGGTGACAGAGTTTGCTGGGAGCTGGATCAGCATCTCCAGCAGATGGGGCCGCCTTCGGTCCTGAGCCGGCTGGTAGTGGATATAACCTACCACCAAAGACAGTCACATGTCACCCTGCTGGGAACCTTCCCCACTAACACAGACTGCACTGAGCGATACTGTTGCCTCCACCCTGTCCTACAAGAGAGGGCACAAGATTACACCCACCTCACACAACCCTTCCCTATGGCTTCTGCTCTCCCCACTTAGAGCATGAACTCCTTAGGGCTGGGTTCTGGACAGTCAGGGCTCAGCATATAATTCACAGGGACAACATTAAAAAGCAAAAGATGCTCAAGTTGACCAGTTCTCACTAGCCCAAAACAACACACAAAGATAAACATGATTCTCATGTCAGAAAGGCTCTGTGACGAATATCCAGGATGCCTCTCCCCATCTACTCAGACACCGCTGTAAGGGAAGAAGTTCTCACCCACCCCTGCTCCACATCCCCATGGAGGATAATGGAACACCCCCAGACAGACTGTTCTGTGTATGTCCACTACCAACCCAGCCCCTTTCCTCTTAAAGTGTAATGCTCATGAGAGCATGGCTATAACTGAACTGATATGTACAAGTTTCCTGAACACACAGCTCTGCTCAGACACCCCAATGCTGGCTTGCTGTTATTCCAGCCCTGGGACTCTCCTGAGCCGATGCTGCTGTTAGTGCTAAACTTGAGGGTATATTTCTGAAGTTAGCTTTCCACAATAGCACAGTGTACAAGGAGCTCACACTGAACCCCTGGTGACCTGGGCAGGGATTGATCGGTCTCTGGAATGAGACCCTGGTGCCAGAGGAGTCTGCACAGTGTGTATTCCTTACTTGGTTTGTTTTCTTTTCCCTTGGTGGTGATGACCAAAGTGTGAACGTAGAGTCTCAGGTACCAGGGCACGGTCTCCAATAGTATCACAGGGAAAGCCCGGTATGGGTGGGTGTTATAAATCAGGGTGCTTATTTCTCCTGTCTGCAGGCCATATCCACTCACATAGCGCTGAGCATGGAGCACAGGTGTTGACAGATCCACTGCAACAGGGAAATCAAACAGGGGCTAGTAACACCAAAGCCCAGCTGTAACTCTGAACACAAGAATACTGTTATCCACCCAACAAGGAGCTGAGAGGCCGGGGGCACGTCCCTTTCACATGGCTCCTACTGCCTCCCATCTCACATGGAGCAGAAGAGAGAGCAAGGGGCAGTTTCTGCCTCACACCCCAGCACAGAGTGGGATGGAGGAAGGGTCTCCTGAATGTTGCTGCTCTATGTCTCTCCCCAGCAAGAAGCATGCAGTCCTCTCCTCCTTCTCAGGGCCCACACAGTGACTAACAGCAGCAAGAGTTTGAGTATCCCCATCCCAGGTTGGCATATTAAGAACTGGTTGGGTGGGGGGAGCTGGAGTTATGCACCGTGCAGGTACAATGAAGCCATTAGTCACTCACAGCTGTCCTGGGGCCGTTTCCATTTCAGCTGCACGTTGAGGCTGCGAGACACATTAAAGAGCGAGGGGCTCAGTAAGTCGTAGACTGCATAGGTTCTCCTGTCTCCTTGGACAGATGCTTCATGCACAGACAGTGGAAGTGGGGTCACCTCCAGCAGTTCGTTCTCCTGAGAATGTAAGCAGAGCACATAGGAGGAAAGGCAACTCCTGCATTAACCAGTAGACAGAAAGGCGGTCCTTAGCATTCCCTGTCATGGAAATGACTGGCCTGTACTCTGTCTAGGAACGCTCCCTCGGCACAGGCCCAGCTCAGGACCTTCCATAACACTACTGTAGTATCTCCATTTCTGGACAGTACTATAGTAATTTTACTCTTTCAACAAATAGACATCTGCCCAACTCACAACAGGAATCCTTTCATCAAGAATCCCATCCCTGCAGGGAGCTCTGGGTGACGGCATGCCAGGGCAGTTCCATCTCTGCACTCTGGTGCGATTGGAGACAGCAGAGAATGCTGCAGGGAATCCAAATTCCTTCTAACAGGATGCTATGTCACGGTACTAGGCAGGACAATGAACAGGAAGTGTTACCTGGGTCTTACTGGAAATATCAACATAGATTTTACTCTCAGACGCAAGAGGACAAGCTTCAGTGATAGTGCGTGAGAACATCTTGAAAAGGGACCAGTCTGGAGAAGACAGACACAAAGAGAGGTCAACCAGGATGTGAGCAAATGAGGCTAGTGCACTCACAGAACACAACAAACTGCAGATAATTCCAATTACCTCTCTTCCCTTGACCAATGGAGAAGGTGTCAAAGACCACGGTGAGGGTCTGTCTAAGCTCCCAGGAGACACTCAGACACGAAGCATCCTGGAGGATAAGACAAACCAGAGACTGTGTTCAACACAAACCCACCTTCCAGAAGGGCAAGACTCATCACAAGAGGGAGATGGGGCTATAACAGGGTCATAAGACACACTGCAGGGCCCAGATGGAGTGGAGAAGGACAACATATCAGTTAAATGTGCGTGGATTAAGTCCCAACCAGCCTATTTCACAAGGGCCAGGGCAGAGCTGTTCCCTGCAGTGTATTCTCCAGGGCTTTGTCTGGTATAGTTTACCAACCCAAATCATTAGGAAATGCTTCCTGGTGTTCCATCTACATGTTCATTCCTAAAGCATCAAGGGTCTTATCAGCCTGTCCAGAAATGCCACGCTACTCCCAGCTTTTGGACACTAGTGATGGTGCTCACCCTGCAGATGGGGCGGATATGCACTGCTTGGGAGTGGTAACTGCTGTGGAACAAACGTTCAGCCTTCAGCAACACAGCAAGACCAGCCTGCAGACAGTGAAGGAGAAAACATCATTGAATCATACGTAACCACCACCAAGCTATCAGGCACCTCAAACTTTCAAAGAGCCCAGCAGAGGCTTCACCTCTCACCAAGTATCCCAGCTCCACCTGCTCCTACTGAGATGGGAGCAGGACTCCAATGGGAGTTACAGCAATGCAGTAACATTTGCTCTTTGGGAACCCAGCTCCAAAGACTCTGGCTATGACCTGATCAGGCAGTGGAAAGCCTAGGATTTGCCCTCACCTTTGAACCACATGGCAGCAGCTTTTTCCAAGGCGTGAGGTTCTCAGTACAGACGACCTCCCGGGGCAAGACGGCATATCTCAGGAGATGGTGATCTGTAACTGGGATGGGGGAGTGGAGGGTTAGTAGCCTGGTGTTAGTCTGACCACGTGCACCAAAGCAACACTCCTCAAAGCTGATCAATCTCTGAAGAATCCCATGAGCTCTGTGGAAAAGGGAGGAGACCACTGCAGGGCCACTTCATCAAACAATGGATCTGAGGGGACAGCTGTATGTATCTCCAACATATAGGAAAAAACCCTCTGATCTAGTTTCTGGAAGAACAGCCTGCAAGCTTCCAGTCCTCATTACTTTCTACAGTTCTTTGGACAGAGGGGCCTGAATAACTTCAGGTATGGAAGTTATTCTATTCAGGTTCTTATCAGAGGGCCTTTAAGGTCACTGGTTCAAATCGAGCTGAGTTTGGTGGGGACTAGAAGCTGCTTCCAGCTGCCTGTATGAAGTTAGTTTGACATTTCAGTTCAGTTCCTAGTCTGCAGGTATCTGCATCACAATTGGCACTAACTGACCCCCTTGTCAGCAGTCTCAGAAAAGAGGAAGAGGACCGAATGAGCCAGAGTACCTAAATTCCCCCCCTTTCTCCTAAAAGTGGTCCCTTCAGGTGAGGAATGAGACCCTGGTGGGGGTGAATCTAGCATGGCTGCTGCCCATGCTGCGTATGTCCTGTGGGCATAGGTGGTTTCAGTTTCTAGAGCTGTCTGATACCTCACCACTTCCAAATTCACTTAGAAGACCTATACTTAGGATGTTAGCATAACCAAGAGTTCTCCCAGGACCTGCATCCAGACCCTGCCCTCAGTACCACAGCAACAGTGAAGTGAACCGTCAACAATGAAGCATTCCCCCACAGAGCAAAGCAAGCCCTTTCACACAGGTCCTGTCTCACCATTGGCCAAACCCAGAGGTTTGAATGATGCAGTTGGAGTGACGGTGTTGGTGGAATCAATGAAGTTCAGAGAGGCACAGAATATCCCTGAGAGGATGTTACTAAGTTCTGTCCAGGCTTTATCAACACTGAATGAGAAATATAAGAGGCAACAAGTTACACAACGGTCTCTCTCCCCCAAATCTATATGGGTCTGTTTGAAATTAAAAGTTTGTATAGTGTATTTGATAAATGAATAGATCATTGTAAAGAGAGCACTGTTAATAAATGTGTAAATATCACTACTGGAGCCTTAACCAAACAATAAAACAAGGGCTTTGGAGACAGCCAGAAAGAAATGAGGTTATTGAGCAGTGACACTGGAAGGAGGTTTATGAAAGTAAGCTAGAGATGATATTTCTCAGCACACAAAGACTACAAAGGTATCATGGTTGGGGTGGGAAGAGGAGAAATAGAATCTTGTCAATGTACAGCCCACAAAATAATTACACTTGCTCCAATAGTGAATACAAATATTCTTTACAGAACATCACAGATGTGCATAGTACATTGCAAACACAGGGTCAGATCCTGGCACCCTTAGAATGAATAGTAACTTATTTCACACTTTCTTCCAAACATCTAGAACATTACAAATTCTCCCGTGTGAGTGCAGTTCTCTAACCCAAGGGAGACCACACTGCAGCCCAATCTACAGTGCAGCTAACAGCCAGACTATAGGTGACAGTAGATGACGGAGAACGATATGTTGGGACCTGTAGGGCCAAATTAACCAATGAAATAAAAAGATGCAATGCAGTTTATTTATAGGTGTTTCTATGCCCTCATTACCATAATATCCAAGCATGCCCATTTATGCCAGCAGATGAATCACCCCACAATATTTAGAGGCTACTGATCAGTATTAAAAAGGTGAGTAATTGCAATATAGTCCATTGGGTGTCAGTCAGGTGTGGCCCTTGGGCTGATGGGAAGAGGCCAATGCCACCATTGGGTGGGTGAAGCTTGGGCATTGCCCCCAGCTGTAACTTTCTTTTAGAATGGTTACTGTGGTACCATCCAAGACACTTACTCAGTGACAGAGTCCTGGAACCAGACCCAGAGCTCGGCCCCGGCTGGAGCTTGCAAGTAGGGTTGTCCCCAGGTCCGTGTTCGCCAGAAGCCCTGAGTGAGGGACAGGTGCAGCTCTCGCACCAAGTACTTGGAGATGAGCTGACCCAGAGCCTTGGGGAAGAGCCTGTAGTGAGAGACTGCCGGGAGCAGAGTGAACGGCACACGTGCACGGTGAGTCCAGGAGATCGTGTGCCCAGTCATCCCGTACCACCCAGCGCCCCGACGGCCCTGAACCGAGCCTCAGCCCACCATTCATCCTGCCTCACGGCTCCCTGGTGCCGCACAGCCCCGGGCACTGAGGCAGGACGGAAACGGACCAGCTCCCCCCAGCCCAGGTTACCAACCCCGCCCCAGGGCTCGCCCACCACAATCCAGCCCCGCTCCTCACCTCCCTCCCGGTGCAGCTCCGAGTCCCAGCGGGCCCGGAACTGGAAGGTGGCGGCGAGGTCCCCGGAAGGGAGCGGGCTGAGCAGCAGCTCCTCCCGCAGGCTGTCCCGAGGGGGCCCCGTCGAGCCGCCCGGAGACCCCAGCAGCAGCAGCAGCAAGAGCCCCAGCACCGCAGCTACAGCCCCCGCCATCCTCCACACTTCCGCTTCCGGCCCGCTCACCCAATGGGGAGGCACTTCCGGCACCGACCACCTCGAGCCTGCCGGGAAAGGCGGGGGCGGGTCGAGAGGGTTGCTCAGGGACTTCAAGCAGAAACGGGGCGGGGCCTTAGTTCAGCCCCGCACCAGCAGCCTGTTGCCGCGGTGACCCTGAGTTCCCCAGCGCGCATGACGGGGTCTGGCGCGGCCGCGGGGGGCACAGGCGCGACACACGTGCCTGTCGCGGGGCGCGCGCCGCCGCACCCCCTGGGTCTGCTCCGGGTCTGCACGCCGCTCTCCGCAGCGGGGAGTCCCCGCTCTGGCCTGATCAGCCCTTGGGGCCGGGGAGCCCGGTTAGTGTTGCTTTCAATGGGACATGGGCCCACCGAGAACTGACAGGACGGCGACCCACCAAGGGCCTCACGCAGGCCATGGGGCAGCGACAGAGGGGGGGCTTTGGGTCACCTTCCAGCCTGCTCTGGGTCTGGACTGGATCTGATGCAGTGCCTTAGGTACAAAATGCTCCTTATCTTATTCCCTGCCCCGAGCTAGTTAGTACCCCTAACCTAGAGTCACACTGGAACTTGTTCCCCAGAGTTGAAGGCCTCTGTACCCCGTTGCCTAACTGCAAAGACAAATTCTCTGGCCTGTCCCAATTCTGTGGAGTTGTCATCTTTCTTAGCTATGGATATTTTTTTTGGGTGGGGTGGGGTAGAATATAAATCAACATCTGTTTTTCAAGGTGATAGAACATGGATTATCCTGTGAAAATGAGTATTTTCTGATATCATATCAGAGCCAACTGGGGTCCATCTAAACCAGTGGCTTGTCTCTGACAGTGGCCTGTAGTAGATACTTTTGCAGTTGCTAAAAACACACAATAGACAGTTATGTAATAATTTGCCCAAAGAGGAAGTTGCTTCCTAATACTGAAAGCTAATCATGGTGTCTACTGTGAAGCTGGAAGGTTTATATTCTATAGACATGTTTACTTTAATATATATATGGATATACATCCACCCAAGCACCTCTGAAAGCTGTGTAGGTAACTGAGTGCAGATGCCAGAGTCCATCAGTAAGAACAGGGTGTACTCTCTACTTTGCCTTGCTTTTTTATAAAAATTTTTTACATGAAGGTAATGGCATGGAAATTCCAGTTCTAGGAGTGTGTTTGGGTTTTTAGGGCCTTTGTCACTTGCTGTCTAACATTCTACTGCTTGCTGCTGTGGCCAATATATCTGTGGTTTAGCACTGGGATTACTTGTCTAATGAATATCCTCCGGGCACCGTGTCCCTGGGTTTTGAAATCTGTTGAAAATCTCATTCTGGAGCTGTCAGTATGGATGACAGCAGACCTGACCACTTCCCTCAGCACTGAACAGATGGAGCGATAAAGCAGATTCTGACCCTGGCAAACTTTCCCTTGTTTGAAGGGCTTGGTTAACAGGCTTATTGGCAGTTATTTAATTTCTTGTGGAGCTGGAATGTTGAGTTTGTTGCACTGTACAAGTGCCGGCACTGGTTTTTGCTCTCTGTGCCAGTGTGAAACAACATCTCACCAGGCCTACTCTGCGAGAACATGTTCTTATTTTCTACAGGGGCTGTGTTGGCAATCATGTTTAATTCCTGCACTCATTTTTAATGTCTAATTACATTCCCCACTAGAGGGCAGACACGACACACATTTGAACCTGAAATTTTATTGAACCATTAACCCCATGACTACATTGCAATCTCCTCAGAGTTAATGGATTATACAACACAGGGCAGGTTTAGCATCTCACTAAGAATAGTCTGACCTGCCTATCGGAGCATGGTGCAGCCTTTCAGCAAAGCTTTAACATATGCTAAAGAGCAGGATCTTACATTATAGGGTAGACACAGTGCAAGAGACCCCCCCGCCCCCCCGGTCCTGCCCTGCTTATCCTTAACTATATATAAAAGCTAATCACATCAGTTTGTATCTCAGTCTCTCAGCCAGATAAGCAGCCAAGACAAAGTGCTGTGGTTTTTCCCAGTAGATATGTATGTAAAAAATCATTCCTAAAATACCACAGTCCAAACTTGTATCATTTCTGCCATCTCCAATGTCTGGGGCATATGCTGAATTCCAGAGTTCCCAAATGAACAAAGATAATGAATGAGGCTGCGAGTCTGTCACGGAGGTCACGGATTCCATGACTTTCTGTGACTTCTGCAGTGGTTGGTGCTGGCTCAGGGGCTTCCCAAGCCGGGCAGCCCCTGGGCCAGCAGCAGCACTTTGGGTGTGTGGGAGGGGGCTCAGGGCTAGGGGCAGGCATTGGGAGGAGCGGGGGGCGCATACCTTGGGGCGAGGGGGCTCCCGGCTCCCACTGGCATGGCCCTGCAGCTTCTAGGTGATGGAAGAGCCAGGGGGCTCCGCACGCTGCCCGCAGGCACTGCCCTCTCAGCTCCCATTGGCTGTGGTTCCCAGCCAATGGGAGCTGCGCAGCCGGCACTTGTGGCGGGAGCAGCGTGCGGAGCTCCCTGGCCCCTCCGCCGCCTAGGAGCTGCAGGGACATGCAAAGTCGGGTAGGTAGCCTGACAGCCCCACCAACCCCCGGCCTCCTTCCCCCCAGCACCATCAGGGATCCCGGGCTGTGCATTGCTTCCCCCCCCAGCACTAGTGGGGGTCCTGGGCCACCTCCCCCAGCACCCATGGCACCCCCTGGACCGCCTCCCCCAGAGCACCCATGGCTCCCCGCCCAAGTTTTAGTTAGGGGTATACAGTAAAGGTCATGGACAGGTCACAGGCTGTGAATTTTTGTTTGCTGCCCATGACCTGTCCATGACTTTTACTAAAACTACCCATGACTAAAATGTACCCTTAATAATGAATACTATGATCCACACAAAATGTTCAGAGACAAGTCTCCTATGTCGGAAGTGCTCCCTCCCTAAGTATTGAGGGGAGTGCAGGAGAAGTTCAGCAAGCTCATTTAGGGCTTGATTCTGCAATGTGCAGAGCACGCTGGCTCTTATCTAGTGAAACACTTATGCTTAAGGTTAAACACATGCTTGTGAGTAAGCCCATTAACTTCAATTGGCTAGCCACCTGCTTAAAAGTTTATGCTTCTCTACATCAGGGCCAAAGTGCTCCACACCTTGTAGGAACAAGTGCTTGCTCAGAGGCCCATGTGGAATCTAGACACGTGAGCTCCGTGCCAGGCAGGGCTTTGGAGCTGTGCTCTGGCTCCGCTCCAGGCAAAAACCTGCAGTTCCACTGCTCTGGAGCTGCTCCGCGCTCCAGCTCCAGGCTCCGCTCCAGAGCCCTGGTGCCAGGACTTTGTAAAAGAATGCGAGGGACTCCAGGCCTAGGAGATTGCATGGGAGCTGCAGATGCTGCACAACAGAAGGTCTTGCTCGAGAATGTTTTGAACCACACCCAACAGCTGGAGAACACCTGCCACCATTCTGACTTGCAAAGACACAAACAAGCACTCAGTGCAGCCCCAAGCAATACCCCAAAACTCATAATGTATGCCCAGCCCTAGCCCAAAACCACTGAGACCTGGAAGAGCACTCCTGTAATGAACATGCCAAACTTCTCAGCACAGGGGTGGAGACTTGCAGTACTGGAATGCTTCAGCTACGCATGAGCCAGGATGGCCAGAGGCACTAGACACAAATTCTCTGGGCTTAGGAGACTCCCTGCACCACTCTGTCCACAGACTGCTGCAAACCAGCTGAAATCAGGGTCCTGGGGGCAGTCCTCGCTCAGCAGCGGCCATTCATTTCTTGGATTTTTCCATGGGTTTAGCTGATTGCTAGGACTATATTTGTGCTGCCCCCGTCTCTCGGGAGTTGCCAATCTGCTGAGTCACTTCCTCTTCTCAGACCTTTCTTTTCCCTTTATCCTCTTTCTCTGGAAAGTGCTTTATGAGGCAGTATAGTGGACAGAATGTGACTCATCTGCACCTGGCTTTTCGTTTGATGGGACTTGGGATGCTAAATGCTGCAGCCAGGGTCCAACAGTGTCTACTAGTATGTGTCTAGCTACGCAGCTCTGAGTGCTCCCTGGGAAATGGCCTGGATCTAGAGCAATTCCCAGCCTCTGTTATTTATATACCAGACTCCTCTCCTTGAGGATGCTCCACTTCCGTCATGACAGTGACTTTGTTTTTCCTGTTACAAAGTCTCCTTGTGGCCAAAGCTTTCCTGTATTAGATCAGATGGTGGCAGTAGCACGCCTCCCTAAAATGGTGATGCAGCCGCATCTGTGTGTGGCTATGCTCATTCCCCAGAGTAGGAAGAGGGCAAGACAAATAGCCAGCAAGGAGGGGGGGTCAAAGTGACAATCTGTTCTTGTAACACAGCTAGCCAGAGCTCCAACAGCCATGCTGGGTATTCTGCTGTTGCTGCACCTGATAATTGGTGCTAGAAGGGTCATACAATTCATGGGGAATTGCTTGAACACACTCATGGGATCATGTTACAGATCACAGTGCTCCCACGCCCACCAGCCCTGCGGGTTTAGTGTGGGAATCAGTACATTCTCACTGCGGTCTCAGGCTGTGTCCTCTGTAAGCACAAGTGCAATCAAAGCCCTTTGAAAACGCAAAGCACCATAGAAGTGCTCAGTATTATTATTGGGATGGGTTGGTGATTTGCCCCATTAACCCCCATAGTTCTTCTCAGCGGCGGGTAATGAGGACTATGCCACTTGTATTTATGTTGGGCAGAGGAATGGCCACTAGATTGGGCTGGCGCCTGGTCTGGGAACGAAGTTAAGACCCTTGTTCTCCGGCGACTGAGAAACTTTGGCTCATCTGCTACTGAGGTCTTGTCCTTGGTAGTATGGCTGTAATTGCTTCATCCCCTGCCTTAAGCCTGTCTCCCCTCCCTGAGGCTCTCCTCTTCCTCATTCTGCAGCCGCTTCCTAGGCCAGCCCTTCATCCCCACCAACCACCAGTCATTCATGGTTCTCCAATAACACACACCATCCCTACAGCTTATTTGACGGGAGGGTAATTTCTCTGTAGGCTCTTGTTACACATTTGCCTAGAAGGGGGGGTCTCACTGGGACTGGGGGGTGCGATCCTGCGGGGAGGCCTTGTCAGGAATGGGCACAACTGAGGCCATGGCTCGTGTAGCAGTTCAGGTGAGTGAAGCGGGAGAGTTAGTAGCAAAGCCTGAAGAGTTAATTTCTGAAGCACTACACTACCCCTCTGTTTCTGCACCACTCTCCTGGCTGACTGAAGAACGTGCTGAGGGAAGCCGTCTCTCCGCTCCTTGGGATGAGGAGACAACTCAGGTTGTACTGAGCAGGCGTCAAACAACCAGCAGCCTTCCTTCCTCTCATGCTGGCAGGTCCATGCGGAGGGTGGATGAGGAGAGAGCAGGGAGCCTGCTGCTAGCTTCTGGCCGCCTGCGCTTCAGGACTGTCCTCCTGGGGTTCATCCTCATCTGACTGCACCACGGGGGTCTCAGCCCCCTCCTCGCTGGTGTCCAGGCTGTTCAGGTCTGTGGACACGGAAGATGTGGACGAGATCCGGGATTTGATCTCAGCCGCATTGGGCACTTGCAGGGTGATTTCCTCCTGGTAGTGGCTGGGCTCTGCCCAAGGAGAGAGGCAAGATTAGCAGAAGAAACCAACATGCTAGCATCTTTGCAGGCCTTGTGCCCAGCCCCCTTCACCTCCACCATACCCCTCTGCAGGCAGGCTGTGCCTTCATCCCTTTCCCAGCCCATTGCAGGGGCTATATATGTGCAGAGCGCCATTTCAGCAGGGGCAGCGACTCTGGTACACAATGTTTCTAGGCCCTTTAGGAGGAAAGGAGATGAGGCTGGAACTATCCCTATCAGGAGAGGTGAGGGGTCGGTGGGAGTCACTGGGCTCAAAATTCTTATTGTCCATGAGCAGAGAGACATGAGCCGGCCGTAAGCAGGACTGAGCTGCTGAGCTACTGATCCCTTAGCCCGACTTTGATCCCCAGCACGAGCCAGGCTGCAGCCAGAGCCGGGTCTCCTTCCCCAGTCCCAGACTTTGGCAGCAGGGCATGTGCCTCACATTCCTTCCCCATTTTTGGCAGTGGAGCCTTTTCCGTCTTGCTTGTAAAATTCCAGCTTGGGGCCTTCATGTGTGAGGCCGTTTAACTGGCACAGAGGAGAATCTGCCGCTAAATGGCTTGACTCATTCTCAGAGTGACTCATTCTCAGAGTCTCTGCAAGGAGTGCAGTATGGGGTGATCAGGCTGCCGATGCCGCCTCCTCCCCCATTGGGGTCCCCCTCTCCAGGCAATGAGCTCAACACAGGGTAACTGGGGTCTGCAAGGCTCCCCACTCCCCATGTGAGGAGCCCAGCCTGGGGCCACCACGGTGCTGACACTGCCCCCAACAGGGAGCTCAATGCAAGACAGTCAGGGTCTTGGCACCCCCACACTTTGTGCAGAGAGCTCAGCATGGGCAATCAGGGCCCAGGGGAGCGTGAGCATGTGAGGAGTGCAGCAGGGGTGATGGGACAGTGGCTGCTCTAGAGCAGTTTGGGGGGACAAGAATTCAGTCTTACAAACCCTAAAAAGCTCAGAGTGCACATCAGCCCTGGAAAACTTGGATCCATAATTCTCTGCTCCCAGCAATGGTGGCTGTAGTGTAGACAGGGGACAGTGTTTGTACAACAGTACCCTTCCCTAAGATTAGATGTCGTGATGCTGAAAATGCCTGTGCCCTTTCTACTCGGCAGCCTCCATTGCTCATATCATCGACGGAGCTGTACTAGCGGAGCTGTGCTGATGTGAACTTTTCCAACCCCACAGGCCAAAGCCACAAGTTTGTTGCCCTTCAGGACTGAAGAGAATCACAGCAGGGCTTGGACTGGATCGAAGAACTGACCAGCTGGCGTGAAGGTTGGGGGGACAGCAGGGAGCAAACAAGGAGGGTTGCGTACATACCTGGCAGGAGACCGGCAACATTGTTATCCTCTGTCCCGCAGCTGAGAAACACATCCATGGTGTCCTGGTCAGAAAGGTCCATCATCTCCATCTGCTCCAGCATGTCCACATTCACCTCCATGGAGGAAATGCTACCCAGCGGAGCTGCAGAGACACGGACCAGAAAACAAGGGAGGGCCCATCACTAGTGCCAGCCAGATGAGAACCTATTAGCCCTGGACCAGCAGCACTGAGAAGCCGATGCCATGGGAGGCCAGCTTGTGGGACTAGTCTTCTGGCTTGCTTATAGTGTGAGCTCTTCAGGGCCCTTATCTTTATGACCTGTTCAGGGTTCTATAAATAACAGGTCACCCCCTCCGCACTGCCTTCCATCCAATTCTGTGTGTGACAGACACCTCCCCCTAGCCCCGGGCGGGCGGCACTTACGTCTCCTGTGCTCTATCTGCAGGTGGGACATGGGGAAGAAGAAATCCACATCATGCTGGAAAACCTCCTCAAAGAACTTCTGCCTGTCACGTAATTTGAGCTGCTGCTGCATCTGCTCTGGCTCCAGTCCCCGCTGCCCATGCTCCATGTCAGCTGTAGAGGAACAAGGTGGAAGATCAGGCACAGGCTAGATGCAGTCAGATGGGGCATGGGAGATCAGCCCAGGCCAAGAAGGGCTGCATAAGTCCACCCTATTCCTTCTATCAGTGTCCTGCAGGATAGGTATTGCTCTCCTGCTCTACTTTATCCATGGGGGTGCATTGTGATTTGGTAGCAATGGAAGAGGTATTACAGGCCACGGAGCTTGCTCCAGCAGTGCAATCTGTGCTGGGGGCCACTGCTACTGACTCTGCTCCTGTGATACAGCCCAGTCTGATGTCCACAGCTGCAATGACCGTCTCATACTTTGGGCTTCCCCACCTTTCTTCCAGGGTTCTCAAAGCGCTCTACAAACTTTAACTCTCACCCGCTCCGTGAGAGGGGATTAGTGTTCTGTTATCCCCATTTTCCAGAGAGGGAAACTGAGGCACGGAAAGCAGACGTGACTTGCCCAGGGTCACCCAGTATCAGAGCCAGGAATAGAACCAGGTCCTCCTGACTCACAAGCCTCTGCTCTAACCACTAATCAGCGGTTCTCAAACTGTGGGTCGGGACCCCAAAGTGGGTTGCAACCCCATTTTAATGGGGTCACCAGGGCCAGCCTTAGACTTGCTGGGACCCAGGGCTTGGGCTCCGGCCCCCTGTCCGTCCCCCACAGGGCAGTGGGGCTCAGGCTCCAACCCCCTTTCTTCCCCCACCCGGGGCAGCAGGGCTCAGGCTCCGGCCCTCCACCCCCGGGGTCATGTAGTAATTTTGTTGTCAGAAAGGGGTTGCGGTACAATGACGTTTGAGAACCCCTGCACTAGATGACACTCCTGCCTTGCTTGGCAGAGAAGAAACATGGCAGCCCAGATGTTGACTGTTCAGGACTGTAACCCCAGAGTGCTCAGGTGTGCGTGATATGGGGTAGTCTCAGCTCCAGCCTGTCACACTCTGGTTTTCCTGCTGCCTAACAAAGGGTTAACCAGAGAGTTGCCTTTGAATATTAACACAGCAGAAACTCTCCCAGGAACAGGAACTGACCCTGAGTGCCAGGGAGATTGGACTGAGAAATGTGATAGTAATAAAATGGCATTAACACCCCCACCCTCGCCTACAAACACTCCCCTCCGTACAGTCTATAATCCCAGTCCCGTCCCCCCCGCCCCACACACACATACAGACAAACAGGCTCCTCCATTCGCCCCACCCCCTTCACACACAGCCAGCCTGGATCTCTGCATTTGCATTCCTTTCATCCCTCCCATGGTTTAACTCTGCTCCCAAGAGCAATGAGGAGCCACTGAGGGAAGAGGGCTGAGCCCTCCGCAGGGAACAAGGTGATGGAGGGCCAATTCCTCCTAAGCACAGCCGGGCCTGCCTCTGTCCCTCCTGCTTTAGGAAAGCAGAGGAGCAAAGAACCTGCAGCCCTTCTAGCTTGGCCAATTGGTTTCCTGGGCCCAGATCCGCTAAGGTGTTCGAGTTCAATGGAATTTAGGAGCCTAAATACCTTTGAGGAACTGGGCCTTGCTGGTTTATTCCAGCAGCTGCCTGGATGCTCCCAGACTGGAGTCTCATTCCAGGATCCGTCTCTGCTACTCTTGGCCAGGCAAGGAAAATGTGACAACCCAGCCGGGCAGGGCAGAAACCAGGGAAACCAAACAAACATTCTAGCCTGTCCCCATCCCAGCACTGACCAAACCCACCTCCTGCTGCTGGAAGCGGGGGCGGGGGGAATCCCAGCAAAGAGCAGCAATTGCCTGGGATCCCCACCCTGGCTGGCGGGGGCTGTGTCTGTATCGGGACCAGAATGTTATAACATAGGACCCCAGAGGAAACAAACTTCTTCTTCCCTCCCCCCAAACACCTGCCCCAGGGAAACCCCTCAGGGCTAAACTCCCTGCCCAGACACCTGCCCCAGGGACACCCAGCAGGGCTAAATTCCCCCACTCCCAATACCTGCCATAAGGAGACCTCTTAAGGCTAAACTTCTTCCCCATCAGACATCTGCCCCAGGGAAACCCCTCAGGACTAATCTCCGCCCCCTACCTGCTGCAGGGAAACCCTTCAAAGCTAAACACCCCCTCCAGACACCTGCCCAAGGGAAACCCCTCCGGGCTAAACTCCTGCATCTGAAATATACCAAACAGGAACCAGCTGCCAACGCTGTGTGACTTATACTCCTGGTGACCTGAAACCCCGTTTCCCCCGGGGTTCTGTATTCATTTCTGGTTCTGCTTGTCCCATTACTGCTGGGCCCATTTCCAGGCTCCAACCTGCCTGGCATAAGTTCTGGTTCCAAGATGCCCAGCCCAGGTCTAGGCCTCCCCACTTACTGCAGCCAGAGAGCTCAGTGCCAGCCCCTGCTGCTGTCTGTCTCCTTGTCCATCGCCAAGGTGCCCATGCAGCCAGGATCTCACACACTTTGCCAAGAGACTAAACCCCGTGTTGAAAGCGCCTTAACAACATGTCGAGATTAAGCCCATTTTACTTTCCTTGCTGGTCTCACCATCTGCTGCTGCACTGACCAGGAGCTCATTCTCCTCCTTATCCTGGGGCAAGGCCACACAGAATCTAAGCCCCCCCACTCCTTTGATCCCACACATACTCGCTAATCCATCAGCAACTCCAGAGCTGTGTCAGAGAGTCTGGGAGGCAGAGAAGGGCTGGGGGAACAGCTACGGCACAGAGGCAGGAAGGAGACTGGGGTGGTCTAATTACAAAGCTCTGGGCTGCACAAAGAACAGGTTAACCCTGGAGGATTGTCTCTCCCTCAATTAGCATCGAGGTAACTCTGGGCCCCTTTGGCAGCCCCAGCAGGGTAGCTAATGACTAAGGCTATGATTTAGTCATGGAGGCCACAGCAGTCACGGATTCCGTGACTTTCCCGCACCTCCGTGATGTCTAGGGCTTCAGGAGGCGGAGACGGGACTGTGCGCCCCTGCCCTGAAACTGGGGCTGGCTGGAACCAGGACGCTGCAGTCCTAGCCCCACAGCTTCTGCCAGGAGCTTCAGCCAGGGATGCACTCCCCAGCCCCGCAGTGTCCCAGGCTTGGCGGGGGCTGCAGCCGGGGCCAAGTAGGGCCAAGTACTCAAACCCTGCGGTGTTCCAGGCTTGGCAGGGGCTGTAGCCGGGGCTGTGTGCCCCTGCCCGGCAGCTGCACTGGGGACAGTGCATCCCCCTTGCAGCCTTCATGGCCATATGCCACCCCCAGCTGTGGCTGAGGCTTGGTGGGAGCTGCAGCCAGGGCCACACACCCCTGTCCCATAGCTGTGGCCCGCTGGTGTGGGGGCTTGGCCTGACCATCCCCTCTGCGATGGGACTCCATTCTTCCCCCCTACATAGCCCTGCCCCCAGGGTATTTTTAGTAATGTCACGGACAGGTCACCGGCTTCGTGAATTTTTGTTTATTGCCCATGACCTGTCCGTGACTTTTACTAAAATAACCATGATAAAATCTTAGCCTTACTAATGACACAGCCCAGCTGCATGGAGCCTGCCCTATTGTGCTTTCCCACCAGGGCAGAGTCACCAGCTTCCCGCCGCTCCAGGAAAGCTGCAGCTGTAGCATTGTTGGAATCCCTGGCTAACAGGCTGGACCATCCAGTGGCTTGTCACAATTTTCCCAGGGAAAGTGGCCAGCAAATTCAAGTACTGCAGAGAAGCCAAGGTTCAGGGACTGGCGGTGTTAAGCAGCTCTAGAGAAACCCCTGAGAGCTGGGGACACTTTGGAGAAGGTGATCCTGAAGTTCTTGCACCTCACACTCCTTCCCAAGGGCCCTCATTCCCCATATCCTTGGCATCAACAGCGTCCACAACCACAGGCTGGCTTCCACAACCACAGCGTGACTCTTACTATGTATTTGTACAGCACCTAGCACAGCAGGGCCTGTCCTCAGGCAGGGTCCCTAGATACTATTGCAATATCAATATGAACCTAACAGATTAATAATACTGCCGTTTGGGGGCCCAATAGCGGATATGTTACAACTTCACTTTCCAGTAGAGCAACAAGAACCATGTGATCAACTTGGTGACCCTATTCCATTGGAACAGGGGACACAGTGGAAACAGGGACACACTGACCCCAGTCATTCTAGTATTGGAGGAAAGCACAGTGCCCTGGGTTCCCTTTGATTTGAGCCCTGTCTGTAGAGGTGAGCTCCCAACCTCTGCCAGGAGGAAGCACTGTCTGTATGCAGAGGGGAAGGGGGAACGCACAGCTATTCCAGTCTCAGGCCCTCCCTGCAAGAACATTGCAGGATAAAGGTTAAGGCCATCCTAAGAGTTTGCAATTTTCTACACTGTTAATGCACACATTGTACATCTCTCTCCCAAGACATGACAATTACAACCATGGGATGTTCCAGGCACCCAGGAGGAGATGCAGGGAGGTGGCATGGGTTGGTACACTCACAGCTGGTGCTGGTATGTTACTCTCACTCAAGAGCTGTGCTAAAGCCTCAATGGGGAAGATGTGCCTGCATTTATTAGCAAACTTGTCTGTAAATTCCTTGGCGAGCTTTTATTAGCCAGCTGAGTAGCCGGCACTGAATACCATTATGTAACTAAGGCAGGCATCAAGCAAGATGTGCAGCGGGGTGACTGACTGGTGACTGCAGTGAGAAACAGAGCTGGAGCCTTTTCCCCCACTTCCTCATCTCAGCTCCCTCTCTCCCTTCCCCCTCGCTCTGTTCCCGTATCTCAGGCACTCTAGGAGGCCAAGAGCTCTGCTCATGTATTTGCAGCTAAATAACCGCCATGGAGGAAATAAAAGAGACTAACATTCCCTGTCTCTGCCCTTTGCCATGTGACTGATGGTCACATTCTCCTCGCTGTCAGTCGCTGTGATTGTCTCATCAGGATGGCATGTTCCCAGCAAGTGACACACACACTCACACAATGCAGCCCCTGTGCGCTGCAGGGAATTCATTCTGAGGTTTAAATACCTGCTGGTGGTCTTTTTTACAAGGCACTCAACCAATGGGCTGAGGCTTATGCACATTCGCAGTTGGGACACAGCACTGCCTCTCCTGGATCACTGACCCCCCAACACGTCAGCCTGTCACTTCCCAAGAGCGTGAAATGGCACCGGGCTCCCTGCTGCCTTCAAATCCTTCCGGCTCTTGCTGTTCATTAGGCACCAAAGCCTATGGAAGAACTGGACCTGAATGCAAGTGTGGGGACTGAAGGGAGAGGAGCCAGCCTACCACAGGCCCGTGAGAAGGAAACAGATATGGGGATTTCCTTCTACTGCCATTGCTCGGTTTCTTCGGTCCCAGCCTCTCCCAGCAGCAGGAAGCAATGTAAGGAGCCAGGGGAGGTGTTCTGGTTCCAGAGACTCCAGTGCCACCCTGCCTTCGCAAGATGTACTGAAAGAAACAGGGCAGATATGCTGGCTGGGTTGCACAGCTGGGATTCTCTGTCTCTCAGCACGAGACCCTGTAGGGTGACTGCAGAAAGGCCAGACATGGAAGGTGCTCAGCTCCTCTATTCCCCATCTTCCTGCAGGAAGCATAATAGTGAACAGTGCAGGAGTTCCAGCCACAAGGAGCTCCCAGTCCCAGCTATTCCACACCAGCAGGGAATGGGGCCGAGCATTGGCTTTGGGTAGCTCCCAGCGACTGAGGGTGACATGAGCCCTGGGGGTGATATGGCTGAATGGATTATTTGGGACACAGTGAGATCTTTTCATTGATTTCTTGGGCTGAGCACTGAGCACACGGCAGCTTGTCTGGCCGTGTTTCCGCTGGGAGTGGACATGTTTGTCATTTCCCCTTGTCCTGCTGGATCCTAGTACAAACCCCACTCTGTGCACCAGGCAGTCTGAATGGATGTGGGTGGGGGGCTTGTTAAAGGAGGCACAATCCAAGAGGAGATGGGGAGAGGGTTTTCTTTAATTGATGTCTCTTTAAATCCCTTGAAAACTCCCCAAGAGATTAAAGAAACAGAGTAAGCCATGAATGGGGCAAAGTCAGGGGGAAAGGGGAGGTTAACAGAGTATAAATGAGGGAAGGAGGTACATTTTGCAGGGTGTGGATCAGTTCTCTAGGGAGCGACTCCAAGGAGCACAGCTTCACACCCAATCTGGCCATGCCATGACGGGGCATTCCCTCAAAAGCATCACCCCAGCCCCTGTGAACCGGAACAGGGACACACTGACCCCATTCACACTAGTGGTGGAGGAAATCACAGTACCCTGGGCTCCCTTTGATTGAAGCCCTGTCTATAGAGGTGAACTCCCAACCCCTGCCAGAAGGAGGCATTACACGGAACAGGTCGGGACAGTGACTGTGGGGGGAGCTCGCAGCTACTCCAGTCTGAGCCCCTCTCAGCAAGAACATTGCAGGATAAAGGGTAAAGCCACCCTAAGAATTTGCAACTTCCTTCAGTCTTGGGGAGAAGCAGCTAGAGCAGAACCATTGGAATGACCTAGAAGAGGCCTGTAGCGATGAGCTGACCATAAACTGGATGCCTGGAACCTGCCGAATGCTCCTGTTCAAATTCTCTGCGCAGCCTCCCTCTCAGATTCCGCATCTGGCTTCGTACCGCAGGAAAAGGAAAAACTTAAACCCAAGCCTGCCGGGTGAGAGGGAGTGCACAGGACGGGGAGAGGGAGGGAAGTGGTTTTAGCAGAGACAGAGCAGGAAAAAACAGGAGGGCGGAGAGCAAGAGTGTCAGTGGGGTGAGGAGGTGGCACCTTGTGATCCTGATTTCTGACATGGACTCTTCATGAACGGTATTCAGTATTCCAGCCAATCCTCAACTCCTCCGTGACTCCACACTAAAAATATCCCCACAGCCCAGAGCTCTCTCCCCAGCAGAGGCCACATCACAAGACCCTGCTATTTACAGGGCCTGATTCACTTGACATAGAACCCTGAGCAGGATAAAGCCAGGAGCGCATTCGGGAAGACGAGAGGAGGTGGGGAGGCTCATAAGCCACACAGGGGATGTCTACATAGCCCAAGGCAGCGAACCTCCCAGCCCAGGTCGACAGACCCAGGCTACAGGAGCTCGCACTAGTGCTCTAACAATAGCGTTGTAGACAGCGCTGTGAAGTTGCAGCACGAACTGGAGCTCGGGCTCTGAAGCCTAGGGATGGGGATGGTCTTCACAGTCCAAGCTCCAACACAAGCCACAACTTCAAAGTGCTGCCCACACAGCTATTTTTAGAGCACTCAGGTGAGTCCTGCTAGCCGGCGTCTGTCGACCTGGGCTGGGAAGCTCGCTGCTGCAGGTGCATGGACAGGCAGCCTCCACACCATGTTCTGACCCACACACTGAAGCTTTTCCAAGTCCTGCTGAGAGGCTCATTAAAGGAGCTGGGATACCACCCTGTCTCTCCTCCCCAGCTTGGCCTGGAGCTGGCCTGGCCCATGCAGAGACCTTCACTGACTCACTGTCTGCTCGGCTCCATGGAGCTTCTCTATCCGGAACACATGCTGCTTCAGGGGTTTGCTCCTGTCCTTAGGTTCCACAGGTGACAGGGAGAGCTGGCTCATTACAAAAGCAGTTTTGCCTCTCCTGGAATGGACACCTCCTCATCTATTATTGGGAGTGGACTACATCCACCCTGATCGAGTTGGCCCTGTCAACACTGGTTCTCCACTTGTGAGGTAACTCCCTTCTCTTCGTGTGTCATTATATACTGCCTGCATCTGTAATTTTCACTCCATGCATCTGAAGAAGTGGGGTTTCTACCCACGAAAGCTTATGCTCAAATAAATCTGTTAGTCTTTAAGGTGCCACCGGACTCCTTGTTGTTTTTGTGGATACAGACTAACATGGCTACCCCCTGATAAGGGAGAGCTTTGCCGATCCGGATCAGACAATGGCCCAGCCAGCTCTGGGCCCGGTTTCTGGCAAAGGTCAGTGCCTGATGCTTCACAGGAAAGCAGCCTGCACCCCCACCAAAAGGAATGCCCCCAGCTGAAGGGCACATCCCATAGGGCAAGCCCTTCCTACCACCCAGCAGCTTGAGATGTGACTGCCTGGATCTCAGCATGTAGAACTACTACTGATATTACAATGGGATGTGAAAGGATGGAGGCACCAATCACCATGGGGTGTATGGGAAGAGCGACTTCAGGGGAGGCTGGTGCAGGGTGACTGCGAGATGGAGGCAGGGGGTTGGTGGCTGTGCAGAGGTGAGCGGCCAGGAAATCGGGATTGTAGAGCTGAGGGCTTTGGTGAGGGAGCTGCTGCTTGGTGGGGTGGAGAGGTGCCCTGCGTGGGGGGGTGGGGGTGGAGAGGAGCTGGTGGGTGGGTTGTGTGGGGTGTATGAAGAGATGTGGGAAGGTGCTGGCGAAAAGGCGCTATAGGGTGTATGGAGGGATGTGGGAAGGCGCTGGCGGAAGGGCACTAGGGAGCGTATGGAGGGATGTGGGAGGGCACTGGTGTACAGGTTGTATGGCTGAATTCTGTGGGGAAGGACAGAGAAGGGCTATGCCCAGGGGAGGAGAGGGCTGTAGTGTCCATGGGACCATCGGTGGGGGGTGCTCTGCCTGGTGCCAGTTCACAGCATGGTTTGCGGCTGCTGCCTGTGGAGTCTATGTTGCTCCAGCCGGGGCCTGGCGGCAGCTTCCGAAGATGAGCCAGAGCTAAAGAATTCACTAAAAAAGGAAAGGGTTCAGAGAGTCGTGTGCCGGGGGTAAGGCATGGGGGAGCAGAGCGCCACTGGATTAGCACTTCCACACGGATAAACCCCCAACTCCCTCCGTCAGTCAGTACCTTTGTGTACATGTACACACACACAGACACACACAGAGGGGACTGACACAGACAGAACACAGGGCGGCGTCTAGACTAAACTGTGGCTGAGCAGTAATTGCTCAAGTTTGACTGTAAATTTACAGAGCAAACATTTGGCTGAGAGAGATGCACCCAGTGCAAGGCTGACCCAGGTGTGGCTGAGTGGGTGTGCAATGTAAGTGTGTGAGAGAAGGGGCGAGTGGGTGTAGGTGAAAGTTGTGTGAAACAGACGGGAAGTGTGTGTGAGTCACGGGTGACGGCCAGTGCCTGTGCCCATGATATATGACACTTTGGGGACGGGGGTGAATCAGCCGGTTTCTGTACAATAGTCAGGATTGTTCTGGGCTGTTGACCACTGCAAGATAATTGTGAATCCCTAAACTCAGTGTTTTAAGTGGCTTGGGAAAATAGGGTGGGGGGAAGGGCTTTTATGACAATCCCAGCTGCAATAAATGTTCATGCACGGGCAGGGCAGTGCTTTCACCCTTTGTGAGCTGACTCAGTTTTAATTCTTTTTTGCCGGGACTGTGACCCATGGCGACCCTGCCCACTTTAAGTCCCCCTGAGCTGGGCCCACGAAAGAGCTGCAGTGTCAGCAGTGTGCCCCCCTCCTGCGGGAGGCTGCCCAGGCAGGAGGCAGCTGCTGTCTGTGTGCGTGGGTGAGCGGGCACTGGCCTCCGGCTGGCGGTAGTGACTGTGCCGGGGATGCAGTTGGGATACAGGGGGTTGCTCCAAGCCCCGCTCAGTGCAGCGGGCATCAGGAGTGTGCCCTCAGCCTCACGTGCGTCTCAACCCTGGGGCGCTGTCCGGGCCAGGAAGGGTCCCTGCTGGGGAACATTAGAGCCCTGGAGCAGAGAGTGCACCGGAGCGGGAGAGGACGCCTCCTGCCCGGTCCTGCACATGTCCCTCCACGCCTGCTCCCGGACAGTCAGCGGCAGGGTGATCCCACCACCGAGCCAGGGGGGACCCTCGCTGGGAAGCCACCGGGCAAATAACCACCCCCGCACCAGCCTTCCCGAGAGGGGACTTACAGGGCAGCCTCCTGCTCTGGCTGTGAGCTCCGGGTCCGGACATGGCCAGCAGCGGACGGGCAGGCGGGCGCTGTCTGCTGCAAGCAGCCCCAGGGCGCGCTCAGGGTTGGGCGGGTGCAGGGGGCGCTGCAGCCCGGTGCACGCTTCTTTCTCCAGGCAGGGCAGGCAGCGCTCCAGCGGGTCTGGCCCGGCCGAGAGTGCAACTGGGGCTGCCTCCCGGGCCGGGCTGGCTGGGGCTCGGCAGACTGTACCAACTGCGTGATCCGGAAAGGGGGTGGGAGAGCAGCTCGCACGGGCTCCGGGCTCCCGTTGGCTGTACCAAGGCCAGGCGCTGGAGCCTGGAGGAGGTGGGGGGCTGCCTGCGAGGGAGCGCGCGGGCAATCGCCTGTGGCTGCAGGGGAGGGAGCAGGAGATGCTGAGGTCCCCGGTAGGGCGGCTGGGAAGCAGGTGCAGGCGGGACCCAAGAGAGCAGCCTGCACCCGGGTGGAACGGGGGTGTCTATGGCGAGCTTCTCAGCTCTGCCCCTGCAACCCCTCTGCCCCCTTCCAGGCAGTGCAGCGCTGGCCCTGTTTGCACAGGATGGGGGCTGGCCAGGAGCACAGTGTCACCCTGAGCTGAGTGGCTCTGGCGGGCATTGAGGAACCTTGCAGTAAGGGGCACCAGGAGCTGGGGAGGAGAGGTGACCTGCCTGGGAGACCCAGGGGAAGCAAGTCAGGTTCCTTTTCTCACCCCTCCTTGGGCCGCAGCATGGAGCTGGAGCTGCAGCTCAGCAGTGCAGCCCGAGGCCTGCCAGCAAAGGGAGCCAAAGAAGTGACACCAGCTGGGAAAAGCCAGCATCCCTGCTGTACCGTGCTGCACTTACGGCAGAAGCGGGGTGAGGGTGGGATATCAGCTTCCCTCCATCCCAGTGCAACAGGCTGCAATTGCTGTGGAGAGAGCTCAGATATACAGAGCGCAGGGACTGGTGCATCTGGAAAACCGCCTCCCCCGCCTAATGTTAATAATTAATGTCTTCTGCTTCTCTATATGCACTGCGCATATGATCATTGAGCAGGCAATGGGCTGCAGACTCCATTCTTATCATAACTGATTCCCTGTTTCTCCAGTACACAGATTCCCTTAGAGGCCTCTGTCAGCCTCATATCCAGCATGTTTTCATCATTAGCTCTTTGGCTATCATTGAAACATGCTGGGCTTGATTCTGCTCCTAGAGCAGAGCTCTCAGGAGCAGGCCCTCTATTTCCTTCCTCTGTCTCCACAGAGTGACTCAGTCCCTCCGTAGTGCCAGTGCCTTCTCTGGGCAGATAGGATCTGATCACAGCCAGAATTCACAACTCCTCAGAGCATGATTTACTCCCCATTCTCTGCATGAAACAGCCAGAAAGGGAGTTTCCCGCAACCATTATCAGTCCCACCCTGACCCAGCTCACTGCCTCAGAGGGTTTGCATCACCACATTACCAGACAAGTGAAGAGGTTGGACTTGTTTGCGTCGGCTGTTCCTGACTTGGACACTGTTGCTTTGCAGCCCTCCTGATTTTGGCCCCTGGACCTGGTGGTTGTATCAGAAGTCCCTTGCCACCACTGGTAGTTAACCTGCTGTGCGAGAAGGCTGGTTTGAGGGAGGGAGATGATTTACAGCTCGTGCACAGAAGTTTATTTGTGCAGATCTGATGCCAATGGTTCCATCTGATGTAAGTTAAATTAATTCTGAGGTTTCAGTTTAGCCTTTGTGATTATTTATCCACATCCAAAACCCACCCCAGAGTTCCACATGACTGTTTCTGTCCATAGCCTGGGGTCAGGATTAAAGAGCATTGGTAGGGGCCCAGGATTGGAAGAGCAGAGGGACTGCAGGTCAATACTATGGGGTCCCAGCAGAGTGTTTGTGAGGGGCTCATGATTAGAATAACAAGGCCACTGCAGATCTGGATTGAGGTACATTCGTAATGTACAGAAACCTCTTGCACTGCACCTATCAGTATTATGAGTGGCTTTAGCCAGTAGTATCACTTCCTCAGATTCCTGTCCCACACCTTCCTTTCTGACCTCCCTAATATACACTCTCAGCTATGGGAGCTAGAGGTCAGGGCCAGGGAATCAGCCAAGATCTCTGCTATAGTATGTCTCTTTTTCTAAATTGGCACCAGTCACTAACGTGAGATTTAAGGCCAGATTCTGCCACTCTTATTTACAATGATCAGGGGGTAGCCGTGTTAGTCTGTATCTACAAAAACAACAAGGAGTCTGGTGGCACCTTAAAGACTAACAGATTTATTTGGGCATAAGCTTTCGTGAGTAAAAACCTCACTTCTTCGGATGCATCCGAAGAAGTGAGGTTTTTACTCACGAAAGCTTATGCCCAAATAAATCTGTTAGTCTTTAAGGTGCCACCAGACTCCTTGTTGTTTTTATTTACAATGAGTATTCCCTTAGTCTGAGTAGTCCCTTTGATTTTAAATAGAGCTAATTGAAGACTAAGATACCACTCAGTGGGAATAAAAGAGGCATAATCTGGCAAATAATAAATAACACAGCAAACATGCACCCCTCTGCTGTTTCCCTCTTTACTGTTTCCATGGCAAAGAGTATCTTAATCCTTAGAATTAAGCAACATCGCCCCCTGCATGTAAAGTACATTGAAGCATCCTGGCGTTTTATCATAGGGCAGAGTATCAGTTTTACTCAAATTAACTTAACGTAAACCAGCCCTGCAAGTTCCAACCTGGTCCCCTCTGCTCTTGGCCATAAATGCCTGGCCTGGGGAGAAAGGAGAGAGGCGGAGATGGAATCGCGCTACACAGCAATCCATCAGGAATGGACACCACTGGCAAATGGACACAAGGGATCAACAGCATGTAGCCCTGCCCAGGTTGACTCTTATTTCTCTCTGACAGGTACCTGAAGGGCCTAGCTCTTTTCTTTACACTGGCATCACTTGTGGGCCCAATCAATTCTCCTTGAAATGAACGGTCTCTCTCCAGGTCATCATAGGAACTAGTGCCCAAAATTACTGAGATGACATCATAGTCACAGGTCAGCTGCAAGACCCCATTGCAAACCTAGGGGGGGAAATGGCTCTTCCATCATCATGGCACAAAGTTCAGTTCCTGCTAGAGCCCCTGAGGCAAGCTGGTAATCTGAGCACTCTGGTAGTCAGAATAAAATGCAACGTGACTTGTTCCTCCTGCATTTCCTGCTCAGGTTTCTTTCTTCTATTATAGGTCTGCAGAAAACAGGAGGTTACTCAGGTCCCTGACCACTGGAACGGGGTGGGACGATTACGGAATAAGTCAGCTGCCAAGTGAAAGGTGAACAAGCCCCACCCAGGCACTGAATCATAAAACAATGAAAATAGAGCTTATTCTTTGTAAGCACCATGCGTAAGAGGCTGTACGTGAGATGTGGCTTGATTTGTTCAGTAAGTTGCAGGAGTAAAGGAGGAAATTGGCTTTTTGCCATGGACAGGGCAGGGTTTCTTTCCTAACAAATTACAGCTGAGCCAGAGTGCAGCCCATCCAGGCTGAAATGCCATCTCTGATGCCTGCAATCTTGCAGTTCCCTTAAAAGGGAGATTTTGGTCCAGGATAAATGAGAGCCTAAAAAGCTCCCATCTATTGAAGGAATGTGGCTGCTGTGAAGTGAACTTGTCTCACATGGAGCTAGGAAGCTTGGAGGAGAAGCACAGAGACAATGGCAGGGCTGGAGATGGTGGATGATTCCAGGTCCGTTAACGCTGCTTCTGAGGCAATGTCAGTGATGTGATGGGAGGTTATACAATGGGGTAAATTAGGCTGTCTCCCATTTATGCTACTTCATTAGATGGATGCACCCCCCTGCTCTGTTCAAACCCCAATGCAAGTCACCTGCTAAAGTTTCAGAGCAGGTAGCTCCTATTTTGGGGCAGGTGATGATCACTGCACAAATACATCACTGACACAGTTAGTGTTTGCCAGAACTGAGGAGAAAGTTCATAGCAGGAAGGAGCATCTTTACTGTCTCCCCACTCTCTCCTGCTGGCAGCACAACGTGCCTAAAGCATAAATGTTTTGAAACCTGGGGACTCAGCTAGCAGAAAGTCGTTGAACTGGGCATCTCAACTGCCCCTGAAATGCTGTCCCATGCATCTCCTCCAAGGAGCCACCTCACACTCCACAGTTAACATCTGCCCCCGATGAGTGTGAAGTGGAGAAAGGGAAATGTTTTTACCTTTGTGAGAACTTTGTTTTCTATTAGTCTGACCAGCTGCTTTATTTGGGGTCCAAACAATGAGGAATACGGCCACCAGAGCAAAAGACACTTTGACTTGCCAGTAGAGCTCTGCGGAGAACAGAAATTCCATTTCACAGAGGATTTTGAGATTTCTAATTTTTTTTTGTTCTGAACAAACTCTGAAATCCTCTGCAAAAGAAAATCCCAAAACAGTTTCATTTCAGATCGATCAAAATGTTTTGTTTTGATTTTGATTTTATTTTAATAGTATGACAATAATTCTAATATAGAATTATATAAAACAAATTAAAAAAATAAAAATAAAAGTTTTTTTCAAAAAGAAAAATCAAAATGTTTCATTCTGAAAATGTTGAAGTGGGGTTGTGGAAGCAGAAGAGTAAGATCTAGGGGTAGATGTCTTTAGACCCTTTAAGGATTGAGCAAAAAGAAACCCTAACCCTAACCACGGGAGAGTTGTAGGAGATGCTGTTCTCGCCTTTGCTTTTAGTTGATAAGAATGGAATGATGACTTAAGCAGAAACCTTGAGATAAGGTAGTGTCTGGAGGGAGTTTGTATAAACAAAGGATAACCGTTAGCTGTTGATGTATGTAACGGAAAAGTATAAATACTTGTCTTTTACTGCTTGTAGGGGGAAGATCTGCCTGAAGTCAGGAGACCCCCTGTCCGACTGCAATCTTCCCTTGCAATTGCTTGTAATAAACTGTCTCTGACTTGTTGCTAACAAACGCAGAGTGAGGACTTGTTTTCTTCCACAGGGTATTTCAACACTGTCTGAATTATTTCCCTCTCCCCTCATTTTATTTTCCTAAATGAAATTTCAGCAAAATCAATACAATTTCATGAAGCATTTCATTTTTGATGGAATTGCATTTTCAGCTGGAAAATTGCTCCAGCCAGGTTCTTCTGACCTGATCTACTTGTCAGGTTTTCCTCACCATCACCTCAAACCAGAGGCCATTCTGTCTGGTCTAACTGTGCTCTTAAGTCACTTGGATATGTCTGAAAATGTCCCCCACTCCCAATGATAAGTCTTCCTTAATGCTGGATTTCCCATCTTGTGTGTGTCTTTTATGCTTGGGGCAGGGACTGTCTTTATATTAGGGTGTTGGTACAGTGCTAAGCCCACTGTTGGTGTTAAACAAATAAATCAAGGCTAATGACTAGCCAGAGACCTGACATTCAGGAGCTTTTATTCCCCCCCCCCCCTCCATTTTCACATCAGCATGAAAATTCAGTTCACATTTTAAAGTGTGAGTTCAGCACCAAGTGCCCCAGGATGGGTGTAATCTTTGCTCTGGGTGAATGGTCCACAGGGGTAAGAAATGAGTTCTGTGTCCATGGCCCCTTCACACCTTAGCCTCCCCTCTGCTGAGAGCACCAGCCCATGCCATAGGGGAGGATGGATTTTGTGATGTAGGCAGCTGCACAGAGCCACCTTTCACACAGGGGTCATCACCAACCACTAGATGGCAGTGACTTCCCAGGGCTAGCGTGGAACTGATGGGCTATCCAAAAAGGGCTCTTGCTGCCTTCCTCAATCCCTGAACCACCTAGTCCATCTCAGTTAACACATTATTACTGTAGAGGCCTTTATCATGGACCAGGATCCCATTGTTCCAGGTGCTGTACAAACACAGAACAAAGGGAGGTTTCAGAGTAGCAGCCGTGTTAGTCTGTATCTGCAAAAAGAACAGGAGGACTTGTGGCACCTTAGAGACTAACAAATTTATTTGAGCATAAGCTTTCGTGGGCTACAGCCCACTTCATTGGATGCATAGAATGGAACATATAGTAAGGAGATATATATACACATACAGAGAACATGAAAAGGTGGGAGTTGCCCTACCAACTCTAAGAGGCTAATTAATTAAGAGAAAAAACTTTTACAGTGATAATCAAGATAGCCCATTACAGACAGCTTGACAAGAAGGTGTGAGGATACTTAACATGGGGAAATAGATTCAATGTGTATAATGGCTCAGCCATTCCTAGTCTCTATTCAAACCCAAATTGATGGTATCTAGTTTGCATGTCAGTTCAAGTTCAGCTGTTTCTCCTTGGAGTCTGTTTTTGAAGCTTTTCTGTTGCAAAATTGCCACCTTTAAGTCTGTTACTGAGTGACCAGAGAGGTTGAAGTGTTCTCCTACTGGGTACACTAGTCCCTTCATTTTAAACATTCAGCCAAGCTTGTTGGATTGCAATCGAATCCACAGCCTTCCTGTGTACCCTACCCATTGCCCTTTGTTTCCTTCAAAGAGCTGAAACGCAGAGAGATGGTCTGTGAGCGCAGCCGCTGGTGGTCTATCAAGTCCACTATCCTGCCTGTATACTCGATGCCCTTGACCAACTCCGCAATGCTGCATATTGGAGGACTGATAAGGATTTCCCCTACCCCTTGCCGACTGATCTCCCTACACCTTGAAGCATGACAGTTCATCACCGCTGTGCCTTTGTACATATCTGCTTTACAGTGCTCTGCCCACACCACTTTCAAGAACAGTCAGACACCAGATATGGTCCCCTGGACACTATCATAATTACTAAGGATAGGAAACTCACAGCCACATTCCCAAATGTCATGGATGGTAGGGGACCCCTTGAGTCCTTCATAACCCTCTTCATCAGCAAGTTCCACTCAGTTGTGGAGTTTGCATTGTGAGCAGTTTGCCCCTCCCTTGCCCCAGCTATTGTTAAGAGCAGCAGAAAATGCTCCACAAATTCCCGAAGTGGTTGATCCAGAAATCCCACGAACAAAGCAGGAACTTTGATCCCTTCTTGACTGCCCATCTACCGAGCAGGACAGTGCCCCATGACCTGTGGTGCAGGGATCCAGTGCCAACACCTCCAAGCTTTACGTAGCATGGATGTTAGCAAGGCAGCTTTCACAGATAAACAAATCAGCAGCTCTGATCTCATCTTGAAAGGACATATCTAAAGCAGATACGGGTCCCCCTGCACCCCAAACCCACAGAATTCAGCCTTTGTGTCACAGCGCCTGTCTCTTCTATGCTTCACTGATGAATCAGACACTGTGACCCCACTGAAAGAAGAGAGGAGGCAGAGGGAGTTAGGAGAAAAGAGTGAGAGCTTCAAACGGAGCAGCATTGCCAGATGCATACACAGGTACATGTGCATCACACACACACACACGTAAAGCACTTTTGAATACAGCAGTGTTTTACACACAGAGACATGCTACTAATATGCTGACATGGATGCAGATGCATTGCTGGATATATATACCCATTTTAAAACATATGCATATACACATATAGGTCAATACACACACCCATGTACACATATAACAGTGCCTTCAACCCAGCAACATTGCAGACACACATACACAGGTCCACCATCCCCAGGAGTAACAGGGACAGTAGCAATCTTTGTTCACCTAGCCATCATGGTATTAAAAGGAGACACTACCACTCTCCTGGTACTGAATATTTGATCACTGACTGTGTTTCCAGCCCCATTGGGGCAGCTCCACTCTCTCGGAGATCAATCTACTGAAAGGCATGTGCAGTTTCAGCTTTCCTGCCCTGTGTTCTCTCTCTTTGGCAGGTTTCCCTCCTTCCCCTCATGTTCTTTGCATCCCAGGCTTGATTTCACCTGCCTGCTTTCTGGACACTGATTTGATATTTGTAGAAACTGGAAATGGAGAAGGCCTATTCTCTCTAGTCTCTCCTGGGGCAGGGGAAGGTGCAAGATTGTTCTCTGCCAGTAGATTTGATAGTCCATTGTTAAATGCCCCAAATGATGAGATTCACAGCCTTTGCTCTGGTAGCTGCTCTAATGCAGTGGTTCTCAACCAGGGGCCCGGGGTCCCTTGGGGGATCACAAGCAGGCTTCAGGGGGGTCACCAAGCAGGGCCAGCATTAGACTCACTGTGGCCCATGTCAGAAAGGTGAAGCCCCTCCGCTTGGGGCTGAAGGCCAGGGCCCTGAGCCCTGCCACCTGGGGCTGCAGCCAAAGCCTGAGCAACGTACAGACTAGGGACCAAGTGGCTAGGCAGCAGTTCTGCAGAAAAGGACCTAGGGGTTACAGTGGACGAGAAGCTGGATATGAGTCAACAGTGTGCCCTTGTTGCCAAGAAGGCTAACAGCATTTTGGCTGTATAGGTAGGGTCATTGCCAGCAGATCGAGGGACATGATCATTCCCCTCTATTCGACATTGGTGAGGCCTCATCTGGAGTACTGTGTCCAGTTTTGGGCCCCACACTACAAGAAGGATGTGGAAAAATTGGAAAGAGTCCAGCAGAGGGCAACAAAAATGATTAGGGGGCTGGAGCACATGACTTATGAGGAGAGGCTGAGGGAACTGGGATTGTTTAGTCTGCAGAAGAGTGAGTGGGGATTTGATAGCTGCTTTCAACTACCTGAAAGAGGGTTCCAAAGAGGCTGGATATAGACTGTTCTCAGTGGTACCAGATGACAGAACAAGGAGTAATGGTCTCAAGTTGCAGTGGAGGAGGTTTAGGTTGGATATTAGGAAAAACTTTTTCCCTAGGAGGGTGGTGAAGCACTGGAATGGGTTACCTAGGGAGGTGGTGGAATCTCTTTCCTTAGAGGTTTTTAAGATCAGGCTTGACAAAGCCCTGGCTGGGATGATTTAGTTGGGGATTGGTCCTGCTTTGAGCAGGGGGTTGGACTAGATGACCTCCTGAGGTCCCTTCCAACCCTGATATTCTATGAATGTAGCTTCACAGGGGCTGAGAACTGCTGCTCTAATCATTCCCCTTGTCAGGAAGTTTGCCTCTTATATTCAGAATACACTCTCCTTTTCTGAATTTCATCCCACTCATCTCAGGTGCACGCCCTGTGTATGACACTGAATCATCCCACTCTTGCTGTTTGTTTAGCTCTTCTTACCGCCCAGAAATCAGCCCCTCCAGTCCCTGAATGCCCTTCTATCAAGTATTGAGCGGCCCAGAACTGGACATGATATTCCACGTGTGCTCACACCGGAGCTGTGGATAGAGGTCTGTAGGACAGTTCCTCACCAGTCTCTACTGGATTTGGAGCTCAGTGTCAGATATATACTCACTCCAGGTAGCTGGTGCTGGTTAAGATCAGCCAGTCACAACATCACAGCTAGAGTCATCTACACTCTATATCAGTAATACTCAGACTGCAGCTCACGAGAGCAAGTGGCTCTTTAATGCGTCTCCTGAGGCTCTTTGCAGCACGATATTAAAACACTCTGTTATTAACCAGTCAGAATGCTTCTACTATGTTATTAACCAATTAAGTTATCAACTTGCACTAAGTTATTAACTTGTGTGTACACATATATATACACACACACACACACTATTTCCCATCATACTGTTTAAATATGAATAGTACTATAGTAAATGAAGCAATAAATTCACACTATTGTGGCTCTTCTGGGTAATTTAGCTCCTGAACAATTGAGGTCTGAGTATCACTGCTCTATAAACACAAAGAAATCAGGCCAGGAGCTCTGTAAGCTCAGAATGCCCCAGTCTGGTGGAAGTAGGCCTATAAGTCACAATACTCAGGTCTGTGAACTTGCCTCTCACTTTAGACCCACTCTACACTGGTGGCCCTAGTCACCAGCTGAGGAGAGACAATCAGACACACCCAGGTTAGTTTCTGCTCCTTTCTTCAGAGCCCTGTTTATATCACCTTCAGAAAGAAAGGGGGGGGAAAGGTGTGCAAAAAAAACAACACAAACATCACCCTGGTCAGCATTCAGACTGGGGTCCTCTGAGTTTCAGTAGCTACCAGGAATGATCCTTTCCAACCCCTGGGGGCTCCTTGGGGCCAGCCAACCAGCCAGCTCTGGTTACTAAAGAAAACATCTCAGTCCTGACTACCCCCTTCTTTATGCGTTGAGTTTCCTTTATATTGTCTGGCTGAGAGTGTGGGGCAATCATGAAATGCTGATCAGCTGTGTCAACTGAGTCCCAGCACCTGCCTGCTGGACTTTTCTCTGGGACAGGGTTGGTACTCTTTGTCCCCCTTCCCCCTGGACTATTAAAGGGGCAGATTGCCCTGTTATACCCACTTTTACTTCCCTTCCCTCAAACCTATTCATTTTTATTATGAATTATTAGTATCAGAAATGCCGGCTCAGGAGAGAGGTCACCAAAAACATTCTGTATGTAATAAATCCAAAGCCAGTTCCTTTCACGTTTCCCCACCTTTTCTCACCATGAGGACAGCTCTCCACCCCTACAGCAATACCCAGAGCCCCAGGTATTGTGCCAGGAATCATGAGAGCTCCTGGTAGTTATTTATTTATGCTTAATAATAATTAAATTTGCACTGCTACAGTCCCTTTCATCTCAGGATCTCAGTGGCTTTAAAAACATTAATGAACAAAGCCCCACAGCCTCAGGACTATTCTCATTTTATGGATGAGGAAACTAAGGCACAGACTGACTTTCTCAAGGTCACCCAGTGAGCTGATGGCAGATTGGGAGTGCCAGTCCCCTGCCCTGAACGTTTGCCGTGCTGCTCCACTTTTTGGTTTCCTATGTTAAATTGGAAACTGTCCTATCTGGGGGAGCTAAAACCCCTCACTATTGATGTTACACCCTTCTCTTTATTCCTCCCCCGGTGTGCATTACCCCTCACCCCATCTGCAACTCCCCAGCTCACCCTGTCACCCTCAATATTGACATGTGGTTTCTGGTGTCACAGATAAATGAGGTCACAGCCTCTGTCTGAATTGACATCAACCCAAGACCTCAGACCCTAGGGAGGACCAGTGGCATTTCAGAGAGAGGGAGCTCCCAGGTACCTCTCAGATATCTTGCCTGTCTGCCACAGAACCTCCCATCAAAACCCTTACAGAACTATCCCTGAATGACAATGAAGGCCCCAGGGAAGAAGAAAGCCCTCGTTCACCAGGTACAGTCAGTCCTTCTTCAGACCCTGTGATGAGTTGTAGTGATCCTCCTCCCTGAACCTCTTTGAAACTGGCAAAGGGAATGAATAGGTGGGGTGGGGGAAGAGAGAATTTGCCCTTAGACTGGAAGGATGTAGACTGTAGACCTTTGCGGCTGGGACCCGGTTTTCCTACGTGTTCTGTATAATGCTGAGCACCTTGTGGGGCTCAACCACTAAAGCAATAACAAACACATGCAGTAGGGAAAGTCCCAGCACAGCCATGAATTTAAAGAAGTCTAACGTGATGCTGCACACATACTAGGGTTATCCAGCAGTGGCCTTTTAAATGTTGCACTGACTCATAGGCTCAGAGACATTAGAGATAAGAAAAAGACTGATCAGGTCCCATCTAGACACTGGTTCCCCCAGAGGACAGGGCAGGATTGTCCCCTACAACGCATTTGCTAGTGCTTTGTCCACTCTAGTATTAAATCTATTGCCTCAAGTGTGCCTGGTCTTTTCCTTTCACAGACTGAAGATGTGAAGACTGGAGCAGGTCAGCTGAGCAACATGGAACAAGAGAAGAACCATCTAAAGACAGTAAGAAGCCACCCTGGTTTTTTACATGTACCAGCCCCTGGTAGATAGGTGTCACCCTCATTACGAGGCAATAGGCACTGTAAAACTGGATGGTGGTGTGGGGTCTGTGCATGTCAGGAGCCTTGTTCCCTACCCCTCTGCAGGCTGAGCTGCAGCGCATGGACTCTTCCCATAGTTGTGTATCTGTTCGTCTCGAACGCTCCCTGGTTCTTGGCTGGAATTTAAAGGGAGGGCAAAGGTGTGCATGTCAACATCTCAGTGTCTCTTTCTTCTATGGGCCAAGGGCCCAGAAGGGATGCACAACTGGGGATCTGTCTGACACGCTGGCCCAAGGGGCTGGAAAGGATGTGACTGGCCTGTAGCTTCTGCTTTCTTCTCTGGCTGTGACAACCTCATGAGATCGGAGCAGGTAATAAAGTATTTCAGCCTTTCATTCCCATTGTACCCAATCTGGCAGATACTCAAGAAGCTGTCACTGCTGAAGCTGCTGAAGAACGCTGATCACAGGATCCTCCGGCTACGTGCATTAGCTATCAGCTACTGGAAGTCACTGGCATTCCAGAAGCCTCCCAACCTCGCTGCTGTCCCCTCTGGGTGAGTCCCTGTATAACGGAATCCCTGGCTTTTTGCTTCCCTGTGACTGTCTAATGGGCACAATGCATGAACCTGAGGATGGTTACATGATGGTGAGCTTTGTATGAGTACATTGTGGGATGGGGAGTTTTTTCAGGCTGTGTCAGGAAGTGTGACTGGGGGAACGGGGGAAAGAAGGGGAAGTGAAAGGTGGCAGATGGTGAAATTAGCTCATTCGGAATATTTTAGGCCACCTCTCAGCCATGATTCCATGGGGCCGCAGACAGTCTGATTTCTGCTTCCGAATGCCTGATTTAAAAAGGGGGAAATGGTGTCATGCCCAGATTTCTCCAAGAAGCTAGTGCCGGAGGGCTGGAGCGATCAGGGAAAGTACTAGAGGAGACATGACCTCCATAAGTGGAATAGAGGGATTTCAAATCAAAGAAGGCAGTTTTGAGCTGTATCCTGTAATGACCCCGGGGTAAGAGAGCTGTCTGGGGATGGGAGAGATGCGCTTGTACTTTGTATGCTTGGCAAGGACAGCAGCAGCAGCCCACTCTGCATAGGCTGGTTGGAGTCTGGAGAGCTGGGCGGTGGAGAAGGGAGGTACAATTGTTGAAGCAGAATGAAATGACAGTCGGGAAGAGGCTGGGAGTCAGACTGTCCCGAGTTCTAATCCTGGCTCTGTCACTTACTCAGGGGGTGGCCTTGGGCTATTTCCCCTTCTAAATCAGGCATTCAGAAACAGAATGAGCTGGACAAACTGGAGAAATGGTCTGAAGTAAATCGGATGAAATTCAATAGGGACAAATGCAAAGTACTCCACGTAGGAAGGAACAATCAGTATACAAAATGGGAAGTGACTGCCTAGGAAGGAGTACTGTGTAAAGGGATCTGGGGATAGTGGATCACAAGCTAAATATGAGTCAACAGTATAACAGTGTTTCAAAAAAAGCAAATTTCATTCTGGGATGTATTAGCAGCAGTGTTGTAAGCAAGACCCCAAAAGTAATTCTTCTGCTCTACTTCACGCTGATTAGGCCTCAACTGGAGTATTGTGTCCAGTTCTGGGCGCCACATGTCAGGAAAGATGTGGAAAAATTGGAGAAAGTCCAGAGAAGAGCAACAAAAATGATTAAAGGTCTAAAAAACATGACCTATGAGGGAAGATTGCAAAAATTGGGTCTGTTTAGTCTGGAGAAGAGAAGACTGAGAGGGGACATGATAACAGTTTTCAAGTACATAAAAGGTTGTTACAAGGAGGAGGGAGAAAAATTGTTCTCCTTAACCTCTGAGGATAGGACAAGAAGCAACGAGCTTAAATTGCAGCAAGAGTGGTTTAGGTTGGACATTAGGAAAAACTTCCTGTCAGGGTGGTTAAACACTGGAATAATTTGCCAAGGGAGGCTGTGGAATCTCCAGCATTGGAGATTTATAAGAGCAGGTTAGACAAACACCTTTCAGGGATGGTCTAAATCAGTGGTTCTCAACCAGGTATCCAGGGTCCCCTGGGGGGCTGCGAGCAGGTTTCAGGGGGTCCATCAAGCAGGGCCAGCATCAGACTCCCTGGGGCCCAGGGCAGAAAGCAGAAGTCCCACTGCATGGGGCTAAAGCCCGAGGCCCTGAGCCCCACCAACTGGGGCTGAAGCCGAAGCCTGAGCATCTTAGCTTCATGGGGCTTTCTGTGGTCTGGGGCCCCAAGCAATTTCTGTTTGCTGCTGCCTAACGCTGGCTCTGGCTTTTATATGCAGAAAATCAGTAGTTGTGCAACAGGTGGGCCATGGAGGTTTTATAGCATGCTGGACAGACCTCAGAAAGAAAAAGGTTGAGAACCCCTGGTCTAGATAATACTTAGTCCATGAGTGCAGGGAACTGGACTAGATGATCTCTCGAGGTCCCTTCCAGTCCTACCATTCAATTTTCTAGTCATTTCACCTCTCTGTCTCAGTATCTCTGTCTGAGAAAGGAGGATAATATGAGTTCCCTCCCGGCCTCATTGGGTGCGGTGAGCCAGATTAATTAGTTAATTTCTGTCCAGTGCTCTGAACACAGAAAGCATGATGAAAATACCACGTATTTGAAATAATGGAGGTACGTGAGGGCAGTCACAGCCCGGATCACTGTGATCATCTCTAAAACATTTTCCTTTCACTCATGTCATTGTTCCCACCTCAACCCTTTGTCCAGGCACTTGAGAGGCAACATACCAAAGTAGCCAGGTCCCTCACTACAGTCACCTAGCGGGACCACATCCTTCTTTCTTCGCAGTAGCTCCTTTTCAATGCTTGAATCCTGCCCTCTGTCTCTGAGCCACTCAGACGGTTCCTCCTCTTCCTTTTTGTATTGGGGAAGGGAGTGTCTCGTGTGAATGGCCCCTGCATGTTTCCTTTTGGCTTCTCTCACTCCTGTGCCTAATTGCCAGAATGATCCTTACCATTCCCTGTGGGCTGCACGCTCAGTCAAAAGGGTTGTCTCTGTGGCCAGTTCCAGGAGAGCTGGGTTAAGAGGACTGTTTTACAAGCTGTTTTGGAATCTGCAGGTGGCCGGAATGGAAAACAATCATGTTTCATTTTGGATTTTGTTTTAGGACAAGTGTCTCCTCCAAGGACCCAGACAAGCCTCAAGAAGATTCTGGTGCTAGTACTGTCACCGATGCTGAGGACATGGATACAGATGCTGCAGCTGTGCAGAGTAACCTTGAGCTGCCCTTGGAAACCCAGCCTTCTGATCTGCATCAGAAGTGCTGCTTTGAAGGCCTGCCCAAGCGGCTCCATGTACCAGCTCCCAAAGTGCTCTGTAGACCAGCGACCCAGCGATGGATTAAACCCTGCTGTACTCGGTCATGTGGCGAGACTCTGGAGCACACTCTCACCATCCAGTACCAGCAGTGACAGTGTCTGTTCCTTGTAAGCTTCCGGACGCTGGCTTTCGACTGAAGAGAAAATCTCTGCATCCCCCTGTAACTTTCTCTCCTAGGCATTGAGTCACTGCGACTTTCTCTCCCCTAGCCAGGCTGGATCCTTCTTAATCCTGTCAATGGCCAGAGGGAGTCACTGCAGAGACAGCTGAGGTGCTTCCCCCGCATCTTGCTGCCTGTGCACTGCCAGATTCCTAGCCCTTGCTGGCCCTGGGAAGCTGGAGATTGAATGAGGGACCTAACCTGGAATCGTCTATGTAGTAGCACGACAAGCGGCAGCTGGACTAGCATGGGGGTCCCCTCTTCTATAGATTCTTATACCCCACTCCTCACCACAGTATCGAAGCACCTAGAATTTTCATTCCCCCCCAGCCATGGTGTCAGGGGAATTTGAACCCAGCCACGCTAGCAATACAAGCAAGAGCTGTGCCCCGAGGCCACTTTTAATACTTTTCTGTTTTCCTTCCATAGCTAGACACTCTTGTCTCAGCCACTCAGCACAGACGGGGCAGGGCAAATTGGGTCAATCCAGTGCAGAGCTTGTAGGTGTCTCCTTGAATTCTTTGCTGAGGTTATTCCCAATAACAACAGTGCCTGACCCATGTCATCAGTTGGGCCTATTCTTATCTCAGTACTCATTATATAGAACCATACATACGCAGGGCACTTTGCCAGTCTAGTAAAGACAATCTCTGCCATGTAGGGCTCACATTCGAAGTCTGCTCTCCTTGATTGTGAGTAACACATCGCCCCTAACAGAATACATTCCCTCCCCAGGTAGGAGGTCACCCCACAGTAACAGGACCTTCCCTCCTTTGATGAAGTCCCATCATTCCCATAAACACTAATAGGATTATGACGGATATAATTATCATCCACATTAGCTCTGTCCCAGCATGAAGCATGCAGATTCCAAGGCGGATAAGCAGCTAAGCTACCCTCTCGCTCTGGGTTGGTGTTTAGGCCTAGAGAACCCCCATCACTGCACTCACTGATACTTCTCTCTAGAGAAACAGCACCGATGTTTGTTTTCCTTTCAGGGCTTGCAGATGTTCCGAGCTGGGCAGACACTGAGATGAGGTTTCGAGAGAAAGATCAGCTGAGTGATGCACTGATCCATAATTCTACAAATAAAGGGAATAATCTGCATCCTTCAGACACAAAATGTGTCTCTAGTATTTGTCAAAGTGGGAGCTGATTGGATTGAGTTTGGCAAAGGTGGCCACAGGTGTAGTTTCCACCTCCCTTGCATTCACAGCAATGCAGATCTCTGAAGAGTGGGCTGGAATGAACACTCTGGTTGTTGACAGATTTCAGAGCGGCAGCCGTGTTAGTCTGTATCAGCAAAAACAACGAGGAGTCCTTGTGGCACCTTAGAGACTAACAAATTTATTTGAGCATAAGCTTTCGTGGGCTAAAACCCACTTCATCAGATGCATGGAGTGAAAAATACAGTAGGGAGGTATAAATACACAGCACATGAAAAGATGGGAGTTGCCTTACCAAGTGGGGGGGGGGTCAAAGCAGTCACTTGAACTTCTTCTCACTATACTAGGTAACTTTAATCCCCCTTGTAACTTTGTAACTCCACTAAAGTCAATGGCATTATTTCAGGGATGGATTTAGGTCAGTATGCTATCTCTAAATGAAACCCAAAGAGGAGCTCAATAGTTTACCAGCAAATGAGTTCCTTCTCCTAAACCAACAGTACTAGCAGGTGGTCATTTTTATGATCTCCTTCCATGGAGGGTTCTTCTCTCTGGGTCAGGAGGAAGAGCATTTCCTGGGACCTCCTTGGCCCAAAGAGCTTTCATTTCCCCTAATCCACAGATCCAGGAGGGAATAGAAAACAACACAATCCTGTGCCCATCTCCCACTTCCAGAAGGCCTTGACACTGGTCACAGATAGGGTCAATGTGGTTATAGTAACAAGTGAAACATGCAGCAATGTGACGTCACACAGGCTGAACTGTGACACTCCCAGACCATGAAGTGATGTCATCAAAGTGGGCAGAAAAGAGCTTGTCTGGGCAAAGGTTAGATTCTGCCCTCATTTCCACCAGTGTAAATGAAAAGTGACCCTCACTCACATCAATGGAGCCTAATATAAACAAGAGCAGATGCAGAATCAGGCCCTAGCTATGCAAAATGTTGTATAATCCCCCAACACACACAGGTTAGAGTGATGGAAACAACTATGGGCAGGGTTATTTCTGTGATAACATCTACTAAGGCCTTGATCTTGCGAAGACTTACACATGTGCTTAACTTTATTTACTTCAATTAAGTTAATGGAACTACTCACAGTGCATAAAGTTAAGCATGTGCATAAGTGTTTGCAGGATTGGGACCTCCAGGAAAAAAATCACCTAGAACCTGAAAGATCATTGAGAATTATGAATTCATTATGAATGATTATCTGTGTATAAAACGTGTGGTGCTAAAGAATCATTTTTAACAAATAAATACATAAACACTTTGTTATTGTAAGGTTGCTTATAAGGGCTGACCTGCACACACTGGTTTATTATGAATTTGTTATTTATGTGTTTGTTCATATTGAGGTAACTCCCGGGGCCCCCAGCTATAGATCAGGGCCTCCCTGTGCTAGGCACTGTACAAACAAAGAACAAAGAGGTGGGCCCTGCCCAAAGAGTTTAGAATCTAAGTTTAAAACAAGAGACAACAGGTGGATGTGATAAACAGAGTGAGCCCAAGGAAACAATGCAACGATACTAGTCAGCATGATAAACGGTGGTCACAGCTGCCTAGCCCATGCTATTGGCATCAAGGCAAAGGTTTGTTACTGCAGGTTGCTTATGAGTGCAGACCCACTGCCATTGGTTTTGTTTTACATAAACATTTGCAGAAGCTTTTAAAACATAGAAAAGGGGCACTTGAATTTCCTCAATTTTCTAATCCCTTTTCCCATTAAACATATGAGAAGCAGCCAGCAGGTGGCACTAGGATTTTACATTGCAATTCAATTCAATTGATGTGGTAAATTACCCAAGAGTGGCCAAGCCTAAGGAAAAAGACAAGACATCTCAGGTGTGTGAGGTTGGAGTGGGCACCACCTGCGCAGGCTGGGTCACACAGTGTGTTTGGAGTTTGATCCCTTGTGTCCATTTGTCATTCCAGATCAGGTTATCAACCAGGATGGTTTTCCTATTAGGGCCTGATCTGAAGTGTGTTGAAGTCAGTAGGCTCCCTTTGGATCATGTCCTTAGTCTCCTATACCCCTTGCCATCTCCATGCTTCAATCGCTGCTGCTCTCTTTATCTTCCTTTCCTACCTCTGGCTTTGCTGCCTTGTATACTTAACTGAGAACGTCACATGGCAATTCCCTGCTGCTGCTGAGTGTTCCGATTTCTTCAGTTCATCATCATTACTGTTACTATTTATTTGTATTGCAGTACAACCTAGGAGCCGCAACCATGGGCCAGAATCCCATTGTGCTCGATGCTGTACAAGCACAATACAAAAAGTCCCTGCCCCAAAGAGCTTACGATACAAGACTAAAATGAGAGCCATCAGATGGATACAGCAGACAGACAAGGCAGTACAAACAATGAGACCTACAATATTGGTCAGCATGGCAGGCAGTGGTCTCAGCACACCAGCAGCCTAAATAAATGTTGCCAAATATGTTGTAGGCATCAGAGCAAATGAGAGTTTTAAGGAAGGATTTGAAGGAGGACAGAAGTGGTTTTGCACATTTACAGGGAGCCCCTCTTCTCCTTTCAGAGAGCAGTTGGTGGCTAGAAAAATTCCTTCCACAGTCTGCATGAAGCCCCATGTGCCCACCTGTGAACACGAGGGGGAGGGTGCATGGGAGGGAGAAGCAGGGTGGGGGTGGGTGACTGAGGTGTTTGTGTGCGCAGGCGTGTGTGTGTTTGGGAGGGGGTGTTTGTGATGGGATCTGTATGTTTGTAAGGGAGTGTAAGCGTGTGTGTACATGGGATGTGTGTGTACGTGAGATGGGATCTGTATGTTTGTAAGGGAGTGTAAGCGTGTGTGTACATGGGATGTGTGTGTATGTGAGATGGGATCTGTATGTTTGTAAGGGAGTGTAAGCGTGTGTGTACATGGGATGTGTGTGTACGTGAGATGGGATCTGTATGCTTGTAAGGGAGTGTGAGCGTGTGTGTACATGGGGGGTGTTTCTGTGTGCCACCCGGCGTTTGTACACCAGGTTACACCTTACACTAGGTTTGTAAGGGTGTGTACCTGAGTGCCAGGCAGCATGACCACAGAAGACCCCTATATTCAATACCTTTCTCCTGAGTCTCTCCTCTGGACCATTCTTAGCTGGTTCCCAGTGCTGCTCTTCAGAGAAATTTCCTGCTGCCCTTCCTCTGGAAGCCAGAGCCCAACATGCCACCCGCTGGAGACGCCAGGAGGGGCCACATCAATCTGGGGAGGATTGTTAAGAACTCCCAAGGCTGGGAACTAATCCACCTGCCTGCTAATGCACTTTCCAGGGTCTTCTGATGCGAAGTCCCTCTCTTACAGAGCCTGCGACGAGCCAGTTCCACCTGCGCTTCACCAGGGATCGATTCTGGGGGGTGTATGTGCGTGAGACTATTAATACCCCCCTGTATTTCCTACCCCCGCCCCCATCCCTTGAGCTCAGCGCTCACACGGGCTCTGGCTATTCCTCTCCATCCGGAGACAGGTGTGGGGATGGCGGGGCTGTGGGAGGGGCAGGGAGGTGGGGGAGGAGAAGGGGATGGGGAAGGAGCTGAACTCTCCAGATGCCTGAGCCGCCCAGCTCTGCAGGACCAGGGAAGGGGGCTTCCCATGGCTAGGTATTAAGGAGACTCCCCGCGGGGTTCCCCAACCCCCTGGAAGCTGCACTGGCGGGCGGGGGCATCACACAGCAGGGACCGAGCGGCCAGGGGGAGAACCCCCGGGAAATGCAAAGGGCTTGAGAGGCAGCTGGAGCCGGGCGCTGCGCGGGGCTCTGGGAAGCGGGAAGAGCGATCGCGGAGTTTCCAGGACCATGAACTCCCCTTGCAGCGGGGGGCTGCTGCTGATCCCGGGCACGGAGCCGCGCCGGAGCCCCTGAGGAGCGGAGCCGCCGGAGAAGGCGATGGGCCAGAGGATGGGCACGGCGCTGCTGCTCCTCACGCTGGGTAAGGAACGGGCAGCGCGGGCGGCTCCGGTCCCGCAGGAGACAGGCTCGAACCGGGCGCCGGGGGAGCCAGGCAGGGACCGGCCCCTCAGCAATAGGGCAGAGTCCCGCTGGGGGGCAGCACCGCCCCGGCGGGGTCACCCCAGCGCAGCCGGCGGTGGCGCCCCCTGGCGCTGAGCTGCGGGGCTGCCGCGGTGCGCCACGAGCCCGGAGCCTGCAGGCGCCCCCAGCCCAGGCTGCCCTTGGGGGCGGCTTTTCTCTCGGCTTCCGCCTGGGAGGGGGAGCGGGGGGCGTGTGGCCCGCAGTGGGCACCGCGAGTTAGATCCGCCACCCAGACCCAGGCATCCCCTGGCTGCAGCTTTCCCGAGCTCATCCCTTGGTGTGACGCGCCCAACCTCCGGGGGCAGCCGGTGGCCCTTCCCATCTTAACCCCGAGCCCAGCCTGGGCAGGGGAGCAGGAACCTCCCCCGGGCCCTTCCTGCTGGGGGAGTTAGTGGGTCGCAATTGCCGTGTAAATTACGGAGATGGCTGCATTTCAGCCGCTCTCAGCTGGGGCAAAGAAGTCCCCTCTCCATGCAGGGCCGCGGGGGGAGGGCAAGTGGGGCAATTTGCCCCAGGCCCTGGGCCCCACAGGGGTGCCCACGAGAATATAGTATTCTATGGTATTGCAACTTTTTTTTAATGGAATGGGCCCCCAAAATTGCTTTGCCCCAGGCCCCCTGAATCCTCTGGGCAGCCCTGTTTCCATGGGAGGGGGCAAGGAGGGTGCCATTCCCCTCTGCATGGAGCACTGCAGTTGGCTCTGAGCTCTGCTGGTTGGTTAGCCAGGAATAGGATCTCTTCTCACGGGTCACAGAGGGACCGGCACACAATAGAGACACAATAAACTAAGCACCTGTCACCAGAGCAGCCTCTTCTCTCCCATCCTTTTCATAGTGAAAGAATCCTAGATTCCAAGGCCAGAAGGGCCCATTGGGATCATCATAGAATATCAGGGTTGGAAGGGACCTCAGGAGGTCATCTAGTCCAACCCCCCCCCCCCCCCAAGCAGGACCAAATTCCCAACTAAATCATCCCAGCCAGGGCTTTATCAAGCCTGATCTTAAAAACCTCTAAGGAAGAAGATTCCACAACCTCCCTAGGTAACCCAGTCCAGTGCTTCACCACCCTCCTAATGAAAAAGTTTTTCTTAATATCCAACCTAAATCTGCTGCACTGCAACTTGAGACCATTACTCCTTGTTCTGTCATCTGCTACTACTGAGAACAGTCTAGATCCAGCCTCTTTGGAACCCTTCAGGTAGTTGAAAGCAGCTATCAAATCCCCACTCACTCTTCTGCAGACTAAACAATCCCAGTTCCCTCAGCCTCTCCTCATAAGTCATGTGCTCCGGACCCCTAATCATTTTTGTTGCCCTCCACTGGACTCTTTCCAATTTTTCCACATCCTTCTTGTAGTGTGGGGCCCAAAACTGGACACAGTACTCCACATGAGGCCTCACCGATGTCGAATAGAGGGGAATGATCACGTCCCTCGATCTGCTGGCAATGCCCCAACTTATACAGCCAAAATGCTGTTAGCCTTCTTGGCAACAAGGGCACACTGTCGACTCATATCCAGCTTCTTGTCCACTGTAGCCTCTAGGTCCTTTTCTGCAGAACTGCTGCCTACACATTCAGTCCCTAGTCTGTAGCAGTGAATAGGATTTTTCCGTCCTAAGTGCAGGACTCTGCACTTGTCCTTGTTGAACCTCATCAGGTTTCTTTTGGCTCAATCCTCTAATTTGTCTAGGTCCCTCTGTATGCTATCCCTACCCTCCAGCGTATCTACCACTCCTCCCAGTTTAGTGTCATCTGCAAACTTGCTGAGGGTGCAGTCCTTGCCATCCTCCAGATCATTAATGAAGATATTGAACAAAACCAGCCCCAGGACCAACCCTTGGGGCACTCCGCTTGATACCGGCTGCCAACTAGACATGGAGCCAGTGATCACTACCCGTTGAGCCCGACATTCTAGCCAGCTTTCTATCCACCATATAGTCATTCCATCCAGCCCCTTCTTTAACTTGCTGGCAAGAATACTGTGGGAGACCGTATCAAAAGCTTTGCTAAAGTCAAGGAATAACACATCCACTGCTTTCTCCTCATCCACAGACCCAGTTATCTCCTCATAGAAGGCAATTAGGTTAATCAGGCATGACTTGCCCTTGGTGAATCCATGATGGCTGTTCCTGATCACTTTCCTCTCCTCTAAGTGCTTCAGAATTGATTCTATCATCTGACCTCCTGCAGAGCACAGACCAGAGAACTTCCCCTAAATAGTTCCCAGAGCAGAGCTTTTAGGAAAACATCCAATCAATTAAAAAATGGTCAGGGATAGAGAATACAGCACATACAGACCGTGGTAAATGGTTAGTTACTCTCACTGTGAAAAGTGCCTTATTTCCTGTCTGAATTGGTCTAGCTACAACTTTCAGCCTTTGGATCATGTTAGACCTTTCTCTGCTGGACTGAAGAGCCCGTTATTAACTATTTGTTCCTCATATCGGTATTTATAAACTAATCAAGTCACCCTTTAATCCTCTTTGTTAAGCTAACAGATCGCCTCTCAAGGAGCTCAGTCACTATCATGCAGGGTTTCTAATCCTTTAATCATTCTCCTGGCTCTTCTCTGAACCCGCTCCAATTTATCAACATCCATCTGGAATTGCAGACCCCAGATCTAGACTTAGTGTTCCAGCAGCAGTTACACCAGTGCCAGAAACAACGCTAAAATAACGTCTGTACTCTTACTTGTCCAAGGATTGCATTAGTCCTTTAGACCCCAGCATCACACTGGGAGCTCATGTACAGCTGGTTATCCACAGAGCCGGCTTTAGGCCAATTCGGCTGAATTGGGCCCTGCGCTAAGAGAGCCCTGCGCTGCAGCTCTCCACCCTTCCCCCAGCTCACTTCCCCCTCCTCCCCTCCCCTGAATGCTCCGCCCCCTGCTCCTCACCCTCCCCTGCTTCCCGCGAATCAGAGGTTCGCGGGAAGTCTGAAAAGAAGCAGGGGCGGGCAGGCAGCACCAGAGAACCCGGAGTGGTGGGGGGCGTGAGAAGGGCTCCGGGGAGGCACGGCCTAGTCCGGCCCCGGTTCCGGGTGAGCGCGCCGGCCTGCGGCGCGGCTCCGGCCCAACCCGCGGCGTGGCTTCAGCTCCGGCCCCCGCGGCGCGGCCCCGGGTCCGGCCCCCCGGCCCGGCCCCCGCGGCACAGCTCCGGGTCCGGCCCCCCGGCCCGGCCCCCGTGGCGCGGCCTGGTTCCAGCCGCCAAGGGGCTCTGGGCCGGACCCAAGCCCGGTGAACACGGCCGGAGTGCGGCTTGATTCCTGGGGGTGGGGCTTGCAGTAAGCCCCGCCCCCAGGAATCAGGCCCCGCTCTTGCTAAAGCCGGCCCTGGTTATCCACCACAACCCCCCAAATATTTTTCAGTTATGACTTCCCAGGATAGAGTCCTTTATCCTGTAAGTATGACCTACATTCTTTGTTCCTAGATGAATACATTTACATTGAGCGATATTCACATGAATAGTGTTTGCTTGCGCCCATTTTACCAAGCGATCTAGATTGCTTTGTATTAGTGACCTGTCCTCTTTAGTATTTACCACACCCCCAGTTTGTGTCATCTGCAAACTTTCTCTCAGTAGTCATCCATGAGAAATCTTCCTCCTGAAATTCTGGGCACAGAGGGCTTGGGAACCATCCCAAAGGGAATCAAAAAAAGGGGCAGTGCAGGTTTGAATTCTTGGCCATTCTTCTTGCTATTTCCCCTTTGGGCAGAATGGGATTCATTGAGGGCTGAAATAGGAACAGGTCCCCACTTTGTGTCATCACTGAGTCCACTGATTTTTTAAGAAGAAACCCTGTTTACTAAGGGTTAAAAAGTGCATTTCTCCCCTTCCCAGCAGAACAGAGAATGTTAATGGTTCCTTTTTTTCATATTTGTTCCAGGGATGGAATGGTGTCTGTGTAGGGGAAGGTACTCTCCCTAGCTCTTCCCACAAACCAAGCCCTGCCCACCTAAAGCACTAAAATGACATGTTGCGGTGTAGCTTACACCAAGCTTCCTAATATGATTCACTGCTGACCACAGCTAGGAAAAAAAAAAAAAAAAAAGAGGGAGAAAGAGTTAACAACATTGCTATTTAAATCATCATCGTTAGGCTTCACTGCTAAAGTCCCATCACAATGAATATGAGCAGTTCCCCTTTTCAGAGCTATTATTGCAGGCTGCTTGCAAACCCGGGCACGTCACTGCATTGGTGACATTTGGTTCACGTGTTGACACAAGTTTCTTTCCAGTGATGAGGGCTCGAGAGGCTTGTTTTAAGCTGAGACTGTGAAGCACAAGCTGGCAGTGACCATGAAATAGCTGCCATGAGCTCGCCCAGTTTACCCTCCGGTTTATGCAGGCGTTTACATGTATGTAGCCCTTCAGAGAACATGGGCTCTTTTCCCACAGCCCATGCTAGAAGTTGTGGGGAAGCCTCTGGGAGGTGACCTTACCGGGCTGACTCAGAGCTGGGTTGCTACACTGTTACATAAATCCCCTTTTTGTTTTATAGGGTATTTGGTCAGGTCGCTGGCTTCAGAAACTAAATGTGAAAACATTTACCAAGGCTTCTCTGACTGTGTCTTAAAACTGGGGGAAAACATGGCCAGCTACGAGGAGGACGACAGGGATGAGGTGCAGGGGCTGCACACTGTTTGCGGGTGAGTAGCAACCCCCCAGCTCTGGCTCTTCTTCCCTACGAACACAGGGCAAATGCGCACACTGTCGTGCTCACCCCAACCTCCTGAGATGCAGAACACACACACACACCCAGGCAGACACACCCTCTAGTCTCATGCAGGCCGAGACAGTAGGACACCACAGAGCCTGCAGAGCAGGGAGTCAGCAAATCCTCCAAGGACTCCCAATCAAAGCGGAGGATGCAACCCATGCAGAGTAGTTTGGGGTATTATTATTATTGTGCATTTTTAGCGACAGCGTAGGGTGCCCGAGGATTTAGGTAATCCGCCCATCTGGGATACCATGCTCTAACCTCCTCTTCCACTCAGCCTCCCAGGCCCCCCACCTGCCTCTGGCTGCTTTCTCTGACAAAAATAGATTTCTTTCAGCATAAGCCAGGCTTTCCTCACCTTCCTGCTTCCCACCTCAGGCAGGAGCTGGGACAGAGGCTACTGCTTGCCAATCCCTGATAACGACTCTTTCCTGTCCTCAGGAGATCGGTGGAGAAGAAGACTCTTGCACCCAGCTAGTGTAGGTGGAGATGGAGAGCTCCCCCCACTAAGCATGGCTCTAGCCTTTAGGGCTGCATGAGACATAGCAAAAAAGGTGTCAAGAAAATCCTGCCAGGCTAGACCATGCCAAGGATTAAGCACACAAGAGCAGTTGGAGCCAGAGTGCAAACTGCATTTAATCAGGTGTCAGCAGCCTAAAAGCAAGCTGAACTCAAGGGTCCTTGCTGCAGGGTCAGGGCCCAGTTCATTCCTGGTGAAAGTCCTTAATTCCAGGCCCCTCAGTGAGCAGGTGAGCTTCACAGCCGAGTTCAAAAGGTGGAGGATCCATTCAGATACCAGGGGTGATAACCTAATCAGGACCAAGGGGAAAGCAAGGAAGGGGGTAAAATAGTAAAGCTGCTGGAGTTCACCACAGAGTGTGTTCAGGGAAAGGTCTGATTAAAAGGGAATGAGCTAAAGCAAGTGAGGGAAGGGAGACACAGGGAGGAAATGAAAAGTTGGCAGAGATAAATGAAGATGGCTGAGGGTTCTGAGCATCCCCAGCAATGAATCCACAGGAGTGAAAAGGCCAAGGGGGGGGATACGGAGATGCAGAAAGCAATCAAGGGAAAGACAGATGCACTGGGGAGGTGTAAACCTTCGAGCCCAAGGAGGAGGGCTGAGAAGATTAGAGGAGTAAGAGCATCTGAACTAATAAGGAATCAATGAGAAGTGGGAGGGGTGGAAATGACAGGCAGGATCTGAATGAAGGCATTTCTCTTACACCTCAAGGTTAGGGGTTAGTGAAAGAGACAAGCGGTGGGATTGATGGGGCTGCTGAAAACGGAAATGAATTCCTAGCCCTGCATGGGAACAGGAACGAGATGCAACAGGCAACCATTTGCCAGGGAAGAAAGATACCAGGACCGAGCTGAGAAGCCCACCAGCCCAAGCGATTGGAAAGGAGAACACAACAGAATTCCAGCACCAGTGGAGATTCCTGCCAGCACTCTGCAGGATCCCTGACAGCGAGTGCAGGATCCATTTGTCCCAGGTGGAGAGAAGTCAACCTCACTGTTGTTGTGTGGAGCAAAGGGGAGCACTGCCTAGAAAGGGGGACAGATTGCTTCTTTCTTCTTCCTGTCTCCTTCTACCCAGGGATCTGAGTGCTTCCCAAACACTGAGCTTTTACCTTTACACCCCACTCCATTCCCCCATGAAGAGAAGAGTCACTATCCCCAGTTTACAGAAGGTGTACCTGAAGCACAGAGGAGGGAGGTGATATTGCCAAGGACACAAGGCAACTCAGCGTTGGATTTAAGCAACTGGGGTTACGGATCATTTAAGCTAGCTCTAAAGGAAGTAATGCAATCCAGGAGCCAATTATTTATGTATGTATCTCCAGCTTCATAGGGGGTGGGGTCTCTGTTTAGTGAACTCAGTGGTGTCAGCTAGGTCTTTTTCTGGGATAGGGCTGCTGCCTTATAACCAAGGTAACAGAGGACATAGAAACAGGGAACAGGAGATGGAAGTAAGTGGGGAGGCTGTGCAGGGGGTGGAGTGGGGTGAACAGAGCTTCCTCTAGGCTAGAAGTAGAGGGGAGTTCCCCCACTTCTCCCTGGATTGAGTGAGTAGTGCTCCCCCACAAAACCCATAAATCCTCTTCAGCTGGTCAGTGAGAGCTGTGCGTGCCTGTTTCTATTGGCTTTAACCACTTCATAGGAATGATCTGAAATCTAACATTGGGCCTCCCAACGGATTAGAAAGGAGGAAAGACTTTTGTTAAACTCTGTTACCTTACTAGGTTGGTTCAGAGGACAGATTGGAGTTCCAGAGAGTAGGTGCCCTGGAGGAAAAGCTGTCTCTGTTTTCCTAGGGGATCATCCCCAGCTGTACACAATATAACCTGACCCAGCCACCAGGTGCGAAGTAACCCTGCCCCCACTCCCAGATGTATGCTGTGATGTAAACCTGACCTAGGTGCTCTTGTTTTCTGATGGATCTTCCCCCTCACCATTGCACACATGAACTTTCCCAGGTCTGTAGTGTGAACCAAATCTGAAATTCATACATTTCCCACATTAGTAGCACTGCACCGGTTTAGCTAGATTAATTTTAAATTGGTCTATTTAAACTAGTGCAGAGCTTTAATGTAGACACCCACTCCCCATTGGAGGTTTGTACCAGTTTAACTAGACAGATTGTAAATCAATCTAGTTGAACCAGTACATCTTTTCTAATGTAGGCCAGCTCTGAGGAGGAGAAACATCAGGCCCAAGCTAGTAAAGCTGGTCACAAATCAGAATTTCCAGGCCATGGAAAATTCCAATATTTCACACTTGCTTTTGTCCTGAATTGGTGCATCATGGGTGAGGCTACGTTTTAGTCACAGGTATTTTTAGTAAAAGTCATGGAGAGGTCACGGGCAGTAAACAAAAATTCACAGCCCGTGACCTCTCCATGACTTTTACTATATACCCCGAACTAAAACTTGGGCTGGGAGGCCATGGTGCTCTAGGGGGGCATCCCGGGGGTGCATGCTGGGGCAGGGGGGTGGCCAGGACCCCTGCTGGTGCTGGGGGGAAAGGGTTGGCAGGGTTCGCAGGCTCCCTACCTGACTGCGCATGTCCTTGCAGCTCCTAGGGGGGAGGGGCGGCCAGTGGGGCTCCACGTGCTGCTTCCGCCACAAGTGCTGGCTGCGCAGCTCCCATTGGCCGGGAATTGCAGCCAATGAGAGCTTCGGGGGGCAGCGCCCAGAGGCGTAGCGAGCGCCCTCCGTACCCTCCGACCGGAGGGGGCCCCGCAAAGAAGGGGGCCCCTAAAAGTGGCAAAATAAATACCGCATTCCAGTTTCTGCATTGTAAGGGGCCCCGCCCGGACATATGTTCAGAGGGGGCCACGTTCTTTGTTGCTACGGCCCTGGCAGCGCCTATGGGCATGGGCAGCGTGCGGAGCCCCCTGGCCCCTTGGCCTAGGAGCTAGGGACATGCTGGTGGGAGCCAGGACCCCCTCCAGGTAAGCAAAGCCCCGCACCCCAATCCCCTGCCCCAGCCCTGAGCCCCCTCCCACACACCCAAACTGCTGCTGCTGGCCCAGGGGCTGACCAGCCGGGCAGCCCCTGAGCCCAGCACCAGCCGCTGCAGAAGTCATGGCAAGTCACAGAATCCATGACTTCCATGACCTCTGTGACAGACACGCAGCTTTAATCATAGGAGATCTCGTCCAGCCAGGGAGCCCAGCCCATAGAGAAGAAAAGGGGCATGAAGCACCTGAACTGCAACTCCCATGAGGTACTATGGCAACTCAAACAGACACAGATTAACGTCAAACTGACCCACAATGAAATGTTTCAATTCATTTTGACAAACAAAATGTTTTGTGTTGGGTCCGCCTGGCATTGAACAAACTATTTAATTTTGATAATAGAAAATTTTGTACATTTTCCATTTAAAAAAAATGGCAAATCCCATGTACAAATTAGAACTTTCAGCAAGATTAGAAGGGGGTTAGAATGAAAAGCCTCCTGGACTGATAATGCTGGGCAGAGATTCTGGTTTGAATTGGGAACGGAAGACAAATGACATCTTCGCTGGCAGTAGAAAATGGCCAGGTTCCTTTAAAGGGGCTTTCAGAGGAGTCCATGTATCATACTGTGAACCGTAGCATGTATCTCTTCCTGGCAGCACACAACAGCATATCATACCACTGCCCTTTTTGTGGATGCGAACAATGTATTTGACTGCTTTACTAAACAGCTTTTCAGTGTTTTTAAAAAACAAAGTTTATTTCATTTCTAAAGAAACAACTGATTTCTGCTCCAATTGGCAATAAAGCCTGATTTTCTTGGAAGCTCCAGGGCACTAGAGTGGCTGAAAACAAATACAGAAAATTAGTAAAACACTGGAACTGCAGACGGTGCTACGTAGCACCGGAATCCTGACCATGCTAGCAGGGGTTCTTGTGTAGGTCCTGGTGAATGGCCAACCCTGCAAGACCACCGGGGCTATTGTGATTGAAGGAAAAAAGTAATGATCCCCTTTCCCACCAAGGAATATCTTGGGCAGTTATTGGCCTTTAACCCTTAACTCTCCCTATGCCATCTACAATTCAGCTAATGTAGGATGGTTTTCTCAAGCCCCTCCTGTGCCATGTTCTCTCCAGGAGTGAGATACACAGGTCAGTGACAGATATGGAGATCAGAATAATTGATGCCTTGGAAGGCAGTCTAGTATGAAATCAGCAGCATTTGTTTTTCAGTTCTGCTTGTGCAGTATTTCCCCAGAGTCCAACACTGACAAGTCATTTGATCATAGCCTGTCTGGCTGAACAGATGGAGGCTGTGAAGAGTGAAGCATTGTGGGAATTATGATCATGCAGCTGAAAGTAGAACCACCACTAAAAGTTGACATTCTCTCTCCTCTGCCCCACTTAATCTTTTGCCTGAAGAGATAGATCATTTTTAACCCCTACCTGACCGAGCTGTGTTTCCCAGTTTAGCTGCTGCAGGGTCCTGAGTGTAGCTCCCTAATGAACACAAGACCTTACCTTAGTTGGCACCAATGTTTCTCATTATGATCTCAGGACGTTTATTCTGCCACACTGGCTTTATTTAATGAACTCTATGCAGCTGGTGTTCTGACATAAATCCTATTAAAAAAGGAAAGCACTAATGTCCATACTTCAAGAAAAAATAGTGTCATCTCCAGGAAAGGAAGATTTGGACAAAAGTAAAAAGATGTCTTCCCATGCTTGGGATGTTGACCCCAGCCAGATGGTCTGCTCAATCTCCCAGATTGAGATGGGACATCTAGATGTGTCCCTCCATGAAGAATATGGCCAGCAAACTAGTAAGATGACAGAGAAGAATTCACCGTCAGTCTAATAGCTCAAGAGACTGTAGACGTACCTATTTACCTTCAGTGACTTGGTGCAGGGCAGTATAGATCCACTGTGCTGGCCAGGGAAGCTCTCTGCACAGAGGGTTTTCTCAGGGGGGCAGTCCCCTACTCCTTTATGTTGTCCAAGAGGCATAAAGAATAACTGAGAATTGGGCCCCATGTGTTATGAAAAATTCTCTTCACCTCTTCTACAAATAGGGTTGCCAACCCTCCAGGTTTGGCCGGGAGTCTCCCAGAATCGGGCTTGATCTCCTGGAGGCTACTGAAGCCAATCCGGGAGATTTTAGACAACTAAAAGTCCAGTGGCACAGCAGGGCTAAGGCAGGCTCCCTACCTGCCCTGGCTCCGTGCCACTCCCAGAAGCGGCCAGCATGTCCGGCAGCGACTCCTGGGCGGAGGCGCGGCCAGGGGGTCTCTGCATGCTGCCCCCATCCCAAGCACCAACTCCGTTGCTCCCATTGGCCGTGAACGGGGAACTGCGGGCAGGGGACAGTGCCTGCAGGCAGGGGCAGCGAGCGCCGCGCAGAGCCACCCCGAGTCTAGGAGCTGCTGCCAGACATGCCGCCACTTCTGGGAACCACCCGAGGTAAGTGCCACCTGGCCGGAGTCTGCACCCCGAACCCCCTCCTGAACCCCAACCCCCTGCTCCAGCCCCCTCCCGCACCCTAACCCCCTGCCCCCTCCTGCACCCAAACTCCCTCCTACAGCCCACATCCTGCACCTCCTCCCACACCCCAAGCCCCTGTCCCAGCCCTGAGCCCCCTCATGCACCCAAACTCCCTCCCACAGCCTGCACCCCGAACCCCCTCCCGAACCCCAATGCCCTGGCCCAGCCCTGAGCCCCTCCTGCAGCCAAACTCCCTCCCAGAGCCCGCACCCCTTTCCACACCCTAACCCCCTGTCCCAGGTTCAGCCCGGAGCCCCCTTCCACACTCCAAACCTCTCGGCCCCACTCCCCAGTCCAGAGCCCGCACCCCAACCCCCTGCTCCAGCCCGGTGAAAGTGAGTGAGGGTGGGGGAGAGCAAGCGACGGAGGGAGGGGGGCTAGAGTGAGAGGGGGCGGGGCCTCACAGAAGGGTTGTGACGGGGTGGGGCATTCGGGCAGGGCTGGGGGTGGGGCAAGGGTGTTTGGGTTTGTGCGATTAGATAGTTGGCAACCCTAGCTACAAATGACACTGTCACAGTTACAGGGCAAGATGCACTTCGGACCACTTTCAGTTCCTCTTGAGGGCATCCTTCAGATGACAGGCTTGGCTTCCTGCACCTCTCTCAAAGGGTGGAACCCCACAGTCCAACCTCTCTTGGGCTGGATCTCTGGGTGGGAGCCCCTGTTTCCCAATGTGTTGACATGCCAGCTGTATCAGGGCCTTGTAAACCCTTTTCCTCCAGAGGCCCGTAACAGCAGCCAATTAAAGTGACTCAAAAACAGCATTATGCGTTCACCAAAGGCACACAGTATGCAGAGAGAAGTGGGCTGTAGCCCACGAAAGCTTATGCTCTAATAAATTTGTTAGTCTCTAAGGTGCCACAAGTACTCCTGTTCTTCTTTTTGCGGATACAGACTAATACGGCTGCTACTCTGAAACCTGTAAGTATGCAGAGAGAAGGGGTAAAACAACAAAAGACTCATATGGGTCTTAACTAACCTTCCTTCTTTCCTTACCAGTGTTGGGTAAGTTTCACTCAGCCCAGACCTCCCTGCTCCAGCGCTGGAAGCGACAGACAGCCCCTGAACATCCTCTGTTTCTCCCTGTCAGAGATTCCTCCCCAGCCACTACTGCCTGCTCACTCCTCCTTCCTCCCTAGGCCAGGGTCTTTAAGGCTTTAGAATCCCCTTTGATTCTAGGTTCAGGCATAGGAAGAATAAACCTTGTTCATCTAGTTGGAGCCCGGCAGAGGCATTCTCCAATAAATTCTCCATAGCTTTATCCAGGACCAGGACCCTTGGTATTCTCTCTGGCATATCTTATTTTTGTCATTGTTTCATTTCCTGTTTCTTCCCCTCACCTCATTAACAGCCTCCTTTGATTTAACTCCTTCCACTCAGGCATGTCAGCAAGCAAATAAACCAAGGCACATAAAAAAATAATACAGACTCTTCCTTCATTCTGTATAGACACTGGATTAGAAAACTGAAATAGTTTTCAAGAGCCAGTGTTCTTACCCCCAGTCTGTGATCACATTGTGCCCAAGCCCATCATTCAGCTTGGACAAAGAGCAATGAAGTCAGTCAAACATTTGCTCTTAATCTGTTTCACTTTCAGGGACTCAGAGTTGGAATTCCAAGCACTGAAGGGGGACAGCAGTTTATGAAAAACAATGGATTTAATTGGCTTTCAAAAGAATTGTAGAAACACTTCAACAAGTTTGGGGGGGTTAGTTTTTAGCAAAAGAGCTCTGTGAGACCCACAAAGGGGGATTAATGATGCCAGAGCAGGGAGGTAGAAAACTAAACTTCCAGTAAGAACAGTAGGACAATGGAACAGACTGCCTAAGGAGGTTGGGGAAGCTCCTTCATTGGAGGTTTTCAAAAGGAGACTGGGTAACCATCTGTCTTGGATGGTTCAAACCCAACAAATCCTGCATTTTGGCAGGGGGTTGGACTAGATGACCCTTGTGGTCCCTTCTAACCCTATGATTCCACTAACAAAAACCACCACTGGGTCAGTCTCCCTTAGATTTCCCAGTGCATCTGGCTTCTGCCTCTCTTTAAGGCTCTGATCTTGCCATCCTCTCAGTGCAGGTAGAGCCATAAGCTTGTGCAGAACCCAGCTGAACTCAAGGAGGTAGAGGAGTTCTCATGGGAGGAGCTCATTGCAGGATTGGGGCCTTAAACTGTAAGCAATTCAGGACTAAGACTCTCTATCTTGAGGCATTATACAATGCTGAACACAAAGCCATCATGTGCCAAATAAGTGCACCAAATGTAAATGTAGGGGCCAATTGAATTGAGAGTTTCCTGTGGGGAGAAAGGTTTTGTCTTGGATCTTTCTGCTCTGTGGCGTTTTAAATGAACTAACAGCCTCCATTCTTCCCTCGGCTACAGGTACTGGGATGAATTTCACATGTGCGCCATGACTGCTCTTTGGGAGTGCCAGAAGGAGGCAGCAAGTATCTGGGAGACTTTGAAAAAGGAATCTAGAAAAATCAAATTCCAAGGCAGCTTGTTTGATCTCTGCAGTCCCAACAGCTCCCAGAGCTTCAGCTTGACAAATGTTTCAAATGTTGTTGTCTTAAGCCTCTCTCTGATGGTCACTTGGCTTAATTTGTAAATGGAGCAGCTCTGAAAGTATTGGAACGAAGAGGTATTATCAGTGTAGTTATGATCAGAAATGTAGTATTTCCAAACCTTTGAGAAATACTGGGTATGGTGCTGGATGAACACTTGATTTTATTATTCCAGGTCTGTGAGCCTCAGAAGAGCAGCATCTCCTTGGTTGCACTGTCTCTAAGTAACTTACATGATTAATCATAAACTCAGCACTTGCTATAACTTGACATTGTCCAGCTGCAAGTGCACCCACAGCTCCGACTAACGGTGCAGAGTGCTGGAGGCTGTAGCCTGAGGGCCAAAGGACTGGGGAGAAATCCAGGATTAGTGCTAAACACTAGGTTCTTTTGCACTCTTTTCTATCTATAGTCACTGGAAGCGAATCTGTTTATTCAGCTGCCTGTTTCTGCCAGACAAATGCTCCACTTTTTTCAGTGGTGATGGGCGGGAGGAAGCAATTATTGGTGGTGTTTTTGAAGTGCAGGGAGAATGTATTGAACCTGTCAAAGGCAGGAAGGATTCTTTGTCATGTTGCTAGTAGAATCCTCCCCTTTGGGGATGGTGAAGCCTCCCCTTGCAGAACAATCTCGGACATGTCTGTTTCTTGTGGGATGCACCTGGCTACCTGAGTGACTCTTGCGTTGTGTGTAAATCCCTTTCATAAGGAAACAAGAGGGAAAAACATAATGGGGAAAGGGGGAGGGTTGGGCTAGAGGTTTCTAATAACTCTTTTGCTTTAAAAGTATCCCAGGAGACACCTGTGAGCAGCACTGTGACTGACTGTGTAATTCAAAAATATCAAATAATGTCTGTTGCATAACCTACACCTGTCAAAATGGAAATCATTTGTCTTGCTTTCTTGGTCTATAGCACAGTCACTCCCTGTCTCTTCCAGTGCAGCCCAGACAGTTGTTCATGTCACGGCTTCAACACTGCCATTAAACATATTTGCAATACCAAGAGACTCTTGCAAGTGATTTCAGGATATGTTGAAAAACTCAACTGTATTATCTGGCAGTTGAAAGCAGTGACTTAACTGTGCCCTATCTCCTGGCCCCTAGAGGCCCTACCTGGGCATGCAAGGGGGTCTAAGGCCTGGTCTACACTAACCGCCCAATTCGAACTAAGGTACGCAACTTCTGCTACGTGAATAACGTAGCTGAAGTTCGAAGTACCTTAGTTCGAACTTACCCCGGTCCAGACACGGCAGGCAGGCTCCCCCGTCGACTTCGCAGTACTCCTCTCGCTGAGCGGAGTACCGCAGTCGACGGCGAGCACTTCCGGGTTCGACTTATCTCGTCCAGACAAGACACGATAAGTCGAACCCAGAAGTTCGATTTGCTTGCCGCCGAACTACCGGGTAGTGTAGACCTACCCTAAGACAATAATGTGCATCAGTGCAGGTCTGCTCTTTCACACCTATTACAGCACTTCAAAGAGAACAGGAATTTCCAGAATGGATCAAACCCAAGATCCATCTAGTCTGGGAACCTATCCCTTGACAGGCCAGTACCAAATGCTTCAGAGGAAGGTACAAGAAATCTGCAGTTGGCAGATGTGGGATAATCTGTGCCCATTGAAGGTCTCATCCTGATCCCTAATAGTTGGAGCTTGGTTTAAGGCCTGAGTATATTGTTTTATATCCTTTCCAAAGTGTTTGTTAGCTTTAAGTATAGCAACTTAGGATCCTCTTGTCATTGATATTACTCCAATCTTTTTCTGAATCTTGCGATTTACTTGGTCTTATCAACTTCCTGTGGCAACGAGTTCCACAGTTTAATTATGCGCTGGGTGAAAAGGTCTTTCCTTTGATCAGTTTTTAATTTTCCATCATTTAGTGGTATTAAAGGTCCCCTTGTTTTTGTGTTATGAGACAGGGAGAACAGAAGCTCCTGCTCCACTTTCTCTGTAGCATTAATTGTATATACTTTTATTATGACACTCAGGACCATCGAACAGGGCACTCATTCAATTTTGAATAGAGGGAAGCAGCATCTAGCAACATACAGTATGGATGAGTTGCACAGCTCTGAGGATTCCCATTACCACAGTAGGGAAGACATTGTTAGTTATCCCAACTGAGGAGCCTGTGTTTTCTGTTAGTCTCTCTCACATCCACAGATTGGTTCAAACCAGCATGTATGAATTAGAAACAATAGGTATAAAGGTTCTAACAATGTTCACAAATCTGGGAACATGCTTTAGAGTGTGAACAATGACTTTAGTGGGCCAGTAAGTGAGGCACTGCTAGCCCTTGGGATTTAGCCAAGTATATTACAGGCACATACGGAAGCTTTTCTTTCAGCAAGGAATATCTTTTGGCCTTTCTGCTGACACTGCAAACAAGAGGTCCATTAGTGCCATCCTTGACAAGTCAAGTTTCTTCCTGTGTAACTTCTTGCACTCTGCCTGCTGCCCTAGTTACTATTTACCACCCTGCTCTCCACAGCACTGCTAAGCAACCCTGCTTGCATTGTCAGCAGGGAGGGAGTCCTCTACAAAATTAATGAAGTGGCAGCTCCCAAGAAATCTGAAACAGCTCAGGGGAGGAGCAGCAAGTATTTAAACTCCACTTCCAGATGGGGCATCCAGAGATTTTGCTGATGAGGAAGACATTAATAACACTCTCTTAAGGGTGGCATACGGATTTCAGGGAGACAAACATCTCTGGCATTGGGCACAATGGTACCTCGTGGGTGAAGCGGTTAACAAGGAGCATTGTAGGATTTAGATTTAACTAGTTTCAACTCCATATTCAGCTTGGTTCTACTTTCTGCTCTGATACAAAATGCAGTATAGGCTGTGGCTTCATTCCATTCTCTCCTCTCCCCACTATCAGTGTCCCTGCCCATTCCCTACACATTCTCCTATGGGGGAAAGCTGGAGTAGCTCGACACTGCCAACGGCCAAGGCAGAGACTGCTTTGTGGCCACACCTATTTAATTCTGCTTTAAAGGAAGCAATAGTATGGTTTAGACTAGTAAACAATTATCTAATGCCTTAACAGGCTTCCTCTTCTTAGCTGCTTTAACAGATCGGCATCTTCCCCTTTGTTAAACTTTCAAGCTTTTAAACAGTTCTAGAAGACAGAATGATGTCTTAATGATTAGTACTCTCTGCAAAGCCTACTTCCTGCCAAACCTTGCAGACCCTGGATGAAAATATCCAGTTTGCTGACACTACTGCAACCCCCAGAAAGGGAGCAGGTGTTGGAGAAAATCTCCCTGGGAGCAAAACCCCTCAGCTCCAATGTACTAAAGAAAAGGTTCATTAAGAAATAGACCATCTGCCATTGCTCTGGTGTACAACTGTAAAAGTTCCAAAGCCAAAGAACTGCTGAGAATTCATCAACTATGTGCAAGTGAAAATTAGGCTTTATGACATGGGAGTGGAGGGTCTCAGCGTTTCCAACTCAGTTTTTGGTTTAAAAAGACACTGCCCCCTTCAACCAAGGACAGGTAGGCACTGAATTTTCCTACAAAAGGCACTGACATATAGTATAAATTCAAGTCCTCAGAGGCAAAGAATCCAGACCTGTCAACAAACATATTTCAAATCCCACATTACAGCATTTCATGCCAATGCAGCAGGGTCTAGAGTCCAGCGGTTCTCAAACTTCATTGCACTGCAACCCCCTTCTGACAACAAAAACTACATCTCTCTCTCTCTCTCTCTCTCTCTCTCTCTCTCTCACACACACACACACACACACAAAAGAGAGGAAGGAGGAGCCCAAGCCCCAGTGCCCTAGGCTGAACCCCGAGTTTTGGCTTCTGGGGCCCAGGCTTCAGCTTTAGTTCCAGGCCCCAGCAAGTCTAACGCTGGCCCTGGTAATCCTATTAAAATGGGGTCCCAACCCACAATTTGAGAATAACCGGTCTAGTCCATTGAGAAATAAGTGGTACTGTTTCCAAATAAGAACGAGAATGGGAAACATAACAGTAACACTTAGATCAGGTGGTCTCACAAATATGTATGTGTAGTCAGCAGCTCTTTCTTCTTTAATGAGTGGGACTACTACATCCCTCCATTGCTTCTCCCTGGTATCTAACTCTAATCAAGGAGGCTCTGATATTTTCCTCAAGAAGATCCACCCTTAAAAATGTGATTGAGTGTCACTGTGAAGTGACTCCTGGCAGTGTGTTACTGACCCACTGATCAAACCTACAAGACCCTGCACTTCTTTCTGCATATGGGACTCGGCCTTCCCTCACACTAGTACTGACAGACAGGAGACATTAAGGTTGAATATCACAAAAAGCCTTTCATCTAGAGGCTCAATTGGATGTGGAATATCCCAAATTACCAATATTGCAAGAGTGGAAAGATAGTTTATTCAGCCTAGATCTGAACTAATAGCTATGGTTTCATGAGATTACTGCTGAAGTTGGGGTCACATATATGCAGCAGGCTCTTCACAAACTGTATGGGATAATGTACACTGGAAGAAATCATAACAGATCATTCTGGTTACATGCTTCAGCCCTGAAACCCCTGCAAATGGGATCAGAATTGTTCTGAAGATATGCCAGGTCAGTTGAGCCCACAGTGATGGTGTTTAATAAGGCTACAGCAAAGGTTCCCAAAGTGTGGTCCGTTCAGCAGCTGCTGGTGGTCTTCAGAGCATATGGTCACAGTGCTAGCAGTTCTTATTTTCAGCTGCTAAACTGCAATAGGAGATATATTTTTAGCTATTACATATTGTCCTGATATTAGTTTTCCCTGTAAGCAAGTACAGTATTATGATGTCATCACATTTGGAGGGTATAGCAGGGAAATTCATCCTACTGTGAATGAGAAGGGAGGTGGCTGGGAGATAATCTCTCTTCATATGTTATCTCCACTAAAAAGTTTGACAACCCAAGGCTACAGTATTGTCTGTTCCAATCTGCATCTGGGCACTTACCTTCCTTTCTAGGAGAGGAAACAATGCCATCTCCTGGAAGAAATGGTAATTCACACCCAGGATTACATAACGTAAGAATGGCCGTATTGGGTCAGACCAAAGGTCCATCTAGCCCAGTATCCTGTCTAGCAACAGTGGCCAATGCCAGGTGCCCCAGAGGGAGTGAACCTAACAGGCAATGATCAAGTGATCTCCACCCTCTGACAAACAGAGGCTAGGGACACCCTTCCTTACCCCTCCTGGCTAATATCTATTAACAGACTTAACCTCCATGAATTTATCCAGTTCTCTTTTAAATGCTGTTATAGTCCTAGCCTTCACAACCGCCTCAGCCAAGGAGTTCCACAAGTTGACTGTGCGCTGTGTAAAAAAACTTCCTTTTATTTGTTTTAAACCTGCTGCCCATTAATTTCATTTGGTGGCCCCTAGTTCTTGTATTATAGGAACAAGTAAATAACTTTTCCTTATTCACTTTCTCCGCACCACTCATGATTTTATATACCTTTATCATATCCCCCCCTTAGTCGCTTCAGCTTGGAAAAGAGAAGTCCTAGTCTCTTTAATCTCTCCTCATATGGGACCCGTTCCAAACCCCTAATCATTTAGTTGCCCTTCTCTGAACCTTTTCTACTGCCAGTATATCTTTTTTGAGATGAGGAAACCACATCTGTATGCAGTATTCAAGATGTGGGCGTACCATGGATATATATAATGGCAATAAGATAACTCTCCGTCTTATTTTCTATCCCCTTTTTAATGATTCCTAACATCTTGTTTGCTTTTTTGACCGCTGCTGCAGACTGCGTGGACGTCTTCAGAGAACTATCCATGATGACTCCAAGATCTTTTTCCTGATTTGTTGTAGCTAAATTAGCCCCCATCATATTTCATGTATAGTTGGGGTTATTTCTTCCAATGTGCATTACTTTACATTTATCCACATTAAATTTCATTTGCCATTTTGTTGCCTAATCACTTAGTTTTGTGAGATCTTTTTGAAGTTCTTCACAGTCTGCTTTGGTCTTAACTATCTTGAGCAGTTTAGTATCATCTGCAAACTTTGCCACCTCACTTTTTACCCTTTTCTCCAGATCATTTATGAATAAGTTGAATAGGATTGGTCCTAGGACTGACCCTTGGGGGACACCACTTGTTACCCCTCTCCAGTCTGAGAATTTACCATTTATTCCTACCCTTTGTTCCCTGTCTTTTAACCAGTTCTCAATCCATGAAAGGACCTTCCCTCTTATCCCATGACAACTTAATTTACGTAAGAGCCTTTGGTGAGGGACCTTGTCAAAGGCTTTCTGGAAATCTAAGTATACTATGTCTACTGGATCCCCCTTGTCCACATGTTTGTTGACCCCTTCAAAGAACTCTAATAGATTAGTAAGACACGATTTCCCTTTACAGAAACCATGTTGACTTTTGCCCAACAATTTATGTTCTTCTACGTGCCTGACAATTTTATTCTTTACTATTGTTTCAACTAATTTGCCCGGTACTGAAGTTAGACTTACCGGTCTGTAATTGCTGGGATCACCTCTAGAGCCCTTTTTAAATATTGGCGTTATATTAGCTATCTTTCAGCCATTGGGTACAGAAGCTGATTTAAAGGACAAGTTACAAACCATAGTTAATAGTCCCGCAACTTCACATTTGAGTTCTTTCAGAACTCTTGGGTGAATGCCATCTGGTCCTGATGACTTGTTACTGTTAAGTTTATCAATTAATTCCAAATCTCCTCTAGTGACACCTCAATCTGTGACAATTCCTCAGATTTGTCACCTACAAAAGCCGACTCAGGTTTGGGAATCTCCCTAACATCCTCAGCCATGAAGACTGAAGCAAAGAATCCATTTAGTTTCTCTGCAGTGACTTTATCGTCTTTAAGTGCTCCTTTTGTATCTCGATCATCCAGGGGCCCCACTGGTTGTTCAGCAGGCTTCCTGCTTCTGACGTACTTAAACATTTTGTTATTACCTTTGGAGTTTTTGTCTAGCCTTGGCTAGATTGAACATGTCTAAAGGAACAGACACATCCCTAAACAGACCTGGAAGGAGAAGAATTTTGGCGTAGGCAAAACAGGACAAGGGGAATTAAGGCTGGTTGGCTACTGCAACATTGCACTGTAAACAGTAGGAAAAGGCCTTCTAAAGAGCTCTTTGCTCTATTTAGGAAAAAACTGCCTAAACTATTCCCTAGGGAAAGATTGTTGTGCCACAATTGTTTTGCATATTCCCTTCCTCCTTTCTTTCCTAGAGTCATTTAATGGGAACAGATTCTTGGTTTCCTAAATCAGAATGGAGTTATTTGGAAAGGCTTGTGATGCCAACAGAAGATTCTGACTTTACTGGAGCAGGAGTGAGCAACTGAACTCTGAGGAAACTAGGACCCTGTCATTGTACATATGCTTCCCCTCCCTATGCCCCCAAAGTAGTGAGGAGAAAAATATAGATTAGCAGAATTGTGCTTAAACTGAAACAGTTTGTGTTCTCCAAACAGGACTCAAAGGTCTAATAGTATAGGCTCAAGTCTCACAATGTCCCCACTCACAAAGGACATATGAAAATCAAGAGATAGCAGCCCTCAGAATGCCATGGTGCTCTTCTCATGAAAACAGCAGCATTCTGTTCACTGATATTACGGAGCAGAGAGAATCTCTCTGTACTACCTCAGGAGAGTTTCAAACAAATATTTTACCCTTGATTAAAACACTATATACAGCATATGAGATGAACAGTTGCAATTTAGCTTTGAAATTAACACAACAAAATAATTAAGAGACCCATTTTAGAGAGAGTTATCAAATTCTGTGTCAACTCATCCCACCAATTCCAATTCTTTACAAACTGCACATTAATTTAGCAAATATAATTTATTCAAACTAATAACGTTCACCAAATGTACAAAGGAAAGAGATTGGCAGCAGCGAGCCACACAAGAAAAAAAGGAATTTCAATGTTAAAATCCTAGTTTGCCCCCATTTAGAATGACACACAGACAGCACAGACTTAACATCCCTTAGAGGAAACTACACAACTAGAGGTAAGTCTGACCGTTTGGAATGCAGGACTCTAGGAAACCATTTGGCCACTCCTTTCATTGGGAATACTGGGATCAGTGGCTTATGAGAAGAGAGGTTCTATTTAAATTGCCTATCAGTCAAAAGCACCATCTCGTTAACAGCATGAGAGACAAAGAACAGTGCCAAGTATGGCGTCCTGCAGCAAGAAACACCTACCAATTTTGGAAAACAGTCTTTGGTGGCAGCCTTCAGGCAGGAGTAAGTACTGGAATTTGATGATTGGTAGGAAGACGCAGGTTACTACAGAGTGGGAATGATGAAATGGTGCTTGTAACACACAGCAGAAAGCTCCCCTCAACCAACTCAACCCACAGTTCAACGTTTGGTGAATGTTATGGCCAACTCTCCATGCAAGAGGAGAATAAGCTGGTTGATTTTCACTGGCTCCTGGATTTCTGGCTTGTGGTGTTTAACATTCATAGTGGGGAGTTTTACAAACCTTAGAAAGTGACCACTGGTGTTCCTTTCTGGCCAGACCGTAGTCCATTGCTGTGATGTGGACATTCATTACGTAGCTCAAAGTGCTCAGCTCACCAGAAGAATTATAACACACTGAAGGCAACTTAATACCATTTTTCCTATTTTGTTAAAAAAGCGTCTTCAATCCAGCAACGTATGTTGCCTTACATCTACTCTAGGAACTAAACACAGGAACAATAATGAAGCCCATATGAGCATACAGGCCTTATAGGTTCACAACTGGTGACTGAGACAAACACAATTCTTTTTAATCCTACATCAGTTTAAATCCTTGATTTTAAAACAAAAACCAACCAAAGGAAAAAGATGTAAGAGGCAGCTCCTAGTCAATCACTGTGCGTTTCTCCCCGAAGGTTTGATCATCCCAGCTCCAACATGCGCGCCAAAGACCTTGCACATGGGTTAAATTCCAGTTGCTTCTCATGCACTAGGTTTTGTTGCCTGATTTTTCCCTGGTCCATATCACTCGAATTAATAGTGAAAGCACTCACATAGAATAGTCATATTAAATGCCTTGTGTTATTAAAATAAAACTTCTGCTTTGTTCACTGTCCTAATGGCAACAGCAGAGATCTTCACACTCATGCAGCCACCAAGATCTAAAAAAGTCCAAACAGACCCGCTGTGCTTCTTTAATGAAGTTTTCTGGCATTGTCTTGTGTCACTGCCGAGGTGCTGGAAACAATGGCCTGATGCAGCGCATCCCCAGAACAAGTTTATACGCTGGACTTGGGGACTGAATTCAATGGGATTTCTTTGAGTTCTGTTCTCATACAGAGATACTCCCCAATCACAGCCATGAGTGCCGTGCACACACCATGCACTAGCCACCACGTTAGAGCTGTGGGAAAGTGTGCATTATAAATCCAGCAACCCAGCAGATGGAAAAAATGAACTGTGACTGTGAAATCCAAACACTGCTTTCCTCGCCGGATAAAGTACAACAAGCCCAAAGCACTGCAAGAAGAAAGAAGAGACAGATGTAACTGTAACTATATTTAAACTGCAGTGGCCTGAGAGGCAGGGATCTAGCAGCAGCCATCAGGAATTATCTGTACTGATTATTTATCCATTAAAAATAAACCTTAACTGTTCTGAAGTCAGGACTATTCTGCCCTTGCTCAATGTTACTGCAGTAAAACTTAAGCAGCTTGTAGCATTTTAATTATGTGATGGCAGAGGAATAAGCTTTTAGTTTAAAAATTCCCAGCTGGCTTTCTGCCTTGTCTCTGCAATCTTTGGCCACTGGCTGAGACTAAATACTTTGCACCTTTTTAGCATTTTATAGATAAACAATTATTTACAAATATTAATTAATTTCCACAAAATCCCTCAGGTGCAGATTTTATCCCCAGCTAAAAGATGGGGAAACTGAGGCAGTGAACTTAAATGACTTCTTAAGGGTTCAGAAGAATCAGCATCAGAGTCAGGACTAGAACTCAGGAGTTCCTCATTCCCAGTCCTGTGCTTAGACCTCCTAATTGCCAGCTGTCCCCTTCAGGAGTCATTACTGATAAATGGAGGGAATTCTCAGATCTCAGCCAACAAGAACAAGATATGTTTGTTCTGCAACAACATAGTTCAAGTGACCTTAATGCACAGACCCCCACCTAAAACAAAAGAAGGATTAAGGAGACACTTGAATCACCAGGCCCAAATGACCTCCTGACTGGCATCTCATGGGGCAAGATCCTTGCTACTATGGGCTAGTTCTAGCACAAAAGACATAATCAGACACAGTACCAGCTGTCTTGCTTGGACAGCTTGGCAAAGGAGCAGGGAATAGGAACAGCTTTTGAGAGCAGGACCACTGCAGAGGGATCGGAAAGTTGTGCTGTGGAAAGAGGGCAATTGTTCCAGGGAGATGTAAAACTCTTCACAGAATGATGTGCCTGGGACTGACACATGAAGTAAGAACAGAGAGTGGCTGGATGGCAAGGAAGGCTATGGAGAAGAGGACTGTCCTAAGGGGGCACTTTGCCCTAGAAGAGCATTTTAGTCGATTGGGATGTAGGGAATTGGGGATACAATATGTGTGAGCTGGTTTTTACAGTTTTCATCTATAGGCCATCCTCCTATTTCACAACCTATTGTTTGTAGCTTTCACTTGTTGCATCATGTCTACCATTAGCCTGAAAGCTCTTCAAGCAGGGAACTTGTGGCTCTGTATTCTTTGTAAGTATGGGATACCTAGAACACTGCAAGTGCTATGAACAAATTAATAATAAAAATAGGCTCTCTCACTGGGACAAATTTAACTTACAAAGCCCCAGGCTCACACTGTGGACATGCAACAGAAGCACTTACATCATTTCCCTTCACACTGCAGGAAACACAATTTCCCACAGAGTTTGCAAGGTTCACCAGACTCAGACATCACATTTTGGGCAGAGTAAAAGGCTTTGGCTATTTCTGAACCCAGTCCATTCCTATCATCAGCACTGCATGAGCCTCATCAAGAGTAGGGTAACAAGCTGTGTTGTTAGCATGTTAGTGAATGTGTACTAATATGTTTGAAAAGTCTAGCATAGACAATGCAGCAGGGTAGACTTTAACATGTGCTAAACTGGTTGAGTTAAAGCCTAGGTTCCCCACTGTGTTAAAGGCAGTATGTCTTGTATACAGTCAGTAGCCTTTTACAAGGTGTTAGCTAGCACATGCTAACATCACAGTTTTAAATTCTAATTTAAAGGCAATAATGGCTAATCCCAGACAGAAGATGTCCAATCCCAGTACGGATAAACAAAAGCTCAAAATCTCACAGCTGATCACTGGAGAGCTGACTTACCAGGTGAGTGCATTGAGGATGAAAGCAATCATGGAAAGTCTTCCAGGTGGGGTAGAGAATCCCAAGATCTATATAGGGTGATAAATAAGAAAGACACTGAAATGAATTGGAAATTGCTTCAGCTAGGACTCTACTCAACTCAGGCTCTTCCCAGTGGCCCAATTCCATTCTATTTGCTCCCTACAAAGCTGACAAACTAGTATTTCTAGATTTAAAAAAACAACAAGCCAAAAATAGCAACAACAAAAATGTTTTCCTTTCCTAAATTGTGGGTTTGTATTTACAACGTTAACACCTGGGCACCTGGGAATTTTAGGGCTTGTGTGTCAGAACACACAAGGGAGAAATTCACTCTGGATGGAACTGCACTGACTTCAGTAAACTTACTCCAGGGCTGAGTTTGGCCCTGTAAGTCTAAAGAGAGTCTGGAGAACAACACTGATAAGACTAGGAGTACTTGTGGCACCTTAGAGACTAACAAATTTATTTGAGCATAAGCTTTTGTGGGCTACAGCCCACTTCTTCAGCCCACAAAAGCTTATGCTCAAATAAATTTGTTAGTCTCTAAGGTGCCACAAGTACTCCTGTTCTTTTTGCGGATACAGACTAACACAGCTGCTACTCTGAAACCATTGATAAGACTAGATCCCAGCTTCTGCAACACAGCTCTCTTCAGGTTTCAGAGCAGGGATCTCTCTTATGAGAATTCCCATGACTGTTGCATGTGGTAATTAAAACGTAGAATCTCAGTTGCACTCTGAGATACTGACTCTTCTGGAGCACTCCTAGTCTTATCAATGTTGAGTTGTGGAAGAATTGTCAGTGTGCGCACTACAAACAGAAACACTGTATGGACTGCTGTGGTCCTCTTTCCAGCAATGGTACTGCCAGAAGATTAGGTCTGAAGCCACAATCAGTAACTATGTATGAATTTTTTGTTAGACTGATCTCCTGTGTGCAATCACCCTAATTCTGTGCTCAGTGGTGCAGGAGACTCAAGATCCAATGTGGTCTGAGGACTCCGCATTTCTGAGTGTGCCAGTGACCATGTTAGCCTGTAGTGTTTTATTCTCTGAATTTGAGAGACCTTTTCTATGCTCTAGCTAAGGAAAAGCGTCTTACCTCATAATTGAAAATCTGGTCAAGAGACGGGCTATTCTGCACCAGGCTGTCAACCAGAGCTAGCCAGAGCCCCAAGGAGCTGTAATAGACTGCCTGCATGAGGACAATCTGCGTCAGAATGAGGACAGGGTCCCAGACATAGCTACGGAACTGTCCTGCCATTCCCAAGGCAGCTCGCACACAACCAGGGGAAAGTTGATGTGTCAGCCCTGAAAGAAGACACTGGGCGATTTCCTCAGCACCTGGAAAAGAAGGGCAGCGTAATGACAACAACAGCGTCCACCTCACCCACTGGGCCCTGCCAGATGGTCACCCATCTGAGCCCAGCCCCAAGGGGTCTCCGCTATTACACAGAGTCAGCGCCTCTCCCCCCAGCATCTCCCTCAGCTCAGGAATCCCTCCTCCAACCCTCCCAGAGCATCTCCTCCCCTCCCTGCTCCATCTCCCTCAGCTTCCGAACCCCTCCCCCCAGAGCATCTCTTCCCCTCCCCCCAGCATCTCCCTCAGCTCCCGAACCCCTCCCCTCAGCATCTCCCCCAGCTCTGGAACCCTCCCCCTCCAACCCCCCGCAGCATCTCCCCCGCTCTCTCAGCTCCCAAACCCCTCCTCCTCTCCCCCCCAGCATCTCTTCCCTTCCCCTCCCCCCTCCTCCTCCTCCTCCTCCTCTCCCCCCCGAGCATCTCTTCCCTTCCCCTCCCCCCTCCTCCTCCTCCTCCTCCTCTCCCCCCCGAGCATCTCTTCCCTTCCCCTCCCCCCTCCTCCTCCTCCTCCTCCTCTCCCCCCCGAGCATCTCTTCCCTTCCCCTCCCCCCTCCTCCTCCTCCTCCTCCTCTCCCCCCCGAGCATCTCTTCCCTTCCCCTCCCCCCTCCCCCTCCTCCTCCTCCTCTCCCCCCCGAGCATCTCTTCCCTTCCCCTCCCCCCTCCTCCTCCTCCTCTCCCCCCCGAGCATCTCTTCCCTTCCCCTCCCCCCTCCCCCTCCCCCTCCTCCTCTCCCCCCCGAGCATCTCTTCCCTTCCCCTCCCCCCTCCCCCCTCCCCCTCCTCCTCTCCCCCCCGAGCATCTCTTCCCTTCCCCTCCCCCCTCCCCCTCCTCCTCCTCCTCTCCCCCCCGAGCATCTCTTCCCTTCCCCTCCCCCCTCCCCCTCCTCCTCCTCCTCTCCCCCCCGAGCATCTCTTCCCTTCCCCTCCCCCCTCCCCCTCCTCCTCCTCCTCTCCCCCCCGAGCATCTCTTCCCTTCCCCTCCCCCCTCCTCCTCCTCCTCCTCCTCCTCTCCCCCCCGAGCATCTCTTCCCTTCCCCTCCCCCCTCCTCCTCCTCCTCCTCCTCCTCTCCCCCCCGAGCATCTCTTCCCTTCCCCTCCCCCCTCCTCCTCCTCCTCCTCCTCCTCTCCCCCCCGAGCATCTCTTCCCTTCCCCTCCCCCCTCCTCCTCCTCCTCCTCCTCTCCCCCCCGAGCATCTCTTCCCTTCCCCTCCCCCCTCCTCCTCCTCCTCCTCCTCTCCCCCCCGAGCATCTCTTCCCTTCCCCTCCCCCCTCCTCCTCCTCCTCCTCCTCTCCCCCCCGAGCATCTCTTCCCTTCCCCTCCCCCCTCCTCCTCCTCCTCCTCCTCTCCCCCCCGAGCATCTCTTCCCTTCCCCTCCCCCCTCCTCCTCCTCCTCCTCTCCCCCCCGAGCATCTCTTCCCTTCCCCTCCCCCCTCCTCCTCCTCCTCCTCTCCCCCCCGAGCATCTCTTCCCTTCCCCTCCCCCCTCCTCCTCCTCCTCCTCCTCTCCCCCCCGAGCATCTCTTCCCTTCCCCTCCCCCCTCCTCCTCCTCCTCCTCCTCTCCCCCCCGAGCATCTCTTCCCTTCCCCTCCCCCCTCCTCCTCCTCCTCTCCCCCCCGAGCATCTCTTCCCTTCCCCTCCCCCCTCCTCCTCCTCCTCTCCCCCCCGAGCATCTCTTCCCTTCCCCTCCCCCCTCCTCCTCCTCCTCCTCCTCTCCCCCCCGAGCATCTCTTCCCTTCCCCTCCCCCCTCCTCCTCCTCCTCCTCCTCCTCTCCCCCCCGAGCATCTCTTCCCTTCCCCTCCCCCCTCCTCCTCCTCCTCCTCCTCCTCTCCCCCCCGAGCATCTCTTCCCTTCCCCTCCCCCCTCCCCCCTCCTCCTCCTCCTCCTCTCCCCCCCGAGCATCTCTTCCCTTCCCCTCCCCCCTCCCCCCTCCTCCTCCTCTCCCCCCCGAGCATCTCTTCCCTTCCCCTCCCCCCTCCTCCTCCTCCTCCTCCTCTCCCCCCGAGCATCTCTTCCCTTCCCCTCCCCCCTCCTCCTCCTCCTCTCCCCCCCGAGCATCTCTTCCCTTCCCCTCCCCCCTCCCCCCTCCTCCTCCTCCTCTCCCCCCCGAGCATCTCTTCCCTTCCCCTCCCCCCTCCCCCCTCCTCCTCCTCTCCCCCCCGAGCATCTCTTCCCTTCCCCTCCCCCCTCCTCCTCCTCCTCCTCCTCTCCCCCCGAGCATCTCTTCCCTTCCCCTCCCCCCTCCTCCTCCTCCTCCTCCTCTCCCCCCCGAGCATCTCTTCCCTTCCCCTCCCCCCTCCTCCTCCTCTCCCCCCCGAGCATCTCTTCCCTTCCCCTCCCCCCTCCTCCTCTCCCCCCCCGAGCATCTCTTCCCTTCCCCTCCCCCCTCCTCCTCTCCCCCCCCCGAGCATCTCTTCCCTTCCCCTCCCCCCTCCTCCTCTCCCCCCCCCGAGCATCTCTTCCCTTCCCCTCCCCCCTCCTCCTCTCCCCCCCCCGAGCATCTCTTCCCTTCCCCTCCCCCCTCCTCCTCTCCCCCCCCCCGAGCATCTCTTCCCTTCCCCTCCCCCCTCCTCCTCTCCCCCCCCGAGCATCTCTTCCCTTCCCCTCCCCCCTCCTCCTCTCCCCCCCCGAGCATCTCTTCCCTTCCCCTCCCCCCTCCTCCTCTCCCCCCCGAGCATCTCTTCTCTTCCCCTCCCCCCTCTTCCCTTCCCCTCCCCCCTCCTCCTCCTCCTCTCCCCCCCGAGCATCTCTTCTCTTCCCCTCCCCCCAGCATCTCCCCCAGCTGAGGAACCCTCCCCCTCCAACCTCCCGGCGCATCCCCCCAGCATCTCCCTCAGCTCACGAACCCCCCCCCCCCCCATCTCCCTCCGTACTCACGAGCCGCAGCCGCCAGCTTCCGATTCCCGACCCAACCCCACCCGGACAAAGTCCCCCGCCTCAGCCCCGCGCGGCGCCCTGGCTCACCCAGGACGAGTCGGTAAAGGCCACCTCGCAGCCAGGCCCGGCTCGGCTTAACACCACGGACCGCAGAGGCCGCAACACTCGCCTACAGCGGCACCAACATCTCTGCCAGTTACCATAGAAAAGGCGCCAGATGCCTAGAGCGGCATCACCGGGACCGGATTTCCGGAAATACCACAGAGACGGCGCTCGGGCCTAGAGAGGCGTCTCCAACCAGGCACCTCTTGCGCATGGGCAGCAACGTACAGTGCTCGGCGCCCTCTCAAGGCGTCAGGAGACCGGTGACACGTGATCTCTGACCTCGCCAGGGCTGCGCACAAAACGAGGCGTGACCTTGTGAACTTTGGCTCCAGTGCAACCCCGCTGGACACCGTGGTGTGACCTCTGACCCTGGCTGCCTATCAGGCCTGGGCTCGTTTTGACACTCTGCAGGAGAATGATGGCCTTCTGACCTCACCTGCCTAGCCCAGGTGCTGCTAACATGAGGGACAAGGGGTGTCATAGTGATGCCCTGACCTTTGTCCCTGTGAAGGTGCCACAGGATCAGAATGTGGTACTGAGGGGTAGAATCAATGGGAAAGACCTCACTGCTAACATGATTAGGGTCAAACAAATGATAACCTACAAGTTAGCAGCCTTGGTAGACCAACAGGTTCATAGAGGGGCCCACTGTGATCATCTAGTTTGTCCTCCTGTATAACACAGACCATAGAACTTCCCCAAAATAATTCCTAGAGCAGTACCTTTTAGAAAAAAACATCCAATCTTGATTCAAAAATTGTCAGTGATGGAGAATCCACCACGATGCTTGGTAAGTTGTCCCACTGGTTAATTGCTCTCACTGATAAAAAGTTATGCTTTATGTTCAGTCTTATTTTGTCTAGCTTCAACTTCTAGCTATTACAACTTGTTATACCTTTTTCTGCCAGACTGAAGAACCCATTATTAAATATTTGTTCCCCATGTAGGTACTTACAGACTGTGATCAAGTTACCCCTTGACCATCTCTATTAAACTAACTAGATTGAGCTCCTTGACTCTATCACTATTGGGCACATTTTCTAATCCTTTAATCATTCTCAAGGCTTTTTTCTGAACCCTCAAGGTTATCAACATCCTTCTTGAACTGTGGGCACCAGAACTGGACCCAGTATTCCAGCAGTGGTCGTACCAGTGCCAAATGCAGAGGTAAAATAACCTCTCTATGCCTACTTGAGATTCCCCTATTTATGCATTCAAGGATCGCGTTAATCTTTTTGACTACTGGGAACTCATGTTCAGTTGATTATCCACCACAACCCCCAAATCTTTTTTCAGAATCGCTGCTTCCCAAGATAGAGTCTTCCATCCTCTAAGAATGGCCTACATTCTTTGTTCCTAGGTGTATATGTTTACATTTATCCACATTAAGACACACATTTTTCGTTTGTGGCAAGTGATCCAGATTGCTCTGTATCAGCAACCTGTCCTCTTTATTATTTACCACTCCCCCAATTTTTGTGTCATCTGCCAACTTTTTCAGAGATGATTTTATGTTTTCTTCTAGGTCAGTGATAAAAATGTTAAATAGCATATAGCCATGAAACTGATCCCTGTGGGACCATACTAGAAACACAGCTACTTGATGATGATGAATCATTTCTCCTCCCTTGGTGTTCACACTTCAACTGCTAGCAGAGCACCTCACCCTCCCTGATTGAACTAACCTCGTTATCTCCATACTGATTTATACCGGCCTCTGGAAATTTCCATTACTTGCATCTGAAGAAGTGAGATTCTTACCCACGAAAGCTTATGCTCCCAATACTTCTGTTAGCCTTAAAGGTGCCACAGGACCCTCTGTTGCTTGATTCAGTTCTGGTCACCTTGTTACCAGAGATATACACAAACTGGAGGTTGTTTGAAGAACCGTAACCAAAATGATCAGAGAGCTGGAGGGCTAACAGGAGGCAGATGAGACATGGTGACAAAATAACTGTCTGCAAGATCTGAGGGGAAAAACAATGAGGGAGAGAAATTGTTCCATGTGTTACACTGTATTATAACTTTCAGAGTAACAGCCGTGTTAGTCTGTATCCGCAAAAAGAAGAACAGGAGTACTTGTGGCACCTTAGAGACTAACAAATTTATTAGAGCATAAGCTTTCGTGGACTACAGCCCACTTCTTCGGATGCATATAGAATGGAACATATAATGAGGAGATATATATACACACATACAGAGAGCATAAACAGGTGGGAGTTGTCTTACCAACTCTGAGAGGCCAATTAATTAAGAGAAAAAAAACTTTTGAAGTGATAATCAAGCTAGCCGAGTACAGACAGTGTGATAAGAAGTGTGAGAGTACTTACAAGGGGAGATAGAGTCAACGTTTGTAATGGCTCATTAACTAAGATTAATAACATGGAATTAAGAAAGGGAAAATTGAGGCTGAATTTCAGGGAAATCTTCTGTCAATGAGATGTATCAGACTGTGGAACAGTTTCCCAAGGAAATGTGGGAATTTTCCTCACTTTAGACATTTTAAACAATTCTGTTTTCCAGAAATGTTTGCTTATACTTGGGGCTGAATTTCTGACCGGAGAGCTACGGAGCCATTTGTCTTTGTGCACTACTGCCATGTAGTCACTAGGTGGCAGTTATCTTTTGTTATGTATTTGGTGGTTTGGTTTTAGTAAAGCAGGTTTTCCTTAAAGGTGACTGGCAAATACTGTGCATGTGTACATATATATCTATATCATCTAATGATGTAGATATCTTGAGGGACTATAGATGTAGAATTCCATGCTGATTTGAATGGCCCAAAATAACCAAACCGAGGAGGGGTACTGCACACATTTTAATGTCAAATCTTGATTTTGTGCTGGACTTGTGATCTACAATACTCAGAGCTGTCTTGGATGACATAGTATTCCATCATGCTCTCTACTGATGGCATCCCATCCACCAGTTAATCCTGTTGAGCCAATCTATGTGGGAAGGTAAATGCTATATTTTGGTTTAGAATATTGTTCCCATTATCGTTAAGATCGTAGTCTAACACTCTTCATTCTGGGGTTTGATTCTTGAAGCTTTTTTTTTTTTTTATCATTTTCCACATTCCAAAAATTCATTTGGACACTGTGATCAGACGTGGGTAGTCGCTGCCCTCTATATGATGATTGAGGGGACCTGGCAGCTTCCTCCCACTACCCTTGCTATCCTTAATGTTTGGGTAAATATGGCCTTTAAGAATTTATATTGGATTTACTGTGAAATGTTAAATGGAGATATATAGCAGTTACTTGAAGCTTCCTGGCTTTTCATTATTATTATTTATTGCTGGTAGTGCCCAAGAAGTGGGCAGTACCAGTAGGCACTACCAATAGGAACTTTCTAAACAGAAATAAGTCACAATTCCTGCTCAAGTACCTTCAACTCTAAAGTATGACAAAAGAACGGAGAGGGCTGCAACATATATGTAGGTCTAGGTACTGCTTGACTGCACCTTGGACTAGATAGTATATGTCCGTTAGATTCCCCATGGGCATCGCAGCGGAAATGGGTCCTCAACAAGGACTTAAATACAAGGAGCCTCATGAGAGAGGGTGTACCAAGCATTCAAGGCAGTATGGAATACTGTATTTTCGTAGGGAAGGTCACTGCACATGCTGATTTACTTTAGATGGGAAATTCCCCAGTTAAGTTAGAATTTGTTTTTCTCTGGTCAGGTGAGTGACCTAGTTTTTTCCATGGTTTTTGATTTGTCCTCTTCTTGAATAGTGTGAAATTTATTTAAATAAGGTATTGAGCTGTCAGGCCAAAAGGAAACCTGGATGCTGTACATAAAAATAATTCAATAGTTCAATTATCCTCCCCGTCACTATTTGTTCATTTCCTGTGGACCATGAGTAGTTAGTTCATTAGCTAATGCCCAACACTGAGATGGTGGAGACACCTCAGGTTATCTGGGGGACAGGGGAGGGGAAGAATCCCAGGTCTTTGCGGGATGTAGGAGGTAACAAAGGAATTATAGGTCCAGGTGAGATGGAGGAGGATGAAGAATAGCCAGGTCTTTGTGGTGTGAGAAGGTACTGGAGAGCCGGGGGAATGTTCCTGGCAATAAGAAGTTAAGTTTCATTCTCTCTGGCAGATTCTCCCGTGACGCTTGGTTTTTCCCACTGACCCAGCTGGGAAGTTCCTTGTGTAGTTTTGATGCTTGCTTTTACTTCCCCATTCTGGGTGACATCACTGCAATGATGCAAGCTCAGCTCTTGACAAGTTTCCACCCTCTGAAGCCAGCTGCTTCCCTCCTCCCTCAAAAGGGCTTGTGCAAGGAAGAGGAAGCTCTTCATGGCTGCACCATTTTCAAAAACGTGGCTCAGTGCCCTCCATATAGCTTGATTCTGATGTAATTTCTAGACCTTACAAAATGAATGTGGGAAAGTCCCAGATCCTGACATGGAAGCCCACATAGTTTCTCTGCTGCCTGCATATCACAGAGAATTGCAAGCCATAGCACTGCCTCTTTTAGTACTTTGTACACATTAGTTTCCAGTTTCTAGCTCTGCTGTGCAGTGGGAACTGAAAGCCATCAGCTAGACTTTAACTTCCACTTCCTAGTTTCGTTTCAGTCTTTACAGACTGACTTTCCCTTTGATTATGCAATTTTTAAGTACAAACTGAAGCACTCAAATACTATGGTAGTGGTGACTTTAGAAATGCTTGTATAATAACAGAGGGGTAGCCGTGTTAGTCTGAATCTGTAAAAAGCAACAGAGGGTCCTGTGGCACCTTTAAGACTAACAGAAGTATTGGGAGCATAAGTTTTCGTGGGTAAGAACCTCACTTCTTCAGATGCAAGTAATGGCATCTGAAGAAGTGAGGTTCTTACCCACGAAAGCTTATGCTCCCAATACTTCTGTTAGTCTTAAAGGTGCCACAGGACCCTCTGTTGCTTTGTATAATAACAATCTCCCATCAATCCACTATAGAAAACCCAGCTAGAACTCGTAGCAACCAGCTCTCTGACTCAGCTTGTGATCATAGAAACCATGTGATTCTGTCTGACATTTCTGAGAATTACAGAATTTGAATCCCTGATAAACCACAAGACTTCCACTTGCACAGCTACTGGACAATGGTTGAAGGAGCCAACCAAGCAGCAGTCACCTCAGAAGCAGAAGAGTACAGACTCCAGACAGTTGCTCACTCCCATTCTGTGTTGAGAGAATGTAACAGTGAGTTCTCCTCCTCACATATTTGGAGAAAATGTCCGGGAACAGATGGGAAAATGTGCACCTAATCTGCCCCCAGGATTTTAAGGAAGGATGAGGAGGACAAGCCCAGAGAGGACTAATGTGAGCCTCAAAAGCAGAAATTGGGGGGTAATTAACAATCCATTTTAAATTCTCTTTCTTTCTCTTAGCCCCAGCTAAAGGAGGAGGCAGCTTTCAGGGAATGTGGGTTGGGGGATGAGGCCACATAGAAACACTATCACTTTCTGATGGGAGACAATTATTTTCACCCTTTTAATAGAACAGCTATTTTCTCCTGAATCAAAATCCTTTATTTTCCTAAACAGCGGCCAGTTTTATGGTTATACCCCTGGATCATGAAGAGCAGCACCTCCTGGACAAGCAGCTAGTAATAGACCACTAAGGTCATCTTGGCAGGGAAAAAGGAAAGGGTAGATTTTCAAAAAGCTCAGTATCCACAACTGAGGCCAGATTTTAAGAAGAGCTCAGCTCCCTTTTAGGCACCAAAGCAAGTGGTCAGATTTTCAAAAGAGCTCAGCATGCTGAATGCATGTTAGGTGTGAGGTTTTTAAAAATACTTAGTAATGGGTTCTGACTACTTCAAAATCCAGGCCTATGCTCTTTTAAAAATCTGACCATAGAAACTGTGCTGAGCAAGTCTTGGCTGGAAGTTGTCTTTCCCTGGCCAGTCCACTAGGAACTATGATGGATTTGACTAGATGTTAGTCTTTGTTGGCTTTATGCATGGCCTCCTGAAGATAACAAAGCCTGTGCTTTATATGTGACAAAAGAAAAATGTGGTTTTAGAACTAAAATCTATCTGGAATCATAGTTCCTCCTCCTGGATGTTTTTGTCACAGATTCACAGTTACAAGTGAATTAACTTTTCGAGATTTTTTTTTTTACCCAGTTATGGTTTGATTTTAAGATTTCATGAACAGTGAATTATTATTAAGTAATGGGACTGGAACAGCAGAGGCTGAGCCAAGCTGACTTTTGTGCAGTTTCTTTGAAAACTGTAATCTTACATTGTACAAGGGCTGATGTACACCTAAAAATGTCATAATTCACAAGTCTGATCAAATCACAACATTGAGATGTGACTTTTTATGCCACTTGATGGTAGTGGATTTCAGAAGAGAAAATGTCAGTTATTCATTCTCTCTGCCCATTTTATCCTGTCGCTCTTTGTGAGTGTCATGTACATAAGATTTCTCCTGCATTGTTCTAGTGAGAGTAAAATATAAACATTTTGAAAGGGGACATTTGAAGGGCAAAATGAACCAAGCAATTTTGTGTCATGAATTCACAGCATAGTGTTAAGATTTTTAGGGTTGTATTTCCTACCATGCAGTTTCTTTTTGTGACAGTAGAGAGAAAAGAAGAAAGATAATCTACAAAATGTGCTCAGGAAGTCTGTCATTACTGGATTTATGCAAATTTACTCTAAAGGTTGGAAACCACATTAGAGGCAATTCTCATTTCCCACTATATTTCTGACTGAGTCTGAGCCAAAGATTTTATCAGTTTGGTTACAAAGAGATGAGGTTCTTATTTAAAGGGACCTTGTCAGTTTAAAAAGCATAAACAAATGCCCTTACTTGTGTTACTAATACCTTGAGTTGATTAAAATTGAAATGTTTAAAAGTCTTTCTTTTTACCATCTGTGATGACTATTTGCTCTGTGCACTTGCCTCTGATTAGACACAGAAAACAGACCAAGCAGTTTTGCTTTCAGGTTCTCATTCAGGAACACAGTGATGTAATATCCCAGTTTCCAAAAACAGCAGTGGCAATTTTAAATGTAAACCGAAAACTATTTTCATTTTTTTATCAAATGTAACAAACATTTGTATTCATGTCTGGCTGTGTAAAAGTTACAAAACCTACATTTTGGACCTACATTACTTACTCATGTTCTTTTATGGATTCCACTTATTTATGGCAATATTTGTTGCATCTTAAATATTAAAACAAAAGCTACCTAAAACCCCAATTCTGCAATGAGCTCCATGCAAGCAGAACCCTACACTTGCATGAGATTCATAGCAGGATCAGGATCAAATTGCTGCCTGTCCCAGATATTAACAACATTGAAACACTTTTGTTGTTTTTAAATATCTGACATGAAGTCTGGAAATATTCCTTAAAATGCTATTGCATTAATCAAAACAGATATAGATTTTAAATGCCTTACTGTGAAGCTGCCAGGAAAAAAATTAAAACATCTGTTTGCTGCTATCATACATGAGTAACAGATTATTTCCATGTTTATCAAAGATATTGTATCTCGGCACCGTAGTATCTAAGCGCAGTGTTAAAATGTCTGTTGTAGTTGCAGTTAGTATTCAGGGGCAAAATAGATTTTCCTGGAAGTTATTTTGCATAAAGATTGCCTGATGATGAAAACTTGCCCTGGAAACATTACCAGCCTTCACAGCTTAGTCTTAAATGCTGGAGAAAACATTGTCATCATGGTTTGTGTTGTTTTAAATGTTATTCTGGATTTAGATATTGGCCTGAATCCTGTAATTAAATCCTTGTGGCAGACCCTTATGTTGGAGTGGTGTCTTATTGAAATCAACAGGGCTCCTCATAGGCATAGGGGTCCGAGTGCATTAATCAAATTACAGGATCAGGGCCTCATTCCTGTCATAAAACGTGCCCTGCTTGTTTCAGTTGAATGACCAACAGAACATTTTTGGTACCCTTAAAATACAACCACCTTTATTTTATTTTAAAATTTCTTCCTTTTTTTTTCCCCCCCAGAAAACTAAAGTGACCAGTCTTTGTTAATTTCATGGTGCACTCTTGTTAACATTAATTCCCATTGGCCCCTTTTGCAATAATCTATTATTTGTTAACAGCCAACAGTATGATAAGCATTGTATAACACCCAGAAGTACAACCAGGCTTTACCTAGAAGGATTTTGAATCCACAGGAGAGACCCAGAGAAGATGGGCAGAAAAGGCAAATCCAGAGGGGAGGACAACAGGAGGATTTAAAAAACAAATCCTATTGTTATAAATATATATATAAATCATATTTAGAATGGTATTTTCATATGCTGGTTTCTCTCTCATACGTTGATTTTTAAGAGAGACAGTCGAGGTAGCATGGCCCAAAATCTGACTTCCCATTTCCCTTTCTTCCTATGTATTCATAAAGTTCTTATTGGTGTAAGAGGGTGGGGGTGTATGGGAAGGTAGTACAGGGCTAGGTTGGAGGTGGAAGGGGGATGGTGGGAATGTGAGGGGAGTTCAGGAAGCAGGGTGTAAGGGGATGGCAGGACCTTCAAGGGTGAAGGTGAAGTGTTAGAGTTGCACATGGCGGCATTTAGAAAGGGGCTGTAAAGTGGTGGTGAAATGGAGGGGGTGGAATACAAAGGACCAGGGAAGGAGCTGGGAAGGGGGCTGTTAGATGGAGGGAGGAACAGGGTGGTATTGGGCCCCAGAAGGTTGGGGAGGGGACTGTTAAGTGAAGGGGGGGAACAGAGTGGTGTGAGGCCCTAGGAGCTTGGGGAGAGGGATGTTGGGAGGGGAACAGGGTGGTGTCGGGCCCCAGGAGGTTGGGAAGGGGGCTGTTCGGTGGGAGAAGGCAGGATGGTGTTGGGCCCCAGGAGATTGGGGAGGGGAACTGTATGGGAGCAGAAGGGGAGCTTGGGAGGGGAATGGTGGGGGGGCGGAGGGGACTGCAGGGTGGGTGGTTACCCATAGCCCAGGAGTGCCCCTTCCGGGACTAGAAGGGCAGCTGCACGTCCCGGACTCCCAGCAGCTTCGGGCATTCCCCTCCCGCTTTGGGCCTGCAGCTCCGCCTCCCCCGGGGGCGGGGCCGGGCCGCCTATAAGATGCGTGGCTGTGAGGTTCGTTCAAGCCGTTTGATCGTGTTGCCACAGCCGCCTGCTCCGCTAGCGGGACCCGAGCACCATGCAGCTGCTGTCAGCAAGGCACCCCGGGGCGCTCTGCGCCGCTCTGCTTCTCCTGGTAGCCGCCAGCGCCGTCTCCGCCGAGTCGGTGAGTGCCCGCCCGCGCCGGGGGGTGTCGCGGGGCTCCGAGCGAGGGGGGCAGCGCTCGGGTCCGGACTCCCTCTTTGCAGGCTACCGGGGTCGGGTCGGCCTCTTGCCACTCGCTGTGTCCCAGATGGTCCCTCCCGGCCCAGCGCCAGGGAAGGGCTGGGGAGCGGCCGCACCACGGCCCCAAGCGGGACAGCTCTAGGAGTCTCTTCCCGTCCCCGTCCCCTGCTGGTGGGGTGCGCGGGTAGGGCAGAAGGCCTCCCCGTCCCGGGGGTGGACAGCGACAGCCCTTGGCCGGACGTTGCCTCCTACCCACCTCCTGCGGCCGCCCCCGGGCTCCAGGATCCGCACATGGCGCAAATCGTGCCCAGCCCTCGTAGCTGGGGTATGAGTAAGGCTGCCCCAAACCCCGGCTCTGTGGCAATCGCCTCCCGTCACCGGGACCTGCTGAAATCCCCCTCCTACGGCGCGCCCCGCAGCTGCGGTTTTCCTTTACCGTGTGCCAGTCCCCGATTTCCCCGGGCCGAGAATACCGGGCTGCCGAGGGGAAGCCCAGATAAGCGGCTGCGCTTCCTTTACCAAAGGGCTCCCGCACCCATACTCCAGCTGGGGTAAGAACAGCATTGCTCCAGTTCCATCCTCGCCTCATGATCTCCAACTAGATCTAATTCCTCTCTTCAGGGGGCGTAATGGATTATAGCCAGCCTTGTTAATGGAGGAGAAGAGAAGTGTTATACAGGCTTTCCCAGAGCTCAAACACCCCATTCTCTCCCCCCCCCCCAATCTTTCGGTATGATTAAGCTGTGGAGCCAGGATTCCAGGTTTAGCTCCCCCAAATATCCTGTGAGACTTTGTCCTTACCTGACTTAATATCGTATGTGCTGGTGGCAGAAACCTGGCTTTTCCCATCAGGAGGAAATTAGGTTTTTCCAAGGGAGAATAGAAAGGCCTTTCTTTCCAGATGATTTTGTCCCTGCTTCTGAAGCAATTTATAGCCATTATCCAGGGAGGGAACATGCTACTTGGCAGGAGGCTTTGGAGTAAATATGGCCACGATTTTCCCCACTTCCATAAACTTTGAGTAGGTGAAAGGGGCAGATGTATCTAAGGCTGTCCCTGTCTTGTGGTTTTAAATTGTCCCTAGTTTTGCTGGCTTGTGTATTGAATGGAGTGGGATGAGGGAGAAGAGTAGCTGGTTTCCACCTGAAAATATCCTGATGATAGGACTGCGTGGCTTGATGGATCCTGAACTGCTCACCGTTATTTATGTATTGATGACCGATTTCTATTGTTTAATTGAGTAACACTTACTTGGCTTGCCATTCAAATGGATCTGCCATTTGCCTTTGCACTGCTATGCTTCCAAATACCATTTTCCTGTCTACCTGAGTTTTACCCCCCAGGCTCAACGCCTATCCTGCTCCCCACTTGCCTGTCTACACCAAGTTCCTCGTTTTCTTCTCAGTCCTTACCACATTCTTTTCCTCTGCTGGGTCAGAGACTCCTTTCCTCTCCCTTCTCTGTGCCAACATTGGGTCCTCCAGCTCCTTCTGATTATTCACAAATCTTCCTCTTTTCATCTCCTATCAGGCGATACCTCTTCTGATGCTGACCCTACTTTCTTACCAACCAACTTACCCACCCTCCTGCCCTGCAGGCTCTGTTTTATCAGCATTAGTCCCATGCCTTACAACCTTCCTCCTTCTACTCACTCTGCAACTAATCTACCACAATACATGCTGTTTCTTTTGTGCTCCTTTACCACTGTGCCTTCCCCTTCTGATTCCGCCTCTGTGATTACCATGCCCTTGGATGGACCCTGCTCTTCTTGCTTGTCTGTACCCCAGTAGTTCTCAAAGAGGCTCAGGAGTGGGCTAACAGGGATGCTGCGGGTTAGGCTTGAGGTGCAATGGCAGAATTTGGAAAAAGGGGAGGGGGGGCAGAACTTGCATATCAAGGATATAGATTAGGATTGGAGAGCAAAGATGTATGGAGATCAAAAGCTGAGGGAGGATGGAAAGGAATTTTTAAAAAATCCCTCAACATTATATTTTGAACTTGTAAGGTGCTCAGATATAGTGAGTGCTGTAAAATGTAATTACAAGCGTCTCTACATGTAGTTCTATTGGGACCCCTCATTTTTATGGGCATTAGACCCTCTCTAACTTGCAAGATGAGTCCGGACCCTGTACAAACACCAGGCGTGTATGTAACTCAGAGGGTTTCTGGCTTTTAACTTTTAATTTTAACAATTGTCTACGCTCCAGTCAGAAGGCACCCTGCTCTGACTCCTGCTTTGGTGCTGGTTAGCAGGGACTGCATTGGGACTGGGCAATTACAAGAGATTAGAGTATCCCCAAACTAGGTTTAATTGTCCCCATTGTTTCACTTGCAGCCTGAGGCTCTGTAGGCAGGTCACCACTTATTACTTTTTGTTCAAGTTTCTGCCCTGAAGCGCTAATCCAAGATGCTGGTGGTTTAGCAAGAAAGCTCTCAGGCTAGAATACATGAAGTGTCTACTCCTTTAACATTTGGCAGCCCTCTTTATGACCAGCTAGCCCGAGCGAATTCATCAGATACCGAATCCTTGTCATGGCTGCCATCAGGCACAACTAAATCCAAAGCCTAGCACAGGGCAAAAACGTCTTGGGTAGTACAACTTTTGGATGCTCTTTGACCACATGTGGTATGAAATTAACATTGCAACCTAGTGTGCTTGGGGAATATAATGGGCTGTGGATTTAGTAGGCTGTGTCCTAAAGGGTTCAGATGCCTCCAAAGAAAACACTTCTGCATAGCTGTATCTATAACTCCTTATGCTGAGTTTACAGAACACTCAATACAGCATATTGCCCTATGCTTCATTAGTTTGGCTGTATTCTAGTGTTGCCATATTGACTTTATTTGCACCACCAAGTTTGCTTTAGTAGAATGGGCCAACCCCCACTGAGGAGCGGTCTCTTGTGATGCAGCATCTAGGTTAGTGTGGGAGGAGTTAGTCCCTTTTTGTAGTGTTGGTACAACATGCTGGATCACACAGCATGTGGCCTGTAATTTTTGTACACCCAAGATATGGAGAGGGTGCAGACATATTGTTGAGACTCCACAGGGCATGGAGTCTATTTTGTGTTTGTGTAAGGGCAGGGCCTTGAGGGCTATGTGATCCTGTATGGTGGTGTTCCCGCAGAGCCTGTACAATGCAAGAGCCAGAAATGCTTTGGAGCAAGCTCTACTTCTTTCAAGTGGCATGTGATGCCCCATGCGGCTCTCACTGCAGCCAGGTTTTCTCTGGCTGAGGCAGCCTTACCACATGTAAAAGGGCTGAAAATATTCCTGAAAGCTCCATGGCATAATTCCTATGCTCTGTTTATGTTAAGTAACAGACTGGATCATGTTAACATGATGTAATATTTAAATGTGAGACCATTCCTATGAGCTCCATTGATCCTACGTACCTAAAACCAATCTTTGAGGTGCTGTGCTTCAGCCTTTTAGGGGTTGGCATGCCAGATCATAGCACCATTTCATATACTAGTCCTGCACTGATAACATCCAGATGATCTCTTTAATCAAGCTCTTATTAAATGGGAGATGTGAGGGGAGAGAAGGGGTCTGAGTGAAGCAGGTAGTAGGCTCTGCTTTTCTGCTGCAACACCTGCCTGCTTTATTACTAATGCTTCAAAAAAGTGTTCACACTTCCCAGAACTCACTGGGCAACTGACTGGCTGAGCTGATGTTTTGTTGATGGTGGTATTTGGAAAGTAATGCAGCATTATTAATGTTTAAACCGGTTTGGCTTGTCCTTCTACCACCAGTCCCTGAGGCCTGTTCTTTCTGCTCTTTGCCCAGTTTCTCATCTGTCCCTCCCAATCAAATCAAGATATTGCTATCTGCATGTATAACTTTATTTTCCATCTGCTTCACCTTCTGACTTGGGCAGGCTCATGGAGTGGGTGTGATTTAACTTGGCCAGAACAGTACCTGTCCGACATAGAGCAACAGACTGTATTACAAAGACTAATGCACCTGGAACAGAGTTTTGAAGGAAAAAGAGGAGATGATGGGCTCTTGTCACTAAATCAAATGCTTTTTAATGCATCTTCTCAAACTAGCAGCTTTATTGGAGGGAATAGACCAGTGGTTTTCAACCTGTGGTCCATCAGAAGTGTTGTCGTTATCATAGATGCCCACAGTTTAGTGCCCTTTTCACGGTGCATCAAATGCCATGCTGAGCACGTGCCACATTTACAGTTGAATTCTGTTCAGTCAGTCTTTAGTCTAAGACTTCTTCTGTGGTAGGGGTCCTTGGACTACAGGTTGAATTTCCAAAGAGGTCTGCACCACCATTTGAAATTCATTAGGGGTCTGCAAACGAAAAAAGGTTGAAAACCACTGGAATAGGCAGTTAGTTGCTTTTAGTTTTTAGCACTTCACAGAAATGTTTCTAATATGCAAATTGGTTACACCCAATAGGGTGGGAGTGATATCTGTGTAGTCCCTCAGTTGAGTACTCTGAATACTAAGAACAAGATCTTCATCAGTAGCTTTTACGCAGGAGTCCCCAGAGCCCTTACTTGTGGCCCAGAGAATGAAATCCTTTGGAAACTGATTGGCAAGATGGATCCCTGAGAGGAACTTCTCTCATGAAGTAGTCTCCACAATGGAAGCTGGGGAACAAATTCCTTGCATAAGTCACTTTGCTGAGTCCCCTATTTGAGAAGAGGGCTCTTCCATTCTGAACAGATGGAGGTAGCCCAGGGCTGAACTCACTTTTTCAGAGAATTCTAATATTCGAGACTTCCAAACCCATTATGTAGTTCTGGGTCTCCCAGTTTGAATTCACCCTTAAACTTGGAACAGGTACAGACAAGGGCTACTAGGACGATCTGAGGAATGGAAAACCTGTCTTATGAAAGGAGACTCGGAGCTTGGCTTGTTTAGCCTAACCAAAAGAAGGCTGAGGGGAGATATTATTGCCCTCTATAAATATATCAGAGGGATAAATACCAGGGAGGAAGAGGAATTATTTAAGCTCAGTACCAGTGTGGACACAAGAACAAATGGATATAAACTGGCCATCAGGAAATTTAGACTTGAAATTAGACGACAGTTTCTAACCATCAGAGGAGTGAAGTTCTGGAACAGCCTTCCAAGGGGAGCAATGGGGGCAAAAGACATATCTGGCTTCAAGACTAAGCTTGATAAGTTTATGGAGGGGATAGTATGATGGGATAGCCTAATTTTGGCAATTAATTGATCTTTGACTATTAGCGGTAAATCTGCCCAATGGCCTGTGATTGGATGTTAGATGGGGTGGGAACTGAGTTACTACAGAGAATTCCTTCCTGGGTGTCTGGCTGGTGAGTGTTGTCCACATGCTCAGGGTTTAGCTGATCGCCATATTTGGGGTTGGGAAGGAATTTTCCTCCAGGGCAGATTGGCAGAGGCCCTGCGGGGAAGGGGGTTTGCCTTCCTCTGCAGTGTGGGGCACTGCTCACTTGCTGGAGGATTCTCTGCACCTTGAAGTCTTGAAATCACGATTTGAGGACTTCAATAGCTCAGACATAGGTCAGGGGTTTATTATAGGAGTGGGTGGGTGAGATTCTGTGACCTGCGTTGTGCAGGAGGTCAGACTAGACTATCATAATGGTCCCTTCTGACCTTAAAGTCTATTATTCTCCTTGTGCTCTACCTTGTTCTACTCCTCCCACATTACTATTAGTGCACCAGGTCCTTGAGGTGGCTGGCAATGGCTTGGCAGAGATACATGGACTGTTTGTCTGCTGAAATCCACCTCCAGTCCAGCAGCTGTGAAAACTGTTGTTTATGGCTGGATAGCATGGACTCTTCTTTCTGGTTTTGGGTTGGGAGAGGGGACAATGGCCCTTCCAATGTGCATGACTTGAATCCATTTCAGGATATGTTCTCTTATCCTGCTGTTCCTGCATAGTGTCTGGTGTCTTGTGTTGCCCTATTTCTGTCCTATTTCCCAACTGTAAGGCTGAGATCTGTTAACTTGACTTCTAGCCTAACAATGGGGAGGAGAGTGTCTATCTTCACAGTGCAAACTTCAGCCTGTTTTTACCACACTTCAAACTCTTATTGCTGCTGAATATTCTATTGAAATCTCGCTTGCTGCTAGAATCCACTTGGCTGACTCTGAATCCTCACTTGGTTTGATTCTCTCCTGCTTTTTAAAAAATAAAAATAAAAAGTCCTAAAGTGGGAGAATCTTGTTGCTCTATACATGGTGCTCGCTAAATGCCTGGTGTGATTTGGGCTGGAACTGCATCTCTGGGAATAGTGTGGTATAGTGGGTGCTAGTATCGGTAAAATAAGTAACCTCTGTTGTCAAAGTAGCCCCTGTTTCACACTGAGATGAGTAGAATTAAATTTGTGTAGTGATTGACAGCTGGGCAATTCTCTGGTGCATAACCCTGCATATAATGGACTCCCTCAAACTGGAAAATATCTTCACAGCAGTGTAGAGGTGTGTGACTTCATGTTAGCTTTATCCTGTCCCTACAGGAGGCTTGCTCTCCTGGCTGATCTGAAAAGGGGTTTTATTCCTTTTGGGTGCCACTTTAACCATGTTGGTTTAGCAATGGATTGTAGTTAGGGAAGTAGAATCCCCTATGTTGACACAGTTATACCTGTATACAGGTGCTGACAGAAATAAGCTACATGGTAGACCTTTTTTCTGTCATCACCCTTCTACTGCTATAACTGTCAAACGACAGAGAGTTAGGGAAGTGTACAACCACAATATAGTTAAAGCAGTCAAAAATTGTGTAGACCAGCTGTGAGTATATCTGACCTCTAAACTGTTTCTATCAGTGAGCAAGTGGATGCTTGCTGAAACCTGGTAGAATGCAGACCCTTTAGATTAAGGCATGAAATGATTTGCACTAGAATGGAGCTGTTGTGGTAAGGCAGGGCTGAGTTCATTACTAGGGAATGGGATGGGGGCAGTGTGTTAAATATTTCACACTTTAGATGTGGTAAGTTACTGCATTGCTGGGCCATAAAAGATCCTACTTGAATGTGGCCGCCTTGGCTTTTTATTGGATTAAATACTTCAGACTCCCATTTCCAGTTAGGACTGAGTGGGTGAGAATTTTCACTTAGTGTTGGATACATAGCTTAAGTTACATATTTAGAACCTAATGCCTCTTCGTCATACAGATGAGTTGCTGAAGCATTAAAGCCACAGCTGCCTCTGTTCAGAACTTCTCCAAGAACTTCTTATTAATAATAATAGAGAGATTACATTCTGATTTGGACTTGTGGAAGTCACACTTCTAAAACAGAAGCTTGTTGGAGTCTGAAAATTACTTTTTTTAAGGCAGAAGTTTGCTGTGGTTCTGTAAACCTCTTGTCAGCACTTGAGTAATAGTTTTTTCTCTTCTGAGAATCAGTGACTCAAACTTTCCTTGATGTTGCAGTTCTGGAGTGTGAGGCGGGGTTGAATTTTCTGGAGGGTAGCAATTCTTTAATTAACAAAACCACCCCCACCCTCTTTTTTGGTGCAGTGAAGACACCCTGTATCTGAGGCTATTCCAGCTGGACAGATGTATTATGAGGTTTTTTTTTTTTTTTTTTCAGTCTATCACATCAGGTTCTGGCTACTTCTGATGACCAGAGACTGAATTATTGGACCAATGGCCTGATGTAGTGTGGTGGGAGGAAGTTGTACCTAGAATGATGGACCATTGTTCAAATTTGATAAGGCTAAACTGCAACTCCTAAATGGGATTTCTTCTCCCTGTCTGGCATTATGAAATTAGGAATTTGGTCAGTACAGCAAGCCCTCCTGGCACTGTGATTAGAGTCACCTGTTCTAACGAGACTGGGATCTTTTCTTAAAGTGGTAAGGATTCCAATTTTATTTCTGAGTCCATTTAAAAAGACTGCTTCTACTTGTGAGGGTAGGTGGGGGAGACTTCATTTACTAGAATTCATTTATATGAGGATTTTTCCCAAGAAAATAAATATTTATTACAAATTGAAATGCATACTGGATACAGAATATTCTCTCTCATGCTCTGAAGCCTCTTATATAGGAGGCTGTTTATACATTCTGTCTTGGCACTAATTCTAACTAAAGGTCAAGCATCAGAAAAACTGTCCTATAAACATGAACAGTAATAATGTGCCTTGTCATTGCATGCTGGTAACTAAATGCCTTGTTAGTGCTGTGAGGTCCATGGATTCCAGAAGCCAAAGAAGGGGTGAACAACAAAATGTTCTGGTCTTCTAGATTACTAGCATGCATTTAGAAAGATTTCCTCTCTCTCCTCCCCCCTCCCCCCCGCCCAAACACGCAAATGATTGGAAGTCAAGGAGGGAGAGTGTATGTGTGTAAAGCTGAAATATTCCTTTGTCGGAGGGGGGGGGGGAAACCAAGCCCTAGAATGCTGGGGTGCTGTAAGCATGTTTAACTTTAGTATGTGACTTGCATGATTCTGGGAAAGTGTGAGTACCTGGAAATAGTAAAGACGTGGGCATTAGCTTTCTGGGCCTGGACAAGACCTTAGTGGCGCCTTTCTTAGCTACGCTTAAAGGCTTTTCTGGTTTAACTACACTCTTAATTAAAAATAAATAAAGTCACATCTATGCCAGCAAAACCTTCCTAAACTAACATAGCTAAGTGTAAATCAAATCTAAATCTCTAGTCTCTTGATATGATTAAACTTAAATAGATTGTGGGGGAATTGAAACACTTTCAAGGTGCAGTATCAAGATCTCAACTGTACAAACAAGCCTAGATTAGTGGCATGTCAGGCCATTTTAGCTCTGTATTGGGCCAGCTAGGAAAGGCACCAAACTTCTGCTGTGTGCCTTATTTTCTTTGAAGTCTGATCTTGCTAACACTGTTATAAAGGTGCAAGACACATGAGCTAGTAATGTAATACACACGTAAAAGTTTTTAAAAAAACAACCCCAAAACATAACAGCCCTGCAAAATAACTTGTGGGATTGAGTTATGCTCTAGGAAGGTTCTCCAGATGTTTCCCTCAGGTGAGGGAAGGAGAAGACTAAACTTTGGAAAACAGGTAAATTACATTGCATTCTTTGACTCTGGCCTTTTATATACCAAACTTTGATGTTTGAATGAAAATCCCCTGATAAGAGGATCATCTCCCTGGGAGAACAGGCAGAATGGACTCTTCCCACCCATACCCTGAATTTGGACACTGTGGCTGTCAGTGGCTGGCTTTATTTATCCTGCCTTGAGCTGCTTATCTGAATCTCTCTTTAAAACATGAGTAGATCCCTGTGGTGAAGATGCTGAAATTAGACTTGGTAACCAATAGATACTTAAGATTCCAAACACCTATAGCTGGTTCATCAGAAAAGGTTATGATGCTACTTAATGAGTCCCCTTGCTTTTAAATAGATCCCTGCATGTGCCCATCTGTCATGGGAACTGTACAACCTCTTTTATGGCTCTGTTTGCTAATTATCAGACTATTAAAACAAGAAATCCCTCCCAGTCAATTATTTCTCCTCCTCTTTGCATCTTCTGGAGGGTGTGTGGTTTTTTTTTTTTTTTTTTTTTTTTTAAGTAACACGGACACCTAGTCTTAAATAAGTGTGGGCTCTGTTAGGCAAACGCACATGGGTCAAAAGATAACAGAGCCCAGAGAGCATGAAACTCAGAATACAATGTTACCAAGAGCTTGCTCTGGATTACATATTGGAACTCGCTCTCCTTGGGTTCTGGCTACAGTAAAGCCCTCTTGCTGAATTGGTGATGGCAAATTGACTTCTCTGCTTAGTACATTATAATCTATTGCTACGGGATTATCCTTTCAATGCAGGGTTGGCTGATGGCGGGGGTAGGGGTAAGCCCCTCATTGCCACAGTATTTAAAACATCACAATAGGAATGTATAGGAAGAATAACAAGTGATTCTATTCTTACTGCTATCCACCGGCTAAGGTTCTTGGTAGGGAACCTGAGGTGGAAATGCAGAAGGACTGCACTGTAATTGAAAGTGAGTCTCCCAGTCTCCGACAGCTAGAATATGCCTGCCTACGAACTTGTTCTTGCTCCAGTCTCATTGCCACCCAGACAGCTGGACGGTAACTGTCTGCAGAAGTCCTGGCCTGCCGTTCTGTCTCTTGCCACTTCCTACTCAGCACACGCTTCAGGATCTAACCTAAAGGTCTGGGTTTATTTTGGCAGTTTGTTGACCTGAGGACACCCTAGCCAAGAAGTTATGTGATAGTTTGGGTGTAAAGGTAGTTTTTGCCTAGTGAGAGCTGCTGCTGCTTTAAGTATATTGGAGGAAATGCACACTGGCACTTTCTGTCTCCGAAAGCTCCTTGAACAATTGGCTCAGCAGGCTCCAGCCTATTTAAGTGCATGCACGTGCAGGGAAACCTTGATTAAACTCTTCCTTGGCACTAAAGCCAGAAGGGGCCATCTATCCTGTGAATAATGTGGAGCAAGCTGACTAGCAAACAGTCACCAAAGATGATCAGAGGGCACAGTGAGCCAGCTAATGTGGATTTGTTACAGTACTTACTATGCAGAGGAACGCTGATATAAGATGTGACCTGGATTGAAATAAGGTTATTTGCTGTGCTCCCAGGCATAGACAAGATTTCTTCAGTGTCTCTGCTAAGGAGTTTATGTATCTAAAGAGGAGGAGTTTTGGAGTGAGGAAAAGAAGCAACCCACTTTCTGCTGGTGAGATTTGGGGCTTGTCTACTCTCTGGGAACTACAGTGGCACAGCAACAATGCTGAAGTGTAGATGCTTTCTACAGTGATAGAAGTGTTTTTTTCCATCATAGTAGGTAACCCACTCCCCTGAGCAACAGTAGCTAGGTCAGCAGAAGCATTCTTCCATCAACCTACCCACATCTACACCAGGTGCTAGACTGGCATAGATACAGCACTCAGAGGTGTGAATTTTGCACACCCCCGAGCAACATAAATGTCAATCTAAAGTTTAAGGGTAGACCAGGTCTTTGTGCTCACCACATACAGAAATGCTTGTTAACATGGGAATAACTCTACTACCGCAGCATGCAGGACCCCTCAAAGTTAGAGTTCAGTCACATGTGACTTTTTCCACAGTAGCAAGCAGTCACACAAGACGGAAGTCTCTAGAAACTCTTGCTTCTGAAGCGGTGATTTCCTTCTAACAGAGCTCTTAATGGGAGAGGAGGATATTGTCTGTGCTTTAAAGGGGCAGATGGATGGTAGCATACCCCATGGCGCTACAGTGCATCTGTTGGAGAAGCTGGAAGGGAACAACAAGTAGCTCTTGTTTTGGAGGTGTTTTGAGCCTGATGTTACTCCAAAACATCTCTTTAGGAGAGAGCAGTCTGGTGGATATTGTAAAATATGCTAAAATGGTCTGAGGTTCGGTATCTGAAGATCACTGAATTCTCTGGAAGGTTCTTCTTGAGGGCTTGTTAAAGTAACTGTCTACTACTCTCCCTCCCAGCAAGAGAGAGACTAGGCAAGCCTGGGCACAGCGGTGCCATGTCGTGAGTAGGGGGCAGAGGGGAGTGCCAGTATGTAAGCATGTGAGTTAAGCTCTGTCTGCACTGCTTTGTCACTCCTGCCCCTTACAACTTCCCCTCAGGTTGCTCCCAGATCATTAGTGTAGACAATTTGCATTTTAAATTTTAACTATGGTGTCCTTTACATCTGCTCAAACTGACCAGCTCTAGCCAATGTGGTGGTTAAAATGCTCGCAACTGTCAGTTTGTGGTCTACACTAGCACTCCCACCATTGTTACCTATGGTAAGAAAGTGTAGTGGAAAAAACATGTAGTAGACAAGGCTTTCAGGGAAGAGATTAAGGAAAGGAGAGAAGGAAACTGGAGGAAAATCATGCAAATTATAATGATGCAAATCAGACCGCACATACTGTAGAAGAGTCGAAAAACTGGAATGAAGGAATAAAGGGGAAAGGTGGAGGGGGGGGGAAAGCAAGGCATTCTAGCATTAAAATACATTAAAAATAACAAGACAAGTATAATACACAAAGTTTAAAATCTTTTCCAACAGATTGGAGTAGAGAGGAGCCCCATGTAAGTAAATCGGATAGAACAAAGGGCTGTGGGTGGAAAATTCCCTCCTGTCCCAGGCTTAGCTCCTTTGTTTTTAGGAACATGGTTTTTGTTCTTTTGCCTACCTTGTCTTCACGGCTCTTTTAGCACATGCGCGCTGCAGCTTGCTGGCCTCAGCACTTCCATGACCGTATCAGATTTCCAGTGGTTTACACTTAGTTTGACAAGCTGGATCCCAGCCATGTGTCATGGTAGGACAAATCCATTTTGGCCAAGATTACTTCAACAATGGCTTAGTTTCTGGGATTTCCTGATAGAAGAATAGCAACTCTGTGGTGGCCTGGAACTAAGGGCGAAGGGGCAGAAGTGAAGTATTTAAGTGAATTCAGTGCTAATGTCAGGACAGCCATGGAGATTTCAGTCAGTCACATCACAAGCATCAGCAGTGAAGCGACAAGTATGTACTCTACCAGTGTGCCACGTGTCCCTGCCCTTGAGGGGTTACATCTGGTGCTGACACAGTTCACTTTCCATGGTCTAGGTCCTTGGCCTCTCTGCTGACACATCCAGCAAGAGGGCTAATTAGTGTCAGTTGTGATGGCTTTTGTGTAGGCATGCTTCTTTTAAACGCAGATTCTTAGAGTACCGGCTCTAGGGCTGGCTTCAGTATTGTGTAAGCCCCATTTTGAGAATCCTTTAACTTGAAATCTAGATGTGCATTTTAGTAATATGACTTCTGCTGCATGGGACATTATGGGTGTCTGGGGAGAATGGGAGTACGCTCTGGTGTCATAAGATAAACAACGCATGCCACTCCTTTCTAAAGGCTCCTATTGAAACCTCTGAAGTGAAGCCAAGAGCAAACACACTAAATGATTCAGTTTTAGGTCAGCTATGTTGTAAGGGCTCTTGTTTCTATCCTGAATTCCCAACTAATATGTTAGCCTATAATGACTCTGTTCTAGTCCCTAAATCCACAAGCTTTAGCATATTCTCGAAACCATTCCAGTCTGTCTGGGTAATTGGGGATCCAACAATCCTCCCGACAACTAAGTTGTGTGAGTAGTTTTCCTTGAGTGGTTACAGTTTAAAAGCCCTAGGCCTCACTGTGGACAGCTCAATGGAAAATTTCTGCTCAGTGTGCAGCAGAACTACAAGAAGCAAGGAATTGGCTGGAGAAGAATACTGAAAAGATTCAATACTATCCTATAAATCCATGGTATACCCTCACTTAGAGTACTGTGTTCAAACCTCAGAACACAGTGTATTCAGAGATAGCAATGGAAATGACTAGAGGAACACAGTCTTGCATTAAGAGACTGAAAAGGTCAGGACTACTGAGTTTAGTGAGAGGGACAAGATGGTTCTCACTATAAAATGGTGTATAGAGAAGGTAGATCAGGAACTTCTAACTTCCCCCATGTCTTGTAACACAAGAACAAAGAGACGTTCAATGAAACTGAAAGGTGGCAAATGGAAAACTAAGAAATATTTTCACACAATGCACCATTAGTGTGGAACTTACTGCTTGAAGATATTGAGACAAAGATCAAAGTAGAATTCAAAAGGATTAGATATCTATTGTGATCTGGCTGTACTGAGCAGGATAATTGCTTTAGAGCACAAATCAACTACTGACAAGATTAGGAAGAAACTTCCCATCTGGGCAGGCTAACCAGTATGGAACGTCTCACATCTTCCTCTGTCAGACCAGGATACTGGACCAGATGCATCCCTAGTCTGATCCTGTATGACTCGTTCTCAAATTCACTGGGTGAGGAGCAGGGGGGACTTGCAGCAGGACTTGTCTGGGTTGGAGTCACTTTCCAGTGGTCATATGAATGTATGTGAGACACACATTCTGTTGAGCAATCTGATGAAAATCAGTTCTTGATTTCCTAGGTGTTAAAATTAAGAATAGAATTCTTTTACTATCAGTAAACATGATTATCGGCAAAGGAGCCATCAGACCAACTCCCCATACCTCTGACTTTGCAGGGTGCAAATAGTTAACTAAGTGCTGATTTGCCTCTCTTGTCACTTCCCGCCCTCTCAAATTTGGCCCAGGTCCATGTTCTTTTGTCCATGTTCTTTTGACTTTCAACTCACTCCTGTTTACTCCTGGGCTTGTGTACACAGTGCTGGGAAACAGAGACCGCTGAAGCAAGTTTTAGGGCTCCATTATCTGGGTTGTTGGAAACGCTGGAAAGCGCTCCCTGCACTTCAGATGCCTGGGACTCTGCATGTGCAACCCCCATCCAGCTCACTTTCTACCAGCCTTCAAAGAAGCATGGAGTGAATTCAAACATTGGTGTGTTTGATCAGAGACAATGGCCAGCACTAAAAGTTGATCATGTGCATTTCATGCCCTTGCCCTAGAGAATGTTACTCATTTTCTGCTCCTGTGAAAGGGCACGTAAGCTATGGCAGTGGTGTGTGGGCTGGAGGAGGCAGGCTTGGTTAGAGTTTACTGTTTTTCCTTCTCAGAACTAGTCAGTGGCGGAGGAAAGTTACATGTTAGATGGGAATTTTGTGGGCGGCAGTGTGAGCAGACTTCACTGTGAGAAGCAGCTAGTGCTGATCTGGGTTTCTGAAATCAAGCCAAAGCCACTCTGAAATTGGACTCCTCATCCGGAGAGGGGATCAGGTATCACAGCCCTGCCAGCTCCTCAGCCTTGAAGCCTTAGGCTTCTTCTACATGAATGATCCATGCAGAGGTAGGGGCCTCCTGTGCATCTTGGCACGTCTAGTGTGATAATCTTTGTAGTACCTAAACATTCACTTCCCCTGCGTGGATCCTACTGAAGCAGCATGTGAAGGTAAAGGCAGAGTGCATGCATACCTGCACACGCTCTGGCTGGCAGCTAAGAAGTAAACCTCTTTTTGCTAGGCAGGGAAAGCTCCTGCCCTTTCTCCTTCCTTCTATTCCCCTCCCCCAATGATGTTTGTTAATCTTACTTGGCACTCACGTCACTGTGTGAGTAAAAGCTGCTTAACATCCAGAAGAAATCCTGGAACTGGACTTTGGCAGAAGCAACATCCTTCTGTAGTTAAAGGATTCTATTTGCTAAAGCATATTGGCAGTAAGGCTTGACTTCAGCTGCCAGAAGTAGGTGAGGCTGTGCAGTCGTTTAGTCATTCTCTCATCATAAGGGTGGCTGAACTTAGTTCCAGCGCAGTAATAGCAGGTGGCAGAACAACTGGCCACAAGCCATTTCGATCCAATGCCAGCCTCCAGCTGGTGACTGCCGCAAGTGTTAGGCCGAATGTGGCTGTGGGGGACATTCGGCAAGTGCCAGATGCTTTTGAAAAGGGGAAGTGGTTCTCAACCTGTTTACCAATGTGTTGTGTGCTGCATCCAGTACTACCCATATGGCCCTGAGGATGTACTATGGGCCGCAGGTTGAGAACCACTGGGTTATTAACTCTGTACCCCCATGGGCTGCAAATTCCCATTTGGGAGGGAGTCTGAATACCTGGAAACTGCCTCCTAGGGCAGCCTGTAGAATATATATATGGGGAAGCAGGGAGACTTTCCTCCAGCTTTAGAAATGCAATGTCCCTATTAGACAATGTTAAAAGAAACAGTAACATTGCACTAAGCCTCTCCCTGAGCCCACAAACCCCATTGGGGTCTCTCTGAACTGCTCCTGTGTGCCCTTTGCAGGTGTGTATGTGAGGAATGTCACTGTTCCAGATCCACCCTGCAAAGAGCACAGACACTTCACTGTTAACTCTTTCCATTCAGAGTCCTCTGCAAGGTGGGATTTGCACCTAGCTCCAGGGAGGTGCCTGCTTGTTGTGGGTATGTTTTGAGTTTGTGTAGGGAGAAACCTGGAATGAACTTCACCACATTTACCCACACAGGAAGGAAGTGAGATGCCCAACAGCACCCCAGGACCTCAAATAATCTCAACTCCAAGCCCCTAAGAATACTCAATTAATCTTCTATGGGTAAATGTGTAGAAGTGTAGGTCCCTCTGCTACTGCTCACCTCCCCCAGTGTAGCTGTCTGGATGTTTTCCAGGAAGTTACTGTAGATGGAGCATGAGCTTCCCACTTGCATTCTCCTGGGCCCAGGGCCAAATGAGCAACGGCATAAAACACTCCATAGAATCTTATTGACTGCTGTGAGTCAGTAACTTCGTTAGTATTGGACCTCACTCACTTGTACACACAGACAGTGTGTATTTTGATGAATAAGTTCCTGTGATATCTGAACTTGGTGCATTCCAAAGTACCCACTAATAACAAATGTCTACCATTCTTACTCATTGTTGGCTTGATCTAATAAGGCAGGTTACTCAGTTGCTTCAGACTCTCTGATCCAGCCTAGTTATCGCTTGAGCCTCCCTTGTTAGGCGTTTGCTTTCTGTCTGCCTGATGGCTCTGATTCACCAGTTGTGAGTACAGTCTGGGTGAGCTGACACAAAGATGTAACCTAGCACACTTGCCAATATTTTGCATGCTCTGCAAGGGAAAACCTCCATCTATTGCCATTGTACCTAGTTGGTAAGACAACTCCCACCTGTTCATGCTCTCTGTATGTGTGTATGTGTGTGTGTGTGTGTGTATGTATATAATATATATATATATATATATATCCTCAATATTTATTCCACTCTATATGCATCCGAAGAAGTGGGCTGTAGTCCACGAAAGCTTATGCTATAATAAATGTATTAGTCTCTAAGGTGCCACAAGTACTCCTGTTCTATTATCTGGGGGGACACCCTGACTTACTGAATAGTGGCCAATGGGAATCAAACCCTTTCTGTATCTTAATAAAACATCCGCAGTCTGGGATGAGAAGCAGCTTCATCATTCCAGCTGTGGCTTGTGCTGAAGTACCATTTTAGGGAGCCCTGGTGTCTTGGCTAGCTTCAGATGCCTCCTTTCTAACTAAGGTTGGCATAAAAGTTGTCCTATAAATGACCAGTGATGCTGGGAATGTTTGTTCCAGGCTGTATTTCTAGCAGTCTTCGTTGGGGCATAATGGGAGATGAGGAGTCTGGCAGCATCAGACTCTTCTTGGTTTTTCAGGATGCTCAGTTGAGCGTTCTGGTCCCTTTTGACTCTGAAGAGGTGGAATGAACCAGAGCTGCCTGAAAAGCTATTGCATCACTGTTCTAGCCCCTGGAATTCAGGATATGAGGAGAAGCTTCTCATACCCTGACTGCAGAGCCTGGTGGCTGGGGCAACCCCAGTATCTACAGATGTGGAAGTGGATTGTTGGTGTGAGGGGGAAAAGACCACTTGTATCTGGCACTGTAATAAAGCTTTTATGGATATACCTATACTACAGTTTTAAGCTCTGCAGCCTGTGCCCCACAAGTTGAGCAGGGCTAGCTGCAGCCATGCCCCAGGTCTCTTATTGCAGTGGGACCATGCCTGGGGCAAGGCAGCAGACAGGCTGCTTTCTGACCCCCCCTCCCCCTCCCACTCTGCCTTGAAGCACTGAGAGTACTTAACACTGATGATGAAATGGTTCCAGTAGCTACCAGATAAGGCAGCATTCCATCTGGAGGAAGGGAGGGTGAGCTGCTTTGGTGGAGAACCAACATTTTGTGTTCCCCTCCCCACCCCCCAGTCTCCACTTCCCCCCTCTCCATTTAACCCTGCATCTCCATGCTTGTAACAAGTGGCGCCCCTAGCCACACTAGTGCTCCCAGTATTTCTATCACCAGTGGAGCAGAACTGGTGATAGCAATGGGAATCATTAGCAAAATAAGGCTAGTGAAACGAGTGGTGGTGGCAGCAGCTGTCCGTTCAGTTTGCATTGTACTTCCAACTGTAAGGAAAGGGTTAAATTCCTTAACAAGCAAATGACTTAATGGCTGTGGAATTGTGAATTGCTGCTGGAATTCCACAGCAAATGCTGGATTCTGCCAGTTTGGAAGTGTGGACAGTCCATGATCTCAGTTATGGAATTCTCTCCTGGACTGGCCCTAAAGGGTCACTAGAATTATACAGAATAGTTATGGGAACTTGTATAATCTTGGTCTAAATCTTCTACCTTCACCCCCTATGCCCTGCAGACTGGCTTCAATGTGCTGCTGCTACCACGTTAATGCACATATGTCTGTTAGTCAGATCCCAGTATCATGGTTTTAGTTTCAGATGGGAACTGCTGAGCGATTTGCTTTTTGAATTGTGTGTTGTTGAGGGGACACTTTATACAAATGAGTTCCTGTTTGTAATGCCTTTGATCTTGTCGTATTGTTCCCCAGAATATACAGATGTGAGGAGCAAACAAATTTCTGTTTTAACCTTTGTATGATAAAGTATCTGAATTGTAAATGAAATAATGATGCTATTAAACATACTGGCTTTGGGGTTTTAATGCTACAGGGAGAACCCAATCTAGCTCTTGACACAGGCTTGGAAAAGATTCTCTAGGTATAGGTCCCACTACTCCTCCTCCTGCCTGTCACACTAAACTTATTCCTCCCTTCTACCTCAAGGGGTTTTGCCATGAGCTCTTGCCCAGAAAGCTGTTTTCAGTAAATTCAGACCCTGGTCACTTCATGGGAACCTTCTGAACAGTCTTTCTGGAAATCCCCACCCTGGCTGATCTTTGTTCCTGGCCTCAGAGAACTAGGGGAATTCAGCTGTTTTCAAGCTAGTAAAGGTGGTGCTTTTAGCTGGGCTGAATTGAACTTCACCAGTTAAATGGTGAAATATTACTGTGCTGGCTCAACTGATCTGGGTGCAGATGGCTGCTGGCAGCCTGAGAACTGTCTGGGTTTCTGCATAATGTCTAATGCTGGTTTTCCCTTCTCAGGTGAGAGAAACTGAGACCATGGACCCAGAGAGGTATGGAGAGGACTATTTCTCTTCTGGAGCCTTGCCAGATGATGAAGATATCAGTGACCTCAGGCCTGACTTGACCGAAGAGAGTGACTGGTTTTCTGGTTCTGGAGATGATGATGATGGTATGTAGGCAAGAAATAGTCTTTACATTGGAGTCTTCCTCTGACTATTGCATCTTCATATCTCTGACCTGGAAAAACTACATAGTCCCCTGAGTCTCACAGGCTCTCTAATCCAGTGGCTCTCAAACTTTTTTTTACTGGTGACCTCTTTCACATAGCAAGCCTGAGTGTGACGACCCCCCCCCCTTATAATTAAAAACACTTTTTTATATAGTTAACACCATTATAAATGCTGGAGGTAAAACAGGGTTTGGGGTGGAGGTTGACAGCTTGTGACCCCCCCCCATATAATTTCATGACCCCCTGAGGGGTCGTCCTCCCCTCCCTCCCCCCCCCCCTGGTTTGGGGACCCCTGCTCTAATGGGACTTCCAATGGGCTACACAGTCTGTAAAGCTAAGCTTAGCAAGTCATTGAGAGGGATCAACAGAGCAGCCTAATCAAATACCTCCCATATGGAGGCTTCCTTGGGTGCAGTACACTGATAGGAACGGCAAAAGGGCACCGTGCCATGATGTGGGACTCCTTCTGTCTTCCCTCTCTATGGGGGCATCCAAGTAAGTCACCCCTGTAATGAGATTACATGCTATCTTCAATGGGTAGACAGACAATGCATTACTTAAATCCTTTCCCCCTCTTAATATGAAGGGGCTGTAAAGTTTAAATAGTTTTGTTAAATCTCATCTTCCTCCAGCCCCAACGTTTCTGAATCTTCCCACTTTGCCCCTAAAACCAGTGTAGTAGTGAAAGCTAGTTAAGTCAGTGTTTTCAGAGAACTCTTTATGGCTTTCAAAACTCCTAGTATAAACTAGTTTAAACAGCTCTTTGTTGCCCTTTTTATGTGCACATTGTGTTCTCAAAAGGTAAAGAACAAGCTCTGAAATTAGTACCAGGCATGTTCAGGCAGATCTGATGGTTAGTACCTTAGGGATGGGTGTTCAAAAGAGTGCCCTCCTGAAGCCAGCCTAGCACACAAGAGCATATTCGCTTTCTGAGCAAATCCTGGTACCCTGCAGCAAGAGCCACTTGATGGAACTGAAGATTTCTTCTCTGAATGAGCTAATCTTGAGCTTGCATCATGTGGCTTTGTGTAATCAAAATTATATTTAACTGGTGAAAGTACTTACAGATAAGAGGGAACTTTAATCAAAGTAGAGCCCTAGTTAGACAATAGCAGCTAGTGCTGCTATATAGTGTGTGCCTGGGCTTTGGGAAAACACTCTGAAAGCAAAGGGAAACTAATTCTGTATTGTTTGCATGTTATTTAGATGCTGAAGATGACATGACTTCAACCACTGAAGAGAGTCCTATGGTAGGTGGTGGTGTTTGAGCACACTCAGAAAAACCTAGCCCAACAGCCCCTCTGTGTAGTATCTGGCCGGCCTGCCTGCCTACTCCTCCTCTTCCTCCCACACCCCCCAAAGCAGCTGGCTTCCACGTCCAGTCCACTGAAATAAGGTGCTCACAATGCACTGAACTCTTAAATGACCTCACCTGTCCTGCCCCTCCTGTCTCTCCTGTTTTGAAGTGTTTTGTAGCTGCTCATGACAGGGTGTGGTTTGTCTCTGCTTTATTCAGCTCTCGAGTGACAACTATATCCCTGAAGATACTGGTAAGGGGACAAAGGATGCGGATGAAAACTTGGTGGTAGAGAATGAACTAACTCCACGTAAAGTCTTGCCCCCTGAGGAACTGAACCCGTCCAACAAGATTTCCATGGCCAGCACAGCTAACAGCAGCCTCTTTGAGAGAACAGAAGTTCTTGCAGGTAACTTCAGTCCCCGAAGTCTATTGACTCATTAGCCACACTGTAAATTTGGGAGGAAGGGGAAATGGGGATGCCAAAAATGGGGTTTGATTGTTCCCACTACTTTAGAGGGCAAGAATGCTGACCAAAAGCACACAACCCAACTGGCTTTGTTCTAGTAAGCTGGGAGGCACTGAGTATTAGGGAAGCTTCTGTCCTGCTTTAATCAGAAGAAACTTTTTTTATTCAACTCTGTTTTTTAATTATGGATAAACTGGGTGGAAAGTGACTTCTGGTCTCTAGATGCCATTTGGACTGAATGTCACTTTCAGCAAGATGGAAGCTGCCAGTAGAAAGCTCCAAAATGCTGGAACTCTAGGATAGATTTCATGGGTTTGAGGCAGCTTCTCACAGGGTAGCAGTTTCCTCCTAAATGCTATATTCATTCCATACTCTCTTCCAGCTCTTATTGCAGGTGGGGCAGTGGGGCTGCTGTTTGCTGTCTTCCTGATCCTCCTGTTGGTTTATCGCATGAAGAAAAAGGATGAGGGGAGTTATGATCTTGGCAAAAAACCAATCTACAAGAAAGCCCCTACAAATGAATTCTACGCTTAAAGCCACCAGCACCTTGTGCCCCTCTGGGGAGAAAAACTGACTGTTAAAGCATTTGGACCTCAGCTGAGATGCTCCAAATCAATGCTCTCTTGGATCTAATTTCAAAGTGATTTTTTTAAAAAAATATTTCTGTGCGACCCTTCCATCCTGCTAAACTAACAAGGGCACAACAAAATGCAAAGCGTCTGGGGGGAAACCTTGTCATGGCTATATTGGGGGGGCAAGGGAAGGAGTGCAAAAGATTGCCAAATTCTGTATTTTTGGTTGAGTGGAGGGTGTATATAATGCAGCTTATATGGAAGCCAATTGTGTGTGTTTGCATCTGGTGTGCATCTCTCCAATTTGCCTTGTTTTGTAGAAGGTTTTTTATTCTATTTCCCCTGTAGTATTTGGCCTGCTGCAGGACCGCCACATGTAAAACATTTTCTAGAGAATATCTATGAATCCCTTACACTACACTGTACCATTGCCTTATCTGGGAGGAGCTGTGCCCTTGGGAGAAATAACTTTGTGGCCTAAATGGCTCTTAGGGAGAAGTTTCCTCTTCCTTTTTGGCCCTTGGTAGGGTCACAATCCGCAAAAATCAGGAAAGCCTCTTGGCTTGCTTGACTCTGAGACTAACCTTTCCCTGTACCAAGTCTCTTACAGGTGGAGAAATATTACCTTTTAATGTAGGATTTTATAAAAAAAATGTTGTTAGGAAAAATAGCCTAATGTTTTATGTTTTGTAGAAATGGTTCTGAAATTTAAAAAAATCTAGTGTTTAAAAAAAAAAAAAAAAAATTCCTAAATTTTTTTTTTTTTTTTTTTAATCCTTTTAGTTTCCTTTGGCTGGGCATTTCTCTAGATGTGTATATATATTGTGTTTTATACAATTCATATTCTGAACTGAAGCAGCATTGACTACAGTATGTTACAGGTTTCTCTTTCTATATAGCAGCTACTGTATGCAATTGATATTTATGGGGATTTTCCATAATTTTTGGATTTGATTTTTATAGGATTATTTATGGTTCTTCTCATGTTTTGTTTTTTATTTTTTTTTCATTTTTATATATAAAACACTAATATAATGAATCTCTTATGATTGTCAAAACTATTTAAGCTTTATTCTGTGAATTTTTTAATTATAAACTGAAGGCAATAACTTCTGCAAGAATTACTCTGTATGCAAAATTGGATTCTTAAAACATGATTAAAGTATATTGTAGGGAAAGATGGGGAATTTTTTAGCCTGTAATATATTGTAATCAGTCCTATAGAGCTATATATTTTATATATATATATTTTCCAGCAAAGTGTACAAATGTTAAGAATAAAAAGGCTAGAGATTTTTGGGCTTGTGCAGCCTTACTATGTGTAAGGGAGGGCGTATTGGTCTAGTTTATATGCTGCTCTTTGTGCAATGTCTTGTTTATGTTGAATGCAGTAATATTTTCCTTTTTTGTTCATAAACAGCTGGGGGTCAGGCTAATGGTTGCTGAACTAGCCAGGTCACTAACACTCCGCGTGCCCTGAATGCAGTGGCCATCCGATTAACTTCCATGAATTGGAAACAGTTGCTGTGTTTGAAAATGTCAGCCTTGCTCCTTCATAGCCAGGTGGTGGAGCGGAGATCCCTTGCCCCTCATTTCAAAGTGACACTTCTAATTTATGGGATGGGATGCGAACAAAAGTTGGAAGCTCACTGTGCAAAGGAAGTAACCTTTACCTTTTCTCTAGCAAAATTGCTGTTCAGTTTATAGGCTAAGCTATTTTTAAGAGTTTGAACTAGTCTCCTTTATTCCCTTTTCCCTTCAGAAGGATGGCTTTCAGTATTTAGAATATTGTTTGTTCGTGTCTCCTGCTAAGGTGGCTCTCTGGGAACACTGACTTCCTCAAGCCATTTGCAGTTAACTTTTTTTTTTTTTTTAAAGATGTTCTAGTGTATCATTTTAAGCAGATCCTACCTCTGAGTTGGTCCAGTTCCACAAAACATTTTTAGGACAGGCATGCATCTTCTACTCACTACAGGGTTTTCTGGCAGTCTTTGGCTAGTTCCAGAATTGGTGTATAAAACACCCACTTATCTTGGTCCTGTTGCATCAGTCTTATTTGCTAGATCTGAGTCGCTGCCTTTCCAGATAACAATGAAGATTACAACATAGCTGACTGTAGGGTGGCTTTTTGTGTATGTGGGGAGAGTGGGGGCAACTGCATACAACGTAGCCCATAGTGGTCTGATGTCCTCTTGCACAAGACTGCTTGAAATCCTGCTGGTTCTGAAGGCCCTGGAGAATGACCTTAGACCTGATTCTCTTTCCATTTGTAGTTCTGCACCTGTATAATTTAACTGGAATCAGTGCAGTTGCACCTGATTCTAGTGGTGTAAAGGAGAGGACAAGTGGATCTCTTCTATGTTCTATAGCTATGGGGCAAGGGGTCCTCCTCTCTGTGGACTCCCTGCTAAGGTTTGATCCTGTAGCTTGAGAACCCCTGCAACAAAGTCTCTAGCAGGAGTTGCCCCTTTTATTTTTATTTTTAAATGGGTTCCTTTCAATTCAAAGACTAGCCTGTCCCAGGGCCTAGCTCTGGAATGAATGAATATGTGGAAACTTTATTTTTTTTTCCATTCTGCTGTTATGGAAGTAACCCATTTGCAACTCTTGTCTACAGACAGCGCCACCTGTGAAGCATGAATATTTTTTTTTTTAATGTGTGAAAGAGATTCTCTCATGTAATTGTGCTTTTTTTGTTTTGTTTGGGGTTTTTCCCACTGGTACTTGATCAAATAAACTGGTACTTTCTAAAACTTTTTGTTGTGGTTTTTTTTTAACATAAACAATACCTGGCACTTAGGCCTTACCTGATTCAAATTTGTGTGTAATCTAGTTAAATCCATGCAAACTGTTGTGTGGAGATGCACATTGGTTTAAAACTGGTTATTTGGGTTTAATGCCTGCAAGTCTACTGCCCAGCTAATTGAATAGGTTTAAAACCACACTTCTAGAGCTTGTCTACATGAGGAGTCATTCCTGAATAGCTGCTCCTGATTAACTCCATGTGTGGATGCTCTTATTCCAGAACGAGCACTTTAGTCCAAATTATCTTAATCCAAATTAGTTCACTTTAAATTCACACTTTACCTTATTCCAGATTAACTAAGGGTTTATCTACACATAGAAATTAAACTGGTGCAACTCCAAGAACCTTAGAGCTACTGTTGCCTTTAGGATCCAATGCACCTAGTCAGCCTCTTAGAACCTCATTGCCTGTTCTCTAATAGTGTGAGGCTGCTTAAACACAGCCACTCCATAACCATACGGTAAGGGAAGGCTGCAAAACTGCCTGGCCTAGGGGCTACAGCAAGACTGCTCCCTAGGAGAAGTGATGCACCTTCTACAAGGTGCTATATTTAACTGGATTAGAGCCCCTGTGAAGTTTCCAGCATAGACATACCCTAAAACTCCCAAAGTGCTGCTGTGGGAACGCTCCCACGGCAGCACTTTGAAGTGTGAATGTGGTCATGCTGGAGAGAGCTCTCCCAGTGCTCCTGGTAATCCATCTCCACAAGGGGATTAGCTCTGAGCCCCAGCACTCTGAGCCTGTCTATACTGGTGCTTTAAAGTGCTCAGACTTGCTGTGCTCAGGGGGGGTGATTTTTCACCTCCCTGAGCCAGCAAGTTAGAGCGCTATAAAATGTAAGGTGTAGACAAGCCCTTATTCCCTTCTAGATGCCCCAGGTGCTTAGTGGGCAGCATTAGCAGATGTCTAGGGAAATGGGATGGGGCTCTCCCATTCAGACTCCTACGTGGTTGTAGGAGAAATGTTTATTTCATTCCTCATTGTTTGCTAATGTTTTATGTCCTGTCTACTAGGCTCTTGAGCAATCTGCTTCTTCTATAAGGCCAATATATCCGCCAACTTCTCTGAATCGTGTGTGATGTTTACTCCTCTGGGACTTGCTGTTTGCCGAGGGAACTGAGGCTGATTTATTCCTAGGTTCTCCATGTTCACATGCCTCTTGCTACAGTCATGAGGGGTGGGTGGATTTACTTTTCTGAATAAGCTCTTCTGCCCAGACTTCCTCTTTTTTGAGCTGAGGAAATGGCCTGAACTTTCCAAAGCTTCCACCACAATAGTACCACAGATGAAACAAATAATAATGCAAAAACTTTGTTGTTTTGTAAAGGGAGCGTGGTGGCTTTTGCCCACATCAGTAACCTGGGCCCTGCTCCATTTTCCCCAGTCTCTGGGGAAAGGGCTTTCTCAGACACTGGGTTGAATTTGCAACATCTTGTGGTTGGAGCAAAGTAGCAGAACTCAACTGTTCAGTTCCAGCAGTCACTGCCCTCCAGAGTTTACAGCACAGGGACTCTGTGCATAACAGACTTTAGAAAAAAGGCTGATTATACTACACCTATGACCCATGAGATGTAACTGAATCATTTCACCTGCTGGAACATGAGTGGTATAAACCTGCTGCACTTCTTAAAAATAAGTCTATAAAGTCCCACTTCACCCAGCTACTAGTAACTCCAAACCCTCCCAGATTCCAGTCCAGCCAAGTCACATGGCTTTGGGCAGCTCTTTCTTACATAAAAACAAAGCTGGCAGGACAAAGTTCAGAGGCAGGCCCCACCACTTGGAATCAACATAACAATTTTTATCCTCTTAATGAGCTCTCTGGTACTCTGAGCTAAAGGTAACCTATGTTTTAATCAAAAAGAAAAATCTGTTCATGTGCTTCCCCAGATGGCCTTAAATAAACCCCAAAGTGAAATGAATGTATATCTCATGGGGGGGGGGGGAGGGGTGTCCCACTTTCAAAAATGTTTCTATTTTGGCATCTAAAAGGGCTTGTCTACACACCAGTTGTGCCAGTGTAACTTTAGTTAAATCAGTACTCTATTTTGACTGTCATAAGTACTTATGAGCCCCCATTACCATGTGTTGTAGCAAGTTTTTATCCTTGCAATGCTGCTGGTGAATTGTGCCCCACTGCTAAAGCAGGGAAAACAGAGGGTAAGGCCCACCTTTTTTTTTTTTTTTTTAAAAAAAGGTATGTAGGCACCTAACTCCCATTGACATGGTGTTGGTGTATTGCATGCAGCAGGACTGGCTGTGCCCATGGGCCACTTCAAGGCCAAAAAAAAAAGGGGGCACCCAAAATTTGTTTAAAATCTCATTTTTATGTAATCATGATTTTGGAGGGTGGGGTGTCGGACTCATGATTTTTGATGATGCAGGGTAGGCTAGGCTCTGTGTAAGCTAATGGGGCAGTAGTGTAGCTAGGGGGGTTCAGGGGAAGCAGCCACTTCCCCTCAGTACATTTTTCAAAAGTGGTACCTGCCGGGCCACTGCTGGGGTCCTGCAGGCAAGTGGGGGGGGCAGCACGGTCAGACTCCAGAGGAGCCATTGGGGGGGGGGTGCCTCGGCCATCGCGCCCCATGTTTGGCATGGCCCCAACATCGCTGCCGCGGCCGCCTCCTGCAGTGGCTCAGGGCTTGGCATCCCAGCGCTCCATAGCTGGCGGGCAGATTCCCCCCTCTCCCCGGCAGCTTCCTGCTTCCGGGCCGAGGGAAGCAGGAAGCTGCCGAGGAGAGGGGATCTGCCCGCCAGCTGCTGAGCGCTGGGCCAGCAAGCCCTGAGCCGCCGCAGGAGTTGGCCATGCTGAGCGTGGGGCACGAGGGCTGAGGAGCCCGGCCACTTCGCTCCTCCGGCCATGCCCGCAGCCCCCGCAAATGGCTCCTCTGGAGTCTGGCCGTGCTGCCCCCCCTTGCCTGCAGGAGCCCAGTGGTGGCCTGGCAGGCTCCGCTTTTGAAAAAATTGCTGGGCTGCCCAGGTGAGGGAACTAGGAAGCTGCCGGGGAGAGGGGATCTGCCCGCCAGCTGCTGCCTGCCCCACTGCTCTGCTCCCCCCAGCTCTCGGGAGAAGTGAGCAGTGCCCGCCTGCCACTCCTTCCCCCGTGCTGAGCCCCTCCCAAAGGGGGGGGGCGCAGCATGGCCAGAGGAGCTGGGGGGGAGGGCAGAGCGGCCGGAGGAGGAGCCAAGGTGGGGTGGGGCTTTTTGATGGTTGCTCCCCCCTGCACCAAGAAGCTGGCTACGCCACTGGGTGGGATACTCACACCTGCCCCCACTGAAGCCTGATCTATGCTAGAAAATTAGGTCAGTTTAACGTCATCAGTGTGAAAAATCCACATTCCTGAGCAGTGTAGCTAACAGGACCTAAGTCCCTGTGTAGACAGCACTAGGTGGTTAGATATTGGCAGAGTTCTGAGAGACCCTATGCAGAACTGTCCTTTTGCTCCCAATTGCTGCTTCCATGAGTACAGTCACTGCACTCTGCCAGTCCCTTCTCTTGGGCTGAGCAGTTTTTCAAAAGCCAGTGTTATCGGGATGAAATCTGAAAAGGTTGGGGTGGGAAGCCAGTGCCATCCCTGGGAGACAGATGAAACTGGCTGCCATGCTACCTTAAGGGAGTGAGCCGCTCCCTCAGGGAGCTGCAGGGACATTCCACAGAGGGAGGAGACAGATTGCTTGACCAGGCCCGAAGAGTAGCTAGGAGACTTTTTGTAGCAAAGTTCAAGTGAAAACAAAAAGTCCCTACCGGTCAAAAGAAAACCTGGCAGAGAGACTCCAGGGGTGTGCTGCTGATCACAGCAGAGAGAGAATTCCTGCTCCAGGCAGATGATTTACCAGGGCCCTGCTAACAGAGTGATCTTAGTGCTCAAGAGAGGAGCAGTGAGTTTTCCCTGCCCCTGGGCCCAAAGAGAACCCAGGCTGGGCTTACCCCTCCAGAGAAGGAAGGTAGTAGCTATGTCTACACTTCGGCAGCACGTAGAGTATAGGCACTACATGTATAGCCAAACGCTGGAGGGACAGGTCAGCTGGGTCCACACTTGGATGTGTAGCTATACATTGCATCGGAAAGCTTCGGCCATGGGGAAAGGCTCCAACAGTTGCAGGGAGATGCCAGAGTGTGGTTTCCCTGCTGCCAGAGTCTTTCCCACTGCTGGAACCTTTCACTGTAGTGGGGACAGGCTCCTTGCAGTGGGGCGGGAGCGGGCCACTGTACTTCTAAAGAGAGCAGAGTAGCTGTGGGAGGCACTGCTTGGGCATGTAGAGAGCCCTGTGGAGTATATACACTCGCCTAAGCCACGCCTCACCATCTACACTGCTGTTTATGTCCATGTTAGCTGGGCATACAGTGTCTGTACATGCCGCAGTAAGTGTAGATGGACTCAGAGATGGCAAAGAGGGAGGAGGTGCTGGAGGCTAAATATGTGACCTCTGAACAGCCCCAAGGCCAGAGGGACTCTAACCTCCCAGGGCTCTAGTGTAGATGTCACCATGGCACTGGCTATGCAGCTGAAGGGCCTGTGCTGAATGCCCCTGCTGGGGATCTCTGACTGCTACCACTGCCAACACAATTCCCATGTGCTCAGCCTCAGTGCCAGCCGGGGGCTTTGCAAACCAGAGTCACACCAGCCAACCCAATACACATCCTCCTCCTCCACAGCTCAGAAACAACCCTCTGCCCTGGCTGGCTAAAGCACAGAGCTACTGATCTCTTCCTTATCTAGGCCTGTAATTCTATAGCAGGAAAGAGACCCCACACGCACCAACAGCTGTCTGGCTTTGGGGATAGAGTGTGAGGCAGGGCCAGCTCTAAGTTTTTTGCCACCCCAAGCAAACCTCCAAGAGCGCAACTGCCGAAGCAAAAAACAAAAAAAACCCTCCGAGAGCGCCCGGAATGCCACCCTTGAAATTGTGCCGCCCCAAGCACGTGCTTGGTTTGCTGGTGCCTAGAGCCAGTCCTGGTGTGAGGGGAATGGCCTCCACAGTCTCTGGACTTTTGGCTACCCTCTGGCCACAGCATCTCGGCAGGGAGAGGCACAGGGTCATGAGAGGAGCAGAGTAGGGCCTTGTGGGGGCACTGCATCCGTCCTGCAATCCCACAGTCAGCTGGAGGGAGGGAATGGTATTTTCCTGAATTGAGAAACAATGTATTTTCCTGTCAGCACTTCCCCCACAAACAGCAGAGGGACCAGCTCTGAGGCAGGAGGGGAGGCTCATGCGTAGCTTTCTAATTGCAGGCAGGCAGGCAGGGCTGGGAAGGGATAAGGGAAGCAGCAAGCAAAGGGAATCAAGAGCTCTTGGCCATACCCCGTGCGTGCTCACGCATCCTCTCCCTACCTCCACTGTCACCTAAAGGGAAGAGGGCAATATGGTAAGGCACTGGACTGGGACTCAGGATACTTGGCTCTGTCACTGGCCTGCTGGGTAACCTTGAGCAAGTCACTTGCTTCTCTCTCTGCCCGTTTCTCCTCCCACCCTTGGTCTGTCTTGCCTATTTTGATGGTAAGCTCCTTGGAACAGGGACCATCTCTCACTGTTTGTACCACACCTAGCACAATGGGTCCTTGAGCTCTTCTGGGGCCTCTCCGTGCTACCATAATACAAATGATAACCGATGTGCTGAGTTCTGGGATGGGCAGCAGCAGCCCTGCTCGGACCATGCCAGGAATCCTGCATGTAATTCTGGGCCCTCCCAGTGTAAGAGAGATGTCAACACATTCAGGGTAGATCATCAGAAGGGACAGGGCACTTGGAGAGGCACAGGGACCAGAGTGTGGGCAGCTTGGTTAACAGGAAGTGGAGCTGGAGATTAGCTGTTTATATCTGGAGCATTCACCACACAATGCTTTGGGTCAGTGGGAGCCTGCCCTAGGCCATGCAGTCCACTCCCCAGTATCACAGCAGGGCTGGCTTCATTATCCCTGTTAGCTGGTGACTAGCCTGAGCCGTGGGCATCTGTAATGATGGGGATTAGGCGAATCCTAGGGCTCTGAGGGAGGAAATCAGGCAGGTTGCCTTTGGGCATGAGACAGCCATCAATTAAAAGCCTTTGTTCTTGGTGTTCTCTGTCATCCCAGGGTGCACATGGCCCTTCTTGTCAGAACATTTTTTTCCTGGAATCCAGCCTAAAAACTTCCCTTTGCCCGTTTGGAACCCGTCCTTTTGAGTTGCGCCTCTCTAAACCGCCCTGGATACCTGCCGCCTCCTTGCAGATGGTGAATTGAATGTGAATCAACAGGAGGCTGTTGCCAGAAGGGCAAATGCTCTATTGAGCCGTATTAAGAGGAGCATCGTTTGTACACCACACCAGGTAGTTTTTCTGCTCTACTTGGCACAGGGGAGGTGTCAGTCATTGCGCTGTTGAAAATAAGCCAGAGACAAACCGGTGCATTCAAAGAAGCAGGACCAAAAGGAGAGAAGGTTTGGGACCTTTACAGACACATTGGCATTCAGAGCTATTAACTGCACCAAATATAAAACAGAGTCCAAGCCACCAAGAGAGAGAGAGAGAGTGCTGTTAGTAGAACCATAATTAACCTGCGGAACTCACTGTTGCATGATAAAATATCATATTTAAACACCTAGATTAGTAGGATTTAAAAAGGGAGCAGCTCTTATGTCTAAATCACATCTGCAGTGACTCACTGTCATAAGGGCTCTAGAGTTTCCTGCTTAGGTCAGTAGTTGATCAGCAGCGGGGGAGGAGTGTTAGTAAGAATACTCCCTTCCCCCATGCCATCTGAGTGTTGCACAAATAAGTGCATGATGGAGGTTTAAATCTCTGTACGGGTCCCTGTCTGACAGATGGATTGCTGAGTTGTTTGAAAGCAGTGATGTTTCTGTTTTTGATGGAGCTGGGCCTGAGACACAAAGTTTGGACCTGGATCCTAAAGTCTGGGATTTGGATCTGGATTTCGGGCTTGGGCCTGTCTATAGTTCCCTTATAAGAGGGGACCTAGGAGGAAAGGTGACGAGACCCAGTCAGAAAGAAAGCGAGTGGGCTCGGAAAGGCTGGGAATGTAATGAGTTTGCAAATCTGGAATGGAAAAGAGGGCAGAGGGACAAGCCATGGCTCCAGTTGCAGCACGTTAACGCTGGCGAAGTGTCAGTAAAATGTGGATGATGAATTGCTGCATGCACCTAGCTAAACGCCTGAACCAAGGATAATATTTAAAATCCCCTGTACATAAATAACACCCCATTCATTTTGTATGCACTGCCATCTGCTGGGCTAACCCGCGCCCTACGTCCCTGGGCTCTCAAGCCACCAAGTGCCCCAAGCTGCTCTGGGAACGGTTTCGTTCCATGTCCATGATGTCATGGTGAAAAGGAAATCAGCAGGGAGCTTTTTCCAGCTGTGGAACGGGTACACCCCATTGACTCTGGAGCGTGCATGATGGGCGAGATAAGCACTCGGTGTGCGGCCTACGCCTGCCGCCACATTCAGAGCGCTCACTTCTGCGTGCTTTGCAAGTTAGTGGTGCTGATTTTCCACCCTGGGTAAAATGGAAAAGGGCAGGCGGAAGGGGAGTAGTTTCCATACACCTGCAGCTCACCAGCTCAGCTCGCCTTGGCAAAGGGCCTACTCCTCTAGACCAATTCACTGGGTGGCAAGAGAATCAGCCGCTGAACGGACACTCACCTCAACCCCTCCCCAGCCACTCTGATTCCCCCCTCTCCTTCCCATCTCACTGCTTCACTTGATCCCAGCTGTTCGTGTGCTGAGGCCAGGGCACCCCCTAATTGCTTCTGCTACCATCATTTCATCAAAAGCTGCAGTTCCGTAAGGAAGCCTGGGGACTTGTCTAGGCAAACGATTTGTCCTCATTGCAGTCATCGGTGGCCATCTTTGAAACCAGGGTCTGCCAGTGCAATTGAGGGGCTTTGCCTGGCTACACGATGGGTTTACATGTGTGTAGCCATACTAATGGTGGGAGTCAGAGCAAATGCCCAGTCTCGGCAAGCTTTGTGTCTGCACAGATCATGCTCCAGGTAGGCCACATCACCTTGCCTGAACAAGGACGGGTGCTGGAGACTGTCCCAGACATGGCCGCTTAGGGGCAGGACCGAGGGCCATTCTTGGGATTAGCAGCATTATATGCCGCAGGGCATATTATTCCTTCTCGTGTATATTCTCAGTAAAGCCCGGAGTACCAGCAGCTGGTGATAATCTCATGTCATTCAATGTGGCTTCCTCTTGCATCAGCAGAGAGCAGTGGAAGTGGTGGTGTTACCAAGACTTGGTAGTCTAACTATTTTGCAGGTACATAGTGCCACTAATCAATGACCAGCTGGCAAATGGAATTTTAAAGAGCCTCAGTACTTAGATGTCACAGCACCGTGGTGCAGAGACAACCTGTAACTCTTGATGGTGTTGGTGGGGGGGGTCGCAATTTAAAGATTCAGGGGTGGTGGGGTATGTGACCGCCCCATGTGTTGCCTCTGGCCCCTTTCCCACTCCCTCTGCACCTCCCACACCTGCTCCAAGCCGGCACCACCTTGTTCCCACCCCCCTCACAGCTCCTTCCCCACTTACATCGTCTCCCTGCTGTGGGCATGCTGCGGGCCAGAGCAGGCTCCGGACACCTACTGCTGAGCAGGTAACTGCAGCTGTGGGCGAGGACGGGTCCGGACTCAGCGGGCTTCCTCATGCCCCCCTGGCAGAGCTGTACTGCTAGCCCCATGTATCTTCCCTGCCTCCGGGTGCCTCCTAGCAGGGTTTAGTAGGAGTGCTAGGTGCCGATGCCTTTCCCAGGCACGTCCCTCTCAGTAACATTCAGACTGACTCCCACCCTGGCAGAAATCGGGGGGGAGAGGCACGTGACCCTGTGTGCCCCCCCCCCCAATGCATTGCCTGTGCAGTGATGGGTGCTGATCTAGAGGCACTGGAAAGGGGCGGGGGAGAGGAGATTTGTGGTGTGGAAGTCCAGGGGGCTACCAAAATCCAAATTTTTAGCAGCCCTGGTAACCCAGATCATTTTCACAGTGAAAAGACTCCAGAGAAGATGAATAACACTCAGTAGAACCAGGAGGCTAAACTTCAGCCAGCAAAACAGGCCAATGGACAGGATGGTTGAAGAGGGAGGGGGATTTTAAGGGATTCTAGAAAGGAGGTACAAAGAACATCCCACTACAGAAAGGAATTAAAGGAGCCTGTGTGATGCCTGTGGAATGGGGAGGCATAGGATCCTCCCAGAGACAGCCTCATGTTCAGATAATGCTCAAGAATATTTCAAGATGCATGTTCTAGACTTGCTAAATCGATGCCTTCCATAGCAGTGAGTTGGAGCGAATGCTGGGCCTGTCCTGATCTGTATTTGATCCGGGAGTGGAGCAGCTCCCAAGATTTAGCCTCCAAATTCCACAGCCCAATAACCAGATTGAGCAGGGTCGAGAATCCAGGCTCGTTCTCTGACAAGCCAGAGTCGCTGTTTTATGGCTTGTTGGCTGTGATTGGTCAAAAAAGGTGGAGTTACTTCCCAGGGAGAGATTCTGCTTTGAAAAGGACAATTCCCTGCCTCCACCAACCTCTGAAAGGAGGAGGCCATCAGTAAAGCAGGGAATTCTCTCTTCTTCCTGATGCCGAAGCCTAGAGAGTGGAGGAAACTACACGTTTCCTGTCTGTGGATGCTCAGCAAGCCCTTCACAAGAGCGTAGGAAAGTAAAAAAACTGTACGCTCCCAAATTATGATCTTATGATTTTTACAGCACCCAAAAACACATTGGGCATTTCACAGGGCCGTGCCCCCAAGAGCTTACAGTCTCACGCGTGAATGAGATGATGGATAAATTGAAATGGAAAGGGCTGTTCCCTCCCAGGATGACCTTAGAGGCCAATGCCAGGGAGTTTAGGAATCATTCAACTTAAGCAGATGCCTATTGATTGAGGTGTATTTTGCTTGAATTCAAAGGTATCCTGCCCCGAGTGGAACCAAACCTTCCAATGTTGTGCTAATATCTGAGACCACAAAGGGGCATGGCTTGGTCTTTTTCCTCCTTCCAGGCTGAGTGAAAGGCAAAAAGAGGAACAAACAGCAGAAGTAGACCGAAGCCCACATTCGATTTTCAAAAATCTCTCGGTTTTAGTAACCTCTGGCGGCAGTAACTTGGGGGAGGAAACTGCATTTTAAAGCCACATCATTTGTTCTCAAATGGAGCATTCCAGCCGTTGCTATGGAACCAAATGGGGCACAATAGTTCTGTGAGGTGCCATGTGTTTGCAAAAACCATTACGGAGGTCTTATGAAGGAAGCGTCTAATTGGCTGATGCCAGTTAGACCCAGGCCTGAAAGAAGTTAAACTGTATCTGATTGAGCGACTGGGTATTAGTTGTAAAAAAAGTAATCAACATGTTATAAAAGTCACTTTGTGCATCCAGAAATCCCTCCGTGAGGATCTGCTGCTGTTGACCAGCTCTGCAAATGACAGAACATTTGAGGGTTAGCATGCTTCTGCCTCTGCACAGGGGGATGGACTGGATGACCTCTCAAAGTCCCTTCCAGCCCTACATTTCTATGATTCGATGCTTTGTGCACTGAAATATTAACTGGGAGAGTTACAGTTAAACATTAGTGACACGGAGAAATAGAGTATGGGAAGTGTTTCAAATGGGCAAAGATGACAGACTTATACCAGGAACAAGTCGGTTTTATAATATATGGTTACCAAAATCAGTGCACAAATAATGAGAAGTGGATGACCACAGACAAATGTGTCTTTTAAAAGTAAAAGTACAGGTTATGAAAAAGATTTGTTACTACTCCTATGGAAAGTCCATAGATATTAATGATCAAATAAAAAAGTTTTTAAAAACTCCCAGAAAACAATTCACTCTTTATAATAGCGTGGTACTGCAATGGGACTTTGTGCTGCACTATATTTCCCTAGACTGTGCATACATTCTCTGGTTTGTTATTGTAGGGTTACTGCTGAGCCCTGGGCGGCACACACTGGTTTGTCACTGAAGATCAATCCTGAGTACTGGGGCTGCACCCTGCTTTCTTATTATAGGGTTCCTCTCAAGCGTGGAGCCATTTGTGAGCTGTGTGCTGTGTGCATGCTCTGGCTTGTTACTGATGACAAGCACTGAGGATGTTCTTGGTGCAGTAGGAGACACAAACAAAGCTAGACCCTGCCCTGAGGATCCCACGCTCTTGGAGGCAGTTTATTGCAGGGCTGTTGCTGGGCTCAGTGGTGTGAACTGGAGAAAAATGTTTGTTTGTTAAAGAAGGCTGTTCCGCCTTGCCTTTCCCTGTGATGCTGGGAGCACCTTTCCCAGCCCTTAAGGGGAGCTCTGTGTGGCTCAAAAGCTTGTCTCTCTCACCAACAGAAGTTGGTCCAATAAAAGATGTTACCTCGCCCACCTTGTCTCTCTAATATCCTGGGACCGACATGGCTACAGCTACACTGCATACAAAGATGGCACCAGTCATGTATAAAGGACAGCCCAGATTCTGGAAGCAGGTGCCTGGGACTAGTTTGGGCCTTTTCGCCTCCACCAGGCCCTCGTAGTGCATCCAGTCTGTGGATTTCCTGCCTGTAGTGATGTGACTTTTTTAGCACCAGCCAGCTCTCCGGAAGCCTCCAGAGGGTTTACCTAGGAAACCAGAGCACTTTTCTTATACTAAGGCTAGAAAGCCCAGCCAGTCCCTGGGCTCCTTATTCAAACAAGGAGGCCATTTTCCTGCTCACTTTCACCCAGCCCAGCTTTCAGTTGAGATACCTGGTGTCCCCAGCTCAGGGATGCAGCAGCTAGTCCAGTGAATCGCACGTGTCACGAATCTGACTCCTGATCCCTGCTGGCACCATTGTTCATTGGCTCTGGAGGGTCCTGGTGTCCTCCCTCCACCCCACTGCAGGCCTTTGTCTGATCCAGAAGGACTGAGTATCCGCCTTTGGAGAGGGCATGAGAACCTCTGTTTAAATCAATGAGAGTGTCTCTCATGTCCAGTGGGACCCGGAAAGCCCCTTTCGCTCAGGAGATTGTCCCAGTCTCCATATGTGGGATGAGCTGGTGGGTCTCAGTCCAGTTCCAGGTGGACACGTCTCAAAAACAACCTGCCACCACAACCTGCGCCAAGTGGACCCGTTGCTGGGGGGTTCTGCTCGGGGAAGGATTGAATGGACCTTGCCCTTGGCAGGCAGGGCTGAGCGATCTGGCAGAGGCTGGTCTGCCACTCTCTGTGTTGTCCCTGCTCTGTGGATTAAACTGGACCTTTTAGCCTATGGGACTCTCAAGCTGCCCCTTTTCACCTTCTTCCAAATTGGGAGGGACCCGTCCCCCCACACAAATAGGACTGGTCTCTCTAACCTCCTGCCCCTTCGTCCTGCTGAGCCAGCAGGGCCCATCTCTGCCTGCTCAAGGGCAGGCGTTTGCTTTTCCCCTTCCCCTCTCTCTCAGGCCCTTCCATAGTCCCTGCAGCTGCCAGCTGGCCTGCCGCCAGCCCTCCTTGCAGAGCCGCCTTGTACACAACTTAATCAATTGGACACGGCAGGAGCACCCAGGCAGGTAAACACAGCAGCAGGGGTGTGTCAGGGCTATTAATTTTTTTCCAGTTACAATCATCTAACAATACAGAAATTTATTCTGTGAGGTTTTAAAATATGATTTAACCTGACAGTGATTTTTTTAAAAAGTCACAGGGCCAGATTTGATTTCTGTCAGCAGGAGTGACAGGATCCAGGGCTGTGTCTGGTGTGAGCCTGGGGGCAGGAGTGGGAGGGTGTTTTATGGCCAGAGCAGATTTTTTAAGAAATCCTGTTCTATCATGACTGCCTCTTTGGCCCCAGGTTCAATAGAGGGATCTCTGGGGTAAGGACACTGTATTAACACAAGACAGTCTGGTCCATTTCATTAAGTGCCCTGTGCCACCCTGGTGCTACCTAAATAATGGTGGTGACTGAGCCACCCTTGTCCTGGCAAACCCTGCCCCAAGCAGCAGCTACTCGCCTTCCCCAGTAAGAAGAGGAGCCTGAACAGAAGAATCCTGAGCCAAGTCTCTTCCTGTCCTTTCTGTAGCAGCTTTTCTGAGCCCTCAGCAGCAAAGATGCCTGGCAATGGCCCAGCCAGAGTCCTGGTCAATGGGGATGCTGAAGTTAACAAAATCCATAGCCACAGTGTGCAGCAGCAGCTCCCCTGCCCCTCTTCCGATCCTGCCTCAGCTGACGTGACATCGTCACCCCTGGTTCTAGCTCTGTGATCATGGCGAATGGTTGGGGTTAGGCCCTGAGCATTTTGGGCAAAGCTTTGATTTGACTGGACACAAGCTTCTTCTAGTTATGTTTCATGGCATACATACAAGGAAACTGGATGAAAATATAAATACACTGGCTGGGAGGTTACAATGTAACACTACTTAGAATTCAGAACACGCAAGAACCCCAAAACAGAGAGAAACAAAGCAGGCTGCTCCCTAAAACAGAGAAGCACAACTCACTCTACCTTATTGTAGGCTGGCTGGCTGCCGCTAACATACTTCCCTACTGGGACTCCTAGCCTACCAGAATACCCTCCACTGTTAAATCTTGATGGGGACCTTCAGAGAGATGCCTTGTGGCTACTCCTGGGCCGGTTGCTCCTGGTACTTCCCAAAGCTCAGTCTTACTCTTCTGGCACCTTAGAGACTAACAAATTTATTTGGGCATAAGCTTTCGTGCGCTAGAATTTGTTAGTCTCTAAGGTGCCACAAGGACTTCTTGTTGTTTTTGCTGATACAGACTAACACGGCTACCAGTCTGAAATACGGTGTCATTACAGTTGGTCAGTCCATGGAAAGGAAATAAAATTTTGCAGGTATGGCAGCACTGTGGGGAAGATTTTGATTGTAGGCCTCCCAGAACACAGTTCCCACCTCCTCCCAATGTTTCCAGTTTCCAAGGGGAGTTCCTGCCTGATAGTGAGTGGAATTCCATACTGGCTGCTCCTAGATCTCCACAGTCCTTGGGGCAGATTGGAAGAGTCTGCCCAGATCCCTGCTGTGTGTGCGCACATGCATGTCTCCCTGTCTCCCCCTTTCATCTTGCCCATGCCCTCCCTATGGCTCTGTGCCCCTCATTCGTGTTTTCACTATCTCTTCTGGCACCTCTCCCTTTCTCTCGATTCTCCTGTCACTGGTCAGGGCTCTTTGAAAGCTGCTTGAAATGTTTACCCTGCAAACCTCGCTGAGGTTTTGGGTCTAGACAGCAGAGGAGGGAACGAGTTCCTGCTCAGAAATGTGGCAGTCTCATAAATACTAGCTTGCAATGACTGCTTCGTGGTTATACTTTGACCAAGGTGCCAAAGAGCTAAGAAAGAAAGAAGAGTGTCAGGCGAGATTTGTCCATGTGCTTAGAGCCCTGCGCGGATACAAAATTTGTATCTGCATCCGATCCGCAATCTGCAAAAACTGTCCGCGGATATCTGTGGATTTGTAGGGCTCAACATGTGATGCCTCTGCACCAAAGAGATTCTGGCTCTTGTAGAGGCTTCTGGAAAGACCAGCCGTTCTCAGAAGCTGGGAAAATCCAGAAATGCAGCCTGGCAGCAGGGAAGAGCAATTGTTTTGCATGAACTGGGCTCCCAGGGCACTGAGGCCTAATCCTGCTCTGTCTTAAACTTTCCCCCAGCACTGTGTCATTTCCTCACTGAGAAGTCTTGTTGTGCTGTGTTCACAGTCTGGTGCTCCTTGTATCAGACACCACAGGAGGAGCATGGTGTGAAACCAGAGCGCCAGTGGCTAGATCTCTGGGAGGTTCCCTGCCTCAGGGATGTGTGTTTACAAAGTGCTTTGCAGAGGGACATGCTAGCTGGAGGGGCTGATTTTACTTTACAATGCATTTACACAGTGGTGATTAAAAGAACAGAAGTACTTGTGGCACCTTAGAGACTAACACATTTATTTGAGCATAAGCTTTGGTGATTGGCTCCATTTGGAGGCAAAGACCTCCTGCAGAGGCACAGCAACGTTTGCTCAGGGAATTGCGCCCCCCCTTTCCCCCATTAGAGTATGTGTTAAGAGCCACTACACTTGGGGGATGGGCTTGGTCAGCAGCAGTAAATGAACCAGGGAGAGGCCAGCAGTGAGCAAAAGGCTGCATGGCCAGATATTCATGCTGGCAAACACCAGTTCATACCTAGGAACCAACAGGCCTTATAGTTTGCAGAGAGTCCCTGGTCTGCCATTGATCAGGAAGCCATTTGCCCATGAAACACATGGCACAGTGAGAGAGGAAGTCATTCCCTCTGTAAAGCATAGCAGGGTCCAATTCTTTTGCACGTAACCTAGCAGAAGAGACTATATGACTATGATTCGCCTTGAGCTGGGTTCTTTGGGATCGACACAGCCCTAGGCTGGCCTATTGGTTTGATTATATATATAGCCAAATATGCTATAGTAGCCTCACTGTTGGTTGGCTGGTGCTGTGTGATCCATGCTATTTGGATCTCTCCCCCCTACAGATCAATGGGGTTGAGATGGACAGACTAGACACTTATGAACATGAGTTCAAATCTTCATGGGGCCAGAGTTCCAAAAGAGCTCAGCACCCACCCTAGACACCTCCTGAAAACCTGGCCATGTGCTTTGGTACCCAAGCGGGAGCTGTTCTCTCTGGAAAATCGAGGCCAGCGTCAAAAAGTCTCTTAGGATTGAATGTTTAGACCCAGATTCACAGGGAATGAACCAATCATCTCCCTGCTCCCCCCCCATCTGCATGCACAGGGCTGTTCAGTGGTGTGGCAGGGGCATCAGGCATTGGATGGGGAGCTCATCATGTACAGGATTGTTTGTATCTGAACACTGCGCATAATAAAGGACCGTGGTGGATATTCCCCATGGGCAGTGGCTGAGCTAAGAGCCCAGATCACCAGCCTTGGGGCCAAAATTCTTCCTCATTCCCAAACTTGCTTCACCCTCCATCTTTCCACTGGTTATAAACCGCTGTTACGTTCCACCTCGCTCCTTGCTGGGCTAGCCATTCCCCAGTGGGGCTGGCTCCCAGGAGCGTAAGTGCTGCTGGATGAAGGAGAAACTTTCAAGGTGCTCTCTGCCCAATATTGACTTTAGCTAAGTGAAAGGCCCGTTTTATCACCGGCTGATTATCCCAGGCTAACATACGAAATGGGGAGTGGGGAGCGTGAGCCCCCACCAGCCTGGCGCTGCTGGGAACAATGGGCTCACTGTTTGTTTGAACTGTGTTATTCCTTTCGAAAGCCTCCAGTGAGGAGTTTTCAGCACATTTCTATTCCATCACTCAGGTAAAATTACACAGGATAACAAAGAGCCCTTCAAACCCACTGCCGAGCGCCGGCTTCCTTCTGGCAGAGCTGGACTGAGGGGCCAAGGAATTCCTGCCAGGGGTCGGGGGTGTGTGTGATGGAGTGCAGGGTGGATGGCTGCTCTACAGGCTACTGCTGCAGTGTTAGTTGTATCCAATAGGTTATAGCGAATGGTGAATGGAACCCATTGGGCAAGTGCAGCACCTTTACAGTTAATAAAGACCCTGAATATTGTGTTGCAGGGAGAAGTCAGGGCGTGCATAAAACCCACACTGGGGGCACTCCCTCTTCCCCCCCCATCCCCTTTATAAGGCTGCCTATCATCTTCAGAGTGCCCTAGAGAGTCCCACAGAGAGTGGACAAGATCCTCAGCTGGTGTAAGTCACTGTAGGGAGTGGTGTCAAAATCAGAAACTACACTGATTTACACCACTTGGCCCCTTGGCTACAGTTCTGCTGCACCCTTTTGTCAGTCCCTGGAGTGGTCACTTAATAAGGGATTAGCTGTATTTATTACCTGTTCCTTTCAACCCCTTTTATTGGATATGGGTCTGACTTTCACATTCTGCACGATGTGTGTGCACACGCCCCCTATTGGACAGGAGCTGCACTGCAGCCTGCTGTCAGGTGAGTATCTACTTCTGGCTGAGCTAACAGCAGGAGATGCAGCCTGCCTCGGTTCCAGCTGGGTACCACCTAGGGTTGCCAACAGTCCCTTATTACACGGGACGACCCTTACTTTTTGAGCTCCCTACAAGATCGGGAGTTCCTGAATGCTGCAAAAAGCAGCAAGAAATACCCCTGGCGAATGTAGGAGAGCACTGCTTATTTATTATTATTATTAATGATTGAGATGGTCCCAATTTTATCAGGACGTCTGGTCACACTAAAGCAGGTAAACATGCACACACAAAAGAGTTACAGTCTCACGTTTCAGAGGTAATGGAAGCATCTATAATGAGCAAGTTCTATATGTCCCTTAGGGCTACCCAGGCTAAACACCGGAGATCTCTTGCTTATGCTTAGAAAATCTTACTCTCGAGAGTCCAAGCAGCTTAGAGATACTGAAGAAGTGGGTTTTTTACCCACGAAAGTTTATGCCCAAATAAATGTTAGTCTTTAAGGTGCCACCGGACTCCTTGTTGTTGTTGTTTTTCTTAGAGATACTGTTTCTCCTTGTCACAGGGATTTTTATTTCCTTTCCTCTTCTGTGAGCTGCCAGCTCAGCTGACGGGAGGAATTCACTCGCATGTCTCCACTTGGGGGTGGGGGTAGGTTGGGAGGAGCAATCAACAAAGTCTTTTGTCATCTTATGTTCCACAATAGTTTGTCTGGTATTGATGGCCCTTCTTTGTCAGGCAGGAGATAACCCCTCCTGTTGGAGATTAGTATTTCACAGTAGTTAATGCTTCTCTCCCACCTGCTGATTTACAGTTACAGAGGCTTACAATGCAAACACTTAAATGTTATCTTCTGAGACGGGATACAGATGCTATGGCCTGGTCTACACTGGTGTGTGTGTGTGTGTGGGGGATCGATCTAAGCTATGCAACTTCAGCTATGTGAATAACATAGCTGAAGTCGACGTACTTAAACCTACTCACTGCAGTGTCTTCACTGCGGTGAGTCGACTGCTGCCGCTCCCCCGTCGACTCTGCCTGTGCCTCTCGCAGCAGTGGAGTACCGGAGTTGATGGGAGAGCGCTCGGGGGGTTAATTTATCGCATCTAGACTAGATGTGATAAATTGACCCCTGCTGGATCGATCGCTGCCCGCCGATCCGGCAGATAGTGTAGACATACGCTAAAAGTGGCAATTTACAAGCATTTCAATAAAGTCTAAACACTAAGCACATTTTTATAACACTAAGACCTATTTAACAATACTACTGCACAGGTGAGCCAGACTGGTTCCAGCTATTTGTTTGTCAGTGTTTGGTTGAGACGTGGGGGCCTTGGCATGAGCTGGCACCTGGTCTGCCAGCATTACAACCTCTGCTCAGCAGCTATTGTCTCAGTCAGTCTGGCAGTGATTTCTTGCCTGACCTGGCTTGACAGCTTCTGACCAGCAGCCTCCCAACCAAGTGGCTCAGTCAGGGCCGATAACTGCTGCTTCCGGGCTGTGACATGGCGTGACATTGCATCCCTCTGCACTGGAAGCTGCATCAGCTGCTCTGGCATCGGCCTGTTGGGATGATTTCTTCGCCCTTCAGTCCCTCCCCACCTCTGTCTGCAGCAGCATGTTGGCTGGGAGCTTTGTCCTGGGGCCAAGTTCCCATTTCTGCAGCAGGTGAGGCAGGAAGATCAAATGCCTTCCTGCTCCTGGGTGTCGATTCTTCTTTTTGTTAATCCAGTTGTTAACTGGAGCTGGTTTAAACAAGCGCCGTTTCTACTGCCCCTGGGGTGGCTGGTCTCACGGTTGGGAGCCTCTGGCTGCTCCTTGCCTCTGACTGCGGAATGCTTTCAGCTCCCCTCCACAGAGCTCAGTGTATGTCTATAGAACCCGCTCTGTTCACTACCATTCAGGCAGGTGGCTCCTGGCAGCCCCTGTGCACAGGGCTGTCTATGTACTAGCTAGTCAGTGCCCAGGGAGCTAAGGGAAGAGGAAATTACCACTCAGCACAGATGAGCGGGGGGAGGGGTGCAGTACAGAGCACCAGGGACTGCCCATTGAAAATGATGATAGTAGGAGCTGTGGTCCTGAGAGACAAGGAAGGTGCAGGCTGTGGGGTCCAGCTGCAATCAGGTCAGGATTTTCTCTCCAAGGTCAGCTGATTACATTTCTGATTCTGCTCCAGACTGGCTCCCACGTGCTACCCTTGGAAAATAACCTGACACCTAATAGATCCAATCTCTTCTCCCTGCCACATACCACCCAGACTGGCCGGTACTGCCCTTTGGGCGACAGGGGCTGCGCTCCTGGGCAGGGCACTTGCCTCTGTGTGCAAGAGCATTAGCCCCAGGAAGCAGGAAGGACACAAGGACGCCCCTGGGCAGGAGGGAGCAGCCACCTGCAGCTCGTGCAGCAACAGGAGAAAGTTTGGCCAAGGACAAACATGACGTAATGTCCTGATTCACTCCTTAGGCCTGTGCCAGGAGCAGTGTTTTGGGCCAGGCTTTCAAAAGAGTTCGGTGCCTGATGTGCCACGCACCTTTGAAAATGGCCTCAAGTTCGTTCATGGGAGCTGCCGCTCGGAAACCTGACCTCTTCTGCGGATTGCCCTGCAGGCCAGAGGGCCTGGCCCTAACACAGAAGGTGCATTTATAAACATGAGTGCATCACCCTCTGCCATCCCGCAGCGCTTTGTTTCTCCTCTGGAGCATTGTCTGGCTGCCAGTGCCATTCTGTATTCTCCACTTACTGCTGCACTGGCTGAAGTGCAAATGGGCCCTCGGCGTGTTTGCCCATCGGTGGGTCTGTCCATCCGGGCGTCTCAGACAACAGAGCAGGTCTCCTTTAAACAAGAAAGCTGATGGACCCATTCGGTTTAAGATTTTTATCTTGTTTCTGACTTACACCCGTTTTACCCTAGTGTAACTCCACTGACTGCAGTGTCATTCCTGATTTACAGCCATATGAAGTCATTAGCATTTTGCATGGTGGCTGTTGACATGATTGGAATTCACAACCTCTCCACTTTCCCCTCACTGAATATGCAGGCCCTTAAAGCTCTCTGGGGACCATGGCACATGTGGTATCTGTAACAGCTCCAGTTCCAGGCTGGGGCATGGGGCATAATCCTGGCCCAGGGCTGGGAAACATCACTGCTCCCTGCTGTGCCAGTGCTGGGTACCGACACCCCGAAGGAAGGTGAGATGCTCGATGCTGACTGTTGACAATGCTTGTTTGCTCCCTGTGATTTCACAGCAGCCTCTGGCCTAGGGTGTTGCTGGTGGATGCCTGGTCATTTGCTGTGTCCTGAAAGATGCTGCCAGCATCCAGCATGAGAGGGAGGAAGGCTCTTGGGCCCAGCATCAGCTGGAGTCACATGACTCACCACACACAGGATTCTGAGCTAGGTGGGGAGTCTCTGTCTATGTTTGGGGAGGAAATGCAGGACTAAAGCTATGGAAACCCTTGGGCAGTGGTGTATGCTGCCACCTTACCCCAGCCACGGTAGGAGAAGGCCAAGTGCTCCAAAGCCAGCTTTGCCCTGGATTCTCGCAAGGCTGGTTCTAGTTTGCGTGCTGCTGAATGGGGGCTCTCGGCGCTACCCCTCTGCAGGGAGAACTGACTCCGACTCACAATTATTGTCACCAAAGCCCTCGCTCCACAGTGACTCCATTAACCCCTTTGGTGCGTCTCTGGCCCTGGCCACACCTGGCCTATGTCCCTCTCTGGACTTGTACTGCCTGAAGAATCATTCGTTTCCTGACCGTTTCTCCTTTTCTCTCACTGGGGCTTGTGCCGCTGCAGTGACTTCAACACAAAGACATCCCCAGCGAGTGAAGCACTGGAAAGGGCAATTTCTGGGAATGGGAGCTGCCTTTAGCACCTCTCTTCCTGGAGCTGGTTCCCCTGAGCAAGTCAAGCATCTCATTCCTTTCCCATCCACACTGGGCTCTTGTTAGCCAGGCCCAGGTGGCAGCCCTCCTCCTCAGGGATCCATTTCGGAAGGGCTCAGGGATGGACCAGAACAGGCCCCCAAGAACCAACGTGTAAAACATGCACATCAGGAAACAGGACAAGGCTCTGAAAAGGAGTTCAGTGCTGAGCCTGACCTACGGTATGCTTTGCTGGCCGCGTACCCCAGGATCATACAGCCATGTTCTCTGCTCCTGGCCTAATGCTCCCCGGGGGCTCCCAGGGCCAACCTCACATATTTGCATTTGACTGAACTCTGCCCACATATCAGAGTCTAGGGGTTTTCTTATCAATTTCCCTGTCAGCCATGCCCTGAAGTTCCCAGAACTGCCAAATGCCACAGACTCACTCACTCTGATTCGCAGAGTCACAAGGCCCCAGCTAGGCACCCAAAACACCAGGGGATGTCCACGGGAATTGGCGATGTTCAGCTTCTCTGAAAATCAAGCCCATACTGCACTAGTTTGTGAGCATCCTGGTGATTTCAGATGTTCCCTTTCTTCTCTCTAATCACAGATGGGGGAGGGGAGGGAGTAGGGTCTAGTACAGGGATCGGCAACCTTTGGCACGCGGCTCGCGAGGGTAAGCACCCTGGTGGGCCGGGCTGGTTTGTTTACCTGCCGTGTCCGCAGGTTCGGCAGATCACGGCTCCCACTGGCTGTGGTTCGCCGTCTCAGGCCAATGGGGGCTGCGGGAAGCGGTGCAGGCCGAGGGATGTGCTGGTCACCGCTTCCTGCTGCCCCTATTGGCTTGGAGCGGCGAACCGCGGCCAGTGGGAGCCACGATCAGCCGAACCTGCGGACGCGGCAGGTAAACAAACAGGCCCGGCCTGCCAGGGTGCTTACCCTGGCAAGCTGCGTGCCAAAGGTTGCCGACCCCTGGTCTAGTAGTTAAAGTAGGGAGGGCTCTTGGGTTCTTGGGTTCTCTTCTTGGTTCTGTGAGGGGTGTGTATATTAGGGATGGGAGTGGGGGACAGGGATAGGAGTCAGGACTCCTGGGTTCTGCTCTGATCTTTGAGAAGGAGTGTAGTATATGGGCTAGCACAAGACAGCTAACAATCAAGATTCCTGGGTTCTATTTCTATGGTAGTTCTGTGATTATCTACTGTACCTTTGGGGCTCTATGCCTCAGTTTCCTAATCTGGTAAATGGAGATATTGTGAGGCTTAATGTAGATGCTTGTAAAGCGCTTTGAAATCCTTGGATGGCAGGTGCTAGAGAATGAATTGTGATTGTTTAACAACACATGTAACATAGTTGTGTTCTCCTGCCCCAGGACACTCGCACAACAGACAGACATATGCATGTCCTCCTGTCGGACAGATTTAGCCTTTCTGAACCCGGAGATCTCTCAATATTTCTTTAACAATAGTATCTGCTGCAACCGCCTTTTCTGTGGGTGGAATCAAAACTACTCCTCCCCCCACCCTGCTGAACTGCTACAAAGACTTTTTCTGTTCTCCATGATGACACAATAGGGCAAATTCCTTCCCAGTGTAATTAGTGAAATCAGATGAGCTACACCAGGGAGCTGCTATCTCAAAGCACCTCCTCAAAACCTGGAATAAGCCTCAAAATGGGACTCAGGCATTTATCTTGGAAGCGGAATAAATAACTCCATCCGAACCAAGTCACGTGGCAAGGAAGCCACATTAGAGAAGGGTTGGCTGCTGTTTAATCGGTCAAATTAAACAAGATGCAGTTAGGGCTAATTTATTCCTTCAACTGTTAGGTTTATAATCCCACCCCCCCACGGGAGCCAGGATTTGGCATGTGGACCAGTTAGCCCGAACCCTGTCTTGTTTACCTTGGCTAACACTATTCTGAGTTAGTTGTTTCATAGATCTCACCGCTTCATATTCATCCAGCTGGACTGTGCACTTTCTAACGTGGCTTATTTTAACTTAAGTGTTTTGGATCAGAAACAATTTATACAAGGCTCCGTGTGTGTGTGTGTTCACGTGAGCCAGCGTGTATGTGTAGCGTACAACTTTCTCTTTAAAGTGGTGTTCGTTCCTCTGGAGAGGAGAAGAGTTTTATTTGTTCAGACTTTGCCCTGGTGTACATTACAAAATGTATGTTGGTATAATTACGTCGCTCGTGGGTGGGGAAAATCCACACCCCAGCGCAATGCGGTTATACTGACCAATCTCCGGGTGTAAACAGTGCTGTGTTGACGGGAGGGCTTCTCCGGTGGAGCACCCATGCTGAGGAGAGAAGCTCTCCCACTGCTGTAGGTAGTGTCTTCACTGCGCTATCAGTGTAGACAAGCCCTTTGTTTTTAAATTGAACCCAGCCTCCTGCAGGCTGTGCAGTGTTAAGAACACTCTGCTTCCCTGTCCCCTCTAGGCTTCCTTCCTTATTGCAGTTGACCATGACTGAGGATGTTGTGTGTGTAAAAAAACCCAGATACCTCCCTTTCTTCCAACGTGCTTCCTCCTGCCTGATTCATCTAGTGAGGTCACTAACTCATAGGCATGACACCACAGCCAAGTTGCTGATGAGGAATTAGGACGGCTCTCACGTAGGACTGTAAGCACGTTACAATGCATCTGTCAGGAGGAGGAGGCTGGCTAGAAAAGGGGAAGTTTCCTTAACATTCAAACCTTTTGTTAGCAGCACTACCAGAGAGGCAATCAGAGAAGCAGGGACGGAGGGCTGAAGGGGTTCTAGTATTTTATCTTAAGCCACTGGAATGTGTTGGTGGCTCTTTAATAGTTTTAATTTACTTTGGTCTTTGTTCTCACTATTAAAAATTGCAAATACCACTTGGCTTCATGAAATCTAATGAAGGGCTGGCTGTCTACCCCTTATCCAGACTTCGAAATGGGGAAATGGGCTAAGTACTGGATGTTTATGGCCATCTGAATTTTAATAGCACCAAATTCGATTCCATTTCTCTTGAAGGGTTTAGTAACAATGTCATCACCCTAGTACCTGGGCACTTACCGCAATCAATACTCAGTCCCATTTATCAGCCACAGATCCCAAAACACATAGCAAAGATGGGTCAGTGTCATTATCCTCATTTTACAGATGGGGACACAGAAGCATAAAGAGCGGAAGTGACTCTCACAAGCTCACACAGCAAGTCGGGGTGGAGGTAGGAAAAGAGCAGATTTGGAAAGGCAGCCCCCTCAACATGGAACCACCAAAAAGTCCCTGCTAGGTGTCAGCTTGGACACCAATGGGCGTTCACACCGCCTTTCTGGATGTTGTGCATTTGGGGCTTGATGCAGGGAAAGCTGCCGTTGAATTTAATAGTACAGAACCAGGGCTCTGATCGCTGACTGTTTTTGGAGCGAGTGTGTTAAGTCCAAGCCCAGTTAGGAAAATGGAGACTTATTGAGAGACACACTCCACTGCTCAAGCAGAGAAGAGGAGCATTCCTTCTAGTCCAGAACTCCAACCACACAACAGGCTAGTATGAACGACCAGGTCTTCAGTGGCCGCTGATGGGGAGGACCTCCGAGCAGAATCCCTGCTACACAATCCACACCTTAGTGTGCAGGTGGAGGATGTTGCCTGGCTAGTACTACTAGGCTCAGAGACCTCCTGGATTATGATCAGGACTGGGTTGACACCATGGTGCCCGGCCAGTGCCTGGGGCTGCCCACCCTGTGTATCCCCAGCCAGGTGCTCCAGGAGATGACGGCAGCCTTGCCTCCTGCTTCTCTTAATTTCCTCAAGCAGGTCCTGCAAGAGGGTGCTCCCCACCCACCAGGCACCCCTGTCCCTCTGGAACTTATTATTGGGCCCCTGTCCCATAAGCCTCCCTGGCTGCCCCCAACATGCCACAATACCCAGCCGCTCTGCCTCTGAACCGCACCCACAGAACATCTGTATAGGCTCATGCTTCATGCCATCCACTTCCTTACTCTTGTGTCCCGCCCCAATCCCAAGTGGTGAGACCTGTTGCCACCTATGAGGGTGAGGAACCCCAGGGGGCCAGCCTGTACTCCACTCTGGTTCTATGGCCCATGGGGGATATTAGTTGGCAGTTCCTCCATGGGGCCGTGAGCAAGGCCACATACCTGGAGCAGCTCACGAACTCCCCTGACAGCGGTTCCTTTTGTGGTGAGAGGAAGATCCTAGCCCACCTCTATGTAAGTGTGTCAGACTGCAGCCCCCCTTCCAGCTCCTCCTACTGAGGTTCTCGCTCCAATTCTTCCTACACCTCCTCCTTTATGCACACTGCATCCATGGCCCCACAAAGTCACAAGACCACCTTGTCAAGGAGGAGGAAGCTAGGGTAGGGTTACCATATTTCAGCGAGCAAAAAAGAGGACGGGAGAAGCCCCGCCCTAGCCCCGCCCCTGCCCCTCCCACTTCCCGCCCCCCCTGACCTCCCAACCCTCCCCCCGTTCCTTGTCCCCTGACTACCCCCTCCTGGGACCCCTGCCCCTAACTGCCCCCCAGGACTATCTAAGCCTCCCTGCCTCTTGTCCCCTGACTGCCCCAACCTTTATCCACACCCCCACCCCCAGACAGACCCCTGGGACTCCCACGCCCCATCCAACCACTCCCCACCCCCTGACAGCCCCCCCCAGAACTCCCAACCCATCTAAACCCCTCTGTTCCCTGTCCCGACTGCTCCGATCCCTCTCCCCACTCCTGCCCCCTGACAGCCCCCCCAGAACTCCCAACCCATCTAAACCCCTCTGCTCCCTGTCCCCTGACTGCTCCGATCCCTCTCCGCACTCCTGCCCCCTGACAGCCCCCCCCAGAACTCCCAACCCATCTAAACCCCTCTGCTCCCTGTCCCCTGACTGCTCCGATCCCTCTCCCCACTCCTGCCCCCTGACAGCTCCCCCCCAGAACTCCCAGCCCCCTACCCCCCCGCTCCTTGTCCCCTGACTGCCCCCTCCTGGGACCCCTGCTCCTAACTTCCCTCCAGAACCCCACCCCCTACCTAAGACTCCCTGTTCCTTGTCCCCTAACTGCCCCCTCCTAAGACCCCCCCCAACTGCCCACCAGGACCCTACCCCCTACCTGTACCCTGACTGCCCAAAACTTTCTCCACTCCCCCCAAAAAGCCCCCCCCCGTTTCTTGACTGCCCCCTCCAGAACCTCCCTGCCCCTTCTCCTGCCCCCCTTACCCTGCTGCTCAGAACAGGGTGTTGGGCTCTGCGCGAGCCGGACACGTGGCTAAGCTCCCCAGCACAACAAAACCCGGTCCCTGGCCCTGCACAACAAAACCCGGTCCCTGGCCCGGACCGGGTTGCAGGGGAGAGCTGCCCTTGTATCAGCACAAAGTGCTCTCGCTCCCGTTTTGCTACGCTGCATGGCAGTAACCGCTCCCAGTTGCAAAAGGGGAGGGCTGCACTTTGTGCTGAGACACTTGCTCAGAATGCAGGGCGGAGCTCCTCTCCAGCTGCTCCGGAGTCCAGCCCGGGACTTTCCTGCAGCCCTCCCAGCCGCTCCGGGGGAGGGGGAAATCCCGGACATTGTGAGTGCTTTACAAATTCCCCCCGGACGCTATTTTTAGCACAAAAAGGAGGACATGTCCGGGTAAATCCGGACGAATGGTAACCCTAAGCTAGGGTGGTGGTGGTGAGGGGGGTGTTCTGTGAGTGTGGAGCCTATTTCTGGTCCCTTATCCCCTCACGTCTCCAGGCAGAGTTCCTCTGGGCAGTGTCCATTGACTCCCCAAATGCCTTTGAGGAGCAGTGGGCACTGTCTGGGTTCTCTGATTAGTGTCCCCCCTCTGGATCCCTCATTTTCAGCCCTTGCCTTGACCTCATTCTCTTTCCTATTTTTTCATTTGTTGTCCCAGTAATCAACTGTAGCCTAGGCTTAGTGATTCCTCCCCCTAAATTAAGGGAGAAGGGTCTTTAGTTTTGGGTAGGCCTAGACCTACTTGCCTCAGTGCTGCAACTAGAACAGGCTAGTGACACAACACACTCCACCAAGGAAACACAAGACAAGCATTACATCACCGGAAACACTCACTGGCTAATTGTACCTTCAGGGCACAGTTATTTAGCAATGTAAAGGGTTTAGCCACCTCCTAAGTGCCTATTCATGGCTTGAGGTGGCTCTGCAGGCTCCCTGCCTCAATTTCCCTCTTCTTTAGCTCAGCCCCCCAAAAATCAAACTGCCCAAACAAACTCTTCCTGGCTCAGCCACACCACGCTTTGGCACTGGATTTATTAAAATAACAAAATCAATCACAAAATAATGTTCTCAAAATCCCCATATACCCAGTGTTTCCTGCTAGGAGTCTGCCTGAAGCCCTCTCCTCAAAGACTCAGGGTCTCTGCTGGAGCCACCTCACTCCCAGCAGTCCCTATAGTCTTCCCCACTTCACTCTAGTTGTCTGTCTCCCCAACTATCACCAGCTCTGCACCTTCCTGCTGCTCTTTATAGGGGAACCAGTTCATCCATGGGCAGCTTGTTCCACTAAAGGTGTGGCTGGGAGCTAATTGGATGGGGCTGGGCAGCTCCAGGTCTCCAGCCCTTAAAGGAGCAGGGCCTCACCGTTACAAGCAAATCCTGATTCACTTGTCTGTGGTTGTTTCATCCCATATGCCGGCTGCTTGTGGCAGGAAGTCTACAATCTCACTTGGACTAATCTGAGGGTATAATTGAGGTGGCTAAGGCAGGTTATGTGATGTAACAGAGAGAGAACTTCAGCCAGTTTCAGTGGCACTGAACAGTCCAGTAAGTGGAGGGAGTTGGCAGCAAACAGCGGCCAATTGAGACTGAGTGGACTCACTAGCCTGATCTGGCTGCCCCGCTGTGTGTTCAGCTGAGCAGCCATCAGAGGGCAGTAGGGATGGATACAAAGTGAGAGGTGATTTTCTCTGTCCCGGAACACAGGCCTGCTTCGGGGTTAATAGGATAGTTGGAGGATGCTCATGGCCATTAGTGAGGGCTCCTAGTCCAGGCAGCCCATTGCTGCCACGCAGACAGAAATGAGGTGCCCCCAGGGTCCTAGGAAAGTACCAGTGTGAATGAAAGCAAACAGGCTGAGGCTGAGGCTGGCCAGCCGGCCTGCCACCACCGGTGTTTGCTCACTGTTGCTGCTCTGTGTGGTTACTGAGCAAAGAGCAGCTAGAGAGACTGATGGTCCTGACAGCTATGGCTCCCTGAGTCCAGGGCAAGAGACGTACGACTCAGAAGGGCTTTAAATGCACCCAGATGTCTCCTGGAGGCTGGTCAGAGGTTGCCTTGTGCAACATGGGGCCCCAAGAACATAATACTTCTGTTAGTCTTAAAGGTGCCACAGGACCCTCTGTTGCTTTTTACTAGGGTTACCATACGTCCGTTTTTTCCCGGACATGTCCGGCTTTTCGGCACTCAAACCCCCGTCCGGGGGGAATTGCCAAAAAGCCGAACATGTCCAGGAAAATGGCGGCTCTGCTCCTCCCCTGACTCTTCGGCTCTGTTTAAGAGCCGGGCTGCCCGAGCGCTACCGGCTTTGGGCAGCCCCCATGCCTCCAAACCCTGCGCCGCTGGAGCCCTGGAGGGGAAGTGCCCGGACGGGGGCGCAAGGTCCGGAGGCCTGGGGGCTGCCCGAAGCCCAAACGCTACCGGCTTCACGGTTTGCCGGGCAGCCTCCAGACCCTGCGCCCCCGGCTGGGCGCTTCCCCTCCTGGGCTCCAGCTGTGCTGGGGAAGCGCCGGCCGGGGGCGCAGGGTCTGGGGGCTGCCCGGCAAACCGTGAAGCCGGTAGCGCTCGGGCAGCCCTTTCCCCCTGGCTGGGAGTGGGAGGGAGGAGGGGGCGGAGTCGGGGCTGGGGCGGAGTCGGGGCGGGGCTGGGGTGGGGAAATGGGCGGGGCCAGGGCCCGTGGAGAGTCCTCTTTTTTTATTTATTAGATATGGTAACCCTATTTTTACAGATTCAGACTAACATGGCTACCCCTCTGATACATGGGGCCCCAGAGCAGTCTTGCAGGTGCAGTGAGGTACCTCAATTGTCCAAGAGTCTGAGATAGGACTTGGTGGGCGGACTTGGTGCCAGTGAGGTAAATCCAGCATTCCTAGGGCAGAGTTAGCTCCCTCCCCTCTCCGCTGGGTCACTTTGGGGCAGTAGCAGCCGAGAAAAATGACCGCTGAATGGCTTCATGATCTCCTGCACATCCGGCAAGATAACCACACTGAGCAGCACAGGGAGGGGAGCCGGCTGGGCTAGCGTGCGGGGTTGGGGTGGGACACTGGGTAGTGCCAACAGCATAGACCCTACATGCCCTCCTGTTACAGCCACATGCAGGTGGTAAAAGGAGGAGGGTGTCTGGGGATACCCAGGCTGCTCCAATGCCCCATGAGATCACATTCACCAGGAAGAAGGCTCCGGTCTCAACAGAACCTTTCCCAAAGCACTTGGGATTTGACCCATCATTTCTGGAGCCTGCTGAGGGCTTTGCCAACCACCAGGGCTCCTCCTTCCTTGCATACATGTGTCCCACCCCATGGGGGGATTGGATTGGATGGGAGATGCGACCCCACTGGGTTGTTGGAGGGACAGTTGGGACCCAGTCATTGCTTTCTAAATCCTGAACCAGTTTGTTAAACACATTAGAGATGGAATTGCTTGCCTAATTTGCAGGTATAAATAATGACAGTGACCATGCATGGAAATTAGGTCTGCATTTGCCATACCCTATTGTTTATCTGAGCTGTTTAAAAATTCACCTCCCTGCTCTAGTGAACTCTGAGAAAAAACATCCGTGTGTTTCTTCTGAAACAGAGTTAAACAATATTGCCAGCAAACTGCACATGCTGCTCCCCAGCACTGCCTCCCCCCCCCGGCTCCCCTTCCAGGACCCCCTTTCCGCCACCTCCCTTTAGCACACTATTGACTCTGCAGCCTGCAAACTGCTTAGGAAGAGTCCTTGTTCGGTTTGTGCTCCTGTTTTTATGTATGAATGAATAGTACCTAGGGCTAGAGCTCCAGATACCTGTGTCCGGCCAGTTTTTCACTAGTCTGCCTCAATGGACATAACTAGCCAATCCAGACGAGACCAATGACCCAGTCTAGCCTCCTTCGCTGCCTTCAGCAGGGATGTCATGCTTTGGAAACAGCTGTAAAAGCCCAGGGCCAATGAGGGGGAGGGGGAAGGGGAATTCCTACCTGGCCCTAGCCAGCCGTCAACCTAAGACCTCCAGCGTGAGGACTGAGAGCGCTTGTTGGAGCAGAGCCTATGCAATAGTCTGCCATGTCCCCTTTATAGACATTGCACAGGAGTCTGGAGCAAGGTGTCGCTGTTCTCCCACGATTTCACCTCAGCTATTTCCGGTCACAGCGTCCAGGAGACTTTGTGTCATTTATCCCCTGCCCCTTGGATGGTGGACTCTGTCCTGCTGGCTCTTGGGGAAATGGGGATGTTTGGTGCTTCCAAGGGAATTTTAAAAACGGGTTTCTGTAAAAGCGTTCTGGGGGGCCAGGAAGGACCTGCTGGACCTCATGGCTCATGGGCTGGGGAGGGAGCAGCAGGGATATGCCCTGTAGTCACAGCAGTGTGGATCTCTGGCTTTGGGACAGTAGCCAATAATACCAGAGCCTAGTGGCTTGAGCCATCTGGTGTAATTTTAGTCCTGGCTGGTGTCTGACCCACTCTATGTTTAATGCTCGTTATGTTTGATTCTGATCAGCACGCACATATGCATAGGCTGTTCTGGGAGTCCTTTGAGCAAGTAATTGAAATTCCTAAGCAACCAAATTCAGCTTGGGTTTGGCCAATGGACCGTTTTGCATCCCCGCTGCCTCAGGCAGCACATTTATAGTCCTGACAGAAAACAGAAAGTCAGCAGATATTTTATGGGCTCTGCTGCTACCCAACGCTCCTGCAGTGCATACAGGGTCAGGGGAGAATAGCTGAGGTGAGGAGACCTCAAACAAATGCTCAGCCAAGCTGAGCAGGACATTCCATTTGAGGGGCCTGCTGTGTAGTCCAGGGGAGGCTTTTCAGGAAAGTGGTGCATGTTCTCTCCTAATTCACCCCACACCTTGCTTGTAGAGTAGAGTCATCTCCCACCTTCATGGCTCCAACACATAATCCCGGGGTAGCAGGCTGTGGGGGCTCCAGCATAGAACTGTCTAATACATTAGCATGGAGGATTGTTCCCAGAAGAGGACTGCTTGGACACACTTGCCTTTGTACGTCTGCCAGACTGAGGCCCAGGGTTCAGAGTCAGTGATCTCTAGGGGCTATTAGCTATTGGCACTAGAAAGTGGTCAGACACACTGAGACTGACTGCCTCCTTTAAATCAAAGTTCCCTTTTCCAAGACCTAGTTTATGGTGGCCTGCATGCCTTGGGTTGAACCTGAGGAAGCATCATAAGCATCTCCATGTCCATTTTGGGGGTTCATCTATCACTGTCACTGTATGTGAGTTCCTGTTCCGACTCTTGCCTGCTGCTGTGTCTTACGTGGGCAGTGGTCGGACATGGAAATTTCCACCCCAGTGTCTGGGAGAAGCCTCAAGGCTTGGCTGCCCTTGTCAAGTGCCCTTTTCAGTCCCCAGCAGCGAGCTGTGCCCCTGTGATCCCTGCCACCCAAGCAACTGCTTTGTTTTGATTGTAGGTCTTTGGGAGGGCTCTCAGCCAATGCACAACTTCAGGCAGCTGCCCCAGGCTCCTCTTGCCAATGCATAAGCAATGAGAGTAAAGCTGGGAAACCAGATTAAGGACAGGAGACCAGCCCCATGGCGAGGCCTGTCTGTGCCAAGCTGCAGATGAGGAGAGGCCCTGGCCCCTGCAGAGTTAAGCTTCTGTTACACTTCCTCCATCAACCTCCCATACTTCTTCCCCATCACTATGCAAACACCCCCCTCCTTCATCCTTTTCACGGCTTGGAGCTCACTTGCAAAAGTTCCCTCCAGTTTGGAGTTTCCCAGGAGTTTCTGTATGTTGGGATTAAAAATACTGGGTCCAGTTCTGGTGTCCACAAGTCAAGAAGGATGTTGAAAAATTGGAGAGGGTTCAGAGGAGAGCCATGAGAACAACTAAACAATTGGAAAACCTGCCTTATAGTGACAGACTCAAGGGGCTAAATCCATGTAGCTTAACGAAGAGATGGTTAAGGGGTTAGTTGATCACAGTCTATAAATGCCTACACAGGGAAAATATGTGTGATAATAGAGGCCTCTTCAATTGAGCATACAAAGGTATAACAAGATCTAATGGTTGGACGTTGAATCTAGACAAATTCAGACTCTAAATAAGGTACAATTTTTAACAGTGAGGATAATTAACCATTGGACCAATATACCAAGGATGGTGGTGGATTCTCCATCACCGGCAATTTTAAAATCGAGATTGGAGGTTTTCCTAAAAGATCTGCACTAGTTTAAAGATGAATTAACTCAGGGAAGTTTATGGCCTGTATTATACAGGTGATTAGACTAAATGATCACAGTGGTCTGTTCTGGCCTTAAAATCTATGAAAAACCCCAGCAGCCTCATTTAAACAAACTAACCCGTTGGCCATTTGGACTGGAGAACAAGCTCCCCAGGTTGGATTTTTAAGGGTTCTTCTTGCACTTGGATAACACTGAGTTTCCCACTGATGTGCAGAAATTACTTTGCCTAATGAACAAGGAGTGAAGGAGCAGTATGGTCCTTGTGTGGGCACAGCACTGGGAGTCTGGAATGTGACCAGCATGTGCGCTTGGACTCCACAGTGATAACCTGGACTGTGCAGGGGTGTTTCTGGACTCAGGGAGGTCCCCGGCTGTATTTGGGGATTTCTGGACTGCAGCAAAGTTTGGGAGCCGTCCGGGGGTTCTGGAATGCGCTGGGGCATGAGGACTGTTTCTGGTTTCTGTTCAGGCATCTGGACAGAATGTCAGTTCATGCAATAAATTCTCTGCCACTACCTGGTCCCCTGGTCCCCAAACTACATGCCGATCTCTCCAGATGCACTTTAATCACTGCATTTAACTATTGTCTACAGAATCAAATCAGTTCACAGATTATCTAAAAAATGGTAAATGACCTCACTAAAAACTCTGCTAAAGGGAAGGTCAGAGTAACTGAATGGCTGACGAGCTCTCAGCAAGACAGACATGATGAACCATCTTGTGACACACCAACACACGATGGGATAAGGACAAAAAACAGCCCTTGGGCTGGGAAGAGCTGGTTCAGGGTTACGTCTGGGTCTTTGGCGGCAATTCGGTGGCAGGTCCCTCAGTCCCTCTCTTCCTCTTTGAGCTGCCGCCGAAGTGCCGCCGAAGAGGAAGAGAGGGAGCGAAGGACCTGCCACCAAATTGCCGCAGAAGAATGAAGCGGCGGGATTGAGCTACCGCCAAAGTGCCGCCGATCGGCTTTATCTTTTTTTTTTTTTTTTTTGCTTCGCCGCTTGGGGCGGCAAAAAAGCTGGAGCCGGCCCTGCTCATGGTCACATTTGGGTGGCAGTTTGCTCATCACAAGTTCCAGGATGCACCCCAAGCCTCACCCCAATTTCAATCTGATCCTGTCATCTGGCCACAGGAACAAACCCAACAGCATAGGTGTGCAATGCCCGGGCAGTGGTAATTGATTATGAGGAGACGCTGCTGTACATGTTCTTGTGCACTAGATGGCAGCAGCTGTTTACACAAATAAACTGGAGGCTGAGCATTGCCAGAACTCAGCCACTAAAAGGAATCTGGGAGCCAGGCACATGGGCTGGTACAACATGAGTGCGGGGCTGAGGGGATTTCTCACTGACCATATGTACTGGAGACAAAAGAAAGTAGTGTGGTGGGGCTGCGTTGTCCTCCATGATGGAATGGGGGATGCTGCCCAGTAGCAGGATTTCCCCCCACCCCAATTCAACTAAACAGGGTTTTTTTAGTGTTTGTGGTAAAGGGGTGCTGGATCTGCAGAAGTAGGCATGAGCTGGGGATGGATGGTACCTGCAGCTCACTTGGTAGGTTGGCTGCAAACAAACACTATGTATTTTAATACAGCTCAGTGTAAACGTATACGTGTAGACATACGCGTGTGCAGCACATTTCATTAGGGTGTGCACCCAGGGAGCCCTGCCCTAGCCCTGCCCCTGCCATGCCCTATCCCTGTCCCCACCCTGCCCCATCCACTCCCTCCTACTTCCTGCCCCCTCAGAACCCCCAACCCCCCCACTCCTTGTCCCCTGACTACCCTCTCCTGGGACCCCACCCCCTATCTAAGCCTCCCTGCTCCTTGTCCCCTGACTGCCCCCCTAGGACCCTACCCCCTACCTGTCCCCTGACTACCCCGACCCTTATCCACACCCCTGCCCCCCAGCCAGAGCCCCGGGACTCCCATGCCTATCCAACCGCTCCCCGCCCCCTGACAGACCCTGGGACTCCCATGCCCCATCCAACCCCCCCCTGCTCTCTGACTGCCCCCTCCAGAAACCCCCCCCACCCCTAACCACCCCCCCCGGATCCCACCCCATATCCAACGCACCCTGCTCCCTGTCCCCTGACTGCCTCCACCCCTTAGCTACCCCTCCCGGCCCCGGACCCCTTACCATGAGGATCCTAGCAGCATGTTCTGCTCCACGCAGAGCCAGACATGCTGCCCCGCGGGAGCGCGCAGCCCCGGCCTCCAGAGCGCTGCGCATGCGGCGGCATGGCTCCAGGGGAGGGGGAAGGCAGGGGAGGGGCCAGCAGCTTGCTGCGCTCAGCTGGGCGCTCCAGCCCGGGAGCACAGACCTCGCGGCTTGCTGCGCCGGGAGAGTGGGGCCATTTTCCCACCCCTGTATTAGGGTGTGCCTGGGCACACCCTGCACACCCCGTGCGCACGCTTATGTGTGTAGGAGCAAAGAATGTCGGCCATACTGACAGTGTGGGGAATTCTATTCGGGGAAGCCATGACTCTGAAAAGGATTGGGGGGCAGGGGGTCATGTGGATAATCAGCTGAATATGCGCTCCTGGTGTGATGCTGTAGCCAAAAGGGCCAGAGAAATCATTAGATGCATCAACAGGGGAGTTTCAGGTAGGAGTAGAGAGGTTATTTTACCTTTGTATTTGGCACTGGTGCAACCACTGCTGGAATCCTGGGTCCAGTTCTGGTGTCCACCATACAAATATGTTGATAAATTGGAGAGGGTTCAGAGAAGAGCCACAAGACTTATTAAAAGATTAGAAAACCTGCCCAATAATGATAGACTCAAGGAGCTCAATCTATTTAGATTAACAAAGAGAAGGCTAAGGGGTGATTTGATTAGTCTGTAAGTACATACATGGGGAACAAATATTTAATAATGGGCTCTTCATTCTAGCAGAGCAAGGTCTAACGTGACCCAATGGCTGGAAGTTGAAGCTAGACAAATTCAGGCTGGAAATAAGACGTACATTTTTAACAGTGAGAGTAATTAACCATTGGAACAATTTACCAGGGTTGTGGTGGATTCTCCATCACTGACAATTTTTAAATCAAGATCAGATGTTTTCCTAAAAGCTCTGCTCTGGGAATTATTTTGTGGGAAGTTCTATGGCCTGTGTTAGACTAGATGACCCCATGGCCCCTTCTGGCCTTGAAATCTCTAAACCCTGGAAGTTTAGAGGTTGCCAGCTAAGAAGATTGCAGCTGGCCACTCAGAGCTTAGCCTTCTTGCAATACATTGTTACCCTCAGCCTGAAAATTCATGAAGGCCAAAGTCACAGCCCAACCCCACAGGCCAATAGCTGAGCCCATAATACAGAATTTGGGAATTTCAGAGGCCACAACCTCTTCCCACATGTACTGTGAGATCAAATTAACTTCAAAACCCATCTAGCTCCTTATAATGTTCTTACTAAATCTAAGGACTTGTCTCAGGAGCCAGCATTTTCACTCTTACCCCATTGTAAACTCTACTGACCTCAATGGACTCGCTCCTGATTTACAGCCAGTGTAAGTCAGAGCAGAATCAGGCCCCAAATATAAAAGGAGTTAAAAGGTGATCGAGAAGCGTTGAGCTCCCTGGGCTGAGTTTGCTGCTGATGTCACAATGTGTCAGATATGTGAATCCCCTAGGGCCAGGAAGCCCCTCAGATACCTGCACTGCTGGGAAGAGCAGCTTCCAGCCTTGCACCCCTCCTCCTGTTTATTCTTTTACCTCAAACCCTCAGGGCCTCCTTTTCAGAGGCAAGTGAGGCATATTAGACAATTTGCTGAGGCTATGTCTACACTACAAGCGCTACAGTGCTGCAGTTACCTGCTGTAGACACTTGCTACAGCCCTGGAAGGGTTTTTTTCCATCGCTTTTAGAAATCCAACCCCTTGAGAGGTGGTACCTAGATCAACGGAAGAATTCTTCCATTGTCCTAGCTGTGTCTATAGCAGGGCTTAGGTTGGCTTAACTGTGTCTCTCATAGCTAGGTCGACCTAAGTTTTAGGTGTAGACCAGGCCTGAGTGTGAGCCAGGTGATTATGGGCAGGATACCCCCATAGAATCCATGTGGAAACCCAATGCCCTGGTTTCCACATGGATTCTATGGGGGTATCCTGCCCATAATCACCCGTCTCATGGGATGGGATGTTCAGACATGCTTGGGGATCCCAGGGAACTGACTGCCCAGACATACAAGGGGGTTTAACAAGACTTCACTAAAGACAATGGGGAAAACTCTAGTGACTCTCAGCTGCTAGTGTTGTAAGTTCAGGGTGGATGGGACCTGCACTACTCAAGCCAGGGTAGATGCTGCTGTGCCCATCAACACCATTCCTGGCTCATTGGGAGGAAGCAGGGCATGGGGGAAGTCCTGGTGCTGCCTGTCCAGGTTGGTTAGGACAAACTCAGCTCCCCCAGGTGGCCAGCGTTGCCTTAGTGATTTTCCTTTGTGTAAAAGCCTCATCACTGGGACAGCCAGGTGGCAGCATTTGCTGACTCTCTTGATTTTATCACGAGTCTCATGGTAGCTGATTACTTTTAAGCTTCAGCTCCTGGAGTCATGTGATTAGGTGAGGATCCCAGCTTTCATTTTTAATAAAAGTGAGTTTTTAGCCTTCGTTGTTGTGGAGAAAAGCTTAAAATACATCCTGGGTACGACACAACGGCTCAGGCACACCAAGATGAATACAAGGAGCCTCAGCAAGTTTCTTGGTCTTAAAAAAACCCTCATGATTGTTAAGCCAATCAGATGATTTTCGAAGCCTGAGGCGTGATTCTTTATGAATGTGCGGGGCTGGCAATACTGGGGGCAGCATGTGCAAGATAGGCCATGGGCATCCGCAGTGCAGGCCTGAGAGGAAGAGTTTGCTTTGAGCTTTCAATGCCTGCCATGGGATTAGCCGCCCCCCCCCCCCCCAGCTCGCACTGCAGAACGTACAGTGCTGGCTTCAGCGGCAGGAGTCCTGAGAGCTGCAGAGAGGGGGTGGGGGTGGGCTGAGACCTAGGGAAGCCAGACGGGCACACTCTGTGCTCATGCTACCTAACACTTGCAGCTTTATGTTACATTCCAGCAGGAAACAGGGGGCTGCTGATTTACAGTTTGGGAGTGAGACTTTATGACTCGAGGGCAGGCATCCACCAGAACTGTCTGTGTTCATCAGCAGGTATGCACATAAACAGTGCACACAGCCCTGCCAGTGCCTCCGCTGACAGGCCGAGCACACAGCCCCCCAGTGGCAGGGAAGAAGCCGCCCCTTTAAGAGTGGGGGGGACTTCTGTTTACAAACTGCTTGCAGGGCTTGGCAGGAAAAGCAGAGGGCAAAAATGCACCCAGGCTGTTGGCTGGTTTAAGGGAGGATGAAATCGATCCTGCCACGATGCAGGAGGACAGGCTGGGCAACCCATTCTAGGTTCCGTCCAACCCGAAGGAGCTGCTGAGTTTTCCATTTCGCCATGTGATTAAATTACTGCAGCTGTTTGCTTAATCCATTAGGGTTTAAGAATGTGCCCTTTTGCTACTTTTCTGACTGCTCCAGCAAAGTGCTTTGCAGTAAACAAAACTAAACAAAACTCTCTATTGTTGAAATCCCTTGATGTCTAGTAAAAAGTGTCACTTCTCCCCTACAGAACACAAAATACTGCTAAATATAGTGGCGGGCTCTTTCCATTCACAAAATCTGAATGGCACACCATTCTGTCGGGAAGCTTCAAAGGGAAGGGGGAAGTGGCTCCAGCAGATTGTTTATTTCATCTGTCCCACTGATAGAACCGGAGAATTAAGACATCAACTTAAAAGAATCTCCAGTCCTTTCATGCAATTCCAGCTCTTCTCATAGCAGATCTGGGTAGGAAATAGTTTCAGGAGGGGATTACAGGGAGGATCCTTAAAGCAGAGACTTTGTCGTGTGGTCATCAATTTAAGGGGTTGTCTTGGGCCTGATGCCGGTTTACATTAAGGCCCCTTTTCACCACTCTGGTGCTCTGTAAAGCACCCTTAAGGTGGGTATAAATAGAACTCTAATATCAGTGAAGCTCCGCTGGTTTACACCAGCTGAGAATCTGGCCCGGATATCCCCTGAAGAATAGGTCCAGTACCCATATGGAAAAGCCCTACATAATTTACAGGGGATTAAAGCAATAGGGCTCTATGGAAATGTAACTGGGTTCCACCATAGTTACATTAAACACCTAAAGAAATTAAGGGGACTCTCATTCTCTTTCTACAGACGTTTTCTTTCTCTAAACCAGTGACACTCAGACCTCAGTGGTTGAGGAGCCAAATTAGCAATCAACATTACCCAAAAGCGCCACTGTAGTGTGAATTTATTGTCATTTACTCTAGTACTATTCATGTTCAAACAATATGGCAGGGGAAATATTTAGTATATGGATAATAAGTGTTATTATTTTATCAACCACAATTGTAGGGACAGAACTCTTAATGCTTATTCAGAATCATGTTATCCAAACTTCAACTGCTGATCCTTACCTGTGTGGCTGTCACTGTGGCACTCCTCTGAAAGCAGCGCTGTGAAGTTGGGCTCTATGCTGGAGACAGCAGTTCAAAGGCACTCTTTTGTGTGTTGGAGACTGATTAATTGGTTAATAACACAGTAAAAGCATCCCGATTGGTTAAGAATTAAATCACACACTGTCTTAATATCATGTGCTGCAAAGAGCGGCAGGAGACACATAAACGCGCCACTGGCAGCTCCCCACTTCGGTCTGAGTATCACTGGTCTAAATCATCCTGTACAATTCCTCAACAGGGCTATTATTATCTCTTAAAGTCTATAGGATGGTTCCAAAAAATCTACAGAAAAGTATCGTTTTCTATGATCCTGGCTAGGGCTTTTCCACCAGGCTGCCATACCATTGGCAGTGCAAGTGAAGGTGCCCGCTTGCCCCTGCCAACAGGCCTTAGCTCCGCCCCGGAAGGAACCTTTCTTTGGGTGAGACGGGCATTTCAGCTCCACAATGCTCTGCTGGTGGCTAGGCAAGTAGTTCTAGTGTGGTCTAGTAGCTGGAGCACTGGGTTAGGATTCAGGAGACCTAAGTAAGGGTTTATCCCTGATTCTACTACTAAGCTGCTGTGTGACTGTGGACCAGTCATTTCACCGCTTTGTGCCTCAGTTTCCTTATCTGTAAAATACAGGTAAAGATCCTGCCATTTCTTTATACATAGATTTGTCTTCTGATGAAAAGTGCTGTATAAATGCTAGGTATTATTATTACGCTGGAATCTCCACAAGCTCATTCCAATTATTTTGCAGTGCCAGCAGAGCCTGGAAATCCTGGAGAACTAAGCTCCTTTGTGTTATCATTTTGTTTCCATCTGTTTTCTTCTTTAAAAAAGAAGAAGAAAAGAAACTAGGCAACGCCACACCCAAACGATGTTAACAGAAAGTTAAAGTTACATCATTAAACACTCAAAAGTTAGGAAATGCTAAACTCTCTGCCTCCTTCTGCATGGCTATCACAAGTCAGGCCTTAATGAGGAAAAGCACATACTATTTCTAAAACAGTACAATAGAATATCACACCATATTTCCCCAATTACCTGAAAAGAAGATTTGTAGTATTTATTTTTGTCATTCTTTTCTATTTATGTTAATTTCAGTGACAGAGTAACCCAGTACATCTTCATCACATTCTCTCTAGGTCTGTATTGGAATAATTTTGTCAGCATCCATGTACTACGTATTTTATTTTCAACCAGCAACACACCTGCAGTTAACTTATCTGTGCAGCTAGGAGGCCGAGAGTAGGGCTGCCAGAAAGGTTTCACTATTACTCTGTTGTGTACTTACTCTGGGGTATGTTGTGCAATTACCTAGCTCTTTTCGTCACTAGATCTCAAAGCGCTTTACAAAGGAGTTTCATTACCCCCATTTTACAGATGGGGAAACTGAGGCAGGGAGCAATGATGTGACTTGCCTGTGGTCACCCACAAAGTTGGGGCAGAGCTGGGAAAAGGATCTAGGTCCCCTGAGTACCAAATCCAGTGCTCTATGCACTAGGCCACACTGCTTCATAGCTAATAAGGTTTACAGTTTACTTTTCATAAGAATTCCAGGGAATTTCTTTGTCTGGCTTATCATGTACTGTTTTGTGCAGCACAAGCAAGGCTAACAGAATATAAGAATGGCCCTACTGAGTCAAACCAATGGTCCATCTAGCCCAGGATCCTGTCTTCCAACAGTGAACAGTGCCAGATGCTTCAGAGAGAATGAACAGAACAGGGCAGTTAGCTAGAGTGATACACTCACTTTTGTCCAATCCCAGCATCTGGCAGTCAGCGACTTAGGGACACCCAGGCTAACATGATAGAAAAAAGCCCTATGCTATAGTGTATTTGAGAGCTAGTATGTGATCATGTAATTAAGGAGTGTTCTGTAACGCAACTGCACAAGGGACAACTAGATTGAACAGGAAACCTTAATGTTGGCATTTCCTGGCTTCTCTCTGCTGAATTGTGCAATCTTAATGTTCCCATAACATAGTTTATTAAGGGAATATATATATATATATATATATATATTCAAATGTCATAAAGATTTCTTTAGCTCTCTTTGGCATTAGAGTTTATCTCTGAAGCTTCTTTTTTAACTTGGCGCTTCCTGGAACCCTGGGAAACTTCACCGCTACTGTCTCTCTCTCCAAAAACCTTTCTCATATTGTTTACGGACGCCACACACCGGGTGCAGACACTGTGGAAAAGATTCTCAGCTGGTATAAATGGTTGTAGCACTATTGGAGGGTGCTAAGGAAGGGCAATTTCCACCATTCACACATTGGTGCTGTGCGAGCTACACCAGTTGAGGATCTGCCCCTGTATTATTGCATTAAAAACACAGGTTATAAGTATTTCCTTCTGCAGCTAGCCCTGGGATGTATTTTTAGCCTCTGTGCATTGCTCTGCCCTGCCTGTAAAAATCAATTCCTGCAGCGCTGCCAGCGCAGAACCGGTCTCCATAAAGTAGAAATTGACTCGACCCCAAGTCAGTTCAGCACGGCTGTTGGCCTCACCTGCCGGCAACTGGAGCCAGCAGAGCCAATCAAACGTATTTTTCTTCTCACCACTCTTGCTGGAATGGTCTAGGGCTACACATTGTGCCATTCATGCCTAATGCCCTGGGGACCCCGAAGCTGCCAGAGCTGCCCGGAGTTCTACTGTGCAATATATCTGCCCCGAGTCAACAGAGAGCTCTGTTGAATCGATGGCGAGTTGCCGTCTTGTAAATAGAATGGCGCTTTTTTTCTTTATGTGCTAAAATTAGAATTAACTGACTAGCTGAGCAGAATACAGGAAACTATACCATGGGGAGCAGGCTCTTGACTCATGCCCTGCTGGGACCACAGATGCTGCTCTCTTCTGATCTATCCGCTGGACACTAGAGGTGGGGGGCCAGCCGGGGTGGAAGGGCAGGACAGTGTCGCTAAGTGGGGGGTTTAATAGCCTTTTGCCCTTCCTTAGCCACCTTCCCCCTTCTCCAGGTGCTTTGCAAACTGTAATGAATCCGCATGAGCCAGTAGGCAAGTCAGAATCATTAATTTCAGGATTCTAAGGCCTGGTCTACACTGGGGGGATCGATCTAAGTTACGCAACTTCAGCTACGTGAATAACGTAGCTGAAGTCAACGTACTTAGATCGACTTACTGTGATGTCTTCACTGCAGTGAGTCGACTGCTACCACGCCCCCATCGACTCTGCCTGCGCCTCTCGCAGTGGTGGAGTACAGGAGTCGACGGGAGAGCGCTCGGGGGTCGATTTATCACGTCTAGACACGATAAATCAACCCCCACTGGATCGATCGCTGCCCGCCGATCCAGCGGGTAGTGTAGAAATACCCTAAGGAAAGGAAGGAGTGAGAGCTGCAGCATAAGGACAATGAACTTCAAACAAGCAGACTTTAACAAACCCAGAGAACTGGTGGTAAGGTCCCATGTTATTAAAGGCACAACTGCAAACTAGCCTGATGGGAAGGAAGAATAAGAGGCCATCGGGATAGCTGGCAGTTGTGCCTATAACATTCTCTCCTTAAGAAACTACCATCTCTTCTGAACTCCTTTATCCATTAGATTTTCTTCCCGTACTTTACCTACCAGTTCTCTGGAACAAAAGCAGAAAGGCTAAGGCACACAGTGAGTTACACCTATCAGGGGACATAAAAGGCAATAAGAAGAGGTTTTTTAAATACAGTAGGAACAAGAGAAAGACGAAGAAAAGTTACATCTTCTGCTCAGCAGGGAAGGAGAGTTAATAACTGATGACATCAAGAAGGCTGAGGTGTTTAATGCTTATTTTGCTTCAGTCTTCACTAAAAAGGCCAATGATGACCAGATACTCAACACAATTAATATTAATAACAAGGAGGAAGGAAGGCAAGCCAAAATAGGGAAAGAACAGGTTAAAGAATATTGAGATAAGGTAAATGTATTCAAGTTGGCAGGGCCTGATGAAAATCATTGTTGGGTACTTAAGGAACTAGCTGATACAATCTTGGAACTGTTAGCAATTATCTTTGAGAACTCATATGGGTCCCAGAGGACTGGAGAAAGGCGAACATAGTAGCTACCTTTAAAAATGGGAACAAAGAGGAATTATAGACCAGTCAGCCTAGCTTCCAAACCTGGAAAGACAGGGGAACAAATTATTAAGTGATCAGTTTGTAAGCACCTAGATGATAATAGGATTTTAAGGAATAGCCAGCATGGATTTGTCAAGAACAAATTATATGAAACTAACTTAACTTCCTTCTTTGACACGTGTGTGTGTGTGTGTGTGTGTGTGTGTGTGTGTAGATGCCGGTATAACTTGATTTTAGTAAGGCTTTTGACACAATCCCACATGACATTCTCATAAACAAACTAGGGATATATGGTCTAGATGAAATGACTATAGGGTGGGTGCACAACAAGTTGAAAGACTGTATTCAAAGAGTAGTTTTCAATGATTCATCATCAAACTGGTAGGAAGTATTTAGTGGGGTCCTGCAGGGATCAATCCTGTGTCCAATACTATTCAATATTTTCGTTAATGACTTGGATAATGGAGTGGAGAGTATGTTTGTTTATAAATGTTGCAGATGACACCAAGCCGGGAGCGGTTGGTAGCACTTTGGAGGACAGGATTGAAATTCTTACCAACCTTGACAAATTAGAGAATTGGTCTGAAATCAACAGGATGAAATTCAATAATGATAAGTGTAAAGTGCTACACTTAGGAAAGAAAAATCAAATGCACAACTTAAAAATGGGGAATAACTGGCCACACGGTACTACTGCTGAAAAGGATCTGGGGGTTAGAGTGGATCACAAATTGAATCAGTCAACAATGTGATGCAGTTGCGAAAAAGGCTAATATCAATCTGGGGTGTGTTAACAGGAGTGTCGTATGTAAGACACGGGAGGTAATTGTCAGGCTCTACTCGGCCCTGATGAGGCCTCAGCTGGAGCACTGTGTCCAACTCTGGGCACCACACTTTAGGAGAGATGTGGACAAACTGGAGAGAGGGTTCAGAGGAGAGCAACAAAAATGCTAACAGGTTTAGAAAACCTGACCTATGAAGAAAGGTTAAAAAAACTGGGCATGTTTAGCCTTGAGAAAAGAAGACTGAGGGGATGGGAACCTGACAAAAGTCTTCAAATATGTTAAGGACTGTTATAAAGAGGACGGTGATCAATTGTTCTCCACGTCCACAGAAGGTAGGACAAGAAGTAATGGGCTTAATCTGCAGCACAGGAGATTTAGGTTAGGTATTAGGAAAAACTTTAGTTACGCTCTGGAATAGGCTTCCAAAGGAGTTTTTGGAATCCCCGTCACTGGAGGTTTTTAAGAACAAGGTGGACCAACACCTGTCAGCGATGATCTAGGTTTACTTGGTCCTGCCTCAGTTCAGGGGCTGGACTTGCCCCCTGAAGGTCCCTCCCAGCCCTACAATACTACAATTCCATGACTAACCCCACTTTAACAGTGGGGAAACTGAGGCCCAGAGAGGTTGCAACTTGTCCATGCAGTGAGCTGTGAATAGAACCCAGCTAGCCCTGCCTCTCAGCCCTTGCTCTGATCTCTAGGCAACGCTAGTACTGAAGTCCCCAAGGGACAGTTTTTTAAAGGAATTTAGGCACCTAAAGACGCAGGTAGGCACCTAGTAGGATTTTCAAGAGCACTGAAGAACCTAACTCCAATTGATTTCAATGGGACTCCACTAGGTGCCTACCTGCCTCTTTAGGCACCTAAATTCATTTAAAAAGCTGTCCCTAAATGAGTCTTGCTGCTGCTGATCCAACCTCTCCCCTGCTTGTTGTCTCATCAGAGCCATTTCTAGGCATAGGAGGAGGCGGGAGAATGAGATGTACTGGTGATAGTGATGGGGATGGGACAAAGAGCGTCCCTCATCCCTCTTCCCCAGCAGGTTAGTTTGAGCCAGTTCCAGCAGAACAGCTGGATTTGGGGTTCTCTCACCCCATGGCACACTGCATGGATACCATGATCACAGATTTGTCCAGAGGTGGGGCAAAAACTATGCCAAGCCAAGCAAGTCTTTCAGTGACTACGACTATAGCATCTATCGACAGGGCGAAGGTCTCCAGTGTGTTTGCTGCATGGTGCCGGGATGAGCTCTGCTGGCAGTGCGCTTGCTGCATGAGGTGAGGATGGGCTACAGAACCAAAGCATGGAGCAGGGCTGGGGCTCCCGTGGAGTTAGCCGGGGTTGTGCAGGTCTGGACAAGAGCAGGATTTGGTCCAGTATCTTGAAAAACAAACAAAAAAAGAGCTGCCCTGAGACAGGCATGGAACTTGGACCTTGAGAAACCTGAAAATCCATCTCCCAAACCACTGGAAATAAAGTAACCTGTGTAGCATAATCCAAAACACGCCAGCCACAAGACTGCACGTGCCCGCAAAACACAGGCGTAAACGGGAGGATCCTCCAGGAGCAGCGCCGCAATTAGACGAGCGAAAGAAAGAGCCATCTGTTGCAAAGCCCGCCCAGGAGTCTGAAGTTCACTAGGCAGCATCATGTTTCTTCCAGGCCTCCTGGTATACCCCCAAGAGTTCAGTGTAGGGTAAAAGCCAGTGTGGCTTTGGCAATTAAGTCACTTGTAAATCAGCCTCAACTGCCAAAACAGCGTGTTTCAAAATATACCATAGGCCTTTTGATGCCCTGGTGATCTGAAGACTCTAAATAGAGCTTTAAAGCCCACTTGTGTGTAGCACTCAGCGCTCCAGTTCCATGAAACATGGATTCTTCTTACGGCAACTTTAACTCAGCAACTTGCTCCTGAAGGCATAGATTGCAGTGTGTGTGAGATGACAGGGCTAGTAATGGCAGCTCCGACTGTGCAACTTTTAAAGAAATAACCCCATTAGGGGCCGCAAATAAAGGCACATTTGGGCTCAGATTCTCAGCTGCCATAAATCAATATCGCTCCACTGAAATCAATGGCCTCAGTGCAGGAATTACTGGGTGAAAAGCTCTTTGAGGTCAGACTAGGTGATCACAATGGACCTTCCTGGCATTAATATCTATGAATCCATGAAATCAATGGCACCACTTTACACTGGCGTGTAAAGAACCAAACCGTGACATCTGCAAAATGTCTAGTAAAAAGATCATTTGAACCAGTTAAACACTCCTTGAGGCATGGATTTATTGTCCCTTTTGTTAGTAAATTTCACAGCGGGGTGTTGCTTCCTTCTGAAACAATTATCAACAAATCTAAAAAGAACAGACTGGGTATTTTATGCACAGTAGAGCACTTGGCTAACCCCAGATCCTACAGACCACAGGGATGTTGGTACCCATCTCTCAGTGTTAATGTCAGTTTCAGGGATGCGGGCAGACCTTGTTCCAAGTCCTGTTTCTGTGAAGATCCTCCACCATTCCAGGCTTGCTAGCTCTGCATGAAGAGGTGAAAATTGGTCCTAGTGAATTCCTGATGGATGCTGTTGAGTAAGGTATCGGAGTCCTGCGTCAGCTCTGGAAGGACCTGCAGGGCAGGGAGGAAGCTCTGCTCTGGGGTGTACGTAAATGTGAACGAGCTGGAGTAGATCAGCCCATCGTTCCTTATGAGCGAGAGTGGGACGGTGATGGGGTATCTCAGCCATCGCCAGTCGCTGCCAAATGCCGAGACGTCAGGGACAACACACACTAAGGACTTGGGGGTCCTGGGAACAGTGTGCAAAAGAAAAAGAAACCACATATATTACTGTAGCCTTTCTGGAGAGGAGACTCCGCCCTGTCCCACTCACAACCCTAATGCAGCCTTTCTCCCCTAGTGCCTTTGAATAAAGCAAATTCTATTTTGCCATCTGGTGGCAGTCATTTAGTCTTGGGATTAATCATAGAATACCAGGGCTGGAAGGGACCTCAGGAGGTCATCTAGTCCAACCCCCTGCTCAAAGCAGGACCAATCCCCAGACAGATTTTTGCCCCAGATCCCTAAAAGGCCCCCTCAAGGATTGAACTCACAACGCTCAAACCACTGAGCTATCTATGGCAGCTCCTGATTTGTCCAGTCTCCTTCCTTCTCTCTTTTGTCTCTTTCTCCCTTTCCCCTCTGTTTTGGTGGGGTTCCCGTTCCAAGGTTTGGCCCTTTGGGCCCAGACTCTCACCCTGTTTTATTTTTGCCTCATGCCCATGCTGCAGATGGAGCAGCCACGTACCTCCTGAAGTGGCCTCACGGAGGACCCATTCTCCCAGCCTGAGATCCCTTGCCGTAAATGCTGGCGTACTAGTCAATGTCCATCGAGCGCAATCCCAAGCTGGCCCAGGCATGGATCAGATGCCCTAGGAAGCCTTTTCCATCTCTAATTACAATGCTTGTGTACGTGTGTGTTATTTCCAGACTCGTCTTGTTTTGTCCTGTGGGCTACCCTACACAAAATTCCCACCTAAAGCAAAGCTCCTTGGGACCACAATAATGAGAAAAAAGACCTGCCAGATGTAGCCTTTAGGGACGGTGCCATTTATGCCATCCACCACCACCTCCATCTCCACCTGTGTCTAAACACCAGCTCATCAGACTGGTTCGCTGCTTTACCTGTACATAGTCTCAGCTTCCACATCTCCAAACCAGACCTTCAGATCTGCATGGAAATACTCGCCCTGCACCTCCAGCATCGCCACGTCCCCTCCGCCAGTCAGCTGTCACAACCAGAGCACATGGGAGGGGGTTATACACCTTGCACCATGACGTGCTGCCGCCCCAATATGTTCCTGCAGGTGGTGACGTTCCCAGCTGGAGGGCTTGCTGTCCGCCCTGCAGAAGAGTGGGCAGTGCACAGTGCCCTACCCCAGGGGAAGAGAGCAGGGCGCTGAACCGTGGGTGGGCATAAGGAGAGGGAGTTGAGGAGACAATAGGACCAGTTATTGAGCAGAGGGGAAAAGATCAAAACTTATTGATTCCTCAAATTATCTGTGAAAAATCTGGCCAACCTGAGCCTGAAAAGGAGCCAGAATTTACTAATGTACATTGCCAAAGAGCCATGGTAATACGTCAGCAGCCCCGCCGATCAGTGCCTCCCCCTCCCTCCCTGCACCTCCTGATCAGCAGTTTCGTGGCATGCAGGAGGCTCTGGGGGAGAAGGGGAGGAGCGAGGGCATGGCTGGCTCAGGGGTGGAGTGGGGGCAGGGCCTGTGGCAGAGCCTGAGCTGTGAGCACCCCCCGGCACACTGGAGAGTTGGCACCTGTAGCTCCAGCCCTGGAGTCGATGCCTATACAAGGAGCCGCATATTAACTTCTGGAGCCGCATGTGGCTCCGGAGCCACAGGTTGGCCACTCCTGAGCTAGGTTAACAAAAGCCGCGCACAGGATGACGAGATGGAAAACCCTCCGTACCTCCAGCATGGTTATAAGTGGGACTGGGCTCACAGGATCCTGAATACAGGCCAGGCTGTCACTGAACGTGTACTCCACAGTCTCCGTTCCAATTATCGTCCAGCAGGAGCCATCGTTCAGCAGCTCACGGTTCGCTTCCTTTGGGCACGGAGACGCCTGCATGGAAGTTTAATGTCATGGAGGCCACGTGCCATAGTGGTGCGAGCCGGGGACTGATAGCCAGGACTCCTGGGTTCTAGTCCTGACTCTGCCATAGGCTGCTTGACTTTTGGCAAGTCACTCCACCTCTCTGTGCCACTGTCTCACCGTCAAAGGGGGATAATAATCTCTCTCGACCTTTGTAAAAGGATCTGAGAGCCCTGAATGGAAGGTGCTGGACCGGCATGTTGCTATTATTATTATTATCCAGCTGCTGCAGCTCCTTGTTCAGGGATAGGGATATGTCTATGCTAACCCAAAGGAGCGGTCAGGATCAGTGACTTCATCCTGAAATGCTTCTGGCTTAACAAAATCACATGGAAGTTTGGCTATGTGACACTGTGGGAGGTGGCCAGAGGGGCAGAGCCAAGTGGGGAGGGAGAGAGGTCTGTGTTGCTCTGGAGTGACAGGTAAAATTAGAGCAAGGCCCAGCATGGGCAGGTGAAGTTGGAGTGGGGTGTGTGTCTCCATGCCTGGGTTCTGTCCCTATTCCCACATCACATAAAGGACTGAATTTCAGTTGGGGATTGCCGGGGGCTTTAAGGTAAAGACCACTCAAGTGATGGACTCAGCAGAAAGTAACAGGAGGGAGGAGCTGGAGGGAGTTTGCTCTTGCTAGCATCTTTCCCAGTTTGTGCTGCATTACCTGGAACTGGATCACTTTCTCTGTCGAGAGACACAGGTACATCCCGTCGCTGCCCTGGAACTGGAAAGCGCACTTGTGGAGCTGGGAGATGGGCTCATCCACATCCAGCATGGCGTACTGCTTGGTGACTTTCCGAATGACCTGTGGGGAATGACAGACAGGCGGGCTGACCGGCCGCGGAAGGGAGCAGCTCAGTGGCTGGAGAGACCCGTCAGCTCCAGAAAGTTCAGCGTTTTTATCCCTCAGAGATTTTCTCAGCCTGAAACCTCCTCTGGGGCCGGTTGTGGGAATTCCCTGCTCCCTCCCCTGCTGTCTGACATGGAGCAAAATCAGCCCACATCATTCTAGCCTGTCTCCTGCCACTGCCCTCCCATTTGCCCTGTCCCCTGTTCACTTCATCCCCTCTCCCTCTGTTGCTTGCTCTCCCTCACCCTCGCTCACTCGCTCATTTTCACCAGGTTGGGGCAGGAGGGTGGGGTGCAGGAGGAGGTGAAGGCTCCAGCTGGGGGTGCAGGCTCTGGGGTGGGGCCAGGGATAAGGGGTTTGGGGTGCAGGAGAGGGCTACGGCTGGGGCCAAGGGGTTCGGAGTGCAGGAGGGGGCTCAGGACTGGGGAAGGGGGTTGAGGTGTGGGAGTGGCTGTGGGGTACAGACTCCGGGAGGAAGTCTGCATGTGGGACGGGGTTCTGAGCTGGGGCAGAGGGTTGGGGCACAGGCTCCAGGTGGCGCTGACCTCAGGCGGCTCCCGGGAAGCGGCGACATGTCCCTCCAGCTCCTAGGTGGGAGGAAGGGGGTGGCCAGAGGGCTCCGTGTGCTGCAGGCACCGCCTCCAGGCACTGCCCCTGCAGCTCCCATTGGCTCCATAGGAGCCGCGGAGCCAGCCTAGGAGCCAGAGGGACATACTGGCACTGGCTGCTTCCCAGGAGCTGCGTGGAGCCAGGCATGGAGCCTGCCCTGCTGGCTGGCACTGCGGCCAACTGGACTTTTAGTGCCGGGTCAGCTGTGCTGACCAGAGCTGCCAGGGTCCCTGTTCGACCGGCGAAAACTGGGCGGCTGGCAACCCTACATGGAGCTGAAGCCGGAAGCATTCCCCATCCTATCCGGTGTCTGAGTTTCCCGGGATCCTTACCAGGGGCGGCAGGGTAACGCCGGTGGCTGTGCAGATGAGCTGGACTACAGAGCCGTAGCGAATGTACCCTTCCCGCAGTGGGAACTCCCCCCGGGTGCAGTGCTCATCAGCTTCCCATGGAAAGGAAAAGAGATGGAGAGTTATCAACCTGGAGCAAGAAGGAGGGAACAGCTCCCTCTGGCTTTAGCTGCAGGACCGGGGTAGAGGAGAACTCTCTCTCATCACGGAGCCTGGCAGCACGGTGGATAAGGTGTTCCCTGGACACTCTCCAGACAACTGGTACCCTGAAACTCTCCAATTTGTGCATCTTCAAGACGCCGGGTAAATGCAGCCTGCAGAGGGCAGTGCTCCCCGCAGGCAGTTCTCCACTGCGATTGGAGCAGGCGGGCTGGCACACTGGGATCTGTAAGCTCTGCAGGTGACACCTCCAGATTCACAACGGGGAGGGAGGCAGCTGAGATCTCTTACATTTCATACAAAGCGCGCCTGGCCATCAGGGTCCAGGCGCATGCTAACGTGGCCTTTGGATAGGCACCTCCTGAGCTGCCCTTGCTCAAGACCAGCAGGCTTTTAGGGCCTGATCCAACACCTACTGCAGTCAATGGGAGTCTTTCCACTGATTTCAAAGGGCACTGGATCAGGCCCTTAGTGAGGAAAGGGTGCTGGGAACCAGGGATGAATTTAGACTGCTCCCAGCCCTTTCCCCCGCTGTCTCCTTCCTGGAGAACGACATACCAGCGCAGGAGAAGGGAATCGGATTGTTACTGAGTCTGGGCAACACCCTGGGACTCCAAGAGGCAAACGTGGTGGCAAAGGGAAGTTAAGGTAGGTAGGAGACCAAAGCCACTGAGGGTGGGGCGGAGTGGGGGTGGGTGGCAGGGACATTTACAGGGAGGATAATTTCACAGTGCCTGGGAGTGCTGGTAGCAGGTATCAAAGAAACCAGTGGGGTCAAAATAGGTACCATCGCCTATCTATTCTTGGCCCCATCCTTGAAGTATCAGAACGCCTGCTGCTCTTTAATGTAGTTATTCTCACAACCCCCCTGGGAGGCAGGGCAGGGCTAGTACTGATTGGGGCTGAGGCCAAGACCCTCAATGTACGTAGGCTTCTAACTTCTGTTGACATCTGAGCATCTGGGCCTAAGTGACTTACTGAAGGTCATGTAGGAAGCCAGCACTGGAGTAGAGAATTGAATCCAGGTGTCTGAAATCTCGGATTAGCTGCCTAATCAATGGACCATCCTTCCTCCCCCCTCAGAGCTCTGTCTGCAGGCAGGCAGGGGCAATGTGCTGCAAAGAGACACAGGCCTCCTGCTGGAAGCTGGCCTCAGGGGTTCCTGACATTTTTTAGAAAGATACTTCTGTTGACCTGTGATTATGACTTGTGAAAATCAGTAAGCACCATTGTTCAGATTGGATTTGAACGCTCTGTTTGTCTTTCACTATTGCTATGCTTGGGTGGCCAAATCTACCCCTACCGTTAATGGACACAGCTCTACTGACTTCACCAATGGTTTACCAGCAGTGAATTTGGCCCCGTGTGGACTGCTGGAGTTTGCTGAACATGTAAGGTCCTCACCCAGATGCAGTGTGAATGCTGCCCATTGCCTTGCACTAGCGATGAAGGTGCCACCCTCTACGGACAGATAACGGGTGCTGACCGTCTGGGAGCGGAGGCGGTTAAAGAGGGAAACCTTGGACCCAGATGAGATGCACACTGCAAAAGACAGACAGACGCTGGCATTAGCACTGATGGAAACTCACTGTTATCAGTATCAGCTTGCCCGAATACCGGAGCATGGCTGAGCGATTTGGTAGCCACAGAGACCAGTTATTGCTTTGCATAGAGTTAGGATAAAGAATGCAGTGAACCATCATGTTACAAAATCTTGTTCTTCTGAGTCTTTGTTCACGTGGATCCCACGGGTGGTGTGCAGACACCTCCAGGTGCGTGAGTGGGATCCAGGCAGACAAAACACCTCGAAGAACCTGTGACTGTGAGGTGAGTAACCATTCTTCTGCGCTGCCAACACTTCAGAATAGCTTCAAAATCTGTGACTGAAAAGACCTATTAAGTCATATCTTGTGCAGATCGGGGTTGCTTTCCCCTGCTCTACAGGTCATTAGCTAATGCTCCATGCGTTCTCGTTTCCGTATCAGCGTGTGGTTTGAAAGCACTGCTCTGCCTTTCTCAGACTCCCCAGGGCTAGGCTGGTGTACACAGCATAATGAACACGAGCCCTTTGTGGCTGGCTTTCCCTTTAGCGGAGTACCAGCTGAGATGGCCTTTTATAAAGGGTGGGTGATGCCTTTGTCTGTATGTGGAGATCTCTGAACAGAAACCCTGACGAAGGTTCTGCATTAGATCTTTACACAGCGTGGTAGGATACATTTTCGAGAACGTGTTCGTAAATGCGCCCTGATCCATTCTTCCTTCTGTTGACTTCACCGGGCTTTGGATCAGGCAGCCTACAGCGCAGGGGTCGGCAGCCTTTCAGAAGTGTTGTGCCGAGTCTTCATTTATTCACTCTAATGTAAGGTTTCGCGTGCCAGTAATACATTTTAACGTTTTTAGAAGGGCTCTTTCTATAAGTCTATAATATATAACGAAACTATTGTTGTATGTAAAGTCCATAAGGTTTTTAAAATGTTTAAGAAGCTTCATTTAAAATTAAATTAAAATGCAGAGCCCCCCGGACCGGTGGCCAGGATCCGGGCAGTGTGAGTGCACTGAAAATCAGCTCACGTGCCATAGGTTGCCTACCCCTGCTATAGCGCATAAGCCTGTCTCGTGTAAGGACTTGGCGGATATTCAATCTGCCATCTGTGATAGTTTCTTGTTTGCTTTATATCAGTGCCCCATTCTGATAAAGCCTCTGAGAAACCTGTTCAGGTATTAGCTACTCAGACGGCTGAAAGGGCGCGTGCTACTGAAGCACCGGAGAACAGAGAGTATCACCAAGATTGCTGTTAAAAACCCTTCAGCGCTCAGCTCCCATTGACGAGGCTGGCTCCCCTGCTACTTACAGTCTGTGTTCTTCAGGGACTGCTTCTTCTGTGAGGGTTTGGAAATCACTTTGATCAGCTTGCTGTGGAAAGTGCCGATCTCCTGCCCATTGCTGAAGAAGAGCTTCAGAACCAGCCGGAAATGCTTCCTCTTCTCCGTGTCGGAGATGTAGAGTGCTTTGGCACAGCTGAACTCCTGTCAGTAACAAGGGGCTATTGTCATAGGCTGGAGATTGTGTCTGGAGTCTTTGGGTGCATCTTCCCTGAAGATACACCAGTGAGGGGTGACACCGATATCTGCCTACCTAGATACCTAGAGCGATACCTGCTCATGTCTTCATTTCCTTTGCAGCTGGGGGGCTTTATCTGCTGAGAGAGTGAGAGGCTGGCCAACAGCATTGGTTAATGATCGCTTAGTGCAGGCAAGGTCCCCTGATAAACTCACCTCTGCTCATACACTGTGGTCCCTAGGCAGGAGACTTGACTGAGCAGAGAGTGATAAGCATTGAAGGGTCCCTGAGGTCCCTTCCAACCCTGATATTCTATGATTCTATGATAAAGGGACAAATGGCCATGGAGACTGGGGAACTCCTAACTATCACAATGATGGGGCACTACTGTTGCCAAGGTTTATTATTTGTATTGCGGGAGGACCTAGGAGCCCCAGTCAGGGGCCAGGACCCCCTTGTGCACCAACTCTGAACCAAGACAGACCAAAAAGACAATCCCTGCCCCCAGATGCTTACAGTCGGTGTAAAGATGCTCACGGTGCTTTCCAGACAACAAACAAAAGACATAGGCCAAAGGAGCTTGTCTTTTAGTATAGATTGCATGAACGAGTAAACAACAAGAAGCCAGGAGCCCCTAGAAGCTGGGACCCTGGCCCCACCAGCCCTTCGACCATATTAAGTTTTGCCTAATTAGTTGGTCAGGTATTTTAGGCAAAAGAACTTTTAAGCTAATGTATGTATGAAAAAGGGAAAAAAAATCACTGCCGGATTTTGCATGAAAATTTTCACTCTTTTGTTACAAATTAATTTTGTTTCCTGGAATTTTTTGCTTTTCCTTGAAATGTTGATGATGTGACATTTTGGGTCCACAAAATGTCATGGGAAAACCCAGAAATCAACGTCCTCATGAAACTTCCCACTGAAGCGGGACTGCTGGAAAATGGAAGTGGCTATTTTTGAAACTCTTCCTGCGTGGGAAGAGAGAGACTGAGAGCTGACAGACACTTTTCCATGTGTGTTTGTTTCTATCTACCCACCTATCGCAGATGGTTAGCGCAGGCCCTGATCCTGAAAACGCTTACTCACATGCTGAACTTTACACACAATTGGTCCCACTTGGCTCAATGTAAATGAGCATGGCCAGGTTAGTAGGGTGGGACCTTAGACTCTAAGCTCTTTGGGGCAAGAACTATATCTTCATATGTGTTTGCAATGCACCCAGTCCAAGGAGGCCCTGATCCTGGCTGGGGCCTCTGAGTACTATCATAAGGAGTACTGCAGAAAGGGATCTGGGGGTCATAGTGAACCACAAGCTAAATATGAGTCAACGGTGTAACGCAGTTGCAAAAAAAGGTAACATCATTCTGGGATGTATTAACAGGTGTGTTGTAAGCAAGACACAAGAAGTAATTTTTCTGCTCTACTCTATGCTGATTAGGCCTCAACTGGAGTATTGTGTCCAGTTCTGGGCACCACATGTCAGGAAAGATGTGGGCAAATTGGAAAATGTCCAGAGAAGAGCAACAAAAACGATTAAAGGTCTAGCAAACATGACCTATGAGGGAAGATTGAAAAAACTGGGTTTGTTTAGTCTGGGAAAGAGAAGACTGAGAGAGGACATAACAGTTTTCAAGTATATAAAAGGCTGTTACAAGGAGGAGGGAGAAAAATTGTTATTCTTAACCTCTGAGGATAGGACAAGAAGCAATGGGCTTAAATTGCAGCAAGGGCAGTTTAGGTTGGACATTGGGAAAATCTTCCTGTCAGGGTGATTAAGCACTGGAATTAATTGCCTAGGGAAGTTGTGGAATCTCCATCACTGGAGATTTCTAAGAGCAGGTTAGACAAACACCTGTCAGGGATGGTCTAGATAATACTTAGTCCTGCCACGAGTGCAGGGGACTGGACTAGATGACCTCTCAAGGTCCCTTCCAGTCCTATGATTTTATGATAAACAGTAATACAGAGAGGGAGAGAGCAACAACAAGGCTTGTGACACTAGGCAAGGGTGTAAGACAATCAGTTAACCCAGCAACTCAGCCTGCACCGGATTCCTGCCCAACCTGAGCACGATGACATGTGCAGAAGTGAATCACTGCACCATCAGTGCACAGCATGGTGCTATAAACTGGCTCCTGTTAGTCATGTGGCTGAACATACAGCTCTCCAAACCACGATGCCTGGGCCCCCCCAGAAGGGGTATCTTCAATAATCTTCACTCTAAATAGTTTCAATGTCCACCTTGTAACAACAAAGACTTCAGTGAAAAGATGCCCTTCATGCTGGTGTGGGGATGGGAGACCCGCAGGGGGCTGCAGGAGCCAGATGGCTGTTCTTCTCTGTCCTTCCTTATGTGCTTTGGGTTTTCAGAAAGGAAACTGCCCACCTTGCACTGTGCTGTGTGTATTAATGATGATTCTTAAGCACCACCCCGTGAAGGGCCCAGAAGTCAAGACCCCCCTTCACCAGAGCCACCATCACTTCACTCAATACACCCAAGAAAATGCACTGCAGAACAAAGCAGCTCCCACTAGGACATGATGGGGTCCATTCAGAGGAGCTATAGGTTCATTTAAAGGGGGAAATGATTAGAGATGTTATTTCAGGTGGAGTGAAGAGCTGAGGAACGGCAGAGGCTTTATTTACACTGGGGCTAGAGAATTCCAAATGGAAATTAATGTTCACATGTGATTTACTCAACATAACACAAGAAATCTCCCTAGGTTTACAGTTTCCCAGTCACCTTGGCGCTTCGGCTGCACTGATATGCTGTAAGGGAAGCACTGCAAACACAAAGGTCCTTTTTGTTATATTTCTGGCCAACCCCAGATCCCACATTCTTCAGAGCCCCAAGATAATACTTAATAGATTTCTTTCCCTATAGGAAGATGCCAAGTTATAGCTCTAGCCCACAACGTTTGTGACAGGTCGGTGTTTTCGTTAGCAGTTTATCTGTAAATGAAAGACCGCACTCTCATTTTGTGATGAGTGGCATTGCCATTTGTCAGGAGAATACTATGGGCTGGGGAAACTGCGTAATCCCTGGCCATCCTCCAGCCACAAGGGCCAGGAAGTTGAAAAGATGGTGACAAAGAAAGATCGGTTTCCTGGCAAACCGTGAGTGAAGAGCACTCCCAGTGCTGCAGGGAGATGCCTGGTCATACGTGACTAGGGGGCAGGAGAGCCAAGAGAGTTGTTGTGTCAGGGGAGTCATTTTACTCAGCTTACCTTGGAGTCTGGCTGCTCCTCAAAGTTGAGTTTCTGGGTCTCCATGTGGCCGCTGTCCATGCTGTCCAGCCCCATGTACCCGCACACCCTGAAACCAGCCTCTCCCAAATCCCTCGCTGGAAAAGAGAAGAAACATTTCCCAGACACACAAACCTGGACACCAGCTGAGACCAATGCAGCTGGGACCATGGAGCTTGAAGTGAGAGGGTCGGGGCTGCTGCTGCCCAGACTGCTGGTGGCAATGTAGAGAGAGGGAGGGCTGAGCTGTTGTCGCCCTCCCATGCCCTCACTAGAGAGAGGAAGAGGGGACTGGGTAGCTACTGCCTCCCCCGCCCCCCCGAGAGGGCTCAGGTAGGTGAACCTCCCCAGAAGCATCTTTGGGACACTTGGACACTTCTGGTCTCCAGCCGCACTGATGTGAGATGCTGCTTTCCTGCATCTCACCCTCCCTATCCTGCACCCCTAGACACCTTCGACAACAGGCTCGGCAGCTTCTCCCGACTGCCCTGCTTCACCAGCCCCTCTCCTCCTCTCCCTGTCTCCATCCCCCTTCTGTTCCTCCTGGCTCTGATCTTCCTGCTTCCCTTCTCCCACGTCCCTGTCTCTCCACCCCTCCAACCTTTTACCTTCCCGTATCCTCCCCCACCTGGGCTGCATGCTCCCCTCCCTAGAGCGCATTCCAGAAGCCCCTTGTTCTGCAAAGTATGTAGGATGTCTTCACCTGTGCACATACACAACACCGAGCAGGGATGGATGGGGGCACGTGTCCAGAGATTGAGAGCTACACCAACCTGTGACTGTAACGACCTTAAATACCCACGACGGGACATTTGTCACCCTTGTCCTCCCCCCTGCTACCCCCAATCCAGTGTTTGCTGCTACCACTTGTGGCATCTTTGTCTGTCATTTAGGTTGTAAGCTCTTTGGGACAGGGACCTGGGGTGAAAGCCTTACTCCATTGAAATCAATGGCAAAACTCCCCTTGACCTCAGTGGGGCCAGGATTTCACTGTGTCTTTATTTATTCACTTGCATGGTGCCTTGAATGCTTTGGGGCACTCAGTGAGTGAATAATGAAAATAATGGGGTGCTGCTGTTTCCCCCCAGGGCAGAGCTGCATGGGGGCAATGGGAAACATTTTGCTTTTCCGGGGACCCAGGGAAGTGAAATTTTCTGGATGTTTTACCAGCAGTGAGAACCTGTTCACCCTGTTCTGCTGGCCACCAAGTGCAGCATTTCCTACCCTTACGGGCACCCACACTCCTCAGATGCTAATTACGTCGGTACTGTTTATGCAGTAATTGTTTCACAGTGATCATAACTAACGGCTGAAGCAATGAAGCCCCTGGACTATCTGAAATGAGTGTGCACACTGCCATCCCGGCATGACCCTGCACTCAGCACCCCTTTCAGCACAGCCAGGTTTTGCCTGACCACCGCTCTGAGCCCCTGCTGTGTCAATGAATCTGGAGGCTGTCAAACCCTCTCTGTGGTCCGGACACATTTCCTGCAGCTGGCAGCATGACCTAGAGCACTGATGCTGCAGGCGTGGTGGTGTTTTCTCAGGCTCTCGGCTGTCTGGCGGGTGGGCCGGCCCCTAGAATCCCTCACAATGATTAATTCCCTGGTCTGTGGCTCTTAGGACATGTCTACACTGCAGTCGGAGGTGTGATGGCAGCTCATGTAGGCATATCCACACTAGCTTGAATCTAATTAGCATGGCTAAAAATAGCAGTGAAGACACAGGGGCATGGACCCTGGTGCAGACTGTACAAGCCCACCTGGAACCCTGGCCAGGGCTGCCCAGAGGATTCAGGGGGTCTGGGGCAAAGCAATTTCGGGGGCCCCTTCCATAAAAAAAAGTTGCAGTACTATAGAATACTATATTCTCGTGGGGCCCCTGCAGGGCCCGGGGCCTGGGGCAAATTGCCCCACTTGCCCCCCCCTCTGGGCGACCCTGACCCTGGCTATGTATTTGCATTGCTAGCACATGCTTGGATTGACTTCACTGCTATTTGAGCCTTGCTAGCTAGATTCAAGCTAGCACAGGTATGGCTATGAGCTGCAATCACTCCTCCACCTGCACTATAGATCCATCCTTAATTTTGTTTGGATACCTTAGGCCAAACGCAGTCCTGACAAAAGGGGAAATCTCTCCTCTTGATTTCTGTGGGAGGGACTCAGGCTCAGAACTTCTCAGGTTCTGGTCCAGAGCTAGGAACTGGCTGTGGTGTTTGGATCACCTTCATTGTGGGGGATGGTTGGCTAGAAAGTTTTGTGTAGGGCTCAAGTCAAGGGCTTGATAACTCCATCCACACAGAGAGCTAGGAAATTACTCCCTGGCAAATGCCTTGATTCACCAGCATTCACGGAGGGTAAAATCCTCGGACTAAATACAGAAGTTCTTACTCAGTTGACAGTCCCATTGTCTTTCAATGAACCTAGGAGAGGAGAGCAACATCTAATTCCCTCCTGATGCCTCAAGCTGTGAAGCCGCCATTATAGGAGTGTACCCATTGTTAACAGGTATGTCTACACTGCAATGAAAAACCCGCAGCAGCAAGTCTCAGAGCCCAGGTCAATTGACTTGGGCTCAGGCAGTGGGGCTAAAAGTAGCAGTGTGGACATTCCCATTCAGGTGAGTGGGAATGTCTACATTGCTATTTTTAGCCCCTCATCCTGATCCCAATGCAATTGACCTGGGCTCTGAGACTTGCTGCTGCGGGTTTTTCATTGCAGTGTAGACATACCCTAAATGGTCTCACGGTCAAGAATTTTCCTCCAAACTCTCCCTTTTCTATCTTCAGTCCTCGCTCCTGACTGGAGCTGGTCAGGAAATGGTTTCTTTTCCCGCCCCCCACAAAATTTTTTCATGTGACTGAACATTTTTCATTATCATCAAAAGTTTTCTTTGGAATTTTTCAGGTTTTTGCTGAAAACTGAAAAATGTCAAGTTTTTGGTTGCGGAAAACAAAATAAATAATTTGTTAAAAATGCAGTTTTTGAACTTTTTGTTATTGTGGCTGAAACCTGAACATTTTGACGAAAATGGAATTTTTTTCGTGAAAATTTCCATTTTATAGAAAATGGATTTTCATGAAAAATTTTAGACCAGCTCCTGGTCCCAACCCCCTTTGCCTCCCTGCATAATCCCCTCCCCTCAGGTCCTGATCCCCAGTTCTTGTCCCCATTCTCCTCAGCAGATCACATGTGGTGCCTTCAGACTCTCCTTAGAGGAAGTCCCCTCTGATCTTAGGCACTTTTAATGGCCTCTTTGTAGAGTCTCTCCAATGTATCAGTCCTGTAGATGGAACATGCCCTGCTTCTTCCCATCAGCTCAAGCCTAATTCCATCGCTTCCTTCGCTGCTTTTCATCACCCCCACTCCGCCCTTTCCTGTGAACTTGCTAATAGAGCTGAACAAATATATAATTTGATGAATTTAACCTTGTGATCTGTTTGAGTACATGAACTATGTATTCATTTCTCATGGGTATTCACTCTGTTAAAGCTCAAGAACTCGAACACTAACAGGTCAAATATACACTCAAACCGAAAGTCACTTTCATGTCTGAATGAATATTTGCAGACAGCTTTTCCCACTATGCTCAGTTCTTCTTATCAGGAGTGGCTGAGCGGCAGGACTTCTGCTCTCCAGGCATACGGGGCTTTCTTCTGCTCTTACCTTTTATCTGTTCCTGCTTCAATTTCCAACCTGGTCCAGTCAGATAAACACAAGGTGGGGGGCAGAAAAACCTAACAAAACAAAACAGCATCTTTGTTAAGTGAACACTAGGGTAAGGGACTTCACCAAAAAGGGTTGTTTCTTTGTTTGATTGTGAATCCAGAGTCTTCTTCATTGCTTAACCAAGTGAAAGATGCTTAGACATGACCTACTTTGGGATCACTAATGCCAGCATATACTTGGAGCAGGTCTGGGTACAGATCAAGTACTCTGAATGGTTTGCTATCTCTGTAGTGACAGGTGGATGGAGCCCAGTGCTGCAGGGTATTAGTCTGGCAAGCAGCTTAGATTGAAAACACTGGTAAGACAGTTATAAAATTAAAAGAGCTACATAGCTAGGGCAAAAATCATAAGGGTTAGCTCATCTGCTGTTTTACCACCCCAGGGCATGTTTTCACAGGAGATGCACCCACAAAAATGTGGATGCCTGCACCGCACCCGTATTTGCATGCGCAGATATGTGCTAAGTGCACAGTCATGCCATCTGCATGACCAATGGTGGGTCTTTGCAGGCACAGAATCATAGAAATGTAGGGCTGGAAGGTGCCTCAAGAGGTCCCCTGTCCATTTCCCGGCACCAAGGCAGGATGACATATACCTACACCATCCTGGACAGGTGTTGAGGCCACGATGGGAGGGAGCTCAGTGCATTCGTTGTTCCTGTCTCTCTTTGGCCTAAACAGTCTGCCGTGTTGTGAACATCTCCCCATCTGTTCTCGTGTGAGCCTCCCCTGGGTTCCTCCAGCAGGGGATGGATGCGGTTGCACAATTAAACCTGTTTCTGGCTTTAAGACTCTGGTGACATGCAAACCTATCAGACTGTAATGGCTTTACATGTCTCGGTGTGTGAAGACCCAGAGCATGTCCCTAACTTGAAGCACCTGAGGAGGATGTGAAGGCAGCAGCTGTTCAACCATGTAGAGTTAGCAAGAGGTCAGCATGACCTAACTCTTTTAGCTTCTCCTCCTGGCACGACAAACCAACCACATCCAGTGCCCTGCGCAGCACTGGAGAGATGAGATTGCCTCTTGCCGCAATGTCCAGCCCCCTGCCCGAGACTCCTGCATGCGCAGCCACATCTATCAGGTGCTGTGTTAGTGGAACATGCCAGCCCTACCCAAGGGCAGATGGCTGAGAGGGCGCATAGGGAAAGCTGACTTCAGATCTTCCCTCCTTGAGTCAAGGGAGAATTTGTCACAGAGACTTTTTCAGCTTGGAATGTGGAAGTTTCAGCAGGTTGAGAACACAGGTTGTATTCACAGCCAGCTCCTGAGATCAGTGCAAACAAATCTATAGCCAAAGTTTTGGAAACACATTTTCCTGTGTTTTATTTGAGTTTCCACTGTCTTTGCATTCATGTGAATGGTGCAGATTCATCCCATATTGATACTGTGTAAAATGTTAGCAGTGAAAACACCAGTCTGGGCTGGTTCCATATTTCTGGGTCCTATTCTCCTTGGATATGTGTTTATTTAAACAAGTTAGCAACAGTGTAGGACCCTGAATCCCCATATCCAGGAAAAATAGCACTAGCTTATTTAAACTTTAACCTAGAAGCGGTGCCAGCTCGTAATCACTTTTTAGATTTCACTTCATTTTTTCTTGCCAAACCCACAAAACCTGCTTCCCAGCATCCTTTGCACCACGCCTCAACCAGGGTGTGCCAGAGCTATGTCTTTGGTTAGCCCCAGTGACGCAGCAGCTCCACTCGCTGGCTCAGCGCCCCAAGAGGATAACAATCTCAGAGCTGTTTGAAATGGGCCTGAACCAAAATCCCAGATCCAGACACCCGTAAACTCTGAAGGCTGGATCTGGATCTGCATTTTGCAGCTGGCCGCAATCTCTACAATGGATCAAACTCAGAGCTCACAGCCGTCCTCTAGGGAAGGTTGGATCTCAACTCTACAGCCAGGGCCCACCTCTGTGAAAATTATCTTCCATTGATCCAGTGACGGGAGAGGGAGTAAAAAAACCAAAACCCCACCCTTAGTACAATAGGGCCTCTCTCAACCTCCTATGGAGAAAGAGATGACTAGAGGGGAGAGAAAAGCATGAGAGAGACGAGCAGAGGAAAGGAGAAAATGGCAAAGAGGGAAGATGGAAGGAATTTAACTGACTTGGACAATGACTGTTAAACAGAGTGAGGATGGGCTGCAGCAAAGACTGATTGCCGAGGGCACTCCAGCTATCTGCGTGGGGGAGGTGAAATGGCCAGTGGTGTCCCACAGGGGTCAGTGTTCAGCCCTTCCCACCATTTCATTAATCCAGGATAGAGTGTTCGGGGCAGGGACTGACTTTTTGTTATCTGTTTGGGCAGCGCAGGGGGCCCTGATCGGGAGGCTTAGGTACGACTATCATAATCATCATGAATGACTGTATTATTCTGAGGCTGTGTGAAAGCTGAAAGGTGAATACAATGGGGTTATGTTAGCTCATCTGCTTCATCAGACTAGTTAATGAAACCCTAGGGAGTTGTAAGAGTCTGTTTTTTGGAAGGGGATATCTAAAGGCAGGGCTGTATAAGAAGCCAGGCAAATCTCCTACCTTTTTTCACTGCCGTATGATTTCTGTGCGACTTTTGCATGCAGTATAAGCACAGTCTGGTCAGCTGGGAGCTGCAGATATCTACGCACTCCATCCCGGAGATGGTCAAGTTGATCTGGATTGGATCTAAAAGAGAGTCCTGAGTAGTACCCTAGTAAAGGGGACACAACGCTTGCCTTCCTACCATCCCCCTACTGCTTGATACCGCCCCGGAGCCACCCTAAGGGGTATTTAACATGGAGGTAGCCAGCACAGGCACCTTACCTGTAGGTGATAGCCTTCTGTCCCTCATTCCCCTGCACTCTAATTTGCCTGCTGTGCACCGGACCTTGACAACAGAACTAATTCTAGCCAGGTGCTGTAAACCCCACTCTGCTCACTGCACTGGTATAATATTGCATATAACACCACCAGGAACAGTCACAGTTTCGAGATATCCCCCTTCCTTACATCAGTATCTGCAATCGAGGCATCTGGTGTCTCTCTCTGTAAGAACTACTGTTTTAATAATACTCCCCAGCAGGGGCCCAGTTTAATGATGCAAACGAGGACAAGAGGAATCCCGTTAGAACGCATTGGGAATGGGAAGTTTCAAAGCTGCTGGAAGACAAGTGCTCTCATTAAAATTGTTTGGTTAGTTTACCCGCTATTTTCTCCAGCCTTCAGTAAAAGACAGCTAGGGAAAGCTTACCTTACAGCTTGGAAACATTCCCACTGCTTCCTAATGGGAAAGCGCCTCCTTTCACTCCTCCTCTCAGTCCCATGTTATGAAGATAGTGACATTCTGATTGTTCATGACGTTCTTTTCTTGTCTACATGGCCCTTAAAAACACCTGGGCCAGCTTCTCAGATGCCCTGCATCTTATGCAGTCACATGCTACCAAATTGGAGTGGTGGCATTTTACACCCAATCTCCATTCTCCGTGCACTGGTGTAAATGAATGCATACGGTGCTGGGCAATAGGAAATCAGGTAATGTTATCTTTAGTGATCCCCTCCTCCTTGTAACGGACGATAATAATTACAGTCTCATTTATACCATACTGGAGTTTTCCCCCATCTAACGGGATAGCTTTACATGCGTTCTGTTTAACCTGGATTCATTTTTATATCTCCCCTCAGTACATTATGAATGTTTATGGAAGGTAATAATGAGCATGGCTGGGGAGTTATTATTCTTGGGATCGGGAGCTGTTATTTTGTTACTGCCGGTGATTGTTCTGTGGAAATGTCCCCATTTTGCTTCACGGTGAACTAAAAAAACAAGGGCCAGATTCTCACCTGCTGGAAATGGGCATAGCTCCATTGACTTCAGTGGAATTACCCAAGCTGAGGATCTGGCCCTTAGACTTTGTTAACGTGGTAGGTTATGTTTCCACTGATTGTAGGCAGATAAGCCCAGTTTAAATCACACAGGGCCTTTGTTGTGTTGTGCTGGAACCTGAACACAGGCTGCTTGTTTTAAAGGGAAGTCAGGCACAGAGAAGCTGGAATGGCGGAGATGTACTGTACTGCTGTCTCACCTTTGCAGGAAGTGAAATTCACCCTGTGCAGAGCACTAGCCCAGCGCCTGCAAAACGTTCCACAAAACCATCAAAGTGTGGTGTAGGTGGGTGCATGAGCCTTGTGCTTCAATAGGGCAATGTGCTACTTCCTTAATGGAAGGAAACCTGAGAGGGAGGAAGTAGGAGCTGTTTGGACAGGCCTCTTCTCATTTCCACACTTAGGGAAGACACTTCCTTGGCGTACGGCAGTTCAGTGAAGCCAATGAAAATGTACCCAGCAGCTCAGGGCCACGCTAGCCAAATACGGCAAGGACATTACTTAAACCAAGCTCACTTGTTTCTTGGTCCCATGTCCAGTGACACACACACACGGAGGGTGTTCATACACACAGGGACAGGCACAACCTGGACATCTTTGGCTTGCTCATGATTGATAAACCCATATGAAAACTTGATGGAAATTGGTTTCCAGCCTCTGGCATGGGGCCCCCTGTCACTGTTGGGGTCATTCATGATGTTAGTTCCCTCAGAGAAATGGTGGCCTCAGGATGGAGGCTCAGAACTGCCAGCTGTGATTAAAAACATTGGTTTCAGATACGTCTCCCCAGTGGCTTCCTAGCGCAAAGAGCTTCTTCTCACTGCTCAAACTTTCAAGCCGCACAGCTGTGAAAAATGGGGAAGTTTGCCTTTAAAAACCCAAAAGAACCTTAGATGTAAAAGGGACGAGCGGAAGCTAGAAGCCCCAAATCGCAGCTGCATACACAGTGCTGTACCACTGGTAAGCCAATGCCAGGTCATGGGTAGCCCTTGGTGATTTGCTCAAAAGACAAGCTGGCTATTGGAGATAGGGCTGCATCTGCTACAGCACAGGGAAAATCCTGCAACATAGGCCTGGTCTACACTTGGGGAGAGGGGGCGTGGAGAAATCGATCTAAGATACACAACTTCAGCTATGAGAATAGCATAGCTGAAGTCGAAGTATCTTAGATCGAATTAAAAATTATTTACTTTCGTGTCCTCGCGGCGCTGGATCGACAGCCGCGGCTCCCCCGTCGACTTTGCTTCTGCCTCTCACACTGCTGGCGTTTAGCAGTCGACGGGAGAACGATCGGGGATCGATTTATCACGTCTACACTACACGCGATAAATCGATCCCCGATAGATCGCTACCCGCCGATCCGGCAGGTAGTGCAGACATACCCAGAGACTCAACTGAGTTTTCATTGAAAAAATAATCATCCCAGCTCTCAAATACACATCACACTAGCCAGAAACTACAAGTAGCAAAGAACATAAAATACCAAAGGTTTGGGAGCAACTACAAATCTGATCCCGTCCCAGGATTCCCGGACAGCTTATACTGATCTCCCGAGGAACTCAAAATAACGTGGCACCTGGACTTCTTAGAAAAACTGAAAGAGAAACAGCAGCAGATAATCTTCACCTCAGTGACAACCTGAGGAACCCTTTAAGACGTTTCACTGGCCAACGCTTCACTTTTCAGTACAGTGCAAACCTGCTGGAAAAGAGCAGTGTCCTTTACAGATTCTAGTAACAATCCTGTGCGACAGCTCCTCAAGCTTGGGGCCCCTCGTACAAAGATTCATTGTCTGGTACCACGTTGCTGATGGCTCCGTCTTCAGAGTATCCTGGAGACTAGAACAGGCAACGGCGTTGACATAGCAGATGTGTCCAGCACAAGAACGTAACAATCTGGAATTTTCTTTATCTGCAGCTGTCCTCCCAAAATTGTTGGCTGCATTTTCACCGCACAATCTTTTCCGCCACTGTTTTCCCTGGTTTTTAGATGGATGATCTTGATCCCCTGCTCTCCTTGTTCCCAGGGTCTTCCGTACAGACACTAAGTTCTCCAATGTGTGACTCAGATCCTCAGCTGGTGTAAACTGGCACAGCTCCATTGAAGTCAATATGGCGACGCTGGATTATAGAGCTGATGATCTGGCCTTGGGTCACCTGATAACATTAGCTGCTGCTTTGTATCTGAGAAGTGAGGGGTTTATGTCTGCTGAGCCTATTCATAAGTGCCGTGTACGAACTGTAACTGATATTCACTGGCAACCAGATGTGTTGTTTTTACTGATGAGACCGATACATGGGCTGCAATTGTTAGCGCAGAGGCAGTGGGTGCTTTATTTTGTGATCACAGTGACAGTTCTCCGTAGACAACTTCACTTCATTATTTACTGTCGGTCGCCAATTAGCTTCTTTGCCAGAGCCCAGTGTCAGTACTATTCATCAGATGTTCTTCAAAACATTTACAGATGTTTGCTTCTGATCCAGTTGTAGAACTTTGTCCACAACTTTATCCCTGGCTACCAATCAACACACTCCATTACACCAATATTAGTTATTTAATCCTGGCACGTGACTTTAATTCAATCTTTTCTATCTATTTAATGGTTTATACCCAGGCATGGCCAAAGCTAACTAATATGGAAGCGAGCTAGCGATTGACATAACATTGGCATCCAGTCCATGTCATCATATGCCTCATATGTAATGCTGAAAAACCATACTGCAATGTGCAGTTTGAGCTTCAATTTGCCTTTGCAAGTTTTGTCCTCATTTAACCCTGCACTGGGGGCAGGCCTGGGAGAGAACTACACCCAGTTATGGTTAGGAAACATCTTAAAATGTACAGCACACCGAGGGTCTGTATCATAGGCCAGTGGCTCTCAACCTTTCCAAACTACTGTACCCCTTTCAGGAGTCTGATTTCTCCTGCATACCCCCAAGTTTCACCTCACTTAAAAACTACTTGTTTACAGAATCAGACATAAAAATACAAAAGTGTCACAGCCACCATTGCTGAAAAATTGCTGACTCTCATATATAATAAAATAAATCATAAAATTATAAATTATAAAATAAATTGGAATACAAATATTATACTTACATTTCATGTATAGTATATAGAGCAGTATAAAGAAGTCATTATCTGTATGAAATTTTAGTTTGCACTGACTGCTCTAGTGATTTTTATGTAAAACTAGGCAAATATCTAGATGAGTTGATGTACCCCCTGGAAGACCTCTGCGTACCTCCAGGGGTACGTGTATCCCTAGTTGAGAACCACTGTCATACGGCATGACCACCCTGTAGTGCCTCCTGCTGGCCAAACATGGTGCTGATGGCACTTCCTGACTCCGTTTCTTTCCTCAAGGTGAGTCTCCTCAGCTCTCCATACACTGTGCTGGAGATGCATCTTAGCTCTCTGGCTAAGTTGCAAACAAAACTTACACCCTCTTTGGGTGGCACAAACACAAACTAAAAAGGTTCTTCCACTTTTCATGGGCTTCTCTTTGGCTCACCCTCTGGGCCCTGTTCCCGCCCCTTTTTTGGCTACCTTTCAGAATCTTTCTGGCTCTGGGATAAAGCACTTGGCTCCCAGGCTGGTTCCCCTGGAGTCCCCAGTCTCCTACAGACCTTGGCTCAGGGCCTTCCAGAGGAGTCTGACCATTCTCTGCAGTTCCACTCACAGACTGATCTCTCACTGACTTTCTATAAGGTCCAGGCATCAATGAAGCTATCACCTGATCCTTCTTAGTTCCACCACCTCAGGCTGGGAAGCAGCTAATTAATTATGGTACAAGTATGATTGGTTCCCCATTGCCCTGCACCTTGTATATCCATTTAAGCCAGTGCAAATGAGTGAAGAGTGGATGAAATCATTGCTATTTCCATTGGAGAGCATTATATGCTCACTTTACACTGGTGCAAATAAAAACACAAGGAGAATTAGGCCCAAAGGCTCTGACTTTTTTTTTTTTTGGCAGTCTCAGCCTGGCCTTCAGTAATGTAGATGCAAAATTGTGGGTCCCAATTCAACTCTCAGCTGTGACAATGTGCATGGTTCATTCACAGAGAGTCTAGCCCCAGATGAAGGACTCTGCTGATGGGTTCAGCCAGCTCTAGTGTCGGGCCACCAGCATCGAAGCTCTTCAAGTTTTCTATCCACGTGGTCCTGTGTCTGCCTAATAAGCTTTGATCAGTGACCAACTTCAGAGATACACATTCCTCCTTGATTAAGGTAAAAAAGGATTGTCTGGACATGGAGTCAAATGCTGAAGCAACAACAACAAAGGGGAGTATTATTCTCTGGAGCTGTCGTGATTTAAGAGGAAGGAGCTGCTTCAGAGACAAAGGCTAGATTTGTGCAGCAGAAATCAGTGGGGAAAAACATGCTGCTCTGATTTCTGCTTAGCCCTTTTTACTCTTCTGTCTCAAAACACTTCAGCAGCAGAAGAGGCAAAGGTCCCATCAGCCATCCCCTCCCCTCCAGAGCTGCAGGATTCTATTTTCATACAGTTCTCAGTCACCTGCACAGGGATCAGATTGCTCCAGATTCGCAGAATAGTTAGGGATTCCCCAGCACTGTGAAACCGGATCATTGCCAGAGCTTGTTGGGAGGTAAGGAACTGGGGTGAGGTCTGTAAACCCTCTGTAAAGGTGGATTCTGCTTTGGGAGAGTTCCTGAAATGCCAATGGCAGGTGGAGGCAGAAAGGAAGTCTGTGATCAAGACCAACTGCTAACTAATAATAACCAGGGCAGTTACAGAGTAGGGAACTGCTACAAGATGAGTAGGAGGCAGCAGCAGGGAGTACTGTTTAGGTGGAATTAACCACAAGGTTTGCAGTCAGACATATTGAGCTGATCATCATGGAATGATTCCTGCTGCACAGGTTTTCATGTGAGGATATTTGTGCATAGGGATATTAATGTGCATTCAGGGGGCTATTGAATGTGATGTTATTTAACATTTGCAAATAGAACCGCGCATCTCTGGGGATTGCACAGGGCTTACTGAAGTGCATAGTGGGATAACTGTCCATGTGTGGTTATTTATTGCGTAGGACTGGCAAAGCAGATCCAGACAAGCAGACTTTCTCCAACTGTGCAGATGTGATATCTGACAATGGAGTCTGAGAATCAGCTACAATGAGCACTTGGGAAATTGAGGTGCTGTCCCCCTGTCCTTTCTCTGCAGCTATTGCTGGCTAAATATTTGAACTAAATTGTTTCAGTGATGCACTTTTAAATAGTGTTCACCATTCTGAATGGCGAGGCGACCACCCAGAGTTCATCATCTGGTTTAAATTTACCTCGTGAAAGTCAAAAGGGCCTTTGCTAGAGGAGCTTAACCAACCTGCTCTGCAGTTTTCTGGCATCTACTAACTGTTATGGGTTATAGGGAATTATTCACACTGTATGACATGTATTCTATGGACTTCTTAAAATGCCTTGATTACAGTATTGTGTTATTACAGCATCATGTTTGCAGTGCTGCAAGGACTGGGTTCTTGGAGCTCTTTCTAAAAACCCCTTTTCGGTGCCTGAATTTCTAGCTGGGAATCAAATGTCTTTGCACAGAGTGAAGTATTGTTTGGAAGCAAAATAATGTAGAGGGTTTCTCCCCCAAAGACCTGTTTTGGTTGGCTGATTTTTGTAACCCCCACCTCCCAAATATAGCATGTACTGTACTCAGGGTAGCACTGCTTGCCCCTTGAAATAGATACCATCTTTTTCAAAACGACTCAGGAAAGGGTTAAATTATAGTTTATTATCAGATGTGGTTTGAGCTGGGACAAGGAACTAGAGTTGTCAACATTGTATTTCAAAAATAAGGGTCTGTTTTCTTAGTATCCCTGCCTTACCCCATCTCCTGATATTGATTATCATTATTAAGAATAATTAATGATACACAGCACTCACCTACATTCACCAGTGCTTTTTGCAGCACTCAGCAACTCCTGATCTTCTTGCACAGAGATGAAAAATAAGGGACTGTCGGCAACCCTACTAGGAACTGAAGTTTATAGGTAGCAATAAACTATTGGGTAACCAGCGATCTGCTCCATGAGACCAAATCATTCAATACTTTATATTGGTTCCACAGTTCAAATGGGCCTTTCTTCCTTTCCTTCTCCCACCTCTCCCCACTGTATAAGGTGATGCACCATACGTTTGGTACGCACATGCTACCTTGAAGCTTACCTTCCATTTTATTCTTACATGCAAGCGGGTTCTTGTGCTAGCTGTTCCCATCACAGACATGACTCCTAGGTTTATATTGTGCAAATAAAGGTTGTATTTTTTTAAATTAAACAAAACAAAGGTGCACATTCAGCTCAGGGGTCACTCCTGGTGCCGAGCCTTCTCTGCCATTTAATCACATGCCCCTTAGTGATTCAGCAAGAATTGCAATGTATTGTTTAATAAGCGTTCCCATCAGGACTGCGTTTCAGCTGTGCCCCAGCCTACCCTTCCATTTGAGGGGGCAAATCAGGTATCTGTCCTACAAACCATATTTGTGCCCACAATTGATGGCAGGTGCAGAAAAATATGGGTGCAGTTTTACAGGCACAAATTGTACTTTTTTAGAAATTGTTATGCTGTGTCTGTAACCATAGCAGTAATATTTATATGTGCTATGTACATTAGCAGATTTAACATTCACTCATTTCTGCGAAGATAATGATCCAGCTATTCTGGTCTCTCTGTAACTAAAGAAGAAGTCTATGAAGATCAAAATATGTTCTACACGTTTGGGGCATGATCCTTCAAATCTTTAGTCATGTAATACTTTACTCACGTGAATACACCTCTCATGAACAAGAACTACTTGTCAGAAAGATTTGCAGGGCTGGGTCCTTAGATTATATTTTCACCTTCTCCCAGTTGAAGGAATTGATTGTTTTGCCTCTCTGCCTTCTGAATCCAGCTGCATTGCAGCTTGCCTGGGAGTCACCGTTACAGTGAGTTATTATAGTTTCATACAGTTATGGAAACTGGACGACTCAGTAAAAAGAAACCCATTTTACATGTCTGTGTTACGCCTTTTACTGAGTGTTTGCAATAGCTGCTGACTGCACTGCTCCTTTGTATGGCATCAATGCTATATTTTGTGTGAACGGAAAAGTTATTAGAAATCACATTGATGGGAAACCTGCAGTAACTGGGAGCCCTAACTTTTCAATACCTCTTTTAATCCAGAAGAACCAGACCTTGATGTGTTGTGTGTGCATGTGTATTTATAAATGATATATTTTGGTTGCTTCACCCACAAATAAAATTACAGCCTTTTCCAAGGTTGAGGAATGTACTGCCCAGGTTCAGCGGCACCAACATTACACAACAGTTAAGAATAGGGAGTGAAAAAAAATGTGGCCATTTGAAATTCACCAGGGAACTTAGGTCAGCCAGGGGGTTAATTACCCAAGGCAGAATGTAGCCAGTTACTTAAGTCATATATCACCTGCCCGGTGCTGAGGGGCTCATGAAATCTACCATAATACATTATTAACCTGTTTCCCTGAGCAGTGGAGGGAGGAACTGATCTAGTGAATTAGGCCAGATTCTCCTCTGTCCTGCACCTCAGGCAGTCATTTATAGCAGTTCAAAGTGTGTATAAAACGCAGCTAAATTGGAATGGTAATGGTTCACACCCCCTTTGCACTGGTGCAAATAACTGCATAAGGTGCAGGGCAATGGAGAATCTGGCCGAATCTGTTTTACTGGTCAATGCCTAATTTCTCCATAGCCAGAGGTCACAATATTGTATGTGAATTGACCTGTGCTGTGTTATGCAGAAGGTCAGGCCAGATGTTTGTAATGGTCAATTCTGTCCTTAAAATCTATGACTCTATGACCGCCAAAACACTCTCTAATTCGCAAACATTGCCCACGGGGATCCCCAAACCGTCAAGTCAATGCAATTTGTATATTTGGACAGGCACACTCACTCATTCTCCTCTGGGACCTTCACAGTTAAAGGGTTTTCCAAACACATGCCAGTGATGGAATAGGGAAGAAAAACAAAACCACTCCCACGCTGTTTAAGCTAAATGCAGATAAAGGCTGAACAGGTGTGAATAATTTTTCAATTATATAAAATTCAAATATGATGGACATTTTTTCTGATTGAAATTTCCACTAGCACACACCTTTGCTTGCCACCCTATTCTGTACATGCATGAACATGAAAAACTCAAGACAAATCAAATGGATATGATTATGACCTGTCAAGAAAATTCCATACAATTAACCACATCACTACATAAAGTAGTGAAACTCTATAGCTATTAAAGTCCAGTTCATGTACCGGGCAACAAAGTACTCTCAGAACCTTACACTTTAACTTGTGCCAACAAGTTTATTCCTGTTTAGATTTGTAGGAATCATGTGTACTTCAACATGCTCTGGGAACTGAGACCCCTCTTGTTTATCCTCACGTAGCTTCATTAACTTCAGTGGAGTCACTCCTGATTTATCTCAGCATGAATAAGAAGGAAGTCAGACTCAAATCTGGATCAGATCCTGCGATAGTCTAAATTCATTCCATGTAGCTATGCTGTTGTAAATCAGGAGTAACTCTTTAAACCAATGGAGTTAGAGCCATTTACAGTAGGGGGCCGGGGGTCTGTTGATATGGACCTGAATGCTGCACATTTAAACAGGCACAAAAAACTCAGCGCATTAGAGTAGTGGTATTTATACCAGCTGAGGCTTGGTGTCTATTTACAAATACAGAGAATTTAAATGTGCCTCACACTACCGGATGGTTAATTGTATGCAATACATTTTATCTTTGAAATGACAACTACAATTAAAATCCAAAGAAATCTTATTAATATTTTGTACATTTCCCACAGAAATAAATCAATGCTCTGAAGACAAGGAATAATTCTAAATCTGAACTATCAATGGGCTAATAATACATAACAGTAGGTGCACCATATGTGTGTGCATGTGGGTCCAAGCAGAGATGTGTATTGGTGTCTCTATGTTTAGACCTGCACGTGCTCTGTGTGTGTGTGTGTGTATTCTATGAGTGTTAGCTCCAAAGCCCGGCGTATGGCAGAGTTAGACGCTGCACTCTGTAGCATTTTGTACGAGACGAGGGGAAACAAACCCCAGTTTGTTTAGGCAGCAGAGGTGAGAGTGTTTTTAATGAGTGCTCGATGGGCACCCAGTGCAGTTCCCTCTTCTCTCCAGCCTCTGACATTCACTTTTCCGCTCCCAGCTTTTCGCTGTCACGTTCATGTGGACTCTGGCTTCACCCGCAGCTCTGCGAGCTGGCAGGTGCGTGGGTGGATCTGGGCATCTATTTCGCATCACGCTCTGTCTCTGTCAGACAGCGCCCGGCCACGCTGGAAAGCCGTTGATGAGACCCTGCTCCAGGAGCCCGATGCCCGTGTGGGTGTGACCTGCCCGGCTGGCCCCCTGCCCTGCGCCGGCCCCTGGGGGTGGGTGGGGCGCCGCCTGCCCCCTCTCCCCGCAGCAGCCCCGCTCGCTGCAGTGTCAAAGGGGGAGGGGTCGGCTCCTTCCCCCGGGCCCCGCGCCCGCGATGCCGGGTTAAATGGGGCTGCCGCTGCCCCAGCCCCTCTCAGTCCAGGACAGGCCAGCGGCTGGAGCGGGGTCCCCGGGCGCAGCACCCACCTGTACCAGCAGCACGGGGGTGTCCTCCGCCCGCCTTCCGCTCGGCTCCGCAGCCGCCCCTCCGCGCTCTCCAGCCGGCCGAGGTGAGTGAGGGGCTCCGGGGGCAGCAGGGCACCTGCAGGGCAATGCGCAGCGGTGGGCGCACGGGCGCGAGGCTGCCCCTCGCCGGACCCGCGAACCCCATCCCCGCGGGGCGATGGGTCACTCCCGTGTCGTGCGCTCTGTGCCCCAGCGGAGAGTGGGGGGCGATCCCCGGTCCCTCGGGGCTCCCCACCCCAGTGCCCTCCGCCAGCCAGAGGGGAGCGAACCCCCTTGGGGGCTCCCTACCCCAGTGCCCCCCGCCAGCCAGAGGGGAGCGAACCCCCCTGGGGGCTACACACCCCAGTGCCCTCCGCCAGCCAGAGGGGAGCGAACCCCCTTGGGGGCTCCCTACCCCAGTGCCCTCTGCCAGCCAGAGGGGAGCGAACCCCCTGGGGCTACACACCCCACTGCCCCCCACCAGACAGGGAAATGATGCCCAACCCCCTGCGTCTCTCCAATGCAGTGTCCCCTGAATGATCCTGAACCCCCTCGGAGCTCCCCACCCCAATGCCCCTTGCCAGCCAGAGGGGAGCAATCCTACTAGGGGCTCCCTGTGCCCAAAGGTCCCCACGCCTTTGGCCCCTTCCAGTGCAAAACCCTTCTTGCCCGCTAGGAGCTGCCCACTCCAAGTGGCTCTGCCTCCTTCTCCAGCCAGAAGGAAACAACTAGACTGTAAGTTCTTTGGGCAGCAACTGTATTTTTGTTCTGTGTTTGTACAGCACCTAGCACAAAAGGGGTCCTGTTCCATGTCTGGGACTCGTAAGCACTACCACAAGGGTTCCCCATCCAGCATGTTCCCTACTACCCCACTTCCCAGCTAACTGCTTGTCAGGGTACATGAGCTGTCCATGTCTTTGTCTTGTTGGTAGGTGTTGGATGTAATGGACTGGGCTAAGAAACAAGCCGGACACAGAGAGGATGGTGTGATGATGAGTTGTTTGTATAGCACCAGCAGCATAGTGGGCACTTGTGCATGGTGTCAGGGGAATGGTATGGGGGAGGTGATAGAGATGTATGTCTTAGGAAGAAAATTCCCTTTTAGCTCAGTCCTCTCCACTCCCCCACGTGCCTGCAAAATGTAGGAGCTGCTGTCTGCTTGATCAGAGACCCCAGCCGTTGCAACCTCTCTGCTCAGTCTGACACCCAGGAAAGCTGGGAAGTTTATAAAGAGTTAGTCCAAATAATTCTCAGGGGAGCTGAGCCCCAGAATGGTGCTTGGTGGAGCAGAAGCTCTCAGGAGCCAAGACATGGAATGGTGCTCGCAGACAGCTGAGCCTGGGCATGGTGCTTAGAGGCAGTGGGAGCTCACAGGGGCTGAGACCTGGCATGCCACTTGGAGCGTGCAGGAGCCCACGGGAGCCAAGCTCAAGGAGAGGCTCATAGGAAGCTGGTGCTCCCAGGTGTTCAGAGGTAGAAGGAGCTCATGGGATCTGAGATCTAACACCATGGTCAAAGGGAGCAGGAGCTCCCAAGGGCCAGGTCTGGAGGCATCACTGAGAAGAGGTGAGAGGTGAGTCTCCCAGAAGCCAAGTCCTGGGCCCCAGAGCTCAGAAGGAGCGGAGTCCCAGCATCTCTCCTGCATTAAAAACTGCCTGAGTGAGAAGAAAGAAAGGATGCAAAGATCCGAAGAATGAAGTACCTGGTCAGTGGGAATACTGTGTGAAGGAAAACCAGAGAGAAGGAAGGAAGGGACATGCCCTGCACAGCTTTTGCCTGTTTCCCCTGAGACCCTGGCATGCCAAGAATCAACTTTCTTCTCTGCCTGCCCACCCTATGCTCTCCACCCAGGTTCAGATCTAAACTGCAGCAATCCAGGCCCCCCCACTCTTTCCTTCCTATGTGGAGTGCTCTGCGCTGGGGATGTGGTACTGGGAATAGGGGGACCCACTCTGTCTCTGGAATACTTTTCAGCTCTCTTTATATTCACATTGGAGATTATGCTCCAGTAAGCTGTTCCCAATTGTGTGGGTGACTGATTTTACACGGCATGTTCACCATCTGCCTGTATTAGGAAAGTTCCTGCAGATACTATCCAGAATCTGATTTGACAATGAGGTATACAAACTCATATACATGCCGTGATGTAGCATACCAAGCATTAGAATGTCTGGATTGTCTAACAAGATATGCACATAATTGTGCTCTTAATTTGTTTGCACTGTTACTGCACTCATACATGCAAACTGGATAATTGCAAAGGCAGATGGTAATTATATATATTTGCATAAGCATGCAATCATGATAATTACGCAGGAGAATTAGGTATTCAGTTATGTGTACATTTCACAAGAGCAATTATGCAGCTAATTCGTTTGGAAAATTAGACTGTTATACATTCGTAGTATCTGTGCTAATATGCAATAATCTGAACTAAACCAAATTAAGCAGATGTAGAACATGAAGTTATTTGCTTTTTCCCATTGTGCAGCATGGAGCAAGGGCAGCATTTGTGATGGTGCAGAAATCATTGGGGATTCATTAGGAGGCTAGCGTGCAAAGGAACACTGTAATTTGAAAGGAGCCTACCACATATATAAAGTGACATGGGGGACGAGCTCCTGAGACTAATACAGGTTTACTTGGGCCACAGCTGCCAGGAAATGTATCAGTTTAATATTGAGAATGCAGGACCTATTCACGCAGTAAGAAAGCCAGTGGGACTTCTGCCTCATTTGAGCCCCAGTTGTATGTGGACTAAAGTTGTTACACTAAAGTTCCCTGCATAGGGGGACCAGACAGCAAATGTGAAAAATCGGAACAGGGGATGGGGGGGTAATAGGAACCTATATAAGAAAAAGACCCCAAAATCAGGACTGTCCCTATAAAATCGGGACATCTGGTCACCCTATCCCTGCAGAAGCTTCTCCTTCCCTTATAGAGGAGCCTTTGATAATGAACAGATTTTGTAATAATAAGAAGAATTAAGAATAGGCACTGAACATGTAGTTCAGAACTACCGTTACAAACTGAGTTTCAGAAGCGGGTCCGAACGGTCCATTCTGGGATGTCATTAGATTTGCCTTTGATCTGTGCAGAAACCCAGAGCAAAATCCTGCTCTCAGATCTACCTGGTAACTCTCAACGCTGATATTCTTCTCTCAGAGCTTGGCTCAGTGAAGTGAATGGATCTTCTGCATCCGGAAGGCATGCAGAAGATTTTGGTAATTTTGGTAAAACGACACTTTGTGTCTAAGCAGACAGGCCATTACTGCATTCCGCTGGAAATGTTATTCAAACACTTTCATAAACTCCACGAAAAGGAAGAATTAAAAAACACGTAATGAGATTAGACAGGCTGGAGCTTGGGAGTTGCCTTTAAAGATGCTTTTGTTGGCGCTAGCTAGTCTGCACTTGCAGGCAGTTTGTGGTCCTAGACGGGCCTAGTGCTGTGATTGCTCCTAATACAGTATTTCCCTGGAGGTTTCCAGCAGGAGTTGGAGGTTTTCAAGGGAAATCTTTGCTTAAATCGTTTAAAAGTTTCCAAGAGGGACCCCTTTGTTAGATTTCTGAACAATGCCTCTCCCTTGTTAAAACCCGGAAAAAGCATAAAATGAAATTTACAAATGTTTGAAAGAACAGGGCTGAAATGTATGAAGGATGAGGTGCAATGTCGTGCATGTGTGAGTGAATGATGGCCAGATGCTAGTCTGAGTAATGAAGAGGGAAAAAATGTTTGTGAAAATAATTCAGTTGTGTTTTTAGAGAAACTTGTTGGAAATCTGCTGTTTCCAGAGAAACTGACTAACCTCTTTATACCGAAAGTCAAACACAAGCATCACCTGGGAGTGGTACAGGGCTGAGCTGCCCATTTGACTTGTTGACAGTAATAATTATCTAATGTAATAACTTTATCTCCACCTCTGGCCATATGGTAGCAGCTGGAACATCTGGGTTCAATCCACTTAATGTGAACTCGCCCAGATTTTAATCAGAGCTGGCATAAGGATTTCATTCAGAGGTCAGTCACTGAAATCCAGCATTCACACTTCTTTGTTACCTGCTGCTGGCGCTGGAAGAATTGGCCCTCTGTAGATATTTGCAACACAGACATAGCTTTCAGTGTCATGTAACATTTTTAGCGGTTAGAAGGGTTCTTTTCCCTTTCCAGTCTTGGCAAGATAAGGTTCTAAAAATAGCCTGGTTAAAACAGGGAATGGTATAGAAATGTGCATAAAATATGCTACACAGGCTACATGTTCGGGGGTTTTTTTTGGTCAGGATAAAATTCTAGAGCATCTTGTTTCAGTTTTAACTTTAATAAGCTCACAGTAAAATGACAGAATATTGTATTCCATCTCTAAATGCAATATTGTAGGAGCAGGCAAAAATAATGCTCCTGTTCTTGGGTTTCTATTTCCCTGGGGTCTGGTGAGCCTCTTCTGTCAAGCAGAGGTGTGTGTGTGTGTGTGTGATGGGAGAAAATTGCTAAAATGCCCCTATAAGTAGATACTTATATGGACCACTCTTTCCACAATAAATTTAAGCATCTTATTATCTTGAATGCTTTTATCCTCGTAACACCTCTTGCGAGATGGAGAAGTGCTATTACTACAATTTACAGATGGTAAACTGAGGCATAGAGCTGCTACGTGACTTGCCCAAGCTCACATGGGAAGTCTGTGACAGAGCAGGGAATTGAATGCTGGTCTTCCAAGACTCAGGCTACTACTGGACTATCACTGGACTACCATAGGACTATCTTTCCCCTCTTCAGTGGTGGGATTTTGGTGTGCTTGATGAGCTGTCTAAATCCATTAGTGGAGTATGTTGGGCTTTCTTCCCCACGCAGAATATATTTGTAGAATCTATCTATCATATCGTAAGGCACCTTATATCTTAATGTCTAAGCTTCTTTCTCTTTTTTTGATGCAGCAGAAAAGTTTGCATGCAGCTCTGATGAGAACTTTGTGAACACAAGCCGAGTTAGCACAAAGTACAGCTGGTTCACACATGCAGATCAGAGTCAAACCAGGGCTGATTTCAAATTTGTCTGAGGTTCAAGTCAACTGCTTCTCAGCAGGGATCTAAATCCTGCTTTGTGGAATTGTAGAGACATCTGCTGAGTGTTTCCATTATGTGCCTCTGAGGGCACATCTACCCTACAGCTGGGAGTATGCTTCACAGCTTGAGTAGACAAACCTGTTCTAGTTAGATGGAGCAGTAATGCAGGCTACAAGAGTGTGGTTTCTAAAGTGAACTAAGGTGTTACACATAAATTGGTCCATATAGCTCCTGCTGGTGTGCACTAAAGGTTCCCAAGTGCGTTGTTTGAAACAGTACTACATTAAAGTGCTCTAGGGAGCATTGCAAAGAGATTATGCATGACGTTATATACTACCATACTGAGTAATGTATGGTATATACATTATTCATTACAGCATATACAAAGAGAGCCTTGAAACTCCCAATTTTTGGATACCTACATAAAAAGCAAAAATTGCTAAAAATAAACCCGAAAAATGAAATTAATAATCTAGCAAAACAGAAGCAGATTATGTGAATGTTAATATGCTATATTACATTTAACATTATATTTAATATTATATTACACTATTTTGACATCATCAGAATGAAATGATTTAACATGATTGAAATGAAACATTTGGAGGTTTCCAGACTGATATGTTTCAGAATTTCAGTTCTGTGCTAAGTTCAGAATTTTGCCATTTTGTTCCTAATTCGGAATGAAAACAGCTTTGAAATGTTGGAATTTCCTGCAGGACAGAAATTCCCTTTTCCAGCCAGCTCTAGTGTTCAGTTTCTTCCTTGTCTGAAGGTACCAGGGGAAGTTGCGAATGTTGCACTGCAGGGCAGGCCCGTTTGTATGTACAAACAGGAAGCGTCCAACCCTTTGGTTGCTGGTCGTCCTCTTTAGATGCCAGTATTATGTCAGGAAGTACCTGGAATGTCTGGCCACAGGGCAAGTGCAGTCTCTATAGATATACCTGGAATGCCTGGCAGCACTTCTTACTAGAAAGAGTCCTTTGCAGAGACTTGCCTGGTTTGGGATGGGGTGTCCAGCCAGAGGATATGGAAGAATAATCACCGACCTAATGAGAACCATTTGCTGATCTCATCTTTGCTCTCAGACACCCACAGCACAACAGAGAGGAGCAGACACCTGCTGTAGCTACTATTCTGTCTTTTTCTTTCTCTTGGTTTACGTAAGTCTCCAGCTGTGTGAACTAAGCACAGCTGGTGGGGAAGGCAACATTAAACCCCATCCTCTTTTACCATGCTACTGAAAAGGAGTCCTGCAAAGCTGTGAGTTACTGTTACACATAAGATGCGTGTGTGTGTAGAATTTGGGTCTTGGAGGATAAAAATGAGTCCCAAAACATTAGAAAGAACTGGGATTTTGTTTCCCCACTAGTGAAAAGAACAGGAATTTAATGCAACATAGAAAAGCGTCACCCCTCCATTAAACCAGGACTGGCCCATTATTATTGTATTATGGTAGCATCTTGGGGCCTCAGTCACAGACCAGGGTCCCATGACGCCAGGTGCTGTACAAACACAGAACAAAAAGAAGTCACTGCCCCGAGGAGTCTACAGTCCCAGCGCATTCGTGGGGAGTTAGCATTGCCAAAGAAACAGTACAATGGTGCTGTGCTCCTCCTGCCCAGCAGTTCTACCCAATGCGTAACTGATCTCTTGTCATGAGGATGTTCACCCCTCAGCCAGCTGCTTAAATTGCCTCTCGCCTGCCTCCTTCCAGGATCCTCAGGAATGGAGGAGCTGCCCCTTTTAGTTTCGCACATGGCACGTATTTGTGTATAGGGTTATTAGGCCAGAGTGGGAAGGAAATAGCTGAATAATAGTGCGTTTTTCAGGGGGCAGAGCACTAATTTCCACTAAGAAAGGGGTTAACCCTTTGCTCACGCTCATGCAAGGGCTCAGGGGAAATGATGAAGCAGGGCTGGGGAGACATGGCTCCATCAAACTTGGGGGATGAGGGGGAGAGGCAGGGAACGCTATAAGAACAGCTTCTTGCAAAGCAGAAGGAGAATCTGCTTGAGGAAGGCCAGGTGTCTGCACCCAGGGAGTACAGGGTTTTCCCTGTGGGAAGGGTACTGTGTGACTGTTCGGTTTTCCCTTTTCTTTGTGCCGTGAGCACACCTGAAAGCCACTGAAGAATGAAGATGCTTGTGACTTGTTTTGGTTGGTCCCTACGCCAGCTTCCATGCTCAGTGTGCTGTTAGTGTTGCTAAGTGTGGGCATAATGTAGCCAACCAGGGAGGAGTATGGATACAAAGCCCACCCTGGCATGAGTCAAAAATCAGCTGAGTAGTTTGCACACCCCGGCTCTGCAGCCTGACTGATCTAATGACGCCTCAACTAGAGGGAACCGGGAGACCTGGCGTCCAGGCTTTGCCACGGACCTGCTGTGTGACCTTGGCAAATCACCTCTGTGGTGTAGCTTCCCTCTCTGTGCAATGGGGGGAATGATTACCGACCCACCCTGCTTTCAGATCTGTGGTACAGTGCTTTGTAAAAGACCACAGTATTATTATGTCTACTAGAGCTGGGTGCAGACAGGCAGTTCCCTCGCACGGAGCATTTGGATAGGCCACAAGTTGGTTTTGTTCTGATTAGGAACGAAAACCAAATACTTCAAAATTCTTCACCAAGGGAATGGAATCCCGGCTCTGGGGCAGTCCACTTGGTGGATTGCTATGGACCACAGGAGACCCTCCCCAGCCCTGTGACTGTCCACAGAGCTGGCTGCCCCAGAGCTGCAGACCTTAGAAGCTTGGACTCCCCAGCAAAACCTGCCTTCAAAACCTGCCTGGCAGCCAGGCCTCCATTGGAACCCTGCCTGGGTTCCATCAGAACTTCGGCAAAATCAGACGGTGTCTGTGGCACGTTTCAGTTTCTCCAAATGGGCAAATTCTGACAAAACGATGTTTAGTTGGAATTTTTCCAACCAGCTCTAATTATTATTCTTGTCCCCTGTGTACATACCAGGCGGAACTGGAGCAGCTCATGAAACTTTCTGGCTATTGTCCTTCCTTGTCCTCCACCAACTTTCCAAAAAGTCTTTCTCATGTGTACTTTAAGACTGACTGGCACCCAATCACAGACCCTTGGGGATATGCCCCACTCTCCTCTGGCCCTTGATCTCAATCTGGTCATCTTTGCTATTGCCATTTTAGCAGGTGGAACACGCCGTTCTGAGTCTGAGACTTGTTTGCTCCTGGGGTTGTTGAGTAAAGCAGCAGAAATCCCAAAAATGCAGACAAGCTGTGTGAGTCACAGGAACACCATGGCAAGTCCAAGTGAAATGGCTGTGATTCCCGGGGTCTAATCCAGAATCCATTTCTCTGCCTAAGACACCGGGGTCAGAGATTTTTCTCAGTCTGCGAAAGTGCTTCAGCCCCCTGCGACTTCCATCCCCTCTCTCATCCACCCACTCACTCTCACATAGAGTCCAATAGGCAAAACCCTCCCAGCCTATGATAGCAACTGGAATACAGAGCTGATCTGCATCCCCAGGGCTTTCAGATCCCTGACCTGTGATTATGGGTCAGAAGTGGAATATTCCAAGCGTTTCTATTAACCTGTAGCTAGGAAACAAATTGCCAAGGAGGCCACACTGAAATCTGAAGCTGCTGTTTTTCCTGAGAGTCAGGATTTGGCAGATAATCCAGACAGACAGATGGAGGCAATCTGAGCAGAGAGCAATGCAAGAGAGCTGGCACTGTGCTCGGATGTGCCAGCGTGTGTGGAAGCAGCAGCTGAGCTGACATACCTGTTTGCCCTGGGGGATCCATCGTGAAGTGGGGGAGGCCTCCTAGCCTGTGATCGCTCTGTGAGTTGAGAGGAGTCTGGAGTCACCATCTACATTTCTGTTGCGTACTTTTCCTGTGTTGCCCTCTTTTGCTCACGTATCAACCACCAGGTTGAGGCATCCTTCTGCCCAGTGCAAAGCAGCTGATTATTTATGTCCTTGTGCCGCTCTGAAAGTCAAAGAACTTCTATCTTGGCACCCCGCTTGTTTTGGAAACCTTTTTGTCTCCTTAGCCTGAGCCGAGGTCCCTATCAACCTGTGGTGCTGGAACAGCTCCCAGCAGCCTTTACCTTGAACAATCACACCCTGCCTGTATCTCTTTCACTTTATAACTGAGTCGTTATCGCCAAGGTCTCCTGATTATTTCCTAATTTTTCAGTCCTGCCCACTATTTGCTCTTCCTTTCAGCACCTGTTTCCCAGCTGTGTGCTTCCCACACGTCTCCCACCTCTGCCAGACAAACAGCAGTGGTGGCAGAGGGAGACGGGGCAAAACAGAGAAGGGAGAGAGAGTCAAACAGGCACAGCCCAGTGGGCAAATCCCACCTCTCCCATGAGAAGGAGGGATGAAGAAATGACCGGGGTCACCCTGTGGGCTGTCATGGGTGCATGGCATGGCATGTCAACAGCTGGGACAGATACGCCGTCTCTGAGCTGATGCTGCTATCCTAATCATGGCATCAGGCATATAAGCTGTGCTGCAGGACCAGTATGCAGTAATGCCTGATGTCATGACTGGGATGCGGCATGCATTATTGTTACACAGACCCACCCCAAGCAGACATTAACCTCCTCCAGCCCAGTGGAACTTTAAGAATTATTAAAGAATTAAGAGGATATAAAAAAATCCCCAACTGTTTTTTGTTAGTTTCTCTCCCTTACAGTTCGTTCTTCTGTCTGTGCTGGCTTTGAAGTTACCCGGACACCGACAAACCTAGGCTCCATGCCAGCCTGCCACTGGAGTAAGGCGTGGACTCTAGAAACCTACAGTAATGTTATGCATGGCACAGCTGCCTAGAAATATTTTGTGGTTAGCAACTGCTTTTTCCCAGAAAAATACCTCTGGAAAACAAATCTGTTAAAAAGGGGTGAAATGAAACAGATTTTGTTGGGGAGCAAGTGTTTCCTGCAGACTATTTCACTTGCAGATGTTTAGCTGCATCAGAGCAAGTGCCACTAAATTGTGTCAACCTGTGTCAAGGAAGGCGGGTGACTAGTGTGATGTGATAATTTAATACCTTCATACTGCACATTTCAGGAATATGCATTCCAAGCTGCAAGCAAACTTGCATTGTTCAGAAAGATTCATCACATCCTAGCTTTTAAGGGCAGGAGGGATTATTATGATCTTCTAATCTCATGTCTTGCATAACACAAGCCAGAGAACCTCACTAAGTAATTCCTCCACCAAGCCCATAACTTCTGGTTGATCTATAGCATCTCTTTTAGAAAGGTATCTAATCTTGATTTAGAGACTTCAAGTGATGGAGAATCCACTACATCCCTAGGTACGTTGTTCGAGTGCTTAATTATGCTCACTGCTAAAAACTTGTGCCTTGTTTCTAGTCTGAATTTGTCTAGCTTTAGCTTCCAACCATTGGATCTCATTGTGCCCTTTTTGATAGATTAAAGTGCCTGCTACTATCAGAACACTCTTTCCTGTGTAGGTGCTTACAGACCGTGATCAAGTCAACTCAACAGTTTCTTGGTTAAACTAAACAGATTGAGCCTTTTAAGTCTCTCACTTCACAGTATATTTTCCAGATCTCAAATCATTCTTGTCGCTTTTTTCTGACTTTCAGTCCTTTCCAGTTTTTCAACATTCTTTCTGAAGTGTGGACACCAGAATTGGAGACAGTGTTAAGGATACAGCTTTAAACCTACCAACTGGGCCTGCTTCCTTACAAGAGATTGATTCAGGGATTGTATATTGCCAGTTGGTGGTTAAATGAACACTCAAGTGATTAGTTATGACTGCAACCTTAGAGCGCTAAATAAATATTTATTGATGATTATTCTTAAAATGACTTACTGAAAAAATTGCTTTTTTATAATCTTGACTCCGTAAATGGTGCTGCCTCTCTCACAGGGAGATAGCTTATTAATGATATTTTCCAGCTTGGGGCCATAAATCTAAATTGCCCTACAACAATTTGAAGAGACTGATTTCCAAGGTGTAGGAGAATAGGAACTGCCCTACAGAATGAAATCAATGTACCATCTATTCTGATACCCTGTTTCCAACAGAGGCCAGAGCCAAATGATTCAGAGGAAGGTATAAAACAGTAAAAAGTGTCCTCATAAACAAGAATTATGAAGTATCAGAGGGGTAGCCGTGTTAGTCTGGATCTGTAAAAGCAGCAAAGAGTCCTGTGGCACCTTATAGACTAACAGAGGTATTGGAGCATGAGCTTTCGTGGGTGAATACCCACGAAGAAGTGCATCCGAAGGAGTGGGTATTCACCCACGAAAGCTCATGCTCCAATACGTCTGTTAGTCTATAAGGTGCCACAGGACTCTTTGCAAGAATTATGAAGTAACATAAGTAGGAAGAATCTTCTTAGCTGCAGGAAGTTTGTGGTTGGTTTTTGTCCTGGAGGTATGGACTGGTATAGGAACCATGAGGGCTCTAAAGGGAAAGACAGCTCTCTCAGTCCTACTCTTCACAGGTTGACTCTAAGAATATTTGCATGGCCAGTTATTGCAACTGCAATTATGATCGAGGTAAATATCTGCAGAAATTAGGGCATGCAAATACGCACCTATTTTGCATACTTGAAAGTATGCCGGCATTCCTGAAAATCTAGGCCCTAAATATTTTTGTAGTGATTTTGTTTTCTTGGTAATTAGATGAAGAGAATAGAATCTCACCCTCACCGTAATGAAGTTTTCCTTTAATCATAAGGCAGGGAGATCATCTTCCAGATAATGGCTTCATCGCCTGATTTACAGATTGACCTAGACCAACACCACCTTTGGCATGGTCCATGTCTTTGGAAACCTGTCATTTCTGAAGTGCCTTAGTTCAATACCATGTTGTAGCTTAACATTCTGTGACTCCAGATGACACCAGTCTTGGAGTGTGATCCTCTGGCGTCCTGGCTGTAACTCCAAGCAATGCCAGTGACATATCTGCCTCCGCTGGCAACGAATTACAGGTCTAAATGATCTTTAAAACTTATTCTGACCGACCTTCCTCTCTCTAAAGCAATTGCATAATAAGGATTTATCCCAAATCTGAGCAAAAGACAGAGAGACTGCTGGTTCAACTTCAGGGGCTGAAGTGACTTACACAATCAATTTGTTTGTATTCCAAAGAGATGGTGCCTTAAAACCTCTATTTTATCTCCTTAAGGTGATATTTCCGGAGACGTGCCTGTTATTTCCTTCCCCTGGCTCCGAATCAGATAACATGCAAACAAACCGCACCAGACCTGGCACAGTCCAGACCCTTTGCTGTGGTACCTTTCACCCTCCCTCCCGTTGCTTTGCTCTGGCTGCATTCCTTGCTTTGGGTTGTGCTGCAATTTGAATTTTAATGGCCATTTGCAGCACTCCTGTGGACATGTCTGGGCTATGAGCTGCTCTCCCATATTGGCCTGTGTGTTTGGGAATGTGGGGTCTCCTCGCCTCCTCTTGGATGGAATGTCCTGCCCGCAGAGACCTCAGCACAAAGAGCTCCATTGTGCATTTAAAGATTCAGGGCTAGAGCAGAGTTTGAGTTTCACTGTGCAAATCCATAAAGGGGGAGGGGGAGAATCAAGTTATTCTGAGGGTATCTATATAATTGCTCCCTATTTAGCTTTCACCCAGCATAAAGCACTATTGTTTGGCGGTGGCCATTAGTAGTATTAATTTATTTTACTCATACTGCACCATGATTGGTACCTAATCATTGGTTGGTGCATTAATAAAAGCAAACAAATAAGTAAGGATCCCCAAAGGGAGACAGGCAAATACAGTGAAGAACTCATAACCAGGGAGGGGAGAAGTGGGGGTGGACGTGACATCCTGAGGTTTTGAAAAAACAAACTAAATGTCTTTCCCTCTAAGAACCCAAACACGCAGCTATCTACATCAGACAAATAAAATAAATATTGGAGCACAGAGGATGCAACCAAGGAATTATCTCGGGAAGAAACAGCTGCAAAACACTGGAGGTTCAATAAGGTAACATCTCTCTGCAGACAGGTCGCTGGATTCTGTGGGGAAGGATTGTAGGCACAAACTGATGGCCATTGCTCTTCAAGGCAGGGAGTGTGATTTACTCTGTTTGTACAGCACCTAGCACGTGGGGCCCTGTCCTGACTGGGCTGGCATTTCATTCATGAGTGCTCAGTACATAGCCAGTGTCCCTCAGTCCAGTCTGGTGATCTATGGCAAGAGAAGGTGACTAGATAACTACTGTCTCACTTTCCCTGATACAGGCATCCTGCTCCTCTGTGTGCTAAAGAGGGCTGTGGTGCAACCGGGTATGAGAGTGTTTGGCTATAAATCAGATCTGCCCAGTTTATACAATAAGGCTTGTCTGACTGCCAGCTTAGCCCACTGTTTGCAAATCAAACTGAGCTCTTTCTGTTTGATGCGTCATCACCAACTGTAATGAAATTTAACTACAATGATGTTGCTAAACCACAAAAGGGAAAACTCACTCATGTATCAAGAGGAATTTAGGGTGCTGGTTTGCAACTACTGGTGCTCTAGGCTGAAGTATTCAAAGCTGACCAAGGGATTTGGGCATCCAGTTCCCGTTTAAAATGAACTGGAATTGGGTGTCTGAATCACCTAGTCTTTGGAAATCTCATCCTTAACTTTTGTTGTTGGTCTTTGGCTGGCTCTCCCTTCCCTATTCCTGTCACTGGCTTGAATTCTCCCATAACTGCCATTCAGAGATCTTTTTGAAATGCTGGTGCATCCATTTAGACCCCTGTGGGTTGGTATTTTGGATCATTCACCCTGGACCAGGACAGTGACTATTGCTGACTTTCTGGTTCCCAGATATGTTCATATTTGCCTTATAAACATCCCAGAATAGCATTGTGATTTCCTGTCTTCCCCTTGCAGTGAACCTTCTAATCTCCAGAGGCTGCGTGCTCTTGGAGCTGAATGATGAAGCTGCTACTTGCTGTTCCTCTCCTCCTGCTCATCTTAACGACCTTAGAAGCCAGACCAAAGCCTGCAGGTGAGCAGCTGGCCAAAGCTGTGCAAATTACAAGCAAGGAGCTAAAGCCCTGGCTGATGTGCAAGTGTGTAAGTCAGAGTAATAGATACCCCCTACAGTTAGCTAGAGTCTGTGGTCAGGGCTGCCCAGAGGATTCAGGGGGCCTGGAGTAAAGCAATTTCGGGGGCCCCTGTGGGGCCTGGGGCAAATTGCCCCACTTGCCCCCCCCCAGGCGGCCCTGTCTATGGTTACTGTAAATCGTTAGCTCTTGCTTCCAAACCCATCAGCCAACAGAATCTGACTACAAATGAGCTGAGCACTAGGAGAAAAACCATGAAGAACTCTTTTGATTCCTCAGTCTTTGACCCCACAGTTCCTAATAGAGTAGCAGTAGTTAAAGGAGACAAACAAACTCCAAGAGCAAGGCCTAGGTGAGTGCGGAACTCCTTGCCAGCCCACTGCAGCATGTGCCCGAGGTGTGAAAACTCCATCCTGAGCTCTCAGTAGGCCGAGGTTGCTAAATTAGTTCCAGTTTTAGGAGTAGAAAAGACGCCAAATGGAGAGACCAGATGGGCACATATTAAGATGTCCAGGCACTTAAAGATTGCACTGTTGATTCTGGGCAGCAGACATGGGGACTTCATGTGTTTGTTTAATATTTAGGGTCAGATTCTCCAAGGCTTGTGTAACAGGCAAACCAAACACACACTCACCGCCGTTGTATGTGCAAAACACCCTGCTCCTGTTTGCAGGCACAGATTAGGTGCAAAAGGGGACTTGAGACCATTTGACATGGCTCCTCCATTGTGGGCTTCTTCTTAAGAAGTCTGTCTCATTTTATGCCTGAAAAACAGGAGCCTGCAAAACAGGATAAAAATCCAGGCAATGTTGGATTTAGAGGGGAATAAAAGAATTACCCACAGTGGTACTATTTAATGCTATTATTATTTAATGTTTGCTCTAGAAGGAACCATGAAGCCTGCTTGTGGAGCCTTTTATTGTATGTGAACTGCAGCTGCTAAAGGGCAAGGCCATCTTATACACACACATGAACTGCTCCGAGGCGGTGGCCTTGTAGAGGGTTGTGATGCCTCATCCGTTGTGAGAGCACAGATAGACAAGTGTCGTAATATACTTTTATATACCATGACTCCATGAGCGGGTGCAGAGATCTCAGGGCCTCTCCCTAACATGACCTCTCACAGCAGGGAGTCAGGAAAGACTGGACTGGTTTGATTTCCCCCCAAAATATTATAAAATGCTTGGGCACAAGCAGATAGATAGATAGACAGGAGAGTCTGCAGCCAAATTATAGCCTCCTTGGAACAGAATAGGGTTAATAACTGGTAGCCTGACAGAGGTTAACCTCTACTTGAAGTTGACAGGGAGGGAGGGCTCTTGCTTGGAATCCTCACTACATGACTGTTCTGGCAGCACCACCCTAAAGGGAAAAGCAGCAGACCCAGAGGACTCAACCGGGAGGGAGTTGAAATTTGAAGGCGGGGGGGGGGGGGGGGAGGCGAGTTCTGTGCGACCCAGAGGGACCCTAGTGGCTGCAGATTGGTCTTCCTGTTTCCGACTATCTCTGGAATAGGCAGGGCTTGGGTTTTAGGAGAGGGCCTGGGAGCATCTTCTGTACGTGTAAGTCCCATGTGCCCCGACTGGCGCCTCATGGGTGCCAGTCCATCTGGGCTGCCCAGGCCTGTGCCCTTGTGTTGGCTCTGCCGGGCCTGTCTTATTTACATTCCTCCGCTAGCCCAAATCACAGCCCTCAGACTGTTGGCTGCAAATGCTGGGAGGAGAGTTTGGGGCCTCAGATGAAGGGACAGAAACTTCCCTGCAAGCTCAGCCAGGAAAGCTTAGAACAGGGGTTGGCAACCTTTCAGAAGTGGTGTGCCGAGTCTTCATTTATTCACTCTAATTTAAGGTTTCGCGTGCCAGTAATACATTTTAACGTTTTTAGAAGGTCTCTTTCTATAAGTCTATAATATATAACTAAACTATGGTTGTATGTAAAGTAAATAAGGTTTTTAAAATGTTTAAGAAGCTTCATTTAAAATTAAATTAAAATGCAGAGCCCCCCCGGACCGGTGGCCAGGACCCGGGCAGTGTGAGTGCCACTGAAAATCAGCTTGCATGATGCCTTTGGCACGCGTGCCATAGGTTGCCTACCCCTGGCTTAGAACTTCCTTCAGAAATGAGGGTCTGTCCCAGAGGGCTGCACTGGGGAGACCCCCAGCCATCAGGAGAGAGTGAAACAGTGAGCGGAAGGATTTCAGGTGTCTCTGAAGCATGAGCCAATATTGTGGCCCCCGCCCACCCGCCATGCTGTCATGAGCAATGGGGGCTGTTGTTAACACCTGAATGTCCATTCTGTTCAGGATGCAGCAAGAAAGCCGCTGCTGGGAATCCATCATTCCCTGAGCTCATTCAGGGCCCCCCATGGCATTGAGGCAGTCGAGAACTCTATATCATTCCTAGGCTGGGGGGCTCAGTGAGCCAAAGGCAAGTTTGAACCTTCCCAGGGCCCCAGATAATGGGACTGACGGCATGTCTTGCCCTCTTTTTTCTCCCAGTCTGGCACATCCATCTCCAACCTCTGCCGAGGTTCCCTCTCACCCAGCTCTGTGGTAATGGAGCTCACAGGAGCTCCAGACTCGGTCTGTATTTTGATCCAGGTCTTCTGTGACTCCTGCTATCAGGGCCGGCTCTGGCTTTTTTGACGCCCTAGGCAAAAAAGCCACCCGCCCCCCCCCCAGCGCAGCACGGGAGGGCGCCGAGCCCGGCCGCGGGCCTGCAATTCCCGATCGGCCAGAACGCCGGGGGGAGGGCGGCGAGCCCGTCGTGGCTCCGCTCTCCCTGGTGGGCCAGAGCGCCGGGAGCAGGGCGGAGAGCCCGGCCGGGGCTCTCCGATCTTCCCAGCGGCCACAGTGCTGTGGGGGAGGGCGGCGAGCCTGCTGCGGCTCTCCACTCTCCCCGACCGGCCGGAGCACTGGGGGGAGGGTGGCGAGCCCGGCAGGGGCTCTCCGCTCTCCCTGGCGGCCAGAGTGCCTCGGGGAGGGCAGAGAGCCCCCTGCGGCCGGAGCGCCGCGGGGAGGGCGGCGAGCCCAGTCGTGGCCCCGCTCTCGGGCCGGAGCGCCCCGCCACGCCGCCCCCCTCCAGGCGCCGTCCCAAGCACATGCTTGGTGGGCTGGTGCCTGGAGCCGGCCCTGCCTGCTATCTGCATGGAACTGTTACCCCCACCCAAAGATAAGAGGGGCTGCACCAGGCCTGATCTTTCACCCCCTCCCCTCGTCACACCTGCTGGGACTCTTGCTATGCAGCCTGGCCCAGTTGGGGGGACTGTAAAGTTGCCCGAAGGAAAAGGAAAAATTCCTGTTCCCCCCACCTCTATCTCCCACTCCCCCAAACACAGAAAGGCAGGGAGATCCAACCAGCTCTTTGCTTTCTCCTCCTCCAGCGGTGAAATGTAAGACCGGCCCCCTGGACATTGTGTTTGTGATCGACAGCTCGCGCAGCGTGCGCCCCTTCGAGTTCGAGACCATGCGGCGGTTCCTGATCGACATCATCCAGAACCTGGAGGTGGGGCCCAACGCCACACGGGTGGGGGTAATCCAGTACTCCAGCCAGGTGCAGAACATCTTCTCCCTCAAGACCTTCTTCAAGCGGGCTGACATGGAGAAGGCCATCAACAGCATTGTGCCACTGGCCCAGGGCACCATGACGGGGCTAGCCATCCAGTATGCCATGAACCTGGCCTTCACCGTCCAGGAGGGAGCACGCCCGCTGCACAAGAAGATCCCCCGTGTGGCCGTCATCGTGACAGATGGGCGGCCCCAGGACCGCGTGACGGAGGTGGCGGCACAGGCACGGGGTGCTGGCATTGAGATCTACGCCGTGGGCGTCCAGCGGGCAGACATGAACTCCTTGAGGGCCATGGCCTCCCATCCTCTGGAGGAGCACGTCTTCCTGGTGGAGTCTTTCGATCTCATCCAGCAGTTCGGCAAACAGTTCCAGGACAAGCTGTGTGGTGAGTGAAGGGGACAGAACCCTAGCCACAGCCTGCTGTGGGACCAGACCACCCAGATGTGGAGGGTCAGAATGAAACATGAGCTGGGCGGTGGTTGGGAGTGGCAGCTGATCCTGCCTTTCACCTCTGGAGCCTTGCTGAGATCATGGGTGCAGTGAGCCTGGGGTGTCTCCCCCACCTCACAAAACCCCGGCGCAATTCAGAGCAGCTGTTATTCTGTGCTCAGGAGAATCTACTTCTGGAGAAGCAGAGAGAACTCTCAGGGTGGGGTTAAAGAACTGAGTGTTGGTCCCTAGGACTGGAATAGCTGGAGGCGCTGCAGTGTCAGGACTAAGGTGCATTGCCCATGCAGTTGAGGGGAACAGGACAGGAAGAGCAGGCACTGATGCAGGATCAGGACTGAGGTGCATTGGCTGATCTGTGCGCAGGAAGCTCACAGCGCATCTGTCTGCACGATACCTGTTCATAAAAAGGCTTGAGTGAAGACCTGTGTCTTTCAGGTGTGCACAGAGCTGGACCCTGGCTGCTAGCACACCTGTGTCAGCATCCTGGGCTCCTTCTGTTGACTTCAGTGGCCTTCAAACCATGCCCTAAGAGAACAAAACCAGCCCATTGCTAAGTCAGCTTCTGCTGTATAAGAACTGAGCTGTCAGGGAGCAACATTTGCCAAGGGTAGTGCAGAAGGGGAAATGTTGTGATGGTGATGCTCCTGAGAAGTTGCTACAGACAATGAGGAGATAACACTCATGCCAGACTCCTTGACAGTGACTCTTTAAGGGGAGTCTCCCTTTTTCTCGCCCTTTCCCTTAATTGTTTCCAAACAGTTCATAAGCCAGCACATTTGCTTACCTCGATCTGCCCTATGTAGTATTTCTGAGTTGCATTTGCTGAGGCTGGGGGGAAGTGGCACAAGTGACAGTATGGACGTGAGATCACAGAAACATAGAGCTGGCTTCCCCCAAATTGAAGGGATGAACGGGGTCATAGAGCTCAGAAATGTGAGAGGCCTTTGGCAAGGTTTGGAATCTTGTTTGCCTCATGTTGTTCTGGATGGGCAGATTTCCTGTCCAGCTACCCAGTGGACTACATGCGCAGTGCAGTAACTCTGAGCAGTTGCCATATGCCATTGTCTGTGCATCTGTATTTAATAAAGCCTGGCTTGGTATCACTTCTTTGCAATCACTTTGTTGGCCTTGGCCTGAAGAGGGGAGGCCTGTTTCCACCGCAAGCTGCTTTGCACTGCATCAGCTCAGTAATTGTAAAGGCTGGTGCCTGGTTGCCCCTCCTGTGCCGACAGACAATACTGAGCCTTGGGGACTTTGCCCAGGAGTTTGTGTTGCAGCCAGTTGCTGTGACCTTGGTTGCAACTTCTAAGGTGACTGTTCAGTGAAAGGACAAAAGGACACAGTCAGCTTTTCTTTGTGGGAAACTCGAAGCCTCTGTGAACTAGTGTCTGGCCCCCACAGCTTGCTGTCCCATCCGTGGCCAAATCTGAAGCCTTGTCTATGCACAACCATGCACTGGTTAAGTTAAACCGGGGGAAATGCTCATGTCAACACTTATTTTGAATGAACAGGAGTACTTGTGGCACCTTAGAGACTAACAAATTTATTTCAGCATAAGCTTTTGTTTGAATGAAGAGTGGCATATTGCAGTTAGCTGGAGCCGTTATCTACTCAGCTTAAACCGCTACTGCTAATAATACCCAGCTCTTACACATCCCTACCAGCAGCATATCTCAAAGCACTTGACAAAGAAGGTGACTTGCCCATGGTCATCTAGCAGGCCAGTGGCAGAGTCAGGAATAGAAGCCAGTCTTCTGAGTCACTGGTGCTTTATCTGCTAGGCCACACTGCCTCCCTAAACCAAAGTAAGCCTGGTTTAAGGAAGTACTTCTTCTCACAAGGCACAGTCAACCTGTGGAACTCATTGCTAGGGGATGTTGTGAAGGCCAAAACTATTACTGGATTCAAAAAAGAATTAGATATGCTCATGGCGGATAGGTCCATTGATGACTATTAGCCAAGATGGTCAGGGATGCAACCCCAGCTCTGGGTGTCCCCAGGCCTCTGATTGCCAGATGCTGCCATTGGCAGGATGACAGGGGATGGATCACTTGATGATTGCCCTGTTTTGTTCATTCCCTTTGAAGCATCTGGCATTGGCTATTGTTGGAAGACAAGATACTGGGCTAGATGGACCATTGGTCTGACCCAGTATGGCCGTTCTTATGTTCTTAAACCGAAATTAAGGCATTCACCCAGACTTTTGCACTGGTTTAACTATATCAGTGTAAAGTCACACTGTTAGTTAAGCTGGGGTAAATCTCCATGTAGACAAGTCCTGAATCTTATTAGGTCTGTGGGTTTTCCCGGCTCCGGGATGTGAGCTGAGATTAGAACATTTCTTCGATCCTTTATCGCAAGATCCAGAGACCCAAGACCGTGTTTAGCTGAAGAAATCCTAAACAACTAGCACTGTGCAGCGTCAGGAACATGGAGAACTCTGGCAAGAAATAATCACTAACTTGTGGGGCTATTAAGGACCCAGAGGAGTTTCAGCAGTGTGCTGGTAGCAGCTGTCATGTTGCCCCTGTGGTGGGCGAGTGGTCTCTATGTGTACATAGGCTGGAATTCAATCTGAGATGCTTTGGGGGATGAAAACCTTGGAGAATGTAAGTTATAACAACCGATAGCAGTGACCTGAACACCATCAGCAGACACCGCAGTGATGCAGGCAATATAAGAACTTAGATCACCTGACACATGCTCTGAGTCAATGAATCCCCAACATAGCCAACTGTGTCTTTCAGGTGTGGATATGTGCACAGAGATGGACCATGGCTGCCAGCACACCTGTGTCAGTGTCCCAGGCTCCTTCTATTGTGAATGTAACCCTGGATACAAGCTCAACACAGATGGAAAGACATGTTCCCGTAAGAGCATATTTTATTTGATCTACGTTTATATCTTAGATCTCAAAGCGTTTTACAAAGGAGACTAGTATCATTATCCTTGCTTTACAAATGGGGAATCTGAGACACGGGGTTAGAGAGACTTGCCTAAGGTCACCATGCAGACCAGGGGCAGAGCAGGGAATAGAATCCAGGTCTCCTGAGTCCCAGTTTAACGTTCTCCCCACGAGGCCACATTGCCCCCCATTTTGACTAGCTTGCTGGTGTTGTGCTGGACGTAGGTACTAGAGCTAATTAGTTATTAGTACTTTTTGACCATAGGCCTAGGTCTGCGTTAAGAACCCTTGCAGAGAGCAATAGGAACGGCCGGCAGACTGGATTTCATTCTATTGCGAAGTGATAATCGTGTTGCTGAGATGGGAATGACTCATCTGAAACATAACCACCCACAGCTGCAGCATCTTTTCATTTGGGGTCCACGCAGAGCAAGAGTAAATGGGGACACAGACCCTTGTCAGAAATACCCTTGAACTCTGTACGTGGTTCCTGCACAGTGTCACCAGACCGAGTGCTGGCAGGGGGGGAATGTGCCTTCAAATGAGCAAAAGACAAAATACCTAGGCTCTGTGCTTTGGAAATGGGCTGTAATTGCATGGGCCCACAATGGCCATCAGGTCCCCTCTTTCTGCCCCTATGTCAGTGTGTTTGTGCGACACGCTTCCCCACCCTCGTTTCAGACATGTCCTGTCTGTGCTGTGTCTTCTTTCTGAGGCCAGGAGGGCAGAGGTGAGGGTGGCCCCCCTCTGGGGGCACCGAGGAGTGAGGTGGTGAAGGAATGGGTAAGAAGGTGGTTCCTTTTTCTCTGTAGCCATTGATGCCTGTGCTGATGGGAAGCATGGCTGTGAGCACCAGTGTGTCAGCTCTCGTGGGTCCTACACCTGCCACTGCCGGACGGGTTACAATCTCAACCAGGACAAAAAGACCTGTACCGGTACGTGACTGTCTCCTCTATGCCTCCTCCTCTTGTTTCTCATTCTCTGTCCTTTGCCCCTCATCACCCCAGACATTCCCCTCCTTCTCACCATGCCCTCTGTCTATGTTCCCCTGCCCTCAGCCCTTGTGGAGAGCCCAGCCATCGCTCTCTCCAGCATCTCTTACTTCTCCCAGACCCACGGGACTCTGCTCCCTTAGGCTCCTTCATGACAGGAGATGGGCAGGAGAGAGTCTGGAACCTGGAACAGGCCTCTAGTCTCAACATTGCCCACCCGCTCCTAGCAGCCACCGTCCACGAGGAGAGATTTAACTCAGAGTGGTGGCCCACATATGCTTTATCCAGATTGAAAGGCCAGCAGATGCCCCATTAGTGATGAGCAGGGAGCTCCATGGCCCCTGTGTGCTATCAATAGACCCCTGTCCTGTCCCAACTGTGCTCTGAGCTAATTCACCATCCTGAGGCAGGGCCTTGGCATCGAGCCATATGCGGGAGCCCTGTATTTCCAGAGCCTTGTAGGGCCTGAGGACAAGTGGCAGCAAAGAGCTGATAAAAGACCAGTGCAGCTCATCTCGGGAACAGGCCCAGCTGGTCAATTAGCCCTCGAGCTCTTGGCAAGGGTCATGGGTGAGCTGTGAATGGCTGATGTCCCTCACGCCTGTGTGTCTCCTTCTCTTTCCAGTGATTAATTACTGCAACTTTGGAAACCACAGCTGCCAGCACAAGTGCGTGAGCATCCCGAACGGATACTATTGCCGCTGTAACGACGGCTTCACTTTGCAGGCCGACGGCAAGGCGTGCCAGGGTGAGTGCTGCGTCAGCCTCTCTGCTGCAGAGGGCGCCATCACTCCAGAGAGCACAGGCAGGCCACCGTATACTATACAGCCTCCGGGTTTGGCTGCTAGCCTTCGAATCCAAGCAAGTCTCACCATAATGATGTCCTTTTGGTTGATGTGCTCATTTGCATGTCAGGACCCAGAATGCCCTGCCAGCACATTAGAGAGCGCACAGGGAAAATTGGGGAGAGTTTACCAGGGTGTGCCCTGAGGTCACACCAGGAGCTATAGATGTGTTGCTGGTGGCACTTCTGATTCCTTTACAGCCCTAAGAGGAATTAATTCCTGCAAACTTGGGTCCCACTTCAGAACACCCCAAGGTGTGGGGTGCACGAACCCGAGTTCCACTGGGATGAACGAGTGCTGTCAGTGCAGACCATTCAGCTGAACAGCCCAGGATCTGCAGAGGGACAGATCTCATGGCAAGTTAGCGATTGCTCGTGCATCTCCCATTGGCGCATGTGGGTGTATCAGCCTCATCTCTACAGCTCCACTGAGTTCCCATCTGAGAAAGAGATGTTCTGTGCCTGGCACTTCCTTGGTAATCACAAAGGAAATGACATGTCCTGTAACATGGTGTGTTTGTCCCTTTGGTTTGTGTTTTAGCCAGTGACATTTGCAATGGGATAGATCACGGCTGTGAGTTTAAATGTGTCAGCACCCCTGGCTCTTACCACTGCGTTTGCCCAGAGGGACAGCAGCTCCATGCTGATGGAAAGACATGCAATAGTGAGTATTTGGGACACAGCCTGCGGGCAGTGTCCTTAATGTATGGCCTTCGGTCTGTAGCAACTGGCACGTAGATTCAAGGTGCTCCCAGTGAGAGCTGGGCAGCTTGAGATGTGAAATTGAATCTGGATTTAGGTGGGAATTTCAAACCACCCTAAGGTTCAGGAGTGTTTGATCTTGGGATTTTGCTCCAGACCCATCTCGGCTACTGACACATCCAAAACCCAAACAGAGACAGGAATTCCAGGGGGTTCTCTGGTTAGAAAATACAGTAAGAAGCTCACCACTAAGTAAACTGCTGTGTAACAATACAGCCCTGTGGCTGGCAGGATTGGCCATGGACCAGGAGAGGACTGGGGGATGTGAGGCACAAGGGCGTGAATGTTCTGGGGAAGCTGACATGGACCTCTGGAAGGAGAGAAGGCAGTCCTGCTGCACTCGGTTGAGTGGCCTCTGGCTGATTAAGGAGAGGTGATGACCAGCTCTGAATGGAAGTGTTAAGGTACCATTTGGTCCTCCTTGGCCAGAGGGACGGAAGCAACAGTGCAAGGTGTGTGTGTGAGACTGGCAAGGGAAGCACAGGGCCCTCAGAGGGAGTTCTTGGGGGAGTGGGAATTTGGAGGGCTTTGAGAAGGGTGCCCAAGAATCTCTGGGGTCAGAGCGGAGGGTCGAAGTGGAATTCTCAGGGCTGTGTGCAGTGTTGTAGCTGTCGCAGGATATTAGAGAGACAAGGGGGGGGGCGAGGCGATATCTTTTACTGGGCCAACTTTCTGGTGGTTAGAGAGTCAAACTTTCCAGCTTACACAGACCTGAAGAGAGCTCTCTCTAAGCTCGGAAGATTGTCTCTCTCACTAACAGAAGTGGTCCAATAAAAGATATCGCCTCACCCACCTGGTTTCTCAGGGCTGTGACATTGTAGCCACATTTTTACTGTGTCCTGTTTTCCTGCATCAGCTACAGCCAGCACATTTAGTTCAGCAGTGAATCCAGGGGGAAGAATCCCTATTGAGTCCCAGAGCCCATTGGCTCTGCTCCCCCCGCCCCTGGTATCTGCTCGCTCTAAGCTCTCCCTTTGTGCCCTTGGGAGCAGGGCTGGCTCCAGCTTTTTTGCCGCCCCAAGCGGCGAAGTGAAAAAAAACAAAAAAGATAAAGCCGATTGGCGGCACTTCAGCGGCAGCTCAATTGCGCCGCGATTGAGGGACCCGCCGCCAAATTGTCGCCGAAGACCCAGATGTGCCACCCCTTTCCATTGGCCGCCCCAAGCACCTGCTTCCTTGGCTGGTGCCTGGAGCTGGCCCTGCTCGGGAGGCAGGGCTGGTGCCATCTAACCTTTCACCTCTTCCTTTGGTGCAGAGTGCAAGAGCAGCCATGTCGACCTGGTGCTGGTGATTGACGGCTCCAAGAGTGTCCGGCCTCAGAACTTTGAGCTGGTGAAGCAGTTTGTGAACCAGATTGTGGATTTCCTGGATGTGTCGCCCCACGGCACGCGGGTGGGGCTGGTCCAGTACTCCAGTCGTGTGCGCACCGAGTTCCCACTCAACCAGTATAAGACGGCAGAAGACATCAAGAAGGCAGTGTTGAAGGTGGAGTATATGGAGAAGGGCACCATGACCGGCCTGGCCCTCAAGCACATGCTAGAGCACAGCTTCTCAGAGGCCGAAGGTGCCAGGCCCCTCTCCCAGAACATTCCCAGAATTGGGCTGGTCTTCACCGATGGGCGCTCCCAGGACGATATCGCTGAATGGGCCAGGAAAGCAAAAGAATCAGGTGAGGGGAAATGGGAAAAGGATGACGAACCCCAGCGGCTTCACAGCTCATTGGGCTCTGAGTGGGTGGGACTCAGGGCATGCTCTTCATGCACCCAACATGCCAGGCAAATTTTCCGCTTGCCCCTCGCTGCACACAGCTGGTGGTCCCTGGGTGCCTGCAGCATGGAGAAGCTCATGGCCTCTCAGTGTCTGGCACACTGACCCTCCCAGTCCCTGGTACGTGTAGCTGCTGACTCTCAACAGGATAATACACATATTAGCTTATAACTGAGGCAGAGAAAGTGAGGGGCTGGCCACCCTGACCAAGCCCTTGCATTTAGCCCCAGCTACCTGGCCTATCCATGTGGCTGCCACATTCAAAGGATGCTCTCAGAAGCACCCAGGGCACTATGGTCACTAGCACTGTGGCAGCATTGGCCCAGCTGATGTCATTCTAGGAGGATCCCGCCTTGTGGGCATGTTCTGGGGCGATGGAGTCCAGGATGCCCATCGAGCAGGTTCAGCTTGTACAGAACCACCCTTCGCTCCATTGTGCAGGGATCACCATGTTTGCAGTTGGGGTTGGAAAAGCTGTTGAAGAGGAGCTGAGAGAAATTGCCTCTGAGCCGGTGGAACAGCATTTCTCGTACTCTGCGGATTTTAGCACCATGACTCATATAGTCGACAACCTCAAAGTTAACATCTGCCCAGGTAGGTGCTGGCAGGGCCTGTGTGGTGGCTTCACCCAGGCTGGGCCTAGAGTTGCCACCTTTCTAATGGCTGGTAATGGGAACCACGAAGCCCCGCTCCTTCTCCACTTCTTCCCTCGAGACCCAGCCCCTTCTTTGCCTCTTCCCCCAAGGTCCTGCCCCTGTTCTCCCTCTTCGCCCCCAGATCAAAAAAACTGGACATCAGGACTTGTCAAATGGTACCTGGACGCACAAGCTGAAACCCGGATTGTCTGGGTGAAAACCAGACAGGTGGCAACTCCAGCTGGGCCAGGCCCTTCAGCCTTGATTTCCTGTGTGTTCTTGATTATTACTTAATATTTATATTGCAGAAGAGCTTAGACACTCCTCCTCTGCCACGTCTAGTTTGGATAAAGAGAAACAACTCAGTTTATTCTGTACAGACCTTTCTGTAGCCAAGCAACAAAATATGCGGATGATTGAGTTAGGGAGGCTGCATGAAAGTGCCTGTAGCATACGGTGTCTCTCCCTATTGCAAAGCACTTCCAGGAGGAATTCAGAGGCAGAACGGTGGCGTCTGTGACATTCAGGATCCAAGCCTTCCCTAGTTAGCAACAGAGCAATGTGCCCCGGCCGGTGCGTTTTTATGTTAATCAGCTGCAGATGCTCTGCCCGGAAGCTCGCTTGGCAAATATGGGGAATCTGAAAATAGGAGTGTGTTGTACAGAACTGTTTGGCGTTACGTGTTTCCTATGATAAGCATGTCGGGTTTTTATTAGATAAGCAGAGATACAGTGTTAGGAGAATAATCTGGGAGTCAGAAATGCCTGGCTCGAGAGCTTACTGAAGAGAGTGACCTGATAAAATCACAGGGCAGAAGGGCAGTGAGGGGCTCTGCTGGTCATTTTAAAAGAAGAGTGAACTGTGATGTCAAAACCAAAGGGATCTATTCCCTCATCACCGCACATGTGTAGTCCTTGTTAACATGCCCTGTTCCCTTCCCTGAGCCAGCGTAGCCCCCATCAATGTGCATGGGAGGTGTACATGGGGATCAGCGAGAATAACACCCCCACAGCGGTTGGTGTTTTCTCCCGATATGGAATATTCCATCCAAACTGATTGGTCTGAGGAAAGCGGAAGGCTGGCTTAGTGGGTAAAGCATAGGGCTGAGAGTCAGGACTCCTGGGTTCTGCTACATTTTCTCTCCTATTCCTGGCCCTGTAGCTGATCGCCTGCATATCTTTGGGCAAGTCACTTCCAAACTCCCGCATCTATAACACGGGGAGAGTAGCTGCCTACCTCCTGGAAGAGCTGGGGGTAATGCTCATCAAGGACTTTCAGAAGATGCCATAGAAGGACAGAGGGTTCCTGATATTGTTTAAACTCTTGTTTTTCAGAGGAGGGCAAAGGGGAGATTGAGATCCGGAGCCCGTGTGAGTGTGAGGCCCTTGTGCAGTTCCAGTCTAACACCGTGGCCATCCTGGAAAGCCTGACAGAGAAACATATCCTTTTGGGTCACCAGCAAGGGCCTGATTGAGCGACAGTCGGTGCAGGATCCAAATGGAGCTGGGTTTGTTCCAGCTCCTCTAAGGACGGTGTCTGCCTTGATTTTTCCTCTGCGTAATTCAGCCAGTGGGGTTTCGTGGGCTGCACTGCCTGCCATGGAAGAGTTGGCCCATGGCGTTTATGATGTTGACCAGGCAGTGACGGCTGGCAGAGCTGAGTTCCAGTTCACTTGTGCTCCCTGGTACCCTTTTGGAAGAGCAAGGGGCTCCCAAGTGCCTTAGCAATTGAATAGTAATGAGTGTGAAATGCTTGCCCTAAATGGCAGTTGTGTCTGTGTCAATGGGATTACCAGAGCTGTATCCAGCTTTCTCCTGCTGGAGGGACAGGTTACTGCAACACAGGGTGAGCAGAAGAGTAAAGGGGATCTTTGGGTCTGTTTGGTGCCTACAGGAAGGGGGAAAAGAGTGCAAAGTGGGGGCAGGCTCATGTTTGTGGATGTCCAAAAGCTGTTCTGGGGAAGACTATCACAGCTCTCTGTGTCAGGGTGCAGGCCTCCCAGGAAAGCGGTGTCTCCAGCAGACACAAAGGGGACTCTCTTTATTTAGTGTGGGTGAAATGTTCGCACAATTAATTTATTAGCCATATGTTGTTGGGCTGACGCCCTCGTAACCTGATGTTAAGCCCCCCCAGCCCTCTTCTCACCAGCAGGCCACGTTGTCTCGTTTCTGCGTCAGCTTCCTTAACACGACCACTCGCTCAGATGACGGCCCGACTCGAAGACTTGGAAAACCAGATCGCCAACAAGAAATGATCCCTGCAGATGGCCAGGTGGCACTTGGACTCGGGGGGCGGAAACGTACCGTAGCTACACGTCATTGTTATTCCTAGAGTATTGTAAAGGGTCGTTGTTTGTTCTTATATTGCAAAATCTTGACGGGGACTCAGAGGGTAAAAAAACCCTGTTCCGAAAATGAGTGGATTCAGCCTTTGAGGCTGTTCCATTCCTCTGGACTAACGGGGTCGGGCTGAGGTGTGACGAATGGGGTCAGTTTGGACCTTAAGAAAGGAGATGGGCACTGGGACAATCAGCATCTTCTAACCCACCTGCCATTAATCGACAGCAGCTGGCCACCGGTTTCTCCAATGAAGCCCAAGTGCACAGCCGAGAGCTTCCATCAGGCAGCAAGATGCTTTGCAAAGCAGGTGATTCCATCCTGAATGCTTCAAGTAGCTCAGCTCTTGCTCAGCTGTAACTAGACTCTGTGTAATTGGGGGGAGAAACTCTGGCAACTTCCAATATACTTTCTACCCTGTACCCCATGTGAGAAACTCCCTCGGCTGCCCTGCTAATCTTGACTGTGAAATGAGAGCACCTGCAGCAACCTCTTTGTCTCTGAAGTTTTTTGCTTTAATTGCACAGGAATTTAAATGTAATCTTTGATTTCAATTAGAGGGGAGGGGAAAAAAGGCCGGAATAAATCATCAGACAGAAAAGAGGATCGAACATAACTGGGATATTCCTCATCAAACCCCCTTTCACCCTGATTTTGGCAGAACTGTTGCAGAATTTGTCATTATCCTTTTTTTATCAAATAGCAAAAAAAAATCTATAAATATATATGTGTATATATCTTTAATTCTGAAAGCAGGATAGTACTATTTTTAAACACCTTTATACATATATATATATCCTGATAATAAACACGCTGAAGATTTTTATGACATTTCTCTCTCCTCTTCACTGGGAACCTTGGAAAATAAAGTCTGCATCAAGTCACATTCAATTCATGTGACTCCAGCTTTCACAAAGCCAGGACAACCTGCTCCTAGCCAACCAGTCATTGGGCCATTATTACTACTCTCCCAGGAGAAAGAACTGGCCGGTGTAAATTCTCTGCTTTAAAGGTTACACGTGATGTGTTGCAGAAAGTGCCTCAAGTGATGGCAGCTCCATTTGATGGGAAATCACTATGGGATTGTGACAGTGCCATTATCCCCGACTCCTTTCTTTTTGATGCCTGTCCCCTCCTTGAAATGGACTCCTCCGTCCGTTAATATTGCATAATGGATCCAGGCCCTCAAGGACAGCTCATCACCCATGTTATATGTCACCAGAGTCAGCTGGTATAAATCAGCAAAGTCCATGGAGCTATGCCAGTTGACCCCCAGCTGAAACCTGGTCCATGGGCTCTTACCTCTGGGGCCAGTGAATAATAATTGGGGTGCAGCCTTGCAAGCGGAAAAGTCGTGCTACGAAGTGTGTGCAGGAATGCGCCACAGATGTAACAGCATTAAAGATTCTTCCTTATTAGACTGTCCTGTGGTAGCTCCTTGCGATGAGATGGGTGATCTAATAGGTCTTTTCCATTTCCAACTGCTGTGACAGCCAGGGATTGTTGTGCTTGAAGTGTGTTATAATGAAGGCTGCATTTTATATGGGGGTCAGAGAGGAAAATCTGCCCTTCATTAGTCCCTGTCCATTGTGATGCAATGAAAGCCACATTTATGTGTGACAAGGGGTGTGACCCTGTTCTCCCAAACCCTAGCCCCATCACACACTTTCAGCACTGCTGGGGGGAAGGGGAGTGTGCGCTGCCAGTCGAACAGTGGGGTGTTGTCAGTGGAGGGCCGTGCATGAAAATGGGCCTGAGCCCTCCCATTCCTGATTGAGCCTCTTTTAAATGACCACCACATACCAAGGCACTCATGCTCCCAGAGCACCTGTGCGGTCATCTGTTCTGTAGAGTGAGTGCAAAGCTGTGCATCAAAGCCTCCTCTTCCTCGGGGGAGCTGAATCTGTTACGGAGGCTACTGTTACCTGGCACTGATTCCCATCAATAAAGAGACATTTTCCAGACACCATCTGGCTTTGAATGTTGTCTTAGTCTCATGATCGTTTTATTACAAGTGTCGGCCCCATGACCTGACACTAAATGCACAGGTGGAGCAACACAGGGTGCAAATCCCAGCACAAAGCATGACGCCAACCTTCAGCCGCTTTCTCCCCAGATGTCAGACTTTGTCCTGATGTGTACACAGCTCCAGACACTGTGCGTGTGAGAGAGGGTTCTGCTGTGCTGTCAGCATCCCTCCGTGCTGCTGACACACAAGGGCTTGGGAAGGGCGTGTTCATGATACAGCAGTATATGCACTTCCAGGGGAAGGACTGCGTGGGGCTGGAGTTCATGTGCCGAACAGCCAGGAGTTTCCCCACAGAAGGATACAGCCCTGGCAGTGATGGGGTGAGCTGCCCACATGCTGCCCTGCCTCCCAGCCAGTCCTGCAGGGACCCCCAGCTGGAATGAGTGGACACAAGAATCAAAGCTGGGTCACTAGCGCAGACGATAGCCAGTCCTCAGAAGGAAGGCTGTAGCTGTGCAAAGTTGCCTTACTTATTATTAAAATAATAACCAGTGCTCTGCACTCATGGGGAGTGTTTCTGCTGCACCCAGCACTGTGCTAGTGACTTCATGGAACAAGCTGAAGGACACAGACCCTGCCCTGAAGATCTTATCCAGGCCAGGCCCGGCGGAGTAACAAACAGGGAGGGAGAACTCGACACAGCAATACCAGTGACTCCGGTTAAGCACACGTGTACATTGCAGGGCTCCTCTCCCCCAGCTATAACAACACTGCTGATCGACTCACCACAATGGGCACAGGGGAAGATGGAGCTTTCCTTGGCCATCAATGCTACTTGCAGCAGTTTGAGCTCCTCAGGAGAAATAAATGGTGAGAGTGTCACTGCCGCCCTGACTCAGACTGAGTTAGTGGCTCCTTACTGCGGAGAGATCAAAGGGACAACTTATGGAGTAAGTCTGTGTGAGCAAGACTGGCAGCATCTAGCCCCCGCTCATCAGCAGTGATGGACTGTAACTGGTAAAGGGCCTGATTCGGATATGCTCACGCCGAGCAGTACCTTACTCCAGAAGGAGTGTAAGATACACTGCCATCAGAGGGGTGATTGCACCATGGGCAGGCATACCCGCGCTGGCTTTTATCTAATGAGTGTGGTTAAAAAGAGCAGTGAAAACATGGTGGCATGGGCTTTGGCACAGGCCGCACAAACCCACTTAGGACCCTGAGTGTGGCCTTACATTACTAGCCTATGCTGAAGTCTATGCCACTATGTCTTCCCCACTCTTTTTAGCCATGCTAGATTAAAGCTGTAGTAGAGAGGGAGCCTGGAGCACTGGGCCTGGTGCAAGGCCTGAACTAAAGTCCTCAAGAGCCATGCTATGAACCAAAGTCAGGCCCTGTCATAAAGCAGATGCTTGCTTACAAGTTCACTGACCGGTACAGGAACTTGGCAGAAAACAGCTAGCATTGGTAAACCACAGGCACTCCTAGGTACTGGCTGTTCATGTAAACACATTTCTGGGAGATGGTACAGGAACACATCGACCCCGAGTCAGGATAGGGATGGAAGGACAGGCTGATGGAGGGAGGTGTTTTGTTCGAACCAGCAGGTACAAGGGGTAGGCTCGGTCACTAACCAGCCAAGGGGGCACCAGAGAGTCCCATGGTTGACTGAGCTGAGTCCATTGTAACGAGCAGACGTGTTCGTGGATGGAGCCATCCTTCATTGACAATAAACCTGGCTGAGCACCTTCGCCCTGAACCGAGGCTATAGTCTTTCTGGGTAATTCTATCCAGGTCTGCTGGGCCAGCTATCTGCACACATCTTTTCATGTGCTGTGTATTTATACCCGCCTCTGTATTTTCAACTCCATGCATCTGATGAAGTGGGTTTTAGCCCACAAAAGCTTATGCCCAAATAAATTTGTTAGTCTCTAAGGTGCCACAAGGACTCCTCGTTGTTTTTGCTGATACAGACTAACACGGCTGCTACTCTGAAACCGCTACAGAGTTACAGACACAAAGAGAAGGGGATGGGTCCTGTGTTCATGGGAACTCTCATTGGTATCGAAGCTCAGAAAGCCTCGTTACTTGTCCAGCTAATCCCTGAGGGCCTGGTTTTCCCTATCCTGGCACGATGGTTGTAGCCATGTTGGCAGCGAAAGTGTAACTGCTCCCCCTCCCCCTTCTGTGCTGCCTTGAAAGCTAACATCACTCCTTGGTTCAGCTCTGTCTTCACACTGCACGGGGGGGGAGGGGGGAGGCACAGATTAAATTCAGACCCATGGCAAATTACCCTTGGACCTTCTGCTGCCCTTACTGTTTGGAAGCCACTATCATTGGTGGGTGCCAATTCCCGGGTGTAAAGATGAAAGCTGGGGCAAGTGAGCCGTCAGAAAGACACACCTGCCTTGCCAGGGAACCCAGCAGGGAACGGCCACAATGACCTCAGCTGGCCATGAACACGGGGCCTCGCTCTGGGTACCTGCATCCTAGGATCTCAAAGCACTTTGCAGCCAATATTGAATCTGTTCTCACAAGCCCGCTCTCTAGGCAGTCAGTATCATTACCCCATTTTACAGATGAGGAAACGGAGGCACAGAGAGCGGAAACGACTTCTCAATGTCATGCAGTGGGTCACTGGAGGTGTCAGGAATAGAACAAGGATCTGCTTTACCCACTAGGCTGTGCTCCAACTCAGAATCCAGCCAAATGCATATTGCGCTGTCCCCTTGCCCCTTCCCTAGCTCCTGTGTCATCTGCTATGTAACTGGGAAGCATGAACTCCTGCAGCTGGCTCTTGTCACCATAACTAAGTGTTTCTGAGTTCAGGAGACACATCCATTCTGTTCCCTGCTTAAACCCCCACAGGGCTTTGGTTTTCAGAAGAAAACCACGGATAGTCTATCAGCCAAACCAAAGACGCCTTGCAGGCGACAAAGCGAAATCTTACAAAATATGCATACTCTGAAGCAAATGCTACCAAAGTCTATAATAAATCGGAGGGTCTTATACTATGGAAATAAGGCGTACACAGATTGTTCCTCCATTTCCTGAAGGCAAAGATGGGGCAATCTATAATCTGGAAAAGTACATAGACCAACATTTAAGAAAAGTAATACAAGCTCTACTGCTCTCAGAAAAAAGACCTTATTGAGACCCAGGTCTTGAGAATTACAAGAAGAAGAAAAATGTGATAGTAACTAGCAGAGGCCTCTTGGAGTTTGCGATAAAACAACCATGTCATTAGCATACAATAACATTGGCAGAGAGCTACCCTTAATTTGCAATGGAGAAAAATTATCTTCCTTTAATACCACAACCACATCATTAATATATACGTTAAAAAGAAGAGGCACTAGGCTGGCATACACCGCTAGAAGTAGGGGAAATGGTCATACATTCTCCATTGACTTTAGTTCTTACCCAACCATATTGCCCTGCTGTAGAGCACCCGAAATATACAAAAGTCTTATATTGACATCCATCCTTCTTAATTTTGCCCAAAGTTTGTCTCAATTACTAGAATCAAATGTCATCTTTAGAGCTATGAAAGCAGCATACAATCTAGTACCCTTAACCATAGTATATTTATAAATTATATAGGATAAAATAAAACAATTATGAATTGTAGCTCTACCAGCCCTAAGGCCAGACTGATCTTCATGTAATAAATTGGCCTCTAAAGCCCTTATTTCAAGTTTATATAGTAAAAATCTGGAATAAATTTTCCCTGCCACATCTAACAAATTAATAGGTCTATATGAAACAGGATACTTACTGTCCCCCTCTTCTTCTTCTTTTTTTTTTAATAATGGGAACTATGATACTAGACTTCCAGTCAGATGGAATCCATCCAGTATGATTAATGACAGTAAATAATTTAACCAAAATTGGACACCACCAAGCAAGACTCTCCTGAAAAACTTCAGCTGAGAGAAAACCTTCCCCTGGAGCTATTTTCCATTGTTGGGCTAAGCCCCAAGTGGTAGATCAAAGACATGCTTTTTCATTGCAGCAGCTATGGTAGCATTAGATAAAAAAACTGGTTGGGGAGAATCATTAAAGCCCTGGCCAAAATGTGCTATCCAGGCTTCATCATTAATATGGGGTTCCTAATTGGAGTATATCTACCAAAGCCACAATCTTCTAAACCATGGAATAATTTTTCGCTTTTGCTACTGCTTCAAAATCCTTCCACAAGGATGTAAGGTATTCTTGGTTTTTATGCTATAATAAACTTTTGTATCTTCTTCTGGCAGCTACTAAATTCTGAAGTAAATTGGGAGAGGAATTGCATCTTACCCTATTAGCTATACATGCTAGAGGAGGCTTGTATCAAGCCAAATGCATTTATCTTTGAAAGCATTTTTTGGATAATTAAAACCAAAATCAATTTGTTTGGAGACAAGTGGTTGTACGGACTTTACCAGCAACTCATATGATTCAAAAATTTGAGAGGAATTCTCTGTCTCAATAATTACATCTCTGAGACATCTAACATCAGAGTCTTCCAATCTCTTAAATAATTTGTCACAAATGGCTGAGGTCCATTTTAGTCTTTTATAGGGTTGCCAGTTTTGGTTGGACATATTCCTGGAGATTTCATCACATGACATAATCTTTAATTGAAGACTACTCTTTAATTCCTGGTGACTCCAGGACAATCCTGGAGTGTTGGCAACCCTAGTCTTTTATAGCCATGTTCCAAAGAGATAATTAAGGCATCCTCACCCATTGGAAATAAAATTCTCTCTAAAAAGGAAACATCATTCATAATCATAGAGAGAGTTGGTGGTCACTATCTGGGAGAGAAAGTCTAGAAAAATCCCTATAGAAGGGCCAATTAATTTTAGGGTTAATTGTATAATCAGTAATACTATACCAGTTGATGAAATACAGGTAAGATGGCCTTCTCTATCCCCCACACTTCTTCAATTTACAGGTATCAGGTTAAATTTATTTAATAAAGCCTTTAATTTTTGTCCAGAGATGTTAACCACCTGGTCTTTAGAGTTTGGAAGAGAAAATTCATAAATCTCTTCAATGATTTCTTCCCCTGCTACTGACTATGTTGGAGGACTTAGTTGAGCATTAAAATCTCCCAAAATAATTAGATGAGCCATTGGGAGTTGAAGACCTACCATAACAAATTGCTTGTCCAATGCCACAATGACTCAGAATAAAATGGGGAGGATATGGAGGGGCGGGAGGGGAAATAAACATTTAATACAAAAATGTGGAGCTCAGAGAAAAAAATTAAAATATAGTCAAAGGCCCTGCCACTTTGATTCCAAAGGATTTCAGGCATAAGGAAACCAAGGTGGCAAATCCTCCTACTATACGTCCCCTTTTGACAATTGACTTCCTCCTGGAGAAAGGATTGAAAACCAGGAAAGACCATAAATTCAGACTCAGCTAACCATATTTCTTGTCAAAAAATCAAAACAAAAGTTTCCAAAATTTTTTTTAAAAAAAAGCTCCGTATCATTCATCTTATTTTTCTTCGCAGATAAATTCCAGGATAAAATACAAAAATTGTTCTGGCAAAAACTCTCCCTGGCTAGGGAAAAAGAAATCGAAAAATCTAGTTAAATATAAGAAATGGTCCCAACAGCCTCATGGTAAGAATTTGATTAGTCTCCAAATACTATGTTATTCTGATGAGTCGTCTGCATGGGAGATTGTGAACATAAAGTAAGTGTGTGTGTGTGTGTGTGTGTGTGTGTGTGAGAGAGAGAGAGAGAGAGAGAGAGAGAGGGGGATCCTCTTGGAATTCTATCTCAAGGCCCCCATAAAAATAGCACCATTTTGGGGTGGGGAATGATAAAGCTGGTGGGCCTAATAGAAGAGACCAGAGGGTCAAACTCAGGAGACCCAATTCAATCAATAGTACGAAAAGTTTTAGGTACACCTGAGGAAGAGTTGATGTAAACGTCTGAGATATATTCTGATAAGACCAGTAATAAGACCCCGCCTCTTCTTATAGACCTAAAGAATAATACCTTATGTTATTTGAGAATGTCCCATAGAATAAGGATCTCATGAGCGTGTTTTTGACTCTAGAGAAGAAGACACCTCGGCGCCTTAGCTGTTTCCTCATATTCTAAGTTCTAGGAACTGTGTGCCAGTAAGATTCCACCTCCCACCTCTCATGCACATTTCGAGAATAAAGGTGCCTTTTAATCTTAACAGAGTTAGACGGTAAATAAAAATGAACCTTATCAACCAATAACTGATTTACATCAATACCTGTAAGGGGCTGTCTGTCTGAATGTATTCCCCTTGAAAAACTAAAAAGCAACGCAGGGGCCCATTTATGTCAAGAACCAGAGGGCCAATCTTTTGGCATTTTCTGAGACTCAGCTATTTCAAAGATGTATAAGGAAGGGGGAATTATGCTTGGAAGTATTTAAATCAAGAGACAGGGTTTCTGAAACCTCAGAGATCCTGTGTCTGGTAAGCCAAGAAGAAGAGTCAATTTCTCTTCAGTTAGCCTTTGGAACATTAATAAAGCTCTGTATATTCCTATCCTGAGTCTGAGTCAAATTATCTATAACTTTAGGTGTTTTCTTTTCCAGATCAGACTTATCTGGGGGTGGGGTGGGGGGGTTGATAAGGGAATCCAGCTTGCCAGTGAAACCACTCATCCCATAATCCACCCCACAGAATTTTAAATTCAAAGAAACAATTCTTAATATTCACTAAATCCTCCATAAGACGTTTTAACGAAGATAAAACCAATGGGAACTGAAAATCATTAATTGAAGGAGCATCATAATCCACCAAGTCTGATGATATAGACTAGTAGATTTTGGTCCTACTATTCACAAATTCTAAATCTGTAAGATCCTTATCTATAAGATCCTCAGTGGATAAAGATACTTCCAAGGGTTTCCTTTCCTCAGACTTCAAAGAAGCAGGTAAAAAAGAACTAGTGTGTGCCAAATTCCTTGTGGTGACTAGGGGAGTGTGCTTCTTGGAGAAGAAATCAGTTCAGATTGCAGTGGATGAGGATACATAGAATGAGCTTGGAGGAGCAAACAGTCTCCAAGTCAAAGACTTGGACCTCTCATAACTGAGAGGAGGGTGGAATAAGGTTCTCAACCTTCAAATTAGGACCATCCCACTATTCCCAGAAGAGTGGGAGAAAGGGCTCCTTCCCAGTTCACTCCAGCTTGTTCACTACTAAGCAATCATCTTTGTGATATTGCAACTCCATACAAAGGGGAGAGGGTGAGCTCCTCTCCAAATCAATCAATGCCAACCAACTCTCAACTTAAAAGTTTTATTTAAGCTTCACAAACTGCTGCCATGGAGGAGAGACTCCACACCAATCAGGCCTCAGGCCAGCACAGATACTACCGCCCTCAGAGCAGGGTTGGCTCTAAGTTTTTTGCTGCCCCAAGCAAAACAATTTGGCCCCCCCTTTTTTTGGGGGGGGGGGGGCTTTTACACATGTTTGCACTTTGCAATGTTGTTGTTTTGTTTTTTTTGACTGGGTGCGGTACTGATGCAGCATTGGGCAATGACTGCATCTGAATCTGCTTGAGCCGGGTGTATCTGCCTGAATTTCTTATTGAGACAAAGGAGCTGAAAACCCCATAGGCCACTAGAGTGCCTGAGAGAGTCCTGTGGCACCTTTAAGACTAACAGATGTATTGGAGCATAAGCTTTCCTGGGTGAATGCCCACTTCTTCGGATGCATGTAATGGAAATTTTCAGAGGCAGGTATAAATATGCTGGCAAGAATCAGTCTGGAGATAACGAGGTTAGTTCAATCAGGGAGGGTGAGGTCCTCTGCTAGCAGTTGAAGTGTGAACACCAAGGGAGAAGAAACTGCTTTTGTAGTTGGCTAGCCATTCACAGTCTTTGTTTAATCCTGATCTGATGGTGTCAAATTTGCAAATAAGGAAACAAATCAACAGAGCCAGACGTGTACCCAGAAGCCTCCTGCTACAAGATAAGCCCAAGAAAGAAACCAACAGAACTCCACTGGCCATCACCTACAGTCCTCAGCTTAAACCTCTCCAACGCATCATCAGTGATCTACAACCCATCCTGGACAATGATCCCTCGCTTTCACAGACCTTGGAAGGCAGGCCAGTCCTCACCCACAGACAACCTGCCAACCTTAAGCATATTCTCACCAGCAACCACACACCGCACCATAACAACTTCAACTCAGGAACCAATCCATGCAACAAACCTCGATGCCAACTCTGCCCACATATCTACACCAGCAACACCATCACAGGACCTAACCAGATCAGCTACAACATCACCGGTTCATTCACCTGCATGCCCACCAATGTTATATATGCCGTCATGTGCCAGCAATGCCCCTCTGCTATGTACATTGGCCAAACTGGACAATCACTACGTAAGAGGATAAATGGACACAAGTCAGATATCAGGAATGGCAATATACAAAAACCTGTAGGAAAACACTTCAACCTCCCTGGCCACACAATAGCAGATGTAAAGGTAGCCATCTTACAGCAAAAAAACTTCAGGTCCAGACTCCAAAGAGAAACTGCTGAGCTTCAGTTCATTTGCAAATTTGACACCATCAGATCAGGATTAAACAAAGACTGCGAATGGCTAGCCAACTACAAAAGCAGTTTCTCCTCCCTTGGTGTTCACCCTTCAACTGCTAGCAGAGGACCTCACCCTCCATGACTGAACTAACCTCATTATCTCCAGACTGATTCTTGCCAGCATATTTATACCTGCCTCTGAAAATTTCCATTACATGCCTCCGAAGAAGTGGGCATTCACCCACGAAAGCTTATGCTCCAATACATCTGTTAGTCTTAAAGGTGCCACAGGACTCTCTGTTGCTTTTTACAGATCCAGACTAACATGGCTACCCCTCTGATACTAGAGTGCCTGAGTAACTCGTGCCGCCTGTAATATGTGCGGAGGGGAAATACAGACTAGAGAGTGACATTTCAAGAGGCTTAAATCACCGCATACTTTGCCACCCCGGTGTTTAGGGTTACCATATTTTAATTTAAAAAAAGGAGGACACTCCAAGGGGCCCCGGCCCCGCCCCAACTCTGCCCCTTCCCCGCCCCGCCCCAACTCCACCCCTTCCCCACCCCCAAGTCCCTGCCCCAACTCTGCCCCCTCCCCTGAACACTCCGCCCCCCTGCTCCTCCCCCTCCCCTACTTCCTGCAAATCAAATGTTCGCAGGAAGCCTGAAACAGGGAGGCAGCAGGTAAACTGGGGCTGGGGCTGGGGCGGGGTGCAGCGTGGCCCCCTCGGCCGAGCGGCTCCCTTTGGCGGCTGGCCGGCCCAGGCCAAGAGGCTCTGGCCTGGTGGCCTCAGCGGCCCCAGCCCCCAGCCGAGCACCACCAGCCCCAGCAGCTCCGGCCCCCGGCCGAGCACCGCCGGCCCCAGCGGCTCTGGCCCGGACCCAAGACCCACGACCCCTCCCTCCCTATTTTCCCGGACATGTCTGGCTTTTTGGGATTTCCTCCCGGACGGGGATTTGAGGCCCAAAAAGCCAGACATGTCCGGGAAAATCCAGACGTATGGTAACCCTACCGGTCTTACGTCTGGGTCTCTTGAAGGAAGGCTACGGGGTTGTGCAGCCACAATCAGAGGCTAAGCGAGAGCCCTCAAAAGGGGACAGTTATCTCTTGAGACAGCCCTTGGCTTTCCTGGGCACGCTCCGTATTTCAGTCTTACTAGGAGCTGGGCTGCTGCTTCTGAGCACTTTCTGCTACTTTCGCTCATTTAAAATGAGCCTGACGTTCCCCAAATCATTAACTGACATGGGTAAGGAGCGCGCTGGAGAATTGCCTGCTGTCCAACGGGTGCTAATTCCGACACTGCCACTTAAAGGGTTGGGTCATTATCTTTAAAAAGTTGTGCCTGAATGAAAGGCTTTCTCCCGGCTCACATTCGTTTCCAAGGGGGCGGGGGAGGGAGAGAAGAAGGGGGAAAGCCGGGTCAACCCTTGAAGGGGTATTTCATGGCACTCTCTTCCGGTGCGTCCCACTGAGCCCCACCAGCTGTACTGCAGCGCAGGGTTACCTGGCTGGCGGCACTGACCGTGTTATTGGCCGCTCAGGGCTTCCTTCCTGGTCCCGGTAAGTTCTCGGCAGCTTTCTCATTGTTCCTCGGGGGACTCGGGCTGTAGGGCTTTATGAACATGAAGTCACCCTTGGCGGACTCCGGGGTCAGTCAGACTTTGTAGCAGTAGCCCAGAGGGCCGCTGCCCGCCACATCCAGGCAGTTGGTGGGCACTTTGTTGCCCAAGGAGAACTCGGGCTTGATGTTAGAATTTTTGAAGAGGTTGGCGGGAATGCCGCCCCTGGAAATGTGCCGCCCCAAGCACCTGCTTGTTTTGCTGGTGCCTAGAGCCGGTCCTGCCTCAGAGCTCCCTGGGAAGGAGACTCCCTACTAAAACTCTCACCTCCACAATCTTCACCTCCTCCAGTAGACCCAGGCTCCGAGGTTCACTACATCTGGCACTTATTCCAAATCTCCACTTTTCTCCAAGGTTAGAGAGCAATATTGCTACACAGAGGAAGCTGCTGCTGGTTCACATCAACTACTCCCTGGCCAGGTGCGCTGCGCCCTCAGGCGCTGCTCTCCCTGCACCCCTCCCTCCAGACAGCTCCTCCTTCCTGGTGCTGAGCTCACCAGTAAGGGGTGGGTTAGCTTCTGCTGTCCCGTAGCAGCTAACTCTTCAGGCATTCAGAATACCACAAGGCAACCATGTGACCAATTATCAGGCCATATGCACCCATCTATGTACACCCCTTGGTATCATACTGCCCCCCATTTCAATCAGAGTCCAGCAGAATCCCATTGCCATAGTAAGTGACCATTTCACAAATGTATTGATCCAACAACAACCCTGAGAGGTAGGGAAGTACTAATATCACCAGGAGGAACTGAGGCACAGAGAGACTAAAGGGCAGGGCTGGATTAATCCATAGGCTAATAAGGCTATAGCCTTAGGCCCTCCTATTTTTTAGGCCCTACTGGTCAGGCAGGGGGCGCGGCCGGGGACGGGTGGAGGGGGCAATGAGCTTGCTCACACAGCCCTGCTGGAGCGCTCCTGCCAGCAGGAAAGGCAAAGCAGCCCCCTGTGACTTGGCAGGAGCTCACCTGGTAGCCTGCTGCATCTCCCCGCGCTGCAGGAACACACTGCCAGGGATCTGGTTAACACTGGTGACCGGACACTACAAATCCAGTTACCACTGGAACCCGTGCCAGCTGTGGGTGTAGTTTGAGCAGGCATTGTCCCCCCCCAGCACTCCCCAACCCCAAGTTCTTTGGAGCTCTGCTTAGCTGTCAGGGAGGGAAGAAGCTCCCTCTGTCCCTCTCCTTGGCTGAGGCTGGCAGGCAGCTCCAGGATCCTGAGTCCTAGTGCCCATCATTCTCATCTTCTATGTGTGCTGGGTCCTGTTTCTGGACAACTGGTGAGTGCCTAGTGGGGGCAGGGCAACGGGGTAGTGTGTGTGTGTGGGGGGGAAGAGGCAGTACCAGAGCGGTAGGGTGGGAAGCTTGCACAGAACCTGCACACACATTATCCAGCTCCAGCCAGAACTATTGCCCTCCCATGTATAAGGAATGAATTCCCTCTCACACATTTGTAGGAAAAACAAAACAAAACATCCCACTCTGGATACCAGCACTTTAACTTTTACAGAACCTTTCATCGAGGGGCTTCAGAGGTATGATGCACTGTGTTCAATACTGTATTGAACTGTACTAAAAATCAAAGAAATCCAATGTTTTTAATGTATTTTTCTGTACTGTGATGCCCAGGCAACCAAGATCTTTCCTTATGCTCAGCCTAGTTCCACAGGCCAACACATCTCTGTACTTGTAAGGGGTTGCAAAAGCACTGGAGGAAGCTCAATACACAATGTTGTAGGCTTCTCCCTCCCCTCTCCCTCAAGGATTTTAAATCCACTTCTTAGCAGGCTATGATAGACTGGCTGAATAGGCTAAAGGCAGATTCTGTCCATTTGCTGGTTCTCAAGCTGTTCAATCCATCATAAACCTCACATTTGATTTGAGTTTCATTCCAAAAACTTAAAGCTAACTATACCTGAAGTTAGTCCTCATTTTTCTGCCCCAACTCAAACTAACTTCTTTCCCAAGTGGAAAATGTTGGGTAAGCATGGAATGTGTGTGATTCAAGAAGGGAATGAGAACACAGGCCAATTCCTGTGAACAGTTACACTGTGTAGCCTTATTGACTTCAGGGAGAACAGATTTTTGCACAAGAATAGATTTTGGTCCCTTCTGCTTTTTCACATCTGGTATAAGCTGAATCTCATTCACTTTCCTCCCCTAAACTCGGAGCACTTTAAGGGGGGTGGGGAAAAAAACAAGGTCTGCTTGATTTGCACATGCAAACGAAACAGGAAGCTCTCCCTTCATTCTACACCAGCCTTAAACAAACACCTGATATGACGTAACTAAGGTGTCACTACAGCAGTCTTGGTCGGACTGTTCTTTTGAAAGATCCTTAATGGTTCTTTTAAGATGCTGATTTTCAATGAAGTCTTTTTGTTCAGGGGGGCAGAGAACACAACAGGAAATAGCTCTGTTTTGTCAACTCCTAGTCATTCAAAAGCTGAAAAGCTTTAGATTAAGTTTGTTTAACGTTTGTACAGTGATTTTGAAGAGCTAACAGCACAGAAGTGCTAAATATCATGACTTGGGCAACCATCTAAAGATCTGTGTCACTTCTAGCTGTTACCTTTTTCTTACAGAAAGCTTAAAACAAACAAATGCAAACTGTAAGGGGCGGGTACACACAGAACTCATGCTTAAAAAACCTCAGGTCAGAGCTGCTGATCACACATTCTAGAATAGATAATTCTTAGTCCTGCCATGAGTGCAGGGGCCTGGACTAGATGACTTCTTGAGGTCCCCTCCAGTCCTATGATTCTAATTGTGAAAGAACGTGGTGACAGAATGGCTTGATGTGGTGAATCACTGGAGATTAACTACACGAACTGGTATCATCCCACAAATAATATTTGGGTTCAATGGGAAAACAGTAATTCATTGTCCTCAGCCAGTGCAACACTGGGAGGCAGCTTTCAGAGCAAGACAGCCTAAAATACAATGCCACCCAATGTAATTTTCCCACTACTACTTCCTCTACTTCAGTGGATTTTACACCTGAGTGGCAGGGCCAGCTCCAGGCACCAGCTTGCCAAGCAGGTGCTTGGGGTGGCCCCTCCGGACGGGGGCGGCATGTCCAGCTATTTGGCGGCAATTCGGCAGACGGTCCCTCACTCCCGCTTGGAGCGAAGGACCTCCTGTAGAATTGCCGCTGCCGATCGTGATCGCGGCTTTTTTTTTTTTTTTTTTTTTTTGCGCCGCTTGGGGCGGCAAAAACCCTGGAGCCAGCCCTGCTGAGTGGTTTTCTTTTACATAATAAAAGCTGGCTGCCTCCCAGACTGCAGTCAGAGTGAGATAGGGTATGCGGTGTAGAGTCCATAGCTTGTGGGAAGCACCTTGGCTTTGCACTGTGCCATGTGGAGAGCTGAGGGAAGCACAAGGTTGAAAGAGGTGAGCAGGATGGGGAATGTTGCAGTGTTCATCCTCATGGAGATGAGCCCCCCACTACCTAGGAGGAAGGAGGCCTAAGAGAAGGACAGTGTAGCATCCCACGTGCTACCTCTTACTCTGCAGTATCTGTTTGAAGAATGGAGTGTAGTGAGAGTAGAATAAACTTGTTAATTTTACATAAATAAATAATATGTAAATATGTATGCAGAGAAATGTTTGATGACTTCATAATGGTTTTTGCAACATGTAATTCATACTTAGGCCCTTTCCTCCCATTAGCCTTAGATGCCTCATAACCTTAATCCGGCCCTGCTAAAGGGCCAGATTTTTAAAGTCTATGGGAGATAGGCACCTAAATATATTTAAAAATCAGGTCCAAAGTGACGTATCTAAGGTCACACAGGAATTGTGTAGCAGACCAGGTCTCATTGGCACATGTATATTCTAACCACTGTACCATCCTTCATCTGCTTAGAATCATAAGTCCATTGTCAGGTACCTAAATAAGTGACCTTGTTTTAAAAATGCTGAGCTCCTGTTGTCTGCCACTTTTGAAAATCAGACTACTGACTAAGGTGTCTAACTCTGGATTTACAGGGAGCCTAACTTTAGGCACCCATTTTTCAAAATCCTGCCCAATACCTTGAAGACTTGATAACTAAAATAGGATAATTAAAAGACATATATCCAAAGATGGAACTTATTTGTGTGGTGATACAGTGAAGGGCTTTTTCATCTGGAGCCTTGTTTGGGTTTCCCTGCTATGGTGACAAGGGCAACGGATGACTTTCTGATTGCTCAGGGCACAAAAGAAGGATTTGTCACTGTGGAGTGTTGCACAGATTTAAGCAACTCTGGCAGGTTATTCGGAGACAAATTTTATGTGCTGGAAAAGTTTTCCTCCCTCCTTGGACCTGCCCAGGAAGGTGTTAATGACAGGAACGGATTGTGGTCTTGCCTGATGTGGAACCCTTGGGACCATTTGTTGCGGGAGTAACCTGAATTTCAGGTTTCAGCTTTTCACATAAGACTGGAGATGGAGAAAACTAAAACAATAAAGACCCTGATAATGGATGAAGGAACCCTGTCGACACTTCCATGCCAGCTGGGAAATCTGACACACACAGAGCTCCTTGTAATTTACTCTTGAAGCGTTTAAATGGGATTTTGCAATGCTATGATCTACTTAGTGTCTTGAAGCATAGAAACTAGAAAGGAAGACAAATTTGGCCCATTATAGCCCCTTGGCACCTACGGAGTGCCACTAAGGAGCTGGAAAGCTGCCCTAAATGGGCAGCTGAGAAATGCCCCCTGCGCAGAGGACTCCCTGGCTGTCATAACAGACCTTTGGGGGTTACTGCAGCCAACATTAATTAGGGCAGCTCTGAGGCTGCTCTAACTTTTGTCAGGAGCTGAACCAGTCCCCAGCTTTCCTGGGAATCAGGGGAGAGCAAGGATGGCATATAGGCACTTTTGCTTCCACGCTGAACAGAGCTCAGCTGTACCCAAGAATCAGGGCCAGTGCGTCTGCCCAGCTCAAATGCTTAAAACGATTAATGCCAACAACAGCCAAGACCTCGACTGAAATCAGGGAGCCAGCAGACGCTAAGCAGATAAAACGAACAGCACCGTCCAAACAGGTCTGCAAGTGTGTGTTGCGCATGCAAACGCACACAGAGCTAACTCTGTGAGCAAAGCCACTCAGACAGCAACTAGAAACCAGCCACAAAATTTATCCTGCTAGTTTCTCCAGGGAATTTCTAAGGGGAAAGAAAACCAGTTTTTCTTCCTTGAGTGCACAGAAGAACTAAACAATTGGGCTGTTTGACTGTGCGGATGAATGGGGGGCCTGTGAAAGGCGACGGCCCTCTGCAAGGAAATCCAGGTATCGACCTTTTACCCACTCCTAAGAACAATCCTTGTTTTCACAGGCGAAACACTGAACGGAGCATTAAACTCGAACTCCCATTCAGGCAGACGGTCCCTGTTAATCCATTAAAGGCCTGACTCCCACCACACACTGAGCTGCCCGCCTGGCTCAGGGCAGGGGGGCACTGCTCAGCACAGCAGGAATCCACAGGCAAAGCTGTGCAGATTAGTAGCTCTGTGTATCTCTGAGCTGACACCAAATTCAAATATTAATTTTTCCTCTTTGGTGGTGCATAGAAGAGTCCAACTCCCATAGGTATTTCAATCCCAAATAGGCCATTCATTCCCCAGGATATGACAACTGCTCCTCTGATTGGTCAGGATTAAGGCAAGGACTTCAGACCTCCCTGATTGCATCCACACGCCCTCCACCCAGGCCTGTCCCCTCCATGGGCAGAATCAAAAGATGCCCTGTTGAATACAAACAAAAAAGATAGTCTGTGTTCATGTTGCTCTGAGCTAGTTAGAAAATGCTGCATCTCTGAAATGCCAGGCAAGCGGCCTGTCCCAGAGAGAGCGGCTTTGAGAGAGGGTACAGACGGCTCGTTGAGCTAAGGGGAGGTTATTCAGAGATGGTGCTAGCCACAAAGGGAACGTGGGCTTGGCTTGCTGGGCGGGAGGCTCTGCCAGAGACGTGTGTGTGGTAGGGAGGATGGCAGGGGCAGGGCTGGGGCTTCCATTTAGGCGACCTAGGCGGTCACCTAGGGCGCCAGGATTTGGGGGGGCGCCATTTTGCCACCCTCTGCGGCAATTCGGCGGCGGGGGGGGGGTCCTTCTGCGCTCCGGGTCTTCAGCGGCAATTCTGCGGCGGGTACTTCACTCGCTCCGGGACCCGCCGCCGAAGTGCCCCGAAGACCGGGAGCGCAGAAGGACCCCCCGCCCCCCGCCGCAGAATTGCCGACGACGACCGGGAGCGCGGAAGGACCCCCGCCTAGGGCGCCAAAAACCCTGGCGCCGCTCCTGGGCAGGGGGGTGAACTGAGGTACATCATTTACCTCAGCCAGGTCTGCCTGGGAATTTCCCTTTATGTAGCTGTTCAGGGGGAATTCAGAGCCATCCATGACCCCCTGGGCAGGGACCCCGATAGGAGGGTGATGGTCACATTAGAAACGCCTATGTAGGAAGAAAAAATAGGTAAATTAAAGCCAATTGGGACCATAGCCCGGCAAAATATCAGATGAGAACAGAGAGCCTGACTCTGAGCTGCCTTAAAGAATAACATGAGGCCAGTGAGCAAGGGACGGATGTGCCATCGCAATGCTGGAGAGCACAGTCCTCTCTCAAAGGGACGGGCAGTGGCCTGGCAGGCTTCTCCACACTTCTCTGCCAACATGCCTTGCCCCGACCTGGAAGAGCCACCTCCACATGCAAGAAGGGCTTAATCTCCCCAGCCCATGTAGCGCCTGGGCTCCTAGACAGACAAGCGAAGTGGAGCGTAGGCCAGAGGGAAGGATCCGGCCAAAGCAAGTTTCAGGGATTGGCCTTTTAAAGATATTTTGAAACTTTTAGGACGTTGGGTAAGTGAAATGAGCCCGGAGGCAGCATTACACAGCAGGGCTGGCACTTCAGCCAGGTCAGCCCCGCTGACGTGCAGGGAGAGCAACGGGGCAGCGGCAGCATAACAGGTGTCATGCGACAAGGATGCCGATGGATTTGGAGCCCTAATGATTAATCAGTGTGGCTGGCAGAAAGGTGACCTCATTCGCCCTCCATCCCCCTCCATATGAGGAAAGGTGGGAGTTGTTGGGGGGGTGTCTAGAAGTGCTATAGCTCTAACAAGTTAGGGGCTTGATATAGACATTACTGGGTGAGGTTCTCTGGCCTGGGCTATGAAGGAGGTCTGACTCAGATGATCAGAATGCTCCCATCTGGTCTTAAAATCTATGGCTCTATGAATCTCATTATCAGACTTATAATCAGGCAGGGGCAGCGTCCCATTCTCAAAGCCAGAAGCTTGTCAAGAAAATTTGCTGTTGGTTCAGACGAATGGGCCAACCTTGAGGCCTCTGGTCTCTTGTATTCACACCAGGCACAAGTTGCCACAGATTCACCCCACCTTTGATTAACAGTCTGTAGCACACACCGCACAGAGTCACTCCAGCCCAGAGGGTCCTCAACCTTCCAGTTCGAAAGGGCTATTGTGAAGAATCGTCCTCTCCATTCCCCGGTGAGCACACGCTTCAGCCTGGCCCGTGGTTAAGTAAATACACAAACCAGGCAGGCTCCTGCTCCTGAGAGCTGCGGGGGGTTCATGTTTCTCTGGGCTCCTGTGAATTACGCTCTCCGTGTTTGGATAAAGAGACCCCCCCCCCACAGACCCGGCCCCTGATCATTTTAAGGAAAACAAATCGTTTCCTTGCTAGCCACACAGGCTGCCCCCGCAGAGCAGGCTGCCTGTCAGAGGTGTGCTGACAGCAGCCCCGCAGGGCTGTTATTAATGGAGTCCGGGAAGGAGGGGGACCAGCATGAGTGTGCAGCTCGCTCTCCTGGAATCCTATCTGCTTACCACAAACGTGGCAGTGACAAGCAGTCCAGAGCGCTGCAGACACTGGGACTGATCGGTCCATGGCATTCTCTTTCTTGTTTTCTGCAAACAAGACACAGTCGTACACCCACAGGCCCCACTGCAAGGGCAATGACAACTGGAGGGGCAGCACCCTCCGTCGTACCTGCGTCACCTGCATTGCTGGGGACTTGCCCATCCCCAGCACAACTCTGCAGGCATCAATGGATGTGACTTATAGAGCTGGACGTCAGTGGGGTTACACTAGGGATAAATCTGGTCCAATAGGTAAACAGCCTAATGAAATCCGGAGCAATAGCACATTCTCTTATGCCATCCTCTGCTCAGCCATGCTGGAGCCAGTCCTGGCCAGCCTACCCTATGCCTTAGGGTGGGGCTAGTGCTGAAGTAACTCCCAAACCCCAGCCTGTGAGACTGGCTTGTTGAATTAGCCCCTCCACAGTCTGTGGGGTAGAAAGCTGATCTCAGGCATATGACCATCTTTGCCTTGATGGTTCCTGAGACGGGGACCTGGTGAAAGGTACCATTTGTACAAACAAGCGAAGCATTTGGGGCATGACTGCGGAACTAAAAATGGACTAAATGGACTGATGTGATGTGATTTAACTGCAAACACAGAGGGAGTTGGGCAGTTAAAAGGGACCGCACTGTTTGGGGATCCTCTTACAGGGCAGCCTTCAAAAACAACTCATGTCAGACTCCAGTTTGGACCCCCAAGTACAAGCAAATGAGTCCTGAGGGGACCCTGCCTCCCCTTTGCTATTCAGGCACTGATTAGTGAGGAGCTCAGCAAAGAATTCATACTGAATAACCACATCCCAAAATGTGAAGTATGCTCCCATCCAGCACAGAAACCCTGCTCAGAATGGGTCAACCCAACTTCTCAACAGATCCTCACAGTCTCTTGCCTTGCTGGGCTGCCCTCCCTACCCTTAGTGGCTACTGGGACGAGAACAGACATGCGTTATGGATACTGCACAACGGAATGAGCTAGAGGCCAGAGCTGTTTATGGGGTGTGAGGACACATCCCGCTGTCTCCTGACCCAGCCACATACTTTCCCTCCCTCTGTCAGACAATAGTTTCACGCCTTTTTTCAGCCCAGACGCCATAGCACTGGGATCATGGAGCCCGCCCAGATCACCGCAGCAATTATGAGCACTATGAACACCACGCGCATTGTCCTGAGTATATGCAGAGCCAGAACATGCCAAAGCAAAACCAGGCAAGGAGGCGATTGCAGCGCGGCGACAAGAGTGATGAGGAAATTGACATGGACATAGACCTCTCACAAAGTACAGGCCCCAGCAATGTGCAAATCATGGTGTTACTCGGGGAGGTTCATGTCCTGGAATGCTGATTCTGGGCCCGGGAAACAAGCACGGACTGGTGGGACCGCATCGTGTTGCAGGTGTGGGACGATTCCCAGTGTCTGCAAAACTTTCGCATGCGTAAGGGCACTTTCATGGAACTTTGTGACTTGCTTTCCCCTGCCCTGAAGCGCCAGAATACCAGGATGAGAGCAGCCCTCACAGTTGAGAAGCGAGTGGCAATAGCCCTGTGGAAGTTTGCAACGCCAGACAGCTACCGGTCAGTCGGGAATCAATTTGGAGTGGGCAAATCTACTGTGGGGACTGCTGTGATCCAAGTAGCCAACGCAATCAAAGACCTGCTGATATCAAGGGTAGTGACTCTGGGAAACATGCAGGTCATAGTGGATGGCTTTGCTGCAATGGGATTCCCAAACTGTGGTGGGGCGATAGACGGAACCCATATCCCTATCTTGTCACCGGAGCACCAAGCCACCGAGTACATAAACCGCAAGGAGTACTTTCAATGCTGCTGCAAGCCCTTGTGGATCACAAGGGACGTTTCACTAACATCAACGTGGGATGGCCGGGAAAGGTACATGATGCTCGCGTCTTCAGTAACTCTGGTCTGTTTCAAAAGCTGGAGGAAGGGACGTTCTTCCCGGACCAGAAAATAAACATTGGGGATGTTGAAATGCCTATCGTTATCCTTCGGGACCCAGCCTACCCCTTAATGCCATGGCTCATGAAGCCATACACAGGCAGCCTGGACAGTAGTCAGGACCTGTTCAACTATAGGCTGAGCAAGTGCCGAATGGTGGTAGAATGTGCATTTGGACGTTTAAAAGCGCGCTGGTGCAGTTTACTGACTCGGATAGACCTCAGCGAAGCCAATATTCCAATTGTTATTGCTGCTTGCTGTGTGCTCCACAATACCTGTGAGAGTAAAGGGGAGACATTTATGGCGGGGTGGAAGGTTGAGGCAAATCGCATGGCCGCTGATTAAGCTCAGCCAGACACCAGGGCAGTTAGAAGAGTACAGCAGGGCGCAGTGCGCATCAGAGAAGCTTTGAAAACCAGTTTTGTGACTGGCCAGGCTACGGTGTAAAACTTCTGTTTGTTTCTCCTTGATGAACCCTTCCCCCCACCTCCCCCCGGTTCACTCTACTTCCCTGTAAACTAACCACTCTCCCCTCCCCCCTTTGAGCACTGCTTGCAGAGGCAATAAAGTCATTGTTACTTCACATTCATGCATTCTTTATTAATTCATCACACAACTAGGGGGATAACTGCCAAGGTAGCCCGGGAGGGGTGTGGAAGGAGGGAAGGAAAAGGACACACTGCAGTTTAAAACTTTAAAACTTTAACACTTATTGAAGGCTAGCCTTCTGATGCTTGGGCAATCATCTGGGGTGGAGTGGCTGGGTGGCCGGAGGCCCCCCCACCGTGTTCTTGGGCGTCTGGATGAGGAGGCAATGTAACTTGGGGAGGAGGGTTGTCGGTTACACAGGGGCTGTAGTGGTGGTCTCTGCTCCTGCTGCCTTTCCTGCAGCTCAACCATACTTTGATATCAGGGTGAGTTAGGGGGTTACTGGTTCCAGGTCTAGGGTGATAAACATATCCTCGCTGTTGGGGAAACCGGTTTCTCCGCTTCCTTGCTGTGAGCTATCTTCATTGTCTTCATCATCATCTTCCTCGTACCCCAAACCCGCTTCCCTGGTGCGTGATTCTCCATTGATGGAGTCAAAGCACACGGTTGGGGTAGTGGTGGCTGCACCCCCTAGCATGGCATGCAGCTCCGCATAGAAGCGGCATGTGTGCAGCTCTGCCCCAGACCTTCCGTTTGCCTCTCTGGCTTTGTGGTAGGCTTGCCTTAGCTCCTTAATTTTCACGCGGCACTGCTGTGTGTCCCTGTTATGGCCTCTGTCCTTCATGGCCTTTGAGACTTTTTCTAATATTTTGCCATTTCGTTTACTGCTACGGAGTTCAGCTAGCACTGATTCGTCTCCCTATATGGTGAGCAGATCCCGTACCTCCTGTTCGGTCCATGCTGGAGCTCTTTTGCGATCCTGGGACTCCATCGTGGTTACCTGTGCTGATGAACTCTGCATGGTCACCTGTGCTCTCCACGCTGGGCAAACAGGAAATGAAATTCAAAAGTTTGCGGGGCTTTTCCTGTCTACCTGGTCAGTGCATCTGAGTTGAGAGTGCTGTCCAGAGCGGTCACAATGAAGCACTGTGGGATAGCTCCCAAGGCCAATAATGTCGAATTCCATCCACACTACCCCAAATCCGACCCGCAAAGGCCGATTTCAGTGCTAATCCCCTCGTTGGAGGTGGAGTAAAGAAACCGGTTTAAAGCACCCTTTAAGTCGAAAAAAAGGGCTTCGTCGTGTGGACGTGTCCAGGCTTAATTCGATTTAACGCTGCTAAATTCGACCTAAACTCGTTGTGTAGACCAGGCCTTAGACACACCCTTTGTGACTGACCCCATATAGCAGCCAGCTGGGAGAAGGCAGCAGAGCTGGTAGTGGAGAGACAAGGAGGAGGAGACAAGCATGAGAGAGGGAGCTGGGGTGCCCTGCCAGGAGGGGAAGGGAGAAGATCCTCTCCCACTGTGAATTCTGTAATAGTGGGATCTGAGGACGCATACAGCAGACTTGGCTTGTGGGCAGGGCTCATTTGTCAGCTCTCCAGCACATACATAATCAGGTATAGCCAGCCAGACCTCCTGGGCACATGTACATCACAGAGGCTGTCAGGGTATGGCTGCCCCTAATGGGTTGCACTGAGAACGTGCTCATCCCTGGACAAAACACACAGTCCTGTACAGCACAGAGCCTAGGAGAGCCTTGTAACCCAGGCCAGGCCTGTAGCTGGGCCCTCCTGCTTTTCTGCAAAGCCTGGCTCAGGGCAGCTCAGTTTGTACAGCGCAAGATTTTCTCATGGTGCCTCTGATCACTTTTTATTTTTCCAGCATAACTCCCTGCTTCATGGATAGGCCGAGGGCATCCCAAGGACAGCGCTGACCCAGATCCCTGTGTCCTGGACTCTCCAGACCCCTGCAGGCTGTATACTGGGGCTCAAATGGAGCCTCTGGCACAATTGCAAATAAACTTGTTTATGCCTCAAGCTTTGCCGTTGGGGATTCCTGAGTCTCATTGTCTCTCCTTCAGTTCTCTATTGAACAGTCTATGAATAATGAGTTAAGGAATGGCAGGAGCCGGGGGTGAGAGGCCAGGAGGTACATCAGGAAGTGAACGTGGTTGATTATTTAAGCTCCGGAGGCAGTTATTGTAGAAACGGGGCCAAATGATCTTGTTACTGCCAAAGAAAAATGTCCTGACAGTGTCTTTAGGCAGATCTTGCAAGGGGTGTGAGGTAGAAGCTTTGCCTGGAATCTAAATGGTCCTGCTCAAAATGTCTTCTAGCGCCAGAGATACATAAGGCCCCATTCAAAATCAAGGATCCACCAAACACAAAGAACATTAAACTGAGAGCTCTATCACTTGAGATGTATCTCCAAAAATGAATGCAAAATGAGACAGACAGACAGACACACATACACAGCAAATTCCCTCAGCTGGCAGCTAGAAAGCAGCTCTGTGAGGTATCCTGCGATCTCTCTCTCCCAGGGAACTTCACAGAAGAAGCAGGTTTTCTTCCTGGAGTACACAGAAGAGTTAAACAACTGGGCTGCTTGGCTGTGCTTTGAAAGGCAAATGCCCTTTGGAAGGGAGCTTTTCCTGCTGACTTTCCCCCCATTTTTGGACCATTCCTGGCTTCCACAGGTTAAACGCTGAACTGAGCATAGTTTGCAAAATCCAACTCCTGTTGTGCTCCCAAATCTCTGCGGGGAGAACTGCAGAGCTCAGCAAAGCTCAGGGGAGCTGGAGCCCTGCACAATCCACAGTCACATATTGGCTTTTCTTCATATTTCCTTTCCTCAGCAGAATCCCCATTGAACCCGCCCACAATAACAAAGGGTTGAAAATTCACCTGACATTGACCCCTCAGCCGCTTTCAGATAGACACGTTGCACAGACACATTCGCTACCCGCACAAATCAGCCCCTGCTGAGTCCAAGAAAGACCCCAACTGGCCTCCCCCGGGATTTAATGAAATGTGAGGCACAGCCTCAAGGCTCATGTGACATAAATAACCCTGAAGTCTCACACACAGTCAGGAGCAGAACCAACATCTGCTCCCAGCCATAGGTGTTTTCACCCAGGAGACCACAACTGCTCCCCTGAAAGGCCAGGATACAGTTGGGAACAATCCTGACTTCATCTCACAGGCCCTGCATCTACACCTGCCCCTTTGTGAGCAAAATAAAAGGTGCCCTGTTTAAAAACACACACAGAGAGAAAGTAAGAGAGAGAGAGAGAGCGACTGTGTGGCCCATCCCAGAGAGAGCAGCTTTGAGGAGAGAACAGTCGCGATCGGCGGCACTTCAGCGGCAGCTCCACCATGCCGCTTTCTTCTTCAGCGGCACTTCAGCGGCAGGTCCTTCCCTCCGAGAGGGACCGAGGGACCCGCCACCGAATTGCCGCCGAAGAGCTGGACGTGCAGCCCCTTCTCCTTGGCCACCTCAAGCACCTGTTTGCTGCGCTGGTGCCTGGAGCAGGCCCTGGGTGCTAGCCACAAACGGAGCGTGGGCTTCACCTGCTGGGCGGGAAGCTCTGCCAAACCAGCTCCCCTTTCCACTGAGGTGTGGGGGAGGCGGGAGGTGAGCTGCGATGCTTCATATACCTCAGCCAGGCCTTCCTGGGAATTTTCCTCCCTGGCGCTTTTCAGGGGAAGGATCAAGGGCACCTACAAACTGGATGACACTGGCGCAGTTAGTAAATTGTAGCATCCACTGTCAACATCTGCAGCAATGCACAGTACAGGCTATTTGGATGTAGGGGGATTTGGTAGTAGGGAAGGCGACGGATAATGCAGAGAAGGCAAGAGGATCAGTTTCAGGTGGTGGATCTCAGCTCTTTGGTTCACTGGTAAATCCAATCCTGCTTCACCTTAAGGCAAACACACACAGAGCAGGAGTGAGAAAAGAAAAGCAAAAGAGGAGGAAAACGCAGCTTTTGTCTGATGGCTGCGGGTCAGTTGCTGGAAGATCATGGGCAAAGCACGTGGCACCTGAGCCAGTTAACCACTCCCATGGGAAAATGTGTGGCTAAAACTTACTATTATCAATATTTTCCTCTGGCCAGTCTGTTCTGGTGAAGCTTTTATTATGACCTGGCTGCTCGGTATGGCTGGTAGCTCGCTAAACTAGAGTGTTGCAAGGTTAGATTTGTCCTAGTGACTCAACCATTAGGCAGAAGGCTAAAAGGGAGAGACAGATAGAAGTCAGGAAGAACAAGGTGGAGTTGCAGCTGTCATCCCAGGGAGGGAGGAATAGACAACACCTTTGGTTCACACCTCAGGAGCTGGTCAGGATACAGGCAGAGAGATGGCGAGGTCATTTGGCTCCTCCTCCTCAGCTGGTCTGCTGAGGACACCTTTCGGACTCAGGAGAAAGGAGGCAGTTCAGGCCCTGGGTCTCAGCCTGATGATGACACTGGTTGATGTGGAGAGGTTGATGCTGCCCACTGGGCCCCCTGCGACTGAATAAATTGCCAAGAGCTCCTCCAAAAGAAATGACCAGAAAGCATGGCCACTTTCTCCCATGAAAATTGTCCAGTCAAAACTATTTTTCAGTAGCCCAGATGTGGCCACGTCCTTTCATTGTGAGAAGAGTCTCCTCTGCTGTTCTAACAATTAGGGAACCTCACCAGATGCCTTGAAAGGCCCTGCTCAGCCATTCTATCATCCACACACACTCCACTCACACCAGTTCTTTAACTGCACTCTGAAGTTTCTTTCCTGACATGCTTATAGGTCACAGAGACGCCTCGTCTCCATTCATCTGCTTTGGACAATTAGAGACTTCAGCCAAGGGGAGACCTCAGCCCAACAGCTCCCAGCTATTCATAAAAACAGCAGCACAAATTAAAGACTGTGAGAAATGAAATGTCACACTGACACTGGCAGCACTACAAATGTCATGGCTGGGAGCCCCTGAGTCTGCGCCTTCTGATGGGATGTGTAGAGGGACGAATGTGTCTTTAAGTCACCTTGCTGCTTCTCTGACCTTGGGGCTGACACAACCTCTGGCAGAACTGAGAACAGCCAAAGAGCTGCCCTACGTTGTGTCAACCGGAAATCACTCTGCCAACCAAGGATCAGCTGGAGCAGTGTTCTGCTCCCACCCTCTTCCAGCCAGCCCTGAAACTGCCCCTCTCTGCCCCCTATGCAGAGGCTGGCGGAGTGGGTGGCAAGGGCCGGCTACACCAGCTGAATGCCCCTCTGGATTCTTCTCCATTGGTGTTAGCTTGTTCCTTTCCTTCTCCATTTTGTAACATACTAAAGTGTAGAATTAATAAACACCTGAAAACATTAATATATATAATTGCTTAAATAAATATGTACCCTTTGAGGTACCAAAAAGATGTACCAAATATGTACAGTGTGAAGGCTCAATTTAGATGTCAATCAATATGTTGTAATGGTTATATCAACCAAGGAAAATGCACCTTTCCTTAGAAAATAACTGAAGTACAAATGGAAAAGATGATTAAAATCAACAACTTAAATCAAAGCTTCCACTTGGTGATTTAAATCACTTATTTAAATTGCCTTGATTTAAACCAATCCATCCTGGGTGTCAGACCTTGTCATGTTTCCGAGCGATACCGAACACATTTTCTGGTCAGCCATGAACTCTACAATTTTCCAATTAATGTTTTTCCAGCATTTTGTCATGGTTTCATATTGTCGCAGTAGCAATTATTCAGACGCTCAGCCAAATCAGAGAAAACTATCACAGCCCTGGACACAAATCTCTGATGCCATCCAAATCTGCTCTCACCCATTGTGTGAGGTGCACACTAGGGAAAAAACCCAGATCATTTCCACCTGCATGAATCACCACCATGTCCAGTAGATCACAACCTTGTAAGTCACTTTTTAGATGCTGCAGAGTGGAGAAAACGTGATGCAACGGAGGCCACCTCTCTCCACCAAATCAGCCTGTCCTCAGGAATACCCGTGTCGTGGTGTACTCCTTGCTCTCAGCCGAACTTCTGCAAGTTTGTGTCACGGAGTCCCCGGGCGATGCTCTAGAACTGCTCACCACAAAGCCAGTCAGGACTTTGGGGAGCCTCCTCTCCCTCGGAGCAGACTGAATTCAGAGCAAGAAGCTCACACGGCTTCACCTCCTGGGTCTGACCTTGGAGCATTCAGCATATGCCCCTCCGTGCACTTCCCACAGCGAGTCCGCCAGGCAGGGTCCTGGGGAAACCAGAGGGTCCTGCACACACCCCAACTTCGCAGTCAGAAGTGACTTTCAGCCAGCCAGTAAAACAGAGGTTTATTAGACGACAGGAACACAGTCTAAAACAGAGCTTGTAGGTACATAGAACGGGATCCCTTAGCCAGGTCCATTCTGGGGCCCTGCGAGCCAGACACCCACGTCTGCACTCACTCCCTGTCCCCAGCCAGCCCCAAACTGCAACCCCCTCCAGCCCCTCCTTTCTGACCTTTGTCTGTTTCCCGGGCCAGGAGGTCACCTGACCTCTTTGTTCACCTTTAGCTATCCCTTGCAAGGGGGAAAGGGCCCTGGCCATTTGTTGCTAGGAGACAGATTATCGGCCATTTATGTACACTGCAGACTTAAGAAATACATAGGGGAAACTGAGGCACCCACACAGTATTCAGAGGAAACATTAAGAATAGTCCCACTTAGTCACAGTTTGTGATCCAGGACTTTCCTAGAATCCACATGCTGCCTGCCCTGGTAGTGCACTGCACGTATTTCTTTTCCCTCAGCAGATAAAGGTGCATGTGCTGTCCGTTCCAAACCTCCACACTCTGAGCTCCTTCCACTCTTTAATGTGTTTATTCCACAGATTCCAGCCTGGCTTCTCAAGGCTCTAATGGGCCATTCCCACAGCCAGCGGTACGTCCCTTTCACAGAGGATTTTGATATTTCAAAATCTGGTTTCATTCTGATTTGGATTTAAAAGCAAAAATGTCCCAATTCTGTCTGACAGGGAATGGAGCCCAGTGCCAGGGCAATCGGCCTGGTGGGCTGCCCCAGAGCCACAAACCCTGGAAGTTCAGCTTTTGAAAACGTCCTTTGTTCCGTTGCAACTGCACTGAAATCAAACCGTCACCACAAAGCGTTTCAATTTCAATGCATTGGCACATTCCAACAACAAATGTTTTGCTGGAATTTTTCCAACCAGCTCCCCCGTATAGGCTTGGAACATTCACACCTTCAGCTGGACTCTGTGTAGCGAGCCAAGCACACAAATTCTTGTACACAGATTAGGTAATTAAGTTTCACTAGGTGGCAGCACACACCAGGACATGCGCTACTAGTTTATAATTAGGCTTGGAAAGATTATATTTGATGGTAAATGGCAAATTTGCTGTACACACACAAACCAATGGGGAAAAAATTAATCTGTAATAATCAAAATTTACAAATGGGCAAAGTAAGAAAAATAGTACTTGAAAACTAATTAGAGTTTGATTTAGGCCATTTACTGTGTATATTTTGGCGTGTGATGTTGACAGTTTGTGTTGACGGTTATAAAGGTTTAACTTTTGGAATCTCGTTTATTGTCATGAAATAATTATCGCATAACCCCCTCATTGGCTGAACCCCCCCCCCATCAATTCCCACAACTGTGAAAAAGTAACTTGATAAAAATAGCAAAACTCCTAAAAATAAACATTATCAGTCTACATATAAAAAAAATAAAAATTGAATTCTACCCACCCTCCTTTTAAATACTAAAGCATATTACAGCCCTGGGCTGCAGGCAGAGATCACTGCCCTGACCAGAGCTGATGGCCAGGGGACCAAAGTGTCACTCTACCAAAGGCTCACCCAGATACCTGGCATGTTCCTTTCCCAGTTCCCCACGCCATTGTTACACTGGAATACAGGCTGGTGCGGAGCCTGAAATGGCCCATTCACATTGTTCTCAGCTCAGGGCTGACATGGACCTGGAGTGTTTGGGAAATGTGGTGAGAAATGGAGGCGGTAGCGGGAAAAGCAGGGGGAGAAAATGCAGCTGTGTTTTAACAGAAGTCTGCAGTGTCATGGGCTGAAAATGGTGGGACCTGCTCTGAGGAGCTCAGAGTGAGAATTTCAGGAATCTAAGGAAGTCGCATCATGCCATCCAAGGCTTTCACAGCACCTGGATCAGACTGGGTGGGGGAAGTCCACAGTTAGAAGCTTCTCCAGCAGCAGCAGCGGGTCCAGCATCTGTTCCTCAGGTGTAGACTTCCTCCTGATAACTGACTCTGCCACTGGGGGAATGGGTGTTGGTGGGCTGTGTGTAAATAAATAGCTCCCTGGGTAACACAAAGCTGGAACTAAAGGTGCCCAGAGGCCTCTGCCCAGTGCTGCCTAAGCCCGTTTCTCCCCTAATCACTCATCTTCTGCTAGCGGGAGTTCAGTTACTGGATCCCTCCGCTTACCAGCAGGCCCTGCTGAATCCAGCGAGTGAACTTCAGAGCCTCTGTCTGCAAACTACAGTGTGCACTAGGTAGTACCATGTGCTGGAGTTTAGTGTACGGTCTCTGCAGGGCTTTTGAACACTGAGTGGCAGTGAAAGATGGGACATACCCCTACCTCAACACAGACAGTCCTAGGGTTGGTCCTCATCATGACATTGAATATAACCATGAGCATCCGGCAAAGAGGAAGTAACAGCCTGAGACCCTGGGAAAGATGAGGCAGACTGTTGCGGCTCTGTGCCAGCGTTCACCCCCTCCTCAGTCTTCTCTTGCATCCCTTTGGCCTTTCCTGCCCCTCACATTTCTATGCCTCCTATGAGTTTCCTCCCCACATCACACATCCTGCCAGAGGGTTTCGGGGATGGCTGGGTATTTTATAGCTGACCAATGCTGTACTCTGCCCTGCATAAGACAAAGGCAGTGCCTGTCCTGGATAGCTTGTCGTAGAAAACCACTGTAAATCAGGCCAGTCAGGGGCTGTAGTGGAGGCAGTGGCTACATGGGGGCTGTGCCAGCTGCCAGGCTGCACCTGCCCAAGGGTCATACCAGGGGATGTGCAGAGTAGCATTTTCCTCTGTGGGTCTGACCATTTCCCCCTTTCCCGGCTAAGTTCCTGCTTCACCGACAGGCCAAAGGGTCCCCAGGAGAAGCACTGACACCGCCTGCCTGTGGCCAGGACCCCCAGGCCACTGTCATTGCTTACTGCAGGAAATCATTTCCCACAACTACGGCTCGGGAATGACAGGAAGATCTGGGTTTCTGGGCCTTTCTGGTCTGAGTCTGAGAAAGGGGAAGCTTGTGGGTGGCTGGGGTCCATGCTCCAGGCCTTGGGGAGGGGGGATTATGAACGTACAGACTCAACAGCACAGCAAAGACATGACAAAGCCTTGCACTCTGATTCCCCAGAGCAACATCACCCACAGCCCCATTGAGATGTGGAAATGAGGCTTTTTGCCTGGCTCTCACTGCCTGGGAAGGTGTGGATGGAGGGAAGCAGAATCTTCAGGTGGGGCTGGGTGTTCTCTCCTCATTCTGTCCCGGATGCCATACACTGCGGTTTAACTAGAGCATCTTGCTCTGTTACAAATAAACTTGTTCCTGCAGAAGCGCTTGTTCTTTCTCACTCCTTGGCCAACCTTGCGGTTTCCTCAATTGCTTCACTAGCAATGTGTGACTCTGGGCTCAACGGGGTGTGCTCCTTGCTTGAATGTTTGCACAATTGCTGGTGTTTGCTGTGTGGGACGGATCTGGGCGGGGTTCCTGGATGGTAGAATTTATAAAATGTCCTGTTTCTTCCTGCCAAAACTTTTACAGCAAATGGGACGTGGGGGTTCAGGTGCCAGGGATTGGATTGTGCTTGTAACAAATCTTCTGTTGTTCAAGAGATGTGCGTAGTTTTTTAAAGGAAAAAATCTTTGCTACAAAGTCTTTTAAATGGCACCAGATGCCCTTGTTGGGAAAGAGGGAGGGTGAGTTACCCGTGGGACTCTCAGCTCTCAGGTTCTGTTCTGCAATTTCCTCTAAAGACAAGAGCACACAAAGGGGCTGAGAGCCAGGCAAAGCAAAGGAGAGGAAAAGGCAGCTGATGTCTCTGATACCCATGGCTAGGTTTCTGTCCGATTAAATCAGGCAGCTAAGCCCAACTCTTACTAGACAGAAGCCAAACAGAAAGATTGAAAAGAGTCTAGAAAGGGGTGGAAAGTTGGAAACTACCCAGCAGAGGGACCATCTGAACCACAGGATGTCCCAGGATGCTGTTGAATAATGTAAAAAACTCTCCTTGCAGCATGGCAAGGCTTTGGTTTTTGTTTTTTTTTTCTTTCTTGCTCAAGAATGGTTGGTGCAGACACGTGAACCTAATTGTGAAATGGACAAGGAAAGGGCAGAATGCTGGCAGGGCCCCAAGCACACCCAACCCCACCCCTGGGAGCATTTAAATCCCAGCTGGCTCAGCTCGGGGCATTCAGACCCAGCTCTCCGACAGCACCATGAAGTCAGTGGGCGTCCTCTTCCTCCTCGTGGGGCTCCTCACCCTCTGGACTGCGCTGCCGGCTGCCACTGGGCAGAAGCGAGGTTAGTACGGAGAGTGGCTGTCTCCAGGCCTGGTCCTGGGGCAGAGGGCAGCAGGCTGCATCCCACTGGAGGGCAGAGAGCAGGGGCTCAACAAGGCTCTGGAATTCAGTATGTCCATGGGCTGACCCATCCCTACCTGGGCTCATTTCTCTCCCAATTTCTGTTTTCCTGTGAATAGGGGGAGAAATTATTTTCTTAACTAAACAAATTGAGTTCTGCTCTGGTTAGGCCTCAGCTGGAGTATTGTGTCCAGTTCTGGGCACCGCATTTCAAGAAAGATGTGGAGAAATTGGAAAGGGTCCAGAGAAGAGCAACAAGAATGATTAAAGGTCTTGAGAACATGACCTATGAAGGAAGGCTGAAAGAATTGGGTTTGTTTAGTTTGGAAAAGAGAAGACTGAGAGGGGACATGATAGCAGTTTTCAGGTATCTAAAAGGGTGTCATAAGGAGGAGGGAGAAAACTTGTTCACCTTAGCCTCTAAGGATAGAACAAGAAGCAATGGGCTTAAACTGCAGCAAGGGAGGTCTAGGTTGGACATTAGGAAAAAGTTCCTAACTGTCAGGGTGGTTAAACACTAGAATAAATTGCCTAGGGAGGTTGTGGAATCTCCATCTCTGGAGATATTTAAGAGTAGGTTAGATAAATGTCTATCAGGGATGGTCTAGACAGTATTTGGTCCTGCCATGTGGGCAGGGGACTGGACTGGATGACCTCTCGAGGTCCCTTCCAGTCCTAGAATCTATGAATCTATGAATAAGTTCTCCCAGAAATCTGTCCCCGCATCTGTCTCTTTATCTAACAATGCTAAGATACCATGGCGAGAGGCATTATATAAAAGCCTAAAATAGATATGTACCATGATAGTCATACTGTTCTCCTGATCATCGTATCTGATAAATAGACTTGGCAGAATTCAATTTCTATTTCTGTATAATTTTGACGTATATATTGATGTTTATTTTTAAGTATTATTTTCAATGTTTATTTATTTACATTTTCACAGCTGCAGAAAATTAAGGAGGGGGTCAGCCGATAATATTTAGTGATAATAGACATTCCAAAAATAAAACTTTATAATCATTAAAACACAGATTGTCAACATCACATGTAAACATCCTAACAGGACAGTGAATGACATTGCCACTAGCCTGCTGGGTGGATTTCAATCAACAATCCCCTCAGCCAATAGCAGGTTCTTCATACTGTGACTTTTTTCTGTTACAGTGAAACCTGGGACCTGCCCAACAGATGACATAAGGTGTATTCGGGCAGAACCTGATGAATGTGCCAGGGATGCTGACTGCAGAGGAAAAAAGAAATGCTGTCATTTCTTTTGTGCCATGCGCTGTGTGGACCCAGAAAAAGGTAAGAGACACAGCTAATGCAGAGTGTATGGTCTCATGCAGGGGGAATCTCTCCCCCCTCCCGATGCACCAGAAGTTGTCTCCAGGATTCAGAGCCATCTTGGATTGGCACCTTTAGGGAGTTCAATGAACAGAACAATCCCTGTGGAGCCCTGAGGAAGAATTCCACCAGTCTAGGTGACAGCTGGTCACCCCATCTAGAGGGTTTGGTCAGAGCCAGACATTGACTGAGAGGAGCTGTCTGGATTGGGTGGGGTTATGAGCAGCAGTTTGAAGCTTTTCTCGGAGCAGCAGAGGGTACAGCTAGACAGAACCAACCCCTGAGATGATAGAGACACAGCTGCATCCTTATAAGGTTGAAACTGTCACTGGAATGAGAGTTCATGGGTGGTGTAGAATTAAATAACTCCCCCTGGTACCTGGAGGCTGGGGTTAAATGTGTGTGCAGGGGGCTGACTCCAGTCCTGCCTGGACCCATCTTTCTTCAGTCCCCTCATCTCAAGGCGGCAGGTCTCCAGTCACAGGACTGCTCAGCACTTGGGTCCAACAGGGCCTGGCTCTTTGCTGATCATTCAATGTTCACTGTTCAGCTGTATGAAAACAGCGAGGAAGTATGATCCTGATGGGTTTCTGCACCACTACGAAGAGGCCTAGCACCCATGGAAAACTGATGTTTGAAATGCTTCAGGATCATGCTAATGTCAGGCTGGCGCAGAAAGGGCCAAACAGTGGAGACCGTTCTCCCAGGCTGCTGTTGAGTAACGTAAAAACTCCCCTTGCAGCATGGCAGGGTTTGGGGGTTTTATGTTTCTTGCCCAAGAATGGTCAGGACAGACATGTGAATCTGACTGTGGAATGAACAAGGAAAGAGCAGAATGCTGGCAGACCTCCGCCCAATGGCACCCCTGGGAGAGTTTAAATCCCAGCTGGCTCAGCTTGGGGCATTCAGACCCACCATGAAGTCAGTGGGCATCCTCCTCTTCCTTGTGGGGCTCCTAACCCTCTGGACAGAGCTGCCGGCTGCATCTGGGCAGAAATGAGGTTAGTACGGAAAGTGGCTGTCTCCAGACCAATCAGCCTTAAGGACAGATGTTAACCCTTTGATGGCCGCACCCAACGTTTTGGGTTCACAACTGCTTTTTAGACCAAGGAAAGGAGCAGCCCCTTTGTCTTTGCTCTGACCCCTGGGCCCTGCTCAATCTCCCGGGGGCAGATATGAAAACTCTTTTCTGTGGCATTTAGTCTAAACTGACAGTGGTGGATTATGTGTAACTCCCCTGGGTAGCAAGGGTCTGGAATTCAATGTGTCCATGGGCTGACCCATCCCTGCCTGGGCTCATTTCTCTCCCAACCTTGGTTTTCCAGTCCAGAGGGATAGAAATTAATTTCTTAACTAAAGAAGTTCTCCCAGAAATCTTTCCCCATCTGTCTCCTCTGTGTCTCTGTCGAACAATGTTAAGGTACCATGGCGAGAGGCACTATAGAAAAGCTTAGGATAGATCTATACCCTGATAGTCATACTCACCATCATATCTGAGCAAACAATAAATAGGGGTGGCAGAATTCAATTTTCTTTTTGTGTAATATTGACAGATAATATGTGTTTATTTTTAAGGTGTTTCCCCCCCCCCAATTTTTATCTATTTACATTTTCACAGTTGTGGGAAATTATGGGGGGGGGGCGCGACCAATAATTTCTTAGTGATAGAAGACATTCAAAAAAGTAAAGCTTCATAACCATTAAAACACAAATTGTCAAAACCCACATGTAAAAATATCCAAGGTAAATATCCTTAAATCAAACTCTAATCAGCCCTCAAGCTCTTATTTTTCTGACTTTGCCCATCTATAAATTGCAACTATTGATGGAAATATTTTTTGTTGGTTTGTGTGTGTACAGTAAAATCAGAGGTTAGTGACATGTACCAATAAAATATGAATCCTCCAACCCTGCTAACAAATACACATAAATCCAAACAGATGTTTTACATATAGACTGAGATACTAGAGTTTGGGCTGAGAGGTATCTTTTATTTTTCAATGGGAAACCCCATGTCAAACAGATGAGTCTAGACAGTATTTGGTCCTGCCATGTGGGCAGGGGACTGGACTCGATGACCTCTCGAGGTCCCTTCCAGTCCTAGAATCTATGAATCTATGAATAAGTTCTCCCAGAAATCTGTCCCCGCATCTGTCTCTTTATCTAACAATGCTAAGATACCATGGCGAGAGGCATTATATAAAAGCCTAAAATAGATATGTACCATGATAGTCATACTGTTCTCCTGATCATCGTATCTGATAAATAGACTTGGCAGAATTCAATTTCTATTTCTGTATAATTTTGACGTATATATTGATGTTTATTTTTAAGTATTATTTTCAATGTTTATTTATTTACATTTTCACAGCTGTAGAAAATTAAGGAGGGGGTCAGCCGATAATATTTAGTGATAATAGACATTCCAAAAATAAAACTTTATAATCATTAAAACACAGATTGTCAACATCACATGTAAACATCCTAACAGGACAGTGAATGACATTGCCACTAGCCTGCTGGGTGGATTTCAATCAACAATCCCCTCAGCCAATAGCAGGTTCTTCATACTGTGACTTTTTTCTGTTACAGTGAAACCTGGGACCTGCCCAGCAGATAACATAAGGTGTGTTCGGGCAGAACCTGACGAATGTGCCAGGGATGCTGACTGCAGAGGAAAAAAGAAATGCTGTTATTCCCATTGTGCCATGCGCTGTGTGTACCCAGCACAAGGTATGTAACACAGCTAATGCAGAGCACATGGTCTCATGCAGAAGGAATCTCTTCCCCCTCCCAGTGAGCCCAGGGTTGTCTGCTGGATTCGGAGTGATCTTGGGCAGGCACCTTTGGGAATTTCAACAGACAGAAAAATTCCTGTAGAGCTCAGTGTAGGAATTCCACCAGGTGACAGCTGGTCACCCCATCTATAGACGTTGGTGAGACCCAGACACTGAGTGAGAGGAGCTGTCTGGGTTGTGTGGGGTTATGATGAGCAGCAGTTGGAAGCTCCTCCTGGAGCAGCAAAGAGTACACATGGACACACCCAACCCCTGAGAAGACAGTTTCAACTTCATAAGGATGCAGCTGTGTCTCTGTCACTGCAATGGGAATTCATGAGTGGTGTAGAATTAAATAACTCCTCGGAGGCTGGGGTTAAATGTGTGCGCCGGGGGCTGACTCCAGTCCTGCCTGGCCTCAACTTTCTCCATTCCCCTCATCTCCAGGGGCAGGCCTGTAACGAGCCATCTGTCAGCAGCACAGGGTAGGCAGGAATAGCATTCAATTCACCTGTCCCTTCTCCAGCCACGCTCAGGCCAGAAGCTGCAAAGAGAGCTGCATAAAGCCATTCTACTAGCCCTGTATCAGAGGAGAAATTGCCCAGTGGGGAGAGCACTTGGCTTGTGGCCCCTATACACTCACAGACCTGGCACAGACGGCCTTCAGTGGAGGCCAGAAAAAAGGCCAGGTTGTTTTATCACAGTCAGATCGAATAACGAGGAATGTTACTGAACACAGGGGAGTGCCTGCCCACGGAAAGGGAATTACAGCTTTGGACTGCAGCCACAGAGCACTGCACTGACCAGAGCTCATGACCAGGGTCAGAACATGCTGCTTTAGCTGTGAGGGACTTGGGTCCAAGGCTTCCCGGCTTCCCCAGCTGGGACGCTGGGGACAAGTTGATGCTAAACCTGAACCTGATTAGATTTCAAATCCAATGGCCTCTCAGTCCTCTTAAACACACCCTTTGTACCCTAACCCCATATAGGGGCCAGCTGGGAGTGTGAGACACAAGGAGGAGGAGACAAGCATGAGAGAGGGAGCTGGGGTGCCCTGCCAGGAGGGGAAGGGAGAAGATCCTCTCCTACTGTGAATTCTGTAATAGTGGGATCCTAAGGACGCATACAGCAGACTTGGCTTGTGGGCAGGGCTCATTTGTCAGCTCTCCAGCACATACATAATCAGGTATAGCCAGCCAGACCTCCTGGGCGCATGTACATCACAGAGGCTATCAGGGTATTGCTGCCCCTAATGGGCTGCACTGAGAACGTGCTCATCCCTGGACAAGACACACAGTCCTGTACAGCACAGAGCCTAGGAGAGCCTTGTAACCCAGGCCAGGCCTGTAGCTGGGCTCTCCTGCTTTTCTGCAAAGCCTGGCCCAGGGCAGCTCAGTTTGTAAGGCGCAAGATTTTCTCATGGTGCCTCTGATCACTTTTTATTTTTCCAGCATAACTCCCTGCTTCACGGATAGGCCGAGGGCATCCCGAGGACAGCGCTGACCCAGATCCCTGTCTCCTGGACTCTCCAGACCCCTGCAGGCTGTATACTGGGGCTCAAATGGAGCCTCTGGCACAATTACAAATAAACTTGTTTATGCCTCAGCTTTGCCATTGGGGATTCCTGAGTCTCATTGTCTCTCCTTCAGTTCTCTATTGAACAATCTATGAATAATGAGTTAAGGAATGGCAGGAGCCGGGGTGGGAGGCCAGGAGGTACATCAGGAAGTGAACGTGGTTGATTATTTAAGCTCCAGAGGCAGATATTGTAGAACGGGGCCAGATGATCTCGTTACAGCCAAAGAAAAATTCCTGACAGTATCTGTAGGCAGATCTCGCAAGGGGTGTGAGGTTCGAGGTTTGCCTGAGATCTAAACATTCCTGTTCCAAACGTCTTCTAGTACCAGAGATACATAAGGCCCCAGTCAAAATCTAGAATCCACCGAAAACAAAACCCATTAAACTGAGAGCAATGTCACTTGTAACATATCTCCAAAAATGAATACAAAATCACACAGACAGACAGACAGACACACACACACACCCCAAAGTCTCTCAGCTGGCAGCTAGAAAGCAGCTCTGTGAGGCATCCTGCGATATGTCTCTTCCAGGGAACTTCACAGAAGAAGCAGGTTTTCTTCCTGGAGTACACAGAAGAGTTAAACAACTTGCTATGAAAGGTGAGTGCCCTCTGGAAGGGAGCTCTACGTGCTGACTTTCCCCACATTTTTGGAACATTCCTGGCTTCTACAAGTTAAATACTGAACTGAGCATAGTCTGCAAAAGTCCAACTCCTGTTGTGCCCAGGGGCCTTGCACATCTCCGTGGGGAGAACTGCAGAGCTCAGCAAAGCTCAGGGGAGCTGTAGCACTGCACAATCCACAGTCACATATTGGTTTTTCTTCAGATTTCCTTTGCTCAGCAGAATCCTCCTTGAACCCGCCCACAATAACAAAGGGTTGAGAATCCACCTGAAATTGATCCTTCAGCCGCTCTCAGATAGACATGTTGCACAGACACATTCGCTACCCACACAAGTTAGCCCCTGCTGAGTCCGAGAAAGACCCCAACTGGCCTCCCCTGGGATTTAATGAAATGTGTGGCATGGCTTCAAGGCTCATGTGACATAAATAACCCTGAAGTCTCACACACAGTCAGGAGCAGAACCAACATCTGCTCCCAGCCATAGGTGTTTTCACCCAGGACAGCACAACTGCTCCCCTGAAAGGCCAGGATAAAGTTGGGAACAATCCTGACTTCATCTCACAGGCCCTGCATCTGCACCCGCGCCTTTGTGAGGAAAATAAAAGGTGCCCTGTTTAAAAACACACAGAGAGAGAGAGCGTGCGACTGTGTTCGTGTTACCCTGAGTCAATTAGAAAACGCTGAGGAGTCCTTGTGGCCCCTTAGAGACTAACAAATTTATTTGGGCATAAGCTTTCATGGACTATAACCCACTTCATCAGATGCATGGAGTAGAAAATACAGTAGGCAGGTATAAATACGAATGGCCCGTACCAGAGAGAGCAGTTTTGAGGGAGGGAACAGGTGGCTTGTGGAGCTATGTGGGGATTATTCAGAGATGGTGCTAGCCACAAAGTGAGCGTGGGCTTCGCCTGCTAGGCGGGAGGCTCTGCCAGACCAGCTCCCCTTTCCGCTGAGATGTGGTGGAAGCAGGAGGCGGGAGGTGAGCTGCGATGCTTCCCATACCTCAGCCAGGCCTCCCTGGGAATTTTCCTCCCTGATGCTCAACAGGGGAAGGATCGGAGGCACCTACAAACTGGATCACACTGGCAGGAAATTGTAGCATCCGCAGTCAACATCTGCAGCAATGCACAGTACAAGCTATTTGGACTTAGGGGGATTTGGTAGTAGGGAAGGCGACGGATAATGCAGAGAAGGCAAGAGGATCAGTTTCAGGTGGTGGATCTCAGCTCTTTGGTTCACTGGTAAATCCAATCCTGCTTCACCTTAAGGCAAACACACACAGAGCAGGAGTGAGAAAAGAAAAGCAAAAGGGGAGGAAAATGCAGCTTCTGTCTGATGGCTGCAAGTCAGTTGCTGGAAGATCATGGGCACAAGCACATGGCATATGAGGCAGTTAACCACTCTCATGCACGGACCCCACTCGGAAAATGTGTGGCTAAAACTTACTGTTTTCCTCTGGCCAGTCTGTGCTGGGGAAAGTTCCACTATGGGCAGGCTGCTCGGTATGGCTGGTAGCTGGCTAAACTGGACGCAGCAGAGTGTTGCAAGGCTAGATTTGTCCTAATGACTCAACCAGGCTTGTATTAGGCAGAAGGCTAGCAGGGAGAGGCAGAGAGGAGTCAGGGGGAACAAGGTGGAGTTGAAGCTGTCAGGCCAGGGAGGGAGGAACAGACAACACCTTTGGTTCACACCTCAGGAGCTGGTCAGGATACAGGCAGAGAGATGGTGAGGTCATTTCGCTCCTCCTCCTCGGCTGGTCTGCGAGTGACACTTTTCAGACTTAGGAGAAAGGAGGCAATTCAAATCTTGATGATAAACAGGTTTTTCCCTCTCAGGAGAGCATTTGGAAAGTCTTTAGGGAGAGGGAGAGACCATGTTAGCTTGTTCCTTTCCTTCTCCATTTTGTAACACACTAAAGTGTAGAATTAATAAACACCTGGAAATATTAACCTATATAATTGCTTAAATAAATGTATATAATTATTGTGTACCCTCTTAGATTGCAAAAGATGCACCAAGTCTAGTCTTAGATGTCAATCAATATGTTGTAATGGTTATATCAACCAAGGAAAATGCACCTTTCCTTAGAAAATAACTGAAGTACAAATGGAAAAGATGATTAAAATCAACAATTTAAATCAAAGCTTCCACTTGGTGATTTAAATCACTTATTTAAATTGCCTTGATTTAAACCAATCCATCCTGGGTGTCAGACCTTGTCATGTTTCCGAGCGATACCGAACACATTTTCTGGTCAGCCATGAACTCTACAATTTTCCAATTAAAGTTCTTCCAGCATTTTGTCATGGTTTCATATTGTCGCAGTAGCAATTATTCAGACGCTCAGCCAAATCAGAGAAAACTATCACAGCCCTGGACACAAATCTCTGATGCCATCCAAATCTGCTCTCACCCATTGTGTGAGGTGCACACTAGGGAAAAAGCCCAGATCATTTCAGCTGCATGAATCACCACCATGTCCAGTAGATCACAACCTCGTAAGTCACTTTTTAGATGCTGCAGAGTGGAGAAAACATGATGCAACGGAGGCCACCTCTCTCCAGCAAATCAGCCTGTCCTCAGCAATCCCCATGTCGTGGTGTACTCCTTGCTCTCAGCCGAACTTCTGCAAGTTTGTGATCCAGGACTTTCCTAGAATCCACATGCTGCCTGCCCTGGTAGTGCACTGCACGTATTTCTTTTCCCTCAGCAGACAAAGGTGCATGCGCTGTCCGTTCCAAACCTCCACACTCTGAGCTCCTTCCACTCTTTAATGTGTTTATTCCACAGATTCCAGCCTGGCTTCTCAAGGCTGTAACGGGCCATTCCCACAGCCAGCGGTACGTCCCTTTCACAGAGGATTTTGATATTTCAAAATCTGGTTTCATTCTGATTTGGATTTAAAAGCAAAAATGTCCCAATTCTGTCTGACAGGGAATGGAGCCCAGTGCCAGGGCAATCGGCCTGGTGGGCTGCCCCAGAGCCACAAACCCTGGAAGTTCAGCTTTTGAAAACGCCCTTTGTTCCGTTGCAACTGCACTGAAATCAAACCGTCACCACAAAGCATTTCAATTTCAGTGCATTGGCACATTCCAACAATAAATGTTTTGCTGGAATTTTTCCAACCAGCTCCCCCGTATAGGCTTGGAACATTCACACCTTCAGACTCTGTGTTTAGTGGGGTGAGCCTGTAGCGAGCCAAGCACACAAATTCCTGTACACACATTAGCTAATTAAGTCTCACTAGGTGGCAGCACACACCAGGACATGCGATACTAGCTTGTAATTAGGCCTTTAAGGATTATAGTTGTATTGGTAAATGGCAATTTCAATGTACACACACAAACCAACGAGGAAAAAAATCATCTATAATAATCAAAATATACAAATGGGCCAAGTAGGAGAAATAGTACTTGAAAAATGTATTAGAGTTTGATTTAAGATGATTTACTGTGTATATTTTGATCTGTGATGATGACAATTTGTGTTTTAACGGTTATAAAGCTTAACATCTGGAATCTAGTTTACTGTCATTACATAATTATCTCATAACCCCCTCATTGTCTGAGTCCCCCATCATTTCCCACAACTGTGAAAATGTAAACGGCTAAAAACAGCAAAAATATGTAAAACTAAAATTGATATTATCAGTCTAAATAGATATATAAAAATTGAATTCCACCAACCCTACTTTTAAATACTGAAGGGTATTACAGTCCTAGGCTGCAGGCAGAGATCACTGCACTGACCACAGCTGATGGCAAGGGAACCAAAGTGTCACTCTACCTGGATATCTGGTGTGACGGATTCCTCCCCGGGCTGCCACCTGGAACTGGGGTACCACTGAACACCCTGATCCACCAGCCTGGACTTCTTTTTACATTGCACTGCTGTGACAAGCTACAAAATCTTCTAGCTTGCACTTTCACCAGCATACATACCGGTAGGGACACACCCAGGTGCAGTTAGAAGCAGGCTCTCTGACCAGTTCCTTAGGCACGTACACCCTCTGGAGTATAAACCCAAAATTATACTGTCTTGTGCTGCACAGGGAACTGTACAGTATAAGATCACAAAATCCGCCCCCCCCACCTCCAATGTGGAGAGGAATATGCAACAGCCTTTTGCCCCTGAGTTATGATTCTCACACACGGGTTTAGATAAAGCAAAAATAAATTTATTATCTATAAAAGATAGATTTAAGTGATTATAAGTGATAGCAAACTGATCAAAGTAGATTACCTAGCAAATAAACAAAACCACAGACTAAACTTAATATACTAAATAGTTTGGATATGAATAGCAGATTCTCATCCCTAAGAGATGATATAAGCAGGCTGTAGATTCTTAAGGGCCAAGCTGCACTTGCTTACAGCTTGGAATCCCCAGGTGTTCCATTCATAGGCTAAAAATCCCTTTAGCCTGGGTCCAGCACTTCCCCTTGTTCAGTCTTTGTTCCTCAGGTGTTTCTCGGAGTCTTCTTGTGTGCGGAGTGAAGAACACCAGATGCCATCACTCCCTGCCTTATACAGCTTTTGGATATGGCTGGAAACCTTTGTTTCAAAGCTTGGTTCCCAGACTTGTCTGCTGAAAAACACTGACATCCCAAGATGGAGTCTAGAGACATAGGGTCTCATCACATGTCCTTGTAGAGTCATAGCAGCCATCACTAACAAGCTGTTTGGAAAAAGCAACAGAGGGTCCTGTGGCACCTTTAAGACTAACAGAAGTATTGGGAGCATAAGCTTTCGTGGGTAAGAACCTCACTTCTTCAGAAGCTGTTTGGAGTTCACAGGATGGCTCACCAGGTTGGAAATAAGCTTCTCCTAAGGCCTATTGTTTTTCCCTAATGGCCATTCCCCATCTACTATCTAGAATGAAAACATCTTGTCTAGTAGGCATTACCCAGGTGTAACTACATTTGAAATACAGATACATAGTCAATATTCATAACTTCATGATACATGCATACAAATAGGATAATCATATTCAGCAAATCATAAGCTTTTCAATGACATCTCACATGACTTATCTTGCATAAAACACATCATAACTATGTCATAATCATATCATAATAATATTACTATGAAGAATATGTGGTGCAGTGTCACACGTGTTTCCCAGTTCCCCAAGCCATTGTTACACTGGGATACCACGGACAGGCTGGTGCTGAGACTGACATGGCCCATTCACGTTGTTCCGAGCACAGAGATCAGCTCCGGGCTGACATGGACCTGGAGTGTTTGGGAAACTTAGTGTACAGTGGAGGCTGTTAGCAGGGTTTGTTGTGTCTAAACCATCCAAGACAGGTGCTATCCGGCCCCCTTTTGAAAACCTTCAGTGAAGGAATTTCCACGGCCTCCCTCAGCAGTCTGTTCCATTGTCCTGTTCTATCAGCTAGGAATTTTTTCCTGAGATTTAATCTAAATCTGCTATGCTGTAGTTTGTCATTCACCTCTGGATCCTTTCCAGTTTTTCTACATTCTTTCTATTAGGGCTGTCAAGCGATTAAAAAAATTAATCGCGATTAATCGCTCTGTTAAACAACAATAGAATACCATTTATTTAAATATTTTTGGATGTTTTCTACATTTTCAAATATATTGATTTCAATTAGAACACAGAATACAAAGTGGTCACTTTATATTTATTTTTAATACAAATATATGCACTGTAAAAAGAAATAGTGTTCTTCAATACACCTAATACAAGTACTGTAGTGCAATCTGTTTATCATGAAAGTTGAACTTACAAATGTAGAGTTATGTACAAAAAATAACTGCACTCAAAACTTTAGAGCCTACAAATTCACTCAGTCCTACTTCTTGTTCAGCCAGTCGCTCAGGCAAACAAGCTTATTTACATTTGCAGGCGATAATGCTGCCCGCTTCTTGTTTACAATGTCAGCTGAAAGTGAGAAAAGGCATTTGCATGGCACTTTTGTAGTCGGCATCGCAAGATATTTACATGCCAGATGCGCTAAAGATTCATATGTCCCTTCATGCTTCAACCACCATTCCAGAAGACATGCTTCCATGCTGATGATGGGTTCTGCTCGATAACGATCCAAAGCAGTGTGGATCTACGCATGTTCATTTTCATCATCTGAGTCAGATGCCACCAACAAGGTTGATTTTCCTTTTTGGTGGTTTGGGTTCTGTAGTTTCCACATCGGACTGTTGCTCTTTTAAGACTTCTGAAAACATGCTCTACACCTCGTCCCACTCAGATTTTGAAAGGCACTTCAGATACTTAAACCTTGGGTCGAGCGCTGTAGCTACTTTTAGACATCTCACATTGGTACCTTCTTTGCATTTTGTCAAATCTGCAGTGAAAGTGTTCTTAAAATGAACAACATGTGCTGGGTTGTCATCCGAGATTGCCATGACGTGAAATGAGGGTAAAACAAAGCAGGAGGCATACAATTTTCCCCCAAGGAATTCAGTCACAAATTCAGTTAATGCATTATTTTTGTAACGAGCATCATCAGCATGGAAGCATGTCCTCTGGAATGGTGGCCAAAGCACGAAGGGGCATCTGAATGTTTAGCGTACCTGGCACGTAAATACCTAGCAATGCCAACTCCCAGATCCTTCTCAGCAGTGCTGCTACCAAGCCAGTTGTCCCCCATTCTGTACTTTTGCGTTTTGTTTCTCTTCCCTATGTGTAGCGCCTTACATGTGTCTTTGTTGAATCTCATTTTGTTGTCCATTGCCCGGTTTTCTAATGTATAAAGAGCCCTTTGAGCTTTAGCTCTATCCTCCAAAGTGTTTGCAACCCCTTCTAGCTTTGTGTCATCTGCAAATTTGATCAGCATGTCTCTATTCTTACATCCAGGTCATTAATAAAGATGTTAAGTAACACCAGACCCAGAACAGAACTCTGTGGAATCCCACTTGAGACCTCCCTCCAATCTGACATCATTCCATTAATAGTTACTCTTTGTTTGCAGTTGTTTAACCCATTACGTATCCATTTAATGGTAGTTCTGCTGAGCCCACATTTCCCCAGCTTACTTATCAGAATGCCACACGGGACTGTGTCTATGAACTTAACATCTGTCCCTTTATTTCCACCAATCTCACACGTTGTCTCTCAGGGGGGTTGCCCTACAGACTCAGACCCTGCCCAGGCAGCACAGCGAGGCCATGGGATGGCCTGGTACTCTGGTTCCCCTGAGCCCCACTGGGATGTGGAAATGGGACTTTCCTCTCCTGCTCTCACTGCCTGGGAAGGTGTGGATTGGGGAGAGCAGAATCTTTAACTGCGGCCAGGTGATCTCTGTTCATTCTGTGCCTGACACCATACAATGAGGTTTAACTAGAGTCTTGCTCAGTTATAAACAAACTTGTTCCTGCAGAAGCACTGTTCTTTCTCTCTTCTTGGCCAACCTTGCGGCTTCCTCAATTGCTTCACTAGCAACGTGTGAGTCTGGGCTCAATGGGGGTTCTCCTTGTTTGACTGTTTGCACAATTGCTGGTGTTTTCTCGATGGGGCGGATCTGGCAAGGGTTCCTGGATGGTAGAATTTATAAGGCACCCTGTTTCTTCCTGCCAAAACATTAACAGCATTTGGGGCTTGGGGGGTTCTGGTGCCAGGGGTTGGATTGTGCTTGTCACAAATCTTCTGTTGCGTAGTCTTTTAAAGGAAAAAAATCTTTGCTAGAAAGTCTTTTAAATGGCACCAGATGCCCTTGTTGGGAAAGAGGGGGGGGGTGAGTTACCAGTGGGACTCTCAGATTTCAGGTTCTGTTCTGCAATTTCCTCTAAAGACAAGAGCACACAAAGGGGTTGAGAGCCAGGCAAAGCAAAGGAGAGGAGCATGCAGCTGATGTCTCCGATATCTGCAACTCAGTCAATTAAACCTGGCAGCTAAGCCCAACTCTTCCTAGACAGAAGCCAAAATGATAAAGACAGAGAAGAGTCTAGAAGGGGGTGGAAACTGCCCCAAACAGAGGGACCGTCTGAACCATAAGATCACATCACAACTCAAGAGATAATCAGGACACAGCTATGGGGAGGGTGATATCATTTAGTTCCCGCTCCTCTCCAGAGCAGGTCACAACATCTTCCAGGATGAAGGAGAAAAAAAGGCCCCACGTGGGGCTTGTCAATCCCTGGGTCCCAGGACGTGGCAGCCATGCACAGGATGGCAAGGCTGCGTGACGGGGTGTGTGTGACACTGCCCAAAGCCCCCTGCCACAATGAGTGAACTGCCAAGTGCTCCTGAGAAAAGGACTGACCAAAAGCAGGGGCAACCATTTCTCATCAAAAGTGCCCAATCGAAACATTACCTGCATTAGAGAGGAGCATCTGCTAGTGGCTGGTCTCCCTTAGAGGTGAATAAGCAGACTACAGCTAGTAGGTAAAGGAGATAATCCTTTAGCTCAAGCAGTAAAGGCTCATGCAGACAGTGCAAAATTCAAACCCTGTGGACAGCCAGAGAGATTCCTATTTCCAAATGATTTCCCCAGGGCCACTTCCTTCTCAACGTGGGAAGGCCCTGCTCTGCTGCTCTAACACTTGGGTATCCTCACCAGAAGCCTTAAACGGCCCTGCTCAGCCATTCCATCACTCCACACAAACGCTGCTCCCACCAGTTCTTTAACTCCACTCTGTGGTTCTCTCTTGACATGTTTCTAAGTTACCATGACATTCCCGCCACCTTTCCCATGCTTCAAACAATTCAGCCAAGGGGAGAGCTCAACCCAACAGCGCCCAGCTATTCATAGACAAGCAGCAACACAAATGAAACACCGTGAGAAATAACACAGCTCCCTGAGCTTGCCAGAACTACAGGCGTCACAGCTGGCAGCTCCCAGGCTTCAAGCTGTAGAATCGGGTTCAGGTAATTACTCACATACCCCCCTCCATGAACCATTTCATTCCAATGTATTGTTTAGTGGCATTTTAAGCCAAGGCCCTTTGCACAGGCCTCTGGGTGCAAACCCAAATCAGTAACAACTGCCCCAAACCAACAGCAGCAGAAAATCCGCCGAGCGCTTCTTGGGCACACGGCCCTATTCCAAAGGCCTCAGAAACACTAATCCCAGCCCATCACATAGATACAAGAGTGTCCCATACAGCCCTGCCTGGCTAGCCTGATGGGCCTGCGCTGACTGGCAGCAACCTCAGGCAGTGAGAAACTGACAAGGGAAGAAAGTTCCAGTGACCCCGTTGCTCCCAGGTCTGTTCCATCTCCAGCCGTCCCCAGCATCTGGGGCTGCTGCAAGGTTGGCTCTGCCACTGATGGCGTTGCCTCTTGTGCTGGGGGAGTTCCCTATGGAGAGCTTGGCACAAAGGGGCCACTGGGCAACGATGAATTGGGCACACCAGTGCCTGGCTCTCTGCCGGCCATTAAGTGCTCAGCTTTAGTAACTCAGCAAGGAAATATCAGGCTGATGGTTCTGTGCGTTACCAAAAAGGGGCCCCGCGCCTAGGGAAAACTGCTGCTTGAAACGCTTCAGGATCATGCGAATGTCAGACTGGCGCACAAAGGGCCAAAGGGCACAGGCCGGTCTCTCAGGCTGCTGTGGGGCAATGTAAAAACTCCCCTTGCAGCATGGCAGGGCTTTGGGGGGTTTTATTTTTTTCTTCCCCAGGAATGGTCAGGACAGACATGTGAACCTGACTGTGGAATGAACAAAGAAAGGGCAGGAGGCTGGCAGGCCTCCAAGCACTTCCTCCTCCCCCCACCTCCACTCCCGGGAGAGTTTAAATCCCAGCTGGCTCAGCTCGGGGCATTCAGACCCAGCTCTCCGACAGCACCATGAAGTCAGTGGGCGTCCTCTTCCTCCTCGTGGGGCTCCTCACCCTCTGGACGGAGCTGCCGGCTGCCACTGAGCAGAAGCGAGGTTAGTACGGAGAGTGGCTGTCTCCAGGCCTGGCCCTGGGGCAGAGGGCAGCAGGCTGCATCCCACTGGAAAGCAGAGCAGGGGCTCCCCAGGGGTCCTTGTACCGTGACCCTTCCAGGGCAGCAGCTGAAGATGTCCCATTTGGAAACTTACTGGGCAATACTTTGCCTTATTTGCAGCCTTTGTGCCCAAAACATTGAGGCCTGATCTGCCAATCAGGCTTAAGGACAGATTTTAACTCTTTAATGGCTGCACCCAATGTTCTGGCTTCACAATTGTTTTTTAGACCACGGAAAGAAGCAGCCCCTTGTTTTTGCTCTGACCCCTGGGCCCTGCTCAGTCCACGGGGTAGATATGAAAACTCCCTGTTCTGTGGCATTTAGCAAAACTGACAGTGGTGGATGGTGTCTAACTAACTCCCCTGGGTAGCAAGGGTCTGGAATTCAATGTGTCCGTTGGCTGACCCACCCCTGCCTGGGCTCATTTCTCTCCCAATCTTGGTTTTCCAGTCCAGAGGGGTAGAAATTAATTTCTTAATTAAAGAAGTTCTCCCAGAAATCTTTCCCCATCTGTCTGTCTCCTCTGTGTCTCTATCGAACAATGCTAAGGTACCATGCGAGAGACACTATAGAAAACAGGGTGGCAGAATTTGATTTTCTTTTGGTGTAATATTGACAGATAATATTTGTTTATTGTTAAAGTTTTTTAATTTTTTTATATATTTACATTTTCACAGTTCATTATTGGGGGGGGGGAGGTGTCAACCAATAATTACTTAGTGATAGTAGCCGTTCAAAAAATTAAAGCTTCATAACCATTAAAACAAAAATTGTCAACACCCTATGTAAAAATATCCAAAGTAAATATCCTTAAATCAAACTCTAATCTGCTCTCAAGCTCTCATTTTTCTGACTTTGCCCATCTGTAAATTTTGATTATTATTGATGAAAATATTTTTGTGGGTTTGTGTGAGTACAGTAAAATCAGAGTTTACTGACATTTACCAATAAAATATGAATCCTCCAACCCTTGTGTGAGGCACTATTTAAAAGCTTAAGACAGATACACATTGTGGTAGTTATATTGCGCTCCTCACCTTCATATCTGAGCACATAATCAATAGGCCTGGCAGAATTCAATGTTCTTTTTGTATAATTTTGACATATAATATTGATGTTTATTTTTAAGTATTATTTTCAATTTGTATCTATTTATATTTTCACAGCTGTAGAAACGTAAGGGTGGTTCAGCCAATAATTATTTCATGAGCGTAGACGCTGAGACTGAAAACATTAAAGCTTTATAACCATTAAAACACAAATTGTCAACATCACATGTCAAAATATCCAAAGTAATTATCCTTAAATCAAACTGTAATCAGCTCTCAAGCTCTCATTTTTCTGACTTTGCCCATCTGTAAATTTTGATTATTATTGATGAAAATATTTGTGTTGGTTTGTGTGTGTGAGCAGTCAAATCGACGTTTACCGACAAAACAGGAATCCTCCAACCCTGATAATAAACACACCTAAATCCAAATAGACGGTCTACATATAGAGCGAGATGAGTCCTTGGTTTTGTTCTGAGGCCGCAGGGACTGTGGCCATGCATGAGCTCTTGTGGGACGGGACTCTACTGCCGTGAGCTGGCGCCCCGCATTTATTCGTCTCAGCTTTATTGATGAAAATCATCCCGGAGGATTGATTGCAGCTTGTGCGTTAGCATTAGGTCATGGAAGGAGAGATGGTATCTGAGAGAGCCCAGTCCATCGAGAGCCTTGAAAATCAAGACCGGGATCTCAGACTCGGTCCAGTGCCTGGTGGACAGCTAGTGCAGTGATTGCAGCTGTGGACAGAGGAGCACCCACATTCCCGTCTCTGTTCTGCTCCATCACAAAGGACCTGACTCACAACGGTCCTCCCTGTCACTATTGCAGATTGAAAGCAGCAGCAATCAGAGCTAGGCGGCATAGCCCCGTGTCTTGACTTGTAACTTTTGTTCAAGTCTTGAATTCTGATCTTCATAGGACAGTGGAGGACATTGCCTCTAGCCTGCTAGGTCAGTAGTTCTCAACCAGAGGTCCGGGCCCCCCTAGGGGGGCTTGAGCAGGTTTCAGGGGGGCCTCCAAGCCGGACCAGCATTAGACTCACTGGGGCCCAGGGCAGAAAGTCAAAGCCCCATCGCATGGGGCTGAAGCCCAGGTCCCTGAGCCCCACCACCGAGGGCTGAAGCTGAAGCCTGAGCATAGGTACATAGAACGGGATCCCTTAGCCAGGTCCATTCTGGGGCCCTGCGAGCCAGACACCCACGTCTGCACTCACTCCCTGTCCCCAGCCAGCCCCAAACTGCAACCCCCTCCAGCCCCTCCTTTCTGACCTTTGTCTGTTTCCCGGGCCAGGAGGTCACCTGACCTCTTTGTTCACCTTTAGCTATCCCTTGCAAGGGGGAAAGGGCCCTGGCCATTTGTTGCTAGGAGACAGATTATCGGCCATTTATGTACACTGCAGACTTAAGAAATACATAGGGGAAACTGAGGCACACACACGGTATTCAGAGGAAACATTAAGAATAGTCCCACTTAGTCACAGTTTGTGATCCAGGACTTTCCTAGAATCCACATGCTGCCTGCCCTGGTAGTGCACTGCACGTATTTCTTTTCCCTCAGCAGATAAAGGTGCATGTGCTGTCCGTTCCAAACCTCCACACTCTGAGCTCCTTCCACTCTTTAATGTGTTTATTCCACAGATTCCAGCCTGGCTTCTCAAGTCTCTAATGGGCCATTCCCACAGCCAGCGGTACGTCCCTTTCACAGAGGATTTTGATATTTCAAAATCTGGTTTCATTCTGATTTGGATTTAAAAGCAAAAATTTCCCAATTCTGTCTGACAGGGAATGGAGCCCAGTGCCAGGGCAATCGGCCTGGTGGGCTGCCCCAGAGCCACAAACCCTGGAAGTTCAGCTTTTGAAAACGTCCTTTGTTCCGTTGCAACTGCACTGAAATCAAACCGTCACCACAAAGCGTTTCAATTTCAATGCATTGGCACATTCCAACAACAAATGTTTTGCTGGAATTTTTCCAACCAGCTCCCCCGTATAGGCTTGGAACATTCACACCTTCAGCTGGACTCTGTGTAGCGAGCCAAGCACACAAATTCTTGTACACAGATTAGGTAATTAAGTTTCACTAGGTGGCAGCACACACCAGGACATGCGCTACTAGTTTATAATTAGGCTTGGAAAGATTATATTTGATGGTAAATGGCAAATTTGCTGTACACACACAAACCAATGGGGAAAAAATTAATCTGTAATAATCAAAATTTACAAATGGGCAAAGTAAGAAAAATAGTACTTGAAAACTAATTAGAGTTTGATTTAGGCCATTTACTGTGTATATTTTGGCGTGTGATGTTGACAGTTTGTGTTGACGGTTATAAAGGTTTAACTTTTGGAATCTCGTTTATTGTCATGAAATAATTATCGCATAACCCCCTCATTGGCTGAACCCCCCCCCATCAATTCCCACAACTGTGAAAAAGTAACTTGATAAAAATAGCAAAACTCCTAAAAATAAACATTATCAGTCTACATATAAAAAAAATAAAAATTGAATTCTACCCACCCTCCTTTTAAATACTAAAGCATATTACAGCCCTGGGCTGCAGGCAGAGATCACTGCCCTGACCAGAGCTGATGGCCAGGGGACCAAAGTGTCACTCTACCAAAGGCTCACCCAGATACCTGGCATGTTCCTTTCCCAGTTCCCCACGCCATTGTTACACTGGAATACAGGCTGGTGCGGAGCCTGAAATGGCCCATTCACATTGTTCTCAGCTCAGGGCTGACATGGACCTGGAGTGTTTGGGAAATGTGGTGAGAAATGGAGGCGGTAGCGGGAAAAGCAGGGGGAGAAAATGCAGCTGTGTTTTAACAGAAGTCTGCAGTGTCATGGGCTGAAAATGGTGGGACCTGCTCTGAGGAGCTCAGAGTGAGAATTTCAGGAATCTAAGGAAGTCGCATCATGCCATCCAAGGCTTTCACAGCACCTGGATCAGACTGGGTGGGGGAAGTCCACAGTTAGAAGCTTCTCCAGCAGCAGCAGCGGGTCCAGCATCTGTTCCTCAGGTGTAGACTTCCTCCTGATAACTGACTCTGCCACTGGGGGAATGGGTGTTGGTGGGCTGTGTGTAAATAAATAGCTCCCTGGGTAACACAAAGCTGGAACTAAAGGTGCCCAGAGGCCTCTGCCCAGTGCTGCCTAAGCCCGTTTCTCCCCTAATCACTCATCTTCTGCTAGCGGGAGTTCAGTTACTGGATCCCTCCGCTTACCAGCAGGCCCTGCTGAATCCAGCGAGTGAACTTCAGAGCCTCTGTCTGCAAACTACAGTGTGCACTAGGTAGTACCATGTGCTGGAGTTTAGTGTACGGTCTCTGCAGGGCTTTTGAACACTGAGTGGCAGTGAAAGATGGGACATACCCCTACCTCAACACAGACAGTCCTAGGGTTGGTCCTCATCATGACAGTGAATATAACCATGAGCATCCGGCAAAGAGGAAGTAACAGCCTGAGACCCTGGGAAAGATGAGGCAGACTGTTGCGGCTCTGTGCCAGCGTTCACCCCCTCCTCAGTCTTCTCTTGCATCCCTTTGGCCTTTCCTGCCCCTCACATTTCTATGCCTCCTATGAGTTTCCTCCCCACATCACACATCCTGCCAGAGGGTTTCGGGGATGGCTGGGTATTTTATAGCTGACCAATGCTGTACTCTGCCCTGCATAAGACAAAGGCAGTGCCTGTCCTGGATAGCTTGTCGTAGAAAACCACTGTAAATCAGGCCAGTCAGGGGCTGTAGTGGAGGCAGTGGCTACATGGGGGCTGTGCCAGCTGCCAGGCTGCACCTGCCCAAGGGTCATACCAGGGGATGTGCAGAGTAGCATTTTCCTCTGTGGGTCTGACCATTTCCCCCTTTCCCGGCTAAGTTCCTGCTTCACCGACAGGCCAAAGGGTCCCCAGGAGAAGCACTGACACCGCCTGCCTGTGGCCAGGACCCCCAGGCCACTGTCATTGCTTACTGCAGGAAATCATTTCCCACAACTACGGCTCGGGAATGACAGGAAGATCTGGGTTTCTGGGCCTTTCTGGTCTGAGCCTGAGAAAGGGGAAGCTTGTGGGTGGCTGGGGTCTGCAGTCAAAAACAGACTCCAAAGAGAGACTGCAGAGCTAGAATTGATATGCAAACTAGACACAATCAACTCCGGTTTGAATAAGGACTGGGAATGGCTGAGCCATTACAAACGTTGACTCTATCTCCCCTTGTAAGTACTCTCACACTTCTTATCACACTGTCTGTACTCGGCTAGCTTGATTATCACTTCAAAAGTTTTTTTTCTCTTAATTAATTGGCCTCTCAGAGTTGGTAAGACAACTCCCACCTGTTTATGCTCTCGGTATGTGTGTATATATATCTCCTCATTATATGTTCCATTCTATATGCATCCGAAGAAGTGGGCTGTAGTCCACGAAAGCTTATGCTCTAATAAATTTGTTAGTCTCTAAGGTGCCACAAGTACTCCTGTTCTTCTTTTTGTGGATACAGACTAACACGGCTGTTACTCTAAAGACAAGAGCACACAAAGGGGCTGAGAGCCAGGCAAAGCAAAGGAGAGGAAAAGGCAGCTGATGTCTCTGATACCCATGGCTAGGTTTCTGTCCGATTAAACCAGGCAGCTAAGCCCAACTCTTACTAGACAGAAGCCAAACAGAAAGATTGAAAAGAGTCTAGAAAGGGGTGGAAAGTTGGAAACTACCCAGCAGAGGGACCATCTGAACCACAGGATGTCCCAGGATGCTGTTGAATAATGTAAAAAACTCTCCTTGCAGCATGGCAGGGCTTTGGTTTTTTTTTTTTCTTTCTTGCTCAAGAATGGTTGGTGCAGACACGTGAACCTAATTGTGAAATGGACAAGGAAAGGGCAGAATGCTGGCAGGGCCCCAAGCACACCCAACCCCACCCCTGGGAGCATTTAAATCCCAGCTGGCTCAGCTCGGGGCATTCAGACCCAGCTCTCCGACAGCACCATGAAGTCAGTGGGCGTCCTCTTCCTCCTCGTGGGGCTCCTCACCCTCTGGACTGCGCTGCCGGCTGCCACTGGGCAGAAGCGAGGTTAGTACGGAGAGTGGCTGTCTCCGGGCCTGGTCCTGGGGCAGAGGGCAGCAGGCTGCATCCCACTGGAGGGCAGAGAACAGGGGCTCAACAAAGCTCTGGAATTCAGTATGTCCATGGGCTGACCCATCCCTACCTGGGCTCATTTCTCTCCCAATTTCTGTTTTCCTGTGAATAGGGGGAGAAATTATTTTCTTAACTAAACAAATTGAGTTCTGCTCTGGTTAGGCCTCAGCTGGAGTATTGTGTCCAGTTCTGGGCACTGCATTTAAAGAAAGATGTGGAGAAATTGGAAAGGGTCCAGAGAAGAGCAACAAGAATGATTAAAGGTCTTGAGAACATGACCTATGAAGGAAGGCTGAAAGAATTGGGTTTGTTTAGTTTGGAAAAGAGAAGACTGAGAGGGGACATGATAGCAGTTTTCAGGTATCTAAAAGGGTGTCATAAGGAGGAGGGAGAAAACTTGTTCACCTTAGCCTCTAAGGATAGAACAAGAAGCAATGGGCTTAAACTGCAGCAAGGGAGGTCTAGGTTGGACATTAGGAAAAAGTTCCTAACTGTCAGGGTGGTTAAACACTGGAATAAATTGCCTAGGGAGGTTGTGGAATCTCCGTCTCTGGAGATATTTAAGAGTAGGTTAGATAAATGTCTATCAGGGATGGTCTAGACAGTATTTAGTCCTGCCATGAGGGCAGGGGTCTGGACTCGATGACCTCTCGAGGTCCCTTCCAGTCCTAGAATCTATGAATCTATGAATAAGTTCTCCCAGAAATCTGTCCCCGCATCTGTCTCTTTATCTAACAATGCTAAGATACCATGGCGAGAGGCATTATATAAAAGCCTAAGATAGATATGTACCATGATAGTCATACTGTTCTCCTGATCATCGTATCTGATAAATAGACTTGGCAGAATTCAATTTCTATTTCTGTATAATTTTGACGTATATATTGATGTTTATTTTTAAGTATTATTTTCAATGTTTGTCTATTTACATTTTCACAGCTGCAGAAAATTAAGGAGGGGGTCAGCCGATAATATTTAGTGATAATAGACATTCCAAAAATAAAACTTTATAATCATTAAAACACAGATTGTCAACATCACATGTAAACATCCTAACAGGACAGTGAATGACATTGCCACTAGCCTGCGGGGTGGATTTCAATCAACAATCCCCTCAGCCAATAGCAGGTTCTTCATACTGTGACTTTTTTCTGTTACAGTGAAACCTGGGACCTGCCCAGCAGATGACATAAGGTGTATTCGGGCAGAACCTGATGAATGTGCCAGGGATGCTGACTGCAGAGGAAAAAAGAAATGCTGTCATTTCTTTTGTGCCATGCGCTGTGTGGACCCAGAAAAAGGTAAGAGACACAGCTAATGCAGAGCGTATGGTCTCATGCAGGGGGAATCTCTCCCCACTCCCGATGCACCAGGAGTTGTCTCCAGGATTCAGAGCCATCTTGGATGGGCACCTTTAGGGAGTTCAATGAACAGAACAATCCCTGTGGAGCCCTGAGGAAGAATTCCACCAGTCTAGGTGACAGCTGGTCACCCCATCTAAAGGGTTTGGTCAGAGCCAGACATTGACTGAGAGGAGCTGTCTGGATTGGGTGGGGTTATGAGCAGCAGTTTGAAGCTTTTCCCGGAGCAGCAGAGGGTACAGCTAGACAGAACCAACCCCTGAGATGATAGAGACACAGCTGCATCCTTATAAGGTTGAAACAGTCACTGGAATGGGAGTTCATGGGTGGTGTAGAATTAAATAACTCCCCCTGGTACCTGGAGGCTGGGGTTAAATGTGTGTGCAGGGGGCTGACTCCAGTCCTGCCTGGACCCATCTTTCTTCAGTCCCCTCATCTCAAGGCAGCAGGTCTCCAGTCACAGGACTGCTCGGCACTTGGGTCCAACAAGGCCTGGCTCTTTGCTGACCATTCAATGTTCACTGTTCAGCTGTATGAAAACAGCGAGGAAGTATGATCCTGATGGGTTTCTGCACCACTACGAAGAGGCCTAGCACCCATGGAAAACTGATGTTTGAAATGCTTCAGGATCATGCTAATGTCAGGCTGGCGCAGAAAGGGCCAAACAGTGGAGACCGTTCTCCCAGGCTGCTGTTGAGTAACATAAAAACTCCCCTTGCAGCATGGCAGGATTTGGGGGTTTTATGTTTCTTGCCCAAGAATGGTCAGGACAGACATGTGAATCTGACTGTGGAATGAACAAGGAAAGAGCAGAATGCTGGCAGACCTCCGCCCAATGGCACCCCTGGGAGAGTTTAAATCCCAGCTGGCTCAGCTTGGGGCGTTCAGACCCACCATGAAGTCAGTGGGCATCCTCCTCTTCCTTGTGGGGCTCCTAACCCTCTGGACAGAGCTGCCGGCTGCATCTGGGCAGAAGTGAGGTTAGTACGGAGAGTGGCTGTCTCCAGACCTGGCCCTGGGGCAGAGGGCAGCAGGCTGCATCCCACTGGAGAGCAGAGAGCAGGGGCTCCACAGGGTCCTTGTATTGTGACCCCTCCAGGGCAGCAGCTGAAGATGTCCCATTTGAAAACTTACAGGTCAATACTTTGCCTTAGTTGCAGCCTTTGTGCCCAAAACATTGGGGCCTGATCTGCCAATCAGCCTTAAGGACAGATGTTAACCCTTTGATGGCCGCACCCAACGTTTTGGGTTCACAACTGCTTTTTAGACCAAGGAAAGGAGCAGCCCCTTTGTCTTTGCTCTGACCCCTGGGCCCTGCTCAATCTCCCAGGGGTAGATATGAAAACTCTTTTCTGTGGCATTTAGTCTAAACTGACAGTGGTGGATTATGTGTAACTCCCCTGGGTAGCAAGGGTCTGGAATTCAATGTGTCCATGGGCTGACCCATCCCTGCCTAGGCTCATTTCTCTCCCAACCTTGGTTTTCCAGTCCGGAGGGATAGAAATTAATTTATTAACTGAAGAAGTTCTCCCAGAAATCTTTCCCCATCTGTCTCCTCTGTGTCTCTGTCGAACAATGTTAAGGTACCATGGCGAGAGGCACTATAGAAAAGCTTAGGATAGATCTATACCCTGATAGTCATACTCACCATCATATCTGAGCAAACAATAAATAGGGGTGGCAGAATTCAATTTTCTTTTTGTGTAATATTGACAGATAATATGTGTTTATTTTTAAGGTGTTTCCCCCCCCCCCCCAATTTTTATCTATTTACATTTTCACAGTTGTGGGAAATTATGGGGGGGGGGGCGCAACCAATAATTTCTTAGTGATAGAAGACATTCAAAAAAGTAAAGCTTCATAACCATTAAAACACAAATTGTCAAAACCCACATGTAAAAATATCCAAGGTAAATATCCTTAAATCAAACTCTAATCAGCCCTCAAGCTCTTATTTTTCTGACTTTGCCCATCTATAAATTGCAACTATTGATGGAAATATTTTTTGTTGGTTTGTGTGTGTACAGTAAAATCAGAGGTTACTGACATTTACCAATAAAATATGAATCCTCCAACCCTGCTAACAAATACACATAAATCCAAACAGATGTTTTACATATAGACTGAGATACTAGAGTTTGGGCTGAGAGGTATCTTTTATTTTTCAATGGGAAACCCCATGTCAAACAGATGAGTCTAGATAGTATTTGGTCCTGCCATGAGGGCAGGGGACTGGACTCGATGACCTCTCGAGGTCCCTTCCAGTCCTAGAATCTATGAATCTATGAATAAGTTCTCCCAGAAATCTGTCCCCGCATCTGTCTCTTTATCTAACAATGCTAAGATACCATGGCGAGAGGCATTATATAAAAGCCTAAGATAGATATGTACCATGATAGTCATACTGTTCTCCTGATCATCGTATCTGATAAATAGACTTGGCAGAATTCAATTTCTATTTCTGTATAATTTTGACGTATATATTGATGTTTATTTTTAAGTATTATTTTCAATGTTTATTTATTTACATTTTCACAGCTGCAGAAAATTAAGGAGGGGGTCAGCCGATAATATTTAGTGATAATAGACATTCCAAAAATAAAACTTTATAATCATTAAAACACAGATTGTCAACATCACATGTAAACATCCTAACAGGACAGTGAATGACATTGCCACTAGCCTGCTGGGTGGATTTCAATCAACAATCCCCTCAGCCAATAGCAGGTTCTTCATACTGTGACTTTTTTCTGTTACAGTGAAACCTGGGACCTGCCCAGCAGATAACATAAGGTGTGTTCGGGCAGAACCTGACGAATGTGCCAGGGATGCTGACTGCAGAGGAAAAAAGAAATGCTGTTATTCCCGTTGTGCCATGCGCTGTGTGTACCCAGCACAAGGTATGTAACACAGCTAATGCAGAGCACATGGTCTCATGCAGAAGGAATCTCTTCCCCCTCCCAGTGAGCCCAGGGTTGTCTGCTGGATTCGGAGTGATCTTGGGCAGGCACCTTTGGGAATTTCAACAGACAGAAAAATTCCTGTAGAGCTCAGTGTAGGAATTCCACCAGGTGACAGCTGGTCACCCCATCTATAGACGTTGGTGAGACCCAGACACTGAGTGAGAGGAGCTGTCTGGGTTGTGTGGGGTTATGATGAGCAGCAGTTGGAAGCTCCTCCTGGAGCAGCAAAGAGTACACATGGACACACCCAACCCCTGAGAAGACAGTTTCAACTTCATAAGGATGCAGCTGTGTCTCTGTCACTGCAATGGGAATTCATGAGTGGTGTAGAATTAAATAACTCCTCGGAGGCTGGGGTTAAATGTGTGCGCCGGGGGCTGACTCCAGTCCTGCCTGGCCTCAACTTTCTCCATTCCCCTCATCTCCAGGGGCAGGCCTGTAACGAGCCATCTGTCAGCAGCACAGGGTAGGCAGGAATAGCATTCAATTCACCTGTCCCTTCTCCAGCCACGCTCAGGCCAGAAGCTGCAAAGAGAGCTGCATAAAGCCATTCTACTAGCCCTGTATCAGAGGAGAAATTGCCCAGTGGGGAGAGCACTTGGCTTGTGGCCCCTATACACTCACAGACCTGGCACAGACGGCCTTCAGTGGAGGCCAGAAAAAAGGCCAGGTTGTTTTATCACAGTCAGATCGAATAACGAGGAATGTTACTGAACACAGGGGAGTGCCTGCCCATGGAAAGGGAATTACAGCTTTGGACTGCAGCCACAGAGCACTGCACTGACCAGAGCTCATGACCAGGGTCAGAACATGCTGCTTTAGCTGTGAGGGACTTGGGTCCAAGGCTTCCCGGCTTCCCCAGCTGGGACGCTGGGGACAAGTTGATGCTAAACCTGAACCTGATTAGATTTCAAATCCAATGGCCTCTCAGTCCTCTTAAACACACCCTTTGTACCCTAACCCCATATAGGGGCCAGCTGGGAGTGTGAGACACAAGGAGGAGGAGACAAGCATGAGGGAGGGAGCTGGGGTGCCCTGCCTGGAGGGGAAGGGAGAAGATCCTCTCCTACTGTGAATTCTGTAATAGTGGGATCCTAAGGACGCATACAGCAGACTTGGCTTGTGGGCAGGGCTCATTTGTCAGCTCTCCAGCACATACATAATCAGGTATAGCCAGCCAGACCTCCTGGGCGCATGTACATCACAGAGGCTATCAGGGTATGGCTGCCCCTAATGGGCTGCACTGAGAACGTGCTCATCCCTGGACAAGACACACAGTCCTGTACAGCACAGAGCCTAGGAGAGCCTTGTAACCCAGGCCAGGCCTGTAGCTGGGCTCTCCTGCTTTTCTGCAAAGCCTGGCCCAGGGCAGCTCAGTTTGTAAGGCGCAAGATTTTCTCATGGTGCCTCTGATCACTTTTTATTTTTCCAGCATAACTCCCTGCTTCACGGATAGGCCGAGGGCATCCCGAGGACAGCGCTGACCCAGATCCCTGTCTCCTGGACTCTCCAGACCCCTGCAGGCTGTATACTGGGGCTCAAATGGAGCCTCTGGCACAATTACAAATAAACTTGTTTATGCCTCAGCTTTGCCATTGGGGATTCCTGAGTCTCATTGTCTCTCCTTCAGTTCTCTATTGAACAATCTATGAATAATGAGTTAAGGAATGGCAGGAGCCGGGGTGGGAGGCCAGGAGGTACATCAGGAAGTGAACGTGGTTGATTATTTAAGCTCCAGAGGCAGATATTGTAGAACGGGGCCAGATGATCTCGTTACAGCCAAAGAAAAATTCCTGACAGTATCTATAGGCAGATCTCGCAAGGGGTGTGAGGTTCGAGGTTTGCCTGAGATCTAAACATTCCTGTTCCAAACGTCTTCTAGTACCAGAGATACATAAGGCCCCAGTCAAAATCTAGAATCCACCGAAAACAAAACCCATTAAACTGAGAGCAATGTCACTTGTAACATATCTCCAAAAATGAATACAAAATCACACAGACAGACAGACAGACACACACACACACCCCAAAGTCTCTCAGCTGGCAGCTAGAAAGCAGCTCTGTGAGGCATCCTGCGATATGTCTCTTCCAGGGAACTTCACAGAAGAAGCAGGTTTTCTTCCTGGAGTACACAGAAGAGTTAAACAACTTGCTATGAAAGGTGAGTGCCCTCTGGAAGGGAGCTCTACGTGCTGACTTTCCCCACATTTTTGGAACATTCCTGGCTTCTACAAGTTAAATACTGAACTGAGCATAGTCTGCAAAAGTCCAACTCCTGTTGTGCCCAGGGGCCTTGCACATCTCCGTGGGGAGAACTGCAGAGCTCAGCAAAGCTCAGGGGAGCTGTAGCACTGCACAATCCACAGTCACATATTGGTTTTTCTTCAGATTTCCTTTGCTCAGCAGAATCCTCCTTGAACCCGCCCACAATAACAAAGGGTTGAGAATCCACCTGAAATTGATCCTTCAGCCGCTCTCAGATAGACATGTTGCACAGACACATTCGCTACCCACACAAGTCAGCCCCTGCTGAGTCCGAGAAAGACCCCAACTGGCCTCCCCTGGGATTTAATGAAATGTGTGGCATGGCTTCAAGGCTCATGTGACATAAATAACCCTGAAGTCTCACACACAGTCAGGAGCAGAACCAACATCTGCTCCCAGCCATAGGTGTTTTCACTCAGGACAGCACAACTGCTCCCCTGAAAGGCCAGGATAAAGTTGGGAACAATCCTGACTTCATCTCACAGGCCCTGCATCTGCACCCGCGCCTTTGTGAGGAAAATAAAAGGTGCCCTGTTTAAAAACACACACAGAGAGAGAGCGTGCGACTGTGTTCGTGTTACCCTGAGTCAATTAGAAAACGCTGAGGAGTCCTTGTGGCCCCTTAGAGACTAACAAATTTATTTGGGCATAAGCTTTCATGGACTATAACCCACTTCATCAGATGCATGGAGTAGAAAATACAGTAGGCAGGTATAAATACGAATGGCCCGTACCAGAGAGAGCAGTTTTGAGGGAGGGAACAGGTGGCTTGTGGAGCTATGTGGGGATTATTCAGAGATGGTGCTAGCCACAAAGTGAGCGTGGGCTTCGCCTGCTAGGCGGGAGGCTCTGCCAGACCAGCTCCCCTTTCCGCTGAGATGTGGTGGAAGCAGGAGGCGGGAGGTGAGCTGCGATGCTTCCCATACCTCAGCCAGGCCTCCCTGGGAATTTTCCTCCCTGATGCTCAACAGGGGAAGGATCGGAGGCACCTACAAACTGGATCACACTGGCAGGAAATTGTAGCATCCGCAGTCAACATCTGCAGCAATGCACAGTACAAGCTATTTGGACTTAGGGGGATTTGGTAGTAGGGAAGGCGACGGATAATGCAGAGAAGGCAAGAGGATCAGTTTCAGGTGGTGGATCTCAGCTCTTTGGTTCACTGGTAAATCCAATCCTGCTTCACCTTAAGGCAAACACACACAGAGCAGGAGTGAGAAAAGAAAAGCAAAAGGGGAGGAAAATGCAGCTTCTGTCTGATGGCTGCAAGTCAGTTGCTGGAAGATCATGGGCACAAGCACATGGCATATGAGGCAGTTAACCACTCTCATGCACGGACCCCACTCGGAAAATGTGTGGCTAAAACTTACTGTTTTCCTCTGGCCAGTCTGTGCTGGGGAAAGTTCCACTATGGGCAGGCTGCTCGGTATGGCTGGTAGCTGGCTAAACTGGACGCAGCAGAGTGTTGCAAGGCTAGATTTGTCCTAATGACTCAACCAGGCTTGTATTAGGCAGAAGGCTAGCAGGGAGAGGCAGAGAGGAGTCAGGGGGAACAAGGTGGAGTTGAAGCTGTCAGGCCAGGGAGGGAGGAACAGACAACACCTTTGGTTCACACCTCAGGAGCTGGTCAGGATACAGGCAGAGAGATGGTGAGGTCATTTCGCTCCTCCTCCTCGGCTGGTCTGCGAGTGACACTTTTCAGACTTAGGAGAAAGGAGGCAGTTCAGGCCCTGGGTCCCAGCTTGATGGTAACACTGGTGGATGTGGAGAGGTTGATGCTGCCCACTGGACCCCCTCCAGCTGAATAAATTGCCAAGTGCTTCTCCAAAAGAAATGACCAGAAAGCATGGCCACTTTTTCCCATGAAAATTGTCCAGTCAAAACAATTTTCCAGTAGCCCAGATGTGGCCACATCCTCTCATCTTGAGAAGAGTCTGCTCTTCTCTGCTGTTCTAACAATTAGGGAACCTCACCAGATGCCTTGAAAGGCCCTGCTCAGCCATTCTATCTTCCGCGCACTCAACTGGAGCGCAGTGTTCTGCTCCCACCCTCTTCCAGCTAGGCCTTAAACTGCCCCTCTCCGTCCCCTACACAGAGGCTGGCGGAGTGGGTGGCAAGGGCTGGCTACACCAGCTGAATGCCCCTCTGGATTCTTCTCCATTGGGGGAAACCTCAGCTGCCCCTTTAGGACAGCTTTTGGGCTGCTTTGCTCTGCCTCAATAGTGCTAAGTACCTGGAACAAGGGCCAAGCTCCCAATCCTTGAGCTATAGGACTTGTTTAAGCTCATGACTAACACGCCCCACAGGAAATCCATTCATTTTCACATACCAGTGTCATGTCTATTCACCAGCAGATGCTCAGCTTGATTTGGATGGTGAAGGGACATACAGCAGGAAGCACCGAGTAAGGTGTCATCAACAAACCACGTAAGTGCTCAGACTCAGAGATGGAATCACTTCTGTTACTATTACACTGCATACCCATCAGCTTGGCTGGTTGAGTCAGTTGTCCAGCTGCTACCAGGACGACTTTGTACGGTAATTAAAATACAAACAAGGCAAAGCAGGGTCTAAAAAAGGCTGCATTTTACACTCTATACCTGCAGGAATTTTGTAGAGAAATTAAAAGCGTGGTCCTGATTCTTCATGGCATTACCCCAGGTTTACACTGCTATGGTTTTGCTCACTTCATTGGAATCACACTGAGGTAACATAGCAGAGAATCAGGTCCAGTACGTTGTATTGGACCTTGAGAGATCAGTGGAGTAATTCACCATTAAAACATTTCTTCTACCACTGTCCACCTGCAAGGTTTCTGATCCTTCACATTGCACCAACAGGTAGGTGTAGAGGAACATTGATCTTCTTGATCAGAGGGAAGCCACATCTGGTTCATTTCCCAACATATCAGAATCTGTTTCTTAAAGCTCTTACAGCTTTTCTTTCTCATTTCTCCCTGTCATCTTGATGATAAACAGGTTTTTCCCTCTCAGGAGAGCATTTGGAAAGTCTTTAGGGAGAGGGAGAGACCATGTTAGCTTGTTCCTTTCCTTCTCCATTTTGTAACACACTAAAGTGTAGAATTAATAAACACCTGGAAATATTAACCTATATAATTGCTTAAATAAATGTATATAATTATTGTGTACCCTCTTAGATTGCAAAAGATGCACCAAGTCTAGTCTTAGATGTCAATCAATATGTTGTAATGGTTATATCAACCAAGGAAAATGCACCTTTCCTTAGAAAATAACTGAAGTACAAATGGAAAAGATGATTAAAATCAACAATTTAAATCAAAGCTTCCATTTGGTGATTTAAATCACTTATTTAAATTGCCTTGATTTAAACCAATCCATCCTGGGTGTCAGACCTTGTCATGTTTCCGAGCGATACCGAACACATTTTCTGGTCAGCCATGAACTCTACAATTTTCCAATTAAAGTTCTTCCAGCATTTTGTCATGGTTTCATATTGTCGCAGTAGCAATTATTCAGACGCTCAGCCAAATCAGAGAAAACTATCACAGCCCTGGACACAAATCTCTGATGCCATCCAAATCTGCTCTCACCCATTGTGTGAGGTGCACGCTAGGGAAAAAGCCCAGATCATTTCAGCTGCATGAATCACCACCATGTCCAGTAGATCACAACCTCGTAAGTCACTTTTTAGATGCTGCAGAGTGGAGAAAACGTGATGCAACGGAGGCCACCTCTCTCCACCAAATCAGCCTGTCCTCAGCAATCCCCATGTCCTGGTGTGCTCCTTGCTCTCAGCCGAACTTCTGCAAGTTTGTGATCCAGGACTTTCCTAGAATCCACATGCTGCCTGCCCTGGTAGTGCACTGCACGTATTTCTTTTCCCTCAGCAGACAAAGGTGCATGCGCTGTCCGTTCCAAACCTCCACACTCTGAGCTCCTTCCACTCTTTAATGTGTTTATTCCACAGATTCCAGCCTGGCTTCTCAAGGCTGTAACGGGCCATTCCCACAGCCAGCGGTACGTCCCTTTCACAGAGGATTTTGATATTTCAAAATCTGGTTTCATTCTGATTTGGATTTAAAAGCAAAAATGTCCCAATTCTGTCTGACAGGGAATGGAGCCCAGTGCCAGGGCAATCGGCCTGGTGGGCTGCCCCAGAGCCACAAACCCTGGAAGTTCAGCTTTTGAAAACGCCCTTTGTTCCGTTGCAACTGCACTGAAATCAAACTGTCACCACAAAGCGTTTCAATTTCAATGCATTGGCACATTCCAACAATAAATGTTTTGCTGGAATTTTTCCAACCAGCTCCCCCGTATAGGCTTGGAACATTCACACCTTCAGACTCTGTGTTTAGTGGGGTGAGCCTGTAGCGAGCCAAGCACACAAATTCCTGTACACACATTAGCTAATTAAGTCTCACTAGGTGGCAGCACACACCAGGACATGCGATACTAGCTTGTAATTAGGCCTTTAAGGATTATAGTTGTATTGGTAAATGGCAATTTCAATGTACACACACAAACCAACGAGGAAAAAAATCATCTATAATAATCAAAATATACAAATGGGCCAAGTAGGAGAAATAGTACTTGAAAAATGTATTAGAGTTTGATTTAAGATGATTTACTGTGTATATTTTGATCTGTGATGATGACAATTTGTGTTTTAACGGTTATAAAGCTTAACATCTGGAATCTAGTTTACTGTCATTACATAATTATCTCATAACCCCCTCATTGTCTGAGTCCCCCATCATTTCCCACAACTGTGAAAATGTAAACGGCTAAAAACAGCAAAAATATGTAAAACTAAAATTGATATTATCAGTCTAAATAGATATATAAAAATTGAATTCCACCAACCCTACTTTTAAATACTGAAGGGTATTACAGTCCTAGGCTGCAGGCAGAGATCACTGCACTGACCACAGCTGATGGCAAGGGAACCAAAGTGTCACTCTACCTGGATATCTGGTGTGACGGATTCCTCCCCGGGCTGCCACCTGGAACTGGGGTACCACTGAACACCCTGATCCACCAGCCTGGACTTCTTTTTACATTGCACTGCTGTGACAAGCTACAAAATCTTCTAGCTTGCACTTTCACCAGCATACATACCGGTAGGGACACACCCAGGTGCAGTTAGAAGCAGGCTCTCTGACCAGTTCCTTAGGCACGTACACCCTCTGGAGTATAAACCCAAAATTATACTGTCTTGTGCTGCACAGGGAACTGTACAGTATAAGATCACAAAATCCGCCCCCCCCCACCTCCAATGTGGAGAGGAATATGCAACAGCCTTTTGCCCCTGAGTTATGATTCTCACACACGGGTTTAGATAAAGCAAAAATAAATTTATTATCTATAAAAGATAGATTTAAGTGATTATAAGTGATAGCAAACTGATCAAAGTAGATTACCTAGCAAATAAACAAAACCACAGACTAAACTTAATATACTAAATAGTTTGGATATGAATAGCAGATTCTCATCCCTAAGAGATGATATAAGCAGGCTGTAGATTCTTAAGGGCCAAGCTGCACTTGCTTACAGCTTGGAATCCCCAGGTGTTCCATTCATAGGCTAAAAATCCCTTTAGCCTGGGTCCAGCACTTCCCCTTGTTCAGTCTTTGTTCCTCAGGTGTTTCTCGGAGTCTTCTTGTGTGCGGAGTGAAGAACACCAGATGCCATCACTCCCTGCCTTATACAGCTTTTGGATATGGCTGGAAACCTTTGTTTCAAAGCTTGGTTCCCAGACTTGTCTGCTGAAAAACACTGACATCCCAAGATGGAGTCTAGAGACATAGGGTCTCATCACATGTCCTTGTAGAGTCATAGCAGCCATCACTAACAAGCTGTTTGGAAAAAGCAACAGAGGGTCCTGTGGCACCTTTAAGACTAACAGAAGTATTGGGAGCATAAGCTTTCGTGGGTAAGAACCTCACTTCTTCAGAAGCTGTTTGGAGTTCACAGGATGGCTCACCAGGTTGGAAATAAGCTTCTCCTAAGGCCTATTGTTTTTCCCTAATGGCCATTCCCCATCTACTATCTAGAATGAAAACATCTTGTCTAGTAGGCATTACCCAGGTGTAACTACATTTGAAATACAGATACATAGTCAATATTCATAACTTCATGATACATGCATACAAATAGGATAATCATATTCAGCAAATCATAAGCTTTTCAATGACATCTCACATGACTTATCTTGCATAAAACACATCATAACTATGTCATAATCATATCATAATAATATTACTATGAAGAATATGTGGTGCAGTGTCACACGTGTTTCCCAGTTCCCCAAGCCATTGTTACACTGGGATACCACGGACAGGCTGGTGCTGAGACTGACATGGCCCATTCACGTTGTTCCGAGCACAGAGATCAGCTCCGGGCTGACATGGACCTGGAGTGTTTGGGAAACTTAGTGTACAGTGGAGGCTGTTAGCAGGGTTTGTTGTGTCTAAACCATCCAAGACAGGTGCTATCCGGCCCCCTTTTGAAAACCTTCAGTGAAGGAATTTCCACGGCCTCCCTCAGCAGTCTGTTCCATTGTCCTGTTCTATCAGCTAGGAATTTTTTCCTGAGATTTAATCTAAATCTGCTATGCTGTAGTTTGTCATTCACCTCTGGATCCTTTCCAGTTTTTCTACATTCTTTCTATTAGGGCTGTCAAGCGATTAAAAAAATTAATCGCGATTAATCGCTCTGTTAAACAACAATAGAATACCATTTATTTAAATATTTTTGGATGTTTTCTACATTTTCAAATATATTGATTTCAATTAGAACACAGAATACAAAGTGGTCACTTTATATTTATTTTTAATACAAATATATGCACTGTAAAAAGAAATAGTGTTCTTCAATACACCTAATACAAGTACTGTAGTGCAATCTGTTTATCATGAAAGTTGAACTTACAAATGTAGAGTTATGTACAAAAAATAACTGCACTCAAAACTTTAGAGCCTACAAATTCACTCAGTCCTACTTCTTGTTCAGCCAGTCGCTCAGGCAAACAAGCTTATTTACATTTGCAGGCGATAATGCTGCCCGCTTCTTGTTTACAATGTCAGCTGAAAGTGAGAAAAGGCATTTGCATGGCACTTTTGTAGTCGGCATCGCAAGATATTTACATGCCAGATGCGCTAAAGATTCATATGTCCCTTCATGCTTCAACCACCATTCCAGAAGACATGCTTCCATGCTGATGATGGGTTCTGCTCGATAACGATCCAAAGCAGTGTGGATCTACGCATGTTCATTTTCATCATCTGAGTCAGATGCCACCAACAAGGTTGATTTTCCTTTTTGGTGGTTTGGGTTCTGTAGTTTCCACATCGGACTGTTGCTCTTTTAAGACTTCTGAAAACATGCTCTACACCTCGTCCCACTCAGATTTTGAAAGGCACTTCAGATACTTAAACCTTGGGTCGAGCGCTGTAGCTACTTTTAGACATCTCACATTGGTACCTTCTTTGCATTTTGTCAAATCTGCAGTGAAAGTGTTCTTAAAATGAACAACATGTGCTGGGTTGTCATCCGAGATTGCCATGACGTGAAATGAGGGTAAAACAAAGCAGGAGGCATACAATTTTCCCCCAAGGAATTCAGTCACAAATTCAGTTAATGCATTATTTTTGTAACGAGCATCATCAGCATGGAAGCATGTCCTCTGGAATGGTGGCCAAAGCACGAAGGGGCATCTGAATGTTTAGCGTACCTGGCACGTAAATACCTAGCAATGCCAACTCCCAGATCCTTCTCAGCAGTGCTGCTACCAAGCCAGTTGTCCCCCATTCTGTACTTTTGCGTTTTGTTTCTCTTCCCTATGTGTAGCGCCTTACATGTGTCTTTGTTGAATCTCATTTTGTTGTCCATTGCCCGGTTTTCTAATGTATAAAGAGCCCTTTGAGCTTTAGCTCTATCCTCCAAAGTGTTTGCAACCCCTTCTAGCTTTGTGTCATCTGCAAATTTGATCAGCATGTCTCTATTCTTACATCCAGGTCATTAATAAAGATGTTAAGTAACACCAGACCCAGAACAGAACTCTGTGGAATCCCACTTGAGACCTCCCTCCAATCTGACATCATTCCATTAATAGTTACTCTTTGTTTGCAGTTGTTTAACCCATTACGTATCCATTTAATGGTAGTTCTGCTGAGCCCACATTTCCCCAGCTTACTTATCAGAATGCCACACGGGACTGTGTCTATGAACTTAACATCTGTCCCTTTATTTCCACCAATCTCACACGTTGTCTCTCAGGGGGGTTGCCCTACAGACTCAGACCCTGCCCAGGCAGCACAGCGAGGCCATGGGATGGCCTGGTACTCTGGTTCCCCTGAGCCCCACTGGGATGTGGAAATGGGACTTTCCTCTCCTGCTCTCACTGCCTGGGAAGGTGTGGATTGGGGAGAGCAGAATCTTTAACTGCGGCCAGGTGATCTCTGTTCATTCTGTGCCTGACACCATACAATGAGGTTTAACTAGAGTCTTGCTCAGTTATAAACAAACTTGTTCCTGCAGAAGCACTGTTCTTTCTCTCTTCTTGGCCAACCTTGCGGCTTCCTCAATTGCTTCACTAGCAACGTGTGAGTCTGGGCTCAATGGGGGTTCTCCTTGTTTGACTGTTTGCACAATTGCTGGTGTTTTCTCGGTGGGGCGGATCTGGCAAGGGTTCCTGGATGGTAGAATTTATAAGGCACCCTGTTTCTTCCTGCCAAAACATTAACAGCATTTGGGGCTTGGGGGGTTCTGGTGCCAGGGGTTGGATTGTGCTTGTCACAAATCTTCTGTTGCGTAGTCTTTTAAAGGAAAAAAATCTTTGCTAGAAAGTCTTTTAAATGGCACCAGATGCCCTTGTTGGGAAAGAGGGGGGGGGTGAGTTACCAGTGGGACTCTCAGATTTCAGGTTCTGTTCTGCAATTTCCTCTAAAGACAAGAGCACACAAAGGGGTTGAGAGCCAGGCAAAGCAAAGGAGAGGAGCATGCAGCTGATGTCTCCGATATCTGCAACTCAGTCAATTAAACCTGGCAGCTAAGCCCAACTCTTCCTAGACAGAAGCCAAAATGATAAAGACAGAGAAGAGTCTAGAAGGGGGTGGAAACTGCCCCAAACAGAGGGACCGTCTGAACCATAAGATCACATCACAACTCAAGAGATAATCAGGACACAGCTATGGGGAGGGTGATATCATTTAGTTCCCGCTCCTCTCCAGAGCAGGTCACAACATCTTCCAGGATGAAGGAGAAAAAAAGGCCCCACGTGGGGCTTGTCAATCCCTGGGTCCCAGGACGTGGCAGCCATGCACAGGATGGCAAGGCTGCGTGACGGGGTGTGTGTGACACTGCCCAAAGCCCCCTGCCACAATGAGTGAACTGCCAAGTGCTCCTGAGAAAAGGACTGACCAAAAGCAGGGGCAACCATTTCTCATCAAAAGTGCCCAATCGAAACATTACCTGCATTAGAGAGGAGCATCTGCTAGTGGCTGGTCTCCCTTAGAGGTGAATAAGCAGACTACAGCTAGTAGGTAAAGGAGATAATCCTTTAGCTCAAGCAGTAAAGGCTCATGCAGACAGTGCAAAATTCAAACCCTGTGGACAGCCAGAGAGATTCCTATTTCCAAATGATTTCCCCAGGGCCACTTCCTTCTCAACGTGGGAAGGCCCTGCTCTGCTGCTCTAACACTTGGGTATCCTCACCAGAAGCCTTAAACGGCCCTGCTCAGCCATTCCATCACTCCACACAAACGCTGCTCCCACCAGTTCTTTAACTCCACTCTGTGGTTCTCTCTTGACATGTTTCTAAGTTACCATGACATTCCCGCCACCTTTCCCATGCTTCAAACAATTCAGCCAAGGGGAGAGCTCAACCCAACAGCGCCCAGCTATTCATAGACAAGCAGCAACACAAATGAAACACCGTGAGAAATAACACAGCTCCCTGAGCTTGCCAGAACTACAGGCGTCACAGCTGGCAGCTCCCAGGCTTCAAGCTGTAGAATCGGGTTCAGGTAATTACTCACATACCCCCCTCCATGAACCATTTCATTCCAATGTATTGTTTAGTGGCATTTTAAGCCAAGGCCCTTTGCACAGGCCTCTGGGTGCAAACCCAAATCAGTAACAACTGCCCCAAACCAACAGCAGCAGAAAATCCGCCGAGCGCTTCTTGGGCACACGGCCCTATTCCAAAGGCCTCAGAAACACTAATCCCAGCCCATCACATAGATACAAGAGTGTCCCATACAGCCCTGCCTGGCTAGCCTGATGGGCCTGCGCTGACTGGCAGCAACCTCAGGCAGTGAGAAACTGACAAGGGAAGAAAGTTCCAGTGACCCCGTTGCTCCCAGGTCTGTTCCATCTCCAGCCGTCCCCAGCATCTGGGGCTGCTGCAAGGTTGGCTCTGCCACTGATGGCGTTGCCTCTTGTGCTGGGGGAGTTCCCTATGGAGAGCTTGGCACAAAGGGGCCACTGGGCAACGATGAATTGGGCACACCAGTGCCTGGCTCTCTGCCGGCCATTAAGTGCTCAGCTTTAGTAACTCAGCAAGGAAATATCAGGCTGATGGTTCTGTGCGTTACCAAAAAGGGGCCCCGCGCCTAGGGAAAACTGCTGCTTGAAACGCTTCAGGATCATGCGAATGTCAGACTGGCGCACAAAGGGCCAAAGGGCACAGGCCGGTCTCTCAGGCTGCTGTGGGGCAATGTAAAAACTCCCCTTGCAGCATGGCAGGGCTTTGGGGGGTTTTATTTTTTTCTTCCCCAGGAATGGTCAGGACAGACATGTGAACCTGACTGTGGAATGAACAAAGAAAGGGCAGGAGGCTGGCAGGCCTCCAAGCACTTCCTCCTCCCCCCACCTCCACTCCCGGGAGAGTTTAAATCCCAGCTGGCTCAGCTCGGGGCATTCAGACCCAGCTCTCCGACAGCACCATGAAGTCAGTGGGCGTCCTCTTCCTCCTCGTGGGGCTCCTCACCCTCTGGACGGAGCTGCCGGCTGCCACTGAGCAGAAGCGAGGTTAGTACGGAGAGTGGCTGTCTCCAGGCCTGGCCCTGGGGCAGAGGGCAGCAGGCTGCATCCCACTGGAAAGCAGAGCAGGGGCTCCCCAGGGGTCCTTGTACCGTGACCCTTCCAGGGCAGCAGCTGAAGATGTCCCATTTGGAAACTTACTGGGCAATACTTTGCCTTATTTGCAGCCTTTGTGCCCAAAACATTGAGGCCTGATCTGCCAATCAGGCTTAAGGACAGATTTTAACTCTTTAATGGCTGCACCCAATGTTCTGGCTTCACAATTGTTTTTTAGACCACGGAAAGAAGCAGCCCCTTGTTTTTGCTCTGACCCCTGGGCCCTGCTCAGTCCACGGGGTAGATATGAAAACTCCCTGTTCTGTGGCATTTAGCAAAACTGACAGTGGTGGATGGTGTCTAACTAACTCCCCTGGGTAGCAAGGGTCTGGAATTCAATGTGTCCGTTGGCTGACCCACCCCTGCCTGGGCTCATTTCTCTCCCAATCTTGGTTTTCCAGTCCAGAGGGGTAGAAATTAATTTCTTAATTAAAGAAGTTCTCCCAGAAATCTTTCCCCATCTGTCTGTCTCCTCTGTGTCTCTATCGAACAATGCTAAGGTACCATGCGAGAGACACTATAGAAAACAGGGTGGCAGAATTTGATTTTCTTTTGGTGTAATATTGACAGATAATATTTGTTTATTGTTAAAGTTTTTTAATTTTTTTATATATTTACATTTTCACAGTTCATTATTGGGGGGGGGGAGGTGTCAACCAATAATTACTTAGTGATAGTAGCCGTTCAAAAAATTAAAGCTTCATAACCATTAAAACAAAAATTGTCAACACCCTATGTAAAAATATCCAAAGTAAATATCCTTAAATCAAACTCTAATCTGCTCTCAAGCTCTCATTTTTCTGACTTTGCCCATCTGTAAATTTTGATTATTATTGATGAAAATATTTTTGTGGGTTTGTGTGAGTACAGTAAAATCAGAGTTTACTGACATTTACCAATAAAATATGAATCCTCCAACCCTTGTGTGAGGCACTATTTAAAAGCTTAAGACAGATACACATTGTGGTAGTTATATTGCGCTCCTCACCTTCATATCTGAGCACATAATCAATAGGCCTGGCAGAATTCAATGTTCTTTTTGTATAATTTTGACATATAATATTGATGTTTATTTTTAAGTATTATTTTCAATTTGTATCTATTTATATTTTCACAGCTGTAGAAACGTAAGGGTGGTTCAGCCAATAATTATTTCATGAGCGTAGACGCTGAGACTGAAAACATTAAAGCTTTATAACCATTAAAACACAAATTGTCAACATCACATGTCAAAATATCCAAAGTAATTATCCTTAAATCAAACTGTAATCAGCTCTCAAGCTCTCATTTTTCTGACTTTGCCCATCTGTAAATTTTGATTATTATTGATGAAAATATTTGTGTTGGTTTGTGTGTGTGAGCAGTCAAATCGACGTTTACCGACAAAACAGGAATCCTCCAACCCTGATAATAAACACACCTAAATCCAAATAGACGGTCTACATATAGAGCGAGATGAGTCCTTGGTTTTGTTCTGAGGCCGCAGGGACTGTGGCCATGCATGAGCTCTTGTGGGACGGGACTCTACTGCCGTGAGCTGGCGCCCCGCATTTATTCGTCTCAGCTTTATTGATGAAAATCATCCCGGAGGATTGATTGCAGCTTGTGCGTTAGCATTAGGTCATGGAAGGAGAGATGGTATCTGAGAGAGCCCAGTCCATCGAGAGCCTTGAAAATCAAGACCGGGATCTCAGACTCGGTCCAGTGCCTGGTGGACAGCTAGTGCAGTGATTGCAGCTGTGGACAGAGGAGCACCCACATTCCCGTCTCTGTTCTGCTCCATCACAAAGGACCTGACTCACAACGGTCCTCCCTGTCACTATTGCAGATTGAAAGCAGCAGCAATCAGAGCTAGGCAGCATAGCCCCGTGTCTTGACTTGTAACTTTTGTTCAAGTCTTGAATTCTGATCTTCATAGGACAGTGGAGGACATTGCCTCTAGCCTGCTAGGTCAGTAGTTCTCAACCAGAGGTCCGGGCCCCCCTAGGGGGGCTTGAGCAGGTTTCAGGGGGGCCTCCAAGCCGGACCAGCATTAGACTCACTGGGGCCCAGGGCAGAAAGTCAAAGCCCCATCGCATGGGGCTGAAGCCCAGGTCCCTGAGCCCCACCACCGAGGGCTGAAGCTGAAGCCTGAGCAATGTAGCTTCATGGGGGCCCCTGTGGCATGGGGCCCCAGGCAGTTGCTCTGCTTGCTACCCCCTAATGCCGGCACTGGCTTTTGTATGCAGAAAACCAGTTATTGCAGCACAGGTGGGCCGTGGAGTTTATATAGCATGTTGCGGGAGGGGGCGCAGGGACTCAGAAAGAAAAACATTGAGAACCTCTGTGCTAGGTCACACTGCAGGGTGGATTTCAATCAACAATCCCCGCAGCCAATAGTAGGGTGTTCATACTCTGGCTGTTTTCTGTTGCAGTGAAAGCTGGGACCTGCCCACCAGATTACTCAATGTGTTATCGGAGAGAAACTGATGAGTGTGCCATGGATTATGACTGCAAAGAGCAGAAGAAGTGCTGTGTTTGCCGTTGTGCCATGCGCTGTGTGGAACCAGCAGAAGGTACGTGAGAATGCTCATGTCAACATTTAGGGTCTCGTGCAGGGGAAGTCTCTTCCCCATCCTGATGAGCCAGACTTGTCTGCAGGATATGGAGTGATCTTGTGCAGGTGCCTTTGGGGATTTCAATGGACAGAAAAATCCCTGTGGAGCTCTGAGTAGAAATTCCACCAGGTAACAGCTGGTCACCCCATCCAGAGGCCTTGGTGAGAACCAGACACTGAGTGAGAGGAGCTGTGTGGGTTGGGTGAGGTTATGAGTCATGGGTGGTGTAGAGCTAAATAATGCCCTCTGGTACCTGAATGCTGGGGTTAAATGTGTGCGCAGGGGGCTGAATCCAGTCGTCCTTGGGCTCATCGTTCTCCAGTCCCCTCATCTCCAGGTGGCAGGTCTCCACTCACAAGACCACACAGCTGCCCTATTCTGGGCTTCATCTGAGCTCAGCATAGCTCATCGGATGAGGAGGATGGGATGGGTCTCTGCCACCTTAGTCCCTCCTGGATTTTAAAGGCAGAGGAGTTGACCCAGCATATGCAAGAGTGGCCCATAAGGAGCCACCTGTCAGCAGCATAGGGTAGCCAAGAATATTATTCAATTCACCTGTCCCTTCTCCAGCTACACCTAGGCCAGCAGCTGTGAAGAGTGTTGGCATAAAGCCATTCTACTGGCCCTGTACCAGAGGAGATATTGCCCAATGGGGAGAACACTGGGTTCATGGCCCCCATACACCCACAGACCTGGCCCAGGTGAGGCCAGAACAAAGGCCAGGCTGTTTTATCAGAGACTTACTAAGTAACAAGGAGCATTACTGTGCACAGTACTCTACTATGGCAAATATGGCAACCTCTCCTGTGCACCCAGCTGGCAGGACAGAGAGTGCGTGATGGAGAGATACATAAGGCCAGCTAGGTGGCACCATATATTGATGTTCAGTGAATCATGTACACTTTTTATATACCACTAATTTCTTCTGTTGCAGAGACTCCTGGGACTTGTCCAGCCATCACTGTAGTTTGTCCCATGGTTGATCCTCCTAACCGCTGTGAAAAGGACAGCAAGTGTCCAGAAAACAAGAAGTGCTGTGACACCGGCTGTGGGAAAGATTGTGTTTGGCCTCAGAATGGTCCCCATCTCTTCTAACACATCAGTCATATGTATACAGCTCTGCGGTGAGATCACACTCTGCTCCGGCTGGGCCAGGGGAGTGCCTGCCCTTAGGAAGGGACATACAGCTCTGGACTGCAGCCACAGAGCACTGCACTGACCAGAGCTCATGACCAGGGTCAGAACATGCTGCTTTAGCTGTGAGGGACTTGGGTCCTTGGCTTCCCGAGCACTCATCATGCTGGGACGCTGGGGACAAGCTGATGCTAAACTGAACCTGATTAGATTTCAAATCCAATGGCCTCTCAGTCCTCTTAAAGACACACCCTTTGTACTGTCGTGGTCAAAGACACCCACGCAATGATTTTAGTTCAAATACTCAAGCCTGAGGCCAGTTTATTGACAAACATACCAGTGCACTGGGGTGCAGTCCGAAGACTGACACACCGAGGGCCGCTCGCAGGCGGGTTTTTATTTCATTAAACCGCAAGCAAAGTACAAACAATACGTCATGAGTTAAGAAACTGGGGTTGGGGTCAGCCCCCCCCCCCCAAACCACAAGTTAAGAAACTAGGGTCGGGGTCAGTCCCTCCCTTAAACCGAGAGTTAAGAAATTAGGGTTGGGGTCAGTCCCCCCTCCCCATTCCCCCCCGGTACCTTCCTCATTAATTTCCAAGAAGTGGGTGTTTATTTGGGTAGAGGGGCACTTGGTGGTTTTCCCCAGGGGTGGAAACTTGGCACCAGTTTGGGTACGTTTCTCAAGACACATGTTATTTTCCGGGGTCTTTTGGTTAAAGATTGGGGGGGGGGTTCCATGGGACGCCTAAAGAGGATCTATGATTGGCTATTTTTGCAGATAGCTGGAATCACGGAGTGGGTCACAGATCACCCAAAGGAGAAGCTGCATGAGTCAAGAAATTGCATTTAGCTAAAGTTACCTATTGCTTCACACAAGTGGTTATTCTATTTCATTAGTTGTGAACATATTTCATTAGTGCTGCTGCTGGGGCTTTTCTTCTATTCTTTCCCTCCTTGCCTCCCCCCCCCCCCCCCCCCGGTCATGACCCTTGACCGAGTTTGGCAGGGAATTGTGCAGTCTAGTCTAGTTCAGGCCCTGGCCTGGGCCCTGGCCTGTACTGCTTTGTGTAAGGGTAGTTAGCATAACAGATCTCTGTTGGAGGGTTTATTTTGGGGCCTTCCGATTCACAGCTCTGGCTAATAAAAAGAAGGCCCCCTTGCTCAATTTCCCCACAGTACCCTAACCCCATATAGGGGCCAGCTGGGAGTGCGAGACACAAGGAGGAGGAGACAAGCATGAGAGAGGGGACTGGGGTGCCCTGCCAGGAGGGGAAGGGAGAAGATCCTCTCCCACTGTGAATTCTGTAATAGTGGGATGCTGAGGACGCATGCAGCAGACTTGGCTTGTGGGCAGGGCTCATTCGTTATAAGCTCTCCAGCACATACATAATCAGGTATAGCCAGCCAAACCTCCTGGGCACATGTACATCACAGAGGCTGTCAGGGTATGGCTGCCCCTAATGGGCTGCACTGAGAACGTGCTCATCCCTGGACAAGACACACAGTCCTGTACAGCACAGAGCCTAGGAGAGCCTTGTAACCCAGGCCAGGCCTGTAGCTGGGCCCTCCTGCTTTTCTGCAAAGCCTGGCCCAGGGCAGCTCAGTTTGTACAGCGCAAGATTTTCTCATGGTGCCTCTGATCACTTTTTATTTTTCCAGCATAACTCCCTGCTTCATGGATAGGCTGAGGGCATCCCGAGGACAGCGCTGACCCAGAACCCTGTGTCCTGGACTCTCCAGACCCCTGCAGGCTGTATACTGGGGCTCAAATGGAGCCTCTGGCACAATTACAAATAAACTTGTTTATGCCTCAGCTTTGCCGTTGGGGATTCCTGAGTCTCATTGTTCAATAGAGAACTGAAGGAGAGACAATCTATGAATAATGAGTTAAGGAATGGCAGGAGGTACATCAGGAAGTGAACGTGGTTGATTATTTAAGCTCCGGAGGCAGATATTGTAGAACGGGGCCAAATGATCTTGTTACAGCCAAAGAAAAATTTCCTGACAGATCTCGCAAGAGGTGTGAGGTAGGAGCTTTGCCTGAGATCTAAACATTCCTGCTCAAAACATCTTTTAGTTCCAAAGATACATAAGGCCCCATTCAAAATCTAGGATCCACCGAACACAAAGTCCATTAAACTGAGAGCTGCATCACTTGTCCCATATCTCCAAAAATGAATGCAAAATGAGACAGACACACACACACACACGCACACACACAGAGCAAACTCCCTCAGCTGGCAGCTAGAAACCAGCTCCAAGAGGCATCCTGTAATCTCTCACTCTCCTAGGGAACTTCACAGAAGAAGCAGATTTTCTTCCTGGAGTACACTGAAGAGTGAAACAACTGGGCTGCTTGGCTGTACTATGAAAGGCGAGTGCCCTCTGGAAGGGAGCTCTACATGCTGACTTTCCCCCCATTTTCAGAACTTTCCCCATTCCAACAGGTTAAACACTGAACTGAGCATAGTCTGCAAAAGTCCAACTCCTGTTGTGCCCAGGGGCCTCGCACATCTCCATGGGGAGAACTGCAGAGCTCAGCAAAGCTCAAGGGAGCTGGAGCCCTGCACAATCCACAGTCACATATTGGTTTTTCTTCAGATTTCCTTTGCTCAGCAGAATCCTCCTTGAACCCGCCCACAATAACAAAGGGTTGAGAATCCTCCTGAAATTGATCCTTCAGACGCTCTCAGATAGACACGTTGCACAGACACATTCGCTACCCACACAAGTCAGCCCCTGCTGAGTCCGAGAAAGACCCCAACTGGCCTCCCCCGGGATTTAATGAAATGTGTGACATGGCTTCAAGGCTCATGTGACATAAATAACGCTGAAGACTCACACACAGTCAGGAGCAGAACCAACATCTGCTCCCAGCCATAGGTGTATTCACCCAGGACAGCACAACTGCTCCCCTGAAAGGCCGGGATTAGGTGAGAACCACCCTGACTTCATCTCACAGGCCCTGCATCTACACCTGCGCCTTTGTGAGTGAAATAAAAGGTGCCCTGTCTAAAAACACAGAGAGTGAGTGTGCGACTGTGTTCGTGTTACCCTGAGTCAGTTAGAAAACGCTGAGGAGTCCTTGTGGCCCCCTAGAGACTAACAAATTTATTTGGGCATAAGCTTTAATAGACTATAACCCACTTCATCAGGTGCATGGAGTAGAAAATACAGTAGGCAGGTATAAATACGAATGGCCCGTCCCAGAGAGAGCAGCTTTGAGGGAGGGAACAGGTGGCTTGTGGAGCTATGTGGGGATTATTCAGAGATGGTGCTAGCCACAAAGTGAGCGTGGGCTTCGCTTGCTAGGCGGGAGGCTCTGCCAGACCAGCTCCCCTTTCCGCTGAGATGTGGTGGAAGCAGGAGGCGGGAGATGAGCTGCGATGCTTCCCATACCTCAGCCAGGCCTCCCTGGGAATTTTCCTCCCTGGCGCTCAACAGGGGAAGGATCGGAGGCACCTACAAACTGGATCACACTGGCACAGGCAGGAAATTGTAGCATCCGCTGTCAACATCTGCAGCAATGCACAGTACAGGTTATTTGGATGTAGGGGGATTTGCTAGTAGGGAAGGTGACGGATAATGCAGAGAAGGCAAGAGGATCAGTTTCAGGTGGTGGCTCTCAGCTCTTTGGTTCACTGGTAAATCCAATCCTGCTTCACCTTAAGGCAAACACACACAGAGCAGGAGTGAGAAAAGAAAAACAAAAGGGGAGGAAAACACAGCTTCTGTCTGATGGCTGCGGGTCAGTTGCTGGAAGCTCCTGGGCACAGCACATGGCACATGAGGCAGTTAACCACTCCCATGCACGGACCCTACTCGGAAAATGTGTGGCTAAAACTTACTGTTTTCCTCTGGCCAGTCTGTGCTGGGGAAGTTTCCACTATGGGCAGGCTGCTCGGTATGGCTGGTAGCTGGCTAAACTGGACACAGCAGAGTGTTGCAAGGCTAGATTTGTCCTAGTGACTCAGCCAGGCTTGTATTAAGCAGAAGGCTTGTCAAGGCTCCTTCCCCACTCTGAACTTTAGGTTACAGATGTGGGGGCCTGCATGAAAACTTCTAAGCTTAACTACCAGCTTAGATCTGGCCCGCTGTCACCACTCCCAATGTGCTAATTCCCTTCCCTGGGTAGCCTTGAGAGACTCTTCACCAATTCCCTGGTGAATACAGATCCAAACCCCTTGGATCTTAAAACAAGGAGAAATTAACCATCGCCCCTCCTCTCTCCCACCAACTTCCGGTGGATCAAGATCCAACCCCCTTGGATCTAAAAAACAGGGAAAATCAATCAGGTTCTTAAAAAGAAGGCTTTTAATTAAAGAAAAAGGTAAAAATCATCTCTGTAAAATCAGGATGCAAAATAACTTTACAGAGTAATCAAACTTAAAGAGCCCAGAGGACCCCCCCCTCTAGCCTTAGGTTCAAAGTTACACCAAACAGAGGTAAACATCCTAGTAAAAGGTACATTTACAAGTTGAGAAAACAAAGATAAAACTAACATGCCTTGCCTGGCTGTACTTACAAGTTTGAAATATGAGAGACTTGTTCAGAAAGATTTGGAGAGCATGGATTGATATCTGGTTCTTCTTAGTCCCAAGAGCGAACTCTCACCAAAACAAAGAGCACAAACAAAAGCCTTCCCCCCACCAAGATTTGAAAGTATCTTGTCCCCTTATTGGTCCTTTGGGTCAGGTGTCAGCCAGGTTACCTGAGCTTCTTAACCCTTTACAGGTAAAAGGATTTTGGAGTCTCTGGCCAGGAGGGATTTTATAGTATTGTACACAGGAGGGCTGTTACCCTTCCCTTTATAGTTATGACAAGGCTAAAAGGGAGAGGCAGAGAGGAGTCAGGGGGAACAAGGTGGAGTTGAAGCTGTCATGCCAGGGAGGGAGGAATAGAAAACACCTTTGGTTCACACCTCAGGAGCTGGTCAGGATACAGCCAGGGAGATGGCGAGGTCATTTGGCTCCTCCTCCTCAGCTGGTCTGCAGGAGGCACCTTTCGGACTCAGGAGAAAGGAGGCAGTTCAGGCCCTGGATCTCAGCCTGATGGTGACACTGGTTGATGTGAAGAGGTTGATGCTACCTGGAGCTGCCCCCTGCTCCCTCTCCTAGGCTGAATAAATTGCCAAGAGTTCCTCCAAAATAAATGACCAGAAAGCATGGCCACTTTGTCCCACGAAAAGTGCCCAGGTCAAAACTATTTTCCAGTAGCCCAGATGTGGCCACATCCTCTCATCGTGAGAAGAGTCTCCTCTGCTGTTCTAACAATTAGGGAACCTCACCAGATGCCTTGAAAGGCCCTGCTCAGCCATTCTATCATCCACACACACTCCACTCACACCAGTTCTTTAACTGCACTCTGAAGTTTCTTTCCTGACATGCTTATAGGTCACAGTGACACCTCGTCACCTTTCACCTGCTTTGGACAATTGGAGACTTCAGCCAAGGGGAGACCTCAGCCCAACAGCTCCCAGCTATTCATAAAAACAGCAGCACAAATTAAAGACTGTGAGAAATAAAATGTCGCACTGACGCTGGCAGCGCTACAAATGTCATGGCTGGCAGCCCCTGGGTCTGCGCTTTCCGATGCGGTGTGTAGAGGGACGAATGTGTCTTTAAGCCACCTTGCTGCTCCTCTGATCTTGGGGCTGACACAATCTCTGGCAGAACTGAGAACAGCCAAAGAGTTGCTCTGCGTTGTATCAATTGGAAATCATTCTGCCAACCAAGGATCAGCTGGAGCAGTGTTCTGTTCCCACCCTCTTGCAGCCAGCCTTGAAACTGCCCCTCTCTGCCCCCTACGCAGAGGCTGGCGGAGTGGGTGGCAAGGGCTGGCTACACCAGCTGAATGCCCCTCTGGATTCTTCTCCATTGCGGGAAGCCTCAGCTGCCCCTTTAGGACAGCTTCCGGGATACTTTGCTCTGCTTCAATAGCTTTAAGTAGCTGGAATAAGGGCCAAGGGTTTCGCTCCCAGTCCTTGAGCTATAGGACTTGCTTAAGCTGATGACTAACACACCCCACGGGAAATCCATTCATTTTCACATACCAGCGTCATCTCTGTTCGCCAGCAAACGCTCAGCTTGATTAAGGTAGTCAAGGGACATACAGCAGGGAAGCACCGAGTAAGGTGTCATCAACAAACCACATAAGTGCTCAGACTCAGAGATGGAATCACTTCTGTTACCATTACACTGCATACCCATGTGTGACGAAGTGGGACTGTTCTTAATGTTTCCTCTGAATACCATGTGGGTGCCTCAGTTTCCCCTATGCATTTCTTAAGTCTCCAGTGTGCAGGCTGACACTGTGTCTCCTAGCAACAAATGGCCAGGGCCCTTCCCCCTGCAAGGGGATAGCTAAAGGTGAACAAAGAGATCAGGTGACCTCCTGGCCCAGGAAAGAGACAAAGGCCAGAAAGGAGGGGCTGGAGGGGGTTTCAGTTTGGAGCTGGCTGGGGACGGGGAGTGAGTGCAGATGGGGTTGTCTGGCTCGCTGGGCCCCAGAATGGACCCGGTTGAGGGGTCCCGTTCTCTGGACCTACAAGCTCTGTTTTAGACCGTGTTCCTGTCATCTAATAAACCTCTGTTTTACTGGCTGGCTAAGAGTCACGTCTGACTGCGAAGTGGGAGTGCGTGCAGGACCCTCTGGCTTCCCCAGGACCCCACCTGGGCGGACTTGCTGTGGGAAGCGCACAGAGGGGCATATGCTGAATGCTCCAAGGTCAGACCCAGGAAGGTGAAGCCGTGTGAGCTTCTTGCTCTGAAGACAGTCTGCTCCAAGGGAGAGGAGGCGCCCCAAAGTCCTGACTGGCTTTGTGGGGAGCAGTTCCAGAGCATCGCCCGGGGACTCCGTGACACCATCAGCTCGGCTGGTTGAGACAGGTTTCCAGCTGCTACCAGGACGACCTTACTATGTTCATTAAAATATGAACAAGGCAAAGCAGGGTCTAAAAAAGGCTGCATTTTACACCCTATGCCTGCAGGAATTGTGTACAGCAATTAAAAGCGTGGTCCTGATTCTTCATGGCATTACACCAGTTTTACACTGCTATGGTTTTGCTCACTTCATTGGAATCACACCAGGGTAACATAGCAGAGAATCAGGCCCAGTAGGTTGCATTGGATTTTGAGAGATCAGTGGAGTAATTCATCATTAAAACATTTGTTCTATCACTGTCCACCTGCATAGGAATCTGATCTAACAACTGGGCCCCTCAGGAAGGTGTAGAAGAACATCGATTTTCTTGATGCTCTTTATCAGAGGGAAGCCACATCAGGTCCATTTCCCAGTGTATGAGAGTCTGTTTCTTAAAGCTCTCACAGCTTTTCCTTTTAATTTCTCCCTATCTGCCATCTTGATGATAAGCAGGTTGTTCCCTCTCAGGAGAGCATGGCTGGGTTCTTTAGGGAGAGGGAGAGAAGATGTGATGTTGTTCCTTTCTCACAGTTTTTATTTGTATGTTAGTTAATTGGCAACAAGCAGGAGTTTGCAAAGATGAAAATGTGCCTGGTTCTCTCTGACACTGTTTCCTGTTTAGCAGTTGAGTTGGCATCTTCTGCACAGGAACACAGGGATGTGAGGATTGCCATGCCAAAGGACATCAGTGGTCCACCTATCTCTCGCTGAGGAGGTCTAAGAAATGTCCATGTTGGACAATCATGGAATAAATGTGACCACTTTGCAGATCTATCTACGTACATACTTATCCTGCCCCATCACCATCTTTATAGTCTGTCTACTCTAGGAACTGGGGGTGTGATTCCGCACCTCAAACAGACATACTGACACTAGCTCTCATCACACTTGTAGTGTAGCTGGAGTAGCACAGGCTGGGGCGAGCAGCGGCACAGGATAACTGTGCCAACTATGTACCCATGGGTTTCTGGCGGGTTTGTACTCAGCATGGCTAGCTGGTGTCATCATTTGCTGCTGCCTGTGCTACTATGACTACACTAAAAGAAGAACAGGAGTACTTGTGGCACCTTAGAGACTAACAAATTTATTAGAGCATAAGCTTTCGTGCACTACAGCCCACTTCTTCGGATGCATATCCGAAGAAGTGGGCTGTAGTCCACGAAAGCTTATGCTCTAATAAATTTGTTAGTCTCTAAGGTGCCACAAGTACTCTTGTTCTTCTTTTTGCGGATACAGACTAACACGGCTACTACTCTGAAACCTATGACTACACTATTATTGAGATGAGAGCTTGATGAGAGCTAGCGTGGTACATATATGCAGGCAGGGGAATCAGACCCCTTTAGCACCTGGTGTAGACACATCTTTAATGTATTTGCCCTTGCAACACCCCTGTGAGGCAGCAAAGTGCTATTATTCCCATTTTACAGAAGAGGAACTGACGCAGAGAGACTCAGGACCAGATTTTCAGAGGTATTTAGGCAGATGCAGATAGTAGCCTTGGGGTATTTTCAAAAGCACCTGTGCACCCAACTCCCATTGATTCCCTCTGAAGAAGATACCAAATCTGTTGCTGAGCAGGAGACAATGTCAGAGGGAACCCTAAATAGTTTTATTTCAATGGGAGCTTGATGCCTAGTTGTTTGAAGAACCCTATTAGTCGCCTATCTGCATCTTTAGTCACCTAAATACCTTTGAAAATCTGACTTTATGTAACTTGCCCAAGGTCAGACAGAAAGAACAAGATAGAATTGAATCCAGGTCTCCCATGTCTTGAGCGTACATCCTGATCTAAGGGAAGCCACTGTTTCTGCCCATTCAGTGGCTCCCATCAGGTTTTGCATGAAGATATGTCAAGGCAATTATCACAGCTCCTCTGGGGGAATGCTGAACTCAAAAGTCTTAGAGTGAATTGCTGTTGATCATCTGTAATTCACATGGTTTGTGAACCAACTTGCAAAAGAGCAGAGTGTGGTCTCTGCAGGCTGGATAGACCAGGTCGCAAGTCTGTCAGCACATTTCTGGGTTAAACCTATTGCTTTAAACTCCTTGAATACGTGTGCCTTTGGGAGCAGAGGGGAGGTGGCGTGCTGACAGGTGGAGGCCATTGTCCCAGGCTGCTGATGAGTAATATGGTGAACTCCCTATTTCTGCCGGGGGCAAAACCTCTCAGAAACTAGGCAGCTACTTTGTTCTTGCCCAAGAAGGGGTGAGGCAGACACGTGCACCGGCTCATGAAATGGAAGGGGAGGAAGGTCAGGATGTTGAAAGGAACCCAAATGCCTCCTCTCTTTCCCAGCCCCACCCATCTGAGAGCTTAAATCCCAGCCTGGCTCAGCTATGGGCATTCACACCTGTCTCCCAACAGCACCATGAAATCAGCGGGCATCTTCCTCCTTGTGGGGCTCCTCACCCTCTGGATGGTGCTGCCGTCTTGGTCTGGCACAATCTTACCTGTGCAACAAGTCCCCGGAGGTAAGTGCTCAGAACAGCTTCTGCCAGCTCTACCCAAGGGGCAGCAGGCTCCTGTCCCATGGGAGGGCAGAGAGCAGGGGGCTCTTCAGGCTGTAGTGAGTGGTCCCCTCCCCAGACAGCACTAACAGGGCTGCTCTCTATACTGACACTCAGCACCTGACATTCTGGGATCACAACTGCTCCTGCACCAGGGAAAGGCCACCTCACTAGCAGGCTCTGTTCGGGATTTTATACCGTTCAGATACTGAGCCTGAGAAGGCACAGAGACCACGGAGTGAGGGTCGCTGCAGTAGGTGCCGAAGTTGCAGTTTCTCCCTGTGAATTTCATTAGATCGGTTCGGTCTGAGCCTGCTCGGCCACTGAGAGGTTTCGTTGTGGAAAGGTTCACAGCCAGACACCCCAATGCATTTCCGTGTAGCCTCAGTCAAATCCCCACCTGATGTCAAATGAAGTTGACAGAGTTACACTGGTTTGCCCCAGCTAAGGCGCTGGCCCCACCTTTCCTGAGCAACGCAGCAAACTCCCATTTTGAGTGGTCAGGACCTGCAGGCTCTGAGGAGTTGCAGCCAGAGCAGCACAGGCCATTCTCATGAGAAACAGCAGCTGAGCCCCCTCCAGGCTGGGAATTAAATGTGTAATTAAACACCACAGCTGGGTAGCGGGTCTGGAATTACAGTGTCCAGAGGATTGGCTAGAGACCTGCCTGGGTTCTTTCCTTCCCTAAATCTCATTTCCAGATGGTGAGGCTTCAGTCACTCACGTCTCAGCAGCAGGGGGCCCGATTCCCCCTGCCATGCCCCATTTATAGTCTTGTGCCTCTTCTGTCCATGCTGACACGGCAGCATTTTACACCTGCCTTGCAGAGCTGTGAATGACACATGAGGTGCCTGGCAGGGGAGCAGGGCCAGCTCTGGCTTTTTGGCCGCCCCAAGCAAAAAAAAAAAACGGGACGGCCAGAACGGCAAAGCAAAAAAAAAACCTGCGGCGTGGCTGGAGCATGGGTGCAGGGGGACCGGCTGCGGGGTGGGAGAGGGAGGGAGCGGGCAGGAGAGAGAGAGAAGGGGGCGGCCAGGGCTACAGCAGGGGCACTGCCACGCGGCCCCTCCCGCTGCGCCGCCTCCTGCCGCCTGCCGTGAGGGCTCCACTCTGGTCAGCTGGGAGGGAAGGAAGAGGACTGCCCTGCAGGGCCCTCTGGTTCTCCACGCCGCCGCCCCCTACAGGGTGGCCGGAGCAGAACAAAACAAAAACAAAAAACAAAAAAAAAGCGGCCGTGCTGCCCTAGGATTGGGCAGAATGCCGCCTCCAACAATCTGCCGCCCCAAGCACCAGCTTGCTCAGCTGGTGCCTGGAGCCGGCCATGCAGGGGAGGATTAGGCCCAGGATAATTCAGCAGAGGACTTTCAACAGACAGCAGAATTTCACAGAGGCCAGACTGGTCCCACCACAGTCTGCACTCTGCCTGATAGCAGGTGCCTCTCACTGCAGCTCAGCATGTTGCCCGGCATTACAAGGTGGTGTTTATAACATGCACGTCTTTCTTGCAGTGAAACCTGGGACCTGCCCAGTGGTATCTATGAGGTGCAAGATGCTCAATCCCCCTAATCGTTGTCAATCAGACAGCCAGTGTGCTGGGGCAGAGAAGTGCTGTGATACCGGCTGTGGATTGGGCTGTGTTCTAACACAAAAAGGTACCTGCCTCATTGTTTATAGCCTGAGGTGAAATGGGGGTTCCCCAAGGAGCTCTCACCCTGTCCCTGCTAAGTCGGGGACAGTATTTCAGCTTTAGCAAGAACAGATCTTACCTTGTAACATAGGCGTGCGCACGGGGTGTGCCGGGTGTGCCCAGGCACACCCTAATGCAGGGGTGGGCAAATGGCCCCCCTCTCCTGGCACGGCAAGCCGCGGAGTCTGCGCTCCCGGGCCAGAGTGCCTGGATGAGTGCAGCAAGCCGCCGGCCCCTCTCCCGCCTTCCCCCATCCCCTGGAGCCATGTCGCCCCGCGCACAGCGCTCTGGGGGCCAGGGCTGTGCGCTCCCGCAGGGCAGTGTTTGGCTCCGTGGGAAGGCTAGGAGCCTCATCTCATGGTAAGGGGTCCGGGGCCAGGGGGGTTGGATAAGGGGTGGGGGCAGTCAGGGGACAGGGAGCAGGGTGGGTTGGATAGGAGGTGGGATTCTGGGGGGTGGTTAGAGGTGGGGGGGGGGTCTCTGGAGGGGGCAGTCAGGGAGCAGGGGGGTTAGATGGGGCATGGGAGTTCTGGGGTCTGTCAGGGGGTGGGGGGGTGGATGGGGTCAGGGCAGTCAGGGACAGGGAGCAAGGAGGGTCCTGGGGAGGCAGTTAGGGTGGGGGTGGGGTCTCTGGAGAGGGTGATCAGGGGACAAGGAGCTCGGGGGGGTTGTATGCGTCGGGAGTTCTGGGGGTCCTGTCAGGGGGCGGGGAGCGGTTGGATAGGCGTGGGAGTCTCGGGGGTCTGTCTGGGGGTGGGGGTGTGGATAAGAGTCGGGGCAGTCAGGGGACAGGTAGGGGGTAAGATCCTAGGGGGGCAGTCAGAGGACAAGGAGCCGGGAGGCTTAGATAGGGAGTGGGGTCCTGGAGGGCAGTTAGAGGCAGGGGTCCCAGGAGGGGGTAGTAAGGGATCAAGGAGCAGGGGGGTTGGGGGTTCTGAGTGGGGAAGTCAGGGGGCAGTAAGTAGGAGGGAGTGGATGGGGGCAGGGTGGGGGCGGGGCTAGGGCAGGGTTCCCTGGGTGCACACCCTAATGAAATGGGCTGTGCACGCCTATGCCTTGTAACACAGGATTTGTTTGTTAATTACAGCGAAACCTGGGACCTGTCCATTGATTGCGAGTACGTGTCGCATGTTAAATCCTCCTGATAAGTGTAAAGAAGACCTTGACTGCACTGGCCCCATGAAGTGCTGCATGTCCGTCTGTGGGAAGGAGTGCCTTCAGCCCAACCAAGGTACCACACTGGGCCAATATTACTAATCCTTCTATGATGCTTTGCGGTAAGATCATTACCTGTTCCAGCCCATCAGGAGGGGGATCTTGTCCAAGCAGGCCTCTCATGCATCCCTCACTTCAACGGATGCCAGTCATTTTTAGTCCCAATGTTACCTTCATTCCACACAAATGTGGCATTCCTGGACTTTTATTGTCAAAAGGTATTCGGATCCAAAATGAAGAATGACAATGCTGAAGTTACAAAGAGAATCATTGGCCCTAAGGGGATGAATCCCACAGAACTGTAGCTTTCCTGAAGGAATCAGTGGTTGTGTCCATCATTTGGACCTTGAGTGATCATTGAAGTAATTAATTATCAGAACATTTGTTCTACCACTGCCCACCTTCATAGGATTCTAAATCAAGTCACTGGTCCCTCTTATTGCACAAACAGGGAGGTGTAGAAGGACACCAATTTTCTTGATGCTCTTGATCAGAACAAAGCTATGTCTGGTCCATTTTCCTTTCTATCGGGCTGTTTCTTCAAAGTCTCACAACTTTTCCTTCCCATGTCTCCCCATCTGTCCTCTTGATGTCTAGCAGGGTCTTCTCTCTCAGGAGAACTTGGTTGAAAGTCTTTAGGGAGAGGAGGTGTTATTTCGTCCCTTGCTCACAGTTTTTATTAGTATGTTAGTCACTTGAAACAAGTGGGAGTTTATAAAGTACAAAATGTTCCAGACCTCCCTCTGGTCTTGTTTCCTGTTCAAAGGATGTAGGAATTACCATGTCAGATGAGATCATCAGTCCATCTATCCAGTATCTTCTCTTTGAGCCTTAAGTGACTCGCCCAAGGTCAGCTAGGGAGAGTGGGGTAGAATTAAACCCAGGTCTCTCAAGTCTGTATCCTAATCTCTGGACCAAAGCCAGTGTTTCTGCCCAGTTCAGAGTCTCCATCATGTCTTGGATAAGGTTATCTCAAGGTATTTATCATCTTGGGGCAATGTTGAACTCAAAGGTCCCGGAGTAAATGGTTGTTCATCATATGTGTTTCACTAGCAAAAAGTGAAGCTGAATTCAGGTGAAGTTGAACCAGTGGAACTTTATTCAACCCTGTGAACTGCTCTGTCCATGTGGCTGTGTTGCTTCCAGCCCAACTCCTCACATTCCCAATTTCCCTGTCACCTCAATGACAGTCTCCGCAGAGAACATGGGCTCTCTGATTCCAGTGCCACTGATCCTGATACATCTTCCCTAGTTTACAAACATTTTAATATATACATTAAAAACAAATAATTGACACCCAGACCTCCACCCTATGTCCCTTCAGCCAGCGGTTGCTAGCATATAGCCAAGTTAGAGTCTTATCTTTGCCATAGACTCAGGTGGCTATGTAGTCTTGAGATAGTTTGGACTCCCCAGCTGGTGACCACACCGGGGGTGACCCATCTCTGTCTCCCTATCACCTGTCTCCAAGTCTAGCAAAATATGTCTCTGTGAAGTCTCCTCCCTCCCTGTGGCGTTGGCCTCCGGGTGGTTCTGTCTTTTCATTCTCTGATGAGCTCTGTATCCCTGTAGGCCCTCTCTAGGTGTTCTGTCTGCTAGCTCGTAAGAGCCTCTGGTTCCTTCAGATCACCTCTCCCTCTTGTGCAGTCCAGTCATACAACCTGGATATCACTACACCCCGCACAGATCCTTTAGTCCACTCCTTCTGGTGTCTCTCTAATGGCTGGATCCTCCACAGGAGTATCTAGTATCAGGGGGTAGCCGTGTTAGTCTGTATCTACAAAAACAACAAGGAGTCTGGTGGCACCTTAAAGACTAACAGATTTATTTGGGCATAAGCTTTCGTGAGTAAAAACCTCACTTCTTCGGATGCATCCGAAGAAGTGAGGTTTTTACTCACGAAAGCTTATGCCCAAATAAATCTGTTAGTCTTTAAGGTGCCACCAGACTCCTTGTTGTTTTCACAGGAGTATCTGTCATCAGAGCCGGTAGGTCCTTGGCTGACCTGTTACCTGCTTTCTCCAATTGTTGGCCTTTTCTCTTGGCATGTTCCCATCCTTCTGGCTACAACAGGTCTCCCCTCATTGGTAGCAGGGTTTTGGTCAGTGGCTGCACTGGTACTGTTTTAGCACCCCCTTTGATGGGGTATGCCTGCATGCCAAAAATGCCAACAAAGCGACCGAACTGCAAGAAACTGCCTTGTGTAACAGTCTCTTAGGGCTTGTCTATACTTACGCGCTGGTTCGGCGGCAGGCAATCGAACTTCTGGGTTCGATTTATCGCGTCTTGTCTAGACACGATAAATCGAACCCAGAAGTGCTCCCCGTTGACTTCCGTAATCCTGCTCGGCGCGAGGAGTACGCAGAGTCGACAGGGGAGCCTGCCTGCCGCATCTGGACCGCGGTAAGTTCGAACTAAGGTACGTCGACTTCAGCTACGTTAGTTGCGTACCTTAGTTCGAGTTGGGGGGTTAGTGTAGACCAGGCCTTAGCTGTTTTCACATCTGATTCCACCTCATCATTAGTCTGTGGAAATGCCGGGGAGTCAAATTCCTAATTTGCATGCAAATTCCTTAAACTTTTCCAAGGCAAATGGAGGTTCGTTTTCAGTGAATACAGTGTCCAGAATGCCATACCTCACAAGGTGGGCTGCCAATTTGCCAATCACTGACTTGCTTCTTGTATCAGGCAGGGCATTGGCCTCCGAACAATTTGAACAATAGTCCACAGCAATCAAGCATTGCTTTTCTTTTAAGGTAAATAAGTCAGTTCCCACCTACGTTGGGTGTGCAGCTCATATGGTAAGAGAATCTCTTTCTCCCCCTGCTTATCACATGATTGGCAGCTGTCACACCCTTCTATCAAGGAGCAGAGTTGTGTATTCATTCCTGGCTAGTCAACACACTCTTGAACTTGTGTAAGACAGCTGTCAATGCCCAGGTCTGAGGCATGACATCCTCACGTAACTGGGTGAGGACAACAGCTCTCTGCCCACAAAATATGATTCCATCTGCACACTCAGCTCATCTTTAATTTGCATATATGGTTCTGCTCCTCCCGTACTTGGCTTTTGTCTGCTAGGATCGCTCTGTTGAGTGTCCTTGTCAATAGCTTCCTTGATTTCCATCGGCTTCACTGTTGAAACTACGAGATAGTGGATCAGATTAATAGGTTCAGTGTCCTGATCCCCTTCTCCCATCTTGCTGATGCTGGTCTCAGGGTGTCCGCTAGCACCAGGAGTTATCTTGGAGAATATCTGATCTCTACCTGGTAGAGCTGGAGGTGCAGCAACATGTGCTGCCGTCTCTTTGGAGCACTAAGAAGGAGTTTTGCTGTGATTGTCTCTACAAGTTTGTGGCCTGATTGCACTAATGGCCATAGGTGCACTGATGGAATCACTCCATTCCAAATACCACAGCCAGAAGCTCTTTTTCCTATTTGGGCGTGTCCCTGTTCTCTCTCAAACAGGGGTCTGCTGGTATAAGCGACCTCCTGCAATAGCAGGGATCTGGGATTACAGAGTCCAGAAGATTTGGCTAGAGACCTGCCTGGGTCCTTTCCCTCCCTAATTCTCATTTCCAGATGGTGAGGCTTCAGTCACTCACCCCTCAGCAAAAGGGGCCCGATTCCCCCTGCCATGCCCCATTTATAGTCTTGTGCCTCTTCTGTCCATGCTGACATGGCAGCATTTTACACCTGCCTTGCAGAGCTGTGGATGACACATGAGGTGCCTGGCAGGGGAGGATTAGGCCCAGGATAATTCAGCAGAGGCCTTTCAACCGACAGCAGAATTTCACAGAGGCTAGGCTCGTCCTACCACAGTCTGCACTCTGCCTGATAGCAGGTGCCTCTCACTGGAGCTCAGCATGCTGCCCGGCATTACAAGGTGGTGTTTATACCGTGCACGTCTTTCTTGCAGAGAAATCTGGGATCTGCCCAGTGGTTCCTTTCAGGTGCAAGATGCTCAATCCCCCTAATCGTTGTCAATCAGACAGCCAGTGTGCTGGGGCAGAGAAGTGCTGTGATACCGGCTGTGGATTGGGCTGTGTTCTACTCAGCAAGGTACCTGCCTCATTGTTTATAGCCTGGGGTGAAAGGAGGGTTCCCCAAGGAGCTCTCACCCTGTCCCTGTTGAGCCGGGGACAGTATTTCAGCTTGAGCAAGAACAGATCTTTGTGCCGAAAGCTTAGTTTGTTACCTTGTAACTAGGGCTGTCAAGCAATAAAAAAAGTTAATTGCATGATTAAAAAAATTAATTGCAATTAATAGTCCAATTAATCACACTGTTAAACAATAATAGAATACCTTTTATTTAAATATTTTTGGATGCTTTCTACATTTTCAAATATATTAATTTCAATTACAACACAGAATACAAAGTGTACAGTACTCACTTTATATTTATTTTTAATACAAATATTTGCACTATAAAAAACAAAAGAAATAGTATTTTTCAATTACGCTAATACAAGTACTGTAGTGTAATCTCTTCATAATGAAAGTTGAACTTACAAATGTAGAATTATGTACAAAAAATAACTGCATTCAAAAATAAAACAATGTAAGACTTTAGAACCTACAAGTCCACTCAGTCCTACTTCAACCAATCGCTCAGACAAACAAGTTTGGTTACAATTTGCAGGAGATAATGCTGCCCATGTCTTCCTTACAATGTCACCTGAAAGTGAGAACAGGCATTCGCATGGCACTATTGTAGCCGGCATCATAAGATATTTATGTGCCAGATGGGCTAAAGATTCATGACCTTTCATGCTTGAACCACCATTCCAGAATATATGCATCCATGCTGATGATGGGTTCTGCTTGATAACGATCCAAAGCAGAGCAGATCGACGCATGTTCATTTTCATCATCTGAGTCAGATGCCACAAGCGGAAGGTTGATTTTCGTTTTTTGGTGGTTCATGTTCTGTAGTTTCCGCATTGGAGTGTTGCTCTTTTAAGACTTCTGAAAGCATTCTCCACACCTCGTCCCTCTCAGATTTTGGAAGGCACTTCAGATACTTAAACCTTGGGTCGAGTGCTGTAGCTATCCTTAGAAATCTCACATTGGTACCTTCTTTGCATTTTGTCAAATCTGCTGTGAAAGTGTTCTTAAAACATCATCCGAGACTGCTATAACATGAAATGTATGGCAGAATGTGGGTAAAACAGAACAGGAGACATACAATTCTCCCCCCAAGGAGTTCAGTCACAAATTTAATTAATGCATTATTTTTTTAATGAGCATCATCAGCATGGAAGCATGTCCTCTGGAATGGTGGTTGAAGCATGAAGGGGCATACAGATGTTTAGCATATCTGACATGTAAATACCTTGCAACGCTGGCTACAAAAGTGCCATGTGAATGCCTGTTCTCATTTTCAGGTGACATTGTAAATAAGATATAGGCAGCAGTATCTCCCGTAAATGTAAACAAACTTGTTTGTCTTAGCAATTGACTGAAAAAGAAGTAGGACAGAGTGGATTTGTAGGCTCTAAAGTTTTACATTGTTTTGTTTTTGAGTGCAGTTATATAACAGAAAAAAATCTACATTTGTAAGTTACACTTTCACAATAAAGAGATTGCACTATAGTACTTGTATGAGGTGAATTAAAAATACTATTTTTTTTGTTTATCGTTTTTACAGTGCAAATATTTGTAATAAAAAATAATATAAAGTGAGAACTGTACACTTTGTATTCTGTGTTGTAATAGAAATCAATATATTTGAAAATGTAGGAAAACATCCAAAATATTTAATAAATTTCAGTTGGTATTCTATTGTTTAACAGTGCAATTAATCGCAATTAATTTTTTTAATCGCAGTTAATTTTTTGAGTTAATTGAGTGAGTTAACTGCGATTAATCGACAGCCCTACTTGTAACACAGAATTTGTTTGTTAGTTACAGCAAAACCTGGGACCTGTCCATTGATTGTGAGTAGGTGTCGCATGATAAACCCTCCTGATAAGTGTAAGGAAGACCATGACTGCACCGGCCCCATGAAGTGCTGCATGTCCTTCTGTGGAAAGGAGTGCCTTCAGCCCAACCAAGGTACCACACTGGGCCAGTATTTCTAATCCTTCTACCCAGGGCCGTCCCTAGCTATTCTGGGGTCCTACACAGCCCCCCCGTGGGGGGAAGGGGGCAGGCTTCTGGGGGGCTGGCCCTAGGCCTCTGTGGGGGTGGGGGCGAGGAGTGGGCCCCAGGCCTCTGCACCGGTGGGGATTGAGGCTGGCTTGGGGGGCGGGGAGGAACCACCCCCCAGCACTCACCGGCGGCACGGCTGGGGCCAGGTTGCTGCAGAGCTCAGGGGAATGGGGGGCAGAGCGGGAAGAAGCGGGGCTGGGGTGGGGAAGGGGCAGGGCAGAGCAGGGGCGGGGGTCCTTGGGAAGAGCCGGAGCATGGGTTGGAGCAGCATGCACCTATGCAGAAATTTCCTGGTGCCCTACGCAGCTGCGTACTTTGCGTATGGGTAAGGACGGCCCTGCTTCTACCATGCTTTGTGGTAAGATCATTCCCTGTTCCAGCCCATCGGGGGGGGGGGGGGGGGGGGAACTTGTCCAAGTAGACCTTTCATGCATCCCTCACTTCAAGGGATGCCAGTTATTTTTAGTCCCAATGTTACCTTCATTCCACACAAATGTGGCATTCCTCTGCCTGATAGCAGGTGCCTCTCACTGCAGCTCAGAATGCTCCCTGGCATTACAAGGTGGTGTTTATACCGTGCACGTCTTTCTTGCAGAGAAATCTGGGACCTGCCCAGTGGTTCCTTTCAGGTGCAAGATGCTCAATCCCCCTAATCGTTGTCAATCAGACAGCCAGTGTGTTGGGGAAGAGAAGTGCTGTGACACCGGCTGTGGATTGGGCTGTGTTCAGCAAGGTACCTGCCTCATTGTTTATAGTCTGTGGGTCTTGGCTCCCCAGGGAGCTCTCACCCTGTCCCTGCTGAGCCAGGGACAGTATTTCAGCCTTTAGTAGGCAGAGATGTTCGTGCCAGGGGCTTAGTCTGATGCAGTGAAACCTGGACCTGCCCAGTGATCGAGAATACCTGTCTCAGGGTAGTTCCTCCTAATGGGGGTGTGATTAGGATCCTGAGTGCTCCAGCACTACAAAGTGCTGCATGTCCATGTGTACAAAGGCTTGCCTCCCGCCCAACCATGGAACCCCGCAGGGCCAGTATTTCCAAACCTACCACCTTGCTTTGCAGTGAGCTCATCACTCCCTGTCCTAACCCAGCAGGGGTGGGGAGGGCAGGAGTGTGCTGTGTGACCCAAGCAGACCTCTCCCATCTCCCTCACTTTGACAGGCGTCACTCATTTTAGTCCCAGTGGTACCTGCCTGTCACACAAACGTGACATCCCTGCTCCTTGTTGAAAGTTATTTGCAATGAGGAGTGATGGCACTGGGGTTACAGAGAGAGTCACTGGCATTAAGGGGATGAATCCCACAGAACTGCAGCTGTCCTGCAGGAACCATTTGCCTGTGTCCATCCTTTTAGGTCTTGGCAGGGTGAGAGATACAAGGGAACTGGAGCTGAGCACTCAGCAGGCAGAGATCAGTGCCTGGGGCCTGGCTATTATCCTGTCATAGAAGGTTGTTTATCCTGCCATCTCCTCTCTTGCAGAGAAACCCGGGACTTGCCCAGTGGTTACTGTCCGGTGTCTTATGATAAATCCTCCCAACCGTTGTAATTCTGACCACCAATGTCCAGGGCCAAAGAAATGCTGTGAAACTAGCTGTGGGAGAGCTTGCATCCTGCTTCAGAGAGGTACTGGTCTCAGTGTAAATGGGTCACCTTTAATCTGATGATAGGAGGCTGCAGCTAAATGTATCTGGGGACCTCAGCCCAGATCTCCAGGTGTTGGGTTTTCAGTCACTGGACCCCAGAGTTCACAGAGCATTTGGGCAGAAGCGTCTCAGATAAGGGAGAACTCTAGTTACCGCTAGGTGCCACCACCCACCTGCACTTATTATCCCAGCTTCCAATGCAGAGGGTAGCTTACACTATGATCTTCCTGTGTTACAGAGAAACCTGGCATCTGTCCAGCAGTCAATATAAGGTGTCTCTCATGGTATCCTCCTAATGCAGTGTGTACATGACCGTCAGTGTCCAGAAAATGAGAAGTGCTGTGTCACTGACTGTGGGCTGGACTGTGATTAGCCACAGAAAGATACCCACCTCCACTCATGTTGACATCATAAGTACCCAGCCTCTGCAGTGAGCTCCCGACCTGCTCCAGCTGAGCCCGGGGGCTGCCCACTGGGGAGGGGTGTACAGCCCTGGGCTGCAGGCACAAATCACTGCACTAACCACAGCTGAAGTCACAATATGCTGCTTTACCAGGAAAAAACCTGGGTACTTGGCATCTTCCCAGCTTCCCCAACACTCGCTACACTGGTGCTGAGCCTGAAACATCCCCATTCATGCAGGCCCCAGCAGAGAGATCAGTCCAAGGGCCATATCCGGCGGTGCAGGTGAAACCGCGAATGAGTTGCAGAATTGTGGCAGGAAACAAGTGAAAGAAAACACAGGTTTGGTGTCATGCCATGAGATGAAAAGTGCTGGAGCCATGTGGGAAATGGCCAAGATTTTGGAATAGGACCCAGGAGTCCTGGCTCCCAGCACCCAGCTTCCCTTCTGATATAGAAAAGGATTTTCCCCTTAAGACTTCTGACTGCTTTGCTTTTTTTCCCCTCCAGCATAACTTGCTTCACAATAGATCAAGGCATCCCCAGGAACAGCACTGACACCAGTTCCCTGCAGCCTAACCTCACTGAATTTCTCCTGGTCCAAAGCAGGAAATCACTCCACATAACTCCAGCTTACCTCTCTCTATAAAACATTGGAAAGAATGCCGACTCTAGATATTTGAGTCAACACAGAAAAACAGAGACTCCCGTCACTTAAATGAGAAGGTGATAAAAGCAATGATGCAATTCCGACAAGAGGGGATTTTTAGCGAAGTTTCTTACCGGTCACCCTGCAGTCCAGCATGAAGATGATATACAGTTGCTCTATTGATCCAGTCTTGCAGAAAAGTTTACGAAGCAGCATGACACACAGGTGCTGGAACTAGGGTGCTGCTGCAGCCCCTGGCTTGAAGTGGATTCCATTATCTATGGGGTTTACAGTTTGATTCAATGGCTCTCAGCAGCCCCACTATAAAAAGCGTTCCAGCACCCCGGTATGACAGTCCACTTATCTTTACAAGGAGCATCCTATATCAAATCTGCATCTTTATCATCCAACTCTATCTGTGAGAATAGGTTGAGAGGGAAAAGAAAAGGGAATTCCAAGTAATCCAACCCCACCACCAAAATTACAACAGAACTTTTCCCTTTTTTGGTCAAGAATGTTTATGTACAAAAGTTTTTTGTAATCTAATACTGTCTGAACGCTCGCATCTTCTTCCAAACAACTCTAGCTCCAGGCCATTAACACCAGCCATTGGGAGGGTATATTTAGGCACTTTCCACATATTTCTTGTACTGTCACTTGTTACCTCCCTGGGGAAATTCCTTTGCAGGTTCAGACCCTGCCTAGGCACCATAGAGAGACCAGGGTGAGCACAGTTCTGTGATGACCTTGAGATTTTGTATCCATGGTGCTATTGTAAATGTTCCTGAAAAGAAACTGGGTGTGGATCTCATTGGCTGAGGGCGGGGCCATCTCTTCCAGTCCTGCTGCCAGAACTCATTGCCAATGAGGTTTAATTAGTTCCACTTGGACACGATACAAATAAAGAATTTCTTTCATATCTTATCTTTGTTGTTTGTGATTCCACAGCCTGCACAATCACATCCACCCTGACTTCCACCCCCACAGCCTCCGCCAATGCATTCAGAGCCGGAATCAAAGCATTGCGCCAGGTTCTTTCCCCAGGGTTTGGAACTTCAGGTGGGACCTCAAAGAGACTTAACAGCAGGGTGGTGGGGGCGGTAGATGGAGCTGAGAGCAAAAGGGTACCAGCAACTCACTCCATGAGACAACGCCCCTGCCCAGAAGTCAATAGTTTACTGGCTTCTATCCTCTTTGGAGCAAAGTTTCTGTTGTCATCTCCACTTGAGTTTGCCCCCAACTCCACATTGAAACTGTGTCTGTAGCTTGCTCTTGAGCAAGGGGAGAATTTCACTCTTCCGAGCAATGGGTCAATCTCATGTTTTTCTTGTGCAAAGAGCTCCAGGAAGAAACAAGAACCTGATTGTGAAATGGCACAAGACAAGGGGACAAATATTGGCACCAGGCACCTTGTTCTTGGCTCCCCCCTCCCCTTTCCCCAGGAGTGAGATGTTAAATACCAGCCTGACACAGCTCTGGGCATTCAGACCTGCCTCTTGAGACAACACCATGAAGTCACTGGGTGCCTTCTTCTTCATGGGGTTCCTCACCCTCTGGATGGTGCTGCCGTCTTGGTCTGGCACAATCTTACCTGTGCAACAAATCCCCGGAGGTAAGTGTTGAGAACAGCTTCTGCCAGCTCTACCCAAGGGGCAGCAGGCTCCAGTCCCATGGGAGGGCAGAGAGCAGGGGGCTCTTCAGGCTGTAGTGAGTGGTCCCCTCCCCAGACAGCACTAACAGGGCTGCTCTCTATACTGACACTCAGCACCTGACATTCTGGGATCACAACTGCTCCTGCACCAGGGAAAGGCCACCTCACTAGCAGGCTCTGTTCGGGATTTTATACCGTTCAGATACTGAGCCTGAGAAGGCACAGAGACCACGGTGTGAGGGTCGCTGCAGTAGGTGCCGAAGTTGCAGTTTCTCCCTGTGAATTTCATTAGATCAGTTCCGTCTGAGCCTGCTCGGCCACTGAGGGGTTTCGTTGTGAAAAGGTTCACAGCTACCACCCCAATGCATCTCCGTGTAGCCTCAGTCAAATCCCCACCTGATGTAAAATGAAGTCGACAGAGCGACTCCGGTTTGCCCCAGCTAAGGCGCTGGCCCCACCTTTCCTGAGCAACGCAGCAAACTCCCATTTTGAGTGGTCAGGACCTGCAGGCTCTGAGGAGTTGCAGCCAGAGCAGCACAGGCCATTCTCATGAGAAACAGCAGCCGAGCCCCCTCCAGGCTGGGAATTAAATGTGTAACTAAACACCACAGCTGGGTAGCAGGGGTCTGGAATTACAGTGTCCAGAGGATTGGCTAGAGACCTGCCTGGGTTCTTTCCTTCCCTAAATCTCATTTCCAGATGGTGAGGCTTCAGTCACTCATGCCTAAGCAAAGGGGGCCCGATTCCCCCTGCCATGCCCGTTTTGTAGTCCTGTGCCTCTTCTGTCCATGCTGACATGGCAGCATTTTACACCTGCCTTGCAGAGCTGCGGATGACACATGAGGTGCCTGGCAGGGGAGGATTAGGCCCAGGATAATTCAGCAGAGGATTTTCAACCGACAGCAGAATTTCACAGAGGCCAGACTGGTCACCACAGTCTGCACTCTGCCTGATAGCAGGTGCCTCTCACTGGAGCTCAGCATGCTGCCCGGCATTACAAGGTGGTGTTTATACCGTGCACATCTTTCTTGCACTGAAACCTGGAACCTGCCCAGTGATCACTGTTTGGTGCCAGAGGTTCAATCCCCCTAATCGTTGTCAATCAGACAGCCAGTGTGTTGGGGAAGAGAAGTGCTGTGACACCGGCTGTGGATTGGGCTGTGTTCAGCAAGGTACCTGCCTCATTGTTTATAGTCTGTGGGTCTTGGCTCCCCAGGGAGCTCTCACCCTGTCCCTGCTGAGCCAGGGACAGTATTTCAGCCTTTAGTAGGCAGAGATGTTCGTGCCAGGGGCTTAGTCTGATGCAGTGAAACCTGGACCTGCCCAGTGATCGAGAATACCTGTCTCAGGGTAGTTCCTCCTAATGGGGGTGTGATTAGGATCCTGAGTGCTCCAGCACTACAAAGTACTGCATGTCCATGTGTACAAAGGCTTGCCTCCCGCCCAACCATGGAACCCCGCAGGGCCAGTATTTCCAAACCTACCACCTTGCTTTGCAGTGAGCTCATCACTCCCTGTCCTAACCCAGCAGGGGTGGGGAGGGCAGGAGTGTGCTGTGTGACCCAAGCAGGCCTCTCCCATCTCCCTCACTTTGACAGGCGTCACTCATTTTAGTCCCAGTGGTACCTGCCTGTCACAAACGTGGCATCCCTGCTCCTTGTTGAAAGTTATTTGCAATGAGGAGTGATGGCACTGGGGTTACAGAGAGAGTCACTGGCATTAAGGGGATGAATCCCACAGAACTGCAGCTGTCCTGCAGGAATCATTTGCCTGTGTCCATCCTTTTAGGTCTTGGCAGGGTGAGAGATACAAGGGAACTGGAGCTGAGCACTCAACAGGCAGAGATCAGTGCCTGGGGCCTGGCTATTATCCTGTCATAGAAGGTTGTTTATCCTGCCATCTCCTCTCTTGCAGAGAAACCCGGGACTTGCCCAGTGGTTACTGTCCGGTGTCGTATGATAAATCCTCCCAACCATTGTGATTATGACTACCAATGTCCAGGGCCCAAGAAATGCTGTGAAACTAGCTGTGGGAGAGCTTGCGTCCTGCTTCAGAGAGGTACTGGTCTCAGTGTAAATGGGTCACCTTTATCCTGATGATAGGAGACTGCAGCTAAATGTATCTGGGGACCTCAGCCCAGATCTCCAGGTGTTGGGTTTTCAGTCACTGGACCCCAGAGTTCACAGAGCATTTGGGCAGAAGCTTCTCAGATAACGGAGAACTCTCTGGGACGAGCTGCCGCCAGTGTCTGGTATGATGTCCCCTCTTAGTGGTAGGGTGACCATACGTCCTATTTTGGATGGGACAGTCCCTTTTTTAAGCCCAGACGTCCTGACTTTTTTGGCAAAACTTGGCATTTGTCCAGTTTGCTCTTGCCAGCTGATGATCAGTTGGCAAGAGCAAACAGGATAAATGCCCAGTTTTGCCAAAAAAGTCAGGCGTGTCTCCCTGGGGGTGTGTGGAGGAACATTCGTGGGGCAGGGGGTGGGGAGACAGCGATGCTAGGCTCTGGGTGGTGGGCCTCGGGCTGTCAGCCTGCATGCTTGGGCCAGGCCTGCATGCGACGGGGGCTGGCGTCTCAGGTTAGCTCTGCACGGTGTCCTGTTTTCCCCTTTGGGAAATATGGTCACCGTACTTAGTGACAAACTGGAGGAGTTCAGATTCAGGGAAAAACGACTGACAGGATCGAGGGTTGGCTGAGGGGGAAGAAGTGGAAAGTGCAAAATCCATAGAGCGTGGCTGGGAGATCACTCAGTGAGGATGGGACCTCTCTGCAGATACTCACGGGGTGTGGGCCCCAAGGGAGGAGAGGACACGGTTAGGGTGTCACATGGGATGGGGGGCGGCTAATGGGGTGAGATGAAGATCAGGAAGTTTTCAGGTGAACTTTAGAAGAATCTTCCTGGCTGTGGGATGTATCAGGCTGTGATGAGTCTCCCAAAGAGAGGTGGGAAGCCCCAGGGTCAGTCCTAAGGGAGGGAAAACAGGACCGTCATCATAGGTGCCGTACCTAAGTGCCATTCCGCTATTTTTTTGACTCTGCTGATCGGCTGGGGGGGGGGGGGGGGGGGCTTGTTGTGTGAGCTGGGGGACAGAAAGTGCTGAAAGCATTTTCTGCTCTGGCCAGAAAAATGGCTAGGGCCACTGCTGGGGAGACCTATTGCTTGGGACAATTAAACAAGTCTGGACACATCTCTGGTCAATGTAGAGTAAGGAACAATCCTGCCCTGCCCGGGGGTCTGGGTTAGACGGGACCTTACAGGGATTGTCTGTCTCTAGTATTCTGAACTTTCCCTGTAGTAGCAACAGGTAAGTGCTGACAGCTCCTGCCCCAGCCAGCAGCCCAGGGCACCAGACTCACAGAGGACAGAGAGCACTGATGGGCACAGGTAGCTCAGCTGGTTGCAGGGTGGGTCCCAGTTCTTATTGTCCCTCCATGGCAGCAGCCAGAGAGGCCCAAAGGATCCTCTCTTTGGGCTCTGGACTGAGATCACTTCCAGCCCATGAAAGGGGCTACTCCCTTTAGTCACCTCCTTGACTTTGTGCTTCCCACAGGGTGGAGCATGACCTGTCAACCAAACTGAAAGGTATTTGTGATAGTATTTAACCCCTTCAAGGTGGCAATCATGTTGGGTTTAGAAAGGAAATGCCCCTGGCAGCTGGATCTGGGAGGTTTGGCCCCAGGGCATGCGCCTGGGAAATGCACCTAGACAGCAGAGTGGAAGCAGGCGGTGTTCACAGGTTTGCATTTCTCTTCAATGGACAACTTGTCTGTTTCACCTGCACAAGGTGTTAACAAGCCTGTGGAGAATGCAGAGGCAAATACAACTACAGATAGCTGAGGCACAACTACTGCAGTTATGCCCCCTCACCTGCTACTTGCATCATAACACACACTGCAGCCTGCAATAACCACGTGGCCTCTGAATTATTATTATTTCAATAGGTATTTTGGGGGATCCTTTGTGCTGGGTGCTGCACAGATTTCATTGTCCCTGTCCCAAGTAGCTTAGAGCTGACATTATGCTTTGCTAGATTTCTTTATGTGGTGATCTTCTCTTACAGGGAAACCTGAAACCTGTCCAGACGTCATCTTTAAGTGCGCTATGTACAATCCCCCAAATCGCTGCCACTCTGACCGCCAGTGTCCAAGATTCAAGAAGTGCTGTGAGACTTTCTGCGGGAGGGCCTGTGTTTATCCTAAGGGACATGGTAAAGATACCAGCCTGATCCTCTCTTTGGGCTCTGGACTGAGATCACTTCCTGCTCCAGCTGGGCTGCAGGGCGCCTATGGGAAAGGGCATTTCAACCCATGGCTTCCAGCCGAGATCAGCTCTGATCAGAGCTACCTCCAGAGGCCTCACCATTCTGGCTGACTAGGGAACAGGCTGGGTACTTGGCACCTTCCTACACGCCTTTGTATGAATATGACTTTGTGGTGTCACAAGACAACAAAAGTTGGGTCCACCTGGGCAACAGGCAGAGGGGATCTGGAGGGATTCAGTTTGAGAAGCTGCACTGGGAAATCTATGGGATGGTGTGTCTGGGGCCAGAAAAGGGGAAGGCGACATTATTGATTGGGTTTGTGGTCCAATGCCCAGAGTCTCTTTAGATAACACCTCCCCTTGCCCCACCCTCAAGCCTCATCCAGGATCTAGAGAGGACAATGATGTTGTGTGTTTTGCTCTTTACAGAAGAGTCACACAATGAATGCACAACATGGGCACAATGAGGACCAATAACTATGTTTGCTAATGACATCCAGTGTGCCAGGCCTAGCTACATACACCCACGGCAGCTCTGGCAGGGTTCTGGGGGCTTCTCAGACATACACGCGACTAAAGGGCTTGCAAACAATTTAAAGGAATACTACCCAATTCCTGTTGACTACAAGTGGAAGAGGCAGGGAGATGATAGCAGGACGCTCCCTTGGGCAGGGAATGGGGGATTAATGCTCTCTCACCCCTGCTCCATGGAGATAGGAACAGGGTCAGAAGGGTCTGCATGGGGAGATACTAACATGGAGAGCTTCCTCTGCCAAGCAAGTTAGCTCGGGATTCAGTGCCATCCAAAGGGCAGGAAGTTTGATGCCCCCCCCCCCATCCATAGGGTAACTAGGCTTTGGGGATACTGTGCTCCTTCTTGGGGTCCACTGATTTGGCAGGTGGAAATCTCCGCCCCCCCACCCCTCCGTATCCCAGGCTGGGACAAGGCCATGGCAGCTGCAGGGCTGGGCTGGACCAAACTGGGTTGTGTTCTTGGGAGCTGGGGCTGAACCAGAGGCTGGGTTTGCACAGCCCACGATTTCCTATTGAACCTGCTGATCATTTTCCCTTTCTCCAGCATAACTTCCTGTGTCCCAAGGGCGTTCCCAGGAGGAGCCAAGACACCAGCTGATGTGCCTGGCCTCGCAGGGGTCCCACAGACCAGCCCTAGGATATCAGCTTGCACAATGCCTGCAAAGCACCTGCACTCTTAATCCATCTCGTCTTTAGCACCAACCATGCCACATTGTTGTCACCTGTCATGGGGCTGCCATGGAATTTCAGATCCTGCCCGCCTAGCACAGAGAGGATGGGGCTGAGGCCTCATCCCGTGAGGGACCTGAGGAGCATGATTCACAACCCCCTTGCAACGGCTCTTTCCCTGCAGTCAAGGGGAGGCTTTGAGCAGAGCTGGGGGTCTCTTTCTTCTTGCCCTGACTCTGTATAATTTGATGTCCCTGGCACCTCGTGCACTGTAACAAATAAAGAAACTTGTTGTTCACATAGCAGTTTGTAACCTGTGATTCTGGTCACTCCATCTCCTCCTCCACCTGCAGGTTCCTCCCCTCACCGCCTCTGCCCCTCCTGTCTCATTGGTCAGGCACATCCAGACCTGGCCTAAGCTCTTCTCCCCCTGGTTTCTTGATGGAGGCTCAGATGTTTCCTGTCTGTGTGTGTGAGGGCGATTCTACCCCTTGCTGCTTCTCAGGCCCCCCTTCCCCCTCCAGTGAGCTCGGAGCCAGGATCCTAGCACAGGTCCAGGCTCTTTCCCCAGGGAGCAGCCCCTGTTGGTTTGGGATGTTGAGCCGTCTCTTTCTAAGAAACCCTTTGGGACCTTTAAAACAAGGCAGAGAGGCTCTGAGTGACAGCAGCATCATGCCCCCCCCCCCCCCCCCCCGAGCATCTTTCCAACACAGGGCATGGGGAACTGCCCCTCACAGGGTGGGCTAGAAGCCACTTCGCTAAGGAACTGAGTCCCCATCCCAGGGCGTTGGAGCGATGCAGTGAGGCTGGGTTTGGCAGATGTGCCACTTAGCTGCCAGGGCTGCCCATCCTGCCCTGCACCGCCATAGTCCTGAATGAGACCTTAAATCCAGCCTGGCTCCTGACCACACCAGGAAGTCAGTGGGTGTCTTCCTCCCTTGGGGGGCTCCTCAGCCTCTGGGCTGAGCTGCTGCTAGTGTCTGGTACAATCTCACTGCTTAGAGCTTGTCTACATGGGAAACTTTGGTTAAACTGATATAGTTATACAGCTGTGGCCCTGTTTATAGCCCGACACCTACCCCACAGTCAGCCACGGTCCGAAGGGGCTGCCTGGGGGAAACACTAGAACATAGCTGTACGTTTGAGCCGTTCCCTCTGGATTTAGTGCCACCCCCAGCGCAGGCTGTTCTCTCCTCTTACAGCGGTTACAGTGCCATCTTTCCCTCCTCCCCAGGGTCACTCGGCTTTCGGGGTGCTGCACCCCATCTTTGGCTTTGGGGATTTGGCAGGTGGAAATCTCCCCCCTGTATTCCAGGTTGGGATGAGGCTGTGGCAGCTGCTGAGCCAGCCTGGGGGGCGTTGGTTGGGGCTGTACCAGGGGCTCGGTTTGTACAAAGCAGGATTTCCATTTGGCCCCTCAGATCAATTTCCCTTTCTCTAGTGTAACTTCCTGCTTCACGGATGGGCTGAGGGTGTCCCCAGGAGCAGCCATGACACCAACTCAAGGAGCTCGGCCTTGCCGGGGGTCCACGGGCCAGCCCTCAGAAGTCATCCTGCACAAGGTCACTGATCTAGGCTCCCTAATGGGCATGGGGAGAGGTGCCAGACATTTTGGAGGAGCTGAGGGTGGGGCGGTTCTCTGATCTGCGACCTTGTGGGGCCCATCTCACATTTTCCACCTCCCTCCTTTAGCATCAGTCACACACACTATCCCTCCAGGGTATTATTGCATGTAGGCTAGGACCCTGCGCAGGCAGCTCAGAGCGAATGGGAAGGCCTCCTGCTGGGCTGCAGTCTGATTCCCAATCCCTTTCCTAGGGCTCAGGGATTAGGGGAACTCTTTAGGTGGTGCTGAGGGAGTGGAGTCTCTATTTCTTTTCTCTCTCACTCTGTGTAGTGGAGCTTGGCTGGGGCATTGGCCATTGTAGCAAATAAAGACACTGGCTCATGCAACAGCTTTGTGGGTCAGGTGACTCCTCTTCCCGGACTCTCTCCCCTTCCACCGCTCCCTCCCACCTTGGGCATCAGGCGGATCCGGACAGCACACTGTCAGCTGGGAACGCTGGGACTGAAAAATCTCCAGTAGATTCCAATTCTCCCTGCTGGGAACTCTGTTGTCTCCTGGGCAGGAATTCTCCACCTGATGCTGCGTCTCAGCCCCCAGTGAGCTCAGGATCCACAATAGACTATTGTTTGGCGCTCTTTAGCCAGGGTTTCAGCTGGGGCAGGCGAAGAGCAGCCAGCACTGGTTTGGGATTGCTTGGGTGCCCTCTGAAAATGTAGTGAGCAAGTTCAGCCCCCTCCACCGCCTCCCCGGGTGCAACTTTTCACAGGTTCAGCAAGAGCCCAACTCAGAGACAAGCTAGAGAGGCCTGCGTAATGAGCTGAGTCCCTGTCCAGGGCCCCTGAATGCAGCACTGAGGCTGGTAGATGTGCCACTGGGCTGACTACACTGCCCATCCCGCCCTGCCCCACGGCCCTAAGCATTGCCAGCCTCAGAACCTCCTGGGGTAGGAGAAGGTAAGCAGGGTGCTGTCAGAGCACAGAGGGCCAGCGGTGTGCATATATTTAACGTTGAGCCTGAGATGATCAGACACCAGCTGGAGGTGGCCGCATCCCCTCAACAGGGAGTGGAGCAGGTGGCAGACAACTGAAAAAAAAGGGATTAATGATTTTTTAAATTAATGATTTATAAGCCACTGGCGATTCTTTGGGATCTGACCACGGAATGCCTGGGGTTAGCACTGCTATGATAGATGGAGCCCTGTAGGCCTGCCACTCGAACGAAAGCAGAGGTTTTCATCTCCCTGGGGCATTATCAGCACTGCCAGCCAGCACTGGAGTCTGGTGTGTTACTGTGGGAAAGGCCCTTTAATAGAGATGCTGAGAAGGATCCCGGCCAGTGAACAGGAGAGCCTGGGGCTCTTTGGGTTGTTCCATTTGAGGAGCTGCTTTTAGCCACCTGAATAATGCCCCGCTGAGAGAGCCAGGAGGCAGCAAGGCACCAAGAGCCAGAGAGGCTAAAGGATCTGATTGCCCTAGAGGTCTCTAGGGGTTATTTGGCTCCTTTCTAAAGGAAACAAAAAAACCCAAAACCGAGCCACCCAGCACTTGGAAAAGGAGACCCCAGGTGCTTTCCCCCAGCTTGCTAAAGACTCCCCACCACACCCAGACTCTTTTTTGCGCAGACTTGTTGCCTAAACTTAGGTCAAATCAAGGAAGAGGCAGTTCCTCAACTCCCCCTACAGCTCTCACAATTTTGCCCCACCCTTTTAGTTCCCAGCTTTTTTCCACCTTCCCCCCATCCCAGAGAACTCAGACAGTTGTAGATGTCCAGGACCCCCTGCTCCCAGGAAGCACAAGCCCTACATTCACTCTCACAACCTGACCCTCACCACATCTTGCTTTTGCTAAGCCCAGGTGCCCCCCTTTTAAAACTCAGGGTCAGCTGACCAGTCACAGCTGCAGCAGCCCTGCTCCCTTTTAAAGGCCCAGTGTCACCCTATAACACCATGGTAGATGCATCTGTACTCGCTGATGCTTGGCTGTCCCCATCCCATTAGACTCTGCTGTGATCAGTAGCAGCACCACACCATACACTATAAGTGTAGTCCAGCAGTGGCAGAGGATATTGGTGGGCAGGACTGTCACCCCAGAAAACACCACCTGAACCATTGGAGAGGAGGGAATTACCAGGAGGGATCCCCTGCCCAAAACTGCAGCAGGGAGAAGTGAGTGGGGTGGCTGCCCCCAGCCGATACTGAGCCTGGGGTTGGGAGACACCCTAAAACCTCCTGAGACAAAGAGCTGGGCTGCGCTGAGCTGAGGAGTGGGGATGGCCAGACTCGCTGGGTTTGCATGAAGCTGCTGTGCTCTGCAGGGGTTAGTTCTCACATTCACAAACCCGAACAGCCTGTGAGCTGAGAGCAGAGGGGTCCCTGCACCCCTCACCATCAGACAAAGGCCCATACCCAGAAGTCAATAGTTTACTGGCTTCTATCTTGTCTGGAGCCAGGTTTCTGTTGCAGCGTCTCTCACAGGTCCCCTCCATGTGAGTTTGCCCCACTCCACATTGAAACTGTCTCTGCAGCTGGCTCTTGAGCAAGGGGAGAATTTCACTCTTTCCAGCAATCTCATGTTTTTCTTGTGCAAAGAGTTGCAGGAAGACAATCACCTGGTTGTGAAATAGCACAAGACAAGGGGACAAATATTGGCATCAATCCAGGCATCTCGTTCTCTGCTCCCTTCTCCTCTCTTCCCCCCTGGAGTGAATTTTTTAAATACCAGCCTGACTCAGCTCTGGGCATTCAGACCTACCTCCTGAGACAACACCATGAAGCCACTGGGCATCTTCCTCTTTGTGTGGCTCCTCAGCCTTTGGTCCAAGTTGCCACCAGCATCTGGTAGGATGTCCCCTCTTAGTGACAAACTGGAGGAGTTCAGAGAAAAGCAACTGAAATGATCAGGAGGCGGGAGACGGGGTGAGGTGGAAAGTAGGGTGACCAGATGGTCCACTTTTAGAGGGACAGTCCTGATATTTGGGGCTTGGTGTTATATAGGCACCTATTACCCCCCCAGCCCCATCCCGATTTTTCATACTGCTGTGGAAAGTGCTAAATCCATAGAGCACATAGTTCCATCCCCACTGAGCTTCATGCACTACTCTCAGTGTGTGAGCCCAAGGAATGCCAGGGCACAATTAGAGTATCACAGGGGGGAGCTGAGTGGGGTAACATGGAAATTCCAGGGTGAACATTAAGACACTCCTTCTGGCTGTGAGATGTAACAGACTGTGATGAGTCGCCCAAGAAACGGGGTGGGGATTGTATGGTTTGGGACATTTAACACAAGTCTGGACACATCTCTGGTCAATGTACAGTAAGGAACAATCCTGCCCTGCCCGGGGGGTCTGGGTTAGAAGGTACCTTACAGGGATTGTCTGTCTCTAGGATTCTGAACTTTCCCTGTAGTAGCAACAGGTAAGTGCTGACAGCTCCTGCCCAAGCCAGCAGCCCAGGGCACCAGACTCACAGAGGACAGAGAGCACTGAGGGGCACAGGTAGCTCAGCTGGTTGTAGGGTGGGTCCCAGTTCTTATTGTCCCCCCATGGCAGCAGCCAGAGAGGCCTCACTCAGTGAGCTGCCGTGAAAGGGCTGCTCCCTTTAGTCACCTCCTTGACTTTGTGCTTCCCACAGGGTGGAGCATGACCTGTCAATCAAACTGAAAGGCATTTGTGACAGTATTTAACCCCTTCAAGGTGGCAATCATGTTGGGTTTAGAAAGGAAATGCCCCTGGCAGCTGGATCTGGGAGCTCTGGTCCCCGGCATCAGCCTGGGAAATGCACCCAGACAGCAGGGTGGAAGCAGGGCGTGTTCACAGGTTATACTGCATTTCTCTTCAATGGACAACTTGTCTGTTTCACCTGCACAAGGTGTTAACAAGCCTGTGGAGAATGCAGACTACAGATAGCTGAGGCACAACTACTGAAGCTATGCCCCCCGCACCCGCTACTTGCAGCATAATACACACAAATAACCACTGGGCTTCTGAATTATTTCAATTAGTATTTGGGGGACCCTTTGTGCTGGGTGCTGCACAGACTGCATTAATATTATGTGGTGCTAGAAGATTTGTTTATGCTGCGATCTTCTCTTGCAGGGAAACCTGAAACCTGTCTTGCCTTCATCTTTAAGTGCACTATGTACAATCCCCCAAATCTCTGCCACTCTGACCGCCAGCATCCAGGATTGAAGAAGTGCTGTGAGACTTTCTGCGGGAGGAAATGTGCTTACTCTAGGGGACATGAAGGTGCCAACCTAATATACTAGTTAGATTTCCTTTCTCGGGGCTCTGTGCTGAGATCACTCCCGCTGAACTGTAGGGGGGTATGGGAAAGGGCATTTCAAGCCCTGGCTTCCAGCAGAGATCACAGCACTGATCAGACCTGACCTCCAGAGTCCTGTACCAGGGGCTGGGTTTTTACAGGATTTCCTCTTGGCCCTCTGCACACTTTCCCTTTTTCCAGTAACTTCCTGCGCACTAGATGGGCCAAGAGTGTTCCCAGGAGCAGCCGTGAGGTGGATTAAGGTTTCCTGGGGCCCTGGACCAGAGCAAGTGCGGGGCCCCGCCCACAGCCCCATCCCTTTCTACCCCTTCCCTGGGCCCTGCCCATTCCACCCAGGGTCCTCCCTACTCCACCCCCCACTGCAGCCCTGCAAACCCTTTTGCTCCTTTCTGCCCCCCACCCTGCCGCCCCAAGACCAGAGAAGCTCTGTCCCCATGCCACAGCCCTGGGGCACAGCAGGGAGTGAGAGTTTCCTCAAGTCCCAGGGCCACAGCAGGGGTTGGTGTGCTGGGGCTTCTCCCACCTCGCCCGCCCAGCGCTGCTTCTGGGGAGTGGGGTCAGAGTGCGGGGACTTCCCCCACCCAACCTGCCCAGCAGCCGAGGCTCTGGGCTTCTGCTGCCCAGCGGTGGATTTTTTCCAAGACCACCCAGTTGGCTGGGGCCCCTGGGCATGGGCCCCGTAGGCCCAGTGGCTAATCCACCACTGGAGCAGCTCTGACACCAGCTCTAGGGCTATGGCTACACTGGCGCTTTACAGCACTGCAACTTTCTCGCTCAGGGGTGTGAAAAAACACCCCCCTGAGTGCAGCAAGTTACAGCGCTGTAAAGCACCAGTGTAGACAGTGCCCCAGCGCTGGGAGCCACACTCCCAGCGCTGTAAACTAATCCCCTCGTGGAGGTGGAGTACCTGCAGCCCTGGGAGAGCTCTCAGTGCTGGCGCGTGACCACACTCGCACTTCAAAGCGCTGCCGCGGGAGCGCTCCCACAGCAGCACTTTGAAGTTTCGAGTGTAGCCACGGCCTAGGAAATCATCCATCACAACCCTGCTCAGAGACACAAGGATCCTGGCTTGCAAAGGGGCTGGGGAAGGAGTGTCACGAACACCTTGGGTGTTTGAGAAGGGCTCTTTGATCTGGCACCTTGGGGGAATGTCTGGCAGAAGACTCTATGCTCTGCCCTTTTGTCTCTTGCTTTTCATTACACCCACACCCATCCCTCATCAGGGAAAAATCTCTATATGTCAGTCCCTGCCCGGGCAGTACAGAGGGAGTGGGGAGGCCTCACCTTTTAATGCTGCTGAGCAGTATGATTCACAATCCCTCTCTCGTGACTCTCCCTGCCTGGGAATGGGATTAGGGGAAATTAATGGGTGGGGCTGGGAATCTCTTTATTCTTTCACTCTCCCTGTAGTGGGGCTTGGCTGCATCCTACGCATTGTCGCTAATAAAGCAGGGGTGGCCAACCTGTGGCCCGGAGCCACATGCGGCTCTTCAGAAGTTAATATGCGGCTCCTTGTAAAGGCACCGACTCCGGGGCTGGAACTACTGGCACCAACTTTCCAATGTGCCGGGGAGGTGCTCACTGCTCAACCCCTGGCTCTGCCACAGGCCCTTCCCGCCCCCTCCCCTGAGGCTGCCGTGCCCTCACTCCCCCCACCCCCAGAACCTCCTGCATGCCATGAAACAGCTGATTGGGGAGTGCGGGGAGAGAGGGGGAGGCGCTGATCTGATCGGCCGGGCTACCGGTGGGTGGGAGGCGTTGGGAGTGGGAGCTAATGGAGGGCTGCTGACGTATTACTGTGGCTCTTTAGCAATGTACATGGGTAAATTCTGGCTCCTTCGCAGACTCAGATTGGCCACTCCTGACATAAAGACACTTGTTCATGCAGCAGCTATGTCCTTTGATATTCAGATGACTAGAAAGCGGGCAATTGCTTCACATCCCCGCTTCTCTGTTGCCTTTTGCTGCTGACAGTGGATGCTGATGTATCTTACTATGGTATCGGCCCCCCAGTAAAGCCTGAGCAATGGTTACATGTCAGTGGAGAGGAGGCTCTGGGGGTCTTTGGATCTTTCCATTAGAGAAGCTGCATTGAAGTGTGTGAAGAATCCTCCCCAGCGACAGCTGGTTGTTGGTGCTGGACTGGTAGCCAGAGGGCAGCAGAGCTTTGGCCTGCAGCACTGATGCTTTCTAAGGAAGTAAAAGAAACAGATTCTCTAAACTGCTATTAGATGGGGCCTGGGATGGTTGCCCCAATGTGTGGGCGAGTGATTGTTTGGCCCCGGTAATAAATCTAGTTGGTCACAATAGCCCTTTTCAATCCAGTGCTGTGATGCACACAGTTTGCCCGACAGAGATGGTATCTTAAGGTGGGCAGAGCCCGTGGAGGGGACATCCCGTCCAACTGAAAGGCAAACTGATAAAAGGAAATACTTTTGCATACAATACATAAGCATTGGAGCTCACCGTCACAAGGTACCACTGAGGCCAAGAGCTTCGCAGGACTCAGAAAATGACTGGACAACATTTATCTAGGGCTCAGAGCATCCATAGATACATTAGGGTAAAATCTACAGAAGAGATAAAATCTCTCCTGCTCCAGGGCAAATAACAAATCTCTAACTGCCTAAGGTTAGTACGAAACTTCCCCTATGGGCGGGTTACTCCTTAGTTACCTACAATTGTTGAAAAATTGGAGAGAGTTCAGAAAAGAACCACAAGATTTATTCAAAAGGCTGGAAAAAATGCCCTTTAGTGAGAGACTGAAGTAGCTCAATCTGTTTAGTTATCAAAGAGATCAAGAGGTAATTTGATCACAGTCTATTAAAGCCTTCACAGGGAGAAAATACTGGGTACTAAGGGTTCTTTAATCTAGCAGACCAAGAATCAATGGCCTGAAGCTCAACGCAGCCAAACCAAATTAAAATTAGGCTGTTTTTTGTTTTAAATCAGTGACGGTGATTAATCACTGGAACAAAATACGAAGGGAAGTGGTGGATTCTCTGTCTCTTGAGGTCTTCAGATCATGACTAAAGGCCTTTCTGGAAGAGATGCTTTAGCCAACCACAAATGACTGGGCTCAGTACAGGAGTAACTGGGTGAAATTCTCTAGCCTGGCTTATGCAGGAGGACAAACTAGATGTTGTAATGATCCCTTCTGACCTTGGAATCTATGGGCTTTCTCACACCTCCTTCTGGCTGTTCCCCAGGTCTGATCCAGCAGGTCAATTCCTATGATGGATGGTCGAGGGTAGCTAGGTATGATTTGCAAACAGCTGATAACTGTTCATAGATCACAGAGTTCTCTTCTCTCTCAGGAGTAGCTACTAAACTGGCATTTCCATGCTGCTGGTTAATGTGATAGCATTGCAATTTATGCTTTGTTAACAAGATTAAATGACTAAGAGGTTTGATTAAGCACAGAATTCCAGGCCTGGGATGCATCTTTGCTGATAATGCTTTGTGTCACTAGACAATCCAAGATGAATGTTAACATGCTAAGCCAAGCGTTTCATTTGCATCGCAGGAGATATGCTTATGTCAGCACTGCAGCTAGACTTCCCTCTGGTAAACAGGCACCCCAGGCTGAAAATTGCTGCCTGAGGTCTTGGAATATAGAGACTCCACAGCGCAGGTCTTCAACTGGTGTAAATCATTTCAAATTGGCTTTAAGGGAGCTATGCTGACTCTATCTGGAGTTTTGCTGGTTTACACCTGTTGAAGAACTGGCCCAAGGTCCTCAGATGAGACATCAGGTCTCTAAATGTTTCCAGGCACAGGGACACATGATCTTGGTCCATGCTGTGGTTTTCAGCCATGGAACGGCTTCCTTTTAAACAATGCTCTATCTCAGGATGTGGGGACTGATCTGAACTGCTGGGCAGCTTTCAGCATGGATGGCCCTACCGCCTCAATCGTCCACTCGCCTTCCAGCTGGTGGGTGTGGCCAGTTTAAATGTAGTCACTCCTGGAAGTGGGAAGACACAAAGTGATTTGCACGGTAGCATCAATGGCCAGCCCTGTGATATTAGTACTGAAAGCACCACCCCCGCCAGAGGGCTCCCTCCAGAAGAGGAGGGCGGCCCATTCATGAGATAGTTTGGGAGGGAAGTTTGCACTGCCACTGCCCATGCAACAAAGGCCTTTGGTTTCCTGAGCTCTCAATCCAGCCTCTTTCACCACCAGGGCATTTCCATGAGAAGAACCCAAAAAGCTCCACAACTGCCCGATCAAACCAAGCTCTCCAGAGCAGGAAGCTACAACTGATTTCCAACCAACTGCCTCTGCTGTTCAGGCCCATTGTGGTTTTGTGTGTGAACTATTATCATCTAATAAATGAACTGAGATGACTCATTCACACTAAGTCCTAGGGATGAACTGGACTCATGAGCTTAGAGATAAGAGCCTAACCTGCCCACGTTAGCCACTGGGTCCAACTGATCTGCCTGAGTTAGCCCCTGGGGCCAGCTAAGTGTATTAACAGTGCAATGCCTCCATCTCTTCAGGGCGCCCCATTGCTTGGCATGTTTCAAATTCTGCATGGAACACTAACATGTCGGAGAGGGAACAATCCAGCATTGGCGGTTACAGGATTTATGAGTCTTTTCCATCTCTATTTTCTATGATCCTCTGAGGCATGATTTGGAAATGGCCTTAGTAATTCGCCTGGGAGCCATTTCTGATTCATGATAGTATCCCTACATTTCCTGTCTCCTCACTCTGATCTGCCATTTCTGGTTTCTTATCATTTTAATGAGAGTTCTGGAAATGGAATTGCTCGAGGTAACACTGAGACCATTTACAATCGTAGCTGTCTTAACGAATCCCACTGCTTCACCTCCCTGGGAGCAGCTTCCTTCCTCGGTCCTCTACCGTTTCAACAGCAACCTGCTACCTCACTGGGTCTGATACTACCATTAGCCAATGGGGAGTCAGCACAGGGCTGGGCAGTTCCTTAACAGCTGTTTATGCTCATTCGCACCACAACGTGCAGGTAAAGCTCTCTCTGGCCTTTGCATCTGGTGGGCCAGAGCTGGAGAACCCACTGAAATGAACACACAGAAGATAAAAGAACGAGGAGCATTTGTGGCACCTTAGAGACTAAAAAATTTATTTGGGCATAAGCTTTCATGGGCTAAAACCCACTTCATCGGATGCATGCAGTGGGAAATACAGTAGGAAGATATATATACACACAGAGAACATGAAAAAATCATACTAGTAAGTGACATTTCAATAGCACTGTTCAACCCAAAGGCCCCCAGATCACCAATGCTCAGAGTAAGGAGAGAATTCCACTATCCCCACTTCCAAACACATGGCAGGAATACAGCAGAAAACAAATCTAGTGGCATCTTTAAGACTCAAAGGGCCCATCTACACAGCAAAAAAAAGACCCAGGACACCGAGTCTCATAGCCTGGGTCAACTGATTTGGGCTTGTGGGGCTAAAAATAGCACCATAAATGTTTGGACTCAGGCTGAAGCCTGGGCACTGAGACCCAGCGAGGCAGGGAGGGTCTTGGAGTCCAGGCTTCAGTTTGAGCCTTGACCCCTACACTGCTATTTTTAGCCCCACAGCGCAAGTCCGAGTCATTGACTCCAGACTCAGACTCTCTGTCACAGGATTGTTGGGTTTTTGCTGTGTAGACGTACCATGACAAGCCTTCTTCAAACACACATGGTGCAGCTCCAGGGCACAGAAATCCAGATCATTTTTTTAAATCATATTTTTATCATATTATTTAAAAAATCCTTTATTTCTAAAGGCCCTGCCTGGGAGCCTCACAAACAATTCAAAACATCCAGACCAAAGAGATGCAAATATCCATTAACCCTTCACAACATATAATAACTCGCCACAAAGCCAGATATAAACAGTGCTGTGGGAGAGGGATGGACAGTCTGGGACTTGAATATGCCTCAAATGCCTCATCATCTTTCCATTCATCATGACTCAGTAAAGATAAAGTTTGTCTGCATGTCAGCCCCCATCACTGTAGGTAGCCTCCTCTTTGTTCTGATGACAATGTGGAACCTTGACATACATGAATCTATGGACACCACAGGGTCCTGTCAGAATGAACATTCTTTATAGGTATTCCACAGGCACCATCTCTTCCTCCTCCAAACACGGATCCCCGCAGCAGGCCACATTGGCAAGAGGTCAGGAGCTTGAGGGACACAAAGGATTGGAACAGAATGGAGCAGACGTCACCCCATCCATATTCTTATGGAAGAGCAGAGACTATGATTCTCAAATGTATTTAGGTGCCTGACTCTCACTGGGAGAGAGGGACCTAAATATCTCTGAGGATCTGTGGCTACTGAGTATCTAAGCCCCAAATCCTACCGTTCCCACTGTCACCATTGCCGGGTGGGCCAGGATGTAGCCACAGATCCTCAGAGATATTTAGGTCCCTCTGTCCCAGTCCCATGCAATGGCTACCTGGGTTGCTCAGATCAAATAGGCGGCTTGTATGCTGCCATCTGCAGTCTCAGCTAGCCCCAAGGAGTTTGGCAGACAATCACTACCACGACTTGGCCCTCCAGCTAAGCCCCAAATCCTACCGTTCCCCATGTCACCATTGCTGGGTGGGCCAGGATGAGGCTGGGGGAGAAAAAGGACACCAGAGAGAATGTAGGAGTAGTGGTATGTCAGCATTTAGCTTTTCATCATCATCATCATCATGATTGTCATCATTTACACCCAAAGACCTTAGTCTGATCCCCCCATAAATTCTCTTACCTCTCAGGCAAATCCACCTTTTCGTAGGGAGGCAGGCCCCAGTCTGTGCCCAACCGTCCCCACACTCAGTACCTTTTTAACAAGGTGATCACCTTGCTCCTGTCTCTTTCTGGAGCTGATTTTCCCCCTCATCATCAGCCTTCCAGTCTTCTTGGGTGTTGTGTTGTCTTGGTTCCTTATCTGTCTTTCTTTCTGCAATGAAGTGGACCTGGTTTATATATTCCCCTAGTCCCTCCCACTTGCAGAAGCCTCTGAGAGGATTGGTTAATTGGAGTCAACTGCTTGGGGTTTTTTATTCTCCCCCATTGTGACAGTTCACTCTGTCACCAAAGGATAATGGAAGGCATGATGGTAAGATATATATATAAGCTATTGAAACAGCCAGTTAGACCAGCAGTAAATCTGGGAGCTGTCCCATCTCCCCTAGTATTTCACTATTACAAGGCCAGGTACTCGGAGGCAGATGAAGAGATGACACATGTAGCTTAAGGTTGCAACCCAGACCCACATGTGTGTGTTTAGAGTGCAATCTGCGGTAAAAGGTATGTGTTCAGATCAGAGCCTAATCTGTGACAGCATCAGCCAGGCCTTCAGGAGGGGCTGCTAGGTTCCTTTGTTCTTGAGTGTACTATCTCAGGAGTGAGCTGGGTTTGTGATGTGAAATGGCAGCTTGCTTCAAGAAATGAAAATGAAGGAATATATTTGTACAAGGATCAAACATCCCAAAGACAGGATCAGGGCTAATTTGAATTAAAGCAGACACTGGAGTTGGAATAATAATAACAAAAACTTTGTTCCTCAATCATTGGCTTGACAGCCGTGCTTGGCGTGTATTGAAAAAACAGGGACATGCAGAGAGAACCAGACTCCGGCTAATTAAACAGACAGCGGCTGAGTAGCACAGCTTGCAACAAGGTATCACCTTCAGCGGGTTCCCTGGCATTTCTAGCCAACAGGAAAACAGCAGCTCAGGTAGCTTCAGATACCGTGATGATGGGTATGGGATAGATAGATAGATAGATAGATAGATAGATAGATAGATCTGTTTAACCCATACGCATATATTTTTAGAACTCATTAACCCTTCATTTGCAGGATATAAAACACTGAGAAAAGCACAGTGAACAGTAGTCATACAAGAATGTGTTCCCCTTTCCCTGACTTCTGTGCGTGATGGCACAAGTGCATAGAGACTAAGAGCCATCCACTCTATCAGCTTTGTGCCACTCCAGATGTGCAGGCTGAGTCAGCCCTGTGGGCGTGTGAGACCTGGAATAGCCTTGTCAGGTGTGTGGTGAGAAAGCACTGGTTCACATACTGCTTCCTGTTTTGAGCTGGCTAAACAAACTCTCGGAGCTAAGGAAACAGGAAAAGGCAAACGTTGTGAAAAAGTAAACCACTTTTCGTTCTCACTTTGAACTGTTGGTAAAGTGAGGAGCAGCTTTTGTTCTTCCCCCACTCCGAGACGGGCAAAGTAACACCTGTTAGCTGGCCTCATGCCCACGAAGGCCCTTGCAGGCCGCAGGTGAACAGCCGGTCGCTGCCTGGAGTATGTACTGTAAAGACCTTGCTAAATGCAGTGTATTTTATGTGGGGCTTGTTCCTCGCAATGCACCACAGATGTCTCCTCTAGCTCAGCCTCTTCCCAGTCAGCATGAGTGGCTCCTTGTTGTTATGCATTCCTGGGGCCTTTCAAAGGTAACTGTGCAATCTGCTAGCGTGGAGATGAAGCGCTGTCGCTTAATCGGAGACCAATGCACACACTGAGAATGGAAATTGAAAAAGCTTCAAATCCAGCTCTCGAGACGCATTACTCAGCGGCTGCCGCTAGTCATCCTCCTTCATATTTCATTATTTTAATGACCACATAAAACCCTTTGGAATAGCAGCTTTGATAATACACACATAATTGCCTTGGTGGAGCAGAGATCCTGAATTGTTTCAGCAGATGGGGAGACACAAAAGCAGAAGGGCTGGATCCTCTGTTAGGTTCTCAGGAAATTTAGCACCAAACTCTTGGGGAGTAGCTGCTCTCGTTGCATGTGGCTGCAGAGACTACAGGACATTCTCCAAGTTGAGAGGCAGGGTTCTGGCTTGCAGGGAGCAGAGGGCTGTCATCCACACCGGGCAGTGGTTGCTGTTGTGTTAAAGTTCTGTAATGTTTCACAAAAAATGATCTGAGGGTTCAATACAAGCTCTCTGGGCGCTAAAAAGAACAACACGCCTGAGTGTCAGAAACTCTCCTGTAAAATGGGGGTGCTAATAATCACCCTCTCCTGGGCATGCTCTCAAGATGGAGCTGTTTATGTCTGTAATGTACTTTCCTGGGGCCAAGTGCTCTTTCAGTGCTGAGCATCATTACCAACCTCATGTGTCACAGGTGGACACAGGAGCCTGCACTCAGGGCTTTGCTGGGAAGGAGGACCCATCCTTATCCATTCCGTGGCATCCCAGCTTTCCCTGTGATCTGCAGTGGGTTGGTTTAGTCTTTTTTAATTAGTATTATTTTGCAAAAGCTTTTCAGGTTCATTTTTCACAGACCTGAGGCCATGCAGGAATCTGGCGACTTTGGAACCTTCTGGTCAGCACTAGATCCAGGCAGTCTCCCAGTTCTCCATCCCTTGGCTGCCCCCTGTTAATCTCTGGTGCCATTAACGGGTAAGAAGGCAAAGGAAATGAAAGCCCTGTCACCCACCCTATTTCCCCAGCTTGGCCGATCTACAAAAAGAGGGAAAAGGGCCAGTTTGCTGCAGCTGATCTGATCCGCTCTCTCTCTGTCTCACATCTCTTCCTTTCCTTTAGCAACACGAAAAAAGGGGCACAAGTCGCTTTATTATCAAACTACAAGAAATGCATCAAAGGGACAGCAAGGATTTGGCTTCATCCCACAAAATTAAGGGAATGCAGGGAGAGGCTGCACCCTAAGGCCTAGCTCTCCGGTAGTGGCTGGTCGAAAACTTTTTGTCAAAACCATTTTTCAACAGAAAATTGGGTTTTCAACTAAATGACATTTGCCATGAGAAGTGTCTGCTTTCCATGTGACTGCCATGATGCACCACGAGGGCAGAGCATGGTGCATCGTGGAAGATGTAGTCCGACCTATAGAGGAGAATGGTAGCAAGAAGCACTTGAACTACAACTCCCATGAGGCACTGCAGAAGCATTTCAGAATGGAAATATTCTAAATTTTGATATTTCGATGAAGCTCAAAATTGTCCATGGAGAAAATCCCCATTGTCTAACCAGTTCTATTCATTACTATCTAGATACTGTCGGAGGCTGGCATACCCTTACACTCAAAACCAGAGACGTCTGGGGCAATTATGGACTGAGCCTCTGCGAGCTTAATTCTGAGTTTCCCTGGCCTTGGGAGTTGATCTCTGACCCAGGGCAGTAGTGACATCACATGTAGCACTGTTGATTTCAGTGGAGCAGTGCTGATTTACATCAGTGAAGGTATTTTGCATGGAGAATTGGGCATGCTGTCTCCTAATGCTGGCTTCAGGGTTGTCATCACAGCTGCTAAGAGTTGGGGGGATTTTTTCTTTCATTGCTGGGATCTCAGCTTATGAGGCCCCCTGAGCTATGAGGGAGCTGGTGCCATGTATAGGTAGGACTCTCCATTTCAACAGCTCGCACCATCAACACCAGGATGCTGCCTTACTCTACAGAATTTCCTAAGCTCTCCTCAGGACCCGCCAGCACACACGGGAGAGAGTGTTCCTAGGACTTCAGCCCAATGTGCATATGACTTACAGCCCACCTGCCAATGGTTTGTCTGACATGTGGTTATATGTAATGATCGATATATTGATGATTATCAATTTGCTGGCAATGGAATGTTTGCTCTGGTCTACACAGGAATAAAATACATGCAAAAATCATTAGCTCATTTTCTATACATGTGTACATTCAGCAAGACAGATGCAAAAGCAGCAGCTATTGTCTGCAGACAATAAGCTTTATGGTTTACTTCTAATGTATAGAACAAAGCCTGATAGATACCCGTCTATGCGGAGGAGCAGAAATAACAATAGTAATAATAACAGAGATCAGTATAGTATCTTTCTTCCTGGAGAGTCCTAGCGCATTTTACAGGCTGTCTATATACATAAGGATTACTCAGACATCACTAAAATGCAGCCACCTCTGGATTAGAACAGGGCAACCATTTGCACCAGCATCAGTTTCTAGGCAGGGAAATGAAGAATATCTTCTCTAATTGAAAGAACAGAGAGAAGTTCTGGTTGGCAAGTGGAGCTGGGATTTGACAGCAGAAAGTGTTTGAGGAGGTCACTGCGATCTCTGTTTCTGTATTAGGTTCCTGCACGTAGGTTCCCTGGATGATGCTCTCTTCCGTGTTGTAGTTGTGGCCCAAGAATTCCGAATGCAGCGGGATCCTGCACAGCAACAGAACAATGCACAGTGACTTGCTGGGGGTCAATTCATGTCTTCTTTGCTCTAGTAACCTGCTGCTATTCATCTCCCATACAAAGCTCAGCCACGTTTCAGATGCACTGCATTAAGCGTCACCTCAGTCTAGCACAGAACAGGCTCCAAGTCTCGAGCTTACAGCATACAGTGGCATTGCAGAGAGCCAAGAAATGTTTGAGTTATGTATTTCTAAGCTGAGATTCTTGGCTCTCTACCCCAATTAAACCTACGAAGATCTCCCCGGGATCTGTGTCACGCAGCTTTCCACAGAAGCCAGAACCACATCACCCGCTGCAGAAGCCTTTGGGTTCTATAAAGTGATGAAGAACAATAGGTTTGCACCTTGCAAAGGGCACTGACGGCATTCAGCTAGCCAGGGACCGTTCATCCCACGCCCATTGTGCTCTTCCAAATCGAAAGCCCAGTGCTGCTGCCAGGATGGAGTGGCAGCCTTGTGCTCTCTCCCTGCTCGGCTGTTTTTGTGGAGGTTATTACGTCACAACCCGTCTCACACCTTGCTCCCTCATCTTCCAGACAGGCTGGCAAAATAACCCATCATTCATGTCCAATTCTCGCATGCGAGGAATCTTTTCCCCATTGGGTTCATGTGGACGTGGTGCTGACCGAAAGCTCAGGATCTGGAGATCTCAGTGGCTGTGATCAGCCAAATCAACCAACTGGTGACCTGCTGCTACAATTGAGAAGCCGCATGGATTTCTTACTGGGGAGGCAGCTGGCTTACCTCCTGAGAGCGTGGTTAGGTAGCAAAGCCACGGACCGAGGCTAGGGAACAGCAACAGCTGAAGAAGAACAACACTATCCTCAGACCCTCCTCTTCTTCCCCCTGTGCAGGAGTCCCCCCCATTCCCTTACCTCCACAGCTAGCCAAAAGATGCTGGGGAGAAGACACTGTTCCTGCTAGGCTGAAAGGGGCTACATGTCTCCACCCCTTGTCCCTATAATTACACCCTTGCCAGCAGGGTCTGGCCAGTAGCGTTTTCTCCTAATTCCTTCATTCAGTTTCCTTCCTTTGCTAGACGCAGCTGGGATTTTATTATATCATATTTACTGCAAGCCAAGAATAACAGCTCTTAACTTAGTACTGAAGAGATGGAAAGGCACAACAAAGAAAACAATCAGTGCCCTGTAATAGTCTGGATACAGAAATAGCACTTGAAAGTAGAATGAGCACAATATGATCTATTGCCCCACCCTGACATGTGACAGGACCCTCAGCCAGTGGGGCCAATGGAGCTGGTCCATTTTGTCACCGGCTGTAGATTTTTTTTTTTGCCGGGAGCATTGATAAGGGAGCTCATGCTGGGCATTTGTTGAAGGTAACTCTGGCTCAGTAGAAAGCGACACCGAGCCCTTTCTAAACACTTCACAAGCACTTATATTTTTAACGTAGTAAAGTTAAAATGGCAAAGACTGGCACAGACACGTGTGTCCAGGACTGAATACAAATTAGTACATTCAACTTTAATTACCCTCAGGTGGTCTGCATTAGTTTCACAGGTGAGCCTGACTCTCAGCCTTACCTTCTTTGTGTTCTTCTCTTCTCCTCCTGTTGTATCCTTCACTTAGACTGTCAGTGACTTGGGTAGGCAGAACGTATGTGCTTCGTAAAGTACCAGGCACATCTAGGGGGCTCTGTAATTAGCAAAAAATAACAATGATGATATCTACACAAGCACAGCAGGAGTCACATCACATGACAAAGGAGAGCTGGTGCCATGTATAGGTAGTCTAACCCTGGGGTCTAACCCTGGCTCTGCCACTAAATGCTGTGCGTTGTTGGGCAAGTCAAGCATAGCTCTTTGCCTCAGTCTCCCCCTATAAAATGGGGAGAGGAGGCCACCACATGGGTGTGTGAAGTTTGATGTGGCAACCCCCTATATGCAGAAGCACTGCGACCTCACCTCCGCATGCAAACAACCACACACAACACAAACCAATATGCACAAGTACCAGCCACTTGTATGCACTCACACTGAACACATATCTATCTGCACAGGGGCTGTACTGGATCACTCACCTACACACAACACAAACCACTAAGCTTAGGCACCTGGGATCCTGCACACCCACACAGCTGTGCATATATGACAGAAGCTATCTGCATCGGGATACAGGCAAATGCACATCTCACACATACACAGGGACATCACATATCAAAAACAAACTGTCATACTGGGGCAAGTCACTTTTTGGAAACGCAGAGTGGTTTTGTAGCAAAGATGGCATGGAAGAGCCCAGAGTCCTCCAGTCATCAAAGATTGTTTTCAATTCACACTGTGTAGTTTCCTTCTGAATGTGGCCTCACACCTCCCCAAGTGCCAGCACCGCCACATAGGGGAAATCCTGTCTTGTCTGACCTCTTTGTGTCAATGTGCCAATGTGTCTGACAGTTATATAGGTTAATAATGTGCCATGTGACTGCAAGAAACAGAAAACTGTGACGCTGTGTCAATATTTAGCTTTTTCACAGCTTTTTATCCTTATTAAAGAGCTATCAGTGATTCCCTTGGAAGATACAGGCCTCCTGTTCTTTATTTCCCTCCCATACTCTATGCTCCCAGTTCACATAGGATAAGCATCAATTCATTATTTCTGGAGATCATTGGTTGCAAATAGCATGTCCCAAGATGCTATTCCCAGCCACTGGATGTCAGAAAAAATTAGATTAAATAAGGCTCTGTGAATTATTCATGACACTGGATTTAACATTAATCGGGGAGAAATGGGCAAAAGTGTACTGTACTACAGATGATAACATTATATTCCCAGAGAGACAAAGAGATGTGGCTCATACTTACTGGGAAAGATCAGAGATATGGTGTCAAACAGAGAAATACCCAGGTCCAATGTGATCAGAGCCTGGCTGATGGGATATGAAATGCAGGCAGTGGTCCATCACCCAAATATCTTCCTGCATCAGGAGTTCCTGTGACTTGCTCTTATTAATAAGGCATGGGCAGCTGGCTCTGTGATAATGAACATCTTACGAGATGCACGACTGCTTTTTGTATTGTTTCTCGTCTCCAAAAGCTCACTGGATCAATGCACTACAGCTTGGTATTAAAGTAACTAATTATCAGCCTTATGACCTATGACTAAAAAAATACTTCACTGAAGTGTTTTTATTGGACACATCTCATCTACTGGGCGTCTGCCAAGCGGTGACTATAAAACACACAATCCTGTCCCACAATGCATCAGGCTTGCTGTAAAACCTGGGATGATTTCGTAGGCAGTATACACTTCTTCAGTTGTTCCAAAGTCCAAGTCAGAAATATGGAAGGGATCTAACCAGGATGACACACTTGTTACTTCTCTGTGACCGTGGTTTGGAAACTTATTGACTAAACATTTTTTTTGCTGAAGTCCCATTGCATCAAAAACAAAACATTGTGAAAACGTATCCTTTTCTACGCAAATTTTGACAGGATGGTTTCTCAGGTCCAGGGTAGACTCTCGGAGAGGGGGAGGTGGAAGAGCTACAGAGAGAGAACAAAACCCTGGCTGTTTTGATCCAAAACGTTTCAACACTATTTCATTTTGCAAAAACTTTTGAAAGTTCTTGGTTTTGTTCCAATGTGGAATGAAAAAAGAAAAGTAAAAAAAACCTCAAAAGTTGTCATGAAGTGGAATTGTCATTTTTCCAAACAGCTCTGTTCTCCATGCTTGAGTCCCTGTAAAAAGCCAGCCCTTAGCCCCCATTGTGAAGCAAAGCCACTTTAGCGCCCTGCCTGACAATTCCCGCAAAACAAGGTCATCGCAGAATAAGGGTAGCACAGAAATAGTGTAGCAGGCTCTATGCTCCACTTCCAACCCAGCATAGGAGGCGTGACTGGGGGTAGGGGGCGGGGACAGAGTGCAGCAGCGCTCCAGTGATCCCTCGCTGCTAGGACACCACTCTGGGTGCTGGGAGCAAATGAGGACAGACAGTCTGGTTCTGTCACACTGGGTCTAGTTTCTGCTCTCTGTCTTGTCTTTATGTCAGCTCCAGCACTCTGTACACTACCCCTCCGCTGGTTAAAACTCAACGCCTCATAAAATACACCTGACAAACAACCAAGCCATTTGTACAGCGGGGGAAGTTCTATATTTGACGTAGCACGTTCCAGATTTAGAAAAGTGCCCGTCAATGAACTCCATTCAGTATGAGGGACAAAAGCTGTTAAACAGCCTTGCTCCAAAATGTCTTGATTCTGCAGCCCTCCACCGTACAGGGGAGTGAGTCAGAGAGCCCTGAATGATCGGAGTGTTCATCTTCTTGGCCAGCTCATTCATTTAGCAGGTTGGTCTACAAATGCCAACCCAGTGACTCAACAGTCTAGTCATAGGGTCAACATGCTTTTCTCATTTACCCACACAGTCCGTTTGTTAGCAGGCATCTTTTGCAAAGGCTTCCTGTCAGAAGCCCTCAAGCAATCCCACTTCGCGGACAGGAAGCGGGTCAGAGTTCCAAAGGCAGACATTAGCCAAACCTATGCTGGGCTCGCGACTGGCCAAAGCTGTGCTTCTCCCGGTGCATCTGGCTGTGGAATCTTGCTCGAGTCCCATTGTCATCTCAGACAACGAGAGCTGGGTTGAAGGATGAATTTATTGTCAGCACAGAGTGAGCCACTGGAGGGGAAGTGTTTGTGATCTAAAGTGTGGGTCACATTGGGGATCGAGGGCAGCTCTAGTTATAGGGAGGGCCTGAAACAGGGAATATTGTGGTTATTGCTATTAATGTGTACAGGCTCAGATTTTCAAAGGAGCCTAAAGGAGTTAGGTGCCCATCTTTGGTTGAACTTCAGTGTGATCTGGGTGCCTAACTCTTGTAGGGGCCTTTGAAAATCTCAGCCCGATAGCATAGTAAGAGCACAACGGGTAAAAGACATCCAGCCAATAAGAGGGCCCTGCCCCCAAAGAGCCCCAACTTTGCAGGACAAGACGAACACCATGGGAGTGGGGAGGGATTCTTCACAGGACCGGTGGGTGATCAGTTGGTTCTGGAAGGAGAAGAGAGAGGTAGGTTTGTCAGTGTGATTGGGAAACTGTTCCAAGTGCAAGGGGTGGAATGAAAGCAGGTGCAGCTGGCATGGAAAAAAACAGGAGGGGGCTGAGAGAGCTGGGTGGTTGTAGCTGGGATAGTCTGGATCTAACAGGCCCTGATGTTTATTTTCTGCTGTGCTTTTTCTCGTGGGAAACAAATGAACTGAGGAAGATTCCAGGATAGATTGGAACTGACATTTGGTTTAAATTTGGCAATAGTTAAAGAGCAGAGCTGGGTTTCAGCACACAGAGAAAACCTGGAATAATCACCGTTGAAATGTCAATCCCAGGGCAAAGTAATCTTAGCTGTCTTCCCTATATACCGCCGCTCAGCAGGGATGTACCATGGGGCAGCCCTGGCCAGCCACCACGCACTGTGGGGTCACACTGCAAAGCCGCACTGTGTGGCTACCACCACATCGCCTGAGTTGCAGTGTGGGACTGAGCTTCTGCAGCTCTGCTCCTCCGCTGCTGCTTGTGTCTGATTCCCAGCACCATCTCCCTGTCTCCTCCCATTGGGTTGTATTCCCCTCTGCCAGAACCTGCAGCTTTCTCCCCACCACGCCCCTTCCAGGGACAAGTCCCCTGCCGCCCCTGCCTGACTCCCTTCCTAGAATCAGAGCCTCTTGCATTCTCCAGGAGAAGCCCCCCGATAGCGGTCTGAAAGAAGGGAGGTGGGGTGTCTATCATCACATGGAAGCAGCAGTTTTGGTAAGACAATGCTTAAAAAGCCAGCTCAATATTTATGTGTCATTGGTTTTTTGGCTGGGCCTGTGACCCCTTGAAGCCCTGCCCCCATACACCCTTTGAAGCACTGCCTGATCCCTCCCCCAGTTACCAAACCCTAAAGCAGTGTTTCTCAAATGCGGCCACGGTGGCCACATGTGGCCGCCAGGGGCTTTCCTTGCTGCCACAGTCCCCTGGGCTGTGTATGTGTGTGTGTGTCGGGGGGGGAGGGGGGGAAGTAACAGCGCCTCCCTCTCCCTGTTGCTCCTGGATTCACCCCCTTGGTGCTGGTTGCTGGGACCGCCAGCAGGGGTTGGGTTCTGCCCCCCTCTGGAGACAGCTAGGGCACAACGCTGGAGGAGCAGGCAGACCGTGAATTCCCCACCTTCCCAAAGGTGATGAGGCTCAGGCTTTGGGGTTCAACCCTGGGGTGGCAGAGTGGCAGGCTCTGCCTGTGGTGCTTCGGGCTCCTGTCCCAGGCTCAGGCTGCACGGTGGCAGGCCCCAGGGTCCGGGGAAGGGGCTTCAGGCTCTAGCCCCCCGCTGCCTCCCCCAGCCCCTCATCCAGGGCTTAATTTGTCCTCGGGCTTGGCAGGGCTGAGTAAGTCTACTGTGAAAAGTGATACTTGCAGACTTACTAGCTAGCAATAAATAAATTACAATGATTTGGACGTATATATGTGCATGTTTATTTGTTTTTCCTAAAGCTAATTAAGTATTTTAGGGAAAAGTGTGAGAGCGGCCACCAGCAAGAATTGGTGGCCACACTCTGAGGCCACCAAAAAATGTGTCCTGAAAACCCCTGCCCTAAAGCATGTGTCCATGGCAACTGCTCTCCCACAATGCCCTTGCCCCAGACCTATCAAACAGCCCCCTAGAAACCAGTCTTTGCTCTGTGTGAGGCCTGAGTGATGAACAGCCACATGGAGAGGCATCTGGGGCCTGAGACAACTCCCCTGGCAACTGATCAGCCTTCAGAAACACACCATATGCTGCCTGCGAGTACCTGCAGCCTGCTGATAGGCATTTGCAAGATCTCTTCCAGGTGGTTCCTAGCCAGGAGAAGGCTTTTACTGCTGGGCGATGGCAGGACTGTGCGTAGGACACAGATGTTCTCCCACATGTGCGCTGCATTTCCACTTTGCCTGCATCAGAGCTCGTATGCGAGGCCTGTCCGTGCTCCGTGTGATGGAGCAAACCAGTCTTTGCCTTTGGCCCCGCTGGGTCCATCTTGCTGCTCACAGGAGGGGCCTCCCAGCTGTCAGAGGCTCTGCCAAATTGACTCAACCGGGCTTCAGCAAGTTCCCTATTTCCTGCTCGGGTCCTAGTTAGGGAAGTTCTGCAAGCAGGGAGGTAGAACTGACAAGCGATGGGGTTCAAAGCCAATTTCCAGCAGCAGGAGGAGATTATCCTAGCTCTGACACCTAGCAGGGAAGTCAAAGCCCCCCTCTGCCTCCCTGGAGGAGTCTCCCTCCACTGCTGTAACACAAATGCCATAAAGCAAGGTCCCTGCTGGCACACAGGTTCCTTTTCTGGAGCTCTCACCAAACCTTGTTTGGGATTTGTAAACATGAAGCGAGAACTGATCTGTCAGCAGACAAACTAAGATTAGTAAGAGCATGGCCCTTGCCCAGGGCAGTTAACAGCTGACAATCTCACACTGCAATGGAACTAGCAGCACATGGGGAACATCATTGCTAGCCCTCCATTCACCCCCTGCGTCCTGCAGCTGCTCTGCGGCTTCCTGATGCAGTTTTGCTTAGGCAGCCTAACCCAGTAGCCCCTGACCCTCCTCAGCCCTGGGATTCATACAGAGGATACCATTACCTGTGGTACTGGGACCAAGGCTTTGCCGAGAGCTGGGAAGTGATGCTGAGTCCTCCTTATCAAGCTGCCCTGCAGTGTCTCAAGTGCAGGAGTACCCACCTCAGGGCAGACTGTTAAGAGGCAGGGTACAAATCCCAAGTTGGCTGTGAGTTTTGTATTTATTTCACCAACCAGTTATCAGGTGGAAACTCCCCAGGCCCTATAACAGCCTTAATATAGAGTCACTGACAATCCCCTTGGGTACTTCCATTCTATCTTGCCACCCCGGTAAACTTACCTTTGTGATAGGTGGTTCTTTACACCAAGAATCACAGCAATATCCCGTCACATACCCCCGGTCAATTGTATCCTAGATCTCACACTAAAGATAATGCTTGTAGCCAATCCTATAATAAAATGTACACATATTCCTTAAATAGGAAAAGGAAATAAGAGAATTATTTATAATGTTAAAGCACAAATGATACACAGATACACAAATGAGTTACAATCTTAAGTTTCAAAAGGTGATAGAAGCTTCTATAATCAGCGAGCTCTATATGTCCTTTAGGGCTAACCCTGGCTAAGCACTGGGGTTCTCTTACTTATGTCTAGAAAACCTGCCCCCCAGAGTCCAAGCAGCATAGAGATACCGTTCCTTCTTGTGAGGGGTTTTTACTCCCTTCCCCACATGTGCTCTGAGCTGCAAACTCAACTGATGGAAGGAATCCACTTTCATGACTCATCTCCCTGGGGTGAGGGGGAAGAGATGAGCAACAAAGTCTTTTGTCCTCTTTAATGTTCCTCAATGGTACGCCTGGCGTCAATGGGCCTTCCTTGGTGGCCAAGATGTAACACCTTCTGTTGGAGATCAGCACTTAATACTACTTAATGTTTCTCTCCTGTCTGGTGAGTTTGTTACACAGTCACAGAGGCTTACAATACAAATGCTTAAATATTATCTTACAATATGGAATACAGATGCTATAAGTGAGATTAATGCAGGCAGCAACTCACAAGCAACAATAAAGTCTAAACACTAAACACATTATTATAATTCTAATACCTACCTTAACAATAGGTCAGGAAGGAATTTTCCCCCAGGTCAGGTTGTTGGTTGGGTTTTTTTGGTTGGGTTTTTTTGCCTTGCTCTGCAGCATGGGACACGGGTCACTTGCAGGTTTAAACTAGTGTAAATGGTGGATTCTCTGTAACTTGAGGTCTTTAAACCATGATTTGAGGGCTTCAGTAACTCAGCCAGAGGTTAGGGGTCTAGTTCAGGAGAGGGTGGGTGAGGTTCTCTGGCCTGCAATGTGCAGGAGGTCAGACTAGATGATCGTGATGGTCCCTTCTGACCTTAAAGTCTGTGAGTCTATAACGATGCTTGCACCACAGACAGGAGCGGTGCCAGGGTTTTTGCCGCCCTAGGCGGGGGGTCCTCCCGCGCTCCTGGTCTTCGGGGCACTTTAGCGGCGGGTCCCAGAGTGAGTGAAGGACCCGCCGCAGAATTTCTGTCGAAGACCCGGAGCACGGAAGGACCCCCCCCCACCCCCGCAGAATTGCCGCCCCCCCAAATCCTGCTGCCCTAGGCGACCGCCTAGGTCGCCTAAATGGAAGCGCCGGCTCTGACCACAGAGGTGAGTCAGACTGGCTCCAGTTATGTATTTGCCAGTGTTCAGTTGAGACATGGGGACCTGGGCATGAGCTGGCACCTGGTCTGCCAGCGTCCCTGCAGCTACTTCTCCACTGACAGCTGTCATGTCTGCTGCTTCTTCACAAAGGAAACATGGGGGTGGGGGTCTTTGCTGGGCTCTCATCCTGTCTTCCCCCCTCCCTGCTCTGCTCCCCCTTTGCCTTTTTCATTTTGTGGGCAGCATTAGTGCCAAGGACAAGGACTGAATGGGGCCATGGAGTCTGAATGCCCCTCTCCCCCAGATGGAGGTACATCCCTTGCACTCACTGTGCCTGTGTCATGCAGGTATTTATCCACAAGGGGCGTCTTTCACCAGCTCTGAATCCACTGAAAACTTGCTGTAGGAAGCACAAGTGGGGGATGCATTTGGCAAAATCTATCCAGGGGAAAACAGCTGAGACTTTCCTCTTGGATCTGTGCTCTGGAGCTGCATTAATCTTCAGACGGTAACAGAGTCTGTTTTCAAACATACAGTCAAGCACCAAGTTAATTGGAGGCTGTTCTGGAACAGAAGATACGAGCTTATTGAAAACATAAAACCACTGGGGCACTTCCCACTTGCCAAATATCAGGATCATTGACAACTAATTAGCAATTAATAATTTTAGTTGGAAATATCAGACTGCATCATCACAGATAGATAGGCATCCTCAGGCTGTAGACATGACTAACTGGGTGAGGAGAGGTGAGATTTGCATTGGTTGCACCCGGATAAACTCGGAGTCGTATGAAAATTGCCAGGGGATGTTCCATAGGCCTGTCAATAGAGCTGAGCAAATAACTGATTTTGCAGTTGCAAGGGGAGCTTGCAGGGCCCCTGCAGAGAGAAAACTGGTCACATGAGGTCACATTTTCAAAAGGGCTCAGCCGGTCTCACTTCTGACCAGATTTTCAAAGGGGCTCAGCATTCAAAAGGGCTAAACTTTTTTTAAAAATCTGGGGTACAATCTTCAAAAGTGTTTAAGTGACTTAGAAACCAGTTCCACTGACTTTCAATGAGACTAGGCTACATTCCCTTTTGAAAATGGAAGTCGGCCTCCTGAGACACTTAAGCGCTTTTGACAATTTTACTCCTACTCCCTTATTTTGGTGCCTATGTGGGAGCCGTGAACTTTCAAAGATACTGGCCATGCTATGGGCTCCCTTCCTTGCCTCCAGCTGCAAGAAAGAACAGATAGGAGAGGGAGACTGAATGAAGAGTAAATGTAGACATTGCAATCTACATATTTTTCAAAAATGATAAAACATTTATTGCACTAAAGACAACCAAAGATACGTGAAATACTTTCCTATTGTTACTGCTGTAGGCAAGGAATTGCGGTAGGTGCCCAGGGAGGTTGTGAATTTGGGACTGGAAGGGGAAGAATACAACATGATCCAGACTTTGGAAAAGTTTAAGGCCCTGTGATCCATGTCATAGCTATCACCAGTTACCAGGTAATGAGTCCAAGCATGTCCCAGGCCCATCACATCTCACTATTTGTATTACAGGATGAGAAATGTCATTGCTGCTAGCAGTCGCTCTGCCTCTAAAAGACAACCCCAACGAGAGAGTCTGAATGGATTTATTGATGGCCTCTCCTGTGGTTTTTGGTAATACTCTTATTTCTCTGTGTTAACCGATCTCCTTACAACTGACCGCTGAGCACAGTAAGAGCCCATCATCTTCATCATCATCATTACACTGAAGGCACCGCAGATGGCCTGAAGCACTGAGGCAGGCCAGAGAGGAGCCAGCAGGGTTGTGTGGTGAAAGCTCCAGCACTTATTAAGGTTTGTGGCTTCTTCCAGCTTGTTTCCATTTCCTGGCTATTTATGCTTGTGGGATTTCCATTTATTTATGGTAATCAATCCTTGCAGCTTTGACGTTTCAAGGTCACCTTGGAGGCCCTAGTGCACTAGTCCTACTCAAGGCTTAAATTCTCAAAGAATATTTCCCGGAGTTCCCCTGTGGGAGGTTCGGGGGCTTGGGCCCTCAGCCCCACGGGTTTAAAAATATGTATCGGAGCGCCACTCCGGACAGCTCCAGCTGAATTTAAGTCCTGGTCCTGGCCCTATTGAAGTCAATGGGAGTCAATGAAGTCAATGGGAGTTTTGTCATTGACTTCAGTGGAACCAGGGCTTGACCTTGGCTGGTTTGGAAGCAGGGCCGGCTCTAGGCACCAGCAAACCAAGCACATGCTTGGGGCAGCACGGGGGGGGGGGAGGGATAGCTCAGTGATTTGAGCACTGGCCTGTTAAACCCAGGGTTGTGAGTTCAATCCTTGAGGGGGCCACTTAGGGATCTGGGGCAAAAATCTGTCTGGGGATGGGTCCTGCTTTGAGCAGGGGGTTGGACTAGATGACCTCCTGAGGTCCCTTCCAACCCTGATAGTCTATGATTCTATGATTTTCAAGGGCAGCATTCTGACCATTTTTTTTTTGGTGCTTCCGGCGGCAAAAGCCTAGAGCCGGCCCTGACAGCAGCAGCGTGTCGTGCGCGGGGGGTGCCCTGGGGCCGCTGCAGTTCACACCTCAGGGGAGCAGCGCCCACATCTTGTGGCTGGGCCAGGCAGGCTTCGAGCGGGGGACACTCAGGCTGGGGGATACCCCACGGGGCACATGGAGCTGCCTGCAGGTGCCGCAGGGCGGCCGCCCCCCAGCTCTGCAGCAGGGGCTGGGCGAAGCAGCCCAAGCCGCCCAGGGACTGTGGCAGGGTGGCCAGAAGCAGCAGCAGCAGTGGGGCCATAGAGGGCGGGGCGCTGTCATGCGGGGCCTGCGTCCCACTCCCCGGAGCTCCGCTGCCTCTGGGGCTACCCTGCCCCGGCTCCTCAGCCCTCTGCCGGGGCGGCCCCCCGGCTCTGCCCTCCCGGGTCCCCACTGGTCCTGGAGATGGGAGCCCTGGATGGAGGGACCCTGGGCTGAGGCGCGGCCTGGGAGCCCCGCTGCTTACCCCGACCCTGCCAGCGCCGGACCGGCTGGAGGTGAAGGGGGAGCGAGCAGAGTCATCACTGGTGTGGGGGGGGAGCCCAGGGCTGGGGTAGCAGGGGGTGCGGGGGGGAGGGGGAAGAGAGAGCCCAGGACTGGGGTGGCAGGAGGTGTGGGTGGGAGGGGGGAAGAGAGAGTCCAGGGCTGGGGTGGGAGGCAGCCAAAATTTTTTTTTGCTTGGGGCGGGAAAAAACCTAGAGCTGGCCCTGTTTGGAAGGATGGGTGGTTGAGCAGGTAAGCTACTGGACTAAGAGTCAGGAGACCTGGGCTCTACCCCGGCTCCACCCCAGGCTCCCTATGTGACCGAGGACAAGCCCACCGTGCAGCCATTTGCCTCTTCCATGCATTTCTGCACTTGCAGAAGGGGAATTAAACTCAGGGCCTGAGGAAGGCAGCTTAGCTGTGTATGGCCTGAAATACGCTATCTTCTGCAAGCTGCAGCTTCACAGCCCGGCACACAGGATGCCTCCTGTAGCGACAATCCCAAGAGACAATGAAGTGAGACTCTAGATGATGGCATGGGGAGAAGCAAGTCAGGCAGCAGATGGGGGGTGGGGGAGTAGAAGTGCAGAATATCTTTTTTTTCCAGAGCCACGCCTCATCATTATAGAGTGTGAACAGTCCCTTGTGGAAAAGGCTCACAAGAACACAAGGGGGGCAAACTGGTCTGTTGGTGCAGAGCCCAGCTGTCATGAGCTGAGAAGACTAACAAAAGCCATTTCCACTTCTGCCCTAATTTAGTTTTCTTGAACGGAAAGGGATTACTATTATTTTTACACCTAGATGTTAAAAGCCAGTGTGCTAATCGAATGCCAGTTTGGTGATGGCTCTCTGCCTCACAAGCTCCTCCTGCATTTTCAGTTAGATACAGGATCCTTCTTCCCTTCCTGTCTTAAACTGCCAGGTTGTGGAGCTACGTGCTGTCAAACGGTTGTGGCTTTTCGCCCCAGAGGTGGCTGCTTTTCCGTGATCCCTGTGTGTACTTGGTAGGTCAGTTTGTTGCTTGGGAAGTGCTTTAGGATCCTTCTGGTCTGAAAGGAGTGATACAGATGCACTAGATTCATTTTTATCCTCTCCCCTGTATTTATTTACTGCTACATTACCATCGGCAATGGAGAGGCAACAAAGCCGACGTAAGCCAAGTGCTTTTTGCAGTGACTCACGGCATTCTTGTGATGGCTGCTTGCTTCAGACTATCCCTACCTCTGTGATTTGCTTCTAAACTGTAGAGAACACACAGGAAAAAGGCTTCTTCTCTCATTTCTGTGCAGGGGATTTGCCATCCCTGGGGATAGCCACACAAACCCAGTGGGCATCGGTGGGAGGAGAGACACCTGTCTGCACAAAGAGAGAAGGGGGCAGGATTGCAAGGAAGAGATGGTAAGGCATTTTCAGTTGACCTGCTTTCATGCCTATTTCCATCTCCACATCATCCCGAGTTAGTTCAGAAAAGTCATGCTCAGTACACATACCCGCGCTGCGCTGCTATACACAGTGGCATCTGGAGAACGCAAATAGAGAGCTCACAATAGAGAGGGGGGCCTGATTCTCAGTGACACTGTAGCCCCTGGCTCTGGCAGCATAAGGGGCCTGAAAGTGGGAGTAACTGAGTCCTGCTCACTGCAAGGCCCCTGTGGGGTGGGGTGAAAGGGCCTTGTGGAAAGAAGAGCTCAGACCTTGGTTTGCTAACAGGGGAGAACGTTCTCTCCCACATCTGAGCAGCAAGAGGGAATTTCACCCCAGCAGAAAGTCTGTGCACCACTTAAATCCCAGTTAAGCCCTCAAGTCCCAGTTAAGACCTTTGAGGGCTTGTGCTGGCCTTCTTCACGGGGTGACTTTCACCCCAAATGTGCCCTTTCCTCATTGACTTCTCATGGTCAAAGGGTCCACAGGGTAGTTGGCATCAATAGAAAGTATCAAGAAATGCCCAGGGTGCCGGTGGCCCTTCCCAGCTTGAATCCACTGCCCCGTCCCTCGGTAGAAAGATCAAATGAAGGCAAGAGGAGTCCCTTGTGGCACTCCAGAGTCCCTGATTTCCGACTGCAAACTCCTCGGGGCAACGATTTGCAGTGAAATCCTGCCCCATGGAAGTTGATGGCAAAACTCCAATTGAATTCTACAGGGCCATGATTTCCCCCCTGACATTTTCACGTCCCCGCAAAGCCCTGTGGGCACTGATGACTCTCCATAAATAAATAATAAGGGATCTACCCCTCTTCACAAGAGTCACTGCCTCATCTGTCAGCTGGAGTGTTAGAAAGGGAGTTGTGGGGTGGGGTTCATTCTGGGCAGGGCTTGAAGTTCTGCTTTATGCTGGACTCTTGTCACCACTGGTTATCTTTGCTGGACGGTGGTTTTCAAGTAAATGCACCAGAGGCTACTGATGGGCAGTGCATATTTTACAGCTAAATACAAGAAAGAAATAATGCGACTCAAAGGGTCATAAAGCGGGGGCCTCAGGGCAAACTTCCTCTTCAATAAAATGGCTGTCTGAAAAATATTTGGAGGAAAAAGAAAATCCAATTTGACTATCATGCAAAAAGGAGATGCTGAGAAAACTGAATTTAAAATACATCCCTGACCCCTCTCTCAGGGCTGGGGAATCGCTAAATCTGCCACCATAATTACGGACACATATTTATTCTGGGATGCTCTATTCAGATGAACTCACATACATTTACTCCCCAGTTTCCAGACTGCTGAGCCATCCCTAATTACCATAAAAAATAAATAACTTTTGCTTCATATCACAGCAGAGAGGAATTTCCCTTTGTCTTTTGAGGCCTCCCTTGAAGACTCCCTCCCCCATGCTGCCTCCTTCCCACGTAAACAAGCGGGTTGAAACACACAGAGACACTGACACATCACACACGGAAACACACAGGTCCTCCAACAGGAACGAGCTTATTCTGCTACACAAAACTATTACACTAGTGACCAACCCACCAGCGTGAAACGTGCAAAGCCCAGGCAGGCTCTCACCAAAACTACAATCCAGGACCAGCGGGACACGAAGCACAGTTCAAACACAAAATGGAGAGATGGCACAAAAAATGTGACTCAGAAAACATTGACAGAGATTGACTTTCTGCACAAACTAGATTGTCAGCTCTTTAGAGCAGGGACCATCTTTTCATTGCACACCTGTACAGCACCTAGCAGTATGGGGCCCTTGTTTAGGGCCCCTAGGCGCTATAACAGAGTGACTACAGAGACTACTACTCCTACTCCTACTAATAATAATAGTTGTGTCTGAAACACAAGGGAGCAAGAAGCAGAGGTTTCCTCAAACTATCAGGAAGATACAAATACATTTTTTTATCAAAAAGCAATAAGAGAAAACTGCATCTAACCTGGAAGAAAGGCAAGAGAGGGTAGCGACCTGCCACCCGACTTGGAACGAAGAGGACATGGGATAAAATCCCAAACTTAGTATGAAGTCTCATTCTGGGCTGATTGTGTAGAGATCACCTGTACAGACTCTCATAGATACCGACACAGCCATGTTGCATTCAAATGTAACCCCCAGCCCTCACCCGACAGAGCGCTAAGATTTTTCCTTTCCTATCACTCCACCCTGGTAACTGAACTCTGATATAATGGGTAGGATTGTAATAGTTTCTGGGCCCTCCTGATTCATAGAGATTGCCCTGGGTGGCAAAGGCAGCCCAGTGAACTGAAATGGGATGACTGCCATGCCTGGGGCTTTTCTGGATTCATTCATCCTACAACAATCTCCTCTTAAAGAGACAGTGGGGTGTCCTCCTAAGCCTCCCTGCCTAGGTGATTCCAAGTCAGTGAAGATGCCTACCAAATGTCCTGTCCTGAGAGCATCTCAAACATGAGGCATAGCCTGGTTTCCCAGATGTGCACAATGCTGCCTCATGGTTCTGCAAGGTTCTAAATGCATTTTGAAGACTGCCCACTGTCTTAACTCTCCTGAGATCACCTTTCCACCAAACACAGAGTTTAGCAATACGTGGACAAGAACTGCTGCCAGGGTCACATCCTTGTGCTGGGTGTGCCAGTGAACAGTGGTGACCACGCGCCTGGAGCCTGAACACTCTGGGACAGATGCATCCCTGGCATAACTCCACTGATGTCCAGATAGTTTCACCCAGGATCAATTTGCTCACACTAGCAAGAGGGTCCAGAATTCCTCCGCCACCAGTGCTAGACTAGCCCCTGGGTGGTGCTATCCCATCCTGCTCAGAGCAGCCACTGCCAGTGCTGGGAGCTCAGGAGAGCTGCACTGGTGGTAGGAGGTTTTCACAAGCTAGACAAGCTGTAGTGTAGATGGCAGGTCAGTCTGAGCAGGGTTAGATGACAGTGTTAAAATGCCGGGCTACGCGGCATCTCTCACTGCTAGTACCACCTGTAGCTGTGCCAAGGGGGAATTGTCTGTCCTAACCTTGCCAAAGGAGGCAAAAGTTTTATATCCTCACTGGAAACAATTAATCCAGACCTTTAACTTTCATTGAATGGAGGGTGGGGGAGAGCTGTCATTTCCCCTAAAGCCCCTGCAGGTTTGTTCACACATCATACGTGGTTATGCTGCCAGTGCTCCTGGAAGAACACGTTGAATGTTATGCATGTTTATTTTTTCCAAGGACTACTCCACTACATGCATGTCTTATCCCTGTAGGGCCTGATCCAAAGCTCACCGGCACCAATGGGCATTGGTTTGGTGAACGGTGGATCAGCCCCGTAGTCCCTCTGTCCCTCTCTCCTCCCCCTGGGCTCCTTTCGGTCGGTCGTCCCAGCAGATGCCCTGCCTGGTCCAGCCTGGGGAGCTCCTTCCTGGGGCTGACTTTTATGTCTGACACTTACCGGGGGCTGCTTGGAGGCCGCAGCTTCGGGAATCTCTTTCTCTCTCGGATGCACAATAAGAAACAAATGCAGCAGCTATTGACTGTGAGGGGTTATTCTGTCAGAGACCCTTACGGGGCACTTTCCCGTTCGGACACCACCTGTCCTAATTAATTACCGCCCCCGGGGAGGGGGAAGGGGGTCCAGGCTGCCGCCCGGGCAGCACAGCTGTAATGCAGCAGCGGGCCAGGGCGCCGGCTCCCGAGCAGCCTTGGTTGCTCTCGGGGATTTGCTGCTGAGCTCACAAGGGGAGATCCGCGCTCGGCCGAGAGGGGCAGATGGCAGCTCGGAGCGCGTCAAATGCCCCCTGATCCCTAAGGAGTTTTTCTTGCAATGGATACAGGGGGAACTTCCAGACGGTGCCTAGCGCTGAGCTGTCCGCCAGCCCCTGGCTCCTGGGGCGGACGGGCTGGGCTTTAAAAGGCAGAGGATGGGCGCGGGCAGCCCGCTCCCGGGGAGGCTGGGCAGGTGCCTCGCGCTCACCCAGCGCAGCGCGCGCAGGAGCGGCCGGAGGGAGCCGGGAGCAGGCACCGCGCAGTCCGGGCGCTAGGAGAGCAGGAGCGAGGGCCGGAGCCGGAGCCCTCCCAGCTCCGCTTGCTGGGCGCGCGGGGCGGCCGGGCAGAAGCAGGGTCCCAGCATAGAGGCGCCAGGCTCTGCCTAGGCTCCCCGGAGAGGGCGCAGGGGCTGAGGGGCTGGTCCGGGAGGCGCACACGCACCGCTGCGGCTTGCTGGGCTATCAGGTAAGAGAGGGGCACACGGTGCCCAGCGCCTCGGGGCGGCTTTAGGGGCATCCCCTCCCCTCCCCTGTGCCAGGGACTCTCCGGTCTCTGCCTCCCCTCCCCTATGCCAGGGTCTCTGCCTCCCCTCCCTGGGTGGCACCTGCCCACCTCCTGTGCCAGGATCTCTGCCTCCCCTTCCTTGGATGGCACCCCCCACACACATACACCCACCCTGTGCCAAGGTCTCTGGCTCCCTGGGTGGCACCCCACACACAAACAGACACACCCTGTGCAGGGTCTCTGCCTCCCCTTCCTTGGGTGGCACCCCATTCCACCCCCTGCAGGGTCTCTGCCTCCCCTCCCCTGGGTTGTTCCCACACACGCGCACACCCCCTGCAGGGTCTCTGTCTCCCCTCCCCTGGTCAGCACCCCATGTGCCAGGACACTGGCCAGGGGCCCATTCCCCAGGCACAGGCGGGCATTAGTGGCAGCCTGTTTTTCCCTCCCCTCTTGCCCAGGAATTTCTGGCTCCCCTGGGCTGTGGCGCTTGAGTCACTCACATGCTTTCCATGCAGAGCCACAGGCTGAAGGAGGAGGGGGCTCCCATTGGCAATTTCTGGCACTTCTGCTTCCCACCTGGAGCAGGGGCTGAGAAGCAGGAGGGAGGTGGCTCTGGGCTGGGGAATCCTGCAGTTGATGCAGGGATTCCCGGGCAGCATCTGGTGTTTCCCATCCCCATTGCAGTGAGGCTGATGCGCATTTGCTGCCACAGCCATCTGGATGGGACGCTAGGGAGAGGGGAAACCTCTTTGAGCTGGGGAGGGAGCAGGGATGGGGATCCCCAGCCCTCGGCCCTGGGATTTTGCAGAAAACCTCGAGCTGCTCATCCCCATCTAATGCAGCAGTCTGAGCACCTCTGCCCTGGCCCCTTGAGGCACCTGGCTGAGCCATGGCATCAGCCTCTGGGAGACTGCTTTCTCCATTGGGGTCCAGAGAACCTCCCAGGGCCTGATCCCAAAGCCTATTCAAGTCAATGGAAGGCTACGCCCATTAAAATCAATGGGAATCTTTCCAGTGATTTCAGTGCAACAGGCCTCCAAAGAACAAAGCAGGTGCCCAGGAGGGCAAAGGTTGCAACAGGGACCCTGCCCCTCTCCCTTCCCAGGGGAGTGCCCATTAAAGGCAAACTGCAGCTGTCCAGGCCAGGCTCCCAATGGGCGTCCTTTGACAAACAGAAATCAGTCAGGGGAAGACGCGGGAGGACTCTGCAAAGGCACTTCGCATGTAATAAAATGACTGCTAAGAATTCCATGAGTGCTGCTGGACCCAAAGCACATTTCCCCCAAACAGCCCCTGAAGATCTGCTTCCTAGTCTTCACACACTAGAAAACCAGCTTAGATATTGCAGCCATGTGTTTTAATGCAATCAGCACTACCTCCCTCCCCGCACCAAGGGACACTTTACAGGTGACTTTCATACCTGGTGCATCATAATTCACGTACCATGTAAACATTTCTAGGATTTGTCTGCAGCAGTTTGTCAAAAATGCGTTCACAGAATTTGCAGGAGTGAGGATTTAGAAGTGACCTACAATGAAAGGAAGTGTGCCTTAAAACTAAAAAATACCAGCCTTACTAACTGCTTCTGTTGGGGAAATTTGCTTTTAATCTCAGTCAAAATGGGAAGTATCCATGCGTTGGACAAAGTTTTGAAAGCTGTTAATCTAAAACACTCTTTACCCGTCAACAGGGCCGGTGCAAGGAAGTTTCACACCCTAGGCGAAACTTCTACCTTGTGCCCCCCACAGCCCAGCGGCAGCTCCCTGCCCCCCCTCCGCCCTGAGGCGCCCCCCTGCCCCCCTGCGGCAGCTCCCCCCCCCCCCGGGAGCTGTGTGGCAGCTCACCTCTGCTCCGCCTCTTTCCCGAGCACGCAGCCCCCACTCATTCTCCTCCCCTCCCAGGCTTGCAGCACCAAACAGCTGATTGGAGCTGCAAGCCTGGGAGGCGGGAGAAGTGGAGCCACCACCGCGCGCTCGGGGAGGGGGTGTAGGAATGCTGTAAAAAAAAAAAATTGGGGGCACTGCTTTTTGGTGCCCCCAAATCTTGGCGCCCTAGGCAACCGCTTAGTTTGCCTAAATGGTAGCACTGGCCCTGCCTGTAAAGAAAAATACATATATGCATTTACTTCTGGGCTGAGATTCAAGTTTTAAGCTTCTCAGCAAGTGCATAATACATATTTCATTCTTCCCAATATTTTCAGAGAAAAAAAGGTCTTGGCCATTTTAGAATAAATGTATATACCTTCTATTTGAAAGTTTTATTTGGAAAAAGTGTGTTGTCCAAGGAAACTTAGCATGTTGTATGGATGCACTTATATATATATATATATACACACACTGCCTCAGACACCTGCTTCAGAAGGTGAATGTTTTCACAAGATTGTTTTTCATTTAAAAGCACAATGCATTTTTAGCATCCATATATATGAAACTTGTGTAATTCTGATGACTATCTCCTTAAAACATTTGAAATATATTATGTAAATTTAGCAAGAAGAGACCAGCATTATCCCAATGTATTTTTCCATTAAGGTATACATTTTTGAATAAATACTTTAAACTAATGGGGAAATTTTGCAAATTTACATATAATTCCAGACAGTCTCATTGGTATTCATTGTCCATTGTGCTGTAAAAAAGCCCTCCCAAAATCCAGGAGAAAACAAAAGCTTATTTCTCTAAGTGTAAAACGGCTCCATGTCTTAATACCTGATATTGGAGATAGTGCTAAGGTCTTGGCTCAGGGCTTTGGTTTTTTTTTTAAGTTGAACATTGTCACTAATGTGAATGTGCAAGAAAAAAAACAATGAAACCCCCCCCCCAGGGAGAGCCATCAAAATACAGTATTATTTATGTTGCATTTCTAGACAGCGGAGTTAAACGTGGGCAGAACTAATGTCACCCATTAGAAAACTAACATCAGAAGAGAGAAGCTGAGATAGTTCGTGACACACCCCCACCCCAATATTTTCAATGCAGGAATGAGGATTTTCCCTCTAATACAAAAGGCTTGCGACCTCCACAGGCCCATTTTTTCCAAGCTGGGAAATAGGCTGGCCCTGGCTAGCTGATGCTTTAAAGGGTGATGCACACATCTCCTCATATCTGAAGATATTACTACAAGAAGTTATCACATCTAAAAGGAATTCTAAGATGGAGCACAGCATTCAAATGCTTTTGACACCATCATTGACTGCAGATGCAAACCTCTGAGCCTGCACAAGTTGCCTGTTCCCCCGAGGGCCTGATCCAAAGCCCACTGAAGTCAATTGAAGTTTCCATTGTTTTCAGTGACCTCTGGCTCAGGTCCTCCGAGCTGCTGCTTCATGGGGCGTATGCAGATGCTCAGGCATGACGTCGGGATGTGTCTCTTCCCCACAGAAGCTTGAATTCACAAACATCCTTCTGGAAGGAACCTGGATTAATCATCACTTTGCCACAGATGGACTGTGAGGAAGTGTTCCATGGAGAAGATTATAGGTCATGGAAATTCCAGTTTCTCCCTTAAAAGTAACATACCCCCACTACCTCCCCATGTTAGTATTTTTTTAAGATGTTGATTCTGAAAGGACTTGAAAGGAAAGAGAGTGATGCAATTAAGCTCTGAGGCTTATCACAGACAATCACTTCCTCCAGACATAGTAAAATGCGAGGGCTTGTTTTATGCATTGATGAGCATGTTTCTTTAAGGAGCTGTGGTTCAGAGAGGCATGCCTTTGCTAGGCTGTTAGTCTCTCTCCCAGACCCTCCATTTCAAACCTGCCTCTGGTTTTTATTCCTATGGACTAGACATGGCCTGGAAAAGGGGAACTTCCAAAGTCCCTTTCAGCCTTTTTTGTGCCTGCATCTCTTAACGGTCACTCCGTTACCCACCTAAGATTAAAAGGATCCTTCTGTAGCAAAAGTTGCAGGCTCCCTGCTCAATTCCAGGCTCAGGCCATGTCTATACGTGCAGCGGCACAGCTGTATCAATGCAGCTGTGCTGCTGCAGCGCATCTGGTGAAGATACTCACTGATGGGAGAGAGCGCTTCCGTCGGCCTAATAAAACCATCTCCATGAATGTCAGAAGCTCTCCTACCAACATAGCACTGTGCTCACGAACACTTATGTCGGTATAATTTGTCACTTAGAGGGGTGGTTTATTCACACCCCTGAGCGATATAAGTTATGCCAACCTAAGCTGTAGCGTAAACCAGTGGTTCTCAAGCAGGGGTACACAGAGGTCTTCCAGGGGGTACATCAACTCATCTAGATATTTGCCTAGTTTTACCACAGGCTACATAAAAAGCACTGGCGAAGTCAGTACAAACTAAAATTTCATACAATGACTTGTTTATACTGCTCTGTATACACTGTACACTGAAATGTAAATACAATATTTATATTCCAATTGATTTATTTTATAATATATGGTAAAAAATGAGTCCACAATTGTTCAGTAACAGTGTGCTGTGTCACTTTTGTATATTTTAGGTCTGATTTTCTAAGCAAGTAGTTTTTGAGTGAGGAGAAACTTGGGGTTACGCAAGACAAATCAGACTCCTGAAAGGGGTACAGTAGTCTGGAAAGGTTGAGAACCACTGGTGTAGACATAGCCTTAGAAGTGAGAAACATAAGCGATCCCTCCCTGACTGACAAAACATTCTCACTGGATTTCAGAGACCTGTGGAAGCTACATCCAGCCTCTCCCAGCCTTAGTGTTTTGCCCAGTGACCTATGAACTCATTAGAAATCTAAAAATGTCGAGTTCTCAGTGTTATAAAAAGCACATGCCCTGGGGATGCAGTTGTGTAATGTGTGGTGAGTAAAGCTCGGCAATGTGGCTGAAGATGGAAGTTAATACGCAAGCTCTTCCCTGACAATTGCAAACTCTTTGCTCCTTCCCTGTTGAAAAATGGGCTCCACACTCAGAGGATTAATAATTAACGGATATTACTTGATCTCATTCAATCCATTTCACAGAGAGAAATCACAGGTTGGCAGCACTTACAGGAACCTCAAAGCATCAGCAGCTCCACTTTGAAGCCAGCAAGCTTTGGAATATTACATTGAGATCTTTTGAAAAGAAGTTCAGAGCAGGAAAAATACCTCATCAGCAATATCCCTCTACTATCGTCACTGTGAAGTGCTGTAAGGGAATCACTCTCTGATCAGAGTTCCAACCATTGTGCTGCACAGTAGGGTTCACTATTGTCACTATTACTGCCTGGTCTTTCACAGGATATATGGCCTGTGTGTGTGGTGTGTTTTGTTTTTGTGCAACTTGTGTGCTTGAGAAATTCACCGTGTGACTGTGATGCAGAAGAGCAAAGGGACTTTTTTAACACCAGACTGATCAAAACCATCAAGGGAAGACCCTGAGAAACTGTCCATGGAGAAATTTTAATCTCTGAAACTAAGCACCAGTCTAATGTCTGGCAAAGAGGCCAGCACTCCTGTCCATCCCATTCCATCCCACCAAAGGACTACTTTGAGATAGGGTAGTGTGCATCTTGCAATGCAAACCCGTGCATGTGAGCTTGAAAGAATTCTCGTGTTAAATTTTGTGTGCAAATTCTATTCGCCCTAGCAGGCTTTATGGGTGCAGATTCTGATACCTGCAGAATCTTTTAAAGATTCCAGAGGTGTTTGTACCAACAAAAGGCAGGTGCACAGTTTTGAGTTCACAAGCAGAAGCCAGGTAGCCATCCCTCTGAAAGTGTGTCCAGATGACTTTAATATCTTCACTTTCATAATTTCTGATTTTAGTGGCAAATTTTCCACCAAAAATTTCATTGAAATAGGCACATTCCCATGAAACATCCTGATTCTGATTTAACTTTATTTTCTGATGGACGATGACTTTTTTTTCCCAACCAGCTCTAATAAGAAAGTAAAGAGTTCTTAAGGCTGTAAGGCTCTCTGACTGGACAATTGATGAAATGGTGATGCTACAAGAGCTGACAGTATAAACTTTAATCTACGAAGAGGAAGAGGGTTTTTTTAGTCATACTGTTTAAAACTCTTTTCTTGGGGCGGGCGGGGGGGGTAGGGAAATAAACCATATATATCATCAATTGCTAATTATCACTTTGAACAGGGGAATCACCTCCATCCTTTCAGTTAAGGTGCTGGAGATCACAGTAAACTCCCTTATGTCTCAATAGCCCTCAACAAAACTGGAGGCTCACATTTTGAAGGTAAAAAAGAAAGGGGGGGGGGGAAGGGAGGAGGAACCTCTCCAGGAAGCAGGGCGGGGAATCTTTTCAGGCCTTCTGGGTAACGTCATGAAAACCCCTGCAATTTTAAGTCCTTTGCAGATCATCTTTAAAAACATGGGGAAATGAATCCATTGCCACCCAGGATGTATCTAGCCCATGACTTTTAGCTGAACTGCACTTTTTTTTTAAAGACCACTGCATAGAGACTGTACCTCTTTACTTCAACTGCACTGTGTATTATCTACAGGCTGAACCAGCAGCAGCTCCACTGATCATGGTCAACAAGACCATAAACTACTGGGATCCCGATTTTGAGGACGATGTCATCAACATTAACGTTGGGGGTCTGCGAAGAAGGCTCAGCTCCAGTGCTCTCTCTAAATTCCCCAACACCCGGCTGGGGCGTTTGCTGACCTGCGACTCGGAGGAGTCCATCCTGCAGCTCTGTGATGACTATGATGTGAGCGCCAGGGAGTTCTACTTTGATAGAAATCCAGGCTTCTTCCTATATGTGCTGCACTTCTACCAGACTGGGAAGCTGCATGTCATGGATGAGCTGTGCGTTTTCTCCTTCTGCCAGGAAATAGAGTACTGGGGTATCAACGAGTTCTTCCTGGACTCCTGCTGCAGCTACCGCTACCATGAGCGTAAGCTGGAGAGCCGGCACTACAACTGGGACGAGGAGAGCGAGGTCAGCAGCGTGGACACATCCCCCGACGAGATCTCTGACTTCAACCATGACCTGCTCCGCTACAGCACCCTGTGCTGCGGCAACTTGCGTAAGCGCCTCTGGCTCACCATGGAGAACCCAGGCTACTCCATCCCCAGCAAACTCTTCAGCTTTGTGTCCATCAGCGTGGTGCTCGTTTCCATAGCCACCATGTGCATCCACAGCATGCCCGAGTACCAGGTACTGGATGAGGATGACAACGTGCTAGACGACCCTGTCCTGCACAATCTGGAGTATTTCTGTATCGCCTGGTTCACCTTTGAAGTGTCCTCCCGCCTGCTGCTGGCACCCAACCTGAAGAAGTTCTTCAAGCACCCGCTGAACCTGATTGACATTGTCTCAGTGCTGCCTTTTTACATCACCCTCTTGGTGGATGTGACTCTGGGCAGTGACTCAGAGCTGGGGAACCTGGGCAAGGTGGTGCAGGTGTTCCGGCTCATGAGGATATTCCGGGTGCTGAAGCTGGCTCGGCATTCAACTGGACTGAGGTCGCTAGGGGCCACCTTGAAGGTAAAATGCTGCTCCTTATCTATCACTGTGGTGTTTAGGTGTGAAAGATGTTTGGTATTTCAATAAGATGTAGCTGGTAGAGGTATCTACAGTACTTCCACTGGGGTCCCAGCTCATAGAATCTGGAAGGTTCCTTAGGGTAATGTCACAAACCTTGCAGTATACTAGAAAAATCTGGCATGCTAGGCACTGTGTGCTCCCCTTAGAATGCCTGTAGTACCTTACATCCACATATATGGCTCCCAAAGGCACACAGGGATTCACATATGGATTTGTAGATGTGCTTCAAGGAAAGCTAATGGCCATGTGGTACTCCACCATACAGTACCAGAGTGGTCAGAAAGCACAGGTGTAATAGAGCCAGTGGTGTGAATAGTTCCTGCGTTCATCTGGCCTGTGTGTGTTTTACAAGCTGCACAGGGGCCAAGCTAGTCAGAAGCCACTTAATGTTCTAATAATACGGCACGCACCATGGAGCTCAGCTGTGGACCTACTCCCCAAACCCAGCTTCTTCAGCTTCATTCTACTTCTGTCTCCAGCATGGCTGAGGGGGGGGCCTTCCTAGGAGCATGCTGCCAGCTCGCCTGAGGCCAACGCTCAAGCATTGGTGCCCCTCCTTCCAGGGGATGAGGAGATCCTGGGCCAGCTCAGCTCAGTTGCTTGCAATGCTCTAGTGGTCTGAGTGACTGGCTGAGATGGGCATTGCTTGGAGTGGCAAGCAGGTGCCAAGAGAATGCCAAAAGACTGAAGGTGCATCCAGTATAACAGGGCCTGGGACACAACAATAGGCCCAGATCAAGGCAGAAAACGTAGCTTTTTGACAAAGAGCAGGACTGAATTCTGGGCACTTTCCCTTCTACACAGTCTGTAGTCTCTCAGGCTGCAATTCTGAGAGCTGAGCTGGAGAACACTAGCACCCTGTCCTGAGCAGGCCAGCAGGACACAGGTCCAGACTGGGAGATGCCTGAGACACTTGATCTCTTTGAGGGGACCAGGATTCAGACACAGCAGAAGAGACAGCGGTTAAGCAAGTCTGGCAGGAAGAGGAGGAGTCTACAGACTAGGGGCCCTCTACAGCAGGTATGCAGCTCTTTACTGTGAACTGATGGGGGCTGGGGAAGAGTTTTCGGAGGTCATTACAAACCCTGCGATTAGTGTCCGTATAAGGACCCTCATGAGGCCAAAATCTCCAACCCGAACCCAGTCTCCACTCGCCTCCTGGCCATACCAGTTTCCCCCATGCCATTCTCCATTCACCACCACATAAATAGCAGCTGCTGAGCTCTCCAGCCCAGTCAATTCAATCCTGCTGTAATTCCTCAAGGTCCGCTCCCCACTTGCCTGGCTCCCAAGCATTACTGCAATAGAAACAATCAATCATAATAATAGCAATCATCTATAGTCTAAACAGTAGAGACTCTTACTGTAAAAAAAATTCCATATTGGGCACTGTGGCCAAAACCTTTCCTTTGAATCCCGTCAGTCCACATGCCAGACAGAGGCACCTAAGTACCAGGCAGCTGTTCTCTTTACCTGCAGACACACTTCATTGTCTTTCTGGTTACTGTTCAGAGAAACAGTCCTACTCCCCTTTTGCCATCTAAACTACCACATCCCAGGAGAGTTGGGGGAATAACTATACTGCCCACCCCACCTACTGTTGGACAGCAAATACATCTTTAGAAAGCTAATGGAGATACCAATTATTCTTAGCCTGTATATTTCTCCCGTTCTTGGCAGCTATGTCCAAAAAAAGTCATAAAGCAAAAATCCGTAAAGATTCCTTGCTATCAAAGAGTGAGGCTATACATATTTGCTTCCACTCCCACAGAAACACACATCCTGCTGATCTTCCTATTTCCTCGTCCATGTGACTAGTTCACCAGTGCAAATTTATCAGACTTCTCCCCCCCCCCCCTTGTTTTCTCTCATTCCCTCTTGATGGGCCCTCTGCAAAGAGTTGTTTTCAAATGCCTGGTCTCCATTGTTAGTCATACAAAATGACCATCCCATGCACCCCATATTATGTTCCTAATTTAATCCTTATTTTCTATTGTATGCCCTTTATCGTCTCTAGCCAAGGAGACAGTACCTTCCAAGAAGGTATTAGAATTCAAATCTGAACTGAAATTGTCACTTGGCATGTCTGTATGGCATACAATAGGGCCCTGGCTCATGAGTCGGACTCATAGACCCCCCTGCATACAAATAATAAATCCTGGAATTCCTAGGGATAGATGGGATATCACTGTGGCTTTTAACTCTTTTCATTTCTTATTTTTCAGTATTGTGGCCACTCCAGCACTGCATACGCCCCAAAACTGGCTTGGGGTCAGGAGGACTGGATTGACTGGTGGAATGGCTGCGAAACCTGAGAAACTGGGAAGACTAATTCTTGGACATGCACAGAGACAAAAATAGTTAGTGCCAGGGTCCCAGGGACCTATATTATGATTCCCATATGTGGTTCTGCAGTATGTGGTTGAGAGGCCCCCTACACAGACCAGTACAGTTGAAAAGTAGTGTGATTTAAAATCACAAACATGTTATAAAGGCCTGAAACACAACACATGTCTTAAGGCCCATGTTTTCAAGTGGTTTGTAAGATTTCTGTTTCTAAAGTAATAGTTGTTCTTGTTACATAAGTAGATAAAACAATTCCATTTCATTCTGAAAACCTGTCTCAAAAGTGAGCATTTAGCTGAGGAATCTGGCAAAGGATGGCTATAAACATAATGTAAAATTGTTACTTTCTTGGTTGCAGAATTCCAATAAAGCTGTACATGTGGGAAAGGCTCCCTGAACTCTTTCCGTGTTGCAGCTAAGTGTGAATGACAGCGCAACAGAGTGGGGACTGACAGGCTGATTGTATGTTATGCAGGGGTGAAGCCTAGGGAACTAGGATTTTCCTGGGCTTTGACTCAGCCTGAACTACCAATTGGCTGAAGGATGCTGAGCAAAGTCTCTCTTGAGCTACTTTGGGAGAAATTGAAATCTCACTGAAAACACCAAACCGCTGCGTCAGATTTAAGTTTCTTTTTGCTGGGCATGTAAATTACAAAGTATTGTTAACATTATCTTCCTCCCTTCTGCAAGAGCATACAGCATCAGAGGAACGAAAGCCCATTGATAGAAGAGGGAAGTAGGGAGTTGGTATCTTTGGCAAGTGGACTGATTAGCATTAGTGCCACAGAGACATGAGCAGGGAGATTTCTGCTGTTTATTGTCAAGAAACTCTGGATGTTCATCAAATCACCCGGGGCCTGATCCAAAGCCCATTAAAGTAATGACCCTTCCCATTGCCTTCTGTGGTCTTTGGATCCAGCTCTTGGTTCCGACAAAGCCTCTCCAGGGGACAAAGGTCCACGTGAAAGAGGATCTGCTACAAGCCAGACCCAGCCACACTGCGCCCCTACCTCATTGTCTGCTCCTAGCTATTGTACTTTATTCTGTCCCTCCAGCCTTTTATTTTTATTGACTCTTTCTGAACAATTGGCCCTGGCACTCCATGCTGCTAAGAGGCTGCCTGTGTGAAACTGACTTCCAGAAGATGCTGCCAGTAAGGCAGCGAACAGAGAACCTCTCTGCTCTAATTAGTCTGTCAGGCTTGAAAGGCCAATTTGTGATATTGGATGCAGCTATCATGCTTCTCAGATACAGGTGAGGTGCCTAACTCTCATTGAAGGTCGGTGGGAGTGCCTAACTTGGGTGCTTTTGTAAATCCCAGCAGGCATCTATCTGTATCTTTAGATCCTAAATATCCTGGGCAAGTACAAAGGGTTAGATTTACAACAGTGTCACAGGAAGCCTACGCCAGGAAGTGCATCCAAGTCTCCTGAGTCTCAGTCCAGTGCTTGATCCAGGAGAACATCCTTCCTCCCCTTAATTCTCACTTGTGCCTGGGCAGGGACCGTGATTCCAGAGTCTTATACCACATGGGCACAACAGAATATGCCAAGGAGTGACTTCCAGTCTTCACACTGCAGTCCCTTTTGTTTATTCATTTGTATCATGACCCTAATGTCCTAAGATGGAAGCTGACCTTGATTTGATTTTCCTTTATAGCATTAGAGAAAATATCTTGTGCGCTCCTTTGAAAAAGCCCTACCCTGACTAGCGTAAAGCCCAGTTACGGGCAAACCTCTCTGGCTTTAGGGCTCCGATTTCATCAGAGCCAGTTAGCTTAGCTCCAGTAGTTGCATAGTAGGGAGGCTTCTAAAGCAGCTGGTATTGGGGGTGATTATAGTAATTTCTTCCAAACTGACAGTCTCTCCTGCAGTCACTTACTAGAAGCAGCCGTGTTCTTATGGAGTTACCAATGAGCAATGCATTTTGAAAACCAATGACTGTGCACAGGCAGCAGCCAATTTCCAAACATGACAATCTCAGATTCCTCCAGCCCCCGTGTTCTAGTCTGGCTGCGATTTGTAAAACCGAAATGTCTGAGTTACAGAATCACATGACTTCTACTTTTCTTGCCCTCCAGTAACTCCCAGTGGCTAAACAGATACGCTTTAAAAATGTATAAACAATTTTTCTCTCTATTGCTGCCAGGCTAGGGCTGTTGGAGGTGCTGCTATGTTCCAGCCTGGAGCAAGTGTTTTATAGCCAGTTGGTAAGTCCCTGAAAATCAGGGGCTGTATTGCACACTCTGACCGAGCTTTCCCCACAGGATGTCACTTTGGCATCCACAGCTGCAGGGGATGGTAGAGGAAGATTAGATTGTTCCTCCTTGGAATTATTGGCAGGAGCAGAGCAGTTTCTGATAGCAATCTAAGCAAAGCCTTGTTTGCATCCTGCTGTGGAATCAGCCTCCTTAGTCTCTTGTCTGGACCATGGAAGTTCTGGACACCTGAACATCCACATTCTAACTTCCTTCCTCCAGCGGGTGAAAAGCAAGTTGGCAGGTGCCACATCACTGCACACAAAAAAAATCTAAGTACAGTCACCATTTACAATCAGAAAGCTACTGAACTGCATCAGGAACCCTCCCACGTGCGGCATTGGACACTCTGACTAGCATCAGGTAAGTATACCTCTTAACTCAGCTAATTCTTAGTCACTTAATGTTTAGCTCTACATTGGTTGGTTTTCCTTTTTCACAGTCTGCACTGATTCATGCCTGTTTTGTCCATCTCTGTGGGTATGTCTTCACTGCAGAGTTAGCTCAGGCTCTTACCCAGGTGTTGCCCATAACCATCCTCCCGTACACACACACACCTTTCACCTGAGTTTGATGGTGCTTTCAACCTTAGGCAAGCTGACCTGGCTGGGGGTTTGGGTTACAGCCCAGGTTCCACTTTCAGGCTGGTAACCTACCCACTTTGCACCAAGAACATAGGCTGACTCATGTGAGTGCTGATAATCCTCCAGTGCCTACCCACACTTCCCCAGTGGGCCCAGAAAGTCAGACAAGTTCTCCCACTATTCACTGGGAAAGGATCAGAGCAGCTCAGCTTAGTACAGCACAAAGAATCATGGGATATGTCCCCAAATGTCCTAGCAACACACGATTGGGGGGTGGAACAGTTACAGTACAGACACAGTAACTCAGGTAGGGCTTTGCAGTGTGGCTGCTCACACCAGGCCCAGGCTAACTTGGGTGCTCAGACCCAGTTGCCAATCACCTAAGTGAACTCTGCTGTGAAGACACCCTTAGTTTTAGCCTCACATTTTGAACACATGTGGTGTTATGAGCAGCACTTTCTCCATAGGCAGTTTGACTTCTACACTGAGGGCAGGGGGCAGCTCCAGTCAGGCCAATGAGGCCACATATGAGGAGGCAAATTCCATGCCTGCCCAAGGCTTATAGTTAGGAGGTGGGGGGAAATGCTCCCCCACTCCTCCAAACTATGCCCATGACCTTATCTATAAAATGAACACACACAAAAATACTGTGTGATGCAGTTAGGACTGCTGCACTCAGAACAAGCCCCTGGGCTTTGTCATCTGGCTATCCACCTGCACACACATCCCCGTACTGGCCCACATTGGAAAACATGTCCCTTTTAGCAGTTGGGTGAATTTATATAAGGTAAGAAAACAAGTGAAGTTGCTTCCTTTTTTCTGAGTTATCCTTGCTATACTGACTGGCTTAGCTCCTTCTCTCAGGGCTAGAAGACAGAGTGGTTCCCAGCTGCCCTGCGTGCACAACTCCCAAGGTGAAATCTTGCCCATGCTGAAGTTTATGACAAAACTCTTGTCAACTTTAATGGGGGCAGGATTTCTTCCCTCAGTTTCATTTGGTTTTGGAGGTCTTCACTTACTATCCTTTCTGCTTCCAGAATGTCTTCCCTTTCTGACCTGAGCCTTCTGAGTTGTAGTTGTTTTTACACAATCCCAGCAGATGGACAAACCACTTCAGAAGCCATAATTGGCTCAAACACCAAGCAAAGAAAATCCAGTCCAATGGAGGGTCAACCATCTCTGATTAATCCTCCTTCAGTCCCCCTCCTGGGCTCTTTGGCATTTCCATCCTATAGGAAATTCCAATATTTTAACATTTGTTTTTGTCCCAAATCAATCTGACTTTCCAATCCTGAAATGTTTTGTGAAATGGAAAATTCTGAAAGATTCAGGAATGTCAATGTTTTGGTGTTGTCTTGATTTGACATTAATCTGTGTCCTTCTGAGCTGTCATGGTACCTCATGGGAGTTGTAGGTGGGGTAACTTGTCCCCATTGTCCTCTATAGGCCAAGCTACCTGTCTGGACTACATCTCCCATGATATACTGTGGTCAGGTGTAACTCATGATGTCCTGCAGTGGTCCAGCCAGGGGTGGGAGGAGATGACAGTGCACCATGGGAGATGTAGTCCAACCTTGGCCCACTGAGGAGAATGGGCGGCATGAGGCACTGCAGTAGCTCAAGTACATGTCGATCAATGTGGAATTGACCAAACATTTCAATTTGGTTTGACCAACTAAAATGTATCGATTCAGGTCAACCTGATGCACAACAAAATTCTTCATTTTGATTGTTGCAGTGGAAAGTTGAAATTTTTGGCCAGACAGACATCCCACGGAACATTTCAGTTTTGTGCAAAAAGCAGCTTCTGTTTAACAAACCAAAACATTCAAAAATGTTGACAGAAATATCCTGATCAGCTCTTGCCGCCACTGACCCATCCGCCCATTTGGTCACCCTCCCAGCCCCTCCTATCACTCATCATTAGGGCCCTACCAAATTCACAGTCATGAAATGTGTCACGGACCGTGAAATTTGGTTCCCCTCTCTGTGAAATCTGGTCTTTTGTGTGCTTTTGCCCTATATCAGCGGTTCTCAAACTTTAGCATCCCGAGGACCCCCATTTTGATTTAAAAATTTGCCACGGACCTCCAAACCCCCTGCTCAGCCCCAGGCCCTGGCTCCACTCCACCCCTTCTCCCAAGGCTCCACCCCACCCCTCCTCTTCCCTGCCTCTTTACACCCCCACCCCTGAGTATACCCTGTCCCCCCTCTCCCAGTGCCTCCTGCACACCTGGGAACAGCTGTTCTGGGGTGTGCAGGAGGGAGTGGGAGGAGTTGATCAGTGGGGCCGATGGCCCCAGATATGATACCGCCCGTTCCTCCCCCTCTCTCCCAGCGCTTCCTGCTGCTGCTGATGGCGGCTCTACCTTCAGAGCTGGGCTCCTGGCCAGCAGCCGTCACTCTCCAGCTGCTCAGCTCTGAAGGCAGTGCTGCCGCCAGCAGCAGTGCAGAAGTGAGGGTAGCAGTACCACAACCCCCCCTATAATAACCTTGCGACCGTGCCACAACTCCTTTTTGGGTCAGGACCCCTACTAGTACAACACTGTGAAATTTCAAATTTTTAAATAGCTGAAATCGTGAAATTTATGATTTTTAAAATCCTATGACACTGAAATTGACCAAAATGGACCATGAATTTGGTAGGGCCCTACCCATCATCATTGATCCCTCTTCCTTCAATCACACACTGGCAATCTCTTGCTAACCTAACCTAGGTGTTCAGGCAAGTGAAAGCTGCTGAATGCTATCACTACAGATGGTACAGAGGTTGACTTGGTCAGCTCAACTGGGAAGTTACTGTTGTCAGTTTTTCTCCGTGTCTAAGCTGCTGGGTGTCTTGCTTCTCTGTGCTCCAGATCACAAGGAAATACATTTTAAAACTCAGTTGTGTAAAAGCCATTTCCTCCTGCGCTTACCCTCTAAGGACTGAGGTTAGGGTCCTGGGATTCTGCAGCAGCTGATGATAAAGTACAGCATCGCAGGCAGTTAGGTACAAGTGAGAAACACAACACCCTGTGGGCCTGAACACTGGTCTTAACAGATCAAAAGCCTTCCTCAGCATGAAAACGACAGGGGAAGTCTCACACTTCCACAATCCCCAGCTGGTGTTTCTGCACTGTTGTCTTATCATTGATTTTTCTGATTTAAAAAGTCAGAGCATAAAAGGATCCGTTTGAATGAGCAGTTCTGTTGTGCACCCGTGATACTGACGCACACATGAGCGATGCCATCACCTCCAACGATCTGGAGTGATGAAATGGCATGGATTCCTCAGCACTGCATGGAAACCCCTGCAGAAGTCACACTTCTTTTCCTGTGCCAGAGGCAGAAACAGGGGGAATGGCTGTTGTCTTGCTGGTGGCGGTTCATCCAGTCCTTTACAGTTCTGCGTTAGTTCGGAATCCGATGCACTCTCTTCTCAGTGAGAACAGTAAGAGCTGGCAACGCCTCTTCTTTGGTTTGGAGACCTGAGCAAGGCAGAGCCAGTGTCTTTCTTCTCCATCTTCTTTGAATACGGGGCTTGTGTGGGGCAAAGGCCTTAAAACACCTCCCCAGCGCTCAACTCAGGCTGATGAGTGGGAAAGGAGGGGAATTTCTTCTGTTTTAACTACTATCTAGTGCTTTACTGGGGGGAGGGAGGGGGAGGGTAAACTTCACAGGACAAGGAGCGTCCTGTGAGAGTCTCCCATTAGGAGTGATTCTGTTCTTGTGCTTAAGGCATCGAAGACAGAGTCAAGGAGGGGGGCTGGAACAATTTGTATTGTGGGGGTGCTGGGAGCCATTGAACCAAACTGTAAACCCTGCATATAATGGAAACCACTTCAAGCCACCCCTAGTTCCAGCACCTATGAAGTCAAGTGGCCGTTTAGCTTACTGCCAGGGACATCTGGACAGACTAAGATTCTCTGGCTTGTTTCTGGCTGGTTTCAGGCCCCGGAACAGCTTGGAGATGACGTTGGTCCATGTGATGGATGGTCTCATTTGAGTGATGGATGGGAGACAGTTTCCATACTGATAATGCCAGGTCTTTTGAGACCATTGATCGCTAGCCGACGTTGAGCTGTCTGAGTGGTGGATGCTGCTGTGGCTGTGAGTGCTGCTCTATGGATAAACCAACTCTGGGGCTGTCAGGTCAGCACCTTTCACTGACACAAAATCAACATAGGAAAGAACAGTACTGAATAAGACTGAGGGGGAGTGACTCCCCAGCCTGCGAGGTGCTTGGAGAGTTGGAGACTCTTTGCAGCGGGGGAGCAGGAAGAGAAGAAAAGCAAATGGAGATTAATCTCGTTTTGTTTAATATCATTCTGCTGAAAGGTGTTAATAGAGAGGTGGGCAAACTCCCGCGGGACCGTTCTGCCAGGCCCCTGAGCTCCTGGCCTGGGAGGCTAGCCCCCGGCCCCTCCCCCGCAGCCTCAGCTCGCTGCACCGCCGGCGCAACACTCTGGGCAGCGGGGCTGCAAGCTCCTGGGGTAGCGTAGCACCTGACCTGGTGCTCTGTGCTGTGCGGTGCATGGCTGGGTCCTGTCTTGGTGCAGCTGTGCCGCCAGCCACCGGTGCTCCAGGCAGTGTGGTAAGGGGACAGGGAACGGTGGAGGAGGGTTGGGTAGAGGAGTTCGGGGGGTGGTCATGGGCCGGGGGTGTGGATGGGGTGAGGGGTCAGAGGGCGGGGAACAGGGGGGTTGAATGGGGGCAGGGATTCCAGGGGTGGTCAGGGAGAAGGGGTGGTTGGATAGGGCAGGGGTTGGGGGGCAGTCAGGAAGGAGAGGGGGGGTTGGATGGGGTGGCAGGGGGTAGTTAGGGGCTGGGGTCCGGGGGTGGTCAGGGGACAGACAGCAGGGGGGTGGATGGGGCAGGGCCCTCTCTTCCACTTAGAGCTGATTATCAGTGATTTCAGCTGTAGTGGTCACTTAAAACAAAAGACTATCTATGGAGCCTAATCAACTCTGTCTTTAAACAGTGGAGAGGGGCAGGTCAAAATAGTACTTGTGACTCAGGCAGACCATCAAGCAAAACACCTGTCCCCACCCTCTCTCTTGATGTCCTCAATCAGCACAGGCTAAGTGCAGTTCTACTGTCCTTTACTCCTACAATAAGAAGAACAACGTTTCACTCCCCCCTCCCCCCGCATTCAAGTGATATGTAACCCAACCCCAGCCAAAATCTATCACTTGGGCAACACAACTCTGTTTGCTGGATACCTAGGTAGATTAGGTGTGACTGTAAATACAATGACAGGTTTCAGAGTAGCAGCCATGTTAGTCTGTATCCGCAAAAAGAACAGGAGTACTTGTGGCACCTTGGAGACTAACAAATTTATTAGAGCATAAGCTTTCGTGGGCTACTGAAGAAGTGGGCAGTAGTCCACGAAAGCTTATGCTCTAATAAATGTGTTAGTCTCTAAGGTGCCACAAGTACTCCTGTTCTTTTTGTAAATACAATCTGGTCCTGAATCTTTTTCCCCCCCCCCCACCTCCCCAGCTCATCACTAGCTGTCAGGGAGAGTTCATTTAGACTTTGCTTACAAATCATCATTTGGCCGACATCACCGTAATGAATGCACTGACATAGTCATAAAAACAACAGCTGTATCAGGAAGCTAGTCTATGTTCATACTTTTCAAATCTATTATACTTTTTCAGATAGACGTATTTTATCATACTTTAAAAGCATATAAAGTGTATGTATTAATGTTTCAATTTCAATTCAAATTTCCAATTACTAAATTAGCAACACTGCAGGTAACTAATTCACAAAACCGGAGGGGGTGTTGGGGAAATTCAGGGGGGGTGTAGGGAAATCCCTGGTTGCAAAGCTTGAATAGGGCTAAGGCCATGCCTACATTACAGGTGCTGCAGCAGCACATGTACGGCACTGTAGCACCATAGTGTAGACGCTTCCTGAAGCAACAAAGGGGTTTTCCCATTGCTGTAGGTAATCCACCTCTGCAAGCAGCAGTATCTAGGTAGTCGGAAGAATTCTTCCATCGACCTAGCTATGTCTATATGGGGGGGTTAGATCACCATAGCAACAACTCTGGTGTGAATTTTTCACACCCCGGAGCATCATAGCTATGTCAGCTAACTTAACTGTAGACCAAGCATAGGCCATGTGGTCTGAGGGATTGCCCTAGGACTGGTTGCACATGCAAGGGCTCAGGGATTGATGGGGGGTGGCGGAGAGGGGGGTGTGTGTGTGTGTGTGTGTGTGTGTGTGTGTGTGTGTGTGTGTGTGTGTGTGTGTGTGTGTGTGTGTGTGTGAGAGAGAGAGAGAGAGAGCGAGCAAAGAAAGCAATGTTTCCAGTGTTTAATTACCCTCATTCTTAATAATTTGCACTTTATTTCCAAGCTGAGTTTGCCTATCTTCAACTTCCAGCCGTTGGATCATGTTATACCTTTGCTAGACTGAAGAACACATTATCAAATATTTGTTCCCTTGTGGGTACTTACAGATTGTCATCAAGTCACCCCTTGACCTCTTTGTTAAGCTAAATAGATTGAGCTCCTTGAGTTTATCACTATAAAGCAGATTTTCTAATCCTTTAATCATTCTCGTGGCTCTTCTCTGAACCCTCTCCAATTTTTCAACTTTCTGTTTGAATTGTGGACATCAGAACTGGACACAATATTCACAAAGCCAAATACCAAGGCAAAATTACCCGGGTTATCCTATTTACCTTTTAAAAATCTTGGCACACCATTAGCTTTCTTCCAGCTTTCTGGAACTTCCCCAGTATTCCAAGATTTATTGAAAATCAACATTAATGGTCCAGTGAACTCTTCAGCCATCTTATTTAAAACTGTGGGATGTAAGTTATCTGGGTCTGTTGATTTACAAAGGGTTAACTTTAGGAGGATGTTAAACAGCAGCTACTGAGTAGAATGGAAGGAGTTGTCATATGATATAACTACATCATTTGCCCCCCCCATACAAAAATATTTAGTGAACACTTCTGCCTTTTCTGCATTATTAGTGATAATTCCCTCATTTCCATCTAGTAATGGATCAATACCAGTGTTAGGATTCTTTTTGTTCCTAATATACTTGGGAAAAAAAATCATTGTCCTTAACTCTGCTGGCCATAGAGTTCTCCTGGCTAGGAAAGTGCTTTATTTCTGTTCAGTGAAACCTGTTTCCAATCGACATAAGCTAAACCACTCTTAGGCCTGGTCCACACTAACCCCCCACTTCGGGCTAAGGTACGCAAATTCAGCTACGTTAATAACATAGCTGAATTTGAAGTACCTTAGTCCGAACTTACCGCGGGTCCAGACGCAGCAGGGAGGCTCCCCCGTCGATGCCGCATACTCCTCTCACCGAGCTGGAGTACCGGCGTCGACGGCGAGCACTTCCGGGATCGATCCCAGAACATCGATTGCCTGCCGCCGGACTCTCCGGTAAGTGTAGACGTACCCTCAGTTTCAATTCACACCTTAAGTGATACCAGCGTGACTTCCTTGTGTAAACAAGCCATGTAGAAAACATCCCATCTCTAAAGATTTCCATCTTTCCTTCCTGCCTTGATCTACCATGACTCAGGAAAGGACTCCAGATCAGTGCAAGATAACTATCCCTGGGGGCTGGTAAGTGACAACAGATGACATGCTTCTGTCAAAAGCAGCCAGCCCATGTTTAAGAAAGGAGGTTGTTAAAGAGAAGAAGCTGTCACTCTGCCTGTCACCTCCCCTTGGGATCATACAGCAAACATTGCCATGGGAATAGAAATAAATCTCCACCAAAAGCATGAGCTTATTCGAAAAGTTTGAAGATGTTACCAGCCTCGGTGTGTTCATCAGTTCAGTCAGTACAGCTCTCATTAGCCATTTCTCCAACACCCGGTAGGATGGGGTGTTTCTAAAGCAAACAGCCCTTCCCTTGCTAGGGGCAGTCCCCCTCACTCCTATTCCTGCCCAAGAACACAAAGCTTCCTCTCCTGCCAACGCCACAAGAAAATTATTTCAGTGGGGGGGAAACTTCCCATTAGAAGATAGCCAGAGTCCTGCCAAGATAAAAGGAGAATGTGTCCAAGTGTAATCAGAGGACACCATATTAGCAGGGGTGGTGGGGGAAGCCCCTCTATTTAGAAGCTTTGCTGGGAAGAGTATTTTCCCCTCCTCCCCACACTGTAAATTGTTTTTTGTTTGCTCCCCAAAGGCTGAGGAGTAGAAGCTGAAAGTAAAGTAATGATTGCTATAAAATGGTTAGAGCAGAGTATTGATTCAGGAGGCTGCCTCCCATTAGCTCCAGCAGGTGTAAATTACATACACATCCAGAGATTTTATTTCCTGTAACCCCTTCTCTGCTGCATTGACCTCTGGATTCTTGTGCCTTGATTAGTTCCTCCTGTAGCAGCCTCCCCGCACTACCCTCTAGCTCCATGTTGTGTAGGAGGAGATCTGTATCTCTGAGCTGTCTGCACTGCTCTGTGTTTTGCCTTCCATATGCTGTCACTATGCCGCTGTCCCTCCCGATTTGTCACTGAGTCCCTGCCTATAAATAGCAGGCTGCCCGATTGCTCTCGTTCAGCCCACGTGACTGTGCATTCCTCCCCTCTGATGAATCGCACTTGCTCTTCCCCACCTGACATGTGACAGCGCGACATGCAGCGGTGACATTGACGGATTGACACACAACAGACCTGTTGGCATGACAGCAGCTCAGAGTGGTTGGTGCATGTGCAAGGCTCCCTGCCCACTGCAGCCTGTCTTGAGGCTTGAACACGGCAGTTGCCGAGCAGAAGAGTCCTTGTCCTCGGCTCCTCTGTGCCCGAATGTGGCAGCAGTGCCAGGAGCCCTGCCAAACCGTGCTGATGAAACCAAACCCTCAGCCTGGGGAATTAACAGGGCTCCAGCCTTGAACCTTGACCACCCCTTGTGCTTCCCACAGCAGAGACAGTGACCCCAGGCCACAGTGGACCTGGGTCTGACTGGAAGTTGTCAGCTTCCAGCCATCCCTCACTTAAAACTCCAGTGGAGCGGTGGATCCTCATCACCTCTAAAAATCCAGCCACGTACATTGAAGTGCCTACAGCTGCATGTGGGAGCATAAGTTTAGACCCCCGGGTTTGAAAATGCTGGTCAGTGTTATCTGTGCTAAAGAAGTGAAGCCTACAGCATTTAAACCTCCTGTGGCCTTCATTCGCAGCCTACGTCCTACCTCTAAGCCTCAGGGGAGTCTGGAAGCACTGATAGTCTTGGCAGTGGTATGGGGTGCACTGTAGGGCTGGACTGAGTGGGTCAGGGGGCAGAACTGAGCTGCTGGTCATGGAAAAGAGGCTCTGGGGCTATTCTGATCTCTGCCTGTGCCCTGCCTGCCTTCACCCCCACAGTTGCACCTGCGCCTCTTTCACCCTCCATCCTCTTTCCAAGCCCATCACAGCTGCCCGGCCATCTGCAGTTCCTGCTTACACTGCGAGTTGCAGTGTTGGATCTTTGGAACAGCAGCAGTGAGCAGATGTTTGTGGGGCTCTAGAGAGCACCAAAGTCACAGAGTCTCCAGCACCGCCCAGTAATCTAGTGTAATGCAGGGGGCTTGCATCAGTTCTAAACTCAGACACGACTTCCCTCCCCCTGGCCCTCCTGGCTTGGGAGTTCTGTGAAGGCAGAATGCTCTGCTCCCAAGGACGGAGAGCGCCTTGCATTGCTCCCCAGCTCCCCAGGAAACTAACTGTCTCTAACTTTCTTCTGCCAGAAGGATGGAGCCATCCCTCATGGGGCCTGGTGGTATGGAGGGCTCCCAGACATGCGTCCCACAAAATGGCTGTGACAAATGATGAGAGAAAACCACACACACCTTGCCTGGCTCATGCCCTTCCCTTGAGCTGTATGGCTGCCGGCAGGGCCTTGCTCATTGCCTGGGATCTGGCTCCATGGAGGTGCTTCCTTCCTATTATGAATGCAGGCTTACAAGTGGTGAAAGGGAAGAGAATGACAGATATTGATTTGCTACTGGGAAATCAATTGTGTCCCTGACTTACGCTACAGACCCCAGACAGGTTCACATCTCAGCTGCATACAAACCAGAGTCTAGTCTAAAGCATCAGTGGACACTCGGGCCATTTGGACTCCAGTAGCTCCGTGCAGAAATTCCATGAGCACTAGGCAGGGGAGTCACTGGTCCCTCCCTGGTTCATTCCTCCTTCACAGTAACCCCACTGGAAATGGCCTGGGCATTGCTGGTTGATCCTGCAATAGGCAGGAATGGGAATTAGCAGCGCAGCTTGAGTCAGACCCAGAGAGGTGCCCCAGCGAGGCCTGGATTTCAGGGAGCCTCATTTGCCCATATATGTAGATCAAACTGGTGCCAGCTCTTGGACAGATGGCAAGTGAACACTCTACTCAGCAGCTGGCTCAAGAATGCCAATTGCAAACAATTAGAATAGCAACGAAGTTCCCCCACCCAACAAGTGCAGAATTCTGTCTCCAGCTTGGCTTCCCACATTCCCAAAGAAATGCCTTTTCCCCATATGGTGGGAACCTGAAATCCTCTACCTTAGAATCCTCTAAGGTACCACACACCAGGGTGAAGGGAGAGAGACTGCTAGTTCTAATTCAATGGAATAGATTCCTGCCTTCCCGTGTGACACCAAGGCAAAGAGCAAAGTTCCAGGGAATGAACATGAGACACGAGGCAGGAGAGCCAGTCGGAATATTAGGGAGCGAGAGGGAGGGATGTCGGAAGCAAGCCTGGTTTGTATTCATGCTCATTAGGTCTTGTTTTCTGGCCCCATAGACAGTGTCAGGGCCTCTGCTGACTCTCCCTTTGCTTTGCCTTTCAGCACAGCTACAGAGAGGTGGGCATCCTGCTGCTCTACCTGGCGGTGGGAGTCTCTGTGTTCTCCGGAGTGGCCTACACAGCGGAAAAGGAAGAGGACGTTGGTTTTGACACAATCCCTGCCTGCTGGTGGTGGGGGACAGTCAGCATGACGACTGTGGGCTACGGCGACGTGGTGCCGGTGACCGTGGCCGGCAAGCTGGCAGCTTCGGGGTGCATTCTGGGCGGGATCCTGGTGGTGGCTCTGCCCATCACCATCATCTTCAACAAGTTCTCCCACTTCTACCGCAGGCAGAAGGCCCTCGAGGCTGCCGTGCGGAACAGCGACAAGGAGCCCAAGGACTCTGAGAATTGTCCCAGCCAGAACCATGACTCAGAGGCTCTGGGTGAAGCCTTCCAGGAGGGAGGCAGAGAGGATTTCCATGACCTGACCAGAGACACCCTTCCGGCTCACTGACCTTACTGAGGCTAGAGAGTACGGCTCCTCTCTGGCACCTTCTGTCCTGGAGACACATGGCAGCAAGGATCTGGTTTGTATGGAACTGTCCCTTCTCCCCTCTCACTGGACGTGAACAGGAGTGGAGACTGCAGATGCTGCTCATGTGGTGAATTGTCCTTCTGCCAGGATGATGAAGCTACCAGAACTAGAACAAGAGTGACTTTGTGGTACCCAAACTCTCCTAACATCCATCTGGCCTCCTTTAGCACTCCGCACAATGTTGGACTTCATCCTCTGCCGAGCCAGGGCCATTCAGAGCCAAGGGCTCAAAGCAGTATGCCCATCAGGTGCCAGCTGTTTGTCATCTTGAGTGGGGCAGCACACAGCAGCTGTATCCATTTGGGCACTTCTTGAATTACCGTATTTACTGTATTAATGGCAATGCTGTCAGTGCCCCCCAAATGACCTATAAGCAGGTGCTGGGAAATTTGGAATTAAACATAATGGACTTAGAAAAGGAAACCCACGGAAGAAACAGGGAGACCTCAATGTATCCAACTAGCTTCCAGGAACGGCTCCCAGAGTCCTTGGTTAGCTAAGGGCAATCATCCTGCAGCCTAACGTTCTGTTGCTGTCCATCATAATGTTAATGCCCAACCCCTAGTCCCCTTCCCCGCCCTCCCCTAGAGAAGAAGTGAAATCCAAATGGCAATAGTGTTCACAACAGAGAAAATTGCCGGGGGGGGGGGGGGGGGTTGGAATTCAAGACCTCACAATGTCTTCTCTGCAGCACTGGAGTGTGATGCGTAAGCCCACCTCAGAACTGGCTGGTTCCCTTGTGGGTATGCAGCCAGGGCTGATATAAAGGCTGGGTCCCATCCTCTTTACAGCTTCAGTCTTGGGAAGAACCTAAGCTGGTCATATTCTTTCAGTGAATAAAGCGGAAAAATAAGGGCGATAAAGTTAATGGGGCCTAGATACCATGGTGAGGGGCGTACCAGGAAGAGAGAGTTACATAGGATGTCCTGTTTTACTCCTAGTGCATAGCTGAAGCTGGAATCATCCTCAGGTGCCCTTGGAAGGACCCTCATCTCAGTGCATGCGTTTGCCTTCATTAGTGACATGCAGTCACAACACTTGCTGTGTTCAGAGCGTCATCCCCCAAGGTGCAATGTTCTGGGGAGAGGCAGAAGGCTGGGTTTGCCCTGGACTCTCTGACACCACGTGGGAAGTCCTAGGAGAGTTCTCAGTAAGTCTGTGAGACGACTCCATGTTTGCCAGCATTCCCCACATGTTCCCCAGCCTGGCACTGAGCCACATAGCATACCTTGTGTGAAACAGACATGGTGTGCATTGGCCAGACAGCCAGCAAACCCACTGCTCACACCAAATCTGCCCCGAGAGATGTGTAGAGAGTGTGTTTGTTGGCAGAGGTTGCCAGTGCTCTGATAGGAAAGCCCAGGAGAGAGCAGCTTTGCAAGAGATGTGACAGACGTAGGAAGAAGAGACAATGTCCTTGCTGTATGCGTGATGCCCTAAAGCAGAGTGATAAACCATAGCCTGTACCTAGACACATGCTCCTTGATCCCTATAGGGGTTTTTGCCTTCGTTCTCACAGCCTCCTACCTCCGGCGAAATTGCCGAGTGCTGGCCATTCCGCTGTGTGCAGTGACTGCTGCAGGCTAGTTACATAGTGAAACAAAACTCCAATGCACTGATCTGCTGGACAGGGTATTCCGCTGTGTCTGGGCAGGGCTTGTGAAATCTCCACACTTAAGTTTGGTTCCAAATTCAGCCATCTCTTGCTGATCCTCCCCCCCCCCCCCCCGCTCTCCCCTGCCCTCCTCTGCCTCCTTGGATATGCACCAGTCCTTTCTAATTCTGTTACCCTCCAAGGCTTTTTCTTGGCCCCTCCAGCACCCACCCCCCTGAAACTCCTCAGTCACATGGTCTTGCTCCGCTCCCCGCCCCACACCTGCATACAGAGAGTGGCTAACGTCCATCCCCAGATCTCTGCCATGATGCATCTTTGGTTCCAGAGTCACATTTTTAGACGCAGCCAAGGCCTTGTTTTGCCCCTTCCTATCCCTAACTTTTAGAATCTAAGCTGCCCAGCACGTTCTTGCACCATCACTGTCCCCCTCCTGACGCCTGCCCACAAGCACAGGTGCTCGTCCCTTAATGCTCCTGCACCCCCCCATTCCTTACAGCAGAGTTTCTCATTTAGCAGAGGTGAACTGGGCACTAGCTCCAGAACAGTGTGCACATCCGGTGGGTGATCTGACTGACCCCAGATTGAAACAAGATACCATTGACTACCGTGTGTGGTCTCCGATTTACCAGCTCACTAATGGATAGGAAATCTGGGGGGGTGGGGAAGATTGCTGGCAGTTCCAGCCCTCAGTGAGGCTAAGCCCTGAATGTGGATGGGGAGAGTAAACCATCCCAGAGGCAGTTCCCGTGGGTTAAGGAAGGTTGAGACACGTTGGCAGAAGGAAGAGAGCACTTGATGAGGATGGGGGAAGTTCAGACACTGGTTGTCTGTGTGTTTAGCAGAATTTCAGGCTCTGCCAGGCTGCACCTTTCACAAGTACATTACTTGAGAAAATGCTAACTTGATTGTGCTATTCCAGCCCTGGACTCCCTGCCCCCAGCTCTGCTGATGCCCCTCACTTCTGACCTGTACCCCACTGCTATTCCATTCCTGGGTTCCAGCATGCAGCGCAGCCCATCCTCTGCAATCCGGACCTGGACACACCCACCCCATTGCAGTTCTGCAGTGTCCCTTTCCCAGTTGCCTCCACTTCTCAGGGCTGGGATGTGGTGTCAGGGCAACAAAGACATCAGTTCTCTAGTATCCTCTGAAAACTCATCACTAAGACTAAGATTTCGTCACGGGTATTTTTAGTAAAAGTCACGGGCTCTGTGAATTTTTATTGCCTGTGACCTGTCTGTGACTTTACTAAAAATAATCGGGGGCAGGGCTAGGTATGGGTGATGAATGGAGTCCCATGGCGGGGACTGACAGGCCAAGCCTCCCGCCATAGCGGGAGCACAGCCCCGGCTCCAGAACGGTCTGCAGCTGGGGGACAGGGGTGTGTGGCCTGGCAGCAGCCCCCTGCAGAAGCCGCACACGGCCCTGGCTGCAGCCCCCGGCAGAAGCCACAGGGCTGGGGCTGCAGGGTCCTAGTTCCAGCCAGCCCCAGTGGCAGGGCAGGGGCACACAGTCCCGCCTCCACCTCCTGAAGCTGTAGAAGTCACGGAGGCCGAGTAAAGTCACAGAATCCATGACCTCTGTGACTAAATCGTAGCCTTACTCATCACTGATCCTTGCCCTGACAGCCAGGAGAAAATGGAAATAAACACAGACAGAAGCAATTAAAAACACTCAGGGACACACACACACACATTGATCCTTGGTGTAACTCTATTGACTTCAGCAGAGTCACACCAGGGAGAGATTTGGCCTGTTGACCCATGTAAGAGATTTTCCGTCCACTCCAACCAACTATAAGGCAGAAGAAATTATTGATAAAACCTCTTAAACAGAATTTCAAAAAAAAAGATCAATAACTCTCCAATAAGAGATGCAGTTCTGACACGTCTGATGATATAGGTCAAGACGCAGAAAATGCAGCTCGCCTTTGGACCAAATGGGAAACCAGCCAGTTACAAACTGGTAAGGGACGTTCCCTGCATAAACCAAACAAGCCCAATATTAGTTCTCAAAAATAAATGAAAAAACAGAGCTGTGTGAAGGAGCTCGTTTTAATCTGATCCCTTGTGAGTTCTCTGGGCATTTGAAACATCCAATACTTTGGTTTGTTTTAAGTGTAATGCCGCAGCCAGGATTTATGCACTTGCTTACCTTTGCAGGCTGGGAGTCGTCCAGCTATTTCCCTGGAATAATTCACAGTGCATAGAGTTAAGCATGGACAGGACTGGGGGCCTAAGTGTTTGAGTTTGACTAGCCAGGTGTCTTCTGCATAGGGGAAAATCAGGAGCAGAAATGATATACTCATGGCAACTGATGGTATATCAGTGCTAGCTGCCTGTGATAGGGTGTTCACCCCACATCAGCCCTGAGGGGTTAAAATGGGACAGATAGGTCCAATTAACCCTGCAGGCCACACCCGGTGGAGAGTCAGGCTTGATTAAAAATGACTAATGACTGATGGGGGGATGATTCAGGTATACAGCTGGGATGTTTGTGATAGAAAGGGGGTGTAGTGTGGAAGGTGGCAGTTAAACTGTGGGTTAAAGAGGACACCTAGAGAGAGATGCCCCAGGACCCTGGCCCTGAGGGTAGGGTTTACCCAGAAGCATGGAGAAGAAAGCTTGTGGGAGGTGTAGTAGGAAGGAGCCCAGGGAAAGAGCAGCTAGGTGAAGGATTGTGCAGACCTTAGCTGCAGATTATAGGGTCCCTGGACTAGAACCCAGAGTAGCAGGTGGGCCTGTGTTCCCCTACCAGCTGCTGGGAAGTGGCACAGGATTGTGGGAGATGACCAGCTGGCAAGGTGGTCTAGAGGGACTCTGTTGCTCTCAAAGGGGAGGACTCTAGTGACCTGCTTGGAGGACTGAGTCACAAAGTGGGAGTAACCTGAGTCCAGAGGCAGAGAGAGGGGGCATCAGACTGATCAAGAGCTAATCCCCAGATGAGACTCAAGGCGGCATCCCTGTGGTGAGTGTACCCCCATGATACTGACATAGCTGGGCTCTCTACAGCTCTGCCTTGTTTCCTGTGTGGCTTTTGGGTTTCTAGGTCACGTTTCTTGGTAACGTCATCAAAGGGGAAAAAATAACCAATTTGTCTTTCTAAAAATAAAAGCACTTCCCCTCGAGCCACGTTCGAGTCCCCTGCGCTGGTCACGGTGTCAGACGCTGAGCTGCCTCTTCTGCTCTCCAATAGCATCAGCAGGCTGGGCTTCCTGCAGGGAGCAGTTGGGAAAACAGCCACTCAGACTGACAGGCCACCCAGAGTGATGAGGGTCTGAGACAGCCAGGCTGGCCCAGGGGTTTCTGAAAATGCAGTGCTAATCTCTGTCCCTGTTTGGGGCCTGACCCAGAGCCCGCTGCAGTTGAGGGGAGTCTCTCCATTGGCTTCAGTGGGCTCCAGAGCAGGCCCCCTGAGTGACTGTAATGAATTTCGTGGTGTTCCCCCAATGAAGAGCCTTACACCCAGCAGATGGGGATTAGCTTGCTCACAAAGGCAAGTGGTGTGCATGTGAAATTGTGCTAAAGGAACCCAGCAGAGTTCAGGGCAGGGGGCCACCAGAGGTGGGAATGCTCCATTGCCCCTGCTCAAGGGCCTTAAGGGCAGGGTAGGAGAGATAGAACGGGCCTTCTCTGGGCTCAGCGAGAAAGGGTGTGGGGTCCATTTGGACTGTATGGGTCACAGCTGCTTGGAAGCTGCCCCCTTGGAGACAGCACCTGGCAAAGGAACCCAGGCTGGCATGAAGCAGCTGGTTAGTGAGGGAAAGGCTGCTGCGTGGGTGATGGTGGTGAAAGGGTTGCTGAAAAGCCAAGCAATAGGCCAAGCCTTCCTTGTGAGCTGGGCTGGGCCCGGCCTGGCCTTCGCTGCGCTGGACTAGACCGGGTGCTGTCTGGGATCTGGGCAGAGCAGTGTTCGCTGCACCATGCGCTGCAGAGGCTACTGCCAGAGGCGCTCAGCTTTAACCCAGCCCCACTGGCCATGCTTTCTGGAAGCTTCTAGAGTAAATCTAGCCAGAAAAGTCCAAGTGGAAAGACCCTCTCTGCATCTGTAATCCCCCAGAGACTGGAGGTGGCAAGGTACACCCGGCACTGTCCCTTCCTGGAGCACTTAGTCTTTGAAAGCAATTCCTTATGTCCCATTCGACATGGGGCTGGAGCCAGCATAGGGGTGCATTGTACCATGTGTTTAGCTATTAGGGTCTTCAGCATCAAGAGCAGAAAATACAATATGTGAGTGCCTCTCCCTCCACTGGTCACCCCTCCTCCCACCCGACAGGTACCACCTGTCCCAAACCAAACCATTAACAAACAGCAGGACTAGCAGCTCTGGGAAGGCACCAACATTTCTTGTTCATGGCCAGGGTAAAGGTTCGTTCTTATCTTGTAGAAGCCAGGCCCCCTTTGTAACATTTAGGGATCTGTAACCTGTGGCAAGGCGTTAACTTGGTTCAGTCTGCTTTATAAATGTTAGCAAAGATTTCCCTTGAGTCTCTTGTTCCATGAGACCCAGGGACAGACCCTCCCAGCTGGCATCAATTTGACACGGCTCCCTTGAGTTCAGAGGAACGTCATTGATTTACATCAACTGAGGCTCTTACCCATTGTAGTTAAGTGCAGAAAATAGCTATTCTAGAGCTCCTCTGCCCTCCTGTAACCAGAGGGAAATGCTAACTCCCTCTAAATGAATGGGATTTGCTCCCTTCTAATGCTCTGCAAGGGTGTCATGTTTGCACGGGACACGGAGACAATCATCTTTCTCGAGTGCAAAAGTAGCTTCTAGGCAGCCCAGGTGCCTAGAGAGATGAGAGGAATTTGGGAAACCTCCAAAAGATTTAAAAAACAAACACAACCTGATTTTAGGACGTTCCTTGACCTGTATTGCTGCAAAGTAGGAGGCTTTATCCCACAAACCACAGCTCAGCATTGCTCGGCTGCTAGGTTAGTTGTCCTATTTCTGTCCAAGGGCAACGAGTATTGTGCAAAGCTTAGAAGGTGGAGGTGGGTAGGGATGGAATGACACTGCTGTGCTACTCCACACTGAGTGTAGGAAGATGTGCAGGCTGCTTTTGCTAACAGTTAGCCATCTGCTTGCACATGCAAGGGGTGTGTGTGTGTGTGATAACACATCTGTGCAGATTGGGTCATTGGTTGTGCAGGTGACCAGAGTTGGCCATTTGCGTTTGCAGTGACCTGAGTTGCAGGAAATGCCTGTGCCAATCAGGCCTGCAATTGCTTAGCTATAGGCCTTGAAAATCTGCCCTTAATGTTCTAAATGAATTATATGCAAATAGAAATGCTTCGATTGCATGCCCTCCACTGGAGCAGACCAATAAGCATCACGTCTGAGCCACTAGTGCAGTATGGCCAGGGGACAGGGGGAGGGGCATTGGGAAGGTCAAAGCTCTAAAAATTTTCTTGTAGCCACAGCCAATTTATGTTTCTGTGACCTCAGCTGAAAAAATTACATTACATTAACCTTCAATATTGACTTCTAGGGCTGATTTAATCACCCTGCAGCCACCCGAGATGAGGAAAAGCGGGTTAGAACTAAAGGGGAAAGTGACAAGACTAGACCTCGGGACGCATTAGAATTAATAAGTGGTGGTGGTGGTTGTTTTAAACTGAGATGTTCTGATTTTAATTTATTACCATCCATAGTGCATGGTCCTGGGCTTCCTGCCAAGGCTCCTTCTAAATCCTGGGACCAATTGCTAGCTGAGCTCTCACCATCTACTTGTGAATGAACCATTGCTGCAGGGGCTCCTTGGCTGTGGAATCTGCTTCCCCCTTTATGGTCCCTGATCACCATAGTATCTGTGCACCTTGATGCTGGGGAGAGGGTGTTTCCCTGGAAACCAAGCAGAGCCCTGTAGAGAGCGGACTCTTCATGTAGAGGCCAAGGATGCTGGGTTTTAATAGGCAGCTTTCTTGCTGCAGAAACAAAGGCTGTAAATATTGAGCTGTATCTTTGGGTCTGACTGAGCTGCGCTCCGTGTGGGACATGAGGAGCTGGGAAAGGTGATTCTGAGCCACCTCTCTGCTCCCCTGATCCCAGGATGGGCTGGGGACTGGTCCAGCAGGGACCACTCTGCCAGCTAGAGACTGCTGGAGTGTCACATCCCTTCCAGCTCCTTACAGTGGTAGAGAGGAGGGAGCTTGGAGTAGGTGCCAGAATTCCCCTCTCAGCTACCAGAGAGGGGGACTGAGGACTTCGCCTGTTGAGTTTGAGTTCAGCAGTACAAAGAGCTGCCCTGAGCTCAAGCCTAGAATCACTTCGGGTGCTAGGATGTTGCAGATTACTGACCAGACAAGAAATACAGCAAAGGCTGCAGACCGAGGGATCAAATGGACACACAAAGGGGTTTCCTATTAGGGTTGCTGTTAGAAGAGCTCCTGGCTGAGTGTTAATCACATAGATGTTTTTCTTATCCCAGGCTCTCTAGTTTGAAACTGAGTATTAGTTGGAATAGTGAAATATATTTAAAAGATTGGTTTTTGGAGGACAATGTGGATGCTCCATCATTTAAAGGTCTAAGAACACGATATGGTCACAAATCCAATGAAGTCCAGGTTATCGTATCTGTGCAGATGAATAACCTAGGTGTGTAGTTTCTGCAGTGAGATGTCCCGACTGGCCATCTATGCACGCAGCTAGGGTAGTGCACATGGGCACACAGCTGCTAACTAATTCAAAGGAATCGAATGTGCAGATGCACACTTGTGCCTGTGCATGTGTGAAAATCTGGGCCTAAAACCCCTGCCAACAACACCCGATTTTCATTCAGCTGTAGGGATGGCAGCTCTCAGCAACACGCCAACATAGGAGCAGCTGCTCAGAGAGAAGAGTTAGAAGAGAAATAGCTGTTTAGTCCCTTCAACTCCACTGCAGGAAGGACAACATGGGGTGCATTGTAAACTGGTTCCAAGAGCGACATTGAGGGATGAAAGGTAGCTAGACGCTGATATTATTCATCGGAGTCTTCCAGTATCAAGAAATCAACATAGCTGTGATCCAAGCCTCACTCCTTCTCTCAGTGAGAAGTGATCACTGAGGAATTACCCTTCTGCTCTGGGAGTCTACCAGCTCCTGCTACACAGTAAAGGAAGGGGTTTCCCTTCACTCCTTAAATATTCCAGTAGCAAAATGTATTTAAATGTGAAAACTGTGTTAATTGAAAGAATTATGCAAATAAGTAAAAAGCATGTAAAGTAATTTTATATCTATGCATGGAATGCAAACTGTATATTTTATTAAAGAGCTAAGTGACCCACTCTGCAACCTGGTTCTCTTTCTGGGGTAGCTCAGAGCTTTAATGTTATGCAAAATTAAATTGGCTTGTTTGGGCTGGGACCGTTAGGTTGGCTGAAACGTCAATAGCCGGGGGCAAACTTCCTATTTCCACAATTACTTCCGATGGACACAGCAAACCAGCATATTCATGGCAATGCCTTGTTGTTTACCACTTGGTACCCGGGTCTGAATCCTGATTTGCAGAGAGAGGGCCATTGGAGAGGGCTTGTGATAAGCTCCTTTTAAAAGCCACCTTAGGCATTTGTGAGTATTTATAAGGGAACATCAGCGGGTTGGAACTCTGCCTCCCTCAACCCATGAAAAGGCTGTTCTGACTTCACAGGCCTATCAGAAGCTCTTGGAAACAAAGAAGCAATTTGCAGGGTTGTGGATTAAGAGGCTGTGTGCTCCTGAGGAAGAGACAAAGGATCCATCACACAATGGAGCAGAAGGGCAGCTACTTTCTTTTCTATGAAGGTGTAGCTCATGGAAAATCCCAGTGTGACAGGTTGGATCACAGAAGCCCCCTGGGAGCTGCCACCTGATGTGCCAAGACTACTACTTCCCCCGGCCTTCCCTGCCAGCTCAGGACTCCAGCACCCTGTCTTGCTGAGCCAGACACTCCCATCTGCTCCAGCAAAGACCCAGGGTCTGAATTACTTGCCCCAAAGCTGCAGGTTTACCTGGAAGCAGCTCACAGAAGTGTGCTTGTTTAACACTCAGATGCCCAACTCTCAATGGGGTCTAAACCCAAATAAATCCATTTTACCCTGTATAACCCTGTATAAAGCTTATACAGGGTAAACTCATAAATTGTTCGCCCTCTATAACATTGATAAAGAGAGATGCACAGTTGTTTGCTCCCCCAGGTATTAATACATACTGAGTTAATAAGTAAAAAGTGATTTTATTAAATACAAAAAGTAGGATTTAAGTGGTTCCAAGTACTAACAGATAGAACAAAGTAAGTCACCAAACAAAATAAAATAAAATGTGCAGATCTATGTCTAATCAAACTGAATACAGATAATCTCACCCTCAGAGATGCTTCAGTAAGGTTTTCCCCCCTCCCCCCCAGACTGGACACCTTCCAGGCCTGGGCACAATTCTTTCCCCTGGTACAGCTCTTGTTCCAGCTCAGGTGGGAGCTAGGGGATTCTTCATGATGGCTCCTCTCTCCTCCTTTTGTTCTGTCCCACCCCTTTATATATCTTTTGCATAAGGCGGGAACCCTTTTCCACCCACCCTGACTGGAAAAGCACCAGGTTAAAGATGGATTCCAATTCAGGTGACATGATCACATGTCACTGCAAGACTTCATTACCCACTTGCCAGCACACACATATACAGGAAGACTCACAGGTAAAACAGAGCCATCTGCAGACAATGGTCCTGGTTAATGGGAGTCATCAAGATTCCAAACCATCATTAATGGCCCCCACTTTGCATAATTACAATAGGCCCTCAGAATTATATTTCATATTTCTAGTTTTAGATACAAGAGTGGTACATTTATACAGATAGGATGATCACACTCAGTAGATTATAAACTTTGTAATGATACCTTACAAGAGACCTTTCGCATGAAGCATATCCCAGTTACATTATATTCACTTATCATATTTTTATAAAACCATATAGACTGCACAACATCACACCCAGGTCCCAGACAGGCTGCTGGGATGCAGGTTGAGCATTGCAAGCCAGGCCCTGTAGCCTCCATGCCAGCATCACCATATCCAAGATGAAAGAGGCTACAAGCCAAGCTGTGTAATGCACAGGCTGCATTTGGTCACCCCTGCTTTTAACAAGAGTCAGAAAACCCAACATGGTCCATCTTGCTTATAGGTCGGGAACAATGACCTTGCACTCAGATAGTGCTTTATACCCTCCGAGAACTGCACAAGCATCAAACAGTTAATCCTCACAGGTCATTGGATGGTGTAGCTATTAGCAACCCCACTTTGTAACTGTGATCTAGCAATCCACTAAGAATACCCTCCTACTCATGCTTTATAATGCACGCTTGCCCTCTTTTATAGGAACTTTTCCCTAGCATACCTTTTTGCTGCTGGCATTTTATAGTTGGCAGAATCAATCAGCTGTATCTCTGAAGTAGCCATTGCTGCTTTCCAAAAACCAAAACCCACCCTCTTCTCCTAGGAGACTCTCTGCATTGACATTGACTCCTTGGCCTTGAAATGTTCCAGGCAGACAGCTCAAATGACAAACTCAGAAGGGCTGGAGTGATTCCTGATACTCTGGCGGGAAGGAATTGTAATGTATAGGCCTCTCCTGTTTAAAGAGTTATCAAGCTGGTCTTTTTGGCTAGAATTGACCAAATGATTAGCAACAAACTGGGATTTAATTTTCACCTACTTAACAGCTAGAAAAAAATTATATCTAAAAACACCTTGTTTTAATTCCAGCCCACTGTGCTCTATGAAATGACAATGCTACCCTATCTTTACCAGAGTTTCTAATGGAAAACCTGTCTGAACCCTAGTTATAGAGCAAAACTAGTAACCCCTGGGGCAAATTCTGCAGCCCACGATTGAACCATTGTCTTCAAAGGGCACTTTGCTCAATTAAGAACCACCGAATGAGATTGAAGATTAGGATGATTTGAGCCTCTCCAGCTCTTTGTGATGATGCAAGGAGTTGTATTACTAAGTAATTACATCAGGATTGGAAGCCTATTGGGAAATCCGAATGGCTAGCGCATGAGATAAAACTTGTGGTGCTAGAGTTTGTCAGAGCTGGAAAGAAGCCAGAGCATAAAGGTTGGACTGTGTCACTCAAAGAAATAAGTGATTAGAGCCCATTGTGTTACCAACCCTGCTTCACTGTGTGAATCCAAGTGCAAAAGAAGGCTGCAAAAAACGGCTCTAGGATTGAAAGCATAATTTGTAAGAACAGTAGCAGACTCACTCGCTTTCATGGGACCCCTTTAAGTGAACATTGACATGATGGTGCAGTCTTCATAATCTTGCTAATCAAATTCCCTAATCACTTTTCATAAGAATGATTGTATTTTCATGTGGTACCGGAGGTAAACCAATTAAACACTTTATCAAGTTGTTGCTACAAAAGCTGCTCTCCAGGCTGAGAAAAAATGATTGATGCTATTTATTAGTTTGCCTTGAGATGATGATGATGAAGAAAAGGTAATCTGATTAAGTGTTTTCTTCAAGCTAAAGATTATAAAACTAAGAATAAAAGGAGAGTTAATTTAATTATCTACTTTTATCACTATATTACCTACCACAAATGTTCAAAAACTATGAGTCGGGCCCCCCAAAAACTCATGAGAGTAAAAACATGCAAATCCCAAACATTTGGGGTTATTTGTGTTTTTTTTTTTTTTTTTTTGAGCCTTTAAATTATTACAGTTGGGTCACAGCACCAGACTTTTCTCTACAGCAATGAGGGTAGAAACTCTTTAATATGAAAGCTGAGATTCTCTTAGTCATGTCTCTCTAAGTCCTAGGGTTTTAAGTAAGACATCAGGTCTCTCCAGCCTCATGATAAAATTATGAATTAGCCTCACTAATATAGAAAATTCTGCTAAAGGAAAATATTTTTGCAGTTTATTTGCTTTATGCATTTGATAGCATTTTGTGTGTAGTCTGTCGGATTTCTCTTGTTTTTGTGAGCCTTTCACACAGCAAGGGGGGAGTGCAAACATAAAATAAATAGGAAAATGTTATTGTAAAATCACAACAGATGGTAGGGAGGACCCGGTGCTCTTTACAGCTTGTTTTTGCAATGTGCATATAATGGTAATATCCTAGCGATTCTGGTAGAGCTCATGCAGATAAACAAGTAGCTCTTTGCAGATGAGTGTGTTCTGTAGCTGAGTTGATTCATTGTGCATGCAGGGGAAGAGTCCATTTTATACCATTGTCCCTAGCTCAGGAATCTTTAATTTTGTAAAAATTGTATCTCAGTTTCTGAACTAGCTCTTCAGTGGTGGTGTGCTGGAGACGACTGAAATCCATGCCTGTAACACTGGGGTCTTTTTTCGTTTCCATCGCTGTGCAATACATAAGATTGCATGAGAATATAGAAATTTCTTTGAGAAACAGCAATCTTCAGGAAGAATCTCCAAAAGAACATCTTTGGATGCAGTGGAAAAATGTTCAGTTCTCCCACAGTCCATTTGCTGTTTGTATATCTTCCCCCAGTATTTTTGTAGTCTTACACAATTCTTACACAATTCCATGGTATAGATATTAAATCAGTATGTTGTCTGTATTTTATCTCCAATAGTGGCTTTGGAGTCCAAAAAGCCATCAGTCAAGAAACAATGTTATACTTTAAATTTTGCATTTATTGCGATATAGTTTTAATACAAATATTCACTCAGTCTTCTAGTGTTAAGGGAATCCTCCCACATGCATGTTTGCATGTCCAGTTTTATATCCATGACATGAGTAATTGCATTATAAGCATTAGTAACAAATTTAATTAAAACCACTCTTAATTTTTTGACTAGATTTAAAGTTCTCTCTTTGAGATTGTTGGATCAACCATAGGATTAAGCTACTAAGGAACTAGCTACTAGGAAGAATTTTGAGCTATTAGGTATAAATTTTCAATACAGAGAAAAAGCACAATGACAATAATACAAATAAGGGAGCAGACAGAGCGGGACACTGCATTCCAACAAACATGCATGCAACCAAATCATGAGTCCATCAAGATGTTAGACAGTTCCAAATCATAGAACTGGAAGGGACCTCGAAGTCATCTAGTCCACTCCCCTGCACTCATGGCAGGACTAATTACACTGCTCTACACCCAAAATGCTTCTGAAATAAATGTAGTCAAACTTTACTAATTCTGGGTCACTGAGAACGAAAATGATGCTTAAAATTGTTGATTGGCTCTAGTTTTCAAGATATGCTATTGGGTCAGTATATACGACCCTTGACTTGGGAATGGCGGAGGATAAGTGAGTTATAAAGGGAAGGGATCTCAATTTAAACCAGAAATGACTAAAATACATCTTTGACAGGATCTATGACTGGGTTTGGACAGTACTTGCTTTTTAGGCAAAACAATGAATGATGCAATCTGAAGCTGGTATTGCGTCATACATGATATGAATTGCATCATGTTATTCCTAGAAGACATGGATGATGCAATCATAACAAAGCTTACATCACTCTGCTGAACAAATTGCCCTATATCAGCTCTAGAAATCATACAGTGTCGTGCTCTCTTATTTGTCAGTGTTTGATTTTGCAAAGGGACACATTTCTGTTTAGCCAAAGTGAACAGAGATGCCTCGTACTTGTGTGAACAGTGCAGATAACTTCTGCTATGTTTGTGGTGAAGTGACTTTTGCATCACAAAAGCGCAGTATAACCACTATGGTTAAGAAAGCCTATCACCTTTATTTTGGCTGCAAAATTGGAGATCAGGACAAGAGGTGGGCCCCACACATATGCTGCAACACTTGTGCAACAAATCTTCACCAGTGGTTGAACAGGAAAAGGAAATCTATGCCTTTTGCAGTGCCAATGATTTGGAGAGAGAGCCAACAGATCATACCAGCAATTGTTACTTCTGCATGGTGCCTCCAGTTGGGAAAGGTGTGTCAAAGAAGAAAAAGTGGACTGTGCATTATCCAAACATTCCATCAGCTATACGCCCAGTACCCCACGGAGAAGGACTGCCGGTTCCTGATGCACCAGAATCATTCTCACTTGAGTCAGACGAGGAAGAGGAAGAGGATGAAACTTCTGGTCCTGAAACATCAATGTCACAGGACCCACATTTTCTCCCATCCTCCACCTCTGAACCACACCTCATAACACAAGGTGAACTGAGTGACCTTGTCAGGGATTTAGAACTACCCAAGAGTAAGGCAGAGCTGTTGGGCTCCAGACTACAGCAGTGGAATCTCCTGGCAGGTGAAATATTATCATGTAAAGCAACCATAAACACATGAAAAGACCTAGGTTTACAATTTATGATTAAAACTCTACTATCTACACAATATACATAGACATAAAATGTAAAAACTTAAATATCTTAGAAACAGTAGCCAATCAATTGTTTTGTCATATTTGAATTCAGCACATCAAAATACATAATAAATAGCACATTTTATCTCTGAAGCAGACGACTTCTCAAAAATTGTAGACCAGTGTTATCTAGACCGTTCCTGACAGGTGTTTGTCTAACCGGCTCTTAAAAATCTTCAATTATGGAGATTCCACATCCTCCCTAGGCAATTTATTCCAGTGTTTAACCACCCTGACAGTTAGGAAGTTTTTCCTAATGTCCAACCTAAACCTCCCTTGCTGCAATTTAAGACCATTGCTTCCTGTCCTATCCTCAGGTTAAGAAAAATTGTTTTCCTTCCTCCTCCTTGTAACAAACTTTTACTTATTAATAAAGGGAAAAGTTGGTAAGTCTTTGGCTTATTTGTAGCAGGATCATTCCTATATTCCGTGAATGGTAGCTAAGTGGCTGCGGTGGTGGAACATAAGTAATTCTTATAGTTCAACTTTTTCAGTGATCAGGACATCCCCCACTTTAACACGCCACTTATTAAAAGGAGGGAGGCTCAGGGTTATGCCATTCAGCTGCATTGACCAATCAAGTAACCTGCAAAGGATGCTGCAATAAAGGATGGTGATGGGGCTTCTGGTGTCCATGCAGCCGTAGCATATTTATTTTATGGGGAGAGTGGTGAAGTGGAATGGGCTGGGAGTGCAGGGGGAGCCAAATTCCATTCATATTTGAAACAAAAACTGGCTGTCTGCTTGGACTTTAACCACTTAACAGGGATTAAATCAATTTGTGCTTCGAAGTAGCTGACTGGCATTTTGGGAGGTTGAGGATGTTTCTGCTGATTGTGCTTTTTGTGTTTGTTCACCAGAGCAAAGGTGGGTTTTGTTCTCCTTCTGGCACAAAAATAGCTGGATCCAAGAGGAAGATGGAAGCGTTGTCAAACATTGTTTCTATAGCCAGATTCTAGCCTTCGGGCTGGTAAACAAGAGCAAAAGGGATGAAGTGAGACTGGAGGGATGACTGGGAATAGGACCATCCTGTGGCCCTTTCCTCCTGTGACACCCAATGAAATGCTGAACTACCCAGGTCAGTATTTGAACCAGGAGACCTGTGCTCTCATCCCTTCACAGAACTCATGTGCAAGACTTCCCAGCTCACTATTCGAATGTGGCCTCAGGAACTTATCGAAAGGTTAAAGAAAACGACGGTTTTCCTGTTAGGGCAGCATTAACAGTTCTGGGAGTTTACATTTAATTTACATCTCCAAGTCTCACTAAACTGCTAGGTTGTGCTATTTGTTTTATATGCACAGGAGGGGGAGAGAGGGCCCCCCCTGCAGGTGTTATAACTACCTACCTTGCTAGATATTTCCCATTTACATGGGACAAAGCTCAGGGGCAGATGGTCGAAGTACCAGCCCCTGGCTCATGCAGCTTCTTGTGCACTCTTGAACCTTTGCTAGCTATATACTTTGCCATCCATAGCTATTTTTCCAATGCGCATGATGCTCCTAGATTAACTCTATGCACATGAACTAGTCAGTATTTGAGACACACAACAGTTCAAAGGTGATGTCAGTGCTACAGCAGAAGTTACACAACTCCTATCTTCATTCTGCCCTTCCAAAATGTGCCAGTAACCTGTGTTCTGAATAGGCCAATGCTATACCCCATTTCCAGGCATTAGTCATTTTGCTGTAATACCTACAGTGTCCCCCACTCTTCTTTAATTCAGGAATTGTGTTTAAATGCTCTGACCTAATTTAATTTCTTCTGCTTCACTTTGTCATCCTTCCAGTATAGATTTTCCAACTGCAGCAGCAGTTCAAGGAAATAGTGTAGAATACAGAGTGCACTGGCAGAGAAGCATGGCACTGTTTCTTTAATTTACTGCTAACTCAAATTTCAAGCTCTCAGGAATTATGAGTTAGCTCCCCGTGTTTTTAAATGACCCAATATTCAGATACAACCCTTCCCCTCCCCCCAACAATTATTTCATTCAGCTCTACAGAGACAGAGGATCCACTTGGTCAGTGTGTAGTTTATAAACTCTGTATATCTAACATGTCCATCTTCCATCCCCAGAAACTGTAAAACAAAACTAAGGAGGGCAGACCCAGGTCTTCCGCAGGGGACAAAGTATAAAGCTGGATAAAGAAACTCTTCCCTCGCTCACCAATGGCCCAGAACCACAAAAGAACAAGCACGGGGATGCTGAGCATGGCCATACCCAGGCTTTATGGATTCCATCGAGTTAAGATGCCCAAAAGCTGCGTTTGTGCCTAGGTGCCCTATTCTCCCCCTACCCCCTCTTCACTGGCGAGCGGTGTCTGAGAAACCCAACATACTTAGCAGGCAGCTGCCTAAATTAACCAGGGGGAGGTGCTGATGAAGTGTATCCTGAACCCTGCCCCTCTCAAGGAGCTAAGCATCTAAATCTGGGCTGGAGGGAGGCACCTAGTTTTGCTTGCAAACCATAGCCATGAATCCTTCTCCTGGAGTCAGGCAGATTAGACATCTAAGGCATTTGAGGCAGTGGTGGTCCCCATGCTGCTTCCGTTATAACTTTACCTGGCTAAAGCATTCCCCTGCTTCTTCCACAGTCTGGGTGAGTGCTCATCTTCACCTGGTTTGAGGATCATGCTGGAGCTACAGCGTGAGAGAGGTGCCCAGATGACTTGAGGGAAGCAGTAGTTTGCATGCCCAGAGGCAGAAATTTAGGTGCCTATGGGACTTGTACAGCAAAAATGCAGGTGGAGAGTGTTTAGGTGCCAGATGAGCCAGGGTTTTGTAGCACTGAAAATCTGGGCTTCAAGCACTTAAGTCCCCAGCACCTATGTCTACTTTCACAAAGGGAAAGTAGTTTGAAGAGTGAAGTCCTAGGCACAGAACAAGTACAGCAAGCAGCTGGGACAGTGTAAGGTACCCCTCAGAGTGAACGAGTTCTGTCTCCATACGCACTTGACTTCTGTAGAGACTACTGACAAAAGGTGCTAACTGATTTCTGTAGAAAATGTCCAATAGAAACTGGACTCAACTCCCAATTCCTAGGTCACCGAAGAGTCATCCACTGGTTAATTTATGGACCCACTGCTGAACAGGAATAGATTGGAACCAGTTCTCTAGTGGCAACAGGTTCTACATCTTGTTACCAATTTCTGAAACAACCTGCCCTTAAGAAAACTGCTCTGAAAGATCTGAGGATTTTTCAATGTTTCTGGTGCTTATGACTCAAGCAAGAAAATACTGTACTATTAAGACTTAAATTCCCCATAAATAGTCCAGGCATTGTGACTTTCATGTAGGGCAGTTTATTTGTCATTTTGAACAAATAAGGCAAGATATTTGAGCAAGATCATTCAAACAAGATCTCCTGTATCAAACTTTAAGGAAATGCAATAAGTCACTATTTCATACATATACAAACTAATGACAATACTAATATATACAAACAGTCAGCTCTTACAAAATAGCATTTCAAGTCAGCACTTTATGCCAGTGTCACTAATTTGTTACAAAAAGTTAAAGCTACAAACTTCACATTATTAAGTCTCACGTAACTGACATCATCAGCATCTTTGCAGGTTGGAAAGTGAAGATGACAGTTTGTCCAGAACACTTTTCAGTAATGCATATGGACCCATAAAGCAGGTGAATATAATTTTACAATTAAATGAACATTTTGCTTAAAAACGTTGCCTGAATTGCCTTCCCTCAGGATATAAGCCTCAGTTGTCACAAGCTGGAGGAATTTAAGGAGTGAGCATAGGAGAGGCTCCTGCAGGGGATCTGAAAAGGGAAATGTTTTCTCTAGTTAAGATTACAAATTCTTGAAGGTGAAAAAATTCCCATTTTTGTTCAAACTCAGAGTAGCAAATCTAGTTGTAGGCCTCAACTCTTATGGGCATTAAAGGCAGATTTAAGAGAAAATTAAACCATTGGACCACTTCTTACGTTCACTGAAATGGTTGGCTATGAAAAAAATCACAGCAAAAGAACCCAAATATTTGAAAGTTATTTCACTAACACTATATTAGGCTGTAAGCACCAATTATAGCAATCAAGTTATGCACTCAGTAAAGTGAAAATTGAAGTCAAGCACCCAACTTCAGTGTTTTAAGTAAAACATGGGCTTCTCAATGTCTTCCTGTTGCTAAAAGAAGTTTTGTCTATCAGTGGTAAATATGGTACAAAGACAAACCATTCCTAACAGAATGGTCTACTTGACATGTAAGCAATGCACTTAGCTTGCTACCAAGTCACTCGTATTGTACATGTGAATCATGCTAGAGGCAAAATCCGTACGTACTAGAAGTAACTAAGCCATGATCCAGTATTTAAAATTAAAAAATTGCATCTTGTTACTGGAAGCTTCATTTAAGCAAGGGAATGTAATGAACACTAGCCCTAAAAAAAAAAAACATTTGAGCATCTTTAATAAATATTTTTAAGTGAGAAAACACACACATTGGATGAATTTTTAATAAGTACTGCAGATGGTGTGTTTGTGTCCAGCATTATTAGTGTGCTGTATTGTCAACACAGGCGCTTACTAGCCTGCATGGTTCATTTAAATTGCCAGAGATTGTCATCTACTAACAAAAACAGAGGTTTAAATTATTTAGCTTGTGCTGTGGAAGTGATTTTTAACTCAATTTACTTGGTTTCTTTCAAGATCTTCATGCTAGAAACTTTTGCAATATTAGAGGCTATCAAAAATCATGACTTCCCCACAGCTGGTTAATGTGGGTACGTATGGAATATTGTTCCCATGTTGTACCAGAACACATTGCCGACTGCCTCCCTTTCTTTCCAGAGTCTGCCTGACTAGGCTGCTGAGCTCTTGCAGTCAGTTATAATAGCTCTGTCTATTTGCAGCTGAGGAATAAACTGAAGATGTTAAAAGCCAGATCCTCAGGGGTGTAAATTGGCACGACTCCTTCTATGCCAACGGAGCTCACTGATTTACAGCAGCTGAGGGTACAATCCCAAGAAACAACGGGTCTAAAACTATAATGCTTCTACCAGCTATGACAGGAACCTCTCTTGTTACTAGACGCATTTGATTTCAGGAGACATTGATATTTAATTGTGTGTGTCGTACCAAGGTCTGTTTCAGAAGGATGACATGAAAACTAGTCCCTCTATCAGAGAAAGAAAATAATTGACATAGTTGCTCTTTACAAACATTTCATCTTATGTGGAATAACTAGATACAACTACACGGGGATCCTAAAATCGAATCCAACATTAGCTTTGCTCTACTGCTGCCAATGCACAGCACACTCACTGTTAGGTCTTTGCATCTATAACTGGAGATACCTGGATTACTTTTTCTGTTTTGCTCTTTATCATGTCAGTGTAAGTTTATTAAATCATTTCAAGGTAACTTGACTCACACTGACGATAAATGCACAGTCTGGTGATTTTCCAGAACCCGTTAATACCATGAAAAAGGCAGACTTTACATAGTTATCCCAGACAGAAAACACACTATTTATCAGTGTGTTCAGAAAAACTGGAAGAGGTTGATCTTAGCCATATTAAATGCAGAACAGGTTAAGTTGGAACTTCAGTCGCCCAACTCATCTGGCGTCAATATATTGTTGTTTAATCTTTTGTGTAACCTATCTTTATTTTCAGCTTAGCTTTTCTGCTGTACTTGACCCCTAAGTAAAACATTATGCAATTAATTTTTCATCTAAAGATGGAAGCTTGAAATTTTAAACCCCTGTAAATCACCATAATTAGTGAAATATTTTTAAATCCTCTCCTTCGTGGAGCAAAAACTATCTAATTTCCCAAGAGAGGGTTCACACACAACTTTTTAGCACTCCAATGCTAGTAGGAACTAAATGAAGGATATTTCCCAGGATGCAGATGAAGGAACATCTGCTGTGTTTTACATTGGAACTCTGCTTGGTTTTTGGTTTAAGTCAGTGAGGCTTTTAAACTGCAGAATAGCATTTGATGGAAGCACAGCAACATGCTTAATCTACCAGTATTAATTTATACAGTACACACAAGACAACGCTACGGGCTCAAAAAACACTTGCTTAAAGCGCACAGGGTAAGGCATAGGGCTTATTACAGGCTTTTAAAAAGTAAGATTTGTTCCTTTCCAAAGGTGGGAATAGTTTCTGCATCTTCTTGTCTACTCTTTTCAGTGACCTCTCCAATTTGCTAACACTTTCCACGGTACCTTAACAGTAGTAAGACACAGTTAAAATGTTTGAAACTGAGCCTGTACAAAAAAAAGAGATGCAGCCATTAAACACCACAGTACATATTAAATTCAAAAGGAAGAAAATGGACTATTGAAAGTTACATTAAGAAAATGAACCAACATTAGTCTTATTTGTATCTGTTCCCCTGCTTTAAAACAAGTTTAATCTAAAAACAGTAACAACTGAAATAATACACTTTCTATTTTAAATATATCCAACATTAAAACATACCATTATCCATCCATCAGGATGTCCCACTTAATGGCATTCCTGAGTTCAGAAAGGTGCTATGGAAAAATAAGTGAGCAGAAGTTTTGCTCCCTACTTTGCTAACACATTTCAATAGAAATCAATCTGCGTAGTAGTCATAAAAGCAAGGTTCTGATTGTTTCAGAGGGTGGACATTTATTCTACCAGTGGCGCTCTCAAAAGTTCTGTTGCCGACGTTTCTTGGCTTCGATGGCATCAAGGATTGGCTGCCGTTTAGACTGATACTTCTGGCGGATCTCTTCAATTTCCTGTTCCATCATGGGATCGAGTGCTGAGAGTCTCCTCTGAAGTTCCTCTACGCCCCAGCTCTTTAACTAGCAGAAAGGAAACAGAATGCGTACCAACGTCAGAGCCTGTGCAGATACTTGACAGAAAAGATCAACACTTCTGCAGGGAATTCTGCTCTGACAGATTATAAACATTCACACAGCATCATAACAGTATAATGGTTCTGAACTAACCAAGGAAAAAAGCAGTAAGGGGTTAATTGAGAAACAAAAGGACAAGTGACATGCTTGTAAAATGTATACATGTCAAATATGCCCAAATGTGGATTACTATAACCCTCTCCATTTACATAACCTGGAAGCAAGCACCTTTCTCTCTTCATAACCAGGATTACTGCCAATCACCCCCCACGCACGTTCCAAAATTAAGCTGCTTCTTGGAGCAGGAGAGTGGGACTCAAGATGCACATCACAACAGGTGGGCCATCTTGACTGGGGAGCATCAATTAAGTTAAAGCTGAATTACACAATTCCCAGGAAAGCAAAGAGTCGGCTTCAAGCTATAATAAACCCTTAGAAAGGAACCTTTCATGAGGTGTATGTGGCAAGAATTCCCACCTGATTGTCTAGCTACAAGGAATTAAGAACCAGAGAGAAGTTTAGAAAATGTAAGTTAAAACCAGCTAGGAATAGACCCAAAAAGCCAGAAGTCCCAGAGGTCAAACTTAGTGATACCCTACAATGTCCAACATATATCTTTCATTCCAAATCAGAAATAGTACATTCATCTTCCTTATGAATCAAGTCAGATTCCAAGGCCAGGAGGGACCATTGTGATAATCTTGGGAACCAGGCTTTTGGTGTTCGGTCAGTACATCTGACTGGAGACTGCCAGGACCCCTTTTTGACCGGACTTTCCACTCAAAAACCAGGCTCTTGGCAACCCGTCATGGCACCTGGACACAGAAGCCAGAAACCAGATTGTCTGGGTAAAATCTGGATGGGTGGCAACCCGATTTATCACTCCTCCAATTTTTGTAATCTGCAAACTTTCTCAGTGATGATTTTACTAGTGGAATGGAAAGAGTGTTATCAGATATACATCTCTCTATCTGAATAATGTGTCTTGTTCCTCTAGTGTAGCTTCTCATGTATTTGATAAGCCCTGAAAGACGTGAAATGAAAAAGTATGTATGGACCATGTGTCCACCGGATTTAGAGGACCAAAGGGATTTTTTTTTCTTTGTAAAATGATAGGAATTGTATAGCATAAGAAGGGAAAAGATAAGCACCTAATCAGGGTTTAACTTTGAAATATTAGAAGAAATTTCATAAAATGGGGAAACTTCCCATTAGTTTGGGCTAATATTGAAATACAATCCATGAAGCAAATCAAACATAAAAACCCTCCGTCCAAGAGAAGCACTGAAGAAATTTGTTGTACACTGACGCCATCTACTGGATACTGGCAGAAGCAAGAGAGAAACTGCAATCTGAGTGTCCAGGTGACCAGTGCCCAACAGAAAGTAAGAGAAGTGCCCTCCTCCAAGAACCTGGAAACAGGGTTTATAAACTTGATGCCACTGCAGGGACTGCAAAGTTTGCTGAAACTCCACAGCCAGCCTCTCCCTTCCTCCAGGGTTACAGGATGAAGCAGAGTTAACTGGACCCTCAAGCAAGCTTCAGAAATCGGACCAGCCTTATGAACAGCACTTCCCTCCTCCAAGATTACACAGGGCTAAGAAGTGGTGAGAGTTTGTTTTAGAAAGTAAAGAACAGAAAGAATAATTCCGTATAAATAATCGAAAGTTGTCTTGTTGAGTCTACATTGTTGAGTGAGACCTCAAGTAACCATATTTTGGATTTTAAATAAGTAATGCTACTTGCGTGTTCTCCTTTGTAAGGCCAAACAAACTAGCCAAAAAGTGACGTAAGAAATAACTTTAAGCAATTACTTTCGATATTTTAAGTTTGTCCCTTTCACACCAAAGTATTCAACTATCAGGGATAGCACTCTTCAAAGGGTCTGAAGACTAGTACATGCTTTTAATCCTTGGAGTACTGGAAACATGATGAATGTATCTGAGGTACTAAAGAATTGTGATTATGGTAACTGAATGTAATAAGAAATCTTGGTGATATGCATTGTTCCTTGGTATAACTCCTGTGCCCCAACACTGGTCTACCATGTTGCAAATTGTTCATAAGTTACACACAGACTTGATTTATTTATTATTTAAATCTGTTAAATAAATGGTTTTGGTGATCCTTTCAGCCTGTGGATTGTTCAAAAAATATTTACCAACTCCATCTCCCCAAAACGGCCACACACTTGTGTGCAATTACCTCTATAAATATTTGCACAACGATTGACAACACTCTTGCTGCAGAACTTCTTGTAGGAAGGTATGGAAGAGCAAATAAAATATGCAATAGAATTTGTGGTTTTATGTGAACAAAACTGATTTTTAGAGGTTTAATTAACATTTGAATTAGAGTATTTCTCTTTACTTCTGTTAAATGCAAATGGCACTGCTCCAAATGTTTAATTTTTAATTATGCAGCTACAGTGGTTGTTTTTAGTCATTTACCAACCAATACTACACAATTATTTCCTATCAGAAGTATAAGGGTACTGTTGGCAAATTATTATTGAATGACAATTGCTGTAATTTCAGAGTCCTCAATGTACTAAAATATTAAAAGAAATCCAGGTAGTTATTTAAGTGTTTAGCAAATGAAGTACTCCTTTGCTAGACTTGTCTTAGATTGTAGAGTGAGATTTCCTGGAAGTCACAAGGTTATCTGTTAGTACATCCAGCAGGACTCAGATTTTGGAATTTCATTAGTGTTTTTGTGCAAGATATTATTTCCCACCAGGAGCTACTTTAAGATTATTAATACATACATTATAACGATCCTAGCACAAGAAAGCTTTTTGGCAAGGATACAGAGTGATTTTGCTTATCTAGTATAAAAATTGTTCACTAGAAAGACAAGGTGTTTTCTCCATAAGATATACTTTAAACACATTAATACAACTTTATTAGACAGCAGTCTAAAGCGGATGTAAGGCACCTCTTAACTTTTCATGCTGATTTAATAATTTGTTTTAGAGAAGATAATTATTCAATATTCTCCCCCTTAGGAGTCTGGGGACTATAACGTAGTCAAGTAAAGTCAGACAAAGAGGGAAAACCTTGAAATGGCTGTCATTCCCCACAGACCAGCCAGCATTAATACTACAAAACGAAAGTTTTAGAAATGATATGACACTTCATGGTTCAGGGCTTACGCCAAACTAACTACTAGGGGTTAGGGGGTTTCCCTGAGGAGAGTATTCTCTATCTGCTTATTGCAGGGTTTCTTGCACCTTCTCTGAAGCAGCTGATGCTGGCCACTGCCTGAGACAGGATGCTAAAATAGGTGGACTACCATTCAGAATGGCACTTTCTATGTTCCCAACAACACAGTACATGGGAAGTCTCAGTCCTCATCTTCAAGGCTCTTACTGACACTTAAATAACCTCGATCTGGGATGAAGACCACAATTGTCAACTATGCACAAAGCAACTATCTATTGCAAGCATAATACTTGTTTGTGCTGGAGCCAATCTAGGACCAGAACTCTCACTTTCAGAAACCAAGAACACACCTGACCTGCCTCCAGCCAAGTGCAGGGTGTGCTTTTGACTTGGCTTTCACAAATGAAAGCACATAGCACTTCATAACAAAATAAAATCCATAGACTATTTCTCCCCTCAGTGAGAGGAGAGACATGGAGAAGGTACCCTATACAGCACATATTGCTTAATGCATCTCTGGAAGATGCTCAGACACCATGCTGCTGGGTAGGGTACAAGAACCTGAAAAGAGGTGAAAAATTGGAACAGCAAAGGTGTTGTGGGTCAGTATCGAGAGATGCATTGGTGGAGTGGTGGGAAGGATACAAAAATCACACCTACCCAGAGCTAGGGCTACGAGTCCTTCACTTTCATTTAAAATAAAATGAAATGGAGCTATCAATATAAGATGCAGATCTTTGCTGAGACCCTATGTGGTTAGTGTAAATCCTTTTCATATGTCAGTAATCACAAGTAATTATAATGGATTTCAAATCCACTACAAGTCCTGTAATCTGAAAGGTCATTTTATTAAGGTTGTCCCCTACCCCCAAAGTGTGTCTCTACCAAAATAAACTCTTCTTTTGCCTAAAAAATGTCATGGCCCCTGTTTGGGTAATTGGGGCTCCAATACAAACCATACAGACCATTATTTTCTACAATATATTACATTTTTACCTTCTACATATCTGTCATGGAGCAGTGTCACAAACTTCAGTATCCCACGAATTTATTCTTACTGGAATTTATTTTTCTTTAGGAAAAAATGCCAGAGGCAACATGATAGGAAAGAAAGGAAAAATTGTCTCACAATGCAGATATTTGGGGGTAGAGGTCGTCTCGTCCAGTCCCCTGTGCTAAAACAGGACCACGTGTATCTTGCCCATCCATGACAGGTGTGTGTCTAACCTGTTCTTAAAAACCCCCAATAACAGGGATTCTACAGCTTCCTTTGGAAGCCTATTCTAGTACTTCACTATCCTTATAGTTAGAAAAACTTTCTAATTTCTAACCTACAGCTCCCTTGCTGCAGACTAAGCTGACTGCGTCTTGTCCTACCTTCACTGGACATGGAGAACAATTGATCGCTATTCTTTTTATAACAACCGTTCAAATATTTGAAGACTTATCAGGTCCCTCTCCTCAGTCTTCTTTTCTCAAGACTAAACAAGTCCAGGATCGTTTTTAACCTTTATTCATAGGCCAGGTTTTCTAAATCTTTTATCATTTTTGTTGCTCTCCTCTGGACTCTCTCCAATTTGTTCACAATCTTTCCTAAAAGCGTGGTGCCCAGAACTGGACACAGTGCTCCAGCTGAGGCCTCACCAGTGCTGAGCAGAGCGGGACAATTACCTCCCATGTCTTACATATGGCACTTATTAATACACAGCAGAATTATATTAGGCTTTTTCGCAACTGCATCACATTGGCTCACAAATTGAACATACTCCAGATCTATTTCAGCAGTACTACTACCTAATTACTCCATTTTTCCTTCTTATGTGTAGTACTTTACACTTGTCTTTAGTGAATTACATCTTGTTGATTTCAGACCAATATTCCAATTTATCAAGGTCATTTTGAATTTTAATCCTGTCCTCTAATGTGCTTGCAACCCCTCCCCGCTTGGTGTCATCTACCCATTTTATAAACATACTCTCTACTCCATTATCCAAGTCATTAGTACAAATATTGACTAGGACCCCACTAGATGCATCCTCCAAGTTTAACAGCAAACCATTGATAACTACACTCTGAGTATGGTCATTCAACAAGTTGTGTACACACTGGATAGTAATTTCATCTAGACAACAACATTTCTCTGGTTTGTTTATGAGAATGTCATGTGGGACTGTGTCAAAAGCCTTACTGAAAATCTAGACACATCACATCTACAGCTTCTCCTCACCCCTTAGCCAGTGACCCTGTCAAAGGAGGAAATGAGGTTGGTCTAGCATGATTTGTCCTTGACAAATCCATGCTGACTATTCCTTATAACCCTATTATCCTCTAAGTGCTTACAAACTTTTTAATAATGTGTTCCTGTATTGAAGTTAGGCTGACTGGTCTATAAATTCCCCAGGTCTGTTTTCCTCTGCTTTTTAAAGATAGGCAAATATAGTAGCTTTCTCCAGTTCTTTGGGAGCTCACCCGTCCTCCGTGAGCTCTCAGACAATTAATGATTCTGAGATTGCTTCAACTAGTTCCTTAAGTACCTTCGGATTAATTTCATCAGGTCCTGCTGACTTGAATACAGCTAATTTATCTAAATATTCTTTAACCCGTTCTTTCCCTATTCTGGCTTGTGTTACCGTCCCCCTTGTTGTTAGTATTAATTATGTTGAGTAGCTGGTTTCCATTAACCTTTTACTGAAGGCTGAAGAAAAACAGATTTTAAACCCCTTGATTTTCTTGATGTCATCTTCTTCCCCGTTATGTAGTAGACCTACACCTTGCTTTGTCTCTCTCTTACTCCTAACATATTTAGGAAACTACATTGCCTTTTACATCCCTTGCTAGATGCACCTCATTTGTGCCATGTCCCTACATGCTTGTGCTAGTCTTTTATACTCATCCTTAGCAATTTGTCCATGTTTCCATTTCTTGTAGGAGTCCTTTTTGATTTTTAGGTCATTAAAGAACTCTTGATCGAGCCATATTGGCCTCTTACTATTCTTGCTATCTTTCTGTCACATCAGGATAGTTTGCTGTTTTGCCTTTAATATTGTGTCTTTGAAAAACCACCAGCTCTCCTGAACTCCTTTCTTCCTTATATTTTCTTCCTGTGGGAGCTTACCTAGCAGTTCTCTGATCTAGTTTATAACTACTCAGAATTAACAACTTTATTTTTCCTGCGGATATTTCAAATGACCTTATTATATCACATTGATACACAACAGGAGACAAACCGTCTGATCAGTGATGCAACTGCTCATGAGGAAGTCTCTCCAGCCCAACCAATTGTATATTTATACATTTGTCCTTCAAATTGCAGAATAAAGGTGACTACATTGCCTTTCAATATCTCTGCATCTCTATATTAAATAAGGTGACCGGCACCTTAGAGATAGATTATACCCACGCCCTCACTTGCTGAAGAAAACCATCCATGGCATCCCTTTGCAGTCAGATCAGGAAGACTTATGGATAACTCTCTACCTGATGCCATGTAATGTTTACACCATCAATCTGCTTCGCTGAGTTACTGTTTTTTCATTTCAATCCTTAAAAAATAGGAAAAAGATTAACAGACTCATTTGTTAGTCAAGTGAGGTGTCACTGCAATGTTTAATTTTATTGAATGTAAAAGATCCTAAACAGAAAAAAAGAGAATAAATAATGGATCTAAGCAGACACGTTAGACACAGCCACCGGTTATATATCCAAGGGCAGAGTGCTCTGTAATTTATACCTCCACAATTCTGTCAGCTCCAGAGACAGTCTATAACAGCTACATTCTTTCTTGCCAGACTATGCCAGATTTAAATCTTTTGTGCAATTTACCTTAAAAACACAAATTAAGGGTGGAAAATTACCACCCTTCCCCACTGCTCTAAATAAGTAAAAACAGGGAACACTAGAGTGCAAGTATTCCAATATAAATTAATCAAAATCCAAAGAAAGAAGCAAGCAAGCAGGAGCTGTATTAAATAGCACAGTGAAGTCCTTTTATTATCCAGAGAACAGGTACAGCAGTGATAGTGAAAGCTTTCCCTGGCAATTGACCTTAATCCTGGTCTTCAGGGACCATTTCTAGGAGCAAGGGGAAAGAGTCATGTCTCATTTGTGACAAGAATGCCACTGATGGTGTCAACTGAGTTGGGCTGACATTGCCTACTAGGAGCTGGTCTGAGACCAATTTTATTTTACATGACTTTTGCCAACAGCCCTTTAGCAGCCTGAAGTCACTACGGATCTGGACCAGATCTGAACTAGTGACAGATGTAAAAAGGCTCCATATCTTGTGACTAATTATATATAAATAAATAAAAGTTAGGAATAGAAAAGATGCAACTGCAATTTACCAGCAGCATTCATACATTTCCCCTACAGGCCAAGATTTCTACAAGCCAGTTCTCTGTCTCCAGTGTATGAAATCAGATTCACACCAAACTGCACAAGGAGCCACACAGAATGGTCTCTGAGGGCAGCCAAAGCTTCGAATCCCAATTCTTCTTGCAATTCTCGTTATCTGCTAACATTGAACCTCATCCTCCAGTTAGCACAAAGCCCTTTCTTAGCATCTTTGCCATGTCTCATACAGTTTAGGATTTTTTTTTTTTAAATACTCTCTAAAGCCAGCAGGCTGTAAGGAACTCAGGTATCGGAAGTCAGGTCCAGTGGTTAGAGCTGTAGGCAAATTGAACCAGAGTCAATGGTCAGGAACTGGGGGGCCAGATGAGGTGGCAGGAATCAGAAGCAAGGTGGGGGTGTCTCCCAGCAGCAGGTCAGGGATCTACCTTTTTACATATATGACTTCCTGGCACTCTCTCCAGGCTTAAATAGTAGGTCTGGACCAATCAGAGGTTACGGGAGGAGTTGCCACTCACCTCTACTGTGGGCAGCCCTTCCTGCAGTGACTGGTTTTCCAGGATGTATAGTGTGTTGACAGTGTCTCTGCCAAGGTCGCCTGGTGGAAGCGCTGCCCACTTGGAACCCCACAGACCCAGGTTCAAGTCCCACAAATCCTTACACAAGCTGGTGTTGCATTTTCTCCACAAGAGCACAGCCAGTCCTCCATTGCCAATAAGGGCAGGTGGTTCTTTTAGCATCATAGTTCAAATTCACAACCAGGTACTGATTTTTGGAACATAAGCAGACTACTAAGGTTAAAAAACAATCATTCCACGCTCCCCACACACATATTTTCAGTAACTGACAATTGCTGAATAATCAGTTTTATAGCAGAAAATAAAAAATGCTTAGTCCTTAGTAGCAAAACAAATTCATGTTTTATTAACTATATTAACCTCTAAACTACAGTGTAAAATTCTTAACTGAGCTGTAAAATTCATTTTAGAAAATAAACTTTCCAGCCTGTCACAAATGAATGGAACATGATAGAGTTTGAAGCAGTTACATCATAACCAACTGTCTTTCATCCTGGCTAAAGGTGATTAATACAGGAGTGCTTTATTTCTAGCAGAAAAGACACAGTTTAATTCCTTTCAAAATTGGTTAGAGAGTTTTCATTTGATTACTTAGCTCTGTGCTTTGTCTCTATTGACTAAACAGTTGAGTTTTCAAAATAAGGTGTTATTCATCTCTGAAGTGCATCCTACATACAGTGCATCTCAGCCAAACACAAAGATGAATTGTACACAAATATGATAGAACAGATAGCATTAAGAATAGGAAGCCATAAATAAACAAAATGCTCTTCAAAAAGATAAATTAATTCCTAAAGTCAAGACACTATGAAACCACAGAAAGATTTGTTAGAAATTGTAAGGATTTTGCAGTTTTATTAACCACCCAGCAGGCTGCCACTCTTGTTAACCTGACCATTATTCTTAGGTATCAGAGAGGCAGATTTACAGTTTCTCCATCTGATCTTCAAGCAGCTTAAACCTAGTTTCAAGCAGCGAACCTGTGCTCAAAACATATCCCAAAGTTGCTGTGGGAGGAAAGCGATAGGTAAGATTTAAATAACAAATCCGAAAGGGTGGCAGTCATGCAAAACCTCTTGCCAGAAACAGGGCGCTATTAACATCTCATGCCAGTATCATGAGGTAAGAAACAGGAAGTTCCCAATAGCATTTACAAAGCCAACCCCAGTAGCCACAGCTAGAACTTAATTGCTAATAAGATTCATTTTTGTCAGGAAAATACAACAAAACTTAAATGTTGTTAGCAGAAAAAACACAGGATTTTAGTGGGACTTCAGTGAAAAGGTACTTGTACCTAGTACACAGAGGGGAGTCCCCTTTCCTTCCCCAGTTACTCTTCCATCTTTCCATACACACTTTTTTGTTCTCAACTGGTTTTCTCTCTCATGTGCCCAATTCTCACCTACCACCTTTTGCCCACATAGTCTGACTGGCTTTTACTGGGCCTGAGCCTCAGTGTCAAACCTCCATTTCTGTTGTCTGTAGAAAATAGGTTTTGCCAAATAATTTCATCAGGAGAATTGGGAGTTTCCAAGATTAAAATACAAAAGGAATAAAGTTGAAGCTTCATGGGGAAAGAAGCTCCTGATGGTAGAGATACGTCTGAGCCAGACAAGTCAAGCTAACAAAATCACATTTTTTAAACTTTTATCAAATGTATTTTCCATTTATGCTCAGTTTCACACACCAAATTTAACAACCTTTGAATGCCTGTCAACCATCTAAAATGCCCCAAGGAAATTCAAAACAGCTTAGATTTTTATGTCAGCAGGGTACTAAACTGATTATTTGCTTGTGGGTATTAGACAGGAGAAATTTAGATATGACTTGGGGGAAAAAAAGTTACTCAAGCTATTCTAACTCATTAAATGCCAAAATGTGATATGCTACTAGAGATACAGTATCTTGAAAATGTTATTACAACATGTTTTAGGACTGATATGGATTTTCAGATTAAGTATTGTTTCCTATATTTGTTCCATTAAAATCTAACACAATTACACAAAAATGGCATGCTATAAACTAGAATAGGAAGCTAAGATTTGAGACCCATTAGTGATTTTGGCTGCTCCTGTTTTTGGGTGCCTGAGCTGACACACATTAAAGGGTTCCTGATTTTCAGAAAAGTGCTGCGAGTGCATCGGTTGCAAATCAAACCCCTTTAAGGAACTGATCATTGGAATGGACACCCAAAAATTCAGGAACCCAAAATCATTAGTCACTTTTGAAAAAAATCTTGCCTAAGGAGTGTTACACTATAAAGAGGTTACCCAGATGTAGGGTGCAGAAGGGCAAGCAGCAAATAAGAATGGTGTTAAGGGTCACCATCTGCAAAGGCAGATGCTGCATTAATTATTGAAGAGAAACAAATTGGGCACAGAACTCTGATACCCTAAGAAGGGAAGAGTGATTGATTGTTTCGAAGACAGTGGACAGATTGAGCAGGGTGAGAACTGAGAAGAGATACTTGTACAAAGCCAAGTGCCATTCACCTTAAGTGACATTAGCGAGACTCAGTGGATGGGCAGAAGTTTGGTTGCAGAACAGCCTGAGAAAGGAGAGGAAGTTGAAGTATTAGGAGCAGACAGGATGCTCAAGGAGCTTGGATGTGAAGAGAGATATGACAGTAGCCGGAGAGGCAGGAGGGGTCATAGGATGCAGGTTATAAATACAATGCGTATACGTTATATAGAAGTCACAACATACCCCAGTTCACATTGTGTCTTCATAGCGAACAGATAAAGAACCTTAAATGTAGATGGACAGACATATGAACACATTCAAAATAAAACTTGGCATACGTTTTAATTGTTACCAAACTATTTGCCTCAAATTTCAGGTCTTCAGGAACTGGATATTTTGCAACAATTTGCAATACCATAAAATAAGTGAATCTCAAAGTATCTAAGCCTCTTGTACATAACAATACAGATCAAGCTGCATAGAGTTGCCACATTTCACTCCAGAAGTGGCTACATTTCAGTGGTGGGTGAAGGGATTCCTATAAATAGTGTGTTAAGTGCTTAGAGATCCTTTGGGATGGAAGGCATTTCATGTAAGAGACTATGTGCACTTGTGTTTCAATGACCTTGGCTCAGAGAGCTAGATCATCAATACTATCAGGATGTTTTCTCTTTAATGAAACCTAGGTCAATACCTAGAAATTTACTAATCTGTTTTCGATGCTTATCCACCTAAATTTTTGCACTTTTCATTCTTCATTTGTAAACCATGAATTTTATTTCTGGGCCACAATCGCTGATTTGAAGCTATTTGTACACAGGTTATTTGCAACCCAACAAACTGTAACAAGAGTCCAAACGTCAGTGTGTTACGATAGCAGACACTAAGATAGATAGTATGTAAAGTCTCAAAAATTCAAGTATAAGACCTGTGACAGATGTAAAAGCCGAGGCCATTCTTGGTACAAGTCTTTTGCAACCTGAAACAATGGTTAAGCATCATGCCAAATATATGAACTTTTTTTTTTTTTTTTTTTTTTTTTTTAAAATAAGAGTCCTTGAGTACAGCAAATTATTGAACAATGCTACCAGCTTGTTTTCTGAGGTCCCAATCAACCAGCAAAAAGTCTGTAATTCTTCTGGCAAAAATAAAGTAAACGCAGAGAGGAATTTCCTATGCTGAACAGTGGTACAGAATTCAGATCTTGAATCTGGCAAGTTTTTGGCTTTGTTAAAAACAACTATTTTTCCTCTCTAGCACTTTCCCTTGAAATGCTGGCTCAACATCACCTGCATATATTAAACACTAACATAAAAATTAAGGACTCATTCTCAACTACATGAAGGCCCATGAAAACAGGCATTAAATATTTTATCACTCTAGAACAAGTTGCCCAATGCAAGTAATTGTTTTAGAAATCACAGAACTAGGACAACTAATAGATTTAATTATAAACATGGTCAAACATCTGCAGTCAATCTTACTCAGCTTGCCTTAAATACCACAGGGCTTGATTGTATGTATATTATTTTAAACATGCTAAATTAAGTCATGAAAAGATATTACAGTTAATAAGCAGAAACCATAGTACTCTGCTAAATACTAATTATCTCAATTTTTTTTTAAGCCTTAGAATGTCAGTGAAGTTTCTCAATAATGTGAAGGCAATGGGTGAATGCAAACACTGTGGGATTTCTTGTAAGATTAAAATACAGATATTAATTTTTCAAAGGATTTGAAAAATAAAAATCTCAACAGCACAAGCTTCTGCTTTTAATGTAACTTAATTATTTAGGTAGTGTTCTGGCTACACACACTGTAGGCTGTAGCATGTGGTGTGATTCATAACATCACTTGTGCCAGAATTTCCACGAGGGAGAGAGGGCTGACGCTGAACAGTAGGCATAGACATCTCTACACACAGTTTTTGTATTGCTTTAACTATAGTGGTTTAGAAACTGATTTCCCATCATGGAAATAAGCACTTTTACACCAGCATAACTGTGTCCACACTAGGAGTCATACCAGTTTAACTATATTGGTATAACAATGACACCCCTAACTGAAGTTAGATGAGTCTACCCCCCAAAAAACCTCACCCCAAAACCTGGGTGTAGACCAAACCTTACTGGCTATGAAGGAAAGAAAAGACATAGCTCAGCATACTTGGAATCCTACTCCCAGCTGAATCAAGTGATGGTATTTAAGACAGACTGGTTATGTTACAACAGACCCAGGACACTTGGGACTTGTACATTTATGTCAGTTCTACTCTCCTGTTCATGAATATGGGCTTTTTGCCACTGCAGCTGAATCATCTCACTGTATCAGGGCTACACAACAAAGCATCTATCTTCCAGGGCCCAAATCCATCATGAAACCTGGGGACTGGGGAATCATCTAAAATTTTCTACCTCTCCACTGTAAGCCAGTGGGCTTCCTCACTGGCTCAGGTACCAAAGAACATTCTCCAGCCACAGGATTCCAACCCCTTTTCTTCAGGGATTCAGTACTATTTCTTCAAATTAAAGCTATTTAACACATTCAACACAATCATGTCCTTTCACCTCCCAGGGTCTTCTGCAGGGGTCTATCTACTCCCTACAGGTAGCCAGTCCACAGGCCATCTGCCTGGGAGTCTAGGCAACCATCTCTTCTCCCTTTTTCCTAACCTGCTCCCCGTAGACTACATTTTGCAAGCCATCTGCCTGATAATCCTATGTAATTTGGGCTCTTTCCCCTGCTGCATGGTCTCCTGAAGAAGTCTACCAACTCCTGGCATGTCTCCAGCTCAACTGAGCTACTTCAAGTTACCAAGCTTCAAGCTATCACCTGATCCTTTCCCTCACAACCTCAGTGGAAATGCAGTTGCTTAAAGTGAGCTGCGTTCCAGCCCACCTGCGACATGTCTACACTGCAAAGAAAGCCCATGGAATCGAGTCTCAGACTCCAGACCAAGCGGTAACATCTACACTGATATTTTTAGCCCCAGAGCCCAAGTCCCGTGAGCCGGAATCAATTGACCTGAGCTCTGAGACTAAGTGCCACAGGTTTTTCTTTGCAGTGTAGATATATGCTGTAGAGTCAGCCAGCCTATGATATCCATTCTCCAGTGTTTGTGTCTTCCTGTGTTACAAAAAAATTGGAAAGGTCTCGTTGTTTGTTTCACATTAGAATGGAAGGGGGGAGGATCCCTTGTGACCTTAAAATTTTTTCACAAAACTGAATTAGTGTTTTCTAGCCAGCACAACTTTGCAGTGTGGCTGCTCACATCCAGGCTAGGCTAACCAGGTGCTTAGAACTGAAAACCATTTTCTTGGGTTAACTGCAGTGAAGACATGCCCCAAAGCACATCTTCCAGAAAGGCATCCAGTCTTGATCTGAAGACATCAAAAGATGGAGATCCTATGACCTCCCTTAGTAATTTGAACAGTTGGAACAATCACCTTCCACTGTTTAAAACGAAAAAAGCTTTATATTTCTAATCTGAATTTCTCTGGTTTTACTTTCAGCCATTAATCTAGCTGAGAAAGGCGTAACAAGAATCAAAGAGCCCTTTAGTACAAGCTATTTGCCCCTTGTGAAGGTACTCGGACACCACAACCAAATGACTTCAATCTTCCTTTATATTCACTACATTTTCACCACTTAGCTATCTGACCTTCTGACCCCTTGTTATCTGAAGGGATTAGTAGTATATGCCAGTTTATGTTCAGGCTTCATGTTTTCTGTATCAAGGACAGCAATAACTTTAGCGCTCACCACATTTCTATTGTCCCTCCTATCTATACACATCCATTCTCTCCTTACAGGTCAGCAAGGCCCTTCTCTCCTGGATTATTTTCAGTCATTATGGGAATATTCCAGCCCCTCCCTGTCATTCACTGTAATAATACAGAGGCCCTGCCAGCTGGCAGGGAGGATGGTGGGGAGAAAAATGAGAGGATCAAAAGTCAAAAGCATTTGTAGCTTTATAAACACAATTTCCTTTTCACCTTTGTGACAGCTTTATTTTCTTTGCTTTTCACCAATTGGAAATTGTTCTATTTCCTCTGAAGGGAATGAGAAGCTAAAATGGCATCTTTGTTGCTGGCAAACAGTCAGAAAATTCCAAATACAGGAAGCAATTACAGACGGATCATAGAGGCCAGTAGTAGAGATCTGTACATTCACGACACAGTTATTGTGAAGTGACTGTACAGTCATTATGCAAATCAGACACCCACATCCAGATTGTAGGGAACTGCAAACTGAGGAAACACCATGCAGCTCCACATCAATAACTAGAGCATCACTGACTAGCTCTTATTAGCTGAGAATTCCATTTCAATATTGCTTATAATAATTCCTGAAACGGTTGAGAAAGGAGAGGGTCTACCATCAGTGCTTTCATACAGCTGTTCCATATTGTTACTACTGTCAGTAATGTACAGGAGTTACATGACAGGGGAAATTGCCTCCAAAACTCTATTCTCTGCTATGAAATTATCAAAAAGATATTTTTAAACACAGATTTGATCAGTACATTTTAATCATACGAGATCCAGGACCATTTCCTTTTTTAGTCTGAGCAAGTATCAGCGCAAGTAACCTATTTTGTATCTGAAAACACACACCAGACCACTTCATCTAAACAAAGAAAGTGACAAACTCAATAGTTTTGTTTTGTAGCACTGAATTTCAAGCATTTTAAAATCTAAGCTCCTTCAGGGACCTAGAAAGTAGCTGACTAATCCTAAAAACCACAAAGAGAAGTTCTCACTATTTTTTCAGTATCTGAATTAGAAACCAGGCGAAGGTCATTTTGTCTGGACCAACAGGAGAGCTCAGCCTCTCTTGCTTATCCAGAAGATTTGTTTTCTGGAGACAGCACTAAGAAAAAGTGCTTACACAAGGATAGATTTCTCTTGCAATTTCAGATGTGTTCCCCCTGCAAAGTGATTATGATTTGCCGGATTTCCTTAAATAGAATCCTCTAAGTCTTTTTACACATTAGAATAAATTACAGAAGTTTCTGCTACCAGTAAAATTAAACATGGAGTAAAGTTCACGTCATGCCTTCCACACAACACTGCTTGAGAAAAGTACTCCGCAAGCTTTTACTACCGAAGAAGTGTTATAATTAAGTGGTAATGCAACGGTTTGCATTCTGCTGAGGTTTACACACAGCTTCCATTAATACTTATTATACCCTGCTGTGAAAATGCTACTGGAAGACAGGCAACATTGGAAAATTTGTTCAAAAGCTCAATGCCTAGCTAGTTAAAGGAAAAAAGGAGAGAACAGAAGTTCACAAACAAGAACTACAAGAGCTGAACCACTTGACCAGCTACAGTCCACTCCCAATGGACAGATAGATTCTGCAGTTCTCTGACCCACTCTAATTGTGCTGAGCTTCTGATAGGCTTGGAATCAATTCTATTTAGTAAAAGGCGTAAGGCCCAAGGGATAACTTCAATGAATTATGGTCATTTGTCCAAAGACTTGATACACTTTAAAGCTGCAGTACACTGCAATTTCCACAGAATTTTCCCCCCCCCATAAAGACTGACAATTGAGTTAAACAAGGCAGCTTAATGTCTATTAGAGATGGGCCTGAGTTGGATCTGCTTGTGGTTTTTCCAAGCTTACTCTTAAGTGCCGGTAATAGATTAGAGACAATCATTGCAATTTAGATCTCTGTCTCCTATTTGCTCCCTAGGCCTGGAGTACTATAGAGGAAGGATTGTACCCATGGGGCCATTTTGTAGTAAAGGGGCAATTCTGGAGTACTGCTGGAAATGCGAGTCTGATGGGTCCCCTATCCACTACAACACTCAGTCAATTTAAGGTAATAAAATTGTTTCATCTGAGTGCAAAAGAGATGAGAGTTGCTTGAAAATCCTGTGAAGGAGCACTGAAAACAAAGTGTATAGGGTATTTTCAAAGGAACAGCTTGAGCTTGCGGGAATGAGAGAGATGGTGCTCTTCATTGAAATAGGGGCCAAATCTTTGAGATTTCAGCCAAAGATTCAGATGACCTTTCAGTGCAATATCACCATGTGAGGCCTCCTAGAAACCTATGTCTAGTTAATGACTATTTTGTCAAGCCAGATTTTCATAATTTTATTTTTGATTCCTAGTAGTCATCCATCTAACTATTTATTATGGCACTGTGGGTATACACAAAACACAAAGGAACTAGACTAGCCACTTGCAAACACTATTTGTTTCGTTAGAGAATGTTAGTTTTCAGGGACTTTAAATACTTCCAACAGTTTTTTACCTCAATAGGTTCTATATGGATCTACATTTTTCTTTCTACTCTAAGGGCATAATAAATCAATTTTTTAAAACAGCTGCTCACTGAGTTCAGTATGAAAGATGACAGGTCAAGCCTTTTAAGGATCCCACTAGCTGTTTTATTCCACCACTGCTAATTGGAAATATTCAACAACTGTATTAACTCCTCCATAAGTAATATCCTAAAAAACACAGATCTGATGGAAAACTGTTCAATCTTGCAAGACTCAGATCTAAACCAAAGACTCGGGAGACCCTCATCCAACACCGCCTCTTTGCTGATGACACAGCAGTGACAACCCACACAGAGCCCGTCTCCAAAACCTCATGGACAGTTTTTTTCAGAGCCTGCCAAGACTTCGGGCTTACCAGAAGCCTAAAAAAGACTAACCTAATGTGCCAAGGAGTTGAAGAAGCATCCTCCATCAAGATCAACAACTATGAACTTGAAGTGGTGAACGAGTTCACATACCTGGGGTCCACTATCGCAGTCAACCTCTCACTTGAAACAGAACTCAACAGCCGCATTGGAAAAGCCACCACAACAATGTCTAGACTGAGCAAGAGGGTATGGCAAAACAACAAACTGACAGAACACACAAAGATTGGTGTGTATCATGTATGTGTTATCAGCACACTTTTGTACGTGACCAAGACATATGCTTTATAGTCTCATCAGGAAAAGAGGCTCAACAGCTTTCCTATGTGTTGCCTTTGTCAAATCTTTGGAATCTCCTGGAGGAACAGTCACCAACACTGAGGTGCTCAAGTGGGCCAGTATACCCAGTATGCAAACACTCCTCAGAGACGCCTCTGCTGGCTTGGGCATGTGTGCCAAATGAATGATGGGTGCATCCCAAAGGACATTCTCTATGGTGAATTGGTAAGACCCAAAGGACGCCCAAAATTGTGTTTCAAGGATGTGTGCAAGTGAGACCTCAAAAAAAAAAAAAAAAAAAAAAAATGTGGACAACTGGGAAGATCATACTCAGGACCGCAGCCTTTGGGAACAAGAATTTAAAGGCCTATGGAGATATGAGAGGAAGCCATCCAGCTTAGCAAAGGAGAAAAGAGCTCACAGAAGGCAGAGCCCATAGGGTCAAAACATCACCTTTAAATGTGACAGATATGGCAGAGATGGTCTCTCTTGATTGGGTTTCTTCAGCCACAACCATGGCTGCCATAAAACCAACTGAGTAAATTCTTTACCTCTCAGGGGTGCATACCCGTGGTGTCTCAAGACTGAAGGATACCTACTACGCTACTACAGATAACAGCATAAAACCTTAGCAAAGGGGCTTTAGAGAGATAAACAGGGAAGACTACTGAATAATTACACATATAGTACAGCAGGGGTTCTCAAACTGGGGTCGAGACCCCTTGCGAGGTGATTACATGGGGGGTCGCGAGCTGTCAGCCTCCACCCCAAAGCCCGCTTTGCCTCCAGCATTTATAATGGTGTTAATTATATTTAAAAGTGTTTTTAATTTATGGGGGGGGGGGGTCGCACTCAGAGGCTTGCTATGTGAAAGGGGTCACCAGTACAAAAGTTTGAGAACCACTGTAATACATCATTGAGAATGAGCACGAGTTAGACTTTTCTATTCATATGTCAAAACTGAAGAAATAAACATATCATGAGGAATCAAACACAAAAGGAAGAAGAGAGGCATTGAAATGAGACACAACTACATTTTGACCAGCCTTACACAGAAATTCAGATATTTGTCCAAACTAAACCATGTGCTACTTATAGACTGCAGCCAAGAAATGTTTTATAAATATTTTAGACTAAGCTCCTTAGGCAGTGACTGTCTCTTCCTTTGATTTGTACAGCACCAAACAGTTTTAGCACTTAAATCAAAATAAATTTAAAAAGCACTTGTGCCAACTACCTTCTTCATAGAAAATTCACAAATAGGGCCAAGTGTCCCAAACCCAAAGTCTTCAAAACTCCCACCTAGCTACTTATCCCTCACGACTCACAAAAGCCCAAGAGAACAAGTGGACCTTGTATGACTTTAAGGTCAGTAAGTCTGGGCTCTGAGGAAACAAATTCTTCACTAAAGGACCCCTCCCTGAAAATACACTAGCCCAGCCCCTCATGGTTGATCTAAGGAATTTTCAACTTGACCACCTCAGCTGATCAACTGTTACAATGTCACATGGGAAAGAGGCATCTCTAAGGTAACCAGGAGCCAATCCATTTATAGCTTTGTAGGTTTAGTCCTGTAAACAACGTTATAGGACTGTGTTAGATTCAGAATACTTCCATTTAATAGGGCTGATTATGGCTGTACTGTAGCCTATCTAAAAAGACTTCATTGCAAACCATAACAGCAGCTTATATATTTTACATGCAATTTTTAATTCTCCCAAAGGATACTTTTTAAATTAAGCTATATATCAAGCACAGACTGCTATATATGATACAGCAACAAAAATGTAACTTTGGCAGCAAGTTATAACAGTGAGTGCTCTGCAATCAAATCAATGTCAGTTTGTGCCAAAGTGAAAAAGCATGAATGAATGATGACTCCTATTTTACAAAATGTTTTCCTCCCAATGGGGGAAGGGGGGGGGGAAGCAAAAAATGATTATCTTCCATGGCAGATATTAAAAAATATTCAAGCCACTGAACTACTTGACTTTTTCCATTTCAAATGTTGTCACCATAAGGTTTTCAATCCAAAATGTGATGTGTCCTATTTTGTGTTAAAATGGAATTCAGAGCTCAATTTTTTTTTTTATAAAGCCTACACACAAGGAGCTAGCTGTAAATCAGATCAGCAATTTGGAGCAACCATGAATTTGTTTATGCGGTTTCCAATGCAGGTTCAAGATGACCTTCCCAGTACAAATGGCCTTGAAACTTTGGTCACATTTAGCAAACAAACAAGAGATTGATTATAAGCAATAATGAAGTTAGGAATCTTTTGAATAGGCAGGAGCAGAAGATATCAACAAAGGATTGAATTAGTGCAGACAGTAGATGCAAACTATTGCAGAATCAATCTGGTAACACTACTGAGTTTTCACATATTTGTAACGAACTGATAGATTTGTGATGGAGATTCAGAACTGTTCACATGTACAGCACTTTGTATTGGCCATTATTGCTCATATGAAAGCATCAATTGGTAACCCCATGCTCTGGGTGTCCCTAAGCCTCTGAGGGTATGTCTACAGTGCAATTAAAATCCCACAGCTGGCCCATGCCAGCTGACTCTGGCTTGTGGGGCTCGATCTAAGGGGCTGTTTAATTGCAGTGTAGACATCTGGGCTTAGGCTGGAGCCCGGGCTCTAAGACCCAGTGAGGTGGGAGGGTCCCAGAGCCTGGGCTGCGGCCAGAGTCTGGTTATCTACACAGCAATTAAACAGCCTCTTAGCCCGAGCCCCTAGCTGCAGATGTCTAATTACAGTGTAGACATATCCAGTCCTAGCTTCTGGCAGTCAGGGTAACGGATCACATGATATTTGCCCAGTTCTGTTCATTGCCTCTGAAGCATTCGGCACTGGCCACTGTTGGAAGACAGGATACTGGGCTAGATGGACCATTGGTCTGACCCCATATGGTCATTTTTATGTTCTTACGCCAAAGCTCATTTTTAATAGGAGAGCATTTGATTAATAGATAACAAGATATTCAACTTTTAATAAAAGCATCACTGATTAAAACTACTGCTGGAAAGGATGTGACAAATATGCAGAAAGGTAGCAGCAGCACTTGCTTAAAAGAATCGTACGCAATGAGCAGGGATTGCTGGATAAGGAGGGCTGGGCAGGTAAATGGAAATGGCTAATTTTATGAGCCAAGACGTGACATTTAAAACCAATGAATAAAACAGTGCCTCAATAGAAAGAAGTCTCATCTTATAATCAAACTTTCACACTGAAGATTACATCTAGATCAGCGGTTATCGAACTGTGGGTCAAGACCCTAAAGTAGATTGCAACTCCGTTTTAATGAGGTCGCCAGGGCTGGCATTAGACTTGTTGGGGCCAAAGTTCCATCGCCCGGGGCCAAAGCCCTGGGGCTCTAGCTCTGGGTGGCAGGGCTCAGGTTACAGGACTCCTACCTGGGGCTGAATCCCTTGGGCTTTGCCCTCCCCCCCACCCAGGGCGTCAGGACTCTGACAGGCTCAGGCTTCAGTCCCCCCTCCTGGGGTCATGTAGTAATTTTTCTTGTCAGAAGGGGGTCGCAGTGCAATAAGTTTGAGAACCCCTGATCTAGATAGTATGCTTTACTGAAAGGTCTCCTTCGATTAGCAGGGACCCATCAGAGGGGTAGAATTTCAATCTTGGGAATTAATGACAGTTCCTTCCTGCCTCTGCAGTCTTAAGAAACAAGATTTTTTTTTTTTTTTTAAACTTAAATCCTCTCCTTCTAAGAAAGGTTGTAGCACTAGTGTTTTCCCATCAAAAGCAGCTTTTGCATTATGGATTCAATACAGTATAATCTGTAGGGTTATTTTTTCCAGCTATGAATAGGGCCGAAGTAATGCATAATTTAGATCAGGGGTCGACAACCTTTCAGAAGTGGTGTGCCGAGTCTTCATTTATTCACTCTAATTTAAGGTTTCACGTGCCAATAATATATTTTAACATTTTTAGAAGGTCTCTTTCTACAAGTCTATAATATATAACTAAACTATTGTTGTATGTAAAGCAAATAAGGTTTTTAAAATGTTTAAGAAGCTTAATTTAAAATTAAATTAAAATGCAGAGCCCCCCGGACCGGTGGCCAGGACCTGGGCAGTGCGAGTGCCACTGAAAATCAGCTCACATGCCACCTTCGGCACGCGTGCCATAGGTTGCCTATCCCTGATCTAGATAGAAATATCCATCACTGTTTCCAGACATGACTAGTTAAAACAATGAATACCTTGCCACATAAATTCATTTTATGATCAAAGTATGATTATTTTAAAAGTTAGAGCCTAAGCTGTATTTTCTATTCCAGCCACTGCCAGTGGGAAAGGGGAGTACATGATAGATGGAGAAGAGAAATTTTTGGACAGAGAAATCCCTCTAGATTCACTGAAAGCATTTGGTCTAGTCATGAAACATTCAGTGCAGTTGAAGAAAGCAGTGTTTTAATGGAAGCTTCCTTTTGCCCCATTCAAAAAACTGTAGATATTCAAGTGAATTCTTGAGACAAACAACCTTAATTCATTGCATAAGGCTCTGGGTCAGAAAAAGTACATTTAAAAAAATCAGAGTGAATGTTATTTTAACACATATGCTTTTCACGATTCAATTTAATTTAAGAATACTAAAAGTCATATAAAAGACCTGTAAATGTGCAAGATGGATTTTTTGTTCTAGAAGGGATTTTTTGTCCTCCTACCACCAAATTGGATTTTGATACTTCAGCCATCAGCCCAGAATATCCATTCAAGCCATGTCATGGGGAAGAACCAACAAAATAAGACTTCTTTGGGGCCTTCTGTATTTTTCTGTCTCTGGAACCTTGACTTCTATTTTCCAAGCAATTTCATAAACACAAGTGAATTAAAATTTAGAGAGCCATATCAGAGGCAGAAAACTAAGTGGTAAACAAGCTCAAAAACATCTCACACAATGTCAGAGTGTGTCCCTAGATTGCTATAGCAGAAACTCCATATAACAATGTAATTAAAAAACCTTGTCTGTACAATCAGCTCCACAATGCATCCTTGGTGTGGTTTTTCACCATTTGAGATGGCTCTTCAGATCTCCTAAGGCCAGGTCTACACTACAGACCTATATCAGTATAACTACATTGCTCAGGGGTGTGAAAAATCCACACCAAGTGATGTAGTTACACCAATCTAACCTCCCATATAAACAGCGCCATGTCAACGGAAGAGCTTCTCCCATCACAGCAGCTATGGACTCTCAAGGAAGTGGATTAACTACACCTTACTTCTATCGCTGTAGTAGTGTCTTCACTAAAGCACTAGAGCAGCGCCACTGCACCACTGTATGTGAAGACAAACCCTAAGTAATGAAGTGGAGCCAGTTATCTACCGTCCTCGGGGTGTCAAAGTGTACAAAAAACCCACCTTCCTTCTTTCCTATATTCCCACGCCTTTGATTAGCTCAACTTCCACAAAGTCAGGCAAAAGGCAGGAAAGCCATAAGTGTCAACAAGAAGTTGCAAATAAATTCCATCCAACATCAGTGTTTAGAAAGACAGAAAGCAAACTGAACGTACCAGGTATTGGTAGACACCAATGTGTTCATAAGACAAATTACACCCGCACAAAGCACTATAATGTATCAGACACTCTGGTCATTGTAAAGAAAAGCATGTTTACAATGATCGATCAGCAATAAATCACTTGGCCTCTAACAGGTCCTCTTATAGATCATTTGCAGTGAAATAAATGGATGGTTTCACTATACAACCAGCAGATCATTAACATTCTTCTGCAAGCCATGAAGTTGCCAGTGCATCAGAAAGGAATATGTAATACAGCTTGAAGTTTTAATTAATAAAAATACTCTTAAAACTTGAAATTTATCATTCTACCACTGCAGAAGAAACTGCACTGGGTTGTGAGTGACATGCCACTATGTTAGGATGCTAACAGTAGCTTTTGTGGAGAGACCAGGACTGAATGGGCTATGGGGCCTCAATTCACCCCTCACCCCATACACTAATGGGCCAATGTGACTGGACCTTACACTGCCCAGGATGTACCTAAACTAAATAACTAGTGGATTCCAGCCTGCAGATGCTCTCAGTTTCACCAGAACTAAAATACAGTATACTGATTTAGCTTGTTCTGAAAACAAGAAACTTTTCTTCTCCATTCACAATATTATTTGCAGATGTTTCAGTAAGAGTTAAGTTCAGAGCTCGGTATATCATAGAATCAAAATTAGTATGTCTAGACAAAGGGGAGGGGAATCCACAGTGGCATTTCATCAACAATTCTGCAGGAGGAAGCTACTACTAATCTTTAAAATGCTTTTCCTTCTCTTCTTCCCTGCTAGTAAAATTACAACTATTCTTTTATGTTTGTTTTGACTTAAAGATCCCAGAAATTAGGGAGATACTAAATACAACGGATCCAAGACTACACTGCTATAAAGGGATCCTGACACAGCAAGGGGGAGTGGGGGAAATGCTTTGTTTTTAAAACATGTTGAGATGTTCTCAGTATAACAGCTCAGGAAAAAAAGTGTTACATTCCTATTCAAGAAAGAAAAAGGGCTCACTTTGGGTTACATTATATTGCAGAAGGGAACTGACCTGGACAATGGCCATTAAAAGCTCTGGACCAGAACTAGCTTACAGACGTGCACAATTACAACAACTTCTATCCAGGTACACCTAAATGGAGATGATGGCTTCTAAAACTAACAGAAGATTGTTAATATTGCCCTGTGGAAATAGTCTTGTCTAAATATGCACCCTTTAAAGTAATTTAAATGAGGAAACTGAGATGGCACCATTAATTGCTTTCAGGATACATCTGTTAATTACAGTACTGATACCAACTGCATTTCCAATGCATTGCAGGGAATTTTTAAGAGACACAACAGATGTGGGTACATTTGTTAAATTAGTTAAAGCAAATATATTTTACAGTAATTTTTCCTTCAACTGTTTGCCAGTTTTTCCTTCATCACTTTGTGAATTATCCGAACAAAGGAAAATCCAGCACATGAATGTGTCTTTCTAAGGCTCACTCATCTGTATTTTTTTGTGACTCTTTCAATTTATGCAGCTTTCTGGTCCAAGTTACAATCCCTGGGGTCAGCCTGACAAAAGCAAAGAGGAAACATGGGCTAAAGAACTGAGCACTTTACTGGGGCTCAGAGACATGGAAGCAAATTCTAGCTCTATCACTGACTTGCTGTGTGATTTTGGGCATGTCTCTTCACCTCTGTGCCTCCATTTCTCCTCCCACCCTTTATCTCATCTATTTAGACTGTGAACTCTGAGGCAGGGACTGTTGCTTATTTTGTGTTTGTACAGTATCTAGCACAGCAGGTCCCTGATTTTCGTTAGGGCCTGTAGGTGCTATTGGAATACAAAATAACCATCTAGCCGAAGCAGGCTAGGAGGAGAGTCTGACCCTTTGTCAGCCATGTGGAAATCAAGCTGTATCTTGGAATTTTTCCACCTCAATGGTGATTAGTGTCTTCTCATGTTACTTCTAGAATTTCTGAAGAGTCCTAATAATTGCAATGCATAAACCCCCCAAGAGACATACAGAAATGAAACATGACAGCCTGAAGTAGAGAGGAGATAGAATCTATGCTGGACTTGCTGAGTCCAACAATTAAACAGGCAAAAATTAATTCTTATCTTCTATGACTGAGACATAGCAGGGGTTTTATTAGCAGCTAATTGCAAAACACGTCTCAGATGGAACTAGATAGAGAACATTTACTATGGAGAACAATATTTTCTCCATAGGAGTGCTACGTGGCTAAAAGTTGTGTCTGTCTAATGCAAAACTGAGTACAGTGAACATGTGAGCTAGGCATGTAAATATCGGTTAAAAAAGTTAACCTGTTAAACGATTAAAATTATTTCATTTAACTGGCTAACCGTTACCTGAGGTAGCTGGGGTCCGGCTGGCGCGGCCAGGGCTGGGGCGCGGCCAGCTGCCTGACTCGGTGTGGCACAGCCGGGGCTGGTGTCTGTCCACCCGGTTAGGCGCAGCATGGCCAGGGTCTGGCTGACCGGCACGGTGTGGCCTTGTTGGCACAGCCGTTGCTGGGGACCGGCCCGATGTGGGGCTGCTGGGGTTAACAGTTAACTTTGGTTAACCTGTTAACCTTTTACATCCCTAGTGTGAGCAAATGCTGTGTATAGTAGCAGCTTCTTACTGTCCTTGCACAAACATCTCTACAGGAGGCCAAAGGGAGGATTATTAAAAGTCATCTCTGCTGCCTCGCACCAGGCATTTATGCTCCAGAGTGATCTACAGCAGTTTTATAACTGACTTGGTTTATGAAAGGAATGACACACACACACAGAGTTTACAGGAAAACTTGGAGATTATCAAGGAAGACACTCATCATTAGGCTCAAGGGGTGGAGCATGGAATATGACAGGCAGACATTGGCTTTCAGTAATTGCAGGGAAGGGAAAGGGCTTATTCACCAATACCTAGGCATGAACCAAAATCAGACTGTTCCCAAAGAAGGTGGATTATTTGAAAGGAAGAGCCATGAATTTTGTTTCTAGATGGCTGTCTCCTTGCCCCGCCACAGAGCTAAAACTTGCCAATACAGGAATTCCTGCTAGTTTAAGAGAATTTAGAGGATTTTAATGAGGGCTAACAGGCAATGAGTAAAGCTCTCCTGGGATCCCTTGAACAAAAAAGCATACCCATTTTCATCAACTGGATTTCTGCCAGGTATTCACTGGCAGCTCTGGAAATCAGAAGCAACATAAATAGCTAAATACAGCTGGGCAACTAACATAATTCTTAAGAGAAGCACCCCTAACAGGCCTCTAAAAGCACAGATATTGTGCAGGTGGCTTCAAACAAACCCAAAATGCTTATTTGAGACTTTAAGGCATCAGGGATTGACCCTAGTGCTAATAAATACATTCCGAGAGATACAATTACCTGCGTTAAGTACTGAGACAATCTGCTTCTATCCTAACTTTCTGTAGTAGAAGTGACATAGCTACAGGTGCCTGTAGGGAAACATAAGATGATATCCAAATGCTTTTGCAATAGTGTCCAACACTAAGTATTGGTGAAATTTGACTCACTTCCAAGAAATTACCTAGAATTTGTGGCCAACCTTTTGATTAGTGAGACAAAGTAGTAATATATTATCTTAAGCAAAAGCTCAGCATTGCTATATAGAGACATTTAGAATTAGACAGAAAATCACATTACAGCAAAAGGACGCAGATTAACTTAAAAAAGTGTGCGTGTGGGGGAAGTTATTCCCATCTCATTCTCATCACTTTCCCATGGAATCTGGAACAGCTTTCAGTATTGTAATGATGCCAAGAAAGCATGGATCAGGAATTCATTATTGTGTTAACATAAAAAGACAGGTTTTCAGTGATTTAAAAGTTAGATTTTTTAAGTCAGCAGGTCCAGATAACTCTTGGATGCAAGAGTTTTAAAAGAGCTGGCTGAGGAGTTCGCTGGACTGTTAATGTGTATTTTCAGTAAATCTTGGAGCACTGGGGAAGTTCCAGAAGACTGGAAGAAAGCTAATGTTGTCCCAATTTTAAAAAAAAGGGTAAACAAGATGACCTGGGTAATTATAGGCCTGTCAGCCTGACACTAATACCGGACAAGACAATGGAGCAGCTGATACAGGACTCGATTAATAAAGAACTAAAGGAGGATAATGTAATAAATGCAAATCAACAAATAGATCCCGTCAAACTAAACTGATGTTTTTTTTATGATTACAAGTTTGGATGATAAAGGTAATAATGTTAATGTAATATACTTAGACTTCTGTAAGGCATTTGACTTGGTAAACAAAAACTGGAGGAGTGGTAAATAATGAAGAGGACAGGTCATTGATTCAGAGTGATCTGAATCACCTGATAAACTAGGAGCAAGCAAACAAACAATATGCATTTTAATATGGTTAGGAACAAAGAATACAGGAAATTCTTACAGAATGGGGGACTCCATCCTGGGAAGCAGACACTCTGGAAAAGATTTGGCTATCATGGAGGATTATCAACTGAATATGAGCTCCCATTGTGATACTGTGACTAAAAGAGCTAATGCAACCCTAGGACGCACGAACAGGGGAATCTCGATTAAGAGTAGAGAGTTTATTTTAACTCATATTTGGCACGGGTGCAACCACTACTGGAATACTGTGTACAGTTCTGTGCCAACAATTCAAGAAGAATGTTGATAAACTAGAGAAGGTTCAGAGAAGAGACACGAGAAGGATTAAAGGATTAGAAAGCATGCCTTATAGGCAGGGCCGGCTCCAGGCACCAGCCCAGCAAGCCGCCAAGGGGAAGGGGTGGCATATCGGGCTCTTTGGTGGGAATGATGCTCTCAGAGGGAAGAACCTGCTGCCGAATTGCTGCCGAAGAAGAAAGCGGTGCAGTGGAGCTGCTGCCGATCGCGGCTTTTCCCCCCCTCCCAGCCGCTTGGGGTGGCAAAAACCCTGGAGCCGGCCTTGCTTATAGGCACTCAATCTATTTAGTTTAACAAAGAGAAGGTTATAGGGTGACTTGATTACAGTCTATAAGTACCTACACGAGGAACAAATATTTAATAATAGGCTCTTCAATCTAGCCACGATTCAATTGCTGGAAGTTGAAGCTAGACAAATTCCGACTGGAAATAAGACATACGTTTTTAACAAGGAGAGTAAATTGTTCCAATGGTGAATTATGAAGGGTTGTGGTAGATTCCCAATCACCTGCAATTTTTAAATCAAGATTGGATGTTTTCCTCAAAGATACGCTCTAGAGTCTAGGAATTATTTTGGGGACATTCTGTGGCCTGTCATACACAGGAGGTCAGACAATGATGCCAATGGTCCCTCCTGGCCTTAGAATCTATGAAACAACTCCCAGTAGATCTACAATATACACTGAATAGTCATAGAAGATTCTATCAAAGTGCCCATAGTGGTAGATTTGGTCAGATAGTTGCCATTCTAACTTCATTTTAATCTCTTCAAACTTCTCCCACTTCAGTCACAAATGAGATGAAAACGTTGGTCTACTTAGATAGAGAAAAAAAAACCAACAAAACCCAAACACTCTTTAAACCAAAGTAAAGAAAAAAGTTATTTTGGTTTTTAAAAGAGCAGAACAAGTTTCAAAAGTTTTTTTTGTCTTGTCTTCATTGAAATGTATGAGGATAAATAGTAGCACCAGCATGCAATGACTATGGAAGTAGTGACGGACACTTAAAAATTACAAGGCTAGAAATACAGATGCTTTATGATATCCCAGACCACTGCCATGGCACAGGTAGCGTGGTTGACAGCACATTTTGGTGACTGGAGTTCACAGCATTTTTAAAGCAAGTTTTCCTCCCTTCCCCCAGTTTTTCCAGTTCCTTGGGTGACAGGAATGCCTTCATTTTTTGTACAGTGCCTTGCACATTATCAACACTTAACAAGTAACAGGAAGTCTGGATGAAAATAATGGAACCCTAATCCAACATCACATTGCTGTGGTGTATAAATAACTTCATATTTGCCTGCTTCAGAGGCTTCACAGGAACAGTTCTAACCAGGAAAAGGTCAAATGTTTTTCCACAAGGGAAAGGGGAAAAATCTCTTTTGTAATTAAATGTTGCTTGCTTGTAAACCAGGAGTCTCCAGTTTATAGAAGCTATGAGGGAGAAAGCATATAGGACTTATGGTGAGAGAACTGTTAAACTAAACTGTGCTAACAAACCAAACAGTATTTCAAATCACATTTCTTGAGGCTCAGAGAAACCAATATTTATCTCCAAGCTGACTGATCTGGTCTCTACTTGGAACCATAGAAGTTAAGATTAAAAGCATGCTCCTGTCCACCCCCTCTGACAAAGCAGAATTAATCCAGTGCTGGGTTCAGTCTTGAATGTGCTTGATATTGCTAGTGAAAGTACTCTTACTTCAAGCAGTTTATGACATTGGGGCATTCAATTACTAAGCAGTTTAACAGATGAGTTTTGCCTAAAGCCCATCATTAGGTTAGTCTATTCAATTTTTTTAACCAAAACAGGAGAGGTATTCAGCATTAGGTCTTTGATTGGATTACATAACATGTTACTGTTAATAACCCTCATTTAAGGGCTGCAGGGAATACCCTTGTGTCTATTCAACATTAATGTTTGTTGCTTTCAAGTACTTATCCTACATAAAAGAAAATTAACTGGAGAGTCAGCTCAATTATAGAATTAAAAGGCAAGACTGTGGCATATTCATGCACGGCAGGAAAACAGAGCTAAGGAAGTGTACACTGCTTGGAAGTGAGATTTTTACAAATTAATGTAGGAGGGTGACCCAAGCACATTTAAATAATGTTTGATTTATTGCTTTCAAAAGGCTTCCTTTTTGTGTTTTCACCAAACTGGTAATCTATGTAAACAGCAATACTTGAGTAATAACAGAAGGCAGTAAAGAAGGTCATATAACTGAGTCAAAACAGCTACTCATCACAGGTCTAAAAATATTTCTTCTCTGTAAGCTGCAATGTTCTGAGCCTCTGTTTGCCAGAAGCTGGGAATGGGCGACAGGTGATGATTACCTGCTCTGTTCATTCCCTCTGAAGCACCTGGCATTGGCCACTGTCAGAAGACAGGATACCGGGCTAGCTGGACCATTGGTCTGACGCAGTATAGTTGTTCTTATGTCACACAACTTTCCCCTTTACCTTGTGCCTTCTACACTGCACACTTCCCTCACTGTGTGCACACTCCCATTGAACTAGATGTGCCCTGATCCATAAGAGGACACCCCATTCTATGGTAATAAATTGGTGTCTTCACAGTTTTCAATAAAGTCCCAAAATGTTTATATGAAATTTTTAGATGGATTTTGGCATCAACCTATTCGAATTAAAACAGAAGAAAGCAATTTTTCCTCCACAACTCTTTTCAAAAGGAATGTGTATCCCTTACTACTCTAAAGTGTCTAGCCTTACATTGTTGGGTAATACGAACTCCCATTCAATGACAGCATGCACACATGGAGGAGAGAAGTTATGCTGCACCCCCTAAAGTAAGAGTGAGAGAGTTATATTATGTCAGAGGGTAGATGACTCTTTTAAAAGGAGTTGAGCCTAACCCTACCTGTGACTAATTAGCCACCGCCCAGCTGAGGCTGTGAGGCCAGGATTCAGGTGACAGCTTGAAGATCACCTGGTCCTCATAAAAATCAACAAATAACTCAGGTTAGCTGGAGAGCTGCAGGGAGTAGGAAGGCTCCTGCAGTAGTCCACAGTTCAGGAGAAGAGCCCATTTTATATAAAACTCTCAGGCAGATGGCCTACAGAGCATAATCTGCAAAGAACAGGCTAGGAAGGAAAAGGGAACAGACAGGCTCGCCCTGACTCCCAGGCAGATGGCCTACAGAGTGTAATCCTGTAGAGAGTAGTTAGAATCCTGTGGCTGGAGTGCTCTTTGATGCATAGGCAGCTGCAGGGTGGTATGGAGGGTAATCAGAGCTCCAGGTGGGGAGTGGGTGACTGCTTCTGCCTCTTGGGAGCACTAGGGCTCAGGGCTTTAGACCTTGGGGGAGTGCTGGGACTCAGAAAGAGGGTGCATGATGGGGCTGAAACCAGCGCTCCCCTCATAGTTAAGTCCTAAGCCCCTACACCCCCTGCAGGTCTGAAGCCAGGAAAGGAGCCACAGGGCTGAAGCCCCAATCCCCTGGTGCTCCCAAGAATCAGAAGGCCTGACCACCACTCCCTGCCTGGAGCCCTGACCCCCCTCCCCCTGCGGCCTCAAGCCTCGCCCAAAGCCTAAGGACTAAAGCCCCGAGGCAGTGAAGGGGGTGTGGGTGTGTCCGTCTCCGTCTCTGTCCCCCCCCACTGCTGCTGCAGGATTACTTCCGGTTCCACAGGGTGGCAAGTTGACCAGTATGTCTGTAACTCTGGTGTTTGTATCTTTGAGGTTCTACTGTACTTTGTCCAAATAAGAAAGCTATTATAATAAGACTAACAGAAAACCTTTAAAATGGCCGTAATACATTTCAAAGTATATGCTTACACATTCGTAGTCTCCATCCTGTGGTACCTTCCAATCAGAGGAATTTTTTGTCTGGCCAGATGCATTCTTCCCAAAGCTATTGATCTGATTCTCCTTTTCTTTTTGTTCAAAATATTCCAGGAATGATGGTTTGGCTGGCTGCATCGTTTCATCCCTCCCTGGAAATATTTAAAAAATGGTAAAACAATTGTCACTTCTGTAAAAATCGGAAACTAGAGCATTTTATATTACACCAAACAGAATCTATCTCAAGCAATTAGATCACTAATAACAATAGTACTTGGTGCTGACCAAGTACTATCTATTTGGAAAGCACTAGACAAAAAGCTAATCCTCACACCATTACTGTGAGAGAAGTATTATCCCTATTTGCCTCAGTTTCCCCATCTGTAAGAGAGGTTAAGAGACCACAAAGCAAGTTGCATCAGAGCCAGAATTAGAAGTCCAGAGGTTCTGATTGTTAGACCTGTGCTGAATCCATCAGACCAAACTGCTAAGTGACAGCCACATGTACTAGAAGCCGCATACAAACTTCAGCCAGCTGGATGCCAGCTTATTTATTCATTACAAAATATGAAAAAAGGATATCAATTAAAGTTCAACAACTAATGAGACCAGAACCAAAATTTGTTTTACAAGTGAGAACATGCTACATTTTCCATTTGACTGTAACAGTACAGAAGGCCAGCTGCCACCACACTCCAAGAAAGCCCCTGTAAGCTCCTTTGTATAAAGGTTACATATCCTGTCCTTGTCTGAAGGCATGGGGAGAGACTATTAATTTTCTAAGGTATGCATGGGGCCGGGGAGAAATGGATTTTAAAATCAACACTTATTCTATCAGATTCTTTTGCTAGGAGATTTCCCTTAGTCAAATACAGGTTCTCCTACTGAGTCACACAAGTGCCTCATCTTTTTGTCATCAAATTTTTCATATTTCAAAAAACTAAGTACATGCCATGCACCTCAAACTCTCCATTACTAAGACCCTCTCAGTTCCATTATACATTCTTTAGAGGAATCACAATCTAAGTAAAAGGAAAGGCAGGGAGAACACTGTGGACTTATGGAGGACATGATGCAGTAGGAGTCCAGTTTTGCCAAGGAAAAGACCAGATGGGCTGTTTCGTTAGATTGGATTAGAAATAAGGACGGTAACATGCCCTGCCTTCCTTCAGCCACAATTACATTTGGATTGTGGTTTAATGTGAACTGTGCAGTGGTGCTGGAACTAGAGGTACTCCCGCACCCCTTGGCTTAAAGTATTAACACCACCAGATACATGGTTTCCATCATCAGCACCCCCACTATAAAAATTCTTACAGCACCCCTAGATCCATGTACATTTAAGCATGAATTCACCCAACCAATCCCCATCACACCTGTTCATCTTATGTCAAAAGTGGAAGTGTGTGGCCATACATTCAATTAGGACACTGATGCGGTTTGAAACACAGATGATATTTGAGGTATAGATGAGATGGGATCTAGGAGGAGCCCAGCCTTCCTCAGTTGAAGGATCATTAGGATGCCATATGGGGGGTTATGGATCAGGGGAAAAGAGACAAAGTGAACAGACTGTAGCCTCAAAGCACCTCAGGAAAAAAAAAAATCCAGACAATATAAGAACTGTTAGAAGTAACAAAATATTGAAAGTTTCAATGTGGATTCTTGACAGTATAAAAGGATATCACTGTCAAATTTAAGACTTACCTGCTAGTGCAATTGGTGCAGTTTCAGATGTTGTCTAATATGTATTCAAATTTAAATCTAACTTGTCATGCTGGACATAATGCAGATAATACTTTATATAGAGTCTCAGCATAAGAATAAAAATATGCTTGTACTGAAGATGTATTGTTGCAGCAAGCTACATCTTAGGATCATGAAAACAAACTGTATTTACAAAGATTACTCACAGCTAAATGCAATATTGCTTTCATTTATGATAAATTGCTGCATATGGTTTTTGTGCACATTACATATGACTTAGTTCTGTAAGGGCAGGCCAACTAACCTATTTTGAATACCGTTTTCAAAAGGGAATGTTATTTCATTGTGATAAAAACAGTTTTCTACACAATGCAATAAATCTATCATGTCTAAATACATTTTTAGCCATTACAGAGGTCAAGTCTCATATCCATAAAAGCCAGCAACTCATAAATTCACTTTCCCACAACAGTTACCCCAGGTCAAGTGCCAGTATAAATGGCACCAAAATTAGCCAAACATAAGCCAGGTCTAGACTGAGTAGTTAAGGGTACACCATCAAGTGCCATACAAGTGAATAAAGTATAATTGCCAAAACTAAAAAAATTGGGTTTAAAATACATAAAATAGTCTCAAGTGATTTGCCAAATGTCCATAAGACAATTTCTGGCAAAGAGTTTCACATTTAGGAGATATGCAGACATAAGCTTGTCTAAATTTTCCAAGAGACTGTATGCTATTAATTAGTGCTTTATTTCTGATATCTGGAAATCCATACATGTTTAGTCACAGGATATTATTCTTTAAAGTAAAACTAACATATTATATTGTAGAACTTCATTTCCAGATTTTATCTGATTATTAATAGATATAATGGTTTGAATTCTTGTACCAACTTGATAGTTCAAGGACATCTTGTGTGTTTACAGAAATGTTAAATATAGAGTAAAGTGAACTTCCATAAAGCAATAAGATATTTTAGCATGATCCTTGGCTTCAGATACTGAAAGAGACAAAGGGGTGGCTGTATAAATAGTATGAAAATATCATTAGAACTCTAGGCATCACTGCATCGGATATCTTGTAGTCTTTCCTGAGCCAGCAAACAGCTGAAGGATGAAAATAAATGCTTACACATCTGCATCATAACAACAGATGTTAAGACAAATTATTTTATTCTACTGCTGGCAATAGTTTCCATTTTTTAAAAGCCTCATTGTACAGAATGAGATCAACAAAGCCACCTTCAGACAGACTGCATGAAGTTCAGAGTCTGGAAACGTGTTTGCAAAGTTAAGAAATACTGTGATATTGGGGATAAATTACTGAAGCAGTATAGAAATCTAATTACCACTGCGGTGACAAAACATTTATTTAGAGAGTGAAGATACTCTATGCATACTCATTCTATGCAACTGCGAGATACTGTTAGAAGCAAGAGGCACATTATAAATGTTATAGTCAATGAATATAGAGAAATGTTTTATGCGGTAGAATTTTGTAGAATAGGTATGAACTCATGTTGGACAGTCCAGGATAGTAATCGAAATGAGGTTTAAGGGGCCTAATGTGAGTAATTCCAATTGAGGACAAGTTGAAGGAGGTTGGGCTACACTAGTATGGGCATATCCAGCGGAGACCCAAGAGTTATATCAGTAGGATGGCTCTTGACGAAAGATGGCTAATGGGGAGACCAAAGACTCAGTACACAGACCGGGTATCAGTGGACTCCCAGAGAGACCAATCGGCATGACAGCCTAGAAGAAGGCTACAAGAGTCGCCAACCCCGAATAAGGGAAGTGTCAGGAAAGAAGAGGCAGCAGCATGAACTCATTTGTGTATACACACACTATACTGGGTAATCTGGATCTCTTTTTTAAAAAAAATCTATATTATAATGAACAGACAAATTAGTGCTGAGTGGTTTGAAAAAGTCATTTTTAAATGCTCCTTCACAGAGTACTACTTGATTTTCATGAGCTTATATACTTACTGAAAGATAATTTTGCTTAGATGTAGTTGCTGTGCTGCAGGGATTAATTCAGAAAGTAACCTTAAAAAAAAACAACAACAAAAAAACGTCCCCCTCTTCCCAGAACAGTAAAATTTTATTCTTCACCAACTGTCGCTCACAGTAACATCCGTGGGTAGGTGCAGTCAATCACATCACTAGTTAATCCAGTCATTGAAGGGTCCTTTGGTAACTTCAGTGAAACCAAATTACAAATTTCTAATGTTTAGTCAACTACATTTTCTTTCCACACAGAAGAGCAACATAAGGATACAAATAAAAGGCAAATGACAACAAGCAGCTTCTGGGTTAAATGTTGATAACTCTACAATAGTTAAAAGAAAACATGTACTGTACTTCTCATCCACATTATACCGGACACCAGTAGCCATCAAGTCAGCTTTGTCCTTTGAGGGACACAATAACCTTCAGCCTATAATGGCCACCAATTAAGTACATTTGTACAGGATATATTTTAACCTTAAATATTGATTTACTGGAATAATTTATTAAACTGATTAAGATGTAGATTTACTAATTGACAAGGAAATGATGAACGGAAAAAGACTGTAAAATGACAAATCTAGCACAGCTCTGGGGATTTTTATAAATTTTAATTGCTACTAGAATTTCAGTCAGGTTGCTTATTTAGCAAGATTGACAGAAATGCTCCTTGAGAAGGAAAGACAATACACCAAATCAATGTCATTCCGGCATGCTAGATTTATTTTTATAATCCTGACTTACATCAGTACCAGCTTTGAAGAAAGGTCATCTGCTATTAATTCAATACAAAGTTCACCTGTTTAATTCCATTTACGGTTTTGATAGAAATCAAAGAAGAAACTAAAAACTAAGTCTGGTTCTGTAAAGAAGGGTGTCAGATACTGGCCACTGCTGGAGAAAGACACCAGACTAGATGGGTCTGACAATTTATGCCAAGTAGACATTTCCTAGTATTACAGGGTGATATCAAAATATTATTGTTTAACAGAAGTAAAAGTGCAGAGAGATAGAGAATCACTACTTGTTATACTGTGGACATTATGCATGTCAGACTGGAATAACTTCTTATGTAAGCATGTACTTAGGACCTTTAAAAAAAAAAAAGAAAGCCTCTTATGGAGATGAATCAATATAGCTCCTCTGGTTCCATCATTTAAATATATAGTCATCATTTTAGGAGCCATATTAATTACAAAATGGAACACCACAGCTCTGTTGGAGCCTTCCCAGTCTATTACATGTTTAGGATATTTATTTAGCACCATAAGTGCTCATAGCACATTATTGTAAAGTGTGCCAAATGAAGAATAAAGATCAGAATCTCTACCCAAAAAGAACTCTGAAAAAAGAAAACGCTCAAATGGGCTGTTGGTATAATTTATTTGAAAACTGAGAAATATTAATGTTTAAAATCTATTTTGGGACAGATGTTAAAACAGAACAGTGAAATGTCACTGCCCTGGCTGCTCAGGTGAAGGGCAGATCACAAAGCATGTATGGCAAGTACCTCCCCTCACACCCAAAGGTGTGAATTCCAAAGCAGTGCTATACCAAGTACTCCATATTAACATTAATTTCAGAATTACTGTTAAATATAGCCTTGTGTCCGGTAAATAGCCACTGCTTTGAATCTTCATTAGAATTGCCCGATAAACTCTAATAGCATTTGGACTTGATGGATAGGATTTTCCAAAACCAAAAGACTTCAATGGGAGTAGAAATAGGACAAGATAGAATGCTTTTGAAAATTCCACCCTATTATTCAAGCAAGTCTGCTGAGTAGTAAAACTATGAACATAACAAGAATGTTTCCCTCCTACTAAAATAAATGGGAAATAGAAACCAATGCACTAGGAAAAAAAAATCCTTGTTTTACTATTTCCCCCTCTTTATAGTTATTCCCCCCCATCACCGAAAGCAAGTTCCAGAGCTGTTATTGGCTATGATAGAAGTACACACATTCCTTCAAGACCACATAACCTCTTTCGTTTTCTTTAAATCTGTGTTCTGTTTTAAAGAGACCTATGCCTGAAGCATATAGATGTTCCTCATTCCAAATCAGATCCGGGGAAACAGCATTGCAAGTACATTAAAATTTTAAAATTAAATGTTTAACCTGCAGCCCTGCCAGTTTGCTAATGAACATGTTCATATGCAGAACCATAATTCTATCTAAAACCATAAAATGCTGGCTTATGAAGTTAGCAATATTATATTCGAGAAGTTAGATATTGAGCATGTGTATATTTTCCTGATAGGAAGACTAAAGTTTATCAAAACAAAAATTTGGTTCTTTCCTCTAAACTTAATAGAAAGGTTTTCAATTAAAAATGTTGAAGATAAAAACTAGCTATTTCATTTTAAACATTACCATGAAGTGCTGAAAGCCCAAATGCACAAACGTTGCACTAGTGCATAAACTGCCAGGACATGAATTGTTTTTGTTAAGTCAGACAGTATTTTTTGGTGACAAATGATATCACCAGTGGTTAATTAATTAGACTACAAACTTCTATATGAGGAACCTATCAAAATAGGATTATCTTGGAGTTTTCCCACCAACTACACTCAGGTAAATGCTTTGAAATCCTTGGATAAAAGATTGTAAATGCAAAATATTTTTGTTGTACTCTGTCTTTCATCATGGCTTAGCCTTGTAACAAACTATTGGATATGCCTATGCACTAAGAATGAGAAAAAGTTTGACAAAATCTGAGTAGCTGGGCACACTTTCTGGAATTCCATACTAGAATACTAGGAAAGAACTTGACTGACTTTGTTAGACTTTAGTTTGCTCATGGTCCTAGTAAGCTGCAGTATCTAGACAAGCTACTAGCGGACTACAATTAAGTTCCAGAGAGTGCATGCATTTGTGACAATGGGGTATAGGGTGCATATAGGAGGAGCATGTACACCAAGGACTCTGGAAATAACATTGTTCTGTAGTAGCATGCAGAGACCCAAAATAAGGATCATGGTGCTACACATCCCTGTACAGAAAAGCTCCTGATCAAACTTTCAAGGATGTATCAAGTGACGTTAGTTTTAACTTTAATAGGGTTACCATATTTTCATTTTAAAAAAGGAGGACACTCCATGGGGCCCGGGGCCCACCCCAACTCTGCCCCGGCCCCACCCCAACTCCGCCCCTTCCCCAAAAGTCCCCACCCCAACTCTGCTCCCTCCCCTGAATGCTCCGCCCCCTGCTCCTCCCCCTCCCCTGCTTCCCGCGAATCAAATGTTCGCGGGAAGCCTGAAACAAGGAGGCAACAGGTAAGCTGGGGCTGGGGCCGGGGCCGAGCAGTCCAGGCCAAGAGGCTCTGGCCCCAGCGTCTCCTGCCCGGCTCGGCTCGGGCCCTGGGGCGCCGGCCCCGGCTCGCGGGCAAGCAGCGCCGGCCGAGCAGCGTCGGCCCCCGGCCGAGCACCGCCAGCCACAGGCCCAACACCCCCGGCCCTGGCCCTGCACCGCCGGCCCCCGCCCGGCCCGGCCCCGCACCGCCGGCCCCTGGCCGAGCGGCCCCGGCTCTGCACTCCTGGCCCCGGACCCCGGCTGAGCCCCACCGGGCCCTCCCTATTTTCCCGAACATGGCCGGCTTTTTAGGATTTCCCCCCGGACGGGGATTTGAGGCCCAAAAAGCCAGACATGTCTGGGAAAATCCGGACGTATGGTAACCCTAACTTTAAAAATCAGAAAAGCCATTGCTGTCTTTTATAGTTTAACTCAAAGGTCTAAGCTAAGCATTTAACAATATAGTGCCCAATGACTACATACAATAAATGCCTAATATGCAAATTTCAAATGGAATTTGTAGTTCTGTTTGCATCAAGCTTTTCCTCAGAGAGCCATAACTGAAGTTTAAAACAACAAGGAGTCCGGTGACACCTTAAAGACTAACAGATTTATTTGGGCATAAGCTTTCATGGATAAAAAACCCACTTCTTCAGATGCATGGAGTAAAAATTACAGATGCAGGCATTATTATACTGACACATGAAGAGAAGGGAGTTATCTCACAAATGGAGAACCAGTGTTAACAGGGCCCATTCAATTAAGGTTTGTTTTTGTGGATACAGACTAACCCGGCTACCCCCAATACCTGAAGTTTAAAAGCCACTCGGGATAATTTGTACAGAAACTAATAAAGATTAGCAGAACTGCATCATTTCATATAGCATAGCAGAAAGAGGTAAATTTATTCAACTACAGCAAAAAGTATTCCACTATTAATTTCCTACCCGTTAGTAACATGAACTGGAATTCACCCACATGAAGCACAAGGCACGCATTTCACAACTCCTTAAATTTACACTGATAAATCTTCCCACGACTATGAGGAACGTTTTCTCAATCCCAGATGAAATCTAAACCGTGCCTGGTGGGTCCTGCCACCACTGCAAAGCAACAGAAGACCATTACAATTAATTTAAAGCATCCAAACTAATTTATTTTGTAAACTATTAAGTATCTTATATTCATTCAAAGAAAGAATATTTTATGTGTCATTAAGAATAAAAAGTCTATGGTACATGTTTCTCTGTACATTTTCTGTGATGCAAGAAAGCTAGTTAAACTGACGACTACCCTTTTTGACATGTTCTTTTACTATGTTTTATAAAGAACTATGATAATATTGTACTAGCCCACAAGCAAATGAATGGACAGAGGCTGCTTTCCTCCCCATCCATCACCACAGGATTTTCTGACAAGGAATTCTTCTCTCTCAGCTTGTTTGCTTTAGTCATTGGACTAAATACTTGAAGGTATTAGCATTGGAGACAAAAGCAGAAAAAGGGGAAAACAGTGACAAGTTCTGATTGGATAACTCATTCCTAGCCCATATCATAATCTTACCCAGAAGCAACTTTACTTGGATGTGTTGCAATCTCTCATATCCAGGGTCTCGCACACAACAATCTAAGAATTCTGATTGGTATAAAACTGAATGAGAATACAGATGTGTCAACAACTCCATTTTTTAATGTCTCTACTTGTTTGTGGCCATAAAAACTTACCAGTGCTTAAGACGGAAGCTGATATGCATACACCACATTGTTTGCTTTTTTTGGGGGGGAGAAAAAGCCTCAATAGCATAAGTAATTGCTGGTATGAAGAATTCCGATTTAGAAGTGGCACTCTCTTTGATCAAAGAAGTTTAAAGATTTTATTTGAGAAACTATTTGTTCTCAGGAGGAGGACATTTCCTGCACAGTTTATTCTGGTCCTCACAGGAAATAAACTCCTAATTATTCTTATAGGAGACAGGTAGGTCAGATGCCTCTTCTCACCTAAAAAATTGCAGAGCGCACACACACACCTTTCACTCATTAATGAAATGCTGCCATCTCTAGGATGGAAGGTGAGAGGAAGGAAGAGATCCGATTATAGCCCAAGAAGGCAGTATAGTTATCTTACCTGCCACATCAGGTATGCTTCTACTCTTTAGTTCTAAAAGATCCAAGGTATCAGTTTTCCTCATCTCAAGTGCTACCCATTCTATGGGCAAGTAATAAAAGCAAGATGTGGATAAGACAAGATTTTCAATAGTGTCTACCAGCACTATGAATATTAGCAAATAGCAGGAAATACGTCTACTAACAAACATACGCACACAAATAGGCTGGGAGATAAGAGAAGAAATTTTAATAAGTAAATACAAACACTTATCAATTGCATCAATATTAGTGACATTTATCTTTAAAGAGGAAATACCAACTTTTTTTCCCCACTAGCAATCCGAGCTCATGGCTGGCTGAAGTGTAGTTTAGCAGATGTTTTAACAAGAAAGGACAATAAAAAGATTTGTTGTGGCTATACTGAAATAATTATTCTGGTCTCTGAGCAGAACAAGAGTTCCTAATATTACAAATGAGTGCCCTTCCTTAGTGCTTCAGAAGGCTAGCTTTTAAATGTTAATATTAAATGTTTTTCCAAAGCAGTTAAACTCTCATCAAGTAAGCGGTTACCAATGGATTTACAACAACAACAAAAAAAGATGTGTAGCAGTGCAGTTTAAATAGTTGCAGTTCTCAGAAAAATCAAAGACTCAGGGGTTAGTGCACAACAGACTAGGACAGGGGCACGCAACCTATGGCATGGGTGCCAAAGGCGGCACGCAAGCTGATTTTCAGTGGCACTCACACTGCCTGGGTCCTGGCCACTGGTCCAGGGAGCTCTGCATTTTAATTTAATTTTAAATGAAGCTTCTTAAACATTTTAAAAACCTTATTTACTTTACATACAACAATAGTTTCGTTATAGATTATAGACTTATAGAAAAAGACCTTCTAAAAATGTTAAAATGTATTACTGGCACGCGAAACCTTTAATTAGAGTGAATAAATGAAGACTCGGTACACCACTTCTGAAAGGTTGCCGACCCCTGGACTAGGATATCTAGTGTTGGGGCAAGGGCGGGAGGTTGCTTTTTGCAAATGTTTGAATATTTTGTTTTGAGTATCTCTTTGGAAAACCAAAACCAAACAATTGTAAAATATTTAAGCAGCCAAAATTAGTACATGATGGATTTTGGTACTTCTGTATATTACATAACAAGTACACTTTAAATCTAGTATATTTAAGTGATCAAATCCTAAAAAACAAACCAATTCATTTAAGAATAGAAGGTATGGCTCTCTGAAAGTTTCATCACATATCGTATGAGTTGCTAGAGGAAACTGTTTCCCAGAACTTCCATAGAAATCCTAGTCTGAAATATGACATTTCAATATTTCATTTAAAAGGCAGGTTTGTTTTGTTTTGTTTCTTCTAAATGGTACAAGACAGCAAAAAAAAAAAAGGGGGGGGAGTGAGTGGCGAGAACCAGTTTTGATGCAATTTTGCAGTTACTCAAAAATATAAGCACCCAGGAGTTTCAGGCTCCTGGAAAGATTCTACTCTACCACCGCTGCTATGTAAAAGAATTTAGAACTTCGTACTGTATTCACCTGAACACTCTTTACCATGAATTGCTATACCAGTTATCATTTGAAAGATAGATCACTTAATATATGAATTAATGAAAATTCTCCAATTCCAATGCATTAAAAATACCATTATTTCACCTATTTAAGATTTAAAAAAATCCTTCCTCAAAAGAGTTCTGCTGCTGGTTTGATGACTTTTTACAGCTCAATCAATTTAACTGAACATCAAGAGAACATTAACATGGAAATAAGTTGAAAAAAAAAAAATGGAGCATTTGAGGCAATTCACAGGAAAGGCATTTGCAAACTCCTAAGAGACTGCGGCCTAGCCATCTCCCCAAGAAACAGTTATACAAAGGAATATTAATATGGACAGTGCACTGGGCTGCACTTAGGAATTCAATATTGTTCTATTGGAGGAGGTGGAGAGGAAAGGAAAAGGAGTTTAAGCTAAATTTTAAACCTGATATGGTAATTTTCCAAATGATTAAATCAATAAACCAACTGTGTTGAAGACAATTTTTTTAAGTAGGTACTCCTTTGACAGCAAGAGTTGAATGAAACCAAGCAGCTCTGGGTCCTCTTGAAATTATGGCATTAAATGTACATGTACATGAAAGTAGTGTGCACAAGAGTGATGTTGCCACAGCACTTGCATCGGGAACCTCAAATTCATTCCTCAGACTGAGGAAGTCCTCTGACAATTCCAAGTGTTTGGAAGATGAGCTTCCAATTCAAACAGCATCTACCAGCAGCCCATTCTGGAGCTCCCTCTTCTGGTTAGATGCTAAGACATATCCAACAACTGCAGTAGCCATTGTAGGATGTCCCTAACCACAAAATAAATGCTGGTTTTAAAGTTGGGTGTTTCATCTGTAAAAGTAAAATTACCACGTGCATCTTCTATACGGAGAGTAACTGGAGGACAGAACTATTTACTTTCAGTTTGTAAGGACCACAAAGTTTTGAGGAGGCGATGTAAGTGAAAGTAAGTGAACTGAAGGAGGCCAAAAATGAAGGGGTTTAGCATTGTTCAACTTTGTGAGTTAATGTATCAATTACATCAACGAGCAATTCCCTCTCCCATCCAAGTTTAAACAGAATTTTGGTAGCATTCTTCCCTTAGTGTGAAGTTAGTGAATAGTTAAAAAGTGATAGCAGAGGTTTGGGAAAATACTCAAAAGTGAAAGAATGATCATAGGCTTTTTTCTTATAACAAAAAACAAAAACCCTTTAGATTTCTGCTCCCTTTAAAACTTGAGAAGCCATATTACTCAGATTCTTTAAAAGGACAAACTCAATATGTTTTCTGTTTGTAAACAACTGGTATTCTCAACTTAAATAGCCCTTGCCCGCATCCTCTTGGGGCAGCCATTTAAATTATAGTAAACTACTGTACATAGATGCCTGATTTGCCATCTCTCTCCTTGTCACAGATTATTATCCTGTTTCATTCATGCTAACTCTGAAATGCAAGTCAGCTTTGAAAGCAGTCTCCTTTCTTCCCATTGTTATAAAAGCAGACTTCCCCCATTACTTATGGCTAATCAATATTTGCCAAAGTTTGAAATTTCTGCAGAAAAGCCAGCGTTTGCAGAGCTCTATATCAATTTGTAACGTGCTCCCTCTACTGTTAGAAAAAACTGTCTTCACCGAGAGAAGATGGTGAGTCTAAAAAGCCATCAAGTGGAAAAGAGTTTTCATTTGACAGAACTAAGGAATTCCTGGGAAAAGTCCTATAAACGTACTTTTCCTAAGTGATTTGTATAATGCTTATACCCAATTATTCTTAGTTGGTCTAATCCAGTGGTCTCCAACCTTTTTACACCCAAGATCACTTTTTGAATTTAAGGGCAATCCAGGATCTACCTGCCCCTTCCCTAAAGCCCCACTCCTTCCCTGAAACCCCGCTCATTCCACCCCCCCTCCTTTGCTCACCCTCCCCCATCCTCACTCACTTTCACCTGGCTGGGGCAGAGGAGTTGGGGTTCAGGAAGGAGTCTGGGCTTTGGGCTGGGGCCGAGAGGTTCACAGTGTGGGAAAGGGCTCTGACTGAGCCTGGGGCAGAGGGTTGGGGTGCAGGCTCTGGGAAGCAGTTTGGGTGCAGGGATCCGAGCTGGGGCAGAGTTTTGGGATGCATGAGAAGTGTGGCTCTGGGAGGGGAGGTCAGGGCTGGGGCAGGGGGATTGGGGTGCTGGTTCTGCAAGGGGGCTCAGGGCTAGGATTTGCCTTCCCACCAGGCAGCACTTACCTCAGGTGGCTCCCGGGCAGCAGCGCAGCGAGGCTAAGGAAGGCTCCCTGCCTGCCCCAGCTCCATGCCGCCCCGGAAGGGGCCAGTGCACCCCCTACTAAAGTCACAAATCTTTGTATTGATCATTTCCATGGGAGTTCAGTAACTGAGGACTTAAACTCAGATCACCAGTGCAGCTCTTGGAAACAATGCGAAGATGCAAGGAAGGAAGGAAACACTTACTTTTGAAAAAGGAACAAACCTTCCCTATAAAAAAAAACAAACAATCTAGCCATGACCACGCTGGTAGCGCAAATGGGAGAGAGATTAAGGAGCAAGACAACCATGGAGTCTGAAGATGTTCACTGTAGCCAACTGAAGCATCTATAAAATATTTCCAGTATTGTCAAAACTCCAAGTCTGCAGGAATGGATTTCCATGAGAAAAAATTCTTAATTGGGGGAGGAAGGAAGTGATTTTTCTCTTTCTTCACACTTTTCTAATTCAGCACTGTCACAGTCCCCTGCTTCATCCAAAGTGACCCTTTTCCAGGTCAATCTGTGAGGAGTAGAGAAGCGTATAGCCTCCTGCAGAGTCAAACTTTACCCATCATTTTAAACTCTGCATCCTTCAATGAGATGTAAATGCTGGGTAACTATTTTTGCATGCACAGCTGTATACCAGGCGTTCAAGACACTTGCTGTCTTACAAACATGCCCCTTTATCTCAGGCATCAGCTCCAAAAGAGACTTGTCTAACATCTGAAAATGGCAACAGCAAGGTCATCTTAAGGCAGTGGTCCCCAATGTGGTGCATGTGGGTGCCATGGCGCCCGCAGGGGCATTTATGTGCACCCGCCTAGTGCCCAGCAGGGGAGAGAAGCCACAGCCCCGCGTCTGATGGGGACAAAGAACTCAGGCTGCAGGCGCGGTGTTCTCTATTCCCGGCAGGCGCGGGGCCCACCTAGTGCCCAGCAGGGGAGAGAAGCCAGGGCCCTGCGCCTGCCGGGGACAGAGAACTCCAGGGCTGCAGGCGCTGGTGTTCTCTGTCCTCGCGGCTTCTCTGGATTCATATATTATGTAATATTAAATATATTTTTCGTATTATTTAATGTACAAATACAAAATAAGCCTTGAAAAATTGTTGGCGCCCGCCACACTCTTCTGAAAACATGAATGTGCTACTGGCCACAAAAAGGTTGGGGACCACTATATTAAGGCATCAAAGGATTTTTGGACTAATCCTGCAAACAATTTTTAATTCCCCTCAAACTCTGAAAAATCCTAGCTAGAATGAGACCAGGTTTCTCCTGGAATTCTGGGGGAAATGAACCCAATTTATTCCATGTACCCATCTTTTAAGACTGCAAAATTGCTTAAGCTAATCAAATATACTCTATGCTATATGAGTATATGAAGGATTTTTACTCACACCTTTTATCCTTGGACAAGCGTTAACACTGTCCCTCTGTTCATCACTGGATTCTCTATAGCCTGAGTGATAAGAGCTAGATTATCACTAATACTTGAACAGCCTCCTAAATACTAAAGCATTTAAGCTACGCATGGACTCACTTCCCAGTTTTGGATACATTTTATAGTCTATGTCCCAAGGTCACTGTATCATCTACATTTCTTTCATGCAAATACTCCACATCTAAACCTTTTCAACTAGGAGTCATTTCTAGTATGGCTAGTGCTAATTTTGTCTTGCAGTCTTGTTGTTTCCTGTTTGCTGAGACTAACATTTGATGAAACCAGTAGAGAGAGCACTGCCTGCCACATGTAACAAAGCACTTCACCTTTCCCAGAGAGGCATTTTAGGCCAGAAATGAAGGGTCAGCTGTTGAAAGGCAAAGGTTGTGTGGTAAGCAGCACATCACCCAGACTAATGAAGCCAATCTATAGCTTAGCTTAAGTGAAGCTGCTGCTAAGAGATACAGTTCTCCGAACAGGTACTTCGTATGCTGACCAAGGTTTTTCCAATTGTGGTGAAATAAGACAGATCAGCTGATGAACCTCTCAAAACTAAACAAATCAGACTCCCAAATTGGTTCAAATGCAGTGTTATAGGTTAAATAGTAGCAGTCAAAATCACTCAAACTAGAGGGAATAGCTATTGAAGAACAGTAAGGAAGGAAGTGCTGGACCGTATGTCCCCGTCACAATTGTTGGAGTTGGAGCTGCACCACCTGTTTCCCCACGCAAGATTACCAGGGCAAACTAAAATTCAGTAAAGTTGACAGTGGGTCCACCACATCATGCCTAATTATTTGTAAAAGTTTCAGCCTCCAGCACCAGCTATGCCACATGGATTATATACACTATAGTTAAATTTTCTACAAAATGTGTGCAACCAGATAACATGCAACAGAGAGCTTAAGAATGACAACACAACCAGAGGACTGAAGTATAGGTCCTGCAGCAACCAAGTTTATGGTTTGATGCTCCACACTACTGTCTGGACAACAACTGATTCCATAGTAAATAGACCTCCAGCATTTTTAATGGTAAATAGTCACATTACTCTCATGAATAAGTGACAATGAATCACAAGACATTTGAGTGTTACAAAGATGATTCCATTTTGAACAAATCTCATCACGCCTATTGAAAGAGGAGGCCATTTCCCCAGAACACTTGTATCAGTGTTATTTAACTGCAACCCACTGTACCTGTTGCTCACGCAGCATGCAGTAGCGCCTCCTAAGAACTGACTGGTGCAAATATAAGTCACACCAATTAGTCAGATTCCATTATCTAGTTCATTTTTAAAGCCACAAACAGGCTTGGACGTGTTCCTTCAAGGACTGACTTGCCACTCCCCAGAATGTTTACTATGCTTAGCAAGCGTTTTCCAGCTGATGGAGCCCAGGTCTCTACTTGGGTCATGAAAATCCCACAACAGGGAAAACTTTCACAGGTCAGGCTGAGGCTGAATCTCCCCAACTCCTGATTATGCTGAAAGAGGTGCACATTTGAACCAGCATTTCTCCAAACCATCATGTTTTAAATACAATCGTAGAAGAAATTAACCATTAGTCTGTACCACCATATCAGCTTAAAAGGTAAGCCTTAAAAGACTACCACGTCTTACTGCTTTACATCATTAAGATGTAGCCTTTCCTCTCCAATCCGTCAGCTAAATCTCCCCATCCAGATCCACATCTTGCATCTCAATTATTGCAACCACCTCCTTTCCAGCCTAGGTCAATGCAAACTTGGCCCACTTATACCCACAGAAAAAGTCAATGCAAAGGTAGTTTTCTTGGTTTGTTGCTTTTCCTACATCACATATACCGCTTTGCTCCTGTCCACTGGCTCTCCCTGCTGAAACAAGCTACCCATCTTTACTTAAGGCCCTTATGACCTATTCCCATACTACCTGTCATTCCGTACACTATTGAGGTATAGACCCCCACACCTCTGCTCTTCCATCAACGCCAACCTTCACTGCTTATTTTTTATATTAAAAAAAAATAATACTGTCGCACTTTCTCCCTTGTCACCTCAATGCCAGGGAGGAACTTCCTGTAAACATCTGCAAAGCCACTGCATTGTCCCTCCTTAAATCTCTCCTCTACCATGATGCCTACAAAAAACACCATCTGACTCCCACCCTCCCAGACAGTGCTAGACAGCTGGTGTGCTGTGACCGCTACTTGTCACAGTGACCTGTTTTGTTGTTACCTTGTGTTCTCCCTGTAAGCTACATACACCGGTTGTCTCATTTTATACTCAGATTGAAAGCTCTTCAGGGCAGGCATCATCTTTTTTGTTCAGTATTAGCACAATGGGCTCTGATTCATGATTGGAAACCCAAGGCACAATCACAATACAAATAGCCAATACTACTTTACTTTTTAGAAGTAAAATCGCTCTAATAAAAATGCTTGCATCTACTGAGTGGAACCATGACAACACAGAGCATCTAGTAACTTCAGACAGCACATCTCCTTAGAAACAGGAAGTGAGGCAGACATGCCATAATAGAAAAACTATTAACTGAATTCAAAATTAGAAAACCCAGATTGGGGCTTAACTGGTAATTTATAATTATTTTGTATGTTTTGTCAAGGGAAGTTAGAGCAACACTAAGAGTATCTACAATAAATAGTATAGTGAAAGTACATAAATTACCATAAAACTAATATCTTCCATTGGCAGAGCAGCTTGCTGAAAGCTACTCACTTTTAATTAAAACATCCTTAGCTGCCATACATACGACATTTATTGTAATAATCTTAACTTTCCATTACATTTAGCTTTCTCCTTTCTGCTGACATTTCATCCTACTATGGCCTCATTGTACTTTTTGACCACATACATTAATGTGTTTTTCCCCACTTCAATTTTTGTATTTTAATCTCTGTGTGAATTAGGGACTATATAATCATTAAAAAATGAGTTCTTACTCTTCATGGTCCCCTCTTCTTCCTCTTCTTCCGTATTTATTACCATTGTACCCAGCTGGGATTCCAGCGTTCCATCATGTTCTATCATAGTATTGGCTCCATCACTCATTGTACTGGCAGCTCTTATAGTACCAGTCTCATCTCCACTTGTCCGGACCATGGTACCTGAATCTGTTTCATCTTCTTCCTGTAGGAGGATGCAAGACATGCATTTACTGATCAAAGTAATCTTATTAAAAGAGTGGCAACATTCAAAGGGAATTGGTACCAACTTCCAATATTTCTTTGGTATCAGAGTCTCACAAAAATTTTGTAAGGTCAGCAAGATGTAACAAGTTATGCCTTTTCTTCTCTCCTTCCTATTCCCAAATGGGTAATGAAAGATCTTCTCCATTCCTTTTCCTCTAGCTTTATCTATTGTTAGAAATATGCTGGGACTGAAGTCTTCCACTTAACTACAGAAGAGAGATATTAGCAATACAAGCGTCCCAACACAGCCAACTGGCATCTGAGCCCTGACCCAATGGCCTATCACTAGGAGTAATTAAGTTGCAATACTCATTCAGCCCTTACTATTTCTAAGGGCAGGTCTACACTATGGGGTTAAGTCGACCTAAGTTACGCAACTCCAGCTACATGAACTTAGGTCGACTTATTGTGGTGTCTATACCTCGTTGGGTCGATGGGAGAAACTCTCCCATCGACTTACCTTATACTTCTCATTCCGGTGGAGTACCGGAGTCGATGGGGGAGCAATTGGTGGTCAAGTTAGCAGGTCTTCACTAGACCCGCTAAATCGACCCCCCGGTGGATTGATTGCCACAGCGTCGATCCACAGTAAGTGGAGACAAGCCCTAAGATTGCCAGATATGATAGTTGAACTAAAACCCCATTCTGAAATGATCTAGAGATCACTGAACAGTTATTAGATGGCAGCAGTATTCAGTCTATAGTGTGTATGTGCATGCTGAAGCTCAAAAGAGATAATGCCAGAGAATATTTTTTTCCATTTGTTACCACACATTAACATTGTGACAGATATTGCAATCCCATGCAGTATCTTTGGGAGAACATACTGTATGATTGGTCATGTATCATTGTGGGCCAGGGACTGTACACAACTCCAGAGGGAGGGAGGGAGGGTTGCACAGCTTCATCAGGAACTAAAAATAGTGGTGGGTGATTAAGGTGAATCACTCAGATTGTAAACACTAAAGAGATACCAACCCTGGGGAGGCTTGCACATACTAGTTCAAAAGTGGGCACTCCAGAGGCCAACAGACAAAGAAAGAGCTTTTGGTATAAAAACACTGCATTTAAACTGACTCTTGGCCTTCTCTCTGATCCAGCAAATGGACAGGACCTTCTGAGCAAGAGGGATCCCAAACCTTGTAGAAAGTCTGTAGAAAGACATGGGGGCCCTGCTAAAACAGAAAGACTGATGGGTGACCTCTGGTAAGCTTTGAGCACGTGTATAAACTTCTGTTTTCTCTGTAATGCCTTTACCTTAAGAATAAAGGTGGTTGCTTAGAAAGAGTTGTGTGGTAACTTGCAACTGCTGGCAATATGCTGTTCACAGCCCTTGGAGAGAAAGCAACACTCAGGCACTGGCCTTTAGGCAGGCTGGCTTGCTGGGTATATCACAATATAAGGCCGGGAGCTGTACAGCTTTAAAGCCACTGGTCAGAAGGGAGCACGACAAGGACAAATTGCTTCAATTTTTCCAATAGCAAGGAGGCAGAAGTGGGCATGTACAGTTTTGTGCTCAGTGTGGCTCGTAGCACATGTTCCAAGCAGTTGTGGTGCCAACTACTGTTCCTTGCATAAAACTGGTCACCAAATCCAGTCCCATCCCCAAACTACTGCTCCAACACAATGCCTGCCAAGTGCTATGAGCTGCACTAAGCAAGAGACAAGCGCATGCAGATGCCCGCTTCTATCTCCCTACTATTGGAAAAAATTGCAGCAGTTTGGTGGGGAAAATGGAGGAGAGGACTCAGCAGTCATGCATATTCTGTGGGGAAAAAAATAAATCAATACTTGACACTGCCATGAATTACATAAAAAAAAATCATCCATGATGTTCACAGGTCATTTGTTATAAGTGGTAAGCCCCCAGTTGCTTTGTATACGTGATTGTGGTCTTTGTGATCTGAGCTAGTGTCACAGGGCTAATGTGCATACTTCTCACAGAGCTACAATACAAGGTCTCACCACTGTCAATATGTGGTAGCGCACCCTGCCCTCCTCTAGTGCCTCCATGTCTGAGGCCTCTGTCCCACTAAGGGTGCCGGTAGTTCACAGCCAAACCCCCTGAACACCAAACCAAGAAGACTGGGGAAAGGATGAACTACAAAAGTTAATGTGGGGGAGGGGGGGTGTGAAGTTTTACTGCAGGTGGGCAATAAACTCCCCCTCCAGCACTGTGAGAAGCTGCAGCAGAAAACCTACAGCACCATGGAAGCTCTTGGTAACTCTTTCCCTCTAGCAGCAGTAACGTGGCAGGGCAGAGAGGCCACAGGAAAACATTTACACTAGAGGAATCTCTCCACCTCCAACTATCTGGCACCAGCTGTCAGTGATGCGATCACAATTCAGGCATATAAGCAGCTGCACATACCTTAGAGTCAATATCATGGTGACACGGTGAGTAAAGATTACTTCCATCCCAAAGCACAATGCAGCCCTAACGTCACAGTGAGGAAACACTGCATTTAACATGCCTATATTTCACTGCAAATCATGCTATTCAAATCTAGCTTCAGAAGAGGCTTGCCGTCTGTTGTCCATTTTATTCAGTCAGGTTGAAACTGACGGAGCATGCTTCAAGTTGGCTTTTGACATGCTTTTGAAAAAACCACCACTCACACAACACCACTTATTCAAAAGTCAAAACATAGCATATGAACAAGCAATTACTTGGTCTGCAACTCTGGAATCTCACTCCCTCAACTGAAAAAAGCGCAGAACTCAAGCTCACAGCACTACACCATCAAAGAAGTCTAAGCACACATCCCCTCACCTTAAATTTGTGTCTGTTTCTATTGTACAGTATGAAGTTTCTATAAAGGGGTTTCTAAATCAGGAAAATGGTATGAAGAAAACAACATACTTATGTTATATGGCAAAATAGAAAACACTGAAGACTACAAACAAAAGGCCTCTCTACTACAGGAAAAACTTGATCCAGCTAGGAAAATGTATTTGAAGTCTTCTACAAATTTATTACATATCTTTAAAGTATTTTGCTTGGCTAGTAATTGTCCTGTAGTAGGTGTTGTGTCTATGTTCTGCTGACTCACTAAGGCATGTAGCTCACTACGGTTGAATATAAAGGAGGTCGGAGCGGGCTAAGAGAGAGCAGCTACAGGACATGAGTTGAGCAGTCCTAAGCTAGAAACCCCAGGAACAAATCAACGCTGGGATCAGAGACTGAGCTGAACATTATGTAGTATTATTGTTAATTTCTGTATTAAAGCAGCCAGTGGGGTCCTAATCCAAGACTAGGGCTCCTAGGTATTACAATAATACAAACAACGACAATAATCAGGAGGGAGGAATTTTAGACTCTACCAAATATGTGGACTACTTTAGAGCAGTTTGAGAAAGACACCTATTTGTACATATATCAGCATCAATATTTTAAAGTTATTGTGTCCATTAAACACTCACTGAATTTTCCTCATCATCTTGATCCAATTCACGCTGTTGTGCTTCCTGACGTTTCAGTTTCACATCCATTGCTTCATTAATCAAGTCCCGCAGGATTGACGCTCCTTTGGCACTTTTAACAAATGGATGCTAAAAAAGTAGATATATTTTATAAGCAGCAGATATGAAGACAAAGCAGTAAAATGCTGTTACCAGAGTTATGCCTATCCCTGCTGAATTACAGTTGGGGTACACAACCAAGTAAAAACTTTATAATAAATTTTTATTTCATAATTTACCTTTTTAGTGATGGAGAATGAGAGATCCGTACTGAGTCATACTACAGGGGCATTTCTGCATGACCCTGCATTCCTACTTTATTTCTGAACTGTCATATCTAGAAATGAAGTAATTCATAACACTTAAGATAAGAGGAGGTTACTCACCCTGTGCAGTAACTGACGTTCTTCGAGATGAGTGTCCCTGTGGGTGCTCCACTACAGGTGTTGGTGCGTCCCTGCGCCTTCGCCCGGAGATTTTTGCAGCGGTACTCATAGCGGCCACGCATGCTCAGAATCTGCCCCCCCCGCTGTGACTCTAGGGTAATAGAACGCATGCGTGGCCGGTCTCCTCAGTTCCTTCTCTACCACGGAGGCCCCCCAACTCCGAAGTAGAGGGGAGGAGGGTGGGTAGTGGAGCACCCACAGGGACACTCATCTCGAAGAACGTCAGTTACTGCACAGGGTGAGTAACCTCCTCTTCTTCTTCGAGAGATGTCCCTGTGGGTGCTCCACTACAGGTGACTTAAAAGCAGTGTATCTTAAGGAGGTAGGGACTTCGGATCTGGTAGGAACGCCGTCGAGAGTACCGCCCTGCCCAAGCGTATGTCAGATAAAGGGCCTTGAATAAGGGCATAGTGTTAACAAAAGTATGGTCAGATGACCAGGTGGCTGCTTTACAAATGTCAGCCAAGGGGACTTTGCGTAAGAACGCGATGGAGAAAGCCAGAGATCTAGTGGAGTGTGTTCTAATGCCATCTGGAGGTGCAACCCCTTTCATCTGATAGCACAGTCGGATACACTGGGAGATCCAGTTCGAGAGTCTCTGGGTAGAAATAGGCATGCCCTTGGAGCGCTCTGCAACAGAGACAAAAAGTCTAGAGGAGGTTCTAAAGGGTTTGGTTCTATCCAAATAGAATGACAAGGCTCTGCGAACATCTAGTGTATGCATTGAGGCTTCAAAGGAGTTTGCATGTGGTTTCGGGAAAAAAGTCGGGAGGTGTATGGGTTCATTAATATGGAATGATGAGTGAACCTTTGGAAGAAATTTGGGATGCAATCTGAGGGTAACCTTGTCTTTAAAAAATATCGTATATGGTGGATGAGCCATGAGAGCTGCTATTTCTCCTGCCCGTCTGGCAGAAGTAATTGCCACTAGAAACGCTGTTTTCATGGAGAGGTGTAAAAGGGAGCACGTGGCTAGGGGTTCGAAGGGTTGCTGAGTTAGGGCAGACAGTACCAGATGAAGGTCCCAGGGGGTGGTCGGTTGTTTAATGTCTGGATATAAGGTTTGTAGGCCCTTGAGGAAACGCTTCGTAGTAGCGTGAGCAAAGACAGACGTATCATCAATTTTGTCGTGGAAAGTCGTAATAGCAGCTAAATGGACCCTGATGGAGCTGAAAGAAAGGCCGGATCGCTTAAGGCCCAAGAGATAGTCCAATATAAACGGAAGAGGTACCGAGGTAGGAGAAAGATGTTTGGCAGAACACCAATGTGTGAATCGTTTCCACTTTTGAAGATAGGTCTTGCGAGTAGCTTGCGTTCTGCTATGTAGGAGCACCTCCTGAACTTGTTCGGAGCAATCTAATTCGCGTTGGGAGAACCACGTAGGAACCAGGCCTTGAGGTGAAGCATGGACAGGTTGGGGTGGAGAAAACGACCGTGCTGCTGAGATAGAAGGTTCGGAATAAGCGGCAGGGAGATTGGTGGTTGGATTGACATTCTGGTGAGGAAGGGAAACCATGGTTGTCTGGGCCACGATGGGGCAATGAGGATCACCTTGGCTCGATCCGTTCGTATTTTTATCAGAACCCTGTTGAGAACTGGTATCGGGGGAAACGCATAGAATAGGTTTCGGTGCCATGAGATCATGAATGCGTCCCCCAGGGAATGTTTGCCCAGTCCTGCTCTGGAGCAGAAATTGAGACATTTCTTGTTCTTTGCAGTTGCAAAGAGGTCTATTGTTGGGTAACCCCAGATGCTGAATACGTTGTGAATGGTTTTCTCGTCTATCTCCCACTCGTGGTCCCATGGGAAGCGTCTGCTCAGTTCGTCCGCTGTGGTGTTCATGATTCCGGGAAGATAAGCAGCTGATACCCGGATGTTGTTCACAATGCACCAATTCCAGAGCTTCATAGCCTCTGTGCACAGCGAATGGGAACGAGCTCCGCCCTGCCTGTTTACGTAAAACATGCAAGCAATGTTGTCCGTCATTATGCGTACGTGATGATGTTTGATTAGTGGCAGGAAGTGACGGCACGCGTTGCGAATGGCTCGAAGTTCTAGTACATTTATGTGCAGGGAGGTCTCGGTTGGTGACCATAGTCCCTGTACTGTGTGATGAGACATATGTGCACCCCACCCTGTCATACATGCATCGGTGGTCAGAATGCGTGATGGAGCCTGTTGAAGAAACGGGACTCCAGAACAAAGGTTGGAGTGGACGGTCCACCAACGTAGCGAGTCTTTGACTGGAGTAGGCAGGGAGAGAGTCTTGTTTAAAGAATGCATATTCGGTTTGTAAACCGTTGCCAGCCACGCTTGGAAGCACCTCATGTGTAGGCGTGCATTCTGGACGACAAAAGTGCACGAGGCCATGTGACCTAGTAGTTGCAGGCAGTCTCGGGCAGTTACCTGAGGGCTGTTGCGAATAGTTGTGGTCAGTTGTTTTATGGAATTGTAGCGATCGGGTGGGAGCGATGCTAGCCCGGTCCGAGAGTCGAGGTCTGCGCCTATGAACTGAAGGTGCTGGGTGGGGCGTAATGTGGATTTGTCTCTGTTTATTTGTAGGCCGAGAGAAAGAAAGCACTCGACTGTGAGTCGTGTGAACCGGAGCGCCTCGTCGAATGTTGAAGCTTTGAGGAGGCAATCGTCGAGGTACGGAAATATTATTACCCCTTGTCTCCTGAGGTGAGCAGTGACTACAGCTAGAAGTTTGGAAAAAGCACGGGGGGCTGTAGATAGTCCGAAGGGGAGTACCCTGTATTGGAAATGTGTGGAACCAAGGGTAAATCGGAGGAAACGTCTGTGGGCCGGATGTATAGTGACGTGGAAATAGGCATCTTGTAGGTCGAGGGCAGAAAACCAGTCGCCCTGCTCCAGCGCTGGGATTATGGTATTGAGGGTCACCATCTTGAACTTTTGCTTTTTGATGAATCTGTTGAGCCGCCTGAGATCGAGGATTGGTCGCCATCCCCCATTTTTCTTCTCCGTTAAGAAATAATGGGAGTAAAAACCCTTCCCTCTGTGTCGCTCTGGCACGATTTCTACTGCTCCCAGATGAAGGAGATGTTGCACCTCTTGGAGGAGTAGCTGCTCATGAGAAGGGTCCCTGAAGAGGGACGGGGAGGGTGGGTGGGTGGGAGGTAAGGAGAGGAAGGGGATGACGTATCCAATTGTAACTACCTCTAAGACCCACTTGTCGGAGGTAATCTTCCTCCATTGTTGGAAAAAAGGTCGTAGGCGGTGTCCAAAGATTGGTGTGCCGGCTGAAGTGAGGGCATTGCTTTCTAAACCCTCGACCAAGTTTTCAAATCTGTCTATTAGCTGGTGGGGGTTGAGGCGCCCCTGTAGAGTTTGGGCGACGTCGCTGGAATCTTGGTCGTGGACGTTGCGGCTGTTGCTGTTCCTGCGGTCTATGGGAAGGTTGTGTAAATGCGGGATAACGTGGCCGGTGGTATGGTTGGTATCGATATTGTCGTCTTCTTGCCGTAGGTGTCTGGAGACCTAAAGACCGGAGGGTTGTTCTGGAGTCTTTCATTGAATGAAGCACTTCATTCGTGTTAGCAGCAAAGAGTTTGTCACCGTCGAAGGGAAGATCTTCAATTATGTTCTGAACTTCGCGAGGAAAAAAGGAAGAGGAGAGCCATGAGCCCCGTCGCATGACTATCGCTGTAGCGGTAGATCTTGCCGCTGTGTTGGCTACATCGAGGGCTGCTTGGAGAGCGGTGCGTGAAATGGCTTGGCCCTCAGAAACTATAGCTCTGAACTGTTGTTTTCTTTGTTCTGGAATGTCATCAATAAAGTCCATTAACTTATTATAGTTTTTATGGTCGTATTTTGCCAGGACTGCAGTATAATTAGCTATGCGAAATTGGAGGGTGGAGGATGCATAGACCTTGCGACCAAACAGGTCCAGTCGTTTGCTATCCTTGTTAGGTGGGGCAGAACGAGAATACTGTTGTCTGGCCCTCTGGTTCGCAGCGTCCACTACCAATGAGTTTGGTGCTGGGTGGGTAAAAAGGAATTCAGAGTCCTTTGGAGAAATAAAATACTTCTTGTCCGCTTGCTTGCAGATAGGTAGGCTTGCCGCTGGAGTCTGCCAGATGGACTTAGCGGGTTCTAAAAGGGCTGCGTTAATTGGAAGTGCCACGCTGGAGGAAGAAGGGGGCTGTAGGATGTTCGTTAGCTCATGCTGTTGTTCGGGAACCACTTCCAAGTTAATGTTCAGGTCACTAGCAACTCTCTTAAAGAGGTCCTGGAATTTTGTATATTCATCAGAGGGAGTGGGAGGAAGGGGAAGTAATGCTTCCTCCGGTGCTAACTCCGGATCTGTTGGACCAGGAGAAGGGCTAGGTTTATCCTGGGAACGTGGCTGTGTTGCCAGGCGTCTCGTGTCACTAGCATATGCATTAGGAGACGGCACTGGATCAGTGTTGCGCCTGGTCGAATGGCCACGGGGCATGTTTTCCCGAGGGTATGAGGTCCATGGTGTCCAGTATTGCCATGGTGGCGGGTAGGGCATAGGTGGTGCCATCCAGGGGTTCATCCCCCAAGGGGCAGGGTCCTGAGAGTGGGATGAGGTAGTATTTCCATAGCCCTTATTGCTCTGGGTCCGGGGCTGTGAGTCATGATATGGGGAAAAAACTCCCTGTGGATCTGCTTCCTCCTCACTGGAGGAAAACTGCTCAGATCCTGACTCAGGCATCGAAACAGAATATGCATTCATGAGCGGAGACTGCAAGGTAGGTGATACTAGCAGATCAGCTGTCTGGGTAAAATGAGTGAAAGCAGCTCCTGCGGGAGATGAAAGCTGAGCCGACAGAGGCTGCTGCACAAGAGCATTCCTGCGATCGGGGCTTCTGGCTGTGATCTGTGTGTCAGAATGCCCCGCAGGCGTCGGTGCCGCGGTCGGTGCCGGGCGAGAAATGTCGGGCTGCCTCGGGTGAGGCGTGCTGTAGAATGTCGGCACCGTCTCATTCGCGGTGCTGAACGGTGCCGTCCCTGAGGCAGGCAACTGGAAGCCTGATGCCTCGGCACCGGAGCTTCTCGGCGGCGCTGAAGCCTCAGGCGGCTTTTGCGCTGTTCCGGAGGAGCCTGGCTCGTGAAAATTGCTGAGGCGAGGAATCACAGGCAGAGAGATCGTTGATCTGCCTGGAGAAACTTTATGCCTCATAGTCTTGCTCGGTGAGGAAAGGTGCCCCTTTTTCGTAGACTTCTTGAGCTTTTTTGAGGGGGGGGGGCTGTGTCGGGTAGCGGAGCCGGCTTCAATGCCTGGGTCTGAAACTGACCCGATAGATTTTTGAAGCAGGAGCAGTTTGAGTTTAAGCTCCCTATCTTTCCGTGCCCTGGAGCTGAGTTTACAGCAGTGGGCACATTTTTGGGGAATGTGAGCTTCCCCCAAACATTTTATACACTTTGAGTGCCCGTCCGATGACGGGATAGCTTCCTTACAAATAGCACAGCGCTTGAAACCGGTGGAGCCCGGCATAGCCGCGGCTGACAGGAAAATATTTTTTTTTTTTTTTTTTTTTTTTTTTTTTTTTTTTTTTTTTTTTTTTTTTTAAGATAAACTGGGTAAGTAACTATTTTAACAGAGAAAACTGACAGAAAAAAATGGTTTCTAAAGGATAATTAAGGCAATAGTGAAGGATTCTCTAATGAGTCTGCTGAGCTCCGTCTCAGGCCGGGGACGGTTGAGAAGGAACTGAGGAGACCGGCCACGCATGCGTTCTATTACCCTAGAGTCACAGCGGGGGGGCAGATTCTGAGCATGCGTGGCCGCTATGAGTACTGCTGCAAAAATCTCCGGGCGAAGGCGCAGGGACGCACCAACACCTGTAGTGGAGCACCCACAGGGACATCTCTCGAAGAAAAACACTATGGTTATCACTTTCCAGTAAGAGGCCAACAGTCTGCCTTCGTTATTTGCCACCTGCTTCTGACATTCTAAGGATTAACTCAAAAGTCAGAGATAATCCCTTGACAATGCTTCAGAACCCAAGATGCACCTCTGTCAGGGAAAGGAAGAGGTACTTTAGAAGAAAGAACTGAGGCTTCTCTAACATGGTGCAGAGGGCAGGTAACCTCCATCAGCTCAAAGACAGCAAAGGGAAGGTTAGTTATTAAAATCCAGAGTGTGCTTTAGAAATTGACTAGCTTTGCTTTATCACTAAGTAGTAGCCTCTGAGGTCACCGAACAACTAGAGGCAAATTGGGATAGCTAGGAAATGGAGGACTTTGACATTAACATAATCAGATGTGGCTCTTTTCTAAGCATAGGGTCAGTTAAGGGATAAACTGTATGGCTTAATAGTTAAGTGCCAGGATTTCTCTCTCAAAATCTTGAAACACTGACAAAAGCCTGGGGGCACAAAGATTATGGGTGTATGAGTATGGGAACAGAAAGCAAGAGATGTTCTAATTTCTAGGGAAAAAACTAAAGGTTTAAAAACCTCACACAACTTGATCTTACACTGTAGAAGTTGTACAGGGGAAGCATGAAGGGAAACCCAACATTTCAAATTGCACAAATACTCATTGCCTGCACCGCAGTTTGTTTAGTTAAGAACTCCCTCTGATACCCTCTGAGAGCACCCCGGGTAACAAATACCAGACCTGGAGAAGCTGTGTGGCAGTGGCTCTTTGTTCCGGACTTTTCACAAGACACTGTTTTACAAAGTCTGTAAAGTTGTCTGACCAGACTTCCAGCTTCCGGAATGTTGGAGGAGGATTTGTAGGAATCATGAAAATTGCCTGATAATAAAAATAAAATAAGTATTGTTCTAGTGTTCATTGATTTTGGAAATCTTTAAGATAAAAACACAGAACAGACAAACATTTGATCAAAGCATAGGGACAGACACTTGCAAAGTTGTTGTACCAAAACCCTCTGTGGCTTCTCAAGTCTTTATGCCAATGCTATGTATATTCCCCTCCAAAGAGGGCAAGAGATTTGTACACCGCACCGGCGTTTCCTCCTATGGCAAAGCCACTATTTTGCGTAGAGGGGGACATTTGCCATTTTAAACCATTAAAAGTCCTTTACTAAAAAGGAAAGAGAAAAACAGGTGCATAATACAGGATACCCACTGTATGGACACATTCCACCACTCAAGAGGTGGAACTCCCAAAAGAGCTTTGCCTCTGAAAAATCCCTTACCTAAAATACCACAGTGGAAAGCAATGGAGTAACAAAATGGTGGGAATTACCAATGATCTCTGAGAACCTGGTTCCTTCAGAACATCTCCTTACAGGAACTGACCTCAAACAAAAACATTGGTGTACTCTAAATCTAGTAAAATTTAGGATGGCAAAGACTGGAAACAATATGACCAAGTGAAAGCAGAGGAATGGACCCCCTCCCCCCCACAGGTGAATGTGGAGACCCTAAGCAAAGACTGGAGCACCGACTGACACAGCACCCTCTAGCAACGTGCTGTACTCCCGAGGAACTATTTGAGATAAGTGATAACACTAGATCTTGGCTGAGATTTTGGACCAATAAGCTATGATGATGACCATGAAAAATAGTGTTTACTGGTGGCTGTGATAAAAAGATTCACTTTGGATCAAACTCAAGACTACCCATTTCCACACATGCATATTCTGAACAAACCTGGTCATTTCACATGCCTTGACATAAAAGAATCAAGTTGGCAGATTTTCCTTTGAAGATTTTTTTCTTTTCATTTTACTAAATATTAAAAAGCACAGATTAAAAAAAGCTTGCTCATTTTCTCTAGGTTAAAAAGCTAGATAGCATCTTGTAAAATGTTTATTCAGCTAACTGCCAACAGAGGCTACCTGCATTCTGCGAGAGAGTTATATCTGAAGAAGCCTCAGTCCTTACCCTCATTGGATGAATATCTGCATATGGTGGTTTTCCTTCAGCCATTTCTATTGAAGTGATTCCCAGTGACCAGATATCTGCTACACAGTTATACCCTATTTCTTGGATCACTTCTGGAGCCATCCAAAATGGGGTTCCTATAACTGTGTTCCGTTTTGCCATGGTATCCTAAAATGGAAGGGGGGGTGGGGGGGAGCAGAAGAACAGACTATTTGGCAAGCAGAAGAAACAAGTTTGCCAGCTATTCATTAATAAATAACACTGTCCCTAAAGATTATACACAAAAGTTACTCAGTAAGACTGAAATAAGGAATTTTGCACATTAGGATTGAGATGTATTGGCAGAACTGTGTGGGGACTCAGTAGAAAACAGTAGGTGTTACTACAGTATGTGCTTCTACACACAACTGTTTTGGTGCTTTAGTTCTGTGAACAAGAAAGCCAGAGTGTCAGCTTGCCTGTCCCTCCTCTGGGCCCCATTGTAGTGCATGTGCACTGCATTCATGTAAGTGCCAAACAATTGAATTTAGCATACTCTCTCCAGTAAGTGTTTCACTTGTACCTGCAGGCTGAATGAGAAATTTGTACATACACAACCCAAGTAACAATTTTACTCACTGTAAGTTGGCCTGCTACCCCAAAATCTGCAAGTTTAGCATGTCCTTCTGTATTTAGTAATATATTTCCAGCTTTGATATCTCTGTGTATTTTCCTCATAAAATGCAGATATTCTAGTCCTTTGAGGGTTGCTTGTACTATTGTAGCTATTTCCTCTTCTGTCAACTAAAGAAAAAAAAAAGCAGTTAGATTGGTATCTCATGCCGAAGACCAACATTTCCTTGAAATACAAATACAAGATTCCCATACCAACTAGCAGAAAATTCTATGCAGTTTCAGTTACCAAGATACAGTATTATCTATACACAGTACAGTCTCCCTTCATGTATTGTGTGTACATGGCCCTTTCACAGGTAACTTGCTATTACACCACCACTGTAACTAGACAAGGTCAGCTATAAAAAGCCCAGCACTGAAAATCAGGATTCTATTTTTTCAGACATACAGATCATTTTAATCAGAAAACTTACTCAAACTGCAATTACATTATCTTGAATGATCAAGTTAGCTACCTAGTTAAACATTGTGGTTTCCAGGAGTTCTGGGTGCTTGCAGCTCACAGGACAGCTAATGAGAGCTCTGGATGCTCTGAAAAAATCAGGCCAAAGAACTATGCAGAGACTACTACAAAGCTACTTAATGTAATATAAAATATGTAATATTTAAGACTGGATACTTAAAGCTTGACATTGTATAAATATGGATTGTAAGGGGAAAGGACTTACTGTTTTATTTCGTAATCGAATTATATCAGACACAGATCCAGCTCCACAGTACTCCATGACTATCCACAGGTCCGTGTTCTTAAAATAGCTGCCATAATACTTGACTACATGGGGACTATGGAAAATTAGAGAAAACGAGTCAGATACTGTTGATGAAAGCAATTTTATAAATAGGAGCACAATATAAAGCACAACCAAAAAAGATGCTAAGAGTTCAGGGTTAGACTTGGGATCCCAGACTTAAGGCTGAATATATTACAAGATTAAGAGTTTGCAGGAAATGCTCAGATCCTCCATTTGGGGATTTCCTCTGAAATACCATAACAACCATTCCTCCCAGTTCTGCAATTTAATGCTGAGACATAATGCATTTTACTTATCTAATAAGAGTTAAGTCTTTACAGTACAATAGGTCAGTTTATCTTATCTACAGTTGCTGCCTGGCTGCCCAAGAAGCAATAACCTACTCTATATATTAATGTATCAGATCATCAGAATGACCCTCTGTCCTTTAGAAAGAAGCCAAAGGCTGTCAAAAATGGACCAGTTATAAAAGGAACAAAAATAAACTCTCTGCTCTATGAATGAATCTCTCTTATGTAAGAATTCACTAGCCTGTGCATATGCAAAGTGAAACACACAAGTGGAACTCTGGTGGAGGCACACTAAGGTGAGGGGCGAGGGGAGAGAGAGAGAGAGAGAAAAATCATGCATACATCGCCTGCTCTCTTTCGGTTTTCCAAATAGCACTTATTGTAAACAAAGTCTATTAAACTAGACTGAGGAGAGGCCAGTTTAAGAACATTTAAAAAAAAAAAACTCAATGTAAATCATGTTTCTTTGATAAATGTTGGCTAGTCCACCTCAGACAGTGCAACAGCACAGTGTTTCCTAGATTCAACTGCTAAGCAGATCCCATGCAATACTTTTCTTAAGGGGTTGCAGGTGGGATTCATTGCAGGCACTTACCTATCACATTGCTGCATTATGGATATTTCCTTTATGATCTCCTGGAGGTCAGACTCAACAGGAACCTGTTTAATTGCAACAACTTGACCTGTTTCTTTATGAATAGCTTTGAATACACTGCCATAGGATCTGTAACAATCAAAATGTGAAATACTAAATACAAGCAATACAACAGGTTAAAAACTGGCACACTTTTTGGTTTACACTTAGAGGTGCATCATAATCTGGGAAAAAAGGAACATTGTTTAATGACCTCTCCTACTACGAATATCTTAATAGTTGATTTTTTGAACACCACATACAACTTGGACATAATAAAACAGGAGTATTTGCAAAACTTCAGTTAATCTACAGGCTCCTGGTGCTATAGTAACAATGAGAAATACATAGAAAAGATGCTAATCACCACATTCCCAATAACCTTAAAAATACCTTTTTACCCAAACTCCAGCAAACTCATTTCTCTAAACTATTTTCAATATACATTTAACTGAAGTGCAGTAAAAACTGGTCTATATAGGTTTTTATATCATGCTCATCACCATAGTAACTGAACAACATGACTATACATCTGCCACTTGTTTGTTCTCTCATCCTCTCCCCAGAGGGAGAAATATATGCAGTGGAGTGTCTTGTTTTGGTAGATTTTTCTGTCTGTTTGTTCGAATATAAGATATATCTGTTGATATATGTTTATGTTAGAGAAGGCAAAGTGAAAAAATGTGAGCCTTGATGTTGGAATGGACGGTGGTGAGGTTTATGATGGTCCTTAGCGTCTGAGCAAGTTCATTCCAGCGTCTTGGACCGGTGCCTGAGAAAGTTCTATCTCCCACACAACGAATTTTATTCTTATTGTTGAGAGTTTCATTGTGCCAGAGGAGTGAAGCTGTCAACCACAGTCCTCATCCCAAAGCTTTAGACCATCTTGGGCAATACTATATACTTTTATATATAGGCACATGGTATAGAAGCTTCATATTTTGCATGCTTAAAATTATGTTTTCATCCATTTGCAAATAAGGTACAGCAACGATTTCCTATAATGCATACACAATAACTCTTGAGAAACGAATGGATGTCATGGCAAACTTGCAGGCAACAGGGAAGTAAACCAAACCGTCACTTATATCCATCTAATTCATGAAGTACAGTGATGGTGTCCAGATTATCTCAGACTGAAGTAAAGCACTGCAATCGTTTCAAAGATGCAGGAAAAAATAGGGTAACATAGGGGCTTTTCACAAGACACGGTTCTGACCCTAAAGTAGAGAAATCTGCAGGGCTTGGTGGAGACGTAGCCAAGAAAGTCTCTGTATTTCACAGCACTACACAATAAACACTGTACAAGCTGTTCCAAGATAAGCAAATTAGAAAGACAAAAAGAAATAAGATGTTTGCCCCTACATTCCAATATTATGTTTTTCTACAAAATCAAGGTATTTGGATAACCCTCTCACCCCCAAAATTAAATCAGTTATTGCTTCAATGAACAAGAGGATCGGAATAAGAAATTTACTTTGAGACAGAAGGGCTTAGAATAAATAAGTTTTAATTTCTTATAAAATTATAAATAAATAAAAAGAGCCATAAGAATTAACTTTTCTGAGGCTTTCAATTTTTTATCACCAACTTTTCCGCCAGCATTAGTGTTTACTATAACTATTCCTAAATCTTGTCTCAAACACAGTTGTCTGTCTCCACTGGTATACTGTAATTCAAATAGACCAAATATGTTCCAGCTATCTTGATGGAAAAAAATACTTTTCCAGCATAAGTCTGTACATTGTCAGAGGTTTAGAATTCAACATTGTATTCAGTTATTGTAGTTTCAGAATTTCACACAGCACTTAACTGTTTAACTGGATGCCAGTTAGTAAGAATTTACAGTCCATCCATTTTGCCAGAACTAGATATTGTTACTGGGCACAAGTGCAGTGTCAGTTTCATGGGTTCATTTGAAATAGACTACTGAGTTTACAGAAGTTGTCAGTCTCATGATTTGTTCAAAGTATCTTATTCAGGCACAGGATAGGATTAAAAAGAAGTGCCTGAGTATCAGAATGCAAGCTAACCTCAACTTTTATGTTTCTTCTAGTTAGCATCTTCCTCCTACACCACACTGAACTTCCAACAAGAGGTTCTAAGATGAAAAGGAGAACATTTAATTTCAGTTTTCAATGTTCAGCAATGTTAATACAGTTCTTCAAGTTCTCCACTTAGGAGTAGGGAAGTATGTTTTTTTCCCTCCTACACTTTGTGGGGAAATATGCCTCCCACTCTTGCTATTCTAGCGCTAGATATTTTTTGCTTGCCTCTTTGTCTGGATTTACAATTAATTTCGGCTTTTTATACTTCAGTAAGGAGGTGATGTTTTCTAGCTATAGCCTGTACATTAAAAACCAGGAAAATGAAAGGGTTACTGTGTGTAACGCCCAACAATTGAAATGGTCATTTTTATTCTCAACAATTTAATTCTTCTATTACTTATTTTATGTTCTACATTTTAATATTTGGATTAAGAATGGATAAAAAAGTTAGACAATTTACAACTACTTATGTTTTCCGATTCCCAATACTTTCAAGTGAGAATGCTGATTCTTTCTGTCTACTTGATTCACAATGAGATCCCTGCTAAAAAGTATCCTTAAAAATGCAGCTCCAAAGCCAACAGTCCCATTCACTGAATGGAGACACTGAAATAGCAGTAGGTATGTCTATAAAACAGTTTTGATACGGTCTTTATTGTTTTATCTAGTAAAAAGTTTGTTTATATTAGGGCTCTGTCATCAAATGAGACACATTACATTTAAGCTAGAAAAATGTACATTTTATTTCCAGTGTCCATTCAAGCATTTTTAAATTTAAAAGTTCCTCAATTTAAAATTGGTGTTTACACAACTCGGAGCTTAGATGTAGGTGTTCCAATGACAAGCACTATATTCAAAATGCCACCTGCCTCACAAAAAGTTCTCTGTTAAAAAAAAACACACCACAGGTCTTCACAAATAGTCAGCCATTATGTGTATATGTTCTTGGACAAGTTTACATTCTGCACATTGTATAAGACACTCACCCTTCTCCCAGCTTCTCCAGTACATCGAATACTTCTTCTGGCTGCTTAGTCAAACTATCTTCATCTAATTTCTTCAGCTGCCTGGATATATACAGAGATGTAGAAATGAAAGAGTTTAAGATTCTGTAATTTGGTTATTTCTGAGAACAGAACTTTAAGTAAAACTCATTTTAAACCATGCAACTCTGACAATTTGACAAAAATACATTTTATCTTAATATAAAATTTAATCTGCTTGAGGAGTAAAATACAGCGGTTAGATGTAGTGTGAAGTAAACTGCATTTAGCACAATCAGACCGCCAGGTACTGCTATTTCTTACTACTACAAAAGGTCTAAGTCTTACAGGAGGGCAGCGTTTTATCAAGCACAAAGATCTACATTTCCTCTCAGTGGCAGGAAACAGTAAGTAGTATCAGAATATATTCAGGATCATTTCCACACCATTTGAACATCATGATGTTTACACTTATTGAACAAATCTTCAACAAGCTCGAAGTCTTGTGGCATAAGATAGTTTAGAAAAAGCTTGTACCAAGAACCCACACAAACATTTTGTTAAATTTATTTTCATGTTTTTTTTTTTGTTTTTTTTTTGATGCTTTGTGATGCATAAAGAAAAGGTTTGTTTGGGGGAGGTTTTTTCCTTGCTTATTTTTCACACTTGAAATTCAGATTTTGTACATCTTGGAAGACTATGAATGATTGGAGAACTGGTAGGATAATGGCATAAAAAAACCCAACAACAATGAAACTGAAATCTCATTAACCAAGATAGAAAGTGATTTTTAGTCAGACTGCTTAAGTCTCCTATAGTTGAAACACTTAGGAGCAAGGTTGCCTTTGTTAAAGATTCCTATGCTCATTCAATTTGAAGAAAAAACAAACAAACAAACAAACTTCTCACTCATCACAAAGCAGCAAGAAAAGCACAAAGCTAGTCTTTGTAGGTTACCTTTAATGTACGTTACATACAATCACTACAAGGTTCTAAACAGTCCTTAAGGACATAAGCTCTCAAAACCTATCCTTTACAATCCACTAAGTGACATATAATAGACACAAGAAAAGATACATGGCCTCCATTTGAACCCAAAAGAGCTCAGTTGTGGATCCAAAAGACAAGCATGATCCCCCACTATCAGTCAATTTTGATTCCCACACTTGAGCCAGGTTAAGATGAAGCACGTGTGTATGCTTACAACTTACAAATAAATATCTGATGGCTTCTATGGGCTGGAGTTACTAAACATCAAGACAGCAAATATAGATTTTGTATTTGTGATACTAAGGTGGCTCATCAGATGCTATTAAAAAATGTAAGAAGTTTTGATTAAGATTTTGTAAACCAGGAATAGAAGCCACGCTGTGCTCATTTTCTGTTATGTTTATATACAAAAGCAATATAGCAGAAGCAGTACACACATGCGTTATGTACAATGGCTTCCTGAAATGAAGAAAATATTACAAACAAGCAGACTCAGGAAATGGCGAAATACTGAAAGTAGTCACTAGCTTCTCTGCAAAGATAAGCATTGAACCAACAGAATGTTACTTGTTTGAAAGAAAAAAAAATCAGTAGATAATCACCATATAAGTCACAATTTCCAAGCAGTGTGAAATGTGGAAATCTAAAGGACAGATACTATACTAAAAAAAGCATCTAGTATGAGACCCAACCATTAAGTATCAAGATAGAATTTTAGAAAATCCAAGCACTACACAAGTTAATTAGAAGCCAACTTAACTTCTGTTTCTACTGACACCACCAGAATACTCAGATTCCGAACAAATTCAGAAATTCAAGTTTTATTTAATCATTAACTAAAAAGCTCTGAATCAATGATGAGTGAGCCGAATCATTTAAAATCGGTGTACATTTTTAGAGAGAGTTGAAGCCATAAAACCAGCATTACTGTATGGACATGAACACTGCAATATGGGTCAAGTATAGTTAAACGTTTGCATAAAGAGTTATAAAATAAATGCACACATTTCTACTAGTAGAAATGTTACTCCATCATTTAAAAAAACAACTGCTATCTACGCCACAGAACAAAGGAAGCTGCCTCTTCAGTTCATCATTCAAATATACCGTTAGAAGCAGCTGCAAGCTACCGATAGCATTTTGACAAACTGAAACTTCATTCAATTGAAGAGATGCCTCTAAAACATCCCCTATCTCGGGTTGCTCAAGTACAGCCTGCAGTGAAATGATAGGAAGGCAACAGGTTTATTCAAAGGTTTCACTGAAATCCCAAGATATAACTCGTCTTCACACCCAACAGACATTGCTGTACCTGACACAAAGAAGATAAAGAACACTGAGGAACATAAGTAACAGTATACACGGTTCTGTGCATAGCTGTTAAGAATAAACATCTTGTCATGCTAATTAGTTTGCACTACAACTAAACATTTTGACCATTTAATGGAAGAGCCAGGAGTGCAAAGAACTAACATAATTTCACTTTTTGCCAAATATACATGCAATAGTGACCTTTACTGATATATAACTTATTATTAAGAGGAGACGTTAGCAATTAAACATCTGATTTCCCCCCCCAACCAATTAAAAAAGCAACCTGACAGCAGACTTGACATCTCTTAGTACAAAAGGTGGGGTTTTTTGTTTTGTTTTTTGAGTGCAAGACTTGTGCTTCCATTTTTCAATAGAAAAGGTTTGAGCCATTTGTTTTTCCACAACTTGACAGGGTTGCGTCAAAGGGTGGAGGCCTGATTATGCTAAAGTTGTTTTTGCAAATTCTCTTCTCTGCAAGCCTGATCCCACTGTTAAACTAATCTAGTGGCAAAAAAACAAAAAACAGTTAATGTTTTAATATTCCAGGTTTCTACCCCCTAGGGTTCTCTTTAAAGCAATTTGATGTTCCTCATTCATTCAAAGTGTTGCCATTGGTTGTGTTCTTCTACAGCTAGTCTCCATCTCTCCCCCTCTTTTGTCCAAGGTCCTCATCTTACAAATGGACATAAGAACACTGAAAAATTCTAAGAATATGTGGACCAAGCAGATCTAACCTAAAAGATAAAGCTGTGTGCAATCTCACAAGAGATGTACATTAATGGAAACAGAAAGTTACCACAACAATCACCCGCAACGGCCACCACAAGTGTGGCAGAATTGTTTCTAAGGTATTTTTAAAGTGCCTACCTTCTTGAGCTCTAAGTGCTTATTCTTAAAAGGGGCTTATAGAACATTTCTTTGGGTCTCCCACTGTGTTTTTGGTTGTCTATTTAGATTGTAAATGCCTCAGGGCAAGACGACTACTTTCTGAATCTTCTACCACCCTGAACATAGTCACAATTTTAACATACCCTTTTGATGGTCATAAGACAGATGCCTTATATAGCAGTATCATTGCTGAAAGACATGTGGCTTAACTTTTGTTTTCAAGATTTGGTGTCCCTAAACCCTGTTTGCCAGAAGCTGGGAATAGGCAACAGGGGATGGATCACTTGAGGATCACCTGTTCTGTTCATTCCCTCTGTAGCACATGGCGTTGACCACTGTCAGAAGACAGGATATTGGGCTAGATGGACCCACTATGGCCATTTTTATGTTCTACTTACCACACTTACATTAAGTAGTTTGCAATTACTCCAGGTTGCATCTTTCTTGTGTAATATTTAACCTACTGAAAAGTCTTGAAGTCTCTTAGCTTCATCCTATTCTTAGCTTTCTATGACTTGGGGTTTCACTAAGGTTCCTAAAATAACACAATTACTAGCCTGAACAAATTGCAAATGTGATGCAGCACATGTTTACTCTTAAATTTATCTAATCCCTCTTTAAGAAAACTTGTTACCATAATGCAACCACACACAGCCTACTTGATAAAACAGACACCTCTTTCCACAGATATGTAAGGAACAAACGCCTACACCTTGCCCTAGCCACTGCAAACTTTACCTTAGGAGCAAACATAAGAATTTACCACTCCACTATCAAATTCTTTTTCTTCTATCCCTAATGGATGCAAGGTTTATTACCCTGCCATGTATTTAATAACCCCAGTCCTTTATCATTTATTCACATAATTATTATACTTGGGCTCTGTACATATTACATTTATTTCCCTTCAGTTGTTTTTATCCCTTCTTGATGAATTTCTAACACTCCCACTGCAGCATGGTCCACGCACCAATATTAGTGAAGCTGAAGTGACACATGCTGCCTCAGAGGATTTTTAGCCTGAAGAGAAAAGTCCTGTGATGCTGGTTGCTATGTCACCCATCCCACGGCTCCCTGCTCTCCCTGGGAAAACGTGGTATATCTAAAGGATGAGTCACTTACGAACCTGGGCTGATTTTAGATGATTTAACCTTTCAGTGGGCAGGTGTTTTATTTATATTTCCCACAGCACCACCGCCTTCATCTCCCTCCCCCACCTCCCACAGACCGACCCATACATCCCCTCATCCCGACCCAAACCCTTCATCCCCCCCAGACCGTCCCACCCCCCTCATCCCCAGCCTCCCACAGACAGATCCACCCCCGTCGTCCCCAGCCTCCCACAGACCGACCCACCCCCCCTCGTCCCCAGCCTCCCACAGACCGACCCACCCCCCCTCGTCCCCAGCCTCCCACAGACCGACCCACCCCCCCTCGTCCCCAGCCTCCCACAGACCGACCCACCCCCCCTCGTCCCCAGCCTCCCACAGACCGACCCACCCCCCCTCGTCCCCAGCCTCCCACAGACCGACCCACCCCCCCTCGTCCCCAGCCTCCCACAGACCGACCCACCCCCCTCGTCCCCAGCCTCCCACAGACCGACCCACCCTCCTTCATCCCCTCATCCCCCCACAGACCGACCGACCCACCCCCTTGTCCCCGCCGCCTCCCACAGACCGACCCAACCTCCTTCACCCCCCAACCTCCCATGACCCAACCCCTAGTCCCGACACCCCAAGCCCCTCACCGGCGCGGGTTGCGCAGCTGCACGGTCTCCATGGCGCCCTAGAGCAGCAGGGCAGGGGGCGCGCTCATTCTTCCATGACTCCAGCCGCTCACTCCCGGCGCTTTCCCAAGGCCACTTCCGCTTCACTTCCGCCTCCTCGCTACCCACCGGAAACAAGGGGCGGGGTCATCGTCACATGGTCTTATAGAAAGGGAGGCGCTGCCCGCCTTCCGCGGCCGCAGGGGCGTGGTCCTTCCACTGGCTCCCGCTCCCCACTCAAGAGGAGGTGCGGGCAGTTTTCTTGCTCATCCATCCGGGCTGGTTTAGAGTCAGCCCCTAGGACAGGGCAGTGTATTGAGGACTGGAGCAACAATTTCCCAGCAGCCCCACCGCCGCCACCTATTTTGCATACTAGTTTACATATATTTAAATATTCAATTGGATGGGTATCATCCTGATTCCATTAGGCAGTCACTTTGCGGCCCCAAACTCGGAAGTATGGGTGCCAAAGCTCCTTGGTCTCTGCCCTAGGAACCACCCCCATCCCTTCAGGCTGTGCTCTGGGAGTTGGAAGTAGAGCCCAGCAGCCCTGTTTCCCAGCCCTCTGCCCAGTCAACCTCATCCAGAATGCGCTCCAACCTATTATGGCTACTGGGGGGCAGAGGCAGGGCTGCCTGGGGGAGAATACTAAGTGGGGCAATTTGCCCCAGGCCCCGTGAGCCCTGGCCAAGAATCTCTTTCCTCACCTGGCGGCGGCATTTTGGCAGCAGGGGGCCCTTCGGTCGTTCTGGGTCTTCGGCGGCTGGGGGCCCTTCAGTGCTGCAGAAGACGCGGAGTGAGTGAAGGGCCCCCCCCCGCTGCAGACTCAGAGCGCTGCCCAGTGAGTACAAACTCACCCGCTTTGCCCCAGGCTCCCTGAATCCTCTGGGCGGCCCTGGAAAGAGGACCTTAGACTGCCCAAAGCTAATGGCCCTTAACTAGTGGCGAGGGGCCATTGAACCCAAGTAAATTTTGGGGCCAGGAGTTATGATTAAAGGTTAAAAATCAGGGAACTGGAAGGGCAGCCTGAGCAGAGAACTCCCAACAGCACCCACTGCTCCTTAAAGGTGTCTAAGGAGTCGGTGGATGCTGCCCAGAAGACCTCTGCTCGCAGGCATGACATAACAAGGGATCAGAAACAGGCCTCACAGTCGCAGAGCACCCCACCATCCAGCTTCCTTCTTCTGGTGTGATGGATGGCCATCTTAGCCAGCGCCAGGACAAAGTTGGCAAGGAAGTCTCACGACTTTGTGGGCCCATGGATGGGGTGTGTGCATAAATGAGGAGGTGTAGGGAAAAGTGGAGCTAGAACCTCAGTAAGAGGTACTGGAGAAGCTGGAAGAAGGGCACCTGAGGCACCCTACATAAATGTGCACCAGGATCTCCCTCTTGCTGCACAAAGGACAGGTAGCAGGGGAGTTTGTGAACTGCACCAGGTACATACTTGGGCTCATGTCCCTATGTAGGAGCCACCAGCTCTCCAGCAGGCCATGGAACCAGAGTGGAGTACAGGGGTGAATGTGCTTCAAATGCCACTGGGGAAGATGCTCAATTATTCACACTAGAGAACCAGTGTGACTGGTGTAGTTCATGAACACTAGCTCCAGAGGCTAAAGCTAATTGCAAGAGGAGGGGGAAGGCTCACCATGTCAGCCCAGGAGAAGTGGGAGCTCCCCTGTTATTAGTAGAATAGGGAGTCAGAAGAGAGATATTTACTCTCTGTTCTCCCTTCCTTTAATCCTTGATTGGCTCTGATTCTTGCATTACAAAGTTAGCCCCAAGAAATGAATAATACCAGGTTCCTGTTTACGGCATACAGCAGTAACAAAGATTGCTCCTTACCCCATATTTATATAATGATAGAATCATAGGACTGGAGGGACCTTGAGAGGTCATTTAGTCCAGTCCCCTGTACTTCTGGCAGGACTAAGTATTATCTAGAGTCTAGACCATCCCTGACAGGTGTTTGTCTAACCTGCTCTTTAAAATCTCTGTGATGGAGATTCCACAACTTCCTTAGGCAATTCATTCCAGTGTTTAACCACCCTGACAGAAGTTTTTCCTAATGTCCAACCTAAACCTCCCTTGCTACAATTTAAGCCGCTTGCTTCTTGTCCTATCCACAGAGGTTAAAGAGAACAATTTTTCTCCATCCTCCCTGTAACAACCTTTTATGTACTTGAAAACTTTTGTTATCATGTCCCCTCTCCGTCTTCTCTTCTCCAGACTAAACAAACCCAATTTTTTCAATCTTCCTTTCATAGGTCATGTTTTCTAGACCTTTAATTTTTTTTGTTGCTCTGCTTTGGGCTTTCTCCAATTTGTCCACCTCTTCCCTGAAATGTGGTACCCAGAACTGGACACAATACTCCAGTTTAGGCCTAATCAGCACAGAGTAGAGCAGAAGAATTACTTCCCGTGTCTTGCTTACTGTTGACTCATATTTAGCTTGTGATCCACTATGACCTTCAGATCCCTTTCTGCAGTACTCTTCCCTAGACAGTCATTTCCAATTATAGTACAATACCAGCTCTGCTATAGATAAGATTAAGATATTCATAGATTGTTAAAGCCAAAAGGAATCATTATCTAATCTGACCTGCATTACACAAAGAACCTCACCCAATAATTTCTGCATCAAGCCATAACTTCTGTCAGAGCTATAGCATCTCAATTAGAAAAGTAGCCAGTCTTGCTATAAAGACTTCAAGAGATGGAGAATTCACCACATTGTTCAAATTTTATTCACTATTCAAAATCATTCTGCAAATAGTCCTTGGTTTGTAGACTGCAGGGTGGGGGCTGGTGAGTGTTGAGCCTCAGGGGGCTGCAGCAAGGGAACTGGTTGGCACAGGTTGTAGGGGCCACAGAAAGGGGGCACTTCCATTGAATAATGATTACACTTGAGAGTGAGGGGCTCCAGGAGCTGCAGCAAGATAGTTAGTTGGCTTGAAGGGGCTGGTATGAATGAGCTGGTGGACTTTGAACTCCACAGGGATTTGGCAAGGGGGTTGTTGGTGCTGAGCACCAGGGGGATGCAGCCTGGGGCTAGTGGATGTTGGGCACCCATGGGATGAGGTGAAGGGGCTGCTGGGTGTTGGGCACCAGGGTTTTGTGATGAAGGGGCTGGTGGGCATTGGGCTCCCATTGGATGCAGTGAAGGGGCTGGTGGGCATTGGGCACTGGTGGGATGCGGTGAAAGGGCTGGTGAGTGTTGGGCACCACACGGATGTGGCGGGGGGTTAGTGGGTGCTGGGCACCAGGGGGATGCGGCAAAGGGGCTGATGGGTGTCAGGGTGTCAGGGGGATGACGCGAGGGGCTGGTGGGTGTCGGGCTGTGGAGAGTGTGCAAGTATGTTTTGGAGTCCAAGGGATTACAGTGAGGGGCCAGAGGGTGCTGGGGAGCTGTGGTAAGGGGGTGGGAGGCATGGAGATAGGGGTTCAGGGTGAGGAGTGACAGATATGGAGCTGGAGGCAGGGGGCTCAGGGAAGCTGTAGAGTGAGGAGTGACAGCACGGAGCTGGGGGGTCGGGGAAGCCATGGCGTGAGGGATGACAACGCGGAGCTGGGGGGTCGGGGAAGCCGTGGGGCGAGGGGTGACAGCGCGGAGCTGGGGGCTCGGGGAAGCCATGGCGTGAGGGATGACAGCGCGGAGCTGGGGGCTCGGGGAAGCTGTGGGGCTCGGGGTGACAGCGCGGAGCTGGGGGGTGACGGCGCAGAGCTGGGGGCTCAGGAGCTGTGGGGTGAGGGGTGTCATGCCAGCACGGTCTCTCTCCCGGTCCCAGCCCCCTCTCTTGAGGCCCGCCCTGTGCCGGGGAAGCGGAGCTCCCAACAGCGGCAATTCCGGAGCAGAGGCCCGGCGCTGCCAGCGCGGGGGAGGCGCTGGAGGCGGGGAGCAGGCGTGGCCGGGGCGCAGCGGGTCCCGCCCTGTGCCGGCCGGCAGGAAGCCGTAGAAGGCTCTGGAGCGCAGCCCGCGGCGCACGGACGGGGTTGGCTATTCTCCGGGCTTCATGGCCCCCGCGGCGGCCCGGGTCTCCGAGCTGCGCCGCGCCGGGAACGAGCAGTTCCGCAGCGGCCAGTACTGTCAGGCGGCCGCGCTCTACAGCCAGGCGCTGGGGCTGCTGGAGGCGGCAGGTACCGGCCGGCCCGGCCCTGAGCCGCGCACACCAGCAAGCGGGCAGGTCTAGGGCCCGCGCTGGGGCTGGGGAGCGGGGGCGCAGCTGTTCTGCCCAGTGGCGGGGCATGCGGGTGCGGAATTGCCTGCCCCCAAGCTACGCCTCCCCTTGGGGCCCGGGGTATGAATCCGTCTTTGCCCCCAGACTCCTGCCTGGGTACTGGTGCGGCGGTATGGGGGCTGAAGCCACCTTTCCCTCCCCTAAAATCACTGCTCTTCCATGGCTGGTGGAGTTGGGGGGTGAAGCTGCCTCTCTTCTCCCCCCCCCCCTTTGCCTGTGGGTGCAGAGCTGCTTTCGCTCATTCCTTTGAGGGGTGACAGCCTGACACCATGACAAGTGGCACATGGGCCCCATGCCTGTTCCCTGGGGCCTGCCCTCAGGTAGGTAGAGGGCCTTGAACCAGATGCAGGGCAAAGGGAGAACATCCCTGTTGTGTGACCCAACAGCTGAGCCCCAGAGCCGGTATTTATATGAGTGCCCACTCAAATACAAATCACCAGGATGCAGCAGGGCTTCATCCACTCCGCCGTCCAGGGTGGTTTAAAAATAGTTTTACATAGTAGACAGCAAATGGATGCCCCTTTAACTGCCTAGGTGACAAAATGCCTACAGGGCACCAGTCTATGCTCCTACTTGGAACAGCTTTATGTACCCATGCAGTATGACATTATTGCCATGTGTGTGTACTCTTGGTCTGGTAACAGAGGGTAAAGGACCACAGCTACAGTTCTTTAGGCCCCAAACTTGCCCTGCCATAAAGTTATGAGGGCTTTTTGAAACTCTTCTGCAAGCCAGAGCATTTCAGTAACTCTGGCTACCACTATATGCTGTCACTACCTATTGCACCATTGAAAAGGCCAGAATTACTGAATTATGGACAGGTGAGAGAGAGATGTGGGCTTGGGAACTGTGCAGTTCTGAGCTCCAAGCCTAGATCTGACCCTAACATTGGACTTAATCTTTCTGCTTCCCTCTCCCCATCTGCCTTCAGGGATGATAATGCTTGTCTACCTTTCAGCAGGCGTGAGGATTAATTAGCTAATGCTTTGGAGATGAAAAATGCTGAGTATTATTGCTGGTACTGATAGTGATATCAGCAGTAAACCTCTCTGTTCTCTTTCCCCAGCTGTGACTTCAGTACCTATAATATCCACAGCACATGGAGTCTTGCTTTTTGCAGCAAGTAGAAACTTCAAATAAGGTGGCTTTAAGGTCTGTTGAATATACTGTTCCACACTTAATGGTTTGATTGTTTTCTGTCTCTGCTCTTAGGGGAGAGGAATGCTGAGGAAGCAAGTGTCCTCTATTCAAATCGAGCTGCCTGCTACTTGAAGGATGGGAATTGTAGCCTCTGTGTTAAGGACTGTTCAGTGTAAGCATCTTCTGTCTAGAGAAAAGCTGTATGTTTGTTTTGAATGATATAGGATTGAATATAGTATCCGCTATATATGTCCTCTGTTACTGGGTGACAATAATCTGTCCTGGCATAAGGATGTTAATTAATCTTTATTGGTCTCTCTTCTACTCTGTTATGAATATTTTTACCATGTTGGGTCAAGTAGGGGCAGATTCTACTCTACGCACAGGTGTAACTGAGAACTAGATTTGGCTCATAATTTATAAAGAGTTAGGCCAGAGACTCTGATCACCTCCCATCCCCAAATGCTTCTTTCCCAAACAGACATTTGTAATGGAATATGGCATGGTAGAGACTTGCTCCTCAGTAAGTGGCAAATTTAAGACTAAGGCTACGAGATCCTAGACAGGCCTGGAAAAGCCCCCATAGCTCATCTAGGGTATGCCTTCAGTGGCCCACAAAAAAAGTGTTCTTAGCTAATTTGGGTTAGCTAATCTGAGATAACTGGTTTAAAATAGCAGTGATTTACACAGCAACTTGACATAACCCTAATCTCCCCCCTCCATCTCTGTAGGAAAACAGTAGCCAGATGCTCTTGCCTTTAGGCAACAGTTTGTCTGTATAGCACCAATAGCGTGCTACATGTACACGCAGCTCTGAAGACAAAGGTTCTGCCTTAAACAGCTTACCACCTTCTACAGCTAGTGCGGTGGGATTCTGTGGTTGCCATGTCAAGATTTCTTTATAAATCTTAGAAATGCAAAGTTTAAAATGTTTGAAGTGATGGTGTAGCCATCTTGGTCCCAGGACATTGGAGAGACAAGGTGGGTGAGGTAATATCTTTTACTGGACCAACTTCTGTTGGTGACAGTGACAAGCTTTTAGATTTTAAAAAAATTATTAAAGCAAATGTTAAAATAATTATATAGTCCATAGGAATAGAATACCAATGGACATTTATTAAATATTTTTGGATTTTTTTTATACATTTTCAAATGTATCAATTTCAATTACAACACAGAATACAAGTTGTACAGTGCTCACTTTATATTTTTTATTACAAATATTTGCACTGTAAAAATGGCAAACAAATAGTATTTTTCAATTAATCATACAAGTACTGTAGTGCAATCTCTTCATCATGAAAGTGCAACTTACAAATGTAGTTTGTTTTGTTACATAACTGTACTCAAAAACAAAACTTTAACACCTACAAGTCCCCTCAGTCCTACTTCTTGTTCAGCCAATCGCTAAGAGAAACAAGTTTGTTTATATTTATGGGAGATAGTGCTGTCTGCTTCTTGTTTACAGTGTCACCTGAAAGTGAGAACAGGCGTTCACATGACACTGTTGTAGCTGGTGTCGCAAGATATTTACATGCCAGATGAGACCATATTCATATGCCTTTTCATGCTTTGGCCATTGTTCCAGAGGACATGGAGATATACCTATCTCCTAGAACTGGAAGGGACCCAAAAGGTCATCAAGTCCAGCCCCCTGCCTTCACTAGCAGGACCAAGTACTGATTTTGCCCCAGATCCCTAAGTGGCCCCCTCAAGGAGTGAACTCACAAACCTGGGTTTAGCAGGCAAATGCTCAAACCACTGAGCTATCCCTTCCCCCTAATGACTCCTGTTAAAAAAAAAAAAAAAAAACAATTTGTGACTGAACTCCTTGGGGGAGAACTGTATGTCTGTTTTACCCGCATTCTGCCATACGTTTCATATTATATCAGTCTCGGATGATGACCCAGCACATGTTGTTCATTTTAAGAACACTTTTACTGCAGATTTGACAAAATGCAAAGAGGATACCAGTGTGAAATTTCTAAAGATAGCTACAGCACTCGACCCAAGATTTAAGATTCTGAAGTGCTTTCCAAAATCCAAGAGGGATGAGGTGTGGAGCGTGTTTTCAGAAGTCTTAAAAGAGCAATACTCTGATGCGGAAACTATAGAACCCAAACCACCAAAAAAGAAAATCAACCTTCTGCTGGTGGCATCTGACTCAGATGATGAAAATGAACATGCATCGGTCTGCATTGCTTTGGATTGCTATCGAGCAGAACCCGTCATCTGCATGGACGCATGTCCTCTGGAATGGTGGCTGAAACGTGAAGGGACATACGAATCTTTAGCGCATCAGGCATGTAAATATCTTGCAACGCTGACTACAACAGTGCCATGCAAACGTTTGTTCTCACTTTCAGGTGACATTGTAAACAAGAAGCAGACAGCATTATCTTCTCCAAATGTAAACAAACATGTTTGAGTGATTGACTGAACAAGAAGTAGGACTGATTGGACTTGTAGGCTCTAAAGTTTTACATGGTTTTATTTTTGAATGCAGATTTTTTTTGTAGATAATTATACATTTGTAAGTTCAACTTTCATGATAGAGATTGCACTACAGTACTTGTATTAGGCGAATTGAAAAATACTATTTTTTTTTTACAGTGCAAGTATTTGTAATAAAAAATAAATATAAATTGAGCACAGTACACTTTGTATTCTGTGTTGTAACTGAAATCAATGTATTTGAAAATGTAGAAATTAGAGATGGAAAAATTCACCAAGTCTCCACTACTGTAGGATTTGTTCCCTACAAAGCAGTATGTGAACACAGTTTGAAATATAGCCACACATTTCAAGACTGTGCCTTTGAAAATTTGGGTCATAGAAGGTTAAGACTGGACAAGATCCCAGGTGATAATGGTACCCACATGGGAGAATCTGATATTAAAAAAATTGACCTTCTGACTACCTTTCTGATGAATTTAGCTCAGGTGGCCCAGTGAACTGTGTTGCTTTCTCCTCACTGATCTAGTGCACTGGACCTGGTCCCTTTTGGAATCAAACCCCTACTGAGGCGGGCAGCAGCCTATGAAGCTCTGGAGAGATACCAGTTGGCCTACGTGGACTACAAGACTGTATTACAGATTGATTGCACTGTACAGGCTGCACATGATGGTGTCAACAGGTAACTCCTAACTCTGTACTGTTCCACAGACCAGAATGAAAGTACAGCAGAGCTCATTCAGCTGCCTCTGCGAATCTCAGCCCCATTTAGCTGGGACGATTGCCTGGGAACAGGTTGGGTGCATTGGAATGCTTCATAAATGGCAATAGATCCGATTGTTATGCAGCCTAGCACCGTTTCTGTGGTGTGAGTTCTTTGGTGATATTTGCTGCCAGTACTACAGATGTCTGTTCCCGTCAAGTTGTTACTTCCCTTTATTATAGCTGGGAAATTATTCCATTTGGCCATGCAAGTTTTCCGTATTTTATATAATGCTTATTTTTAGGCAACTAACCAATTACAAGTGGCCACATTCCAACCTGAAGCCTCCTTGGTACCTTTCTGTTCCCAAGAGCAGGTCTATATGAACACAGTGTTCTACTAAACTACTAAGCCTCTGTGCTGCTCCATATATTCTTATGTTTCACAACACCGGTGAATTCTAGTGAATTCATAGCTCCTATCCTAGCAGATCTTTCTGCTTTTGGTATTGTCAATACTGAGAAGAGACTCCTTTCATTTAAACCCATTGTGTATAAAGAGCCTAGCTTTGCTTTTCACAAAGGGAGAGAGAAACTTTCCTTAGCACCTGAACTGACAGAAGTTGGCAAAAGGGGCCCTGGACAAGAAATATGGAGAATATGTAAAGACTGAAGCATGTTTGAAATGCATTTTAAGTTTGTTGCGAAAGAGTGTATACCATTAAATTAAAAACTGCTGTTTGTGGTAACTGAATAGTCTTTTCTTCTTTTAAGCTTCCTTTCTGAATGGTATTATAGCCACAGACTTCCTCTGTTCATTTACTTATTGCCTGGAATATCTAGATCTCCTCATGAAGAAGCATGGCCTTGTGGTTCAGACCCAGAACTGAGATTCAGGATGCCTTGGTTCCAGTCCTGGCTCTGCTACTGCCTCACTGTGTGACCTTGGGGACAAGTCCTTTAACCCAAAGGCCTCCATTTTCCCACCTATAAAATGAAAACATGTCTACCATGGGTGTATGTGAGGTTTAAGTCACTAAATATTTGAACTACTCAAATGGCAAGCACTAAAATGAGTTTTTTTTACCCTAAAGGCACATTTTCCTAGCTACATGCAGTTAGCAGGGTTGCATGCACAGCAGTTACACAGTATTTGCCTGCAGATGCTCAGTTAGGAGCCTGCCTATTGAAATTGAGCACTGTTCTGGAAAGATGGCCTGTTCTGTCAGCAGACTTGATAGCTGCACAGCCTATATCTCTATTTCCAGAATGACAAAAGCCCTGTTGGAGAAGGATGGCCTCGAGTGGCGCCAGAAGCTCCCACCAATCCCTTCAGTTCCTGTTTCTGCTCAGCGAAGATGGGACTTTCCTCCTGCAGGAAGCCAGGCGGCTGCCCCAAGACTCAAAGCAACTGAAACTGCATCTCTAGAAAAACAAGGTGAGCCTTTCCTGTGTTTAGATGGCACATGGAGTTGTGGGACTCAGACGGGACAGTAAAGTACAAGGCATCTGCTAAACTTGGTCTGGTGCTTAAGGCATTGGCCTTGGTCTCAGTTTCTGGCTCTGCCACAGACTCCCTGTGTGACCTTTGCCAAGTCACTGAACTGCTTTGTACCTCAATTCCCTGTCTCTAACAATACTTCCTTTCTCCCACCATTTGCCCATAATGGTAAACTCTTTAGGGCAAAAATTGTCTCTTACAATCAGGGCCGGCTCCAGGCACCAGCCCTCCAACCATGTGCTTGGGGTGGCACCTGGAGGGGGGCGGCGCTCACCCGGGGAGAGCGGGGCCCCGGCCGGGCTCGCCGCCCTCCCCCCGGCGCTCCAGCCGGTGTGGGAGAGCGGGGCCCCGGCTGGGCTCGGTGCCCTCCCCTGCCGCGCTCCCCGCCGGATGGCGGGGGGCGGTGGGAGGCTTTTTTTGCCAGGGGCGGCAAAAAAGCCAGAGCCGGCCCTGCTTACATTGAGTTTATCCAGTGGGGTGCTATTCTTGCTTGATGCTTGTAGGCTTTACTATAATACATATAATAGATACTAATAAACCAGTTATTCCATCCTGTCTCATGCTGCGTACAAGCCACCACCTTGGGATTCTTGAACTCTGCTGAACAATGAATGGATGGGATTGCAGCTTAATTTGATTTTAGTACAATTCAGAGAGTAAAACCAGGTGTGTGATTCTCAACCTTATCCTCGATCCCTTCAGGCAAGTCTAGCCATTTCTTATTCTCAGTAAATCTATGGTGTCCAGTGGCAGCACTCAGATAGCTAGGTAGGTTTCTGTCCAAAGATAGTCTTTCCACAGTACAGATTTCTCTAGGAGAATTCAGGCTTTTCTGTGGTTGCTTAGGCTTCCATACTTAAAAAAACCTTACTTTTTATTAATTGTATTGATCACTGCCATTAACAAATGTGACTGCTTAGCTCTTTCATTTTTACGTAGCACTATGTTCTCTCAAATACAACTTCCAGTGCCTACTGCTGCTATGATTGAAAGAGCAAAAACTTTGAAGCAAGAAGGAAATGAACTTGTGAAGAAAGGGAACCATAAAAAAGCTATTGAAAAGTACAGCGAGAGTCTAAAACTCAGTAACCAGGAATGTGCAACTTACACCAATAGGTAATGTACAAGCACCTATTATCCTATTTCCCTTTGGGGCACTCTTTAAGTAATTCCAGTAACTCTTATCGAGTTTGGACCCAAGCCTGCTGTCTGATGCCCACACACCGCTCCCACTTAAATGAATGGGAGCCAGGTGCATGCATGAGGGTAGAATTTTGCCTTTAACATCTATTAATGTTGTTCTTTGATCAGAATACATCGCTTTGTGCATGTGTCGGGGAGATTAGGTGAAGCATTTTCTCCTCATAACAGATGTTTGCTCTGCAAGTGGAGATCCCTTTATTTTCTAAAGTGGCTTCGAGGCACCTGTATGGAAATTCTAAGCTTAAATTGTTAGGTTTTTATTCCTGTCAAATCTTTAGTTCTGCTAAGAATGTTCTGTTTTTGATGGTCCTACTCTCCACTACCTGCAAATAATGGTGTAAGGACTTATCCAAAACCTTTACTACTTGTGGTGCATTTGAAGGCAGCTGCAGAGAGCCTTCCAGGACAGTATACATAAGAAAATTGCAACCTTAGAAATTCTTAGTGACAGCTGGGGACTGAAAATTATTAATTCTTGCAGATTTGTGGAGCAATTACTTTTTTCTCCCCTTTTAACCAAAACCAGTTTTGAGCTCAGGAAATGAGAAGATCCTTGATTGTTAGTACTTCATTCTAAATTTATAGAGGAAGCTTTTTATTAAAGGGCAGCTTGTGACTGGGCAGAGGTTGAGATGAGACCTCCTGTGGGTACACACACGCTGCACAGTGAGATGCTGTCTAGCCTTGTTTTGAAAAACCCTTTTAATCTCTGCCAGTCAGTGCAGGGTTTGTACAGTGACTCTTTCCAAGAAAGAAACTTGGATAAGATTGAATATAGTGCCCGAAAGCAGGGATTGTTGTAGCCCACCACTTGAAGCCTAAAACCTTTAACTACCATTGTCTGTGCTCCAGAGCTCTTTGTTACCTGTCTCTGAAGCAGTACAAGGAAGCAATACAAGACTGCACAGAAGCTCTGAAGCTAGATGCTAAAAATATTAAGGCGTTTTACAGACGTGCTCAAGCATTTAAAGAACTAAAGGTAAGTAACTGCAAACGCGTTTCAGACCCCTTTCAGGACTGGGATAGAGAAGCCATGTTCTCACAAGTATCACTGAATCTTGAATCCACAACTGTAGAGTTTCCACAGGCCTTTTATAACTTGCCTCTGTGCAAAACAACTACAAATCTGCTAGCTGAGGTTTGGTACATAGTGAAGGGAGATTCCTAGTCATTTCACTGGCTGACAGCTGCATGGATATGTGTGGATCTTTCTCTTTGGGAGAACAAAGAGACCTGAATCAGGGTGTGTGTCCTTTTATAGCTATCCTACAAGCCAGGTTTTCTGGAAACAATGCTTACAATCATGGTTCTTACTAAGTCATTAGCAGATACCTTCACCTTTATGTGGATTTCTCATCTGCTAGCTTCAGGTCTCTTGGTGTCTTGAGTTGCCTGATAAATTCCTGGAAACAGCTAGATCCTGTGTTTGGGGCACTGAAAATGACTATAGAGAGATGTTTTGGCAAACAGCCTAGATCTTAAACTACAGCTAATTGTAGGGTTCTGCAGTATTTCATCAATTAAAGCAGGACATGTAATCTAGGTGTAATATTAGAATATCTGTGAGACTGGAGCAGGTTAACGCACGAGCTTCATCTCCTGTATAAACGGAGTGCCTTTCTGGTCCCCAATTTATGTGCATTACAGAACAGCTATGCAGTTGTCAGTCTCTTCTGTGAGAAGCACATGTGAAGTAGAAGGGGCTATGGTAGGTAGTGTTTCAGTGTGTGAGCTTTTAAAGGCCAAGTTTTAAAAATGTTTGCCTTTTCAGTTTTCTAAAAATGCATTTTGCTTCTAGGATTACAAATCAAGCATGACTGACATTAACAGCGTTCTGAAAATTGAACCAAAGAACATAGCTGCACAGAAGCTACTGCAAGAATTGAACAAGAACTTAAAATAAAAAATCTGTCTGCTCTTTACTGCAGAAGACAGGCTTTCCTTTTAATACTGATACAGGGGCCAAACACTGTAGGGCCAGCTCTGAAACCTACCGTCCCGATTTGCCGAGTAGTAGCTAGTTCTTGGCTGCTTAATTACACGTACATTAACGTGAACCATCTATATCAAACCTGGTATCTCCCTGTAAGATCTTTAAAAGTTTTAAATGATCCTGTCTTTGAGAAGCATTCAGGTTAATTTCCTTGGTATAAGGTAATTTTGTAAACTCATTATTTATTTAAGTTAATCTGTCTGCAAAGATGGGTGTGGGCTGGGGCATGTACTCAAGAGCAGTAAACTGAGTTTATGGTAATATGTACTCAGATTGGAAAGAAGCAGATCTGCTGTGTATACTGCTTCTGCTTGCTTAAACAAGCTACTTACAAAGGCTGCTGCATGAGAAATTAAAGTCAGGGTTTCCCTAGCACAGTTCCAGATCCTTTAAAAGTGTGGTGAGACCTCTACAAGAATAAATGGCTCAGGTGTTCCCTGGCTTAGCTGGTGCCTACTGGCCCAAAGCTGCTTTTGTTTAGAGTAATTGTTCAGAAGCTTGCAGCTGCTTCGACATAGCTCTTATCCCCCACAAAAACAACCACCAAATATTTAATTTAAACCTGCCTTGATTCTGTATTTGTGGGCTATCTTCCATGCACTGCTGAAGTTTGGGTCCTAGCAACTTTGAATTTCCACAATTTCTTTCTAACATTTTAGCTTCTGTTTGTGTCTTGATGACCAGCTGCTATTACCACTAGTACAGGGAAGAGGGTGCACAATAGTATCCCACATGAGGCCTCTGATGTGAAGAACTACCTTCCTCCATCACAGACTTATGAACATGTTATACTATGATTCTTCCCATCTAGTGGTGGCAAAGAGTTATCTTTTAATGCTGAGATCTAAATAGGTAACAGGATGATTTGTTTGGCAAAGCTACTGTATGAACAATGCAACTTTATTAAAAGCCAGCATATGTTACAGCTGTGTGTTTTTTTAGAATTGTGTATTTGACATAAGGGTCTGGGTGTACTATGTTACCATAATTGTTGCTGGGACAGGGACTATTTCAACCGTTCACCATGATAAAATACTATTTTATTTGCCCTTATGGTCAAGGAGCATCCGCTATGCAGTGTCACTGCAGAAGTCTCATTTATGCACTGATAAAAACACAGCTATTTTCTGCACTTCTATCCTGGTGTATGTCTAGGATGTTAGATTGTTGCATGGGCAGAAGAGAAGCCTTGCAGTTTAGCTACAGTGTAAAACAGAAGTACTGACAAAGCCTCACTGGAGATGTTTCCAGGACACTTACTACAAGCAGGGATTGATTACTTACATTGAAGTACACTCAATGCAAGTTGAAGGACATGCTATTTTCATTTCCACTCCTAGTCCCTTGTAGGGTTGGTGTGGCATGCCCTTGCTCTCTCACAACAGATCAGTATTTCAGGTTCTATTTACCTCTACCTTAGCTGAATTCAGGAATTGGAAAATGCTCTCACTGTGTAGCATTTACACAGATCATCCATCCTTGCTGTAAAAAAGCTTTGGAGAGGGCTGGGACCCTCTGCTGCCTTATCTGGGTCTAGCTGAGGATCTATTCACTCCACAGCCACACAGCTGTGCTGTAACACTTCACCTTTCATTGTAAAATCACTGCTTGCCTTTGTAGCTGCAAAGATGTCTACAGCAAGAGTAAAACACAAGGTCTAAGAGGCCCCCTTCATCTCACTCAAGATGCCATGGAAATTATGCTATAGCTATACTACAGGCTATTCTGTTGAAGACACAAGTATCTACTGTTAGGTATCTCCCTGTGCTGCTGGGTCTGCCTGCAGCTGCTTCTTTGTCTGCAGTCTTTCCCAACAGAGGGAGCTGATTGGATAACAGCACCTTCTCCCTATAGGGGCCCATAGAGCCAGGCAGCAGGTGGTGAGGGAGCCAGTTAAGCAAAGTATAGGCTGGTTAGCTGGACTGCATCACAGGCCCCAAGGCACTGACCTGCTGAGGCTGGCTATACTCTCCTTTCCTTGGCACATGTTGGTGGGGAAAGAGTCTGTCAGCCACAACTTTGGAAGAGCAGAGGCTGATGCAGTGAAACTTTGCTACGTGGAGAGAAAAGCAAAATCCATCCTTAAAAATAAATGGTCAAGGAGTATTTTCCACTGAGCCACAGCTGGTGTTTGGGAGATAGAAATGAAGGGTAGTACATAGCTGAGTAAGTTATTACCATGCTATTTAGAGGTTGGTGCTATTAAATTTGGTCCCATTGTTGCATATCATACATGATCCTGCCTGTAGGCCAGGGGCTCTCAACCTTTCAAGACTGGTGTATCCCTTTCTGGAGTCTGATTTGTTTTGTATACCTCAAGTTTCACCTCACTTAAAAGCTACTTGCTTACAAAATCAGACAAATAAGCACACTATGCCTGACAAATTGCTTACTTTCTTTGCAATATAATTATAAAATAAAACTATAAATATTGTACTTACATTTCAGTGTATAGAACAGTACAAACAAGTCATTACCTGTATGAAATTTTAGTTTGTACTGGCTTCACTAGTGCTTTTTATGTAGCCTGTTGTAAAACTAGGCAAATATCTAGATCAGTTGATGTAGCCCCTGGAAGACCTCTGTGTACCCCAGGGCTATGCATACTGCTGGTTGAGAACCACGGCCCTAGGCCATTACTATTTGGTGTACAGGTGCCTGGTACTCATACTGTTCATATCACATTGAACTACACTTTCTTTACCCCAAACTGGAAATGTTTAGACGGGAAGAATCAGGCAATCAAAAAATGAAACAAACAGCTTTCTATTATGGAGCCTAAGCTCCAGGTACTAACTGTGAACACATACATGCTCAGAGCAGGAGGGAGCACAGCGCATTCATGTAGAAGCTTTTCACAGAAGGTAGCCAAAGGACATCATCTCCTGTTAGGTCTTGGCCCAGGACAGAATAGGCTATTTCTGCTGAAGCTCAGGAGTGGCTCTACCCAGGAGGTAGCAGTTACACTTGTAAAAGTGAGTGCGATTGCTGCTTATAGACCTTAGCTTCCCTCACACAGTTTTCCCCATCTCCTCTCCCCCTGCAGTTGTATGCCGTAAGCTGTACATCTTTGCCATCCCTGACCAGGAAGTCCATGAGGGACATAGTTTAATGCTAAGTGTTTCTGACAGCCAGTTCAGTCCCAGCTCTGACTAGGGTGTCATAAGTGAAAAGGTGCATTATTGATTACTAACATTTCTGCAGGCAAACTGAGTCTTTGCCCAAGAGAGGCCAACAACTGAAACAGCAAAACTAGCTGTGATTGAGAAGGGAGGGTAGGATGAAGAACATGACATTTTCTAGTCAAGATAATGGCATTTCACTGGTGTGCAGAGCAATTCATATTATTTTGTGTTTGTAACACTTAATGCCTTTTGTACCAAAGGATTTTTATGTAAATATAGCAGACTAACCCAGTCACTACTATTGGAATCCCTCCCGTTCACAGGAGTTGCCATACTCGATAGACCTAGTAGAGGGGTAGCCATGTTAGTCTGGATCTGTAAAAAGCAACAGAGTCCTGGGGCACCTTTAAGACTAACAGATGTATTGGAACATCAGCTTTCGAGGGTGAATACCCACTTCGTCAGATATATGTGTCTGACGAAGTGGGTATTCACCCCCAAAAGCTGATGCTCCAATACATCTGTTAGTCTTAAAGGTGCCCCAGGACTCTCTGTTGCTTTCGATAGACCTAGGCTCTGAGCTAGTCTAGTATTGTGGCTCCCAGGGTGGCCAGCACTAGATGCTTTACTTCATATCTGCTTAGTGTGACATTCTTACATCTTCTGTAATCTGTCCCCCACACTAGCTCTTGATCTCAATGAGTTGCACAATTTGGTTGGATTTCAAGGAATGTCCCCTTGTTCCTGTGTTAAGAGGCAGGGAGAACAGATGCCATCTCTAACATTCACTTTTCCATATTTTATATCCCCTCTTATCTCCTTTCTAAGATTAATGATCCCACTCTTTTCAGTCTCTCATCATGTTCTTCCAGTTTCTCCCCCCAGTCATTCTTGGGGCCCTTCTCTCATTTCCCTTTATTTCTGCAATATCCTTTTTGAGATGGAGTGACCAGAACTACACTCAGTATTCCAGATGAGGCTGCACCAGTGATCTCTGTTACATGGAAAATAAGTTACACAGAAAGAATGTTAAGGTTGCAGAATCAAGCACTCAAGTTAGGAAATGCCAGAATTAAGGTTGACAGTACAACCTTACCTTAGCACCCCATGTCATTGTGCATTCATTAGTCTATAATTACATGATCACATTCCCCCTCTCACCCAAACAGCATTCAGCAGAGGCAGACACCCAGCATGGAACCTGCCAAACTATAGTTGTTTGGGCAAAGATACAAGCAACTGAAGGAATGTGTCAGGCAACCTTAATTATAGGCAGCACTAGCTGCTGTGCCTAGAATAATGGTATCCTAATATTTTCTATATTATGCATCCCATTCCTTATGCATCCTAACATGTTTGCTTTTTTTGACCACATCTGTACATGGAAGAGAGGTCTTCATGGAGCAGTACACAGTGACAAGCAGGTCCCTTTCCGGACTGCATGCAGCTAAGTTAGAACCAAGCAAGACAGTGATTTATTTTTTTCCCCTCTCCGGGGCACATCTCTGCATTTATCAACACCGAGCTTCATTTGCCCATTCACCTAGCTTGGTTACATCTCTGAAGTTCCTCACAGTCCTCCCTGGTCTTGACTAACAGACAACTGTGTCATCTACAAATTTTACTGCTTCATGGCTCCCCCCGCTTTCCAAATAATTAATAAGATACATTAAAACACTGGACCTAATACAGAGTCTTGGGGCAGCCTGCTGTTAGCCTTTTGCTAGGATGAAAACTGACCATTCAGTCCTACCCTTTTCTGTCTCCTAGTCAGTTTTCAGGAACATAGGCCTCTGAGCCAACCATCCCTCCTTATTGCTGAAGATCAGCCTTAGGTCTAATCACTTTTACCACCATTTGTACAGAAGAAACCATTTCTTCTTGAAAGAAAGACAGTGACAAGCACATAGTGAGGGTGGATGTATCAGCTGTTTATGGTGTCAACCACAAGAACAAATAAAACATTACAGAACCAAATAGAACTTACTAAAAATGACAAGCTCTGATGATTTGTTATCTCGTGGAACACTACAACTGAATCAATCGTGTCTCCCTCCTCGCCACTCACAAGGAGAGGTTGTCATTCTACCATGTGCCCCCCTTGTTAACATTTTCACTACCTGCTGTCAGCAGTGAGGATTGCCAGAAGAGAGCTCACGGACAGTGTTACATAGATGCAGTTCATTTATGGGGAAAAATCATTTTGCAAAGTTTTTGATGCACAAAGAAAAAGTAACGCTGGGCTTTGAATGCAAGTCAATGTCGCTGTCTGTACACAGAAAAAATAAATAAATGCTTCCAATATATGTGGGGATGCATGTCAGGGTTGTAGTTGCTTTATCTTCAGAGCCAAGCATTCTTCACAGTCCCTCCTCTACAACAAATATACACTTTAGACATGTCAGATACAAAAGCTCAGTCTAAGTTAGCCTAGAGTTCACATACCAATACTGAACTTGAATTAAGTGACCAGTGAGAGCAAGCAAACTGCATGACCAAACTTTATCTTACAAAGGGGTGCCTAGAAGTTCTGCACATTTGTTTTCGGTTACCAAACAGGAAGGCTGGATGCTTCTGCTGGAGTTGTACTGGGATGGGGCATGATCACTGCTAATAGATCCAGATTAGAGGCTCTAAGATTCTAAGGAGAATAATAGGTTAAGCCAGTAGTTCTCAAACTCTGGTCAGGACCCCTAAGTGGGCCGAGACCCCATTTTAATGGGGTCACCGGGGTGGCATTCGATTTGCTGGGGCAAAAGCTGAAGCCTGAGCCCCACCGCCCAAGGGCTTCAACCCTGAGTGGTGGGGCTCAAGTTACAGCCTCCGGGGCTGAAGCTCTTGGGTGTTGGCTTTGTCTCTCTGCCCGAGGTGGTGGGGCTCGGGCAGACACTGGCTTCAGTCCCCCCTCCTGGGGTCGTGTAGTAATTTTTTCTGTCAGAAGTGGGTCATGGAGCAATGAAGTTTGAGAACCACTGGGTTAAGCTATACTGCGATCCCATGTAAAGGCATCAGGAATGATTGCATCAGATTCCATGAGGGCTACAAGAAAAGCCAGATTGCTTTATTTTTCACCTCCAAGTTGCCTCCCCAGATTTACATTGAAATTAACTGCTTAGCATTAATTTTTCTCTGGTACAATCATCAAGTTTTGGAAAATAGCAGGAGGCATTGGTTTATATAAAGGAATTAAGCTTGAAGTATGGGTCCAAGACAAATAAAACACACCCATTGCTTTCCCAAGTCCAACTTGGCTGATCTTGACAAGACTTCTCTGGTGCTCACATTCCAGGCAGAAAGGGACCCTTCTCCACATTATACCCTGCCATGAGACCAGCACAGCCTTCCACACCTACCTGGGTCTCATAGGAGGAATGTTGCAGCACTGCTGTTAAGCGATGATTCAGTAGCCTGGTGTGCTTGGAGCACTGCAACCGCTTCCTCGATCTCAAAGCAAAGCACAAAGTGGAGAGAAGTTTAGTTGCTCTGACACCTGGAAGCTTCCTACACAGGTAACAGTCAGGATACTCAAGGCTCCCAACTTGATCTTAGTATAGCTGTCCCTTCCAAGAGGCAAATTAGTTACCAGGGCTGCTATGTTTCATCAACATTGTATTTACATTAGATTATTTTTATTTTAAAGTCTGATTCCCCACTGCCTCAAAACCCAGAAGTCACACTCACTCAGACACTAGGGGAGTTCTACTGTAGCCAGTTCCTAGGTCTATGTGGAGTTCTGCCTTCTGTAATAACTTCAGAGGAGTCCCCCAACTATCTCGAGCATGACATGGACAGTCAATGGCAGTTTGGCAGTAGCTATCAGGACATGCATCCCACATGCTCCTGCTGATCTATTCAGCAGACAACAACGCACCTCCCTTTTCATACAGCTCTGCGCAGTTGGGGCACTTTGAGGTCTTCTGAAGTGCCTGGTATTGGCCACTGAGACACACTTCCTAAGTAGATGAACCAGCAGTCTGATCCTACCTGATAAACCCCATGTTCCTTTTAAAAAGGGGAGGCAGGTGAAAAATATTAATCCTGCCTCCAGCAGCAACAGAATACAGCCAATCCATTCAGGACAGAGTTTTTGATGGGACCCAGTGGCCAAACATACACCAGATATGCAAGAAAAATATGAAAAATTTCACACAGGGCCAGTATTTTACCAGCTCAAAATTCAGAATAAAGGGGTCATTTCTCAGGGTACGTCTACACTACCCGCTGGATAGGCGGGGTAGCGATCGATCTATCGGGGATCGATTTTTCGCGTGTAGCGTAGATGCAATAAATTGATCCCCGCTCACTCTCCCATTGACTGCTGAACTCCAGCAGCGTGAGAGGCAGAAGCAAAGTCGACGGGGGAGCCGCGGCCATCGATCCGCGCCACGAGGACGCGAAGTAAGGGATTTTAATTCCATCTAAGATACGTCAACTTCAGTGTAGACCAGGCCTCAGACTGAACGTGTCAGACAGGATTGGAGTTTGCAGCAGCCTCAGATTTAGCAGATTCATTTTCATGCTATCCAGGCTCCTTTATGGGCTCTCTCTTATGGGAGTGATATTACAGGACTGGAGAAAGCAAAACATGTAGCCCTGATGACCTCCAGCTTCTAAAAAGTGCTAAAGGAAATAGCTTACAGCAGAATTTGCCTTCTGAGAGCATGTTGCCAAGGACTACAAGCAAAGTCGCCAGGATCTTGTATTATTACAGACTGACTGAATGGCTTTTGACACTTCTTAGCACAATATATAATCATAGGATCTCTAGGAACTCAGCTCTGTGTGAACAAAACCCTATAAATCTGCTCTTGTGTCACCTTCACTTTATGATCATGGACCTTGGAATCCAAGATTTAAACCAGCAAGAATAGTCTCATTTTCAGGAGAGGAGGCCTGGAGTTACTTCACTTGTTCAGGGAATATCCAAGTCCATGTATGCCCCTCTCTATCTGATTTGTTCTATCCCTTTGCTTTCTGTGGTTTGCCAAGTAGCTGCCAGCCAGCTGTCCACAAACAGGTTCCAGACACCCTCCAAATAACTGAGAACTAAGTGGTTCCTTTAAGGTTTTACATGTGAACAAAACAGTCGTACTTAAACTATCAGACTAAAATGAATACAATGGAAGCTGCTTCCGTCACGCTTGCTGGGAAATTGGGGGTTTCAGGTGGAAGCATGTCCATATCATACAGCCAAAGCACAGTTTGGAATGGACACACCCACATCGGAGAGATTCCAAACTGGAATAGCAGGGGATGTTTGCAGGACTGAGATGCCATGGCCAAGCTGTGCGGGGGGCAGGACCTAGTACAGCACCAACACATACTCTATCTGGCTGTAGGCAGTGCTGATATTTCCATAAAGCACTGGATTCACTCAAAAATGCCCCAAACATTTAAGGACTGTGTATACTATACAGAGCCTGACCCCCAAGCCTAGGATGAATTTGACATGGGTTTAGTGAAGGATTAAAAACATAAAAAATATGTTGAATAAGACCACCAAACATTCAGACACAACAAGTCTCTGTCTTTGACTTCTGGATATCCCTATGCTATCTTCACTGTGGGACATCTCTTTGAAGCAAATCGTGTACTGCTCCAAGTCACTTAACTCTCTCCAATCCCTCTGGTCTCAACTCTCCCAGCTTCTGGTTACACCCAGCCAGTATTCCAATCTGACTTTACGAGTCCTCTCATCTCTCCTACATGCACATTGACTGTTCTCAAGAAGACCTAAGAATCCTGGACTTTCCTTATGGGAAAGAATCAGCCAAGCTCTTATCCATTCTTGATCACTGAGTATTTTGTCTCTAACAAGTGGGATTTTTTAAAAAAGTCCTTCAGTTAATTGATTGCCAAACTTCACAGCTTTGTAAAGGCCAGCGTGGCCATTACTCAGAGGGTTCCAAACATTTGTAGCCAGGAACAAACATGGAGCGTGTCCATGCTAGCCTTGATGTGCTAAGTTCCTAGAGCTAATTGGCAATCAGTTAATGAGAGGTACAAAATGCTCCTGTAGAGAGACACTAAAAGAACGAATCCTTGATTCTGCCTCTACTTCTGCAATATCATCTTCCCAATGTTTCTAGAACTCTGCTCTCTAAACTTCCAGGGCATTCAGAATACTGCAATCTTTACTGTCTTGACCCAGAAAACTAGGACAATCCCTGCCTCAACTCCCACACCCACTGGCTTCCTGGCCATCTCCAAATGGATTTCAAAATTGGTCTCCTAGCTTCCGGAGAGCTGCTGCACTCTAGCCTGGCCTCTTCTCCTCCCACAGTTCTGGGGAGTGAGGGGAAGGGGTGGCACTGTCACTTGAGCTGCTTATTTATCTGGAGCTGTATCTGCTTTTCATCTCTCTCCCTAAAACACTGCTGACCCATACCTCCCTGCCCCCATCTTCCCATCCCGGCAGCCCCTCTACACACATACATTCGGTAGCAGCTTTACTCTTCGCAGCACCAGATTCTTTCCCTTTGTGACGTGCATTGCATTGGAAACATTCATTCTTTAGAGCGTTGGCTACTTCCTACCTTGGAGTGGAGGGATTCTGGCGATTCCAGCATAAGCAGCAGCTCCGAGTTATCAATCTCCAGCAGCATTCCTGTGATCTTCCCAGCCAAGGAGGCGTGCATGGCATGGATTAGGGGGTAAAGGCGTTCACCTGGTCACAACATCAAGGATAGCCTTACACATTATGGAAAAATCCAAGGCGACTTCAAACCATTTCGATTCAATATCCTCTCTCCAGCCCTATCCCTCCTGAGTCCCAGCTCTGATCTTCTCTCATCAGGGTAGGAGGGGTACAGATCCAGGAGATCACTGTTCACACACCAATGCTTTGCTGCAGCAGTGTTTGCAGGCGCCCAGATAACATGTTCCAAGAAAGCTTCCAAGTCCCGCTGGGGGTGCAAATGCACAATCAGGGACGTTACCACAAGTTACATCTTTCTTGACATTGAACCATGGTGAGAGAATTTGCTGCTAAGACTTATACCAGGCAGGTGCTGCGCAAGCTTCCCCCACACAGCTCTGCCAATATCCCTCAGTGCTGGGCACCACACACAGCTTTGCCAATGCCCCTCAGTCCCGAGCACAGCCATATGCCTCCCTGCAGCTGTTCCATTCCTGGGCCTCTCTTGAGCAGAGAATATGCACAGATTGGGACCTGGATGATTTCAAGACTGACAGTGAGCCCGGTGGGTTTAAGAGAAAGCTGAACTCAAAGCCTGCTGAAGTTAAAGGGCTGATGCCCTGACTCACTGTGCCATTCGGCTTCCCAAGAAAAGAGTCAGACATGGCTGCCAGCCAGTCACATTGTGCAAAATGGAGATGGTGTCAACACACAGCTGCTGAGACCTGTTCTACTTGTATGCTGCACGGGGCTGATTCTGGTTCCCAGCCTCTTGCTGCTTGAACAGGAGAAAAACTGAGTGTAGCAGCATCTCCAGCTGCAGCTCTTCAATCCTGCTGTTTCGCACTAGCCCCCAGAAATCTGAAAGCCTTGGCTTAAAACGCTTCTAGCTATGACAACAGGGTGATGCTTAGGAGACCTCACATGGAAAAAAGTTTGGAGGACTCTGGGGATTAACAAGAGGCATAGTTGCTGCTTCCTTTGCAGTCTGTCATTGGGACACGCAGACCAGAACCAGAGCCAGAGCCAGACTGCTAGAAAGGAACTAGGTCAGCTTCTCTATCCTGCAAGAGCCGTGGTCCCATCTGCAAATGGAAGTGGGTTTGGAACAAAGTTACTCAGGTGTCATAGTCACTAACAACTGTGAAGTGCCATCCAGGGCTAAGTAATGTGTGAACAGCAACCAGTTTCACTGGCTCAAGAAAGGGAGAAAGGCAGCTTTACCTAGGTGCAGAGATACTAACCAATTAGTTGAGTGAGGAGCCCTATGGAGCTCCTCCCCGAAGACTGCGTGGAGCACTTGCACTGACTTTATTGGTAGTGTTTCTGGTTGGCATCCTTTCGTCTGTGAGCGACAGCGGGAATTGGTAATGTTTCTAACACGCTGAAAACAGGCCAAAAAAAGGTTGCCAAGGCCATGTTTTGGTAGGGTCATGAAAATAACCAGCATCGCTAGCATTTCTCCGGTGGAGCTAGAATTTAGTAATCAAGAAACACAGCATCGCAGCAGATGGCAGCTCAGGGAGAGCTTCCTGGCCCCCAGGGTTCAGGCTAGCAGGCTTTCAGCATGCATGCTGTAGAGAGAACACATGCCAGGGAGCAAGGCTGCTGGCTGAAACCTGTTGCAGCTGGGCTGTATTGAAAGTGCAGCAAGCATGGAGGAAGGGAGAACAGCACATTTCTGACCCACCGTGAAGGGTACTGGGAGAAGGGCGGTATGGAGAGTATTAAGAGTGTCTATTTCTCAGGGAGCTTGCTTGGAGTACCAGTCTAGTGATGGAGGAATGGTCTCTGCTCAATTCTATCTCTGGATGGCCCAAGTACCTTAGGCAAGTGCTCTACCCATGGAATCGACAGCCAGGCAAGTCTCTCTGTAGCTAAGCTCTTTATAGCCTAACAAAGATCTGGATGCAACATCTCTGCACAGCTTGTGCTCATGCACCGGCACCAGCTGCTCAGTCAGCGGGACGTGCCAGACTCCATGTGAAATTGAACACTTTGGCAGAGCCTGATCGCCTGCTGGAGACAGCCCCTATGAGGTAAACAGCTGATTGACAGGCCCCCAAACCTTGACAGCAGCAGTGAAGTGTCTCTTTGAAATTCAGGGGAGCCTGAAACATTGTCACCCGGCAGAGCGGGCAGGGTGGAGCTCTCCTTCGTGTTCAGAGCTCACAGGCTTTCCCTTAGCCTGGCCCAGGATGCAGTGACGCATCGCACCCCTCCCACGGGTTATGGAACAAAGAACTACAAGCAAGAGCACCCAACAACAGCCCAGATTCAACAAGAGTTTGTCTCCAAGGCAACAGAAACAATCGCACAGATTGTGGAAATCCCACAAGTGCCACATACAGGGCTAGGATGAAACCTTGGGCTTGTTGACATGCAATGCACACACAGTGCAGCAACACAGCCAGCAACAGCTCCAGTAGGTTACTATCCTCCTTCTACCGGATGTAAAGGAACAGCTTCACCGGCACCTACCTAGCATTTGCTTCTGCTCCTGAGGAGGAGCTGCCGCGAGCATGGATGCAGTCAGAGGCTCCTGCCCATGAATATGAACAGCAGGTTCTCCAGCCTGAACAAAGCACAAGGGATAGAATCACTCAGAACAGCAGGAAGCAGCATCTGGGTTAATCAAGGTGCGCAAGTCATATTTGAGAAGCAAGGATTCAGGGAAGAAGGGCATGGTCTATTGGGAGGGCTTGATAGTTACAGCCCCTTTTCATCTGGGGATCTCAATGATTAACCTTAACCCCTGTGAGGAAGACAAGTCAGGGCTGGCTTAAGGCAATTCATGGCCTAGGCACATCAGGTGGCCTGGTCTCCACCTAAAATGTAGGTTGACCTAACTATGTCACTCAGGGCTGGAAAAAATTTCACAGCAATGGAAAAAACCCCTTCCACCGATGCAGGAGGCTTTATAGCTGTGCTGCTGTAGCATAGACACGGCCCGTGTCCCTGCCCAGAGAGGCAGGGCAGCAGCATGGGGCCCACTTATCAGCCCCTTCACTAGGAGTGGCAACAGAGGCCTGTTCTCCACACCAAAAGGCAGGAGTGGCAGTGGGGAGAGGCTTGCTTACCCAGCAGCAGTCCGGATGCGTGTGTGGGGGTGAGGGGTTGTGCCTGCTGCCCTCTCCTGCCACACAGCTCTCAGCTGGAGTGGTGCTGGCAGGGCCCCTCAGAGCAGTGGGGTACGCCACTGAAGTGCACTGGGGACTATTCACACCTCTGTAAGCTAGTGTGTAGGGAGCCTAAAGCAATGAGACTTCCGCTTGACTCAGGTTTTCAAGCTTTTATTCACAATCATGAGGCTAGAAAGTTAATTTCAGCTTTCATTAAAAAAAATAAAATAAAATAAAAAATAGTGGTATAATCACACAACTCCAGCAGCTGGGTCCCTAAGCAGGAACCTGTAGTGCCTAGGCCTTAATCCAGCCCCAAGGCAAGTTACCCCCATTTTGCAGATGAGAAGCCTGAGCTGCGCTGATTGTGAGCTGCCCATGGTCACACACGAATCAATGGCAGAGCCAGAAGTGGCGCCCAAGAGCCTGGAATCCCAGTCCCCGGCCCTCATCACTAGAGCACAGCTCCGTTAAATCGCTGGCTTCCTTCAGGGCTACCCGCACCCAGGGGCTCCCAGATAGCATCTCTCTAAAAGGCACAAGAGGCTTGTTTTTAGCATTGCTGAAAGCCATTTGAGGAGTCCCATTTTCAGTACTAGAGGAAGAGCTTCCCCATTCCCACAGAGGAGGAGATACTCAATTCCAGCTTTGCTACCAGCATTAAGAAACAACTCTTCTAAGTGGCAAGGGCCTGACAGTTTCCAACCAGGCAGATAAAAGAGAGCGGAGTCAGAATACAAAGAGAATCTTTACACTTCAGGAGGGAGACTAAACTCCATCTCCTCTCCCCTCCCCACACTGGGGACTCCCAGTATCTGGGCTGGCCAGATTTGGCCCAGCTGATGGTCTCCATGGAGAGTGAGGGATGCACCAACATATCAAATGGAGCAGACTACAGCACAGATGAGGCATCCACACAAGGCACTAGACCCAGCATGCAATGCTTTGCATTGATCTGAGTTGTCTGGTTGGTAAAGTCAAGATGCAGCTCTGTATGATTGGGTGCCTGCCTTTCCTATCTACAGGCTGAACAGCCAGATGGCAGTGCTCAGTGAGCAATGCTTTAGCCACCCTGTCCTCTAACAGGACCATGCAAGATAGAGCAACTCCCTAAAGGTTAGGGTTGCCAACTGTCTAATCACACAAACACAAACACCCCGGCCTTGCCCCTTCCCTGGGGCTCTGCCCATGCCCCGCCCCTTCTCAGAGGCCCGTCCCACTCACTCTATCCCTGCTTGCTCTCTCCCACCCTCGCTCACTTTCACCTGGCTGGGGCAGAGGGCTGGGGTGCGGAAGAGGGTGTGGGGTGCAAGCTCTGGCCGGGCAGCGCTTACCTCGGGCGGCTCCCAGTCGGCAGCACAGCAGGGCTAAGGCAGGCTCCCTGCCTGCCCTGGCCCCGCGCCTCTCTCAGAAACGGCTGGCACATCCCTGGGGAGTGGAGGGGGATAGAGGTTGCCGCATGCTGCCCCTGCTTGCAGGCACTGCCCCTGCAGCTCCCAATGACTACAGTTCCCGGCCACTGGGAGCTGCAGAGTCTGCACTCAGGCAGTGCATGGAGACCCCTGCCCACCCTCAGGGGCTGCAGGGATGTGCCAGCTGCTTCCGGGAGCGGTGCGGGGTCAGGGCAGGCAGGAAGCCTGCTGTGCCGCTGGACTTTTAGGGGCCTAAAATCTTCTGATTTGATTTCAGTATCCTCCAGGCGATAGAGCCCGATTCCGGGATACTCCCGGCGAAACCGGGAGGGTTGGCAGCCCTACTAGAGGTGCGAGTCCATCCTTCCTCCACCCCCACCAGAAACTCTTTAGCAGCAGCAGAGTTCTCATCAAATGCAAATGGGAACACCAAAGGCCTTTCGGAACTTGGCCGCCATCTTTGCACTGCAGGGGCTCAGGAAACACAGGCTAGTTTTGAAATGGCCACAGTTCCTCATTCTATTCCGCATATCCCTCCCTGTGACTCTCTAGCAGATCGCTGGGCCCTGCCCCAGCCTCAGCATCTCTAGGACAAAATCCTGTGAATGGGTTACCTGTTGTACCAGCATAGGTGCCACGCTTCCCATCGGCTGGATGTTCCTCACTGCTGAGGAGTACTTATACTGTGGCACGCCCCGCGGCAGGGATGGTGAGCTGGGTGCACGGGCACCAAGCGTCTGGGTCCCTATGTTGGCTGGAAGAGACACAGGAACATTAGCAAGGAAGCGACGTGCCAATAAGCGTCTGCACATGCTTTAACTCTACACCTGCCAAGAGCGTGAAAGCAGCATGCCAAGCAGGACAGGCAAAATACGCCCCTCACAACTTGAATGGCACCCATACGTTGCTTTGAAGTGCAAAAAGGCTATGTGCTCTCCTAGCGCAGAGTAATCAATCAGGGGAGTGGCGGGATGTCAACGAATGGACCTGTCTTTTTCATTCCCCACCCACAGATTGATGCCTCTCAGCATCAGCAGCTGAAGGGCAGCACCATGCCCTGGTACCAAGGAGCTTGCCCCAGGACTCCTACTGCGAATGCATCAGCGAGGATGGCACGGTGCTTACTCACAGCAGGAGCCACAGACAGCATGCTGCCTTTCATGCAGGAGCAGGAGGCTGCCCTCCTCCTGTTGCCTGCCTGACTCCGCAAAAGGAAAGTACGGAAAAAGGACAAAGAAAACTGAGGAGAAACAACAATGATGGGCCCCTCCAAACCCTCCTCCTCCCCCCTCACCCACATACGTACATGTGGGCTGTATCCATTTCACATGGATTGTGGGGCCACCAGAACTCCCACTTCACCATTTGCATTATAGCTTCCTAGTGCACCCTGCTCCAAAAACCCATTGGGGAACCACTTTCATTCCCCTCAGCTACCAGAAGCCCAGAACCCTGCCCAAGAGAATGGACTCAACAAGTGTCTCTGACACCAACTGCTTCACATTAAATGAGCAGGCAAAGAACAGAAAAGACTGAGGGCCAAATACAGGAGCAAGTCTAAGTGCCACAAGGACGAGAGAGAGAGAATGAATTTAGGCCAGTGCAATTTATTCTCTTGCCTGGCACCTCCAGCCAGTAAATTACATATCTTAGACAACCTCAGGCTCGTACCTCTTACCAACACGCAGCTTCTGCCTCACCCCCTTTACACATCACCTAGAATTTGGCCAACTAAGTCCGAGTGTGAGACTGACCTGGTGTAACTCTCACACTAAGGAGCCAGAAATGCAGAAAGTAGCAAGAAAAGCAACTAAGTCCTACATACACATTACTTCCGAATCTGGCCCTCAGATTCTGCTGTTGAACCTGCTCAACTCTCCACCACCACTTCACTTATGCTAGTGAAAAGTGTCTGACAAGCCACTGAGTCTCTCTTATAGGTATCCTTTGACTTGGATACCTAACACAAGAGGCCAAGACAGTCAAACCCCATTCCCCAATCCTGCAGAAGCAAGAGCTGCATGTCAGTAGGTAAGCCCAGAGGGGATGAGCTAGATGCAGTCATGGGCAGGCACTCATTGCTCAGAGGAAACCCTGAGAGCAAGAGTTAAATCAAATCTAAAGGCACAAGATAAGCACGGAGCAGTTTCAGACCATTCATCCCTGTCAGTCTCTACTATAAGCACTGGCAATTTCTATTTTACTTGGAATCTGAAAACCTTTGTTGTTGTTTAACTGGAAACATTAAAAAACACTTCCTTTGTCCAGGGAATCCCTTTAAATCTGTTTTTGCCTGGAGAACACACACTGCCTGAATGTTAAATCTAGAACTATGGTCATTACTACTGAACTGCACACGGTGGAACCAATCAGGATCAGGGTCCTTTTGTGCTAGGCACCGATCTGAAGACGACAACATTCCCTGAACTACAAACCCATGCACTACTAGTGCTGTCTGAGGCCTTGTCTACACTACGCATGAAAGTCTTTCTAAGCTACACAATTTGAGTTACGTGAATAGCATAACTCAAGTCAATGTAGCTTAGATCTACTTACCGCGGGGTCCACGCTACTACTCCCATGACTCTTCTCGATCTGGTGGAGTACAGGAGTCAATGGGAGAGCGATCAGTGGTCGATATAGCGGGTCTTCACTAGACCCGCTAAATCAACTGTCGATCCTCCGGTAAGTGTAGACAAGCCTTAAGTCCCGTGAGTCCATTGGGGACACAGCACACTACACCATTCTACTGCAAACTTTTGGGGTGAATTTTTACCTACACTCCAACTTCGAAGGAAGAGAAGGCAAGATTTTCAAAATCCTCCTTCCCCACACCACCATTAATAGGCTCAGTAGAATTCAATTTCTATTTCTTTATTTTTATAATGTTGACAGGTAATATCAATGTTTACTGGGAAAGATTTAAATTTCCAGAGGTACGGGAAATTATTTAATGACAGTAGATGTTGAGATTCAAAAAAGTTACGTTTTATAAATTACAAATTGTCAACATCACATGTCAAACTAGGCAAAGTCATTAGCTGGAAATCAAATTCTAATAAGTTCTCAAGCAGCATTTTTCTAATTTTGCCTATCTGCAATTTTGATCATCAGTAGTGGAAATATTTCTGTCAGTCTGTGTGTGTACTGTGAAATCTACATTGATCGACAAAAATCAAATCCTCCCAAGCCTACCCATGAACAACTGCACAAGCCAACCTTTCCTCCAAAAGGCGGAGAGAGAGAAAGAAACAAGATTGTGGCCAACGCCCTCCTGGACACACATTCACTAGATACTTGTAACCCACTGCCTCCTTGACTTACCCACTCTCTGGGCATGCGGTGGCACTCGGGGCACCTGGGTAGATGCCTGTCTCATGGTGCTGATGTTGGATAGCAGGCGCCTGGGTGGAGCTGCAGCCCTCAGGATTGGGGTAGCCGTGTGGTAGGCGGCTGTAACGATTGAACACATTGTAAATTTCCCGATAGTGAAGACGTGGAAGGAAACGTCTGTGCTGGGATGTGAGCCCGAAAGGCAGTGTTTACCGGTAGGGTGAGAGAACGAAGGGTTTGACACGGAGACAAGAGGGAAGGCCTTTTCTCTTACTCGGTGCAATGCAGGCAGCTTTGCTTCCCAAAAGTTATTGCCTGCAGGTGACCCACCAGCCAACCGTTTCCCCCTAGCTGCATGGTTTGTGCTGCTTTTAGAGAGCGTTCAGTCCTAAACTACCCCAGCACCAGAAGGAAAAAACCAAAACCACACACCAAGCTGCGCAGAGCAGACACAAAAGCACACTATCGCTCCCCTCCACCACACACAGACTGCCTGTCACAGGGGGTCAGAGGAGGCACAGCAGATTTAGACTCACTCACAGGGAGGCCTGGAGGGCTGCGCGCTCCACCGAGGGGCAGGACGGACTGGGGCAACTGGGCTAGGACTGTAGAAAGTAGCTCTGGTTTGTGGCTATGAAAGGAGCAGAATACAGAGTCTCTCACTCGCCAGCGTGAGTCAGTTAGTACAACCCTGCAGCAGCAGCGACAGAGACCGTAACTCGGGAACTGCAGATGTGACTGGATGAACGGATCGAAGCAGAGCTCAACAGATCCCTTTGTGAAATTGGCAGCAGCATGAGACAAACACTTCCATAAGTGACTGACATGCCTACAGACCCAGGACCCATTAACGCCCAGTCTGGAGGCTAGGGAAATGTTAGTACCCACGTAAGGAGGCCAGTCAGGGCTAGGATATCCTGAAGGACTGGAGTCATTAGTAACTTCTGGCACAACAATAAAGGGGGAAAGCCTCAGATGGCAAGTCTGGTGAAATCTCTAGGGAGAATCATAGCTCTGGGGTAAAAGCAGAGGATAGGCCTGTGATAATTCAGATATTTAAACACTGAGCGTCTCAGAAATCTCTCTATAATGCCAATCACACCAATGCATTCTAGGCATTTATACCACATGCAGTGCCATGTCCTGAAGTGTTTTACAGGCCCATTTCCTGCTGCTTCCCTTCCTGTTGCTTGTACACACCTTCCAAGTGTCCCATTCCTCTGCTCCTCCCACTCACCTCTGCACCTTCTATGCCACCCCAACACATCAGCTCACACCCTCTCGTCTAACACACGAGCCCCTTCTCCATGTGCCTTCGCCTGCATCACACTTCTTCTGCCAGGCCTTTCAACCATAATCCACTCGGTATGCCACTCACAGCAAGCTCACTTGAATCTCACTGTCTGTACAAAGTGGCCAAGATTTTTTATGGGTGCCCAACCTGGATCCGGGTGCCACTTTGGGTACCCAATTACATGGCCTGATTTTCAGAAGTGCTGAGAAGGCAGCACTGTGTGTTCCAGCACTTCTGGGGAACACAAATAAACAAACAGTCCATTCATTAAAGGGTCTACACATGGACTTAGGAGCCAGCCTTAGGCAGCCAGTTTTGAATATTTTGCCTATGGTGTTTACACACTGTACTATGTACACCAGTTAGACTGTAAGCTCTTGGGGGGCAGAGACTCTTCGAGGTCGGCAGTGCTGGGCACGCTGACAGTGCTCAACCAACAACACAAGCACGCAGGGCAGACTGAGTCAGGTGAAGTGTGGCACATTAGCCCATCTGTCCATCAGGTAAGCAGAGAGATGATCAGGACAGATTCTAAGGGTAACAAATTCTGCATCAGCTTGGTGTGTCGTAGGGCGGAAGGACGGATGGGCTGAGTGGGATTTGATAGCTGCTTTCAACTACCTGAAAGGGGGTTCCAAAGAGGATGGATCTAGACTGTTCTCAGTGGTACCAGATGATAGAACAAGGAGTAATGGTCTCAAGTTGCAGTGGGGGAGGTTTAGGTTGGATATTAGAAAAAACTTTTTCACTAGGAGGGTGGTGAAGCACTGGAATGGGTTACCTAGGGAGGTGGTGGAATCTCCTTCCTTAGGAGTTTTTAAGGTCAGGCTTGACAAAGCCCTGGCTGGTATGATTTAGTTGGGAATTGGTCCTGCTTTGAGCAGGGGGTTGGACTAGATGACCTCCTGAGGTCCCTTCTAACCCTGATATTCTATGAGTGCTTAGAACAGAGCAGCATTCAGAATGACACCTGTAGCTCTGACATCCTTAGAATTACAATCTTTGGTTTGTCATCTTTAGGGTCCCAAAACAAGCTATTTGGTTCAATTATTCTCAGTGCTGGAGGTGCTGAGGTGCCAAAGAATCAAATACACCGCCCACCCCACCCCACCCCCCAGACAGGTGAGTCTGGCCCTAGGCAAGCTCCTCAGACTCCATATTAGTCCCAGAGGAGTGGACAGGGCCTCACCTGTGGGATGGCAGGCAAGAAGTACCCCGTGGGTGCCTGGAAGGAGCCAAGGAGAGGGCCAGGCAGGGCCCTCATGGTGGCCAGTCTCTGCATATACTGGTTGGTGAGAATCGCTTTTCTTTCCTCCTTTCTTTGAGCGAGGGCAACGTACAAAGGCTTGGTGCTGACGATCCGTCCATTCATTTCCGTCACGGCCTTGGTAGCCTCTTCTGGGGAGGAAAAACATACAAACCCAAACCCTTTGCTGTGTCCACCCTCTGTCATCACCTAAAATTAGATTAGAACACAACAAAGTCCACTGAATGCCAGGCACTCCATCCGCGTATCACACAGAGCTGTCATCACAGGTGGGGACGTGCGCAGGGAGGGAAACAGTGGACAGCAGCCAGCCTCCAGACTCAGAGGCAACTGACACTGTGGCCTGAGGCTCTAGGGACTGTGTGGGACTGATTTATTTCAAGCAAGGTTGGAGGCAGGAGCCCTGGGTGCAGCCATCAGACAGTGCAAGTCACATGTAATAATCAAGGGTGATTTTTCCTAAGTGTCTATTTCTAGGCACCTATTCCCAGCTGACTTCAAAACACAACAGCTCTAGTAGCAGTCCAGCATGCTGTCACATGTGGGTGAGGCAGGGGACATAACGGAGCTGGATTCCTGACCTGAGTTCCCCGGGCTAGCAGGGGCTGTGAGCACTGCAGAGGCAGCAGATACTCCCTGGTGCTGTGGGAGACTATAAGTGATTGATTTGCATAATCTGAAAAGCTATAGGCGAAAATGCAAGCCAGTCACAACTCAAGTGCCAGGGACTGAGGCTTACGCAGGCCCAAAGTCTAGGACTTGCTATGTTCAGTACCAGTGCCCCATAAAGCACCACCACACCGAGATCAGTGACCGTTTAGGATCTAATGCCTTGTGAATTAGACTCCCCATGGTAGCCCAGTTCTCTTACCTTTGCACTAGTAATGGTACCATATGGAGAGAACTCCTTCCTCAGCCGCTCATCATCAATACCATCATCCAGGTTCTTCACATATAAATTTACCCCCTAAGAACAGATAGGGCTATAACTAGATTTCTCCAAAAAGGACAGCAAGCCTCGCACAATTCAGGATGGCTACAGAAGGCCCACAATAACTGTTCCATTAGGAACTTGTTCTGCTGTGTCTAACTGACACCTTCCCAGAAGACCATATTTCCAACCTACTCTATTAATACAAATCCTCCCTTTTTTCTGGGCATGAAAGAATGTGGCAGATACAGTGAAGCCACTTACTTGCCGTGGGGGTTTAGGACCACACTGGTTTTACCCGCTCCTCACTTGTAGGTGTCGCCTATAAGACACACCCCGGAGGAGTGTGTAACACAGGGAACTGGGCTGGCTTCTTTAAGGATCCAGTGCTACAAATGCAAATATATGAAATCCCAGCACGCCGGGCAAGCAAGGAGACTCATTTCCCGGATAGAGATGCTGGCTGCCGTTGGGATTTTCAACAGCGCTCGCTCAGCAATAGGCATGCCTTTGTATCTGGAAGGTCTGACAGCTTCCCTTTGAGACTAGGAGGCTCAGTAGAGACATCCCATGCGGTTACTCCATCTGGCGACCATGCCAGAGAGCCAACAGGCACATGGCATGAGGCACCTCTATTTCTTTCCCGTTACCTGGTATCTGCTCACTCTTTCCTGTTTGATCTGTTCAAATTTACGCTTCAGTTCGCTCTGACGCTCCATCCTCTTCTGAGCTCGGCCAACGTACACCATCCGGCCATTGATCTGCTTCCCGTTCATGTCTGCCACAGCCTGCCAGGAGAGGATCCCAAGTCTAAGCACAAAGAGAAGCCACAGCCCCAGAGCCCTCCCAGCCCCCCTTTGTGTAGGCTTTATTTCTCCCCATTGCTATCAGAGATCTTTCAAAATAAAAAGGTATAAAAGCAGATTTGCTTCCAAGTTTGGATTACAGGGCAGATAAGAGCTTCCCTTTGCATAGGATGACTGCCCAGACAGACTCACTGGCCACCCAAAACACACGTTGTTAACAAGAAGCTACAGGAATTGGAAGTTATGGAATCTTTCACACTAACAGATCGGTTAGTCGCATTTCAGCAGCTGGCACCAGTCTGCCCCTGCTCATGAGAATAAAGGCCCAGCCAAGCTTCTAAATGTCACAGACTCAATTAAATATATAAAGCAAAGACCCTCTTGCCTTCTGGGCTTCTTCGTGCTTCTCAAAGTTGACAAACCCAAACCCTTTCGAGCGACCAGTGTCGTCCATCATAACTCTGACACTCAGCGTCTTCCCTGCAAACAGAAGAGTGCAGTGCCCTGAGAACAACCTGGAGCAGAAAGATACTGTCCACCAAGGTCTCTGCTCACAGCTTGAGGAAATCACCCCTGCCCCTTGCCCCCTCCCCCATCTCCTGCTTTGGTTAACGATCACAAAGACTTTGTTAGAGGTCAGGCCAGTGCTGAGTAATGTGGGGGCAGTGGCAGCAGCACCCCACGTGTTGGGGTGACTCCAAAAATACACTGGTGCAGAATGGGGGCAATAACAAGAGTCTATTGCAGTGTGGACAGTCCCCTGCCAGCTAAGGCATCCCAACTAACAGGAGTGACACAATGCTGGTAGCAGGTAGATACAGGCACTCCAACTCACTAGCTTGGTCTCTCCAGGCCCTCCCCACAGGAACTATACAGCCAGATGAGTCATGACCCAACATATCTACTGGCTGGCACAGCAGACCTGGGTTCTATTCCTGACGCCCAAGGTTACACAGTAAGTCACAAGTTCTGGGGCCTCAGTTTCCTCATCTACAAAACTGAGATAAATATCCCCATCTACCTTACTGCGAGGAATCTAGTCACAGAAACGCAGCCTTGGAGAAGCACAGATGAAAGGCACTACAGAAATGTTAGATTATTTAGTATTTCTCAAGCACCAGCAGTGTGCTCAGGGCTCGGCGACAAACAGACCTTGTTCCAAGAACTTAGGAGACAGTCACAACCCACTACGAGACCGAGAGGAAAAAAAAGCAAAAGTTATTCTAAATTCAGACTAGTAATTTAAAGGGATTTAAAGGACATTTACCTTTCTGTAACTGGATTCCATGTTCTGGCACAGCTTTGAGAAGTTCTACTCACTCACTTGCCTGGGGAGGGCAATTGTTTGTGGTTTGTTTTGAAAAGCAAGTAAGCCATCAGTCATCCTCCATCATCACGGTCAAGAGCAGATAATCAATGATTAAATTAATGACAGTTCTGCAAAGCTGCACTAGATGACTGCAGTCATTTGGAATGACTGGCGAGGTCCTCAGCTGGCTTTGTTCTTGGATAAGTGTTACCACTAAAACTATTACACCTCTACCCTGATAATAACGCGACCCGATATAACACGAATTTGGATACAACGCAGTAAAGCAGCGCTCCGGGGGGGCAGGGCTACGCACTCCGGCAGATCAAAGCAAGTTCGATATAATGTGGTTTCACCTATAACGCAGTAAGATTTTTTTGGCTCCCAAGGACAGGGTTATATCAGGGTAGAGGTGTATATAAATAAGAGAAGAGGTCTAACTCCTCACTTAGGCTCTTTCCCTTGTACATACTCCTTGGTCCCACTGCCTCCAATTCACCATCCACTGTGCAGATTTTGCTATAGAAACGCTACTCACCAAACTTAGAGAATATTTCCCGCAGTCGGTCATCATCCATATCATCCCCAAAGTTCTTGATAAAGACATTGGTGAATTCCATCGCCCGTGCCCCAAATTCTGCCTCCCGCTCTCTGCGGGATTTAAAATGGCCGACAAAGCTGCAGAAAGTAAACGGAGGCACATGAATCCTCACCATACATCCATTGGGCAGGGGAAAAAGACATGGGAGCCCACTGGTCAGTGGAGTCGCTCCTAATGGTGACTGTCGCTTTAGCACTAGTAACAACTGTGTATTTTTGCATCTCAGCAACCTAAGCAGATCTGACCTGCACACTCCCCCTATCCCCACAAACACTGGCTATTGTTACGTAACATTAATGCTGCAGTAGCATCGAGAGGCCCTAGTCAGTACAGGGCCCCCCTTTGCTGGGGGCTGTACAGACACAGAACAACAGACGATCTCTGCTCCAAGGAGTGCACAATCTAAGAGCTATCCCATACCAGACATTGCTGAGGGGATCTCACCGGATCAAGCAGATCCTAAAGGAATTCAATTATTTGCCCTCTCTCCCTCCTAGATGGTGTATGGTTTGCCCGTCCTCCCTGCAGTGCCAGCTCCACCCTCAGTGAATCCCTGCCCTTGCATCCCAGCTGGGCAGTAGTGGCAATACACAGGCAGCGATCTAGAGCTCACTAGATCCAAGAACGCTGAGGTCTTTCACAGAAGGGGAGGGGAAGGGAGGGCTGGAGAAGGCTAAATCCTCTTTCCTTCACCTTATCTTAAACTGAATTCTTAGGGAGTCAGGGACCAGTACAGAGCTATGGACATCTGCGGTGCTGCATCACCAACATGATGTACGCTTGCTCTTGCCTGGACTAGGGATTTGTTCCCTCCGTGCCAGCAGTTCTCAGCCTCCATACTGCAACCCTACCAGGATCAACAGCATCATGCCAAAGCCCAGTGAAAAAAGGGCAGAAACAGCATAGGCCCTAACAGGGAACATATTTGCCCACTGAGCAATGCCGATTATGCAACACCACACTGAGCAAATACCGATAACCAAGAGTTTAGTTATTATACAAAGGCCACATTCAGAGAGGGCTATTGAAGGGAGAAGCAGCACAAAATGAGGATCCGATCCCGCCCCCTCCCCACTTACACCTTGCGGTCATTGAGCAACATCCCGTTCATGGTGTCAATGGCCCGATTCGCTGCCTCATGAGTCTCAAAGTGAACGAAGCCATAACCGCGGGATCCGTTCTCATCACAAACCACCTGCCAAGAGAGAGGCAGAGTCAGACACGGAAGAGCCTGAAAAAACAGAAGGCAGACCTCCCCACACTCCACCTGGGGAGACCTCCCTAGCAGCCACCCACGCCAAATCCAAGTCCCATCGCCAAGGAACATTCAGCCTCACTAGCATCTGCTTTTCACCAAGCTACAATACCTAAAGCCCCATGCTCATGACACACTGTCCCGTGTGGGATAAGAGTACAGGTCACAAGCTCAGCTCCCAGGGTTGACAGAAGCTGGGAACACCATTGAGAAAACGTGCTGAGCTCCTGAGATAGGAAGTGGTCTGCACTGCTCTCTCTTCTAGCTGAGTCAGAGTGCATCAGCTCTGAAGCGAGTTGCATCCAGCCTCCTTTGCCAGCGGAAATAAGGTAGCAGCACTCCTCCCCAAAAACCCTTTAAGTCTCCTATTCACTTAAAGGGTGAAAATGTAAAGAAAACCATACAAAGCGATGCAAAGAGAAGTCAGATCTCAAACGGTTTGACAACCCTGGTGGTAAAGGGCAGGCAAGTCCTAGGATAAATCTTGTTCTTGCAGCAAAAACATACGTACCTTGCAAGAAAGGATATTCCCAAAGGCTGAGAACGTATCGTACAAGGCTTTGTTGTCAATGGAGTCGTCCAGATTCTTGATAAAGACATTCCCAACCCCTGATTTCCTGAGGCCAGGGTCTCGCTGGGACCACATGATTCGAATGGGCCGACCTTTGATCACTTCAAAATTCATGGTGTCCAAAGCCCTCTCAGCTGGCAGGAAACATGCACATTTATTATGAACAAGTGAAGACAATTACAAGGAGAGAAGAATTGTGACATGGCCTGCGGTTCCACCTACTGTAACACTGCCTGTCTGCACAATCAGATTGTTACAAGGAGCAGGGAAGTGTTATTTCCTCATTGTTGGGAAAAAGACCCCATTAAATCACAACCAGAGAGGCAGCGTAGGAGCTATTTTGCAAGCCAGGTTCCAAGCCACAGTAGACACACCAGACAGTCCTCTAGTAACATGTACAACGGAGGAGTCAGGCGATGGGCTCTGTTCATGTAGCCACCCAAAGCTCATCTACAGGAATCAGAGAATCCTTTTGCCCATTAGCACTGAAGAAAACTCCCCATTTGTCATTCACAGTAAACTGGAACAACCTTAAACCTGGCTGCCCACGTTCTTTCTGCCTTGAGCAATAGAGAATTTCAGTCTCCAATGCTACTGACCTGGCACCCTTCACCGCTGTAACCTCATTCCAAAAATCAAAGATGTCTTAGAAGTTTTGCCATTTACTTCAGAATCATCTTAGTTCAAATGAGAACAAATCCCTGCCTAGCAGTTCTGATGCTAGAAAATGAGAGTCCCGTACAGTTTATCACTGTCATCATGAACATACACATGGCAATACCACTTTCCCCTGCTCTGCTCTCAGAGGAGGACAATCAAGTCAAATGTACCTTTGAACGCTTGGAGGAAGGTTATTCATGCATGTTGACTTTTTCACCTGGGTAGAAAACTCAACTGTAGGGTCCCTGGTGTCTCCCCTCCCACCCTCTATCTAGGCACACACATGTGATTAGACACTCAGATACCACACTGACGGGCACCACATAAGAACCCAGCACAGATTTAGACTAGAACCAAGTGAAAACAAAGCATTAAGTCAGTATTTATTTTGAACCTGGTAGCCTTAACATGACCCATGTAATCAGCCCTCACACCCCATCCCAAACCACAGATTTAAAAGACAACTTTCCAGAGGTTACGTTTTATCAGGCTTACCATCAGCGGGCTGCTGAAAATTTATGTAGGCATAACCGAGCGATCGACGTGTGGCAACATCCCGACAAACTCTGATGGACATGATCGGTCCAGCAGGTGAGAACTTCTCATACAGCATGGCTTCGGTCACATCTGGGTGAAGATCTCCCACATACAAAGAAGCTAATGGATATCCAGGGCCACTAGCGTTCATGGTTGACCACAAAGCTTAACTTTAAAGTGAAGCAAGACCTAGTTACTTACTGTGGCACAGAAAATATTTTTGTGCCAAGATAATAGAATATGGACTTTGGTTACATGCAGCAACCACCAATTAAAGTCTCATCCCAAACCCTCAGTTGCCTAGAAAGAAGTTGGCTGCAGTGCAGAGAATAGAATCCAGAATCCATAAGTTCTCTCTAGTAACACATCAGGACTGAACTACCCTCCAGGTATACCACAGACCCAGTATTTTCAATAAGGCTTTGCTCTCACTTATATTGATAATGTAAAGCTTGAATGGTTTATGTATATTACCAGAACCCTGTTCCCCAGCTCGAGCAAGCTATACGACAATAGGATACTCAGCTGGGGTGTTGTTCATTATTTTAAGAGATGCCAAATGGAATTTCATTCCACGGTAAGCAAAACAACCCAATGGATTTGTATTATAATCCCTTATACTGTATTAGTTTTCTTCCCCTGTTCTTCAGGCAGAAAAGCAAATCCAAGGACCATGGAGGGCATTTTCTGTAATAGACGTTTCCTATGAAGGTGTTACCATTCGTAGTAGGACATCATAGCTTTCAGTATCACTGTATATTGTACTGTTCCAGGGTGACATCACACTGCAAGATTCAATGTTGCTGAAGCAGAGTGCATTGGGAGCCATTGTGTATGTTTTGTCATAGATCTAGAAGGATATAGGACAGACATACATGCTGTAGAAGTTGGAGGCTGGCAAATGGTCTCTTAAGGAAAGGCTAAATAGTTGGGGGGGGGGAGGAGAATTTGTGGGAGTAGGGTAAAGTGGCAGAGCCTGTACAATCTTGGGCAAGTCACACACTGTACTTCCCCTGCTATACAACAGAGATGACGCTAATAGTCCCCCGTCCCGCCCCCCAGAGGGATCCTTAAGGGAAGGACAGTGGGCACAGATATCCTAGCAATCCCTGACAATCCACAATAGTGCCACAGATATCCTAGCAATCCCTGACAACCCAGCCCCTCACTTCAGAGGGCTGAGGCCCAAACAAAACTATTCCATGTTCCACTCGAACACTAGCAAAAATGAAACAAAGGCTTTCAGGCAGAATATCAAAGAAAAATAATGGACTGAAATAAATGGCTGATGATGAGGCACCAACCAGTGTAACCAAGGTTTCTAGGCATGGTACAACCACCATTTGTTCTGGTACCATGGACCAATGCAGTGAGAACAAGATGCCAGGAGAGGTTATCAGTTCCAAGAATCACTGCACCTCCAACCCACCACATGATGTACTCTTATCAAGAATCCTGGAATCGGATGTCTGGGAGAGTATGTCTTTAATTGCACGGTTAACCTGGGCTCTTACGCAGGTTTTAACCTTCACCCCTTACCAGATACACAGAAAAACTTCTAACATGAGTTTTCAATGTCTTAAGCCCAGGCTAGCTCTGCTTTAACTCTGGCTGGAACACATCTACTTTGCAGTGAGGATGCAGACCCCCCACCCCCACAAATCACTGGAATGCTGATAATCCTCCAAACCCCTTCCCACAGTTCTCCCCGAAGAACAGACAAGTTCTCCTGCAATTGGCAACCGACTGGGAAAGAATCAGAGCATCTCAGCACAAAGAACCAGTGGATATATCCCCAGACACACACAGACAAGTGCAGAAACAGTGAGGCTGCAGTAATGCGGCTAGGGCTTTGCAGTGGGGACGCTCATTCCTGGGCTAGGATAACCCAGGCACTGGTCACCTGAGTTGAACTGTGCAGTGAAGTCATACCTCTAGAGCAGGGGTAGTCAGTAGGTGGAGCACGGGCCAACTCCAGACCGTCAGATGCTTTTGAGCAGACTGTGAAATCTTTTTATTTACTTCTTATCGTTGTTTTCTTTTTTGTATTATTTTCTCTGAAGTCTGGATCTTGACTATACCCTGATCAAGAAATTTGGACCTTGATAAAAAAAATGACTGATTACCCCTGCTCTAGAGGTAAACCAAGTGCTAGTGGCAGAATTTTCTTGGTAGCACTTCCAGGCCCCTAGGATTCACTCCCTGCCGAAGTACTAACCTAGCCACTTCCAGAGCTGCAAGATACAGGCCTTTGCCCAAGTCTTCCCAACTGATTAAATCCTCACTGGCTGGTAAAGATGCAAGAAGCCGGAAAGAGTCCTGTTGGTTTCTCTCACTGAGATTTTTCAGGTCTCAATTTAAATGTTACAAGGCTCCTTAGACAACACAGTGATGGGTGCCAAATCAGTGTTTGAAATAAATATATATATAGTACAGCACATGATTATTGTATGTTAAATACTTAAAAGTCATCTACCAGCTTTGAGTCACAGCCAAATGCTGATCTCTGGAGAAGTTTGCATCAGCTCCTAAACTCAGTGCCCCGGTGTGACATACCAAGAGATTCTAACTTCTGAAGTAACTGAAAAGCACCTCCCATGGCCCTCATGCAAATATGTTCACCCCCACAAGCACAGGCTCAGGAAGGAGGTGTTAACAACCCTCTACAGCTGGTGAGAAGGCTGCTGTTTTGTAAGGCCTTTAGCCACCACATTTGGGCCAATGGCAAAAGTTTCTTCATCTGTGTGGACAAATCTGGATAAAGCTGGAAACATGGCATAAGCAAGACTACTAAAACAAATAAATCAATACGCTGGGAAGGGTAGGGGGAAGAAAAACTAGGCAATGAGAGAGCAAGCTGCCTTTTCAAATCCATCCCATTTTGCCTGAGGATGCTAGTTTTGAGCCATGAAAAGTCACATCGTCAAATGTCATCTTGCCTTACTTGTGCAGCCCACAGTAAAAGTGCAGCCCACCAACAACTAAGCTAAAGATGGTGGAGATGGGGTTTCCACTCCAGCAAGTAACAGAGCCCGCATCAAGACCACCCTGAAAGCTAAGGCAATCAGGAAAGAAACTTCAACGGGGAATAGAATAAAACTCAGCCCGTGGTATCAGTCAGGTCACAGCAGAAAGAAACCTGGTCTCCATGTGTTCAGAAGTGGCCTTTAGTCCATAGTAAAAGAGAGTAGTCTGAGACTAGAACATGTAAGAATTTTGGAATCCTAGTCTCCAGAAATGGTCCCAGCCCTCACTGCCCCAGGAAGTTGAAGTTCACTCTGGCCTTGCCTATCCACTGACCACTGTAAGTCCCTGGTTGTCCTCTTCCCTCAACTGCCAGTAAGAGACAAATCTTGGAAATATGGGTCTGTCTCCTCTAGCAGGGAGGCAAAAGGAATTTCCCCAGCACTTCTCCGGTTCTTTTGGTCTGTGAATCTCAAAGCACTTTATAAACATTAGTAAAGTCTCACAACACCCTTCTGTGGTGGGGAAGTATTATCACTTGAGGAAAACCTCAGGGAAATGACATGCCACAGAGCAAGTCAGTGGCATAACTGGGAATAGGACCCTTAAGTGCTAATTTCTAGTGCTAATGTTCCAACCACTGAACACTTCCTCTCCGGTGGAGAAACGCCTAACATAAATTGCACTCTCCCTGAAGAGAGAAACACAAAAAGAGTGAGTCACCAAGGGAAGAGTTCAAAGCCACATTAGCAACTCTGGAGCCTTTCCAGTAGAGAATTGGGCAGAGCCCAGCCAAGGAGCAGTGTGTGGAGGGAAGACTCTAACCCCGAGTGTTCTGCAAAGCTAGGATTTACTTCTGTACAATGGTCTGCATTGCACTCTCATTCCATGTCTGCCCAGCAAAGGAGATTCGTAGGACTGGGGTTCCCAAAGCCAGTTTGCATAAGTTCTCAACATCAAGGGCCCATCTGAGCCTTTTGTGTTCTCTCTCCTTCAAATCCACTCATTCTTGCAGGAGACTGGCCACTAGCTTTGTGGTTTCATAGCTTAGATACCTGAGTTTACATGTGCCTAGACAACCTCCACTTTGGAGAGAGGGATATCTACCATCTCCGTGTACACTCAAGTCTTCATTTACTTTAATGTTTGTACCATTTTCTTTAGTGTGACTTCTTTCCAAGGGATTTTCTTCTTTCTGAAGAATCTGCACGCAAACAGATCTAAATGGAAACTTCATCACATTTGATTGTTGATGTGTTGGAGATTTTGGGTTTCAATATTATAAAGTGAGTTTAAATTTCACTGCTCAAGGGGAAGTCCAAGGAGTGAGAAAATGATGTTGAACCTGGTGTTCTATGATAATACAACCTTGCAAAGACCCTTTCCTTAATACACCAACCCACCAAAGGACCCATAAGCATTGCAGGATCTGCATGCTTTCAGGTTCAAATTTTACACCATGTGCCTTCAGTGGAATCGCACGAGGTATGAATCATCATAGTATGTGGCCCACAGTACTTAAAAGGGGAGACTGTCCAAGTCACAAAGGGCAGATACACAACCTCCATTGACTTTCAGTCACAACAGTGCCAAACTTCCATTTGTGCCTTTGAAAACTTTCCCCTCAAATCCTGTGTTAATTTCAAGGTTTTATTATTTAATACTTGTGACCCAACAGAATTGTCAAGGTGTTTCTGATCGCTCAGTAGAGTGAAAAGCCGTTAGCTTGACTGAGAAAAAATCTCAGATCCCAGGGAAGCAGTAGGGGCTTTTAATAACTTGGTTCCCCACCTGCAGAATTTGCTTCCATTTCTGTGCTGCTCGTTCCCTTAGTGTATCTCAGCATTTATACCAATTAAATCTCCATTTGCTGTTGCTCTCAAAAGCTGGGGAGATTCTGGTGCATTTAAATGAGTTTTTCTGCCAAGTGACTTTTCTGGGTAAGGCACAGCAGTAAAACATTTCAGTGTTTGGTAAAAGCCTCTTTTAGGAAAGGAGGGAGGGAACTGGGAGAGATACCCCACCCCACCGCTTCTGCTGAAAATGCACCACCCATCCATCAGGTTGGCTGGTTTCAGCATCCAAGATCCCATTAGAACCATGCCTGGAATCAATTCCTCCACCTGCCCACAAAGCCCCCACCCCCTTTCATAGCGCGACAGCCCTGGACGCCAGCCCTAGGGAGTGTGCGTGAGGGTGGGGGTGTTCTGTAGCTTTGACCCCCGACCAGCCAGGAGCCCTGGCACACCCCGGAACCGCAGCCCCACCCGCTCGCTGCCTGCTTCGCCCACGCACCCAGCCCGCGGCACAGCCCTGCCCACCGCCCCGGGCACGCAGGGCTGGGCGGACGCTGAGCGGAGATAGGAGCCGGTGCAGCGCGGCTCATCCCCCCTGGGCTATGGGGCACCCTCCTCCCGCCGGGGCGCCCACACTCACACGTGGCCGTCACGCTCTCAGACCCAGCCGCTCCGGTGCAGGCGGTGGCCGCCAGAGGCGAGCGAAGCTCTCAGGGCTCCCCGGGCCCCGCCCCTTCTCCTTGCCGGGCAGGCGGGGCCGGCGGCCACTCCCCCACCTGGCAGCGCAGCCAGCTGCAAATGGTACGTGGTGGTGGTGGTGGGCCCGGGGGCTCCAGTCCCCTCTCGCTCTGCGTCCTCCCTGCCCGCTCATTGGCCCTCCTCGGCCTAGGGCCAGGCTAAACCCTGGGCTGGGCCAGCCACCCCCTTCCCATTCAGCTGCTGCGCACGCTCTAACCCACCCCTAGCTCCGGCTAGTCCTCCAATCCTAGTCTGGCCGGGCCAAGCCCCAGGCTGGTTTAAAGCATTTGGAGCAGAAGCGGAGGGGGGCTCGGAGAACCGCTTGGTTGGGAACCAGTGTTCAGGAGGGCTTCTGATACAGTACTATGGTGACAGGCATCGTATATGGCCACAGTCGGAGAAGGGTAGGCTTGTTAAGGAAGAAGTTGGGTTCTGCTTCCTCCACTACCCCGGGAATCCTGCCTGATCGTGGGAAAGGCAGTGAAGAAGAGATCTGTGGAAGCTCAAAGGCTTGTCTCTCTCCCCAACAGAAGTTGGTCTAATCAAAAATGTTACCTCACTCACCTTGATCTTAGGAAAGTCACCTCTCCCTGTAGTGGTTTGGCTCCCCATCTGTAAAACAGGGACTGTACTGCTCTTCTGTCTTACTGAGGTGTGATGGGGCATTTAGATACTATAGTGGTAGGAGTCAAAGAGAAATATAGAGGGAGATAGAACTAAAACAGAGTAAGGTAAGTACCCAGTTGATCTTTTCTCAGTGGCCGTTCAGCATTTCTGTCGGTCGAATGTAGATTACATACTGAGGAGCAGGAGGTGTGTGGAAATGTGCAACTGAACCACAGGGATTGAATTTGTTCCAGCAGAGCCTTAAGTGTGCCATTCACATTGAACCATCAACTCTACTATGGGAACCAGCTCCTTTATACCCAAGTTTATCAGAAGGCCCCTGGATGACTAATGATATTTTGAGAAATCAAACAAGGCAGGGCAGAAAATCCACATTTAAATACCACACCTTTATGAAAGATACCAAAACACTCTGATTGAAATGAATGGGAGCGGTAGGGGCTCAAAATCACAGTTTGGGTTACATGGGTTCTCCACCCTTCAGAAAATCAGGCCCTGTATTTATCTGAGATCATGAAGAAAAGGGGCCAAACTGTGCCAAAAATAAGAATATGTGAATGACAATCCCTGCATCCGAGGAAAGAACACACAGTCTTAATTGTCACCGAAAAGGCATATGGAGAAATGTAGGTTTATTAATACTAGTATTTATTCCCTTAGATTGTAAACTCTTGAGGGCAGAAACTGTCTTTGTTCTAGGCTTGGGCAGCACTTAGCACAATGAGGTCCTGATCCACAGATGGGGCTCCTAAATCCTACCACAATACAATAAATAATAGTAACGCAAAACCTGAAAACCCTAGAATTTACTTCCCCAGGAGTTCACCTTAGATTCAAGGGTATTGTTCTTTAGCTCCAGTCATCTGCCATGCTGCTGTGGGGAGAGGAGACTCCCATTAACTGGAAAAACTGCAAGAACATGGCTGGGATGAGTGACGTTTGACAGGGTTTTATTTCATGTGACTTTTTAAAATTATGTATTGCCTTCAGCCATCCTGCCTTGGCCTCTGACAGTGGTGGAGCTCATAAGCAAAGAAGGTTTAGGCCTGCTGAGTACATGACAAGAAAGCCCACATGCTGCAAGAGGAGCTCAAGATTTAAAGTGGTGTTCTTCCCCTCTTCAGTCATATACCAATAGAGGTCCAACATGGTTTTAGTGAGCTGTACATTACCTTTTTTAGGTGACACACAAAACTCCTTAGCATTGGAATTAGATCCTATGGACTTTCTGTAAAGAGTCCAGGTGGATTAAAGGCCACAAGCTGGTTCTAGCCCAAAGTGGGTAATCATATTCTACCTACTTAAATACAATTGCACCTATATTAAGGGTTGGAAAAGTTATTCTTCCCTTCCTAAAAGAAAAGCTGAGACAGGGTGCTGCTGCAGAATGACTGCTGCAGTCCACCCAAGCCCTACTCACATTGCAGTAATGATAGCAGTAACTAAACCAGAGGTTAGGGGTCTATTACAGGAGTGGATGGGTAAGATTCTGTGGCCTGCAACGTGCAGGGGGTCAGATTAGATGATCATGATGGTCCCTTCTGACCTTAAATTCTATAAGTCTATGAGAGTGCTCAATATTTGTGGGCAATCTACAATATTTAGTTAAAACTCCTCAAATGCATTTTCTGTAAAAACAGCCACTAAAAATCCAGAGAGGCGGTAGTTAAATCAAGATACGAAACCCTTAACTCACACTTTATCACCTAAATCCAGTGACACTTCTGCTCCATAACAGACTCCCTTTCAAGCAACTAGCCAGCATGTGAAGAAGTAGATATGTGCAATCTCACAATACATAACCTGAGCTCTGTGTCTAACCTCATACTTTTTCCATGTGTAAATACATTATAGACTTTAGCCCTACTTTTATACCTACAGGTAATATATCTTAATCCAGCACTGAGGTCAAAATTCATCTTGTGCATTTGAGCTTGGCAGTGAGGAACTGGATGTGTGCATTGTGGTTGGTAATATTCTAACTTTGAACAGGAGTCTGCTGTGAAGTTGGGGAGGCTTTGGGTTTTATGTCCGAGTGATAAGGTGCATAAATTAACGATGGCATTAATATTAACGGTAGCTTATCTGGCAACTTCCCAGACTGTTAATTGCAATTGACACTGCAGAAATCTTTAGCAGCAGTACAGAGAATGCTTGAAGTGCCAGTCTCTTGGCACAAAGATGCCATTCCTCAAAGCAATGCTGCCTCTGCTCTCTCAGTTCACAAGAGGAATAAGCAAAAGCAGGCAGGAGAGGGAGGGATGACAGTGGAACATTAGCATTTGCCTACATTCTCAACCTAACAGATCTGAATGTGCTCAACAAGAATATTTCCTGTGCTGTGAGCCGTAGCAGCAGAAAAATTGGATTCTCCTTCAACACAGCCCAGTGCTGCCCTAGCACCTCACAACATCATCACTACTATTTGAGCACTGCACTCAGACCATAGCCTGGCCTAGTGTATGAGGACCAAAGGATCAGTGGGGCTATGTAACAGGAGAGCCCTCCTGCTATGGCTTAGCACTCAGAGATTTCCCTCTCCAAGCAAGCCCTTGCAGGTATATGGGCTTAAAGTAAGGAAAATAATAATTGCCCCTCTTTTCTCTTCCCATACTTTACCTTTCTGTCCCCGCACATACCTGTTCACTTCCCCCATTGCCTCCGCTGACAAGCCTGCCTCCTAGGTTCCCAGGGGCAAGGATGGGAAGGTGTCATTCCTGAGGCAGGCTGATCAGCACCAGCAAACAGCAGTAGCTGGCACTATAAAGCTCTGCGACCTACTTAAAAACAAACAAACAAACAAAAAAACAGCTACCTTATCAGGGTCATAGGTAGGAAGTGTACAGTATAAATGCTGTAACAAGAGTTGGGGATTTAAATCCAGATGTGTCTACAAAGGGTGGAGAAACTGGCAAAATAGCGGATAGCTATTAGGGCTGTCGATTAATCGCCGTTAACTCACACAATTAACTAAAAAAAAAAGTAATCACAATTAATCACTGTTTTAATCACACAGTTAAATTTATTATAGACTCATAGACTTTAAGGTCAGAAGGGACCATTATGATCATCTAGTCTGACCTCCCGCATGATGCAGGCCACAAAGCCGTCCCAACCCTTCCCCTTGACTCTGCAGTTGAAGTCCCCAAATCCTGTGGTTTAGAGGCTTCAAGTAGCAGAGAATCCTCCAGCTAGTGACCCCTGCCCCATGCTGCGGAGGAAGGCGAAAAACCTCCAGGGCCTCTGTCAATCTACCCTGGAGGAAAATTCCTTCCCGACCCCAAATATGGCGATCAGTAGAACCCCGAGCATGTAGGCAAGATTCTCCAGCCAGACCCTCATTGGCCATTGATACTATTTACCAGCGATGGCACGCTGTTCATTTGACTAAAATCATGTTATCCCATTAAACCATTCCCTCCATAAAATTATCTAGCTTAATCTTAAAACCAGACAGGTCCTTCACCCCCACCGTTTCCCTCGGAAGGCTGTTCCAATATTTCACCCCTCTGACGGTCAGAAACCTTCGTCTAATTTCAAGTCTAAACTTCCCCACGGCCAGTTTATATCCATTCATTCTCGTGTCCACATTAGTACTGAGCTGAAATAATTCCTTAAATATTTCTGGATGTTTTTCTACGTTTTCAAATATATCAATTTCAATTACAACACAGAATACAACGTCTAAAGTGATCACTTATTTTTTATTACAAATATTTACACTGTAAAAATAGTATTTTTCAATTCACCTTATACATGTATTGTAGTGTGAGTTTTATGATGAAAGTACAATTTACAAATGTAGATTTTCTGTTACATAACTGCACTCAAAAACAAAACAATGTAAAACTTTAGAGCCTACAAGCCCACTCAGTCCTACTTCTTGTTCAGCCAATCGCTAAGACAAACAAGTTTGTTTACCTTTATGGGAGATAATGCTGCCCACTTCTTAATTACAATGTCACCTGAAAGTGAGAACCAGGCATTCGCATGGCACTCTTGTAGCCGGTGTCGCAAACTATTTACATGCCAGATGCGCTAAACATTCATATGCCTTTTCATGCTTCGGCCATCATTCCAGGGGATGTTTCCATGCTGATGACGCTCGTTAAAAAATAATGGGTTAATTAAATTTGTGACTGAACTCCTTGGGGGAGAACTGTATGTCTCCTGCTCTGTTTTACCTGCATTCTGCCATATATTTCATATTATAGCAGTCTCGGATGATGACTCAGCACATGCTGTTCATTTTAAGAACACTTTTCCTGCAGATTTGACAAAACATGAAGAAGGTACCAATGTGAAATTTCTAAAGATAGCTACAGCACTCAACTCAAGGTTTAAGAATGTGAAGTGCCTTCCAAAATCTGAGAGGGACGAGGCGTAGAGAATCCTTTCAGAAGTTTTAAGAGCGTGACACTCTAATGCGGAAACTACAGAACCCAAACCACCAAAAAAGAAAATCAACCTTCTGCTGGTGGCATCTGACTCAGATAATGAAAATGAACATGCATCGGTCTGCACTGCTTTGGATTGTTATCGAGCAGAACCCATCATCAGCATGGACGCATGTCCTCTGGAATGGTGGTTGAAGCATGAAAGGACATATGCATCTTTAGCACATCTGGCACGTAAATATCTTGCAATACCAGCTACAACAGTGCCATGCAAACGCTTGTTCTCACTTTCAAGTGACATTGTAAACAAGAAGCAGGCAGCATTATCTTCTGCAAATGTAAATAAGCTTGTTTGAGTGATTGGCTGAACAAGGAGGAGAACAGATTAGACTGGTAGGATCTAAAGTTTTACATGGTTTTGTTTCTGAATGCAGATTTTTTGTACATAATTCTACATTTATAAGTTGCACTTTCATGATAAAGAGATTGCACTACAGATCTTATATTAGGTGAATTAAAAATACTATTTTTTTACAGTGCAAATATTTATAATAAAAAATATAAAGTGAGCACTGTACATCTTGTATTGTGTTGTAACTGAAATATTTGAAAATGTAGAAAACATCCAAAAATATTTAAACAAATGATGTTCTATAATTTAGTAGCACAATTAATCACAATTTTTTAAATTACTTGACAGCCCTAATAACTATACATCTAAATGGAGGTTAAATCATTCAATGCAAGATTAGTGGGACAGATTAGTGCTTGAACCCCAACTAGCTAGGTTTTAACACTATGCTTCTCTAGTAGAGAAGGTAAAGCAGTCAAATGGAGTGGGGAGATATAGGTCGGTACCATTAGTGTGACAAGAAATAGCGTTAAATGAGACTGCCTACTACAATGGGCAAGATGCCAAGATGTACAGAACCTCTAAAAGTAAAGAAAATGTGTGAGTTCTCTGAATCTTCTCAAACCTCTCCTGATATTCAAGTTGTAGCTACAGCATAGTTACAACTGAATCTACCATATTGAATCCTCAAGGGCATGGAAGAAAAAAGTAACACCATCATAGATAAGAGATTTAGAGTACTTCCCTTGTGGGTTTTTTCCCTTTGGGGATGTGTGTGTGGGTGTGTGTACTTTGAGAAAGGGACCTTCAGAGACTTGAGGGGGAAGTGTCTTACCACAACCCATTTAGCTGCAGAATACCATTTAAATGGAGCTGAGGTAACTTGAGTCTGAATAGCTATTGTACTCCCTGATGTTCTAAAAATCTGAACAGTACAAATATGTAAACAGGTGGTTTTTATGTGGATGGAATTTATGTGCCAATACTCTTCCAAAGTCGTAAGTGCAGTGCTGCGGGGCAACATCCCACACTCAGGCTCTACCTTGCCTTGAGAGGCTTGCCAAGAGTAATCCTGCTCTTCATAATTTTGACAGATGCTCCCCTAGATATTAAATTAGTTCAATCCCTTGTACAGCAAACAAACAGTTATAAAGCTACAGTAGAATGGACTGCCTTTTTCATCCCCAGCCAACCTGCTTTCAGGGTTCAGGATACCCCTGGATCATAAAGTAATTTGACTATTACTATTCACTGTGAGCAAGTTTTCAGAATGTGGCCTCCATTTGTGTGTTCAACATTACACACATACTTACACATTTAATTTTCATGCACTACCACCGATACCTGTGTGTAGTGTAAGTTTTATTAGCTGTGCATACAGCTGATAATGTGCAAAACCAGCAAACTGACATGCAAATAGGAGCCTGGTTGAGCCCTGATGGAAAGCTGGCCCTACTTTTACAAGTTTTAGATTATTAGCAAAATAAAGGTGCATAGGTCTGTTAGTAAGCTGTGGGGGAAGTGGGGTGAGGAAAGCCATCCAAGCTTGGATAGTTTTCCAACAAACTACTGAGCCTTAAAATAGGAACTTTTGAATTTATTTCCAGACACTGGAAAAAATGTTCAGAAGTGCCTAAGTAACTTGGGCACAGAGCTTAAGTTTCTTTCACTGAGAAATAGGCGCCTCTAAGCCCCAGTCAACTAGGCACTTTTGAAAAATTTACCTTATTCTATTGATCACACCAGAGGAGATGGGGGGTAAAGAAGAAATGGGGGGAAAAAGACATATTTGTTAAGATCTTTTGTGTGACACAATTATAAAATAGGGGGAACCATCTACCTACTACCATTATGAAAAATGCTTAGTCATGTTTATGCATATCCCCAGATACATACAGTTTGAGGCAAAGGATTCAAACTCCATGCACAAACATTTGTCATGAGAGGTCACAGCATTAGGCTAGCTGTCCAGTATAAGTAACTTCACTGCAATGTATCCGACAGAATATGATTTGGGGAAGAATTACACTACACCTAAGCATTTTGGCAAGCTAGCATAGGTGTGAAACGCAAGAAAAAAAAAAACACTATTCATTTGTCAGATTAGCTTCCTTATAACCCTCTCTCCACTGACTGATCCCCACCCTTCCAAAACTGTTGAGCTCTATCTTACAGTCAGATGCAGAGCTGTGGCTTTTGTGATGAGAGATTAAATATTATTGAAATTTCCAGGGACTGACTTACAGGTGTCCATAGTGCTCTCAGCATCTCCTACGCAAGCACCATTAACAAGTCAGATAGGAACCTTACACTAGTACCCAGGGCAGAATCTTTTGTGTATTAGCAATCAACAGAAGAAGTCACTGCAACAGATGTTGTTCATATACTGTGTTTTCAACGATTACCATACTCAATGACTCTCAGCAAATTAAATAAGGATATTTATAGGTCCATTTCTTCATCTCCCCCCACATGAAAATGTACAGGCATGCACCTACCAGAATGGACATCAAGCAACAGAACCAGTGTCCTCTACTACAAAGTGAGTACTCTAGCAGAGTTTTTTCATTTTCTTAGTGAAAGGAATTATTTAAATATTTGAACCACTTAATTTCATAAGATTCAACAAGTCACACAGAGTCCAAATTCTGGACATTACTATAATGAGGTGGTGATTCTACTACCACAACTTTCTGTTGCCACAAGTGTGACAAAGATAACAGACCACAAGGAACTGATAAAATTTTTTTTATTATTCACTTTTGAATTCTTTTACACTCTCCTGATTATTTTGTGTAAGGTGAAACTAGAACCGTTTAAAAGACATACACAAATCTAGTACATCAATAACCAGGTATTTCTTTTTTGCTATACTATTCTCACAACCACGTGTGTGCTAGCAATATAACCATCACAGAAGCAAACTTTAGGCAGAATACTGGTCAGTAAAAACAAAGCGAAAAGAGCTACCAGATATACAGACAGGCTCGGTTCCACATTCATCACTACTGCATTTATCAAGCGCCAAGTATTAACTGCACTATTTGTTCAGCTAGTAGAGGGGAGTTTTAAAATCAGTGCATGAAATTCTCTCTCCAGCAGACAGATGGACAGACAAACAGATGGATTCTACAGCTAGGTGAAATGGTAGAGGGATGATACTGTGAGACTGATAGATGAATATTCCTAATCTTTTCCACTGCATTATTCATGCAACTCTTATTAGGTCTTATTTGACTGGACCTGATTGGGAACACAACTAAATGAGGATATTTGGAGTTCTAATATCACAAGTTCCTAACAAGCATTATAAATGTGTAAAATCTGCATTCCAGTAAGAAATAATGGGAAATCTTGAAAATTTTAGGTAATACCAGGAACTGGCTTAAAGTGGCAGACATTAAGAGCTGAAGACTACAGCAGCACTGACAACTCTCAAACATCTGAGTGAGAGACCTGTCCACTAGCACACATCTCTCTCCATCACCCTATTACTTATAATCCACAAATAATGGAACACATGTAGGAGTCCAGAAATGTTTTAATGAAGTTTAAAAGCGGTGAGAGGGTGAGGATGAACATCAACTCAATGGGAGGAAGATTTCTATAAAGTGAATTCAAAGATGGCAGAGTGGAATATTAGAAATTTTTCCAGATCGAGTTTGGAGTGGGAATACCCAAAGAGATTTTAATTCTCCTAAGTGAAATGCAATCTTTGTATTATTTTACTCTTAACAGTATTATCCAAAAACTAATAAGGCCATTCATACAATATTAGTCTTTTCCTGTTGCAAGTTGACAGCAGTGCACTAAGAAATCTCACTACTAAAGAACAGTCCAAGTTGTAACGAAGTAATTTATTGCAGTGGGAAGGGGTTTTAGTCATGCATGTTGTATGAGCACTGGACCATTTTTCAAAGTCAAACCCCAATTACTTGCCAATGTAGTTTGGAAATCAGGCTGCTAAACTCCCAAAAAACTGAACCCTCAGAAAGGTCAGATTACTTAGAATGAGCTTTTGACTGAAAGCGGTGCACCACACTTGGTTAAAAATGTCTATAGAGTGTGCCTGTTAAAGTAATTCACTGAAGTGTGTAACTGAACTGGAATGCCATACAATGGATTGTTTTCCTTCCATGCCCCAGTGTCACAATATAATTTTTATAACTTTCTGTACAACTTTACAACAGAATTGTACTTCGACTATTTTGGTGCCAGATTAAGCTTTCCAGAGTTACATAATTAATGTCTAGTTTCTACCAGGAAGAGTTTTGTAAAGTCAACTGCAATCACAAAACCCTTAATCACAGTGCTGAGTTAAAAATATAAACACGGTAATCATAACTGCAAATGTTCATAATAAGAAAGTTCAGAATGCAGTTGTAGAACCAATCTCCGTTTTAAGTACACAAAACACCAACCAATTGTTTTTACCCCACAGACAGTTTTTGCTACGTTGAGGTTGTGAAAGTCGATGTACTATTCTTTTTGCTTGTCGCACAAAGGGATATATGTGTAGGATACAGAGTGACATTGAACATATAGTGAAGCGTGACAGCCATTAGTTCTCTCCCTCCCCAGCATCCCCTTCATCTCCCTGGTTTTCCGAGGTCCATAGCTGTAAGAAAATACAAACACATGTTTATGCTGAAAGCATGCAGTTAATTACGTTTGTCAGGAAAGGGGAGATGGGGTAATTAGCTGTAGGTTGTGCAATTTTCTTAATGGAAGAATATTAAATGGTTGAATTTAGTGGCAAAGATAAAGAATAATGAACTAAAAACAGAAGGCTGGATGGAGGCTTAGGAACAGAAAGCAAATGAAGTTTACAGGCAGTATGCACAGGGAGGAAAGTTAGCTTTTGGGAAACTGTCAACAAAAGTACACCTTTCAATGACAATTGATTGAAGAAAGGCTTACTGACTTGTGCTAGTACAGCAACTGCCATTTTATTTAACATTCAAGGGCAATGGCTCTCAGATAGGTCCAATTACAGCCTAACATTTACAACAGTGACAAGTTCAAAGTGTAGTAGTTTGTCCCAATGATACTTACAGTAAGGTTGTCCCTAAGTAGTTGCATGATCAGAGTGCTGTCTTTGTAAGACTCTTCATTCAGTGTGTCCAGCTCAGCTATCGCTTCGTCAAACGCCTGAAATAGGCAAGACAGTTTAACAGAACAAAGACACGATTTTCAAATTCTGTGCTCAGCTGAATTCAACTGCATCTACATAATTTTTTTCTTAAAATTTTCCCATATTATATTTAAAATTCAGTGACCCCCCCCCACAAAAAAAATCCAACAACAACATCTAACGGAGTATTTTTTCTTTCCCAAAAAAGTACCAGCCATGCTCAACTGCAACGAAGTGAAGACAAGGCCACTGGTTGACTGGAAGAATTCTATTTTGTTACATGAGTTTTAAGATTAATTTTTGGACCAGCCCTACATCCCAGGCCAGCACTGAATACTCAAGAAGTGAATGTGCTCACTCCCACAGAATGGACTGCTTCACATAGCTCAAAAGCAATCCGGCCACCCAATTAAAAAGCAGCATTGTCAGACAAGTTCCTTAGAGCAGGGGTCGGCAACCTTTCAGAAGTGGTGTGCTGAGTCTTCATTTATTTACTCTGAGTTAAGGTTTCAGGTGCCAGTAATACATTTTAACTTTTTTAGAAGGTCTCTTTCTATAAGTCTATAATATATAACTAAACTATTGTTGTATGTAAAGTAAATAAGGTTTTTAAAATGTTTAAGAAGCTTCATTTAAAATTAAATTAAAATGCAGAGCCCCCCAGACCGGTGGCCAGGACCCGGGCAGTGTGAGTGCACTGAAGATCAGCTCACGTGCCGCCTTTGGCACGCATGCCATAGGTTGCCTACCCCTGCCTTAGAGTGTCTTCACTAAAAATGGAGGACTCAAAGGATTGAATTAGAGGCAGTGGGCATGTAGAGATAAAGCTGAAAAACTGGAGGTATCTTCAGGGTCATATCTGCTGCACATAGAAAGGCAACTAAAGAAATAGGAAACAGTGTGACAGTTGAAGAAATAATGTACATTCCACTAAAGACTAATACAGTAATTCCTCGCTTAACATTGTATTTATGTTCCTGAAAAATGCAACTTTGAGCAAAACGATGTTAAGCGAATCCAATTTCCCCATAAGAATTTATGCAAATAAGGAGTTTAGGTTCCAGGGAAATTTTTTTCACCAGACAAAAGACACACACACACATATATATATATATATATATATATATATTTATTTATTTTATACACACACAGTATAAGTTTTAAACAAACAATTTAATACTGGTACACAGCGATGACGACTGTGACGCTTGATTGAGGTGGTGAAGTTAGAGGGTGAGATATTTCCCAGGGAATGCCTTACTGCTAAATGATGAACTAGCAATCGGGTGGGCCCTCAAGAGTTAAGACATTGTTGTTAATGTAGCCTCACACTCTACAAGGCAGCACGAACGGAGGGGAGACAGCATGGCAGACAGAGTGTGAGTCAGTGAGAGAGATGTGCATTGCCCCTTTAAGTACGCTGACTCCACTCTAAGAACACTGCCTTTTAAAATAGATCAGCAAGTTGAGACAGCAGCTCCCGCCAGCAAGCTCTGTCTGTCCTTATGTCCCCCCTGCTCTTTGGAAATGGGGTAAGCAGGGTGCAGGAACAGGGGGAGGGGGACACCCTGACATCAGCCCCCCCTCTCTTCCCCACCCCCCGCACAGCAAGCAGGAGGCTCTGGAGAGCAGCTCATGGCAGTGGGGGGAGGGACAGCTGAACTGCTGGCAATTGATAGCCTGCTGGGCGGCTGCTGCACAGGGAATCTTAGGGGAACAGGGAGCTGATAGGCGGGCTGCCAGTCCACCCTGGTTCCAAGCCCCCACCAGCTAGCTCCAACAGGCTGCTCTTCCTGCAAGCAGTGGACAAAGCAGGCGACTGCCAAATGACTTGTAAGGGAGCATTGTGCAACTTTAAACGAGCATGCTCTCTAATTGATCAGCAACGCAACAATGTTAACCAGGACGACTAAGGGAGGAGTTACTGTATGACTATAGTTGCCACCAACTTGTTTTATAAAATCTTCCATCAAAGTCCATGCAGCATGTTTGGTTGCTGCCATGAATAAGGCCCCCTTTTCTATTTAAATATATTTCTATCACAAACATAGCCACATTTCTAAAGCAGATTGATTTACAACCCAATAACTTAAAAGCAGAACTAACAGTAGTAAGTGCATTGCAAGGGAAACATCTCTTCTTGCTACAAAATATTAGGCCCCTAAACAAAGTGCACTGTACGTATATGCTAAGTAACTCTGAATGCCGTCATTATCCAAGCTGTTACTTGACAGTTTTCAATTGAAGCAAGTAGAGGTGAACTAATAAAAATACCACATGGAGCTATTAGTCTCTCAGAAAGATATTCGGTCTAATCTTAAGGAGAGGTAAAAAAAGAAAAAAATAACTCACTTGTGATCTATTTGGGCACAATTAAACCACCAAATAGTTTGCATTGCCAATCAAACCAAAACGGTTCTGGCCTCTGGAGAGAGATTGCAATGTTACGGGTCATGAATGGAAAGCACTGGTAAAGTCACACTGGAGAAACTGCCACATCAAATTTTCGAAATATGCTCAACTAAAGACAGTGTTATTAGTTTCAGTTTTAGGGGCTTTAGATTAATGCAAACATTAAATTTCCAAAGCAAGTATTTTCTGGGAGAATCCTGTGAAAGTGTGAAGAGGGCAGCTTGTCTTATTCCTCACAGGGTAACTTTCAATAGTTAATTGACTATTATGCTTTTGCTAGCTTATGTGAAAATATATTAAGATACAGATATTCATGTGAAAGGAGGCCAGCACCTCTGAGGCAGGTATCCTCCCGCTGACAGAGTACTCCTGAAGGAGAATCTAGTTGCTTTTAGAAGAACTGATCACTCAAACCTACCTTCAGAGGTACTAATGTACATCTTTAATAGTTTTTGCCTTCAATAGTTTCCTCCCCCGCTGCCCCCCCGAAAAAAATATTGATAAGAGGAGTCTGCTTACCGTCTTTGCCAGACTACAGGCTTTTTCAGGGGAATTTAATATCTCATAATAAAAGACAGAGAAATTGAGAGCCAGACCAAGCCGAATGGGGTGTGTAGGTTGCATCTCTTTCTTGCTAATTTCAAATGCCTCCTGGTAAGCCTGCTGAGAGTTTGATACTGTTGCTGCAAAAAGCGATTTCAGTAAGATTAATGCATGGTAAATCACTGTGTATTTAAGACAAGGATTATTTAACACCACCTTAGTCTGGGCAATTTAGAAACTTTGGACATCAGGTAACAATTCCAATTAGAAGGTTAATAAATATCCACATGTAAAAAACAAGCACAGAGAGATTTCCTTCAATAATTTTAATGGTAAAACTCTACTGATAAAACTAAGCTACTAATGCAGGAGTGCTCATAAGATTTAAAATGCAACAATTCATACCAAGATTAAAAAAACATCAGACATAGTTGTGGTTAGTACTGTTGAACTCCAACTGCATTGTGTTTAAAAGCTAGAAGCCAACAGAGGAACAGGAAATAGTTCTGGAAAGTAAACGCTGAAGAAAACTAATGAGCCATTCCCTAATGCTTCTGAGAAGGAAGCGTCCAAGAGGTAACCTCTTGTCCTGAACTCCATAGGTTAAAAATTGGGAGCACTGAGGAACTATGAGTCCCCTTCCCCAGGCTGATGGGTAGCACAACAAGCTCTAGAGGGACTGTAAGCCAGGGATGGGCAAACTATGGCCCGTGGGCTGGATCCGGCCCATCAGGGCTTTGGATCCAGCCTGTGGAATTGCCAGCCCCGTGGCACAGTGAGGCTAAGCCATGCTCCCTGCCTGCCCTGGCCCCACGCCGCTCCCAGAAGCTCTGCCTGCTGCCCTTGCTTGCAGGCACAGCCCATCGCAGCTCCCATTGGCCGGGAACAGGGAACCACGGCCAATGGGTGCTTCAGGGGAGGTACTCGCAAGCGAGGGCAGCGCGTGGAGCCCTCTGCCCCACCTCCCCCAGGGGCTGCAGGGACATGGTGCTGGCCACTTCCAGGAGAGGTGCAGAGCCAGGGCAGGCAGGCAGCCTTCCTTAGCCTCACTGCGTGCCGCTGCCACCCTGAAGCCACTCAAGGTAAGCGGCGCCGGGTCGGAGCCTGCACCCTGCTGCCCCCAGCACTCCAACCCCCTGCCCTGAGACCCCTCCCGCACCCCACCCTGCAACTCAACACCCTTCACTGAGTCCCTTCCTGCACACCACACCCCTTCCCACACCCCAACCCCATGCCTCAGACTTACATTCATGGCCCATCATGCAATTTCCCCACCCAGATGTGGCCCACGGGCCAAAAAGTTTGCCCACCTCTGGTCTAAGCCCTATGATCCTGCTCCATGAACTGCACTGACTGCCCACTGGCTTCCAGGCAGAGTTCAAGGTGTTAGTTTTAACCTAGAGAACTCTAATTGGTTTAGGACCTGGTTACTTGAGAGTCCACCTATCAAAATGTGATACCACACTTGCAACCAGTGAAGTTACTTCCGCTAGATCCCCTGATATAATTAGGAGGGTACTACCAGCAGGGCATTTTCCAGGAGGAAATAATGCATTCCTCCTCTCAGGCTACCAGATCCTGGATTTGCTGAACTTTCAAACAGGTGGCAAAACCTTTTCAGGGATGGGAGACATTTGGGGACAGAGTAGGTTGAGGGATGGCAGTGTGTTTGGCTTGATGTTAATTACAGTGGCTCATGTATAATGGATTTTTTTTTGGGTGGGGGGGGGGGGGGGGAAGGGGGACGGTTTGGTCAGAGCTATGATGCTGGCAGACCACGTGCCAGCTCATGACAAAGCCCCAGGCCTATTCACTTGTGTATTAGTATAGATCAAAGTGATTGTTAAATGTATAAGAGTATATTTGATGTTTAAACTTCATGAAAACTAACTGGATGTTACTTGCATTGTTTTCACTTATCTGTATCCTTTTATAACGTAGTAGCAACATTTACGTTGTGTATACCCTTGTAACTAAATAACCCATCAAATGAGAAAGAAGCGTTATAGAATGCAAATGAAGAACTCTAACAGAAAAAAGTTAATTTTAAAGCAAGTGCTCATTGTGTGAGATGATGAGAGATCAAAGACTCAAAATGCATTCCTCAGTCTGTCATCAAAGAAAAAAAACACGTGGGTAGTGACGCTGTCAGCTTGTTTCCTGTGAGAAGAAGCTATAGTATGGATTCAAGGAAAGATTCTGCACCTTTGGTCTGCTGGGACTAGTACAGGGAAATGTACTAGATGCAAAGCAAGGATACCCAGGTTGTCTCTGGGGATCTCGAAAAGACTTTCTGGAAACTGGCAGTTTATTACATCACTGCCACCATTTGGAATTACAAACTGTGACTAACCTGTGCATATATTTTACCTGTTTTAACCTCTCAATAACACATTTCCTTTTCTTAGCTAATAAGCCTTTAGTTAGTTTACTATATAATTGGCTACCAGCATTGTCTTTGGTGTAAGATCTAGAGTACCAACTGATCAGGGGGAAGTGACCTGTCTCTCAGGCCTGAGAGCAACCTTATGTGGTGTGATTTTTGGTTTAAGAGACCTTTTCTCACAAAGTCCAGTTTGTCTGGGTGGTAAGATAGACTGGAGAGTCTAAAGGGAGTATCTGTGACGCCGTGGTAAGACCCTGATAGTGATCCAGGAGTTCACATAGGTCACTGACTTGGTGAAATCTAATTATAGAACACACCACCAGCTTGAGGTGTCTGCCCTGTTTTCTGACAGTCTGCCCTGAGGAAGGCACTCCAGACAGCATGACAAGAGCAAGTAGCACAATGCTTGTTTTCAATAGTTAGTGAATGTTGAAATCTATATAAATACGCCTCACTGAGAACAGAAACATTTCTCTTCATACTGCTTAGTGGCCATTTGACTTCTGATCGGTGTGAGTGTGTGTGTAGATTTTAACTCTACCTACTTTGTTTGCTGTCCCCAGATGCCACCTCTGAAAGATATCTGAAGTAATCGCCTTTCATTTTCAAATAGAAGACCTTGCTTTCTGGCTGTGTGGCATTGACAATAAGGTACTTATCCAAGAGTTCCTGAAAGAGGAAGCATCACAGAATTACACAAATGCTTTTGTCATGAAAGCCACAGGAGTGATAAACAAAGCTTTAACCACCATTGTAAGTATTAGCATTTAGCATGCTAACGCAACTTCTAAGTGTACACACATGAAGTTTATTATCCACTACAAAAGCTTGGAGAAAAATCCACTGGGGAGCAGGAAACTTTCCCAGTTGAGGACCTATACCATTAATTTCTGCAAAATTTCAGCTCTCAAAAAGTTGATAGCCCTCCTGATTGCGAGGACAGCCTTTCATATGCAAACTGACGCAGTGCTGTGTTCATGAGTCCACAGGTACAGCACTCCAGGGCCTCCACTGCTATTCATAATTTTGCTGCTGTTTGGCAGAGTGAGATTCACAAGAGTCTGATTACTTTCACTGCTGCTGTTTAGAACAGTGGACAGCAATGAAGTGGTCTAAAGCTATGAGTAGCAATGGAGGCTGCACTTGCATATTCAGAGGAAGAGGAATCAAAAATGGTTGCGAGAGGAGTACCAGGAACTCTCTCCTCTTCACATGCAATAGGGTCTTGACTAGGCAACCACAAAAAGCAGAATCCCTCCACCCCTAACTTCAAAGAAGCCAGGAAACTGGTGTGGGTGAAAACGCTAGCTCCTCTCCTGTCCACAAAATATGGGTAGAGCTTCAAATTTCAGGTGATTAAAATACATAGGAGCATCTATCACCCACTCCCCCTCACCCCAACCACCGAACAGGAACAGCACCCTAAGAATCCCAGCACCTGAGTGTAAGTGATGGGCTTCTTGCCAGGGCAGTTGGCCACAGCTCCTTCTGGTGTCTTACCCCTCTCCCCCAATCATCTTCCATATTAATCTCTGCCTAACAGGTTTTGTGCCTTTGGCTAGTAGATTTTTTTTGTTTTGTTTTTATATTTGATAGGTGATAACACTAAGATAAACTGAATATAGTTACATGAGAGAAACTAGAATACTCAATTACTACACCCAGCCAAGTTCTTTACCCAGAGCCATAAGAAATTATCTTCCTGCCTGGATCTTTAGCATCTCAGTAAGTGAGGCTCCTTAAGCCTCCCCGGAAATTGCTGCAATGCTAACTACTGTTATTTTTGCTGCTGGATTATTACCAGAACATCATTGCAGATATCCTGCAATTCAGCCTCAATTTTCTCACGATACTCTCTTCCCATCTGCTGTTTCTTCTCATTCCTCTCTGTTTTCTGTTCAATGCTGGAAATTACACGCCAGGAAGAGCGACGGGCACCAACCACATTCTTATAGGCAACAGAGAGTAGATTCCTTTCTTCATTGGACAGTTCATGTCCTTGCTCAGTGACAGCCTTCATAGCAGCAGCCATGTCATCATAGCGCTCAGCCTGTTCGGCCAGTTTGGCTTTCTGTACCAGCTCGCTTTTATCCATAGTTATTCCTTAAAAGGAGAAAAAATAATTTATCTTGATTGCACAGGTTGTGGAAAACGAATGCTAAAGGTAAAAAGGGATGCGGTATAAGTCATGATCTTTAATAAGTGGGAAGTCTGTCTTCTTCCTGATCAATGTAGTGAGTTACTAGCAGGAGTTTAACTTTGTATTTTGGTTATTTCACTAAGAGCAGCATAGACTCATAGGACTGGAAGAGACCTCGAGAGGTCATCTAGTCCAGTCCCCTGCACTAGACCATCCCTGACAGGTGTGTGTCCAACCTGTTCTTAAAAATCTCCAATAATGGAGATTCCACAACCTCCCTAGGCAATTTATTCAAGTGCTTAACCACCCTGACCGTTAGGAAGTTTTTCTTAATGTCCAACCTAAACCTCTCTTGCTGCAATTTAAGCCGCTTGTTTCTTGTCCTGTCCTCAGAGATTAAGAACAATTTTTCTTCCAACTCCTTGTAACAACCTTTTATGTACATGAAAGCTTATGTCCCCTCTCAATCTTCTCTTCTCCAGACTAAACAAACCCAATTTTTTTAATCTTCCCTCACAGGTCATGATTTCTAGACCTTTCATCATTTTTGTTGCTCTTCTCTGGACTTTCTCCAATTTGTCCACATCTTTCCTGAAATTTGGCACCCAGAACTGGACACAATACTCCAGCTGAGGCCTAATCAGCATCTTCTGTAACATTTAAGAATCACAACCAATCACACTCCTGGAAGAACGTGAACACTACCTTTTCAAATGTGACATTAATATTGATGTTATGTCCAATCATATCAGTCTCCCTCCTCCCCCGCCGACAGACTTCTCCAATCCTATCATGATACCATGTCCCCAATCTAATAATACCAGAAGTCTGAGAGAAAAGGCTGCATGTTCAAACACTTGCCAAAAAAGAAAACCAGAACTTTTTCATGTTATTGTATCTTCTAGTACTCTTCCATGACAGGAATAATGTTCTTAGAGCAGGAGTATCTGAAACACTGGACAGCTCCTGCTGTCACTGAACAGCCCTTTTACTTTGATGTAAAATGCAGTGCTTTTGTGGATACTTAAAACAGCAAAATAAAGCTGTAGTGTTTGGTAGCAGAGAAAATGTTTTTATACTGCCCTGCCAGGAATATTATTTCTTATATCTGTGTTTCTCTACACGAGATTTCTGAGACAATCAACCCTGCTATCCTGCAGCATTTTCAGTGTCAACCATATTTTAATACAGAGATTGAGGGAGAAAGGATGTGGCCCACATGACAGTCATGCAATTGTAAAGTAATTGCTTACATGGAAAGAAACATTCATCTTTTTTGAAATGCAATTTAGCAGCTGGAAATAAGGTCAGACATGCTATGTGACCAGCCAACTCTCCACTGAACACAGTTTAAGAACTTCTGCCTTAGGACAATGGATGCTGAAGTTAGTAAGGAAAATGTGGTTCTCAAACTTTTGTACTGATGACCCCTTTACATAGCAAGCCTCTGAGTGCGACCACCCTTATATAAAAATGTGTTTTTAATTTATATTTAACACTATTATAAATGCTTGAGGCAAAGCGGTGTTTGGGGTGGAGGCTGACCGCTCACGACCCCCCATGTAATAGCCTTGTGACCCCCTGAGGGGTCCCGACCCCAGCTTGAGAACCCCTGCACCAGCTTGACAAGGACTAGCACAAGTACGTATATGCGAGCAGGGGAAATCATACCCTTAAGTGCACAGTGTAGACATAGCCTTAATAAATATACTGCCTAGTAAAAATGTAATTTGAAAAGACAGATCAGTCAAATAGCAACATTTTTTGGTCATTACAACCAGCATGAACCAGTTCAGATGAACTACCCTGTTTCCCCGAAAATAAGACAGTGTCTTATATTAATTTTTGCTCCCAAAGATGCACTAGGTCTTATTTTCAGGGGATGTCTTATTTTTCAGAAATGAAAAATGCCTTATTATCGGTGGATGCCTTATTATCGGGGAGGTCTTATTATCGGGGGGATGCCTTATATTACAACGAGAGGCAAAACTGTAAGTAGGCCTTATTTTCGGAGGATGTCTTATTTTCGGGGAAACAGGGTAGTGATGTAGAGATGCAGTGCTCTGTATTCTACCACCTTCTTGCCACATCCCAAATTGCTAGACTTCTAATTATGAAATGAATTCAATTTACATGCTTAACACAGTAACTAGTTCACAGCTGGGGACCCCCAAACTTTCACAGTTAATTTGAAGATCAAAGTATGTCTATCTAAACAGTGTTTTATAGTGTATGAAAGCCAGCCATAAATACTAAAATATCTCACACAACTGTATGACTCCAATTTCCTCAACCTGCACTGCCTCTTGAGACATTTCCATTGTAGTCAGCTCTAGGTTTACCACAAGCAGTTTACACAATACCATTACCATATGATTTGGATTTTTGTTTTGAAAAGTAGTCTGCATGCTGAAATTTAGAGACAAGTATTCTCAGGCAGTTTGCATTTTGTCATTTAAAAAGTGTGTGTTATATTTTGTCTATAATTTTCCAGCAGCACAGCACAAGTAGTGCTATGGATCGCAAAACAAATTACCTGTGCAGAGTTCAGTTTAGGAACTGTGGAGAGTTTATTAACATGATGCTAATATGATATATTTATCTTTAAATGCAAGTCCCTTCATGGCAGTCAGTGGGTTCACTTAAGGGCACATAAGGAAAACCACAGAGGGAATAGGGAAGGCATAGAAAGTACAGAAGAAAGTCTGACAAAATTGACCATTCAGCCCAAACACTAGTACAAGACATACAAAACATTATCTATCCTTAGTTATTTGACTGTCTAAATCAGAGGTGGGCAAACTATGGCCCACGGTTAACCAGGGCTTTGGATCCAGCCCGTGGGACTGCCACCCCCATGGCACTGCGGGCACCGCAGCACTCCTGGAAGCGGCCGGCATCACGTCTCTGAAGCCCCTAGAGGGGTGGTGGGGGTAGAGGGCTCTGGACACAGCCGTCGCTTGCAGGCACCGCCCCCGGCAGCTCCCATTGGCCGGGAACAGGGAACCGTGACCAACGGGAGCTTCAGGGGAGGTACCCGCAGGCAAGGGCAGCGTGTGGAGCCCTCTGCCCTCCCTCCCCCAGGAGCCGCAGGGACGTGGTGCCAGAGCGACACGAGGCCAGGGCAGGCAGGGAGCTGAACTTAGCCCCGCTGCGCACCACTGCCACCCCAGAGCCGCTCCAGGTAAGCGGTGCCGGGCCGGAGCCAGAACCCCTCCTGCACTCCACACCCTAACCCCCTGCCTTGAGCCCCCTCCCTCACTCCGCACCCCTCCCTGCCCTGAGCCTCCTGCCGCCACCCCTCCTGCACCTCAACCCCCTTCCCTGAGCCCCCTCCCACACTTCACACCCCTCCCTGCACCCCAACCCCCTGCCCTGAGCCCCCTGCTGCACCCCACTCCCCTACTGCACCCCAACCCCCTGGCCTGAGCCCCCTCCCGTACTCCGCACCCCAACCTCCTGCCCCAGCCCTACATTCATGGCCCTGCAAGCAATTTCCCCACCCAGATGTGGCCCTTGGGCCAAAAAGTTTGCCCACACCTGGTCTAAATTATGTGTACATCTTAAAGACAGCTCATACTACGTACTAAAAAAGTTTGACTTACTCAATAAGAACTTCATTAATTGTGTATATTTGTACCAGAGTTTGAGATGCCAGTGTTGGAGCCTCAATTTATGCGTTGATTTGACTATTTTAACTTGTCCTAGAATCTTTCATTGTTAGTAGGATTGCTACAAAAGTATGAAGTGCTGTTCAATAAAACAAATTTAACATAAGAATTCAAATACCACGGTGTTTTCTTCCAATAAGAAAGGCATTGCCCCACACCAAAATGTGGATAATCTGGCAGTACACACCTACCATCACTCTCACTCAAGGATTTGCTGTATAAAGGAACACTGTTAGAGTCTTGATTCTCCATTGCTTACCTTGTTAGAAGCTTGGAGAAGGGCTTTGCAGAGCTATGATGGCTTGAGCTCCATAAGAGGGAAGTGTTTGCCAGAAGGAAAAAAAGACACAAGGAAAGGAGTGATGTTCGAAAAAAAACAAAAAAGCCACTATCAGTTATAGCTGGTCCCTCCCATAAAGGAGCCGAAAGCTATGTCCTTCCTAACAATATATTAGTGTGCCACAGCCTGGAACAAGCATCTCTGCGATGCCTGGGCTGGACACGTTCGTAGGCCACAAGTGGAAATCACCAGTGGCCATTACCTGCAACTAAGAGCAGTACATTCAACGACATGTGTAGTGAGAGACTGACAGGAATTGTCTAATGTAGCACTGATACTTTTTTGGGGGGAAGGGTGCTGTTGCAAGTCACAGCCATGGGGAACAGTTCTGAGAACAGGGCTTGTTCGTTCTAAGTAGAAGGTGAGAGACATTAGTGGCAGATTTAAGAGCCTGCCAAACGAGGGCTTAGAACCCCTCCAAAAGGTAATGATTGCACACTATCTCTGATCAAGAATGCCAGTAACCAGTGTTCAAAGCCAGTAAGCACTCAGATACTAGAACTTTGAATCTAACACTCCTACGTATTAGCCACTGAAGCCATCACCCTACTTCCCATTCCTGCGAGCTGAGATAATATCTAGGTCCTGTCTAGCCTAGGTTCCAACACCACAACCAGCTCAAATGATCTTAAAGGTATTGAACTGTGTCTACAAGGGAATTAAAAGGTTTCAACTGAGTTTGCTTGCTCATGTAGACATGGCCTGGATTGGACTTCTTATTAATAACTGTACTGCCAGAGGTAGGTATCTGTAAAAGACACTAGTTCAGGGGTCGGCAACCTATGGCACGTGTGCCAAAGGCGACACACGAGCGGATTTACTGTGGCACGCTGCTGCTCGCCTGGGGTCCCCACTGCCAGCCCCACTCAGCCTGCTGTCGGCCTGGATGGACGGAACCCCGGGCCACTGGCCCGCTCAGCCCGCTGCCAGTCTGGGGTTCCATCCGCCGGTCCCTGTAAATGTAAAATGTATTACTGGCACATGAGACCTTAAATTACAGCGAATAAATGAAGACTTGGCACACCACTTCTGAAAGGCTGCCAACCCCTGCACTAGTTTACAGCTGTCCCTGGCTCCTTTGGGTGAGAGGGGAAGTAAGGAGCGGGAGAAAGGCAGTCATTTTAGAAAGGGCACCCAAGGTCAAAGTAAACCCACAGGACTTGCAAGCAAGGACAAAGGTGGTGAATTTGGGATTTATGTAAATGTTAGTGACAGTTGAGATAAAATGTTTAGACACTCAGCATTCCCCACCAGATTACAAGCCCTCTATGATAAATCATATTTTAGGCCCAAGCTACCTGACAGCGATCATGCCTGCTTTTATAGGCTTTACTGCTTCCAACCTTCAAGAGCTATTCAAGACCAACAGTCAAATCAGATCAGATGTAACTGCATTTAAACACTGTAGAAAACAGATGAAAAACTGGCACTGAAAAATATCTGATTTACAATATATATTGAACTGGCAAAGCAGTACTAATAAGCCTTCATTGTCCTGAAGTTTGCTTTCAAATGACCTGTTCTTTTGATGCTAAATAGGTCATTGATCCTTTTTTATAGTTTTAATGCTTGTTATGTAGAAATAATTAGACAAATATTTCTCCATTAGAAAAGATTTGGGAAAGAAAGGAGTGCAATTATTGGTTTGCCATATACATCAATAAGGAGTCAGACAGAAAAGTTGGTCAATACACTAACCTTTCACTTTTGGAGAAGTTAGTTTAAATCTAGTTGGTCACAAGGGATAAGTTTGGTAGTTTCAGACTCATATGCATTTATTCCCATCACAAAACTGCTATAAAATTTAGTACTGGAAGAGCAGAAGAATAGTATTGGAGATATTTGCAGATTTGCTTACCAAAAGCGAACAGTATCTCAACATATCTTATTTGGTTTTAGCTAGTGACATTAATGCAGCAATTCACCCCAAAATGTAAAATCCATGTCAATTACATGGCATCCCACACTTCAGTTCCATAAGTTTGGAGCCTACATGGGTATTCAAAAGGAGACAATTGCCTCCAAAACAAAGGGAAAGGCTTCCTTCATAATGCAGTCATGTGCATGCTAATGCAAGAACAACTACAGTATTGACAAGAGACAGTTTGGATGATGCAGATGATATCCACCATGCAGCTCACATAGCAGGCACCACTGCTGATGGGTATTCTTTAAATCAGTGCATTCCTCAGCTCCCTACAAATTAAATACAAGAAGCCTGTTTGCCTTTTAATACCTTTTATTTTTTTCACTTAGCTAGAGTTGTGTTCTTTATCTTGACCTAGGGATTTAGGAGTGGTGAGGAAGAACACTGGAAACTAAATATAGATTATTCACTGACATCAGCATTTCTCATTAATTTCCTTTCCACAAAGAAAAAAATCCATTCATCACTCCAAGCTGATGGAAATAAAGTGCTCCCCCCATGGTATTACATATTATTAAAAAGTGACATATCAGGAAATTGTACATTTCCAGTAAGATTTTACCCAAACACAGAAAGCTAGGTTTCTCCTTGATCACCATCAGGTTGACCAGTAAGATTAGTAAAATGCACTTTCCATATTCTATGGCTTTAAACAGGTAGCATAATACATGGAATATCCTCTCCGACCTTATGTCATGCAGCCTCACTCTCTTCCAAAACCTTCAACAAAACTCATTTCTTTCAGTTAGCTTTCCAATGTGCCCACCACCTAGGGTGACCAGATAGGAAGTGTGAAAAATCAGGATGGGGAAGGTGGGTAATAGGTGCCTGTATAAGACAAAGCCCCAAATATCAGGTCTGTCCCTATAAAATTGGGACATCTGGTCACCCTTCTGCCACCCCAAACACTGCTCCAAATCTTCATTAAAACTTTGGGAGAAAAAACTGACAATAAGCCAGCCTTATGAGCTCTTTCTGCACAATCACCTTCCTATATATACACAACCCTTTTCCGACATCTTTTTGTCACCCCTTGCTATGTTATTTACTTAGGGCTTGTCCTAACAGGGAAGTTATGGTGAAATAAGTTAGGCTGTGAATTTAGAATCATAGAATATCAGGGTTGGAAGGGACCTCAGGAGGTCATCTAGTCCAACCCCCTGTTCAAAGCAGGACCAATCCCCAGACAGATTTTTGCCCCAGATCCCTAAATGGCCCCCTCAAGGATTGAACTCACAACCCTGGGTTTAGCAGGCCAATGTTCAAACCACTGAGCTATCCCTCCCCCCCTAAAAAATTGAAAGCCCAATAGCTATTCCACTCTAGCTCTGCACTTTAGGGTACCTTTACACAGCAGTCGGGAGGTGCGACAGCAGCAAGCATAGGCATTCCCAAACTAGCTTTGATCTAGCTACCTAGCTAAAAATAGCATCAAAGCCATGGCAGCACAAGCACAGGCTAGCCATTGAGTGCAAGCCCTCTGAGACACTAGATATATATTCGGGTGACAAGCCCATGCCACTGCAGTTTCACTGCTATTTTTAGTGGACTAGCTAGAGCCAGCTATGGCTACAGTCACATCTCCCAATTGCTGTAGAGATATACCCTAAAAGTGTGTCTTTTTGCAGTTTAGTTTAATCCACTTCTAAAGTCGATTAAACTAAACTGGACAAAGGCACCCCTACTGCAGAATAAAAGTGTCCATATGTGGAGCTAATGCAGAATAGGTATTGTACATTAGCTATTCCAGGCTATTTCCCCATGTAGACAAGTCCTTAGATTGGAAACTCCTTGGAGCAGGGACCTGTCATTCTGTCCAAACTATTATGCACATCTATAGTGCGGTATAAATAAAGGACAGTTACAAGTGGAAACAGGAATGTATATAATGTACTTAATCTGGTTAGATTTTTGTTCCAACTACTATAATCATTTTTGGCTAGGGGCCAGATTAAAGTAGTGAGTTTCCCAAAAAACCTCTTCCCTCAGGTGTAAAATTCATGCCAAAATAAATGTGTTCATATTACAGCAAATCACCTTCACTTATATTAAAGTGAAAATATTTCTATTACAAGATGGGATAAGGCTGAGGCAAAATAAAAAGCCATACCACTACAACGTTTTAGTTTTAATGTAATGTGTATCGGGGTGCTAGCCTTCTTTCTCAAGAACATAGTTCTAAACCTTATTTATGTGACAGTTGTGCCATCCAACTCAGTCTAATCCTAGTCTGTGCACATAACAAAAATTACACTCTTAGTCTGCTCTGCTTAAAGGATAGCGAGAACCAGAATAGCAATGATATTGCAAGTCAGAAGATGGTGCACTGACAAAACTGAGTGTGCAAGTCTGCACCAGACCCCATCTGCTTTAATGGTGTTTCACTTTGCCCATATCAAATTAACTCAAAATCTAAATATAGTTACATGGCCAGGACACTTCACTTGCAATCAGCTATTTGCTAGTTGCCCACCACTTTGGGATCTAAGACCCAAAATTAAATAGAGTTTTCCCCTCTGGAATACAGGGGGGAGAGTTAATTTATACCTTCAAGGTTTGTTTGTTTGTTTTTTTAAATGCACTCTGTTCTGGGGAACTATCAAAAAAGATACATCCTCCTGCATAAAACGCACTGAGACAGTTTGTGAGATTTCTGATTTCGGTAACCTAACCACTCCTAAAGCTATAAAAGTTTTACAGCCTTATAAATGTTTTCAAGCTACTAATGTTACACGTACAGTATAATTTAGCTTTTAAAGTATTATATATCATTCAATTTGCTTCCTTGTTAAGAACAGTTACTATAATGTCAAAAAGACCAAATGAAATAAATTACTACAGTTTAGCTGGAATCTTCCCTCAGTGACAAAGTCTGAATGGCACGGATACTTTCACTATACAAGATAACATCTGTGGATTATAACCTCATCAGGGCAGTTTATGGGTTTTTCTAAAAAGTCTTACAAGTTGTGCCTGATGCCTGAAACAGTATTCTTTCCCCTAGTGCCTGCCTACATTTAGTTCTGCTTTGTGCCACAGCAGAGGCTAGTAATAAATAATATACCACCTTTATTATTTGTATTACTATAACACCTAGAAGACCTAGTCATGGACCAGGACCCTATTGTGGTAGGCACTGTATTTGTGCTCTTACACCCACATATTATTTTATAAAGATGTCAGGGCTGCATCCTTACCTCCTCCCTATTTGTTTGAAACACCACCATGAGTACCTATGTGAAAAGGGTGCTACGAAGTGCCATGGAAATTATTTCCATCTCCTGAACACAGCAAGAGATTTTTATTTAAGGTAGGCAATGCCTGCAGCATAGGAATCTGATTAGGGTGGAGCAGCATGGCGGGAGGACGGGGGGGGGCCCCCAACACAGGCAGTTGGGCATCCTGGCCCACGAGAAAGATCGCAGGGAGCCTTTGGAAGGAGAGGTCTAGAATCAGACTGACCCTGGAAGGGAGAGGCTCATTTCCCAGCCGGTAGGAGCCGAAGGGCCTTTGTCAATCACAGCCAAGGGAACAGCCCCTGCCAGCGACGCCTGCTGCACACAGGTGTGCGAGGCCAGGCTAGCCCTCGGGGGAGAAGGTGACTCAGCCTGCGTGGGGCTGGGCTGGGCGCGCCTAGAAAAGGCGGTGCTGCCAGTTCAGGCCCTGCAGCAGCCTGGGGGAGAGGAGTGGGTCACACCGTTACCTGGGCGGCTCCACTTCCCCACCCGGCTCCCCGGAGAGACACGAGCCATTGCAGCCGGGGGGAGGCGCCCCGTAGCGCGCCCTCGGCAGCTCCGCGGCCTGCGAAGGCCTCTGCCCGCCGCGTGCCCCTCCCACCCCGGGCCCTGCCACCCCGAGAGAGGGAGGAGCTGGGCCGGCCGAGGCTGGGGGACCTGCCCCCTCCTACTTCCGCGAGCCCTTGGGCCTGTCGGGCCGCGCAGCACCCCCTCCCCCGCGGGGAGGAGGGAAGGGGCGAGGCCCCGAGGCCTCTTCGCGGCTCCCACTCCCCGTACGCTGTCCCCGGAGCTCTGGGGATGGGCCGAGACCCTCACCTGGCGGAGGGCTCACACCTCGGTCCCGGGCGGGTCAGGAGACTCCGAGCGCGGCGGCCGCTTCGCTACCACACACACCCTGCGGCGGCTCCAGCACCCACTTCCGGTGCTAAGCCACGCCCCTTCCGGCGCCAAGACACGCCCCATTCTCCCCATTGGTCCAGAGGGGACGCGGTGCTGGGTGTGTGGGCGGGTGAGGAAACCTCTCGGCAGCTATGGCAACTGGGGCGGTGGAGGCTGGGTGGGTGCGCAAGGAGGGGCTAGTGCAGCTGGGGAGGCTGAGGGGGGATGGGGTAGTAGAGGGGGTGGGGTCGTGGGGAGGCTGAGTGGGGATGGGGTAGTAGAGGGGGTGGGGTCGTGGGGAGGCTGAGTGGGGATGGGGTAGTAGAGGGGGTGGGGTCGTGGGGAGGCTGAGAGGGGATGGGGTAGTAGAGGGGGTGGGGTCGTGGGGAGGCTGAGAGGGGATGGGGTAGTAGAGAGGGGTGGGGTCGTGGGGAGGCTGAGAGGGGATGGGGTAGTAGAGAGGGGTGGGGTCGTGGGGAGGCTGAGTGGGGATGGGGTAGTAGAGAGGGGTGGGGTCGTGGGGAGGCTGAGAGGGGATGGGGTAGTAGAGAGGGGTGGGGTCGTGGGGAGGCTGAGAGGGGATGGGGTAGTAGAGAGGGGTGGGGTCGTGGGGAGGCTGAGAGGGGATGGGGTAGTAGAGAGGGGTGGGGTCGTGGGGAGGCTGAGAGGGGATGGGGTAGTAGAGAGGGGTGGGGTCGTGGGGAGGCTGAGAGGGGATGGGGTAGTAGAGAGGGGTGGGGTCGTGGGGAGGCTGAGAGGGGATGGGGTAGTAGAGGGGGTGGGGTCGTGGGGAGGCTGAGTGGGGATGGGGTAGTAGAGAGGGGTGGGGTCGTGGGGAGGCTGAGTGGGGATGGGGTAGTAGAGAGGGGTGGGGTCGTGGGGAGGCTGAGTGGGGATGGGGTAGTAGAGAGGGGTGGGGTCGTGGGGAGGCTGAGAGGGGATGGGGTAGTAGAGGGGGTGGGGTCGTGGGGAGGCTGAGAGGGGATGGGGTAGTAGAGAGGGGTGGGGTCGTGGGGAGGCTGAGAGGGGATGGGGTAGTAGAGAGGGGTGGGGTCGTGGGGAGGCTGAGAGGGGATGGGGTAGTAGAGAGGGTGGGGTCGTGGGGAGGCTGAGAGGGGATGGGGTAGTAGAGAGGGGTGGGGTCGTGGGGAGGCTGAGAGGGGATGGGGTAGTAGAGAGGGGTGGGGTCGTGGGAAGGCTGAGTGGTGATGGGGTAGTAGAGAGGGGTGGGGTCGTGGGGAGGCTACCAGGGGATGGGGTAGTTGAAGCAGGATGGGAGGTGAAGGGGAGCTGATCACAACATCATTGATCTCCCAGGCTCAGACTTGCACTCTGTTTCCTAATCTGTCCCCCTTTCCTCCCGCCCATCTAGGCCATATCTGAATATTGCTGCTTTTCCTTAGTGTTTCCAAGCTCCAGCCTTTCCTCTCTGCCTGTGCCTGTCCAGGCCTTCATCCTCTCCCATCTCAACTACTGTCTTGGCCTCTTCTCTGGCCTGGCCTTCTGCAGCCTTACTTCTCTCAGCCCCATTCAGAACATTGCTGCCAAACTGTCTTCCTAGCTCAACTATCAGGGGGTAGCCGTGTTAGTCTGTATCTACAAAAACAACAAGGAGTCTGGTGGCACCTTAAAGACTAACAGATTTATTTGGGCATAAGCTTTTGTGGGTAAAAACCTCACTTCTTCAGATGCATAGAGTGAAAGTTACAGATGCAGGCATTATATACTGACACATGGAGAGCAGGGAGTTACTTCGCAAGTGGCGAACCAGTGTTGACAGGGCCAATTCAATCAGGGTGGATGTAGTCCACTCCCAATGATAGATGAGGAGGTGTCAATTCCAGGAGAGGAAAAGCTGCTTCTGTAATGTGCCAGCCACTCCCAGTCCCTATTCAAGCCCAGATTAATGGTGTTAAATTTGCAAATGAATTTTAGTTCTGCTGTTTCTCTTTGAAGTCTGTTTCTGAAGCTTTTTTGTTCAATGATAGTGACTTTTCAATCTCCCTGGTCATTCTATTACAGATTTAAGTGTTCACTTACTGGCTTTTGTATGTTACCATTCCTGATGTCCGATTTGTGTCCATTTATTCTTTTGCGGAGGGACTGTCCGGTTTGGCCAATGTACATGGCAGAGGGGCATTGCTGGCACATGATGGCATATATAACATTAGTAGATGTGCAGGTGAATGAGCCCTTGATGGTGTGGCTGATGTGGTTGGGTCCTCTGATGGTGTCGCCAGAGTAGATACGGGGACAGAGTAGCTCAACTCTTTTATTGTGTTTCCCTCCCCCCCCCAATCTTCAAGTCCCTCCGTTGGCTCCCCCTTTTTCATCACATCAAACACAAGTTTAAAGTCTGTACCTTCAAGGCTTTTCACAAGTTTGCGCCTCCCTATTTATTATTTTCTGAACTCACTGATTTATAACCGCCCCTTTCACTCCATCGGAGCTAGCAAACTCCGTTAGCTGCCCATCTGCTCTCCCATAAGAGCCTTTAGCCTTCCACATTGCCCTGCGTGCATAAAGAGCCTTCTCCAAATCGATTTGTATAGGCATCTTCCTTCAAACCCCTTCTGATGCGACTCCAATGGTAAATTTGCTAATGATAATGGCTAGGCAGGTGGCCTGTTAGAAAATCATTAATATCACCTCTCTGGCTATTTCTTTTTAAGTTTTCAAACTGAGCATTTTTCTAGGATGTAACATTATATTTCTATTACTGTTGCCTTTTTCTCCCCCTCCATTGTGTTCTTCATCCACCTGCCCAGTCTTGGCTCTGTTTAGATTGTAAACTCTTTGTCTTTTATGTTTGTACCTCATTCAGCACAAAGGAGCATTGATCATGAGTGGGATTCCTGGCCACTACAGTATTACTAGGAGTAATAGCAAGATGGGATACAGGCTTAGGAAAAGTCGGGGGAGTGTCACTCTCTGAGTGGTAGCAGCAACAGCTCCTCTCAGCCAAGAATGAATTGTCTACATTTTGGTTTTCTTGCCATAATCTTCCCACTATTGCAGTTACTGGCTGAGCTCCATCACTGTGAGCATTAGTGTAGATAATGGCAAATTTATGGCAAAAAGGCCTAATGTAAACACAGTTGAAGATGCAGTAATATTCTTGCATCATGGAATTTTGACAAATCACTGCAAACCACTGTCATCCCATTATGAAATGACTTCATGCTAACTCCAGATGGCATCATGGTATGACACCACTGCGATACTGTGTCATACATCTTGATATGGCATCATTTTGCATCAATATGGCATCCAGAGAGCACTCCATCAAATCATTGTCATGTTGCTTCCAGTCATTGCACTGCGTTGGGTGAGCATATCCTGTTGGGTCAAAATGTAATGTCATTTTGAAACATGTATAACACAAGACACCGTGATGTAGTGTAAGAGTCCTCACATTAAGATGACCTGCCATCATGATGGAAAGCAATGTAACAGTTCTCTGCCTCAAAGTGTTATCATGTGGTATCAAAATGAATTGCAACGGGATGAGCTGTGGGCTCTCATGTGATTTCTGGGATGCATGAATCCCATGAACCCTTCGGGCTGCATGATCATCCTTAGTAAATTCTTATTATTTGTGGTAGTGCCCACTATTTGCTAGGTGATTTACAAACATTTGAGAACAATCCCTGCTTAGCATGATCCCACAAACTCCAAGTTGCAGAACTCCAATTGACTTCAGTTGGGCCAGGTTTTCACCAAAGTTTGGATGCTTGATCTCAGTCCAAAGCTGAATTATTTTGGAAGGAAGGAAGTTTATTCAGCATTCATGAGTTATGAATTTGAGAAAAAATATATTAAATTGCAAACCTAACTAACTAGATCAACTCACATTTTCGATTTGAAATCATTTGGACAAACAATAATAACTTACCCAAAAATACAGCCTCAACAGATGAGGGGCCAGGTCCTCAGCCTCAGCTAAATTCACTTGGAGCCACTCCAGCAGCACAAAGGGACTTAAAACTGCTTTAAAGAGGTAGCAGCGCGTTCCTGTTACAGAGAAATCCCCCAGTGGTGTAAAGCTGTTATTTCCTTCTCCCGTCTTGAGTTGGAGATGTGTCTGGGAGCATGGCTATAGCACACTATTCCGGCAATTCTGAGCTGGCAGAAGCAATGTTCCCTCTAATTTTTTCCATCCATGTGTGGAATGAATTTTGTTATGTGCACCAGTATCGAGGTAATGTGCAGATGTGCACCACAAATAGAAACAAATAACCTAGATATAATATATATTTTAATAAGTTACTGTAGGGATAATTACTCCACCCAGGATGGGTTAAGCATTTTAGAACTCACTACTCAAAGAATTAAATTTAAACCTCAGAGAGAAATAAAAATTATGAAATGCATAGACCAGTAAAAAGACTAAAATAACAACACTTTGAAAGAATAAAATTACAGAGACTATATGTGAATTGCAGGAAGCATCAAGAAGTAAAAACAACAATAATACAAGTATGTGTTGGGAGGTGAGTGTGAAAGACAGAGTGTGTGTGTGAGAGAGAGACATACATACACACACTGTGTGAGAGAGACACACACATACACACACTGTGTGTGTGTGTGTGTGTGTGTGAGAGAGAGAGACACATGCTGCCCCTTTAAGTAGATCGGCATTCACCAATCTGAAGCTTGCTTGTTCAGACAAAGCAGCAGCCGCCAGCCAGCTCTGTCCCACATCCCACTCCTGAGCCCTGTCTGTTCCCCTGCCCCGCTCTGCGGAGATGGGGTATGGAGGTGGAGGGGGTGGAGGTGGTGGGGGGGCACCCTGACATCAGTGCCCCTCCTCCCCCCCTCTTCCCCCCACTCTGCAGAGCAAGCAGGAGGCTCCCGGGAGCAGCTGGCCAGGGGCTCCAAGGCAGAGGGCAGGAGCAGTGCAGCATTGTGGGAGGGGCACCTGAAGTGCACAGCATTTGATACACTGCTGGGTGGCTGCACGGCCATGCAGCTTAGAGGGAATTTAGGGCACAAGGCCCCCTAGGAGGCCATTCCAGGCAGTGTAAATTAGAGCAGACCTGAGATTGCTCTAATTTATGCCTCCAGGGACAAGGGAAAAAAGTTGTTTAACAATAGCAGCAGGACAACACATCACAACCTTTGTCTCACAAGACAAACTCTACTATGCTACTAAACAGAATAAGAGAAATTAAACGGATCTGAGCTTGGATTAGATAGTTCCCAAACCTGTTTGAGGCTTTGATAATTTGTAACAGTCAAAAGACACACAAAACAACAAGGATCTTGGGCTTAAACTGCAGTGCAGTACATCTGGAAAGATACTAATCTATAATTTACTTACAGTGTAAATAATATCTGCATATTTATCCAAGTTGAGCAATTCAGCATTGGATACCCATGTACCTGACAATACCTTTGTATTTGTCTACTGCGCCAAGTAACTAGGTACTGTTATCACCTGTATATAATATCAGACCTTTCACACCTTGTGGCGGTCTCCTCAGAAGAGGGTTAAGGCGGGCACCTGTAGGTAGTGTCATATGTGCATGGAACGGATGTTTGCTCTTTTGTTGCCGATAGCATAACCTGTTTTTGTTAGTCCTCTCCGCAGCACTTAACAATAACAATGATGAAATTAAATGATAATCCTGTAATCAAAGGTAGTTTGCTGTCAAATGTAAAGAGGATGCATAGTGTTTGCAAATGGTTCTGCTGACCCAAGTCATTTCCAGCAGATGGCACAAGTGTCTTAAACATTAATCAAATGTATGCTGACCTTTCTCAGAACAAAAGGCATTTGAGGAAATATATTGTCTTCTGAGGGTATAAAAGATAAGCCTGCAGTTTAGAGCAGAACTCTGTACCTAAACTAGGGATGTAAAAGGTTAACCGGTTAACCAGTAAGCATTAGGCTTACCGGTTAACCAAGTGAACCATTCACCCAGGCAGCCCACGTTGGGCTGGTGGGAGAGACTCCAACCCCGACTGGATTGGAGTGGCCCTAGCCCCGGCCGGGCCAGTTGAGCCAGCAGGACCCCAGTCCTGGCCAGAGCGGGCCCCTGGCTGCCTCAGCAGGAGCCCAGCCCTAGCCACGCCGTGCCGGCCAGACCTCAGCCCCAGCCGCGCTGTGCTGGCTAAGCCAGTGGGACCCCAGTTGCGGACGGAGAGGGCCCCCAACCCTGGCCGTGCCAGCCGGCAAGAGCCCAGCCCTGGCCGGCCAGACCTCAGCCCCCGCTGCACCACACTGGCTGAGCCGGCAGGACCCCAGTCCCAACCAGAGAGGGCCCCCAGCCCTGGCTGCACCACACCGGCTGCAGGAGCCCAGCCCTGGCTGGCCGGACCTGCGCCTAGCCAGGCAGCCGGAACCCAGTCCTGGCGGCACCATGTTGAGCCAGATCCCAGCCCCAGCCGGATTGACCCCAGCCGCCATCATGCCAGGCCCCCCCAGCTACCTTGGTTAACCGGTTAAACAAAATAATTTTAATCGTTTACATCCCTAACCTAAACTGGTCACTAATCTTAGACATGCCATCATGATGTGTTTTGTATAGTCAGATATCATGGTGATGAGCATAGTACAAGAATTTAAATAAATAGAATCGTCCATAAGTATATAGAGGATCCTGTTAATCAAAATGAATATTTGTGGAGCACAAGACCTTATAAATAGTGTAACCAGCTACTTGACCTAGCTGAACTGTTCAACTACCTGCTTGGGAGCTAAACTCTTTCCCTTTCACTATATGGCTACCTCCTGTGGAGTGAATGAAGGTCATCCTGTGAAATTTAAAATACATTTCAAGAGAGCCAAACTCTAATCCTACAGCCAAAATTTGTCCTGGTCTTGGTAATCATCTGTTTAGAATCTGCTTCTCTTTGGTCTACCTGATACACCTCTCACTCTCCTCCATTCCATTTAAAACCCCACCATGAAACTCATCTTCCTCTCCTGCTGTTCTGACCATTTCATCCCTTTTTAGTCCCTGCACTGTGTCCACTTCTCCTGCACCAAATTCAGGCTCCTCATCTTCACCTTTAAGGCTCTAGGCCAGATTTTTTAAAGTATTTAGATGTCTAAAGATGCAGATAGGCTCTTATTTGGAGTTTCATAAGCAATGAGGGATGGGATCCACCAAGGGCCTTGGGTGTTTCAACACATAACATTACAGCGTCTAACTGTTAGGGGCCTAGAAAATCACAGGAACAAACACTGCGATTCACAAAGCAGATTTAGGCACCTAGGCTCCCTATACAATAAATGGGGCAAAAGAGGCACTTTACAATGTGATCCATGGAAGTCAGCATGCTAGGTGGGGAGTCACCTAAGCTAGCCAATGGAAGATGCCAACAAGAGGGGTATGTCCTAAGGCCAACCCCTCTCATGGAGTTAGGCACCTATGTGGACTGCAGGGGAGGACGGGGGGGATGCCTGTCTCCTCTATGACTGACTTAAATAGTCATTGGGTCAGAGAGAATGACTCTGTAGGTGAGTGGTTAAGGCACCCACCAGAGAGGTAGGAGACCCTGGCTCCAATCCCCCTTTTCCACTGACTATTTATTTGATCCAAAGTGCAACAGCTCCAACATGAAAGATGGAGGGGACACCACATCACACTATCCCACAGTTCAATGGTTAGAGCACTGTCCTGAGAGATGGCAGAGCCTTATTTAAATCCTTTTTGCCAAAGAGATGGAAACTAAATCTGAGTCTTCCACATCCCAGGCAAGTGCTCCAACTATGAAAAGTGAAAAGGTGGGTTAGCAGCAGCAGCAGTAGCTCCTCCAACTCCAGCCAGATTTTGAATGGGACCTGATCTGGTAGACAGCCTCTGACCATGCCTACCGGACTGGCCCCACAGGGGACTTAGGCGGCCATATACCTAGTTTCCCTGGTTTGTGAATTGCTCTAGGGCTTAGCTGGGAGATAAGCATCTGGGCTCTTACAGGGACTGCACATGCCCATAGGTGTTTAGGGAAGTTTTATGGGGAAAATTTAGGAACCAAGTAAATTAAGGTGTCTACAGAGTTTGGTGGGAATATTATGGATCACAGTGGAATTTAGGTGCCTACATCTGAGATTTAGGTGCCTTTGTGGATCTGGGCCTAAGTGCCTAACTCCCCTTTATGTCAATGGGAGTTAGACACCTAGGTGTTTTGAAAATTCCAGTGGGTGCCTATCTACATTGTTAGGTCCCTAATTACCTTTAAAAGCCTGGCCTTCTGTCCCTGTTTTAATCTCATCTGTCTTCATCATGCTCTTGTCCAAGCCCTAAACTCTGCCAAAACGGCTTCCTTTTCTGCCCCATTTGTTTCTCTCTTCTACAAAAGCTTCTGTGCTTTCTGCAATGCTGCCCCATGTCTTCAGTGTCCTGTTATCTTATCCAAATCTCCCAAAAAGCCCACCTTGTCACACAACCTCTTTCCTCATTTAGATTCCCGTTCTAAGCCCACCTCTTTCCACAATCTCTCCAACAGTGACTCACTCCCCAATGCTATCCTTCTAACTAGCTACCTGTATAATAATTTATTTTCTATATTCCTCCCTCTGGCCTTATGTCAATACTCTGTGCATCATGCCTTGTGCTATTAACCTGGATTATGAATGCTTTGGAGCAGAGATTGGGGTCGGGTGACCAGATGTCCCGATTTTATAGGGACAGTCCCGATATTTGGGGATTTGTCTTATATAGGCACCTATTACCCCCCACCGCCTGTCCCGATTTTTCACACTTGCTGTCTGGTCATCCTAGATTGGGGCCCAGATCCTCAAAAATATTTAGGCACCTAGTTCTCTTTTTTCCCCTCTGTAAAGTGCCACAGACCCCAACTTGTATCTTGTTCTCAGCCTTATGCAGTCTGTCAAAATAAATTATTCAAAGCAATGTGCATGAGGCACAGGCCAGGCCTCAATCTATTATGAAATAATTGGCTCCTTTGAGGTGCAGTGGCCATTGTCTGGTATTCTCTGCTCGGTGTCCCCCTCTGGATGCTTTGTTTTGGCCCTATGACCTTCATTCTCATCCCTGGTTTCTTATTTTTTGCCCCCTTCCTCTGCCCCCACTCAGTTTTGCTCTGGGTTTTGTAGTTTCTCCCCCTCAGTTGAGGGGATGGGCCTTTCGTTCTGGGTAGGACTAGGCCCGCCAGTCCCAGTACCTGTAATAGGTAAGAAGGGATGAGATTAGGAAGACAGGTACTCAGTTTGGACCCATGTAATAGCCACTCCCCTTCCCATGCCAAGTATATTGAATTGAATACAATGATACATCAGAGGAGAGCTTTGCTTTGACTTTTAACAGACACTTTCTGGGCTCTGCAAAAGGTGCTGACAAGTGTAGAAATGGAGATAGGAAGAGACACAGATTTAATTCCCTGCCAAATAAGTTCCACAAGCTGCTTTGCAAACTTTCTGTAGTGAAATAGATGCTCACAAACAAAGATCAGGAACATGAACAGTTGCACCTGCCAATGTCCTAATGCCCAGGAACTGATTTACACTCTCCTCATAACTTTAGGACCAATGTATGCCATCCCTCCCTTCCCATGGAAGGGCAGGAGCACTGTGCTGCAAGTCTGTTAACACAAAGTCCAGGGAGTAGACCGACTGCAACCATCAAAGGATTTGCAAGGGACTATGAAACTGGTAATAATTGCAGGCTAATGGTCTTCATTTAGCAATTGTAAGGCTACGAGTTTGTCACGGAGGTCACGGATTCCGTGATTTTCCGTGACCTCCGTGACTTCTGCAGCTGCCGGTGCGCCTGGCATGGGGGCAGCTTAGGCAGCCCCTGCGCCAGTTGCACCGGCTGCTGCTGGGGCAGTCTCAGGCCACCGTGCCCCTCTCCACCAGCAGCAGCAGGAGTTTGGGTGCGGGAGGGGGCAGGGGGCTGGGGCACAGGATGGGGTGAGGGGGGCTCTGGGCGGGGCTTACCTCATGGGGTTCCCCAGAAGTGGTGACATTCCCCTTGCTGCCCACCCCCCAGCACCAGCGGGGGTCCCAGCCGAGCTGGTTGCCGCTGTCCCCCCCCCCCCCACCCAGTACCTGCAGTGCTCGTGGGCTGCCCCCCACAAGATTTAGTCAGGGGTATATAGTACAAGTCATGGACAGGTCATGGGCTGTGAATTTTTGTTTACTGCCCGTGGTCTGTCCATGACTTTTACTGAAAATACCCATGACTAAAACGTAGCCTTAGCAATTAGCCACAAGATATTGTGAGCTGCATAAAAGGAGAGCCTGGGCTTATAAGTGAGGAGTGAGTTATGTGAAAACCTTGTGGTTTTTAAACCGATTTAGTTAAACTAGCGCTAAAGGCTAAGTGGGATATATTTATTATCTGTTAGCTTAAATTGATTAGGAAATGACTTCAGATAACCCAAAATAACTCAGTTTTAATTGTAACAAGAGTGTCCACACAATTGTGTGTGCTAACTACATTGGTTTAAAAAATGATGTTAGTGAAACTGGTGCAACTTTCTCTTGTAAACAGGGCCTTTGCGACACATCTTTTGGTTGAGATAATAGGGAAGATGCCAGGACTCTGATTATACTGGCATGTCTAGGAGATTGCTGTCTTTGTTGGATTTTCATGTAATCCAAGAACTGTTTGTATAGGAAAGGGCAGGGACCATGGGCAGTGGGTAGCAAAGGCATGGGAAGGCTGTGCCTCCCCAAACAACCTGGCATGGCCCCGCCCATGCTCCGCTCCATGCCCCCTTCTGCCTGCTTCCAGTTCCCTTCCTGCTGGGCTGGGGCAGGCAGGCTGGGGCCGGTGCTCATAAGGGCCGGGGCGCTGGGGCTGGGGCCACGCCATGCTGCCCAGCCGGCACTGAGGTTGGGGGCGCTCTGGCACCGCCCGCCCGGTGCTGAGGCTGCAGAGGAGGGGGATGCTCTGGGCTCCGGAGGGGGAGGGGAGCGGAAAGGGAGGGGTGGGGCCTCCCCTAATAGCTCTTTCACCCGCCGCCCATGGCAGAGACCAATGAAGCAAAGCCTTTGCAACTTTGATGTGAGACATTTTCTTTTGCTTCTCTTGTTGCATGGAACCGTTTCCGTTTGGGTGTGTTACTGTGGCAGGACATTGGCACTGCAGGGGAGGGGTGGGTGTGGCAGTGACATCACAAAGGCCTTTTGCAGGACCTCAGCCTATTGGCCAAAGGTGTAGGGGAGGTGGTGACCTCACAGAGGGATGCTGACATCAGCCAGGCAGGACAGGGGCGCAGGGCCAGGGAAACCTCAGAGACCCCTGTGGCTTTGCTTCAGCAAGTCTCCTTCTCGAGATCTCTCTTTGAGGTCTGAGAGAGTATTAGGGGTCACGTACGTGAGCACCAGGAGGAACCTCTTTTGAGTTTTCTCCTTTCTTTTTCCTGATTTCACTAGAAAACTGATGTCCCTGTTTAGAAGGTAAGAGCCTCTGAGAGGTTTGGAACCTGTTCAGTCTGATGCATCTGGCGCCATCTGAATTTTAGGCATGGAAAACGCTAGCTTAAGGTGGCCAAATTTTATTCCCCACCTGGGATTTTGTCCCTTAGAATCTCTGGGGACATTAAGATTTGTCCTTTTTCTTTTACCTTTTCCTCCATCCCTCCCTCCTTTCTCTTCATCTCTTACTTCTTTTGTCTGTTCCCCTGTTCCCCTCCCACCACCAGGAGGGGTGTGTGTGTGTCGTGGGGGTTGCTCTACAACTCCCATTGTGGGAGGTCCACCGAAAAATGTGGTGCTGAAATAGTGCTCAGACAGTGATCCCCAGCGGTGACCTGGGCCATCCTTTGGGCTCTCTAGTGAGAACCCTCATCCTCCCGCCCCTCGGTCTCTACCCTGATTGGCTGAGCAGGGCGTTATTGACAGGGAGGAGACTCGGGTCCCTGTTGTTTTCTTTTAAGACCAAGTAAATAGTCATAACCAGTCATATGTTCAACAAATTTTGCTGCTTCTCTGCAGTTCATTATTTTCTCTACCATTCCAGTTCTCCTAAAATACTTGCTGAATAATTAATATGAACCCTTGCTGGTCTGGAACTCACTTGAGAGCACTTTATTCAGGTCATTCAATGTCTGAAATTCAAGATCCGATGGTTAGTTTGAAAATCAGGGCTCTTGGGTCCTATTCCCAACTCTGCCACGGACTGGCTGTGTGACCTAAGAGAAGTCAATTCTCCTTTCTCAGCCTTAGCTTCTCCCTCTTTCAAGTAGGGATAACAATCCGCTCCTACCTACCTCCCGACAGGTGGAGGATGGGGATCTATTGGAGAGCGTCACTAGGAGCAGTGCATAAGATGAGGTGTCCTATCATGTTTACTCAGATCAGATTATGACATAATAGAATGGCTGAAATAGTCTATTTTATTTGTATTTTATTATGTTGCAATTGTTAAGAGCAGCAACTACTTAGCTCAGACTGAAACATCTTATCTAATTTTTGAGATCTAAGTGTCTCCTCTTTGTGTGCGACGAGACAAACACGTACTCCTGTTCTTTTTGTGACACAGAAGATGCTTTTGTTTTGCAACAAAATATTTTTGCAAAGAATTTTCATGCCACTTGATATGATTTCAAGAAAGAAACTGGTTTAGTTTGAATGGGATTTTCGGACAGAAACGGTTTCAATGAAATTTCCCCACCATCTCGATTCCTGGGCTCTATCCCTGTCTTTGGGGGGTTTGCTGTCTGTTAGAACAGGAGTCTGATTTGGATAGGGATAGAGACCTCTTTAATGTTTTTAATGAAGTAAATACTAATGGCAATTGTGTGATCATGGGAGACTTTAACTTCCCAGATATAGACTGGAGGACAAGTGCTAGTAATATAATAGGGCTCAGATTTTCCTAGATGTGATAGCTGATGGATTCCTTCACCAAGTAGTTGAAGAACCAACAAGAGGGGATGCCATTTTAGATTTGGTGTGGGTAGTGAGGATCTCTTAGAAGAAATGGTTGTAGGGGACAGCCTTGGTTTGAGCGATCATGAGCTAATTCAGTTTAAACTAAATGGAAGGGTAAACAAAAATAGATCTGTGACTAGGGTTTTTGATTTCAAAAGGGCTAACTTTAAAAAATTAAGGAAATTAGATAGGGAAGTGGATTGGACTGAAGGACTTGTGGATCTAAAGGCGGAGAAGGCCTGGAATTACTTCAAGTCAAAGTTGCAGAAACTATCAGAAGCCTGCATCCCAAGAAAGGGGGGAAAATTCATAGGCAGGAGTTGTAGACCAAGTTGGATGAGCAAGCATTTCAGAGAGATGATTAAGAAAAAGCAGAAAGCCTACAAGGAGTGGAAGACGGGAGTGATCAGCAAGGAAAGCTACCTTACTGAGGTCAGAACATGTAGGGATAAAGTGAGAAAGGCCGAAAGCCATGTAGAGTTGGACCTTGCAAAGGGAATTCAAACCAATAGTAAAAGGTTTTATAGCCATGTAAATCAGAAGAAAATAAAGAAAGAAGAAGTGGGACCACTAAACACTGAGGATGGAGTGGAGGTTAAGGATAATCTAGGCATGGCCCAATGTCTAAACAAATACTTTGCCTCAGTCTTTCAGAGGCTAATGAGGAGCTTAGGGATAATGGTAGGATGATAAATGGGAATGAGGATATGGAGGTAGATATTACCACATCTGAGTTAGAAGTCAAACTCGAACAGCTTAATGGGACTAAATCGGGGGGCCCAGATAATCTTCATCCAAGAATATTAAAAGAACTGGCACATGAAATTGCAAACCCATTAGCAAGAATTTTTAATGAATCTGTAAACTCAGGGGTTGTACCGTATGACTGGAGAATTGCTAACATAGTTCCTAGCTTTAAGAAAGGGAAAAAACGTGATCCGGGTAACTACAGGCCTGTTAGTTTGACATCTGTAGTATGCAAGGTCTCAGAAAATGTTTTGAAGGAGAAAGTAGTTAAGGACATTGAGGTCAATGGTAATTGGGACAAAATACAACATGGCTTTACAAAAGGTAGATCGTGCCAAACCAACCTGATCTCCTTATTTGAGAAGGTAACAGATTTTTTAGACAAAGGAAACGCAGTGGATCTAATTTACCTCGATTTCAGTAAGGCATTTGATACGGTTCCACATGGGGAATTATTAGCTAAATTGGAAAAGATGAGGATCAATATGAAAATTGAAAGGTGGATAAGGAACTGGTTAAAGGGGAGACTACAACGGGTCGTACTGAAAGGTGAACTGTCAGGCTGGAGGGAGGTTACTAGTGGAGTTCTTATATTATGGGAACAAGTAAATAACTTTTCCTTATTCACTTTCTCCACATCACTCATGATTTCATATACCTCTAGCATATCCCCCCATAGTCTCCTCTTTTCCAAGCTGAAAAGTCCTAGCCTCTTTAATCTCTCCTCATATGGGACCCCTTCCAAACCTCTAATCATTTTAATTGCCCTTCTCTGAACCTTTTCTAATGCCTTTTCTAATCTTTTTTTGAGATGAGGAGACCACATCTGTACACAGTATTCAAGATGTGGGTGTACCATGGATTTATATAAGGGCAATAAGATATTCTCCGTCTCATTCTCTATCCCCTTTTTAATGATTCCTAACATCCTGTTTGCTTTTTTGACTGCCGCTGCACACTGCGTGGAAGTCTTCAGAGAACTATCCACGATGACTCCAAGATCTTTTTCCTGATTCGTTGTAGCTAAATTAGCCCCCATCATATTGTATGTATAGTTGGGGTTATTTTTCCCAATGTGCATTACTTTACGTTGTCCACATTAAATTTCATTTGCCATTTTGTTGCCCAATCACTTAGTTTTGTGAGAGCTTTTTGAAGTTCTTCACAGTCTGCTTTGGTCTTAACTATCTTGAGCACTTTAGTATCATCTGCAAACTTTGCCACCTCACTTTTTACCCCTTTCTCCAGATCATTTATGAATAAGTTGAATAGCATTGGTCCTAGGACTGACCCTTGGGGAACACCACTAGTTACCCCTCTCCATTCTGAAAATTTACCATTTATTCCTTCCCTTTGTTCCCTTTCTTTTAACCAGTTCTCAATTCATGAAAGGATCTTCCCTCTTATCCCATGACAGCTTAATTTACATAAGACCTTTGGTGAGGGACCTTGTCAAATGCTTTCTGGAAATCTAAGTACACTATATCCACTGGATCCCCCTTGTCCACATGTTTGTTGACCCCTTCAAAGAACTCTAATAGATTAGTAAGACACGATTTCCCTTTACCTAAACTATGTTGACTTTTGCCCAACAATTTATGTTCTTCTATGTGTCTGACAATTTTATTCTTTACAATTGTTTAAACTAATTTGCCCGGTACTGACATTAGACTTACTGGTCCGTAATTGCCGGGATCACCAATAGTGCCCTTTTTAAATATTGGTGTTACATTAGCTATCTTCCAGTCATGGATACAGAAGCTGATTTAAAGGACAAGTTACAAACCATAATTAGTAGTTCCGCAATTTCACATCTGAGTTCTTTCAGAACTCTTGGGTGAATGCCATCTGGTCCCAGTGACTTATCAGTTAATTCCAAAACCTCCTCTAGTAACACCGCAATCTGTGACAATTCATGAGATTTGTCACCTACAAATACTGGCTGAGGTTTGGGAATGGCTGGAAGATGAAAAGAGACAAATTCCTATGACAAATAAGGCACAAATATTCAACAGCGAGGATGATTGACCACAGGAAGAAGCTACCAAGGAAAGTGGTGGATTCTCCGTCTCTTGATGTCATTTAATAAAGACTAGATGCCTTTCTGGAATGTGTTTACCCCAACAGTAGCTATTGTGGTAGATAGGAGGCCTGTGATATGCAGGGGGTCAGATTAGATGCTCTAACTGTCTCTTCTGCCCATAAAGTCTACTCATTTCTGAGAAACCGAGTGTAGTATTGGGAGCAGCTTGTGATGTTTTACTGTCTAGCCGGCTTGCTTCCTAGAATGAACACTCATTGAGCGGGGTGATCCACAGAGAGTAGCTCAAACCTCCAAAGTGTCTGGCCTGTGGCAGAACATTAGCACTGCAGGGGAGGGGTGGGTGTGGCAGTGACATCACAAAGGCCTTTTGCAGGACCTCAGCCTATTGGTCAAAGGTGCTGGGGAGGTGGTGACCTCACAGAGAGATGCTGACATCAGCCAGGCAGGACAGGGGCGCAGGGCCAGGGAAACCTCAGAGTCCCCTGTAGCTTTGCTTCAGCAAGTCTCCTTCTCGAGGTCTCTCTCTTTGAGGACTGAGAGAGTAGTTAGGTTCACGTATATGAGCGCCAGGAGGAACCTCTTTTGAGTTTTCTCTTTTGTTTTTCCTGATTTTACTAGAAAACAGACATCCCTGTTTAGAAGGTAAGAGCCTCCGAGAGGTTTGGAACCTGTTCAGTCTTATGCATCTGGCGCCAGCTGAATTCTAGGCATGGAAAACACTAGCTTAAGGTGGTCGAATTTTATTCCCCACCTGGGATTTTGTCCCTTAGAATCACTGGGGACATTAGGGTTTGTCCTTTTTGTTTTACCTTTTCCTCCATCCCTCCCTCCTTTCTCTTCATCTCTTACATCTTCTGTCCTTTCCTCTGATCCCCTCCCACCACCAGGAGGACTCTGTGTGTGTGTCATGGGGGGTGCTCTGCAATGGGAACAGGGACAATTCTCCAACTTTGGGCAGTCGAGAGCCTCGGTGAGATAAGGGGCGTTAAAGCCCTTTGTGAAGGAGAAAGGGGAGTTTCACGGTGTTGAGCACCAAGGAATTCTAAACTTTGCTAAAACATCTAGTCTGCAGAAACCAGAAATGGTCGGGGCCACATTGTAACCATTGTCTCTTTTAAAGCCCATTGAGGGATGTGAGACCCACCTTTTTAGGTACCTGGGGTGCTGGGAGGAGAGAAGAGGTGCCTGTCTCCATTTTATGGCCTCAACAAACTAAGTGCTGTGCCCCAGTTCTCGTCAGAGATCCCTGAAAAAGAACGTCTTCCCATCCATTAACATACCTGGAAAGATACTGGAACTCCTTATTAAACAATCAGTTTGTCAGCACCTACAGGACAATTTGGTTCTTAGGACTAGTGAGCATGGACTTGTCAAGAACAAATCATTCCAAACCAATCCTAGCTCCTTCTTTGGCAGGGTTACGGGCCTAGTGGAGGTGGGTAAACAGTAGATGTGATCCATCTTGGTGTTAATAAGGACATTCTCACAAACAAACTAGGGAGATGTGGTCTAGATGCAATTAGCATAATATGTGTGCACAGATGCTTGCAAGCCCGTACTCCAACAGCCCAGAACCAAACAGCAGGAAGCAGATCATGCAATGAACTCCTGCCAGTGCGTGTAGATTGCATTACATGCACCCCTATGGTGGGAGGAGGAGCTGCTCTGGCTGGGGCAGGGATGGGGAGGGACCAAACAGGCTGGTTAGTCAGAGGCTGCCTTGACCCCAGACTCACGCCCGCTCCCCGCTCGGTTCCAGGATGGCCAGGCTCCTGAGGATGTTCAGGAAGAAGGCTCTGCAGGTGGCCCCAGAGCCTGAGGGAAGCAGCTGCCATCTTCCCCAGGAGCACAGCGGCTCCTCCGTCCCCACTGGCGGGGAAGGAGCTCCCGGCCAGGCCAGGAGGTGGGAGTGCCAAGCCTTCTGGCGGAGAAAACCCGCTCCCAGCGCAGGCGCCGAGGTGGGAGAAGCCATGTCGAAATGGAGCTGGGCCAGGCTGCGGCTGGGCAGGCAGGACCCAGCGCAGGAGGGGAGCCGGGCAGGGTGACTCTGGGGCATGTTGTGTGGGCAGCAGCGGCCCCAGGAGCCCAGCCCTGATTCCCAGCAGGAGGCATCGCCCTGCCTGGTCACTGAGGACCTTCCAGCCTCCCCAGGGCAGGAGGTGGAGGATCCCTGTCCCACCACCAGCAGCTCGGCCCGCTCCCCATGGGACAGCAGCAGTGCCTGGGACTCGGGCAGCAGCGAGGCCGATGGGCGCCGCTGCTTTGTTCTAGGTGAGGAGTCAGGCTGGGCTCAGAGAGAGGTGAGGGCGGGGCTGTGAACACCCTGGGCCCAGGCCCTCGATCAATGCTATGGGGGCGGGTCCCCAGCCCAGGGGTCTGGCTTGAGCCACATGAACCCCACTAACACTAGATGCTGCCACTTTGGTCCTTGGTGCTCCAGTTGGGGGGAGGCACCTCCCAGGGAGTCCAGGACAGCGTGGGGGGGTCTCTTTGCTATGGGCTCCTGAAGGAGTTGGGGGCTGAAGGCATCACCGAGAGGGGGGAGTGTGGGGCCCAATCTGCCCTGGGTCCCGGAGGTGGGAAGGGGACACATTGCCCCATCGTGCCCCTGTCCTTCCCGCAAGTGGCAGCAGGCGTCACCCTGTCCCCTTCTCTCCCTGGTGCAGGGACCGCCAGGGACTCAGGGGACGAGGAGGAGGAATGGGTGGACGTGGCCACAGAGGAGGCTGCTCTCAATAACAGCCGAGAGCAGCTCCAAGGCGGAGAAAAGGTACAAACGTACCCCAGCTGTGCTGGAACCGAGACTGTCCTGCCCCTTCCCAGCACCTGACCCCCTGCAGAGGGTCTTGTCCCTGATGATCCACCAGCCCTAATGGGGACCTTTCTCCTCCATGATCTGGGACCCCAGAGGTGGGGGTGTCTGTCACACACCAGCCGGGTCTCCTCCCCCCACAGGCACTGTCCCAGTTCCTGACCCTGCTTGTGGTGGAGTGGTGGGTGATTTGGACAATGGGCGGGTCCCCACTATCCCCCATTCAGGCCTGAGTCCTGCAGCTGCTGTGTGGGGGCAGGGAGGTCCCTGGCTAACTGGCTCTCTCTCCCCTAACCCCACTCCTGGTGGGTGCAGGAGGAGGCCCAGCAGCTTGTGTTCCTGCACGCCATCCACCCCGCGTCTCGCTGCACAGCAGAGAGGACAGGACACAGTGGAGCCGCACTGCTGCAAGGCGGCTGTGGCGGAGAGGATTGTGGTGAGCGAGACACGGTGCCCAGCAGCTGGAGGAAAGACAGAGACCTGGGAGGGGCAGGGGTCTCCCCAGGCCAATGGATGGGGGATTGTTGGTGCTGGAGGGGCAGCAGAGGGCAGGGATTGCTGGGGCTGAAGACTGTGGAGAAGAGACGGGAGAAACTTGGAGAGTGGTCACTATTGGGCAGGAATCGGAGGAGCGGGGGGCAGGTGGGGGGATCCTGCTGGCTGTGTGGGGCCCTGGCTGTGTAATCTCCTCACTGAGAAGTGTCAGTGTGGCCTGAATCTCACACGCTCCTTTGTCTCCGTTGGGTCTCACAGGAGCTCATTGAGGAGCTGCCTGATAACTCTCCACCCGGCGCCGTCCTCGCTAACTCCCTGATTGCTGTGGGCAACCTCAGGTACCGAGACCCTCCGGCCCGGTTCCCCTAACCCCAGTGCTGCTCAGGCCCAGGGCTGGGAGTCACTGCCCCTCCCACTCCCAGGTCACCGCCCAAGGGTGGCTCCTCTGGCAGAGGTGGGGGGAAGGTTCACTCTCTCCTGGCTGGGCTGTTCTTTTCACTCCAGTAACATTGCAACGGCTTTGGGGAGAGGCTCACACCCAGGATCAGATACAGGAGGGGCAGCAGGGTCCAGGGAACAGGTGCTATTCCTGCCCTGCCACTGTCTGTCTGAGAAACCTTGGCCTTGTCATTCCCTGGCTCGGTGCCTCAGTTTCCATTCTCGCCAGCCTGTGCCTATTTCCCTGCAGTTTCACCTGCATGTTGGTGCCAGTCCCATCCCCGCACTGCACAGTCTAATGCCGGCTCCTCTCTCTTGCCAGCACCATGACACCTGCCCTGGAGCCAGAGCTGGAGACCCACCTCCTCCGAGCTGCCCTGCACGCCGTCTTCACCCTGGGCATGGAGAAGGACACCACCCAAGTGCAGGTAGATCAGCTAAAGTCATGGATTGAAGAGCCAGCTGTCATCCTGCCATGAATCCTGGCTAATTGCCTGCAGTGGGATGTGAATGAGAGAGGCCAGGATATGTGTTTGGGGGTCTCACCAGTGCTTCCCAGAGACCCCACTTCCCATCCTGTGGCAGGTGTAGCCCCAGTTTCCCTAACTCTGACCCATGGCTCTCCCTTGCTTTCAGGATCTGCCTAGGGTCTTGCCAGACCTCCTGGACGCCATGCTGGGGAACCTGCTGGCAGAGTCCCCAGACACCGACAGGCTCCAGTACATCTTGGAGGTGAGCCCGATGAGAGGGGTGGGGGCAATTTTACCTTCACTCTTAGATCCATTTTCCAGTCTGTCCTCCTAGCTGAGCCCCCAGTGGGCATCCTTGGTCAGGGCAGTCAGTGCAATGCAGTGTCAGGCCCTTCCTCCTTAAAGGACAGAGGAAGGAGCTGGGACTTCAAGCCAGAGTTCTGCCTGGTTGTGTTGAGCACTAACCACAGGGCCCCTGGCTGGCTTGGGGAGTGAGAGTCTGAACCCCTCCTGGGAGATCCAGAAGAGGGTCCTCAGAGAAGAGTCACAGGCTCCTTCCTAGAGAAACAGGAGGGCCCCAGAGAATCAGCCCGTCTCTCCGACGGGCCCTGAGATTTCTGAGGGGATTGTTCAGGAATCAGGAGTGCAGGGAGGATGGGACCAGCCCCGACACTGAACATTGTTCCAGTCTAGAGAGACAATGACAAGTTGTGACCTGCAGGATTCAAGAATCGTCCTGCGGGCAACAATCCCCTTCCAAAGCTCTGCAATCAATGAATCAGATATTCCACCCTGCGCACAATGTCTCAGCCCCCTGGGGATGGGTGTGTGTCTGTGCCCATTGATCCTGATCTGCCTCCTTTCCCCACAGCACATTAACTACTGGATCGTGTCCAGGGTGCCGCGAGAGAGAGCCAGGGCCGTTAAGAGCAGCACGGCCCTGCTCAGATTCACCATCACCCTCCCTGAGTTTGACATAAGTGACCTCTGACCCCAGCTTCCTGACTCCAGGTGTAGGTGATCTGGCTCCCACGGGCTGTAGGATCTGCTGCTGCAGGGGCTGTGGGTTAGGAGTGTTCCTCTTGGGGAGGCAGAGTCAGAGCAGAGAGTGAGCCTGGCTTGAGTCAAGTTCTTCTTGTCCTAGTTAAGTGGTGACTCTGGGCTTTTAAGGGGACTGTGCTCCAGGTTCATGCCTCCCTGTCATCCTGGAGCAGCTGGGGAAGCAAGTCCTCATGGAGGGCCCTGCCCACAGCCCTGTGCTCCAGGCTTCCTTGGGGGCAGAGGAAATTAAGGGTCTGGCTCTAGCATCTCCTGCAGAGGGGCTGAGGGGAAGGAGAGTCCTGGCCCGGGGGGGACTGGGAGCTGACAGGAAAATGCTGATGGAGTCCCCTCTCCCTCTCCCGTCCATTAGAACTCAGCGGAATTCCCCAGGATGGGTCACCACATGGCACAGCTGGCTCTGTCCGTCAGTGACCCAGCCAAGGACATCAGCCGGCAGGCCAGGGAGGGGGTTTACCGGCTCTACCAGCTGCTGCTGCACCAGAGGGGTAAGGAACCCAGCTGGGAAATGGCACCCGCTAGAAGAGTGAGACTGGGACCCCAGCCAATTTCTCTCAGACTGACCCCGGCTGGAGGATGAGTCTCTCTATCTCTTTCTGTGTTCCACACCACGCCCTGCAATTCTGTTGGGCCGGGCACGCAGCGAGGACTCTGCCCACTGTGCAGCCACCAATGGGATTGGAAGGACACAAGCCCTGCAACCAGAAGGACAAATGTGTGTGTGTCTCTCTCCCTGTCACCTACTCCCTCCTGGGGGAAACCCAGCAGCTGATGGGGGACAAGGTGAGCAGCTGCATTAGACTCAGGAGATTGGGGCGGGGCCCAGGCCTCATTCCCATCCTGTGGCCATTCGCTGGCATGGCACAAGTTGCCTGGTGGGGAATGAAAGGGAGAGCAGGTGCTCCTGGGAAGGGAGATGAATTCACCTCCATGAGCAGGAGCGAGCCAGCTTGTCCCCGGAGCAGCTCCACCCAGCTCTTTAGCCAGGCTAATTAATGGCAAGCTTTGCCTCATCCCAGACCTATGTTCTTAGGACAGGGTGCTATTGCTCTTGGGAAGGGCAGGAGAGTCCCCCAAGTGCCCTCTGCGAGACTCTCCTGTCCCACAGGGCCGCACCCAATTCCTAGTGGTCTGGTGTCTGTGTCACCCGAGCCACCACCCAGAGTTGCTCCCATCACTGGCAGCCTGGGAGGCCAAGGACTGACAGGTGATGGCGTCTGACCAGGCAGGGCTGAGGCACATGGGAAGGGGACGCTTGTCCTGCTGCTGGCAAGGCTGGACCCGTTCTGGAGAGAACAGGAGGATTCAGTCAGCAGTAGGGTTACCATGTCTAATAAATAAAAAAAAAGGACCCTCCACGGGCCCTGGCCCCGCCCATTTCCCCTCCCCTAGCCCCGCCCCAACTCCACCCCTTTCCCCCGCCCTAACTCCGCCCCCTCCTCCCTCCCACTCCCAGTCATGGGGAAAGGGCTGCCCCAGCGCTACCGGCTTCACGGTTTGCCGGGCAGCCCCCAGACCCTGCGCCCCCGGCCGGCGCTTCCCCCGAGCCGCCGGAGCAGAGCAGCTGGAACCGGGAAGGGAAGTGCCTGGCCGGCGGCTCGGGGTCCGGAGGCGGGGGGCGCTGCCCGAAGCCAGTAGTGCTGGCTCGGGCAGCTCAGCTCTTAAAGTCTGAGAGGGGAGGAGTGGAGCAGAGCAGCTGCGGGAGGGGAAGTGCCCGGCCGGCATTTTCCCGGACATGTTTGGGTTTTCGGCAATTCCTCCCGGACGGGGGTTTGATTGCCGAAAAGCAGGACATGTCCGGGAAAAACCGGACGTATGGTAACCCTAGTCAGCAGGGGCTGCTGATCCGTCCCATTCACCAGGGCTGCCATCCTGCGGCTTCAGCATTAGTGGCTGGGGTGACTTGGGGAAAGGTCTCAACCTCCCCACATCCCACTTCACTGCTGCCAGAATCCCTCCTGCCCCCCCCGCTACAGTCCCCTCCCTACCCAACCTGGGTGGGGGTGGAGGAGAGGGGTCTGAGAACTTGAGCTGTGGATTGGAGGTGGAAAAGCTGTCAGGGGCACTGAGGGGGACGTGACAGGAGCTCCCCGTACAAGGAGGGGGGTTGCCACTGGAGGTCACTAGGAAGGACAACAAGATTCCATCCTGGGGGTCAGGAGGGGAAATCCATCCCTCAGAGGTGGGCAGGGGCTGGGTGGAAATGCTGCTGGTTCCAGGGGCCGTTAATCCCCCCTGATTCCTCTGAGGCATCTGAGTCTCAGACAGGTTCTCGTTCCCTTGCAGCAGGAGGACGTCACGGCCAATGTGATGCGCCAGCTCCGTGTCATGCGGCACTTGCGCCAGGTGCCCGAGGCGCTGCAGGGCCTGTCCCTCTGAGGCCACCAGCAACTCCCGCTCTCTGCTGCAGGTACTGCTCTGGCTCTCTGTAAATGGGGAGCTAGTGGAAGGGGAAATGGAGCCCCCTGGCACTCACAGAAACCCTCTCCCCTCTCTGTGGAGCAGGGTCCTTTCCTCTGCCCCCAAATTCCTTCACCTGGGACAGGAGCTCTTTCCCTCACACCCATTCCCCTCCCCACTTTCCTTGATCTACCCCCATCCCATTCCCCCTGCGCCCAGGCAGAGCTCTGCCTGCCCCATATGGTGCAGAAAGGCCTGTGATCTGCAGGGGGTCAGATTAGATGCTCTAACTGTCTCTTCTGCCCATAAAGTCTACTCATTTCTGAGAAACCGACTGTAGCATTGGGAGCAGCCTCTGCTGTTTTACTGTCTAGCCGGCTTGCTTCCTAGAATGAACACTCATTGAACGGGGTGATCCACAGAGAGTAGCTCAAACCTCCAAAGTGTCTGCCCTGTGGCAGGACATTAGCACTGCAGGGGAGGGGTGGGTGTGACAGTGACATCACAAAGGCCTTTTGCAGGACCTCAGCCTATTGGTCAAAGGTGCTGGGGAGGTGGTGACCTCACAGAGAGATGCTGACATCAGCCAGGCAGGACAGGGGCTCAGGGCCAGGGAAACCTCTGAGTCCCCTGTAGCTTTGCCTCAGCACGTCTCCTTCTCGAGGTCTCTCTTTGAGGACTGAGAGACTATTAGGGGTCACGTACGTGAGCGCCAGGAGGAACCTCTTTTGAGTTTTCTCCTTTCTTTTTCCTGATTTTACTAGAAAACAGATGTCCCTGTTTAGAAGGTAAGAGCCTCCGAGAGGTTTGGAACCTGTTCAGTCTGATCCATCTGTTCCACAAGTCCTTCAGTCCAATCCACTTCCCTAACTAAGTTCCTTAATTTTTTAAAGTTAGCCTTTTTGAAAAAAAAACCCCTAGTCACAGATCTATTTTTGTTTACCCTTCCATTTAGTTTAAACTGAATTAGCTCATGATCGCTCAAACCAAGGCTGTCCCCTACAACCATTTCTTCTAAGAGATCCTCACTACTCACCAAAACCAAATCTAAAATGGCATCCCCTCTTGTTGGTTCAGCAATTACTTGGTGAAGGAATCCATCAGCTATCACATCTAGGAAAATCTGAGCCCTATTATATTAATAGCACTTGTCCTCCAGTCTATATCTGTTAAAGTCTCCCATGATCACACAATTCCCATTAGTATTTACTTCATTAAAAGCATTGAAGAGGTCTCTATCCCTATCCAAATCAGACTCCTGTTCTAACAGACAGCAACCCCCACCCTTCCCCCCCGAAAGGCAGAGATAGAGCCCAGGAATCGAGATGGTGGGGAAATTTCATTGAAACCGTTTCTGACCGAAAATCCTATTCAAACTAAACCAGTTTGTTTCTTGAAATCATAACAAGTGGCAATGAAAATTCTTTGTCACAATGTGTTAAATTGTCTCGTCGCACTCAAAGAGGAGACACTTAGATCTCAAAAATTAGATAAGATGCTTCAGTCTGAGCTAAGTAGTTGCCGCTCTTAACAATTGCAAAATAATACAATACAAATAAAATAAACTATTTCAGCCATTCTATTATGTCCTAATCTGATCTGAGTAAACATGATAGGACACCTCATCTTATGCACTGCTCCTAGTGACACTCTCCAATAGACCCAGCAGTCCTTATTTCCAGGCCCCTTCACTAACCACTGCTGCACACTCCCTCCCACAGCTGGCAATTACAACCAGGCCCTCATGTCCGGTCCCCCTGCTTTGAGAGGGAGTGTACTCCACTGGAGTGATTGGAGCAGGGAACTGGGAGTCAGGACTCCTGGGTTCCATTGCTGGTTTCCTATTGACCTGTGGGACTTGGGGTAAGTTGCTGCCCCCTCTAGGCTCTGTCCCCAGCAGTCAAATGGGGATTTCATACTTTCCCACTATTGGAAAGTGCTGGGAGAATCCCCCAGCAAAAGCTGCTCTGACAGTGCTAAGCAGCATCTGTTTGCTTGTGAGAATGTCCTATGGGACTGTGTCAAAAGCCTTATTAACACCAAGATAGATCACATCTACTGTTTACCCACCTCCACTAGGCCCCTAACCCTGCCAAAGAAGGAGCTAGGATTGGTCTGGAATGATTTGTTCTTGACAAGTCCATGCTCACTAGTCCTAAGAACCAAATTGTCCTGCAGGTGCTGACAAACTGATTGTTTAATAAGCAGAGGCTGCTCCCAATGCTACACTCGGTTTCTCAGAAATGAGTAGACTTTATGGGCAGCAGAGACTGTTAGAGCATCTAATCTGACCCCCTGCATATCACAGGCCTCCTGTCTACCACAATAGCTACTTTTGGGGCAAACACATTCCGGAAAGGCATCTAGTCTTTATTAAATGACATCAAGAGATGGAGAATCCACCACTTTCCATGGTAGCTTCTTCCTGTGGTCAATCATCCTCGCTGTTGAATATTTGTGCCTTATTTGTCATAGGAATTTGTCTCTTTTCACCTTCCAGCCATTGGGTCTTGTTCTGCCTTTCTCTGCTCGATTAAAGAGCCCTTTAATACCCAATATTTTCTCTCCATTAAGGCATTTCAACACTTCAATGAAGTCACCTTTCAATCTTCTTTTGATAAGCTAAACAGGTTGAGCTCTTTCAATAGCTCACTAGAAGGCATTTTTCTCCAGCCCTCAGAACATTTGGTGGCTCTTTGCTGCCCCAGCTCCAATTTCTAGGACCATCTTTTTCAAAGGAGGACACCAACACTGGAGGCAGTATTCCAATAGCAGTCTCACTGCTGCTGTGTCACCTCCCTATCCTACTCACGGCTCTGCTCCTTCGTCTAATGATGGCTTTAGCCCTGTTCACCACAGCATCACACTGGGAGCTCATGTTGAGTGGCTTCTCCACTATGGCCCCTAAATCCTTTTCAGAGTCACTGCTTTCCTGGATACATATCCCCATTCTGGAGGTGTGGCCGGCGTGCCTTGTGGCTACGTATAGGACCTTGCATTGGGCTCTGCTCAAACTTGTTTTCTTTGAATGGGTCCAGCTTGCCGAATGAGCCAGATCGCTGTACATCACTGCCCTCTCACCATCAGGAATTACCACTCTGCCTGTATTTTGTCACCCCCCAATCTTATCCGCAGTGATTGTGTGTTTTCTCCCAATTCATTGATAACAATTATTTTAAAAAATTAGTCCTTGAGAGCTTCTTCAGACCTTAGTACCCAGGACCTGCTCCCCACAGCACAGTGAGAAAGGCTGTCCAGCCCTGCTGGTACATACCGGATAAGCACAGAACAAACACACTTTAGGAGCTGTGTTGTCCATAGGCTCTGAACAACATGTGGGGGTCAGCAGCTTACAAATGCACGACAGACCTGTAGTGTAGACAGGTCCCAACTGTGTCTCGGTTTCCCACCCTGCTCTAAGTTTAGTCACAGCCGCCATGTCTTTTCCGCCATGTCCCTTAACCCCACGTCACTGCAGAAGAGAGATTTTCTGGTAGCCAGCTGGTTCTCCTGCATGTGGATGTCGTTCCAAAAGACGTGTTCTGGCTCAGTCCCATGCTATGGTTGGCTGAAGGAACCACTTGGTCACATTCTAGGCCCTGAGTTATACAGGAGGGGCGACTAGATGCACATAATGGTCCTTTCTGACCTGAACCTCTATCAATCGCTACATTTTCTGCTGCTAGGAAGAGAACTCTGAACCTATTTTCTCTCATTCACTTTTAGTCGGAATAATTTCAATCCAGGCCAAAGGATTTCCTCTTCCATTGTGTCTTCAGCACCTTTGCGAGCAACCAGTTACTGTTACCCACAGGTTTCCAGTTTCAACCTGTCCCAGGGTGAGATGGCCAGGAAAGGGGTTGGAGCTCAACTGCACCTGGCCCAGGTGATGCAGCTCCCTAGGGGGATGGGAATAAGTGTGGGGGTCACGTGACAAGACGCAGCCTGTGACTAGGACCCAGGCCTGCTGAGAGATAGAAGGGTAGCCTGTGCTCAGCCAGGAGAGAGACCCCAAGGGAAGCAGGCATGGGAGGGGCTTGGAGAGTCCTTTAAAGGTCAGGGACAAGCTGGGAAGGGGCCAGGCTGAGCACTAAGGACAAGGCCCTAGGAGGGAAAGACAGGGCAGTTTAGGAGATGGGGCAGATAGTCCAGTTGGTTTCGGCTCCCAGGACCAGACACCCAGAGGTGAAGGTGATTGTCGGGGCTTCTGTCCTTCTTCCCCAGTGTAGATTTGATAGTGGAGAAGACTGATGCCGTAAGGGGGAAGTGAGTTACCCCAAGGTCACCCAGTGAGTTTATATCACGAATGCATACTCGGAAGGATCCAATAGAAACATGGATTTTCCAGTCTCTTCTTTCTAGGAGTCCCCAGGGCTAAGGTAAAACCCCTGCTGCCCTTCCCCATTCTGCTCACCTCCAAGATGTGCTGGAGTTTGTCTGTGCTGGGGGGTGCTGTCAGCAGGATCGAGAGCTCGTCATCCATGTTCTCTGGGCAGGCCTTGCTCAGAGCCTGCCAGCGGAGGGAGACCAGGGGTCAGGATTATGGAACCTGTTGTGACACCTGCCAGGATGACAGCAGGCCCTGTAGTCCTTGCCCAAAGCAGCTCTCTGCAGAGGGCCTGGTGCACAGCATTTGGCCTAGCTCCAGGCTTTATAGCCCACAGGCCAAGCCCCCCGTTATATACCCTCCTCCTTAGAACCTGGCCCACGCGGGGGCAAGTTCTATTCTTCTCCAAGCTTCATCCCTCGTCATCTCATCGCTGTCACCGGCTGCGCGCTTGTACAGCCTGTGCGCAGTGTCTGCAGCTCCACTGCCAGCTCGCTCGGGGCAAACCTTCTCTTCTGCAGTATCCCGACGCTCTTCCTGCAGCCACTCAGTCTCATGAACAGCTGCTTGCAGAGCCTCTTCTGAAGCCTTTAGTGTCTTCTGTTGCCTTTTTGCTACTGCCGCTGCATATGCCAAAACCTTTTCGGACAGGGTCTGAGAACCCACCATGGACTGCTCCACCCTTGTGTTTGTCCCTCCTCCAGTCTGCTTCATCTCTGGGCCAATCATTTCGTCCTTCATCTCCCTGCAGCACCCGACAGGGTGTGTTGGTGGAGGGTCTGCAAGGTCCATGGCCACCCCAGCCACCTCCACCTTGCCTGCCTCATGGGGGTTTGTGTCAGAGGACACCTTCTCCTTTCTTTCTAACTTCTTAGGGCCCTGGCCCCTCGTTCAGCCACTCAGCAATTTCCTAAGCAGGCCGTGTCTTTTGATATGGCCTGCTTCTCTGCCCCCAAAACAAAGAACTCTTGCTCCCATCTTGGCATTAGGCCACGCTTGTACACTTTCTCATGCCCTTCTCCCTGGGCTAACCTTCTCAGCACAGCCCAGGCATGCTCTCCTTCTCTGCTCTTTTTGTCCATGGGCATAGCAGACCCTGGGTTGATTTCCCTTTGCAGGATCTCTCACAGGTATTGCTGCTGCTGCGTCTGTAGCTCCACCTGCACTTCCTTCTGCGTCTGGCTCTTTAGTGGGGCGGATATGGTGCCTCTCAGTTCGGGCTCATTCTTTAATCAGCTTTCTGTGAGTGCCAGGGGGCTCCATTTCTCCTTCCACTAGCTCCCCATTTACAGAGAGCCAGAGCAGTACCTGCAGCAGGGAGCAGGAGTTGCTGGTGGCCTCAGAGGCACAGGCCCTGCAGCGCCTCGGGCACCTGGCGCAAGTGCCGCATGATACGGAGCTGGCGCATCACATTGGCCGTGACGTCCTCCTGCTGCAAGGGAACGAGAACCTGTCTGAGACTCAGACGCCTCCGAGGAATCAGGGGGGATTAACGGCCCCTGGAACCAGCAGCATTTCCACCCAGCCCCTGCCCACCTCTGAGGGATGGATTCCCCCTCCTGACCCCCAGGATGGAGTCTTGTTGTCCTTCCTAGTGACCTCCAGTGGCAACCCCCCTCTTTGTACGGGGAGCTCCTGCCACCTCCCCCTCAGTGCCCCTGACAGCTGTTCCACCTCCAATCCACAGCTCAAGTTCTCAGACCCCTCTCCTCCAGCCCCACCCAGGTTGGGTAGGGAGGGGACTGTAGCGGGGGTGGGGGCTGGAGGGATTCTGGCAGCAGTGAAGTGGGATGTGGGGAGGTTGAGACCTTTCCCCAAGTCACCCCAGCCACTAATGCTGAAGCCGCAGGATGGCAGCCCTGGTGAATGGGACGGATCGGCAGCCCCTGCTGACTGAATCCTCCTGTTCTCTCCAGCAGGGCCGGCTTTAGGAAGGGCGGGGCCCAATTCGAACATTTTTGGCGGGGCCCCGGCAGGGATGACTAACAAAAAAAATAATGGAAAAAAAAGCCTTTCATTTCTTCCATGTATTATTTACTTTCCATAACTATATAAATAATAAAATTATATATTATGTACATTGCATCATATATGCTGTTGATCGGTTATTAATGAGCTCCGTTTCACGTGTGTGGGTCCCCGCCACTCCCTGAGGGTGTGCTAGGGTGACCAGATGTCCTGATTTTATAGGGACAGTCCCGATTTTTGGGTCTTTTTCTTATAGGATCCTATTTATCCCCCACCCCCGTCCCGATTTTTCACACTTGCTGTCTGGTCACCCTAGTGGTGTGCACATGTGTGGGTCCCAGCTGCTCCCTGCCCCCCTCATTGAAGCAGGTGTGCAGGGTTATGCCCTGGGAACTGCAGGGCAGCAGTGGACATGGGGCTGGCTGGAGGCAGGGCAGGGGCTCACTGGAGGTAGGGTCTGGCTGCAGGCAGGGCAAGGGGTGCGGGGCTGGCTGGAGACAGGGGTGTGTGGGGCTGGCTGGCTTTGGGCAGGGCCGCAGGGGGGTGCAGCAGGGGTTGCCTGGAGACAGGGCAGGGGGTGCGGCAGAGGCTGGCTGTGGGCAGGGGGTGCAGGGCTGGCTGCAGGCAGGGCAGGGGGGCGGGGCTGGTGCGGGCAGAACAGGGGGGGCGGGGCTGGAGGTAGGGCAGGGGTGCAGCAGGGGCTGGCTGCGGACAGGGGGTGCAGGGCTGGCTGGAGACGGGCTGGCTGCGGGCAGGGGGTGCGGGGCTGGTGCGGGGACGGGGTGCAGCAGTGGCAGCTGGAGCCCCGGCCCTTTAAATAGCCCCCGAGTCCCCCACTATCCCAGGGCTCTGGGGGCTATTTAAAGGGCCCAGGGCTCCCCTGCTTCTACCGCCCCGGCCCTTTAAATAGCCACGGGAGCCCTGGGGAAGCAGCGGGGCTCCAGCGGCTATTTAAAGGGCCGGGGCGGTAGAGGCAGAGGGAGTCCCGGACTTTTTAAATAGCCCCCAGAGCCCCGCAGCCCTACCCCAGGGCTCCAGCAGTGGGGGTCTGGTAGCAATTTAAAGGGCCTGGGGCTCCGGCCCCTGCTGGGAGCCCTAGGTCCTTTAAATTGCCCCCTGGGGAAGCCGGGCCACCCTGGTACAGCGCACCGGCTCTTGCCAGTACACCGTACCGGGGCTTGGGCCTGGGGCCCGATTCAGGGGAATTGGTTGAATTGGCCTAAAGCCGGCCCTGGTGGGGGTATGGCCACAGAGCCGCAAGGAGGGGAACCCTGAGGTGTGGGGGCTGGGTGGGTACTGGGAGTTCCTACTGAAGGGACGGGGGTTGGCCAAGGTCACTCAGCCCCGGGGTGTGGGAGGGGGACTGGCTGAGGGCACTCAGAGCCCCAGGAAGTGTGGGGGGGGGCTGAGGGGAGGGACTGGCCAGGGGCACTCAGAGCTCGGGGGAGGGGCTGTCCGGGGGGGCACTCACAGCCCCAGGAGGTGGGTGGGGGAGGGGCACACAGGATTTCAGGAATTTCCTGGCAGTGAAGAGCTGCTGGCGGCAGGGAGGAGCCATCCGTGACAATCCCCACTTGGGATCCCTGGCTGGGCTAGTGGCTATGGGGGCCCGTGGCCAAGCTGCAGCAGAAGGTGACCTGAAGGAATGCCTCGGCCTCGGCCTCCTGCTAGGAAGGGCCTGGGCCAGACAATGACCCACCGCGCAGTGTCCCAGCTCCCTGCCCCACACACTGCTGTGTTTGGTGAGATAGGGGGGAGGGATAGCTCAGTGGTTTGAGCATTGGCCTGCTAAACCCAGGGTTGTGAGTTCAATCCTTGAGGGGGCCACTTAGGGATCTGGGGCAAAATCAGTACTTGGTCCTGCTAGTGAAGGCAGGGGGCTGGACTCAATGACCTTTCAAGGTCCGTTCTAGGAGATAGGATATCTCCATTAATTTAATTTAATAAGTGTGGCAGGCAGTAAAAAGCAGATGAGAATGAAAGTCTGACTGTCATGCTTAAATTTTTACCTAGATCATGTAGGAAAAATTCTGTTCAGGTGGGATCAAAGTCTTATCCTGTTGTTGCTTCAACCATTATAAATACCACTGTGTTTCTAGCACACCACTGGTTAGAGATGTATTTCCAAAAACAGAATCTTGATGTGTTGGTGCTTGTTTGAAACACCACCACCACCACCAAAACACAGATGATACAGATACTGAAAGCAGACAATTGATGACTCTATATGCTGTTTATTGTAATTGCAATCTGTTCTCTCCTGCTACCTAACAGTGTTTGAATAGGTAAGGGTGGAAAGGGCTTCACTTTCACAGCCATCAGAAAAATACTGATAAAATTCTATTATTTGGTAGTTTTCTCTTACCTGTATTTTATTTCTTATTCCTGTAATCTTCCCTGAGTACAACACTTCAAACACATGCCCATATGTGTCCTTTCTGCATGTTCTTTTTACTGTGGTCTACAATCTTTTATGCATCTGACGAAGTGGGTATTCACTCACGAAAGCTTGTGCTCCAATACATCTGTTAGTCTATAAGGTGCCACAGGACTCTTTGTCGCTTTTTACAGATCCAGACTAACACGGCTACCCCTCTGATACAATCTCTTAGTTTCCTGAATTCTCTCATTCTGTAGTTTGATCTCACAGATCACTAAATAATGTAATGGAGTTAATTTAATGGCTAATAGCAGTCATTACAGCTGGCTTGTGTCCTCTGGGACTGATGAATTAGATGTCCAGCAGACGGCAGGTTAGGTACATTTGGAATATCATTCAACAGTGGAGGTTGGGGTTGTGCAGAGAAGAATGGGCAGGGCACATGCAAGTAAGTGGCACCAAGTCTGCAAGAGTGAAGTACATAATTTGTTCAGACAATTATTGCTGTTAGAAAAAGAGTGTAGTGGGGTGGTTACCCGCTCCAGCCCTGACAGCGTAGAAGCCAGCCCTGGGAGAGGGCTAGGAGCTAGGAGAAAAAGCCCAAGCTGATTGGGGAAGGAGCTACACCTGGGCCATGCCCCAATCAGGGCAGCCGGGCCTTATAAGAAGCTGAGCAGCGTCTCTCTCTGCTTTCAGAGAGAGAAGGGCCTGGCTGCTGGGAAGCTCAGGGTGCCTAGAGTGAGGCAGGGCTGGGGAGCTCCAGGCTGGCAACTCCCCAGGCTGCAGGGCCTTATTCAAGGCCCCATAGAGGTTGCAGAGAAAGGCAGCTGGTCCAAAAACCCCTTGCTTGTGATGAGCGGCTTATACTGCAGTCTGCCCCAGGGACTGGGAGTTAGTTGATGACTGGCAGTAGCCTATGACTGAGGTGAGGTGGGGATAGGGTGTGGGGGTTCCCTGGGGAGGGGAGACCCCAAAACTGAGGGGTGTACTGCCAGGGGGCAGCACCCCAGATAAAAGGGCACCAGAGTCCAGGGAGGGGCATGGGGGGGGGCAAGTGGCAGTGGGATACAGGCCTGCAGAGGGCGCTCCCAGGCTGGCAGAGCGGTGCTGCAGGGGTGAGGCCCATCGCTTACAAGAGCATGGAGGAAACTTTCTAAATTCCACTTCTGTCTCCTATCATCTGTCTACATAGAAACTACTTGTAACATTGCAACTGTTAGTTGTAGAGATAATGTTACAGTCATCAGGGCCGGCTCTAGGATTTTGGCCGCCCAAAGCAAAAACAATTTTGCCCCCCCACCCCCGGTTCTTTAATTACCCCACCCCTGGCCCCGCCTCAACTCTGCCCCTTCCCCAAATCCCCAGCCCTGCTTCCTCCCCCCAGGCTCTCAAGCCTAGGAGGGAGGGAGGGAGGGGGGAGAAGCGGCGCCCGCGCCGCGGCCACTCGGAGTCTCCCCCCCCCCCCCCAGGTTTGAGAGCCTGGGAGGGAGGGGGAGACTCCGAGTGGCCGTGGCGCGGGCGCCGCTTCTCCCCCTCCCTCCCAGGTTTGAGAGCCTGGGAGGGAGGGGGAGCAGCAGCGCTCGAAACGGCCACTCGGGATCTCCCCCTCCCTCCCAGGCTTGAGAGCCTGGGAGGGAGGGCGAGTAGCGGCGCGCGAATCAGCTGTTTCACGTGCCGTGGCAGCAGCAGCGGAGGTGAGCTAGGGCGGCCGGGGCACATTTTTAGGGGCGGCATTCTGGCGCCGGCCATGCTGCCCCTAAAAGTGTGCCACCCCAAGCACCAGCTTGTTTTGCTGGTGCCTAGAGCCGGCCCTGACAGTCATACCAGTTAAGATAAAAAGTGTGAAGAATAGGGGTACTTTTGCTTCAGGGCATATAGACTGATCACCAGTTGGGATTAGAAATAAATTTCCCCCATGGAAGGGTACATTATTGCATAGTTGCCCAAGTACACTATGTTTTTGTGGGGTTTTTTACCTTTATTTAAAGAGATACTGTTAACATTGTGAGTCACAATGGTCATATCTAAGAGCATGGTCTGGGCAGCAAAATAATAACCAATAAAATAGTTTATGTTTGGGCCTCACTCAGTCCAAGTAATGCAAGTCACTCACTTAGTAGTTTCTGTACCAAATACATCTTGGCCTGAAGTAAAACCATCATTTCAATTTGGAGGTGCCTGAAGGTGCCTTCACAGACCATAGCTAAAAGCATAATTTAATCAAACAAGGCAACATGATGACAGAAATAAATGTAAGAGTATGGGTTTATATGTGATCCAAATAGTAAAAAAATAATATAATGATAGGAAATGGAAATGCTATAGATTTCTTGGGCAGGATAAGAAAGAAGTCAGCTCTTGGAGAGCAATGTTGGTAAGGGAGGGTGTAGGTTTGCAGCCATGCCTCTTTGCTGTCACACACCTGGAATGGCAGTCTGTATAAGGGGAAATTAACTGTCTGTAGGGCTTAGACCCTCAGGCAGGGTAGAGCAATGAACAGTTCAGGGGCCCAGGTAGGGTGACCAGATGTCCCGATTTTATAGGGACAGTCCTGATTTTTCAGTCTTTTTCTTATATAGGCTCCTATTACCCCCCACCTCCATCCCGATTTTTCACATTTGCTGTCTGGTCACCCTAGGCCCAGGCTCTGGGGCAGGACAGAGCACCAAGCACCATCTAGGGGGCTCTAGCAAAGGGGTGAGTGCCCCAACAAGCGCAGGTCTCCTGACCTATGGAGGGTGGAGTACTGCCACCCTAGGGGAGGGTGGGCAGGGGAGATGCGTGCCTATCCAACACCCCCATGTCCCAGCCCAGGATCCTAACAGCGGCAGAGTGGTCTGCCACTGGGTCAGCGGGGATCCTGAATGCACACATTGACCTAATCTCTGGCAGCGCTGCAACCAGCCTGGGGTCAGCTGCACCGGGCCACTTCCTATACTCAGCCTCGGGTGTACCTTCCAAGGGTCGTCCTCCATCTCCCCAGGGTACACTGCAAGTGGCAGTCCCAGCAACTCCTCAGCATCCGACGTGTCTGGCCGTACAAGTAGCTTGGGGCCCTCCTCGGGACAGCAGAAGTCTTCTGCGTCTGCAGCAGGGAGAACACGTCCGTCTCCTTTGGCAGCTGCCTCCCAACTAAGCTACAGACCCTGCCTTTTATACTTCGTGTTCCTGTCCAATCCCTCTGCTTCCAGCGTGGAGAGCATGGCCTTCCTGGTTCCGCTCATCGTGGCCTTCCTGGCTGCCCCTCACTGTCAATCTCGGAGGGCGGCCACGCCTCTTCACTACAGAGGCTCACAGAAAGGATAGAATATTGATTCTGAGGAAATTCAATTAGCTCTTATCCATGAATCAAAGGAGATTAATCATGTTCAAGTTGGTAAATAGTAGCACTGTGTTTAGAAAACAAAACAACCCCTCAATGTAACAGAAAGATGACTGGCAGCCAATGTGATACCATAACTTGTATGGTTGTTGACAATGACACAGTCAGTATGTGCACATGATCCAGCGTAATGCTTGGGGAAATTTAAACCATGAAATGAACAAGTGTTTTTCAAAGCTGCTAAGGCAGCAACCTTCCACAAATAATGTTTCAAAGCGCAGGATGCAGAGGAAGCCAGAGGTAACTTCTCAAACCATGTACTTTATTTACTAAAAAACGAATGCCTTCTTATTTTAAGGTCACGTGGCAAGAGTTATGTGGAGAGAGACTTCTTATCTATTAAGACGTATCAGTAGCGTTCTGTACACTGATCTCTTTTCTCCTGAGTCTGGATCTCCAATAACAATCTTAACGTAACTACGTAACTCCGAGCTCTTCTGAGACAGTGTGCACACTAAATCTAGGCTGTTTGGAACTTCTTGTGAAAATGGGCTTTGTCTTGCTCACAGAATCATCTGTTGTCCAGGCACCTCTGATGTGCAATTTCAATCAGAAAAGTGGCTATGGAAAAAAAAATACAATCTTCCTCTACAGTTCTTCTCCCTGGATGTAATAGTGTTTCTGTTTAGTTTTATGGCTAAGTAAGTATTTCACTCCTGGCAGCCTCTTGGGGTGGGTACAGCCTGGCTGGGTTACCTTACTGGGGAAGAAATTCAAGGACTCAGGTCTCGGAGAAAGATCCAGGATGTTGGCTGGATTGATGCGTCTTTCAGGGGGGCCACTAAGCTTTGATGAATCTGGGTCCTATTTGACCTATTCCATAGTACTCCAGAGCCACTGAGCTGCAACCCCTCAGTATAAATAAGAGGGAGCTGTTGGCAGGGCATTCTCTGTGTGGGCCCCTGAACTTTGGAACTCATTCTTCCCATGATCCAGAATTGCCTGAATCTGTTCATTTTTAGAGTATGCTGAAAATCCCATCGCTTGTCCTTTGTTTCTGGAGGGGTGGGCTGCGGTGGGGAGGGGAGGGGGGAATTACAAGAGATGGGGAGGATTTTTTTCAGGCATTTTCCCCCTTGGCTGTTTTTGATGACAGGATTTGGATGGAATTGATGAAGGGGTGATAATTATTGATGAAGTATATGTGATAACTATAGTAACTGTATATGGTGAAGGGCACCTTGAGCTATGGATATGTTCTGTATAATTCAAAATGAAGAAATGAAATGTTCAACCTTCATCCACCTGTGTGCAAAAGCTGACAGAATTATAAACGGGGTCCTTAGTGGGGGGACACGAATCCTGCTTCGCATTCTCTCTCAAATCTCAGATTTTTGCATATAATAAATTAACTGTAGAACTGAAAATGACCAATCGCCCTCCCCAGCCTTCCAAACAACTCTTACAAGCATCCTTTCTTTCTGTGAAAGTGCACGAGCTCTAAAATGGCACTGCCCTAGAGGAATTTTCATTCTCTGGCCTGGCTTGTTGTGATTCAGGATGTCTCCATTCCTCACTGCAATGTTCATTTAGTAGTTTAACAGTTCACAAAAGATTCCAATAAAAGGCTTCCCAAGAGCAAGAACTGGCGAATAAATCAGAGGATGGCACAGGAGTGATAAGAGGATAAATAAATCTCAGTAGTGAGAGCTGTGAGCTCCATATTCCATGTCTTCTATATTCATGCTAGGGATTATTTCTCAGCACTTACCATTATTTCAGCACTTCCCATTGCCGCCTCTTCAGAGAAACTTGCTGGAAATTTAGCCTATGGTTCTAGGATAGGATTTCTATAGCTTTCCTGAACAAACTTAGTAGGAAAATTCCTTACTATTTTATGTTTAATCTCTGGTCTTTAAACTCTTGTATTTGAGACCCAATAACCAGCCATATCTGAATTAAGATAAACCTGCTGTGAAAACAAGACCACCACCATTAAACCATTATAACTGATAGCAGAATCTGGCTCCAGATCTTTGACTGCAGCCTGTCTCTGTTAGTCAGGATTTCTTGGAATTCTTCTTGCTGTTTTTTCTAAGAATGAAAGACTGTTTCTACTCTTGTCACCTGCTGTTTCCCTATTAAAAATCTGTTTTGCTAGAAAGAAGGTACAATTTCTACTTGGGGCTAATTCAGGACAAGTCATTATATTGACCTTTGCAAGATTTCACCAGCAAAACTGCATATGTTAATGGAAATTATACTGCTTTGTCCTAGATCAAGTTAACAAAATCTTGTTAATTAAAAAAATCTCAGGTTTTGCATGTGAGTATTTGCAAAACAAAATGTGTCCCATTTGCACAGTTCTAAGGCAGAGTGGTCCTGGTAAGATGATAAAGAGAATCTCAAGCCAAGATTCAGTTTAGCTTGTGGAGGGAATATTCCGTGGCAAGCCATTAACAATGAGAGAGAATATAATTTTCAAATATATATAATAATTGTATCCCTGGCACAAATGGAAAAAAAAAACCCACTTAACTCCCACATTTTTCTACTCCCTCTACTAAGAACATAAAAAATGGCCATACTGGGTCAAATCAATGGTCCATTTAGCCCAGCATCCTGTCTTCTGACAATGGCCAGTGCGAGGTGCTTCAAAGGGAATGAACAGAACAGAGCAATTATTGAGTGATCCATCCCCTGTACTCAAGTCCCAGCTTCTTGCACCCAGAGGCTTAGGGACACCCAGAGCACGGGGTTGCATCTCTGACCATCTTGGCTAATATCCTTCTTGAACTTACTAATTCACTGCAAACAGTTCATAGAATCATAGAATATCAGGGTTGGAAGGGACTTTAGGAGGTCATCTAGTCCAACCCCCTGCTCAAAGCAGGACCAGTCCTCCTGATGTGAGCAACACAGTGAGGTACGCAAGGTTGCATGAGGTTTGTGAGACAACTTTTTGAAGATTAAACTGATAAATAACAAAATTGGTCCTGGGCTCAGTGACTGATTTTCAGAATGAGCTCTCTCTAATATCTGCTTTTCAATTACATGTAACTTAGTGGGCATTACTTTTCCAAGTTTTTTTAGACCTTACTTACCATCCTAGAGCAGAGAAAGCGATCAGTGGGTGAAGTCCTGGCCCCATTGAAGTCAAGGGGAGTTTTGTCATTGACTTCAATGAGGCCAGGATTTCACCTGGAATCTCTGCTCTCCCATGCTTTACCCTGGTGTTTCATTTAGTTCACTTGCACTCTCTCTCTGGTTCATATGTAACATGTATGAAAATGAATGGAGCATACTATTTAGATGCACTAGAGTCTAGCAAGTCTGAAGGAAAGCCATTGCAGTGTGCATAAAAATGTACCTTAGTTCACATTCACCAAGAACCATCATTCCTCTCTGGGTCCCTTGATTCTTGGGTCAAGATGGCCTCTTCCCTCCCCCCCTCCGTGTGAGACTTTCCAGGTTCAGAGACGCACTCTTGGAGCACGATTTCTGTTTCAGTTCTGTTTATCAAAGAGTGGGACATGAAGGATCATGCTGCCTTGTAGTTAGAGCAGGAGTCACGCAGCCTGGAATCAGAGTCAGGATCAGAACCAGAGTCAGAGGCCAGATGCCAGAGCTGAAGTTAGGAATAGGAGCTGAGGTCAGAGCTGGGTTACCTGGAGTGAGGCAAGGCTGGGAACAAGACAGGAACTATGGCAGCCATGGGCAAATGCTTTGACCAGCCATCATACTTCTTGTTGTATTTTATGACAAAGCAGACTCAATTGCTGAGTCTATGACTGCCAAGCACTGGACACCATAGATAATTCATGTAGGGTTACCATTCGTCCGGATTCCCCCGGACATGTTCGGCTTTTTCGGGTTAAAAATAGCGTCCGGGGGGAATTTGTCAATGTCCGGACTTCCCCTCCTCCCCCCCCCCACATGCAGAGCGTGCGCGCGGCTTACAAAGCAGCCGGGGCTCCAAAAGCCAGAGCCAGAGCCCTTCCTGCACTTCCCCCCTCCTCTCTCCTGAAACTTGACACCACTCCCCTCCTCTCCCTCCCTCCCCCGCCCTCCCTGCACTCACAGATCGCCGGCTGTTCGTCTGGAGCTCCGACCCTGCTGCCCTCCCCCGCTGTCGAGCGCGCTGCTCTGCAGCACAGTAAGAGGTCCGGGGGTCCGAGAAGCGGCAGGGAGGTTCTGGGGGGGGGTAGTCAAGAGACAGGGAGCAGGGGGGAGGGTTGGATGGGTCAGGGAGTTCGGGGGGGCTGTCTGGGGGTTGGGAGTGTAAGGTTTTGGGCAGTCAGGGTACAGGTGGGGGGGGGTCTCAGGAGGGGGCAGTTAGGGGACAAGAAACAGGGAGGCTTAGGTAGGGGGTGGGGTTCTGGAGGGCAGTTAGGAGCAGGGGTCCCAGGAGGGGGCAGTCAGGGGACAAGGAGCGGGGGGGGGTCGGGAGTTCGGGGCGGGCTTTCTGGGGGAGGGTGGATAAGGTTTTGGGCAGTCAGGGTACAGGTAGGAGGTAGGGTCCTGGGAGGCAGTTGGGGGGGGGGTCTTAGGAAGGGGCAGTTAGGGGATAAGGAACAGGGAGGCTTAGGTAGGGGGTGGGGTTCTTGAGGGCAGTTAGGAGCAGGGGTCCCAGGAGGGGGCAGTCAGGGGACAGGGAGCAGAGGGGTTTAGATGGGTCAGGAGTTCTGGGGGGGGCTGTCAGGGGGTGGGGGTATGGATAAGGGTTGGGGCAGTCAGGGGACAGGTAGGGGGTAGGGTCCTAGGGGGCCAGTTAGGATGTGGGGAAGGTCTCAGGAGGAGGCAGTCAGGGGACAAGAGGCAGGGAGGCTTAGGGAGGGGGTGGAGTCCTGGGGGGCAGTCAGGGGACAAGGAGTGGGGGGGAGGATTGGAGGTTCTGAGGGGGCAGGAAGTGGGAGGGAGTGGCAGGGGTGGGGCTAGGACAGGGGCGGGGCTAGGGCGGGGCTCCTCCCATCCTCTTTTTTGATTGTTGAAATATGGTAACCCTAATTCATGAATTAAAGTCTTTCAACTTTCCTGTATTCTTAAAGAATTGTAATATTGCTTTTTTTAATAGGGCCCCATTTTCCTGATGTGTTTACTAGGTGTTGCAGCAAAATTTTTGATACTTTAAGGCCGCTACATTTTTTATATAAATACCCCCTTTCAATGATACACTCTTTGCATTCCCACAGGAAAGGAGCAACTGTTTCCTGAACCTTGCACATCCCACATAATCCAACTTTGTTTAGCCCCCAGTTTAAGAGCCGGTCTGCTGACTCTTCCCACCAATCAGGCAGTGTAGCCACCTCCAGGCAGCCTGCTACAGGCCAGCTGCACTTGTTAGATTGCCCGGAAATTACAGAACATATCCATAGCTCAAGGTACTGCTGCTCACCCTTATTCCTGACTCTATTTAGGTTCTTGCCTATCTGTGCCCATTACCAAATTGTAAACCAAGGCTAAGATTTTCAAAGGAGCCTTAGTGAGACTAATTCAAATGGGATTTGGGCACCTAACTCCTTTAGGCTCTTTTGAAAATCCAGCCCAAATTTCTTTACACACGTTGAAGCACTTATCCCCATTTACACTGGACTAGGTGTGTAGAACCTATATATGTAGGATGAAATTCTGCCAGCCTTATGCTCAATAATACCTTATTCTTCTAGTAGTTCCATCAATTTCAATGGGATTGCTCACAGAGTAAGGCGCTACTCAAGGTGAGCCAGCATGGCAGAATCAGACCCTCTGGTGTCATTTCACAAGCTAGGTGTTTGCTATGTACAAGTAAATCAATTAAAATGGAGTGGCAGTGATGGAAGCAGGCAGGGCCCAGATGTCAGAACACACAGAGCGGACAGAACCTTGGGGCAGTATGTACGAGTGTGAATGTTTTTACCTTTAGAATTGCCAGTGCATTACCAAATTTTACATATTAATATGCTTAGAAATACAGTGAGCCACTGCCGAATCAAATATTGTGAATAAATCACAGAACTAGTACAGTGAGAGGTGTCCCCCAACTTAGGTAAGCTTAACATTTAAGGGGTATAAAATCCATCAGTGTATAGGGTCTAGAAATAAGGTAATCTGTGGCTTTATTCTCACTGGCTCAAGGACTGAACTAGTTCAAGCTTTTAATTAGTTTCCTGTCTGATTCCTTGCAGGTGGCATGGCAAGAACTCAAATCAGGTAACTACATGCAAGAACGATCTCAACCACTAGATGTCCCAATACTATAGTCAAATCCTGCAAAGCATTATTCTCAGTATTTAAGCCCAGTGGAAGATAATAAGCAAGAGGAGACCAGGCAGGATGTTGATGTTATCAAGTTTCAGAGTAACAGCCGTGTTAGTCTGTATCCGCAAAAAGAAGAACAGGAGTACTTGTGGCACCTTAGAGACTAACAAATTTATTAGAGCATAAGCTTTCGTGGACTATAGCCCACTTCTTCGGATGCATCCGAAGAAGTGGGCTATAGTCCACGAAAGCTTATGCTCTAATAAATTTGTTAGTCTCTAAGGTGCCACAAGTACTCCTGTTCTTCTTTTTGATGTTATCAAGATAATTTGTCACAGATCAGCCATGCAAAATGCTTTGTGTTGATCTACATGAAAAATGCAATGTTCTATAGCTTTGCATTGTACGTGCTTTATCTGTGGATTGGCAGTTTAATTAAGCAAGCTGTTATTATACACTACCTAACACTTCTTTTATATCTCTGCATCTCTTTGCTCCCGCATTTATGTTTAGCATTTTGATTAGAAAGGCACAGTTGCTTCTAAAGATGAACCTGATTCCATCATACCTCACACAGAAGCCATGTGAAGGTGGGAGAAAAACTCAAAGTGGGGAAAATAAAAATGGCTCTGAAGCTAGAGATTTCTTTCACTACAAAATGCTTTGGAAATGGAGCCACCAGTGCTGCGTGTCCCACATGAGTATGTGAAAGCATGAGTGAGAGGGGTGTGATGACAAGTCCGATGCAGACACATTCATCCCCATCTTGATAAATTTACAATCCTTTTAGGACTCTTTAACACAATTTTCCTCAGCGAACCTGTTCTTTAAACATTCTATTTCAAAACTGTTTTGATGTCCACAGAAATATGTCTACTTTCTTCCACTACTATTCATTATAAAGCCTAAAGGAATATTTAGATGAAAACAGGATTTTTGAACTATATTTTTAATTTAAGTACAAAGCAGATCATCATAAACAAAAACTCATGAACTATAAAAGTCATATGAGTCATGATGCCTGTATGGTAAACAATGAATACAAACTGCCTACATTCATACAAAAAAGGATTGTATTTTTTTTTTAAACTGAATAGCAATTCCATCCTCAGTCCTCTGAAAAACTAGCTTCTACTTTCTCCACTCCAGTTAAACTGCTCTCATCAAAGTTTCTGATTACTAGGTCTGATCACAAAATTTCCAATTTTTAAATTCTTCAATGAAGAAAGGACAGACAATTTGCCAAACATTTTTTGGCCAGCTCTATCAATGACCTCTTCCTGGCCGAAGTCAGGGTGCCATCCCCATCCTCTCTGCTGCTCTAGATACTGTTTCAGAGTAACAGCCATGTTAGTCTGTATCCGCAAAAAGAACAGGAGTACTTGTGGCACCTTAGAGACTAACAAATTTATTTGAGCATAAGCTTTCGTGGGCTACAGCATCCGAAGACGTGTTGCATCCGAAGAAGTGGGCTGTAACCCACGAAAGCTTATGCTCAAATAAATTTGTTAGTCTCTAAGGTGCCACAAGTACTCCTGTTCTTTTTGCTCTAGATACTGTTGATCATACCCTCTTTCTTGACATCTGTCCTGCTTTGGCTTGCACAATACAATCCTCTGCTGGTTCTCTCCTCTTCTCCCTTTCCTTAAGCTGATCTCATCTGCTCACATGGCTTCAACTATCTTCTCCATGTTGATGCCTCACAAATGCACATCTTCATCCAGTTCCATATCTCAGGTTGTCTCTCTGGCATCTCCTCCAGGATGTCTTGCTATCAACTTAAATTTTATGTATCCAAAAATCAAATTTGTATTTCCTCTCAAGCTCTCCCCATGCATCCCCATTATCTGTTACTGTTGTACACATAGCCATCTTCTGTGTCATTCAGTGAGGCCTGTGACCTTAGTATCATCACGGACTCCTTCCTCTCCCTTGTCCACACATCCAAATCCTGCCACTTCTTCCTCAACACTATCTCTATGATCTGGTTCATTTCTAGCTAGTCAACTACCTAAAACGCTTGTCCAGGCCTTCAGCATCTTAATTACTAGTCCTTCCTCTTCCTTTCCAGCCTCTTAACATTGGCCTCTCCCAGTCCACACCAAATGGATCCTTTAGAATCACAATCATATTAATCTCCTCTCTGACTTCCTCTACTGGCTTCCCCTTCTCCACACATCAAGTTCAATATTCTTGCCTTCCCTTTAACGACTTGCATAACTCCACCTCCTCTCCACCCCCCCCCCCAAATAATCCACTCTTGTGGGGCAGGGAAGACTAGCTCCTTCCTAATTTCTAGCCCACAAACCATTTGGAGACCTTCTTCTGAGCAGTTTATTTACATCACCTTTACAGACTATGCAGCCTTGTATCAGCAGTACCATAGAGCATTTGGCTCATGAGGGAAGGAGATCTCTCACATCTCTGAGTTTGCAAGTCCTTCTCTCATGCATCCTTCTTGTGCCTTTTGTACGGTGACACTGCACCCCGTATTCTTCACAGTGATATTATTGTGATAGGATTATGGCATAATTATGATGCATTTTGTACAAGATAAATCATGTGAGGCGTCATTGAAAAAGTTATGATTTGCTAAATATGATTATCCTATTTGCATGCATGTATCGTTTTTGTATCTGATGTTATGAATATTGACTAGGCATCTTTATTTCAAATGGGCTTACTCTGAAAAACACCCACAGCCAGCCTTTCAGATACAACAATGAAGAAGCCAGATGGGGCTGATGGTCCAATAGCAAAGACAATGGCCTGTGGAATAGCTTAACCTTCCTGTGGGCATTTTGGTCAGCCTGTAAGCAATGGCTGCTATAACGCTGTGAGGACATGTGACCAGGCCACATGATTCTGGACTCCATCTTGGGATGTCAGTATTTTTCCACAAACCGGTCTGGGAACCAAGTTTTGAAACAAAAGGTTCCTGCCCTATGCTAAAGCTATATAAGGCAGGGAGTGACATCATCTGTGGTTCTTCACTCCCCACACAAGAAGACACCTGGAAACACTTGAGGAACAAAGACTGAACTGGGGTAAGTGCTGGACCCAGGCTAAAGGGATTTCTAGCCTATGTGTGAAGACCTTAGGGTTACCATACGTCCGGATTTTCTCGGACATGTCCGGCTTTTGGGGGCTCAAATCCCCATCCGGGGGGAAATCCCCAAAAGCCGGGCATGTCCGGGAAAATCGGGAGGGAGGGAGGGAGGGCTCGGTGGTGCTCGGCCGGGGCCTCTTTGGCTGGGGTCGGCGGTGCGGGGCCAGGCCGGGGTCGCGGGGCCGGGGCCGGGAGCCGGGCGCGCGGTGCCGGGCGCGCGGTGCCGGGCGCGCGGTGCCGGGCCGGGAGCCGGGCCGGGCACGCGGTGCCGGGCCGGGAGCCAGGGGCGCGGTGCCGGGCCGGGCGTGGGGCCGGGCGGGGAGCCAGGGGGCCGGGAGCCGGTCCAGGAGCTGGGGTTGCGGAGCCAGGCCCGCGGGGCCGGGAGCCGGTCCGGGCCCGCGGGGCCAGGGAGCCGTGGGGCCGGGAGCCGGTCCGGGCCCGCGGGGTGCGCCGGGCCGCCGGGGGCCGGCAGTGCTGGGCGGGCCGGGGGTGGTCGGCCGGGAGCCAGGCCCGGGGCCGGCACCCCAGGGCCCGAGCCGACCCAGGCTGGAGCCGCCGGGGGGCCAGCCTGGGCCGCGCCTCCTCCCCCCACACTCCCCCTTACCTGCTTCAGGCTTCCCGCGAATCAAATGTTCGCGGGAAGCAGGGGAGGGGGCGGAGACTTTGGGGAGGGGGCGGAGTTGGGGCGGGGGCATGGGTGGGGCTGGGGGCGGGGCTGGGGGCGGGGCCGGGGCCCCGTGGAGTGTCCTCCATTTGGAGGCACAAAATATGGTAACCCTAGAAGACCTGAGAAACCCAAGCTGTAAAGCTAATGCAGCTTGTGCCTTAAGAATCTACAAGTCTGCCTGTACCATCAGTTAGGGTGAGAATCTGCTATTCATATCCAATCTATCTAGTATATTAAGCTTAGGTTGCATTTTTGTTTATTTGCTAGGTAATCTGCTTTGATCTGTTTGCTGTCACTTATCACTTAAAAGCTATCTTTTGTAGTTAATAAACGTGTTTTGTGTGTTAATCCAAACCAGTGAGCTTTGACTGGAGTGCTTGGGGAAAATCTCTGCTTGGTTACCACGAGTGTGCATTGCTCTCTTCACATTGAGGGAGAGGCAGGCCAGGTACTAAACCCATATACTGGCCAGATTTGACCAGGGCAGGATGGTACTGCTATGGGGTCCTACGCTGGGAAGCTGGTGATTAGAGAACCCGCATGTAACTAAAGCTGGGTGTGTCCCTACTTGGGTGAATGCTGGCGGGAGGGCTTTGCAGCTTGTCACAGCAGCACAGTGTGAGAGGGAGCCCAGGCTGGTGGGTCAGGCGGCTCAGTGATACCCCAGTTCCAGGTGGCACCCCAGGGGGACCCGGTCAGATGTATCCATTGGGCTAATAAGTTAATTGGCCTATTAACTCTCTCCAGCCCATCTCAATCTATCAATTGGGCACAGTCATAGGCACGGGAAGTAGGGATGCGGGAGGTGCTGCAGCACCCTCAGGTTTTATGCAGGGTCCTGGCTGTGCACGCGGGATCTCAGCTAATGGCCCTGCTCCGTGCCGGGTCCCAGCTGTCGGCCCCATTCCTGGCCCTGCACACAGGGTCCAGCATCATGGCTGCTGGCCCTGTGCTTGGGGGTCCCGGCTGCCGGCCCCACTCCTGGCTGCACATGCAGGGTCCCAGCTGCTGGCCCCACACTCAGAGTCTCCACTGCCAGCCCTGCTCCTGGCTGTGCATGTGGGGTTCCGCATCCCAGCTACTGGTCCCATGCCTGGGGGTCCCAGCTGCCAACCTTGCGCCCAGCCCTGCATGTGGGGTCCTGGCTGCCAGTCCCACATGCTCTACTACTGGCCCCACATGTTTCCCCAGCCTCGGCCCCCTTATCCCAGTCCTTGTCTTCTCTCTCCCGCCCCGGGAGACACGGCCCTGCTCCCAGCCTCAGCTCTGGGGTGAGAGGGGGAACGAGGTAAAATGTTTGGAGATAGTTTTGCTGACTTTCAGCACCCCCACTATAAAGAGCATTCCAGGATCACTGGACACAGTTCATGTAGTCAGGTGTGCTCTGGGGCAACTAATTGGAGTTGCAGTGACCGGAGTGCGACTCAGATGCTGGTGCTATTGGCATCAACCCTCTCCCAACCCTTCCACTCTGTCAACAGCACCATCCTTGATACCCTATTTGTCTACTTCTTCCACAACCATTGTTGTGTTTTCTTCCATACCACCCTGCCCTGGGAAGGCCCAAGAAGGCTCCTTGCTGAACTGGTCTGCATCTCTATTACTCTCTCCTCATTCAAAGCAGTTCACTTCAAGCGTGATGACTATAAGAAATTAGCCACCTCATTTAATCGAGGAAAAGAAACGATACCATGACTTATGACCGGTCACAATTAAGCAACTCAGCTACTTTTTAAAAATTCATTCCAAAAAGTAAAAAAATTCAGAAAAGCCTTTTTTGAACAAATTCAGATAATGAATAAAGTGGAGGAGGTCGTGATATGCTCACAGAAGAGCAAGCGGAAAGGAGGCTACGTTCATCCAGTACACTATTTGATGCAAGTTATTCACTTAGCTCCTCTTCTGGGCGAGGACACTGTGATCCAATAAGCAAGATTTAGATAGAAATGAATGGGTCAAGGGGCATCTTAAGAGTGAGAGCTGTAAAGGGGGCATCTCCTCTTTTTCCTTTCATTAGAGAGTGGAAAGTTTGGTTAGCGTCCTTTGTGCCTAGTATTACCTGAGAATGAATGAGCAGAGGAATAATGAACCCATCAGTAAGAAACCATTAATGAATGTTTTCTTTGGCAGGAACATCTATCCTTCCCTTTCTCCTCTGCCTTTCACCTTAACTACAATTCAATCATATTTAGCAACAATTTCTAGCTTAGTCATTCTGTCGGGCCTATGTGATAAATCAATGCCCCGTGAGGGAAATATGCTCAGCAATATTTGTAATAGTTTGGGCTCTCATGAGATACAATTTTCATGGCCCTTGAATAGGAATAAACACAATTATATACCCGCTGTCAGGAGTCTATAGCCCATCTTGGCAGGGAGATGGACTCTGTGGTCAAGAAAGGCCTTTTCCATCTTTAACTATGCTGATCCCATAGGTCTTGCTATTCCTTCGCAAGCTGTTTATGATCACACTTTTAAATTCTTGTCTACTTAAGGGTATCTTAATATCCACCTCCTCATTTCTTAGAGCTTGTTTTGCTGCTTTGTCAGCCATCTTATTTCCAAGTATTCTGATAGGCGCCGGAATGCATGCTGTTGTTACACAGATACTTACTTGTATTATGTCCATAATTAGGAACATTATTTCACTTACTGTCATTTCTGCTTTCCAGAGTCTCTGTTCTGATTGTCATAAGGCCTGACAAGGAATCAGATAAAATTACAGCTGCAGCCAGTCGCACATCTCTAATCCAGGTTAGTGCCAACATTATCGCTGTTAGTTCAGCTCTCAGAATGGTCACCTAATTCGATAGCCTTTTAGATTTCTGCATTCTGAGCCTAGGAACACAGAATGCTGTTTGTACTCCACTGTGCTTTCATCTTTTGATCTATGTGTAGAGACTTGACAAATCTGGCCCCATTTTTCATAAATAAATTCAGAAATGTCATTGGTCATAATGTGTGGCTTTTTCCTTCCCTCTTTTTTTTTTCATTAAATTCCAAATCTACAAATGGGGGAATAACTGTCCAGCTGTAATTTGATTTCCTGTAACTAAAAATGTTTGGTTCTCTCAAATATATATATATGTATTTTTACATAACTTGTTTAGCCATTTTTTTGACCCTGATACTATGAGGAAGTCTGTAGCAAGTCATATAATTTTTCCTACTAAACTCCTAGCCCAATGATTCTAGAAGCACAAAATCTGCTTCCTGCAGTGAGCTGATGTAGAAATGCAGGTCTCCTGCCATCAATCTCTCATACCCCACACACAGCCTCTGGGGATTTGCAGTACTGCGGGCTCCGCCTGCTATGCATTTTCAGTTGAAAAAATGGAAGAATTTGGCTTTTGCAAAAATCATTCAAACCTCCCATGGGGCAGATTTTATTGCTATTAAAATATTTGGGTTCTGCGCTCCAGTTGCCCTTTGCTACAGAGCACATGCTGTGTTGATAAGTAATGAGCAATTGTGCCAACCCTGAGTCAGCCCAATATTATTTGGTTAAGTCGGTAATATTGTGCACTGGGTTATGATAACCTTTGGCACGGAGGATAGCCACACAGAGCTTGTCTCTCCCCACCCCGTTGGTACCAGTGCTGTACATTTCCTACTGACTGTTCTTAGGAATAGAGACAAAAAATTGAGACCTTACCTGCCAAATGCAGATTGTATTGAAATGCTTTTTTCTCTAAATTTATTATTCCTCTTTCTTTCATTTTTCACCTTTGTTTCATTTGAATTGCATGTTCACAGAGTTTATTATAAACACGTTTCATATGAGAGAATGTGCACTTGATTTATTTGAGCAGGTGAGCTCAGACCAGTCCTAAAGTTATACCATTTTAATCTTTATATGGCTGTTAATATAAAACAATGCTGTAACATTTTTCTATGCGGCTCACTCCTCCATTACATTGCTGTATCCTTCACAGCCTTGCACAATATAAAATTTTAAAACCCAAACTATTTGTGATGTCATCATTCTTTGATTATTAGTCCCTGTTATTTGTATTGCTAGTTATTTATTGTGCTAGGCTCTGTCCACAAACACAGCCAAAAGATGGTCTTTGCTCCAATAAGGTTATGATCTGAGCATACAGCAGGTGATGCAAAAGCTGGATACAATTAACAGTGAGACAATTTTTGATGAGTGTAGTAAACTAGGCCATTAAGAAGAAGCTAAGTGAATTCTTTGCATCAGTCTTCACTGCAGAGGATGTGAGGGAGATTCCTACACCTGAGTTGTTCTTTTTAATGACAAATCTGAGGAATTGTCCCAGATTGAGGTGTCAATAGAGGAAGTTTTACTACAAATTGATAAATCAAACAGTAATAAATCACCAGGACCAAATGGTCTTCACCTGAGTTCTGAAGGAACTCAAATATGAAATTGCAGAACTACTAACTGTGTTATGTAACCTCTCTCTTAAATCAACCGCTGTACCAGGGGACTGGAGGAAAGCTAATCTAACACTGATTTTAAAAAAAGGCTTCAGAGATGATTCTGGCAATTACAGGCTGGTAAACCTATCTTCAGTACCAGGCAAACTGGTTGAAACTATAGTAAAGAGCAGAATTATCAGACACACAGATAAGCACAATATGTTGGAGAACAGTCAACAGCTTTTGTAAAGAAAACTCATGTCTCATCCATCTATTAGAATTCTTTGAGGGAGTCAACAAGTATGTGGACAAGGGTAATCCAGTGGATATAGTGTATTTGGACTTTCAGATAGTCTTTAACAAGGTCCCACACCAAAGGCACTGAATCAAAGTAACCAGTCATGAGGTAAGGGTGAAGGCCCTCTTATGGATCATAACTTGTTAAATGGTAGAAAACAAAAGGTAGGAATAAATTATCAATTTTCACAGTGGAGAGAGGTAAATAGTAGGATCCCCCAAGAATCTGTACTGAGACCAGTGCTGTTCAACATATTCATAAATGATCCAGAAAAGTGGGTAAACAGTGAGTTGGCAAAGTTTGCAGATGATACCAAATTACTTAAAATAGTTAAGTCCAAAGCTGACTATAAAGAGTTACAAAGGGATCTTACAAAATTGTGTGACTGAGCAACCAAATGGCAGATGAAATTCATGTTGATAAGTGAAAAGTAATGCATATTGGAAAACATAATTCCAACGATATGTACAAAATGATGGGGTCTAAATTAGCTGTTACCACTCAAGAAACAGATCTTGGCATCATTGTGGATAGTTCTCTAAAAACATCTGCTCAATGTGCAGTGAGAGTCAAAAACACTACCAGAATGTTAGGAACCATTGGGAAAGGGATAGATAATAAGATAGAAAATAGCATAATGCCACTGTATGCATCCATGGTACACCCACACCTTGAATACTGCATGCAGTTTTGGTCGCCCCATCTCAAAAAAGATATATTAGAATTGGAAAAAGTACAAAGAAGGGCAACAAAAATGAATAGGGGTATGGAACAGCTTCCATATGAGGAGAGATTAAAAAGACTGGGACTATTCATCTTGGAAAAGAGACAACTAAGGGGGGGATATTATGGAGGTATAAAATCATGAATAGTGTGGAGAAAGTGAATAGGGAAGTGTTATGTGAAGGAGTAAATAACACAAGTACCTGGGGTCACCCAATGAAATTAATAGGCACCAGGTTTAAAACAAACATAAGGAAGTACTTCTTACACAACGCACCGTCAACCTGTGGAACTCATTGCCAGGGGAAGTTGTGAAGGCCAAAAGTATAACGAGGTTAAAAAAGAATTAGATAAGTTCATGGAGGATAGGGTCATTAATGATTATTAGCCAAGATGGTTAGGGTCATAACCTCATGATCTGGGTGTCCCTGAGCCTCTGACTGCCAGAAGCTGGAACTGGATGACAAGGGATGGATCACTTGATAATTGCCCTGTTCTGGTCATTCCCTCTGAAGCTTCTGGAACCAGCCACTCTTGGAGACAGCAATGGTCCATCTAGCCCAGTATCCTGTGACCCAGTAGGCCTGTTCTTATGTTCACTGCACACCAGCTACCTAGTTATTGCCTTGCTGGCAAATTCCCCCTTTGCCTTGGAAGGAACTAGCCCCCACCAAATAAAGAACAGTCAGTCACCCATCTGCAAGAAAGCAAAGACAAAGCCTCAAACCCCCAAAGTCCAAGCTGTGCCTAGTAATCAACACAAGGAAAGTTAATCAGAAATAAAATGCCAGGTTTACAAAACCAATGCTCTCTTGGGTGGGGTGGGCACTGCTGGTAGGAAATGTGTCCAGATGACTAGGAATGCTTCTGATGTGGCAGTACCTCCGAATCAAACGCACACCATATCCCACTGCACCAACCCTGAGCTGCTCAAGAGAGTGAGGATCTAAGGCCCATAATGAAAGCTAAACCTCACTGGAGTCCATTTGTACTGGATTTAGAAATGCTCCAGACAAGCCACACAGTGTCAGTATGAGATAAGGGGACAAAAAAAATCTTACAACATAAAGACCACGGTATGGTAAAGCCATTTAGCAATTTGCTATAATAACAGAGAGTTAGAATAACCTACCAACAATAATCCATTTCATGTCTATAGTCCCTCTCATTGATTTCAAGTACAATGCAAACCCTAATTAGACCATACAACTCTACAACACAAGGTAGAGATAACGTTACAATCCCCAGTTTGAAGGAGGAACAGAAATGAAACACCCAGAGTCATGCTGAAAGTCAGTGACAGAGCTGGGAATAGAACCCAAGGTCCCTGACTCCCTGTTCCCTGCTCTCATCCTTAGGTAACAGCCCCTAATGGTTATTGTGCAGGCTGCACTTCCCCAAAGTAACAGCAGCCCAATAGTCTCCACACTCCAGCTTTTATATGACACTAAATGAAACCGACGGTGAGAATCAGAAAAGATAAATCTGCCCCTTCTGGGGAAACAGCAAATGATTGTTTTGATAATGACACTTCACCCAAAAGGGAAAGTGCCACAGTTGGAGCGCCGTATTTAAAACATCAGCCACAGCAAACCAGAGAGATACAAGAGCCTTGTTTAGTTCCTCAAACTCCTTTTTGGCATCTGAAAGTTGTTATGGTGCTGAAGCCCTGTGCTCCTTACTATAATGTGATCAACTCCTTGTATTGTCTGCATGATGGAGCATGTACATTAGCAATATAGGACAAATAGATCAGCAGGCATTGACTCACTACATCTTCTTTAGCTGGTGGTAGTTCTGTGTGGAAAACGTCACCTCCCCTTCTGCCCATCCTGAGATGGATCAGGCAGCTTCACAGTCTAAAATACTGAAGCTACTGTGGGAATTGCAGAAGGGCAGTAATCTCCCATTGTACTCGCTAGTCAGGATGGGAAGCTGTTAGGCAACAAAAACCATGAGCAGCTGGGTGAGAGAGTCATTTGGGAACCATGTGAGAAATAAGCAGGTCCAACCTAATCTCACTCTCGAAGCATTAGCTTTCCAACATGCTAGATTTTGAGACAAGCGACTGCAAGGGCAAGGAGCCAGCCTGGATTATTGCTGCTTGTCACAGGCTCTCCCACTTTTGTGCCTGCACTCTGTGTTTGGGCTGGCCTAATAAAGTCTTCCACGCCTTCTTTTGCTGGGTCACCCAAGTGTCTTTATTTACAGTGTTTGTGCAGTTCCCAGATCCCCCAACGGTTAGTGCCCCACAGACCCTCCCCAGGGTCTCTTGGTCCTTGAGGCTTTCTTGTTGGTAAGGAGACAGAGATACTGCCCTCCTGTCTTCTCCCAGGCTAGCCTCCCCACTGAGGTTTGCCCAGGGCTTTTATAGCCCTCTCCTGCCCCAGCCCAGCTGTCACAACTTAGCTCAGCATGGTCCTCTGAGCCAGCCCTCATTAGGGCTTGCAGCTGGGCTCCCTGCTGAGTACCTGCATCTCTACACCTGGCCGGGGAGCAGGCTGCAGCCAGCATTTTGTCAGGGCTTTAAAGGGGGTTTTACCCCTGCCCTGTCACACTGCTCCTTTTAGGATAAATCTGCAACAGGCATCTTTAACAAAAAATTTCAAAGCAGTTTGACTTTGTAGAAAATAAAGCCAAACTTTATGAGATACTTACTTTGTAAGTTCCTTTTGGACAGAGAAAATTGAACGTTACATAGCACCTTTTATACACCAGTGCTTTACGGTAATGGGCTACATCCCCTCTGCACAGTGACTATCTCTGCAACCAGAGCAGCAATGCTGTCCTTCACAATAGCTTACACACCGCCCCAGACAGTAGGGGCTCAGTTCTCCAGTTCTTGCACCTTGTGTCGTCCTGTGCAAAGTGTGGTGGCCTATCACAGCTACTTAGTGTAAAATGATGACACAAGGTACAAGACAGTGGAGAATCAGGCCCTAGATCTATTCTTTGGTCTTGTCTACTGTGGGACACCCTCATGAAAGCTAATCCAAATTAACTAAAAGTGTAACTTTAAAATGGCTTAATTAAACCACATTAAACTCCTGTATGGCTGCTCTTATTCAGAATTTAAGATAAACTGCATTAAGGCCACTTAAATTCTGAATAAGAGCATCCACGCAGGAGTTAAATGGAGTTTAACTAATCCACGTTAAAAGTTAATTTGGATTAATTCCCCTCTTATAAAGAAGATGGGGTGTCAGGCATGATAAGAGTGATGCCTACTCTCTGGAAGTATGGAGGGGGACCTTTCAGATTCACCTGGGCAGCCCACAAATGAGGAATGCTGTAACATCTTTCTCTAAAGGGTGTCACAGGCTAGGGCAGCAGGGTGCCCTGATCATCACAATGGTGGAGTGATAAAGGGGGACAAAAAACATTTTCTGAAAAAGATAGACGGGGTTGGCTTCTTGTAGTCTAGTTTCCCAACATAGACCTCAATATATAGTCAGTAGGCTTTCTCCAGGTACTAGATCCTCCACTTGTATGTGCCCCAGGTTCTCTCTCACAGGGTTCATTCCTCCTCTCTTCTCCTGCTGCCCTCCTCCTGAGCACTGAAGGTTATGTACTAGAGCTTGCATTAAAATAAGCCCCAGACTCCTCCCATTCCCACAATGTTTTGGTAAGAGGAGATTGATAGCTAGGCCTTCCTACTCATTCAGTGAAGTAAACCTTCCCTGGTCCTCCAGGTGAAAAGTATCCTTAGTATGCCTGTTTCTTTTTCCACCTGAAACCAGATTACCCCAGCCTGATAACACTGAAGGGGTTCAGCCTTGGAACGCTAATAAACAGAGCAGGAGAATAAGTCTAGTTCGGGGGTGGACAAACTTTTTGCCCCGAGGGCCACATCTGGGTGGGGAAATTGCATTCAGGGCCATGAATGTAGGGCTGGGGTGGGGGGTTTGGGTGTGGGAGGGGGTGCAGTGTGCAGGAGGGGGCTCAGGGCAGGGTGTTGGGGTGCAGGAGGGGTGCGGCAGGGGCTCAGGGCAGGGGGCTGGGGTGCAGGAGGGAGTGCAGCATGCGGGAGGGGGCTCAGGGTGGGCTGTTGGGGTGCAGGAGGGTGTGGGGTAAAGGAGGGGGTTCACGGCAAGGAGTTGGGGTGCCAGGGGGTGCAGCAGGGGGCTCAGGGCAAGGGGTTGGGGTGCAGGAGGAGTGCAGCAGGGGTTGGGGTGTGGCAGGGGGCTGAGGTGCAGGGGGTTAGGGGGCAGGAGGGGTGCGGCAGGGGGCTCGGGGGCAGGAGGGGTGTGGCAGATGGCTCAAGGCAGGGAGCTGGGGGGGCTCAGGGTAGGGGGTTGGGGTGCGGGCTCTGGCCCAGCGCTGCTTACCCGGAGCGGCTCTGGGGAGGCAGCGGGGCTAAGAGAGACTCCCTGCACCACGTCCCTGCAGTCCCTGGGGGTTGAGCAGAGGGCTCTGCGCGCTTCCCTCGCCTGCGGGTACCTCCCCCGAAGCTCCCATTGGCCGTGGTTCCCTGTTCCTGGCAAATGGGAGCTGCAGGGGCAGTGCCTACAGGTGAGGACAATGCATTGAGCCCTCTGCCTCCCCCCTCCCGCTAGGGGCCGCAGGGATGTGGTGCCGGCCACTTCCAGCAGTGGCACGGGGCCCGCAGCACCATGGAGGTGGCAATCCCACGGGTCGGATCCAAAGCCCTGATGGGCCGTCGTTTGCCCACCCCGGTCTAGCTTGTGCAAAAGCATGGTCTTTTCTTCTCCAAAGCCCTTTCTGTCATGGCTAAGGCTACGATTCTGTCACAGAGGTCACGGATTCTGTGACTTTCCGGGACCTCTGGGACTTCTTCTGGGGTAGGGCTGAAGCATCACTACACAATAGTTTAAGACAGGAAGTCAAGAAGAATAAATATCCAGTTGAAACTGCATATAGGCAGCATGTAATTACCTGAACTGGGATTCAGCCAGGATCCCAAGGTTAATACTGCTGCTTTGGCAAAAGGGCTGTGGTGAATTTAATAACCACAAATGGTCAGGCTTTTATGGCTTTTCAAAAAGGCAACACTACAGCATCTCTACATACCCTAGCACCATACTGGAGTTTCAGTTCAATACAAATTCAGAGGAGGAAAGCGCTCCCTCGTGTATCATCCACATCATTTCTTGTGGCACCTGGCTGTTCCTTGAACTCTCCCATCCTTGTACTAACCCTCTTTAGGTTATATATGCTGATGTGCTCAGAGTGCAAGGTTGTGTGTGGTTTGGCTGCAGGCAAATCTAATGGCTTGGATTTATCTGAACATGTGGGGGGCTGGAGATTTCATGAGATCGGACTTTATTTTGCAAGATTTCCAGCTCTTTTTGGTTTTGCCAAGACCTAAATCTTACAAGAATAACCTTTTTTTTTTGACAACATCTTGGATTTGCTGCTTGAGGCTGGAAGTTCAGAATGAATACAGAGAACAGCTGTGGGCTCCACATGTCTGCCTATGAGCTATGCTAGCCCACAATCTTCATAATGCTGAGTACTAGGGGCACAATCCCTCCCATCCCCATCCCTGGCACACACCCTGTGCCAGAGCAGGCAATATGGGTAGACTTGGAAGGATTAGATTTGTATCTGTAAATGTTGGTAAACGTCAATTTCACTGAACACACCCGAGTGGCCAAAAAAAATATATTTCCATCGATAATCATCAAAATTTACAGACCGGCAAAGTAAGAAAAATGCTGCTTGAGAACTTAATAGAGTTTGATTTAAGAGTATTTACTTTGTGTGTTTTGACATGGGACGTTGACAATTTGTGTTTTAGCGGTTAAAATGCTTTAACTTTTTGAATCTCTATGTCGTTATCATCATTAAGTAATTATTGTCTGACCCTCCCTAGTGTCTGACCCCTCCATAATTTCCCATATGAACATTTAAATAGAGAATTTTAAAAAATGCTTAAATGAACTTCAATATTATCCATTGAAATTATAAAAAATAAAAATTGAATTCTGCCAAGCCTATATATGGAGCAGTGTAGGCCTGCTTACTTTGGCTGTATGCTGCTCCTCCTTTGTGGTTTCTGGAATTTATGGGCTGCTGGAGCAGCTGTAGGGAGAGACTGATGAGGTTCAGTGCAGGAATCACTGGGTGAAACCTCTGTTTTTTGTCCCATAGGAGGTCAGACTAGATGATCATAATGATCCCTGCTATCCTTGAAATCTGTCCATCTATCACTGACTCCCTTTTGTACCGAGGCAGCACTGTCTTGCATACTCAGCAGGGGACCTGGCTTTGAAACAGAGTTGGGTGAAATTTTCAGCCAAAACTTTTTTCATTGGAAAATGCAGATTCAGCGGTGCTGAAACGTTCTATGGATTCGTGTCAGTTTCTCCAAATTGTTCCTGTTGGGAAAAAAAAAATATTCAGAAAAAGTCAAAAAACTTGTTTGTTTCAAATGATGTTTATTTTAAAATTTTCTAAATGAAACTTTTAGGTGGTTCAACTTGAAATGACTTTCCATTTGAAATTTCTTCCAGTTTGAATTTAAATAATTTAAACATTTTTTGAGAACTAATCAGCAAACAACAAGCAAATTCCCACAGACCAAGACACACCAACTCAAAGTGGCATCAGACCCTGACAAAACAGGTGTAAAACTTGAAGAAATATTTTCACTGCTACCATGATCAATACTACACACCCTTCAAGATCCATGGGTCCTACATATGCTTATCACAACATGTGGTATACCTCATCCAGTGCACTAAATACTCTCAAAACAATATGGGTGAAATCAAAAAATCAATGTGCTCTCCAGTGAACTCACAAAAAAATGATAAGACAAAAACTCCATGTCACCCAGGAGCAAACTCTTTTCACAAAGCGATCACTCCATATCTGACCTCTCAGAACTCATCCTCAAAGGAAACCTTCATAACACCTTCAAAAAGCAAACCTGGGAACTTAAATGCATAACTCTTTCAGACCTCAAAAACCACGGCCTCAGACACTGGTTTTATGGCTCATTACAACAATTCGTAACACACACAATTGTCTGCTAACTCTAATTGCTCACTTCACTTTAAGTGGTCTCCCATGACATGTGTTAACCCCTTAATCTTAACAATCTAGCCCAACTTGTATTTAGCTCAGACACTCTGGTTTCCTTCTCCAGACCTGAAGAAGAGCTCTTTGAAGCTGAAAAGCTTGTACCTTCAGAACAACAGAAGTTATCTTTTACTAGACTATCACCTCACTGACCTTGTCGCTCAGCAAACCAAAAAAAAAAATCAGCTATTTGCACAACTCTAATGGGAACTAAAGCCAGTATGCTCTGCCAGGAAGAAATATTGGGGAAATGTTGCTAAATTGCACTCAACTGTGGGGAATTTACAGGTGCCGGGGCCTGTAAAGTTCATGAGGTGCAACCAGTCCATAATTATCTTGCTGCGTAGCCTGGCCCTCATTTGTGTTTTACTTGCTTGTCAGTTTACAGCAATACAGTGTTCTGTTCTACATCTTCCTTCACTTGGTGGCATAAATAGTCTCCATCTCTCCCCTTCCTGCTAACTTCAGCCCATATTCAGTCACACTCTTCAAGAACAATTTTTATGTTTCACTACTAGTCTCAGCTTCCAAAGTTAATTGGGGCTGGTGAGGTAAAAATAGACCCTGGACCAGATGGAAACTGTCCTGATTTATAGATAGCTGAGCCATCACATGTTCCATTTGTACTCCGAACAAGGGCACTATTAATTATTACTCTGCCCTGAGAGATTGCATGAGAGGTTACAATGATGCTATGCAAGAAGAAGGTTTAAATATTGTCAGCTTGCAACATTTTGCTGAAAGAGCTAGACTCTGAACCGACCCACCTGTTGTTTATGGTCAGTGGTATATACAATGGTTGTTTTAGGGTATGCTTGAAGTGTTTGGGCCAAATACCCAGCTAGGGAAAAAAAATCGGTGTAGCTCTACTGACGGCAGTAGTGCCATGCTGGTTTACACCCGCTGAGGACTTGGCCCTGTGTCTGTAAAACACAGTCACAGCAATAAAAAAGGGATGTTCTCCATAGCAAGGTTCTATTTACTTGCCACTTCAGTGTCCTTTCCATTCCACCATGTTCTCTGAGAACCACACACATGCCATGCACATCGATCCCTTGGATGAGGAACAGACCCTTCAGATGGTGGACGAGCACATGAAGGGGTTTGTTTTGATTAAGCTTCCCCAGGAAGGGTCTCCTATCATTCTCCCCTTGCCTACATTCAGAGACACAGTAATGAGCTTCAGAGAGGGTCATGTGAAGCCATCCTCAAAGAGTGGGAAAGCCTCTGATATGAGACTCTGTACACAGGGCAGAGAGATAAGTAAAGGGGACTCCTGGATGCTCATACTCCATTTAGATGCTATATGGTTTGGATCTCCTGTTGCCTTTGTCTCCTTATATGACATGCCAGCTGCACCCGTCCCTCCCACTGCACAGGTTGAGAAACATGGATTGAGCCTTCCTGAGAATGCCGGTTGTCTTTCTGGCCTGCAGAAAACCCACAGACCATGCACTGCACCTCTTTTCCCCTAGGTCACACAGAGAACCAGGAACGCAGCCTCTCAGGCTACGTCTACACTACCCGCCTGAATTGGAGGGTAGAAATCGATCTCTCAGGGATCGAATTATCGCATTTCGTCGGGACGCGACAATCGATCCCCGAATCGACGCTTGTACTCCACCAGCGCAGGTACTAGTAAGCGCCGTCGACAGGGGAGCTGCAGTGGTCGATTTGCCGCCGTCCTCACAGTGGGGTAAGTCGGCTCCGATATGTCGAATTCAGCTACACTATTCGCATAGCTGAATTTGCGTATCTTAAATCAACACCCTCCCCCCATAGTGAGGAGGTAGCCTCAGAAAGGTTCAGCTCCCTCAAGGGCCAATGCTGATTCCACTGCCCCGTTCCACTGTGGACATGTCAAACTTGGAGAGGAGCTGGTGCATTCAAAGAACCAGGAAGGAAATGGCTGCAGGGCTCTATGGGACAGAGCAGCCCATCAGGCTTGTTGCATCTTCAGTTATTTAGGGCTTGTCTATGTACAAAAGTTAATCCAGAAAAAGGGAGGGTGAAAAATTTTAAGCGGATTAAATATTCCTGATTAACTCCATGTGTGGATGTTCTCAGTTAGCTTAATCTATTTGTCACGGGGTAGGTACACCCCATCACGGGGACCAGGTGATGTATAGGGTGAAGAAGGGAAAAAGAACTGAATAGCAGTTTGTCAGGTCCTATGTTCGTGACCCTGACTACAAACATGGTAATACGGCCCAACGGCCCGAGTCAATAAACAGCCCTTCAGCTCGGGCAGCATGGCCTAATGGCCAGAATTAATAGGGTAGCCCACCTCTGTGGAATTGTGTGGCCTATTGGCACATTGGGGGAGTGGGGTTGTGGCCCTCAGAGGAGGGGGACTCAGGCCCTCCCTGCTCCTCTGAGTCCCAGCCCAGGGTCCTGGCAGTGGTGGGGGTGCTCCCCAATGAGTCAGCAGAGATCCTCCCGAAACACGCTGACCAGTTCCCCCTTTCACTCACTGGAGAAGATTCTAAGTCCCCTGGGATGCTTCCTCTCCTTTCTCCCTTGGCAAAGCTCCACATTTCCCCCAGGTCTCTGGGGTCCTCCAATGGCCTAGCTCCTGCCGGCACGGTCTCATCCCCGGGCTCATCGGGCAGTCTGGAGTCCATGTGGGCCTCTGCATGCCTTGCTCCTGAGGTCGGGGCCTGCAGCCACTCCCTGGGAAGAGCCTGTAGTCTGTGTCCTCTCCCTTCAGCAGCCTGTCTAGACTGAGCTGGGGGGTGGGCTGCTTCCCTTTATACTCTGCTTCTAGGCTGAGCATGCCCAGCAGAGTCGGAGCAGCGGGGCTTCCTCAGCCTGCAAAGCACAGCTAACCCTTTTGGTGCTGGTCCTCTCTTCACCCGCCCACTGCTAAAGGACCTCCCCCAGCCTAAGGGGAGGATCCACAGGTCCGTGATACCAAATAATTGCGGGGGACAACTAATAAAATAACAGAGACAGGAGTGAGGTCACAGGGCTAAATGAAGGGAACCTGACGGTGACACCGAGCAGAGAACCCCGAACAGCGCCCACTGCTCCTCAAAGGCACCAAGGAAGCCAGCGGACGCTGCCCAGAGGAACTCTGCCTGGATGCATGAACGGACGGAGGAGCGGAAATAGGCCCCACAGTCACAGGAAATCCTGTCAGCCAACCTCCTCTCCCTGGTTTTGTAGATGGCCATTTTGGCCAGAGCTAGGAGGAGGTTGACGAGGATGTCCTGCGACTTTGTGGGGCCACGGATGGGGAGTGCGTAGATGAACAAGTGAGGGGAAAAGTGCAACCAAAAACGTAATAATCCTTTCGGGACTGGTGTGGGGTAGATACACCCCGTCACACTACTTTTTGGAGCCAGATCTACTTTATGGATTAAGCTAATTCAGAATAAGTCACTCCTTTTCTGGAATAAAAGTATGCACAGATGGGATTATCAATCGGGAATAGTTAATTAGGAGTAACTACTCTGAAGTAACTGCCTATGTAGACAAGCTCTTAAAAATTGCTTTCATGCAAAAGCCAGCCTGTTTGTTGATAAGAAATGGTTCAATAACTGCTGTAATGTGATATAGCAGTAGTCACTCAAGCACTTTTAAAATATCACATAGCAGTGAGATAGGTCAAAAGTTTTTTGGCTCTTGAAATCGCCAATTATGATGCATGATACACTTTGTCATTGTACAGGTGAGTCAACCAAATTGAAAAGTATCTCTGGTGGTTTGTAGATGAAGGTTATGGAGAGTTTATTGAGCTCAACAGTGAGATGTTCAATATTATTCTCTTCTGTTTTTAGGTGGATGCAATTCTGATGCTTGGCTTAACAAATACAGTCCTGCCATATTGGCTCTGTGGTCTCCCAACAGCCAACATCATTCCTGGTATCCTGGGTCATTTGTCCTGTAATCCTTAGTGACTCTCCTGTAGGCAGAACATGGCACTGATGTTGTGCGCAAATATCAGCAATCATTTCCCATTTAGGAGCTTACTGTCCTTCAACATTTATGGAAAGAACAGTCAGCGTTGGTCCCAAGGAGGACCCTTGGTGTCTGGGCTTGGATGGAAGTTCTTTTCGTTGAGGTCTTCCTTTGTTCCATAGCATCACAGTAATAAGATTTGGGAAAGTGGTAGTACGAAGTGTTTAGCAGCCTTTAAGGCTGATAGGGACCATCACATGAAGGCTCCTGCTGTGGACCCCTGTTAGGCACTGTACATACAATAGTAAGTGGCAGTCCTTGCCCCAAAGAGCTTGCAGTCTAAATAGACAAGACAGACTAAGAGTGAGAGAAAGGGAGTATTATTATCCCCATTTACAGACGGGGAACTGGGGCACAGAGAGATTAAAGATCTGGTTTACACTGCAAGCTAGGGTTGTAATTCCCAGTTTAGTTGAGGAGACAAACCTATGCTAGTTCTGATCGAATTAGTGTGCCAAGAATAGAGTGTCACTGCAGCTGTGCGAGCTACTCCAAGTACATACCTGGGGTGTTGGATGGGATCATACTCAGGGTGGCTTTCCCCTCTGGCTACCCACTGTTTTTAGCACACTAGCTCAATCCGAACTCAAGATGTAGACATGCCCAGAGTGACTTGCCCAAGGTCATAGTGGGAGTCAGGCAGAGCCAGGAATCAAACCCCAGTCTGGTCCAGTTCAGTGCTTTAACTGCAAGAACCATTCTTCCTCTCACCCTATGCTCGTAAATAATAACAATAACAAAATCTTCATTCGCTCCTAAAGTGTATGCTGTACAATGAGATTATACTAGTTACAGGACAAGGCACTAGTACAGGGCAAATGGCATGTACGACAAATACATTCCCCCCCTGTCCTAAGTGTGGGGAATAGAACTCCCATCCTTTAAGAAACATTCATTCTAAGAATTCCTTTCAGACACCCTGATCTTCTGGAACCTTCTGATGAGTTATAAAATGGGAACATGAACCATAGCCTTTTCACAACAATAGATTCCGTACATTCATAGCAGTGCCTAGCAGAGCCAAGGTCCCTCATTCTTTCCACACACATTTTCATTGTTGTACAAATATTGTCAGAAGCCAAGAAATCTTTTCAGGAGCTGCTTCTGAAAGTTCTTATGTGATCAACTGAATAGGCAGTGCAATTACAGAAGCCATGATTTAAGAGCCTGAAGCCCAATTAGCCTGATAAAAGGAATCGGATTTACAAACAATATGTTGAGAACATTTAATCTTGCAGTGAATATAGATATGTGTGGAGGAAGATTGTGTTTAGGATTAAGAGCCAAATTGTTGCATAACTTCCCATTCATTCCTTATATTTCCAGTATTACTTTATTATGACTGTTCTGGGATGAGATCTTGTTTTTATGATATTCATTAATCTAGAAAAATAGCTCAAATGCTCTCAGATGGGCAAAAGACAAACAAAATAGATTTGGATCTTTTCTGAGATGCTAACTCCTTAAAGCTCACACCGCTGGCATTTGATTAAAAATGAGTACTTTTCCAGAAGACACAGAAATTCTAATTTTCACAGTATTTCTAAAAGGCACAAAAAGATCTAAACACACCCATGTGTGCACACATGCGACCCAGCACAAATACCACTTCCCCACCGCCATGTATGCACCCCCCCACACACACATACACATATGTGAACACATGCTCTGAGGGACAAACACACCAACACATGTGAACAGAGTCACCAGTACATGCACAACAAAGCATTTTGTTTAAAAACAACACTGATTTTCAGTTATTTTAAGTACTAATGCCTCATAGAAATGTTTAGGCCTTAAAGTATCTGAGTGGCTGTATTACAATTAATAATAAATAAAATAATAAAATAGTAATAAATTATTATTATTATTAATAATAATAATAAATAATACAAATGAAGCTCAGTTCTGCCTGTGTGAAGGATGTGGATAACTCCCCATTAACACTGCTGTCCTCTTGAAGTGTGCAGGCCTCCCACATATCAGCCCTGCTCTTGGTGAAATGACTCCTACACTATCTATTGTACTTAAAATCCAGACAAATGCTCCTCTTTCAGAAGACAGTAAAGTCTACTGATTAGGGCAGGGGAACTGAGAGCCAGGACTGTGTGACCTTAAACAAGTTGCTTAGGGCTTGTCGGCACTTGGGAATTACATTGTGTTAACACATATGTTAACTAGCACAATGTCCGACCCTCAGGCCTGGATGCACAAACGAGTTCGGTATTGTGATGTTGAGCATCACAGCCCCTAATTTTTAGGTGTCTAGAAAATCACTGTGATTCACAAAGCCTGAGTGAGGTGCCTAGAATGAATACAATGAATAGGGAGAGGTAGGCGCCTTAGACTGTAATTCACAAAAGCCAGCACTCTTGACAGGGAGTCGCATAGGCTAGGCAACAGGAAATGCCAACTGGGAGGGGGCATTCTAAGGCATCTAAGCCCAGGGTGCAGGGAGTCACCTCGCTCTACTAGTGAGTCTCAGCTGGGATCCCTGTCCTGGAGTAAAGTGCCTATGATGTTTTAGCAAGAGGAACTCCTGTATGACTTTTAGCCCAATGGTGAGGGTACTGACCCAGGACATGGGAGCCCCCGGTTCAAGTCACCCCTCTACCTGTGGTTGAGCAGGGATTTTAACTGGTGTCTTTCATGTGAGTGCCCTAACCACTGGGCTAGGGGACAGTCTGAGGTGGGGCTCCCTCCTCTCTCCAGTTGAAGCTGTTGCACTCTGGCTAAATAATTAACAAGTCATTCAATCCAGAAGACTGTATCCTGGCTCTTCCACCTTCTGGGAGAGTGCTCTAACCACCAGGCTGCAGAGCCATTCTTGTGCCTACGCACTCACTCTCTCTTGCTGTTTCTGACCTAAGTGCGTATTTATCCACAGTGGAACAGCTTCAACAGGAGAGACTGAGGGAGCCTCCTCATCAGAATATCCCATAGCCCAGTGCTTTGAGCACTCATCTGAGAGGTGGCAGAGCTCTGTTCAAATTCTTTCTCCCATTCAGGTGGAGGGGAAACTTGAACTGGGGGGCTCCTATGTCCTGGGGAGAACCCTAACCACTAGGTCAAATCTAGGTCCTCCGTCTCCTTTTTCCCACCCCTACTGGTTTGTATGAACTCACCTGTGGGATCCAGTCCAGTAGGCATGCTCACAGTGTACCTCCCGGATTAGGCCCACACGTGACTTAGACGCCAGAATGCCTGTCTTCCCCTGCTTTGTGGATCAGTCTGGGGTAAAGGCGGGAGATAGGTGTCTATGTGAAAGAGGGAGGTAGCAGGGCCTATGCCCAGACACAGATACATAGGCACCCAGGGAACTTTTACTGCAAAAACTTAGGTGCTGGATGAGGTTAGGTGCCTTCAGGGTGCAGCAGGAGTTTTGTGTATCACAGTGGTCCTGAAACTGGGACTTAGATGCTTAGAATGGGGACTTAGGTGCCTATTTTGTTTTGTGCATCCAGGCCTCCGTGTCCACAAGGACTGTTGTGTTTAGAGTAATGATAATGGGTTGTGGTTGACCTTTAACCATGACCTGCTACTATGATGTTCAACATGACAGCCCTTGTCATCTGCACTGAGGACTCTCTTTAGCAAAGTACTTAATCATGTGCTTTAATTCCACTGAAGTGAATTATGATTAAAGTTAAGCTCATGTTTAAGTGCTTGGATGAATTGGGATCTGAGCAATTTACATCATATTAGCTAACACACACGTGCCTATACAGAGTAATTTCCCATTATGGACTGTGCTGGGATATGTTGTCCCAAACTATATTCCTCCTTTTATCCTTCTCCCATGGGAACATATTTCCCTAGTTCCTGGCAGGACTGGCTCTACTGTTTTTGCCGCCCCAAGCAGCACGGCGAATTGCCGTCGGGGACAGCGGGGGCAGTCCGTGTGCTGTTAGGGTGGCACGCGCGTTTCCGCGGTGACGGCAATTCAGTGGCAGCAGCTTCTGTCTTCAGCCAGAAGACAGAAGCTGTCGCCAAATTGCCACCACGGGCAGCTGAACATAGAAGCTGCTGCCGAATTGCCATCGCCGCGGAAACGCGCGTGCCGCCCTAACGGCACACGGCCTGCCCCTGCCGTCCGCGGCGGCAATTCAGTGCGCTGCTTGGGGGCAAAAACACACAGACTGCCGTCGCTTGCAGATTGCCGCCCCAAGCACCTGCTTGGAAGGCTGGTGCCTGGAGCCGGCCCTGGTTCCTCAAGAGTGTCACTGTGCATTTTACTGCCTTTAAGAGTGCACTGAAATTCACACCCAACATTTCTCTTAAGAAGGCTCCTTATTTAATGTTTGTCATCCTATAATTAAACAAAAATAGTGGTCTGAGTGTCTGCAGTGAGTCTAAAGCTCATAACAACCCTATTAATAATTGGTTTGAATAATAAAACACAGAACAAAATAGCAGTTTAGAGTTTAGATGGAAAAACTTGTAAAGCTAAACGTTGTAAAATTCCACGAGAGTCACTGGTGAGGGCTAGTGTCTAGCAATGTATTACACTGCCACTACTCTATGGGCCTTATTCACACAACTTCCCCTTGTTATCTGCCACCAAGGAGAGCTGCAGCTAGGCTGCTTGTGGTCAGTGCCAACTGCAGAGCAGAAGTTACCTACAAAGAGATTTAAAGTGTCGGCAGCAAGAGGAGCTGAAACCTTTAATTAGGATAATGGGGCACTAAAAGCCAAAGCAATCAGGCTTTCTGGTTCTTGGAGGACATTTCAGCAACCATAGACAACCCCTGCTGGCATCAAGATGACTATTAAGGGCACCTTCGGGCTGCAGCTGTTGGGGAGGTTCAGTCCCTGTTTCTTCTGTAACCGCTCACCCATCCCAAGCTGCATGTCCGTGCCCGGAATGTGGCACTAAAGACTTATTTTCTCTTTTGCATAAAGGAAATAGAACAAAGTTCTCCTCAGAGTTTCCTCCATTCAGCTCTCCTCAACAGAGCTCTCTTGGTCACTATGATTTTAACGCATGGTTAAGGGCAACGGCTGTATCCCCTAGTCAGTGATGAAGTTTGATTCACCTAAAAGAACAGGAGTACTTGTGGCACCTTAGAGACTAACAAATTTATTAGAGCATAAGCTTTCATGGAAGAAGTGGGCTGTAGTCCACGAAAGCTTATGCTCTAATAAATTTGTTAGTCTCTAAGGTGCCACAAGTACTCCTGTTCTTTTTGCGGATACAGACTAACACAGCTGCTACTCTGAAACCTTTGATTCACCTGTTTTTGAGGGATGGTTCTCAGGTATTAGGTGGAGGAGGGCCACTCACCAAGCATGCAGTGATTAGTACCTGAAAGGACAATGCATTCTAGCCTGGCCCTGGGGCTTCCTGCTCTTCTTAGGACAAGGTGCTGTGATGCACAGCAGGGGCATTGAACTGGGGTTATGCTGCCTGACATGCTGGGGAGGAATCTCAGGCATTAGCCTTCAGGTTTGCCTTCTGATTCTGAATGTGGGCCTGGCAGTTCTGTCATGCACCAGCCAAGGTGCATCTGCTGCATCTCCCCCTCCCCCACGCTCACCTTGGCCAGTCACTGGCTGGTGCAGTCATGAAGAGTTCACTGAGGGGCATACTCAGATTGTTCCACCTTAATATCTTCTCTGCTTCCTACCCCCACTCTGTTACTTCCCAGCCCCCTTGTAGGAAGCGGTGGCCTTGGAGTTGGATCGGAACAAGCAGTCTCCAGCCAAAACTTCTGACATTCCATCTTTGGGCCATGGCAGACTCAACGGCACATCCCTGAGACCAAAAAATGTGGGCAAAGCCACTATTTCACTTACCCCAGACTCCAGCTGCTTCAATATTTGTGTGCATGCATCCCTGTGTGATTGAAGCAAGGCCCTTTAGGCCTGAAAGCACAGATCTCTTCAGCTTGAGCTAAAGAGCTAACCTGTAGAGCTGTGTTTTTGTGGATTGGGCACAGAGGGGGGCACATAACACACACTGGCCACTAGATTACACATGCATATATGTGTGTGTACATGTCTGTACATGTGCATGCACACCTGTTTGTGTTTGAATGCGATTGTGTGTGTAAAGAAGAACGCTACCATTTTATGTGCTATTTACTAAGGATATTACATTTAAACAACTGTCAATAACACTGTAACAGCCAAGACACACAAGTGAGTCTCACAGGGGAGTGCATCATCATTTTCCTCTTCTCTATGACCTACTCTTCGTCATCATCCCCTTTTGTTATCTCCTCCCATGGGAATCAAGACTGAGGGGAAAAACAACTGAGGAGAGTTGGCAGTTTTTCAAAGGGACACTATTAAGGGCCCAAAAGCAAGCTATTCCGCTGGTTAGGAAAGATAGAAAATGTGGCAAAAGACCACCTTGGCTTAACCACGAGATCTTGCATGATCTAAAAAATAAAAAGGAGTCATATAAAAAATGGAAACTAGGACAGATTACAAAGGATGAATATAGGCAAACAACACAGGAATGCAGGGGCAAGATTAGAAAGGCAAAGGCACAAAATGAGCTCAAACTAGCTACGGGAATAAAGGGAAACAAGAAGACTTTTTATCAATACATTAGAAGCAAGAGGAAGACCAAAGACAGGATAGGCCCACTGCTAAGTGAAGGGGGAGAAACAGTAACAGGAAACTTGGAAATGGCAGAGATGCTTAATGACTTCTATGTTTCGGTCTTCACTGAGAAGTCTGAAGGAATGCCTAACATAGTGAATGCTAATGGGAAGGGGGTAGGTTTAGCAGATAAAATAAAAAAAGAACAAGTTAAAAATCACTTAGCAAAGTTAGATGCCTGCAAGTCACCAGGGCCTGATGAAATGCATCCTAGAATACTCAAGAAGCTAATAGAGGAGGTATCTGAGCCTCTAGCTATTATCTTTGGAAAATCATGGGAGACGGGAGAGATTCCAGAAGACTGGAAAAGGGCAAATATAGTGCCCATCTATAAAAAGGGAAATAAAAACAACCCAGGAAACTACAGACCAGTTAGTTTAACTTCTGTGCCAGGGAAGATAATGGAACAAGTAATTAAGGAAATCATCTGCAAACACTTGGAAGGTGGTAAGGTGATAGGGAACAGCCAGCATGGATTTGTAAAGAACAAATCCTGTCAAACCAATCTGATAGCTTTCTTCGATAGGATAACGAGTCTTGTGGATAAGGGAGAAGCTGTGGATGTGGTATACCTAGACTTTAGTAAGGCATTTGATACGGTCTCGCATGATATTCTTATCGATAAACTAGGCAAATACAATTTAGATGGGGCTACTATAAGGTGGGTGCATAACTGGCTGGATAACCGTACTCAGAGAGTTGTTATTAATGGTTCCCAATCCTGCTGGAAAGGCATAACGAGTGGGGTTCTGCAGGGGTCTGTTTTGGGACCGGCTCTGTTCAATATCTTCATTAACGACTTAGATATTGGCATAGAAAGTACGCTTATTAAGTTTGCGGATGATACCAAACTGGGAGGGATTGCAACTGCTTTGGAGGACAGGGTCATAATTCAAAATGATCTGGACAAATTGGAGAAATGGTCTGAGTTAAACAGGATGAAGTTTAACAAAGACAAATGCAAAGTGCTCCACTTAGGAAGAAAAAATCAGTTTCACACATACAGAATGGGAAGAGACTGTCTAGGAAGGAGTACGGCAGAAAGGGATCTAGGGGTTATAGTGGACCACAAGCTAAATATGAGTCAACAGTGTGATGCTGTTGCAAAAAAAGCAAACATGATTCTGGGATGTATTAACAGGTGTGTTGTAAGCAAGACACGAGAAGTCATTCTTCCGCTCTACTCTGCTCTGGTTAGGCCTCAGCTGGAGTATTGTGTCCAGTTCTGGGCACCGCATTTCAAGAAAGATGTGGCAAAATTGGAAAGGGTCCAGAGAAGAGCAACAAGAATGATTAAAGGTCTTGAGAACATGACCTATGAAGGAAGGCTGAAAGAATTGGGTTTGTTTAGTTTGGAAAAGAGAAGACTGAGAGGGGACATGATAGCAGTTTTCAGGTATCTAAAAGGGTGTCATAAGGAGGAGGGAGAAAACTTGTTCACCTTAGCCTCTAAGGATAGAACAAGAAGCAATGGGCTTAAACTGCAGCAAGGGAGGCCTAGGTTGGACATTAGGAAAAAGTTCCTAACTGTCAGGGTGGTTAAACACTGGAATAAATTGCCTAGGGAGGTTGTGGAATCTCCATCTCTGGAGATATTTAAGAGTAGATTAGATAAATGTCTATCAGGGATAGTCTAGACAGTATTTGGTCCTGCCATGAGGGCAGGGGACTGGACTCGATGACCTCTCGAGGTCCCTTCCAGTCCTAGAATCTATGAATCCTGTTGCTCAGCTCTGCCATGGTAAACTCTGGTGTTCCTTTGTTCTGCGAGCCCCGTGCACGTCTGTGGCACTCTGTACATAATAGATGCTGATGGATTTATTTAGGCTTGTGTGAAATGGGCCCATCCGGACACATGTTGTGTCCAGCCAGTCTGTCTCCCAGGCACATTGCATCTCCAGCATTTCCTCTTCTTCCACAAGGCAGATGTGTCAGAGCAAAACATACATGGATTCTGTTTCATTTCTCCAGAGGGAAAAGTAACAGGCACAATTAACCACAGTGTTTATCTTTTGTCTGACTACTAAATTCAAACGCAGACGTCATTTCTTAATCGGAAACAGGCATCTTGCACAAATATGCCTATTTGATTTATATTTAGTGTCATTAAATGTATCGCTGAGGAGGCAGCCATTGGTGACAGGGAACCGCAAAACAAAGTTTACCTCCAATTATATCATGCCCAGAAGGCAGGAACGTACAGTGGCTGGGGAGGGCTAAGCAGCGGGTCAGTTTGGTAGCAAAGCAGTTTGCTAGTTGCATTAGTCTGACTTGCTCGTAGACCATTGATGGATTCAAGCTAAAGTACTGGGAGTAAATAGGGGTTATATGCAGAACGAATTCCTATCCAGGGGAATAATCATCTAGCCTGAGCTCCTGGTGAAAGTGATTGAAAAGAAGAGTGGCATGGAGTCTAAGGATATGTCTACAATGCAGTTGGGGATGGTGGTGATTACAGCACATGTAGCCATACCTGAGCCAGCTTTAATCTAGCTAGCTCAGATACTGATAGCAGTGAAGCTGCATCATCATAGACCAGGGGTCGGCAACCTACGGCACGCATGCCAAACATGGCACGCAAGCCAATTTTGAGTGGCACACTGATGCCTGCTGCGGTCCCGGCCCCAAGCCCCACTCAGCCCCCTGCCCACCACTCTCCCCTGCGGGGGCAGGAGGCAGAAGCTTGGTCCTGCAGCAGCCAAGCTGCCCCCCTCCCCCGCTTCTTCCCTCAGCGTGGTGCTTTCCTACCCCTCCTCCTCTCCCTCCCTCTCCCTGACGCCGATCAGCTGATGGACCTTGTGAGGGGGAGGGGGACAACTGGCAGTGTGCTCGCTGCTCCGTAGAGGAGGCAGAGAAGAGGTAGGGACGGGACTTTGGGGAAGGGGGTGGAACAGGGCATATCCCTTCCAGCCCCCTGCCATGAGTCGCTCAGGGCAGGGGGCTGGGAGCACCCCCATGAGCCGAGCACCCCTGCCCTCTGCCCTGACCCCTAAATCCCCCCCACCCCCACTGCCCTCTGCCTGACCCCTGGATCCCCCCCCCAGGTCTGGGGTCCCGGCCGCAGGCCCCGCTCAACCCACTGCCAGCCTAGGTGAACAGAACCCCAGGCTGGCAGCAGGCTGAGCAGGCTGGCGGCATAAGATCAGCATTTTAATTTAATTTTAAATGAAGCTTCTTAAACATTTTGAAAACCTTGTTTACTTTACATACAACAATAGTTTAGTTATATAATATAGACTTATAGAGAGAGACCTTCTAAAAAAACGTTAAAATGTATTACCAGCACGCGAAACCTTAAATTAAAGTGAATAAATGAAGACTCGGCACACCACTTCTGAAAGGTTGCCTACCCCTGTCATAGACAGTACAAGCCTGCCTCGAACCTAGGTAATTACTCAGGCAGCTCACCCGTGCTGAAGTTTGTGCAGCCATGGCTTCACTGCTATTGGTATTCATGCTAGCTAAATCAAAGCTAGCTCAGACATGTCTACTCATGCTCCAATTAAAGCCATAACTGTGTTAAACGTAAACGACTACTACAAAAAAAAAGGGTTTTTTTTTGTTTGTTTTTAAAGCCTTTGATTGCAGTGTAGAACACCCACGTAAGAACGGCCATACTGGGTCAGACCAATGGTCCATCTAACCCATGATCCTGTCTTCCAACAGTGACCGGTGCCAGACGCTTCAGAGGGCATGGACAGAGCAGGGCAATTATTGAGTGATCCATCCCTTGTCCTCCAGACCCAGCTTCTGGCAGTTGGAGGTTTAGGGACACCCAGCGCATGAGGTTGCATCCCTGACCATCTTGGCTAATAGCCATTGATGAATCTATTCTCCATGAGCTTATCTAATTCTTTTTGAACCCAGTTTTACTTTTGGCCTTCACAACTTGCCCTGGCAAGGAGTTTCATAGGTTGCCAGTGCATTGTGTGAAGTACTTCCTTATGTTTGTTTTAAACCTGCTGCCTATTAATTTATTTGGGTGGCCCTTGGTTCTTATGTTACATGAAGAGGTAGATAACACTTACCTATTCCCTTTCTCCACACCATTCATGATTTTATAGACCTCTATCATATTCCCTCTTAGTCTTCTCTATTCTAAGCTGAACAGTCCATGTCTTTTAAATCTTCCTTGTATGGAAGCTATTCCATGCCCTCTAATCATTTTATTTGCCCTTCTCTGTACATTTTCCAATTCTAATATATCCTTTTTGAAATGGGGCGACTAGAACTGCACACAGTATTCAAGGTGTGGGCACGCCATGAATTTATATACATCTCTACCCCGCTATAACACAGTCATGGGGAGCCAAAAATCTCTACCGCGTTATAGCTGAAACCCCGTTATATCAGGGTAGGGGCGGCAGGGCTCTGGTGGTGATTTAAAGAGCTCCAGGCTCCAGTCACTGTGGGGAGCCCCAGGCCCTTTACATCGCCGGCAAGCCCCACTGCCACAGCCCCAGGGTAGCGACGGCAGGGCTCTGGAGGTGATTTAAAGAGCTTTGGGCTCCGGCCAATGCGGGGAGCCCGGGCCCTTTAAATGGCTGGCAAGCCCCGCTGCCACAGCCCCGGGGTAACAGCAGCAGGGCTCCAGCGGTGATTTAAAGGGCCTGGAGCTCCCCGCAGCAGCCGGAGCATTCTGTTTTCTGTCTTCTTATCTATCCCTTTCCTAATGGACCCCTGGGTATTAGCTTCTGCAGAAAGGTGACAGGCCTAAAAGAACTAAAATATGAAATGCACGGTGTGTTGGGTCAGACTCCTAAAGTATCAAAGGGCAGAAAACCCTATTTAAGAAGAGCAGGTCCTTCGGAGAGGTTTACTTGTTATGCCATCTGCATCCCACCTGACTTCTGCTGTACTGGGTAGCGTGAGATGGCTTGAAAGGCAAATGGAGCGGATTGTCCCCAGTGTTGGTAAGAGACATTAAAGGAGAAAGTCACTCTCCTCCTGGTACGTGATAATATCCAAATCCTGTCTCATGGCAGTGATGGCTGCACAATTCCTGGGGGAGTTAGTCATTTGGCCTTTGGCCTTGCTGCATGTCCATCTGGCCCAATCAGGGGCAATAAGGGCTCAGTCCAGCAAGGTGCCGAGTGCTCTGTCCCTGATGCAGCAAAACACTTAAGCACATGCTTAACTTTAAGCAGCAGTTGTCCAATTTAGGTCAATAGGGAGGCAGTGTGGGGTAGTGGCTCGAGCACTACACTGGGAATCAAGAGAACTGGATTCTATTCCTGGCTCTGCCACTGGCCAGCTGAGAGACCCTAGGCAAGTCACTTCCCTGCTCTGTGCCTCCGTTTTCCTATCTGTGGAATAGGGATAATGATGCTAATCTCCTTTGTAAAGTGCTTTGAGAGCTGTGGATGAAAAGTGCTCGATTAAAAAGCTTGGTATTTTTATAACTCACATGCGTAAAGTTAAGCACAAAGCGGGTCCAGCCGCAAATACCCAGAAATGTACTCTTGGGGCTGACGGCTTGAGGGCTAATACACATGCATACCAGACAGACCACGCTGCTGGGGCGGAGCTATTCTGTCCTCAGTGCCAACATTGGGAGAAGGTTGTGCCTTTTAGTTTCTGCCAGCTGCCCTTCCTTGGTCACAGTCCCAGGCCGTAAGCTGGGACTCTAGGTGCCCTGTCGGGGACTTGCGCAGTTGTTGCTGACAAGGCAAGGAAAAGACGTTATTTGTCTTGTGTCATCTCTTGAGGCAGTGCAGCTGCTACACCTGCTGGGTTTTCTCTGCTATTTAATGGGTCACCGTCAGCATGGAATCTGTTCTGAACGGTGGCTGCACTAATAGCACTGCTGTGCTGCTTTCAGGTGGGACTCTTTGCTTTCTGGTGCTGTAATTCATTTCTGGCTCCTAAGCTGTACCATGAATAATATCCTCTGAAATGGTCAATTTCAGCTTCTGCAAGTTCCCAGGGAGCTCCCATCTCCCTTCTCTCATTTCACTTGCTACAGAGACATTGTTGGGGAGATATAGTAGGGCCTGTGTGCTTTCCAAGTGCTGACCACTTCTCCAGTATAATCTCCACTCTCCCACTTATTGGGGGAACAGAAGGGCTGATAGTGTCCCCCCAACCCCTTCTTTTCACTCCAGCCTCTGAAAGGCTATACGACAGAGTCAGCCCCTGTACTTAAATACCACCATGAGGCAGTGGAATGTGGATGGAATTCATGGGGAAAAGTGGCATCCCTGGAATTTTAAAAGCACTGGCTCAGGGCCCTGCTTATAGTTTCATTCCCTTCTCCCTCATCAACATTTCCCTGGAAGAAACCAGGGCCCAGCATTTGTAGCAGGCTGAACTATAATACCCCAGACCTGGGTTTGTATTGCAAGTTTGATTTTGATTGTGTGGTCCTTGAAGCAGGGCCTGTCCCTTTGTGTTCTCATGCACGTCTGGTACTTCTGATGGCCCTCCAACCTCCTGATCCCTGGACTGGTGGCAGCCAAGCCTCTCTCTCTTATCTATCGGGGCATTTATACTACATTCCTGAAAGCTTCTCCTTTGAAACACAACTTTCCTATCACTTTAAGATTAAAAGGTTTCCTAGTCCTGCTTGCAGGCTGGCGAGCTCTGTAGGGAAGCATGTGATCTGGGTCACCGTCTCCTGCAAAAAGCCAGCCTACAGCAAGGTGGGGTGAGTTGTGCCCCTCTGCCTTAGGGAACAGCTGAGTTTCTCTGTTGTGTGTCTGAGCTCTGGATTCTTGGAAATAAAGCAGTGTTATGTTGCAACCTTCCAGGAAGAGTGTTTATGTTTTTATCTAACTTCTCTGTGACTCTGACATAACAACAAGCACCTACCCCAGCATGCTACGGGGCGTGAGGGATCACACCCAAATATATGCAATAGTCCTTTCCTGCTGGGACAACACACTGCAATCTCAGGGGGTTATGAATTAGATTAGAGAAGCACTGGGAAACACAAAGTAAGGAAGCAACCTGCCCTGACCAAGGTACGGACAAGATGGGCCGTTGGATCTTCTCCGTCTCTAACCGCTGTGATTCAGTGACTCCAATCAGTTTCGCTCTTTGGGCCAGACTCTCAGCCCTTTGCTGGGAGCAGTCACTGTGATGGGAGCTGCAGCTTTCAGCAGGCTGAGACAAGCTATGCCAGTGCTGGTTTTTAATTTGAGAGAGGACTGGCTCTCCCAGCAGGAGGAATGTTTCCGATTTACAGTGACAGAGGGAAGTCATTTCATGTTTTCTGGCAGCCACACTCCTCTATTATCAATAGCCTAATCACAGGCTGTGAGGAGAATTGACTTTGCATGCAGAACTCCAGGCAGAGACTGAATACAATACGACAGGCTGTAGCTGAATGAGGCCCAATCTTTGAAGAGCCTTTCTGTTGGGATATGTAAGGGTTAAGCTCCTTCTTCTAACGCTTTCCGGCAGAAAGCAGGATCACTGGGCAGTCATTGCAGATGGGCAGGGGGCTGAGGCAGCCATACTCAGGGCCTCTGTGGATACTGAAATACAGAGGAGGCACTTTGAAACCCTCACACAACTACGGGTCTGGCCAAAGAGTGGGTCAGTGAGCAGCACATTTCCCACTGCTGCATCTTGGTCATTACTGCTTCAGAGAGCAGGGAACTTCTAGGGTCTGTCCAGGCAAGTAGCACGTCCCAAGAGAAGGAGCAGGGGAAGAGGGAACATCTGGTTGAGAAGTTCTGCACACAGTGACCCAGGGTGAAATGTGGCCTCTGCGGGATTGCATTGGGGCCCTTGTTCTCTGGAGCACTTTTATCAGCCAGCCAAACCTCTGGTGTGCGCTAAACCTGTCTCAGCTGACGGCAGTTGTTTTCACACCTTGCAGATGTCAAATATTTGTGTCCTAACTGCTGTGATTGTGATGGGTGTAACAGCCAGGGTTGGTAAAGGCAACCCTCTAATGCCTTCTCCAGTGAGAACAAAGCAGGCTCTAGTTCTATACTAACACACCATTAGCACTTTACACACGGAGTTATCCGCAGATTCTCCTCGCCAGGAAGGTGGTATTCTCCCCTTTTCACAGGTTGCATAACAAAGGCACAGATGTTAAAATGACTTGCTTGAGGCCAGGGCCATCCCTAGGGGAGTGCTGGGCCCAGGACATGGCACCAAATTTCTAATCTGCCAGGGAGGTGCTCCTCTGGCTCTACCCAGGCCCTGCCCCCATGCCACCCCTTTCCCCCAACACCCCACCCCACCCTGTCTCTTCCCCGCCCAGTTCCACCCCCTCCCCCAAGCACGCTGTGCCCTTGCTCCTCTCCCCTCTCCCCCCAGCACCTCATGACACCACGAAACATCTGATCCGCGGCAGCCGGTAGGCGCTGAGGGAGGGGGAGGCACTGATTGGGGGGGCCCGCCGGCAGGCAGGAAGTGCTGGGGTTAGGGGGAGGTTCTGGTGGGGGGGGGTTCCTCCTTGCTCCCACCTGCCACTTGCTTCCCCGTTCACCTCCTCACCCCGCTCTCCTGCCTCCCACCTCATCTCCCCGCCCACCTCCTCATGGGAGCGCAGGGCCCCCCAAAGCACGGGCTCTGGGCAGTCGCCCCGATTCGCCGTACCCAAGGGATGGCTCTGCTTGAGGCCACACATGGAAAGCCGGAATTAGAACGCAGCTGCCAGCCCTGTGTGCTCCACTTCACTGCTCTGTCTGACCTGTTTCCTTTCAGTCCCTGCTGACACCTGTCTCTGTTTTACTGCTATATGTGAAGGGTCCCACTTTCTAAAGGTAGAAAGCCAAGTCTGCACACAACAGCACACCATAGATTTTGCAGGCAATTGTGCTGCAGTTGTGCAAGCAAACTGGGCAAATGCACGTGCAAAAGGCTACTCCTAGAGGGCATGTCTACGCTGCAATTAGATACCCACTAGGAAGGTGCCTCATACTTAGTTGTCAAGGGCTGAGAAGGTGCTTGGTACTCTAAGGGTATGTCTGCACTGCAACTGGAAAAACCTGTGGCTGGCCCAAGCCAGCTGACTTGGGCTAGTGGGGCTCAGGCTATGGGGCTGTTTAATTGCAGCGTAAATGTTCAGGCTCTGGCTGGAGCCTGGGCTCTAGGACCCTGCGAGGTGGGAGGGTCCCGGCCCTTGGACTGCAGCCTGAGCTCGAAAATCTACCTGGCAATTAAACAGCCTTCGGGTATCCATTTTGTAAACGTTGGCCCCCTGGTGCCATGATCTCTCTCCTGAGGACACCAGCTCATTCTCCCAATGGCACTGGCTCGCTCCCCATGCAGTTGCTGTTGCTCCGGGTGATTAATTCAATGTGAATAATTTCCTAGCAGATGATCTGGCTCACGTGGCTCCTGCTATTTCTCAAGAGAGCTGGGTGAAGTGTTGGGGGGTGGGACGGATTAGTCGTGCTGCTGCAGGTGGCAGTGGTGGGTGCAGGAACACAGCTGAGAAAACAACAACAGACAGCAGTGCTCAGGCTTCAGAGCCCCACGCGTTCCCGGCGACGTCTGGTGAAAACCCAACTGCCAGACAGTTAAATTCCTCCGCTCTATGAAGCAGGGCCTGCCCCAGCCTCCAAGTGACGTGCTCCCATGAACGCTGCCCTCTGAATGCTGGACACTGGCCTGCAGGTTGCTTAATGTGATAGACACACCAAAAAGGAACTGGCTGGCAAATTAGCATCTCTCTATACAGGGCACTTGAATCACTCAAGCTGCTCAGGGCTCAGTCATGGCTCTGCCCCAAGCCCTGTACAGGGAGGGGCAGGCTTAGTAGAATTTGTGGGTTGTTTATTTTTTTATAATTTTGACAGAAATTATCCATGTTTATTTTTAAGCATTTTTTCCAATTTTTATTGATTTTCAGTTTTCAGTTGTGAAAAATGACGGTTTTAAGCATTTTTTACGATTTTCAACGATTGACATGTTCCCAGTTGCAGGAAATTACGGGGTGTGTGTCAGACACTAATTATTTAATGACAGTAGATGCTGAGATTCAAAAAGTTAAAGCTCTATAACAATTAAAACACAAATGGTTGACATCACACGTCAACATGTACACAGAAAATACCTTTAAATCAAGCTCTGATTTCTCATGCAGCATTTTCTTACTTTGCCTGTCTGCAAATTTTGACTGTTATCAAACATATTTTTAGATTGGTTTGTGCGTATGGTGCTGCCCCCAGCCTATCTAGGGGGCAGCACAGTGCTGCATTGGCCCCAAAGCAGCCTGCAAAGCAGACTTTGACTCAATGGCAAAATCTGCGTAACTCTCCCTGCTCTGGGGTGGGGAGAAGGACATTCTCTGCATCACCCCTACTCATGCCACAGCTTACATTTCTCCTGGCACACTTACAGGGTGCAATGCCCAGCATGCCAAGGTTCTGCCAAATCCCTACCACCACTCACCTGCATAGGAGGGGGAGTAGCAGTTCTGTGTAGGCTGTTTCCTCCTTGCCCAGCTGCCTGCAGTATGGATAGCCAATGTGGGAGAATAACCTTATGCCCCCTTCTCCCCTTCATGGGGATGATGGATGAGATACAGTCTGATCCTAAATCGATCTGTCACAGTGTTTTAGAGGGCTCCCCATCATCCTGGTTTCTGTGCACCTTCCATGTAAAATCAATAGCAATAATACTGAAGTTGATGGCAGACTTCATGAAGTCTCTGGCATTTTCCCCATTTTAGGGTCAAAACCCTGCTTGGAGTAGCACTGTTGGGCTTGCTAGTTTAGATTTTAATAAAGTCCTCGGTTTTGGTTGGGTTGGGGAACGAGGGGGTCGGGGGTTGGAATGTGACTCTGAGGATGGAAGAGCTGTCTCAGAGGAAGCTACCATCATCACTATTGGGCCTTAGCTGTTAATTAGCAGGACTGGCCTGAGAGGAGCTACTCCAATTTACACCAGCTGATGATCTGGCCTGGCTTTATTTTTTATTCCTGTTATAGGGCCATAGACCTGCATGGCGCTTTTCAAACCACAGAAAGATGGCGGCCCAGATCCTCACAGGTGAAGTCTTTGAAAGGGCATTAGACACCTAACTACCTTTGCAGAAGATGGGCCAGAGTCCTTGCCCCAAAGAGACGTCAATCCAAGGGAGCTGGGAACAAGAGGAGGAGGGACAGACACAGGGAGGGGTTGGGAGAGCAAGCCGAGAGTGATGACAGTACAATGGTGTGTTGGGGTGAGGGAGGAAAGCAGCCTCTTGGGGGTTGTGCTTTCCACGTACATGTGAGGGCTACAGAGGGTCCTGTGGCACCTTTAAGACTAACAGAAGTATTGGGAGCATAAGCTTTCGTGGGTAAGAACCTCACTTCTTCAGATGCAAGATGTGAGGGCTGTGCGTTATAGTGTCTGAGGCTTTTAGAACAAATAGCTTGGGAGAAGGGTGTGATGCTGTACCCCATAATGCTTTATGGGAATATGACATAACTGGAATATGTTTTGTGCTGCCTGTGCCATGTAACATATCTCTGTAAGGGTTATGGTCTACTATGTCTATTCATCCTAGTTGTACACATACATCATTTTGTACTTGAGGTTAAGAATATTGGCTGTATGCTTGCTTGATTTCTAAGTAAGCTTTGTGAGGCATTTGGTCAGCTTTTTTAGGAAGGAATTCGCAAGGTTAAGTACCCGATCAGGAATCACTTGGGGAACAATGCATCTTGGAATGCTCCAATCCACATAAGAAGTCTACTTGAGGATGTTCAAGGTAGCATGTAAACAATGGATGCTACCTGTAAAAACTGAGAGCCATGCATGGACATGTGACTTGCCCAGGTGACTCCTAAACTCCATCTTGGAGCTGGATTTTGCATAGGAGGGAGGAGGGGGGTCTCCACCCACAAGAGAAAGTCTATTTAAAACCCTGGGAGACCCCTCCATTTTGTCTTCAGCTGGCTAAAGAGAAAGCCTCTCCATCCCGAAAGAGACCTGAAAGAAACTGCAAGGGGGTGAGTGATTGCTGGACCTGGACTAACAGAAGATTAGTCTGTGAAAGGAAGTATTATGGAACTGGTGAGGATCTTATCTATATTCAGTTTGATTAGACATAGATTTGCGCATTTTATTTTATTTTGCTTGGTGACTTACTTTGTTCTGTCTGTTACTACTTGGAACCACTTAAATCCTACTTTCTGTATTTAATAAAATCACCTTTTACTTATTGATTAACTCAGAGTATGTATTAATACCTGGGGGAGCAAACAACTGTGCATATCTCTCTATCAGAGTTATAGAGGGTGAACAATTTATGAGTTTACCTGTATAAAGCTTATACAGGGTAAAACGGATTTATCTGGGTTTAGACCCCATTGGGAGTTGGGCATCTGAGTGTTAAAGACAGGAACACTTCTGTTAGCTGCTTTCAGGTAAACCTGCAGCTTTGGGGAAAGTAGTTAAGACCCTGGGTCTTTGTTGAAGCAGACAGGAGTGTCTGGCTCAGCAAGACAGGGTGCTGGGGCCCCGAGCTGGCAGGGAAGGCAAGGGTAGAAGTAGTCTTGGCACATCGAGTGGCAGCTCCCAAGAGGGTTTCTGTGATCCAGCCTGTCACAGAGGAACCCAAAGGAGTCATGGGAAGTTGGAGGCAGCAGATGGAGAGGAAGGAGTCCCAGATGCATGGAGGAAAGGCGTGGGGAAGATGGGTGAGCATTGGGGGCTGAGCAAAAAGAGCCTGGAAGGAGCAAAGAGACAATGGGAACCAACATAGAACTACTCCAGGGCAGCAGATTTCCTGAGTGGCTGGAATAGCCGTGTCCCCTGAGAGAGAAAGGGCTCTGATTCTGCAGCTCTTATGCAGGCCGCTTTCTCGTTTAAGTCACTGGGCAGCCCGAGCGCAGAATGAGGCCTGAATCCAGTATCATCAGCACATTGGGTCTCTGCTGTCCCAGATTGTGCTGCAGAAAAACTAGAGCAAAGCTATGAAATGGGATGAGATTAACAAAGCAGTTAAATTATTCTAAGCTAATAAAGCGCCCAGTCCAGATGGCTCCACAGTGAATGCTATTAAAGAGAAGATTCTGGGTAAATTAGGAGATCTGCGGCTAACGCTTTTCATTCAGGTCCAGAGCAGCCTTTGCCAGAGGCTGGAAGTGCAGGCTCCAAACCTGGGGTGGTCTAGGGCCAGAGAGGGGCAATCCTGCCGCTCAGGCCTCATCGTGGTGGCAGGTGCAAGTCACCACTCACCTACTCCCCAGCTATCTCTAGGCACAAATATCACCTGCTCAGCTTCCTGTCCCCAAAGCAGCTGCTCCAGCTCTTGTGCTTCCCCTTCTCTTGTCCATTTGCTCTGTATCTTCCATTGATTCTGCTCCTTGAATTTGCAGGCGCTTCCCCGCCAAAGCCATTCGCACGCTCACAGGATTAATTTCCCTTTGCGTTGTTGAATACGTTCTGGTTAAATACTCAGTGCTGTCCATGCTGCCCACCTCCCCTTTTCTGGATGGGGAAAATGCAGTGGATTCTGTGCACTGAGACTTTCTAGTGAAAGAATTAGAGTATTAAGGAAACCTGAATTTGGTCTTAATCCTTTGATCTGTGCAAAATTGTTATGTAAATCCCCAAACATAAAACACAACACAACACAACCACCAAACGGGGGCGGGATGGGAAGGGGCTCAGCCTTTCCAGGTCAAATTTTCTGCAGTGACTCTGACCCTGGACATAAGCCCTGAAGCACCTACCTCTCCTTAATTACTGAACCTCTGGCTGAACTCAAACTCACCTGATTTGACTCCTGAACAGAACAATGCAAGGTTGGAAGGAGAGAACTATATATAACATCTCCCTTCAGATCCCAGGAATGTATGCATGTGACACTCCCCTGGCTGAGGTAAGAGAGAGCCTATTGTGGGGCACTTCTGCATATAAAGGAGAGTTGAGAAATAACACAGTGCATTTCTGTGGATCTTCCTTCTGAGGATCTCAAAGCACTTCGCAAACACAAAGGGCAGTATTTTCCAAAGGCGCTGTCCGACTGTGCATGAAATACTAGCACATCCGGTCTTGTGCCTGCAATAAACTGTGGTTGTAAATGGCAGCAATTAGACATCTCTCTGTCTGTGGGCACAATGCAGTCTTAGTACTTAGGGCACAAATTTAAAGGCTTGGTTAAGGCCCAGTTTTCAGCTGTTGTTATTCCTCCTAATCCCATTGTGAGGTCTGGGGGGATCTACATGTGGTGGAACATGACAACGCTTATTCTGTGCTGCAACACTACACAACAATTTAGGACAGAAAGGGATGAAGAATAGTGTATCCTTTGAAAGCCCGGGGGCATTTAGGGATGCAAAATGTTATTACCTGAGCTGGAACCAGGCCAAGAAAGGAAGTTTACAGCACATCATTATTTCGAGGGGAGTAGAGAGAAAAACGCACTAGGAAGGAAGTAGATGCTTTGGCTGTCAACTCCCTCCGTTGCTTTCATTAGGAGGAAACTGCTCATGGGTTTAAACTCAGAATTACTCTAACGAGATGTAGGAGCTGCTTATTTGTTTTAATTAAATATGAAAGAAGCTGTCAGTGTTCCAGGAAGTGAAGAGAGTGAGGGAAGGGAGATGGGGACATTATGAATTGAAATGTCCTATTAATATCACCCCCATCATATGAAATGTGATTAACAATCCAAAGAAAAATGAGTAGGAAATGATACAAGAGAACTGAATCCTTCTCTCTGCAGCCCATCTCCAGCTTCCTTCACCAAAGCAAAGATTTAAATTTAGTTGGCTATTGTCCCCTCTGCAGGACTTGCCTGGTAGATTGCTGACGGGGGGTGGGTGGGGGAGGTTGCTCTCTCAGGAACATGGCTAAACGAGCAGAGAATGCAGACTATTCAATTACAATAACTCAGACACATCAGACAGCAAGGGTCATTGAATAACAAGAAGTCTCTGGAAGACCAGATGGTGCAGGCACTGGTAATCAGAGACGGAGCCCTTCACTTTCATAGGATAGGGTCTTGAATCTGATAGTCGATGAAATGCATTCTCTTTTGGTAGTCGCTATGAAGTGCACTGGTGGATTGCAGCACAGTGCTGTGAGCAGATCTCTACATCCCAAAACCTTGCACCATATTGCCTTGCCAACAAGCTTGTTACACAGAGGCACCCATCTTGAGGGGCAAGGGGGGGCAGTTCAGTCTATATGGCCTAGTCCGCCCTTAGTGTGTCAGCTGAGAATGGCAGCCAGTGTGCCAGCTCCAGATTACAGAGAGACAGGGTGGGTGAGGTAATAGCTTTTATAAATATATTTTGTTGGCTATAACAACCCGGCAAACAACACTGTAGGTTATGTGATGTGGAGACGTGCCCACTAGGAACTGGCCTGTGACCCACCAGCCACTTTCACAGCTGTGAAATGGTGAAGAGTTTCTCTCCCTGCTAGCCAGAGCTAGAGGCAAACCCCAGTGACTTAGAATTTTGGCTGCCCATAAAGAAGATGAATTTGAAAATGGCGATAGCCCATATTATATTTGGGATCCGATCGCTAGATGCATTCATTCTCTCTAGGATACTGATGTCTGCATGGGCCTCCTTCTTTCAAGCCCCATCTCTAAATGTCACACACTGGGCTTTGTCTAGACTAGGGTAACTAACATGTTCCAGAAGACCAGTACAGACAAGACAGTACAGCTATTAAAATGTGCTAAGCGGGTCTAGAATCCCCTAGGCTTTAACTTGACCAGCACAGCACATGTTAAAGGCAGTGCACTTTGTCTACACTAAATCTTTGTCTAACAAGTGCTAACATCACAACTTTAAACCCTTGTCTAGACCAGGCTTGGGTGCTGGAGCTCTCTGCCCCCTGTGCTTCTACTTCAGTGCTGCTGGCCCCTGCAGCGATCTCCACCTCTGTGATGCTAATACCTTGCCAGTGTTTAGATTTGTACCTTTTGGCTTTTGTTTTCTTCGTTGCAGTGTTAGGAATGGTTGGGCTTTGGTTGCTTTGGCATTTGCTTGAAATTCCATGCAGGGCTTTGACAGTGATTGTGTAGGAGCCATCAGAGTGTGCTGGAGAGAGGAGACTCGCGCGTTGCGTAGCCTTTTGTTCTTCAATACCCAAATGGGTCAGTCTGCACTAGGAACCGCATGCTAAACAGGATCTTTTTATACTGAATGCATTTTTAGTTTCCAGGTTATAAACCCCTGAAAATGAAGTCCCCTTAACTTCTTAAAGCACTAACTGTGCACACTCAGCTCATCTTTAGAGCAGGGGCTGTCATTTACTGTGTGTTTGTACAGCACCTGGCACAGCAGGATCCACCCAACCTGGTTAAGACCTCTAGGCATTACCACAATAAATGTTAAATGATTTTAACATTTAGCATGATCCTCGTGCTTTGTGTTCTACCCCGAATCTCCATCTATCATAAAGGCAGAGGGTCCATGTCCACAGAGCCATGCATCCAGAGGGCACCGAGGGCTCTGAGAAACTCTGGGTATGTCTACATTGCAAAAAATAAATAAATAAATAAAAAAAACCATGGCAGTGAGCCTGAAAGCCCAGGTCTACAGACTCGGGCTTGTCAGTCTCGTGCTATGGTGCTAGAAGTAGCCATGTAGGTGTTCCAGCTTGAGCTAGAACTCGGGCTCTGAAGTCCAGGAAGTGGGGCTACCTGGCTCCTGTATCCTTCTAGCTTCTTATACTCTGCCCAGCCCCATGCTCTCGGAGCACCCGGAGGGAGCATAAGACTGCATCTGGAGGGCAAGGATGTCTGAGATTTTTGGAGCTGCATGGGGCAGGCCTGTTCTAGGACCCTGACTGGGCTGGGTGTTGCTCAGAGGGACAGGGGAACCATGCTAAGTTTTGCTTTTTTTAGCCCATTTCAGAGGGCCCTTTTTTAATGTGACCAGTGTGTGCTCCCAGCCCTGGGCTGCAGCAGCTTCTGCCCAGGAATTGATTTGCCATGCTTGAGATGGAAGGAAACGAAGATTAAATGTTAAGCTATTTGTTCAGTATCTCTGTTACGTAATCAGACTGCACAGATTAAGGAAGGTGACCTCCTGGAGTACAAGGGGCATTTACTGACCTGTTAAAGCAAATATTACACTTCCGGAGATCTGGCACCAGGCTTGCTCAGGATGAAGGAGAAAAGGGTGGTGACTTCAGGTTGGATGGAGGGGTCTGATTCTCTTCGGCAGCAAACTACAAAGGCTGAGTTGCCCTCCCCAGTTACCTCAGCGTAATGAGCTGCACTGCGACAGTAACAAGAATGGAGCGGGAGGCTTATTCTCTTTTTGAGATCAAGTTCCCATGACATTTGTCTTCTCTCACTGTCCCAGGTTGGACTGGAATGATCAAGAAGCTTCAGAACAGAGTGCAAACCTGCCTCTTTAGCATAGCTTTCCCACATAGCAGAAGAAAAACTCCCCTATGAATGGGGCAAGGAAGAAATAAAACAGAGTTATAACTGTTGGCACTTGTAAAACACTGGCACACCCTGGAGATGGGTGTGGTATATATGCCTAGCCAGACAGACAGAAATCTGGCCACCTAGGACTTTGTGATTGTTGTCACTATGCTGCATCCCATTTACTGGACCTTCAGTGTCAGCAGGGATAGAATTCAGGTTCTTCTGCTCCCAAAACATCAGCTTCTATCACTTGCTCTAAAGGAGCTGTTAGCAGTATAGGGGCCATGACATACAGTTCTGATGCTGTCCCACAGAGGACAGTAGGACACATACACACTAATCAGTTCATTACCTTATATAAAGATTCCATTTGTATTTAAATTCAAGAGAAATTTCCTCATACAATTCATTTATAAACCAGAAAGGCCACAGCTTGACAGGGAGAGTCGCAATTGACCGGGAATTTTAATTTTAAAGCTGTCAGTTTATAAAAATAAAACAAAATATGGAAGGGGTGGGGTTTTGTAATGCAAAGCTGTCACCATATCCATTTGTTAAAAGGCTTTTGACTGACAGCAAAGTTTGTTAGACCTGGCTCTGACGTCATACCCGTGCATATTAAGTTGTTTGAGTGACAGCTTCACAATGGGAACATGGCAGCATCAGCAGCATCTGTGTACTTGTTATTTCTCCTCTTACCCCTGGATTTCACACTCTGTGAGCCGAAAGAAAGAGCAGGCTGGCCCAGCAGCACTAGCCTGCCTGCAACAGAACTGGCTTCTTCTGCTCTCATCTGCAACTCTCAGGTGTGCCGAATGAACGCAATGAGCATTCTTTAATATTTACTGGGTGCTATGTGGCTGCGGAGCTGTAATGGCGCTATCTTGGAAATGGAGAGGGCAACTTGCCCAGAGAGATTTCAGCCTGGAGCTATGCACTCCCTCCAGTTGCTACAGTCTAAGTCCTTAGTGCCTTCCCCACTCTGGCTGTAACCCAAGCCAGGCAGTTGGAGGAAGGAGACATGGGTTATTCTGGATTGACGCTAGTGTAACAGAGTGGACTTTGGATTTATACTTCCTATGCACAATCAGGAATGAATTGCCTACTTTCCAAAACTCATATCAGTTCTAAACATTGGCGATGGCTGACGAGGGACCCCGGCCTCCCTCTGTGCTTGCTCGGTTTCCATTTGTTACTGTCTCTGGTTCTGTCTGCTAGACGGTTTTGGTAGTGGCTGTAAACAGGGCCACAGTTATCTTCAAAGATGAGATGGGGCCTGTCCAGTCCCTTCCCTTGAAACACATTCCCCTGGTGAGAAAGATGCTCCGTGACCCCATCCCTGGCTTCCTCTGTCCCCTTTCTGGGCTGTGACAGGATAGAAACAGGCGAGGGAGTGATAGATCTGAGGGGAAGCCCACAGGCCCCCTAAAGCCATATCCCTTAAGTTTATTTCATTCCTGTGATCACATTCTTATTTAGTTAATTTATTTCAGTGTCTGTCTGGGAGGGACTTCTGGAGGCAGCTGGCCAAAGACAATGATGAGGTCTCCACGTAAACATGCTGTAGACAAAGACACGCGTACCCTCTGCCCCCAAATTGTGGGGGTCTTTGGATGGTGTTTCAATAGACCTTTTAGGAGATTCATTGCTACTGGTAAGAAAATAGCCCATCCACTCCTAGCAAGACACCTCTACACTTGCTCCTAGGGTGACCAGACAGCAAGAGTGAAAAATCGGGACAAGGGGTGGGGGGTAATAGGAGCCTATATAAGAAAAAGACCCAAAAATTGGGACTGTCCCTATAAAATCGGGACATCTGGTCACCTTACTTGCTCCCCACTAGAAAGAGCTTTAAAGCTGCAGAGAATGGGCCAATCATGCACACCCTCCTATTGTAGGGAATCACACGGACTTCAGTGAGTGCAGGATTGAACCCACTGACCACAATTTCCCCCTGTCTCAGAGCTCGCTGACTGTGCTGGCCCATTCCTGGTGTTAGCTAGCCCAGCCTAGCGACCTTATGCAAGGGAGGATTGTCATGCCATGTCCCCTCCCTCTGCTGGTCCAGTTGGGGGTAGGGGAGCTGGTCCAGGAGCTGGCTGTGCCAGCATTACACTCCTGGGACATTCCCCCCCGACAAGGGGCATTCTCCTCCAGCCAGACCAAAGTGGAGAATATGGCCCACTGACTTCAAAGGTTTAATGGCATAAAGGAGCAGGATTTGTACCAGTATCATTAACGTACAGGGTAAGGTGAGAGATGGCCTCTTCCTGGGGCCGGCACTTGCTTGGCTTTGTTTCTCTCTGCCCAGCATAAAAGAGAGAAAGTGGCCGTGTCTCTGTCTCATACAAGGGGGTCAAAATTTGGGCTGAAAACAGAGAATATGTCCTCATTTATACTGTACTCACCACTGTGGTATCCGCGTTTCCAATAGGTAGCTCTGTCAGACTGTGGAATACCCTTCCAAGGCACGGGATTGCAGAACAAGCCCCAGCCCTTGGCATGTCTAAAACTGGACTAGACAAAGCACAGGTGTAGATACTGTAGGAAACAATTCTGCACTGGCCACCAGGAGATTTATCTATTTTAGATACCTCTTCGGCCCCAGTACCATTGTATCTGAACACTTCCCAATCTTTAATATATTCATCCCTACAACACCCCTGAGCTAGGACAGTGACCATTATCTATCAAATGCTATTATCCCTGTGCTATAGATGGGGAACTGAGGCATAGAGAGACTAAGTGACTTGTCCATGGTCACCCAGGAAGTCTGTGGCAGAGCAGGAAATTGAATGCAGGTCCCTTGAATGGCATGACAGTGTCCTAACACTGGGTCATCCTTCTTCTACTAGATGCTCTAACATGGCTGCTTCCACTCTATTGTCTGAGTCTCTATGATACTACCCTATACAAACCATATGTTCTGTACGTTATTATTAGCTGTAGCTAGGTGCTGTAGCGATGGCCCAGTAGCCCTTCATGCTAGGTGCTGTACAAACATACAACAAAAAGATTTTGCCCTGCCCTAAAGAGCTTACAACCTAAATAAATCATTTGGGGAAGATAAAAATTGGTTAAGATATTACCAAGTTGGGTGCTTTTATATTTAAATGAATTCAAGTTGGCTGTTTTTTTCACTTGGGATGATTGATCTTGTGCCTCAGGGGTTTTAAGCAGTTAAAAACACATTCTTTTCAGAAAATCAGCACTAAGGATTTGTGCACCTCAGGCAGGGACTGCATCTCTGTTTTCTGTAAAGCACCAGAAACATCAATGACACTTCATACAAATGTTTCATAAAATAGGAATAATAATAACAACAGTGAGAGGTTTCTGGGACTCTGGCTTTGGAAATACCTGAGCCACCAAACATATTCTTCCCTTTGGTTTGTAGGCAGATAAGTACTTCTGAGCTCTGAGATACCTGATTGCTCTTGAAGTGGTTTAGTCCATCTGTTTAATGCCATGGTAGCTACTAAATTGTTTCCTTGTGTTTGCTCTTAAATGAGGAATTATTGCCTAAGAGATTATCCTGTGTTTATCTTGCTTTTTTCCAATGACCCTTATTTCCTCTTCCTCTCTGTTCGACATAGGGAAGAAAGTCCCAGGAGTTTGTATTCTAGACTCTCCGGGCCAAATCCCGAAGACTTTACTGAGTTTTTTTACCCAGGCAATCTCTCTGAAGCCCATGGGGCCGAGTAATAGGATTTGGGCTCCTTAGTCACTTAGATAAATACTAGATCAAATTTTCAAAAGCACCTGTGGTCCCTGACTAAGATGAGTGTAACCCTTGTGACAAGATGGTTGATATAGTATGGTGGATCCTGTGCTTTTCTTGGTGGGGGGAGCTAAAATACCACCCTTTACCCCTGCTCTTGGGGCACCGAGGGCCCCACTAGTGGCCCAGGAAGATGGTAAAGGAGGGAAAAGGGGGAAGGGGAGGGGTCTGGGTTTGCTCCTCACTCTGAGTCCCAGCCCCTTTCAACCCCTGCAGGTTCTTAACCTCTTCCCCCTTGGGTGGGGTACCGTCAGTCCTTAAACGCTGCGGGAGGGAATGTCCCTCCCCTGCTGGGGTAGGGTCTCCCTTACTCCGGTTTTCTGTTTCTCCAATTCTCACAGCATACCTCCAAGCTCCAGTCCTCTCTCCTTCCCCCTGACTGCCTGAAGCAGGCGGTTTTATTAGGTTTCTAACAGGGCCTTAATTGATTACAGGTGCTCCAATTAACCTGTAGCAACCCTCCCTAGTCTATAGGGAACAACGCCTTAATTAACCTAGGGTTTATATACTTCCCTTCTACCACTTCCCACTGCTCCCTGGCCCTCCTGTATCACATATTCCCCTCCCCTGCTCAACGCCATGGGGTTGGGCTACTTGGGACGAAAGACAGTGTTGTCATGATAGGCCGTCCCCGTTGCTGTGTTGGCTGCCGGCTCTATGCTGGATCCGGAAGTGAAAAGGTTGTAGGGACAGGAACCATCTAGTCACACGTGCATTCCTCTCCTTATTTGTGTGCATCCATTGGAGTGGGGCGTGGTCCGTCACAAGGGTGAACTGCCGCCCAAGTAGGTAGTACCGTAGAATCTCCATGGCCCATTTAATTGCTAGGCATTCCTTTTCTACTACGGTGTACCGTTGCTCCCTGGGCAGGAGCTTTCAGCTGAGGTAAAGGATTGGGTGCTCCTCAACTCCCACCATCTGTGAAAGGACAGCCCCAAGTCCTACCTCCGAGGCGTCTGTTTGTAGGATGAATTCCTTTGTGAAATCTGGGGCTATGAGCACTGGATGGCTGCAAAGGGTTGTCCTTAGGTCTGTGAAAGCTTCCTCTGCTTCCTCGGTCCACTTAACTATCTCCGGGCCCCGAGCTCTTATCAGGTTCGTTAGAGGCACTGCCCTTGTGGCGAAGTGAGGGATGAACCGGTGATAGTACCCTACTATCCCTAAGAATGCTCGGACTTGTTTTTTGCGGATTGGACAGGGCCATTTCTGTATTGCCTCCACTTTGTTCCACTGGGGCTTCACCAGGCCCCTTCCGACTACATACCCGAGATATCTGGCCTCGTCTAGCCCTATTGCACATTTGGATGGGTTAGCGGTGAGGCCAGCCTGTCTAAGAGTATCTAGTACCGCTTCAACTTTCCCCAGGTGTGTCTCCCAGTCAGGACTATGGATTACCACGTCATCTAAATAGGCAGAAGCATACTTGGCATGGGGTCGAAGTAATTTGTCCATCAATCGTTGGAAAGTTGTGGGGGCCCCATGGAACCCAAAAGGGAGGACAGTATATTGGAAGAGGCCGTCAGGTGTAGAGAAAGCGTTTTTTTCCTTGGCATCCTCAGCCAAGGGGATCTGCCAGTAGCCTTTTGTCAAGTCCAAGGTGGTCAAGTATCGGGCCTTGTCTAACTGATCCACCAGCTCATCAACATGTGATGTTGGGTAGGCATCGAATTGGGATACCTCATTTAACTTCCGAAAGTCATTACAAAACCTCAGGGTGCCATCAGGCTTGGGGACCAAGACAATAAGGCTGGACCACTGGCTGTGGGATTCCTCAATCACCCCAAATTCCAGCATCTTCCTTACTTCTGCCTTATTTCTTCTCTTTTTGCCTCCGGTATGCGATATGGTTTTATGGTCACCCTTGCTCTGGGACGGGTGACAATGTGGTGTTGGATCAGCGTCGTACAGCCTGGTTGTGTGGAGAACACATCTTGGTTCCGCTGGATCATTTCAATGACCTCTGTTCGTTGTTCTGGGGCTAATTCGGGGGATATCCTTACCTGCCCTTGTGGGCCATCTGCCTGGGGTGTGACCGGCAGGATGGCCAGGCACATCTCCCAATCATGCCAGGGTTTCAGTAGGTTGACATGATAGATCTGCTCTGGCCTTCAGAAGTCTGGCTGCTTTACCTTATAATTCACCTCCCCAACAGCTTCCACGATCTCATAGGGTCCATGCCAACTGGCCAGGAGCTTACTTTCTGCTGTTGGTGCATCAGCACCCGTTCTCCTGGTTGAAATTTCTGTGTTTTTGCCCGACGATTGTAGTAGGTTTGTTGGGCCTCTTGTGCTTTCTCCAAATGCTCTCGTACTATGGGGATCACTTGGGCTATTGTTCTCTCATCTGGGCTATGTGTGCAATGACATTCTTCCCTGAGTTGGGTTGTTCCTCCCATTCCTCCTTCGCGATGTCTAATATGCCACGTGGGTGGCATCCATACAGTAGCTCGAAGGGGGAGAAACCAGTAGAGGCTTGGGGAACTTCTTGTATTGCAAACATCAAATATGGTAGGCGGGTATCCCAATCTTTTCTGTCTTGGGCCACCACCTTTCGGATCATACTCTTGAGAGTGCGGTTAAATCGCTCAACCAGACCATCTGTTTGGGGATGATAGACCGAGGTCCACAAGGCTTGGATGCGGAGCAGGGTACATAAGTCTTTCATTACTCTCGACATGAAGGGAGTCCCTTGATCTCTCAGGATCTTCTTAGGGATGCCTACCCTAGCAAAAACCTGCACCAGTTCTTTTGCAATTGCCTTGGACGTGGGGTTCCTTAGAGCAATGGCTTCAGGGTACCGTGTAGCGTAGTCCAGGATGACAAGTATGCTTCGGTGGCCCCGGGCTGTTCTTTCTAGTGGGCCCACTAGATCCATTGCTTCTCTTTCAAAAGGAACTTCAATTATGGGCAAGGGTACCAACGGGGCCCTTAACTGAGGTCGGGGACTATGCAGCTGGCACTCCGGGCAGGAGGTGCAATAGTGTTGGACTTCTGCCCGTACCCCCGGCCAGTAGAACCTTCTTAGGACTCTATCCAGGGTCTTGTCTGCTCCTAAATGTCCCCCAAACAGATGACTGTGAGCTAATTCTAATACAGCCCTTGTGTGCTTCTGTGGCACCAAGAGCTGTTCTACTACTTCCCCCCGTATTGGCACTACCCGGTACAACAGATCCCGCTTGATTATATAGTATGGCCCTGTGCCTTTGGTTTTCCCTTCTACTGGCATGCAATTTACCTCTACTACCTCCTCCCTCACGTTTGCATATAGTGGGTCATCGGCTTGATCCTGCCCAAAACATTCGCGTGCGGGACCAATCTGGCCTGATTCTATTGACTTGGGTTCCCCTCCTTCTTTTGGGGTGCTTCTGCTCATGCTGGGGGCCGTCTTTGGGTCTCCACGAGCCTTCCTCCCAACCAGGGCAGCTTTCTGGTTTGCTGCCAAGATCCTGGTTCCTAATCTTTTGTCTGCTCTCCTTTCCTGTCTGGATTTCCGGGACTTTCCAGTGGGTGAAAATAACTCTGGGGAAAACCCAGCAAAAATTGTGGTAGGATCATCCAGGGGCACCTCACATTCTGCTCGGGGTTTACTTCCCTTCCTTAACTCAAGGGGGGGGGGGAGTAGGCTCTCAAACCCAGGAAAGTCCCTGCCAATTAAGACTGGGTAGGGGAGCTTGGGGACCACCCCTGCAGTCATCTTGGTAGTACTTCCCTGGATCTCAATCCATATTGGAATTGTGAGGTAGAAATTTACTGTGCCATGGACACATGTCACTCCAGTGCTCTTGGCCAGGCTCAGTTGGTCTTGCCCCACTAATTTCCCTGAGACCAATGTGACAGCACTCCCAGAGTCCACCAAAGCTATGGTCTGGATGCCATTCATCTTTACTGGCCTGGTGTACTCATGTTGGGCCATCGCAACCCCCACCAGGCTGATTAGGCCACATTGGTCCCCGGGATCCCCCAGATTACATTGCATGGGCTCCTCCCTGTTGGGGCACTGGGCTGCTATATGCCCCAACTCCCCACACTCATAACAGTGATATCTCATTCCGGAGGTTGCCCTCTGTCTTGGGCCCTCTGACTCGCTTCCCCAACCCTCTCCCCCCGGATCCCCAAGTCTCTTTGGGTCCTCAGGCCGCTCCTTGGTGCCTGTTCTTCCAGCTATAGCTTTCCTGGAGTTCTCAATGATCCGGGGCCTCGGGGTTGGGACTGGTTTCCTAAAACACCGTGTTTCACCTCCCGGGGTTTCGAACAGTTCACGGGTTGTCAGTTGTCTCTCTACAAGGGTGACTAGTTCGTCATAGGTGGAGGGGTCATTCTGGCCTACCCAGGCTCGGAGGCTCGAGGGTAATCCCCTCGTATAGTGATCCAGTACCAGGAGCTCCATCATTTTCTCTGAGCGGAGAGCCTCCGGGCATTACCACTTCCGGGCAAGGTGGATTAGGTCAAATAATTGTGATCGTGGTGTCTTGTCTTCACAGTACTGCCATTCATGGAACCTACGGGCTTTCAAGGCCGTTGTTACCCTTGCCCTGGCTAGGATCTCCGCCTTCAGTCGGGTGTAATCTGCTGCCTCCTCTGTGGTCATATCATAGTAGGCCTTCTGGGCCTCCCCGCACAAAAATGAGGCAAGGATCCCTGACCACTGGTCTCGGGGCCAGGCCTCCTTCAGCGCTGTCCTCTCAAAAGCCAGGAGGTACGCCTCCACATCATCCTCCCGGGTCATTTTCTGCAGACAGTAGCTGGCCCGTATGGTCCGTGTCCCATCATACCCACGGCTCAGCTCTGTAAGGACCTTCACTTGGTTCACTAGTTCCTGCAGCATGGCCCGATCTTGGGTGGCCTGGGTCATCAGCAGGTGATTGGTCTCTTGCTGCAGCCACATGGCCTCCTGTTGGGCAGCTGCCTGGACCCGGGTAGCCTCCTGCTGGGCAGCAGTGGCTTGCACCAGTGCTTTGACCAGATCCTCCATCTTGAGGCAGGGTGGTTGTGACCCACTCTGGATTATGTTCACGGCGCAGAAATCCCACTGTTGACACCATGTGTGACAAGATGGTTGATATAGTATGGTGGGTCCTGCGCTTTTCTTGGTGGTGGGAGCTAAAATACCACCCCTTACCCCTGCTCTTGGGGCACCGAGGGCCCCACTAGTGGCCCAGGAAGGTGGTAAAGGAGGGAAGCGGGGGAGGGGGAGGGGTCTGGGTTTGCTCCTCACTCTGAGTCCAGCCCCTTTCAACCCCTGCAGGTTCTTACCCTCTTCCCCCTTGGGTGGGGTACTGTGGTGGGGCGATTATCCCACACCCAGAGAGACTGGGCTGCGGCAGGCCTAGGCGTCTGCGTAGACGTGCGGCCAATCAGGAGAGGGCTTACTGGGAGCCAATCAGAAGGCAGATTGGAGCCAGCCAATCAGGGCCCAGCTTAGCCATATAAAAGGCTGCCCAGAGCAGGAACAGTCAGTCTGTCCCAGGCCTTCAGAGGGGAAGGTCTGTCTCCAGAGCTGGGAGGCCAGCACCATGGACAGCGCAGGCCAGCCTGAGAGAGTGGGAGAAGGCCCTACTCCATAGCCTGCTAGGTGGCAGGCCTGGGAGGAGGAGGAGGCCTAGCGTAGCGAAGGGCTGTTGGGGAAGCGGTCCAGAGGGATAGTCAGAGAAGGAAGACAGTGAGACTGTCGCCCGAGGGCCTCTGGACTGGGACTCAGAGTAGTGGGCGGGCCTGAGTCTCCCCCCCCCCCCCCTTTTCCCCCTTTGTTTGCTGTGCTGCCCCACGCACAGCCACGGGCCGCAGGGAGCGGCCAGTCAGAACCACACCAGGTCCTGGACTGTGAGGATCGGTCTCGAAGGTGTGGGGCTGTTGTTTAACACCCCCCCCCCCCCCGGAAGGGGGTGTGAATGGACCAGGGAACACTGTCGGAGGGCAGTGCTCTGGAAGAGGACGCCATACGTGGAGAGCAGCGCAAACCCGCGCACCCAACGAAGGCGAGATGACAGGCGGGACGCCACCCAAAGAGGGCGCTCTACTGGCTAAAACTAATTCCCCGAGACGACCAGGAGGAGGCGCCACAGCGGTGAGCAACTGACCCTGTCACACGTGGTGAAGAATGGGGCATAGCGGTCCGCCCCTGATACGAGGGGCCAGCGCCAAGACTGCGGACTATTGCCCAGAGCAGTGTCTTGCACAGACAGGCCTGGATGGCCGGACAACGGGCACGGAAGAGAGGGGCAGGAAAGTTGATAGTCCCGGTCCGGGTTGGAGGGAACCCCACCAACGCCCTTGTAGATTCGGGGTGTAGTCAGACCCTCATACGAGAGGGGCTGGTCCCAAATCTCAATCTTTCGGGGCCCCCGATCTACCTACAGTGTGTGCATGGGGACATCCGCCAGTATCCCACAGCCTGAGTCAAGATGGGAGTAGGCTGCTGAGAGGAGGGTCTCCGGGTAGGAGTGGCCCTAGGCTGGTCTACCCGGTGGTGTTGGGACGAGATTGGTCTGGCTTCGGAGAGGTCCTCCTGAGATATCAGCCACCCAAGCCCCGACCAGACAAGAATATAGCACCGGGAACGGGGCTGCTTGGGCGCAGGCTAAGGGATGACCCCGGCGAGGGGACCTCCTCGACGGCGGAGACCCCTGCGAGTTGTCCTGGAGACAGGCCCTGTTCAGTGGAGGACGCCCGGATAGAGTTAGAGCGCGACGGGGACTTCTTACGGGAGCAACGAGAAGACCCAACCCTAAGCCGCGCCTGGGAACAAGCCACCAACCCTGCTATTGAGGGTGATGGGACGCTACGGACTCCGCAGGCCCCCGTTTCGAGGTACGGCAGGCAGGGCCGGCTTTAGGCCAATTCAACCAATTCCCCTGAATCGGGCCCCGGGCCCAAGCCCCGGTACGGTGTACTGGCAAGAGCCGGTGCGCTGTACCAGGGTGGCCTGGCTTCCCCAGGGGGCAATTTAAAGGACCTAGGCCTCCCAGCAGGGGCCGGAGCCCCAGGCCCTTTAAATTGCTACCAGACCCCCACTGCTGGAGCCCTGGGGTAGGGCTGCAGGGCTCTGGGGGCTATTTTAAAAAGTCCGGGACTCCTGCTGCCTCTACCGCCCCGGGCCTTTAAATAGCCGCTGGAGCCCCGCTGCTTCCCCAGGGCTCCCGTGGCTATTTAAAGGGCCGGGGCGGTAGAAGCAGGGGAGCCCTGGGCCCTTTAAATAGCCCCCAGAGCCCTGGGATAGAGGGGGACTCGGGGGGCTATTTAAAGGGCCGGGGCTCCAGCTGCCTCTGCTGCACCCTGTCCCCGCACCAGCCCCGCACCCCTGCCCGCAGCCAGCCCCATCTCCAGCCAGCCCCTGCTGCCCCCCTGCCCTGCCTGCAGCCAGCCCCTGCTGCCCCCCTGCCCTGCCTGCAGCCAGCCCCTGCTGCCCCCCTGCCCTGCCTGCAGCCAGCCCCTGCTGCCCCCCTGCCCTGCCTGCAGCCAGCCCCTGCTGCCCCCTGCCCACAGTCAGCCTGTGCCGCACCCCCTGCCCTGTCTCCAGGCAACCCCTGCTGCACCCCCCTGCGGCCCTGCCCAAAGCCAGCCAGCCCCACACACCCCTGTCTCAAGCCAGTCCCGCACCCCTTGCCCTGCCTGCAGCCAGACCCTACCTCCAGTGAGCCCCTGCCCTGCCTCCAGCCAGCCCCATGTCCACTGGTGCCCTGCAGTTCCCAGGGCATAACCCTGCACACCTGCTTCAATGAGGGGGGCAGGGAGCAGCTGGGACCCACACATGTGCACACCACTAGGGTGACCAGACAGCAAGTGTAAAAAATCGGGACGGGGGTGGGGGATAAATAGGATCCTATAAGAAAAAGACCCAAAAATCGGGACTGTCCCTATAAAATCAGGACATCTGGTCACCCTAGCACACCCTCAGGGAGGGGCGGGGACCCACACACGTGAAACGGAGCTCATTAATAACCGATCAACAGCATATATGATGCAATGTACATAATATATAATTTTATTATTTATATAGTTATGGAATGTAAATAATACATGAAAGAAATGAAAGGCTTTTTTTTCCATTATTTTTTTTGTTAGTCATCCCTGCCGGGGCCCCGCCAAAAATGTTCGAATTGGGCCCCGCCCTTCCTAAAGCCAGCCCTGCTGGAGAGAACAGGAGGATTCAGTCAGCAGGGGCTGCCGATCCGTCCCATTCACCAGGGCTGCCATCCTGCGGCTTCAGCATTAGTGGCTGGGGTGACTTGGGGAAAAGTCTCAACCTCCCCACATCCCACTTCACTGCTGCCAGAATCCCTCCTGTCCCCCCGCCACTACAGTCCCCTCCCTACCCAACCTGGGTGGGGCTGGAGGAGAGGGGTCTGAGAACTTGAGCTGTGGATTGGAGGTGGAACAGCTGTCAGGGGCACTGAGGGGAAGGTGGCAGGAGCTCCCCGTACAAGGAGGGGGGTTGCCACTGGAGGTCACTAGGAAGGACAACAAGACTCCATCCTGGGGGTCAGGAGGGGGAATCCATCCCTCAGAGGTGGGCAGGGGCTGGGTGGAAATGCTGCTGGTTCCAGGGGCCGTTAATCCCCTCTGATTCCTCGGAGGCGTCTGAGTCTCAGACAGGTTCTCGTTCCCTTGCAGCATGAGGACGTCACGGCCAATGTGATGCGCCAGCTCCGTATCATGCGGCACTTGCGCCAGGTCCCCGAGGCGCTGCAGGGCCTGTCCCTCTGAGGCCACCAGCAACTCCTGCTCCCTGCTGCAGGTACTGCTCTGGCTCTCTGTAAATGGGGAGCTAGTGGAAGGAGAAATGGAGCCCCCTGGCACTCACAGAAAGCTGATTACAGAATGAGCCCGAACTGAGAGGCACCATATCCGCCCCCCTAAAGAGCCAGACTTCAGTGGTGATACAGCCCAGCTGGGGTAGCAACAGGATTGAGAACGAGGTAGGAAGTTCAGAGCAGCAAGGAAAGCCTGGAGGGGAACTTGAGAAGAGAGGTTGGAAAAGTGCAGCAAAGAGAAAGGTGCAGACCTAGCTGTTGGGTCCAGGGCCCTGAGCTGCTATCAATGTCAGGGTGGGACTGGGTTCCCCTACCGGCCCCAGAGGAGGTGGCGTACACGCACCTGGAGGGGGTTCCCAAGCCCAGCAAGGGGGCTACAGGCTGAGCAAGTGCCCCAGCGATGGCAGAAGGACTTCTGTCTGTGGAAAGACCTCTTTGGACTTTTAGTGTGAGGCAAGCTGGGCCCCAGAAGGGTGGACTAAAGGTGGTGACCTGGCCGGAGTTACCAGGCAGAGAAACTGCCGTGGTGCTGGAGCGACCATGGATGGGGGACGCTAGCCCAGCGAGAGGGCTGTGATGCCATGCCTGGCCGCCGGGGGCCACCTAACGATGAGTAGATTCATTTATGATTGGCATAGTTGGCAGGATTGAGTTCCCCCTGTGATCCGTGAGGGAAGTCTTGGTTGCTGAAGGAATCATAGAATATCAGGGTTGGAAGGGACCTCCGGAGGTCATCTAGTCCAACCCCCTGCTCAAAGCAGGACCAATCCCCAGACAGATTTTTGCCCTGATCCCTAAATGGCCCCCTCAAGGATTGAGCTTACAACCCCGGGTTTAGCTGGCCAATGCTCAAACCACTGAGCTATCCCTCCCCCAAGCAGGTGTATCAAGGGACCAAGCTGGTCGCTGGATTTCCCACTTCAGTTCCAGGGACTGGCTAAGCAGCCAAAGCAGATCTAGGGGTTTCTCCAGCAGCTCCTAGAAGACCAACAGACGCAGAAGGAAGTGCAGGTGGAGCTACAGACGCAGCAGCAGCAATACCTGTGAGAGATCCTGCAAAGGGAAATCAACCCAGGGTCTGCTATGCCCATGGACAAAAAGAGCAGAGAAGGAGAGCATGCCTGGGCTGTGCTGAGAAGGTTAGCCCAGGGAGAAGGGCATGAGAAAGTGTACAAGCGTGGCCTAATGTCAAGATGGGAGCAAGAGTCTTTTGGAACGACATCCACATGCAGGAGAGCCAGCTGGCTACCAGAAAATCTCTCTTCTGCAGTGATGTGGGGTTAAGGGACATGGCGGAAAAGACATGGCGGCTGTGACTAAACTTAGAGCAGGGTGGGAAACCGAGACACAGTTGGGACCTGTCTACACTACAGGTCTGTCGTGCATTTGTAAGCTGCTGACCCCCACATGTTGTTCAGAGCCTATGGACAACACAGCTCCTAAAGTGTGTTTGTTCTGTGCTTATCCGGTATGTACCAGCAGGGCTGGACAGCCTTTCTCACTGTGCTGTGGGGAGCAGGTCCTGGGTACTAAGGGTCTGAAGAAGCTCTCAAGGACTAATTTTTTAAAATAATTGTTATCAATGAATTGGGAGAAAACATACAATCAGTGCGGATAAGATTGGGGGGTGACAAAATACAGGCAGAGTGGTAATTCCTGATGGCGAGAGGGCAGTGATATACAGCGATCTGGCTCATTCGGCCAGCTGGACCCATTCAAAGAAAACAAGTTTGAGCAGAGCCCAATGCAAGGTCCTATACGTAGCCACAAGGCACGCCGGCCACACCTCCAGAATGGGGATGTGTATCCAGGAAAGCAGTGACTCTGAAAAGGATTTAGGGGCCATAGTGGAGAAGCCACTCAACATGAGCTCCCAGTGTGATGCTGTGGTGAACAGGGCTAAAGCCATCATTAGACGAAGGAGCAGAGCCGTGAGTAGGATAGGGAGGTGACACAGCAGCAGTGAGACTGCTATTGGAATACTGCCTCCAATGTTGGTGTCCTCCTTTGAAAAAGATGGTCCTAGAAATTGGAGCTGGGGCAGCAAAGAGCCACCAAATGTTCTGAGGGCTGGAGAAAAATGCCTTCTAGTGAGCTATTGAAAGAGCTCAACCTGTTTAGCTTATCAAAAGAAGATTGAAAGGTGACTTCACTGAAGTGTTGAAATGCCTTAATGGAGAGAAAATATTGGGTATTAAAGGGCTCTTTAATCGAGCAGAGAAAGGCAGAACAAGACCCAATGGCTGGAAGGTGAAAAGAGACAAATTCCTATGACAAATAAGGCACAAATATTCAACAGCGAGGATGATTGACCACAGGAAGAAGCTACCATGGAAAGTGGTGGATTCTCCATCTCTTGATGTCATTTAATAAAGACTAGATGCCTTTCCGGAATGTGTTTGCCCCAAAAGTAGCTATTGTGGTAGACAGGAGGCCTGTGATATGCAGGGGGTCAGATTAGATGCTCTAACGATCTCTGCTGCCCATAAAGTCTACTCATTTCTGAGAAACCGAGTGTAGCATTGGGAGCAGCCTCTGCTTATTAAACAATCAGTTTGTCAGCACCTGCAGGACAATTTGGTTCTTAGGACTAGTGAGCATGGACTTGTCAAGAACAAATCATTCCAGACCAATCCTAGCTCCTTCTTTGGCAGGGTTAGGGGCCTAGTGGAGGTGGGTAAACAGTAGATGTGATCTATCTTGGTGTTAATAAGGCTTTTGACACAGTCCCATAGGACATTCTCACAAGCAAACAGATGCTGCTTAGCACTGTCAGAGCAGCTTTTGCTGGGGGATTCTCCCAGCACTTTCCAATAGTGGGAAAATATGAAATCCCCATTTGACTGCTGGGGACAGAGCCTAGAGGGGGCAGCAACTTACCCCAAGTCCCACAGGTCAATAGGAAACCAGCAATGGAACCCAGGAGTCCTGACTCCCAGTTCCCTGCTCCAATCACTCCAGTGGAGTACACTCCCTCTCAAAGCAGGGGGACCGGACATGAGTGCCTGGTTGTAATTGCCAGCTGTGGGAGGGAGTGTGCAGCAGTGGTTAGTGAAGGGGCCTGGAAATAAGGACTGCTGGGTCTATTGGAGAGTGTCACTAGGAGCAGTGCATAAGATGAGGTGTCCTATCATGTTTACTCAGATCAGATTAGGACATAATAGAATGGCTGAAATAGTTTCTTTTATTTGTATTGTATTATTTTGCAATTGTTAAGAGCAGCAACTACTTAGCTCAGACTGAAGCAGCTTATCTAATTTTTGAGATCTAAGTGTCTCCTCTTTCAGTGCGACGAGACAATTTAACACATTGTGACAAAGAATTTTCATTGCCACTTGTTATGATTTCAAGAAACAAACTGGTTTAGTTTGAATAGGATTTTCGGTCAGAAACGGTTTCAATGAAATTTCCCCACCATCTCGATTCCTGGGCTCTATCTCTGCCTTTCGGGGGGCGGGGGGGTTGCTGTCTGTTAGAACAGGAGTTTGATTTGGATAGGGATAGAGACCTCTTTAATGTTTTTAATGCAGTAAATACTAATGGCAATTGTGTGATCATGGGAGACTTTAACAGATATAGACTGGAGGACAAGTGCTATTAATATAATAGGGCTCAGATTTTCCTAGATGTGATAGCTGATGGATTCCTTCACCAAGTACTTGCTGAACCAACAAGAGGGGATGCCATTTTAGATTTGGTTTTGGTGAGTAGTGAGGATCTCTTAGAAGAAATGGTTGTAGGGGACAGCCTTGGTTTGAGCGATCATGAGCTAATTCAGTTTAAACTAAATGGAAGGGTAAACAAAAATAGATCTGACTAGGGTTTTTTTTTTTTTTTTCAAAAGGGCTAACTTTAAAAAATTAAGGAAATTAGTTAGGGAAGTGGATTGGATTGAAGGACTTGTGGAACAGATGGATCAGACTGAACAGATTCCAAACCTCTCGGAGGCTCTTACCTTCTAAACAGGGACGTCTGTTTTCTAGTAAAATCAGGAAAAAGAAAGGAGAAAACTCGAAAGAGGTTCCTCCTGGCGCTCACGTACGTGACCCCTAATACTCTCTCAGTCCTCAAAGAGAGACCTCGAGAAGGAGACTTGCTGAAGCAAAGCTACAGGGGACTCAGAGGTTTCCCTGGCCCTGAGCCCCTGTCCTGCCTGGCTGATGTCAGCATCACTCTGTGAGGTCACCACCTCCCCAGCACCTTTGAGCAATAGGCTGAGGTCCTGCAAAAGGCCTTTGTGATGTCACGGTCACACCCACCCCTCCCCTGCAGTGCTAATGTCCTGCCACAGGGCAGACACTTTGGAGGTTTGAGCTACTCTCTGTGGATCACCCCGCTCAATGAGTGTTCATTCTAGGAAGCAAGCCGGCTAGACAGTAAAACAGCAGAGGCTGCTCCCAATGCTACAGTCGGTTTCTCAGAAATGAGTAGACTTTGTGGGCAGAAGAGACAGAGCATCTAATCTGACCCCCTGCATATCACAGGCCTTTCTGCACCATATGGGGCAGGCAGAGCTCTGCCTGGGCGCAGGGGGAATGGGATGGGGGTAGATCAAGGAAAGGGGGGAGGGGAATGGGTGTGAGGGAAAGAGCTCCTGTCCCAGATGAAGGAATTTGGGGGCAGAGGAAAGGACCCTGCTCCACAGAGAGGGGAGAGGGTTTCTGTGAGTGCCAGGGGGCTCCATTTCCCCTTCCACTAGCTCCCCATTTACAGAGAGCCAGAGCAGTACCTGCAGCAGAGAGCGGGAGTTGCTGGTGGCCTCAGAGGGACAGGCCCTGCAGCCCCTCGGGCACCTGGCGCAAGTGCCGCATGACACGGAGCTGGCGCATCACATTGGCCGTGACGTCCTCCTGCTGCAAGGGAACAAGAACCTGTCTGAGACTCAGATGCCTCCGAGGAATCAGGGGGGATTAACGGCCCCTGGAACCAGCAGCATTTCCACCCAGCCCCTGCCCACCTCTGAGGGATGGATTCCCCCTCCTGACCCCCAGGATGGAATCTTGTTGTCCTTCCTAGTGACCTCCAGTGGCAACCCCCCTCCTTGTACGGGGAGCTCCTGCCACGTCCCCCTCAGTGCCCCTGACAGCTGTTCCACCTCCAATCCACAGCTCAAGTTCTCAGACCCCTCTCCTCCACCCCCACCCAGGTTGGGTAGGGAGGGGACTGTAGCGGGGGGGGACAGGAGGGATTCTGGCAGCAGTGAAGTGGGATGTGGGGAGGTTGAGACCTTTCCCCAAGTCACCCCAGCCACTAATGCTGAAGCCGCAGGATGGCAGCCCTGGTGAATGGGACGGATCGGCAGCCCCTGCTGACTGAATCCTCCTGTTCTCTCCAGCAGGGCTGGCTTTAGGAAGGGTGGGGCCCAATTCGAACATTTTTGGCGGGGCCCCGGCAGGGATGACTAACAAAAAAAATAATGGGAAAAAAAGCCTTTCATTTCTTCCATGTATTATTTACATTCCATAACTATATAAATAATAAAATTATATATTATGTACATTGCATCATATATGCTGTTGATCGGTTATTAATGAGCTCCGTTTCACGTGTGTGGGTCCCCGCCACTCCCTGAGGGTGTGCTAGGGTGACCAGATGTCCTGATTTTATAGGGACAGTCCCGATTTTTGGGTCTTTTTCTTATAGGATCCTATTTATCCCCCACCCCCGTCCCGATTTTTCACACTTGCTGTCTGGTCACCCTAGTGGTGTGCACATGTGTGGGTCCCAGCTGCTCCCTGCCCCCCTCATTGAAGCAGGTGTGCAGGGTTATGCCCTGGGAACTGCAGGGCACGAGTGGACATGGGGCTGGCTGGAGGCAGGGCAGGGGCTCACTGGAGGTAGGGTCTGGCTGCAGGCAGGGCAAGGGGTGCGGGACTGGCTTGAGACAGGGGTGTGTGGGGCTGGTTGGCTTTGGGCAGGGCCGCAGGGGGGTGCAGCAGGGGTTGCCTGGAGACAGGGCAGGGGGTGCGGCACAGGCTGACTGTGGGCAGGGGGTGCAGGGCTGGCTGCAGGCAGGGCAGGGGGGCGGGGCTGGTGCGGGCAGAATAGGGGGGGCGGGGCTGGAGGTAGGGCAGGGGTGCAGCAGGGGCTGGCTGTGGACACAGGGTGCAGGGCTGGCTGGAGACGGGGCTGGCTGCGGGCAGGGGTGCGGGGCTGGTGCGGGGATGGGGTGCAGCAGAGGCAGCTGGAGCCCCGGCCCTTTAAATAGCCCCCGAGTCCCACGCTATCCCAGGACTCTGGGGGCTATTTAAAGGGCCCAGGGCTCCCCTGCTTCTACCGCCCCGGCCCTTTAAATAGCCACGGGAGCCCTGGGGAAGCAGCGGGGCTCCAGCAGCTATTTAAAGGGCCGGGGCGGTAGAGGCAGCGGGAGTCCCGGACTTTTTAAATAGCCCCCAGAGCCCCGCAGCCCTACCCCAGGGCTCCAGCAGTGGGGGTCTGGTAGCAATTTAAAGGGCCTGGGGCTCCGGCCCCTGCTGGGAGCCCTAGGTCCTTTAAATTGTCCCCTGGGGAAGCCGGGCCACCCTGGTACAGCGCACCGGCTCTTGCCAGTACACCGTACCGGGGCTTGGGCCCGGGGCCCGATTCAGGGGAATTGGTTGAATTGGCCTAAAGCTGGCGCTGGTGGGGGTATGGCCACAGAGCCGCAGGGAGGGGAACCCTGAGGTGTGGGGGCTGGGTGGGTACTGGGAGTTCCTCCTGAAGGGACGGGGGTTGGCCAAGGTCACTCAGCCCCGGGGTGTGGGAGGGGGACTGGCTGAGGGCACTCAGAGCCCCAGGAAGTGGGGGGGGGGCTGAGGGGAGGGACTGGCCAGGGGCAATCAGAGCTCGGGGGCGGGGCCGTCCGGGGGGGGGGCACTCACAGCCCCAGGAGGTGGGTGGGGGAGGGGCACACAGGATTTCAGATATTTCCTGGCAGTGAAGAGCTGCTGGCGGCAGGGAGGAGCCAGCCGTGACAATCCCCACTTGGGATCCCTGGCTGGGCTAGTGGCTATGGGGGCCCGTGGCCAAGCTGCAGCAGAAGGTGACCTGAAGGAAATGCCTCGGCCTACTGCTAGGAAGGGCCTGGGCCAGACAATGACCCACCGCACAGTGTCCCAGCTCCCTGCCCCACACGTGTCAAGTCCATTCGGATTCCACGCTCGGCAAAGATGCAGGGAGCTGTGCGGTCAGGAGAGGCGCTGGTCAGAATTTGCCAGTGGAACTGTTTTTCCATCAGAAATTGCCAGCTTGTCAAAATCCAAACGTTTCGTGGGAACACGTCGATGTGGACAAACCTTCAGACAGAAAGCAGGCAGGTTTCACACGGAAAGCTGCTTGGCTCCCTGCCAGCTCGCCCGCCTGCTCACCTGCTTGACAGGCTGATGGGGGGCCTGGGCTTCCAGGCTGCCGAGAGAAGCCCTGGCTCCCAAGATCCCAGGGTCCCCGAAACCCTCTCCTCGCAGGGGTAATGTTCTGGTTACTGCACAGCTCTAGGAGGAGGGGAGGTATCCGATGCCCCACAAGCCACCAATCCTCCCTGCCAAGGTCCCAGTAACTACGATAGCCTGTGAGAACATCCTAACCTTTAGGTCACTTTCCCTGCCAGGTGAAAGGGTGCCAGCTGGACCCCTCCCTGCCACCAGAGTCCAGCACTGCCGAGAAAGCCAAGTGTGGACTAAACTAAGCCCCTGGTTAACCCTTTCCCAGAGGAATCCAGAAGCCACTGATGATTGCAGGCTACATGGTGACCTCTCTCTCAGGTCACTCCCCCATCCTGGAATAGGGGTCAGTGAGTCCTGGACGAACGCCGTTCAGCTGGGAACGTGCTCCCCCTTCTCGTGCCGAGGACTACATGAGATGGGTGTAGTGGGCACTCCCGATAAAGGGGACAGTGTGACAGCTGCCTTTCAAATAGGCCCCAGGCATGGGGGGGCCACAGCACCCAATTCCTCTGCCCCCCCAACTTTCTTCGCTGCTTTAACGTACAATCACAACCTGCTCCGCGGACACCTCTGAATCCTGAAAGCCCTAACGCTCCAGGGGAGCAGGCCATGCCCTGCCCTGCCCTGGCTGCCCCGGGTGTTACCTCGGAGGGAATCGTTCCAGATTCCAATGGGTGGCAGGTCCAGGGAAGAGCCTTATCTGGGGGGAGGTTGTACCAGACCCGCCTGACCCAGGCAGGCTCCCAGGTACTCTCTGCTCGGGGCTGATAAGGCTCCTTAGCAGTTTCTCTCCAAACAAATTCCAGTTCAAGACACCTGAGAGCTCCACAGCAGGGCAGCATCCCCAGAGCGCAGCAGGGCGGGGGTTAGGGGGAGCAGTCGGTAGCAGCACCTGCCCCTCGTACGGCAGGAGCGAGAAGTGCCAGCCTCTCTGCACAGAGGAGCAGCGTTCAGCCTGAGCCAGACGTGCTGCGGTGATGGGTAAGAGCGGGCTCGGAGAGCCAGAGGGTCTGTGGGGCAGCGCTGGGCCCCACTAGGGCCGGGTGGGCGTGTTCAGCTGGGATTGGAACCCACCAGCACTTGTGGGTGTGAATGTGGGGCTGGAACGCAACGTGGGGCGCTCCCACCTTGCCCGGGGGCGACTTGGGGGAAGGGCAGAGAGACACCTGGGCTGAGACTCCAGCTCCAGGGAGACAGTCACCCCGGCCCAGCCGGGTTAAATTGCCTAGCTGTGTGACAGCCCCCCCATCTCCGAGGGGGTCCCCCCCCCCGGTATGTCACAGCAGGGTAATGTGCGTATTGAACGGCAGGGGTTGCCAGAGACTGGCTGGGAGAGGCCTTTGGGGATGGAGGAAGCAGCACTAAGGTACATGCCAACCTCCCTACAGAGGAGGGGCCATGCCCCGCAGGTGTGGGGCAGGGAGCTGGGACACTGCGCGGTGGGTCATTGTCTGGCCCAGGCCCTTCCTAGCCGGAGGCCGAGGCCGAGGCATTTCCTTCAGGTCACCTTCCGCTGCAGCTTGGCCACGGGCCCCCATAGCCACTAGCCCAGCCAGGGATCCCAAGTGGGGATTGTCACGGCTGGCTCCTCCCTGCCGCCAGCAGCTCTTCACCGCCAGGAAATTCCTGAAATCCTGTGTGCCCCTCCCCCACCCATCTCCTGGAGCTGTGAGTGCCCCCCCGGACAGCCCCTCCCCTGAGCTCTGAGTGCCCCTCGCCAGTCCCTCCCCTCAGGCCCCCCCAACTTCCTGGGGCTCTGAGTGCCCTCAGCCAGTCCCCCTCCCACACCCCGGGGCTGAGTGACCTTGGCCAACCCCCGTCCCTTCAGGAGGAACTCCCAGTACCCACCCAGCCCCCACACTTCAGGGTTCCCCTCCCTGCGGCTCTGTGGCCATACCCCCAAACGGATGAACACCAGTTGCTGGCTGAAGGCACAACCTTAATTCCTGCATCTCCTGTTTGTCAGCTATCGTTCGCTTGGCAGCTTGAACTCCGATTTCTAACACAGCATTTTGCTCTGGCCTATTGTGGTTCTCATGTCCGGGGGCGCCTTGGCTCCTGGTATCAGGAGCGGTGCTAAGGAGGCTGCTTTTCAAAGGTCCTTAAGTAGGGTTGTCAACTTTCTACTTGCACAAAACCAAACACCCTTGACCCAACCCCTTTCATGCCCTTCCCCAAGGCCCCACCCCCACTCACTCCAGCCCAGCCCAGCTCCCTCAGTCGCTCGCTCTCACACCCTCACTCACTTTCACTGGGCTGGGGCTGGGGGTTGGAGTGCAGGGAGGGGTGAGGGCTCCGGTGGGGATGTGGGCTCTGGGATTGGGCTGGAGATTAGGGGTTTGGGGTGCCAGAGGGGGATCCGGGCTGGGGCAGAGGTTTGGGGTGCGGACTCTAGGAGGGAGTTTGGGTGCGGGAGGGGGCTCAGGGCTGGGGTAGGGGATTGGGGTGCGGGTGGGGGTGTGGGGTCTGGGGGGGATTAGGGTACAGGAGGGGGTTCCGACCTGGAGCAGGGGGTTGGGGTGCCGGGTGTGAGGTCTGGGAGGGAATTTGGGTGTGGGAGGGGTTCCGACCTGGGGCAGGGTTTCTGGGTGCGAGCTCCGGCCAGGCGGCGCTTACCTCAGCCAGCTCCTGGTCAATGGCACACCGGTGCTAATGCAGGCTCCTGACCCCTGGTCTCCCTCCGCTGGCAGGCTCTGAGCAAGGCCTGCCCAGAGAACATGGATGACGAGCTCTCGATCCTGCTGACAGCACCCCCCAGCACAGACAAACTCCAGCACATCTTGGAGGTGAGCAGAATGGGGAGGTTTTACCTTAGCCCTGGGGACTCCTAGAAAGAAGAGACTGGAAAATCCATGTTTCTATTGGATCCTTCCGACTATGCATTTGTGATATAAACTCACTGGGTGACCTTGGGGTAACTCACTTCCCCCTTACGGCATCAGTCTTCTCCACTATCAAATCTACACTGGGGAAGAAGGACAGAAGCCCCGACAATCACCTTCACCTCTGGGTGTCTGGTCCTGGGAGCCGAAACCAACTGGACTATCTGCCCCATCTCCTAAACTGCCCTGTCTTTCCCTCCTAGGGCCTTGTCCTTAGTGCTCAGCCTGGCCCCTTCCCAGCTTGTCCCTGACCTTTAAAGGACTCTCCAAGCCCCTCCCATGCCTGCTTTCCTTGGGGTCTCTCTCCTGGCTGAGCACAGGCTGCCCTTCTATCTCTCAGCAGGCCTGGGTCCTAGTCACAGGCTGCGTCTTGTCACGTGACCCCCACACTTATTCCCTTCACCCTTGGGAGCTGCATCACCTGGGCCAGGTGCAGTTGAGCTCCAACTCCTTTCCTGGCCATCTCAACCAGGGACAGGTTGAAACTGGTAACCTGTGGGTAACAGTAACTGGTTGCTCGCAAAGGTGCTGAAGACACAATGGAAGAGGAAATCCTTTGGCCTGGATTGAAATTATTCCGACTGAAAGTGCATGAGAGAAAATAGGTCCAGAGTTCTCTTCCTAGCAGCAGAAAATGTAGCGATTGATAGAGGTTCAGGTCAGAAAGGACCATTATGTGCATCTAGTCGCCCCTCCTGTATAACTCAGGGCCTAGAATGTGACCAAGTGGTTCCTTCAGCCAACCATAGCATGGGACTGAGCCAGAGCATGTCTTTTGGAATGACGTCCACATGCAGGAGAGCCAGCTGGCTACCAGAAAATCTCTCTTCTGCAGTGACGTGGGGTTAAGGGACACGGGGGAAAAGACATGGAGGCTGTGACTAAACTTAGAGCAGCAAGGCCAGGAAAACCAGGGTTAGGTCTCAGGCCTGGCTATCAGATCTGCTGTTTTCTATTCCTGGCTTTGGGACCATGAGCGAGTCTCTGCACTGCTGGGTGCCTCGGTTTCCCCAGCTATCAAATGGAGCTAATCAAGGTTTTGTTTGTTCTCCCCATTTTACAGGGTGGGAAACCGAGACACAGTTGGGACCTGTCTACACTACAGGTCTGTCGTGCGTTTGTAATCTGCTGACCCCCACATGTTGTTCAGAGCCTATGGACAACACAGCTCCTAAAGGTACGTTTGTTCTGTGCTTTTCCCCTATGTACCAGCAGGGCTGGACAGCATTTCTCACTGTGATGTGGGGAGCAGGTCCTGGGTACTAAGGGTCTGAAGAAGCTCTCAAGGACTAATTTTTTAAAATAATTGTTATCAATGAATTGGGAGAAAACATACAATCACTGCGGATAAGATTGGGGGGTGACAAAATACAGGCAGAGTGGTAATTACTGATGGGGAGAGGGCAGTGATACAGAGCGATCTGGCTCATTCAGCCAGCTGGACCCATTCAAAGAAAACAAGTTTGAGCAGAGCCCAATGCAAGGTCCTATGCATGGCAACAAGGCATGCCGGCCACACCTCCAGAATGGGGACGTGTATCCAGGAAAGCAGTGACTCTGAAATGGATTTAGGGGCCAGAGTGGAAATGCCACTCAACATGAGCTCCCAGTGTGATGCTGTGGTGAACAGGGCTAAAGCCATCATTAGACGTAGGAGCAGAGCCGTGAGTAGGATAGGGAGGTGACACAGCAGCAGTGAGACTGCTATTGGAATACTGCCTCCAGTGTTGGTGTCCTCCTTTGAAAAAGATGGTCCTAGAAATTGGAGCTGGGCAGCAAAGAGCCACCAAATGTTCTGAGGGCTGGAGAAAAATGCCTTCTAGTGAGCTATTGAAAGAGCTCAACCTGTTTAGCTTATCAAAAGAAGATTGAAAGGTGACTTCACTGAAGTGTTGAAGTGCCTTAATGGAGAGAAAATATTGGGTATTAAATCTTTAATCGAGCAGAGAAAGGAAGAACAAGACCCAATGGCTGGAAGGTGAAAAGAGACAAATTCCTATGACAAATAAGGCACAAATATTCAACAGCGAGGATGATTGAACACAGGAAGAAGCTACCATGGAAAGTGGTGGATTCTCCATCTCTTGATGTCATTAATAAAGACTAGATGCCTTTCCGGAATGTGTTTGCCCCAAAAGTAGCTATTGTGGTAGACAGGAGGCCTGTGATATGCAGGGGGTCAGATTAGATGCTCTAACTGTCTCTTCTGCCCATAAAGTCTACTCATTTCTGAGAAACCGAGTGTAGCATTGGGAGCAGCTTGTGATGTTTTACTGTCTAGCCGGCTTGCTTCCTGGAATGAACACTCATGGAGCGGGGTGATCCACAGGGAGTAGCTCAAACCTCCAAAGTGTCTGGCCTGTGGCAGAACATTAGCACTGCAGGGGAGGGGAGGGTGTGGCAGTGACATCACAAAGGCCTTTTGCAGGATTTCACCCTATTGGCCAAGGGTGTAGGGGAGGTGGTGACCTCACAGAGGGATGCTGACATCAGCCAGGCAGGACAGGGGCGCAGGGCCAGGGAAACCTCAGAGACCCCTGTGGCTTTGCTTCAGCAAGTCTCCTTCTCGAGATCTCTCTTTGAGGTCTGAGAGAGTATTCTGGGTCACGTACGTGAGCACCAGGAGGAACCTCTTTTGAGTTTTCTCCTTTCTTTTTCCTGATTTCACTAGAAAACTGACGTCCCTGTTTAGAAGGTAAGAGCCTCTGAGAGGTTTGGAACCTGTTCAGTCTGATGCATCTAGCGCCATCTGAATTTTAGGCATGGAAAACACTAGCTTAAGGTGGCCAAATTTTATTCCCCACCTGGGATTTTGTCCCTTAGAATCTCTGGGGACATTAAGGTTTGTCCTTTTTCTTTTACCTTTTCCTCCATCCCTCCCTCCTTTCTCTTCATCTCTTACTTCTTTTGTCTGTTCCCCTGTTCCCCTCCCACCACCAGGAGGGGTGTGTGTGTGTCGTGGGGGTTGCTCTACAACTCCCATTGTGGGAGGTCCACCGAAAAATGTGGGGCTGAAATAGTGCTCAGACAGTGATCCCCAGCTGTGACCTGGGCCATCCTTTGGGCTCTCTGGTGAGAACCCTCATCCTCCCGCCCCTCGGTCTCTACCCTGATTGGCTGAGCAGGGCGTTATTGACAGGGAGGAGACTCAGGTCCCTGTTGTTTTCTTTTAAGACCAAGTAAATAGTCATAACCAGTCATATGTTCGACAAATTTTGCTGCTTCTCTGCAGTTCATTATTTTCTCTACCATTCCAGTTCTCCTAAAATACTTGCTGAATAATTACTATGAACTCTTGCTGGTCTGGAACTCACTTGAGAGCACTTTATTCAGGTCATTCAATGTCTGAAATTCAAGATCCGATGGTTAGTTTGAAAATCAGGGCTCTTGGGTCCTATTCCCAACTCTGCCACGGACTGGCTGTGTGACCTAAGAGAAGTCAATTCTCCTTTCTCAGCCTTAGCTTCTCCCTCTTTCAAGTAGGGATAACAATCCGCTCCTACCTACCTCCCGACAGGTGGAGGATGGGGATCTATTGGAGAGCGTCACTAGGAGCAGTGCATAAGATGAGGTGTCCTATCATGTTTACTCAGATCAGATTATGACATAATAGAATGGCTGAAATAGTCTATTTTATTTGTATTTTATTATGTTGCAATTGTTAAGAGCAGCAACTACTTAGCTCAGACTGAAACATCTTATCTAATTTTTGAGATCTAAGTGTCTCCTCTTTGTGTGCGACGAGACAAACACGTACTCCTGTTCTTTTTGTGACACAGAAGATGCTTTTGTTTTGCAACAAAATATTTTTGCAAAGAATTTTCATGCCACTTGATATGATTTCAAGAAAGAAACTGGTTTAGTTTGAATGGGATTTTCGGACAGAAACGGTTTCAATGAAATTTCCCCACCATCTCGATTCCTGGGCTCTATCCCTGTCTTTGGGGGGTTTGCTGTCTGTTAGAAAACAGGAGTCTGATTTGGATAGGGATAGAGACCTCTTTAATGTTTTTAATGAAGTAAATACTAATGGCAATTGTGTGATCATGGGAGACTTTAACTTCCCAGATATAGACTGGAGGACAAGTGCTAGTAATATAATAGGGCTCAGATTTTCCTAGATGTGATAGCTGATGGATTCCTTCACCAAGTAGTTGAAGAACCAACAAGAGGGGATGCCATTTTAGATTTGGTGTGGGTAGTGAGGATCTCTTAGAAGAAATGGTTGTAGGGGACAGCCTTGGTTTGAGCGATCATGAGCTAATTCAGTTTAAACTAAATGGAAGGGTAAACAAAAATAGATCTGTGACTAGGGTTTTTGATTTCAAAAGGGCTAACTTTAAAAAATTAAGGAAATTAGATAGGGAAGTGGATTGGACTGAAGGACTTGTGGATCTAAAGGCGGAGAAGGCCTGGAATTACTTCAAGTCAAAGTTGCAGAAACTATCAGAAGCCTGCATCCCAAGAAAGGGGGGGAAATTCATAGGCAGGAGTTGTAGACCAAGTTGGATGAGCAAGCATTTCAGAGAGATGATTAAGAAAAAGCAGAAAGCCTACAAGGAGTGGAAGATGGGCGGGGAGGGATAGCTCAGTGGTTTGAGCACTGGCCTGCTAAACCCAGGGTGGTTGTGAGTTCAATCCTTGAGGGGGCCACTTAGGGATCTGGGGCAAAATCAGTACTTGGTCCTGCTAGTGAAGGCAGGGGGCTGGACTCGATGACCTTTCAAAGGTCCCTTCCAGTTCTAGGAGATAGGATATCTCCATTAATTTTAATTTAAATTTAAATTTTAAAATGGGCGTGATCAGCAAGGAAAGCTACCTTACTGAGGTCAGAACATGTAGGGATAAAGTGAGAAAGGCCGAAAGCCATGTAGAGTTGGACCTTGCAAAGGGAATTCAAACCAATAGTAAAAGGTTTTATAGCCATATAAATCAGAAGAAAATAAAGAAAGAAGAAGTGGGACCACTAAACACTGAGGATGGAGTGGAGGTTAAGGATAATCTAGGCATGGCCCAATGTCTAAACAAATATTTTGCCTCAGTCTTTCAGAGGCTAATGAGGAGCTTAGGGATAATGGTAGGATGACAAATGGGAATGAGGATATGGAGGTAGATATTACCACATCTGAGTTAGAAGTCAAACTCGAACAGCTTAATGGGACTAAATCGGGGGGCCCAGATAATCTTCATCCAAGAATATTAAAAGAACCGGCACATGAAATTGCAAACCCATTAGCAAGAATTTTTAATGAATCTGTAAACTCAGGGGTTGTACCGTATGACTGGAGAATTGCTAACATAGTTCCTAGCTTTAAGAAAGGGAAAAAACGTGATCCGGGTAACTACAGGCCTGTTAGTTTGACATCTGTAGTATGCAAGGTCTCAGAAAATGTTTTGAAGGAGAAAGTAGTTAAGGACATTGAGGTCAATGGTAATTGGGACAAAATACAACATGGCTTTACAAAAGGTAGATCGTGCCAAACCAACCTGATCTCCTTCTTTGAGAAGGTAACAGATTTTTTAGACAAAGGAAATGCAGTGGATCTAATTTACCTCGATTTCAGTAAGGCATTTGATACGGTTCCACATGGGGAATTATTAGCTAAATTGGAAAAGATGAGGATCAATATGAAAATTGAAAGGTGGATAAGGAACTGGTTAAAGGGGAGACTACAACGGGTCATACTGAAAGGTGAACTGTCAGGCTGGAGGGAGGTTACTAGTGGAGTTCTTATATTATGGGAACAAGTAAATAACTTTTCCTTATTCACTTTCTCCACATCACTCATGATTTCATATACCTCTATCATATCCCCCCATAGTCTCCTCTTTTCCAAGCTGAAAAGTCCTAGCCTCTTTAATCTCTCCTCATATGGGACCCCTTCCAAACCTCTAATCATTTTAATTGCCCTTCTCTGAACCTTTTCTAATGCCAGTATATCTTTTTTGAGATGAGGAGACCACATCTGTACACAGTATTCTAGATGTGGCTGTACCATGGATTTATATAAGGGCAATAAGATATTCTCCGTCTCATTCTCTATCCCCTTTTTAATGATTCCTAACATCCTGTTTGCTTTTTTGACTGCCGCTGCACACTGCGTGGAAGTCTTCAGAGAACTATCCACGATGACGCCAAGATCTTTTTCCTGATTCGTTGTAGCTAAATTAGCCCCCATCATATTGTATGTATAGTTGGGGTTATTTTTCCCAATGTGCATTACTTTACGTTGTCCACATTAAATTTCATTTGCCATTTTGTTGCCCAATCACTTAGTTTTGTGAGAGCTTTTTGAAGTTCTTCACAGTCTGCTTTGGTCTTAACTATCTTGAGCACTTTAGTATCATCTGCAAACTTTGCCACCTCACTTTTTACCCCTTTCTCCAGATCATTTATGAATAAGTTGAATAGCATTGGTCCTAGGACTGACCCTTGGGGAACACCACTAGTTACCCCTCTCCATTCTGAAAATTTACCATTTATTCCTTCCCTTTGTTCCCTTTCTTTTAACCAGTTCTCAATTCATGAAAGGATCTTCCCTCTTATCCCATGACAACTTAATTTACATAAGACCCTTTGGTGAGGGACCTTGTCAAATGCTTTCTGGAAATCTAAGTACACTATATCCACTGGATCCCCCTTGTCCACATGTTTGTTGACCCCTTCAAAGAACTCTAATAGATTAGTAAGACACGATTTCCCTTTACCTAAACTATGTTGACTTTTGCCCAACAATTTATGTTCTTCTATGTGTCTGACAATTTTATTCTTTACAATTGTTTCAACTAATTTGCCCGGTACTGACATTAGACTTACTGGTCCGTAATTGCCGAGATCACCAATAGTGCCCTTTTTAAATATTGGTGTTACATTAGCTATCTTCCAGTCATGGATACAGAAGCTGATTTAAAGGACAAGTTACAAACAATAATTAGTAGTTCCGCAATTTCACATCTGAGTTCTTTCAGAACTCTTGGGTGAATGCTATCTGGTCCCAGTGACTTATCAGTTAATTCCAAAACCTCCTCTAGTAACACCGCAATCTGTGACAATTCATGAGATTTGTCACCTACAAATACTGGCTGAGGTTTGGGAATGGCTGGAAGGTGAAAAGAGACAAATTCCCATGACAAATAAGGCACAAATATTCAACAGCGAGGATGATTGACCTCAGGAAGAAGCTACCAAGAAAAGTGGTGGATTCTCCGTCTCTTGATGTCATTTAATAAAGACTAGATGCCTTTCTGGAATGTGTTTACCCCAACAGTAGCTATTGTGGTAGACAGGAGGCCTGTGATATGCAGGGGATCAGATTAGATGCTCTAACTGTCTCTTCTGCCCATAAAGTCTACTCATTTCTGAGAAACCGAGTGTAGTATTGGGAGCAGCTTGTGATGTTTTACTGTCTAGCCGGCTTGCTTCCTAGAATGAACACTCATGGAGCGGGGTGATCCACAGGGAGTAGCTCAAACCTCCAAAGTGTCTGGCCTGTGGCAGAACATTAGCACTGCAGGGGAGGGGTGGGTGTGGCAGTGACATCACAAAGGCCTTTTGCAGGATTTCAGCCTATTGGTCAAAGGTGCTGGGGAGGTGGTGACCTCACAGAGAGATGCTGACATCAGCCAGGCAGGACAGGGGCGCAGGGCCAGGGAAACCTCAGAGTCCCCTGTAGCTTTGCTTCAGCAAGTCTCCTTCTCGAGGTCTCTCTCTTTGAGGACTGAGAGAGTATTTAGGTTCACGTATATGAGCGCCAGGAGGAACCTCTTTTGAGTTTTCTCTTTTGTTTTTCCTGATTTTACTAGAAAACAGACATCCCTGTTTAGAAGGTAAGAGCCTCCGAGAGGTTTGGAACCTGTTCAGTCTTATGCATCTGGCGCCAGCTGAATTCTAGGCATGGAAAACACTAGCTTAAGGTGGTCGAATTTTATTCCCCACCTGGGATTTTGTCCCTTAGAATCACTGGGGACATTAGGGTTTGTCCTTTTTGTTTTACCTTTTCCTCCATCCCTCCCTCCTTTCTCTTTATCTCTTACATCTTCTGTCCTTTCCTCTGTTCCCCTCCCACCACCAGGAAGACTCTGTGTGTGTGTCGTGGGGGGTGCTCTGCAATGGGAACAGGGACAATTCTCCAACTTTGGGCAGTCGAGAGCCTCGGTGAGATAAGGGGCGTTAAAGCCCTTTGTGAAGGAGAAAGGGGAGTTTCACGGTGTTGAGCACCAAGGAATTCTAAACTTTGCTAAAACATCTAGTCTGCAGAAACCAGAAATGGTTGGGGCCACATTGTAACCATTGTCTTTTTTAAAGCCCATTGAGGGATGTGAGTCCCACCTTTTTAGGTATCTGGGGTGCTGGGAGGAGAGAAGAGGTGCCTGTCTCCATTTTATGGCCTCAACAAACTAAGTGCTGTGCCCCAGTTCTCGTCAGAGATCCCTGAAAAAGAACGTCTTCCCATCCATTAACATACCTGGAAAGATACTGGAACTCCTTATTAAACAATCAGTTTGTCAGCACCTACAGGACAATTTGGTTCTTAGGACTAGTGAGCATGGACTTGTCAAGAACAAATCATTCCAAACCAATCCTAGCTCCTTCTTTGGCAGGGTTACGGGCCTAGTGGAGGTGGGTAAACAGTAGATGTGATCCATCTTGGTGTTAATAAGGACATTCTCACAAACAAACTAGGGAGATGTGGTCTAGATGCAATTAGCATAATATGTGTGCACAGATGCTTGCAAGCCCGTACTCCAACAGCCCAGAACCAAACAGCAGGAAGCAGATCATGCAATGAACTCCTGCCAGTGCGTGTAGATTGCATTACATGCACCCCTATGGTGGGAGGAGGAGCTGCTCTGGCTGGGGCAGGGATGGGGAGGGACCAAACAGGCTGGTTAGTCAGAGGCTGCCTTGACCCCAGACTCACGCCCGCTCCCCGCTCGGTTCCAGGATGGCCAGGCTCCTGAGGATGTTCAGGAAGAAGGCTCTGCAGGTGGCCCCAGAGCCTGAGGGAAGCAGCTGCCATCTTCCCCAGGAGCACAGCGGCTCCTCCGTCCCCACTGGCGGGGAAGGAGCTCCCGGCCAGGCCAGGAGGTGGGAGTACCCAGTCTTCTGGCGGAGAAAACCCGCTCCCAGCGCAGGCGCCGAGGTGGGAGAGGCCAGGTCGAAATGGAGCTGGGCCAGGCTGCGGCTGGGCAGGCAGGACCCAGCGCAGGAGGGGAGCCGGGCAGGGTGACTCTGGGGCATGTTGTGTGGGCAGCAGTGGCCCCAGGAGTCCAGCCCTGATTCCCAGCAGGAGGCATCGCCCTGCCCGGTCACTGAGGACCTTCCAGCCTCCCCAGGGCAGGAGGTGGAGGATCCCTGTCCCACCACCAGCAGCTCGGCCCGCTCCCCATGGGACAGCAGCAGTGCCTGGGACTCGGGCAGCAGCGAGGCCGATGGGCGCCGCTGCTTTGTTCTAGGTGAGGAGTCAGGCTGGGCTCAGAGAGAGGTGAGGGCGGGGCTGTGAACACCCTGGGCCCAGGCCCTCGATCAGTGCTATGGGGGCGGGTCCCCAGCCCAGGGGTCTGGCTTGAGCCACATGAACCCCACTAACACTAGATGCTGCCACTTTGGTCCTTGGTGCTCCAGTTGGGGGGAGGCACCTCCCAGGGAGTCCAGGACAGCGTGGGGGGGTCTCTTTGCTATGGGCTCCTGAAGGAGTTGGGGGCTGAAGGCATCACTGAGAGGGGGGAGTGTGGGGCCCGATCTGCCCTGGGTCCCGGAGGTGGGAAGGGGACACATTGCCCCATCGTGCCCCTGTCCTTCCCGCAAGTGGCAGCAGGCGTCACCCTGTCCCCTTCTCTCCCTGGTGCAGGGACCGCCAGGGACTCAGGGGACGAGGAGGAGGAATGGGTGGACGTGGCCTCAGAGGAGGCTGCTCTCAATAACAGCCGAGAGCAGCTCCAAGGCGGAGAAAAGGTACAAACGTACCCCAGCTGTGCTGGAACCGAGACTGTCCTGCCCCTTCCCAGCACCTGACCCCCTGCAGAGGGTCTTGTCCCTGATGATCCACCAGCCCTAATGGGGACCTTTCTCCTCCATGATCTGGGACCCCAGAGGTGGGGGTGTCTGTCACACACCAGCCGGGTCTCCTCCCCCCACAGGCACAGTCCCAGTTCCTGACCCTGCTTGTGGTGGAGTGGTGGGTGATTTGGACAATGGGCGGGTCCCCACTATCCCCCATTCAGGCCTGAGTCCTGCAGCTGCTGTGTGGGGGCAGGGAGGTCCCTGGCTAACTGGCTCTCTCTCCCCTAACCCCACTCCTGGTGGGTGCAGGAGGAGGCCCAGCAGCTTGTGTTCCTGCACGCCATCCACCCCGCGTCTCGCTGCACAGCAGAGAGGGCAGGACACAGTGGAGCCGCACTGCTGCAAGGCGGCTGTGGCGGAGAGGATTGTGGTGAGCGAGACACGGTGCCCAGCAGCTGGAGGAAAGACAGAGACCTGGGAGGGGCAGGGGTCTCCCCAGGCCAATGGATGGGGGATTGTTGGTGCTGGAGGGGCAGCAGAGGGCAGGGATTGCTGGGGCTGAAGACTGGGGAGAAGAGACGGGAGAAACTCGGAGAGTGGTCACTATTGGGCAGGAATCGGAGGAGCGGGGGGGCTATTCCTGCCCTGCCACTGTCTGTCTGAGAAACCTAGGCCTTGTCATTCCCTGGCTCGGTGCCTCAGTTTCCATTCTCGCCAGCCTGTGCCTATTTCCCTGCAGTTTCACCTGCATGTTGGTGCCAGTCCCATCCCCGCACTGCACAGTCTAATGCCGGCTCCTCTCTCTTGCCAGCACCATGACACCTGCCCTGGAGCCAGAGCTGGAGACCCACCTCCTCCGAGCTGCCCTGCACGCCGTCTTCACCCTGGGCATGGAGAAGGACACCACCCAAGTGCAGGTAGATCAGCTAAAGTCATGGATTGAAGAGCCAGCTGTCATCCTGCCATGAATCCTGGCTAATTGCCTGCAGTGGGATGTGAATGAGAGAGGCCAGGATATGTGTTTGGGGGTCTCACCAGTGCTTCCCAGAGACCCCACTTCCTATCCTGTGGCAGGTGTAGCCCCAGTTTCCCTAACTCTGACCCATGGCTCTCCCTTGCTTTCAGGATCTGCCTAGGGTCTTGCCAGACCTCCTGGACGCCATGCTGGGGAACCTGCTGGCAGAGTCCCCAGACACCGACAGGCTCCAGTACATCTTGGAGGTGAGCCCGATGAGAGGGGTGGGGGCAATTTTACCTTCACTCTTAGATCCATTTTCCAGTCTGTCCTCCTAGCTGAGCCCCCAGTGGGCATCCTTGGTCAGGGCAGTCAGTGCAATGCAGTGTCAGGCCCTTCCTCCTTCAAGGACAGAGGAAGGAGCTGGGACTTCAAGCCAGAGCTCTGCTTGGTTGTGTTGAGCACTAACCACAGGGCCCCTGGCTGGCTTGGGGAGTGAGAGTCTGAACCCCTCCTGGGAGATCCAGAAGAGGGTCCTCAGAGAAGAGTCACAGGCTCCTTCCTAGAGAAACAGGAGGGCCCCAGAGAATCAGCCCGTCTCTCCGACGGGCCCTGAGATTTCTGAGGGGATTGTTCAGGAATCAGGAGTGCAGGGAGGATGGGACCAGCCCCGACACTGAACATTGTTCCAGTCTAGAGAGACAATGACAAGTTGTGACCTGCAGGATTCAAGAATCGTCCTGCGGGCAACAATCCCCTTCCAAAGCTCTGCAATCAATGAATCAGATATTCCACCCTGCGCACAATGTCTCAGCCCCCTGGGGATGGGTGTGTGTCTGTGCCCATTGATCCTGATCTGCCTCCTTTCCCCACAGCACATTAACTACTGGATCGTGTCCAATGTGCCGCGAGAGAGAGCCAGGGCCGTTAAGAGCAGCACGGCCCTGCTCAGATTCACCATCACCCTCCCTGAGTTTGACATAAGTGACCTCTGACCCCAGCTTCCTGACTCCAGGCGTAGGTGATCTGGCTCCGACGGGCTGTAGGATCTGCTGCTGCAGGGGCTGTGGGTTAGGAATGTTCCTCTTGGGGAGGCAGAGTCAGAGCAGAGAGTGAGCCTGGCTTGAGTCAAGTTCTTCTTGTCCTAGTTAAGTGGTGACTCTGGGCTTTTAAGGGGACTGTGCTCCAGGTTCATGCCTCCCTGTCATCCTGGAGCAGCTGGGGAAGCAAGTCCTCATGGAGGGCCCTGCCCACAGCCCTGTGCTCCAGGCTTCCTTGGGGGCAGAGGAAATTAAGGGTCTGGCTCTAGCATCTCCTGCAGAGGGGCTGAGGGGAAGGAGAGTCTTGGCCCGGGGGGGACTGGGAGCTGACAGGAAAATGCTGATGGAGTCCCCTCTCTCTCTCCCGTCCATTAGAACTCAGCGGAATTCCCCAGGATGGGTCACCACATGGCACAGCTGGCTCTGTCCGTCAGTGACCCAGCCAAGGACATCAGCCGGCAGGCCAGGGAGGGGGTTTACCGGCTCTACCAGCTGCTGCTGCACCAGAGGGGTAAGGAACCCAGCTGGGAAATGGCATCCGCTAGAAGAGTGAGACTGGGACCCCAGCCAATTTCTCTCAGACTGACCCCGGCTGGAGGATGAGTCTCTCTATCTCTTTCTGTGTTCCACACCACGCCCTGCAATTCTGTTGGGCCGGGCACGCAGCGAGGACTCTGCCCACTGTGCAGCCACCAATGGGATTGGAAGGACACAAGCCCTGCAACCAGAAGGACAAATGTGTGTGTGTCTCTCTCCCTGTCACCTACTCCCTCCTGGGGGAAACCCAGCAGCTGATGGGGGACAAGGTGAGCAGCTGCATTAGACTCAGGAGATTGGGGCGGGGCCCAGGCCTCATTCCCATCCTGTGGCCATTCGCTGGCATGGCACAAGTTGCCTGGTGGGGAATGAAAGGGAGAGCAGGTGCTCCTGGGAAGGGAGATGAATTCACCTCCATGAGCAGGAGCGAGCCAGCTTGTCCCCGGAGCAGCTCCACCCAGCTCTTTAGCCAGGCTAATTAATGGCAAGCTTTGCCTCATCCCAGACTTATGTTCTTAGGACAGGGTGCTATTGCTCTTGGGAAGGGCAGGAGAGTCCCCCAAGTGCCCTCTGCGAGACTCTCCTGTCCCACAGGGCCGCCCCCAATTCCTAGTGGTCTGGTGTCTGTGTCACCCGAGCCACCACCCAGAGTTGCTCCCATCACTGGCAGCCTGGGAGGCCAAGGACTGACGGGTGATGGCGTCTGACCAGGCAGGGCTGAGGCACATGGGAAGGGGACGCTTGTCCTGCTGCTGGCAAGGCTGGACCCATTCTGGAGAGAACAGGAGGATTCAGTCAGCAGTAGGGTTACCATGTCTAATAAATAAAAAAAGAGGACCCTCCACGGGCCCTGGCCCCGCCCATTTCCCCTCCCCTAGCCCCGCCCCAACTCCACCCTTTCCCCCGCCCTAACTCCGCCCCCTCCTCCCTCCCACTCCCAGTCATGGGGAAAGGGCTGCCCCAGCGCTACCGGCTTCACGGTTTGCCGGGCAGCCCCCAGACCCTGCGCCCCCGGCCGGCGCTTCCCCCGAGCCGCCGGAGCAGAGCAGCTGGAACCGGGAAGGGAAGTGCCTGGCCCGTGGCTCGGGGTCCGGAGGCAGCGGGGGCTGCCCGAAGCCGGTAGCACTGGCTCGGGCAGCTCGGCTCTTAAAGTCTGAGAGGGGAGGAGCGGAGCAGCTCAGCTGGAGCCCGGGTAGGGAAGTGCCTGGCCGGCGGCTCGGGGTCCGGAGGCAGGGGGGGGCTGCCCGAAGCCAGTAGCGCTGGCTCGGGCAGCTCGGCTCTTAAAGTCTGAGAGGGGAGGAGCGGAGCGGAGCGGAGCAGCCACGGGAGGGGAAGTGCCCGGCCGGCATTTTCCCGGACATGTTTGGCTTTTCAGCAATTCCCCCCGGACGGGGGTTTGATTGCCGAAAAGCAGGACATGTCCGGGAAAAACCGGACGTATGGTAACCCTAGTCAGCAGGGGCTGCTGATCCGTCCCATTCACCAGGGCTGCCATCCTGCGGCTTCAGCATTAGTGGCTGGGGTGACTTGGGGAAAGGTCTCAACCTCCCCACATCCCACTTCACTGCTGCCAGAATCCCTCCTGTCCCCCCCCCCGCTACAGTCCCCTCCCTACCCAACCTGGGTGGGGGTGGAGGAGAGGGGTCTGAGAACTTGAGCTGTGGATTGGAGGTGGAACAGCTGTCAGGGGCACTGAGGGGGACGTGGCAGGAGCTCCCCGTACAAGGAGGGGGGTTGCCACTGGAGGTCACTAGGAAGGACAACAAGATTCCATCCTGGGGGGTCAGGAGGGGGAATCCATCCCTCAGAGGTGGGCAGGGGCTGGGTGGAAATGCTGCTGGTTCCAGGGGCCGTTAATCCCCCCTGATTCCTCGGAGGCATCTGAGTCTCAGACAGGTTCTTGTTCCCTTGCAGCAGGAGGACGTCACGGCCAATGTGATTCGCCAGCTCCGTGTCATGCGGCACTTGCGCCAGGTGCCCGAGGGGCTGCAGGGCCTGTCCCTCTGAGGCCACCAGCAACTCCCGCTCTCTGCTGCAGGTACTGCTCTGGCTCTCTGTAAATGGGGAGCTAGTGGAAGGGGAAATGGAGCCCCCTGGCACTCACAGAAACCCTCTCCCCTCTCTGTGGAGCAGGGTCCTTTCCTCTGCCCCCAAATTCCTTCATCTGGGACAGGAGCTCTTTCCCTCACACCCATTCCCCTCCCCCCTTTCCTTGATCTACCCCCATCCCATTCCCCCTGCGCCCAGGCAGAGCTCTGCCTGCCCGATATGGTGCAGAAAGGCCTGTGATATGCAGGGGGTCAGATTAGATGCTCTAACTGTCTCTTCTGCCCACAAAGTCTACTCATTTCTGAGAAACCGACTGTAGCATTGGGAGCAGCCTCTGCTGTTTTACTGTCTAGCCGGCTTGCTTCCTAGAATGAACACTCATTGAGCAGGGTGATCCACAGAGAGTAGCTCAAACCTCCAAAGTGTCTGCCCTGTGGCAGGACATTAGCACTGCAGGGGAGGGGTGGGTGTGACAGTGACATCACAAAGGCCTTTTGCAGGACCTCAGCCTATTGGTCAAAGGTGCTGGGGAGGTGGTGACCTCACAGAGAGATGCTGACATCAGCCAGGCAGGACAGGGGCTCAGGGCCAGGGAAACCTCTGAGTCCCCTGTAGCTTTGCTTCAGCAAGTCTCCTTCTCGAGGTCTCTCTTTGAGGACTGAGAGAGTATTAGGGGTCACGTACGTGAGCGCCAGGAGGAACCTCTTTTGAGTTTTCTCCTTTCTTTTTCCTGATTTTACTAGAAAACAGACGTCCCTGTTTAGAAGGTAAGAGCCTCCGAGAGGTTTGGAATCTGTTCAGACTGATCCATCTGTTCCACAAGTCCTTCAATCCAATCCACTTCCCTAACTAATTTCCTTAATTTTTTAAAGTTAGCTCTTTTGAAAAAAAAAACCCTAGTCACAAATCTATTTTTGTTTACCCTTCCATTTAGTTTAAACTGAATTAGCTCATGATCGCTCAAACCAAGGCTGTCCCCTACAACCATTTCTTCTAAGAGATCCTCACTACTCACCAAAACCAAATCTAAAATGGCATCCCCTCTTGTTGGTTCAGCAACTACTTGGTGAAGGAATCCATCAGCTATCACATCTAGGAAAATCTGAGCCCTATTATATTAATAGCACTTGTCCTCCAGTCTATATCTGTTAAAGTCTCCCATGATCACACAATTGCCATTAGTATTTACTTCATTAAAAACATTAAAGAGGTCTCTATCCCTATCCAAATCAGACTCCTGTTCTAACAGACAGCAACCCCCCCGCCCCCCGAAAGGCAGAGATAGAGCCCAGGAATCGAGATGGTGGGGAAATTTCATTGAAACCGTTTCTGACCGAAAATCCTATTCAAACTAAACCAGTTTGTTTCTTGAAATCATAACAAGTGGCAATGAAAATTCTTTGTCACAATGTGTTAAATTGTCTCATCGCACTGAAAGAGGAGACACTTAGATCTCAAAAATTAGATAAGCTGCTTCAGTCTGAGCTAAGTAGTTGCTGCTCTTAACAATTGCAAAATAATACAATACAAATAAAATAAACTATTTCAGCCATTCTATTATGTCCTAATCTGATCTGAGTAAACATGATAGGACACCTCATCTTATGCACTGCTCCTAGTGACACTCTCCAATAGACCCAGCAGTCCTTATTTCCAGGCCCCTTCACTAACCACTGCTGCACACTCCCTCCCACAGCTGGCAATTACAACCAGGCACCCATGTCCGGTCCCCCTGCTTTGAGAGGGAGTGTACTCCACTGGAGTGATTGGAGCAGGGAACTGGGAGTCAGGACTCCTGGGTTCCATTGCTGGTTTCCTATTGACCTGTGGGACTTGGGGTAAGTTGCTGCCCCCTCTAGGCTCTGTCCCCAGCAGTCAAATGGGGATTTCATACTTTCCCACTATTGGAAAGTGCTGGGAGAATCCCCCAGCAAAAGCTGCTCTGACAGTGCTAAGCAGCATCTGTTTGCTTGTGAGAATGTCCTATGGGACTGTGTCAAAAGCCTTATTAACACCAAGATAGATCACATCTACTGTTTACCCACCTCCACTAGGCCCCTAACCCTGCCAAAGAAGGAGCTAGGATTGGTCTGGAATGATTTGTTCTTGACAAGTCCATGCTCACTAGTCCTAAGAACCAAATTGTCCTGCAGGTGCTGACAAACTGATTGTTTAATAAGCAGAGGCTGCTCCCAATGCTACACTCGGTTTCTCAGAAATGAGTAGACTTTATGGGCAGCAGAGATCGTTAGAGCATCTAATCTGACCCCCTGCATATCACAGGCCTCCTGTCTACCACAATAGCTACTTTTGGGGCAAACACATTCCGGAAAGGCATCTAGTCTTTATTAAATGACATCAAGAGATGGAGAATCCACCACTTTCCATGGTAGCTTCTTCCTGTGGTCAATCATCCTCGCTGTTGAATATTTGTGCCTTATTTGTCATAGGAATTTGTCTCTTTTCACCTTCCAGCCATTGGGTCTTGTTCTGCCTTTCTCTGCTCGATTAAAGAGCCCTTTAATACCCAATATTTTCTCTCCATTAAGGCATTTCAACACTTCAGTGAAGTCACCTTTCAATCTTCTTTTGATAAGCTAAACAGGTTGAGCTCTTTCAATAGCTCACTAGAAGGCATTTTTCTCCAGCCCTCAGAACATTTGGTGGCTCTTTGCTGCCCCAGCTCCAATTTCTAGGACCATCTTTTTCAAAGGAGGACACCAACACTGGAGGCAGTATTCCAATAGCAGTCTCACTGCTGCTGTGTCACCTCCCTATCCTACTCACGGCTCTGCTCCTTCGTCTAATGATGGCTTTAGCCCTGTTCACCACAGCATCACACTGGGAGCTCATGTTGAGTGGCTTCTCCACTATGGCCCCTAAATCCTTTTCAGAGTCACTGCTTTCCTGGATACACATCCCCATTCTGGAGGTGTGGCCGGCGTGCCTTGTGGCTACGTATAGGACCTTGCATTGGGCTCTGCTCAAACTTGTTTTCTTTGAATGGGTCCAGCTGGCCGAATGAGCCAGATCGCTGTATATCACTGCCCTCTCGCCATCAGGAATTACCACTCTGCCTGTATTTTGTCACCCCCCAATCTTATCCGCACTGATTGTATGTTTTCTCCCAATTCATTGATAACAATTATTTTAAAAAATTAGTCCTTGAGAGCTTCTTCAGACCCTTAGTACCCAGGACCTGCTCCCCACAGCACAGTGAGAAAGGCTGTCCAGCCCTGCTGGTACATACCGGATAAGCACAGAACAAACACACTTTAGGAGCTGTGTTGTCCATAGGCTCTGAACAACATGTGGGGGTCAGCAGCTTACAAATGCACGACAGACCTGTAGTGTAGACAGGTCCCAACTGTGTCTCGGTTTCCCACCCTGCTCTAAGTTTAGTCACAGCCGCCATGTCTTTTCCGCCATGTCCCTTAACCCCACATCACTGCAGAAGAGAGATTTTCTGGTAGCCAGCTGGCTCTCCTGCATGTGGATGTCGTTCCAAAAGACTCTTGCTCCCATCTTGACATTAGGCCACGCTTGTACACTTTCTCATGCCCTTCTCCCTGGGCTAACCTTCTCAGCACAGCCCAGGCATGCTCTCCTTCTCTGCTCTTTTTGTCCATGGGCATAGCAGACCCTGGGTTGATTTCCCTTTGCAGGATCTCTCACAGGTATTGCTGCTGCTGCGTCTGTAGCTCCACCTGCACTTCCTTCTGCGTCTGTTGGTCTTCTAGGAGCTGCTGGAGAAACCCCTAGATCTGCTTTGGCTGCTTAGCCAGTCTCTGGAACTGAAGTGGGAAATCCAGCGACCAGCTTGGTCCCTTGATACACCTGCTTGGGGGAGGGATAGCTCAGTGGTTTGAGCATTGGCCAGCTAAACCCGGGGTTGTAAGCTCAATCCTTGAGGGGGCCATTTAGGGATCAGGGCAAAAATCTGTCTGGGGATTGGTCCTGCTTTGAGCAGGGGGTTGGACTAGATGACCTCCGGAGGTCCCTTCCAACCCTGATATTCTATGATTCCTTCAGCAACCAAGACTTCCCTCACGGATCACAGGGGGAACTCAATCCTGCCAACTATGCCAATCATAAATGAATCTACTCATCGTTAGGTGGCCCCCGGCGGCCAGGCATGGCATCACAGCCCTTTCGCTGGGCTAGCGTCCCCCATCCATGGTCGCTCCAGCACCACGGCAGTTTCTCTGCCTGGTAACTCCGGCCAGGTCACCACCTTTAGTCCACCCTTCTGGGGCCCAGCTTGCCTCACACTAAAAGTCCAAAGAAGTCTTTCCACAGACAGAAGTCCTTCTGCCATCGCTGGGGCACTTGCTCAGCCTGTAGCCCCCTTGCTGGGCTTGGGAACCCTCTCCAGGTTCGTGTACGCCACCTCCTCTGGGGCCGGTAGGGGAACCCAGTCCCACCCTGACATTGACAGCAGCTCAGGGCCCTGGACCCAACAGCTAGGTCTGCACCTTTCTCTTTGCTGCACTTTTCCAACCTCTCTTCTCAAGTTCCCCTCCAGGCTTTCCTTGCTGCTCTGAACTTCCTACCTCGTTCTCAATCCTGTTGCTACCCCAGCTGGGCTGTATCACCACTGAAGTCTGGCTCTTTAGGGGGGCGGATATGGTGCCTCTCAGTTCGGGCTCATTCTGTAATCAGCTTTCTGTGAGTGCCAGGGGGCTCCATTTCTCCTTCCACTAGCTCCCCATTTACAGAGAGCCAGAGCAGTACCTGCAGCAGGGAGCAGGAGTTGCTGGTGGCCTCAGAGGGACAGGCCCTGCAGCGCCTCGGGCACCTGGCGCAAGTGCCGCATGATACGGAGCTGGCGCATCACATTGGCCGTGACGTCCTCATGCTGCAAGGGAACGAGAACCTGTCTGAGACTCAGATGCCTCCGAGGAATCAGGGGGGATTAACGGCCCCTGGAACCAGCAGCATTTCCACCCAGCCCCTGCCCACCTCTGAGGGATGGATTCCCCCTCCTGACCCCCAGGATGGAGTCTTGTTGTCCTTCCTAGTGACCTCCAGTGGCAACCCCCCTCCTTGTACGGGGAGCTCCTGCCACCTCCCCCTCAGTGCCCCTGACAGCTGTTCCACCTCCAATCCACAGCTCAAGTTCTCAGACCCCTCTCCTCCAGCCCCACCCAGGTTGGGTAGGGAGGGGACTGTAGCGGGGGGGGACAGGAGGGATTCTGGCAGCAGTGAAGTGGGATGTGGGGAGGTTGAGACTTTTCCCCAAGTCACCCCAGCCACTAATGCTGAAGCCGCAGAATGGCAGCCCTGGTGAATGGGACGGATCGGCAGCCCCTGCTGACTGAATCCTCCTGTTCTCTCCAGCAGGGCCGGCTTTAGGAAGGGCGGGGCCCAATTCGAACATTTTTGGCGGGGCCCCAGCAGGGATGACTAACAAAAAAAATAATGGAAAAAAAAGCCTTTCATTTCTTCCATGTATTATTTACTTTCCATAACTATATAAATAATAAAATTATATATTATGTACATTGCATCATATATGCTGTTGATCGGTTATTAATGAGCTCCGTTTCACGTGTGTGGGTCCCCGCCACTCCCTGAGGGTGTTCTAGGGTGACCAGATGTCCTGATTTTATAGGGACAGTCCCGATTTTTGGGTCTTTTTCTTATAGGATCCTATTTATCCCCCACCCCCTGTCCCGATTTTTCACACTTGCTGTCTGGTCACCCTAGTGGTGTGCACATGTGTGGGTCCCAGCTGCTCCCTGCCCCCCTCATTGAAGCAGGTGTGCAGGGTTACTGCCCTGGGAACTGCAGGGCATCAGTGGACATGGGGCTGGCTGGAGGCAGGGCAGGGGCTCACTGGAGGTAGGGTCTGGCTGCAGGCAGGGCAAGGGGTGCGGGGCTGGCTGGAGACAGGGGTGTGTGGGGCTGGCTGGCTTTGGGCAGGGCCGCAGGGGGGTGCAGCAGGGGTTCCCTGGAGACAGGGCAGGGGGTGCAGCAGGGGCTGGCTGGGAACAGGGGGTGCAGGGCTGGTGCGGGGACGGGGTGCAGCAGAGGCAGCTGGAGCCCCGGCCCTTTAAATAGCCCCCGAGTCCCCCGCTATCCCAGCTCCCTGCCCCACACATGTCAAGTCCATTCAGATTCCACGCTCAGCAAAGATGCAGGGAGCTGTGCGGTCAGGAGAGGCGCTCGTCAGAATTTGCCAGTGGAACTGTTTTTCCATCAGAAATTGCCAGCTTGTCAAAATCGAAACGTTTCGTGGGAACACGTCGATGTGGACAAACCTTCAGACAGAAAGCAGGCAGGTTTCACACGGAAAGCTGCTTGGCTCCCTGCCAGCTCGCCCGCCTGCCCACCTGCTTGACAGGCTGATGGGGGGCCTGGGCTTCCAGGCTGCCGAGAGAAGCCCTGGCTCCCAAGATCCCAGGGTCCCCGAAACCCTCTCCTCGCAGGGGTAATGTTCTGGTTACTGCACAGCTCTAGGAGGAGGGGAGGTATCCGATGCCCCACAAGCCACCAATCCTCCCTGCCAAGGTCCCAGTAACTACGATAGCCTGTGAGAACATCCTAACCTTTAGGTCACTTTCCCTGCCAGGTGAAAGGGTGCGAGCTGGACCCCTCCCTGCCACCAGAGTCCAGCACTGCCGAGAAAGCCAAGTGTGGACTAAACTAAGCCCCTGGTTAACCCTTTCCCAGAGGAATCCAGAAGCCACTGATGATTGCAGGCTACATGGTGACCTCTCTCTCAGGTCACTCCCCCATCCTGGAATAGGGGTCAGTGAGTCCTGGACGAACGCCGTTCAGCTGGGAACGTGCTCCCCCTTCTCGTGCCGAGGACTACATGAGATGGGTGTAGTGGGCACTCCCAATAAAGGGGACAGTGTGACAGCTGCCTTTCAAATAGGCCCCAGGCATGGGGGGGCCACAGCACCCAATTCCTCTGCCCCCCCAACTTTCTTCGCTGCTTTAACGTACAATCACAACCTGCTCCGCGGACACCTCTGAATCCTGAAAGCCCTAACGCTCCAGGGGAGCAGGCCATGCCCTGCCCTGCCCTGGCTGCCCCGGGTGTTACCTCGGAGGGAATCGTTCCAGATTCCAATGGGTGGCAGGTCCAGGGAAGAGCCTTATCTGGGGGGAGGTTGTACCAGACCCGCCCGACCCAGGCAGGCTTCCAGGTACTCTCTGCTCGGGGCTGATAAGGCTCCTTAGCAGTTTCTCTCCAAACAAATTCCAGTTCAAGACACCTGAGAGCTCCACAGCAGGGCAGCATCCCCAGAGCGCAGCAGGGCGGGGGTTAGGGGGAGCAGTCGGTAGCAGCACCTGCCCCTCGTACGGCAGGAGCGAGAAGTGCCAGCCTCTCTGCACAGAGGAGCAGCGTTCAGCCTGAGCCAGACGTGCTGCGGTGATGGGTAAGAGCGGGCTCGGAGAGCCAGAGGGTCTGTGGGGCAGCACTGGGCCCCACTAGGGCCGGGTGGGCGTGTTCAGCTGGGATTGGAACCCACCAGCACTTGTGGGTGTGAATGTGGGGCTGGAACGCAACGTGGGGTGCTCCCACCTTGCCCGGGGGCGACTTGGGGGAAGGGCAGAGAGACACCTGGGCTGAGACCCCAGCTCCAGGGAGACAGTCACCCCGGCCCAGCCGGGTTAAATTGCCCAGCTGTGTGACAGCCCCCCCCATCCCCGACGGGTCCCCCCCCAGTATGTCACAGCAGGGTAATGTGCATATTGAACGGCAGGGGTTGCCAGAGACTGGCTGGGAGAGGCCTTTGGGGATGGAGGAAGCAGCACTAAGGTACATGCCAACCTCCCTACAGAGGAGGGGCCGTGCCCCGCAGGTGTGGGGCAGGGAGCTGGGACACTGCGCGGTGGGTCATTGTCTGGCCCAGGCCCTTCCTAGCCGGAGGCCGAGGCCGAGGCATTTCCTTCAGGTCACCTTCCGCTGCAGCTTGGCCACGGGCCCCCATAGCCACTAGCCCAGCCAGGGATCCCAAGTGGGGATTGTCACGGCTGGCTCCTCCCTGCCGCGAGCAGCTCTTCACTGCCAGGAAATTCCTGAAATCCTGTGTGCCCCTCCCCCACCCATCTCCTGGGGCTGTGAGTGCCCCCCCGGACAGCCCCTCCCCCGAGCTCTGAGTGCCCCTGGCCAGTCCCTCCCCTCAGGCCCCCCCAACTTCCTGGGGCTCTGAGTGCCCTCAGCCAGTCCCCCTCCCACACCCCGGGGCTGAGTGACCTTGGCCAACCCCCGTCCCTTCAGGAGGAACTCCCAGTACCCACCCAGCCCCCACACCTCAGGGTTCCCCTCCCTGCGGCTCTGTGGCCATACCCCTACCCAGGGCCGGCTTTAGGCCAATTCAACCAATTCCTCTGAATCGGGCCCCACCCCTAAGAGGGCCCCGCGCCCAAGCCCTGGTACAGCATACTGGCAAGAGCTGGTGAGCTGTACCAGGGTTGCCCAGTGGGCAATTTGAAGGGCCTGGGGCTCCCAGCAGGGGCTGGAGCCCCAGACTCTTTAAATGGCCACCAGAGCCCCACTGCTGGAGCCCTGGGGTAGGGCTGCGCGGCTCTGGGGGCTATTTAAAAAGACCGGGGCTCCCGTTGCTTCTACCGCCCTGGCCCTTTAAATAGCCGCAGGAGCCCCACCGCTTCTCCAGGGCTCCCGCAGCTATTTAAAGGGCTGGGGCGGTAGAAGCAGGGGAGCCCCGGGCCGTTTAAATAGCCCCCAGAGCCCTGGGATAGTGGGGGGCTCTGGGGGCTATTTAAAGGGCCGGGGCTCCAGCTGCCTCTGCTGCCCCCATCCTTTAAATAGCCACCGGAGCCCCGCTGCTTCCCCAAGGCTCCCTCTGCTTTTAAAGGGCCGGGGCGGTGGAAGCTGGGGAGCCCCAGGCCCTTTAAATAGCCCCCGAGCCCCGGGCTGCTGCTGTTACCCCGGTGAGGGAGGGAGGAGGAGGAGGAGAAGGGGGCACTTACTGTACAGGGTGGGCTGTACCCGCACCCCCTGCTCGCAGCCAGCTCCTGCTGCATCCCCTACCCGCAGCCAGCCCTGTTGCACCCCTGCCCTGCTCGCAGCCAGCCCCTGCTGCACCCCTGCCCTGCTCACAGCCAGCCCCGCACTCCCTGCCTGCAGCCAGCCCCGCACCCGCTGCCCGCAACCAGCCCGTCTCCAGCCAGCCCCGCACCCCCTGCCCTGCCTACACCAGCCCCTGCCTGCAGCCAGCCCCACACTCCCTGCCCTGCCTGCAGCTAGCCCCGCACTCCCTGCCTGCAGCCAGCCCGTCTCCTGCCAGCCCCGCACCCCCTGCCTGCAGCCAGCCCCTGCCGCACCCCCTGCCCTGCCCGCAGCCAGCTCCTGCCACACCCCCTGCCCTGCCCGCACCAGCCCTGCCGCTGCCTGCAGCCAGCCCTGCACCCCCTCCCACAGCCAGCCCCTGCCGCACCCCCTACCCTGCCCGCAGCCAGCCCCTGCCACACCCCCTGCCCTGCCCGCACCAGCCCTGCCCCCCCTGCCCTGCCGCTGCCTGCAGCCAGCCCTGCACCCCCTCCCACAGCCAACCCCTGCCGCACCCCCCTACGGCCCTGCCCGAAGCCAGCCAGCCCCACACACACCCCTGCCCGCACCAGCTCTGCACCCCCTGCCCTGTCTCCAGCCAACCCCTGCCGCACCACCCTGCCTGAAGCCAGCCAGTCCCACACTCCTCTGTCTCCAGCCCTGCCAACCCATGCCGCACCCCCCTGTGGCCCTGCCTGAAGCCAGCCAGCCCACCCCACACACCCCTGTCTCCAGCCAGCCCCTGCCCTGCCTCCAGCCAGCCCCATGTCCACTGGTGCCCTGCAGTTCCCAGGGCAGTAACCCTGCACACCTACTTCAATGAGGGGGCAGGGAGCAGCTGGGACCCACACATGTGCACACCCTAGGGTGACCAGACAGCAAGTGTGAAAAATCGGGACGGGGGTGGGGGGTAATAGGATCTTATATAAGAAAAAGTCCCCAAAATTGGGACTGTCCCTATAAAATCAGGACATCTGATCACTCTAGCACACCCCCAGGGAGGGGCGGGGACCCACACATGTGAAACAGAGCTCATTTCTAGTTCAGGCCCATCTTCTTTTTTAAAAAGAACTTTAGGTAGGGTTAACATACATCCGTATTTGCCCGGACATGTCAGGCTTTTTGGTTCTTAAATCACTGTCCAGGAGGAATTTTTAAAAATTCCGGGAAAATACAGACGTATGGTAACCCTATTGGTACAAAAAATACATACTGTGGCACATCCCTTAAATCAGAACTTTTTATAGGGAACCAGTTGCTAAGAAATGAAAGGCTTTTTTTTTTTTTTAAACACGTTTTTTTATTTTTTAGTCTTCGCTGCCGGGGCCCCGCCAAAAATGTTTGAATTGGGCCCCGCACTTCCTAAAGCCGGACCTGATGGCAGGACCGCCTGTACCGAATAGCGCAGGAACCCCAGACACGGGAGACGTTCTGCCAGCTGTTGGTACCCCGGAGACTGCGAGCCGGCCTCCTCCACTTAGCCCATGCAAACGCTTGGTCCGGACACCTGGGACATGAGAAGACCCTACAGAGGGTGGCCCGCCGGTTTTTCTGGCCAGGCATCCACCGGGAAGTGGCAGACTTTTGCGCCTCGTGCCCAGAATGCCAGCAAGCCGGACCGAAAGGGGTAGCCCCTGCACCCCTGGTACCCATGCCAGTCATGGGGGTACCCTTTGAACGGATCGGGATGGACCTCGTCGGCCCCCTTGACCGAAGTAAGACAGGGAACCGCTTTATACTAGTAGTCGTGGACTACACAACACACTATCCCGAAGCCATTCCCCTAAAGACAGCGACGGCACCGACCATTGCGGGCGAATTGGTAAAGATTTTTGCCCGGGTTGGGATACCGGGGGAAATATTGACGGACCAGGGCACCAATGTGCCCTCCAAGTTAATAGCCGAGCTATGTCGCCTCCTCCATATCCGGACCCTCCGGACATCCGTTTACCCCCCGCAGACCGATGGCTTGGTAGAGCGTTTCAATGGTACGCTAAAAGCCATGTTGCGGAAATTTGTGGAGGAGGACCCCTCACATTGGGACACCTTATTGCCGGCCCTGCTGTTTGCAATAAGAGAGGTACCACAGGCCTCGACGGGATTCTCGCCTTTCGAGCTCTTATATGGCAGGCAGCCCAGGGGAATACTGGATCTCCTGAAGGAGGAGTGGGAAACACAGGAAACACGGGTCCTCAGGACCACACAATACGTGCTACAACTCCGGGAGCGACTCCAAACGTTAGGGGCCTTCGCCCGTGAAAACCTGGAAGGGGCCCAGGCATGCCAGGAGCGCCTCTATAATCGAGGGACTAGAGGGAGGAAGTTCACCCCAGGCGATCGGGTGCTGCTTTTACTGCCCTCTGCCTAGTCGAAGCTCCTAGCCAAATGGCAGGGTCCCTATGAAGTGATCCGACGAGTGGGGCCGGTCGATTACGAGGTCAGACTACCTGGTCGACGTAAAGAGACGCGCATTTATCACATTAACCTTCTAAAGGCCTGGAAAACCCGGGAAGCCATGTTCATTGGCCCGTCCACCCCAGATTCGGAACTTGGACCCCTAGCAGGAGACCTTCCCGACCCCGGACCGGTCACGTTGGGGTCAGGCCTCAGCCCCAGACAAAGGGGGCAACTACAACGGGTGGTAGAGAAGTTTCCGGACAGACGACTTTAATGAGTCATCATATCGCCACCGACCCCGGGAAGAGGGTGACGGATAACCACCGGCCGTTGCCCAAGAAAATGTGGGATACAGTGCGACGGGAGGTAGAGACGATGTTAGAGATGGGAGTGGTAGAGGAGTCGACGAACGAGTGGCGAAGCCCTATCGTCCTAGTTCCGAAACCAGACGGGACGACTCGGTTTTGCATCGATTTCAGGAAGGTCAACGTTATCTCCCGTTTTGATGCCTATCCAATGCCGAGAGTGGATGAACTGTTAGAGCGCCTCGGGGGAGCCAAGTATCTGTCAACCTTAGATTTGACTAAAGGATATTGGCAGATCCCACTGACGCCAAGCTCCCGGGCGAAGACGGCCTTCCCTACGCCTTTCGGCCTCTTCCAGTTCGTAACCATGCCGTTCGGGTTACACGGAGCAGCAGCCACGTTTCAACACCTGATGAACAACCCCACGACCAATACGCAGCGGCGTACATAGATGATATCGTGGTTTACAGCCTCGACTGGGAGAGCCATTTACAACACCTGGCAGCAGTGTTACAAGCCCTCAGGGCAGCCGGCCTAACAGCTAGCCCGGCGAAATGTCACTTAGGCCAAGAAGAAGTGACCTACCTGGGATACACGGTAGGAGGGGGGAAACTAGCACCCCTGATTAGCAAAGTACAAGCCCTCAGGGACGTACCCACCCCCACGACGAAGAAACAAGTACGTCAGTTTTTAGGACTAGCTGGGTACTATCATCGCTTTGTGCCAGACTTCGCGTCTATAGCCGCCCCCTTGTCAGACCTAACGAAGAACTCCCAACCCCGACAGGTACAGTGGACTACACAATGCAAGCGAGCCTTTAACACACTCAAGGAACGGCTCACTCAAGAACCAGTACTACGACACCCCGACTTCGTGAAAGAGTTTATACTACAGACAGACGCTTCGGAAGTCGGCCTGGGCGCAGTACTCTCCCAGGAAGTAGACGGGGAGGAACATCCCGTACTGTATCTAAGGCTTGGTCTACACTAAACACCCAAATCGAACTAAGGTACGCAACTTCAGCTACGTGAATAACGTAGCTGAAGTTCGAAGTACCTTAGTTCGAACTTACCTCGGTCCACACACGGCAGGCAGGCTCCCCCGTCAACTCCGCGGTACTCCTCTCGTCTAACTGGAGTACCGCAGTCGACGGCAAGCACTTCCTGGTTCGACTTATCGCGTCCAGACAAGACGCGATAAGTTGAACCCAGAACTTCGATTGCCAGCCGCCGAATTAGCGGCTGGGTGTAGACATACCCTAAGTCGGAAGCTGTTCCCCCGGGAAAGACATTTCTCAACGATAGAGAAAGAGGCCCTGGCGGTACGGTGGGCTATCGACGCCCTACGTTACTACCTGCTAGGGAATAGTTTTAAGTTAATCACAGATCACGCCCCTTTGCGATGGATCCACAGCATGAAAGACACGAACGCTAGAATTATGCGGTGGTACCTCGCCCTCCAGCCTTACGACTTCCAGGTGCTCCACCGACCAGGTAAGGCCCATACTAACGCCGATTTCTTCTCCAGGCTAGGGGAGGAGGGCGAAGAAACGGATCAAGGAGGGGGATCCTTAGCGCAGGGGGTGGTCTGTGAGGGGGTAGCCAAGCCCCAATCCAACTGCCGAGGCCCTAGACAGTTAGCCCTGACGGCAGAGGATCCATCACGTTCGTACGGGGTGTGTCCCAAATGCACAGAGAGTGCGAGAGGAGGGAGCATACCCCAGCCTAGGCAGGCGGCCGTGGGAGAAGAACTCTTGCGGGAAGCCCTGGTGGAGGACCAGCCCACACTCCTGGAACCGCCGAGGACTGCGACTTCTCCAGGTCGAGAGGGAGCCTCACTGTGGGAGGGACCAGCCGAGGCGGTGGACCACGAGACCCGTGGAGAATCAGGAGACCCATGGGACGCTCCAGCAGCGGAACGGATAGGAGGCAGTTTAAGGGAAGCGACGGACTGGTACGTCGGACCCGGTAAGCCTCAGCGTGTTTCGGTGGCACCCCCCCACTGAGACGGTGGATAAGCCGGGTTGCCCGTTGGCAAAGACTAATTTCCGGGACTTTGGGGCCAGTAGGCCATAGAGCCCAGTGACAAGGGCTAAGTTCCTAGACTTTGAGCCGGTAAGCCGAGCCACTGTGGGACAAAGGCTGCTTTCCGAGCTCTGGGCCATTAGGCCGGTTAGGATACCCCCGGGAGGGTTCTTAAGGGGGAGGGTGTGTGGTGGGGCGATTACCCCACACCCAGAGAGACTGGGCTGCGGCAGGCCTAGGCGTCTGCGTAGACGCGTGGCCAATCAGGAGAGGGCTTACTGGGAGGCAATCAGAAGGCAGATTGGAGCCAGCCAATCAGGGCCCGGCTTAGCCATATAAAAGTCTGCCCAGAGTAGGAGCAGTCAGTCTGTCCCAGGCCTTCAGAGGGGAAGGTCTGTCTCCAGAGCTGGGAGGCCAGCACAGGCCAGCCTGAGAGAGTGGGAGAAGGCCCCACTCCATAGCCTGCTAGGCGGCAGGCCTGTGAGGAGGAGGCCGCCTAGCGTAGCGAAGGGCTGTTGGGGAAGTGGTCCAGAGGGATAGTCAGAGGAGGAAGGAGAAGGAAGACAGTGAGACTGTTGCCCGAGGGCCTCTGGACCGGGACTCAGAGTAGTGGGCGGGCCTGAGTTCGCCCCCCCCTTTTTCCCCCTTTGTTTGCTGTGCTGCCCCACGCACAGCCACGGTCCACAGGGAGCGGCCGGTCAGAACCACACCAGGTCCTGGACTGTGAGTATCGGACTCGAGGGTGTGGGGCTGTTGTTTAACCACCCCCCCGGAAGGGGGTGTGAATGGACCAGGGAACACTGTCGGAGGGCAGTGCTCCGGAAGAGGACGCCATACGTGGAGAGCAGCGCAAACCCGCGCACCCAACGAAGGCGAGACAACAGGCGGGACGCCACCCAAAGAGGGCGCTCTACTGGCTAAAACTAATTCCCCGAGATGACCAGGAGGAGGCGCCGCAGTGGTGAGCTACTGACCCTGTCACAGGTACCTTCAGTCCTTAAACCCTGGGGAAGGGAATGTCCCTCCCCTGCTGGAGCAAGGTCTCCCTTACTCCGGTTTTCTGTTCCCCCAAAGTCTCACAGCACACATCCAAGCTCCAGTCCTCTCTCCTTCCCCCTGACTGCCTGAAGCAGGGGGTTTTATTAGGTTTCTAACAGGGCCTTAATTGATTATGGGTGCTCCAATTAACCTGTAGCAACCCTCCCTAGTCTACAGGGAACCACGTCTTAATTAACCTAGGGTTTATATACTTCCCTTCTACCACTTCCCACTGCTCCCTGGCCCTCCTGTATTACACCCTTTAGAAAAAGGTTTCTGAGGTAAAGGCAATTGTGAATTCACAATTTTTTGTGTGACTGTTCTCCAATATTTGCTTAAATGTTGCTGTTGCCATGAACTTTCCTGCCACTAAACTCATTCCCTAGGATCCTGACAGAGAGCAAAGATAAACAGGCTGCAGGAGTGAGTCCTATCCATTTAAAAAGTCAAAAGAATATTCACTGACAAACTTTTGCAATAATTGCCCTGATCTCCTCAAGAACTGGAACAAAAAGAACAAAAGAAGACTGAACTCCCTTGTCATTCGGCTGGTCTGGTCTGGGAATGCTGTGGAAGGTCATGATGACACTACCCAGAAGGAACAAGCACCCTGTGTTAAAAGTCAGCTTGAGTTTTCCTTGTCTCTGTAAAGAGCTGGAGTGTCTGGAACTAGTAGCAGGTTATTTTTAGCATCTTAGCCTATTTTGCAGCTCCCAAGAGCACAAAACCTGGATTCTTGCCTCCACTTTTCTTTGATTTTGCTCTGTCTGCACTTCTGTTTGCATCAGTAGGAAGCCAGTATGTGCATGTAGATTCTCATGTCACCTCCATTCTGATGTAACAAAAATAACATCTGCAGACTATTATTATTTGTCTTATAGCAGTGCCTAGAAGCTGTAACCAAAATCAGGGCTCCATTGTGCCAGGTGCTGTACAAAGATGGAGGAAGAAGCCATCCCCACCTTGAAGATCTTAGTCTAACTAGCCAAAGGAAGTATTATATTATCCCTATTTTTATAGCTAGGTTACTGGGGCACAGAGACTTACCCAACATCAGACAGTCTGTGGCGACCACCGTGGGGGATGATCTCCTCGCAGAGCCCCTGCTACACAACCCCCAGCTCTGTGTGCAGGTAACGGAGTCCCCCGCGGTGTGCCAGAGATTGGTCCTGGCAGAAGTCACCAGAGTCGGAGACCTCCTGGACTATGACTGGGGAGACTGGCTGGATCCCCTGATGCTCGCTTGGCACATGAGGCTCTCCAGGCTTCGTACACCCCAGTGTGTATTTCAGGAGGTGAGGGCCGCTTTGCTGCCCGCTGCTCGGGCCTACCTCGACCGGGTCCTGCGAGAGGGCACACCCCACCCCACTCTCCACCCCAGGCCCTCCGGACCTTGTCATCGGGCCCCTGCCCCTTCACAGTGAGCCAGCTGCACGACTTGCAGCCGATTTGTTTCCAGACCGCGCCAAGGACACATCTATACATGCTCATACTCCACACCCTTCGCTTCCTCACCCTTGCGTCCCGCCCCGACACAAAGTGGCGGGACTTCCTGCCACCTCTAGAGGGTGAGGAGCCCCAGTGTGCCAGCCTATACTCTAGCCTGATCCCGAGGCCTGACGGGGATATCAGTTGGCGGCTCCTTCAAGGGGCCGTGAGCACGGGCATGTACTTGGCGCGGTTCACCCCTGTCCCGGACACCTGGCCATTCTGTGGCATGAGGGAGACCCTGGCACACGTTTACTTGGAGTGCGCCAGGTTGCAGCCCCTATTCCGGCTCCTCTTAGACATCCTGTTATGTTTTTGGTTGCACTTTTCCCCTCATCTCCTTATCTATGCACTCCCCATCCGTAGCCCCACAAAGTCACGGGACCTCCTAGTCAACCACCTCCTAGCCCTGGCTAAAATGGCCATCTATAAAACCAGGGAGAGGAGGTTGGCTGACGGGGTCTCCTGTGACTGTGGGGCCTATTTCCGATCCCCTGTCCGTTCATGTATCCAGGCAGAATTCCTCTGGGTGGTGTCCACTGGCTCCCTTGAAGCCTTTGAGGAGCAGTGGGCACTATCCGGGGTTCTCTGCTCAGTGTCCCCATCAGGTTCCCTTCGTTTAGTCCTGTGACCTCACTCCTGTCTCTGTTATTTCATTAGTTTTTCCCTGGAATCGCTTGGCTTCCAGGTCCTGTGGATCCTCCCCTTAGGCGGTGGGGAGGTCCTTTAGCAGTGGGCGGGCTCCACCCATCCACTTCCTGGATCCCAATAGGATCAGACAGATTATCTCTGGCTGAGCCTGGAACTGAATCCATATCCCCGAGTTCCTGTCCAATGCCTTAATCACAAGACTAACCTTCCTCGCAGGCATCAGACACACAGTTACTGTATAAATCACACACAGACTAGAACTCTTGCCTTCAGCACCAAACAATGTAGGCCTCCATTATTTGCACTAAAGGAGAACTCCTTTACATTGCTACCTACAGCAGCTCTGTCATCCATTTTATAGACTATAGCCACTAGACTAGAGAGTGACATGGCTAAAAGCCAGTCCTTTCCACTGCTCTGGGGCATATGCCCATGAAAGAGCCAAGAGAGTGAGGGAGGTGCCGGCAGGCAACTTGAGTCCTAGAGCAGGCTTGCTAAATGAACCAACCAGAGGCACCTGGGGCAGGGAAGGAACCTCGACCAGCTGGTTCCTCATAAGAGAGCTGAAGTCAGCTCTGAGCATGGTAACTGCAAGTTGAGCCTCAGAGTAGGTCACTGCCTAAGAACCGATAAAGACCCTATTTGTTCACCCAGGCTCTGAGGTAAGAGTCAGGCCCTGGGGCAGATAGCCATCTGTCTTGGGTGGTTTTGACATAACAATTCCTGCATCTTGGCAGGGGGTTAACGATCCTTTCGGTCCCTTCTAACCCTATGGTTCTAGTGTTCAAACCATTCATGTATACAGATAGGAACTAATCCACCAAGTGTGGAAGTAACACAAGGGTTAGAGGCTGGTAACCAGATTTTGGTCTGTTGCTTCAGGTACACTGCTCTGTGTGTCTTGGGGCTCTCCTGTTCATCTGGAACCCATCTTTGTTGCTCTCTGACTGTGAAAGCAGAAGATTAGAGATGGGCCAGGATCAAAACCCTAGATCCATCTCCCACAAACTTTGCAATTCAAACCCCATTTCAACAGAACACTGCGTAGGGTGACCAGATGTCCCGATTTTATAGGGACAGTCCCGATTTTTGGGTCTTTTTCTTATATAGGCTCCTATTACCCACCCCACCCCTGTCCTGATTTTTCACACTTGGTGTCTGGTCACCCTAACACTGCGTGAATATTGTGGGGGAATGGCAACAAACAGCTATAGTTGCAGGCTGTCCTGTGAGTGAAGTGTGGTGAAATCCTCCATCATTGTACAGCAGAATCTTGGATTATTCCTAGAGGGAGCCGCACAGAAACACTCCCGCCTGTCCTTCAGGAGTGAATGGATTCTCTTCTCTCTCTACAGCTGTTTTCAGACACGCTTACTGGGGAGAGGGTGCAAAATGTCAGAATTTCAGAGCAAAGAATGTTAGTCAACAACTGAAACTACATTAAAGAGCCAGCCCACGATTGCACCGAACAGAAATATTAACCTCCAACATAAGAGATGTGCCCCCTAAAGAGAAACTAGCATGACTCATGGTTTGAGAGCAGACAGCTTGAAGTTGCTTAGTCCTTTATTAGAACTGTTTTTCTCCTCTGTGAGGAGGACAGAGGCAGGTTCTCCTCGATATTCATTGCACAGAGCGACTGCCATATCCTGAACACAAGTATGAGAAGGAGCTGAGTTGTTTTGGTCTCTGCTGTACTTGACTGCGACACGCACTAGCCTGGAACAAATGGTCAGGCACTAGCAGAAACAAAACAGCCTGAGGAAGATTTCTCAGTAGTAGGCAAATTATTGCAAAAGGCACCTTCCAGCTAGGAGGAATATCCAGAAAAACAATGGAGTTCAGCATAATAACAGCCTCTGCTGTTCTAATCCTGCAGTTCACTTGCTATGCCCCAAGTGGAAGAAACCTCAGTGCATTGGAGAAGTCCCCTTAATGCTAAGTAACACCACCAATTCCTTCCAAAAATCAAACTTCCACCTATTCTGTGTGCCATAGCCAGGGATGGGAAATAGGGGCAGCCCTAGGTTCTATGGGCATTTACACAATAAAACTTGTGGGGCTTCAAGCAGACTTCTGTTAGCCCTGTAGAATGGCTGTGGGGGAAGTGGCTGATGGTGGGCACTCCATATCAGGGCATAGTGACAGGAGCGGCGCCAGGATTTTTGCCGCCCTAGGTGGCAGCGCTCCTCCTCTGAGCATTTGGCGGTGGGGGTCCTTCCGCTCCGCATCTTCGGGGCACTGCGGCGGCGGGTCCCAGAGCGAGTGAAGGACCCGCCGCCGAATTTCCGCCGAAGACCCGGAGCGGAAGGACCCCCGCCGCCGAATTTCCGCCGAGGACGGCAAAATGCCGCCCCCCAAATCCTGCCGCCCTAGGCAACCGCCTAGGGTCGCCTAGTGGAAGCGCCAGCCCTGCATACTGAGCATTATGGGGTGTTTAAGTGGCCAGCCTCTACCTGTTGGCTGACTCCAGAAGCACAGGCTTTGATCGGTCATGGTCAGAAGCTAACTGAGTGTGGGCCTCGCACCCAGCATGAACCATTCAGGCCCAGCTCCCGCATCATGCATGATCATTCTCTGCTCTGAGCTTACGGACCCCCCTCTAAAGCTGGATAGGCAACAGCCTCAGACCCATTCACTGTTGTGCTACTTCCTTGTCAGGTTGCTGGGAGCAAACGCTGCAAGTCTGATGTGCAGGAGGTGGTGTTTTCAGCCCTGCAGCTTCTGGGATACTGTGCTTCCATGAGTAGTGGTATTGCTGGTTTCCATGAGTAGAGGTATTTTTAGGAAAACCAAGGCTCCATGCAGGAAGCTGGCATTAAATTACCCAAACAGGTCTGTTTACAAATAAATATTTAGTGTGTCCTTTGAAAGCCTGAGGCTTTTATAACAACCAGTCAGTAACTTTAACTGGCTTTTATTTAAAGCGGCCTAGTTAAAGGGCCAAAGCCTCAGGAGAGCATTGACACAGGAATGCTTGGCAAGTACTTCAGGTAGAAGCATCTACTCTGCAGTTAGTCCTGTAAATCTGAGCTAGCCCTGGCCTCTAGAACCAAGCCACAGAAAGGAAAACCAAGCAGCAGAATCAATCAGGGATCTGCAATGAAACCACCTGGTAATGGAAATGGACCATAGTGGCTGAACCTCTGCTCTCAACCTGCTCCAGCTGAGATGAGCTCAGTCAAGGGGAGACTGTTACCCGAAATTGGGCCAGCTAGTAAGCTTAGGGAGGAATAATGACCCACCAGAGTTTGGCAGAAAGCAGCACGTTTATTATACTTATAGCTAAGCTCAAAAGAAAGTGGGGGGTCACACTCACACTCACATACTCACGCTCCCAGGACACGCACAGCACTGGAGATGTCAGGATCCTTCAAGGTAAGCATACCATCCATTGCTGCGCTGTGGGATAATGAAGGTAAGTCTTCCCGAGGCATGATGGAATGCAACCCAGGCCATATGCTCAGGAGTGCACTCACAAGCTTGTACCTCCCATGAAGGCCCCTTCCCCTTTTAAGGACCTGCTCCTCATGGCCTGCGACTAGAGATGACTTGGCCGGGCCTGGTTGGTCACACTCTACCACAGGCAGTGTCCATGCATTGGGTGTGTGAGTGCTGCCTAATTAGAGTCCCAGACACCTTGTCTACATGGTAACTCTTTTGATCTTTCAGCTGTTCAACCAGCCCATTCATCCCACCAGCATTCCAGGAGGGAGGGGGAAAGCCACTTCACAGGTATTCAAAGAGGGAGAGGAGGGGGGTGGGGAAGTGTAACAGACCTTTGAGCATACAGGTTATACGTAGCATACAGATCACTGATGCTCCTACAACAGAGACAATCCCCCACCAAGACCAGCTCAGCATGGCTCCTGCAGCTCAGCGGGGGGGGGGGGGGGGGGGGAAGACTCCCAGCATAACTGCGCTGAGGGGTTTACCTTTGGTTCACCTGCATGTAAAGCTGCCGCATAGAGAACCACATGGGTCTCAGCTTTATTATTGGCTATGGTAATGTGTGAGGCACACAGTAAATCCACCTTTGTGTGAAGCCTTAAAATAATGGGTTACACCTGCCCCTAAGTGCCTGGCTCCCACACAGGGCTTTAGATCAGATCCTGTGAAGTTAAGGGAAAGCCTCCCATTGGCTCCAAGAGAGTCTGGAGTTGCCATGTAATGCAGAAAACAGCTGTAACATTCCAGTGCCCACATACTGCAGCTGGTGCATTTCTGTAGATCATGTACTTTCTGTCTGTGTCTGAAAGAGACAGCTTCACTTCTGTGGCACCTGTTCACAGAGGGATGCTGGCTGTAAGGACCCTTCTCACAGCAGGTGGCTAAGTGCAGGGTGGTGCCTCACACGGCAGCACCTATGAACTGTGCGTGAGGGACACAGGATCAAGTTTATTAACCCCTTTTTTCCAGAACATCAAAGGTCAAAAGCAATTCGGGGCCTAGTACGGAACCGTGAGGCAACCTTTTGTTGTGATGAAAATTAACCATCTCATTCCCATTCTGTTTTCTGTCTCCGAGCCAGTTTTTGGTTATGACAATACTTTGCCTCTCACCGCATGACTTCTTTAGAAGCCTCTTGTGTGGCTTTTGGAAGTCCAAGTATATTACATCAGCTGGTTCTCCTTTGTTCACTACTTTATTGGCACGTTCAAAGAATTCCCATAAGCTAGTGGCTCCATTCACCGGAGCCTTCATCTTATCGCTGCTAGCAGAATCTCGTTCGCCCCAGCCCAGTCTAGCCTAACTTACCTTAAATGAAGCTGGGTTATCTTTTCCTCAGGATATAACCCTTGACCCCTCATCTTCATTTTGCATTAGTTCAAGACCCTTCTCTGCTCTGGAGTGTCAGAGTTTCAATACAGCAGAGTTCTTTGAACCAGATTTGCATCCCCACTTCCCCATATGGGTTTTCCCTAGTGTCTCTTTTCCTTCCTCTCTGAGGGAATTCAGAACTGGGTCCTATGGATCCTGATCAGCAGGGAGCACTTTGGTTAAGAGTGACACATCTCTTCTTGCCAACTCATGGTCAGGGAGAGGGTGCTGACAAGCTCTCTTCAGTTGGAAGGATGCATTGGTCAGAACTGGACCTATGGGGTAGGGGGGGAGATGAGGCATCCTATAAGATGCCTCGAGACAAACGTTACCAAACTTCTGCTGGCCTGTTGTGAGATGATGGCAACATTTCTGCCATTATTATTCTATCTGAGGGTTTTATCCTACTGCCCATCACCACAGTATCTGAGTGCCTTCCCCATAGAATTAGTAGTAATAGCTAATCATTTCCTCTGAGCTGTTCTGTAGGGTCCAGCCTCAGTACAAATACACGAAGGGGAAGGCAGCTTGTTCTGCACTTACTATTCCCATTTGCAGTGATGACTTCTTCCAGGCAGAGATTCTGCTCTAGGTGCCATGGTGAATCACCTGTTATTGTGTAAACCTGCTGAGGACCATCCCAACCCAGAGCAAATCAATTTTCCACAACTTTTAGAAGCACCAAAACCCATCTACATAAATTGATATGTATGGTTATTTCTGTCCTGCTCTTATTGTGAACTCAGCAGCCACGTTTTAAAAAAGCCTCCCAGGATGAGAACTTGCTCAGTGAATGAACCTCAGCCTGGAAGAAATGTACATCCTGCTGTAACTCCTCAAACTCCTGGAGCTCTACACATCCAAGGGATCAGAAACTGAGATGATGTGCAGCTGAGAGCAGAATTTTGTGCATACAAAATAATTTAAAAAGTGAGCCCAAACCAAAAGGCCAGATCCAAATTAACCCTCTGGTCAATGTGTGACACAGGCTACTTCAGTAGCTGATACACAGAGGTTAATGGGTCTCCAGGTGTGTGGATTTACTCCTTTTGATGCAAGAGGTCAGAGCTAATGCTTTCAGTGCTGACCGTCAGGCATTGAAACCCCACTCTCAGCCCAAATTGAGTCAGTTGTACAAAACACCTGAATTATGGAAGTTCAAAATATGGATCCAAATTTTGAAACTCAAGAAAGAGAGGCTGTTGGAATGTTCAAAAAGACCTACCTTCTGAATTCTTTAGGGCCAACACAGCTGACATCATAAGAGCCCATCCCCATAGAATATTTGATTTGATATTCTTGGCACTGACTTTTAATGGTAAAACAATATTTTAAATAGGGTTACCATACTTAACAAATAAAAAAAAGAGGACCCTCCACGGGATCCTGGCCCCGCCCATTTCCCACCCCAACCCCGCCCTAACTCCGCCCCCTCCTCCCTCCCACTCCCAGCCATGCGAAAAGGGCTGCCCGAGCGCTACCGGCTTCACGGTTTGCCGAGCAGCCCCCAGACCCTGCGCCCCCGGCCGGCGCTTCCCCAGCGCAGCTGGAGCCCGGGAGGGGAAGCGCCCAGCCGGGGGCACAGGGTCTGGAGGCTGCCCGGCAAACCGTGAAGCCGGTAGCGCTTGGGCTTCGGGCAGCCCCCATGCCTCCGAACCCTGCGCCCCCAGCCGGGCACTTCCCCTCCCGGGCTCCGGCGGCGCAGGGTCCGGAGGTATGGGGGCTGCCCAAAGCCTGTAGCGCTCGGCTCTTAAACAGAGCCAAAGAGTCAGGGGAGGAGCAGAGCCGCCGCGGCCAGAGGCTCTGCTCCTCCCCTGACTCTTCGGCTCTGTTTAAGAGCCGAGCTGCCCCAGCGCTACCAGCTTCGGGCAGCCCCCATGCCTCCGGACCCTGCGCCGCCGGAGCCCGGGAGGGGAAGTGCCCGGCCGGCCGCTGGGGTCCGGAGGCAAGGGGGCTGCCTGAAGCCCATAGCGCTCGGCTCTTAAACAGAGCCAAAGAGTCAGGGGAGGAGCAGAGCTGCCCCGGGAGAGGAAGTGCCGGGCCGGCATTTTCCTGGACATGTTCGGCTTTTTGGCAATTCCTCCCGGACGGGGGTTTGAGTGCCGAAAAGCCGGACATGTCCAGAAAAAACTGGACATATGGTAACCCTATTTTAAAACCCTCAGAGAATCAGGTTCACTCACTATCTTTTCTTGTAAAGTCCAGGATAAGATTAAATTTAAGTATTTCTAGGCATGACCTGGGCAGAATGCCACAGAATCACTTAGTAATGTGGCAGTGTAATAATGAGGCAAGCTAATTCTCAAACCATCATTGCTTTGCCAGCTATCACTCATATTTCTATATAGAAGGTAAGAGGTGGGGAAATTACATCTGTAGTGGATGAGTCTGTAGTTGTGGAACTGAGTCTGAATTACCCACCAGCTGAAGCGTTATTGTGTTTTGCCAAAATGACTGATTAAAATTCAAATGCATTAAATTCCACCTGTCACTTCCACCATCGCCTCCATCTGTGACAATGCCTGTGGCATGAGTGGGTATGAATGAAGGAAGCAGTTTGTCTGCATAATCCTATGCTCACATTCAACCACACGCTGCTCACCCCCACACCCAATATATTGCGCAAAACGTCTGCAGTTTTTTTAAACTAAGACTTTATGGGTCAAACTTCCAAAAACAACCTATAATTTTTCACCCACAAGCAGGATAGATGTTTAACTGCCTGATTTGCAACCATGAACTTTATTTGTGGGTGCAAAATCTGTTACTTAAACTCTCACATGATCATTTATGGCTCTGACTTCCAGATTTCTCTTTCTCTGTATGGATGTAACATTTGGAGCTGGGTAGAGCCATGTGGACCATTCAGGTCTATGCACTGCACCTTTGTGTCTGCTTGTTCCAAATCTGAGGTTCTCCCCCTCACCCCCATTTCTCCAGCTCTCTTGTCCCTAATCCTGCCCAATTCCCCTCCTTTCTTCCAAGCCCTTTTCTCCAGTTAATACCACGTTCCCTTAGTGACTCAGCCAGCTCAGCATTCTTCCAGCCTTATTTTTCCTCTCTGGCATCCTGTCCCATCCATACCTACCCTCTGCCCCATCTTCCTCCAGCTTCTCTTCCCCTCTCTCTGTCTGGTTCCACCCTGATTTCCCAGCCTGCAGTGCTGCAGAATATCACAGGCTGTGGGGACATGTTGTTCCTGTGATATTTCAGTGAAGTGGATGTGGAAACACCTGCTCTTGGTAGTAACAGCATTTTCTATCTGAAGGCATTTTCCCCCTCCCCCATGCTGGGTGCTGAGCTGGTACATTTCAATGGGGAAAAGTCACCAAAATAAAATTACCTGGATCCCAAACAGGCTGGGATCTAGTCCATGTTTCAGTAGATCACGTGGGATCTGAGGGAAGGAATTTAATCCTGATTTAAATAATGTCTATTCACCCATCTCTCCTGATTAAATCACAGATCAGGATGAACAGTGCACAGTGGAACAGGAAGTGGTGGGCACAGCCATAGTTTGGTGAAATGGCACAGTCACTCTCAAAGGCTGGGAGCCCCTGAAATAGAGGATCTTGCCCATATTTATAGTTGCCAACTGGGATAATAGAGTGAACTGCGAGGCAGCTGGAGTGGAGCTTAATGTGCTCTTACCCTTTGGGAAAAGATTGACTAGACAAATGTGAGAAGAAAAGGAAACAGTGAGGAAAAAACAAGCAACCTGAGGCTCGCAGGCCAGTGTCTCATTACTGACACACTCAGCTTCGGCTCTCTTTAGCTAGTAGCTTAGCACCTTTGTGGCCTTGTTCTTGACAGCTAAAGAAAGAGAGAGATGTGTGAACCCAAGTCACAACTGGCTATTAAGATAGGACAGAAGACTAGCAAATCGTGAAAGCTGCAGCCATTGCTTCAAGGGGGTGTGTGTATTTGGAACAAGAGGGTACCACATAGCATAGAATTCTGATGGCCTAGTTAGCAAGGCTGTTTGAGACACAGCAGCAAGGCTAGGGAGCAGTGCGCACATCTGGCTGGGACATTAATAAACTGAATACTACTCTAACAAAGGTCAGGTGAAGGCCATTCTGGCTGCTTTCATAACGATGTACAATTTCCTATGGATAGTGCAATTTCACGTAGATTGTAAGCGCTGATATTGATAAAGAATCATGGAAAAGGGGAGGGTTGGTCTCTCGGCGGTAAGGCTCTCAGCACATCTGCATTCAGTTCCTTGCTCTGTCACCCACAAAATTTGTGACCCTTGGGCAAGTCATTTAAACGCTCTGTGCCGCAAGCTCTCCATTTGTATAATGGGGATAATAACTTCCTTTCTTCTGCTCTTTGTCTTGTCTATTTGTACTGCCAGCTCTTTGGGGCAGGTCACAAGAGGTCTGTACAGAGCCTAGCACACCGGGACTTCAATCTTGGTTGGGCTTCTAGGTACTATTGTAATACAAATAATGAATAAATGCAAATGTCTGCGGCTATATAATAAAGTTCATTAAACAACATTAATACAGGGAAAGTTACTTTTTTAGCTAGAGGTGTCACTCTTTGATCTTTGTGTCACTGCATCGCAGTATCATCTCGGGTATTGATGCAACCTCATGAGAGACGTGTAGAATCAGCCACAGCTGCATCTGTGGTCCTGGAGAGCTTTGTGTGGCTTGAATGGCACTGGTTTTGAGTATGCAGTGATGATGGCCTTATGTCAGCCTTTCCTAGTGGAGGGGGAAGCAGTATGACCAGACTGTAGAGCCCTGGAAGCTATTTGTCATTGATGTTGCTATATTTACTCTGGGCGGATTCATTGTGGCATATCTTTACTACCTTACTGGGAGGAGTTGCCTAACAACTGCGTTTGAGCTCCCCAACTTAATTAACATGTGGATTCTTTTTTGAGCAAGTGGTGGGAGGACAAGGAAGAAGAACAACAAACACAAACAATGATGGTTTATTTACAAACAGCAGTACACAGACCTCTAGGGGAGAGGAAAGCAGCAAATCCTCTCACCCTTGCATACAAAGATCATCTCCTAGGCTGTTCCAGAGATCTAAGACTCAAGGTAAAAATACAAGCTACATAATTACTGGGAAGAGAAGAAGCCAGCAGGAAAAATCCAGCCAGTGCTTACCATATTCAGCTAGTCAGAGACTGCTTTTGTCGAGGAATCAATAGATTAGCCAATTTCACTAAAGCAGCCTTAGTTGAGGTTCTTAGTGACTTGGATGTGCTAAATCTCAGTGTTAAACTGGGCACAGTTGAGAGAGAGCAGATAATCTACAACTAGTCATACAACCGACCACACGACTCTTCTTCCTTGCCTATCCTCAGACTCCATATGTTGCAGTACTGTCCTTTTTATCTATCCAGGCTGATGGAGAAGGAAACATTTGAATCTATTAGAAACGTTTGGTTCCATTGTGAATCTTTTTTCCTTGCACACATAGCCCATAGCCTAGATCTCCTCAAGGCATCTGGATCAGGGCATTACCTTTCTGATCTATCTGTCCTTTTCACATGTCACTGATGCAACTTTGCCTCACATTAGGTGGACTTTTTAAAAAAAATTTTAAGAATTTATTTATTTTGAGCTGGACCCATCTGACTTGTCTAATGCTGAACAGGATTCCATGTAACCATCACAGCAGCATGCTGCTGGTGGAGGTCATGCTCCACAAAGCACAGCTTAGGCAGGGCCCTACCCTGAGGAGCAAACCTTCAAACATGGGCAGATAGCATATAAACAATTCTAAAGATAAGGCAGGAGTGGGAGAGCAGACAGCTGGTTTGGTCAATGGAAGGCTGAAAGGAAAGAAGAAGTGGAGCTAAAGGAGAAAAGTGTCAATGGAGACTGCATGGTGCACAGGCAGAAAAGCTGCTATTCCAAGCATAGGGGGCATGAAGTTGACAATGGGAAAGGGGGAGCAGTAAGGAGATAAGAGCAGGCAGGGTAAAGAGCCCAAGATGGGACTTTGGGCTGAGAAGCTGTGCAGAGCCTTAATATGAGGACAAGGGACTTGAATTTGATCTGAAAAGGGAAAGGAAGCCTGTGAAGGGAATAGACAAGTATAGGAAGGGAACATGTCTGGAGCAGCATGAGAGGAAGATTATTTGGCTGCTATGTTTTGGGAAATAATAATACCAAGCTGTCACAGAGCAGGTCACTGATAGATCTCAAAGCACTTTACAAAGGAGGGAAGTAGCATTATCCCTATTTTACAGATGGGAAAACTGAGGCAGAGAATGGGAAAATCAAGGTTCCCCAGCAAGTCAGTGGGAGAGCTGGAAATAGAAGCTAGATCTTCTGAATGCCAGTCTGGTTCACTATCCAGTAGGTAACACTGTCTCTAGATTAGATAGTAGTAAAAAGGAAACCTCAGAGGGTTTACAGCACTCTAGATGACCAAACCATGGGCCTGGGGATAAACTCATTCCTTATTCTAACATGTTAGATGTAAGCGTTAAATAAATAGAAATCAGCTCCCATCATTTTTAGGCAGCTTCTGTGCCTTGGAACCTGGAAGTAGTTTTTGTCTCATAGATGTCTCTAGCTCATCGCATTGAATCTGTTGCCAAGACTGTAGACAGGAACTGTCTAACAGCTTCAGTGTACTGGAATTTCTCACTATTGCTGCTTCTAAGGTCTTGCTTGGTACTGTTGCAATGCCTTGTTAAAAATATGGTAACATGTTCCTCATAGTTTTTCTTCCATCCAGAACTCAGCACCTGGCTTCATCACTCTGCCCAATAAGTTCATTCTGCTCTTTCTGTTGTACTGTCTGTCTTTGAAAATGGAATTTAAATTGCAGTTCTGCTGTGAAAAGTGTCTGTGAAAGTGTCATCATGGGGTTCCATGTTTTATTGTCATGCAGTGACTCCAGCTTAACTTATTTTCAGTTTTTCAAGTAAAAAAGTCTCTCTTCTAGCTGCCAACCCTGCAAACTCAGCCTGGGATCTGACAATCAAGCCAGCCTCTTTCCTTCTTGTGCATCACCAGTAATAAAGGTTCTGCAGGCCACTGCAAGCCAATTATCCTTAGTGGAACTTCAATGGAGGCAGGATAAGGCCCTTAATTTTGTTGGCAGTTTTAGACAGTCAGAGGTATCAATATAACACACAGTAATATTTATGTTGCTTATTGCATCTGTAAATAAATACAGCATCTACAAGCATCAGCCACAGAGAGGTTACATCCCAGCCCCAGAGATCTAATGGTGTCTAGAGCAGAAATGTGCCCTCTGAAGTTTTGTAGTTTGTCTCGAGCATTTCAGAGGAGGAAATGCTGCAGGCACTAATTCTGCTGCATTTAGTTGTAGTAGAGGACTTATCAGCATGTATTTTTTTTCCCAAGAACACCCTAGGCTCTGAACTGCATTTGCAGTCGCAAAGACACGTGTGCAGTTTAATTGTGATGGCAGTTGGTTACCGCGGAGAGTGGATGGAATGAATATGCTGGTGAGGTTTTTCTTTGTGCCACCAGGGAAGACTGTCTAGTACTAGTGGACCAAGTTAACAGCAAAGGATGTGCCTCCATCTCCTTTTCCATCTGAGGCTATAGTCAACCAGAAAGGATTTCTCCATATTATGGGCTTTCACGTAAATGGGAGTAAATGATGCAATTATGCCTACGCTGCTTTTGAGCTTCCTGAGTGAGCAATGTTTAGCTCCGAGGGACAGCTGGTACTTTTGATCTAGAGCCAGTAATTCTGGAGCGGGTTTGCCAGAAGATAAACTCAGGAAAGTAGCCTTTGGGAAATGGTCTAAAACTCGCTCCACTGTTTATGTAGCACCCCAAATTCCAATCCAAGTCTTTTAAAGCAGATGCCATACGTTGGATGAAAATAAAATTAAAGAATGAAAGTTAGCTTAAGTTCAGTTAAGGATATGTATATGTGTTGTAAAGAAGGCCCCAATCAGCAAGTAAAAAAGCCATGAGAATGATAAGTAATATTACTTGTAGTGGGGGAAGAATGTCATTTTGAAAGTAATTAATAAATACAGAGCTGCATTAAGAAGACTATCTTAAAAGAAACAAGCCCAAACCTTCCCATTGTTCTGCTGGTAAGGGTGGGGTGGGGGGAGAGACAAAAAAGGAAAGACCTTGAGGAAAAAGGAGGCTGTACATATTATCCAAATTAAGACTGGAAATAAGGGTGAACTGTCTCAAATTGGTTTTTAGCTGAAGTCAGTAATTGGCAATGACATCACTTGTTTTTTAAAGAGTTCGTTGCTAATGCCTGCCTGCCGACGTTGGAGCCGACCAATATGGTCTAAGCACTCCCGAGGGTTTAGCCCATTTGTAAGTATCTTGATCAAATGCTTATAAATATTTGCATCCGAAGAAGTGGGTATTCATCCACGAAAGCTCATGCTCCTATACGTCTGTTAGTCTATAAGGTGCCATAGGACTCTTTGCTGCTTTTATAAATATTTTGTTACTCATGGAGGATAGGTCCATCAATGCTATCAGTCAAGATGGGCAGGAATTGTGTCCCTAGCCTCTGTTTGCCAGAAGCTGGGAATGGGCAACTGGATGGATCACTTGATGATTACCTGTTCTGTTCATTCTCTCTGAAACATCTGGCATTGGCCACCATCAGAAGACAGGATACTGGGCTAGATGGACCATTGGCATGACCCAGTATGGCTGTTCTTATATTTGGATGTACTAAATTGCTTATTAGCCTTTTTCTGCATGTTTAGAGCAATTGTATAAATACCATTTGGCCTTTGGATTTAATAAAAGAATTTATGGTTAAATTGGTTTTGGTGATTGCCCATATCAAAAATTCCACCACCACAAAACTGGCTTGAGCTAGAAGTTAGAGCAGGATGCAGAGCCCTCATATCTTCTTTAATTGTTGGCTGGAGGGTCCCCCTATTTCAGTAGGAGCACTGCTATGGTTCCGCTGCATTGTTCCAGACTAAGGGAGTCATCTGCTTGCTTGTGAACAAGAGCTAAGGGAAAAGACCCTCTTTCAAGTCTATTTTTACCTTCCTATCAATGATTAGGGGAAATCATTTGATTGTGTATGCATTCTGCCTGGAACCACAGGACCTTCAAACAGTCATTTCAGTGCCTGAAAAGACTTAGGCATATGGGGCAAAAAACCACATTTCTGGTGATGAATGGTGGCAGGGCAGTAGGTGTATTTTAATGCAGGGAACTAAGTGCTATCCAGGGTTAGTTTGGTGCAGACTCCTTCAAGAAGGCTGAGAGCACCCTTTTGATGACTAACTGGAGATAATTCTTGACAAACATGTAAGTTTGTGGAAGGGAAGGAGATGTGAATTGGTCTGTTGCTGTGTGCAGGAGGTATGAATGGCATTCTTTGTCTTGATGTTAGAAACACTGTACTGAGAGCAAAGGGGTCTCAATGTTCTCTTTGGTCGACAACAGCTTTTTGAGTTGCCTGGCCAGAGCCATCCTGCCACCCATGGGGAAAGTGAACACTGCCATCCCCGGCTGGAACCAACAGCCAACTGCAACCAGACATCGCCATCGCCAACGAGGATGGGAAGAAGACCTTCATGGTGGACGTCACAGTGCCCTTCAAGAACAGGACCCCGGCCTTCTGCGATGCCCGAACTCAAAAGCTGGAGAAATATACTCCTCTAGCTGAAACCTTGAGAGCTAAGGGTTACCCAGGTTCAGACACATGCACTGATCGTCAGAGCCTTGGGCACATGGGACCCCAGTAACGAGCAAGTGTTGTGGGAATGTGGAATCAGTCAACGCTACACTCGGCTGATGCGGCAACTCATGGTGTTGGACGCCATCAGATGCTCGAGGGACATCTACAAAGAACATGTCACTGGACATCGGCAATACCAGGAGGGATGAGCTGGAGTGCCGATAAGAAGTACAGTGGGGAAAGTAACTGAAATACTTCCCTCATGGATTGTATTTTCTAAATGGACAACCTACCCTAAATTCTCAATTACTGAGGGACAATCTTCACCCATTGCTATATTTGCTTTCCACAACCAACTCTCTGTATGAACTTTTTATGAGTTGTGTACTCAAATACTTGGATGCTAATATCTAAATTGTATTCTTAAATGCATTCACCTAAATTTGGGTTATTGCTAATTATGCACTATATGTTTCTTATGACTTTAAAAACAAACTTTGTATTTGTGGATAATCTAAGCCCTATACCCAGATGTACAGACACTCGTTTCTCAACCTGTGTATTATATAATTTTAACATTAACTTTAATAAAATTTTTAGTTCTTACCTTGCAGCCTCTGCTACTGTACTTAAGGAATATGCATCCAATAAGATGTACAGTGCAGAAACAAATGCTGTAGCTGCTGTGGGAAGGCACACTTAACCATTTGTAGTTTTACTAAATTACTTGATCAAGAGCATTCAGTACTGTAGGCATGGTGGCTATTTTTCGGAAGGGTTTCCCTGCATTCTGAGATATGAAACATCTGCCTTTCACTGACACTTACTATGAAACATGGGTTCCAAATGTTCTCCTAAGACTATAAAGTGGATAGAGCAAGTCCTGTAAAATGATTATCCACACCGCATATAACGAGTATCTAGACAATTCCAGCCACTGTAAACTAAATAACTGGAAAAATATTAGCATCATAACTTCCCATAACACTTTAGTGGATATAGTGTCTTATAAAGGTGTAATACAGACAGGAGCTCTGTTTAAGACATCTATAAAAATTTACTGGACAGCTAGTGAAAACCGGTAATACTTCACAGATCTGATGCACATAAAGGGCTCTATCTCAGGGCTTGGCTACACTTGCAGCTGTAGAGTGCTTTAAGTTAAAGCAGCCTTCGGAGAGCGCACTAGGGAAAGCCCTCCAGTCTGTCCACATTGAGAGCTGAAAGCACACCGGCGTGGCCACATTTGCAGCACTTGCAGCTGCATTGGGAGTGGTGCATTATGGGCAGCTATCCCAGCATTCAAGTGGTTCCAACGTGCTTTTCAAATGGGGGTGGGGTGGAGTGTGACAGGGAGTATGGGGGGAGAGAGAGTGGGTTTTTGGGGTGCTGAGAGTGTGTCAGCATGCTGTCTTGTAAGTTCAGACCCCCTTCCCTCCCCCGCCTCTCTCACTTACTCAAAGCAAATATTAGCTGTTTGTTTTTTTTCTCGGAGCAGCCAGCACTCCGAAACAGAGCTTTGAAAGGGCACTTCCGTGTCCCAAGTTCACAACAAAAACAAGAGAGGCTACTTCAGTCAAGGGGATTATGGGACGTTTCCAGAGGTCAATTAGAACGTTGTAATGTTACTTCTCATTTACACAGGCACTGAAGCGTCTGACCCAATACGCAACAGCTGTTAATCCTCTCGGGGAGGTGGAGTACCAGGAGCGCTCCAGCCAGGGAGTCAGAGCGCTCTATGTGTCTTGCCAATGTGGACGGGGAGTAAGGTAGAGTGCTCTGAGAGGCTTTATTGCGGTATAATGTGCAAGTGTAGCCAAGGCCTACTCTTTTTGGAAAAGTCCTATAGAGGACTAGGAAGTTTTAGACCCATATTACAGAATTTATAGCAGGATATAATTCTTTATTAGACTCCTACAGTGTGGTTCAAGAACTCGAGAGAATTTCTTTCCTGAGAATTACTTTTAGAGTACCTACAACACAATTGGTTTCACCAATTTATAAATTCTATAGGGCTGGAAGGGATAATCTCTTAACTATAAAATATAGTGTTGGGAAAAACTCAATCTCTTTTCCAGCTCTGAGAGCCCACATCTAAAATAAGCAGTAGACTCATACCTAAAAGAGAGGCTGCCAGATGTACTCCACTTAGGAAGGAACAATCAGTTGCACACATACAAAATGGGAAATGGCTACCTAGGAAGAAGTACTGCGGAAAGGGAACTGGGAGTCATAGTGGACTCTAAATATGAGTTAACAGTGTTGAGCAAAACAAACAAAAAAAGCGAACATCATTCTGGGATGTATTAGCAGGAGTGTTGTAAGGAAGACATGAAAAGTAATTCTTCTGCTCTATTCCATGCTGATTAGGCCTCAACTGGAGTATTGTGTCCAGTTCTAGGTGCCACATTTCAGGAAAGATGTGGACAAACTGGAGAAAGTCCAGAGAAGAGCAACAAAAATGATGAAAGGTCTAGAAAACAAGACCTATGAGGGAAGATTGAAAAAATTGGGTTTGTTTAATGTGGAGAAGAGAAGACTGAGAGAGGATGTAACAATTTTCAAATACATAAAAGGTTGCTACAAAGAGGACGGAGAAAAATTGTTCTCCTTAACCTCTAAGCATAGGACAAGAAACAACAGGCTTAAATTGCAGGAAAGGCAGTTTAGGTTGGACATTAGGAAAAACGTGGTTAAGCACTGGAATAAATTGCCTAGGCAGGCTGTGGAATCTCCATCATTGGAGATTTTTAAGAGCCAGTTAGACAAACACCTGTCAGGGATAATATAATATGGTCTACATAATACTTAGTCCTGCCATGAGTGCAGGGGACTGAACTAGATGACCTCTCGAGGTCCCTTCCAGTCCTATGATGCTATGTGCAATGGGATCTTCCAAGAGAGGGAAAGATAGAGGGCGAGGGAGGGGCAGAGATAAAGGATAATCGACAATACCATGCTTATTAGGACCAAACCTCTAATGTAAACAAAGATTGGGGTGCTCCTGTAAACCGATGTGCTGTTTGCCCAGGCAGCCCTGCTCTGTACCACCCCCTCCTCTCTCCTTCCCACCCTCCCTCCTTGCAAGTTCCCACTTACCCCTTCTTCCCTGGCTGCTGGAGGGGGGGGGGGAGTAAGAACAAACTCACCCCAGGATCCAGCGGCAAGCGAGCCAGAGCCCTCTCCCCATGGCACGTTTCTGGCTTGCTCAGCCACGGTCCCCAGCAGCTGAGCCTGGGCAGGGAGCCGAAGTTGCCTCCCCAGCCAGGTTTTCTCAAGCAGCTGCTGGGCTGCAGGGCAGCGACTGGGAGGGGTTGGCATTAGAAGCAGCTTCCTCCCACTCCCCACCCAAGCTCCCTCCTGCCAGGAATGTGCTGGGGGGGGCAGGTGCAGAGGGAGGATAGAGTGCTCCCTCCTCCCCGCAGGTAATGTGACTCAGGGAGAATGAAGTGGCCCCAGGCTGGGCGCGGGGGGCAGGGTTTCCTGGGGGATGACGATGATGGCGACATGTGCCCGGTCATGGGACCTCCCCTTTAGCTCGTGCCCCCCCCAGTATGGGGAGGCACCCGTTGTCTATGGGGCGCCCTCAGGGGAGGGGGTGGAATGGGGGCAGAAAGAAGCAGGGTAGGACAGGGCCTTGGGGAAAGGGGTTTTGAGGGGAGGGGAGGGTCAGGGGTCAAGCACCCCCCAGGAAATCAGGAAGTCAGCGCCTATGGCCAGCGGGGCCTTGGCAGGGTTCCAGCGACAGGTGGCCCCCCTGCAAGGTTCCAGCAACAGGTGACAGACTCTTGAGGGAGCCCTCCTCAGGGTTCCAGTGACAACAGCCTCGCGCAGGGGGAGAGGGGGGGCTCAGGTGAGTGGCTGGGGGGGGGTGTCCTGTTTTCTCTTTGGGAAATATGGTCACCCTGCCGCTCCCAGCTGCCGTGGGCAGAGGGGGAACTCCACAGCTCCCAGCCATCACAGTGGCAGGAGAAACCATGGAGCCACAGCAGCAAAAGTCACAGACAGGTCACGGCTTCCGTGAATTTTTGTTTATTGCCCGTGACTTTTATTAAAAGTAACCATGACAAAAATCTTAGCCTTAATTATAAGTGAGAGAGCATGGCTGGTACTGGGTGTGAAGAGGGCATCAGGAGTACAGCAGAGTGGGAAAGTGAGAGAAGGAAGAAGGGGAGAAACTGGAAAGGGAAATAAGGGAGACAGCCCACCCCAGGGAAAGGGAAGGAGGGTGAGACTGAAAGAAAAAACATGGAGGAAAGGGAAGGAGTGAAAGAGACTGTAGGAGGGGGGTGAGTTAATGCTGTTCTGTTGATTAGAGAGAGGCTAATATCCAGAATATTGTGTAGGGCGATTCATACTCACCCACTACGTTCTGGCCAACAAGGGAAAGCAAATCCTGCACTGTTACCTCCCCAAACTCACCGCCTGCTCCCATTACGCCTTCTTCTCAGCCTCTGCCGCTTTACCCCCTCTCTGATTTCCAGCTACCCGCTCTGACCTCTGTGGGACAGTCCACCTGGGTTTCATGATAGAAGCCCCCACTGTGTTTGCCTGCTGAAATCCTTAAATCCAACCCTGGCCTCAGGAAGTCCTGAAACAGCACAAACCTCAGGCTTGAGCTGTGACCAGCGGGGAGGGACGGAGAAATAGGGACAGCGGTGGGGGGAGACAGGCACACAGTTATAGAGGAGAATCATCCAGACCCATCAGCAACACAATTTGGATAGTGGGGGTGCTGAGAGCTGTTGACCCAAACGGTAAACCCCGTATAGATGGAAACCACTTCAAGCTAGGGGGTGCGGTAGCACCCCGAGTTCCAGCATCTATGCCCCGGGGTTAAGAGGAAGGGCGGGCTCAGCCCCCCCCCATCCTCTGCTGAAACCAAAGCGAGCTCTCCCGCTCCCCTTCCCCTGCAGTGCATGGGGGAACAGCTGCCCCACCGCTCCCCCTGGATTGGTCCCCAAGCGCTCCCCCTTCCCGTGTCTAGTGACTTTAGCCCCCAGCGCAGGCCCTCGAGGAACTCCAGCAGTCCCCAGCGCTCCCTGCTCCACGGCAGCCGGTGCACGGCGGGGCTGCGCTGGCACCGCGTGGACTGGAGCAGGGGCTGGCTTTGCCCATCGGCTCCGCCTGGCAGGACGCAGTGGCAGGGCCCGGGCGCTGCCCAGGGGACCACTCCAGCGGCAGGTGCGCTGGAAGGAGCCGTGCTCGGGCGCAGCCAGCCCGGCCCCCTTTCGCGCAGTCAGCTCCCCCGCCCCGCCCCGCCCCGCCGGCGGTGATTGGAGCTGCTGCCTTCCCAGGATGACTTCATGGCAGCCCCCGCCCCGGCGCGCCGCTGAATGAAGTGTTGGGGCGTCGGGAGCAGGCGAGGGGAGCGCAGCCCGCCAGGGACACATCCGGCCAGCCGCGCCCGCTGGGGAAGGGGGAGCCACAGGAAGGCGGCGAGCAGACGCTAGACAGCTGCTGCCAGTGTCTTCTTCCAGCGCCTCTCCCAGGGACAGCCGCCGCCGCAGCCTCCATCGCTGCCTCCTCCTCGGGCTAACCGCTGCCTGCGCTCCGCCAGCGCCAGCCGCCTCGGTGCTTGCATCGCGCCCGGGGGCACCGACCAGGGCAGCCGCCTCGGTGCTTGCATCGCGCCCGGGGGCACCGACCAGGGCAGCCGCCTTGGTGCTTGCATCGCGCCCAGGGGCCCCGCGGCAGGTGCCTGCCCATCGCTCTCCGCCCGTCCCCGGAGCAGCGAGCAGCGTCCAGCTCCCGCGGGGAGTCCAGCAGCCTCCCGCGGGCGGGGCTGAGCCCCTCCGCCTCCCACCTGCCCGCCGCCGCAGCCCCAGTCTCGCCTCCCCGAGGCCCCCGCAGTAGCCAAGACGCCGCGGGCCGTGCTCCGAGTGAAGAATGGGGCGTCGAAACTGCCCAAGCCGCAGGCGGCGGCCGAGGCCCCCGGCAGCGCCCCCGGCCCCGGACTCTTCATGGAGCGCTCGCAGAGCCGCCTCAGCCTGTCCGCCTCCTTCGAGGCCCTGGCCATCTACTTCCCCTGCATGAACAGCTTCGACGAGGAGGACGCGGGTAAGGGGCCCGGCCGTGGGGCGGGGAACCTGGGGCGGTGGAAGGGTGTCAGTGGGGCAGGCGGGGGTGTAATGCACGAGGAGGATCAGGAGGGTGCACAGGGGGGAGAGCCTGGCCCGAGGGATGGGGACCATGCCTGGGGGGGAGGTACCGGAGATTCTGCATGGGGGCAGAGGTACCTGAGGGGCATCAGCGGAGGGCAGGGAAGAGAGAGGGGCTGTGCCTCCGAGTCCAGAGGGGCTGTGAATGGCGAGAGGGGGAGGCGGCTAACACATGAATGAGGGTGGGTGGGTGAGGTAGTCAGTGAATGAATTAATGGGGGAGGGCCCGATAGACCTGGCAGAAATAGTGAGGTAGCTCAGGAGTGTGTGTGTGGTGGTGGGGAAGAGTGAATGAGAGTTCTAGGGGGGTGTGTGTGTATATATAGAGAGAGAGAGTCTCCCACCAACCCTGGAGCTGTGCTGTAGAAGCACTGACGCTAAAGAGGAGTGAGTGCAGCTGGTGGCTGTGACTCTTTCGGCCATGGGGGTGGAAAGGCTAGAAGATTTGCTGGTTTTTAGCAGGGGAATGTGAGATTGTGATGTGTTGGCTCTAGCCCTGCCTGGCTCAGCTGAGGGGTTGGGGTGTGACAGAGACCCATCCACTCATTGCCTTCCCTAAGCCACCTGCCAATGGCTGCCCAGTGCCCCAGCACATTTTGCGTATAGTGAGACATGGGGTTAGGAACCTGCATTAGGGGGAGGGGATTAAAAAGAGATTTTTTGCATAAGAAAATGTACTCACTCTCTTCTGGTTTACATTGAAGTCAAATGTCTTCACAAATGAACGGTGCAAGTCTTAATCCTTCTCTTATGCTCAGCTGCCTTCCAGAGAGGATGGTGGATGACGGTACTTTAAACAGAAAAGGCATCTTCTGCTGTACATTGTGTCCAAGCTCCAAATGCTTTTCAAAGTGAACAATGAACTCTTCAGACTAAATACACTAAACTGGTAATATTTAAACAGCTCTTTTAGAATTTAGGTGGTGATTTATCCAGATTTGCAAATATAGTCCCTGCTCTGTAGTGTAAACCAGACAAGACAGAATGCTTCAGGAGAAAGGGTAATTAATAGGGAGAAACATGAAGGCGAGAGAATTCAAGAGGTAGGATTGAACAAGAAAGAAAGAGCATTGAGAGCATTCCAGGCATAGGGGACAGCATGATAGAAGGCACAAAGCTGAGTGGGAAAAGGATGTATTAAAATTAGATTACATAGAGAGAGTAGGATATAAGCATGCTCTTCATACTTATCAATTTATTATAAAAATGTGTAATGATTTGCACTGTATGCACAAGATCACTTTCTGGTAATATATTTTTAATCCCTTTTATGTGTAACAAATGTAGAGATTGTTACTTAAGAGGCACATGGGTGTTTTAATACCTACCATCTTGGCTGCATCTCTCAAATACCTGTCTTGTAAATTCATCCCAAGAAATGCAGCTCCCTACAAGAATAGATGGGTACATGTGCAAGTGAGAGGTCACACATACAAAATGATTGATTGTTTTTAGAGGAATCAAAGTAAAAATAAATATATAAAAGTCAGAAGTTATTAACTTCTATCAGCATGCAAGCAAGTCTGGAGGATGGGAAGGAGGTTTTAGCATCCTCCAACTGAATATATTTTAATATGTTTAAAATCCTGCATAGAAGAAGGTGTGAGATATCAACAAATTATTTATTTGCTCTTCATATTCAATTTGATTGTGACAACTGGAGGACCATGCAAGGCAGTAACAGGAGCTTTGAGAAGTCTGTATTGTTGCTTCAGAAATTATTTGTGGTGAGACACTTTGGAGCCCAAGAACCTGACACGTTGACTTGAACAGATATTTCCTCACTGAAGGGCTGACTCTGTTGGGTCTGAGAAGACTGATACTTTAGATGCTGGAATAGGAAGAAGCATTCACTTAAAGATATATGGTTGTAGTCAGAATTTTATTTACTTGATCTCATTCCTGAACAATCACTCATGAATGTTTGTATTCCAGCCTATAAAAAGATGTCTTTGAATTCATGAAATCTACAGTTATGGCCTCATCCTTCAAGCACTTATTACTGAAGCACTGCTTACTATCCTGAGTTAGCCCCATTAATCTTAATGTAACTACTCAGGGTAGGAGGCATTATGCTTGGTAATAAGTATTTGCAATATTGTCCCTTATTTTGGAAATATGAATTTTTATTCATATTTTTATGAGCACTGCAGCTATTTCTACTGGTGGTTTCAGAAAGGGAAAAAAAGTGACATTTTGGATTGCTGCCTCTTTCACAAAAAATACAAATAGGCATAAATAACAATTTTTGTAGGACCAGACATATTTTGTGGAAATAAAATAGAGAAATCCTAAATAATCACATTGTGACAAATATGAGACTAACATTTAGATTTAAGCAAGCTTCTGAAATTCACAAGATTCTGACCAGATCTGATTGCATTCTGAATTCTAATTTAAAAAAAAAAAATCTGACACACAGCACAGGGTAATGGATACTGCATTTGGCAAAATATCATCTGTAGAAGATGGCAACAGAAAAGAAGAGATTGACCCCAGGATATGAAGAAGGGGGGAATGCTGACAGAGCCAACAATCCAGTTTTGATAAATGTATCATCCATTTTGAATGAAGATGAGACTCTCTGCTATACTAAAAGGGAGCCTTCTTAATGAGGAAGAAAAGTTAATAAATGGCAAAGTTTAAAGGGAACTTGACATACTGTATTCCAAAGGAGAGAAGGCCCTTGACCCGAAATCACCATCAAGTTTTCTCACTTGGATCAGATTAAAAGAATTGGGAAGGAAATTTTGCTAGAGCTGGCCTGGCTTTCAACACAGCGTGAAGTGGAAACATAAATGGCATTACTGAACCTAAGGGCACCTGCATTGCTAGCCTCAACTGATTGGCTAGAGTTAACACTGGGCTGGAAAAGGGGCTAGATTTTGAACTTGGTAGGTAATAACCTTTAAAAAATGCTTTTAATTGCAGAAGATCTCCCCTCCTGACTTGGGCCTCATTTTTCTTTGCTGTCCATGGTCTTGGCATCAGCTGATTTGCTTTCACATCTCTTGTCTGCCAATATGCCAATAATTCCTAGGCTGCACTCTTCTGATGTTTCAAAGCCTCTGCTGACTTCTCAGTGGTGAAATGGGTACAGAAAAAGCCTCAGTCCATACTAATCTATGCAGGGGCAGAGGGGTCAAGGTCCACAAGATGCAGACAGACGTGCAGAACTTCTAGTAAGGAAACTGATCTCTCAACTGAATGGTCCCTGAACTACATCCTATGCCAGGGAGATTGACTGACCTGCAAATATGCCCTTCTGCATGCAGGACCTGTTACAGGTTTCATGGGTCTGAAAAGGTGTGAGGTAGGAAGTGGTGCTGAAATTTGCATTACTAAATGGTATCAATAGCTGAGGAGTAGCCAGACTGATCCAGAGAAGGATACCCTAAATGAGCAACAGGGTCTTCTCACCATTAAGATATAGCAGTGCTGTAACCTGGAGAAATTACTGTCTAGAGCAGGGGTTGGCAACTTTTCAGAAGTGGTGTGCCAAGTCTTCATTTATTCTCTCTAATTTAAGGTTTCACGTGCCGGTAATACATTTTAATGTTTTTAGAAGGTCTTTTTTTCTATAAGTCTATAATATATAACTAAACTATTGTATGTAAAGTAAAGTTTTTAAAATGGTTAAGAAGCGTCATTTAAAATTAAATTAAAATGCAGAGCCCCCCGGACCGGTGGCCAGGACCCGGGCAGTGTGAGTGCCACTGAAAATCAGCTCACGTGTTCCCTTTGGCACACGTGCCCTAGGTTGCCTACCCTGGGTCTAGAGTAAATAGCATAAGAGCTATGGGTTACCAACTCTTTTAAACCTAATAAATGTAACTTTCCTGTGCTTTATATTGGTCAAGTGTAGCAGTCCTCATTCAGTCAAAATTTCCATCCATGTCAGTGGGGACAAGAACTTTAAACCAGGGGTCTTCATTATTAATGGTCCTGTATCATCATTATAATTGAGGTGTCTGTCCTAGCTCTGTTCATTGTACAATTATAAAGCAATAGACCAAAAAAGCTAAATAGAATAAATTATAGTGAAGCTTGAATTTTCACATTTGTGCATGGATATAAATGAGTACGTTTGCTCATCTCTATCACAATTTTACACCTGCTTGGAATGTCTTTGAAGCTAGTGGAATTCATCGTGGTAACAGCCGTCTAAAACATACACAAGCAGTAATTTGAAGGATTGGGGCCTTACTTTGCATTTACCTTGACCGCAAACACAATCATGGTCACGGTACATGCCAATTAAGTGCATAAGCGTGGGTGCATTTTTATGTGCTCATCTTTGAAAATGTGAGCCTTAATCCAGAGCATACACTTAGTAGTATCAAGATAGAAATCTTAATTGTACTACAACATGACAGTACATTTTTCCTGGGATTGGCTGAAATCAAACATTATGTATCTTTGTATCCATGTAGCAATCTGTTGCAAGAGCCTGGCTTGCCAAATGGTGAACTAATGTAAGTGTACATGAGTTAAAAATAAACCTTGCCGAGGGTAGAATAAAGTACCCAAATTAACTTTGACCAAGAGACAAAATGGTTGCCGCTGTTAAAATGTCACTGGCTCCCAAAATGTTGGTAAATCCTGCCCTCATTTACACAGATGCCAGCTCAGGAAGCAGTAGAGTTATCTGTTTCTTGAGACAACCAAGTCCAAGCAACTATGGTGCTGCTGCTTGTACACAATGTCACAGAGTGACAGCCATTATTCTATTACCAGCATGTGCTTTGAAGAGAAGCTAAATGAAATGTTAATTTAATGGAGCTGTAAAAACAGAGTTAAGACATATTGGACTAGAGTAAGGTGATTGCTGTGGGCTTGTGGGGAAGTCTGTAACGTCTTTGTCTGGATTGGGTCGGCTGAATTTCTCTGTATTGTTAATCATTAAAATATGTATAAAATTATGAAATAAAGAGAGCCACTGTGTGTTCTAAAGTTCTCATAGATATTTTCAATTCCAGTGCTGTGCTGCAATTGAATACAAGCAATTTTATAGAAGATACTAATTGTTTGTTAATATAAGTGAATTCCATAATGTGAAGTTCATTTTTGAGTTCATATGGGCTGGTTTGGCTTCTCTTAAATTGCCTTAGAAAGCTTTGGAGGACCCTGTAAGCTTCCTTTTACAGGGTAATTGGTCAGTGCTCTATTATGCAAGTGCCCCGTGTTTATGGTAATAGTATGTAAGAAGTAGTGAAAGAACATCTGTGCGCTGCATGACCGGAATGGTAATTTTTAAATCCAAAATGTGTTCTTAATATATGTCAGACTGAAGTAATTGTCTCTTGATTGTAGTACAGTAACATGCAAAGCCTATTGTTAACGAGGGGCTCAGTTATGCCTATGAGGCACTGGTGATAATCCAGAGGTGCACTGCCCCAGACACGAGGAATTCTGACTCAAGTAAACTGAATTCCTTCTGCAGCTCCCCAGTGTGCATGGACCATGCCTACAGCATACTCCCCTCTATAGGCCTAGCCAGCTCTGAATGAAATTTTTAGAACAAAAACTTTTTTTCGTCAAAAAATGCAGATTCAGAAAGTAGATTTTTGCCAAATTGTTAGGATTTTTTTTTCTAAAAAACCCAAACAAATTCTGAAAAATCTAAACATTTCATTTCAACATTTTCAAAACAAAATGTTTGGTTTTCAGTTTGAAATGACTTTGTTTTGAAATTTCCTTTAATTTTATTTGTAAACATTTCAATGTCTAAAAAATGCTCAAAATCTTAACATTTCATTTGACCCAAAACAATTTTTTCTTCAATTTTTCCATTGCCAGAAATTTAGCAAATTTTTTTTTCTCTAACCCAAACCAATGTTTTCAACTTTTCAAAAGTGCCAACAACCTGAAAAATCTGTATTTGAGGATATCGGGGAATCCTCAGTGCCCCAACTTTTTGCCAAACTTTTTTTGAAAATCTCATGTGGATTTCCTTTATAGCAGCGTAGCTACATTAGAGTCCATCTGGACCTATTACACCTGCTTGAAGAGTGCTACTGAGCGTTAAAGAGACCAGTACAGAAGATGAAGAATGCTGATTATACACTATCTTTTGAACCCCAAAGCTTGGGGAAGAGAAACCCTTCCCTCCACAATGTCTCTTTGTGTGGATCGTTTTGCTGTCCATTTACTCTAAGTAGGAGATCCTGTCCCTGAAAACCTTTCTAACTAAGAGCAGCTGTTTCCCTGCCACTTCTAATTCATGTAAAATTAATGTTAGTGCAACATTTATTAAGTCAAAAGCACAGTTCTCTGTGAATCCTTTACTCTGCCAGGTTTCTACATGAGGACGAGTTGTGAAATGCTGTAACTATTTTACTTCAACATCGCTATTTGACAGAATGTATGCATCTGCTTTGTGTAGAGAGGAATTAAACTTAATTGGGCCAGGTGTTTTGCGGAATAATTTATTTGTACAATTATTTTTTTGAGATTCTGAGTTATCCTGCCCATATTTCTGAGTGCTGTGGGCTAGGTTAGAAATGTGCATGTTTTAATTTAGAAAACTGAGTTGCTAACACGTTTCAGCACTGCAGTTTGACATGGCATTTGACAGGTTTACACAGGGCTCTGATCACTGCAATCTTGTCTTATAGACTCATAGACTTTAAGGTCAGAAGGGACCATTATGATCATCTAGTCTGACCTCCCGCATGATGCAGGCCACAAAAGCTGACCCACCCACTCCTGGAATAATTCTCTCCCTTGACTCAGCTGTTGAAGTCCCCAAATCATGATTTAAAGACTTCAAGTCGCAGAGAATCCTCCAGCAAGCGACCCCCTGCCCAGCAAGCGACCCCTTACCCCATGCTGTGGAGGAAGGCGAAAAACCTCCAGGGCCTCTGCCAATCTACCCTGGAGGAAAATTCCTTCCCGACCCCAAATATGGCGATCACCTGAACCCCGAGCACGCGGGCAAGATTCTCCAGACAGACCCTCCGTAAAAAGTTCTCTGTAGTAACTTTTAATATCTCATCATTGACCATTGTTACTAATTACCAGCGATGGCACGTTATTGACCTATTGACTAAAATCACGTTATCCCATCAAACCATCCCCTGTCTTCTGCAGATATGTCTTGCAGCACCACACAGGGCACTTCGAAATGCCATTAGCACACTTAAATAAGAATGTCTTCTCCTCAGAACTATTTATCCAGCTTCTGACTCTTGGATTTATCCGATAAAACACCCTGATACAAACCCCTCCCCCCCAACCGATGTTTATCAAATAAACACTGGAAAAACACCAAAAATGGTTACTTGTATCTAAGGGTACGTCTATACTACCCGCCAATCCGGCGGGTAGTGTTTGATGTTTCAGGGATCGATTTATCGCGTCTCGTCTGGACACAATAAATCGATCCGCTGATTGACGCCCGTACTCCACCTCAGCAGGAGGAGTAAGCGGAGTTGACGGGGGAGCTGCGGCAGTCGACTTGCCGCCGTGAGGACGGCCAGGTAAGTCGAACTAAGATACTTCAGCTACGTGAATAGCGTAGCTGAAGTTGCGTATCTTAGTTCGAACCCTCCCTTCCCCGCGCCCCCCCCCGCCCGCTAGTATAGCCCAGGCCTAAGAGTTTATCTACATGGAGCAGTAATGTGGACTACCAGGATGTGATTCCTAAAGCACAGTAATGTGTTGATCTTTGATTGGTCCATCCATCTAATGTTTATAATATACCGTACTATAACTATTTAGAAGACTTTGAATGTACATTTACCAAAGTGATATTCATACAAGGTTCTGTTTTGCCTTCTGAATGAAGGGGTGAAATCTAAAGTGTATAATCTGTGAACAGATACAAAGACAAGGGAGAATAGAGCAGCAATTGATGGCTAATTTGGTACGTAATTGAATACACAAACTAGGCTCACACATTTTGAGCATCTAGCTGGCATAGTAACTGGGCAGCACATTTTATTTATTTGGATTTGTAAAATGATAAAAAGCACCCATATAAAGACCTGGGGAGCTCTGTTATTGCGTAACACATACAAATAATACAAAACTCAGTAGCCCCAACCCTCAAACAGAATCCAGCCACACTCGAAGCAGTCAAATCACAATGGCAGCCAGTACCCCATTTCGTCTCAGCCCCACTACTGTTATGCCATTTTACCCCAACACCGAAAGAACTCAGCTGGCTTTGCAGAATGTCAGTTGTCTGTAAAATGCTCTGAGTGATCAGCACCAGTTATAACCGGTTAAGAAAGATTTTACATTTTCCCCCCTGTAATTGAAAATGTAATTGACCTACAGGAATGTATGTTCATATCTATGTTGCCTTAATATATGGAGAAATACTACTTTAAACACAAAGGCTTATGCTGCCTTTAAGTGTGGGGTAATGCAGAGACTGTGTAGAGTAGTTATCAATTGTTCACTGTCAAACTGGCAGGACATGTCAAGTACGGTCCCACAGGGGTCTATCTTGGTCTGGTACTATTAAATATTTTCATTAATGACTCGGATGATGGAGTAGAGAGTATGCTTTTATAAAATGTGCAGCTAACACCAAGATGGATGGTTTTATAAGCACTTTAGTGGCCAGGATTAGAATTTAAGATATTGATAAATTACAGAATTGGTCTGAAATCAACAAGATGGAATTCAGTGAAGATAAGTGCAAAGCACTACACTTAGAAAGGAAAAATCAAATGCACAAATACAAAATGGGGAAGAACTAAATAGTCAGCTTTACTGCAGAAAGGGATCTGGGGATTATAGGGGATCACATAGAAAATGAGTCAACAGTGTGATGCTGTTGTGAAAAAGGCAAATGTCATTCTGGGATGCATTAAAAGGAGTGTCATATGTAAGAAATGGGAGATAATTGTGCTCTACCCGGCACTAGTGAAGTCTCACCTGGAGTATTGTGTCCAGTTTTGGTCCACACACTTTAAGAAAGATGTGAAGAAACTGAAGAGACTCTAAAGAGGAGCAACAAAAATAAGAAGGGGTTTAGAAAACATGATCTATGAGGAAAGGTTGAAAAATTTGGCATGTTTAGTCTAGAGAAGAGACGTCTGAGGGGGATGTAACAGTCTTCAAATATGTAAAAGGTTGTTCTAAAGACTGTGATCAAGTATTCTTCCATGTCAATGAGGTTAGCACATGTAGTAATTGGAGTAGTTTGCAGCAAGGGAGACATAAGTTTCAGATTAAAAGTTTGTTCCTAACTACAAGGATAGTAAAGCAGAGGAACAAGTTACCCAGGGAGATTATGGAATCCCCTTCATTGGGGAATTTTTAGACAAAACACATGTCAGGGATGGGCTAGATATACTTAATCCTGCTTTGGAGCAGTGGGCTGGAATCAATGACCTTTCGAAGGCCGTTGCAAACAGGCACTTCCATGATTCTATAAACATATACAATACAAACCCTCTTCTAATGTTCCTTGTCATCAGGGCCTCATGAATTCTGCTTTACTTCATGGATGGTTTCAGCAGCCAAAGGAAGAGAATTCCCTGGCAGGGAATTCATTGCATACCATCATCACCCACTGCTTACCTGCAGCATGCTTGAAAACCACCTACATACTATGAACTGGAACTAAACTGCAGTTGGTGTGTCAATAACAGAAGTGTATGTAGAAAGCAGTATTAGGGTGGACACTTCCCAAAGAACCTGCCGAAAGGGTGCTTAGTCAATTTAGGGCCTGTGTTATGCATCCTTGCCATAGTGTCATATCTGCAGTTATAATTTCAATAGACTGGTAGACCTTGTCCACTGTGCTCGCCACAACAGTGTAAAAACAGACATAATCAACTGTGTCTATGTACAGCTCCTGGACCAGTGTGGGCATGGATTTTCTGTCTTCCTTATGGCTAATTGTGGTATAGCAGCCTTTTTCATCTCTTGTCGCCCCGTTGGCAGTTACTAGGCCACTCTGTGTTTGGTTCCTTTTTACGACTCAGCCTTGTGAGCCTCACTGCATGTAGGGTGACCAAAAAGTTCAAATGAAAACGCTAGGTCTTGGCCATGTATCGGGGCTTCGGCAGTAGTCCTTTTCCCTTTACTTCTGAGACTTACCTCACCCCTCCTGTGAAGGGATGTAGAAGAACGCAAGCCCACCCTTTTCCTCTGGGATCCAGTCCAGGGTACTTTTGATAAGCAGCCAGGGTCTTTCTTATGTTCCAAATTCTGGTTCACTGGGCTGCTTCCTCCCTTTGCCTGTTGGCAGGAGTCTGTCATGGAGGTGTGTTCTCCAGTCCTCTCTCCCTGGAATTTCATCTTTCCTTGCAGCTTTCCCCTCCAGCCTGTTGCAGAGGAGCTTTGTCAGGGCAGCTAGCCTCACTGAGAGCTGCCTGGAACACCTTCACCTCTGCTGTATCTGCCCTCTCCGTTCAAGGCCAGTCCCAAGGTATACACTCCTGTCTGCGGCTCGCCTCTCTGTTCTCCCCTTTTGGCCTTGCAGTCCTTCCTCTAGTTATTGAAACCACTTGGTCTGCTTATCCCTAGCTGGTTCTAATCCTTAATTAGCTGTCTCCACTTCAGGTGCCACAGAATGGATTTACTGGCTTTCAGGTTCCCTATTAACCCTTTATTTGTGGGCATATGCTCCATCCTGGCCTGGGCCCCGTATTCAGGGTTCCTTCTCTGTGTTGATACACACAATATTAAAATCTTGAACCAGATTCTCATATGGACTCTTTTTTGCACATTTGTGTTTTGATAGGATTGTTAGGGAAATAAGAAAGGAGAAAGACTTTTTGCTTTTTTTAAGATGAGATTGATTTCTGGCTGAGTAGTATATTGCTGAATAGTAGGATTATTATAGACAAAGTAGAGTAGCTCAGCCAATTGCTTATGTCTCTGTCATTTATATGCTACAGTCCCATTGGTTGAAACCCTCTGTTAACTGATGTAAAATACGATAGGCCTCCAGTCTTGCATGTATTTTGGAGTTATTGGTGGTTTGGGCTGTGTTTTTAAGATGAGAGTGAGCTTGCATTAGCATTCTCTCTGTAAAATCCTACTGGAGAAAAGGCACAGATAGCTAGTCAAGCTCAACCCTATATACCCCCACCTGCGGCTTACCCTGACTCGTTACATTGAGGTAAAAACTCTAGAGTGCATAGTCTCTCCTAGAATTTCACAAGAAGACAGCTGATTCAAGTTTTCTTCCTCACTGTGAGAAAACACCTTTTTCATCAGTGAAAACATAACCTTGTTTTCAGACAATAGGAATTTTGCTATGTTTATTTTAAATGTTGAATACCATGAGCTAGTAGGGACAAAATCTGAAAGGTTAAGACACAAAATGAGTTACACCAAGGAAGGGACATAAAAGGCAATAGGAAGAGGTTCTTTAAATACATTAGGAGCAAGAGAAAGATGAAGGAAAGTGTAGGTCCTCTACTTACCCAGGAAGGAGAGCTAATAACTGATGACCTTAAGAAGGCTGAGGTTTTTAATGCCTATTTTGCTTTAAGTATCAGAGGGGTAGCCGTGATAGTCTGGATCTGTAAAAAGCAACAGAGTGTCCTGTGGCTAGGGTGACCAGACGTCCCGATTTTATCGGGACTGTCCCGATATTTCCTTGTTTGTCCCACGTCCCGACCGACGTGCGGTCGGGACACTGGACAAACAAGGAAATGCTCCAGAGCCTGGAGGCCGGAAGTGCTCTCCCCCCCCCCCCCCCCGCCCCGACCCCGACCCCTCCTCCCCCGATTGGCTCCCTCCCCGAATCCCCGCCCCTTCCCCAGGCTCACCATTCCTCCCCCCTCCGCAAGCGCTGGAGGGAGGCCCGGGAGACTCAGAGGGAGCGCGGGGCCGGGGTGAGTAAGAGTCCGGCCTGGTCCCCAGCAGGCAGGACTCAGTCGGGCGGTAGGGAGAGGAGGGAGGCGGCCCGCGGCTGTTCTCACGCCCAGGCAGCAGGACTCGGGAGCAGCCGCTGCTGCAGCTCCCACTGCCGCGGGGGGAGGAAGCGGCCATGGCGCTCGACGGCTGCGGCTCTGGCGCCCCCGAGCCCCCCGGGCCTGCTACAGGGAGAGGAGGGGGGCGGCCCGCGGGACCAGGCGGTGGGGCTGTTCTCACCTCCCGAGCCGGGGCCTGCTGTGGGGACCCAGCAGCGCGTACGCTGCGCCCAGCCCCTGGCCAGCGTCTGGGCTGCTGCCCAGCTGGTGCTATCGCGCGGCGGCCCCAGAGTGGGGGCAGCAGGCCCCAGCCCCCCCGTCCCGCAGGGGAACGAACGGGGCTGAGCGGCCGATGCCTCCACCCCGGGGCCGCCGCGCGATAGCACCAGCTGGGCAGCAGCCCAGACGCTGGCCAGGGGCTGGGCGCAGCGTACGCGCTGCTGGGTCCCTGTAGCAGGCCCGGGGGGCTCGGGGGCGCCAGAGCCGCAGCCGTCGAGCGCCATGGCCGCTTCCTCCCCCCGCGGCAGTGGGAGCTGCAGCAGCGGCTGCTCCCGAGTCCTGCTGCCTGGGGGTGAGAACAGCCCCACCGCCTGGTCCCGCGGGCCGCCCCCCTCCTCTCCCTACCACCCAACTGAGTCCTGCGTACTCGGGACCAGGCCGGACTCTTACTCACTGCGGCCCCGCGCTTCCCCTGAGTCTCGCTTCCCCTGAGTCTCCCGGGCCTCCCTCTAGCGCTTGCGGAGGAAGGTGTGTTTTGTTTTTTTTTTTTTTTTTTTGGCCACGCCGCCCCCCCCCCCCCCACGTCACCCCCCTCCCCCCCGCGTCCTGATATTTGACTTGGGTGATCTGGTCACCCTACCTGTGGCACCTTTAAGACTAAAGGTGCCACAGGACACTCTATTTTGCTTTAGTTTTCACTAAAAAGGTTAATGGTGATCAGATACTCAACACAATTAAATCTTAAACAAGGGGGAAGAAACAGGTCAGAACAGGGATAGAACATGTTAAAGAATATTTAGATAACTTAGATGTATTCGAGTTGGTAGGACCTAATAAAATTCATTCTAAGGTAACTTGAGGAACTAGCTGAAGTAGTCTCTGGACTACTCATGATGATCTTTGAGAACTCATGGAGGATGGACGAGGTCCCAGAGAACTAGAGAAGGGTAAATAATACCCATCTTCGAAATGAAGGCAAAAAGAGGACCCAGGGAATTGTAAACCAGTCAGCCTGATTTTGATACCTGGAAAGATACTGGTAAACAATCCATTTGTAAGAACCTGGAGGATAATTGGGTTATAAGGAATAGACAGCATGGATTTCTAAAGATCAAATCATGCCAAACCAACCCAATTTCCTTCTCTGACAGGGTTACAGACCTACTGGATGGTGGGGGGGAAGCAGTAGACATGATATATCTCAATATTTAGTAAGGCTTTTGACACAGTCCCATATGACATTCTCATAAGCAAACTAGGGATATGTGGTCTAGATTAAATTACTATAAGGTGGGTGCACAACTGGCTGAAAGACCGTACTCAATGAGTAGTTCTCTGTCAAACTAAGAGGATGTATCTAGTGGGGTCCCACAGGTGTCAGTCCTGGCTCCAGTACTAGTCAATATTTTTATTAATGACTTGTATAAAAGGTTCCTTCTAGTCCTACATTTCTGTGGTTCTGTGATCCTGTAGCCCTTTCTCATGTGAAGAATCTTATCAAAGCCAATGGGACTATCCGTTTGAAGTAGCAGGCTTTGCGTTAGATACAGTAATTCAAATAAATTGAGGAAGTGTGTTTCAAATGCTGCTCTGAAAACCAGGAAAAATAATGCAGAAAGTAGATAATCTGATGTTCAGTCTTGCAGATAATGGATACTGTATCATTGTGAGATTTATGGGACTGTTTCTGTTAAAAAGCTTCCTTATGCACTTTAGAACAGATTGCTGCCAGATTGGTCGAATTCCAACATCCAGACAGTTTGAATTGACTGTCGGCTGCAGTGATAACTGTGGTGAACCCTTAACAGCCAGCCACTTTGTGAGCTCTACAGATGGCCACGTGGTTGCAGCTTGTAATAAAACAGACAGTGTCAAAACACTACACAGTATGAGGACATTTCCATGGTAACAGTAAAAATCCCATGGTACCTGTTCTTATGCTGTGATATCAGCACAAGCTACCATGGCTATACTTTCTTTCTCCATGTGGGACCTTAAACATGTATGTGGTAATCCTATGGTATTTTTTAGTAATGTTGATGGTAGTTGAGACTGAGTTCAAAGGAGAAGCCCCCTCTGGATTTACAGGTAACTTTACTAAGGCAGGCATTCCTGTTATAGACACAGTGATTACTGCTTTGTATTAAGAACAGCTGCTGTTTCTCTTTTATCCTGTACTTTAAAATGACCCTGTCTGTGGTCAGGCCGCTAGGAAGGACATTTGCTGTGTACCTGGGTGGCTTGGCCATTTGGATCCCTAGCTCTCACTTATTTGAGGTGCAGCTCCAAGATCATTCAGTGTATGGAAACATTCAAGTCATGTTTCAGATATAATCCTTTTAGTCCTGAGAATGCTTTGTAGAGGGTTAGCCACTGATTTCCATATGCAGCCTCACAGAGTCTGATCTCTACTGCTATTACTATGTGAGATCTGTCAGCTGCATCTGACACTGATCATCAGGCTTTTTTTTGGACAGGAGCCTGAGGTCTTGGGGTAGAATTTTGCACACAGCTCTCCCGGTTTCATTCATTTCTTAATCAGTGTTTTATCTTGACTATAAATAATTCAACCCAGTTGCTACTTTTGCGTACAAAAATGTCCCTCTAGGATTCTTTGCATCCTCCCTCTGTATTTATGCATTTCCTCCAGGTCTTATTTTCCATTATTACAGTCTCAGTTTTGTTTTCATTTATGCAGAAGATACACATTTATTGGGTTTTTACTCCTGACTCTTGGAAGACAGTTCTCTGTATTGCTGATTGTACTGGCAAGCTACAATCCTGAATGCTGCACAGTCGCTTGTTAAGTGTATAACCTAGATAAGCAAGATGTTTCTTGTGTGGCCCCTCTTGTTACAGTCTATAGCCATTCGCACAATGACACCTGCCACTTCTGTTTGCAGTCCTGATACCATGATGACTGGCACTCTAAGTACAGTAGGGTAGATCTCATCTCAAAGGGGTGGACTGTGTGTACTCCATAAAGGGCGACCAGACAGCAAGTGTGAAAAATCGGGACAGGGGGTCGGGGGTAATAGGAGCCTATATAAGAAAAAGACCCAAAAATAGGGACTGTCCCTATAAAATCGGGACATCTGGTCACCCTAACTCTATGTGAGCAGGAATTTAAAAAAAAGGATAGATTTCCCAAATCTGTGCATGCACAGATGTGCACTTAATTTGCATGTGCAATTAGCAGTTATTCATCTCACTGGCCATCCATATTTGCATACAAAATTACCACAACAGCTCATGCAGATTATTTTGCATATCCATTTACCTAAGTGTGTGAGAGCACATCTCTTTGCATGTGCAATTTCACATCCAGGGTCTGATTCTCATTTACACGATGGCCCCACTACACAGCTGTGGCCTTGTGTGGGAAGAATTATGCTCACACAGTTTTAACGTCTAGTCTCAAGTATTTTACTTGAAAGAGGGAATGATGCAAAGAATTAAATAGAAGGTTGAAGAAAGCACAGCTTGAAAAAGAGGGAAAGGATAGTTCAGTTGAGCTTCTGATCAGACCTGTTCTTCTGGGCTCACTTCTGCACTGTTGCAGACCCTCCATTCTTTGCTTTGCAGACTTTCGGGACACCAAGTTGGCTTCTTAGAGGCTTGTTTTTTAATCCTGTTTCCACTGAATTCTCATCTGCTGCCTAATAACAGGCAAAGGCCACCTTTGTGACCCAAATACCCTCCATCTGCAACACTCCTGGTCCAACGGCTTTTGTTTCTTCCCCCGCTCAAACCAACCAAAAGGCAGCAAAGCATTATGCAGCTTTTAGTATGGTGTGTTCCTTGGGCTCTCAAGCAGCTGGCTAAAGTCTGCCTGACTTACACCTCATGGAGCACTGAATTCAATGGGGTCAGTCCAGACAGACCTGGGAATAATTCTGTTGGGAATAACACCAGGCAAACTATTCATAGGACATTTTAGATGGTGAATTTGGCTTTCTTTGTGTTCAGTCTGTTCACTGTCTGCTGCAAAGAGACAGCAGATTTTTAGGACAGATTGACAGAGAAAAGCAGGAAGCCTGTTACTTCCGCTCACAATTTTAATTCCCTAAAATGTGTAAAATTGTCTATTCCCTAAACAGGTGCCCACTACAGGCTTGAGATGAGTTTTTCCATGACCATTCGTACCAACAGGAGTTAGTGCAAATTAATATTTGGGAAAAGTGATTACAAAAGAGGTGAAATTGTGAAGAACTGAAATTCAGCATCTAATTTGCCAAAATATCCATAAATGATTTTCCCTTCTGTTTGCTCAGCTCTGGTCAGGAGCACACCCTGACTTGCAGCTCATTTAACCCAAATGTAGTCCATGCAGCTGTAGCCACATACAGTCTGAGCAGGATTTGGTCTTTGGTATTCTGTAAAACGATGTAAGGAAATTGAGCTTGTCAGCTATAGAACTAACCAGTTATGCAGAGGAAGGTTATCACAGTCTTTCACGTGAGGTTGTGAGAATGCACCTTTTGCTGCGAAATAGGTGCCAAGAAAAAAAGATTGAAATCTCTACACAAGTACATCTTACATGACTCAATTTCATAACGAATTTATTGACCCACTTTCTTTAACTTTCCTAGTCTTCAAATATAAGGAAAATCACAGCCAAGAGCAAACATTTTAAATCTTATTGATCCAAGTGGTCATAAATATTTTTTGTTTTGATTTCTGAGTGCCTATCACCTCAGTCCTGCAGGTGTTCAGCCCATTAGTGTTGCCAAAAAAGAAAAAAGTAGGACAGAGTTGGATTATATTTAACACAGTTCTATTTCAGCCTGACAACTAGCTATGGAACACCTACAAGCTTGTAACTGTGATTCACTCGGAAACTGACTTGACTGATGTCACAGCATATTAATAGCTCCATAATTGTAACCACATTTAGCAGCAAGTTTTATTAACAGCTACAAACAAACATCAATTATCTGAAAGCCCGAAAGTATTAGGTGTACACAAATGCAAAATATGCCAGAAAAGGAACTTCTTGCGCAGCCAGATTTTATTTTTACAGCAGATTTTCACTCACATGAAAGCAAGTAGCCCAGGGGTTCAGTGTAGGTATGTCCAGGAGCAATCAGAAACCATTTGCAAAATTAGTGAATCAGGCCTTAATGCCATCGGTGTTTATTGGACAATTTGGAATCAGTGTGTGTTGAACTGGAGCGGGGGGGAGAGGGAATGGTGATTCTCTTCCAAGCTCTGCCCACTTGAGATGCTGTTGTCAAAATATGACCATGTGTGCTTTCCGAGCTCCAGTGGGCTCTTTGAGCTTCATTCCCCCTGGGTGGGGCTTGACTGTGTCCAGGATGCTGAGTTCCTTCATGATTGGGGGGGGGAGGGAGTGGTGGCATCTTCCAAATACCACTGAAGTGAGAGGTCGCTCATAGTAAGTTGTGCAGAGCAGTGCCCCTTCCTTTCCTTTCCTTACACGATGAACGAAATAATTAGCAATGTTGATATTTAAATGTAAACACCCTGGGTCTCTCGCCTTGCTGAGATGAATGGGATTGGTCGCACCCCTCAGAGCTACTGCTCCAGGCTCTCTACAGTCCTACTTTTGCATCAGTTACACTCATGTTTGAGGCTCTTTGCAACCACAACAACTAGAGACTCGCTAACAAAAAAAAGAAAACAAGCTTCAGAGTGATGCAGTCCCCGTACAACTGCGTAGTCGGTACCCTGCAAGGGACTGCAGTTTTACCTCTAGAAAGGTCACTGGAAGCACGTGATTTTTTGATTGCAGCTTTTACTTCCAAGAGCTAGCCCATTGCTGACCACGGGAGGCAGTCAATCATCTATTTCCCTCACTTCCTCCTTTTTCCTATTCTCTCTTCATCCTCATTCTCATATCTTTGCCCCTCCTCTTGTCTTCCTTTCACCATGAATAATTCATTTGTGAGTGTTTAAATTTTAAGGTGCTGTCTGCTTCAATCTCATCCATCTACAGTGCTCATCACCTTTGTACGACTTTGCTGCTGTTGCTGACCAGGATCTCTCGTGCTGGGCTCATACACATACTTTAGCGGCTGTGATCCTTCTGTAGCTAGCAGGAGGTGCTGATCCAGCATGCATTGATATTGCAGGTTAGGACAAATGACCACCCCTTTTAGAATTGACCTGTCAAAAATGGGTAAAAAATTCTGTGCTAGTTGCAGAGGAATAAACCCTGGGCAAACCTTTTCCCTCCTCATCCTTGGTGCTAAGATCTGTAGAAACATATTCTCCCTGTGGGATGCAACCACCTCTCCAATGTGTTGCTAACAGGCTTTCTAGCTAATTAAATATTACTTTTTCTTACAGTAATGTCATATGCATTTTGAGTGTTTTAATAGCAGGTGATTCATTGGGCATGTAACAAAGCAAATGATCAAGTCACCTTCTGGCTCAATGTGTGTGTGCTACACAGTGTGTGGCAGTGAAGAAGTGTAATTAGCAAGGCATATAAAATTGGCTTGGAAAAACTATGAAAATAAGTAGAAGGATTTGAAAGAGAGTAGGAAAGTAAATGACAAACCAGTGATTAAATGGTGCATGATTAATAACTGTGGAAATGAAAGGATTGACTAAATATTGTGACTCTGTAATGGCTGCCCAATGCAAGAGAAAATATTCTGTGTAAAATACTCCAGAAATGGACCTGCAGATATGCATGTGCTGATACCTGTATAACATTTGTTTCCTTCTGGATTTCTGGCCACAATCTGGCATAGCAGCAACTGAGTCTCTGATCTGGTTGAATCCGTGTCCTAAATTGCATTTTCCATCTTTAACTATTGTGGTCACAATTAAAAGCTCAACTCTTAACAACAGGTACCCTTCTGACATGCTTGTGATATCAGTTATTTTCTACCCTCAGTAAATCAAATAATATCATATATCACTCTGAGATAGATAGCTGTTGTCAAATAGTGGCTCTTCATTGGTGACTGCTTTTCCTTGGCAATGCTATATATGTTGGCTTGGCAGGATTAGATTATCGGTGAATGTCGATAAACATCAATTTCACTACACACACACACACACACACACACACACACACACACACACACACACACACACTCTATTTCCATTGATAATAAGTTAACTTTTACAGATAGGCGAAGTAAGAATATTGCTGCTTGGGAAAGTGGAGTTTGATTTAAGGATAGTTAGTTTGTATATTGTGATATGTGATGTTGATGATTTGTGTCTTAATGGCTATAAAGCTTTAACTCTTTGAAATAAATGTCTATTGTCATTAAATAATTCTGATTCTCTCCTTCCTATAATTTCGCGCAGCTGTGAAAATTTAAATATATAAAAATTGAGAAAAATGCTTTAAATCCATAATTTTGCACACTAGAAATTTTAAATCAATAAAAATAGGAATAAATGTTTTAAAATGAACATAGATATATCTGTTGAAATTATACAAAAAAAATCATCAAATTCTGCTTAGACCATAGTAGTTAACATGCAATGAAGAGTTCATTTGCTGTAGAACTATTTCTATTAGTGGCTAGAAATTCCCTGGTTTATAATTATACTGGTTGGACATACATGATTGAGGTGTACTCTGTACATCTCTTAGATTTGAATTTCAGTAGGACTAACCATACCAGTATTAAGACTATGGTGATGTTTTAATAGCACGTAATGCCTGGCCCAAGTCAGAGTTTTAGCTGTGCTGTAACAGAGATTAGAGAAAATAATGAAATAACATTTTGTTTAGCTTCTCTGCTTGGACAGCACTTTGCATGTGATCAGTTTTCCTGTATTCTGGGTATAGTCAGCCATTTCCCTTTATTTGTCAGGTCTTTCTTGCCATATTAGAGAGAGAGAGAACATTTTAAAAATAGGCAAATGTGACTATAAAACGACAGAAATTGGCTATGGGTGGGGTGGGGTGGAGGGCATTGAGCAGGGAGAGGACATGTGTAGGACCTTAAACTGCTTCAGTGTCATTCCTTGAAACTGATTAGACTACAATTTGTCTGTGTCCCTTTATACCAGAAGTCTTTCTTGATTCAACCAAGGAGAGAGAGAGCGCATCACTGGGCAACAAACTGAGACTAAGGGCCAGATTTTAAAAGGTATTTAAGCACCTAAAAATGCAGATATACACCTAGGCACTTTTGAAAATCCCACTAGGTGCTTAACTCCCATTAAAACCAATAGGAGTTAGGTGCCTAGATGCACCTTTAGGCACCTAAAAACCTTTATTAAAAAAAAAAATCTGGTCCCAAGTGCATTTCCTAGTAGCATCTAGACTTTGTCTCTGAAAATATGCCAAATATATTATCCATATAGCCAAGCATTCATCTTGTGTAACTAGAAATTGTGAGGGTAGGTCAAAAGCCATTTTGGAAATTCTGGGTATATCTTCCTTTGGGACATTTTCTTTTAACACACTTGACACCTGGTTCAAAGGGGTAAGAAAGCATATTCATCAAAAGTCTTTTATGAGCTTGCTTCAGCAAAAATTCCTCCATAGCAGGGTTGGTCTAGGAGGATTCACCATAGTTCTGGGTAGGCAAGTAATTTGATTACATTTATTGATTTGTACCTTTTTTATTTTGGGATTAGGTTTTATTGATTGTTGTGTTTGAATTATTGTAGAGTGCCTAGCAGTATAGATAGGTGCTTCATAAACTGAAATAAATATCCAGAGAATAGCTGAATGCCATTTGAGTCAGGGAAGCCACCAGAAACCTTCCTGAAAGATAGATAATGGAATTTTAACAAGTGGTTGCTGAGGGCCCACTCCAGCACCTCAGTGTCTAATCCTTCTGAATCTCCTGGCTTTTGTGGGTTGGAGACAGTCTAAGATCTGGGGGGTGAACTGTAACTTAGTTGGAACAGTGCAGTAAATAATTAGCTATCTTCAAAATGTCTGCAGCAGCTTTCATCTTGTCAGTAAAGTCATTATTAGAGGCTGCATATTAGGGATCTATTAAGCTTCAAAGATAAAACCTTCCATACAAAATGTATCAGCCATGAAACACTTTCTGACACTGCAGAATGAATGACTCTGTACAAGAAATGGATTCATATTACTCAGTGCTTTATAATATAGAGGGACGTTTGATAAATACAGTAGGGTGTGTGTTAAGCATAAATGTCCAAAGAAGATTTTATTTAATGCAACTGATACATATTTATAATGCCTTCAGTGGGAAAATGTTTTAATTAAAATAAAAATGTACTGTTTAGCTCTTGGCAATTGGAGTGAAAGGTTCTGTTCTCCCCTCAGTGCATGTACAGAGTTCCCTCTGGAGTAAATGGAATTACAGGCCTTGAAGGGAAAAGAAGAGATCTAAGGAGTACACAGTATATAGGAAATATAGGGCTGACTCTTATCCAGGGCTAGCCATATAAACCAGGTTCAAACAGTAGTCATAGATCAGTAAATAGGTAACCGTCATTTATCCAGCAGGCTACAGTCTCAGTAGTTAATCAGCCGTTGGGACCTGAAAAGATCCCCCAGGGCTATCTATTTAGACTCCTTGAATCATGAATATTCTCTCCCCACATAATATCCACCTTGCAAAGCAGACTTTCAGTGCATTGTCTTATCTGTGTGCAACTTGCTTCCATATTCCAGTGCAAGAACTTTAACCGCTGATTTGGACAGCTGGGCTCTGTAGTAAAGTGAAGACAAGCTGGCTGGGTTCATTTTGTACAGATGGTTAGGAGTGCGGTGTGCTATGATAAGATGGGATGACAATATACAGAATCTAAAGGAGAAGTGCTAACCTTTAGGCAGCACAACACCTGAGAGTGAATAATGATCAAGGTGCATTACATGGTTAGTTACAGGTAGGGTGACCAGATGTCCCGATTTTATAGGCACAGTCCCAATTTTTGGGTCTTTTTTCATATATAGGCTCCTATTACCCCCACACACACACTCCCTGTCCCGATTTTTCACATTTGCTGTCTGATCACCCTAGTTACAGGAGCTGAAGTAGGACTGATGTGAACTCACAGTATACAGTGAAAACACACAATGGGCTAGGATCCTCTGCTGGTGTAAATTAGTGTAGCTCCACCGACGTCGGTGACACTGTACATCAGCTGAGGATCTGGCCCACCGCATTTAATGTTTCAATAATAATTGCACTACTTGGTGTCAGTGGAGTGGAGAAGAGACATAGCCTTGTCAAAGTACCTAATGTCATTAAAGGGACACTGTCTGAGAGAGAGAACTAATGTCATTACTTGTCTTGCTTTAATGAAGAGATCAGAAGTGTGTTCCCTCCTCTTTCTAGTGTTGCTAGACTGACAATTTACAATGCATCAAGAAAAACCATCCCCAGGCAAATCAGACTCCATGTTCAGTAGCTCCTGGCTTATGTAGTTTAGTTTTGTGTCTGACTGGTAAATTGCTTTTAGTTCAATAATTTATCTCCTGCCAACTGTTTTATTGTCATTTTGATTTATTAATGAGTTGAGTTGGAAGGCTATCTTCATGCTATAACACAGTGAAGTAAAACCAAGACTTGTGTTAAGCACAGATTGCAAATGTAAACAGGCATGGTTTTAACCACACAGCATCTCTTAGTAGCCAGCATGGGACAAGAAGGCTGGACCTCCTGGGTTTTAAACTAATCTTTGCCACTATGTCTTACCTTTCCCCTCTATGTGCAATGAGGAGATATAACACTTTTCATCTTCATAAGGAGATTGTGATGCTTAATTAAATAATGTTTGTAAAGCACTATATGAAATTGCCAGGTATTATTATCCTCCCACTCATTTCTAGAGCTGGATAAATACTGCCAAAAGGTATTGTCTACTTCATAAAAACAAAACCTTCAGACTTCCTTGCTCTCTATTTGTGACCCCTTTTTACATGCTACATGTAAACATTTGTGAGGGGATTTTTTTGCAGAAATATTTGGAGAAAGACAAAAAGGGGTTACAAAAATACTGCTGCAAATTTGTAATCACCTGAGTGTTTGCATCAGAAGAGTTCATGTAGCTGTCTTGAAAGTTCTTTCTGGGATTCACCCAGTTGGGAAGCAGAAGTGTTATGTGACCAAGGAGCAGGAATATCAGGTTACAGAAAGCAAATTCTTTCCTAACTCCAGGCAGTAAGGACCAGATCCACAAAGGTACTTAGATGCCTAACCTGAGACTAAAGCACTTAAGTCTGGGGTTTGTGTCTAAGTCCCAATTTTGGCTCCACTGTGATCCACAGAATTCCCACCGAACCCAGTAGGCACCTAAACTTTCTTGGCATCTACGTTATCAGAGTAAAAGTTCCCACCTTTTCATGTTCTCTGTATGTGTATATATATCTCCTCGCTATATGTTCCATTCTATGCATCCGATGAAGTGGGCTGTAGCCCACGAAAGCTTATGCTCAAATAAAGTTGTTAGTCTCTAAGGTGCCACAAGTACTCCTGTTCTTTTTGCGGATACTGAAACTAAGTACTTATGTTTCTGCTTCTGGGCATGCATCCATCTAGGCATCTGGATACCTATCTCCTACATAAGCCACAGGGTAATTCGGCTGCCTAACTGTGTGTGGGGCCTGATCTGGTAGGTGTGCTCAGAGACTACCTACTGGATTGGGTGCCATTCAAAATGCAAGAGGAGGTGGTGGCGGCAGTACCTACCTTATAACATTTAGCCCAGTGGTTAGCAAATTCTTCTGGTATGTCGGAGACCTAGGTTTAATTCCCCTCTCCGCCAGAAGGCGGGGGAGAAGGATTTGAACAGTGTTTTCTGGGCAGAGTGCTATAACCCCTGAGCTATGGGATAGTCTGGTCTGGGACTTCCTCACTCTCTCCTGCTGGAGCTGTTCCACTGTGGATTAAATAATAAAAGAGCAACTGGAGCAGGGGGATTAGATCCAGGATCTTGCACCTCCCAGCCAAGGGATGTTGCCCTAACCCCCAGACTACAGAGTCACTGATGCTCTCTGCCCCAATGACTATTTAATTATTTATCCACAGTAGAACAGTGAGGTGGGAAACGGGGGGTGGGGTGGGGGGAGAAGAGTGGATGTAAGAAGCTTTCCCCACAGTGAGGTCAGGTAGCATTTTCATTGTGCTACTAGCTGCTGACGGCACCTGCTTCCCCTAAGAAGGAGAGGGTAGAAAGCAGGGCTAGTCACCCAATCCTTCCTCCACTCCCCATGCACGCACCAGCCAGCAGAGCTGGTCAGGGTGAATGATGTACTGTGCATGGCACAGCATCTGCTGCAGTGTGTTCTCCCTCGAGTCCCAGGAGGAATTCGGGCTGATTTAGCCAGAAGTCTCTCTGGAGCTCCTGAGCTACCACAGTCTACATCCCCTCCCAGATCCCCTTCCCACATGCGTCTCCCACAGGATTGTGCCTTTACAAGCATTATCTTATCTAGTCCATAAGCCTTGTTTATGCTAGGCTCTTTTGTCCCACATTTCCCATTGTTCCTACTACTGATTCAGCTCCAGCAGAGGTGGGCAACCAAGGTGCCAACAGTAGCTTTTAAAAATAAAATAAGAGCTTTAAGTTTTATGGCACTTGTTGTACTGAACTGCCTAAGGCAAAATTAGATGTTATGGTGCCATCTGCATACCCTAGTGCGGTGTTTTTCAATGTCCGGTCCCAGAAATCTCCCTGACACAGTTGAGGAAAGCAGCAAACTGGTCACTGGTATCAAAAAGGTTGAGAAACACCTGCGCTAGTGTTCCCACTGGCAGGGAAACTGAAGCAGGGTTAGCAATGGAGGGAAATGTAGGCCAAAAAAGCTTGGTGTAGGTGTGAGCAGTGGATGTGCGGGGTAGTGTATCTGATTTTCCATGACTTTCCTGCACAGAATGTATGCCATTCTAGTCTGTTTTCCAATCCGGAAAAAGTAGAACATCTCTAGGTTATTGCAAAAATATGGAATTATATTTTGTTAGCTGAAGAGACCTCTCAGCACTCCCTTAACAGCTATAGCCATGTGTTCACCACATATGGAATGACCTCCAGAAAGGAGCTGTCAGCTGCACGTGCCAAATGCTTTAAATTAACCCACTATGTTTGCCAAGCACTGATTTCTCTCTGTTTAGTGACGTTGATTGATTAGCTCATCACAAACCTTATATGCAACATGTATATACAGTATGTGCTACTGGGTTTATCGGGGCAGGCTGGTGAAAAGGACTTACTGTATCATGCTTTCTGTCTCAATTCACAATTAGGATTTGCATCTCTTTTATGTCTTGCTGCGGTGAGGGAAATGTCACACTTTGTGTTTATTAAGCAGCTGCACACCTAAGGGGTGTATGTATGGGTTGAGAGGATTTGCTTCTCTGTTGCAATGTCAAATTTAGAAGAAAGGCGAACAAACATATTGACAAGGCAAGTATTATACGCCATCTGTAATTAGCATAGGATTCAATTCATGCTTGGAAGTTGGATGTTCCAAAGAGGATGGGCACAACCATAGTTTGGGGATACTGGAATGATGAACAGAGATGGCAAAAGTAGTTCATGGATTATAGAGGAGCAAGATTTAGCAGTGATTTCCAACTCAAATGTAATTTACCCTGGTTGACATGAGCAGCCAGAGCAGAAACAAAATGTTACTTCTTCCCAAAAATAGGGCAAGGACCAAGCCTCCAAACATCAGCACAGATTATGTCCTACAAATGTTCTCAGCAGGGTGACTATAGCCAGAGCTGGGCGAGTACTGCAAAATACTTTGTTAATGTGCATTGCAAATAGATTTGCTTCAGCTGCCTTTGGGCCCCTTTTGTGATCATTTTCTGCTATTATTTTAGTGAATGAGATTCCTGGCATGAGTATTTGGGGAAATGGGGTGTTCTCAGCAAATATTGGAGGATATTCATAGATTCCGAGGCCAGAAGGGGCCGTTAGATCATCGAGTCTGACCCCCCTTCTGTATCACAAGCTACAGAACATCCCCAAATAATTTTGTAATGGGGTTCATTCACAACAGGAGCGCCTCCTCCAGGCTGCGTGTGGTGTCGCAGCATTCTTCCTGTATGGCGCCCCCTGCCGATGGTCTCTCCAAGACTCAGCCCAGCAGCTAGGTCACTCTCTGGTCCCTCACTTTCTAGGGTGTCAAAGTCTTGCTAGATCAGCTGTCCGGGTGGCACCTCCAGTAGTCCCCCTATTGGCTGATATGGGAACCCAGGCCCTCCCTCCTACACTGGGTTCCAGCCCAGGGACACTGTAACCAGCAGCTAAGGTTGACACAGTTTCCCTGCTTGCTGTTTCCCTGGGCTTCTTCTTACCCTGTCTTAGCAGGTTTTCTTTCCCTACTGCTCGTCTGGGATTGGCCCTTATTCCAGGCTTTATTCTCTTCCTCAGGGTTTCATCCTCTGCCTCCTCATCTCTCTGCTCCCACAGAATGACTGCAGACTCTCTCCCTGCAGCCCCTTGCTACTACAAACATCCTCTTTATATTCCTTTCCCAGCTTCTCCCCCAGCTGGCCTTTATCTGTAATTAATACACCTCTACCCTGATATAACGCTGTCCTCGGGAGCCAAAAAATCTTATCGTGTTATAGGTGAAACCGTGTTATATCGAACTTGCTTTGATCCACCGGAGTGCGCAGCCCCACCCCCCGGGAGCACTGCTTTACCGTGTTGTATCCGAATTCGTGTTATATCTGGTCGTGTTATATTGGGGTAAAGGTGAATTTATAATTCCCTGGGCCTCCCATCATGTGCAACTGTGAAGGTTAATTGGCCCCTCTTGAGCCACCTTACCCCCTTCAGGGCTGGTGTGGGATGAACACCCCATCACACATTTCTAGAGGAGATCTTTTAGAAAACATCCAGACTTGGTATAGAAATTGTCAGGGATGGAGAATCCACCTCAAACATCGGTCAATGGTTCATTTCTCTCACTATTAAAAATGTACACCTTTTCTTCTGGTCTGAATTTGCCTAGCTTCAACTTCCAGCCATTGGATCGTGTTATGTCTTTCTCTGCTAGATCAAAGAGCCCATTATTAAATGTTTGTTCCCCTTGTAGACACTTAAACTAATGAACTCACCCCTTTACATTTTCTTTGGTAAGATACATAGATTAAGCTCCTTGAGTCTCACTATAAGGCGTGTTGTCTAATCCTTTAATCAGTCTCATAGTTCTTCTCTGAACCCTTTCCAGTTTTCAACCTCCTTCTTGAATGGTGGGCAGCACAACTGGACACACTATTATAGCAGTGGTCACACCAGTGCCAAATACAGAGGTAAAATAACCTCTCTACTCCTACTTGAGATTACCCTGTTTATGCACCCAAGGCTTGCATAGCTCTTTTGGACACAATGTTGCACTGGGAGCTCATGTTCAGCTCATTACCCACCATGACCCCAAAATCTCTTTCAGAGTCACTGCTTTCCAGGATAGAATCCCCCATCCTGCAGGTATGGTCTCCGTTCTTTGTTCCTAGATGTATACATTTACACTTAGCTGTATTAAAATGCATATTGTTTGCTTGCACCCAGTTTACCAAGCAATAGTTTGCTCTACATCAGTGACCTATCTTCTTCATTATTTACCGCTCCCCCAATTTTTGTCATCTGCAAACTTTGAGTGACAACTTTGTTTGTTTTCTTCCAAATCATTGATAAAATTTTATATAGTGTAGGTAAGGTTACCATACGTCCGGATTTTCCCGGACATGTCCGGCTTTTGGGGGTTCAAATCCCCGTCCGGGGGGAAATCCCCAAAAGCCGGACATGTCCGGGAAAATCGGGAGGGAGGGCTGGCTCGGCCGGGGCCTCTTTGGCCGGGGCCGGGGTCGCGGGGCCGGGGGCATGGTGCCGGGCCGGGCGGGGAGCCGGGGGCGCGGTGCCGGTCCGGGAGCCGGTCCGGGGTAGCGGGGGGTGCGCGGGGCCGCGGGCCGAGCCGGGGTAGCGGGGGGTGCGCGGGGCCGCGGGCCGGGGTAGCGGGGGGGGTGCGCCGGGCCGCGGGCTGGTCCGGGGTAGCGGGGGGGGTGCGCCGGGCCGCGGGGCCGCAGGCCGGGGTAGCGGGGGGTGCGCCGGGCCGCGGGGCCGGGGTAGCGGGGGGTGCGCCGGGCCGCGGGGCCGGGGTAGCGGGGGGTGTGCGGGGCCGCGGGGCCGCGGGCCGGGCCGGGGTAGCGGGGGGGGGGGCCGCGGGCCGGTCCGGGGTAGCGGGGGGTGCGCGGGGCCGGGAGCCGGTCCGGGGTAGCGGGGGGGGGCCGCGGGCCGGTCCGGGGTAGCGGGGGTGTGCGCGGGGCCGGGAGCCGGTCGGGGTAGCGGGGGGGGTGCGCTGGGGGGTGCGCTGGGCCGCGGGCTGGTCCGGGGTAGCGGGGGGGGTGCGCGGGGTCGCGGAGCTGGGAGCCGGTCCGGGATAGCTGGGGGGTGCGCTGGGCCGCCGAGGGCCAGTAGTGCTGGACGGGCCGGGGGTGGTCGGCCGGGGCCCGAGCCGACCCAGGCTGGAGCCGCCGGGGGCCAGCCTGGGCCGTGCCTCCTCCCCCCACACTCCCCCTTACCTGCTTCAGGCTTCCCGCGAATTAAATGTTCGCGGGAAGCAGGGGAGGGGGCGGAGATTTTGGAGAGGGGGCGGAGTTGGGGCGGGGCGTGGGTGGGGCTGGGGGCGGGGGCCGTGGAGTGTCCTCCATTTGGAGGCACAAAATATGGTAACCCTAAGTGTAGGGGCAAGAACAGATCCCTGTGGGGACCCCACTAGAAATGCATCTGCTTGATGACAATCCCCGTTTACAATTATATTTTGAGACCTGTCACTTAGCCAGCTTTTAATCCGTTTAATGGGTGCTATGTTAATTTTATATTTTTCTAGTGTTTCAGTCAAAATATTGTGTGGTACCAAGTCAAATGCTTACGGAAGTCTAAGTATATTACTTCAACACCATTATCTTTATCAACCAAACTTGAAATCACATTAAAAAATCAAGTTAGTTTGACAGGATCTATTTTCCAAAATCCAGTGCTGATTGGCATTAATTATATTACCCTCCTTTAATTCTTTATTAATTAACTCCTGTATCAGCTGCTCCATTATCTTGCCCAGGATTGATGTCAGACTGATGGGCCAATAATTACCTAGATCATCTGCTTATTTTGTTTAAATATGGCACAAAATTATCTTTCTTCCAGTCTTCTGGAACTTCCCTGGTGTGCTGAAACGTAATGAAAATCAACATTAGCAGTCCTGTGAGCTTCTCAGCTAGGACTTTGAAAACTCGTAGATGCAAGTTATCAGTATTCTACAATTCCCAGCTTCTGATTTATATTCATTACTGTCAACTTTCTCTTTCTTCCATTCCAAAACAAATGGAAGAAAGAGAAATTATATATAAAATTATTTTTTGTAGCTGCCTTCACCTCCCCTCTAAACCAGGTCAGTTTTTTTAACCAATAAGAGCTTCTTCCTTAAATGTGGGGTTGTGGCTTCTTGAGCATCTGGTAAAATGTTCTTAAACAATTCCCAATTATCATTCACATTTTTCTGATTAAATTCTTCTTCCCACTTGATTTGGGGTTCAGAGTAGTTTTCAGCTTTGTGACACTGGCCCTTTGAAAGTACCAAGTATATATATCTTACTGGTTGGACTTTGTGTTTGCACATTATAATAAATGTGATCAAGTCATGATCACTTGTGTCTAAGCTCCCATTAATTTTTAGTTCAGTGATCAGTTCCTCTTTGGACTTCTCTACCCTTAAAACACTACAGCGATGTAGTTGTATTGCTGCAGCTGCATAACTTTAGCACTTCGGTGAAGACGCTACCTGGGAAGGGTTCTCCCATCAGCGTAGGTAATCCACCTTCCCAAAAGGTGGTAGCTAGATCAATGGGAGAATTCTCCCATTGACCTAGCGGTGTCTACACTGAGGGTAGGTCTGTTTAACTGCATCACTCAGGAATGTGGATTTTTCTCACCCCGAGTGACATAATTATACTGTGCTAATTCCTAGTGTGGGCCAGGCCTTTATCTGTAAAGACGAAATCTAATGTAGAATTCCCCCAGGTTTGTGTGATGCTGACAGGCCAGGTGCCAGCTCATGCCAAGGTCCCCATGCCTCACACGTCACATTGGGAGCATCACAGTTAGTTGCCACACTTTTTTCACAAAAAGCAAATCGGAGAGACTGCAATCATGGCCCGAACAGTCTAAGGATCATTCTTGTGGGAGCAAAAACCAATAACCTATGCCTTCTCAAAGCTACCTATCTGTGCTTGAATGTTCCATATTGAATAGGCACGCTGACTTGCTTGTGTACAAACGAAGCGTTCTTGACCAGAGAATTCTTTGAAACAAATATTTTATTTTATTTTAAATCAAACTGTTCCTGGACAATTCATGAAGAGGAAAAGGCAAACTTCAACAGATAAGTTGCCATTTTATTCTCCCAGCACTAATTACACAAATCAGTTGAAGTAACTAAGACAGGAATATGGCTCTCAGCTGCCTACTTAATAAAATGCTGACAGAGATGATAAACATTCCTTTAAAAAGAAAGAAGAACAAATGATTGAACTAATCTGCAACCGGGTGGGTGTCTGTCTAATGAGAGACTCAGACTTTTTGTTACCGTGAAAAGAGCAACGGAGATTCCTTTCATTATTAGAGTGTCTCTTCATCCACCAGTGTCTTTGCGTAACCAACCATGAGATCTTTGGGTTGTTACTATTATTAAATACCCCAAAGCGTGTTAGGAATGTAACAGAACCAGGTGAAGACACCTGGAGGTGCCTTGAAGGACATTCTAAATACATAAAAGACAAAATTGGGAGAAAGGGAAAGGTAGGAGAAGGATTACAATAATAAGGTCCCCCTAATTACTTTGTGTCTGATCCTGCACCCATTGAAGTCAATGGGAGCATTACCGTTGACTTTAGTGGGCGCAGGATCAAGCCCTGAGGCACATACATATCTGGAGATGGTCCTAACAATTAGGATTCCTGCAGGTAGTGGTGGCCTTGGGCAAAATTTCAGATGGCGCCCAGTAATCTTTGATATTTTGGTACATTTGAGAATTCAGTAAAATGGATTTTTCTTTCCGCGTCATTGGAGCAAATAGCTCGTCCAACCCAAAGGTCAGGCCTTTGGGACATTTCGTGCTGAGTCCTGTTCCTTAAGCTGCACAGGTACTAATTAATTAAGGCACTTTTGAAAGTGTCTCTTCATCCCCTTTTGTGGCTTAGAGCTATTCAGTGAAAGCAAAGGGTTGGCATTTCTGCCTGCAGGAACATATGCTGAACAGTCTGGAGCACCAGGCCAGCTGCCCTGCTGGGACCTTTCATTGAAAGAGCTCTGCGGCTAACGTAACAGCGGTAAATGGAGAGGAAGGTCAATGAGTTTTGCTTTAATTTTAGTTTGCCATTTCTCTGAGTGAGGCAATTGCCCCCCACCCCCCTGACAGAGCTGGCACTGACTTGATTTTATGGTCACTAACAAGCCGGGTGACAGAAGCTGTGTTAGGAAAATGTGTTTTTGTGGAAATATTACATAAATGAGTCATCTGCATGCATTTGGAAAGGCCTATTACACTGACACACACTGTTACCAAAGGCTATATAGCATATTGGTCAAATATGGTGGCCTTGGAAGTGAGCTCAGAGAAAATTGCACATGGCCAGAACTTGCAGAGAAGGACAGAAACTCTCACTGTTAATCAGTTTTCAAGTTGTTAAATACGAATTAAATTGCTCAAGTGCAGAAGAAATTATGCTGCATCTCAGTCCCAGGTCCTGTGTCACAATTTCATGGGCTGCGTAAGGAATCACATGATGGTTTTAAGGTCTAACAGCATAGATTCAATAAACAGGGACAAAGTCTTATCGCAGCTAGTCAGGAGGTTTTTGGTCAGTCAAGAGTGCACATTCCAGACTTCAGGAGCTAAATCCCAGCCTGAAAATATTAATAAATTATAATGAATTTAGAAGGATGATATTGTAAATCTTATGTTCACCAACTTAAGGCCAAATTCAGCATTCGGTTATGAGTACACAGCAGTAATTGATTTCAGTGGGCACACGCAAAATGGAGGGCAGAATTTAGCCTTTAGTGCATAACATTAGAGAGGGCTTTGGTTAAGATTTCTCAGTAGCCTTGTATTGTCCGCCTTTTATTGCAAATTATTTAGTGTCCGTGTTTTCATTGATTTATTAAGCTAAGCCTTGTTGCCGTGTCTGTGGTAGGCAGTTTCTGATGTTATCATTATTTGCATAAACGTAGTGAACAGGGCAATATGGCATGTCAGTGACTATTAATAATCTGGAGGCTGTTTTTGCCACCTGGTAATATGATTGATACCTAGATATCAATGCAATACTTTTACAAACTTCGGGTGAAGCTGAAAATTACTCTGCAGGGCTCCTTGCAGGCATTGGGCAAAGCTATAAGTAGCACACATTATATATGCTGGCAAAACATAAAGGAAGACATGGTCCCACTCCCAAAGAGTTTACATTCTAAAAAAGCAAAAGATAGGAGAAAGGGGCACATCATACATGTGAATGATTAAGGCGATGACTGGCCATGTCTTGATGACACAATATTTATTATAGGTTAAGGTTACCTGATATTTCTCAAGACCCTGTTTTCAGTTGCTTATAATTTTGAAAAACTTCAACCATTTGGGATGAAATTTCCCATACCACGTCTCTGCCTCAGGCTGAATTTTTTTGGAGTTTCATCTAAAATGATGGAACTGTTTCCAAGAATGAGGTTAGGGAAAATATATTTTTGTCATGGTTTAAAAAATTCTTAAAATGGTTTAGTTGAGATGCTCTAGTACCTCTATCTCATGGAAGTGGGAGGAGGAGGCAAAGGCGGAGGAGAAAGAAGAGCATTGACTTTGCAACCTTAACATTCTTTTAATGTCCTTTGTGTATATAATTAGGTCATACAGAATATACCCAGGTAGCCCCTCCAATATTGATGCTATTAACTAATTTCTTGTGCACATTTATCAGGGTGTTTTCCCTTGTAGGACCTAGCAGGAATTCAACCAGCATCAGTAGTGAAAATCTTGCCATTGATGTCAGTGGAACTATGCCAGTTCACAGCAGCTAAGGATGTGGCCCAGTGACTTTATTATTATTATTGTTTTTTACTTTGTAGTATGCAAGATGGAGATTTGGGATTTTGTTTAATCATTGCCTGGAGTGAGGCAATGTGGCCTAGTGGGCAGGGCAGAGCAAGACAGTGGGGACTCAGAAGAAGTGGGTTCTATTCCTGGCTCTGCAACTGGTCTGCTGTGTGACCTTGGGCAAGTTGCTTTAATCCCCCTGTGCCTCCGTTTTTCCACTTGTAAAATGAGGATAATGATACTGACTTCCTTTGTAAAGTGCTTTGAGATTTACTGAAGAAAAGTGCTCTATAAGGTGTAGGTACAGGTATTAAACCACTGCACAGAAAATACGCTGGCAGTGGATGACAATAAGATTAGTGGGCCATTTTGGCAGACAAGACAAGGCAGCTTACCCGCCTCTTTCTTAGGCAGAGAACTCCAGCTGAGCTTCTTCAAGGTCCCTGACTGAGATTCAAATTTCAACCTGATACACAGGGCTTTAGGGGTGTGGTTCACCTTGACTCTGATAGAAGTATGGCTAATCCCCAGCATGTGCCTGTAGCAAGTTAAATGTATGTGTTGGGGTGTGTGTGTCAGTATTTGAAAGGAGAAACTGAGAAGAGGCCAGCTCCCAGGAAAGGTCAGAAAGTTTCAGTCTGAGAATTGGTTTGGGGAGGGAAACCTTTTGTTCCGTATAAAAGTGCTCAAAGAAACCAATCTATAGCCATCTAATTGAGGATGGTTCACAATGGCGGTGACTGCTTTTCATGGCAACTTTATTTAGGGCTTCCTTGCCTTGTTACCCATCCTGAGTTCATCAAGCGACTGATACAGGCTCCAGTGAATATAACTGAATTTTCGCCATGGAAGTGGCTGACAAAATACACCGTATTTAGCTTTGATTCTAGATCTTCTCCATGTCCCTCGACAGCCCAGCCTCTACAGATGAGTGGTGAAGTCAGAAATGGGGGAAACTAAGTGGTACTGGCTACTCTGAACAACGGTTGACATCCCTGTGCAGCACATCTGGGATTCTCCATTGAGGGTGGGAATAGTGCTCTTGGGAGACAGGTGATTTTTTACAATACAACTTTATGGTGCACAGTGTGGTCCATGCAAACAGATTCCTGAAGTATTTTGGAGTTAAATAGTTACAGAATGAAACTAAAATAAAAACAGTAGCCAAAAGAAATGTAAAGGCAACCGGGCGAGTTAACTGAAGAAGGCAGAAAAAAGAAGGTCCTTAAGATTCAGTCGGAACGAGTTGAGGGTCACTGTTTTGACTGGCATATCAGGGACCTCTGGAGCTAAATGCATGATCCTCTACAACTCTAGCTAAAGACCAGGGTTCTGTAGCTGAGGCCTGCACTCGACTCCTTACACATACTGACCAGTGAGTTACGCATACAAAGGAAGGAAATGTAGAATTGTCTGCTGACATGAATGGGAGAGTAGTGCTGCTGTTTGAGACTTGAGGCTAACGTTGTCACACTTTCTTGTGCTGTAACAAAGAAAGTAGCAGGATTGGAGACCTCTTCAGAGAGCCGTGTCATGGGGAGACTCCAGAAGAGAGTCTCAATTGCCACATGTAACTGAGATTGGTAACATGAACTGGACGTCAGCCTGACGCTCTGTTGTCATTCCATTTCCCTGCCTCCAGTTTGCAGTGTTATGGGCCTCTCGCTGTTACTATTTAAAATGCCTCCCACGGAATATAGCTAAAAAGCAGACATGTAATTTGCCTTCTGAGTGGATTCCATCACCCCTAGATGTGAACAGGAATGAAGTAGCTGATGACCTGACCAGAACTGGAAGATCGGAAACTCAGGATGGAATACCTGTTGAGAATATTGTCACCCAACCAAGAGGAATATTACCTGAAATAAATGGTCAGAAGGTGAAAGAGCCTCTGATCTTGGAAAATACAATCCACTTTTGTGAGGTTGCAGACAGGGCACACTGCAGGAATGAAATCAATAGAGGTGGACCTAAGATATATTCACTCTGCAAGATGTTTTGGGAACAGGCTTTTAACACCTGCCCATGCTTTTGAATGTAATATCATAGGGAACCTGAAGCTTTTCCGATTGGACCCCTAGACTTTGAACTCAACAACTTGTATTGGGTTCTTTGTATTCTCGACTTTTGTGGCCTGATATGATTATCGCAGGACAACAACAGCATGGAAAGCTGAAATAGGAAGGGTGACCTATTTTTTTTTTTTTTTTTTTTTTTTTAATCAAAAGCTTTACTTCCACCCACCCAGAGCCTGATTCATGGTACCTCCCTGCATCAGTATAAAACAAAAATGCTCATTGGCTCTCTCATTGGTATGGGTGTTGGTATTGGTATGGTGACAAAGCCCTTGCCTGTGTGTTGCCTTAGAGCTGTGGCTAAGCCAAAGCCTCATATAAGACATTAGGCTGGTTTATTGGTTGGTTTTGGATTTTTTTTTAAATATTACAATATATAGTCAAGAACAAATCGCCCTTGTATATAGTCAGGGATGGCAAAATTCCTCTCCAAAGTGATGTTATTAAATTTGCAATTTTCATTTCAAATGCTTTCCAAAGTGAATATTGACAGAATTTACAAGCTGGAGTTTCTTACCAACTCTTCAGTCCCATGATTTATATTTAGAGGGGAACTTCAGAGATTTTTGCTTGGGATGGAAATCTTAATTTTTTTCCACTTAACTCTCTCTGTACAGGCTCCATATCTCCAAAGACATTTTAAAATGGAAATAATGGAATGTCCTTTCCTCCTTCACTCACCTGCCAGGTCCTGAGTTCAGGTGTCTGTGTTTCTTTGGCAACAAAGAAGGACACGGCAAAAAAATAAAGCATTTTCTTGTACTGCCTACTACTACAAGATCTTTGGTGTCATCCTCTGTTGCCAGGGAAACACAGAATCCTGAACTCAAGACTTGCCAGGCAAATGAAGGAGGAAATGAATTTGTTTCAATTTTAAATGTTCTTTGTGATTTTTTTTTTTTAAGCATGCACAGAGTTTTGTTACTGATTTGAGATCTAAGGCGTTTATCTGAAGTTCAGCTTTAAAATTGTGTGTGTGTGTGTAATTCTTTTGTATCTCATTGCATCTATTTCTGTATTTGATGCAAATATGAGTCTGGAGTCTCAATGGCACAGCTTCATTTTAGCACTAATGCCTGCTGCAGTGTAACTAGATGCACATAAAATATTAACACAAACACAGTATGTGTCACAGAATAAAATGTGAAAATTTGTTGCACTGTATCCGATATTTATTTCCTTTACCACTGTCAGCACCTTGTCTCAGAAGAAATTCCACAGCATTTTAATTTCTGCCAGTTCCTTGACTAATTATGATAACTACAGGTAGAAAACAGACCAGCTGTGTAGATACATGCATCTTATGAGCAACCTCAGAATAATTTACAAGGTCTGTAATACAGCCTCTACTCCCCCTGTTCTTTTTGTAGACTGACCTTGTTTAAACACCATGTCTTGTACCTTTCTTGTACACTTTATAAATCAGTTCACATCAAATATTTTCCTGTTCGTTATGGTATAATGATTTTTCCTTCTCAACACTAAATGCAGATACATGCTCCTCTAATAAATGTTTGATCTGGCTGAACTACTTATGGTAGTCTGCAAAATTATTTTTACACTGGCTCTGTCAAAACTTAGTACATAGTTTTTTTTTTTTTTTCCCTGTGTTCTGTCCTCTCTTACTCCCCCTTGGCAAAGAGGTACAGAACCCAGTAAGGTTCATTTCATCTCCACTTCTCCTGTAAAATAAACTTAGAAATATTTTGAACAAAACTATGCAGCCTCAGCCATAGGATTTTAAATTACCTTGGGGTCTCACATGTACCAGAGGCGTGGGGTAGTCATGGCTAGGTGCAGTCATACTGTATCCATGAATAATGGTCAGCAATTTGATTGGCTGGCACAGAACTCTTCTGTGATGAGAGTGGCTAGCACAAATTCCATTTGATACAGTATTGAACACCATGGCCTGCCCTCTTCCCTCCAATCTGATTGACACAGATTTCTCCATCTATTTGGTTGTTTGGTAACAACAAATAGAGAGCCTTCTATTAAAACTAGATCTTGCTGTTGTTCCTCAAGTATATTCTACTGTTGGATTGTTGGATTTTTTCCCTAATACTCAGTAATCTTTAAACAAGCATGATATTTTGGATGGGTTCCTGCATCCTCCTATATTCTTCACTGAGGATGAAGAAATTGTGTCTCTTTTCCTACCCTGGCCAAGTTTTAAATGATTCTTCTATTGACAACACTGTACTCTGCTTGAACTCTGGGCCAAATTTCCAAAACCACTTTAACTCACTGGGGAAGATTTTCATATCTGAGCGTTTTTTTTGTTTGTTTGTTTGTTTTGGCATGCTAATCCCAGATGTAGCCAACATGTTATCAGTTTGCCAGATCTGTGGATGTGAAAGTTTAGACCTCGGATTTAGGGTCCCCTGAAAATTTGGTTCTACGTTATTTTTTGCCAGGGTGTTGGTGGAACATGCAAGAAGTAACTGAGCCTCTGAACAATTTGGGTACTGTTCATGCTCCCTACTGATTCATGTGCACTGATGGACTTCCATAGACTCTTCCCAAGTGCAAAACAGTAGATTTGATATATGTCTGTTTCCCACTTGTGACGTGGGTGTCCTGACAGAGCTGATCTCAAAGTGGTTGCATTGGATCACATGGTCTCATGCAACCTACAACTCAAGGGTTGTTTTGTCTCTGCTTCTAGCACAGCCTGAGTTGGAGACCAACCTTCTCCCCAGGCAGTCTGGGATTCTGCTGTTGCTTGCAACCTTCCAAATTATTATGCTGGCCCTAGATTATCTTTTTGGCTCTGTACTTGCTTCACAGGATGCTTTGCCTTAACTCTCCCCAGGCAGAGTGGGGCTTTTAAATTAACCCTTGATTCTGCAAAGTCTTTCAAGGATGGGCCCTTAAGAATACATGGATCCATTTGCAGGAGCAGGGCTCTTGTTTGCAAATAAGAAGAGCATTAGTGAGCCTGGGTCCCACTGTGTCAATAACACAAACGGCCTGTGAAAAATACATTGGACTGTTCTCCAAGCTTTTGCGAAACACAACAATCCTCCTCACACGCTGATTTTGCAGTGTGGAAAGGTTAGAAGTGGATGTCTGAGTGCCGTTCTTTGTAATGTTTAAAAAAGGGACTCCGCTCTTTGTTGTACAAGAGAGGCAAGGTGGGTGTGGTGATATCTTTCATTGGACCAACTTCTGTTGGTGAAAGAGACAAGCTTTCAAGCTTATACAGCGCTTCAGGTGACCTGTAGCTCTGGCACATGCAACTGTAGATCAGTGTGGATTTTTCATTTGCAAGTAAATGTAACTCTCTATCTAGGAAGTTTCTGCATGTCCTCTTCTTAGTGATACACAGAGTTAATTGAAACATATGCCCAGGTTCTTGTTTGCCGTAGATACTAAACTGACAGGTTCTATAGTAAAATTTAACAATATGGTGTGATCTGAAGTTTAATGTCGGAAGTTAAATGTGACTTTACTTTTGTGATTCAGTTACACCTACAGTAGATCAAATAACCAGTCTGAAATGGACACAAGTTATAAAACAATATGTCTAATTTGGGATGACTTCCTATGTACTTGATGATTCATTTCCTTAAGGAAGATATATTTAAACGGTCATAGATTCAAGCTGAACATAAATCATGCTAAAGGAAATTAAAAGCCTGATTTTTTGCATTCCATTTCATGTTTGCAACCCTACTGAAATTCACAGAGCTTCATGTGTGGTACAGAAAACTTGGCTTTGTATCTTTTAATTGTATTGATAACAAATTATCAAAAGGCAGTGGCGCTACATATAGACGAGATGAACTTGACAAACGGTAAGCACGTTCCTTTTAAGAGCGGGTCCTGCGCCTCACTTGGCCTAAGGGAAGGAAGCGAAGATGGTGATGTTACAAGTTTGGACAAATTAATTGCTTTTCCCCAAACCTAGCTTTGCCTTATTTGTAGCTAAGCATCCCCAGCTCTCCCTAGGAACTCAAGTGAGGCAGTTACATGTTCAGTATCTTTTATTTCCTCTGTTCTCTCTTTCATAAACTACATGATCTCAAAATCCACTTAAAAAACAAAAAGCAATTTCTGTCATTTGTCTGTTTTGGACACTATTGCCTCTTTCTTCTGGAGAAAGGTATAGTTGGTGTGAGTGACACTTGTTTAGAATGACACTTTATAATCACCTAACTCTCTGGAATTGTCACACCTTTTCTTTCTTCTCTTCTGTCTCTGGAGGTTTACTGCAGCTCTGGTTCATTCATATTTCAGATCCTAGGCTGAGACAACATCCTCACAGTTAAAAATAGTGTAAGATAGATGGGGGAAGTAGGATAGAGCGCTCTGGTTCTTCAACTCTCCTGTAATTAGGTAGGGCTCCGGAGCAAACGTTTATAATGTGTCATGTTTGGCAGGGAAGAGGACATTTAACCCAATGACATGGATCGCTTTTACCTCTTAGCATTGGTGATCCTGGGTCCAGAAAGTCCTTATCCTGAAATGGGGGACTGGAGGGGTCTTGGAGTGACAACAAGAGAGCCCAAGGAAGGAGCTGGAATGTAAAGTAGCTGCCTGTCTGCATTTCAGTTTATTTCATGATTCCAGGGACTTCACAAACTAAGAACTTTCAGATTGTTGGATTGGGCAATATGGCTGCAGGTATGAATCCATACATCTTCATGTATTAGTGTCAGGTTAGGCATTTCCCCCTCGTTATGGGAAATAAGTATTACAACACAATGGCTTATAAATTTGGGGGTAATTATTTTTTGTATAGGCTCTGAATAAGATCAGCGCCCCATTGTGCTATAGGAGCTTACTATGAAAAGAGACAAGACAGACAAAGGGTGAGAGAGGAAACCACCACAGAGACAGGAAGTGATTTGCTCTCTATCATCTCCCCCCCCCCCCTTAGTCGTCTCTTTTCCAAGATGTATGTGTTAGCTAATCCTAAAACCATGTTGACCAGGACAGTTTTTTGTCTCTGCTTATTTCTGGCCAAGAGATTATGACAATTTCATTCAGATGCAGGTCATGCTACTGTGAACCGATCCATTGTCACCTCGCAATTAGACTGCTGCTGTGCATTCCCCAAGGGTCAGGTACGCCATGATCTTGCATTGGCTGGCTGTCAGTTTCAGAGCAGAGTTAAGGTGTTGTTCAAATGGCCTGAGGCCTGACTGTATGAGAGATGCATCTCTCCCCGTACCACCTTGCTGCAGCTGAGATCAACAGAAGCGCCGCAGCCCCTTATTTTAAAAGAGAGGGGGCTGCCTGCAGTGTGTTCTCTCTGAGCGGCCCTGAATTAATTCCACTCCTCCAGGTGCATGTGTGCTCACACACACAATACAAAATCGGCCAAATCTGCTGGCCTTTAGGGCACACTGCAAATCCTACTTTGTTCCTCAGGCTTTGGAGAAGGCTGTGCTGAGAGTTGGGCTTGTGCACTAAGGTTTGGGATCTGTGGCTGAGGTGTAGTTTGTGAAGAGGCTGCTCTGTGCAGTTTTGTGCATTACTTGGCTTGTTCATTTTATTATGTGGCAACAACACCCAAGGTTCTGGAAAGGTGCAATTTACTGTTTTATATGAATTAAGACATTTGGACCATCACTTAAACTGAAGAAGCTACTGGCCTTGCAGGGCTTCTGTGGCAGCTGTGAAGCATTTAATTTTTCCCCTCTGTCCCAAAGGGATCACTGAACTAATTTAAAAAGAAAACACACACATTTGTACCTCTCTATACTGTTCAGCACTGTAATTATAGCAGTGCTGTTCCTTCTCTACATGGTCATTTTATTGAATCAAGACTCTTCTCTACAAGGGGTGTCAGCTTTGAGACAAAAATCAATTATTTTGTTCCATTTAAAAAAAATCAGCACCAGCCTCCATACTAAGCTGTTTGGTGCTGTCACAAACAAGTTACATGGAAAGTTGGAAAGAATTCTGGCGAGCATAAATCTGGTTAATAAATAATTTCCGTTAAATATTTAGAAATAAAATTTGTCATTTTTTTCAAGAATTTGTCAGTTTTTTAAATTTTGTGATGAAAACTCTCAAACGAGGGTTTTTTAAAAAGCCTTTTGAAAACTTATGAAAAAAAAATTCATTTTGGGGGACACCCACTTCTTTAAACTTTCCCTACCTTTTTCCTGTGAAAGAAAGTAAGAGTCAGAGAGTGGCTTTTCCTGCCAAAATGAATTTTTGTAAAATTTCTAAAGTTTTCATTTTGAAAATTTTCACTGAAAAATGGAAAAATTCCAATCCCAATGAAGTTTTTTGCACACACACACAAAAAGATCAATTTGGTTGAAAAGGCATTTTCCATCTAGAAAGGTTACTGGAAAATTTTCCAAGTAGCTTTTTAAAAAGGCTTATGATGTCACAGGAGTTATTTACTCAAAAAGCCTCAAAAATGGTCAAGTTCCTTTTTCAGGTTTTATAATAGAAAGAAAAAAAAACAGCTAGATGGTTTATTGATTCCAAGCCTAATTTGCAGTCCAGTAGGAATAGCCTGTTGGTAGGCTCCATTGCTCAGAAATCCCAACTCCATTGGTGTTGACCATCTAAGGAATAGAAAGTGTCTTAAATAATCCTAAGTGTTTTTTTGGTTTCATGTTCAGTGGTCATCCTCTCCTTCACAAACCAGAAAGAGGAGTGTCTTTAACACCCTCTGTAGTAAAATGGGTGTTTGATTTCCCACCTGCTCATATTTGTTTCACTGTTATACTACAGCAGGGGTAGGCAACCTATGGCACAAGTGCCAAAGGCGGCACACAAGCTGATTTTCAGTGGCACTCGCACTGCCTGGGTCCTGGCCACCAGTCCGGGGGGCTCTGCATTTTAATTTAATTTTAAATGAAGTTTCCTAAACATTTTAATAACCTTATTTACTTTACATACAACAATAGTTTAGTTATATATTATAGACTTATAGAAAGAGACCTTCTAAAAATGTTAAAATGTATTACTGGCACGCGAAACCTTAAATTAGAGTGAATAAATGAAGACTCGGCACACCACTTCTGAAAGGTTGCCGACCCCTGTACTACAGTATTTCCCCTTTAGATCACTGGTTCAAATCCAACCCTACTCAGAAATTATTCTCCAATGATTCATTAGTGGAGTGTTTGAAGTGAGTTTGTCTTAGCCTAGTTTGCAGCAGATGGTTTTCCTTATCGCAGATGATACCTACAACTGGCACCCTCATTAACATTTTCAGCAATAAGATCAAGTATTACATGGCTACAGAGAATCCACTCCTCTCATCCCCCTAAAGTAGTTCCTTCAAAGCTAGGAAGGCAAGATGCATTAAGAAGGGTGATAGGGTAGAGGCCTGTATAGTGTGGTTACAGCTTGATTTAATAACAAACTGCAGCTCACATCTCCTCAGAGAGGAAAATTCCTCCTGCGCTAATAATGCTAGTGGGGAAAAAGGACCCGTGTTTGGAACACCGCATACCTAGGCATTTCCCCTAAAAGCTGGTGCTTGTGGTCTTCCTACTTATATAGTGTCTGAGGAAGAGCTAGAGCTATTGCTTCTCCCAGAACATACCTGCTTCTGGAGTGAAGTTATAAAAGGCCAGCTGCTCCCATTTTAGAGTGGGTAGCTCAGCAGAGTAGAGGTGGGGCTCTAAGGCAGGTTCAGTAGAAGAGATTGATAGAACAGTGTCCCACTTCCCACTGCCTATAGGGGAGGAAGGGGGGAAAGAGGGTTGAGTTTGGTTTAGCTTCAGTGAGACTAAAATAGAGAGGTTGTTTTACAAACCCCCAGTGACTTGCCTGCCTGCACAATGAGCAGCAGCAGCCCTGCTTCTGTGAGCCAGAATGAGGACATTGCTCTTTATGCTGCTCACGTTCAGTAGATAACAAAAGAACTTCAGTCTCCAGGGCCCTCAGCCAGCTGGCACCTTCCACCAGTGACTTAAAAAAGTTATCTGCACAATTTTTTGTTTTGTTTTATTTTTTTAGGGGGGGGGGGAATGTTCTGAGCTCTGTGAAATTAGAGAGTTTGGGTCTCTTCCTGAGCTGCATCTCTAGGAGGGGGCAGAGATGACTTAAGCCATCCCTGTTTCAGGCTGTTGGGGAAGCCAGGACAGCCCTGCAGGAGGACTACTCTAAGTTAGGGTAGGTAGCCTCCCTAGCTCTGCGGATGGCTTGAATGGCTGTAGCCCTCTGTACTCCAATCCAGCTTCAGTCTGTCTTCTGCAGGGGGCCAATGTAGAGACTGCCGGGGAATTTCCCCACAGGCTGCTTGCAGTTCCTGTAGGTAGCTTGTAATGAGTAGAACATGGGGTGGAATCCCTCCTTCAACACTTACTGATAACTGCAAACATAGCTATGGTCTAACAGAGTGATTTATGGCCAATTTAAGGTTTGCAATTTGAAAATTGCTTCTTTAATTAGTTTTAGCCCCCACAAGAAATATTATACAGACTGTTCTCTGCAGTGCCGATACATTTAATTTAAGGAGATTTAAAGAATGACTCAAAATATTTCTTCTGTCCTATGCCAAGATTTCATTTAAAGTTTAAAAGAAAGTGTGTCCTTAGATGGGGGTTTGAGGCTGAAATCAGGACACTGAAGTGAACTAGCTGATGAGTAGTGCTCCTGTATATCCCCTGCCATTTTCTGTTGCTTCCAGGGGATTAAGTACGCGGAGATGATAATCAATCTTGTCCCACTTGCTTCTGGGCACAGTGCAAAATGCCCCCTCTCTTCAGGTGATGTAACTCACAGTCCATTAGGATGTAGATATGTGAAATGCTTGTCATTAGTGTCGGCTCTCCCAATTGTGGGGAGATGGGGGCGGGGGAGCCAGCTAGTTTAACTGCAATCAGAAACAACAATATTTTTGTTAAGTAGCAGCATTCACTTCCGAACAGAACATTACTTGCTGCAAACACAAATAAATATTCCAAATTCTCTAAAAAGGACTGTTTGGTATGCCTCGTACAGACAAATTGACTTGTGCATTCCGTGTGGATGGCAGGCTGTCACAAGTGTTGGCTATTCATGCCACTCTGTAGAGATTTCCCCCTTCCCCCCCCCCCCCCCCCCCGCTCTTGGATTTGAACAAAGGGATTGTTTTGTTAATCTTAGAATGGATTCATAATGAAATGCCTCCTGGCAAATAGTCTGCTGGGGATTCAGCTCAGCATCTGAATAAGCAGAAAATAAAACCATTTAAACAACAGCGTTTATAAACGGAGAAGCTGGCATTCAAGTTCTCTTCTCAGTGAAGCCTTTGAAAATAAGACTTTTATTTGGCAGAGTAGCGAGAGGTGGCCGGCAGTTCAGCTTAATCACTTGTTCGCTTCTGAGCTGAGATTCGCAGTATCTGCTCCATTGTGCACTTGTCAGTCTAGTCACTAAAGGCCAACGGTAGTGCCCAAGGAGCCTTCACTTCTACCCGCTGTCTGCCCCAGGATTTGGTTCCTTTGTGAGATGTTCACTGGCTGAAGAATGCTCCCTCCTTGCCTATTTTCACCCACAAGGCTGCCCCAAATCCCTGACTCTTACTAACTCAAAGCAAACCAGCTAAATGCAGAAGTGAGCAAAAATTCATCAATATTTTTGTTTCTTTAAAAAAAAAAATTTGAATGACTTTAGTGCCTGTGGCAATAAAGGGAGATTTACTGCGCCTTGTTTGAGTTATGAATAGTGCAGGCAGGTTCTGTGCAAACTCCTGCCTGCAGTTCTGCCAATGCACCTTAGTCTTGACCTGCCAGCCCAGTCTTGTTCTCTTGATGTCCCTGAGTGCTGACCTGCAACACCTTCTCCTGTCATAGGGCAGGTCTACACTATGGGGCTAAGTAGACCGAAGTTACACAACTCCAACTACGTGAATAACGTAGCTGGAGTCGACGTACCTTAGGTCAACTGATTGCCGTGTCTACACTGCACTGGGTTGATGGGAGAAACTCTCCCATCAACTTATCTTTACGCTTCTCATTACGGTGGAGTACCAGAGTTGCTGGGACAGTGATTGGCACTTGATTTAGCAGGTGAAGACCTGCTAAATCGACCCCCGGTGGATCGATCGCCATGCGTCGATCCCCCAGTAAGTGGAGACAAGCTGTTTGATTCAGCTGTGCTGGTGCACCTCAGTCTCGATCTGGAGCACCCTCTCCAAGCCTCGGACCTCACTGAGGGTACATCTACACTACAGAGGGATGTCGATTTAAGATACGCAAATTCAGCTACGTGAATAGCGTAGCTGAATTCGACGTATCGCAGCCGACTTACCCCGTTGTGAGGACGGCGGCAAAATCGACTTCTGCGGCTTTCTGTCAGTGGCGCTTACTACTACCTCCGCTGGTGGAGTTAGAGCGCCGATTCGGGGATCGATTGTCGCGTCCCAACGGGACGCGATAAATCGATCCCCGAGAGGTCGATTTCTACCCGCCGATTCAGGCGGGTAGTATAGACCTAGCCTTAGTCAGAGTATGTAAAACGTTTGTTTGTCAAGTAATTTTGCAGTGGGAACAAATGGGACTTAGGAGCAAGGCTAAAGCTGATTTTCACTTGCAACCAAAGCCAAAATGTGAACACTGATCTCGAGAGATAAAAGGCTAATTAATGTGTTCCACAGGGGGCTCGATTGTGCAGTGGGGTAGTGGTTTGGTTCTGCCTGTGCGTAAACTGTGCATATTTACACACACACTGCTTTGAAGCAATAGATTAACTTAGAAGCAAAGCTATTCAGTTTTAAATTCAGTCGATTTCTACTCCCAACCTTGAATCAATGTCAATTAATTTAAAAGGCATGGACGGCACCACTCAGACACGTCTACCCACACTGCGTTAGTTTCCTCCTGTGCCAGGAGAGTTCAAGCCAAATGGACCAAGCATGAGAGAAATTGAGTGATGAATATAGGGGATAATTTTTAAAGTGAGAAACGGGAAGAGAGAAGGATGGTAACTGTGGGAGGGGAGGAGAAGTAAGAAGAGAAGAGGTGACGGGGATAAAAAGAAAACAGGAAGACTGAAAGTCTCAGGAAGATCAGCTGAATAAATGGAGAAGCCATCATCTCTTGGAGTGTAATTGTGCCCAATAGCAATAATAGCATAATTCTGTCCTTGCATGAGTTGCTGTACAATTCTCAGTGGATTTTTAGGACTTTGTGTCCTCTGTGCACAGAGAAACCTGTCAGTTGCATCGAGACAGGAGCTTTGCACTGACACAAGATAATGTGAGCCAGGCAAGACAGGGCCTGCTTGCTGGGCCAGTGGGGGGTGGCAGTAGGGTTACCATATGTCCGGTTTTTCCCGGACATGTCCGGCTTTTCGGCAATCAAACCCCCATCCGGGGGAATTGCCAAAAAGCCGAACATGTCTGGGAAAATGCCGGCCGGACACTTCCCCTCCCACGGCTGCTGTGCTCCTCCCCTGACTCTTCGGCTCTGTTTAAGAGCCGAGCTGCCCGAGCGCTATGGGCTTCAGGCAGCCCCCTTGCCTCCGGACCCCAGCCTCCGGCCGAACACTTCCCCTCCCGGGCTCCGGCGGCGCAGGGTCCGGAGGCATGGGGGCTGCCCGAAGCCGGTAGCGCTCGGGCAGCTCGGCTTTTAAACAGAGCCGAAGAGTCAGGGGAGGAGCAGAGCCTCCGGCCGCAGCGGCTCTGCTCCTCCCCTGACTCTTCGACTCTGTTTAAGAGCCGAGCACTACGGGCTTTGGGCAGCCCCCATGCCTCCGGACCCTGCGCCGCCGGAGCCCGGGAGGGGAAGTGCCCGGCCGGGGGCACAGGGTCCGGAGGCAAAGGGGCTGCCCGAAGCCCAAGCGCTACTGGCTTCACGGTTTGCCGGGCAGCCTCCAGACCCTGCGCCCCCGGCTGGGTGCTTCCCCTCCCGGGCTCCAGCTGTGCTGGGGAAGCACCGCCCGGGGGTGCAGGGTCTGGGGGCTGCCCGGCAAACCGTGAAGCCGGTAGCACTCGGGCAGCTCTTTTCGCGTGGCTGGGAGTGGGAGGGAGGAGGGGCGGGGTTGGGGCGGGGCTGGGGTGGGAAATGGGCAGGGCCAGGAGGGTCCTCTCTTTTTTTTTTTTTTATTTGTTAAATATGATAACCCTAGGTGGCAGGGGAGATGGAGGAGAAAGTGAGAGAAGCGCCACCATTTTTCTTACCAATATTGAGACAAAAGCAATTCCTAAAGGTAGTCAGCACTGCCAATCTTGTTACACCATTCTTGAGAAGAGCTAGCTTTTATTGGAGTTGACTGCTGCAAATACATTGAAGAGAGAGAATGCTTAGAAGTGTCCGATGATCTGTGCGCTGCTTTATCCAGGCGGCCACTTTCACTCCCTCTAGTCCACTGCTGGACTGTCTGGCAGATACAGTGCTCTGTGCACAAGATATTTACCAGCTGATGAGGAGGAATGCTGTGCCCAGGCAACACAGTTCATCTTTCCAACCCAGAATCTGTTTTTTGCACCATGTTGCACTGACAACTTTATTGCTTAATTGGAAAAGGTGCAGAGAGTAAATCTTCCACAGACATGGCAGGAAAGATCAAAGCTCACTGTACTCATTCCAGAGAGCATATACAAATAAATTAAGACAAATTATTTTGCCAGGCAACATCCCCATCCAAGTGGTACCATTACACTCTTCATTTTACAGGTCTTCCCAAGGAGCTTTTATCACTCCTACCTTTCGGATACAGTACTTGGGCTCAGGGAGGACTGGCTGAGAGTCCTTTCAGACCCCATCCGTGCTGTTCCTTTATTGGTCAGTGGGGGTCGCTGCTGGGTGACTGAGAAGAGCTTTGAACATGTAAAGATGAAACATAAGTGCTAAATATTTTTTATTATTATTATTATTTCTCTTCCACCTTCTCACGCAGAATGTGCTGTTTCTCCATGATGCTTCTGTGATACTTCTTATAAAGAGGACCGTGATCAGTTGTTCCTCCTGTACACCAAGGGAGGACAAAAAATAATTGGCTTAGTATGTAGCAAGGGAGATTTCGGTTGGATATTAGGAGAAACTTTCTAACTTATATGGGTAGTTAAGCACTAGAACAATTTACCTGAGGAGGTTGTAGAAGCCCCAGCCTTGGCGATTTTTCAAAATGGGTTAGATAAACACTGATCAGGGTTGGTAAAGGATGGAATGCATGGTTAATCCTTCCTCGGCACAGAGGGCTGGATTAGATGACCTCTTGAGGTCCCTTCCAGCCCTACATTTCTGTTGTTTTTTCACAGGGCAAGTTCTCTTGAGCAGGTATCAAATATCATGGAGAACACCTGTAGGAAGGCATCCCAGTCAGTTAGTATCGGGCTGTTGCACTCCATTGCACGCCCTGGCTAACGTTTCCCGTGACAACAGACTGATGATGAGGCCCAGGGAGAAGTACGCTCACAGGCAAAGCAGGAACAGAAGTCAGCACAGTTCAGGGTGTGATGCTGAATGCCGCACCTGAGGCACAGCATTCTGAGCAAGGAGCTTGTCCGCTCCTGTCTGTAGCGACAGGTTCTTGGCTGCCAGCTGTGCCACTTGGGCCCACAGTTCCTGGTGATCTGCCTGGAGGTGGGTAACCCGTAGGGTGACCAGATAGCAAATGTGAAAAATCGGGATGGGGTGGGGGGTAATAGGTGCCTATATAAGAAAAAGCCCCAAATACCGGGACTGTCCCTATAAAATAGGGACATCTGGTCATCCTAGTAACTCACTGTTGAGATTCCAGCACCCCATGGGACAGAGATCGGTCCAATTGATCCATTCCTACTCCTGCTTGGACCCGGGGATGGTGGGAGGGGTTGTGCAAATTGTCTGGTCTGTGGAAGAGGGGTATCGGTGACCAGGATGTGGGTGGTCTGGTTCGGTGGTCAGCGTTTTATTCAGGAGCCAGATGCAATGGGCATATCTGAAGTGAAGAGCCAGGTGTCAGAGCCAAAAGTTGGAGCTGGGGTCAGACAGGAAACGGGAGCCGAAGCCAAGGGTCAGTGCGGAGTCAGAAGCCAAAGAGCCGTAGCTTGGGGTCGGAGCAGTTGGAAGCCAAGGCAACAGGGCTCAGGGACTGGAACAAGTCTAAGGGCAGGAATCGGGAGCAGGGTCAGGGTCGAAGTCAGGAACCGGGGACGCAGTAGGGAGTCAGGTAGCAGATGGCAGGGTCTGTAGCAGCAGCAAGCCAGCATCCACCTTGCTGCACAGACAACTTCTTGTGTCTTTCTGGTTTAAATAATGCACCTGGCCCAATCAGGGACACTGAAGCTCCTCTAGTTAAGTCCCTGTGGGCGGTACCTTTAGTGGAGCATAAGGCCTCAGGGCTCCCAGGTGGTGGTGGTGGTGTGGATGCAGCAATGGTCCGCGGGCCTGGATTCAGGAACTGCAGACACTCACAGTCCTCTGCAAACTGCCTTTGTTCTCCTCATCTCTTCCCCTGCTCCTGAATCACACATTTAACTGGACAGCCAAGGAGATGCAGCAGGCACCTCAGGACGCCAGCAGATGTTCAGCTGTGTGTTCTGCTGCAGCAGAACATATCCAGCGCCAGCTGGACGTGAGAGACAATCTCCAATACAGTGCTGGAGTGTGTCCTGCATTCCCTGTATTTTGCTCTCTCTTGCTGTATGGCAAACCTTTGTGTTGGGCCTGAAAAATCTGTCAGACAAGGCAGTGCACTGTGCCAGGCAGGTGCCTTGGGATGCTAAATGCCTGCCCACACCACAAGCCTCTATTAGTTTGTTGTTAACCGCAGGTATATGGTAATTTGAGAATTTCATTCCATGGCCATCTCCAGTTACCGTGGAAAAATCAAATGATCTTGAGCGCAGATGTTTCATGGTTAGGCACTTAAACATTTTTCAGTGCTGGTTTATTATTATTGACTCAGGTTGATTTTAAGAGGAAAGAACCGAATATGCAACTAAACAACAGAGGAAGGATCTGAGTATTGTGAGGGTGTGTGCATAACAAGGATGGGGAGGGGAATTGTTGAGGATGGTAGAAAGGGTATAACTAGGGGGAACAAAATGACATTAAGGAGGAAATTAGACTATCGGGACAGATAACATTACAGTGAAGGAGGGGAGTTCTAGGCTGTGGACATTTAGAACAAGGCTGGACAAAACACTAGAAAATACACCATTGGGAATAGTCCTGCAGTAGCTGGGACTAGATTAGGCCATCTCATTGGGCTTTTCCTTCACTGAAGTCTGAACATTTGTTTTGTTTAACGCTTTTGACTTGGATAGAAGTGGTTTTTATGTTTGTGTTTGTTTGTTTGTTTGACTTTCTGATTCATATGATGTGCCTCTCCCATTGCTCTGGGCACACAAACAATACAAACTGTATTTAATGTTAACCAAAACATGCAAACTGTCTGATGCTTTTTAGCTAAGTTAATGGAAGATGCTCTGCCCTATTGTTCACCTACCAGTGTTAATTTCAAACGAAGCGTAGGGCGGGGCCCTGCTAATAGGCCAGCAATTTCTGGGAAATGCCCATTCACACAGAGAACTGGAGAAAACCATTCCCAGGCCAAGCAGCTTGCTATACACATAGGAAAGAATAACACAATACTTTCCATGTGTACAGACTGAGCTCTCAGAACTTCTGAAGTGGCTGTGAGGGCCCCATCCTCTTCCATGTTTTGAGAACTCTCAGTACCCTAAAACTGGTACTTCCAGGGCTGATGTTGTCTTGAACTGGTTCATTTCACATACAGAAACACTCTTCATAAAGTTGGGGTGCTTCTGGAAGTGATGCCACTTAACAATGTTCAGTTCTCTCAGGGTAAGTTGACTGTTTTGAATACTTGCAAGCATTTTGGTTGCACCTAGGAAAATGGGGTCCAGAGCAGGTAGAGGACATTGGACTCTGCCATCGTTCAATATTCAATAGGAATACCAAAGCGGTCCGGTGGGTCACATCTACCACCTGAGTGTTAACATCCAGAACATTCTTATACAGGTTTATGGGTGGGCACCTTTAAAAAGATTCCCACATTACAACTCATTCAGAGAACTTGCAGCAGACATCGATATTTCAGGATAAGCATTGTATGTAGGCTGAAACTTGTTAGCTACCTAACAGCAGCAAAAGCAATTAATGTTAATGGTATTCATTATATAGTCCTTATATAACATAATTCATTCTGAGAAACGCAGACTGCTAAAGAGAAGGATGCAAATAGCAGCTGTTAATTTCAGAGTCTTTGAAGATTAACCCCAAGAGGAAAAGCTAATCTGTGACACCAAATTCGGATTCCCACCCGACTCGAGCTGAGGGCATGTGTGAACGTAGTAGCCCTTGCTGTGGGCTTTTCTGCTGTTTAAAGCCCCTCTGAGTGGCCTGCATTGGGAAACCATTTTGGAGATGCCTTTATGGTCCCTTATTGCTTGTGCCTCAATTGCTCTTTCATTCAGAGTGTTCCTAGTCCTGTACAGCCCCTTCTCTCCCCTCTGATCCTTCTGTTACTGTCCTGGCACTCTGATTCCTCAGCATTCCTCACAACTTGAAACAGTGGGACAGATTTTCAAACACATTAGATCCACAATTTAGTACCTAATCTCTGCTCATAATTGTACAGTGTGCATACTAATTGGGCAAGTCCACACACCGTTTGGCTGTGTGTGTGTACATCTGCGTGTGCGCATGCACACATTCCATTCTCTGATTTGCATGCTCAAAGTAGGCTAGCAATTACATTTGCATTTTGAATGCCCAACTGGGTATCAAGCTTGTTTGAACATCAGGCCCATTACGAACAAAGGTGAGAGCTACAGGCTTGAGTGCCACAAAATATGAAAAGAAGGAAGTGCAGGGTGGTTTCTGGATTCCAGGAGTAATTCCCTGAAAGGCCTTCCCTTTTGATTGTTGTTCTGCAGTGTTACCATACGTGTTCAGATCAATAGCTAACTGCCTGTGCTGTCTCTCTCTTGTTTTTAGACGGGGATGGGCGGAGACTCAAAGGTGCTATCCAGCGGAGCACAGAAACTGGTCTGGCTGTCGAAATGCCAAGCCGGACGGTCCGTCAAGCCAGCCATGAATCCATTGAAGACAGTATGAACAGCTATGGATCTGAAGGAAAGTAAGTCAGCAGGAGCCAGTTGGATAATCACTTCTGGAATGCTCCATTCCCCCTAAACCTATTTCTTTTTGCATGATCGATGATACATTTGTCTGACTTATACATGCTGTAGGTGCATTGGCAGGGAATTCAGTTACTCTAAGAGTCAGAACAGAGCAGTTCTTTCCCTGAAAGGTTTGCAAGTAGTTTTGCTGCTTATACGCTTCTTTTAGCGTGCTCATGAGTCTGAACTGAAGAGGATACCCATCACTCATTACAGACTTGCCTTTAAAAGAAAACTCTCTGGGGTGGTTATGGTAAATGTGTTACATTTCTGTTGTCTATCTTCTCCCACAAACTCATGGGGGGGGGGTGGAGGAAATATCTAGCAAGATAATCTCTAGTAAATAATTAAATACATGTTATACTCTTAGACACCAAAAGTTTAAAACTTCTGAGTTATCGTCTTCGGGTGATCTATTTAGAAAGCTTTCCGGGCCTGCAGAACAGCGATACCATGATATGCTGGATTTGGGTCTTGCAGCTTTGTGACAGTACAAATCTTGAAGCATAGAAAACACAGGCCAAAATTTTGGGGATCCGAGTTGCTTGAAATTCTGATTTTGTTTTTGCATGGTTGAGGCAATGTGTGGAGATGATCACTTTTTATCCAGGGGCCTTCCGAGGGAATCTTTTTGGGAAAACTCTTCTGCAGTAAGAAGGGGGCCTTGTTACAGCAGATTCTGTGCACGTGGCTGCAAGAGCAGTAACTGACTTCAAAAGTTCACAGCGTGTAACTAAACGCAGTTTATGTTCTGATTATATGTGCTACTGAAGTCTGACTTGGGATCAAGTATTAACTACCAACTGTGGCTTGTCTGTCCGTCCTATCTGTCCATTCATTCCTGGCATTCCTAATGAACCCATCACTGAACTATCTATGTGCCCGTGTAGACCAAAGGCTCTCTAAAATAAATGTTAATTAAAACTGTGTGATGAGAAAAGTAACTATTTTAAGGGAAAACCAAACTTTCCTTTGATATATCAACAAGGATAACAGTGGAAACATTACACAGCCCTGCATCCAGGGCAGAAATGATAATTAGGAGCTGTCTCTGAGGCAGAAATCCTGTTACTCCAAAGCTGTGGTGTAGCTTATCTCCTCTGGGAGGACCTCCCTCCAGGGAAATATCCTGCCATACTCCCACAGTCCTGCCACTCTGAGTTCTACCTTCACTCCAGACTCGGAGGATTAGAGATTAAGCCCTGTCCCTTGGCAATGCAGTCTGAGAATCTGCTTTCCCTGCAGGGCAGGATTCTTTCCTTTACATTGATGCAGTTTGGCCTCTCAAAAAGGCTGTACAGTCCTTTGGGACATCGGTGCAGTATTACTGCATAGCCACGCAGCCATGGCCAGGCATTGGTAGAAAAATAGAAGCCTCTTCCAACGAAAATATTGCACCTCGGTAAATGCCATTGTGCTGTGGTGTGCTGCACTTGCAAAGGTAAATAACACACAATGGGGGGAGGGATATGCATCTGAAGAAGTGGGCTGTAGTCCACGAAAGCTTATGCTCTAATAAATTTGTTAGTCTCTAAGGTGCCACAAGTACTCCTGTTCTTTTTAATGGGGGGAGGGATAGCTCAGTGGTTTGAGCATTGGCCTGCTAAACCCAGGGTTGTGAGTTCAATCCTTGAGGGGGCCACTTAAGGATCTAGGGCAAAATCAGTACTTGGTCCTGCTAGTGAAGGCAGGGGGTTGGATTCAATGACCTTTCAAGGTCCCTTCCAGTTCTAGGAGATAGGATATCTCCATTAATTAAAAAAACTATAAGCTTGGTATAGGAAAATAAATCCTCTCTTGCAACCCCCACGTATTTGTTAAAGCTGCTATAAAATTCCTGTTATAACCATTTTTTCTCAAATAAGAAGTCAGAATATTCTAGAGGGCTCTGCCAGGCATGGGATAGCCCTCCCCATACTTCTCTGGAAAGGGCGATAAATGTTTGTTGTGTGCTTTTTTTTCTCAGCTCAGTTAATTGAACTCCTTTAGAATCCCCTCAGGTATCTGGAATTATCTGTCAGAAGCACAAGTGACTAGCAAACAGGTTTCAGAGCACGAAGAGCCCATAGGGCTTATGTGCTAGAAACATGTTGGGATTTTGGATTATTTTTAGCGTTCTTGTTCTTAACAAAGAAGGGAAGCATTTGGGGAGGAGTTTTGAGAACCAGAAATTTAAACCAAATCCATTTTTGCCTCTCTCGCAGCCCGCAGAACACAATTACAGCAGGAGAAAAGGAGATTCATGTGACCACATTAGCTCTGGCAGGGTTTTCTTTTTAGTGCTTGGTTTCTTACTGCTACAGACATAATGAGGACAGAGACCGTCTTAGCTTAAGGCCTTTAACAAACCGATCTTTAACAAGATAAGATTGCGCCAATATTTCAAGCCATACATCAGTATGCAAATTCTTTCCAGGAGGTTCTAGGCCCATTCTCCAAAAGTGCTTGCTTTGGAAACTCGGAGTGTATTTTCTATAATCCTCCACGAGTAGAGGAGTACCTGGAAGATCTCTTAACGACAGCCCATTAATCCTCAGTACCTTTCAGTCTGCAGGTGAAGCTCTGGAGTTTTCTTTTTCCTGAAGGAGGGAACAGAATCTCTGCTCCCAGTAATTTGGAGTTATACATGCTTTTAACAAATAGATTGATGGCTCGTTTCACATATATTTAATTAATTGGGCATGTGGCTAGCAAGAGTTGTACTCCTCTCATTTCAGATCCAATAGAATTACAATGGTAGAATTTTCCTTTGTGTAACATTCTAAATGACCTAGTTTATAGTGGGGATTAAGGTGACTATCATTGTGTGTGAAATCCAGATGATTTCATTTAAAGTTGTGTTATATAAGAATATGGTTACCTTAAAGCACTGTTGGGTCTAAAAAAGAGGTGCTTACCAGAGCCTTTATAATGGCGCTCTTTAATCTTTGTTATACGAAAAAACTCACGTATTTAATCTTTTTGCAGCACGGTAGTTGTGCTGTTACCAATAAGTACTTTTGAAATAATTTTCAAGAGAAATTTTCAAAAATAGGTATTTGAAAATGTCTGAAAGGAGGAGAGTTATCTGTTTCAGTACGCGCCCAGAATACAGTGCCATGAGCAAATGGATCAGAATTTGGCTTGTGTGTGGAACTTACAAATAAACATCTGATAGTTTAACAAGGAGCAAAGAAATTCAGATTTGAGCCTGGTCCCACCATGCCTTATTCTCTGCTCAAGCTCTGTTATACCGGGGTTTTGCTCCCTGTGAACCAAATGATGTTACACGACATTCAGGAGGGAAACAGGGACTCATAGGTGCTGGAACTCGAGGGGGAGGGGGTGCTGCATCACTCCCTACCTTGAAGTGGATTCCATTATAGACAGGGTTTACAATACAAATGGTTCCAGCGCCCCTGCAGGGACTGTTACATAACTTCCTGCCAGCCATTTATTTTTTAAATGCTGTGTGAGGACACACAGCCCTCGAACAGAAGATTGCCGCTGGCCAGAGGCTATAATGTGTGGTGCTTGTAGGCCTTCTTGTTTTTGCTAACTACTGCTGGGATGATTAGGTTGCAGGAAGCAAAGGTGATTTGCTCTGCTCAGAAGAGCTCAGCAGGTGGTGACTAGTGAAGGTGCAGAAGAGTGATTGTTTAATATGTGAGGAAATTAGCAAGCCTGTCCAGCAAGGACACCTTGTCATTTGCCATGTCTTCTCTTTAAAGTTTTGACAAATGTGGCATTGAGAGAACATATCTCTGAAAGCTATATATCCAGATGTATAATTACAGGGAAACCCATCCCAAGCAACCACTCAAGGAACTGGAAAATTTCAGTTGCTTAATAGATGTAATTTTGTAATGTAGTCAAGAGTAGATTTGAATCCAGTATGTTTGAGGATACGTTGTGGTGGGATACTAGGAGCTTGCCTAATAAGGTAGGGGTGGGAGAGGTCTCTTGTGCAGATTTCACTGAAGAACTTTTGATAATATTGTTAACATGGCCAAAAATAATAGAACAGAAGGAACTTGCAGTACCAATGGAGAACACTGTTACAGAAAACTAGCTGGTACACCATGCTGCTAGAAAGCTTTGCTGCAGAAAGTACTAGGGTAGTTGATGGGGAGGGGGCTATGGACCAGAGCTAGATATGTGTGAGCAGAGCTTGTGGAAGAGCTGGCGTAGGGCTCAGATAGCAAAGAATGTTGCATAGCTAAATAGAGATGCCTAAACAGAGCTGTGTCATTACGTCAAGACAGTATGGTGATGGGTTTTATAGAAAACCTTAAGACAGATAGATGAAGTGAAGGTTCCCAGGGAAGAAACCGGATTCATGCTGCCTAATTGGACATGTTCCAAGGTACTATTCTCTTGTAGCAAGTCAGGCAGGCAATTGACTAATAATGTCCACTGTGTACTGTCAACATTTAAAATGAGAGAGTTTGGGTTAAATACTACAACCTAAACAAAGAAATTCTGCATCCTGCTGAGCTGACAAATATTCAGCTGGCCACTAAATTAGATAGAGATTATAAAATCTGAATGCTGGGATGCCTTAAAAATGAGCTAGATTATTACACAGAACCATGGGCGTAGTTTGGTGGGAGCAGGCGGGGTGTTGCCCCCTCCAAAAAACCTGCAAGCCTTGGGCAGGCGTGGAATTTGCCTCCCCAACACATAGCCCCATTGGCCTGACTGGAGCTGCCCCCTCAAATATAGAAATCAAACTATGCCTATGAACAGCTGGGATGCCCAATTATTACACAGAACATTTCTGTTTCATGGAAACTGGGAGGCTGGGTGGACCCTCTGAAATCTTCCACACTTCCAATGAAGTGATGAAGTAGCAGCATTCTCAGTCTTATAGGAAACTTATCTCCTTTCCCTGAGAAAGACAGCTAGACATGCTTCTTCTAGTGTATGAAGACAGAAACAGAGGGCTGACCTGTGTCATAATTGAAGCTATGAAAGAAAGTCTTAACTTTTTAGAGTTGAGTTATCTGCTGCAATGTGGTCACATTCAGGCAACTCACTTATTACTGACAATTTACACAGTGTGTGGGGGGCGGGAATGTTTCTTTAGGAAATAATAATTTCTGATCCTTGCAGCATCCTGTCTCTGAACACATGCCATTTCAGAAGGAGTTCTCTATTTTATATTTCATACTGCCTACAAAACAATGGAGGAGCCTTTCAAAATGTCTGGTTTATGAGACATTCCCTTTTAGGCCGTGAGAAATATTGGAATCCTAACCCCCTAGTGGAAAGCGCTGACTGTAGTATCTCTGAGTAATGTTTTCATGTTTAAACAATGAGGAGTCCTTGTGGCACCTTAGAGACTAACAAATTTATTTGGGCATCAGCTTTCATGGGCTAGAACCCACTTCATCAGATGCATGGAGTGGAAAATACAGGAGCAGGTATAAATACATGAAAGGATGGGAGTTGCCTTACCAAGTGTGAGGTCAGTCTAACGAGACAATTCAATTAACAGCAGGATACCAAGGGAAGAAAAATAACTTTTGAAGTGGTAATGAGAGTGGCCCATTCCAGACAGTTGACAAGTTTGAGTTGATCACAAGTAGCCTGTTGCTTGTAGTGTGTTAATGAATCCATGAAAATTATAGAAGGAAGTGAAAAGAAAATCGCCTTTGTCTGACTATGCTGTGGCTGTGTAACTTCACTGAAGTTAACCCAGTGCCACCAGTGTGACCCAGGTGTAAGGTAATGGGGAATTACTTCCTCTCTGTTGGGTTTAAATTCAGGCCAGATATTCTGATTCTGCAGAGCTCACGGAGTCATTTCATTTACATGGTTGAAAGAGTTGGGACAGACCTCGTGTGCTGGAGGGTGGAAGCCCTGATTGTGCAGCATGATACCGCCCCTTTTACACCAGTGGGTGGAGCCTGGCACGGACCCACTGGCGTGGGGCTGCAAGCTGTTACAGAATACCCCCATCATTGGGGGGCTCTCCAGTGGCATAGCCAGCTCCTAAGAGGAGGGGGAGCAAACATAAAAAAGGCGCCCCCCCCTTCACTCCTCCTTTGGCCACGCCCCCCTTGGCTCCTCCTCCGGCCGCTCTGCGCCTCCCCCCCATGGCTCCTCCGGCCGCCATGCTGCGCCTCCTCCCCACTCCTCCGGACGTGCCCACTGTCGCCCCGCAGCTGCTGGCAGTCAGCCTGCGCCCCCCGCCCCCCTCCTCCGGCCACGGCAGCCAGCCGCATGGTGCGCTCCAGGCTGGAGCAACCGTTGGCTTTGTGGTGTGGGCAGCAGAACAGTGCAAGGGTCTCATCAGTAGCTAGTACAGATGCCTGGCTGGTGAGGCTTGTGCACATGCTCAGAGTCCATATAATCCCAAGATCTGGGGTCAGAACAGAATTTCCCCCCAGGTCAACTTGGCAGTTTGATGGTTATGTTAAGCTGCGCCCCTCCCCGCCGCTCCTCCGGCTGTGTGCCTGCCGCCCCCCCATGGCTGCTGGCCGTGCTGCGGCCGGCCAGCCTGCACCCCCCCCTCGCTCCTCCAGCTGTGGCGGCTGCGTGCCGCATGTCGCGCCCCTGCCCCCCGCTCCTCCGGCTGCGCGCCTGCCACCCCCATGGCTGCTGGCCGCGCTGTGGGCAGTCAGCCTGCCCCCTCCCTTGCTCTTCCGGCTGCCTTTGGAAAGGCGCTGCTTTTGGCAAATTTGCTGAGGGGAAGCGGCTGCTTCCCCTGCGCCTCGCTAGCTACGCTACTGGGGCTCTCAGGCACAATGGCCCTACACCAGGGCCCTACAGAGGGCAGGAGGAGACTTGCTGCAGCTCTTTTGTGCTGGCATAACTGCCGATGTAGGGCCGTGTCACAGGGTAACACAGGGCCCACTGAAGGGGTCAGACACCCGCCCTACCTGTGACAGGCTCAGCTAAGGAGAATGAGCCAGCCCAGACCCACCTGTGGATCGTTAATTGCCTGAGTGGCCGGGAGGCACTTAATTAGACAAGGAGCAGCTGAGCCTAATAAAAGACTCAGGAGGGCTCAGTCAGGAGGCCCCAGAATGCAGAGAAAGCTCTGGAGGAGAGGGACTTCTCAGGGGAGCTGTTTCGAGAGCTCACTAGAAAAGGGGATCTAGGAAACATGCCCCTGGTCCCAAGAGAGCTACGAGGGGCAAAACCCTTGCGGGAGGCTCAGCCCCAGCAAAAGGACTTTACCGACAAAGGCATGAGGGTCAGGTTGTTCGGGAACTAAGCACTGCTCCAGGGAAGAGCTGCACAGCTGCAGAGTCCAGGGAAGGAACCCTTCCTGACTCCAGAAGAGGGTCCTGGGTTGCGAGGATCTTACATGTGAAATCCTGGAGGGAGTAGAAAGGAGGACTCAGTTGGGGGCTGGCTGACTAAGAATACCAGCTAGGATGCTGGATTGAAGGTTTGTTTGCATACCATGTTTGGCTGTTGATTAAATAAGCAAGACCCTGAAGGGGCACGGTTCACTATCTATAAACCTCGTTGAAGTCATTGATAGTCCATAAGAGGAAACTGAGACAGAGACACAACTCAAGTTCTGCACCAGGCTGCAACAGGGTCCTCCAGTGGTGAGTGCCTGCCATTACTAGGTCATTGCAAGCTGGCATAATTTAGAGCAGTTTCTCTCAACCTTTCCCCTTTCAGGAGTCTGATTTGTCTTGCGTACCCCAAGTTTCTCCTCACTCAAAAACTACTTGCTTACAAAATCAGACATAAAAATACAAAAGCGTCACAGCACACGATTGCTGAAAAATTGCTGACTTTCTCATTTTTACCATATGCTTAGAAAATAAATCAATTGGAATATAAATATGATACTTACATTACAGTGTACACTATATAGAGCAGTATAAATAAGACATTGTATGAAATTTTAGTTTGTGCTGACTTCACTAGTGCTTTTTATGTAGCCTGTCGTAAAACTAGGTAAATATCGAGATGAGCTGATGTATCCCCTGGAAGACCTCTGCGCACCCCCAGGGGTACACGTATCCCTGGTTGAGAACCACTGATTTAGAGCACCTGCCAGGTTGTTCGGAGTTGCACCAAAGGCAAAGCAAGCTCCTAAAAAGAGAGAGTTAGAGAGGAGAATGGTATATTCCAATGGACACTGATACTCGGAGTCAGGACTCACCAAATGGGGTGGAAGTTGGAAAGAAAGAGCCCAGGGTATGTGAACTGTAAGAGTGCAAGTGCCAGCTTTTTTATAACTTAATGACAGCACCTGGTGCACAAGATCCCAGAAGTGATTTAAAAATAGATGTGAAAAGAGGTCACAAACTCCACAGGGACACGAAAAGAAATTAATGATGTGTCTTTCCAAAGCTGGCTGTGCTGGGAGGAGCTCTGCACACTTCATGCACTGGGCTGAGGAGAGGAAGAGCGTGGCTGTACGCGGGACAGAGGCAATAAGCTCTGGTGCTCTGGATTTTCTTCGAACCATTCATTATTGACATTGGCATTGTCCACCTAACTGTTCAAACCACTCTCTGTTGCCAAACAGGCTTTGAAAAAGCAGCTCGGGAATTTGAATATATTTAAAGGGAGATGGTCCAACAAAGAAGGAATTGTCTCTTTTGGCAGTGAAGGGCATAAAACTAGCAATGGCATTTGCTGGGCTGTGCACAACATCAAGTGAACACAGGGGCAGGTGGTGGGCCACCGGCGCTGCATCAACAATTGGCCTGGGGCCTTTTAAGCCATACTTCCACTGCACTAAGTAGGACAGATTTCAGATGCGCCAATCTTCAGGATAGGCATGCAGCCTGCAGAGAGCACCAGGCAGATTTCTAAAGTCATAAGGTGTATAACTAACTATGCGAATACAGGCTTCATTTGCTCTCACAATTATTAGGATTGTGTGCACAAATCATGTAATTTTGCACATCTACGTTCTTACAAATGTACCTCCAGAAGTACATCACTTGCACATGTAATTACTCCATTTGCAAACCCAACAAGGGTAATTAAATACACATTTTGCCAGTACATTGCATAGCTAACATCTTTGCAAATCTGTCTGCCAGAGTACTAACGCTGCATGGCTGTTTGGATTAACATGGTGCATTGCATTAGAAAACTAAGCCTGTGTCTGTGATCTTGTTTCCCTCTAGTGGGTAGTAGCAGCAACTGTAATAGCCTGCCGTTTGCAACTTAACAATAAATCCTGCTTAGCTGTCTACTCCAAAAAAATGACAAGTGGGTTTTTTTTACCCACAAAAGCTTATGCCCAAATAAATCTGTTAGTCTTAACGGTGCCACCGGACTCCTCCATTGTTTTTGTGGCTACAGACTAACATGGCTACCCCTCTGATACCGTCTATGCCAGTGGTTTTCAACCTGTGGTCCGCAGACTATGCCTAAGATTTCCAAAGGGGTCCACACTTCCATTCTAATATTTTAGGCGTCCACAAATGAAAAAAGGTTGAAAACCACTGGTCTACTCCATTAGCCCAAGTGGTAGGGGCTTGTGCTCGTGGTGTTGAATGTTCCAGGATCAGTACTCAACAGCCATGGTCTCTTCATATGCATGGCCATGGTTTGTTCTGCTTGTCTCTCTGGTCTACACCTCTCTATTGAAGATTACTGCAGCCATGGGTCAAACTGAGCAGGGCTGCCCTTTGATCTCCCCTGATCATACTGAATAGGTCCTCCATGTGCCCAGCAGGCACCGCTGCTCTCCCTGGTGCTGTACATACCTGTAGGTCAGTGAAGGAGTCAAGTTCCATGTGAAAAATCCATCCGCCCTAATTTCATTAAAATGCCACCATGACAAAAGGGTTCTAGTCAGTGTAAATGGGAGCAGAGGACCGTGGAAGAGAAATGGATTCCCTTTTCTATTCAGCTAGCTGGGATGCAGCCATGTTCAGGCCAGCCATGGCTTCAGCTCCTGCACTTGCCTGTCTAAAGGGTACAGAGTACAGACTCTCTGCCAGTCGTGTGAAAATGCTGACAAATGTCACCTGACAATCTTTGCATGTGTTATTTTGCAGCATGAGCTAGTACTGCAGCAACAACCCTGCTCTGCCTGGTCCCATGGCTGGTCCCATGGCTTCACTAGTTATAGCAGTCACTTTGCAAGTCCAATGAGAAACGCTACCTCCTTATTTCTGGCAGCTATTTTTAGCAGCTTTTTGTTGGGGTTGAAGAAGAAAAATCAGCACATTATGTGGTCAGAGCCGATTTGTGGCCTTTTCCTCTATCTAAGGTGGAGGGGCTTTTGTCAAATAGCATCTGAATTTGAATATTGAATGGAAACAAAAGAACCCCATGAGTTCATTTTCTAAACTGTATGGAAAATATGCTGAAGTTGACACGCCAAAAAAAGAAAAAGTTAGGATTAATTCAACAAACCCCATTCTGCTTATATGTCACAGACTGAGGGAAGGAGAGATTGTAACCGTAGGTAGAGGGTTTCGGAAGGAAAATGACTCTTCTCCATATCCGCTGTGCTTGATTTGAGAGGAAAGGAAATGAGGCCAGAGCTGAGGCATACTCAGTGATGGGATAATAAAGCCCTTTCAGATTCACTCCAGTGTGTTTGAAAACCATCTGCTGGCTGGAACCCAAGCTGGAGCTGCCTCTTTTGTGTGTGAGGCTGGCCTACTTGTAAACGGTGTCTCTCTGCCAATGCTCCCAACCTGAGAATTCAATTGGAAAGATTATTGCTGAATCAAGGGCAGTTGGAGAGAAACAGATGATTTTCTTCAAAGGACTGGCAGGAAAGTCAGCTGCTGAGTGCCCTGTGTACTGTGAAACAGCAAACAGCAGGGGGAGAACTCTCAGGAACAGCCAGCCAGAGTTTGAAAGAGCAGAGCCATGAGTGAATAGTCACACTTGAGCTGTTCTGGGGCTGCTGTCCGTTTCAGGAGGAGGAAATGAGGGAGCTTTCAGAAGTGCTTTGGTTCAGTCCTGCAGGTTTCAGAGCCACACTGCAAGTTCCAAAGAGAAACTTGTACTGACCCAGGAAACGGATACATCTCAAAGTCTGCCACAGTCCCTGAGTTTGGAACCTAGAATAGATCACCCAGGCGGCGGCCAACCCCCTGCCAGGGGTAGGTCTTCTGCTAAACTGTGTCCATAGGTGCTTCACAAGCCTGAGTTTGACAGCTCCAAGTGATGCTTCTCCCCTGAGAGCAGCGGGACTGTGCATCCCTTGCTAAGTTTGGCATCTGTTGCATGTCTTCCCAAGAGCTGTCATTTGATCTGAACTATGGCAAAGGAAACCATTTGTTCTCACTTACTCCACCTACCTTTCTGCCAGAAGAGCCCAGTGCTTTCCTTCCAGATGCCAGTGCAGCGTCCCAAGCTGCTGTATAAGCACTGGAGCACATACAACACATCAAGCTGACTTAGAAGGTCCTTATTTTAGCGGATCTAGCTCAGTCCTTGCTGCAGATCTTTCTTCTCAGACTTGCTAACTTTCTAGACAGCTTTATTTTCCTCTCCCCTCCTGTCCTGTCCCCAGGCAGAAGCTGTGGCTTTGCTTGAGGCTGCATAGTACTTTTCTAGGCAGGAACTATTGTTTTGTCCCAGGATTATTGCCAACGCCCATGGGGACAGAAGTGATCTTACGAAGTTCTCACCAACTAGCTTGAGTGTGAACACCAAGGGCTGGTCTACACTGGGGGGGCGGGGGGAATCGATCTACGATGCTCAACTTCAGCTACGAGAATAGCGTAGCTGAAGTCGACATATCTTAGATCGATTTACCTCGCGTCCTCACGGCGCAGGATCAATGGCCACAGCTCCTCTGTCGACTCCGCTTCCGCCTCTCGCTCTGGTGGAGTTCCGGAGTCGATGGGGAGCGCGTTCGGGGATCGATTTATCACGTCTAGACGAGATGCGATAAATTGATCCCCGATAGATCGATTACTACCCGCCAATCTGGCAGGTAGTGAAGACGTACCCCAAGCATGGTGCCTCACTACTGTGGGTAGCCACGCTGGCTTCCGTGGGATGTACCACCGGCAGCTCGAGCATGCTGGGGTCTCATGTGCACCCATGTAGTTACTACGTTCCCCATTCCCCACCTCCAGTGGCAGTTGCCTTTTGACAAGGCAAGAGGGGGTGGCTGATACCCAGGTGCAGCACCATCCACATAGGCATAGGCTAGGGCTGCATGGACCTGAAGCAGTCCCAGATTGCATGGAGTGGGAGGGGACAGTGGCCAGGGAAGACCACAGCGGGAACAGGCAGTGACTGTGTGGATTCCAGCTGCGGGAGAGATGGCAGCATGCAGGACACAGTTGCTGGGTGATCCTGGAGGAACACCCGTGGTGGGAACGTAGCTAAAGCAAGACAGGCTGAGACACTGATCCCGCCCCCCAACCCACGTGTCTCATCCGGAGAGGGGAGATCTCTGCACTGCAGGTTTTACAATCACAGGGCTGCTCACAGGGGCACCCTCAGCAATTTTTTTGCATGGGGCGCCCGATGTATTGTGCCTCAAGGGATTCTGGCGCTAAGTTTCTTCAACAAAACTCTAGCTCAGTGCAAGGAAACAAAATGGAATCGCCCACGGAGCCTCAGCCCTAGACAAAACCCTCTCATGTCTGCCTCCCTGTGGCACCCTGCTGCCCTTTTCCTGGCCAGCTCCCCCGTGCGGGCACTCCCTGCAGCTCCCTGCACTTGTAGCAGGGCTTGAAGCTGTCACTATGCAAGCTCTGGGGGCAGAGCAGAGGGGATACTGGCTGCTGGAAGTGGGGTTAGGCCAGACAGGCCCTTGGTGGGGAGAGCTAGCACAGGAGCTGGTTCTCCGGTAGTGGCAAGGAGAAACCGCACTGGCCACCCTACTGTCCTTTGAGGTTTGGCCCTGCAGCCCTCTGTCATGACGGGATGACAGGGCCAAACGTGACTGAGTGGCATTGTGACCTGGTGCATGGGGGTCACAGAGCCCCATAGCTTTGGCTCACGGCACCTCCATCATGACCTGAGTGGTGCTGTGACCCACGTGCACTGGGTCACAATGCTACTTGCTCAGTTTTGGCCCTCCCACCCCCGCCAGCCACTCACTACTCCCAGTAGTAAGCACTGTCTCTGTGCAGGACTGGACTCAAAGGTCCCTTCTCCAGGGCTCCATCTCACATTCAGTATATCTGTCCTGTTCCTCTGCTCCCAGCAGCACTAACTTGGGAAAGTGCTGCCTCTGAGCAGAGCAGACAGACTCCATTCTCCAGCAGAGCGGGGAGAAGAAAGCCAGGAAGAGAAGTGGGACTATAGCATTGATTGGAAGCAGACTGCAGCCAGGAGTTACACCTTCCCCCAGAGGATAGCATGCTTCAGTGGGGAGGTGCCTCTCTCAGTTGAAGAATCAGTGATGCAGACTTCAACAGCTGAATCCAAAATAAAGCAAAAGCATCAGCATTGTCTGCAATTAGTGCTGATTATAGCTCATGCCATGTGAGGCTTGTCTGGAAATACCACCTGGAACTATTGCACAACCCAGAGACACAGGGTGAAAACTCTTAATTCAAGGAGACTTGGGGGGAAATTGACCCCTGTGCAGAGGGTTTCCCCCAAGCTTGCGCTCCACTTAATGCAGATCTGTGGGCGTTTTGCACTGGGCTGAATTTTGAAAGTGCTCAGGGCTGGATTTTCAGCACCCAGCAGCTCCCACTATGACGCTTCTAGCCAGATTTTCCACAGAACCCAGCACCCAGCTTGCTGAGACGTTTTTGAAAATCTGGCCCTTAATGTGTAAGTGTGCGATGCTCTTTCAGCTACTTGTGTGGGGGTCAGGCTGGGCTATCCTGCCAGCTCTCTGATTTCTTTGGGCAGGTTTGCTACTCGTACGGGGAAGTAATTATGCGCAGTGGGCTGATGCTGGGCTGTTGGATAGCTAATAAGAGTAGTTGCAGCTGACTAAATAGTATATACTTGGGTCTAATGTCTCTCCCCCCGCCCCACGGCCAACCAGAGCCCCTCGCCAACCCCTGTGTTAGTGTCAGTTAGCTACCGTTTTGCAAAATTTGATTTGTACTGATTGGAGACTGAGCGTTAGTGAACATTTGACCCTTATTACAGATTTGTTTTAAGGACCCAATTTTAAGAAGCTGTGAAGTGTGTCACTAAGCAGGCGTGTCTCCCCCTGTGGGGACGTGACTACAGAGGACTGATAATTACACTTAGGATTCATGTGTAGCAGCTTCCATGGGGAAGATGGGTCAAAAGCAGGGCCAGTCATATGTATGAACAGAGTAGGAACCCGTGGGGGACAATTCAAGCCTTGTCCACAAGGGCTTTTTAGGCAGTTGTGTAGCTGCACTGGCACAAACCCCTAATGTAAATGCAGCGCACCAGTGTAAACTGTGACTTGCACTGGTGCAGCTTACACTTGTGTGCCCCACATCTACACTGTAGGTTTGCACCCATGTAGCTATACCAGTGGCTAAAACCCCAAAGCAGACAAGGCCATAGATGCCTTGCAAATGGGTTCATATCACAAGCCTGCATCCCTCACAGCTCCATATTTTTTTTGCTGCAGTACTGTATTCCTCCACCATGGTTTGAAGGTACAGTCTGTAAGTCCTGGATATTCATCATGGGATGCAGCAGGATTAGTCTTCATGATAATTTCAGACTTTTTGCTGAATGAAAACTATCTGGGGAACATGCTGGATGCTGCCAGGCTGCAAAAGCATTTGATTCAGAATGCAAAATGTACCACCCTTACATGGGGTCCCTGTGGGTCAGGAAAGATGCATATTCTGGGATTGGGGCGGGGGGGGGGGCTCTGTTTGGCATCCCTCGCCTGAGCTCAATCACTTTGAAACCCCTCCCACCCCAAAGCACTATTGTCCTTGTTGTTTTTTTTTAAAAAGGGGGAAGGAGGAACCAACTACCAGGCACTTAATTACAGGCCACCCCAGACATTGTTCAGCTTTAATCCTGCAGGGAAGGGGTGATGGGAAGCACCTGAACCAGGGACAGGAGAGTTGATTTTTTTTTATCCTAGGTGATTAATTTCTAGATAAAGAAATATTGTAATCACAGCTAACTACTCCAGCACTATTAGATGGGGAGAAGGGGACTTTAAATGCATCATGGGTAACCAGACTGCATGGAAATCAACGAGTTCTGAAAGGAAGAGGTCTGCGTAAGATAGCTGTTCATTTCGGGCATAAATTAAATCAGCAGGTTGCTTTCAAGTACTGAAATAATGATTTGCCAAAATCAATTTATTTTGCAGCTTGAATTTCAGTGGAGTCCATCTGGCATCTGCTGGGCAGTTTAGTGACTTCCTGGGGAGCATGGGTCCTGCACAATTTGTTGGTCGTCAGACCTTGGCCACCACCTCCATGGGTAAGGAACAGAAAGGCAGAGATCAGTTTTAAATGAGTATTGTATGTACCACTCCCACGAGCCACCCACTAACCTGCCCAGCACCTCTCTTCCTATGCCCCAAACCCTGTTCTCAGTTCGATATAACGTGCTTGGCTGTTAGATTTTCTTGATTTGTGTCATCCTGTTCTAGTTAATGCTATGTAATCTGCAGCATTACCTGTCCCTCTGACATACTTCAAATACGAAAGGCAAAGTCAAGCCAAAATGGGCATTCTCTAAATGCATCTTGGGCAGCTTCACATTTCTCCGATGCGCTGAAGCATACAAACACTCTAAGGATTTTCTTGTGGTGCATCCCAACTGCATTTTCCAAAGTGGCCTCTAATTCTGGGGAGATTAGAGACTAGATGGCACTAGCCTGAGTCTCCACAGCCGGGGTTAGGAGACAATAAGAGATCACTTTTGGAAATGTGGGCTTGAATTGCCTCGGAGTTACCCCCCTCTAACATGGTGCTGGAGTAATGCAGGAGGGAAACAGGCACTTTGGACCAACATTTTTTTGCAGTTGTCACCAGTGCATGACATGAGGATTTTTTGAAACCGTTTGTTAACAATCAGACTTGTTATGTAAAAGCCTTCTTGCTCTCTGATTCTCTTCAATCATTTCCGGTTTGTTATGTAGGAGACGTGGAAATTGGTTTACAGGAGCGGAATGGACAGCTAGAAGTGGATATCATTCAGGCACGAGGACTGACCCCCAAACCCGGCTCCAAAACCCTTCCAGGTAGTGTGTTTCAGCCTGTTTGAAGTGACTCAGAGCCCACTACATCCCTTCCTCCTGGAGCACTTGAGGACAGGTAGAATATTGACTCAGCCTCCTGGCCCAGCTGGGAGCACATACTGTATGTGCTTGCTTGAAAATACAGTTGGATAGAAAGTCCTTAGCTGAAAACACCTCTTTCGTAATAATATTTGAGAAGTTTTATCCTGCCATTTCTAACATGAACCATTATGATTCTAGCTTTGACCCTACATTTTTCTTTCAGCGGCTTACATCAAGGCATATCTACTAGAAAATGGAGTGTGCATTGCAAAAAAGAAGACAAAAGTGGCTCGAAAATCATTAGACCCCCTGTACAACCAGGTGTTACTGTTTGCGGAGAGCCCACAAGGCAAAGTATTACAGGTAAGAGCACCTCTGAGAAGAAATGAGACGTCTTCCCCTCTCTGCACTCAGCCTCCACCGAAATATACAGAGTTTGTTAAGAAATCAGACTAATTAACAATTATTGATTCATAAATATGTCCCATTACTTATTGTACCAAATGCACTCAATCTGGATTTGACAAACATAGAGGAAAAATGTTGTCCTCCTATTCAAATGGGTTCTGATTTAAAACCCTTTTGGGTTACCATTGGCATGTGGCTGTACTGATAAAATGCCCATTTTTCTCCATTACCAGGTACAAAGTACCTGCGATAGCTAAAGAATCATGGAATGCAGCTTGTTTTTGTTATCTAGACTAAGAGTAATCTTCTAGATCCAGCTCCTGCTCAAATGTCTTGTCTGCATCTGCCTTTGTTCTTTGACTGTGAGACATTTACTGCCCCGTTATGGACACTTCCAACCTTTTCTCCGTAGTTTTAGGGGGTAGAAAAAGTTTGTATTGTTAATTCACATCCAAATGTATTACACACATAAAATCCTGGCTGTTGATTGGCTGGCAACATTGGAGTAATTAGTTTTCAAGTTTCTACTGTTTATCTCCACTGAAATGTGGAACATTGGTAGGGCCCTACCAAATTCACAGTCCATTTTTGTCAATTTCACAGTTGTAGGATTTTAAAAATCGTAAATTTCACAGTTGTAGGATTTTAAAAATCGTAAATTTCATTATTTTAGATATTTAAATCTGAAATCGGTGTTGTAACTGACCCAACTCTGAAGGCAGTTGCACAGAAGTAAGGGTGGCATGGAATCGTGGTATTGCCACCCTTACTTCTGTGCTGCTGCTGGCGGGGCGATGCCTTCAGAGCTGGGCACCTGGCCAGCAGCTGCTGCTCTCCAGTCTCTCAACTCTGAAGACAGCGTAGAAGTAAGGGTGACCCCCTACGATAACTTTGTGACACCCCACCCACACCCTCTTTTGGGGCAGGACCCTAATTTGAGAAACGCTGGTCTCCCCTGTGAAATCTCTATAGTATAGAGTAAAAGTACACAAAAGACCAGATTTCACAGTCCGTGATGCGTTTTTCACAGTTGTGAATTTTGGTAGGGTCCTAAACATTGGTTACCAATCACAACATTCATGCATATTCATTCATCCTGATTAGCTCCCTATCAGTCAGTAGGAGCTTCCTCTGAACTCCTGTTGCAGCCAATTAGATTGCATATGCAGCTATCTGCTTTTTAACTGGCTCATTCTAGGTCAGGTTTCTTCTGGACCTCTCATTTTGTCTGCCTGTCCATTGTATTTATCACCCTGGTATCTAAGTGCCAAGCAAATTTATTTAGCACTACCTGTATCCAAGGGAGGTGGTCTCTCTCTGCCTCCCCACAGTGCTAGATTTCCCTGCTTCCTATTCTCTCTCCACTCCTTATCTCTCTTTCTCCCTTGTTCTCTCATTTTCTTGCTCTTATTTCGCATCATCCCAGCCATCGAACTCCCATGGGTACAATGTGTCGTTTCTGGGGAAATGTGTTAGCAAGCCCCACGTTTTTGCAGTTTGCTAGGAATATGACTGGGTCTGGCTCAGCCTGTTTTCCTCTAGTAAGGAGGTCCACAGCGGGGATCCTGCTGCCGAGAACACACTGCCGCCAGGGCACCGGAATTGCACCCCATCCACATTGCTCCTCTGGCATGCAGCAGCCCTGAGCCATCAGCATGGCTGGGGTATAAACAGACAGTCATTCAGGTAGCCAGATCCAAGCCCAGGAGGAGTTTTTTGTAAATTATAAGGAATTTTAACTCCATCCAGAAAGGAGGGGAAGCCAGTGGAGTACAAGGCAAACCTGTGGGATATGCTACCATCAGGTTTTGTTCTTCGGAGATGCATTGTTGCATGCTCTACAAGGTACAGCCGCTGTGCGGCTTTCACATTCACCCCCAAGTGGAGTGAGCTGAAACAACTTACCCTGAATCACAGGGGCTAAGTCCTCGTCTGAGAAGAAAGGGCACATTCTCCAGGACAGTGGGAGGGTGTCCATGTCACTGTCGCCATGAGAAGTGATGAGTCCAGCATAACCCAACGCAGTGCAGGATCCTGATTATCGTAGGCTGCATGTCCTCAACCTCCTTTTAAAATTTTTAGTGTTTTAAAAAAAAAAAAAAAAAACCAACCCACGCACATAAGAGATTCATAACCATAGAGAACCAGCTGCTTCTATGGAAAACATTCAGGAAGTATCCAACATTCTATATGCTGATTTAAACTCCACACACCCCATGTGTCTGACAAGATGGATGTTGGCCTTAGCTGTCACCTTGCCAGTCAGTAATTTTTGATGATCGACGGCTGTGCAGGACACCCCATGGCACATGTCATTTAGTAACCTTAGCTACAGCTACAAGCCCAGCTACAACTATCAGTGCTGACTGGGGCAGTGAAAACTATTTGCAAGCAAAACGTAACTAAACAAAGGCAACAGAATGATGCCCTCTGAGATGTTTCACTTTCAGCACTGTTAGTTGGGGAATAACCCAGATAGCTGGCTCTTAGCAGGAGAGCAGTACTCAGGGAATGACATACGCAGAGCTAGCAGGGTGGGATCCTTGGACATAACTCAGTGGTTCCACTATTCCCAATCCACTCCACTTGAATTATGTAACTTAAAAAAAAAAGGCCACTTAATGTCTCATTGTAGCTTATTCAAAGAGAATAAAAATAGGGGCTGAATTCTATGCTAATTTATACCCCAGCCAAGCCACTAATTTCAGTGTCTAGCTCCCCTGAATTCTAGCTCTCTGAATAATAATTTGGCATGTATCTTCCCCCCTCCCCATTACTGATACCTTACAGGTGAGGCAGCAGCTCTGCCCTGAGAAAGCTGCAATATTCTGCTAATACTGAGACTATGGGAGGAAGCTGGAAGCTGCTAGGGATTAGCCAGATGGCACAATTCATCTTCAGTCGTCGTCATCATCATCATCATGCTCATCCTCTCCTCTGCAGAACCGAGGCCTCATTCTGAGGTCTCTGATCACCTCGGTCTTGAACCAAATGGGACCATTTTGATTGTGCACAAGCTTGCTTGTTTCACTGCTGATGGCCCTTACTGCACCTGTTGTACCATCCATTGCGTCATAAGTGTGATTCTGCTTTCACCGCTGCCTGTGTCTTTGTCAGCCCTTTTTCATTAGATCTCCCTTGTAGTCTTGGAGACTTTCTTCCCCTGTCTATTCCCCTTTCTCTCCATGTAACTCCAAGCATGCATCTTGTATTGCAGAGCTAGCTTGCTAATCTGTAGCTTCTGGCCTGTTCTCCGGGTGAGTAACCATGTGTCATCACCATATGTTAAGTTTCACAAGACCTGGATGCAAAAGCAAATATGGAGCTTGCTCTTGGTGCTGCTACTTAGTCCTCTGACAGCTAGTGTCTAACCATGGTTTTCCAGTTCAGTGGACCCATTTCTGCCCTCTCTCTCAGCAGGCCTCTTCTGTGACATTGTCTATTCAATTTCCATTGTAATGCTTGCACAAAAGAGAACTTAAAATACTTAAATATTGATATAAACAAGTATACTGCCCCCTGAATTACAATGTGATGAAACTTGCATGAACATCCGATTCACGTCCAGGATGCTTGCACAGGAGAGACTTCTCAGGGAGCTTACTAAGTGCCTAGAATATTTGTACTTTTAAACCGGTCACTTATTACTTTATCTGTCACCCTTCCTTGCATTGTATAGTATCTTACTCCAGGAGTCATTCCACTGAGTCCTATCGGAGTAGTCCTGGTACTGCTCAATGTGAGTAAGTGTATCAGAATCTAGCCCTTATTTTAGCAGATCCAAACATGTCTAAAATACTAGACTTCCCCCCTGATTCTTCCACTCCTAAAAAAGGCTTAAATGACTCAAACAGTTTGAAGGAGAAATGAGCATCTGGTCTCATTCGTATGTCAAGCTTCAGGCTAATGCAAAGCTAAAAGAAAAATTGAATATATGAGGCCAGATTGTTCCTCTAGATCCACGCTTGATTTGCAGACCTCCTGTCCCGTCTCACTGTTACTAAGGGGAGTTAATTGAGCTCTGGCTGAAAGATTCAGCTCTGAGAATGAATTCAAGATTTTTAAAAAATTATTTTTCGCTGAGATTCTTGTTAACAGGGATTGTGCAGATCAGCTGGCAGGATCAGGGGCTAACCAGACAAGGGTTGGAGAAAGGAAGTTCTGGTATCCTCATTTTACAGATGGGAAAATGAGGCACAGAGAGACTTAATATCCCTGTCCAGTGTTGCAGGGTTTGTTGCAAACTCTGCAGAATATTTAAACCCAAGACAAAATGCACACAAACTTGTGTGCGCACACTTTTTTTTTTTTCTGGGATTTTTTTTTTAATAATATTAAGCTTTGCAAAACCATATCAGAAAATAAGCTTGGGGCCTAATAGAAGCAGTCAGGGATTTTGTAGCACAAGTCCAACAACACTTTTTCTAAAGTCTCTTATTATTTGAGGGTCCTGTGGCACCTTTAAGACTAACAGAAGTATTGGGAGCATAAGCTTTCGTGGGTAAGAACCTCACTTCTTGCATCTGTTGCTTTTTACAGATTCAGACTAACACGGCTACCCCTCTGATACTTATTATTTTGAATGGGGTGTGGAGATTTAGGACTGTATTTTCCATGATGTAAAAACTGGATGTCTGATCCATAGCCCATAAAAGTCCAGGGGAGTCTTTGCATTTACTCGAATGAGCTTTGGATCTGGCTCAGTGTGAATCTTTATTTTTTTCAAAAACGAAAGTTTGACTCTTCTGCTGCTCTTTACTTGAGAACTAACTGTGACCCCCTCCCCCTCTCATTTCCAAGGTGATAGTCTGGGGGATCTATGGACGCATGGAGCGCAAACACTTCATGGGAGTTGCCAGGGTTCTCTTGGAAGAACTGGATTTGTCAACTTTAGCAATTGGCTGGTACAAGCTTTTCCCTACCTCCTCGATGGTAGATCCCACTACAGGTCCGCTTCTGCGCCAGTCTTCGCAGCTTTCCTTGGAGAGCACAGTGGGACCCTGCTGTGACAGGTCTTAATGAGCCAGGAAGGGGGCAACTGCTTCTGTTTTTTAAATATGCTGTCAAGGTTTTGTTTGCTGGAACTCTGACCTCAAGTGCATTGCATGTTCAATCAGTTCTTGAGGAGCTGGAAGAGTGACCTTAGACAGAAGACAAGGGGGAGGGCCGTATGCCCTCTCCATCCAAGTAGCAGGTGCCATGGGGCATGAGTCCTAGTTGTGAAATTATACATACACCTCTTGTTTCACTTCTCTGGCTGTCATTCATGCACCCTTGTTTCAGATCAGTATTAACCCTAAAAAATTGCAGCATTTTTTTTTTTTTTTTTTTTTGAGCAGGGAAGATATTTTTCTTAACTTTGTTTGTTTTAGAAATTCATAAAATACAGAATTTTTTTTGACAATGCCTGAAAGTTTGGAAAGCAAACATCTGATCTGAAAAGAGCAGGAATGGACCATTTCACGGGATTTTTGTTTTTTATAAGATCTGTCTCCTTACAAATTATAAAAAAAAGGAACTACAACTGTGTCTTTAGAAAAAATTCCACATCAAAGAATCGTGTTAGCTATAAAACGATTGTTGCCATGGTTTTAAACTGTGCCAAATTACCAGCAAGTGTCTTTAATACAGTACTGGCTAACACTGCTGCTGAAGCATGTTCGATGGGAATACAAGTGGAGTACGCTTTGGTTAGACCGGACAGTTCTAATGGAGGAGGCGAGCTAACTAATTAGCTACAATTCTGGTCACTGGAAATGTGAGTCAAACATCAGACTTGCAGTTTGAGATGTGATTTACTAGCACATTGTCAGATACGACGTTTCACGATTTACAAACTCCCTTAGTTTTTGCTGCTCATTCCTCCATCATGGTGGTTTCTAGCTTCTGCATTCTGTTCCTTCTTTCTGGGTACATATCTTGTGAAGTGCCACCTTCCTCTGCTAACACGCCATGCTGTGAACTGACCTGAAATAATACCATTTTATTCTACTACAGGGAAGGAGGGTGTAGCAAAGAGAAACCTCAGTTTGCCACCCAAGAAGGGGTGCTAATGAGCACATGCCTCTCCTCTCTTTTAAAAAAAAAAAAAAAAAAAAAAAAAAACTTGTGTTGCTTAAGACAATCCCATTAACACACAGGCATTGTCAAGTGAACCACAAGAGAAGGATGCCTTCCCCAAAGTACAGGCACAGGAGAACAGTTGGGGAAATTTAACAGACATAGTAGTCACAGCGTGTATATTTTGTTGATTAAGAACAGCAAAAAGGCGCATCAGATGTTAATTGTAGAGCAAATCCTGTAGGTTAATGCAGTAAAGAGAAGTACTGTACATTCTATCAGCTGCTAAGCAGAGAGCAGCTTTCTCAAACAGTCACATGTGCTCGATTAGTGGAGTATTTCTCTAGATATATTAGATCATTCAGGTGATTCAAAATCTTATGCTTGGAGACACCCATTCCCCAAAACTGTGGAGCATTTTTAGGAGTCTGGAGTATCTCAAAGAGTTTGTGGCAGTTAAGCTTTTTCTACTAGGGGTTTTTCTCATAATTTTTAATGAAGACTTGACCGCTGTCTCAAAGTGGTTTGCTATTTTAGGTGCAAGGGAGTATTTTGTTCTGTGATTTAAGAACCTGAGGTCCCCTGTAATGTTTAGGAGCCAACGGATTCCTGACTTGTCACTGCAACACACTGACAGTTTCTCCATGCAGACCACAAATAAGTAAGATAAAGCATGAAGTTGTATAAGATGGAGAATGTAGCTGCTTATGGTTATATCTTATCTGAGGGATTTAAAATGATTCTGAAATAATTATAGAATAGTAGCAAAAATAATGGACCCAACAATATGCTTTATAAAAATTGATGTAATGTTTGGGGGAGGGAGAGTACATAAACTTGAGAATTTTAAGAGTCTTAAAGTGACAAAAGCTCCAACATTTCTTAATTTCCTTTGACAAATATGTCTCTAGCCTCAGTCTAATTATTTTTTCTAACTGTATTAGGCAATTTCTATATATTAGCTAAAGAAAGTTTGTTGCATGCTTTTTTAAAAAAAAGCACATTTACCGTAATTCAAGTCAACACCTTTTCCTCTTGGTATGTAGTAAGTACTAGGCAATATTGTACAATATGTGTATGAACTAGATTAGATTAGGTAGATTTAGTGGTTTGTAGCACTGGATCTTTTAATAACTATGTCTTTAAAAAGACTATGGGAAAATATAAATACATTCCAAACCTGATAACTGAATGACAGGGGTTTTATCTTCAGTTGCTTTGAAAATTTTATATGGGTATTTTGTTTGGATACTATCTACCTGTATAACTAGTTAGTAACATTTTACCTGTGTCCTGTAAGAGGCATGCAACGTTTTCCCCAAATTTTTTTAATTGGGAGTGGGAGGAATAAATATGCCAAAAAGCATCTCAAGAAATCTCCTTTTGGGACTAGCAGTTGGAAAGCTCAATTCCTCCGTGAATAGCAAATTCCAGATTTTGGGATCCCACCTCCTCCAAAAACTCTGCAAGCTCAAATGTGATTAGTTTAGTTAAATATAGGACTATTCAACTCTATAGACTGTCTTGTTTGTGTGTGTTTAACCACATTAAAAGGTCACTGTCAGGTTAAAACCCCTATTTTTAAAAATATATATTTTCTCTTCTGTGTTATTTTATTAACACCAGAAATTATTACAATTGAAAGCCGTGTTAACCATCTATTTTATGCTGTTTTGCTTATCTTCTGCATTTCTCACAGTTTGGATAGTGATAATAGACTAGTCAGGTTCATTGTTTCTCATGCACAAGGGGAATGCTACAGTGTCTGAGTTTCAAACACTCAAGGATTGTATTTACAGCAAATAAAAATGTTTTTCACTAGGATTAAAACAAAACAAATCACAGAAACCCTTCTAATAGTTCACAATCAAAGAGCTTAAGGCCAGGGGGAACTATTATGATCATCTCTAGCTTTCTAGCAAAACCTCCTGCATGCCTTAAGTGGGACAGTTTCACTCAGTCCTTCCTGCATTGAGCTCAATAACATGTAGTTATAGAGAAAATCTTGTAACTAGCTATCCTGTCTTGATTTAAGGACTCCAAGTGATGGAGAGTTCAACAGGGTCTTACGCTTGGAAAAGTTGATTTTTGCAAAACCAAACTTTTTGGTTAGATTTGACCTGACAGTGTGTCTCTAAGATAATGTGATACGGTAGCTCTAACTTTTGCCCTGGTCACTTTGAGTTTGTTAAAGTAGCGGTTGACTAGAGCGGCTAGCATCTGAAACCTGAACAACGGTCCACTTGTGAAAAACAAAACAGTTGTTTTGTGTCTTAAATCTAGGTGTTAGTTATGTTTTGTTTTTAAGCAAAGGAATTGATAATGTTTTTGATATGAGTAAAGATAAGGGGTGGGTATGGGAACAGATTATTGTGTGCTCAGCCCAGGGCTAATTCTCCATTTCTTCCCTACCTAAAGCTGCCCTTAACGTTCATGGGAGGTTCAATTGCAAAAGGAATGGGGGATCAATCCCTGGATGTTACCTTCTTTGCTATCTATCCCTTTGCTTTAAGGAAGTGATGATGGTTCTATCCCCTAAGGGCAAAATGACCTTTCCCGTTGGGAATTTCATGAACAAGGAGAGCAGAATATTGGAACTGAGACCCATTGTACAGATTTCCCTTGTTTGTAGTGTGAACACACTAGTTGTGACTATGTGATCAGTCCTGGCTTCTTCAGGCCAAAGTGTGATTTTTTTTCCAATCTCCTGGCATTGCTTTCTCCTTGCCCTGACCCAGCTGGCATGATATAGAGACAAAATAAGGTGCTGATCATGTAGTTGAATCCATTGATCCAGTTTCTAGCACCTCCACGGATCCAAGCATAAGGGTTTGTCTATGTGGATCTAGTTGCAGGATCAGGGCTAAGCAAACTTTGGGCTGCCTGCCCAACCTATGCATCCCAACTTCTTGGCAAAGGATTTTTGAAGGAAAATCACTGAATTCTTCGAGTGACTATATATATTTAATGTTCTTAATTACTGGATCCTTTATCAAGGTACTGTTTAAAAATTGTAGGTTTTCTGGAGTCAGAATGTCACAAGTTCGTATAAAGGAACTATTTATAACGTTGAAGCAGTTAGCAGAATCTCGACCAAAGCATGTTTGGTAATGTGTGAACAGCAAGACAACTTTTTATGAAATTCATTTTAAGTTAGTTTATTACACACTGTTATTAATATTTTACAACAGGAGAAATATTTTTCTTTAAAGACAAAATGATGTATGATTTTTAACCGACATAATTTAGCATTTTCAAAAATGTTTTATGATCTTGGTATGAAGTTTACTCATTCTTTTGAGTCATATGTTCCATATGTAAATAATTACCAGGAAAGAGTCCTATAGAATGTTCTGTAAACTGATCATTAAATTGTTAGAAATATTTGTTACTGTTCATAAAGTCTTAGCTGCTATCCAAGCCTTTGTTGACTAAATTGATGTAGTATTTTCAAGATGAAAACTACTTGGCTAGTTTTGTCATAACCCTGTATTCTGTATAAAAATCTTTTTATAAAGAGAGTCTAAATAAGCTAACAAGCAATAATATATTCCATTTAATGTGCACAGATTGTGACTTGCAGACTGTAGTACATATTGTTAACAGTAGATAACTGTCTTCATTATTAAATACATCACTTCTGAAAAGATCCATATTAATTTAGAATATATGGTTAATAAAAATGAAGATTGGCCTATTGCCATGTGAGAAACGTTCATTACAATATAGACTCTGTGTAAACAAATTTGCTCATTGACAAAAGATCTTTGATGAAGAATGAAATGCAACTGTAGGTGACTTCATACTACAGTTTTTAAAACACTTTGAGTATAAACTTTATGAATATTTGTCTCCCTGATTTTCTTGGACTATTTGGAATTTGTAACTTGATGAGACTGTTTTTCCACTGCCACTGCAGCCCCCACCACTGCACAGAGCTTTTCATTCTGGGGTTATGCCAACTCTGCTCTCTAGCTGCCTGTTTTATGTAGAATACCACAGGCAAACTAAAGGGAGACTTTTCGGAGTAGCATATTGAGCTGTTCATTGAAGGGGGGGGGGTTGTCCCTTTCATTTATGGTATTTGTCCATTAAAAATCCCACCCAAGGTAGAGAGAGAATGCACCTTTGTAAAGTATAATATGGGCTAATATATAAATTAGTGACAGAATGATCTGTACAGTTCCACAGCAAGTTAAATAATGCTGGGTTGATTTAATGACTTTCCAAAGTATCAGGAACAGGCTCTATTGGCTTTTAAGAATGTTTTGACTTTAAATTTAAGATACAATGCATCAAATAAAATTCTCAACAGAGAATCTAAGCTCAATACATGCAGATTTTGCAGGCCATTGGGTACTTCATGAAAAAATCCCCATGTTGATTTAAAAATCACCAAGCTGCTGCCTAGGTAGACTGCAGAACCTGGCAGAATAACACTGGGAGCCCCAACAACTAGTGGAACATTAACTGGCTATTGTTTGGGCAGTGTCTGGAAGATGCAAAGAGCGTTGTAAATGCAAAGTACCATGGTTGTATTGTTCGAGATACACACATCATAGTAGCTACACTTAAAAAGAAAAAGGGCCAAATTCAGACCAGATGGTAAGCAGGTAGAGTTGCATCCAGTTGCACCGTGGCTGAATTTGGGCCAGACATGAAAGGGGTTTATTGAAAGAGTCTGTATTTACACATAATGTATACACAGGCTAACCTGGAAAATAACATCCAGGAGAGAATTCCTTGTAGCTTTCGTTTTATTTAATGCAGTATAATGAAACCAAGGAGGAGGCAGAGAGGAGCCAGCACTCTACAGAGCAAATACAGGACCCAACTTTTCATCCCTTTGTAACTTACCATATCTAGAAATGCAGCCAAAGCTAGAATGTTAAAAGCAAAACTGCAGTGTAAACAGCTGGACTTTGCATTTACATAGTATTGGCTGTGAGAGGAGCTCACTGGTGAGAGAAGGGCTTATCTGTTGTATGCCAGGTCCTGGGACCTTGCCTAGGATTCAAGGGGCAGCCCAGCGCTGGGGACGAAATCCACCCACCATGCAGTGAACAGCAGCCTATCAAAGGGACCAATCCTGCAGTCTTTACTCAGGCAACATCCCCACTGAAGCCAAGCTCTGTTAGCTGAGTAAAGGCTGCAGCACAGGACTCTAAGGTCATATTTTTAAAGGCATTTAGGCATCTGAAGAGCAGGGCCAGCTCCAGGCACCAGCGGAGCAAGCTCGTGCTTGGGGCGGCATTCCGCCCAATCCTAGGGCGGCACGGCCCCTGTTTTGTTTTGTTTTGTTTGCCGATCTGGCCGCCCTGTAGGGGGCGGCAGCGCGGAGGAGGGGAGCACCCTGCTGGGAGCGGACTGTGTTCTCCATCTGCCCCAGTGGGTGCCAGATCTGTAGCAAGCCTGGCAGGGCAGCCCACGTCCTTCCCTCCCTGCCGACCAGAGTGGCACTGAGCCCTCCCAGCAGGCAGTGCGGCGATCGGGGCCGCGGGGCGAGCGCCCCGCTGAAGCCCTAGCTGCCCCCCTTCTCTCTCTCCCCCCACTAGCTGGGGCATGTCTGCAGCGCAGGGAGTCCCCCCTGCACCCCGGCTCCAGCTGTGCCGCAGGCTTTTTGCTCCCCCGCTCCCCCCGCCCAGGTTTGCCACTCCAGCCGCGCCGTTGTTTTTGTTTTGTTGTTGTTTTGTTTTTCCCCTGCTTTGCCGCTCCGGCCACGCCGCAGGTTGTTTTTTTTTTTTTTTTTTGCTTGGGGCGGCAAAAAAGCCAGAGCCGGCCCTGCTGAAGAGTGAGATAGGCATCTAGTGTCTTAACTCCCATAGGTGCCTAATAGCATCATTTTAGGCACCTATCGGTGTCTTTAGGCACCTAAATACTTTTTAAAATTGCCCAAAGATGGTTACATTTCTGATCTACCAAAGCTGCTTATTTTTCTGTTTCAATGAATTGTTCTAAAACCAAATTTTGTTTTGAAATATTTACAGGATGGAAACAGTGTGAATTGTACGTGGGGGGGGGAATCCAGGCCAGAGAACATGAAAGGGCCGTTCTTGTTAGCTAGCTCGTGCCCCACCATGAAGCCACTGACGATTTCTAATGCCGCAAGGGAAGAAACTACAGGGGAGAAATATCCAGCAAGTTAGTTAAAATGTGTAACCCTGGCCGCCTCCGCGCAGGGACTGCTGTCATTCTTAAGCAGGATGAGAATGCAAGGCTGCTGGGCACCTTCATCCTCGGGATCAAAGATGGACGCAGCTTCTTGCGAAACTGTTTCAAATTAAAAAGCATAGGGGGATGCACTGCCCCATTGGTGAGTGAACCAGATCTAACTGCAGCACCCCCATGGCAGCTCTGTATTCAGATCAATGGCAGGATCTTCCACTGTAACTGCCATTGGGGTCAGTATTAATGGGAGATAGGAGCATCTAGCAAATATAGCACTGATCCCATAGGCTCAAATGCCATGCAAAGGAGAAGCGGTTAAAGTCGATTGAAACAGGGGAGGTCTCTCTCTCTCTGTTTTTTGCTGTACTCCCCCACTTTCCCTGTGGAAATTTGCTTTTGGGCTCAGATCCTCAGCCCCAAATCCCCAGATCTAGGTTCCCAAACCTTATTCCAAATGGGCGGGAAGAGTAGGGGCTGACCATGGCTCCAGCTAGGGCCTACCGGCCTGGGATACACCTTTCCCTGGGGACTAGCTCTGCAGGCTTGGGGCATGAGACCAGAATAGTGACATGAGGCACGCCTTCCACCCTAGGGCTGACCTCACTGCCAGCATCCTTGCAGTGGGCCTCATCTACTCTGAGATCTCACACAGCTGTTTTTCAGCACCAGTGCAGCTGTACCGAGCAGGGCTGGGCGATTCGGTGGTGGTGACAGCAGTGGCAGCCTACTGTGGAGTTTATCCCGTTGATAGTACTGGTGCAGCTGCTCAATGTTCTGTGCCGCAAACCAACTGCAACATTCCCTAGTGTGTGCATGTTCTCTCATGGATTGATCCTGCTGCAGCTGCTATGCAAATGGCCCAATTGATTAGTCAAGTAAGGATTATCTATGGGAAGAAGTGCTGCAAAATCTGATCCTTAATCTAGGATTAAGGATTAAATTATTGGTGGGGATCATTAAATGTCTCAGAAGTATCCAAAATTCTCTGTTCATAACCAGCAAGGAGGCACCGGGTTCCACTGCCTCACTCCTGTTGGCTTTCAGTGGCCTCTACTTGCAATTTGTGTCTCTGCAACTCTCCCTCTCTGTATTTTTCCTAAATGTAATTGACATGAGTCAGTTAAATCTTAGCCATGATGTCACTGCAGGGGAGGAGAGACTACACGTGATCACTTGTAAACAGCTAGAAGGCTGGCATCCCGCTTCTCTGTGACTCAGAGAGGGTCCCTTTTCCAATGTTCCCACGTTTCATTGTTTGCAAGCTGTATGGACTCCCTTGGCTGGAAGCCTTTGCAGCAGACTGTACTGTCCAGACCAACGCTGTAGTACGTGAAGTGAGGTGTAACTCTTGGCGCACGGTGTTCAGCGCATCTCATTGGATAGTCAGTTCTAGTGAAGGGAGAATTCTCCTGTACTTTTTGCCTGTCTGTAGGTTTTATTCAGACAGTATGTGATGAGTGATTTACAATTCAGTGTTAAGCTAAGGACAAATGTTGATAATGGTGATAATAAACATTTTTTTTTTGCATCTGAGGTTTTTAATTGCATCAGTTTGGTTCCCAGACACATTGCTACAAGAGTTTTCCTAATCTAAAGCCCCAAATCACCTATTCCTTGTCCCATTAAACCCTCACTGCCTAAATGGTTACTGGACGGCATGGACTGACTTGGCATCACCATAGGTGATAAGCTTGGAAGAACTCTGATGACCCACTTGTCTCACCCCTTGCTTCAAGCACGAATTGCCCTATACATTCTTTCCATCTAATCAGGCCTTGAACACCTCTAGAGACTGGACCATAATGAACACAAATAGCTTGTTGCTTGAATTCACTTAAATGTCTGAACCGAGAGCCCTCTCTTCAGGCTATTCTGCAACTTGCTGCACTCGGGAGTGTGAAAACGCCCTGCGAGTGCAGCGCTGTAAAGCACCAGTGTAATCAGCACCTGCAGTGCTGCACGCTCACTCGCAGTGCTGCTATTCCCCTCGGAGAGGTAGAGCTCTCGCAGCGCTGGCGCCGCGACTACACTTGCGCTGTGAATTCTGAAGTGTAGCCAAGGCCTTAGGCTCTCTGGCCTCTTGCAGCGCACACACATACACACACACACAGGTACGGCCACACCCAGCTGCAGACTGAAGTGAGCTCTGTGTGAGAGGATTCACCCAGCACTCATGTGCACCCCCCTCTCCCCCCCCCGGGGGCATAAACCCAAAATAATACTGTCTTGTGCTATATAGAAAGATCTGCACAGCGCAAGCTCATAAAAATTTGCCCTCTCCCTGAATGTGAAGAGTGATATGCACAACTTCTTGCCCACCCCCGCCCCCAGTTAGAAATTGCACAAACTGGGTGTAATAATAAACAAAACAAATTTATTAACTATAAAAGGCAGATTTTAAGTGATTATAAGGGATAGCAAGCAGAACAAAGATTACTGAGCAAATAAAACAAGCTTAAAATCTTAAAGAATCTGGTTTCAAGAAGTAATTTCTCACCCTAAGTGTTACTGTAGGCAAGTTGCAGAATTTCTGTAGCTTAGAGTTCCAGTTATTTCTTCTTACAGACTGGAACCCTGCCTTTCCCCTCAGGTTAGTTCCTTTGTCCCTCCAGGTACTTTCAGCAGTCTTTCTTCTTGGGTAGGCAATGGAGAAGAGTCCAGATTAATCCCCTGGCCATCTTCAAAGATTCATGGTCTTTTTCTAATGGCCCATTAAGGCCGATTGCTTACTGTCTAGTGGGTGTTTCCCCAAGTACGCACACAGTTGTAATACTTACATAGTCAATATTCCTAACTTCAGATACAGAAATGATACATGCATTCAAATTGGATAATCACATTCAGTAAATCATAACCTTTCCAATGATATCTTACATGAGCCATCTTGCATAAAGTATATCTTAATTATGCCATATTCATAACCATATTTCTATGAAGAATATGGGGTGTAACATCACAATCTCTACAGTGCACCTGATGATTAGTTACAGCACAGCCTTTCAGCCCGCCAGAGACTAAGCTGTTGTGTGCTGCAGACAGCACAGGAGAGAACAAGGCACCTCCAAGGTCCTGGCCATAGCAGGGAATTGATGAGGTGAGATATGCCCAGATGATCCTAGCAGGCAAGCTCTGCCCCACGCTGCAAAGGAAAGTGAATTCCCTCCTCTCCCCCCCAGGTTCCTGCTAATCTGAGCTGGGGAAAATTCCTTCCCTACCCCAAATGATCTGTTTGACCTGGAGCATGTGAGTGTAACCCAGACATCTCCTGGGTGTGGTGTTCTGTTCCCTCTAGTGGCACTGTGACCACTTAGGGTTTGTCTACACTGGCAATTAACAGCGCTGCAACTTTCTCGCTCAGGGGTGTGAAAAACACCCCCCTGAGAACAGCAAGTTGCAGCGCTGTAAAGTGCCAGTGTAAACAGTGCCCCAGCGCTAGGAGCTACACCCGGCGTGGAGGTGGGTTTTTTAGAGCCGTGACCACACAAGCGCGTTAGCGTTGCCAGTGTAAACTAGACCTTAGAGATGAATGAGTTTGCTACAGCCTTAGCTAAGAGCCGGGTGGCTTTTAGCTCATGCAGTAGAGGCTCATACACTAAGCTCCACAGGTCCCAAGTTCAGTCCTGCCCACCGATGACCGGGGTCTGTCAGCGTTACATGAGCACGACACAGCAGCTGGGCATCTAAGAGAGGTCTCTCTGAATCACCTCAGAGCACTGGTCCCCCATGTCTGGTGTCCTGTCTCCAGCGGTGGCCACACTCTGAAGGTGATCTGTTCTGCACCTCTCTGAAGGCAGAAAGCTGAGAAGCCTTCAGACCCTTCACTCCGATGAGAGCAGGCCCAGCTGGTGGGAAAAGCTAGGGCTCAGGCCCCATCTCATGGGGTCCATTGCAGGAGAGAATCAGTACAATCTGTCAATAAATTTCACTTCTGACACCAGTGCATCAGGAACAAAAATCCCTTCACGTGAACAACTTCTACCAAACGCCTGGGTCAGTTTCAAGACACGGCATCGTTCACCTTAAAGTTCTTATCACCGCAGCGGGCTGTAAAAGTGCATTGATCCCCAATGACATTCAGCTACTGCCGTGGGATCAGGAGGAAGGGAAGGTAGCTAGGGCCTGAAGCACTGTCCACTCCTCTGGGTATGAATGCCATTTTCAAGCCCTTTGGCCTCCCAAGTACTGTTGTGTAGAAAAGAGACAGCGAGGGAGCAGCAGGGAGGTATGGGTGCATCAGACTTTCCCTCAAAGAAGGCCCCTCTTTTAGTGAGCTCAGTTAGAGATTATAGTGAAGCCCCCAGAGCGAGTATCCCTGGCTCCTGGCTGTCTCAGGTGCGTGGGGTTCTCAGTCTGTAGCTGAGTGAGTGCTGGAGACTATCTGCTTCTGTTCCTATGGACAATGACAAAATTAGACGGGATTTGTTCTACACCCAAGGACACGAAGTACCAAAGAGATGCTTGTAAAACACAAACATTCTGAGCATGTACTTTCATTCCTCTTTAGAGACAAGTTAATCCTTTTCAGCCAATAATATAATCAGTGAATTTAGCCTCTTTCTGTCTTGTGATTTTCCATCTGCCGATTAACTCTCAGAATAAAGGTGACAGAGAGAAAGGCGAGGGAGAAATCTCCAGCAGTGCCTATGGCTAGAAAGTCAAACCAGCCCAACCCAGCAAGATGTAGAGAGCTGAATGGCATCTCCTGCTGTCAAACCGTCACCAACTTCCAAAAGCAACATCAGGCTCAGGCAGTTGCTAAGCAACGGGGGACCTTAACATCAATCTCGCCTAGCAACTCGGGCTCTGTAACAGCAATAATAATAAGTGAGCAGGTGCCCTGCCTTTCTGGGTTGGCCAACCATTATCAGCGACAGCCTATGCCCGAGGACTCTGCTCGGCACAGCAAACGTCACACGCAAGTCCCAGGGTGGTTTTGACATGGGTTGCTGTGTGTTTAATTTGTGTCTTTGTGCTGGGGATTCTGTGTCTCAGGAGTGATTGCAGAGTAATTTTAAGGTGGTGGGCTCTGACATAAAATCCAGAGAGGAGTTAAAGGATCTTTCAGCCCCTGGATTCCACTCATGTCAAGGGCCTCTTGCCTCCAAACATAAACACCGGGGAGGTGGGGCAGTTTTTAATCATTTCACATGAAAAACCTGGTGGACTTTGACGTTTCTCAATGAAATAAAAACTCTCCTCTGGGAAAGCAGCACCAAGACAAGAGGATGTTGGCCCCATGCTGACAATCAGGGTCTCCTGCCAGGAGCACAGAGCACGGATTAGGATGATCTAGTATCTAATCATACGCTCAGGGTCAACAGCCTCAAAGCCGCACAGGAAAGTGGGCACACACCTGTGCTGTGTGTGCAAAATCAATAGCAACCATACAACTTCACACACAAAACTTTTGCACAGCCATACTTGTGAGCACAATCAGCATCAAATCAAAGGGAGGGGGGCTGAACATGCAGGTCTTTGTGTTAATTCAGCACTAAATTCCACTGGTAACAAGCACCTAAGCCAGGGGTGGGCAAACTACGGCCCAGGGGTCGCATCCGGCCCTTCAAATGTTTTAATCCGGCTCTCGAGCTCCCGCCGGGGAGCAGGATCCAGGGTTTGCTCTGCTCCGGCACTCCAGCTGGGGAGCGGGGTCAGGGCTTGCCCTGCTCTGCACGTGCTGGGGCTCCGCGCAGCTCCTGGAAGCAGTGGCATGTCCCCCCTCCGGCTCCTATATGTAAGGGCAGCCAGAGGGCTCCGCACGCTGCCCCCACCTCAAGCACCGCCTCTGCAGCTCCCATGGGCCGGGAACTGCAGCCAATGGGAGCTGCAGGGGTGGCAGCTGCAGACAGGGAACTGCGCAGAGCCACCGGGACACACTTCGATGTAGGGGGGACATACAGCTGCTTCCAGGAGCTGCTTGATGTACGCACCACCTGGAGCCTGCACCCCGACCCCATCCCATGCCCCAACCTCCTGCCCCAGCCCTGATCCATCTCCCACCCTCTGAACCCCTCAGTCCGAGCCTGGAGCACCCTCCTGCACCCCAACCCCTCATCCCCACCCCAGAGCCCTCACCCCCTCCCACACCCCAACCCCCAATTTTGTGAACATTCACGGCCCACCATACAATTTCCATACCCCGATGTGGCCCTCAGGCCAAAAAGTTTGCCCACCGCTGACCTAAGCCATTCTTTCAAGCACATTGTTTTGCACACCCCTCCCACCAATGCATATGTGCAAATCGGGGGTTCTGAGGGAGCCTTGGCTCAGGGGCGCTGGGCTGCACTTGTTTACATGGGTGCAAAGTGGGTCCAAGCTGTATTATACATTGGAATAGCTGAGCCCCCAAATACGACACTTTGTCATTTTGAATTTCCAAGTTATTGCTGCTCCTTTCTCAATCAGGGGTGGGGGGAATGCATTCAGCACTGGAATAAATACAGGCCCAACTCCAAGTGAAGTCAAAGGGAGTCCGGTTCACTTCCACTGGAGGCTGTTTGCAGCAGAAGATTTAATGGTTTAACAAAGCTGCAAAATTATAGCTGAGCCAGTTGATAATGAGCCTTAAAATAATATGATAGGACATGAGCCTAAAGTCCCCTGCAGTGAGCCCTACTCCCTGGGGCTCTCATCTCCTCCCCTCCTGAGCCACCTCTTCCATGAGCTGGGTGAGTGGCATATGGGGGTAACTGGCATCTCATCTATGAGCAACGCCCAAAGTCTGGGGGACAGTAGAACTAGCCAGGGAATTTTTTAACACATTTTTCACCAGAAAATGCAAATTTTACCAAAGCTGAAACCACTCGCAGGAAAGGGCCAGTTCTGATGAATTTCCTGTGTCAAGAAACACTGCAAACAAGTTTAGAGATTGTAGAAATATCCCATTTTGACATTTTCAAAACTAGAAGTCCTGAGTTTTTTGGTTTGAAATGATTTTTTATTTCTAAATTTAAAGTAATTTACAATAAAAAGTCAAAGTTGAAGCCAAACATTTAGAAATTGTCAAAACATTTTGATTGACCTGATTCAAATTTGGGGGAGGGGGCGAGGAGGCTTTTCAGTTTGTGAAAATTTTGGAGATTTTGAAAATTTATCCCAGTTCAGGATGGGGATTTTTTTTTTTTTAAACTCTCCAATTCTCACAGGACAGGAAAACTGCTTCCCACCCAGCTCCACTACTGAGTCTTTAGCTCTTTTACACAACAAAAAAAATCCAAAGAGACTGCAGGAGCACATCTAGGTTGCAAATAATCATGTTCACACAAACATACTGTGATAGACCCAGGCCAGTTGGGTACAGCAGAATAGCAGAAGGCAGATATACTGGCCACTGGATTAACAGTTTTCTGTTCCCTGACTGACCAGAGCAGGGGCTGCACCAGGCTAATGAGAACACCTGACTCCAATTAACCTGCAAAGAGTCAGGTGAGGGCATTAAGCTAATGTGACCACCTGACTCTAATTAAGGCCCCGCTGATACTATAAAAAGGGCTCACTCCAGTCAGGCAGAGGAGAGCCAGGGGAGAGGCAGTGTGGTGGAAGGGCTGGTTAATGAAGGCACCCTCAAGTTATTGATAAGGGAGCCCTAAGGTAAGGGTGAAGAAGGGAGAAGCAGGAGAGCTGTGGGGAAGTGGCCCAGGTAAATGTAGCAACTCTAGCAGTGAAAGGTTGGCTGCCAACAGCTGCTACTATTAGGGTCCCTGGGTTGGAACCTGGAATAGAGGGCGGGCCCGGGTTCCCCCCAACTCACCACTACAGGAACACCTCCTGGGAGGGGAAGTCAGGCCCCTATCAGGACAGGAGGCTAAATTGTTCTAAAACAAGCCCTAGGGACAATAGAGACTGGGAGTTCTCTCACCAACCTCCTTGCTGGCTTATGATGAAAAGGGCTCAGACTGTAATCCTGGCCCTAGAGAGAGAAGGGCTATGTGGAAGGTTACAGAGAGCCACTGAGGCTAGCATATACCGCCTAGAAGCACAGTACCTGCAGGGACAAGGTCTGAGCTCTGCCACAATACACAAACCTACCAGGCCTAGCTTCACACACATTGATGCTTGTCTGGTTTCTGGTGGCTTCTAAAACATGGAACACAGAGAGACTGCTAGAGGGCTCTCAAACTCTTTCGAGTTCTACCTTAATCCCATACATTACACCTGGAATGGAACTACTTACATATTCCCCTCCCCTTAATCTTCCTGGGTTAGTGGTCTTTTCAGACTGTGAGCTCCCCAGCAGCGTTGCTCTAAGTATAGCTCCTCCCATTGAGGTTTGCTCCAGAGCATCACGCCACCTTTCTCATATAGGTGCCACACAAGTGTCCTGCATCACTATCTGCCTTCCACACCCCAGACCTGGCTACATTTCCATGGTGATGTATGTACATGGTTTGAGAACCTGTCAAAGTAAAAGGTGCTGTAGAGTTAAAAAAAAAAAAAAACTAATATACAATAAATATGAATATTATTCACCTGTTCACACCAAGGATGTTTGTGATACCAGAGATGAGCATATTTAGTTCTTTATTTTTATAATGGACTGTTCTACCGAATAATGTTCTGGACCATGCTCCTTACATGATTACCTGGAAATGCTCTTCAGTCTCCTGATATCCTTACTTTGCACCTGGAATCCAGGGCATCTCAACACGCTGAATTCCCAAACTCACTGGGATAGGTTTACTTCACTGTTTATTTCTGAAAATGCTTAATTCCAGATTAGCACTTCCTCATTTAACCACCAGATGGCACTCTGTTTCCTTGAATATTGAGCATCTTCCAAGCACGGTGCAAAGCAAACCTCTCGTGTCGGTCATTCCACAAAACGCCACTTTTAGTCCTGAACTCACCCATGTCCTACATAAATCTGCTCACCCGCCCCCCGTTTTATTACTGAAGGTCATTTTACAGCAGAACTAAAGAACCCTAGCACAGAGGTTATAGCAGTGTGGCCTAGTGGCTAGAACACTGGACTAGGATGCTGGGGTTCCTTCCATTCCCAGCTCTTTCCTATTGGCTTGATGGGTGACCTTATCTCTCTGTGCTGCCATTTCCCCAGCTGTAAAATGGGATAATGATACTTGTAAAGCACTTTCAGATCAATCTATTATTACAGGAAGGAATCATGTAGGCTCTGACTTTCCTGAATAAATGCGTGTCCCTCATTTTAGGACTCTGTCATGCATTGCATCCCACATTTGGACTTTACACACCTAAATTCATCCTGATGTTCAGCAGTGATGAGGACCCACAGTTTCCACTGAGGTCACTGGCTGCTGCAAATGCTCAGACCTTTTATTTAGGTGCCTAAATGTGGATTTAGGAACCTAACTTTAGAAACCCAGCTTTAAAAATGTTGGCCCTATTGGTTAAGGGATTTGCCCAAGGTCACACACGAAGTCAGTGGCAGAGCCAGGACTGGACTGGCTCCTACTGGACTGTAGGAGCCCTGTCTCCCAGTGGCACTAGGCCATGCTGCCTCTCTAATTCATAATTGTCAGTTCACAACTGAGAATATGCGGGAATCCTCAACTCTTTCCTAGCTCAGATCCAGGGCTGGCCTTACCATGAGGTGAACTGAGACAGCCGCTTCAGGTGCCAGACTATGTGTGTGTGGGGGGGGGGGGGGTGAAGGGGGAAGAGTGCCACTAGGACCCAGAGTGTAGAAAATGATGTCTGCTGCTGGTGCATATGTATTCTCTCTGTTCTAGATGCACAGAGATGGTGGAGTGCTGTGCTGGAGGAAGGAGGGCACAAGAGACATAACAGCCGACAGGAGAAAAGGTGAGAGGGAATAACAGAAAGCAGCAGGAACTGCAGGGAGAGAGAGGAGGAGGAGCCTCTTATGTTCCTCTCTAGCACTCCCAGGAGCCTGGACTGATTAACACCAGCTTCTCAGGGAGCTTCCTGTTTCCTGCTGCTTCCCTGAACCCACTTGAGGAGAACAGGCAGTCAACTGAAGTAGTAGGAGCCAGTTAGGCCCTTAAGACGCTGATATCTTCCCTGACTCAGGCCCTGCTACCAGCCTGCTTATTTGTCCCCTTCAATTGAGTGTTGAGAGCCACTATAGCTGGCACAGAACAGCAGTGATGAGTGAAAGAAGAAAATGCCCCTCTGGGGCAGCATTCAGAAAAAGAAAGAAAGCAAAGAAAGCTTTTCTATCTAAGCAGGAAGGAGCTCTCCTGGGATACATAGACACAAATGTTCACAGTGAGCCTTGTGGCCCCAGTGAGGATGTGAGTGATGAGGAGATGCCTGATCTTCCAGTTAGTCAGAGTGCAGGTGACCTGGCAGCTACTGCAGCATCCATATCTCCATCTCAAATGGATGCAACCATGCACATTGCTGAAGAAAAGTGTAGATCAGAGAAGAGTGTGGTGGAGGTGCAAGAAACAGCTGCTGCTGAGTTTAGTTCCTTAAGTCTAGATGATCCAGGACTGTGGACCACTTGAGCAGTAGCCTGAGGGACTTCCTTGTACTGCATGGGCCACAGCAAGTGAAAAACCTCATGTTCCCCAAAGACAATGAAAATAGAAGTTTCCATCCAACACATTACTAGAGTGAAATCCCCAATGGTGACAATGTTGTGGGCTGGCCCTGCTCAGATCCCTCTGGCAGAGGGAGGGACAGGCTGATTCCAATCACACACAGAATAGATGACCTGATATTAAACAATAAGCCCCACATGATCAAAACAATAAAACCTCCAAGTGAGAAACCTCCCTGCACCAGCAAGGAGAGAAGAGTTGTTTGCCATGGCACCCATAGCGCACCCCCTAGGCAATGCAGCACCCTTACCCATCTCTCCATTGGTGACCCCCTAAATTGCTGCCCCTTTTATTTGTGCTCATCAGAACTCATGATGAAGGCAGCATGAAACAGGGCCATTATTGTATAAAACAGCCATGCCTTGGCACCTCCGCTGAGGATCGTGGCCCCATTGGCCTGGGCACTATACAGACAAGCCACAGAGAAGACAGTCCCAGCCTCGGGGAGCTTGCACCCCTAGGATGAAACCTTGGCCCTACTGGAGTCAATGACAAAATTCCAATTTACATCCCTGAGGCCAGGATTTTGCCAAGGTGCCAGACAGGATGCAACTGGTGAACAACACAAATGAGGGGGAAGGAGTGTGAAGCTGGGAGGATGAAGCAACAATAAAACAAAGAGCGTTTAGCAGAAAAGCGGACATAACACAAAGGGCCCCGACCCACCCCTGAAGCAAATGGCTGCAGATCCAGTGAGGGTTATGCCCACTTGCCCCAGGGCTGAATTTGACCATCCTGTTTAGCTCACTGCTCCCCACCGGTTGCACTTACTGACCTAACCTCCTCTGCTATCCAGCTTCAGGTGCATCCTCCTCCTCCCATGCTACGCATCCAGTGCAATACCTGCTTGCACAGCCATGGCCGCTGGGAAGGAGGGAACTGCATCCTAACACACCTGGGCTGCATGGAGCAAATCCAGCTCTGCTCAGTTCATGCCAGTGCAGTCCCAGGGCAGCTCCCTGTGCAATTGCCTCCGCAGGGGTGTAACAGGATGTGCTGAGCCAGGAGCTGACCAGCGCTCTGGCCCTCACCTTCTCACCAGGACACATTGACTGACGGACAGACAGGCAGGTAGCTGAGCGTGCCAATTACCTGAATAGAGGGGGTAATTGGGTGGAAGTAACCTGCAGCAGCTGGGGCTATCTAAGCAGGCAGGAAGGCAGCGTCACATGAAGGAAGGCAGGAGTAGGTAGGACTGGCTGCAGCTAATTCTGCGGAAGCAGGTGGGGAAAGCTGGCTATAAATAGTATATAAATAACACTCCAGGCTGTGGCCTGCAGAAGGGATATAATGAAGCACAGTGGTGAACACTTGCAATTGGGGGTGGCTAGTTACTGAGGCTGGAAAAGATGCTCAGGGCAGCACCGCGTGGCAAGGGGGCAAAGCAGGAATGCCACAGCTACTGGCCGGCTATGCCACAGTCCGTCCAGGCTCTTGGGGTGCACAGTATGGGCCTGGCCTTTGTTACCAAGGAACTCAGGAAGCTGGGTCATTAACAGGCGGAGGATTGGACGCTAAGTGCAGCATTGGACGACAATTACTCCAGACTGTGAGCCAGAGTCATGACAAACAGCAGGGTTTGTCCAAGGAGCTAGTATCCTGGTGGAGGCTTGACAGAACTGCCAGGCAGACCCCTACACTGGGGCTGTACTGCCAGCTGAACTGGTGGAGGGTGTGTCCAGGAGTTCCACAGTGATGTGCCTGGCACTGGTAGGGGTGAGCTGGAACTCCAGAGCTGGCACTTCCTATAGTACTATTTGCATTGTGGTAGCACCTGGAGGCCCCAGCTGAGATCAGTTGTGCAAGGTGCTGTCCATACACTTTGCAAGACAGTCCCTGCCCCAAAGAGTTTATAATCTAAGACAGACAAAGGGTGGGAAAAAGAAGATATCCCCAGGGGACCTGAGGCACAAAGAGAGGAAGTGACTTGGCCAGTGTCACACAGGCAGCGTGTGGCAGAGTCAGGCATTGAGCCCACCTCTCCTGAGTTCCAGTCCAATGCCATAACCACAAACCATCCTTCCTCTCTGCTATGCAGAGCACTCAAGGCCCTAGACACTTGCTACCTACCACCACCCACGGCAACAAGCAGGACTGGAGGCGACCCTCTCTCCATGCAGCAGCAGCCTTCTCCCAACACATCAGGCTCCTCATCCATGAGGATATGCAACTGCATATTGGCCCTACTGCATGTGCAGCAGGACTGACTCCTACTTCTCTTCCCAGCTAGAGCTCGGTGCAACGGCTTTACACAGCAGTACGGGCTGGGGGCTCTTTGCCTCCAAACAGCAGGAGCTAAACTGCAACTTTCTAACCTCCAAGAACCCTAATCTGATCTCTTGTTTTCACAAATAGAAAGGCATGGGGGGGTTGGACAAGTTAGATGCACAGCTGCCCACTTAAACTGAGCACTCACTTGCTTTGAGCATCCACCTATGGCTGGTTGTATTCTAATAGGATTTCCAAAGTATGGGTTGCATGTGGGAGCTCCCCAGGGGCAGGAGAGACAACACAGTTGAGTATTCAGCTGCACCAGCAATGCCAAAACCTGAACAAATAATAATTCAGTAGAGATGCTGCCATCATACAAATAATAAACCAGCAGAGTCTGAATAATAGAAACGACTGGCTGACTGGGACAAATTTTGCGTGCCAGCTTTTACTGATAATTCGGTGGGGGTTGGCCTAGCACATGGCCACTGTACAGCCCCTATCTGTGCCTGCCACGTGCCACTTTTGTGCATGTACTCCGCCTCCTGCTGAGAACCCTGGCACAAAGAAATAAATGAAATACTCAGAAAACACATGGGATCAAACTTGCAGGGATTTATCAATCCTTGGTTAGAAATTAGGCCCACTGTGCAGCTGCTGTTGACAGCTAAAACGGCAGGCAGAGCACGGAACGATTGAAGGATTTACCGGTTGCTGTGCATGTAACTTAATTTCCCCAGGATGGATGCGGTTGAAAGGGCACCCGTGCAGAACTGTGTGTTCTGGGTCTCCATCGCATATACCCCGCTGGAGCACGATTCTCCCTCTGTAATGTGGCAAAGGGAACCTGACATCTCGTTGCCCTCAATTCCAGCCAGTTAATATTCTTGGTCCATTGGTAGGGCATTTGTGGGTCACCATGTGGGCTCCCCAACCTGTTAGAAGAGCACCCCTGGCTATTTGCACTGCTGGAACCTCTATCAGAGGCCTCCTTTTGTTTTCACTGCCGCCTTCTCCTTGGGAGGAGGCCCAGCCGAGGAAGAGGACTCTGAGGGGGTTGTTGGTGGAAATCTCAGGAGATGGTGCGGCCTTCTGAGGAGCTTGGGGATGGGGTGGGAGAGGAGCAGGGACATGAGACCCCTACAGCCCACAGCCCCATGCTGGTATGCACTCTGCCAGGGCTGTATGTAAGGCCTGGGGAGGAAGAGTTTGTTGACCTCCATAGTGTGGGTTTGACCAGAACCCCTATGGGGGAAGAGTAATGTCATGCCAGAGGCTGATGGGGAGTATATGCGAAGGTGCAGGGTGGGTGGGGCAGTACCAGTATTGGAAGAGAATTGCAAGGAGAGGTCCCACCACAAGCCCTGCCTCTTTTCACTCTCCTCTCCACTCCCTAGTCAGGAGAAAGGAAGTCTGGTGAGGCCCACGCTGGAGCCTTCTGAGACCAAATGTGGAGGAGACTGTGGCAATTCCCTGCTAGAGCTGGTGCCAATCAAAGCGGGAGCATTGGAAGGCACTTTTCCTGCTCTCCAGGGAAGAAGCTTCCAGCAAACAGCTTGAAATGGCTGCAAGCTCATCCTCTTCACCCCCAAGGCAGCTGCTGGACTGAGGCTCCGTAAGAGGCAGATCCTTTTCCCACAGCTGCTAGAGAGTGGGATTGGGGGTCAGGTCCCAGCTGTTCTTGCCACCCTCCACGTCCCCACTTCGGATCACGGCTCAACAAGCTACCATGAGAGGAGAGGGAAGAGGAAGCACGCTACTAAGCCCCAGAAGACTAATGGCCAGAACCTCAGCTCCACTGAAGTAAACAGGTGGGGAGCTGGCCCCATGTCCCTCAGAGGAACAAGTGGAGATCAATCTCAGTGAGCAGAGACAGCAGTTCTGGGCCTTTCATAGGGCCCCTTTTGGATGCCAAAAATCTTCATGAGAGCAGTGGCTGTGAATGCAAGATAGGCATGGTTACCCAGAAATCTCTATTCTAGGCCAACCGATCCCAGCGTATGAGAATGGATTTCCATACAGCCCATAAGAGCTTGTTTGTTTCAAATAGCAGATGAGACACAAAGTCTAGCAAAGCAAGGAGCTTACCCCTTCTCTGGAGCTTGACGTCTTTGTGGTTAAATTACAGCGGGAAGGTGCAAGATTGCACCCAACACCCCAAATGGTTTGAAATCTTGTAATGTTGAGTATTTCCGAGAGCGCAGACTCCGTCTCCTCGGCAGCATTAGTTTGGGTTTTCATTGTTCTTACGAGCACAAATCGCTTTGAGCAGAACCTGAAGGTTATCATACTCAGGAGCGACTAATGCTAACAACACAAATTCCTTCCGCGCTAGAATGTAAGGAAGGCTGCGGGTGCTGGGGAAAGAGCCAAAAGTGGGGCAACAGAAATTCTAGCTAGAGCTACTTTCTGCCCTCCCTTAGACCAGTGAGGTCGATGATGGGGGTTCTTAGAGCTAATGGAGGACAGGGTCAGCTCTCAGATTTAAAGGTGGGGGCTCATAGGGGCTCAGGCGCACTATTCCCAAGCTTGCTCGCCTCCAATTTTAACCTTGCACTTCAAAAAAATCCAATCCCACTTCCTCCATCCTGTCTCCGGAAGAGCCTCGCCCTATGGCCACGCCTCATCAGAGAGGCGGAGTTCAGGGGCAGAGGGATGGTTTGAATATTTCATCCCTACCTGAGAGGTCTCCGGATGTTCCTTTGAAACCAGAACATTGCAGTCAAGACAGAGCAACCTGCTCAGAGGTTGGGGCCTACATCGAGAGTCACTTAAAAGCAGATGATCTATCTGCCATAATGACCAGCTGCATCATGTTTGGAGCCCCACTGTGGATGGTTTCAAACATGAAGTGAGAGTGACATTGAAGTGGCAGTAAGAACAGATGGAGATTGTTTACATCCCCCCACCCGAGTAGCACAAATGTAACCCCATTGAACTTGGTGCCTCTTCTGTTGCACAATGCTTCTCCACAGCTGATACACTATCATCTCCCTTTTTGCAAATCTCTGCCAACATTGCTACCTTCACTGTTCGGACATTATGTGACTGTCCAACTAGGAAATTCTTTTGTATATTACTTCACTGCAAATTATCGCTTGCAAACCTCTAAAATGTTACACTGAAGAACACGGGCCCAGCTTGTGAGGATCCCTAATTTAAAGAGGGATCTTCATTGCTGGAGAGCTTATTAATACAGATTTTGTTTTCAGTAAATTTTGGCACATACCATTGAGCCTGTTTGGTTACTGACATACACCGCTAGGAACCAGCAGTCTAAGGATTAATCGGAGCAAGCCTGGAATACAGACTGCACTGCTGGGGGGTTTTGTAAGCCATTTCCAAGGGAACAATTCTGTCCTACAAACAGGACATCAGATTCTATAATTTGTGGGGAGCTATTATATATCACTGCTACCTTAATATACTGCCAAAAATAAAAAGTGTAACATGGTCTGACATCTCCTGCTAAGAGAGACAATTATTCATCAGTGGTATTTAAAACAAATTGCCAGGTAGCATATTATGTAGCTGGCAGCTGCTGGAGTTGAAGCCGTTCTAACAGGGAGCAGGAGAAAGAAGAAGAAATTAGAGTAATAACAATGACCTCAGTTAATAATTTATCATCATCAAAATATGACTTCAGTAGTAGAATACAGTTCAGAGTAAAAATTCCCAAAGAGCATGCACATTTAGATGGATTTCCTTCGCAGGCGGTGGTGTTCCCTGCAGCTGGGGCTGTTGGACGATAAAGTGCTCCCAGGGGAGGAGAAACCAGTGGGACCCCTCGTGCTCAGGGAGACCTCATCGATTTTGTAAGAAATGGAATTATAGTAAACGGGATTGGTGTGGCAGCTGAGGGTCTCTGGATGGGAAGGGGCAGGGCTCCCACACAGCCGCGGTCTGTAGCACAAACACGTGCAGAAAGAAGGGACTCTGGCGGTGGAGTTTGAAGAGTGACGTCTTGGTCTATCAGCGTCTTCCTGCATCAGTGGGATGAGGTTCATTTGACTTGTCCTGTCTTCTATGGGTAGAAAAATAGCATCTCTGCTCTTACTGTCTTCCTTAGCTTTCAGGTGGATGTTGTTCCTGACTCTCCTCAGGGATGCCCTCTCTTCTGCATCCCGCCTCTCATCTTCCGAGTTCATAGTCAAAAACCTAAGGACAACTAAGTTTAGGAAAGCACCAATCACAGTCAAACCGACCAAGATGTACATGAAGCTAAAAGCCACATACGGTGGCTTCTTCTGCAAAGCTTCATTTTTCTGCAGAGCTACAAAGTCCCCAAAGCCAATAGTGGTCAGGGTTATGAAGCAGTAATAATAGGCATGGAAGAAGGTCCAGCCTTCAAAATAAGAGAAGGCAGCTGCTCCAACACACAGTGTCCCCATGCATGACAGGAAGCCTACTAAGACCATGTTTTCCATAGAGACGTTAGTCTTCTTCATGCCCAGACACTTCTTTATTTTCTTCAGCAGTAACCGGACTACAGTGTTCATGCGTTCCCCAAGACTTTGGAACATAACCAGTGTGAGGGGGATACCAAGGATTGCATAGAACATGCAGAAAACTTTGCCAGCATCTGTGCCTGGGGCAGCATGTCCATAACCTGCACCAGAAAGAGAGAAAGGCAGGCATTACTTAAACCCACAGGAGTAATGGCATTTCACGTCAGTGTTGCAAGCCAAATTCCATTGCTGACAGACTAGTGTCTGTGAGGATTGGGGAGTGAGGGGGAAAAGAGCAATGTTTGCAGACAGATTTGTGTGCCCATGGTTTGCGCTTACTGAGATTTGGGATTACACTCCCCTGTGGGTCACCCTCGCTGATCTCCGAATTGCAACAGAGTACACTAAGGATGGAGTTTCATTTGGTCTTTAAAGGGCTAAAGTTACCCTCTTGCACCCCACGATAGCCTGTGGGCTCGCACTGGAGTATCTATGGGCAGGATTGGACCGATGGGGCCTGCTTCTCCTCCCAGGCTGGATTCACACCTGTGTAACTCTACTGACTTCTGTGGATTTTCTTCTGATTTATGCCAGGGGAACTGAAAGGAGAATCAGACCAAAGGCACTTTCATTTTCACTCTATTGTTTTAAATACAAAGTGTTTATTTCACTGAAGCGCCATGAGCTTCAGAGAAGGCTGAAGTGCCGCATTTTCCATTCTCACCAACACAGATTAAGATTTAATGTCCTTGTTTTATTTGGAGATTTAGAACCGGTGTACTAAGCAAGGAGGCGCATGATAACTGTAGGATAAAAACAAGGTACTCACTGAGGTCCTGATCTTCAGGATTCTGCACCCACCTGACTTGGTGGATAAGCTTAATTGAAATTTGTGATCTCTGCCCCAGAAGGAGGAGTAAAACAACACAATAGAATTATACTGTATCCTGCAGTAACCACCATGGGGGCAGGAGGCCTCATCAAAAAAACAAAGTACATTTGAGAAGGCAATAGGTATGGAAACTTCTTTTGTGGGCATGATTACATCCTAGGACAATAATAGTTAATTTAAGAAGGGGCAGAGCCAGTTTATTTCCCTGCACTGCTGCATGATTTTTTGAAAACAATTATTTAAAAATTTCACTTTTTCCAGTTACTTAAACAAGTTGAATGAAGCATATGGAAAAAATATTCATCAAGAGACATTCTTTTTCTTTCTAGTTCTCATTCAATACTATGACTGGGCTTCCCCTACAGTTGCACAGGGCAGAGCTTTTAGGGAAACTGTCCGATCACAATGATGGATTGATCAGGAGATGATTTACACACACTGTCTCTGGTAGATTCTCAAGTGCACCTCCCACTCCAGGAAATCGGATGGGGATGCAAGACAAGGTATTGCATAATTGACTGGGGTAAACTCACGACTGCAATATTCTAAGAGAGAGTTCGCTTCCCATTGTTTGTGTATACACACATCAACATCAAATGAGTTAAAATTACCTCATGTCATTTACTCTGATACAATCAAACAAGCACCTTTTGCAGAACACAGAGTGAAATCAGGACTTGAGTGACAGAGAAAGCTACCAGACCTTTAGTACAACGTCTGGCAGCAATCACCAGGTACTGGGGTACATGAGAATGCTGTAGGAACACCAAGGGGTAAATAATGATCTAAAGCAGCAATAAGGTGGAGAAATCGCTGTTGTTCCCCCCAATACTCTTAAAAGAGGATATGACTGATGCTTTCAAACCGATAAAGGAAATGAGAGAGTAAACACTGATACACCGACTGCTCGAAATCAACAGAAATGTTCTCTTTTGGGTCAAATGAAACATTTTGTTCAACCACAAAAATATTTCTGCCTTTCAATTCACCCAAAACTTCAAAAATGTTGGTTAGGGGTTGACTTGAAAATATTTTTTTCCCCTCTCGGAACTGTCAGTGAACTGAAAAAAATCAGTTATTTTCACAGCTCTTCAAGTGACACAAATGTGGATGAAGCGTTTTGCTGAGTAAAGAGTGCTCGGATCTGTCCTGAGAACACAGGGGATATCCCTGAAGAGTCACGGACACTTCCGTCCATTTGGATGTGGTCAGCAAGACTCTACAGGTAACGCCTACACTGCAGCTGGGAGCAAGCCTCCCAGGGGGTCAGACTCACACTAGTGGGGCTCGAGCCAGCATACTAAAAATAGCACCGTGGATGTTGCAGCTTCGGCAGAGACTTGGGCTTGCCACCCAACCTCAGACCCAGGGAACGGGTGGGCTTGACAGTCAGACCTGCCACCCCAGCCACAATGTCCATGCTGCTATTTTCAGTGTGCTACCTGAACCCCACTAGCACAAGTCTGTCTGCCTGGGCTGGGAAGCTTGCTCCCAGTGGCAGCGGAAACATACCCTAAACCAAAGCACCCTAAATCCATCATTGTGCACAGGGAATGTGTGCAATCAACTACATTAAATACTTACCACTTACATTCCGATTTTCAATTGCGAAAGGGCTTTCCACCTTTCCACTAAAATTTACCCCTCTATAAGGATTAAGCAATTAGCCCAAGTGACTGTGCGATGGTGAAAGGCTGGGATTAGATTCGTTCATGGCTCAAGGCTACACTTGCAAGTAATAATTACAGCTCAGCCAGTGCAAAGGGCCATTGGAACTTTATAGTGAGACTCAAAGGTGGGGTGGCTGGCAAGGCTCCCCAAAGTAGGTCTTCTACAATCAAACATCAGGGCTTGAAGGAGAAAATATGGCTGAAATCTGGACCCCGTGGGAGTTTTGCCTGGGGTCAGGGTTTCATGCATTGTACTGAGGGCCTCCAGGCTGTTCCTGGAGAACTTTCTCAATAGAGCAAATTTTAAGATGTTCACATCTGTACATTCCCATAGAGAGGAATAGGCCTTTTCCTGTCAGGGGTCCCATTGTTCCCTGCAGCCCTTTTGCTACTGCCTGCAATGAAGTCATTGGCCTGTGCTTAGCCCCCCCAGTGTACTGTCACGTGACTGTGAGCATACTCACATTTTACATAAACATTTTGATAATATTTTGCATTTTCACAGCCCCTCCTATCAAAGGGTCTCAGGTGGCTTTGTAAACATCAGGGAGCCCTGGCCAAAGTCCCAGAGAGTTAGATATTACTTTGCAATTATTATTATTCCCATTTTGCAGATGGGGAAACTGAGGTCACATGGAGTCAGCAATACAAGCGGGGAGTGGAATCCATGGATGCTGCCTCCCAGTGCCTGTTGCTCCTCTGCTTTGGAATTGGTAAACCTGATTTTACACACCTCTGAAAAGGTGAAGACACTTAAATTCTTTGGCCAATTTCCAACATTAAAGTTCCTCTTAGCTCCCCGCAACAATTCAAAGGCTGCCCATTTCCACGAATGAGGTCTCACTGCCCGAGGAGGGGGTGGGTGGGTGCAGGCAGTGGGGGGTGAACTCAGTGCACATGGAAAGGTGGGGGTGCAGGCAGTAGGGGTGTGCTCAGTGCTCACGCAGAGGTAGGTGTAGGCAGATGATTGAGTTTGTTGCATATGAGAACTACGTAACATCACTCAGGGCACACCAGGGGAAAGGTGGCTTCTGAGTCTTGTTAGCATAATATCTGAAGGCAGAGGTAAGGACACCATGGGCAGGCAGTGGGGATAAGAACTCCCAGCTGTTCGAAACCTTGTTCCCATGACTCCGTGTGATGGAGCTTTCTTACATCGGGGCAAGAAGGGGCAAAGCAGAAGTCTCTTTGCAGGTGGCAGGGAAGGAAGGAGCCTGATGCTGGAGCCAGGGAGTGGGGTGGAAGCTGCACAGAACATGACGTGGATGCACTTAGATACCAAGATGACAGCAGCCTTAAATTCCAGAGTACTGCACTGTACCTTGCAAGTTCCCGGGGTTCATGGGGGCTGCTGATGGCTCTCAGGAGAAGACTGCAGAAGTGAGCTGTTAGTGGTGCAGTGACCCTGGGACTGGGGGAAGACACATGGGGAAGCAGGTGTGTGTGTGGGGGGGACTCGTTGCCCTTGGGGCGACAGGGAGTGGCTCAGTGTGCATAGAGGGGTAGGGAGAGGCAGGGAGCGTCTCAGTGCCCATGAGAGCAGGGGGATGGGCTCAGACAGGGGGTGGCTCAGTGCACATGAGAGCAGGGGGATCGGCACAGGCAGGGGGTGGCTCGGTTCCCATGGAGGGATGGGGGCAGGCGGCTCGGTGCCCATGAGGACAGGGTGATGGGTGCAGACAGGGGGTGTCTCGGTGACCTGGGGGGACAGGGCAGCTGGGTGCCCATGGAGGGGTTGGGGCAGGCGGGGGGGGCAGCCTGGTGCCCGTGAAGGGGTGGACAGGGGCGGCCCGGTGCCCGTGGAGGAATGAGGGCAGACGAGGGGGCGGCTCAGTGCCCGTGGAGGGGTGGGTGCAGGCAGGGGCTGGCTCAGTGCCCATGAGGGCAGGGTGATGGGTGCAGGCAGAGGGCGGCTCGGTGTCCTGGGGGGACGGGGCGGCTCGGTGGCGGCTCGGTGCCCGTGGAGGGGTGGGGGCAGGCGAGGGAGCGGCTCGGTGCCGATAGGGGCAGGGTGATGGGTGCAGGCAGGGGGCGGCTCGGTGCCGGTGGAGGGGTGGGGGCAGGCGAGGGGGCGGCTCGGTGCCGATAGGGGCAGGGTGATGGGTGCAGGCAGAGGGCAGCTCGGTGCCCATGGAAGGGTGGGGGCAGGCGACGAGGTCGGTTCGGTGCCCGTGGAGGGATGGGGGCAGGCGAGGGAGCAGGCGAGGGGGCGGCTCGGTGATGGGTGCAGGCAGGGGGGCTGCTCGGTGCCCTGGGGGGACGTGGCGGCTTGGTGCCCGTGGAGGGCTGGGGGCAGGCGAGGGGGCGGCTCGGTGCCGATAGGGGCAGGGTGATGGGTGCAGGCAGGGGCTGGCTCGGTGCCTATGAGGGCAGGGTGATGGGTGCAGGCAGAGGGTGGCTCGGTGCCCTGGGGGGACGGGGCGGCTCGGTGCCCATGGAGGGGTGGGGGCAGGCGAGGGAGCGGCTCGGTGCCGATAGGGGCAGGGTGATGGGTGCAGGCAGGGGGCGGCTCGGTGCCGGTGGAGGGGTGGGGGCAGGCGACGAGGTCGGTTCGGTGCCCGTGGAGGGATGGGGGCAGGCGAGGGGGCGGCTCGGTGATGGGTGCAGGCAGGGGGGCTGCTCGGTTCCCTGGGGGGACGGGGCGGCTCGGTGCCCGTGGAGGGGGCGGCCCGAGCCCGCACTCACCGATGGTGGTGATGACCGTGATGGCGAAGTAGAAGGAGCCGGCGAACTTCCACTGCCCGCCGGCGCGGTGCGGCTCGGCCTGCAGCACCAGCCGCTCCAGCTCGCGGTAGTCGTCGGCCGAGAAGCGGTACTTTCTGCGGAGCTCGCCCCGCTTCTGCTCCAGCAGCCGCCTGCGGCCGCTCTCGGCCTCCGACTCCAGCGCATCGAAGACGGCGGCGCCCACCAGCAGGTAGGAGAAGATGCAGAGGATCAGCGAGACCGTGCGCAGGTTCTGCCGCTTCATGGCGAGGGGCGGCCTGGGGGGCGCTCGGCCGGGGCACCGCGCCGGGGACCAACGCCGTCTTGCTCAGCCCCCGGCCGGCGGGCATCGCCTGCCGCATGCACCGGCCGCCAGCTCCCCACTGCGCTGGGCCCGGGTTATCGGCGCCCGCCTGCAGCGGGCATGCACCAACCGGCGGGGGTCGGCTCCCCACTGCACCGGCTGCATGCACAGAGCCCGGCCCCCAGGCCCCCCTGCGCGGTGCTGCTGCAGCGGCTGGAAGGTAGCGATGCCCGCGAGCCGGCTGCAGGTGTCCCGGGAGTCCCCTCCTCCCGCACCGGGGGGGGCTGGTCCCGGGGCCGCTCCGCCTGCGGCTGCTCCTCCCGCTGCGTGCTCCCCCTCCCCAGGCACGCAGCGGGATGCGCTTCTCCCAGCGGAGGGGGTGTGGGAAGCTTGGGCTGGGGGACCGCCCCCTTCCAGAACCACAGCCGAGCCCCTCCCTTCCCACACCCGCAGGCTTCCCTGGCCACATAGGTGCTGGTGGAACTAGAAATGCGGGGGGGGCTGCTGCTGCACCCCCTGGCTTGAAGCGATGGGTTACAGTTTGGGTCAATGGCTCTCAGCACCTCCACTCTACAAATTGGTCCAGCCCCCCTGCTTAGGGGGACAGGCACCTGCTGCTTCAGCACCTTCCACTGCGCGGCTCTGCCCAACCAGGTAACCGGTCCCCTACTCCCCCAGGCAGCCCCTACTGCGGCATCACCTCAGAGATGTGGCATGGCAACCCATGTCTCCCCACCCCTGCTGCACTGAGCCTGCCCCGGGCTTAAATAATAGCGGCTTCTGCTTTCAGCCCCTGCCTGAGCACAGCCAAAGCGGTTCCAAAGTAAAGGGCCTGCCACTGTGAAGAGGAACTTGTCACCAGTCCCATCCCATTCACACCTGAGGATTATTATCGTATGGCCTTCAGATGATCACACTGCTGCCGCACCATGCAGGGAGGGAGAGGTTGGTCTGTAATGCAACTAGCACCCAAACCGTTTAGGGCTGTGTAGGTCAAAATCAGCTTTTCTCTGACCTACCCTGAGGCTCATGCTGAACACTGGAAGAGGTGACCTTTCTCCATTTGGTATCACTAAGCCCAAACTGGGGAGGAGGACTCCTCATGGAGCCTTTCTACCTTGGGTCACTCTCACCTACCCTCTAGCTTCATCAAGGCTGGGCTGGCTCTGGGTCACTTATTGGAAATATTACGTAAAGCAGGAACTTTGCCTGAGATCATACCTTTCTGGCAGTGTTCCCAGGTTGAAGGAGTGTTTTGGATGCTGACGTGAGTGAGAGCAGCCAAGCTGCTGTGTTTTGCTTCAGGATCCAGGTAGCTTTCAAGTGGAATAGGATTCACCCAGGCTGGATGTGCAGCCATGGAGAAAGCATGTGGCAGCTAAAACACTTTTTGGGGTGGCAGTGCCGGATGTGGGAAGCAAACGGTGTGTTGCTTGGTAGGACTCACCAGGGAGGTAGCGCTTCACAATTAGCAACAATATTGAATCACCACATATTTTTTAAAAAATCACATTTATTCTGATTTTCTCACCAGTCCTAGATATCGGATTATCGTAACTGCTGCTGTATTATTTGAAGCAGAGGGAACAGAAGGAGAAAACCAAAGAACTAAGTTACATGTTTCAACCCCAGATCAAATACACCCAAAGTCTGCTTTGAATAAGATACTGCAATGCAAGCTCCCCCTGCATACCTTCATCATCAGTATGCATCAACCCTAACTTGGAGAGACCCCACCTCTAGAGGGTCACAGAGGAGTTCAGTCTCTGCCTTTGGCCTTAGATTGAGACTGCCAAAAAGTGCTAGGGGGGAGGGATAGCTCAGTGGTTTGAGCATTGGCCTGCTAAACCCAGGGTTGTGAGTTCAATCCTTGAGGGGACTACTTGAGGATCTGGGGCAAAATCAGTACTTGGTCCTGCTAGTGAAGGCAGGGGGCTGGACTTGATGACCTTTCAAGGTCCCTGCCAGTTCTAGGAGATGGGATATCTCCATTAATTATTATTATTTAGTTGTGAAGTGTTGATTTATGTTTGTGATGCTGTATGATTGACTATGGCCATTTATATCATTGATATTGCCACCGGTATACAATTGCAACACACCTTGTACAAAGTGTATAATGTAAGGTGTCAATGGAAACCTTCTGATTTGCTAAGTAAGATTATCCTGTTTATATGCATGTATCATCTTTGTATCTAAAGTTATGAATATTGGCTGTGGATTTGTATCTTACATATGTGTTGCATTCCTGAGTAACACTCAGATAAGTGACCTAGAGCCAGACAGTGATGTGTTGATGGTCCATTAAGGACACTTCATTCTAACAATAGGCCCAGATAGCTCTTCCTGTGGATGCCTCAACAAGAATATGGGCAATGGCTGTCCCTGTGAGTCATCGAAGTATATTAAAACATGCGATATGCCCAGGTGACCCTGGGCTCCATTTTGGGCCAGTAAAACTTTCCACAAACTTAGGCTGTGAGCTGTGTTTGAGACAGTAAAATTCCATGCACACGGCAAAGGATATAAAAGCCCCCTGAGATATCCTCATTTTGTCTCTTTTCTACCATGATTCTCTGGACTTACAACAAAAAGGAGCCTTTTGAACTATGGATTGAAGACCTTCCAATCTTTTGGAAGTTACCAGAGAGACTTTACAAGCCAGCAGTTTATTCCATCATTGCTACAAGCCTGAGATAAGGACTTTGCAAGTATTTGTCTGTATATGATTTATTAACTCTCTTCTTTCCTTTTATTGTTATTATTTATTATTTATTATTATTTCTTTAGTTTTTAGTGACTAAAGGATTGGCATCAGCATGATCATTGGGTAAGATCTGAGTTATATATTGACCTGGCTAAGTGGCTCATATTTTGGGATTAGAGGACCCTATATTTGATTAAATTGGTTTTCAGTAGCCACTCATCATAGAGTCCAGTGTCTGGGTGGTGAGCCAAGAGCTGGAATGCCTAAGGAGACTGAACTTTTGATTTTTTGTTAACCAGTGTGGCGAGACAGAAATTTACTTTTGTTCCTGGCTTGTTATAATGTAAAGATAGAATAACCACCAGTTTAGGGTGAATCTGCCCTGCTTCTCAGCAGTTTGTCCTGCATTTGGCATCCTCAATTGTGACCCACTGAGGCACAGTGATACCCCACCTCTAGAGGGTCTGAGGGGAGTTCAGTCTCTGCCTTTGGCCTTAGGCTGAGACTGCCAACAAAGTGCTAGATGTGACAGAGTTGATTTAGTTTTTGTGGACATTTGTCTGCTGGCAACTGGACTGAAGCCCCCAGCTCATTTCACATAAGCCTCAGGACAGAGGCAAGTTGGGAATGAATTCCAACCACTCTGAACTGGCTCAGCATATGGATTAAAAAGCAAGAGGAAAAGGGCTCCATTTCCTGAGCCTTCCTGCATTCCTTCTGTTTCACTTCTAAAAATAGAAAGATAATTCTCTCTCAATCTCATGCTATTGGAGATATCTTCTCCAAGAAATAAACTCTCGTTTGTTAGCTTAGAATAAACCAGCAGATTTTAAATCCTCCTTAAATCCTCCTTACTCCACTTACAGTGTTAAAGGTGCAATGCTAAATTTCAGAATAATTTCCTTGTTCAGAAGACAACTTCTAGCTGCAATCCTTTAAAAAAATCGTTCTGGGTTCCGGACACCTGCCATCTTCACTCCTCTCCGCCCACATCCAAGACCAGCACCATTAGTGAGATACCTTACTGAGGAAAAATACGGGCTCCGGCATTTCCCATCACAAGCAGAAACCATCAGCAAAGTGCTGTGTGACTAATTCTGACAGATATGACAATTTCTTGCAATGTCTTTGGGAGATTTCACTGTATTAAGTTTACGTATCATTGTGGTCCAGGGGTTGTGTGTAATTCCATGGGGAAGGGTAACTACAGACCGCTAGGAATTAAGAACAGTGGGGCATGTTTAGGTAAATTCACTCATTTGTAACACCTCCAGAGAGGTACCGCCTCTTTGGGAGCTCTCCTATACTAATTCAGTCTGGATTTTCCAGAGGCTAACAAACAAAGAAAGGACTTTAGGATAAATCGCCTGAGTTTAAACTCACCCAGGCCCTCTCTTTGATACAGCAAATGGACAGGACCATCTGTCCAAAGGGAGGGCCCCAGTCCTTAGGGAAAGGTTGGATAGACTGACACCAACCACAGCCCTAGTGGAAACTGAGGTGGGGGTGATCTCTGATAAGTTTATTAGCATGCTTATAGGTTCTTTTAATGTTTTCTGCCAATGCTTAAGAATAAATGTGCTTGCTTAGGAAAAACTCTGCAGTAATTTAAAGCCATGGCAATTACGCTCTTTATAGCCTCTGAGGAGGCAGTCTGCCTTGCTGAGGAATTCACAGTGTAGTCAGGAAACTGCAGGTTGGAAATACCTTTGCGAAGTGGGGGAGAGAGATGCGGGTCTCTGCCCAGGAGAGGTGATGGCTGGGGAGCTGGAAGCCTGAGAGTTGGTGGCCTTGTGGGACCATAGAGGGGGAATACAGGTGCAGAAATCATCAGCAAAGTGCTGTTTGGCTCATGAACTCTGAAACATTGCCACATTTTAGGTAAAAAAAAGTAAAGCCTCTGTTGGAAGAATGTGTCTGTTCTACGTTCACCTTCTTCTGCGGTGCAGACTTGCCAGTATGTGCTAGGAGCCTGTCAGATCTTACAACCTGGGCAATATTGAGCTGAGCCCATAGATGGACGGGAGATACCTGAGATGCTGCTGGTTCAGAAGGTGGTGATTTTCTCAGTGTCAAGTTATGAATTAATATCTCATCTTGGAGCACTGCTGGTTATTTAGGACCCCATTATCCCTGGTGTCCTGGGCAAATTGCACTGTGAACAATTACATATTGTCCACTTAGTGCTAGATTTCCCCCCTCACTCCCATACACTGCTCTCTCACTTGTATTTGGTGTTCCTCACTTCTTGCCTATAATTGCTATTTAGTATTGTTGTGTGCTATTAAGTAGCTGCTGAATTCCACCCCAGAGCTGGCTGCCTTCAGCACATTTCTTTCCTCCCTCTCTCGGTGCTGCAAAGCCTCATTCATTCCTGCTGGTAAAGTGTTATGAGACACACACATACACCACACCTCCCTGATGAAGAAAGTTATCTTTCTTTCATGGTTGCCTTAATAGTAGTGTCACATTCGAGGTTGTCTTGGGCTAATCTGAGCCCTTGCCATTTGTTCTGCTTTCTTGAGAAAGCATCAGTATTTTGAAGTGGGTTTCTTTACCATAGCTCTGTAAAAGATTTTGCCCCCCCCCACCCCAAAAGTGCTGCCCCAAAAGTGCTGCTGGTTCAGTAACATCACTGCTTAAAGATCTGTGTTCTATGTGTCCAGAAGTCCATTGCCACAATATCCAACATTGATTGGCTAGTGATATTACGCTATTGAAGTATGGCCTTTTCAAAGCATAGCGATCCCCTCTCCTCCTTATGGCACGCTTATGGCTAAGACCGTTGGTCTTGTGGGCAAGCATCTGCATTTACCCAGTTCTGATCAGTTCTCAGTTAGAATTGTATAATGTCCTCTCTAAATCTTCTCCTGACCACGCTAAATAAATCCCAGTTTTTACAATGTCTTGTGCTACGTAAGCCCTGCCTACATCTCTGGCTCTGTGCGGCCCTTTCTTGTTGCATTAGTAATTGAAGAAATTATACTTCTGGTTGCTAAAAACAGAGGCCAGTGATGTAATGTATAATCTTGGAAGATAATCTCAGGACCACTCTGTAATCAACACCGTGATACACATTCCAGCCATTTTGACAGTGGTGGGGGGCAGTTTGGTTTTTTTCTTCAGTGTCCTGTTTGCATTAGCTCAGTCCATATAGAGCTTCAGTGAAATCAGTGGGACTGCTTGTGAAGTAAGGTACTACTCAGCATCAGAGTGGCAGAATCAGGCCCATAATAAGCAACCCCACAGTAAGAACAACCCACACATACCTGTTCCTATGAGCTACCATTCCATAACAAGTCAGGTAGTGCGTGCCAGGGAGGGAGAAGAAACAAGGGTTTTTAGAAGGTGTAACACATGTTGGTAGTGTCTTTTGAACTGTATCAGCATCACTCTCACTGTATCATTTGTTTTGAAAATAGCATGGAAGATTGCAAGCTCTGAAACCTTTGTGATACAAGAATAGTACCTGAGTGCAATGCAGTTGCGCTTTCTCCATGAGGGGAAAATAGCAGCGTTACCTAGCTTAAATTGCATTCTGCACGACATTGATTTTATGGGTTTGATGCTGCAATTCCCATTGCTTTCAATGGAAGTTTCACACTCGGACCCTGATACAAAGCCCACTTAAGTCAACTTGACTTCGATGGAATTTGGATCAGGCTCATACACACTTGGTGGAATCAGGCCCTGCAAGGTAAAGCATGGTATCATTGGTTTCCAACAAGTTGTTTCATTCTGAGATTAAATGGCTGTTATTTTTTTATTACACAGAGAGGGAGGGAGAGAGCAAGCTCTGAGTGTAGAACAGAAGAATAAATGATGTATTATTGTTGTAATGAGACAGGTTTTAGTGAACACAGTTAGTTTGTTTTCCCAGTCATTGTAAGATGAATTTTGAAAAACCTGTTAGTTACGAAGGGGGAGATGGAAGACAAGGTCAAACCTCCATTTGTATTTAAACCAACATCTAATTAATGTGTCTAATAATTCTGTCCTGGCAGCGAGTTTATTAAAAAGCTCTACTGGTTCTAATGGATTGGAATAAGCAAAGCTGCTTAACCTTCACTGTTGAAAGATGCTAATTTGATGCATTCTAAATATAGGCCAAAATTGCATCTGTTTAAATTTAGTCCCTGGCAGTTGCCAATGATGGATATCTCCCCTTGGGGCTGTTAGGAGGTTCAGAGCATAAACAGCACCAGCACTCTGTGGAGAGCTGGATATGTGTACAAGGCACATGTTCATATTGACTAATAGGTAGCTACAGAATAAAAGATGAACTCTGAATCAATGTTACCCCTGCAGCTCTTTCTCCTTCACTTATTTACACAGCATAATGAAACAGGTAGGTGGTTTGCATTACAGAAAGCTCTCCCCTTTGATTTTTAAATGCCCCATGGAGGTGAGTGGCTGAGGTAGAGCCAGACCCAGTGGTGCAGTGCAGGACTGGCATGCTGGAGTCCTGGGTTCTAGTCCCCATCAGTTCTGCCACTAACACATTATGCAGCCTTAGTCGAGTTGCACAGGGCCAAATTTTCTCAAGTGACCTCTAATTTTGGCTGTCTCTGTTTTTGGATGCCCAATGTGAAACACCTAGGGCTTAATTTGCAGAAGGGCTAAGCATCTGCAACTCCATTTGAAGGCAATGGGAGAGGTTACAATGAGCTGAAGACCAGACACTGATATTTGAATTATACTATGAAGACTAGATCCTCATCTGGAGTAAGTCGGCATAGCTCCATTGAGTTCCATGCAAGTCTAGTCCTGAATGTCTTTCTAAAGCAAGCTAAAGACCTGTCTCAGCATTGTTTGATTTTTGTGCAAAAATGCCTGCTTTTTTTAATGTTAGCAAAAGCACCAGCAGTTCTGAATTAAATACTGAGATTATATACTCACAATGCCTGAGGATATTATTAAAACAAAGGATTAGTAAATTTCAAAAAAGGATTAGACTGTCATATGAATAACAATTGCATCTGCAGTTACACTGTCTCCAATCAAATTCCAAGAGCTGGCAGTGCTTGTGCTACATGACATGAGATGATCACTAGCTGGGGGCACAAGATGTAATTCCTTCTTCCCCAATGGGTAGTATTGCATACTGAAGTCTATTATACCGAAGTGTATTATACTGGGTTTGCGCCTTCTCCTGAAGCACCCAGACACAGGATACTGGATTAGATAGACCACTTGTAGAGGTAGGATACCAGACTAGAGGGATCAGTGTTTTGATCCTGCCTAGCAGTTCTTGTCTTCAGATCAGGAATCTGACATCCCAACCTCCTGTTTGTCCTAGGCTTACATGTCTGGGCGTGGCTTACATTCTGCCCTAGAGGCCATGTTCCAGGTCACTTTAGGCTCCCACTATACTTGTCTTCAACTATTGCAGAGATGCACTACCCGTCATAGGTTTTTCTTGGCATCAAGTCACTGCAGTGGCCTTCTCAAGGAACCTCTTAACTTACTGTCACCTCTGGGTTTTTTCTGCTGTCTCTTCATGAGCTTTAGTCCAGATTACTGCGTTGCGCAAAATGCCTGCAGCTTTCGGAAAGACCAACTAGTTAATAAAGAAGGTGCTGTGTATAAACATATTATGAATGCAGATTACCGTAGAATTATCAACCTGGAAATTGCTTTCAGACATAAAATACAACCTCACCACCACATATTATGAATTCATCCAGCTTCCTTTTCTTCCAGTTGCTGTCATCCTCAGTGCTTTTGCAAGGCTCCGTATAGACCAAACTTGGCAGACCTTTGGTGGCCATCTCAATTGCATCTCCTTCTTTGGTTTCTTAAGGCAACTAAGATCCAAACGAGGGGTTTAGATGGTCTTTTCCAATTACCTTGGGGATGTTAGTTGTGACTTGTCCACAGCTCTCAGCAGCACTGCAACGGTTGCAGTAATGGGAGTGTTAGTACTTTATGATTCTCAATGGTTAGGAGGTGGGGAAAAAAGAAGCAGAAATGGGGAAGGGGTGGTAGAAACAGCGAGGTGGGAGGGTGGAAGTAAGTAGAGAGAAAAGTAGAAGGGGAGTAGTTTGTGAGGGGGCATCTCTGAGTCATGACAACAAAACCCTTAAACACTCCTCCACCAGTTGTTACTTTAAACTTAGAAATTCCAGAGCAGGTAGAGATTTGATCCATGTACCTGAAATCCCTGTGTCATCCCTGGAGAGGGAATGGGACAGGTTTATCTCCTGACAGCTGATCAGCTACAGTCTGATTAGACTGGAGCAGCACATTGTGTGGAGGCAAAAAAGGTATTATGTTCTTCCCAGCCCTTCCCTCAACATCAGAACAGCCATACTGGGTCAGACCAAGGGTCCATCTAGCCCACTATCCTTCCAATGGGCCAATGCCAGGTGCTTCAGAGGGAATGAACAGAACTGGGCAATTTCAAGTGATTCATCCCTTGTCATCCACTCCCAGCTTCTGTCAGTTGGAGGTTTAGGGACACCTAGAATATGGGGTTTCATCCTAGGCTTTACTAGCCACATGCCATGGCTAACTTTATCTTCTCTTTTCAGTCTGTGTGTAAAGACTCCTTAATCCCATGACCAGCCCTCATGCTGAGATAGCAGGAGCAGCCCTATCTGGTTTCCTCTCCGGGCACCTAGCAATGAGCACACCTGATCTCTGTCCATGTTGGTTTGACTGGTTTTGAGTTGTCTGCCTTGTAACATTTCCCTTATTGACTGAAAATAAGGACTGCAAGTTGTTACACAACCCTTTCCATGCAGCTGCAATCATTCCGTGTGTTGCGTGAATTTGTGATGCTGATCTATGAAGGAGACTTGGACTGGAAATGCTGACAGCACGTCTTTGTCTTTGCCTGTTCTTGGCATTTAATGTTCACAAACTCTATTTTCAGCTTAATATGTTTTTTTTTTATAAGCTTGTCACTTTGACATCAGCCAGATTCAAAGTGCCTGCAATAAACTGGATGGGTTGCATTCCTAACTAAGTTGGAATAATTATTGATCTGCTTTACCAAGTTTCACATCTGAGTGACTTTTATTTATTTGTTTCTTTGTTTGTTTGCGCCACTTTTAAATATTTATTTATTTATAATATTTGGAAACACACTGAGAACCTCAGGCTTTCTGATTCAAGCCTGAAAACAAATCCAGAACAATATTTTCTCTCTTCATTGTCCTTGTTGTTCTTGTTTAACATTTGTACTGCAAGAAACAATGGAAGACCATTGTGAACAATGGAAGACTGAGCCCCAGGGTACCAGGTGCTGTACGAACATATAATAAATGGCAGTCTCTGCCCCAAGGAATTTACAATCTAAAAAATAGACAGCAGTCCTGCGGAAACGCCATCCCGAATTGTGACATGTCAAACTCCTGTGTAAGCGCAGGGCGGCACTCCAAACCAGCAAGTTGCTGAGTGCCCTCGGCTCCCATTCTGGCCAGCTTGGTGCGCTCCATGACTCATCACTTTGTGATGTTTTAACTCACTCTCCAGCCAGTGGGAAGTGTTGATTTCAGACTGCAGGGCTGCCCAGCAAGGTCAAGAGGCTTGGGACTATTTCAGACAGAAAAAGGTAGGAATGAATTCCAAATATGAGAGGCCGCTCTGAGAGTTGCAGCAGGTCCTTCTCCTGTATAGCAAGCGAGTTCCAACCTGAGTACATCAACTGATCTCAGCTGCAGCAGTACAGAGTGGGGACAGAGGCATCTTTCAAGTGGAAAAGTCTCAAGGCACTTAGGGCTTTGTAGGTCAGAAGTGACACTTTAAACTCCACCCGGAAGTCACCAGGCAGATCCCAGAGCATGAGCTCCCAGCAGGTTATCCCATGCAACAAGCAGGCCACCACCTTCTTCAGCTTCTGAATAGATTCCATTGCCAGGAGAAGATCATCAACTAATGCAACAGACTGAAGTCCTGATGGCCCAGGGTCAAGATGGAGGCTTCCAGATGCTCAGAGAGTTGTCCTGCCTCCAGCTTTTCCATAATCTGAGCTGAGAATGGAGGATTAGATGCTGGTTCCCATCGGGATATGGTGTCAGCATCAAGAGATGGTTTTCTGAGCAGAGGCAAAACACAGCCTTCCTCTAAAGCAATCAGCACCCTGCTCACCCCTCAAGGGAGGTGTTGACAGTCTCTCCCAGCAAAGGCCTATAACTGGCCTTCACCAACCAGGAGGGACAAGTGTTCAAACCACAGGTCATGGCTCAAAGTTCTCCTAACAGATTTAGAACCTCCAGCTGTGGTATTGGCGACAATTCAAGCAGAAATGAGCTAGGGTACCATTTATCCCCGCAGGATATTGATTGCCCTGCCACCACAGCCTGGTCAGTACTGGATCAATTTCACCCGCAAAGTAACCAGAAAATGTTGTCATGATCACATTGCATCCTGGATAGTTATCGATTCCACTCGCTGCCGCAGTGTTCTGTGGTTCCCAGGGCATCCTGCTCTGAAAACATTTTTAGACTAATAGTATTGGCATATGTAAGCAATTTACATTTTTGAGCCAGGCTAGGCCAACAGGCCACTTACTGACATTCTCCTTGTGGGTTATAAGAAGCTAAATAGCTGGAGATGGGATTTGAGTTTTTATGATTTCGCTTTGATTAATTTTTGTTTTGTGCAGAACAAAGAGCATCTCATACAATATAAATATGTGCTTATGTCTGTGTAGCCTTTCTGCTGTTTAGATTGCAGCTGCTTCCCTTGACACCACTGTAATAAAGAATAAACAAACCATGGAATGGGGGGGAAGGTTTGCCATAGTCTAAGTAGACTCCTCTCTTTACATTCCTAATATGTTCCCACTCCTTATTTGGAGACGTTATATTAAAGCCAGATTGCTTTCAAAAATAGCTTAGTTTGCTTAGATTTGTGCCTCTGATGCACACATGAATAGCTAGTTAGGCACACTAGACTGACCGCACAGTTACTGACTTGAATATATTCATGGTGATTGTGTGTACACATTAGGTGTGCAACTGCACTTGCATTTTGCATAGGCAATTGGGTGTCTGGGTATTTTGAAAATCTGGTCTTTAATCATTAATTTATAGTGTCCTCCTGCAGTACACAGGTATGAAATGTGAGAGTGCCAAGGGCTATGCATTCTTCAGCTGACATCTTCTCTTATAGCTCTCCTGTAGTAACACATTATCCCATAATCATCAGTCCAGTTAGGGAAAGAATCAGTCCAGTCATGCAAATGAAAAACCAGTTATATTTTATTTGTTTGTTTTGAATGAAGATTACAGGGTAACTTTCTTCACTCCAGAAGAGCTGGTGTGCACACCAAACCACCTCCTTTTCCTTAGAGCCACAGGAATCATTTGAAGTCATTACGGCTTTCTGCTTAGCTACAGTACAGCTCGCCAAGTGTCGCCTCTTTTGTTATGCTTTCCTTCTCACTGAAACTGTAACGCACAGTCTTCTAGGCATGCGTTGTCTCAGAGGGTCACACAGCCTACAATCAGACCAGTTTTCTGACGGTGTAAATGGTTTGAAGTCTGGCAGTGTGATCTAGTGCAGTGGTTCTCAAAACTGATCCGCCGCTTGTTCAGGGAAAGCCCCTGGTGGGCCGGGCCGGTTTGTTTACCTGCCGTGTCCGCAGGTTCGGCCAATCGCGGCTCCCACTGGCCGCGGTTTGCCACTCCAGGACAATGGGGCTGCGGGAAGCAGCACAGGCCAAGGGATGTGCTGGCCGCCCTTCCCGCAGCCCCCTTTGGCCTGGAGCGGCAAACCGCGGCCAGTGGGAGCCGCGATCAGCCGAATCTGCGGACGCGGCAGGTAAACAAACCGGCCCGGCCCACCAGGGGCTTTCCCTGAACAAGTGGCAGACCAGCTTTGAGAACCACTGATCTAGTGGATAAGGGATTGAGAGTCAAGAGGCCTGCGTTGTAATTCTGCCATTATCCTGCTGTGTGCCCTTGGACAAGTCACTTCATCTTTCTGTGCTTCTGTTTCCCCTCCCACCCACTGTCCATCTTGTCTACTTAGACACTGTATGCTCTTCAGGGAAGGGACCATGTCTCACTATGTGTCCATGCAGGGCCTAGCACAATGGGACTCCAATCATGGAGGCTACTGTAATACAAATAATATTATTATTACAATAATGAAATCAAAGGATCTATGCCTATTTATACCAGCAGAGAATGTGGCCATATTTCTCTTCTCCTTGTACCATATTTTAGCTGCATTAGAGCAACACCATTTCCTTCACTAATGGCACAAACATGCTAGAAATGCCTTGTTTTCTTTTACAGTGATGAAGGGAGGTTTTCTTTGGCAGCTTAACGCTGGTGTTATTTTAATTGCTGTCCTCCTCATTTGGTGTAGCATCATTGCAGAAGGGTCTCTTCCCTCTTCTAATGACCATATGCCCTCACTGCCTTTGTCAGAATGGCCTGTTAGCAACTTGGGAGGCAAAGAAGCCCTTTCTCAGCTTTTTTCTGACATCACCTCACCAGATGTTAATATATGGCCCCAGTTAGCAGAATTAGAAGTGATGAAACTGTGAAATTAACCCCCGTCCCACCCCTGAGTTAATGGAATGGAACTGGAAGCTCAGCGAAGCAGAAAGCCAGTGTCATCAATTTGCTTTCCAGTTACTCTCTGAGAACACAGCAGCGTCAGGATTTCAGTCATTGCGAACTCTCTGAAGTGCAGACACAATGGAATAACTGGTTCCTGCTTCGGGTCAATAGCAGCTTCACATTCCCTCCTTATAAGCTGGCAGTGTACAAGGTCAGTAAAAACTCAGTCATTGTTTCTGGGTTGAGGCTGAATATTGTATATAGTTCTGTGTGCTGCTGGTGATTTAATGAGTATAATTCCCTGGGCGTCCAATAGGATAGTAACAGAGACATTCTTGTGTGCATAGCTTTGGTTTCCAAAGCTGACAGCTTTCAGTGACTGACACCATTGATTCTGAAAATAGCTAGATACAAATGAAATGACCTCAAGAACATCTAATGGGTTATCAACAGGGCCTTGTTACTTTTCTGCTCTCTGATGCTACTTGAAGCCACAGACTAAGGCATATAAATATTGTCACATTAAGGAGGTAACTATTTTTTCTCGGGCAGATCCCTTATGGAGTCTCTTCAGTTCTATCTTATTTCAGTGTTGATCGTCTTCTAGTATTATTATTATTATTTATTACCATAGCACTAAGGAGCCCTAGTTAGGGACCAGTACCCCTTTGATAATATCTGTTTTTTCTCATCTGTTTCCATTATTAATGCTATGAAGCCCAGTCTGAACATTCAGTCTCCAACATAACACATAGAGTTCCTCTGATCACAATTAATTTCCTAGATAAGTTTCAGCTATAAAACTTACCCACATGAATACTCTCCCATTAGCTCTGAGCATGGCAAGAATGTGGTTTTTGCTTAGGATAGAGAGAATAAAAACAAATCAGCAAAACATATGCAACTTTTTCTACGTATTGGTAAAAGCAGCTCCCCACCCACCCACCTTCCCATGCAAAATATAGCAAAATCTTTTGGTCTTGCTTTGCATGAAAATATTTTCCCAACTCTTTTACTCCAGGCTCTTCTCCTGAATGATGAATTGAGAGGAATCAGACACATCCTCTCTGCTTTGTAAATTAAAGGTGTTTAAAGGAGTGTTCATATTTTTATAGGCCAAATCCTTTGTGCTGTTTTACAAGTGTGACTATGCCGCATTCCAGTCCTGATCCTTTCCGTTCAGCCGTGTTCCTCTGACACAGCAAATGTCCGCACAGGCTGCAGCTCCTGATGTCCTAGTTGCTCCTCTCTGCAAAACTCACAAAATATGTGAATCAGTCTTAGGGGATAAAACAAGATGAGGCCTAATTAGGGAAAGGCAAAGCAGCTCGGCCAAATAAGAACTGAAGCGTGAACCTAATTTGAGGTTCGTGAACACTTGGTTAACTTTACTTTTCTCCATGATTTTTCATTTCCAGGAGGTTCTGTCCCTCCTGCAGCAAAAGGGAATGGCAATAAGTGAAGAGAGGATGCTCTTTTGGGCAGCTCCAGCAGGAATGCAGGGAATCTCATGACAGAACCTACTTTTGTGAGGTTACCAGGCCGATTCTGCAGACCCAAGAGGTTCAGAGAAGATTCTGCTAAGTATTGAAACCTTTTAGATGCCTCTCAAAACCAGCCTCTCTCTGAACCTTTGGATGTTTCCCCTTCAGTAGGAGTCTTAATAATAATTAATAATTGCTCTATTTTGTATTGTAATAGCACCTAGGAGCCCCAGTTATGGACCAAGAAACCATTGTGCTCGGTGCTGTACAAACATGGAACAAAAAGATGATCCCTGCCCCAAACAGCTTACTGACACAGTGCTAATGCAACAAACGTGCGAACCCAGAATGCTGGGATTTTTTTCTTTTTCTTCTAAATAACATTCTTAACTAAAGCAAACTATTTTTACCTAATAACAGCTGACAGTAGTGTTGTACTGGCTTTTGTGTTGATTTAGCTCTGCCTTTTATAGACTAAATTTTTGAGTGCTCAGTATCAGCAATAAATACAGCCACAATTCAAAGCGTATGTTGGGGAAATGCAATTAATTTTAAGGATTTAAGTTTTCTAAACCAACCAGCCTCTGCAGAAAATACTAATTAGGCTGTGCACCAATTTGCTTTCTTGTTGGCAGCAGTAGTGGCTAAGAATTGAATAGTTTTGGAGAGGCAGGAAGGGCACAGAGGGAGGATGAGGTTCCCCCAAGCCATCTCTGTATGTCTGATTCTTTGGAGGCTGGCCTGTCACTAAGACTCACTACAGTATCACTCTGCAGACCCAACTCCTTTGGCTTCAAAAGCACTAGGCTAAAGGGGCATTGCCACTCACTCAGCTAAAAGCGAGAACTGTTAGGCATGTGCAGATCCAGCCTCCACCCGAAGCACACTGGTCAATGGGAGACTTCAAGGGGTTTGGATCAGGCCTTAGAGGGCAGGGATATACAAGCCTCTGCAACATAATTCTCCTGTATCATTCGGTGAAAATAATTTGGTTTCATTACGGAACTTTATTTTTTAAAAACCTTGTGCCAATATTTGATCATATTGCACCTTTAAAAATTAGAATTAATAATAATAATAATTATAGTAACTTAGTTCTTATATTACAGAGACAAGGTGGGTGAGGTAATATCTTGTATTGGATCAACTTCTATTGGGGAAAGAGACACACTTCTGAGATACACAGAGCTCTTCTTCAGGATAGTGTATCAAACTTCTGGGCCAGAAACAACAGGTAATGACAGTTGCTAGTCCTTTGTCCAGCACAACCTAGAAGGACTGATCTTCTTGATCTTCACTCATATTCTAAAAGGCGTGTGCTAAATAAATTAGATTGTAATGCCTCCAGCATAATTTCTGCTTTCGCTTTTCACAGTGTCTGCCCTGTCTATACTGTTTCTCATTGGTCTGACTGACCTTAGCTAGTACGTTTGAGAAAAAGCGTACTGCCTCTGCAAACTTTGCTTAATGCAATACCACATTTTACCAGTAGGGGGACATTTTCCCATGTTACCCTGTTGACTCCATGAATCATGCTCATCAGTTAACAACCATATGTTCACGATTAAAATCCTACCACACCTGCAATCTCAGGGCACCGCCCTGACCATGGAGTGGTTAGGATTGCCTTGCCAGGACTTTACCCTTGATGTGGGTGTTGTCAGTGATTCAACCCATTTGTTGGTGCTGCCAGGAATTAGGCAAACGTACTTTCCTGGAATTAGACGCATTCAGCAGGAAGCCTTGTCTGTACTCCAGGGCGGGCTCAGACGTGTGTAACCTGCTCAGAAACCTGTGAAAGGGCTTTCTTTTGGCATGGAGTGAGGAGGGTGTTAAAACCGTTTTACAGTTAGCTCTAAGTAAAAAAAAGTGCTGCTCATATTACAATGTGTGAGTCTCTTGGAGGGATGAGTTGAGATCCTGTCTGTGCCGCTTAAACATTAATTATTCCATAGGGCACTTTTAATAAACCTTTTGTTTTGGGGAGCCTGGCCAAAGTTTTCGTTCTCCCTGTTGGTGTGTAGTTTGCTTTGTCCCCCCCCCCCATTAGTTTCCAACCTCTGTAACACTAACCACTGGAGTCAGTGGGGGCTGACCCCTGTGTAACCCTCACCCGTGTCATATGACAGGGACCAAAAAAGAATATCTCCTGATTTCACACACCACCCCAGAGTTGGCTGCATTTTGGGTTGTGTACATTCTGTAAAGTTAGTCTGGGTTCTTCAGGAGCAAAGATGCTGTGAAGAGGTAAAACGTTAAATTAAGGCATGTCTGTGGTAATAATGCACAGCTGAGGTATCAAAATACCACGGTACTTGGCTCCTACAATTAATGTAATGACAATGGAATACATCCTTGCTACGTATGGTTTGAGCTTCCCTCGCCAGCTAGTCTAGCCGATTTAAACATAGGTTTCCCCAAAAGAAATATTTTTGCCCAGTAAAACATTTCCCTTTACTTCATGCCTGATGCTGTGGATCCCAGTGACTGTGTTCTGCATGATGCTTTTGAATGTATCTGCCTGATGGTTTTTTTACTCCTACAGCATCACATTATTATAATAATCTGTAGTGATGTAATTGACCTTCCTGCTTTGTGTGAGTAATGATGTACTAACCCAGGAATTTCCAAAAGATGAACAGGTATTTGATAGACTCCAGGTATACTCAGGTGAAACGTGCTGCTGTGCTTATGAATGCCCCTGGCCCCACTATACAAAAGCTGACGGCACCAGCTTGCAGGTGAATGTTCCAGGAACATCCCAGTAGGATGCACCTATTGTGCTAATTTGTAGTGCGTCTGTCCCCTTTTCTTATCTAGTCTGTTTGCAGAGGCATTACACTTGCGCACACATTTTACTTGATGCAATATCACATTCCACCAGTAGGGGTATATTGCCCAGTTGGGGTCTCTTAATCATGCTCATCGGTTATTTATTAGAGTAAGTTTGTCTAATTCTTTTCAGCACCAACAACAAACCTGCTATAGGGACCCAATTTGTGCTCACTGAAATCAGTGGCAAAGCTCCTTGACCCAGATCCTTAAAGGTATTGAGGTATTGGAAATCAATGGGAGCGAGGCCCCTAAATATCTTTGAGGAGCTGGGCCCTCCTGACTTCAGTGGTGCAGGAGCAGGCCCTCAATGAGGAGACAGAGATCACTATATCCAGGCTGAACACATCTGCTGTGGTGCTTATCATTCCACGTACATCCAAGCAGAAGGGGAGTGCAGCTGCTGCTGACTGTTCAAGGCATGTCCAGAAAGAATGCAGCTGCCGTGGTGTTGGATTTACCAGGCACGTGCTAACATTCCATTGATTGTAGCGCACAGCTGCATAGCAGATACATAGGGAGCTCGGCAGTGGGGCAGCGTTAATCTGCATCCAGCTCCTGGCTTCACAGCAGCACTATAGTCAGAGGAAGCTGTGCCTAGTGTGTGCTGCGGCTTTTCAGTAACGCACTCCTTTCATCGCAGGTAGTCTTCACAATCAGGGTTTGACCTCTCGCAATAACCACCCAAAGAATTCCACCTTGTATCAAGAGCAGAAAGTGAACAACAAGGAGGTCTCTGGCCTGCGCTGTTTCACACAAAGTTCCCTTCCGAGCGCTGGAAATGACCCAGCCGTTTCCTGGGTAGGGTGCAAGGCACACTTTTCTCCCTGGCTTCAGAAAAGCCAGTAAAGAATTTTGCATGGAAACCTGCTCAGAAGTATCAGGAATTATTTGTCATTCCTGTATTTTCCGTGCTAGCGCATCTGCTTTGAAAAAAGAATGAATCGAGACATTTATAGGGTCTTACACAGAAAGAGAGCCTGACACCTAGTCATCCAGACACTGCATCTGTCGACTCCTTTGTGCATGTGAAATGAGTACTTGCACCCTTCAGAGTGTGCATTACCCACAGTGGGTATGCAATTTTCTTGCAGTATCAATGGGGACATACAGTATACTTCTTTGCAACCACCTTGGAAAACCTGACCTTGGTATTTCATTTCCCATGTCATAAATAACATGCCCGCTGCAACAACTCAGATTTCCTGATGTGCTTTTGCTGTCAGCTCCCAATGGCTGGCCGTTTGGGATGCAATCTGTGAAACATTGCGCCCTTTGAAGATCCACCAGAGTGAGAGTCCAGCAGCCTTTAGGAGACAGCGTGAGGTGGTTCTGTTCTTAATGGCAGGTTTCAGGGTAGCATCCGTGTTAGTCTGTATCCTCAAAAAGAACAGGAGTACTTGTGGCACCTTAGAGACTAACAAATGTATTAGAGCATAAGCTTTCGTGGGCTACAACCGAAGAAGTGGGCTGTAGTCCACGAAAGCTTATGCTCTAATAAATTTGTTAGTCTCTAAGGTGCCACAAGTCCTCCTGTTCTTAATGGATCCTCAAAGAGCTCATTTCATTTTCAGCTATTGCTTAGCTTGGAAGCCTCCTTCCACAAACTCCTCAAGCCCCATCTATTCCAGGGAGCATCCTGGCTCTGTGGGTTATGCCCCATTCTTCCTTTGCTCTGTATTATAATGAAAAGATTGTGCTCTCGGGGGTAGGGCCTTGTTGTAATGAATCCATGTTTGCAAACAGGCATTATTACAGTGTAAATTTCACACATTACAACCTGGTTCCTTCTGCTTACACAACACACATCTCTACCATTTGAGCTAAGGGAGAGCTGCCTTGCTGTTTGTCCGATCTCCGTGAGTTCAGCTAAGGGCCACCTCACTCACTCCTACACACTACATTATACGCTATCATGTATTTACAGCTCTATGGCTTATAGATGTGAATAATAATAAAAGCACAATGGGTGGGGAGGGGGTGTCCTGGATCTGAGTTAAATAAGATCTGACTTGCCTTAACTGATTGGCTGTTGTTTTTAACAAACTGTTGGGTTCCTAGATGCCTAGGCATTTGGCGTCACATAAACAAAGAGACAGATTTTCAAAACCTTTAGACCTCAAATATTCACCCATGCTACCCACTCTCTATGTATATTTACTACATTTGCCCATACAAATTGTTGTAATTGCTTATGCACCAAATATTTTATAACAAACTGGCCTACATTTTTATAAATAAGGTTGGCTCTATCCTGCCATGTACATATGTCAGAGAGGTACTTTGAAGGATGAAATAATAGTGATGAAAAAATAAATAGGAGTACTTGTGGCACCTTAGAGACTAACAAATTTATTAGAGCATAAGCTTTCGTGGACTACAGCCCACTTCTTCGGATGCATATAGAGTGGAATATATATTGAGGAGATATATATACACACATACAGAGAGCATGAACAGGTGGGAGTTGTCTTACCAACTCTGAGAGGCCAATTAAGTAAGAGAAAAAAGACAACTCCCACCTGTTCATGCTCTCTGTATGTGTGTGTATATATATATCCTCAATATATATTCCACTCTTCATGCATCCGAAGAAGTGGGCTGTAGTCCACGAAAGCTTATGCTCTAATAAATTTGTTAGTCTCTAAGGTGCCACAAGTACTCCTTTCTTTTTGTGGATACAGACTAACCCGGCTGCTACTCTGAAAAAATAAATGCCCCTCTAATTTAAATTACAGGATGTTGTGACCTTTAATTACTGACTGGAGTGGATCATACACTGATCATATTTTTTTAATGCGATCTCTCAAATGGCATGTTAGGAAAGACACAACATAAAACCAAACTCTCTTGAATCTTGTATAGCTGTGAGCTGACATCTGCAGGAATCCCAGCACCTTGGCCCCATGTTCTGCCCGCCAGGGTCTGACACCATTGTGATAAGATCACTGGTATGTGCATGTCAATGACACTTAGCCTCAGAATGTCAGAGCACCTTGCGAGGTTTGGAAGAAAGACCGGAGAATCACATAAGAAAGGATATTGCTCAACTGCCTCCCTTCTTTCCCAGAATCTGAGAAATGGGCACCTGGACAACTCCAGGTGAAGGGTTAGCTGGATGCAGCGTTAACAATACACTACTAGTCTTCATTTCTCCAGGTGTTGGTTTACTATAAGAGACAGTCTCTGCACCTTTACACCAACAAGGGTTTACTCTCCAGGCTTTCTTCCAGACCAGTGGGTGCAACAGATGCATTTGCAAAACTACACACACAGCCATTGTGTCAGTGAACGTGGCTCTTTGTGGGTACCCAGGAGTTTTTGTAGATTCATCTGTTCCTTTCAAAATTTGGCCCTTTTTTGCAGGAATGGAGGGCCACACTTGGGTGATCTAATGCCTCTACCTGCACAAGAGACCCAACAGTAATTCCTCAGACAAAGCCCGAGGACAAGGGCTTTGCTTGTGGTAAATCTTGTGGTAAACCTAACAGAACAGGACTCCTCAACGCCCAAACTGAGAGCAAAGTCCAAGGCATCTGGTCAGCAGGGTGCAGCCCAGCTGTGTGTAGGTAGCAATGGGCATTGCAGTATAGTTGTGCCCATGTGGAACCACTGGCCGACCCATTGTCATGGACATGGCGATCCTCTCCATGGTGCAGGCGAAGTGCACAGCCCCTCTGCACGGCATCTCCTCTGCTCTCATCCCAGTGTGCAGCTCTAAAGCTGCTTTTGGCTCTTACACCTCCACGTAAAAATGTCCTAGGGTTGGGCCAAAGGCTGACTGCTCTGGGGTCATTCCAGATCTCCCCTGACGCCATTAGTGATGGAGGCTCCATGACTTCCCATCACATGAGGGCAGGGCCGGCGCAACCCATTAGGCGACCTAGGCGGTCACCTAGGGCACTGCGATTTGGGGGGCAGCGACCGCGGCGGTATTTCCGCGGCGGGACCTTCCGCCGCCTCTGTGGGGAGGCGGCATTTCGGGGTGGGACCTTCTGCCGCCTAGGGCGGCGGAAAAGCTAGCAGCGCTCCTGCATGAGGGGGTTCTGCAGCTGCCATACTGACCTCACCAATCAGAATCGTTGCCTGATAATCAGCTTCAAGCTTACCTTTCTGGCTTGTGTTCCTGCCGTGGAGTAATTCCTCCCCTCAGAACAGCCTCATTTCGTATCTCAGACGTCATTTCTCTCCAGACTGTATCTGCGTGGTGCCGTCCTGCTATTGTGTTCATCTGCTTTTACCTCAGAACACGTGGGTGATTTTCTATCCCTCATCACCTCCACAACATGGACCCCAGCTCACATATCACATGATGGCTCTTAATAGTAACGATAGGTGAATCATGTAATTTTCTACTTGTAGTCATCTTCCTTTACCACATGGATCTTCCTTCGACTCCGTCTTCTTCTATCTTAGTCAGAATTTGGGTCTCCTCTTATCTAAATGGCAACTCTCTACAGTGGGTGACTGACTGAAGTGGAAGACACTACATTACCATGTAAGGGAGTCCATCTGCCATTACAGTCACACAGGGAAACTTTGGCTAGATGGGGTATTTTGACCCTTAGCACCATTTAAGTCCTGCAGGAATGTCACCATCAGCATGAGCACTTGTTTAAAAACCACATCCAACTCTCTCCCAGAGCACTGGAAGTCTCTGACATGGAGACATTTATAAGGCCAGCTAGTACAGTCCAGGGCAGCCAGCCCACTTTTGTTTATCGAATGAGGATTTACTGGACACATTTTGTAGCCAAACTTTCTGAAGTGGGGTGGGGAACTTTGTCAGCGCTAGATTTCAGCTGGAGACCATGTGTTCTATGCCATGGACTTTGTCTGCCTTTTGGGTCCAGATCTCTCCTACTCACACTTTTCAATAGACTCCCATCTATGTAGCCAACAACTATTAAATGTACTTCGGCGATAGTTCAGTTGAAAGGCGAGGAGTCTCGGTAGTTCATGCTGCATTCACTGTTCCACCCTTTCATTCAGTGTTTTTGCATTTTTTGACCGTCTGTGGTAATCACAGTACCTTGTTTTGACGTCTAAACGGGTCATGCTTTAAAGGACTTTGTGTTTCCATAGCCACCCTGCTGTCTGTTTTTATAAATTTGTGCTGTTTGTACAAAAAAAACCCAGCATCTGTCTGAGTCGTGTATTTAGCCTGTTGCTAATATTCTGGAATTAGTGATAGTTGATTCTTGTAGGTTGTTTTGCATGCCAACCAAAACATTGGGGTTTTGGGGGTGTGTGCTTTCTTTTAAAGCAAGTTTTCATTTCAAGGGGAACCAACTGTGCATGCGTATGTGTGCATCCACATTAATTTTGCAGGACTGGCTTTATTAGCCTGTCAGTTTAGAATTTCTGATCAGATGCAATGAGTTTTAATTACACTTGCAACAAATCATAGAGTGAGAGATGTTTATTTAAATGAGCCAGGAAAGTAATGCCACAAAATTCCAGGCCTGCTCTTGCTTCCAATAAAACTCTCATTGACTTCACTGAAAGATGGTTTGGTCCCGTCACGTGTAATTTAAGGCTCATCTATGGGGGGGGGGCGGGTTAATCCACATTAATTCGCGTTAGTCCGATATGAAAATGCCTGTGTACACATGACGCAATTCATTAGAGCACAGTAACTCCACATTTACTGCAAACTCTGGAGTTCACTTTCAAAGTGTACTAAGTTTGCTGCAAATTGAGTTAGTGTGACGTATTATTTGTGTGCATGCGATGCTGCTGCGTTACTTTGTCAGTCCTCCAACTGCTATCCTACACTGCTTTGCAGGTGTCTGTTACTGACTTGTCTACCTGTGTTCCCTCCAGTGCTCTAGGGTCAAGTTGACCAGATGTCCCCTCCCCCATTTAAAAACTGGCGTGGGGTCAGAGTTTGCCCATTTGCTCCTGGGTTAGAATATATCAGCACTGCTGCGATGTTACTCCAGAAGCCTTACAACATGTCTTGAGCAGCTGCCTGGAGCCACGCAGAAACCCCAGATCTCCTCACCATCTGGAGACAAGCATCAGTGCAGCACCGCACTAAAGATCTTTTTGTGGACCTTGATAAGCAGCTGTCTGCATGTGAGGGGCTACAACTGCAACGCCGACCAGTTCCAGATAAAGAGCAGACAGCTCAGAAGGATTTACATTAAAACCAGGGACGCCAGGAAACAGTGCAGTCATGCACCTATAACCTGTCCATTTTTGGAGGAGCTGGATAGGATTTTGATTAAAGACACTGTTACCGACACCCATCCCTCCCACACAAGGAGGCCAGTGAAGAGCTTTCTCCAGAAAGCCAGGATCTCTTTCCCCCAATTCCAGCCATGTAGGAAGCGAGCCCGATTCCCAGCCAGAAACCCAGGCCAGGACTGAGGAGGCAAATCCTATGGAGGGAAGCTGGACATGTAAGCATCTCTCTTTACAATTTATTATTGTACTAGTTTCTGTTCCAGGTGCCCCACAGCCATTCTGGGGGGATGTGAACTATTAGCCTGTCTGAGTCTCCAGCCCTGCCACCCTTCTCCCTTCAGTGGCCCATACTGTCCGTTTTCAAAATGGTGTCAGCTCTGGCCAGGCAACTGGCTTCTGCTCAAGCCCTGACCATTGTCTGTTTACCAGCCTGTGTCACTGAGGGCACATTCCCAGCTTCCTATTTTCCTTTCCCCTCCCTGCATCTGTCCTGCCCAGTGAATACCCCCCGCCTCCCCCCCCCCGCCCATCAATCCTGTTTGTTAGCTCAAAATGGCATCCGCAGCCTCTACCCCATCTTGCCTCCCCTCCTGCCAGTGGTGAAATGGTAATAAAAGAAGTGGGGAAACTAATCTAAACCAACCTCCATGTTCCCTGAATGAGAAATGGGTAAATTCTGTTTTCCACTGACTACACTGCTGCCCCGCCACAGCATTCCTGAATAACAGCAACATTCAACTGCAAAATGTTGCTTCATTGAGACGCTGGGTACGTCGAAAGAAGCTTGGATACCTGTAAAAGAGTCTTTCCGGGGCGCCACTCTAGCAGGGGCAGGGCCCCTTGCCATGCCCAGTTACCACCACAGGGACAGCCCTGTCCAGGCCCAAGCTTCTTGGTCCTTGCAGTGGGCCCAGCCCTTGGGTGCCTTCTTACTTTATTTATGGGTTCAAACTCAGCAGAGAATAAGCCCCTCCCAGGGTCAGCCAAAAGATAAAAGGTCAGTGGCATCACCTTCCTGCAGGGATGCCCGGTAGCAGGGGCGGCTCCAGGCACCAGCGCAGGAAGCGCGTGCCTGGGGCGGCAAGCCGCGGGGGGTGGCCTGCCGGTCGCTGTGAGGGTGGCAGGCAGGTGGCTTTCGGCGGCATGCCTGTGGGAGGTCCGCCGGTCCCACGGCTTCGGCGGCAATTCAGCAGTGGGTACACCGAAGGCACGGGACCGGCAGATCACCTGCAGAAACACCGCCGAATCCGCGTGACCAGCGTGCCGCCGAAGGCCGCCTGACTGCCATGCTTGGGGCGGCAAAAAACAGTTGTAGCCATCCCTGCCGGGTAGCCAAATCAGTCTCTTCCCTGCCGGGCTTGCTCTTGGGGTTCGCTGGACTCTTTGCGGAGCTGAGGGGTCTGAGGCATGGGAGTTCCTTCTGCTGCTTCAGGAACCATTCCCGCTCAGGGCTTCCCCCACGCTGACTGCAGCTTCCTCCTTTTAGAGCCTTCCTCCCTACCACGCGTGACTGGCAGGGTTGGAGGGCCAGTCTACCTTAGCACACAAAGCCCTGCCAGCCCCTTCCCTCGCAGGGCAGGGTTTATACCCCTCCATCACATCACTATTCTCTGTTTACATAAGGTAGACACTGGCACTGCTTGCCAATAAAGATACTAAGTCTACAGTTCCCTGCCGAAGTATAAATGCCCTGTGACACACATTCTTACAGGAAAAGACGTTTTCCTTACGGATAGCAAAGCTGTACAAATATTGTGCAAAATACAACATGCAGCTATAACCTTAGGTAAGGGTTTTTTTTCTGAAGCCTCTAAGCTATTCCAAAAGTAGCAGCACCTTCCTTTCAGATGGCCAAGTGCACACTCCATTGTCATTCTGCAGCTACAGAAGTGATAGTTAAACAGTTCCTCCCTTCTGTCCGAGTGGCTTCATTAACCAGACAAGCAGAGGTTCTCCTGGGCTAACCAACGCAATTGCCACACCATTAAAGTCCATAGTGATCTTGCGGGGGAGGCAAACTGTCCTTTATTCATTATGTTACACAAAGCTGAGTTCCAACAGACCCTAGCATCATGGATCTTCCCAGACTACTCTGCATTTATGTTTGTAAACCTACCACGGTGGTCAAGCAGCCCTTTGAGCATCATTGAGAAATACCCCTTTTTTGTTTATGAACCCTGAGTCCTGGTGCGGGAGGCAAATGATAGGCACATGGCTCCCATCAATTGCCCCAATCCCGTTTGGGTACCCCATGCATGCAAAGCCATCAGTAATCTCCTGATCATTACCAGGCTTTATAATCTAAGGCAACAATACCTTATGCATGGTGGCATAGCTCTGCATGACCAACAGAGTCAATCTCCCCCGGTTGGCTATGGACTGGTAACATTTGGCAATGGCGAGTGCTTCTTAACGGATATGGGGCACCGCATGTTGGTAAGCTGCCACTGAATCTCTGGGGCGAGTTCAGCACAGATCTCAAAAAAGGTTGCCTTTGTCATCTTGAAATTCTCTTGCCACTGGAGGTCATCCCAGATCTGCAGAATGATGCTTTCATGCTAATTCATGCTGGTTTCCCAGAAGCTGCACAGTGGCTGTGTCTACACTTAAAACACTACAGGTGCAGCGCTTCAGTGTAGACACTTTACTACAGCGATGGGAAGGAAACTTAATCCACCTCCCTGAGAGGCGGTAAGAATTCTTCCATCGCCCCCGCACTGTCTCCAGCTGGGGCTAGGTCATCTTAACAACATTTCTCAAGGATGTGGATTTTTCACACCCAGGGGAGTTGTAGTTATGCCAGTGTAATTTTTCAGTGTAGACCAGCCCTGTGTGAAGCTGCTCCATGAATAGCTCCAGTAGTAGCAGTTGCTCAGTGTCATCCTCTTCTTCCTAGCCCTACCTCCTCTGCTGCCACCACCGCTGCTGGAGAAACTGCTCCTGCAGCCACGTCATCTGCTCGGTGGTGTGGCTGGCGAAGTCCAAACCTGAAGCCACCTGGCTTCAAGAGTGGAAATACAGCTCAAGAAGCCTCTGTGTATGCGCAGTTGCCAGCATAGTGGCACAGAACATTGTTGGGTCCACGACAGCAATTTGAAAATGGCACTATCCCACCCAGAAAGAGAGGAAACATAGGACAGAGACAGTGGAATTGTGGAGTTTTTTGGAATTTGACTCCATGTCCCAGAATTCCACAGGCTTCTCTCTGGCTCCACTAAGCACCCCACAATGCGCAGCGAGAGACATCCCAGAGTACACACTGCAAGGACCACAGGATCCCAGCCCTGTCTACACAACAATATGAACTGAAAGAGGGCACAGCTGTCCTGTGTGTATGCCATTAGTACGGCTGGCATGTTGAGAGTTAACTAATGCACGTCAACTCGCTGTGGATTAAAACCCCTTCATAGACAAGTCAATCAAAATCCACAATCAGTGCCTGATTTCCAGAAAGTCTGTGTGTCCCTCACTCCCATTAGCTTTCACTGGAGTTGTGGGTTCTCAGCACTTCTGAGCAGCAGACCCTTAGTCGCTGCCCGCAAAACAATTTCACATCATGCCAAATGGTGAGGTTACGTAAAGGGAAACCAAGAATTAAAAGGCACCTTCAGCAGAAAGGAAGGGACTTGGGTCAAAGTAGATTCATTCTAGGGTGACCAGACAGCAAATGTGAAAAATCGGGACAGGGGATGGGGGGGGGGGGTAATAGGAGCCTATATAAGACCCAAAAATCGGGACTGTCCCTATAAAATTGGGACATCTGGTCACTCTACTTCATTCTGAATGTAGGGCCCTATCCAAACACCACTGAAGTCAAAGCCCGTTCTAACCTGCACTCAGGGCTAGGACTGGGCTGGTAGGAAACCAGGGAGCTGACCCCTTCTGTTGCAACCTGCCTAAAGAAACTGGCCCTAGACCTTTAGGGCATTTGGGGGATAAAGATTGCCTGAAAGACACAACACACATTAAAGATTAACTGCAACGGTTCTTGAGCTATTCAGGAAAGCGCAAACAATGCAACAAGTATTGAACTCACAAAGGATTATCCTGCACTTTTGCCTTCTCACTTTATATGAGTTCTGGTGCAGGCTTTACATTGCTTGTTTACTTGGCAATGAAGGTTAGCAAGCAGGCTGGTGGGCCAAAGGCATGTGCATAGTCAATAGAGAGTGTTTGGCTCTATGCATGGAGGGGACTTTCTTATGCAGTTCAGAGGAAACAAACTCCCTAAGGATTAACTCAAGAGTGGCACAAAGTGATAAAAGTCAAGAAACGCAGTTAAGCCTGACACACTCATGGCCTTAATCCTCTTCAAACCCGTTGAAACAGTAGGAGCAGGGCTCAGCAAACACAGTAGTTTTGAATTTCCTGAATTTTGCTGGTTTCTTACAAAATCTTCATTTTATTCTCAGATTCTTTTTCTATAACTTTTGTTTTATTTTGCTCTCCACTGTTCGAATGGGCTTTAAATATACAGTGGCTAGGGAGAATGCATTTTGCGCCCAGGGTGAAATTCATCCTGTGCAGCACAAAGTCTGTGCACCACTTATGTCCCATAGGCCTGTGTGGGCCTTCTTCACAGTGGTGAATTTCAACCACCTTGCATGAATATACACAAGCAGCACCAAAATCACACACTTTGGAGTGAAATTCACCCGTGATCAAGGCCAGCACTATGCCCAGTGCATCACTTAAACCCTTTTAAGGACTTGATCCAAAAGCCACTGTAGTCTATGGAAGTCTTTGGGTATGTCTACGCTGCAAAGAAAAACCCGCAGCTCCAAGTCTGAGCCCAGGTCAGTTGACTCAGGTTCATGGGCCTCAAGCTGCGTAGCTAAAGGTAGCAGTGTAGACATTCAGGCACAGCCTGGGCTCTGAGACCCTCCTCCCTTGCAGGGTTTCAGACCCCGGGCTCCAGCCCAAGTGGGACTGTCTACACAGCAATTTTTAGCCCCGCAGCCTGAGTGTCAGAGCCTGAGTCAATTGACCTGGGCTCTGACACTTGCTGCTCAGGGTCTTTTATTGAAGTGTAGACATACCCTGAGAGGCCTCAAGTTCTTAACGTGGGGCTTACGTGTACTTAAGTGGTGCATGAGACTTTGTGTGGATCATCCACACTGGAATGAATTTCACCCTTGAGATACAGAAGTCTCTTTATAGCCCTGCAAATATAAACACTATGCAAATCCCATGAGCATGGCCTGCCAAACCACAAGAGAAAGTTTGGATGCTTAGTTCACTAAAACCTTTGCTTATGATGCAAGTCTAGCAACTGATGAACCATAAATATGTAAATACCTTTGCCATTCTTCCAGTTGCCCAATAACAAGCAGCGGTAGAGAGCTAGTGGGTTTCTTGTCTCCATAGCCGATGAGAATGTGCTATAAACTGACTTTGGACTCAGATCAGTTAATCATTCACTTAAAATGACTGAGGAGTTATCACTGGGCTTTACTGGAAAAGGGTAGGTTGTGCAGTGGCGTCTCCAAAGGCTTTTCAAAGGGATGGAGGAAGGGTTTCACTGTTGCCTCCTACACAACTCTCCCTTTTTCAGAAGAACATGATTCATCTTCCAAGAATGTACAAAGCAAAATCAACCTATTCCCAAGCAGAACTGCAAACAGGGAGACAGCTGGGATGTGGAAGTAACAACAGAATTTTTTTTTTTAAACAAGAGTGTGGTTGGGGGGTGACAGAGCTGTACAAAAAACAAGCATTATTCTGAAGTGCATCTGCAAGCTGAGATGAAATCTGGGTATGGAAAGGATAGCACTGGGACCGGTTTGGCAGACAAGTGGTTGGACAAGTTGACCCAGTGGATCCCTTCCAACTGGATTGCCTTTGAATCTAGGATCTGAAACCTGTGCTGGAGAGTTATGCCAACTGAGAGCTCTCACAGGCCAGGGCACCGTGGGTACTTATGCCATGAAGATATGCCCCTCTGAGGACTCTGCAAGCTGACAAAAGGCTAGTCCAGGGCAGGTCCTGCGATCCCCTGGGCCTTCCCACTTCACTGACATTAGAGGTGGAAAAGACGTATTAGGTCATCCTCACAAATCAGGATGATCTAATATGACTTTTGCCTTCAATGGGACTACTTATCATCTTAAAATATAGCATATGCTTAAATGCTTTGCTGGATAAGGGACAGAGTGCTAAGCATCTTGTGGGATCGTGCCTCTAGTCCATCCACCAGCAAGAGTATCATTGCTCCCCTTCTCAATGGCTGGAGTCCTGCCACTCTTGATCTTGCCAGGTAGCTGGATAAGCAGCAGCTCCTGCATTCAATGCCAATCCCAGAGCCAAAGCCTGTCACTTCTCCTGTGTCATGGCAAGGCAGGCTTCCAACTCTATCCCTCAGGCCATCTGGCTTGTGTTCTTGTAAGTTTTAAAGAAACCAAACAACTCCTCACTGGAAGCACTAAGTATTTATTTGCTCTTTAACATGATATATTAACTCAGTATGTAAACTAGCCATGGTTTCTTTGGTGTATATCAAAGGAGGATCTGAACACTACAGCAGCTGAATGTGATAAATATCAGGCATTTTTCCAAATAGCAAAGTTTCTCTCACTCCGGCAGCTGCACAAATCTGGATCATTCTTATTGTTTAAAGCTCTCTTGAGAATTGAAAAAACCTACTGCTGAATGTCCTTTAATGTTCTAACAATTGCTGAAATATTCAAGCCATCGGAACTGGAAAAGACAGAGAGGAAAAGAAGGTAAAATACCAGTTTGTGGCTATAGCTTCTGCACTATGCAGAGGACACCTGCTGCCAGCAATAACAATCTAGCCACTTTGGAGACAATGAAAATACAATTTTTGCTATCAGCTCTTTGGCTTTTTCCTGCTTGCATTGTACTGCAGTGGGCTTAAGTCTTCTCTTCCTAAATATCAGCATCATCGGCATGTTACATTTAATGCCCATCTATTTAATGCAATATTGGGACAGGTCTTCATCAAGTTTAAGCATGTGACAGTACCAACAAAATGTCTGACTAGTTTGTAAACATACAGTTATTAAGATTGTGCACACAGATTGGGCCTGTAACTGTGTGCTTATTTTGCATGCATATTTCTTTGTCTTTATATTTTTAATCTCTTCCACATTTTCAAATATTTTAGGGCCAAAATTTCCAGAAAAATTCTGTATGCAGTTACTATGATTGAAGGTGCTAGTGTGGCAATTGCTATTGCAAATTACCACTTGCACACATAATGGATCGTTTTCATGTATAATGACTAGGACGATGAATGCAATCACATCACATGCGCACTCAAATTAGGCATGCAATTGAATACCTACTTTTTTGAAAATTTAGGTGTAGGACCGGTGCACGATAGTAATTGTAAAATGCAATCATATGCCTACAGATTGTGAAAAATTCTCCGTAGGATTCCCCACTGTAATCAGCTTCTGCATCATTCCAGGCATTCTGCAGTCATTATCCTAATAGAGCACCAGCCTCCTGAAACTTTAAAGGACAAGTTTGCTGTCAGCAGCTGCACAATCTTGGAGGAGAGACGAAGACCTAAGGCATGTCTGCCCAGTAAGATATATAACCTACTGTGACTGAGCCTGGGGCATGCTGCCACCCATATAGCCATCACCAACTAACCCAGGAGCTGTCGTATTACTTAATAAGAGATATAACTGTACTGCTCAGAGCTTCTATAGACCTTTTCATCCTCAAAACCCTTTACAAGCCCACAGTCAGTCCTCAGCCCTCTGAGGTAGGTAAGTAAGTAGTAATATGCCCTTTCCTAGGTGAAGGGAGAGAATGTATTTCAAATCCCTGCCTGCTCACAGGATGAAGCACATCGGCCGAGTAGAGTAGTGGGACGTAGGGCACATGCTCTTGCGGCAGGGGTACCTGCGTCCTTAAATGCATGGGGGAGTTGTTAGCTTGATGGGCCAGTATAAAAGTTGAAGTTTAACAATGTTTTACCGTCTGTTTTGGGGAGAAACTGACAAATATTTCAGGATCAGCAGAATATATACATATATATATACACACACACACACATCATTTTTATATAGTACAAAACTGGGCTTGGCAGGTTGGCCCAGGCAGGGCCGGCTCTGGCTTTCTGGCCGCCCCAAGCAAAAAAAAAAAAAAAAAAAAACTGCAGCGGCCAGAACAGCAAAGCAAAAAAAACCTGCGGCGCGGCCGGAGCCAGGATGCAGGGAGACTCCCTGCCCTGCAGATGTGCCCCGGCTAGTGGGGGGAGGGAGCGGGGGAAGAGAGAGAAGGGGGGCGGCCAGGGCTTCAGCAGGGTGTTGCCACATGGCCCCTCCCGCCGTGGCCCCTGCCGGGAGGGCTCCGCACCACTCCGGTTGGCTGGGCGGGAAGGATGCGGGCTGCCCTGCCGGGCTTGCTGCAGGGCGCTCTCGTCCTCCATGCCGCTGCCCCCTATAGGGCAGCCGGAGCGGAACAACAACAACAACAACAAGCGGTCGTGCCGCCCTGGGATTGGGCGGAATGCCGCCTCCTACAAGCTGCCACCCCAAGCACCAGCTTGCTCGGCTGGTGCCTGGAGCCGGCCCTGGGCCCAGGCCCTATAATGTTGGTGCCCACTTTTTTAGTAGTAGCTTTTAGTAACTCCCACATTGGGCTAGCTGCTGCACAAACAGAGAGGGAGGCTCAGTCCAGGCCCCAATGTGCTTGCACTCTAAAAAGGCAGAACAGACGGCTGGAGGGGCAGGGAATGGGGCACCACACACAAGTAAGTTGCCATATACTTAGTCAGACTATGCTCTTATTTTTTTAACCAACCAATTCAGAGTTCATCACATGCCTCTTCAAATTCTTCACAGAGAATGATGCTTGTTTTCTTCTGATCTGATTGGCGCTGGGTTCTCCTCTCCCAGAGAGACCGCAGAGACTGGCCAGACCTTTGACTGAAGGTCCTCATACGTGACACGCAGTCCTCACTGGTCATTAGGTAGAGCAGAGGGTTCAGGGCACTGTTGAAGCTGGCCAGGCCCCGGGTCACCTGATAGGAGACATAGATGTTTTTTGAAGTCTGGGTGCAGGACCCCTGGAGTTGCCAGCCTCGGGACAGCAAGTTAAGGTTCCTGAAGATGTGATATGGGAGGAAGCAGGCAGAGAACAGGACCATCACTAACACTACCAGTTTGATGCTCCTTCTCTTGAGGTTTGCGTCCACGTTTTCATTCCTCCAGAGGACCACCACCACATGGCAGTAGCAGCCAATGATTATGAGGAAGGGGATGACAAAGCCAGTCATAGTTACAGCCAGGACATAGTGCCGATAGGTGCCCAGGTTCTCATGTCCTGTCGTATCATGACACTGTGTACCAGTGCTATCCGTTTTGCTGAAGCCAAAATCAGGACCCACCTGGATGATGACCCATGCCCATACCAAGGCACTGATGAAGAAGTGGGGCCCCAGGGTTTGGCACCTACCCAGCATCTTCAGTGGGTACACGATGCCCAGGTAGCGGTGGATGCTGATGCAGGTCAGGAAGCCAATGCTGGCATAGAGATTGAGGTGGAAGAGGGCCCGCGTCAGCCTGCAGCAGCCTTTCCCAAAGAGCCACACGTCCCCCTGGAGATAGTAGGTCACCAGGAAGGGCAATGTGATCACATAGAGTAGGTCTGCCACCCCTAGGTTGCACATCAGCACGCTGAGGGTGTTCCAGCTGTTCCTCCGGGACCCGGCACAGAGATTCCACAGCCCCAGCCCATTCCCCAGCAGCCCCAGCAGGGACACGATGAGGTACACAGCCGGCAGGAAGCGATGGGTGAAAATCCGGTTAACCGGGCACAGGATAGTGGTGGCAGTGCTGAAGCTGAAGTTGGTGGTGTCAGAAACCGAGATGACTTCCTCCACCTTCATGGGTGCCGTTTACTGCGGAGGGTTCTAGGGGAAGCAGATGGGGGGGTTCTTGCAGCAAGGGAACAAGTGAGTCCTTAGGGAAGATGCATGAGGGGTCAGTGCAAGGGGGAATCTCCCACGTCCTAAGGGTGGTGCAGAAGGGAATCCTTGAGTCCTTAAGAGGGATGTAGGAAAATATCCTCTTGTAATAGGGGCTGTGGGAGGGATCCCCAGAATCCTATAGGGGAAGGGTGAGGTGAGGATGCCAGTGCCCAGAGGGGGTGGTAGGGAGACTCCCCAGAACCCTATGAGGGAGGTGGGGATGCCAGGTCCTTAAGGGGGGCAGGGCAGGTGGGGCTCCCCAGAACCCTATGGAGGAGGGGGAGGTGGGGATGCCAGGTCCCTGAGGGGGGACGGGGGGACTCCCCAGAACCCTTCGGGGAAGGGCAGGAGCGGCTACCTCAGTCACTACCCTAAGGGGGAAACTCCGGGTCCCTGGTGGGATCCCTCCGGCCTCTGCGCGGCTCCCCCCGATATCCGCTCGGCTCCCCGCAGATTTTACCCAGCCTCCGGCGCAGAGACTCGGCCACCGCCGCGTGTCGATCCGGGGTGACTCAGTCCGAAGCTGCCGCGCAGCTCCGCCGTGCCGGGCGGAGCGGGCCGGGGAGAGGCGGGGTGGGGCCCGCAATGGGAACGGGTAGCCGGCGTGGGGAGGTGACCCGGGACGGGGCGCCGCGTGGGGAGGCCGGGGAGAGGGGTCGGTGCTGCACGGGGGACCTGGGACTCGGGAGTGGGAGCAGCCCGGGAGAGATGTCCCGAAAGGGGCACCCCACGGGAGTGGGGCGCTGCACCGGGGACTGGCAGATAGGGCGCAATCCAGGAGGGCCCCCCGTTAGCCGGGGCAGGAGTGGAGCTGCTGCGCCCCCCTCCCAGCCCAAAGAGCTTTACAAGCTGCACAGACAGGTGTTACTCCGCTCTCCGCCAACCCCCCCCCCCCCCATTTCCTTCCACCCCCGAGTCCGGCTCGTCTCTCACTCTGACTCTTGCCAGAGGCGGTGCTAGCCCATTGGGGGTCCTCAGGAGAAATATTTTGCCCTCCCCCATACTAAAAAAGCGAGCTGCTTAGGGCTCTAAACAATTGCTTAGTCTGCTTATGGCTAGTGCCGGCTCTGTTCTTGGCAATGATTGGCACCAAAAATGATCCATACTAGTGACATGCAGGCTGCAGTCTCCAGCTGAGCTACGCTGCTTGCGGTGGGGTGGGTCATAGCCCGCTAAATGCTGCCCACTGGCAACCACTGCGCCCAAGGATCACCCAGCATGGGATGGGTTTGGGGGATGCCAAGCTGCTCCAGTTCATTTGGGGGTTTGAATTAATAATTCAAGGAGGCAGAGGGAGCTCACAGTAGCTGAATATAAATTGTTTCTGTTATTCAGCGCCAGCCCCCGCCTCCTCCCCACTGAGATATTTTTGATCGGAGCACCAGGGAGCTACAGAGCATGAAGCTATTTCTGGTGCCAACACTCACCTGGCAGCACTGAGGGGGCAGGAATTGGAGTCTGACCAAAGGGTTATTCTAAATTAGACCTTCATATCAGCATCTCATACAACCAGAGACGTTCGAGATGGAGATGCCTCATTAGGTCCCAACCAGTCCGTCCCCTCTATGGGCCAGGGCAGGGTTGTTCCCTACAGTCTATTCCCCATTGTTTTGTCCAGTCCAGTTTTAAATGACTTGAGTCACCACGTCACCTGGTAGTCTATGCCACCAGCCAGTAAGATTTCCCCATCAGGGAAGGTTTCCCGGTATTCAATCTCAAGTGTCCTTGTATCAAAGCAATGCCAAGACTGCACTATCATAGCGTGACATAGCCCAGAAATGTTCAAAGCTTTCGGTAGCACTGACTGGGGTGGGATTGGGGGGGAGGGGGAGAAGACAAAAGATCAATTACCCGTGAAACTGCTATTCCCCACAACCCTGGCTACACTACAACAATTACCTATTGCCAATAGTGGGTGTCAATGACAGGTGCAGGGGAACAAGTGTTGAACACAGTTTAGCTTCAGGTGTGTACAAGGACAAACCATAGAATCATAGAATATCAGGGTTGGAAGGGACCTCAGGAGGTCATCTCGTCCAACCCGCTGCTCAAAGCAGGACCAGTCCCCAGACAGATTTTTGCAATGTTTAGAACTGGTTTAGCTGCACCTGTTGACACTATTGCTGACAATAGATGACAATAATGACACCCCCTTTATCTCCAAACTCCTACCCTAAACCACAAACAACCCAAAAAACCCATCCTACCCCAACAGTTCTTGACCCCAGAAAGGGAGAAGTGCCAGAAACTACATATAGTCCACTATGGACTTCACTATCACTAATGATTTTACATGGGTAAGGAATGGTGTCCCTAGCCTCTGTTTGTCAGAGGGTGGAGATGGATGGCAGGAGATAGATCACTTGATCATTGCCTGTTAGGTTCACTCCCTCTGAGGGCATCTGGCATTGGCCACTGTCAGTAGACAGGATACTGGGCAAGATGGACCTTTGGTCTGACCCGGTACGGCCATTCTTATGTTTTTATGGAAGGTGCTGAAATACTAGGGTGATGGGTAGCAGTATAAAAATGAAAGCGTGAGAGAGGCAGGCCGGCCGGCCGGCCAGAGCTGAACACCCATTGTCATCAATGAGTAATTTCTGTACCATAGACAAGACCAGAGTTCCAGCAACATTTACCAGGATGATCCATCTGGGAACAAGAAAGGAGAGGTCAGAAACTTGAGTAGGAGCAGACTCCTTGGTGAGGAGTTACACGTTAGTAGGATAGGGAGAAGGGATCTCAGAAAATCCAAGTTAGTTACCAAATGAAGGGCAGAGGAAGGAAATAGTGAAAAACAGACAGGGCTTCAGAGCCCAGCAGAACACACTGGTAGTGATCATGCCACATCTCACAACATCCTCCCTGAAGAAGCAGCTTCATTGGGTATCACAGAAACACCACCTGATGTTTTGGGGAATCTATGTACAATTTATGAATCCCAGTTTGGGATATGAACTCTCTGCATGTATCTTTATCACACTGCAAACTCCAAATTGATTGTTAGACTTGCCTGCCTCTCTGCTGTCTTTTTACCTCCATCTAGGTGTGAAAAATCCAAAGCGTAGTGACACAATACTAACAATGAGCTAGAAATGAAGGGTCATTAAACCTTGGTAGTATTCTATTCAAATAGAAGCCTCCTTGGACAAAGACGGCAGCATACCAAGAAAGCCAGTCCACCCAGGTAAGTGTCCTTGTCATTCCACCAGATGGTGATCATATTACCAATATCCCAAGTGAATTGTCCTTTTGCACTCATTTGTCTGACAAGTCTGGACACTTCAAATCGTTTTAATTGACATACAAGCAACATACAATACTAAGCAGGGTGCAAATGGAGCTCTAAGATTAAAGCTTGTAAAACTTCCATTATTTAATTGGAAGGTTTCCATGGTGCTTACCTTATTCACTTATCCTGTGTGTTTTTCTGTAAAGCAAGCACAGACATGTAACATGCATGTTTAACCCTTATATTCCTTCAATTGCATGGCCTGCTTCCATCGAGGCTGTTTGTTTATGTTAACCAAGTACAGAGAGGGCCCTAATTTATCTAAAATGGGCCAAGGCCCAAACCATTCTCCCTTTGGAAATTTTTTCTTGGGAACTGGTTCAATTTTAGCCATCACCTGGTCTCCGATTTTCCATTGTTTGATATCACTATGTTCATCAAAAGCCTGATTCATTTTTTGCTGTGCTGCAGCTGCTCCTTGAACTGAGCCCACCCAATATTTAAAGCTGTTCATCCAGGTGGTAGTTGCCAGTGCTGTAATTGTTTCCCAATCTGGAGGATACAACAAGTTTTCCCAACCAGGCATAGGTCTTCCAAACAGTATTTCATAGGGACTGAATCCTGTCACGCGGTTTGGGCGGCCTCGGATCCTCATTAGAACCCATGGGAGTACCATGTCCCAATTTGTTCCCAGTTCATTACATACTTTAGACAGTTCAATTTTTAGAGATTTATTCATCCTTTCCACCTGTCCCCCTGCTTGAGGGTGGTAGGGGATGTGTAACGGTAGGGGAATACCGGCCCAGTTACCCATACTTCGGTATACCTGTCCAATAAAAGCGGGGCCATTATCAGAATCAATACTATGTGGAAGTCCCCATTGTGGAAAAATTTCTGTTATTAATACTTTTGCTGCAGCCCAGCTATTCTCTTTTCTGGTCAGAAATGCTTCCACCCCACTTACTAAAGCTATCCACAATTACAAACAAGAATCTATTTTTTATAGGGGTGATAGGCAAGGGCCCTACAAAGTCCACCTATAAGCGTTGGAGGGGTCCCTTTAATACTTGATGCATTAACTCTCCTCTTCTTTTCCTTCTAGCAGGGTCCTGCTTAGCACATGTCAAACAGCCATAAATATGCAGATTTAAATCCTCTTTCATTCCAGGTCACCACCCCAGTTTTCTAAGCTTTTCCAGTGCCTCTTCCTGTTTTGGGTGCCTCCCCTCCCTCCCCCCACAAGTGAACCATGTATCCATCCTAAAAGGAGGTACTGCATCTGCTAAGGGATTACCAGGACCCATTCATCGTCTGGTTTAGCCAGGATCAGGCCTCCATTTTTTTTTTCAGCTGAACCCCCTGCCACTGTGAGGGGCATTCTATTGTCCATTGCTGTATTGAGTTCCTGTAAGAACTGAAGCTCTTTTTGGTTGTTTTCTTCACTTTCCTGTTCCTGCTTTGCCTGTACGTGGGTGGTTACTGCCACGGGCATCGGCTCCCATAGTATGCCAGTGAGGGCTGCCTCCTTAGCCAATTTATCTGCTGGTTCATTTTCCCACTGTAAAGGACCCTTTCTTTTATGGGCTTTTATTTTAACCATCCGGATCTTTTTATACTGCTTCACCAATCTTTCTATTTGCTGCCATAGGATTTTGTGTTTAAATGCCCGATCCATCGGTTCCCGTAAAACCCATACTATTCCACCATGGGAGGTAAATAGTGGTGCCATTGTAAACATAATCAGAATTAGTTCCTATTATAAGCTCGGATTGCTTGTCCTTCATCCTATCCAAGACCGCTGACACCTCTGCAGCCTGTGTTCCTCCTTTGGCCAATTGATACTGGAACGACTCACTGCCTTGCATGTTCCCAGTTAAACAAATCTCTGCAAAGCCAGTGACTCATTTTCCTTCAGTATAATACGAACTACCGTCCACAAACCAAATGGTTTTTCCAATTACCTGGTCAATTGGGGCTGCTTTAAATACAGGGTGTGCCTTAGATTCCCGTTGGGGTTCTCAAACATGTTCTTGACCATTTATAGTCAATCCCCATGTAGATATTTCCGGTTCTTTTAGTGGGACTAATTGAACATTCTTGGACATGAGAGCAAAGACCTATTGAATGGCTTTATCAACTCTCACATGTCCTTTAGCCAGATTTTCCTGACTGAGTAATTTCCTCAGTGCATGGTGACTTTTTACAATCACCTTGCTTGCTCCAATAATTGCCTGGGCTTTTTGTAGTGTCCAGTAAGCAGCAAGAGCAGTTTGCTCACAACTTTCCAGTTTGCTTTCTGGACCTGTTAACGCCCTGCTATAATACGCAACGGATCTTTCCCCAACACCAGTATCCTGTGTAAGCATACCAACAATACAGAAATTCTTAACACTAGGGTACAATCCAAAGGGGAATTCATTGTTAGGGGTGGCCAAGGTAGGTGCCTCCATTAACCCCTTTTTCAGACTTTCCCATGTATTAGTTGCCTCCTCTGTCCAGGTCCACTGTGGTCTTTTAAGTACCTCATACAGGGGACCTGCCTTCTCTGCATACCCAACCATAAATTCTCTGCAAAATTAGTGAGCCCCAAAAGAGACTGCAAAGATTTTGTATCTACCAGCATAGGGAAGTTAACAATACACTTCATCCTTTCCTTATCCACAGATCTTCCCCCAGTACTGAGCCGAATTCCAAGATACTGCACTTCTCGCTGTCTAATCTGGGATTTAGAGGGGTTAATCTTTAAGCCGTAGGCTTGGCAGCTAGTCAGCAACTGCTGCATTAACACTTTGCGTTCCTGCTCTGTTTTACTGACTATTAAAATGTCATCTACACACTGAACTATTCTTCCCGTTTGTAACAACCCCTCTTTCTCCAGCATATTTCTCACTACAGTATGGAAGATTGTGGGTGCGTCACAGTACCTCATTGGCAAAACATTCCAGCAGTATTGCATACCTTGGAATACAAAAGATTTTCTGTATTGAGACTCTGGGTCTAAGGGTAAACTCCAAAAGCCATTTGCCACATCAACTACTGAGAACCACTTCATGTCAGGGATTACTACCTCCGACAATTCTGGGTAAGCCGCCACTACTGGTGCTCCCCGTTTGGCAGTTCTGTTTAGCCCCCGATAGTCAATAGTTAACCTCTATGTTCCATCAGGTTTTTTAACTGGCCAAATTGGTGCCGCGTTAGGCACTGAACACCTTCTAATTAAATTTCATTTTTCCAATTCTGTTATCACTTGCCTTAAAGATTCCTTTGCTTCCTGGGGTATCGGGTATTGTTTTATGAATGGGGGTATGTCTCCCTCCAATGTAACAGAGGTCTGCATTTTCCCCGTATCTAGGGAGTCCGCTGCCCAGACGGTTTGAATCTCAGTCCACCAGCCTTCCCAGCCTTTTGGCGTGGGGGGGGGAGGTGGCCGTTTAGGCTTTATTGCTTTTACCGTCTGTGTAGCCAGTCCCATGGGGATCAGGTTAATATCATTTGTGCCTTCCGTTACAGGGAGAGTTTGTCTGATACACATATTTGGAAAATCTAGGATTAATCCCAATTGTTTGATAGTTTCTGCCCCAATTAGATTTTCTCTCCCTGCAATAGCGCACTTCTCTTGAATGGTATGTACACCAAACTGGAGAGGGAGGGTTTTAACATTATATGTTTGGTTAGTTCCTGATATACCCTGGATCTGCACAGAATCCCCAACTGGATATACGTCAAAGTCATCTTTTACTATGGGAATTCCAGCCCCCGTGTCCAATAGAAAATCTACAAGCCCATCCCCGACTCGGATGCTTAAGTGGGGGCGCCCCCAGACATCAATTGTCATGGGTTGCTGAAAAATGCATTCCGAGTTGCAGAGAGGGCTGTCCTATGTTACTGTATCAGTAGCGATTGGGTCATTCAATCCAGACGCCAAGACAGTTGCCCTAGCTACCTTTGTCACTGTCTTATCTTTCTCCTGTTGAGACTCCTTACCAATCATACATGCCTGCAGCTGTGCCTGCAGCCTCTCAATCTCCCCTTTAAGGTTTAAGTTTTCCTGCTTCAGAACTCCAGGCGATCCCATTCACTCTCTCTATTAACGCCTCTATCCCTGTTCATTCCACGACCTCTCCAACCCCGGCCACGGCCACCGGGAGAGTATCCAGGACCCTCTGTTTTCCACCGTCCTAACTGAGTTCACAGCTCATTGACAGGAGTTCCTTCTTGCTGTTTAACTGCAGTCTCCACTTTTGCAATCCATTCATCCCAAGGTACCTCTTTGCCTCCATTCTCGCACCAAGCATTCATCCATTCTAACACACCAGAAAGCAGTGCCTCCAGAACAAGTTGCTTCAAATCCTCCAGGTTAGTAAAGCCCGCTGTTAATTAAGTATATGTTTGAATTCTGTCAGCCAGCTTGGCCGGAGCATCCCCTGACATTCTTGCAATTCCTTTAAGGGCAGCTAACTCACTGGATAACTTAAAATGCTTCTGAGTCACACGTTTAAGCATTTGCGCCACATCATCATCAAAACCAAGGGTATGACAGTTCAGGGGTCTCAAAAGTGTTTGTACCAAAACTGGTTCCTATAACATGTCAATTCCTACTGCCTTTAATAACTGCGAGCCTTTATGAAGCCATGCCATAAACTCATTAAAATTTTCAGAAGGGGGGGGTCCGACAGCTCCAGCTAGCGCAGTTACTTCATTAATCTTTAAAGCATCGAGCCTGGCTGTTAAGCCACTCACGCAAGGTGGGTGAGGGGTATATGTACTTTTGGATGCCTGATTCCTTTCCCTTTCTGCATAATTACTGCGGGGCCATGGCTCCCTTAAACAATCAGTTAATTTTTTCGTTGCAGTTTCCACTGCATCCCATAACTTCAATGCAAGAGGGCCATCTGTGTGTGGGGTAGCATCAAGGGTAAAGTGGGGTATACCTGGAGTGTTAGGGGCAGGGTCTTCGATAGGGCTTTCTCTCCCATTTCCCCCATTCCTCCTGTTTTAACTGGAATTGATCTCGGTTTTGGGGAGGGTTTACCCAGAACCTGGTTTGCATCATAAGGTGGTGGTTGCGGTGCTGTAGCCTCTGCCCATGGGTCAAGAGAGGATGGTTCAACTAGGTCATTCCACATGTCCCCATTGCAGCATCCATTCCAATTGTCCCATGTTTCCATTTCTGTCCCCACACTTCAGGCACTGTAACAGCACTCGAAGTCCATTGAACACCCGGGGACGGCACCTTTTGCTTCTGCAAGTTTTCCACAGCTGTCTCCAATTTTTTATTTTCCTGCTTTATTTGTTCCAGCATATCCTGAGTCTGGACTGCCTGTTGCCCTGCTAAAAGAGCTTGGGCTTTCCAGTGCTCTACTGCCCGGGTTGCCTCTTCTACTTCCCCTGTTTTTTCCATTACCTGTCTGGCCAGTATGGTGGCGTGCTGTTTAAACCATCTCACTGCCATAGACATTAGTTGCAGAATTCTTGCTTTTTTACTTGTATTATGATTTTTTAGAGCCTCGGTTTCTACCATCGCTCTACATATGCCAGTCCATGTTTCCCCACTTTTTAAAAATTCATATGGACCCCCTTTACTGGCAATCCAGCGGGTCCATGAGTTCTCAAACTCTGTGGGGTATAAAGGGAGCATGTCAGTGCCAGCCCATTCCAAGTACTGCCGAACTGTGGCAGGGTGTGCTACCTCTTTAAGGAATGGTCTGAAGCTTACAGCCAACATTGCATGGGTGCAATCAAGGAGCACCCTGCCCCACCCTGGGGGCTGGCCTATATAAACAGGAAAAGGAAGCTGAGTGAGAGAGGGGTATGGTTGTTATTACAGGGTGTAGACAGTCAGGTCATAAGCCTGGCTCCTAGATACTTTGTTTCTCTGACTGTACTTTGGTGGCTCTGAGTTAAGGGCATTATGAAGAGGGTTAAGTGGCTCCTCGCTTGACCCAGCACTCAAAGGAAAGGGAGAAAGCCTACCTCAGTCCCAAAACAATAAGAGAACTAGGAACTCTGGTAGCTGGGTTGGTTTGGATGTATTCTTAAAGGGGACTTTTTGTTAGTTTGGTTTGGCTTCCCCCTTCTAGGATTCTGTGAACAACCCCAACTGTTCAAAAATCATAAGCCAGGCCCCATTCTGAGACTGGCACAAAAATCAGGGAATTAAAAAAAAAATACATTAGAGTTTTGATCTGCCTTCTGGCTTTGAGCATTAAGGGTGACTTTTTCAAGCTTTTCTTCACAACCATGAGGACTAGAAACTTACTCTTCTTTAAAAAAAATGAGACCTGAGATTCTCACCTAATCACATGTCCAGTGAGCAAGGGGCTTTCTTAAAAACACCAAATATTGTGACCCTCACAATTAAATTGTAAGAGTTGGTTCTGCTACACTCTATGGAAAGAACAATCCTTCCAGTTCATTTGCATGTATTCATTTATTATTTAGATGTTTCCTGCTTAGTTAATCAGTGAGAAATGGCATCTTGCAGAAAAAATAAAGGATAGCAAAGATGTGTATTGTCAGTTGTAGCTGAGATAAGAATTTCAAGGTTTCCTTTCAAAAACTGTGAGTCATGGACTTTTTTATCAGTGTAAGAAATGAATTTGAGCAACATTTGATAAGTATTTAATTAAAGTACCGGTTCTTATTGCATGTGCAGCCTGAGCTATGCTTCATTTTTCTGTACAGATGACTGAAAAACATCAGACTTTTTCCCACCAGTTATCTATATACAGGGACATAGAGAAAAATTGTCAACATATTTTATCAAAAGGGGTCACCTTAACGAACAAAGAGTACTTACATTTCATATATACATAATAGCGGTGTTTAAAGAAAGCATTCCAAAGAGCTTTACTCCATGGCTTTAAATGCCCTGTACTCTGCTGGTTAACAAAGAGTCTGACTAGAATTATTCATATTCTTCAGTGAGCATTGCACACTTCTCAGCCAACCACAGGTCAGTTTCACCTTTGGCAGCTGTGCTCTGTCTGCAGGAGAGACAAGTACCATCTGTTGTACAGACTTTTGTTTCTACACTCCCAGGTGTGTATTTTGGTGCTGTGTTCACATGTGTGTGTGTGTGGTAGGGAGGGGGTTCGGATGATGATGACATTTAGGGAATGCAGCCCAAAATGTGGAAAAATATCAGTCCAGATCCTGTAGTCAGGGAGTCAGTGGGGATTTAGCTTGAGTAAGTGCTGAGTAAAGGACGGAGAATTCAGCCCATAATTTCTCAGGAAGATGAAGAGTGGTTAAAGGAATGTGTATTAATGTTAACTTGACACAATGAGGGAGAGTGAGATGATACTGTAATTTAAATTATCTACAACTCCCCCCATGCCCAAGTGGTATGCATCCTCATGTACAGAGGCACAAACTAATGCATATACACACAAGTCAATCATACGTGTGCATGCCTAAAAATGTAGCCACAGTCCAACAGGTACAACACATACAGATACATGCACATGTCACCCTCTTTTTGTTTTGTTTGTCCAGTGCCTAGCTCAATGGGTCCTGGTTCATGGCTGGGACTCTTAAGTGCCACAGTAATACAAATAATAATAATACTATTCATCCATGTACACCCCAGCTGGTACATATGCATGTGCACAGAAATACATCAAATTAAAATAGAAACCAATGTAATCAAAAGATTTAACAGTGTTTAAGAAATGTTGCGAGGCTGCGAACAGCTGACAAAATGTTATGAAATTTCAAATGTTTTTATTTTGCCTGTGTTTCTCTTATCCAAATTTAATCTTCCTGAACTGCAAACATATCCAAGCTGTTTGGGCCTGATTCTGATCTCATTTATCCGAGTGTAAATCAGGTATAACTCCTCTGATGTTAGTGAAGATCAGAACAGGGCCCGCTCCCTTTAAGAGATGCACTAATACAATCTATACAGCTAGATAAGCACATTTTTATTTTCAAATTCACAAATACAAAACTGAAATTGCCAGATCTTGTCTGGATTCATAATCAAAAACACAGCTCCGTTCTAGTTGCAGTTCACATTTGTCCATGGGATGAGGAAGTGTGTTGCCTCTGCAGATTTAAATAGAGGCCATTAGAGGGCATTTAAACTTCAGTTTTGAATAACCCTAAAAGTTTACCACTGTGAGAAAATAAAGCTCGGGCTGCCTGCAGAATAACTTTCCTTGGCTGCTCCTGCTGGAACACCGCCTCTGTATTTGAAGATGGCCCTTTCCCAGCTTTGCGGTTCGTTTGCTGTTTTGCTGCCTTTGTTTTGGCCATGGACTTTAGGTTTTTGTGCTTGGATATTAGGTGGCACCTCCGGAGCTTCGGAATGGGATCAACAGTGTGTGAATTCCTTGTTTGCCTGGTTGAAAAACATGCCAAGCCACTGGTATTGTAGACGGAATGTAGCGATGCTAAAGAGATGCTTTCTGCTGGATAGGAACTTCACTGTTACTTTCAGAGGGAAGTATTTTCAGAGCAGGGAAGGTGAATTAAAACTATCATAAGGAAGACCCCTGTTCTGATGACAATTTGAATATGTGCTGTTTATTTGTGGTGATAGCTGGATATAATGAGCTGATTGTATGTGAATAATAGAACTGTACAAATCAGAGATAAGAATTTATGGTATTAGGTGCCATCTAGTCCTTTCCCTGAAGGTCAGTACAGAATTGTTCCCTACAGTGTTTTTTCTAATGTTTGAGACAGTCAATGTCTTGGCATTAGCTGGCAAATTAAAACAAAGCAGAGCAGTATGTGTGACATTTGGGTGAAGGAGCAGCATTTTTGATGCACCCCTCACTTGTGTGTGCACAAACCTTAATGTATACACATATTAGGAGTTGGCTACAGGCATATTGGGCCTTTGAAAATCTGGCCAGCAAGAAATATATCAAGAAATCATCCCCAGAACTTGGAAAGAAGCATTCCCCTCCTTGTAGGCTGCATCTGGAGAAGTAGAAGGATTTGGGGTGGCCATACCTATTACTTGTTCTAACTTTTTGGTTTTTTATTCATACTTTAATATAGAGATTCCCAAACTTTTTCTGGGAAACTGTGCCAAGTTAAGGGACTCTGAATCATACTTTACCAGCAAATGATTGCTTCCATTTGACTGTATCTACTCTAACCCCCATGGCGCTTGGCCTGCTTCATATTCCTGTCTTACAGTGGTGAGCAGCCAAAGCTTTATGGAAGGCACACAACTGAATGGAAGGCAGACCCAGCACAGAGACTCATCCCAAGATGGAGAGGGGATCCTAGAGTACCAATTGCAAAGGCCTGAAGCACCGGTGCAGCTATGAATACTGCCCCAGAGCTTGGGAAGGCATTCACTGCTTTAGAGCACGCATCCGGGATAATCCGAGCCAGGCATTCCCATGGGCAATGCTGATAGCCGGGCATTCCATATGGGACCCTAATACAGACAGAGGAGAGGCTGAGATCTGCTAACCTTTAATAATGCTTTTAAGTCCATGTACAGGGAATTGCACTCTACAGCACTCTCAGGGCCTGATCCAAAGCCCACTGACATCAATGGGAGTCTGTCCATCGACTTCAGTGAGCCTTGGAGCCAGCCCAGAGCGCCGAGCACATTTGTGTCTGAAGATCCAGCCTTACTGTGCCCTCCTTGCCTCCCCTACTGCAGTGACTGCTCCATTTGAGCATTTCCTGGGGGATCCCGGCACTCCTAAGAGATCCCCTCACGCAAGGGGTAGCCAGAACCTGCCTGAGAGTGACAGTCCCAGGCTCCACGTGCAAAGCTAACCCCAGACTAACCCCATTGCTTAATTCTGAATGATAAAAACCTACTTGGAAAAGCAGCGACAGCCTGGCCTGCCGGGGCATTATAATGACTCTCCCACAGAGGGGATCATGCATGATTCCATGAGTGACTGTACCCACACAGCATCATTTGCAAGGGACATACTACAACAGCGGTCACAAGCTGGCAATAAGCTTACGTTGCCACTGCACGGTTTAAAATACACGTGGCAGGATTTCCCCACATTGTCTAGAGAAACTGTAATGGGCACGAGCAAGGGGGCAGGGATCTTGTTCCAGATTCTTCATCCTCCTTTGCAGCTGAAGTCAGTCAGTTCTTCCCTAGCTTCATTGGGGGTAGAACACCCGTTTCTGCTGCAACCATAGCGACCTGGGCTTGGGTCAATCTGGCTGCTGGGATGAAGTCTTGACACCAAAATCTGAACGGTGTGGGCGGGGCTACAAACGACCTCTTCTTGCCCTCTGGAAAGACAGAGCAGACAGTGTAACTTTTCTCTTACCCACTGACACTGTACAGCCAACCCGGAGACTAAAGCATCTTAGAATTGTTTCTCTAGTGTCACTAACAGTGACATGTCCTCAAACCTGAGTGAGAATGACCTGTGCAGCGAGAGAGGAATCTCTCATGGCGTTCTAACCGGACATGACTGCTGTGCTTTAAGGCAACTTCAGTGACATCAAAGATTACCTGGGTTTCTTATCCGGCAATCATCCTGGGAGTCGGAATACTATTTTCTTCAAAGGTAGATGATGTCTGGGATGGCCCATTGATACTGGTTAGTAACTATGCCTAGAGTCAGGCTTCCCCATCCCCGCCACATGTGTGTCAGAACTAACTCCATTTAACACAGGCAGACAGACCTACGTTTGCTCCAGGCTGCCTGCCTTTTCTTTCTGTACCCACCAAATATGCGGCACCAGTCTTGCACCTGTAAAATGAATTGCAGGCACCAGTCTGAGCATTTGCCCCTCTAACTACTTGATTTGTGTTTGCAATGCAATTGCAGACATAGAAGTGGGAGTGCAAATTCCTCCCATAAAGGGAGAGAGCCCTTTTGGAAATCTGGCCCACAAAATGTAAAGAGAAGTCAACAGGGGGAGGGTGGGGGAGGGTTATACACCATTAAGTCTATGTAAGGGCTTTTCTAAACACAAAAGTTGTACTGCTTTAGCTATACTGCTCCCCCAGTGTGGATGCACCTATATTAGTATAAAGGTGCTATATACTGGGATAGCCATGCCCAGACAGGAAGGGGAATATGTTCTGCTGCTGTAAGTGTGCCCACACTAGGGGTTGCACCAGTAGAACTATACTATACGCCTGGTTATGAGAGTAGCATGGAGGACATGGATTTTATTCAGATAATCGGGAGTTCAGTTAGTTGACAGAGCAGGAGCCATTCAGCAGCAAGAAGGCCTCCCCAGCAGCTGGTGGCTCATCCTCCTCCTCTTCCTCACTATCCTGTCCTGAGGGGGAGGAGGGAGGGTTCTGCTCTGCCCTGCTCACTCCCAGGGCTGCGGGACTGCAGAGGGCTCCCTGTGATCCTTGGGGGGAGAGGGAGGCTGTGGTCCTGGTGAGGCAGTGCAGAAACACCCAGCCAGGACTGTGCCCTGCCCCACCAGGACTGCAGCTTCCCTTGTGCCTGCAGGTATCGGGCATCACGAGCCCCACAGCAGCACAGGGCGCCCTCCACAGTCCCGCTGGCACAGGAGGGAATGAGTGGGGCCATGAGGGCAGGGCTGCAGAGGGCTCCCTGCACTGCCAGAGGAGCCATTCAACAGCAGGGCGGCCTCCCGCGGGGCCAGGGGCTTGTGCTCCTCTTCCTCATCACAGTCCTGGCCAGGAGGTCTCTGGTGTATTATCCAAACCTCCGCATTATCCAAGTCCCTTCCTTGTTCATCAGTGGTTCTCAACCTGGGCATGTATGTCAGTGGTTCTCAACCTGGGGTACGTGTACCACTGGGGGTCTGCAGAGATCTTCCAGGGGGCACATCAACTCATCTAGATATTTGCCTAGTTTTACAACATACATAAAAAGCTCTAGCCAAGAACGAACAAACTAAAATTTCATACAGACAATGACTTGTTTATACTGCTCTATATACCATACACTGAAATGTAAGTACAATATTTATATTCCACTTGATTTAGTTTATAATTATATGGTAAAAATGAGAAAGTCAGCCATTTTTCAGCAATAGTGTGCTGTGACACATTTGTATTTTTATGTCTGATTTTGTAAGCAAGTAGTTTTTAAATGAGGTGAAACTTGGGGATATGTGAGACAAATCAGACTTCTGAAAGGGGTACAGTAGTCTGGAAAGGTTGAGAGCCACTGATGTATGTCATGCTAGGGGACAAGGAAGGAATTCAGATAATGCAGAGGTTTGGATAATAGGATTTCGGATAAACAGCAGTATACAGTATACTGGTAACCCCCTCCCTCCCCCAACTGACTTAGTTAGACCAGTACAAAAATCATCGGGTAGACCAGTCCTTAGTGTGAAGGTAACTTACCCTGTAGGATGGTGACAGCTAACGCTACACACAGGAGGTGTTAAAAGGAGCCCAATAAAGAAGGAAAGGCCTACAATGGCACGTTAGTTTGTCATTTCAAACTGCCAAGTGAACGTCCCAGACATTCTTTAAGGGGTTCATAGTTTAATAAAAACCTCTATTATTCCTGGGATCAAATTGGCTTTGGCTCAGTCCCGATTTGATGTAGATGACACTGATAGTAAGGGGAAATCATCAGGGGACCGGGGGAGTTGTGAATGCACCTTGAGTCAGAGGGTATGTCCAGGCTTTACCAATTCCATTAGCAGGCGCTGGGTCATGTTGGACCCATCACTGCTCTTGGAGTCACATAGTGGGGCAAAAACTCAGGTTTGCACCATTCAATTTAGTTTCAGGTTTGGATTTTCTAGCTGCAGTTTGTGCCTGCAAAAAGGAGAAAGCCTTTCTGAGAAGCTGACCCAGGCACACAGCTAGCTGGTGAGTGGTATGTGTGTACACAGGCGGCTAAGAGAGTTACTGTGATCCTTACGTCAGTGTGGTGGTTAGGATTTCCTTTTTCTATAAAATCTGTTGCCAACTATAGACCTGCTAGCAGTGTTTTACTGGCTGAAGTCTAACACTTACTGTATTAGATGTTCCTGGGAGAGCCTGGCAGGGTCTGAGCATGCACAAACGTTGGTGAGTTTCGAGCCTGCAGTACCGATTCTGGTTTGACACCCGTGTCGAAATCCCCATGCCACAGGTTGCAGAGCAGGCACTCCACTCTGTGCTCCATTCTTCACAGAGGTAGGAAAAACTTGCTGATGCTATCCCAGGCGGCCTAAGCACTGCACAAGGAAGAGGCATGGAAAGAGACTTTTAAGCCACACACGAATGTACTTTGCTCTTGGCCAGTGGTACGAATCCAGCCCAGGCTGGTAGTGACCAAGGAGCGCCTGCAGTCTGTGAAATGAGTTGGGGGTGGGGTTTCTCCTTTTGATGTCCAGAAGTTGATGAGTGAATGGGCCAGGTAGACTGATCTGTCATCTCACCCTTAGAGGGCTCCCTCCAGAACAAAGATAAGGCATTTTTAGGTACTGTTGCTTAGTTGTTCACTGTTGCAGGTTACACAATGTAAGGAACCCAATTGCAAGAACAGGTTCCATTTGGTTTAACCCTTTCCGTGGTGAATGGACCTTCCAGGGCTGCTACTTTACCTTGATTATATTATATAATTGTACCAGGGCACTCAGGACTTTACCTGGCTTGGCATCCTGAAGGAAGTGACTGTCTCGCCTCTCACAGATCCATTCCTGACAGCACTTCCCTGGGACCTCCACACGCCTCGGATGGGGACAGTCCGGAGTGGGCAGGCGGACATCCTCGCTGCAGAGGGGTACACAGGTGAAGCCTCCGTCTGAGCAGCGGCACTGGATCTTACAGCTGGGCTGGAACACCTCACCGTCTCGATAGACCTTTCCATTCACCTCGCAGCTGTCGTCTTCCTCCTCAACTGCAATCAATATCCAGAGTAACCCAACAGTAACAAAGCGACCAATCAAACGCAGAGAGAAGGACTTAGGTGCCACTGAGGGCAAACATACAATCATTACAAAGGTGAATCGGTCATTTGTGGGCTCAACTTAGGGCCTGGTCCAAAGCCTATTGAAACCAGAGCGTCTTTCCATTAACTCCAAAGGGCTTTGCATCTGGCCCAGAGTGGCCAGGTGAAGGAGGTAACCGACTAGATTATCCAGGTGGTTGGCTTTGCTGGGGCTATGATAAGCTACAGGATCTATCTGGTGAGCTCCTCATACCAGGTATTGAGTTTTTCTCCTGGCTCAGTGGTGGTGATCACAATGTAAGTGCCTAGACAAAGAGAAGTAGCTGAATTCTCTCTGTGGTCCACCGTGCATGCCTATGCACTGGATACAAATGTTAAATAAGAATAGAGCTGGTCTAATGGTGACATCATTTATTTTCAAATAAACCTTTTCGTGCAAAGAATTCCTGGATTAATTATTTAAAGGATATCATTTGTCCCTCTGCAGAGCTGGTGAGAGAATGAAAACAATGACGTGTGCTTAATTCTGAGACAAATGCCAAAATGTGTCGGAGAATTTATTCACGATGAATCATTGGACCAGCACTAGCTAATAAATAAATAATAACCGTCTGCACATTCCACAGGGACATTCACAGTCCAGCCTTCTCTGTAGTCTCAGCTGCCAGGTGGTAGCAGCCAGCCACTGGGGCAGCTCACCAGGATCCCTCTCAGAGGCTGAGCTCATTCTGTGTGCATCCAGCCCATTTCCTCTGCTGAGCCTGGAACCTGGACCCTCATGGGCCACAGGCAGCAGCTCTTGTAGGGGATTCCTCACTGGAGCAAGACAACAGGAGTCTTGCTGCGTTTCTCTTGAGTGGGAGTCGCTCGCAATATGATCGACACACTGAATGTAAAGCTCTCAGGCTGCTGCCTCCCTGTCCTGGGTGGAGTCAGAACCCCAAAGACTTCCTCTTGGGGCAAGTCTACAGTACAAAATTAAGTCGACCTAAGTTACATCGATGTACAGCCACTGCAGTAATTGAACCGCTTTTGCATGTCCGCACTTCACTCCTTGTGTTGGCGGTATGCGTCCTCACCAGGAGCGCTTGTGCCCCTTTAACTGTCAGTGTGGGGCATTGTGGGACGGCTTCTAAAGGCCGCGACAGTTGATGTAAGCAACACAGTGTTACACTAACACTATGTCAACCTAACTACATTGACTGAAGTGCTACACCTCTCGCAGGGGAGGACTTAGTAAGTTGGTGTCGTGGGCAAGTTACATCATAAGGGTAGACACTTACAGGGTTAGGTCAATGTAAGCTGCCTTACATCAACCTAAATTTGTACTGTAGTGTAAACTAGGCCTTGAAAGTGGTGCTGGCTGTGCCAGCTTCCCCTGGATGGAAAGTACTTTTGAGGAGCAGCAGCCACGTGGTCCCATAGCCCATGTGCTTTGAAGGTCTCATTTGGGAAGACAGAAGGGGAGCAGATATAGGACGGGACCCTATTCTCATTGCCTGCTGTCTGGTGTGTCATCGGCAGGAAAAATATACCTTGGCAGAGATGTACCCTGTGTGGGATCGTAGGAAGCTGTGTTCTTGCCTGAGAGAGTCCTGAAGGGATAAACTAAGATTGAACTGGACTGAAGGCCACTGAGAAAGTGACTGAAGAGTGGTCTGTGTGTGTGTGAGAGAGCGACAGACAGAAAGAGGGAGAGAGAAGAGCTTCTCAATAGAGTCTATTGCTTCTCCTCCATAGGGATCCCATCCTCCTTCCCAATCTTCTTGCCTACTTCCTTGTGAATTGCTCAGAGAAGAGGTTCATCAGCCTGCAAGAGAACCACTGACTCTTTACTTTGCAAATGTCCTTTATGTCTGCAAAGTTTTAGGACTGCGACAACCCCACTGCCCGCTGGCACAGCACAGAGCCCAGTGATATGGGAGCTTAGGTACTATGGTATTGAGCATCCCAGAAATACCTAAAAAAGACAGGTAAGTCCTCCAAACTAGCAGCAACTACCATTTCTTGGGAACCCGCTGAAGGAAGTGAATCTGTTGCCCATTAGCTCTTTTAACCCGGGGAAGGTTTGATGTTTGTTCAGCTCACATCCCTGTCAGCTGACCTGAGCTCTCTCAGGAGGACAGGAACTCAAGGAGTGTTTGGTGAGTTTGTTTACGCTCCTGCCAGCTAATGTGAGAACTCCAGAGAGAACAGAAGTTGATGACATGGCATAAAACTCAGTCCATGTTCTGTGTCTGTTCCCTGCGCTGAGGTCAGAGCCTTTGTTTAACAGGACTGGTTGGGGGATTAAATGTCGGATCTGGGGCTCCATATAAGCATGTTCCAGATACATTTCAGCCCGCTCTACCCTGGGACAGTTGTTTTCTTTGCTAGCTCTGTGGGTTGGTCGATACCGGCGACATTTCCCTCAAAATTCTAACCGGCTTTGAAACCAGGTCAGCAAAACCATCTTACAAACTGGTTTGAGCCACAGCACAGAGCAGACACCAGGCGTCCAGAACCACTTTTTATTAACCACTCCTCTGAGAGCGGGTCAGGCTGCCTGGGCTGGCTGCAGGTCCCAACAGTTTTAGGATGGGGTTAGCTGAACAGACTGGGATTTGGGGGAGCCATTTCCCCGGTGTCAGCCAGGCCTTAATGAAAAGAGTGAGAGGAATGTGCTCACAGTTGCAGGTTCCTCCTCTCCCCAGGTGGTCATCACTGTAATCACAGATGAGGCCCTGGCTCCGATCACACACATTGAGGTGATTGCAGGGCTCTCCCAGGCGTCGCGCGCATATCCTGCAGCAGCCGCAGCCGTCCAGAACCAGAGGGGCACCGGGAGGGCAGCGGGGTGGGATCCAGGGGCAGTAGCATGGTGTCCGGCAGAGCTGAGTACAGACCTGCAGAGGCAAAACCATAAGTGCTCACACAGGGTTTTTCCTCAGCTTGCTGCTGCAACCTTACAGTGAACCCCACTGAGTTCACCTCAGGCTTGCTGGGGGGTTAGTTTCATGGGGGGCAGGGTTTTGTTCCCAGCATGACTCAGGAGACTCTGTATTCCACAGAGAGGCTTCAAGATAGATCTGAAAACAACTGTTCCTATGATACCACAAGATTCTGAGCATCTTCAGCCCCCCCAGAAACCAATGAGAATCAAGGATGTTCAGCACCCCACAGGATTAAGCCCTAGATTAGAAGTTACTCAGAATGAACTGCGGGAGGCACCCTATGTACTGGTCCAGTTTTGATTTAACAAACCAATGAGAATTGGTCTTACTGCATTGTCTCTTATTTCCTCCAATACCTGAGTCTCCCTCTCTTTCCCCCTAACCTTAATGACAGTGAGGCCTTTGGAAAGTCACATAACGGCTTCGTGCCTCAGTTTCCCCATTGGTAAAAAGAGGTTGATAATACTGACCTGCCCTGGAACTGGGGTTTGAGTTAATTATTTTTTACACAGTACTTTGAAAATGTAAAGTACTAGGTAAGCATTAAGTATTGTTACCATTTTGGTACTTTAACGGGAGTTTAGCCAGAGAACAGGCGGTAAGGATGAACAGAAACTGAGTCACAGTCTCAGAACTTGGCTCAACAACAATTATATACACCGACACAGTGTGGTGGTGCAAAAAATGATGCAGGTGTTAGACCACAGCTCCTAAGTGTGTTACATTGTTAATAGGCTGTGCCAGTCGGTACTTTTGTGTAATTTTGTGGAGCAGCTAAAATGTGAGTTATTGACATGCAGTAGTACAATGCAACAGCTTCCCTACAGGCATTACATCATATCAGAGCAGTGGGACTTCTTACCATATTCTATGGGTACCCAAAATTAGGCATGCTTAATCAAATGAGTGAAACCAAGTAAGTGTCACTATTTCTCGCTTTGGCCCATAATGTGTCCTTAGTGATGCTCTGAGCCCCAGCTGCTGCGGCCTCTGCACCAATTTGGCCAGATGTGCAAGTGGCACACTTGGCTGAAATTTTCAAACAATGGGCGCTTAGTTGCGCTTGGAAAATATAGCTGCTCAGATAGAATGGATAATTGCTTAGGAAAGTTTGTGCACAAATGCCTGTTTGCATGGACAGTCAGCTGATTTGCAGTGCAGTGACCTGCAGGAGTTTAGGTAGGTAGATAGATATAAATATTGATTATCCATTCTGCATGCACAATTACCTGTGTGCAAATATATTTTGCAGACACAGGAAGGGCCCTGTTTGCAAATGTGGCTGTGAATATCGATATGTTATCACAGAAAAAATATCAGTAGCTTTCCATTTGTATTTTTCAAGTGAATTCATTGCTGGTGAAAGATGCTGGATTGATAGCCCCCTTGTGTACAACATGAACAGCAGCAGAGTAAATTTCCTATGAACGCACACTGCCCCTACCAGTGTGCCATGCATTCCTGCCTACATAATGAAGCCAGAGCAGAGTTCAGTCTCCATGCTGATTCAGACCTTGGCTTCTCTGCTGAGACTGACAATGAGGGGAGCAATCCGTGGATTCCACAGGAATGTTCATATTAATCATCATCTTCCTTTCCCTGTTTCATTAGCAGCATGTCTCATAGCAACACTCTCCCATTCTGCAGCCTATACCTGGACAGAATGGATCTTGGTGCTGCTGTTTATTTTCCTCATTGGCGTCAGTGCAACTCACACGATGATCCTTTATCTCCCTGTAGTAACTTCAGTGGCAGGCACGAGAGTCAAATGTATCCCAGATAGCTAGCACAATCCCTTCTTTAATACACTTTTATTATTGAATTATGTTATTACGGAGACAAAAAGTGTAGTGAGATTTACAGGAATAAGCATAGGTACAATACCTACAGTTACACTGGCTAGGATGAAATAACAAGGGCTATCAATCATCGTTCTTCAGGAAATAAGTTGAGAGCTACAAGGGTCAGGAAGAAATTTTTCTTCATGTACAGCTTTGGCCAGATGTATCTTTATAATGGGTTTTCATCTGCCTATGAAATATCTACTATAGGCCACTACTGGGGAAAAATTATCCAGATGATTGATCCAATCCGGTTCCATTAATCCTGTTTTCCTCTGTTCCTTTGTAGTTAGCTTGTCCTTAGATGACAATTTGTCCTAATGATTATAGGCCACAAGTATGCAGGTTAAAATTCAAACAGGCATCACACTGCAATGATCTCATTGCTTGTGATGTGTCCAACTTGAGGAATTCAAGCAGCATTTCAAGAAATTTGCAACTGAAAAATTCAAAAGTTTTAAATTTTCCTGCTCTTTGCAAAGGGAATTGTTTCACACAGCACTTCAGATCCAGGAAAAAATGTTTTAGAGCAACCAAAATCCTGCAGGAGGCATCAGCTGCACATGTGCTTCACTGCATCTTGGGAGTGAAAACTGGATAATCATTGAGTAATCCTGAAAAAGCAGTGCCGGTTGCTTGGCTCTGTGTCTCTAGAGGCTTCAGTGCAGGACAATGAATCTGGAGAAGTAGGTCTATAAACCATTACTACAATTGTCTGCAGGTAGCAGGTATGCATGCCAGAGCCTTGGACACAATTAATAATGAAGATGGGTCATGCATATAGGTCCAAACTTACCTTTGTTGTCATTCCTTTGTCTTTAGTGGAATTGCACTAGAGATACGTTTGGCTCATTCATTTTAAATCATTGCTACTTAATTCGACATTTCCTGAGAGTCATGAACTCCCTGCCTCTACCTTCAAGGGGTTGCATGAATATGATACATTCTGCAGCATGCATACTAATAAACATGGTAAGATCTTTGAATTGTTGCAGTTACAAAGCTGGTTTCTATTGGTTACAGGTTGTTTTGCAAGTAAGAACCAAAAGCTTCCTTGACTAAGAATAAAGCCCCCAGCTTCCTTACCTTGGAAAGGATGCAGAGAAGAGAGAAGAAGAGCAGCTGCTTTTCCAGTTGGCTTCTCATGCTGCCTTACTCTCTGGCACTTCAGCACATCAGTCCCCAGGCACTTTGGAGGCAGCAATGTGTTTGCAGTTTTAAAAGTCTCGGAGTAAGGTCCTGCTGGTGTTTATACTCTTCCCTGCTCTGATGTCACTCACAAGCTCCAATATAAACATGAGTAGGTTTGGACAAGCATCAAGATTTTTTTTTTTCCAAACCCACATTCCAGCTGACATTTCCACTCACCTCAAGGTGAGAATGTGCAGCCCATTGAGAAAGCAAAGAGAAGGGAGATTCTCCCATGGGCTTGGAGAAGCAGCAGAAGAGGGGAGAATAGGCTGTACTAGAATGCAGGAAAGTGTGCACAGCATGGAGAGATTGCAGTAGGGAATGGCAAATTGGCCATAGTTGAGGTTGGTAGGAAAGCTCTATGCTTAGTTACCATACCCTGCTGTTTCAAACTCAACATGAATAGAACCTATTTGTTTACTGAACTATTTCCCTGCAGATTTTGAATTTCTAGCCTGCAGGACTTGTTTATCCCTGGATTTGCACATTAAAAGTGATTCCACTTTTTATAAACCTTTTTCTGGAATATCTGCCCCATTCTCTCATTTCCTGCCAGTGGAAAATCAACATACACAGATAATCTGGCATCCCCTCCGAACTCCTGACCAGGACATTGGAACAACCAGAGAGGAGCCTGCCTCAGGGAATCCATCCTAGTTTTACACTGAGCCCACATGCTGGGACAGGACTTTGAAAGTGGAAAGGGTCAGGGTGCTGTGTGGTTTCTCATGCAGTACAGATATCTCAGGGTTATGTACCTCACTCACTATGGAAGTTCAGTGAGTTGCTCTAGGCTCCCAGAAACAGAGGACACAAAGTTTGCAAGGTGAGCTTCTCTCACTAATTTCAGGTTTATCTCCTCTATGTCCAGGTGTTGTATTAAACTGGAGAACTGGTTTGTTGCAGTGGCTCACCAGGCTATTGCATGGAGCTTCTGTTGCTGAGAGAGAATATTTAGAGGATGTGTTCAGTTTTTACTACATGCTGGAGTGTTTGTGTCTGCAAAGGGCAGGTACAAGGGGTGGCTGGGGGACTAAAATCTGGCCCTCACAGCCGTATTGCCAGTCCCTAATGTTGAAAAATGATGAGGCAGGCCCTAAAAAATCATGAGATTTTAAAGCCAAAGTTTTGGGTGCTTTTTATTTGCCTTCTGGTGTTAAAGCGTTTGGGAGGTGGGGGTCACAGTCTCAAGGTTTTCTCCAGAACCACAAGAGCTAGAAACTTACTTTTTTTAAAAAAAAAAAGAAAGCTGAAATTCATGAGTCCAGGAGGTGGGGCTTTAAGAAAAATACCAACTATCTCAAGACTTGGGATAAAATCATGAGAGTTGGCAACACTGCGGGGGAGGGGGGTACCGTGTTTCCCTTTGCCACCTCTAACAGGACCTTGCATAGAGGGATGGGCATGATGGCATTTTCTCCACAATCCAAAGGGGAGGGCACCGTACCAGGACTGGATTAAGGCAATCTGCCATAGATACACCATGACACTGAGTCCCCTGTGGCTCTAACCACATAGTTCCACTCCTGCCCCATTGACCCCACTGAGGACCATCCGGAGTCATATGTTGCCCTCAGTCTGGTACTACTGCTAGTAGGGGACATCTCCTAAAGTCTGTATCCTACCTTTGATTGAGGAACACTGGTACAGCAGGGTTAAGAAAGGATCCCCCCCCCCCAATTGTATTCTGGGGTTTTATTTTGTTTTGTTGCCTCCTTCCTCTGAAGCACCATAGATGGCCACAGCTGGAGATGGGACACTGGATGGGGTGGGCCGGTGCTCTGAGGTGGTACAGAGAATTCTCTATCTCAGGTGCTGGCTAGCTGGTTCTTGCTCACGTGCTCAGAGTCTAACCAAACACCGTATGTGGGGCTGAGAAGGAATTTCCCCCAGGTCAGACTGGCAGTGAGTTTGGGGGATTTTCGGTTTCCTCTGCAGTATGGGGTGCAGGTCACTTGCCAGGATTATCTGGATGTATTTCACCTAATAAATTCCCTGCCATTGCACAGGCATCGGACACTAGTGCACCTTGGTTCTTCCTATTCTTCTGAGGGCTGTGATATTTTGGTTGTTGGGTTTAGTGGATAGGTGCTGGGTGGTGTTGAGGTCCTGTGATACACAGACTGGATGATCTGGCCGTCCCTTCTGGCCTCAAGGTCTGTGACTCTAATTCCAGTGTGGGCTGCATGTGTTAACTACTTCTAGGTATGCCCTGTATTCCAGTCATGTTATGGAGCTGGTGAGATTTCCCCCTAGCTCTGCACCTGATGGAAACCACTGGAACCTTTATTTGTATGTCTTTGGATCAGTGTTTACTCTAAAGTGAAGTAGAGGACTAACATGACAATTAGCAGGAAAAAGACATTTTTCTTTATTTTCCTGGGTGCAAACTGTCAAAGCCCTCGTGTCACTGAGATTGCCTGAAAGGGAAGAGAAAAATAAAAGAAACTTTTGTCACTGTAACATCAGTCCTAGATCTCTGCTCCTCTCTCTTTGCTATAAAAGCCTTCTGCATTCCTTGGTACTTGAAAGCAGATGCTACAAAGAATATACAAACAATCGCCACCAGGAACATATCTGTTCTTTAAAACTTAGAGCAGGAATGGAGAGAGTGGATCAAGAAAAGATTTAGACATTTTCAGTTACCAACTTGATTCTCCACCTCCTTATTACCCAGCTGTCTGTGGTAGTACAATGTTCTAGCTCAGCAAAGCATTAATTGTAAGCAATGTGTTAATGAGACCTTATCCTCTGTGCAGATATGACCCCACCTCCCAAAGGCTGCTGTAAAATGGTACAGAACAGAGGGCAGGAATTTCCATTATTCTGGGCAAAACCGATAGTCTCTCCACTTCAGGAGAGGATGCGTCAGACAATCAGGGTCTCTTTCTCAAATCCGTCATCACTCAGAGACGCGTTTTTCAAGTGAACTGGGCAGGCTGGGTTGAAGACCACATAGTGTCCAGTAGAGGCTTGGGCTGCACTTGTTCCAGTTATTCTTTCTCTCCTTACAAGCAGCCGGGTTACTTGGTGGAGTAAGGATGCTGCTCCATTAGCACCCTTCAGTAGAAGCTTGCAGTAAAAAGGCTTTAGCCAAGTCAAGCGTTCCCCCTTGTCTCCTGTTTCTAGCTGTCTGGAGGGAGCAGTTCTGGTGAAGCCTCAAAAGCTTCCAGGAAAACAACATGCTGTGGGCTGGAAGCTACGCTGCGCTGAGCGTCTCAGGGCCCCAGGCAGGCAGCTGGAAATGGCATCAGAAGGAGGACCCCACATCAATTACTCCCTGAGAGTTGCCGAAAGGTTGGTCTGCTCCTGGCTCAGGTGCAGTGAGTTAATTAATTCTTCCCGTCTCCCTGTTCGTTATTGGGGAGGCTGATAACTGGCAACAAGTCCAGCTGCAATGGAGAAATTAAGTTGTAGCTGCGTTAATGGAAATGCGATCTCTGCAGTACCTCTCTTCAATTAGCAGCTTCAAGAGCAACTCCTTACAATGAATCAATTAGCAGGCTGCACAAAGCCTCTGGATTTCTGACAGGGCTAAGGAGTGCTCCCGCCTCGGTATGCTAGAGTAGAGAGGCATGGAAAAGGCTGGGGAGCCAGTGAAGCTCCCCCTCCACCCATCTTCACTGTGCCACAGAGTGTAGACTCGCTATGATGCCAACAGAAGGAGGGGGAGCCTGCCCTTGTCTGTGGTAGATTTACGATTCTCTCCTGGATCAAGCGTGTCCCACCTCATAAAAGTCAACCCATGTTCCGTGTATTGCTGTTAATGAGGAAATAGCTGTACTGTGCACAGGCGAGCTACTGCCAGTAATACAGCCCTGTGAGCCAAGCACCCCAGCACACATTCTGGACGTTAGTGATCATTGCTACCTGCCTGGGGTAGGGCGTTGTTGCTACATAGGGAGGCACAGACAAGCAAGGTGGCTTGTCCGAGTGACTGGGAGACCTGGCAATGTGGTATGGGCTTGTGGTTTGGGCAGGGGACTGGGGCTTCTGAGAGCTAGGTTCAGTTCCTGGCTTTGTAACAGACTCTTGGTGTTACTGCAGGCAAGTCACTTAATCTCAGGTACCCCTCAGTTAAATGAGGATAATAAAGCTTACTTTCTGAGTTCTTTGTCTGGCTTCTCTAGTACGCCTGGAGGGGGGTCAGGTCTGTTTCTTACTACATGTGTGCACAGCGCTTAGCGCTGCAGGTGCTACCGCAATATAAATCATTGATACTAGCAAAACCTGGAATAAGAGTCCTGGCTCCCAGGCCCCCTGCTCTAGCCACGTGACCATGCCTGGCACTCACGATCAGGACATGTTCACTGGTGAATGCCTGACTCCAAGACACAGTGTCTTCTGTTCTCTTTATGATCATCTCCCTCTCAAGACTAATGACATATACAGTGAGCTGAACTGCAAACCCTGCTTGTGAAGCTCCTGGGTCATCTGTCGCTGGTGGATATAGGGAAATAATGCCCAGTGGATGGCAGTTTCCCCTGCAGGCTGGGCTTTCTCTCTGAGCTGGTTCGCAAAGTAACTTGTGAAGAGAGCCCTTCAAGGAGTAGGGAGAGTTTGAAATTGCCATAACAAATGACGTCACTAGGAACCCAGGTGAGCTCAGGCAGTGAGAGGAAGCTGCAGCGTTAAAGAAAATAGCAAGGGATGAAGGAGGCCAAAACCACAAATCCGAGCGCAGCCAACTGCCCATACTTAGGATTTTATTAGGGCTGTTTACTGAACAAGTATCCGCAGAGGAGCCACTCCAACATCATTAGATTTCCTGGCTGCTTGGAGGGAACCAGTCCAGGGACTGGGCTTCTTCCCCACAACCCCACTGGCTCCGGTCCTTACGGAGGCTGCCGCACTGGCTGGGTTGCTTATGAGCTGGCAGAGGGAGTGGGATACATGCCGTTAACTTCCATCCAAGGTGTCAGTGAGGAGGAGGGTGAGCTGGTGGAGACAAGGGGCTGGATTGGTTCCCAGTGAAACGCCACTCAGAGGAGGACTCGCTGCTCCATGCTCAGCTCTGCAGAAGGGTCCCTCCAGGCACACAGGTGGTGCAGAGGCTGCCATCTGCCTGGTGCCATTGTGCCGGGGGGAGGGTGGGCTGAGCGAGCATGCAGCCTGCCTTCCTCTCCTCGGGCCCATGTGGGAGTGTGGAGTGGACGGAGTTAGTGTAAAAGGTGCGTCTGAGAGAGAGACGTGACTAAGCAGCTCCCATCACCTTCTGCTCTGTGAGCCTGGTCAGATCAGATCAGCACATAACAGGGTGGGTGCATCTGGCTTTGAAGCTCCTTGCTTCTCCCCCTCGAGGATGACGCCATTTTCCCTTTGACCCAGTTTGCTTCAACCCTCCTCTCCTGTCGCCTTCCCACTCCTCCACCCCAGCACCTGGATGAACTCCAGGCCTCGCCCCCATCCCCCGCACTCTCCCTACATCCCGCATCAGTAGTCTCAGTACTTTTCCCTTTGACAACTCTGCAAACCCCCTGGCACGCCATTCCCTCTCCCTCCCCCTGTCCCCCCAGCACCTGCTGGCGTTTTCTCCCACGTGTGCTCCAGCAGCAGGCACAGGAAGTGCTTGCCCATGCTTTGCAGGGATGTCAGACATTCCCCAAAGGAGATGTTTTGTGTTGCCAAAGGATCACAATGAGAAAACACCACATCTACTGGCCTGGCAGGTTTCTGCTCGTCTGGCCCTGATCTGTGGCGGGTTCCTGCCACAGGTGCTGACTTTCTTCTTTCCGGGTGCTCCACCTTGAGGTCCCGCCCCTGCTCTGCCCCTTTCCCCAAGACCCAACCCTCGCTCCACCTCTTCCCAGCCCACCCCGTCCCGCCTCTATCCCTTCCCCCAGTGCCTCCTGCTTGCTGTCAAGCAGCGGATCGGCGGCTGGCTGGTTGGTGTTGAGCACCCATTACTTTTTTTCTGTGGGTGCTGCAGCCCCTGAGCACCCATGGAGTCGGCGCCTATGGTTCCTGCTCTGAAGAGCATTAGAGGGGGTTGTCGGTGAGCACGAAAGGCTCAGATGAAAGGAAGTGAGATTCCTGCAGTGCGTACAATGGCATCGCGGGCTCCCAAGGAGCACACGCTAAGGACCAACTCCAGCCCTGCTATAGCACTGGGAGAGCCACCCACTCCTGTGAGGGAAGCATGTCACTGATTACCTAGGAGACCATGATGAATGATCCTCCAAAACACTGTGCCCCCTTTCCAGGTGCACTGAAAAGTAGGAGAAATATACTGGTAGCCAAGGATTAGCCCTTGGTGTCCTGTTTCCTCTCTTGGAGGTGATCCCCCTGTGATCAGGGTGGAGTGTGAAGGGCAGGAATGTAGGGTTCCAGCTGATCATAGCTGAGTCATTTCCTCCCAAAAATGAAAACGATTTTTAAAAATCCAGAATCTTCTACAAAGAGAGTGCCAGTGCAACAGGTGTCCCTCGCCATTGGCGCTCACAGAGACGCCAAGCAAGGAATGATCCATGGAAACTGAACTCCCCTCCAGCATACACAGGAGGCTTCTCCAGGGCTGGGCTGAGAGACACTGGGCAGGCAGGGAAAGCCTGCACTGCCATTACTCCCCGCTGCGTGTCGTAACTGTTCTGAGTCTAACTCTGAGTCCAGCACCATCAGCCTGGCACCACTCATTAGCACAGGAATTACCTAATGAAACTGAAGAATGAAGGGAGGCAGCATTTTATTAATATCCATAAAGATGTCTGTCTCCGTATCTGGTTCTGGAGATCTTATCCACATGCTGCAACAGCTGCTCATGGAGAGTCCTGCCAACTAGAGAAGTGCCCGAAGAAATAAATCCTGCAAAGGAAAGGCGATCGGCACAGGGGGTGGGGAAGATAGGCAGTTGGAGACATGCTTACAGTAGTCTAGCCTTTAGTTTAATACACTGGCTCAGAAACCTCTTGAGCTGATCCAAAGCCCACTGAACTCGAGAGTCTTTGCTTTGACTTCAGTGGGATATGCATCTGTCCCTGAGTAAGATGGAATGAGAAACTCAAAACACCAAGAGAACATTGGCAGGCAGAGAAGTTCGACTGAGGTTCTTCGTAGCATCAGTAATGTCTGATTATTTCACTGTTTTAGGCTGCAGTGGTTGCTGGGTACTGAATACCTGAATCACGCCTGCTCCCGTGCTAAAGATGTTGGGGAAGCTAAGAACTGGGGAAGGAGGAGATTTGGGTAGTAAGCAGCTGGGTGATCAGACACTTTAATAAGATATGTGCCCATCGCTGCTGACCATATTACACAACTCGGCCAGTTACTGGATGCTACATAGCAACTAGAGCAACTATCTAATGTACATAGTCAAAGGGAAAACAGGCGACATCATGAACCTGGGTGTTAGCTGCAAACTTGCTAAAATGCCTGTGTCACCCATGCTAACATCAGGTGCCTTTCTGTTGTCTAGACCATTTACAGAGGTTTATGAGTCTGCTACGGCCTCTGTGCTAATGGACTAGGCCCTTTAGCTCAAACAGCAATGGCCAGGGGTGAAAGTAACTTAAAGGACTTACCGGTACTCCAGAGTCCTTATGAGGGGGAGGGGCCTCAACCGGAAGAGGCGGGGCCTTTCAATCCCCGGGTGCTTTAAATCAGGATTTAAAGGACCCGGGGTTGGGGCTGTGGTAGCAGCAGCTGGGAGCCCCGGGCCCTTTAAAACACCCCCGGAGCTACCAGCTATCAGCGGCGGCAGGGTTCTGGCGACTATTTTAAGGGCCGGGGCAGTAGCAGCTGCCGGAGCCCTGGACCCTTTAAATAGCCGCCGGAACCCCGCCTCTGCTTCCCCAGGGCTCCGGCAGCAGAGCTCTGGCAGCAATTTAAAGGGCCCGGGGCTCCAGCCACTGCTGGGAGCCCCAGGCCCTTTAAATTGCCACCAGGGGAAGCCGGTCCGCCCCGGTACGGTGCACCGGCTCTTGCCGGTACGCCATACTGGGGCGTACCGGCTTACTTTCACCTCTGGCAGTGGCTTATGCTTACAGCCTCAGAGGTCCTGGCTTCAATCCCTACAGTTGATCCAAGCAGGGCTCTTGTTACAACTGCATTGAATGCTGCCGGCCTGTGCATGGAAGGGGGAAGTCCAACTGGCTGGTGATGCTTGTTGGAGATGGGGCTAGGACTAGTTGTTTAGCAGCTCTAGGGAGGTGCACCAGCCTGTAGACTAGAAGACAGTACTATCTTCTAGTAGTACTGCAAAGGGCAGTCAGTTTTTCCTAAGCACTAAACGATTGTCCTGAGTTGCAGAAGCGGAATCCTAGTGCGTGAATGGGACAAGCCTGCATTCCAACCCAGCCTCCCACTTCACTTCCAGTGGGACACGCAACTACAGACTTAGGAAGGAAAAATTGGTTTTTCATGGGTAAAAATATTTTCTGCTGATGGCTGAACCGCCCCAGCTGAACTGTTTCCAGTACCTGTAAGGTCCATGCTGACTCTGCCCCTGCTGATTGGGGGTGGCCTTGAGATGTCTTCATAGACATGTGAAAATATAGCATTTCTCATGAGTGACACACTCTGTCTCTGCTGTCTGATTCCTAGACTGTCAGTCATGGTAGCCTTGGGTGAAGCTGAGTATTCTCTTGCTGCCTGCAACTGGAGCTTGGACCACCAGAGGCATCTGAATAAAGGGCCTAAGGGAAAAAATGAGGGGGATCTTCATCCCCATGAGAATGACATGGGCCATGCTCAGACTCTGATACACAAAGGGACCTCCAGCAGCACACAAGGAGATTGGTGGTTTGTTTTAAAAGTCCTTGTAATATTTCCCCATTGGAGCGTGTGCCCCATATGTGTTCTGTACCATGCATGTGATTTCATCATTTGTAATTAAATCCATATGTTATGCTCTGCACTTTCCATGGTATTAAACAGTTGGCGCCTCTTCTTGCAGTCAGTTGTGCAAGAAAATAGTTGATACAAAGATCTGAATAAAACTCCTTTGAAACACATTGGCAGGTTTTGCTGTTGCTATAGAAATGAAGAAATGGACACAATGAATTGACATTTCATGCAGCTATTGTTCACATCAAAGCCATTTAACATACCATCGTTGATAACATCACATATATTTTCAGGGCATTGTACTCAACTGAAATCACATACATCTGTGATTAATATAGCACATTTTCCCCTAATACCTTTCATTTGTTTAGAGCTGTTATGTCCTGTAGCTCCAAGTGTTCACTTTGGCCATCCTGTTCTATTTTGCATTGCAAAGACTAGCCACGATAACAGGCATCTCCACCCAGGGCTGGAAACTTTACTCTGCTTCTTCCAGTTCTTTCACCATCACTTAAAAAATAAAGTCTGGGGTTGGAGGACTGGCTAGTCCAGGGGCTTGGGAATGGGATGTGGAGTCTTTTACCTTTGGTTCACTGATTCCAATCCAGGCCCAAACTAGTAGAGACTGAAAGTATTTACCATCTGGTGGCTGTTCAAATGACTTGTGAGAAAAAAATGTAGGCCTTAGTCCAGTTTCTAATGGTCAGGTGACCACATCATAAAACCACAAGCTCATCTGGGACCAATTGACCCCCTCTATGTTAGCAGAGGCCGAGGAGTGAGTGAGCAATGACAGTGACTTACCCCCGCCTACCCAAAGATGGTCCTGGCAGGTCAGGTTTGAGGCACGTAGGTGGGACAGGGAGAAGGTTAGCTTGCCCTGCCAGTGCTCATACTCTCCCTATTCTGTGGAGAAGGTATTTTTTTCTCAGCGCTGTCTGTTCATCATCTGTCAGAGGCACTAAACTGACACCATTACAAAAATATTTAAAATGGCTCTCTGTACCCATGCTCCAATTGTCTGGTGTCAAATTCTAAAATGTCCAGGGAGAAGAAGCCAAGAGATTGTACTGGGGAAAAAAATTCAATAATGCAAACGGAAAAAATAGTTCGCTTAGCCAAATACATGGAGAAATTTCATAATTCAGACCCAGGGGGGTTATTGTTATTACTGCTACAGTGTAGCCAACCATAGATCAACCATTGTGAAAGGATAATAAAAATGTTTTGAGTAGATATTTCATCCTGGCAGTAATTCTGTGTGATTTTTGCTAGAGGCCAGACAAAAATAATTATAATTGTCGCCATAAATTCAATATTCAGATATTCCAAAGAATAGGAATTTGTATAACAAAGCTTTTGTGCCTGTAGACTTCAGTCAGAGGAGGCTTTTTCACTATTGTTTGGTAAGCAATGTCAGGAATCTTCAAATCTCAAACGCTATAGTCCTCTGAGAATTTATTTTTGTTACCAAACATCATCAAACATAAGCGCCTTAAAAAAATCTTAATATATGTTTTGTCTTTCAGCTGAGATGTAAAACCAAGGTCCTGGTCTTGTGTGGTGACAGAAGAGCCCATGGTAACTTTCGCAGGAGTTGCATTATTAACTCGGGTCTCTTGATCAAATTGCCGTTCTTTCTGCCTGCTGCGATTCTTCCTATAGTTGCAGCTACATAGGGTATTTTTCTTCACTTCCTGTCATAATCTAGCACGTTGCGTTACTGTGAGCTGTTAAACAGCTGCAGTGTCCCATCCCAGAGGTAGGTGCACTCCAGATGCCTACATGGTAAAGAGCTTTGGGATGAGAGATAGGTACATGGAGTATGTCTATTAATGTAAGACTTTTTCTCTCTTTTTGTTTTTTGGCTGTTTGTATTATGTTCAGGAGCTAGCCTAACATTCTCAATGTACATAATTCAGAGCTAAGCCAGCACATAGGGCTTTCTTAGCAGCCATCAGCAGGGCCTGGAACACAAACAAGTAATCAAAGAGCTCTTAGGCCTGGTCTGCACTACAGGGTTAGGTCGAATCTAGCTGCGTTAGGTCAATTTAAAAATCACTGCGTCCACACAACCAACCACATTCCGTCGACCTAAAGGGCTCTTAAAATCGACTTCTGTACTCCTCCCCGACGAGGGGAGTAGCGCTAAAATCGACCTTGCTGGGTCGAATTTGGGGTAGCGTGGACACAAATCGACGGTATTGGCCTCCAGGAGCTATCCCAGAGTGCTCTATTGTGACCGCTGTGGACAGCACTTTGAACGCCGATGCACTAGCCAGGTACACAGGAAAAGCCTCGGGAACTTTTGAATTTCATTTCCTGTTTGGTCAGCGTGGCGAACTCAGCAGCACTCAGTAGTACAGGTGACCATGCAGTCCCCCCAGAATCGCAAACGAGCTCCAGCATGGACCGAAAGGGAGACACTGGATCTGATTGCTGTATGGGGAGAAGCATTGGTGCAGGCCAAACTCTGATCAAAAAGAAGAAATGCAAATATATTTGCCAAAATCTCACAGGGCATGTTGGACAGAGGCTACAACCAGGACACACAGCAGTGCCGCATGAAAGTTAAGGAGCTCAGGCAAGCCTACCAAAAGGAGGAGGCAAACGGTCGTTCCGGGTCAGATCCCCATACATGCCGCTTCTATGATCAGCTGCATGGCATTCTAGGGGGGGACCCTACCACTATCCCACCACTGTTCGTGGACCTGGAAGAGGGGAGTCTCACGCAACAGGGAGGAGGACTTAGTGGATGAGGAAGAGGAGGAGGAGGAGAATGTGCAGCAGGCAAACGGTGAATCTGTTCTCCCCTGCAGCCAGGACCATTTCATCACCCTGGAGCCAATACCCTCCCAAGGCGGGATCCCTGACCCTGAAGCTGGAGAAGGCCCCTCTGGTGAGTGCACATTTGCAACTACACTACAGGGTTTAAAAGCAATAGTATTTAATGTTTGATTTGCCCTGAAGGATTGGGATGCATTCGCGGCCAGTACAGCTACTGGAAAAGTGTGTTCACATGTCTGGGGATGGAGCGGGAATCCTCCAGGGACATCTCCATGAAGCTCTCCTGGAAATACTCTGAAAGCCTTTGCAGAAGGTTTCTGGGGAGGGCTGCCTTATTTCATCCTCCACGGTAGGACACTTTACCACGCCAAGCCAGTAGCAAGTATTCTGGAATCATTGCAGCACAAAGCATGGCAGCGAATGGTTCTGGGTTTTTGTCACATTCAAGCAACATTCGGTCGATATCTTTCTGTGTTAGCCTCAGTAGAGTGATATCGTTCATGGTAACCTGGTTGAAATAGGAGAATTTTTGTAAGGGAACAGTAAAAGGACTCCGTTCATGCTGGGCTGTTTGCTGTTGGCTAAAAGAGAATAGCCATGTGGCGGGGGGAGGGGAGAAGGGATCATCCCGGAGAATAGCCACGCGGTGGGGTGGAGGTAGGTGTGTGCTGCACATCCACCCGAAAACCGCAGCCCCTCGTTTTAAATGTGAAACCCAACCCATTGCTTGCTTTGGGAAAGGAGGGTGCTGCAGTTTGAAAACATTCCCACATGTTATGAAGGCATAAGAAGCCAACCTCGCGTACCAAAAGGCTTACCATGGCTGCCTGGAAACTGAATTATGTTGCCCAGCCATGTGTGATGTGTCACCATACCGGCAGGCGTTCAATACAAAAGGCAAAATGTGACCTTGTACCTAAAGCACATATGCTGTCTGCAGTGAATTGCTTGATTCACTGTGAAAGGGTCTCAGAAATGTATTATCTTAAATTTTACTCTCCCTTTTTATCTCCCCCCAGGTGCAAATGTTTCTACGCTCCCCCTATCATCTCCATCCCTGAGGTTATCGCAGATTAGAAGGCGAAAAAAATGCACTCGATTTGACATGTTTTCTGAGCTCATACAGTCCTACCGCACTGATATGGCACAGCTGAATGCATAGAGGCATTCAGTGGCAGAGGACAGGAAAGAATTAAGTGAGTGCGAAGAGCGGAGGCAGAACGTGATGCTGAGGCTAATGGAGGAGCAAACGGACATGATGAAGCGTCTGTTGGGGGAGTAAACGGACATGATGACATGTCTGTTGGAGCTGCAGGAAAGCCAGCAAGAGCACAGACCCCCGCTGCATCCACTGTATAGCCGCATGCCCTCCTCCCCAAGTTCTGTATCCGCCTCACCCAGACGCCCAAGAACGTGGGGGTGGGGTAGACTCCGGGCACCCAGCCACTCCACTCCAGAGGATGGCCCAAGCAACAGAAGGCTGTCATTCAAACAGTTTGATTTTTAGTGTGGCTACAATAAACAATGTGGCCTTGTCCTTTCCTCCTCCCCCACCCCACCTGGGCTACCTTGTCCATTATCTTATTATTTTTTTAATTAATAAAGAAAGAATGTATGATTTCAAAACAATAGTTACTTTATTTCAAAGGGGGGAGGGTGGTTGGCTTACAGGGAATTAAAATCAACAAGGGGGGGCGGGTTTGCATCAAGGAGAAACACACACAACTGACACAGCGAAACTGGCCAGTCATGAAACTGGTTTCAAAGCCTCTCTGATGCGCAGCGCACCTTGCTGTGCTCTTCTAATCGCCCTGGTGTCTGGCTGCTCAAAATTGGATGCCAGGCGATTTGCCTCAACCTCCCACCCCGCCATAAACGTTTCCCCCTTACTCTCACAGATATCATGAAGCACACAGCAAGCAGCAATAACAATGGGAATGTTGGTTGCGCTGAGGTCTGACCTACTCAGCAAACAGCGCCAGCGCGCTTTTAAACATCAAACGCACATTCCACCACCATTCTGCACTTGCTTAGCCTATAGTTGAACTGCTCCTTACTACTGTCCAGGCTACCTGTGTATGGCTTCATGAGCCATGGGAGCAAGGGGTAGGCTGGGTCCCCAAGGATAACTATTGGCATTTCAACATGCCCAATGGTAATTTTCTGGTCTGGGAAGTAAGTCCCTTCTGGCAGCTGCTCGAACAGCCCGGAGTTCCTAAATATGCGAGCGTCATGCACCTTTCCCAGCCATCCCACGTTGATGTCGGTGAAACGTCCCTTGTGATCCACCAGTGCTTGCAGCACTATTGAGAAGTACCCCTTGCGGTTCACGTAGTGGTTGGCAAGGTGGTCCAGTGCCAAGATAGGGATATGTGTTCCATCTATCGCCCCCCACAGTTAGGGAACCCCATTGCAGCAAAGCCATCTAGTATGACCTGCACATTTCCCAGAGTCACTACCCTTGATAACAGAACATTAATGATTGCTTTGGCTACTTGGATCACAGCAGCCCCCATAGTAGACTTGCCCACTCCAAATTGATTCCCAACTGACCAGTAGCAGTCAGGCGTGACAAGCTTCCACAGGGCTATCGCCACTCGCTTCTCAACTGTCAGGGAAGCTCTCATATAGGTATTCCTGCACTTCAGGGTGGGGGAAAGCAACTCACGGAGTTCCAGGAAAGTGGGTCTTACACATGCGAATGTTTCGCAGCCACTGTGAATCATCCCAGACCTGCAACACTATGCAGTCTCACCAGTCTGTGCTTGTTTGCCTGGCCCAGAATCGGCATTCCACTGTATCAACCAGCCCCACTGCTGCCATGATGTCCCAATTGCCACAGCCCGTGCTTTCAGGAATGTCTGTGTCCAGGTCCTCATCAAAATCTTTCTCGTGCTGGTGTCTCTTAGCCTGATTCTGCATATCCTCCAGGATAATGTGTGAGATGTTTACAATGCTCACAACAGCAGCGGTGACGGTGAGCTGAGCAGGCTTTATGCTTGCCGTGGTATGGTGTCTGCATGGGTAACCTAAGAAAAAAGGCACGAAACAATTGTCTGCTGTTGCTTTCACGGAGGGAGGGGCGACTGACGACATGTATCCAAAACCACCCACGACAATGTTTTTGCCCCGTCAGGCATTGGGAGCTTACCCCAGAATTCCAGTGGGCAGCGGAGACTGCGGGAACTGTGGGATAGCTACCCACAATGCACCGCTCTGTAAGTTGATGCTAGCCACAGTAGTGAAGATGCACTCCGCTGACTTAATGCACTTAGTATGGACATACGCAATCGACTGTATAAAATTGACTTCTATAAAATCCACCTAATTTCGTAGTGTAGACATATCCTAAATTGACAAAGGTGAATCAATCCAGTTACCTCCTTGCAGATTGTGACCCTAGCTCCTGATGTGATACTCCATCTAGTGGAGATGTTAAAAAGAAAGTGACACAGGCAGCTCTCCCTGGCAGGACACTGTAACAGGAGGCTTTTCAGAGTAGGGGCAGGAAAGGGAAAGAGGAGAACAAGAGATATGTATGGGGTGGTGTTGGAAAGTCAGCCACTTGGGGAAGAGATTTTATTTCCTGTCCTTGGCTCCAGCTGCAGAAGCATTATTGTTCTTGGGCTAGTTCAGGAGAATGAGGGTTTCCAAGCTCATGCGATTGCTGCTCTCCACCATCTGGGCTCATTGCAAGTTCCCACTTGTCGTTTTATCCATCCAGTGCAAGCCTGAAGGGAATATTGCAGAGTGGTCCCTCTGAGTGCTGCTGTTTTTTCCTGATGGGTGGCAGAACAGACCCCAAAGAGAAAAGAGATTTGGCGGGATGGGGGAGTGACATTTTACTGCAACAACCTTAGGAGAATGGGGACCACATGGTATTTCTGCTGCTTGTTCTCTTCTTCAGCAAATAGCCACTGAGCTGAATGTGGCTTTCCACAAACCTGTATTTAAAAGGAGAACCCAGATATGTGGGGACTGTGTGGCCTAAGGGAGAGGGAATAGGAGGTGGAGCATCTTCCTCTGTAAGGCAGTGGCAAAAATCTAACCTAGCTTCATAGGGAGTGAGAGCTCTGTTATCTGATGGCTGTTTGGTGGCTTCCATGTAAATGAATTGGTGGGTTCTAGAGCTGGTCTACACTAACGCTGTCGGTCGATCTAAGTTATCCTAGTTCAGTTATGTAAGTTATGTAACTGAAGTCAACATAACTTAGGACGACTTAGTGCAGTGTAGACACGGCTGTATGTCAATGGGAGAGTGCTTCCCCCTCTCGGGGAGGTGGAGTACAGATGTCGACAGGAGAGCACTGTCCCATTGACTTAGCATGTCTTCACCAGTCCTGCTAAATCGACACTGCTGCATCGATCATAGCAGTGGTGATTTAGCCAGTAGTGTAGACATGGCCTTAGTCTGTTTCCCAGGACAAGATCAGCCGTCTGGGTAGCTGTAGCTGTAGCCAGCAACTGCCTTCATCGGCAATGGTCTAGTTTCACCAGGTTGCCTGGTATATGTCACGGTGTCTGGAGTGGCTCATGACTGTGAGTGCCTACCTCAGGGCAGACACCCCAACTGGGGATACATTCTATAATTAGATTTCACTAACCCAGTACCACATGTGAACTCCCAAAGTACTACAATAGTTTCATAATGAAGTCCCAGACAGTCCCCTTAGACACTGCAGACTATCTTGCCACCCAGGCAAGCTGGACTATGTGATAAATGTCACTTACACACAAAAATCACAAAATATTCATGTTACACCCAGTTCCAAGAGACCATTTGCTCACCCAGGTCAATTAGCTTCCTAGATCTCACATTGAAGATAACACTAGTAGTCAATTCTAAAGTAAACTAACTAAAGATTTATTAGCTAAGAAAAAGGAATGAGAGTTATTGAGAGGCTAAAGCAGGTCAAAGTATATGTACAGGTGAGTCTCCAACAGTGCTCTGTTAGAATCCAAACCGTTCAGAGATGAAGAATTTTTCCTTGTGTCCATATTTATAGCTTCTTCTCACAGAAACCAAGCTGACAGCAACAGTCCCCATGCAGGGCCCTTCTTCATGCACTTAACAAAGTCTTCGATGTTTGATCTCACACACAACAACCATTTGCTTTCCCGGAATTAGCACTTTCCTGTTAAAGTTTTCATTTTCATTCTACAAGGCTTCTTTCTCGTTTGACGGGTTGCTTAGTTACAGGGGTATGCACAATAGAGATGTTTGCTATTCCATTATAACAGGGTACAGATAAGTGAAAACAATGCATGTAACATCCTCCAAATCTTCATGAACTTTAAACACTAAACACACTCTTACACATTTTAACATCTACTTTGAACTATTACTACCACACAAGTGAGCTGGTCTGGCTTCCAGCCGTGAGTTGGTCAGAGCTCAGCTGACACCTAGGCCTTTGCCAGGGTGGGCGCTTAGGTTAACAGTGTCACAGTACGGACATTCTATTAGGATGGAAGACCAGTGAAGCACAAAGCGTGTTTACCAAGGTATGCTGTTACATGGCAGCGATTGCGCCACTGGTGACCATGTGATCAGCAGTCACATTAAGATTGGCAATGATAGACATAGAACATCCAGCCATACCATCTTAAGGACCTGGATGGAGACCAATCCAATCAGTGCTCCATCTGCACGGAGGCCACCTTTGGATGATGATGAGAAGGAGTCCATTTCCCAGTCGAAGGTGTCCCTGTCCTAAATAACTACCATTGCAGCTAGCACTTGTTGACATCCTTGTTTGGTGAGATTGAATTCTCTTCTCATCCATAGAGAGGGGCCCTGCCGGGTCAGACATGAGGCAGATTAGCAGGGCTACGTGGGGAAGCCCTAGGGCCTGTTTTGGAGTTGAGTGGAGGACTTCAGTCTCCAGAGCCATCAATTCAGCATCTTTCACTAGCACTTGATTCACACCCAATATTTAAAGAGAACAAACTGCAGCCAAACAGGGGTGGGTTGCACTGGAGCTCAGCTGTGACACCTGCCTCTGTTCAACAGCCACAGCCCTCAGTGCACTGCAGTGCTTCGGATGGGAGTTTAGCTTCCTGCCTGAACTCGGGGACTAGCTTCTTACACTGCAGCTGCTGGCAAAGCCAGAGCCAGGCTTTCTCTACAAACTCCCCATCTGCGGAGCAATTTCCAGTGGCAACCTACAGGATTAGAATCCTGCTGCTGGGAACGTTGCAGCCATGGCTCCATCCACATCTGTCCACCCACCCTCCATGCTAGAGACATCTGGAGGCGTCTCTCTCACACACAGAGATCTATAAACCAGCACAAGCTGCTCCTTTTGTCAGCATCCTAAGCCAAGTCAATAAAGACGCAACTGAAACCTTGGTGTGTGTGTGATCCCGTAGAGAAAAACAAACCTCTCCGTCTCCATACGGTTATGAAAGCAACGATGTCGCCTGGAAAATATGTACCGGAGAGCAAAGAGAACTCCCTGTATCAGGGGGTTAGGGGAGGAGGTGGGCACCCGCTCAAATATGACTAATCCATGGAAATTATTTCTGATTAAAGTAATTATTTTGGCTCCAGCCCTGATCAATATAAGGAGCTGAAATACCCATAAAATGGCCCGGAATGCAAACTATGCACAATGATTTGTGAAAGGTATTTGCCTTGGAGTTCTATCCCAATTGTTGTGCTAACTGTGGGGCAGGGTGACCCACTCTTGTGGAGAGGGGAGGGAGGCAGCTTGAGAGCTAAAAGCTGATCTCTGCTCTCCCATTCCTTAGGGAAAATCCACATCGTCTTCAGGAACATGAGGATAGGCAGCTGCTTTGCTCGGGTCTAGGGCCTAATTAAAAGCAAACGGACTGTTTGGCTGGGATTATTTTGTATTCTAGCACAACACAACACAGCCGGCACCGGAGTGCCCTCTACAATAGGGCCATTCTGCTCTTGCTCACCAAGTCGGGGAGGATTCAGAGAGCCTGCATCCTCCGTGCTGCCGTGCAGAGACCAGGCACAACTGCAGTCTGTTCCCCAGCGTGCAGGGCCTGCTGCTGATTAGTGCCCCTAGAAATGCTGGCCACCACAAAGAGGGCAGGAAGAGAAAGTGTCTTGACCCCCACACCCTCCAACTGGCCAGCATTGCCAGCCAGGCTTAGGGTGCTGGACACTCCACAGCCCTGGAAGGGTGAGCCATAGTTGCACTCTCTGAAAGCTGCTGCAATCACATGCCTGATTCCGGGGCTCCAGTGTCAATTTTCTGTTCACTGACTGTTCCGAAAAAGAAACAGGAATCGATCTGGGTTGACCCGAAAACAATGTTGTTGGGTTTTTTATTTTTGATGTTTTGGAGATTCAAAAAGGGGGGGGTAAGTTTGGGGTCAAATGAAATGTTTTGTTTTGATGGGAGGGAGGGGTTAATGTTTTGGCATTTAAAAAAAATTAAATAGAAGAAAATTACAAAATAAAGTCATTTCAACTGGAAAAATCAAAATTATAGAAACCAAATATTTTGATTTTGTCAGAATTGTTTTTCCTGGCTGACACAATTTGGCAAAGCCCTCACAAATTTGCATAATGTTTCAGTGTCACCGAATCTGCATTTTCGCCCAAGAATTTCACCCGGCTCTACTGCACACTGTTCCTGGGTGGTCAAGACCCCATTGAGCCCTTCCTCGTCTAGAGTTGACTCTGGCCTTCGAGATATTGTCCTATCACTGATCTCAGTGGATCACAGTGAAGTGGGACCAGAGGAAGAACCTGCCCTGGGAAATCCCCAGGTGTTGCAGGCTGTGATGGGGTCAGTCCCTGGCGATGCCTTGGGGATTCAGGAAATTTCCTCACAAATTGAGCAGCCAAAGTTTCCAAGGCCTGGATCTTAAAATATAAAATATGAAGAGATCCCAACAGGGATGAACTGAACCTCAAAATGAGGAACTTCCCTGATACAGTGAGGAACAGGCAAATGAGTGTGTCTCTTTTTCTCAGTTTGTGTAGATGAAGTCCCTTGTTATTCCTTCCTTTGTGTCTCAGTTAATCAGCTGGCAGAGACTGGTTCCGAGTTAGCTAATAATATTTGTACTGGCTTAATAGACACCTGATAAAACAGAGAGAGTGGAAAAACCCAACATTGAAGCAAAATATGAACATCTCCCTCTGCCTGGTTCTTTCTCAGGATGGAGCCCGTGAGCCCCAGAATGGGAGAGGTCTAGAAATATAAAATCTGGATTGGTTGGCTGCTGGGCTGGAATTTATCCCCATCCACCCATATTGACTGAGCATCGAACAAGGACGAGTGTTTGCAGCAAACTATGGGAGTATTTCACAAATACCATCGCTCTCCCTGCCACACTGCAAGGAAAGGGCTTGTGTAGTCGATGCTGATTTAGCTTTCCAGGGTATGTCAGCAAAATCTTCCAGCACTCATTTAATGGAAACCTGTAGGCTTTCCGCCATGCTTGTCCTGCTCCCTTTCAAGGGAATCCCATTGGCTACAAAGTGGAAATATGCCCAGCCAAATCCCCGAGCCCTTCAGTGTATAAACCTGCCCTACTGAACCCCTGTGGTAGAAGCACACAGCTTAGTGAGTTGTTAGAACTTGCTGGAACTTCTAGATTTTCTGCTGGTGATTTCTGAAGCATTTTATAATTATTTATTTAAAACAAAGCGCAAAAAAAAAAAAAAAGCCCATGCCTGGCTCAGTGAGATGTGTCGTGGTCTGAATTAGTGTCTGCTAATTCTAGGTTGTGTCTCGTATGCCACGAATTTATGGCTTGTCATTTCTCCTTGCTTAATTCAGCCTGTTCTGTTGGTAGTATTGCACTCTGGAATTCCCTCACCCAAATCACCTGGCCAGACTGGTCACCAGTAAAGGGGTCATTTCTGACTCTTCCTTTAAAAAGCCTAAACAGATAAAGTCTGCCCAGCCTGAAATGCAAGAGGCAATCGTGGAGAGCTGCAGGCCTGTGGATTGAGAGGAGGCCTTGAGGGCCACTTTAACATTCATCTCTGAGTGGGAATCTGGCCTGTGTGGTGAAATCTGTTACTATCCTGAAGGCAGCCCAGATTCCTCTGACACAGAGCAAAAATAGCAGGAGCCCCTGCTGGGGATCAACAGAGCAACACTTCCTTCCATAACAATTTCCCTCAAACCTGGGAACAGGACCAGCAGCTTGGCTCACAGCGGAGATGGAGTGGAACTGCCAGAAAGTAGCTTCTTCCCCAAGTACGCTGGCCCTAGTATCACATAAACACAGCCTGGGCTTTATTTAGGGATTGGAATGCACCCTCACCCCACTACCCCTCAGGAGAAGGGGCAGCAAGACCCTGTGGGGTTTGCTTCTGCCTGCCCGGTGATGCCAGAAAAAGGTGCAAATGGCTAGATTATGGGACTGTCCCAAATCCAAATCACCCTGCACTCACCCAGTTCAGAGGACATTACATTCTGTCCTTCCACAAACCCTTTTTAAGAAACAGTATGAAATGCCAATCCTGGAAATGGAGGAGAGGACTGAGGAGTGAACGGTGAAGAGAGCATGGACCCAGGACTCCTCCAGAGGTGAGCTTTCCAGATCAGGGACAAAGCACACTAGGGTGCAAGTTACCCTAGTGAAGCAGCTGCCTGAAATGAGGAAGTTTGCACCCATCAAGTCATCAGGAAAGCGCATCAAAGGGTCTTCTCACAAGGCTGCTCCTCTCACATCCCAGACTCCAGATTGTGACTTGAGCACTCAAAGGATTTGCACGGGCAATACCCTGGCAAAGTACGAATCACATTCCCCACTACAGGCTGGCCCAGTAAAGGGTAACAGCCTACTACTGCTGTTACCTAATAGAGTTATTCCTTTAGGTCAAGCGATACAGGTCTGTGCTGTGGATATGAAGGTCCTAAGTGCAAACCCTGCTGATGACCAATGCTTGGTGTTACACATGACACACAAGATAAGCTGCTTGTAGTTTCAGTATTAACCTCTTCTTCTTGTCCCTGCCTGTGTGTGTCTCAGTCACAGTTTGAAAAGAAGATCCATTCAAATGAAAGAGCTGTAAAAAACTACCTCAAAGCTTTGGCCACACTGGAGCATTTCCTGGGACATGCCCGGCTCTTTGGAGCAACCCAGAATTACTCTGGCCAGGTATAAACCATGGTTTCCCCATGATTTGGCTTTGCTGGAAACCACACTTAGAAGATGTGGACTGGGCCTGCTGGCAAAGAGAAACGGTGTCACAGGTTACCTGTGACCACTATAATCATTAGCTGGCCCTAATCAAACCACGGGCATTCTTCACTTCTCCCAGTCCTGTTGAGATACAGCAGCTCTTTCTACGGTCTATGCTAATGGAGTACCCCATTGATCTGGTGTCCAGGAAAACATGCTTTCAGAGCCCAAGGTCCTTAGTCTGTATCCTGTTGATGAAGCCTGTCTGCATGTGCACACAGCCCTTGAGCCGTTGTATGTTTCAGGGCTAGGGATCAATATTTGTGAACTAACTTTATAAGCAGAGGAAGGGATTTTTCACCATTGTGCATGCAAAACCACACAGTCTTGGTAGTTGCATGTGCAGATGGTTAGAAGTGCCGTGGGTCAGTTCTCTGCACAATTGCTACAATTGCAAGCACAAGCTTGGTAATTACATGTGCAAAGTAGCTACACAAATGCAAGCACATTTTTGTGTGTGTAACTGCACATTCCTGAGAATCTGGTCACATCCATATTTATCATTTATATAAATTTTTTGCAGTGCTGTTTTAGCAATGTTGATCCCAGGATATGAGAGAGATAAGTAGGTGTGATAACATCTTTTACTAGGCCAACTCAAGTGGAGGTAGTCACTTGAAATGAAGTGGGCATTTGGGGGTTAGATTGTTATGCATAAAAGGTTTGAAGTGGACAATTAAGGGTAGCAGGAAGTGTGATGTGTTACAAATTGTTGTAATGAGCCATAAAACCAGTGTCCCTGTTAAGTCCATGGTTCTAGGTGTCTAGCAGAGTTAAGTTCCTAGCCTTGCCTTTTGAAGATGTTGTGCTGGGTTTCCTTTGAGGACAAGTATTGAAAGATCAGATATGGAGTGATCACTGTGTGAAAAGTGTTCGCCCATGGGTGATAGTGTGGTTTTGTCTTTTATCATTTTTCTGTGGTAGTTCATTCAAGAGCGTTGTGATTTGTGTGGTTTCAGTTATCCGGGTCACCTCCACCATGCCTTACACATTCTGCTTAACTATCTGTCCCAATTTGTATTTAGTTCAGACACTCTGCTTCCTTACCCAGAGCTGAAGAAGAGCTCTGTATAGCTCAAAAGCTTGTACTTTACACCAACAGAAGTTGGTCTAATAAAAGATCCTCACCTACCTTGTCTCCTTCACATAACTGTCTGCCATCATCTTTACATTTCGAGTCCAAATTTGTTGCCATCCTACCACCATTTTGGAGGTTCTCGGTGCCATTTCTGCATATTACCAACACCAGGAAAAGCAAAATCTGGAGCTGGAGGTTATAGACAATGTTATTTAGGCTGATGAAATGTAGCCCATGTTGTTTAGCATTTTGGTTTTGGTATGTGCCCTGCATTCTGGGGCTTTATCCCACATTTGGGCTTTGGCAGGCTGAGAATCCTGCTTTTCAGATTTAACCGTGGAGATCCCTCTCCTCTGACCAATAGCTGTGTCCTACATATCCGTTGTCATCACTAATGAAGGCTGTGGTGCTAGCCACACTGCTCCCCAGGTCTCCTTCTCCGGTTCTCAGCTTTGTGCCTTCTTTGATGCTATCTGCCACGCTTAGATCAGCCTCCTACTCTGCCTGTGCCAGCCATCCTCTGCCTCACTGCAGCTATGGATCCCATGACACTGATCTCTCAGGCAGCATTGTCTTCACGGCCTTGGGAACCCCAGCTATTGCCCCCGGTGTTGTTTTCTCTGTGTTTGACTGCAAGCTGCAGGGGTCAGGAGCCTGTTCTGTAATGGGCCATGTACGTTTGGTATTGCCATAGGATTATCATCAGGAGTAGAAGCCTCTGGTTGCCCCACCCCATGAACAGGTATTGGAATCTTGGAAGGAGAGGCAGGTTAATTACTGTGGATTCTCTGGGGCAGGTGTGGCTCATTAGACCTGACCTTGAATATAGGAGAGGAAACTAGGCTCACAGGCAAATAACCAATCCATATGCCCCCTGCAGAGCAACCAAGCCTAGGCTGAGATTCGGGGAGTGTTTGAACTACCTTTGTGTTAGTATAACCATGCCCCAGGAGGGGGTGACTCTCTACAGCAATGTGTGGCTTTTGCCTGGCACAGGAGGGTGCCTTACCAGCTGATAGTCATTATCATCAGAGTGCTGGGCTGGGCCCCTGCTCTTGGGCCACGTTCTCTTTGAAGAGAACCCTGGTGAGAGATATGCCCTTTCCAGGGACGTGCTTGTCTGGAAGGAGAAAGCACAGGTTCCCTTCCTTTGCCCAGCCTCTCCGCTCCTGCCTCCAAGCACAGGACCCTGGAAACATCTGCCAGGAAATAGCTGACAGTGTTGAACAGGAAGGCAGGAAATTCTGGGTTTTTATTTCTAAACATCGTGGCACTAAAGCTGTTTGAGGAGTTAAAAATAGCAACCCAGGGAACCTGCCTTTTTCCTGTTTGCTTCAAGCTCACACTTTCCTGCCTGTCCCTGCATTCAAACCTGGCCTGGTCTGGCCCCTACTCCTGACCTCCTGAAATGGGACTTTGGCACAACAGGGCTTGCACCAGTGAAAACTATATCGTGTTTGCAGCACAACTGAAAGAGGGCACGGGGGGTAAAGCTTAGACACAGCCTCAACTCGCAGCCCTGGGATGGGGTACCTTAGAGGAGACCTGGGGGTGGAGACGCATGGGGCAGGGGGAACATCTGAAAAACGGAAAGAACTCGGCTCCAAAATTACCTCCCCCTTGGTCTGTGTGTCTCTTCCTGTAGCTGCACATGCCTGGGTCTCCCCTGCCTGTTTCTGTGCCTTATGTCTGTGTACTTCTAGCTCTCCATGGTTCTGTGTCTGTCTCTGTCTAACTACATTAAGGGCTTCTGCTGCATCCAGCACTATAGTATCTGAATGCTTCCCAGGGAAATGAGATCTGTGTTACTAGGTCCCTAGTGGATTTCTGCTTTTCTCCCTTCTCTCACTCTCAGAAGCTCTACTTGAGGTATTATTCAGTTCTGAAATCTCTACCTGTCTCTAGCTTTTCCTATCTCTGCATGTCTCTCTGACTTTGTGTCTTGGCGGCTGTCTCTTCAGGTCTTTATGGCCCTGGGTGTGTCTGTGGATGTTCCGTCCTGTCTCTGGGTGACGGCACTGACTTTCCCTGACAGCAAATCAGCTCCTAGCAGTAGTGTTAGCCTTTTCTAGTGCATCGCCACAGCTAACTGAGCAGCACTGACTGCTCCAGTGTGGGTTCTGCTGAGCTGAACCATCACTTGTGAAGCTCCAGCTTGAAACCGTGAAATCCCCAAATTCCCATTGCTCCTGCCGAAGGCACAGATTCCTTTCTGGCTCTCTGCCCCAGTCAGGAGCTCCCAGGCCACGTGGGACAGCTGCCTGGCAGATGCTGAATACTTCCCAGCGGTGTGAAAGAAAAGGACCAGTGTTAGCAAAGGTGGTTCTCTCTGCACACCCCTCTTCCTCCTGGAGGACAATGCCTTCTCCTTGTAATTTCGGGGCATCTGCATTCCCACTCCCCACCCCACCCCTGCCAGGTGGCTCACCTGACACTGCACTTTCAGTCCATGCTTCTACATTAAAAGGAGAGGGTTCATTTTGTTTAATCTGCTGCTGAGCTCATAAGCAGCTTTGTGTTAAGTGCAGTTAAAATGAGTGGGCAATAACCAGACCAGGGAGACCCAGCTGGTCCAGGGAGCTGGGTGCCAGTTCAAATCCAGGCCAAGTTAATAGTGAGAGGCATTTCCAGCTGATGTCTGCTTGGTCTCCCATGTGCGAAATGGATTGGGTCTTTTCACTCAGTCCAGTTCCTATGGTCAGGTGTCTGCGTCACACAAACCACCCTCCAGCTGGCATGAACGGGCCCCCTTGTCGGGAATCTCAGCAGAAGCCAAGAACAGAATGGATCGTGGAGACAGAACTCCCAACTCCCTCCAGGTTGGGGCTGAAACCCACTGGCTGGGCAGTCCTGTTGCTGCCCAGGGATACAGCACCAGAACACAAGAGGCAGTTCAGCGAATCCTCCCCTACCTCTTCTCGGGGACATTCCCAGCATCCTGCTTTCCCCCTTCTGCTTCATCCCCATTCTCTTGGGTTTGTCATGAGCTGAGACCAGGAGTCAGGTGGGTACTTTGGATGAAGGGAGGGAGAGGCTGGAGTGTCAGACCGAGCTGACTTGGAAGACCATGCACCGTGGAATTGGTTTTATTCTGAGTCAAGCTGTTTACGATGCTCCTTGGCTGAAGCAAGCTTCCAAGCAGGTGAAATAACAACCAGGCCGGCGTAGGAACGAGGCGGGGATGAGAAGATTAAATGAAGGGTTTACATTCTGAGTGGAGACGGTCCCATCGTGGTCTCTGTGTTCGTGTAAATGATTCTGCACTGTTGTATGCACGTGAAGGCAGAGTCCAGATTTCCAAACTGCGAGCACACTTCTGACAGGCCTGTATGCAAATACCCCAGTGCACACGGCGAGCTCTGCCATGCAGGTGCAGAGACACAACTCGTGCATTGAGGGGAGGGGCTGTTCACAAAACACCAGGACCCCGCTGCTGCTGCAAGGAAACTCTGTGATTAAGGAAGTCTTCTTTCATGAGTGGAGAGGCTCTGTTGCCCACATATCTATGGGGATGGTGGGGATTAAAGGAAGATGTGAACACATATGACCACCCTCTTCTCCGCATTTGGTGCACTGGTGTGGGGAAGAGATTCTGCAGGTCACTGAGAGCAAAAACCTCGCACCAGACATTTGGAGAGGCGGGGCCACATTCAATGCTGACATAAATGGGTACAAATCCACTGACACCAATGGACCTGGGTGTACTTTGTTAGCTGGAGAATTTGGGCTCAAATATACACGGAACTTGAGAGAACAGGGCACATGAGTCTGCTCTTCCCCCACCCTCCAGAGCAGGTGAAAGATTAATGATGGGTTGCAGAGAAATGACTAAGGAAATGATGTTGGAATAGCAGCATACCTTTCATTTGCGAGACAACACCCTGTCCCGGATCCATGTGGTTTTCTTGCACACTGCAGGTGTTCAGATTAAAAGCTAAATGCTCATTTCTCAGAAGAATATGCCGGCTGAACGTGTCTTGGATGGAGGCTGGTGCCTGATTTATTATGTACTTGGCTCTGGGTGCTTCCAAAGATTAAGTCCTGGCACATGATGAGACACAAGTGTGTGTACGTATGGATTGCATTAAACAAAACCCTGTCCTGCAGTAATGTTATAGGCGCGACTCAACCGCCCCAATGCCGAAGAATTCAGAGTATGGCCGAACAATCCATCCTGATTTGCATTCCTCTCCTCCCAAATCCTTCTTTTTAAAGTGATTTTCACACTGATGAATGGGGCTGGCTGGTAGCGCTGCATAGTCAAGTTCTCTCTAAAGCCACAAAGCAGAAGATCAAGCTTTCCCAGCAGTGACCTAGAAGGACCCCACCTAAGCATAAGGTAGAGCTGCTCCCCCAAAGACATTTGGCCTGCATTGCAATGACATTGAACAAGTGTTCATATCACACAGGGACTGGACTCCTTTCCCACCACAGGTCACTAGTTTTCAGACAGCAATGGCTCTTGGTCACTATTAACCCCAGCTGAAGTGGAACCAGTCACCTACAGATGACAGGCTCTGTCACAGGGTCAGAGAGTTTAAGGCCACAAGGGGCCACCAGATTTATTCTAGTCTGACCTCCTGTGTATCACAAGCTACCACCAACACCACCCAGCACCTGCACACTACATCCAGCAATGGAAATGAGCCCAAAGTATTACAGCCCTCTGGAGACTAAACTGTTATGTGCCACAGGCAGTGGATAGGAGGGACCAAGGTGCACCAGAGCCCGAGACCCCTGCAATGGCAGGGAACTGATTAAATGAGACATAACCAGATAATCCTGACAAGTGACCTGTGCCCACATGCTACATAGGAAGGTGAAAAACTCCCAAGGTCACTGCCTGTCTGATCTGGAGGAAAATTCCTTCCTGACCCCAAATACGATGATCAATTAGACCCTGAGCATGTGAGCAAGAACCAGCCAGCCAAGCACCTGAGAGAAAGAATGCTCGATGCCACCTCAGAGCCCTGGTCCTCCCTGTCCAATGTCCCATCGCCAGCTTTAGCCATCCCTGATGCTTCAGAGGAAGGAGTTAAAAAAATCCATAACTGATGGGGCAGAGGGGAGACCCTTTCTGACCCCTGCAGGAGGCCGGCTGAAATTCTGAAAGCAAGAGTTTTTGGAACGTAAAACATAAACCAGAAGTGAGCCCCAGGCCTGTTGAACCCTGTTCCTACCTTCACAAGCAGCCCCGTCATACAATCACAGTCATACATTTGTCCAGCTCTCTCTTAAAAACAATTCAGTTGTTTGCCCCTGTCATGGGGTGTCCACCTCTCACAAGGCAGAGCAGGTTAAATTAGGCCAATTAACCTAGTAGGCTGCACCCGGAAGAAGATTTAGGCTTGAAGGACCAGCACTAAGTGAAGATGGAGCCCAGCGGGGAAGGAGCAGGTTGGGCCTGTATAAAGGGAGCTGAGAACAGAAGAGGGCTGCCAGGGGAGCAGTCTGCAGTCACTCCCTCTGAGAAGGGAGAGGTGTTTGGGGCTGCAGAATCTGGCAAGAAGCCAAAGAAAGGAGTAGTTTACAGCTGCTTCTTGGGAGGATGGCATTTGGGCCCATAAACCCAGGGGACAGAGGATAGAGCACGGAAATGGGAAAGAGTGCAGTGAATTAGTGACCAGGTCTGAGAGCAAGCAGATCAGAGTTGCTAGACAAAGGGTCCCTGGACTGGAACCTGGAGTAGTAGGTGCTCCTATGTTCTCCTACAAGCCTCTGAGGAAGTGGCACAGGACTTGGCTTGGACTGGAAGATTGTCTGGAACAGCAGGTGGACAACTGACCCAGTGAGACTTTGATAACCCAGAAGAGGAGGACTATAGTGACCTGGCTGGAGGACTGAGTCATGAGGAGGGAGCACCCCAGTCCTGGAGAGAGAGAGGCCATAATGCAAAAAGGGGGCATCAGACCTGAGTGAAGCTAATCCCCAGACGTAGCCACATGGCAGTGCCCCAACAGTGAATGAACTCCGTCACAGCTCCCACAACTTCTGTTGGGAGGCTGTTCCAAAAACTCACGGCTCTGATGGTAAGAAAGCTTATGCTGATTTCCAGGCTGAATTTGTTCATGGCCAATTTATATCCATCTGTTCTTGTGCTAACATTGTCCTTTAGCTTAAATGGCTATTTACCCTCCTAATGGATTTATAGACAGTAGCAATCATGTTCCCTCTTAGCTGCTTTCTTGCTAGACTAAACAAGCCAAGCTCTTCCCGCATCCTGTCATAAGACAGGCCCTCAATTTCCCTGCTTATCTTAGTAGCTCTTCTTTGTACCAGTTCTGATTTAAATTAATCTTTCTTGAACATGGGTGTGGAGAACCGTACACAGTATTCCCACTGAGGTCTTACCAGTGCCTAGTACAACGTCATTAATACTTCTCTATCTCAACTGAAAGTGCCTTACTTGATACATCCTAGGATTGCATTTGCCTTTTTTCGCATTACATTGGTGGCTCATAATCATCCTGTGATCGACCCCCAGACCCAGGTCTCTCTCCTCCTCTGTAGCAGAAATTCCTATTATTAGACCCTAAGTGCATGACCTTGCACTTTGTACTATTGAGTTTCATCCCATTTCTCTCACTCCAATCTTCAAGGTCATCCAGATCTCCCTGTATAATATTCTGATCCTCCTCTGCATTGGCAATGCCTTCCACCTTTGTTTCATCAGCAAATATCATTAGCACCCTGCTACGTTTTGTGCCAAGGTCATTAAGAAAAATATTGAATAAGATTGGTCCCAAAATCAATCCTTGAGGAAATCTACTAGTAACCTCCCTCCAGTTCAATAATCCACCTTTCAGCACAACCTGTCGCTTCTCCATTTTAGCCAGTTCCTTACCCACCTTACAGTTCTTGTACTGATCCCCATCTTTTCTAATGTAACTAATAATTTCCCATGCGGTAACATCTCACTTGCTTTACTGAATTCCAAGTACTGCACTTCCCTTATATAAAAAATCAGTTATTTTCTCAAAGAAGGAAATCAGGTTAGTCTAGTATGATCTACTTTTGGTAAACCTATGGTGCATTGCAGCCCCTTTACCATTTACCTCCAGGAATTTAATGATTCTTTCTTTCACAATTCGTTCTAACACCTTGTATACTACTTAGGTCAGACTAACAGGTCTAATTTCCTGGATCACTCCCCCCCACATTCTTAAATGTAGGTTATGACCTTCACTAATCTCCAATCATATGCTACTACCCCTGAAAAAACAGATTTATAAAAAATCCTTGCTATCAGACTAGCAATCTCATGTGCCAGTTCTTTCAGTACTCTGGGATGGAAGTTATCGGGTCCTCCCACACCTCTGATTTGAGTGTGTTAAGCTCCTTCAGTTTTTCTTTCACCTCAGATGTGGTCATTTCCATTTCTAGACACTCATTTCCATCAGCCACACTGCCTGAACGCACATGTTCCATATTATTGAAAACTGAGGCAAAGTACTCATTTAGGTTTGGGGCCATACCTAGATTATGTTTAATCTTCTTCCCATCCACACTGCATAGCAGCCCAACCTCATCCTTCCTTATTCTCTTTTTATTTATATAACTAAGAAACCTCTTATTTGAATTTCCTTGGCAAGAGCTAATCCAGCTTGGCTTTTCGCAATTCTCAGTTTATTCCTTCATTTTCTAACTCCATGATGTAGCTTTATTTGCATGATGTAGCTTCCCTTTCCCATTTCTTAGAGGTTCTCTGCTTACTCCTAATAGCCTTTCTGAGGTAGTTCATCCTGTTGGGTCTGAAACCTTCCTCTACAAGTTTTCCCCTTGCTGGGATGCAAATTTCAAATAGTTTTTGTATAGCTGATTTAAAGAAATTCCACGTGTTCCCCACATTTTAAGTTCTTGATCTCTTCAGTCTACTTGACTTCTTTCATTCCCTTAACTTCTCAAGGTCTGCCTTTTTGAAATAAAAAATCATAGTTGATTATCTGGTTTTAATTATCCTTCCATGCAATTTAAACTGAATCACTTGATCCAATGACCACTCAATCCAAACTTACTTCCTATGACCAGCTGTTCTAAGATGTCCTTACTACTTACCAAAACCAGGTATAATACTGCATCACCTCTTGTTAGTTTGGTCACAGTTTGATGAAGAAAACTGCCATATATATATGTCATCTATCACATCCAGGAATAAGTGGGCCCTATCAGCATTAGGAGTATTTCTGTGTGCAGGAATTTGTCCTCTGTTATGACACAATTCAAAAAGTATTTATCTGTAATAGTATTAAAGAGATTTCTATCCATATCTGAGTCTGACCCTGAGTGTTTATACCAGACCCCTCACAATATCCCAGTAGAACTCTTTTACAATCCTTCCCCAAAGGAAGGATTATACTATCACTTCTGGCCCACTGCTGACTCCACAAGACATCCAGTCTCCCAGCCGTTCACTTCTGATGTATTTGTGAATGGGAAACACAAGCCAGCCTCTTGCATATCTCATGCAAACTGCAGTTGAAGGAGAAAATAGCCATTCAGAAAGAGTGTTAGACCTAATTAGCATAATCCATTTCAACCTTCCTTTCTCCAAGAGGCTAGCTGGGCCAGGAAGGAGAATCGAATGAAAGTACGCCAAAGTAGAGTGAAGCGAATAAACTACAATGAATAGTTGCTCTGGTGAATTTTTCTGTTTGTGGAACATTAAGTGGATCACAGATTCCGCCAATTGTATTTATCATCAGAACTGACCAGATGCATATCTTCTCATATTTTTAACTCTGTAGACTGATCAATGCCAAGGAACAACTGGTCAGCTAAATCACTTGGGGTTGTTTCCTGTTCTTTGATTGGATGAGCACATAAGCAGTGGAATGTGTGGGCCTCTGTCTTCCTCTAGTGGCTGGTGCATGCAAGAGGTGTCCGAGTCTTGCACAGGACTTAGGGTATGGCTGCAGTGCAACTGGAGATGTGACTGCAGCGTGGGTAGACACACCCTGCTAGCTTTAATCGAGCTAGCACAGCTAAAATAGCAATGAAGATCTGGTGGCACACATGTCAGCACAAGCCACCCAATACCCTGGGCACCCTCAACATTGCTAGCCCTCGCTGATGCCCGTGCAGCTGCTGCTTCACTGCAATGTTTAGCTGTGCTATCTGGATTAAAGCTAGTGTAGATATGCCTACCTGAGCTGCAATCACATCTGAATACAGTATAGACAGACTCTTCTTTTAAGTGGTAGCGACTTGTGCTTTTAGCTCTTAAAGTCCTGGGCTCAAGTCCTGTTCTCAGTCCAAACATAGTCAATTATTCAGGCAAACTTAGCATCCAGTTCCCATGCATGCATACACGGGTGACTTTGCAATTCACCTTCTGTGACTAAATTGCCAGTCAAATTCTCACCCGCAGATGTGCCTGGTAGTGTGCAGGGCCGGCTCCAGGGTTTTGGCCGCCCCACGCAGCCAAAACAAAAAACAAAAAACCCGCAATCGCGATCATCGGTGGCAATTCGGTGTAAGGTCCTTCGCTCCGAGCAGGAGTGAGGGACCATCCCCCGAATTGCCGCTGAATAGCTGGACCTGCCGCCCCTCTCCGGAGTGGCCGCCCCATGCACCAGCTTGCCAAGCTGGTGCCTGGAGCCGGCCCTGGTAGTGTGAACACGACCAATGTGGATTCACGTACAGATTCCAATGAATATTTGCATTATTTGCCCAGCATCGTTCCCAGATATTTATCGTTTTTAAAAGCAGAACTGTCCAGTTGCCACTGGGGAAGAGCTTATTATAGCCCAGACTTGCGTCACAGCTGGGGAATGGTCAGGAATGGAGCCAGCTGCACAAGAGACAGTTGTCTAAAAATTGAAGTAGTTTTCTCCCCAATAATCTGTTTTCAATTTCTTTACCAGTCTACCTTGCCAAGAACAAAACAAAACAAAAGCTAGAAGAATTTCTATAGAATGCGAGTTGGGCCAGAGCCCTGAATTATACAAGTCAAATGGAGTCTCCAGAGAATTCCAGTTCTAAACGGCAAGGATCAGTTCCTTTTTAAAACATTATCATTACTTTTAGAGATTTAAGAACTAGAGAAGTCTTGTGCCTAGACTGCCCTGGGGCCTGGAGTCTTCTGTGAATCTACAGAAGAGCAAGGGCAGAAGCAGTGCTGTGAGCTTCCTCAGCCGGACCTGGGAGAAGGGAGTTGAGTCCCTGTGGCCTTTGAGGTGCTGGCTATGTTGCTGGTTTGTGGGTGGTGGGACACCTCGCCACTAGAAGTTGAACTGAGAACATAAGCCACCAAACAGCCACTAGATGATCATGATTGTGCCAGCTAACTGGCGTTCAGCATGCCAGTACAATGGGTTCCTGCTACCCCTGCATTCTGTGCTAAACAACCTGTTACTTTTGTTCTCTCCTTTCCCCCTCTCTGCTTGTTTTGTCTTAGTCACCGGCCCTGGCTTGTCTTTTAGATTGTAAGCTCTGTGGGGGCAGGGACTGCTATTTATGTGTTTGTACAGCACCCCACCATGGCTGAGGCCTCTAGGTACTACTGCCATATTAATGATAAGTAATAAACATGTAGGGCCAGATCCACAGGTCTGGCTGAGCTGAGGTCAGCACAGGACCCAGAGGAGGGAGAAGCTAAGTGATCTGTCTGCTCCCCTGATCCTGCAACTGTTCAGGGGCTAACACAGTCCCTGCATAATTCAGAGCAGCCTTGCCAGCTGCTCTAAATCAGTGATTCTCAAACTAGGGCTGCCGCTTGTGCAGGGAAAGACCCTGGCGGGCCGGGCTGGTTTGTTTACCTGCCGCGTCCACAGGTTCGGCTGATCGTGGCTCCCACTGGCCGCGGTTCGCCGCTACAGGCCAATGGGGGCTGCAGGAAGGGTGGCCAGCACGTCTCTCGGCCCGCACCGCCTCTTGCAGCCCCCATTGGCCTAGAGCGGTGAACTGCAACCAGTGGGAGCCGCGATCGGCCAAACCTGTGGACGCGGCAGGTAAACAAACCGGCCCAGCCTGCCAGCGGCTTTCCCTGAACAAGCGGCGGCTCTAGTTTGAGAACCACTGCTCTAAATTATGCTGACATCTGCTAGGGATAGGGTGACCAGACAGCAAATGTGAAAAATCGGAACAGGGGACGGGGGGTAATAGGATCCTATATAAGAAAAAGACCCCTAAATCGGAACTGTCCCTATAAAATCGGGACATCTGGTCACCCTAGCTAGGGATCACCCCCAACAGGCTCCTTACACCTGAAATGGGGAGTGGGTAGCATAGACCTGGTTGTGCCTACACCAGAGCAATTCCTAGATACCTTCTTTGTGCAGTCCTGGAGCTGCAAAGGGGATAGAGCCAGGGCCAGCATCTGGTCTGTGTTGTAGGAGAAAGTGTGTCCTAATGGAGCTGGATTGGAGAAGGGGGATGGGGGCTAGTGATGCACAAGAGGCGGTGCCCCTTAAATCTGCACACGGCAGATTGCTCATGGCACAAACAGCATGGGACACCCCTCACCACTGCATGCAATAGGGTGCCACACAGCAGGACAACACTTCTGAGAGGAGCTTATTGACACTGGACTCAACCTGTTGATTGTACAGTTACACTCTTACCTCCTGGCTAAAAGACTTGTTAAATAGCAGCACCCTCAGGGCATGTTCGTTCACTGCTCTGTTTTTGGATGGGTGCAGTTTAGGGGGAAGCATCCCTTTTCCCCCAACCCCTGCAGCCCAGGATTCAGATGTAAGGCACAGACCATCCAATACCTTGCAGCAAACCTAGGGTGACCAGACAGCAAGTGTGAAATCAGGATGGGGAGGGGGGTAATAGGAGCCTATATAAGAAAAAGACCCAAAAATCGGGACTGTCCCTATAAAATCAGGACATCTGATCACCCTAAGCAAACCAATGGTTAATTTTTGCCAGGACTGAGCCCCAGCATCTCTAGGCTTGGCAGTTCATAGCCCCGGCACCTCTGGGCCTGGCAGTTCAGAGCCCCGGCACCTCTAGGCTTGCCGCATCAGTTATGAAAGTAAAAAAAATTGCTTGAGCCCTGGCTCAGAACATGGAGTAATGGTCTCAAGTTGCAGTGGGGAAGATTTAGGTTGGATATTAGGAAAAACTTTTTTACTAGGAGGGTGGTGAAGCACTGGAATGGGTTACCTAGGGAGTTGGTGGAATCTCCTTCCTTAGAGGTTTTAAAGGTCAGGCTTGACAAAACCCTGGCTGGGATGATTTAGTTGGGGCTGGTCCTGTTTTGAGCAGGGAGTTGGACTAGATGACCTCCTGAGGTCCCTTCCAACCCTGATATTTTATGATTCTATGACCTCTTTCACTACAATTTAAGAACTGCAGTGAACACACTACAGCAAACAGCGCCATCTAGTGACTATTAAATTACTTTTGGCACAAAACTGATCTATTCTTTCCTTGGTTTTCCTTTTTTGTCTAACTAGACGTGGAGAGTGAGCACTAGCACCACTGAGCAGAAGCACCGGTTCTTTGAACAAGTTCTGCCAGAGAAAATGGGGAGCTAAAAGCTGTAACAGTGCAAGGGAGACTGGCACCTGCACTAGAGGGGGCTAGAGAGGGCAAGAGGAAAGCTCTGAGGATTGAGTATAGAGGGAGTTCTGGTTCTGTGCAGGGGCATAGAAACTACATGATATGGGGTCTCAGTGGATTGAATGGTGTGGGTTTCTGTGTGCACCATCAATGGAATAATGTTGTGCATTTCATCTTCATGCAGTTTACAAGCCCTACTGAGAAATGCAGCAACCTCTGGGGTGGAACATGGCAACAAACTGGCTGTGTCACACTGTCTGGAGTGGCTCACGATCATGAGTGCCAACCGCAGGGCAGACTGTCAAAAAGCAGGGCAGACACCCCAAACTGGTTGTATGTTCTAGAATTAGATTTCATCAACCCAGTAAAAGGGTGAACTAACACACTATAAAAGTCTCACCTTGGAGTGACACACAGTCCCCTTGAGCATTTCAGTCTGTCTTGCCCCCAGGTAAGCTAGACTTGGTGATAGATGGTCCTTTACACTAAAAACAATGGCAATATTCAGGTTACTCCCACATCCAAAGGACCAGTCACTTACCCTAGGTCAACTGTACTCAGATCTCAAACCAAAACAACACTTGTAGCCAATCCTATAATAAACTAACTAAAGATTTATTAACTAGGAAAAAGAAACAAGAGAGTTATTAACAAGCTTAAAACAGGAAACATATACACACAAATGAGTTACAGTCTTGGATTTGAAAAGGTAATATAAGGTTCTGTAATAAGCAGCTCTATATGTCCTTTAGGGCTGACCCATGCCAAGCAACATGGGAATCTCTTGTTTATGTTTAGGAATCTTTGCCCTTCAGAGTCCAGACAGCATAAAAAGACCCAATTTCTCATTGTCAGGGATTTTTATTCCTGTCAACCCAGAATCCAAGATGATAGGATGAGTTTATGCATAGGCCTCCCCTTCCTGGAGGGAATTAGGAATGCAACCAACAAGGTCTCTCTGTCCTTTGATGCTACACAATAGGTCATTTGACTTCAGTGGGTCAACATGTGTGCAGGACAAGCACTTGACCTTAATTAACGCTTCTTTTCCTGTTTGGTGAGTTACACAATTACAGAGGTTTACAATGCAAACACTCAATATAACTTTATATCAATGGGTCTCAACCAGGGGTACGCATCTCTCTGGCGGTACACAGAGGTCTTCCAGGGTGTACATCAACTCATCTAGATATTTGCCTAGTTTTACATGAAAAGCACTAGCGAATTCAGTACAAACTAAAATTTCATACAGACAGTGACTTGTGCATACTGCTCTATATATTATACACTGAAATATAAGTATAATATTTATATTCCAATTATTTTATAATTATATGGTAAAAATGAGGAGGTCAGCAATTTTTCAGTGATAGTGTGCTGTGACACTTGTGTTTTTATGTCTGATTTTGTAAGCAAGCAGTTTTAAATGAGGTGAAACTTGGCGGTACGCAAGACAAATCAGAAGCCTGAAAGGGGTACAATAGTCTGGAAAGATTTGAAAGCCACTGCTTTATACCATGGGATAAAGATATTATAAGTAGGATTAATACATGCAGCATCCTACAAGCAGTCCATAAAGTCTAAACGCATGCTTATAACACTAATATCTATTGTAACTATACTAACCCACAGGTGAGCCAGACTGGTTCCAGTTATGCATTTGTCAGTGTTCAGTGAGGTCCTAGCCCTTGGCATGAGCTGGCCCCTGGTCTGCCAGTATCACACAGGCACAGCAGTGGAATGAGGATAATTTTGACCATGAACCCAAGCATAAACCCTGGTGATAGGTTTCAGAGTGGTAACCAAGTTAGTCTTCCAGCAAAAACAACAAGGAGTCCTTGTGCCACCTTAGAGACTAAAAAATTTATTTGAGCATAAGCTTTCGTGGGCTTAAACCCACTTCATCAGATGCATGGAGTGGAAAAAACAGTAGGCAGATATAAATACACAGCACATGAAAAGATGGGAATTGCCTTACCGAGTGGAGGGTCAATGTTAATGAGGCCAATTCAATTAGGGTGGATGTGGCCCATTTCCAACAGTTGACAAGAAGGGGTGAATATCAACAGAGGGAAAGGTTTCAGAGTGGTAGCTGTGTTAGTCTGTATCAGCAAAAAGAACAAGGAGTCCTTGTGGCACCTTAGAGACTAACAAATGTATTTGGGCATAAGTAAATAAATTAATTTGTTAGTCTCTAAGGTGCCACAAGTACTCCTCGTTCTTTTAACAGAGGGAAAATTACTCTTTCAGGTGACATGGGATCTTTTACATCAAGGCCGAGCAGACAGGACTTCGTGGCTTTTTTTTTTTTTTTTTTTTTTGAAGGACCCAGTCAAAGATCACTACATAATGAAGTGCTTGGAATTCAGTTCATCTGACTGAGAGAGATGAAAGGCAAAGCTGACCCAGCTGGGATTGGACTCTATAGTGCCAACAAGGTTAGGTATTTCATACTTGCCAAATGAGCCACTAAGCCATCCCACAGTGGCAGCAGTGGACTTGCCGCAAGGGGGCACAGTAGCAAAAAGGTTCAGTATCTGGAAGAGCTAAGGGACCCGTGCTGGAAAGTCAGATTATAGTGAGAACTGCCATCAGCCCACTGAGCAGTACTTTGTCACTCTGGCACATTGTAACTAAGCTGAACAGGGGGCTGCTGGCAGTGGCACTTTGTGATGGGAATGGCGAGGGGCCAGGAAGGAAAGTAGTTTGGAACATGATGAATGCAAACCTAGAAACGGAATAGAGCTTGTGGGACTGACAGTGTCCTACAGAAAGCTTGTGCAGTCTGTACGGGACCCATGGCCCCCTTCGGAATGAATGGTGCCTCTACAGAACTGGATGCTGTCATTAATAGTAAAGTACACACCATATTAGGCTATTGGTAAGCCTCTTTGTTTTCAGTTTAACCAATTTTTACCAAAAAATTCCCAGGTTTTACGAAAAGTATTATTCTTTTTTTTCTGATTTTCACCCTACTTTTGTGTCATTTAAATATATAAAAATAACGTGTTTTATTAGGAAAATGCAATACATCACATGAACTATATGTATTACAATAATACATTAGTCTGTGTGTATATGCAAAGCTGCCTGTTGAAGTAAGGCTATCTATTAGTCTAAAATATACACACAATAAACAAACAGGCAGGCATGCAAGCTCTGAAGTGTGTGCACGCCTGAACATACTGATGAATCTCATGCCCACCACATACACATTTTAAGCTGTTAGCAGATAACAGTTTAAGGATTTGACACACTAAAATGAGAAGAAAACAAAAATCTGTCTCATACTACATTTCAGAACACAAGGAAGTATTCAAAAGTTTAAAAAAAACAAAAACAGGAGAAAAGGATGAAGTTGAGTGTATGCACTGAAAACGGTGTGGTCCAGTTATTAAATGTAAATATTTATAGGCTAATAGTTCTAAGTCTACAACAGTAAGCTGTTTATTCAAAGGAAAAGTTTTATTTGGGGATTAGAGATCTATTGTTTTCTTAAACTCCGAGGTAGCATTGTGTTTTGAGTTCTAATTTAGTTCTGCAGCAAAACACATAGATCAGTGGTTCCCAAACTTGTTCCACCACTTGTTCAGGGAAAGCCCCTGGCGGGCTGGTCTGGTTTGTTTACCTGCAGTGTCCGCAGGTTTGGCCAATTGCAGCTCGCAGTGGCTGCGGTTTGCCACTCCAGGCCAATGGGAGCTGCTGGAAGCGGCACAGGCCAAGGGACGCTTCATTTTCCAGTTAATCACACATGTTCTTGGTGTGTCTCACTAGACTGACTGCTGCCACTGTGTTTCATGTTGCACCATGTGCTGGGTAATAATATGAAAGGAATCCCTGTTTGTAAAACCAAACTGGCTTTTTATTGAGCGAACTATTTACAGAGATGCTGCAACTACCAACCAGCATTCTAGCCATGTGCACACAGACTGGCTTCCCAGTGCCTCCTCCAAATTTTCCCTCCTGCAACCTATGCTCTTATCTCCAAGTTCCGTGCAGGTTGCAACAACATACATGCTGGGTTCAATCAGTGCCCTTGGTACTCTACCCTGAGAAAGTGAGTGACCTGCCTCCTGACTTTTAGACCTCATTTATATCCAGGACATAGGGCATGAATCATGGTCTAGTCCTGTAATTACTGAAATTGTCCCACTGGGGTACTGAGGCTGAAAATCCATCAGTGATTGCAAGGCAGAGCTCAGATATTCTGGTGATGAGCGCCATATAAATACTTAGATAAAAGCCCTGGTCCTGAAATACTTTACACACATGTGACCCCCCATGAGGATTGAATCTTTAGGCTTTGCTTTGTAAAGACAAAATCAGAATTGTCAGCCAGTATTTCCCAAAGCTCATTTTGTGAAATGCCCTGGCCTAGGTCAGACAATAGATCTGAATACACATAAAATGAAATACATTACAATGATAACATAGTTTGGGGTTGGGACTGTTTTTTAGTTTTGTTAAGGGCCTAGACCTGCTTGTTTTACTTTGACACATGATCCCATTGTGGGAGCAGGAGCAGTTCACAGAACTTGAAGGGATCTTCTGGGTCACTGATTCCAATCCCCTGCTAGCACAGGCAACCCCGTCAGATAATCCTGTTCAGAAATGTATCAAGCTCTATTTTAAAACTACTTAGATTAGCAGAAGCCAAGACTTACCCAGCAGGGAATTGAACTGTGGTATTTTAGGTGATAGCTAGGAATATGCTCCACCATACTAACAAGCAGATCTAATATGGAAATTGAATGTCTGTCACTGTGACTATGCATGAGAATACAAGGCAAGAGGGACTTGGTTTCAAAAAGCCGCTATCATTTCATTTAAAAAAAAAAATCTGCAGTGTGTTTCTCTTCCGTTCAGATGAGGAGCTGGGAAATAAACAGTGTCCACCCCTATTGTCCTTTCCTATTTGCTTGATATTTTACCACCTTGTATTTGGAACAAGGCTGAAAGGCATATTGGGGTTCTCCACAACTTCAGCCTATGTGGCTCCCTATTGCACCAGGGCAGGTGTGCTGTACTGCCTGCACAAGGGTCGACACTGAGCTGTGCTCTGGGACACGTGCATTAGTGGCAGTGCTGCTAGAGAGCCAGCAAGGGGAGCGTCCAACATTGATTTCAGGACTGCTAACTCTAGGGACAGCCTCCACACTGCTGCAGAGCTGGTGCAAACGGTTTGCTACTAGTCAGCCTATGTTGAGGACATGGCCTGTTACTTCTTTTCTTTGGCATCTGCACTTGTACTTATTTTGGTTATTTGCCCTCATTGGGATAAATTATAGATTTATTTGTTAAAGAGTCCAGAGGATTTTCTCAGTATTGAGTCCCAAGCACTCAAAAATCATTAGTCAGGCCCCAAAATATCATGAGATTGCCTTAAAATTCATGAGATTTTTAAAAATAATATATTTTGGGTTCTTTTTATATGCCTTGCAGTTTCTGAGCCTTTAGTGGGCACTCACGTCAGCTTTTGTCCACAACCACAAGGGCTATTTTTAAAATGAAAGCTGGGTTTCTCATGCAATCCAGCCATTCCAGCAGCTGGGGCTTTAGGAAACATATTAGCTATTGTGAGGCTCATGAAAAAAATCAAGGAGAGTTGGCAACGCTGCTTTCTGTGTGACTAAAATGTAATAGAGTATACAGAGCCTGCCTCTCAGTTCTGCTCCTTTATACCACTTTGGGACTTGACCCCTTTACACTCCCAGAGCATCTTAGCATAACTGAGAATTCAGGCCATATTTGTGATTTAATAACAATTAGTATATTTCAAGCCATTTACAAGGGGTGCTGACAGGTAATGAAGTTTTATTTACCCTAAACTGATGCTGATGATTGTCAGAGACAGGTTGCTAGGCTAGATGGACCATTGGTCTGTCTCAGTCTGGCAATTCCTCTGTTCCACAAATTGTTGGATCAATACAAGTATTTTCATGTTTTGTTTTGTTTTTTAAATTCAGTTTTAAAAGTTTTATTTTTAGTTTAAAGACTCCTCTGTAAGGCTAGGCAATTTTTTCTCAGCGAATAGTAAATTTGCTAAAAAATGCATTTTTCAGGGCCCCGAAACTGTTCACAAATGTGAGTTGAATTTGTCAAATAGTTTTGGCTGAAGAAAAAAAAATTTTTTTTTTCAAACTAAACTAAGTAAAAAAAAATATTTTGATTCTTTTTTTTCCATTTCGGGTTGTTTTTCTTTATCCAAAATTATTTTTGTTGTCTGTTTGTTTTGTTTTGTTTCAGTGAGGGGAAAAAAGAAATTCAACTTTAATTCAAAACAAATGGAAATTTTGTATTGGATTTTTCAGTTAGGTTGCCAAACCAAAACCTCAAACCCAAAACCTTATTCTCTGGGCTCTACTCCTCTGTCATGTCAGGAACCTAACAAGGCATGTGAGAATGACCAAAACATAGTATTGTCTGGTCCATACGAGCTGTCCAAGGTTGAGTAAATGGCCAAAAGTAAACCAAACAGCACGATTGGTGAAAAACAAACAAGGGTCACGATTTTGCATGGGATCTGCACGACTGGACCCCTTGCCTATGCTGAGACCCAGGGATGGCGTGGGAGGCTCTGCCAATGTGAGTCTAATTGCAGGATCAGGGCCGTAGTATTTATTATCTCTTTCTGGTTTAATACTCAGAGGTGGTGTTAGTGTCACAGATCAGGAAGTTTGGTATGAGTTTTCACCTGATGGTGTGCCACTGGCTGACAAGCCACCAAGGCTCCTAACTGCCACTGAAGTCATCTGGCCCTAAATCTTCCTCAGACACCTGAATTGGAAATCACCCCATGATGATTAAGGCGGCCACATGGTCACACAATCCATCATTCTGAAATTAAATTTTCCAGGGGAGGGAAGGGGGGGAGAGGGGAAATGATTGTGGAAAATCAAATACAAAAGATTTCATTTCTCAGCTGCTTTTTGTTCCTGTCCAGGCCAGAAAGGATATTCAAACTATCTGAGGGAGGTGAGGTCTGAGCGCCGGAGTAGGACTCAGGAACTCCTCCATTCTAACACTGAGGCTTGTCTATATTGGTGATTTTAGCTTTGGGGATAGCTGCACCCAAACAGCTTCAATAGCTTAGTGGGCAGGGACATGGTGCACTAGGTTGGAACTGAGGAAGCTGCACCAGTGTAAGTTGTGGCTTATGCTAGCACATGCTGTCTTCAGTAAGGGTTTGCCCCAGCATAGCTACATCAATGTGTCGGTGGCTAAAATGCCAGTGCAGACAAGGTGGGGGGGGGTCACTCAACTTCTCTGCCTCAGTTTCCCTCTCCGTAAAATGGAGATGATGATCCTTCGTGGCCTCTCTGGTTGGACTGGCTATTAGCAAGTTGGAAGTGCATTGGTAAGGATGACAGAAGTGCTGCTGTATGTTGCAGTTATAAAACAGACAATATCATTAATAGTTGATGTACTCTCATTTTTTGTTAATACAAAGAAACATCCACAAACAAAGAAAATCCAATCATTAACCGTCCATCCAACCACCCTAAAACTGAGGTCCTGTTGGGAATCAGTCAGTCCATATTCTCTGGGCCCTGACACAGCTAAGAGTGAAAAAAAATCCACCTGGCTAACTTAACTGGTATCTTTCCATTATTCCGAGTGTTCCTGCTATCAGGGCCGGCTCCAGATTTTCTGCTGCCCCAAGCGGCAAAAAAAAAAAAAAAAGCCACGGGAGCGCAATTGCGCCGCTTCATTCCACTCTTCGGCAGCAATTCAGCGGCAGGTCCTTCGCTCCGAGAGGGACTGAGGGACCCGCCGCCAAATTGCCGCCGAAGACCCGGACATGCCGCCCCAATAGTGTCCGGAGTGCCGCCCCTTGGTATTGGCTGCCCCAAGCACCTGCTTCTTTAGCTGGTGCCTGGAGCCGGCCCTGCCTGCTATGAAGCCAGCTAGGCCCCCACCCTGCAGACATCTCTTTGCTGATATGAATGGTTCCCGTGCTGGTAACAGCACCTTCCCCCAATGCACAGAAACATGATAGCCTTGTGTAACTATGGGTGAGGGCAGAGTCTGGTTTGAAAAACATGGGGCACCTCCAGCTGGGGAGTCATGATACTTCCCTCCTCCCTTATCAACGTGGCAGCTGCAGGCTGCAGCAGATTGATAGACTGTTGACCTTGTGGCCTGAGAAGAGGCTTGCTGCCTTTGCTAGTAAAGCACCCATTTTTCATGATTTTCCCACTGATGCAAACCTAGTTTACTTTAGGCTCTATCTCTCATGCCGTAATCTGCAGCAGGATGATAGGAGGCATGTTTTGCCTAAAAGAAGGAGCAGGTGCTTTGTCACATTCATACATAAGACAACTCAAGGAGTATTTTCAGGGCAGAGGGTCTACAGCAAGGAGCTACTCAGGTCTCCTAGCGAAGGACTATCTGCATGGAGGTGTTGGGGTTGGTGCCAGCAGCCATATGACTCAGTGGGACACACCACATCTGTTCTCAGTATCTTGGCCTTTATGCAATTCAAATCCTCGCCTTAATTTTGCTATAACATTGTTTTTTATTATTAATCTCTATTCTGTGTATTTAAGATTTTAAAATGCCAAAGGGGACGGGGAGAGATTCACCATAAAGTATTTCTTCAAAAACTGTTCCGGGAATCTGCTGGGATTTTACCAAACAATCCAACCAATGGCTAAATACATTCTGTCAGGATGAATACAAATTGCAAAACTGGGTGTGGGCAGGGCCGAGAGCAAATGACTCCAGGTCTTCTCAGCTGTTCCTCATCCTGTGACCCCACATTCAGACACACATAACTATTCTCCTCACATGTGCTCCAGTGAACCTTCAGCTTTGCAAGGAGGTGCTGCAAAAATCAATGCACTGGTTCATCCCAGGCTTCTGGTGTCTGAGGAGGACCTGCCGGCAAGGGGCTGAGCAAATGTACTTAAGCAAAAACATGGGAAATGGGAACTGATTTGCGACCTACGCCCCTCACCCAGGCAACTGCTGGTGAACCTCTCGCCTCGCACCACTGTATAATTTGGGACGTGGTTCTGCTTACATTGAAGCCAGTGTGAACTTTGCCTTGGCTTTTCTAGGAGCGGGAGGGGACCCATCATCCCTTTCACATACTGTACTAGGATTGTTGTTGGAATGGACAGGGTGCTGGGATATAGTCACATTATGTTTGCCTCGCATTAACCACAAGTTTCATGTCACCAAGAGGATGTCATGCAGCAGGAAAGTCAGTCAGTCACAGCCCAGTTATCTGGCAGGTCATTCAGCTGCAGAAGTTTCGGTATCAGCAGTCTGCATCTCTGCTTGATGCCACTCCTTCTGTCATGCTGAGTTAGCAGATGAGGAAGTTAGCTGAGAATTGATGACATAAGAGTCAAAGCTTTGGTTCTCAAGGGAAAAATTGCAGAGACAATTGATAATTGTGTCTGAGGATTTTCATTCAGCAAAGTTTAAGGTAACACTGTAAGTGGCATCAACACTTATAAATATTTTAGTAATAGGTGTCCCAGGGGGTATTGGGCCCTTGAAGAGGTCCACCCCACCTGTGCCTCATTTACTGCCTCTCAGTGAGGCCTGATAGAGGGCAGCTGGTCTCTATAAAGAGCCAGAGGAGAGGCAGAAATAGGGAGACAAAGCTGGGGTAGAAGCTGCAGAGAACAGGAGGATCCTGCAGGAGATCTTTGACCCTAGAGGGCCACTTGGAATATGTCCATGTTTTGGAGCCCATGGAAATGAGCCTTCCAGCCCAAGTCGATGGACTCAGGTTAGAGGGGCTCACGCTAGCTCTCTTAAAAATAGCTGTGTAGACAGCACTTTGAAGTGGCAGCTTGGGTTGGCTCTTGGGCTGTGTAGCCCACCCCCCAGCCCTACGCTTCAGAACCCCACCTCCAGGCCAAGCTACTACTTCAAAGCACTGCCCACACCGCTATTTTTATAGCGCTAGCTCAAGCCCTGCTAGCCCAACTCTGTTGACCTGGGCTGAGAATCTCCAAAATGCTATGTAGACGCACCCTTGGACTGTACGCTGTGAACCTGTGGAAGATTCCAGGTAAAAAGACCTGGCAGTGGCTGCTTAGAAGAGAGCAGAGAGTGTTTAAAGGAGCACAAAGTGGGCTGAGGGGAGAGATTGAGCAGAGCCCAGGAAGGGCTGAAAAGCTGCCCCCGCTGGAGGTGATGTGGTGGGGGCATGCAGGGTCATGTGCCCCGCAGAGTTGCTGCTTGGCTTGTACTGAGCATGCTTGCATAGACTGAGCATACTCAGTAACATCTGCCCTCACTTTTCCCCCGTATTATCGGCAGATACGGGTCATCTTTGACACACTCTGTGACCAGAGGTGGAATTAGCAATCCTTAACCTCGCTCAGATGCAGATACCCCCCAATCCTAGTCCTTATGAGTCTGTGTTGTCCTCCCACTTACACAGATGTAAATTAGGAGCAACTCTGATGAAGTCAGTGGAGTGGCATGAATGTAAAATGGAGTGTGAGGAAGGCCAGACCAAGGGCCTGTACTGCCATGCTTTTCCTTAGCACGACTCTGACCTGTGTGTAATCTACCTGATGTTGTTTAGATCGGATGGATTTCCAGCTCCTCAGCATCCCACAGATTTAGTCAGGGCCAAAATAAAATGCTTGTTGTTACTTGCTTTCGGTTTTTGCTAACAGTGAAGTCTCATGTAGCATTTGTTATTCTAGAAGGGAAGGGGGCAGGCAGTTCTCTCCCCAAGTATCACCGTTAGCATTAGAATACTTACAAATACCTATTCCCCTAAGCTCTACCAGGCACTGAAATCTCTCTCTTTGGAAGCAGTAAAAATATGCATAAGTACAGCTGAATTCCCTCATGATTTACAGAGTCAAAAGCTTTAGCTAAGTTGATGAACACCATATGAAGACCTCGGTTTTGTTCCCAGCATTTTTCCTGAAGCTGACAAAGTGTGAAGATCATGTCTACAGTGTCCCGTCCAGACTGAAATCTACCCTGAGACTCGGAGAAGATGGTTTCCACAAGATAGGCATTAATTCTATTCAATCTGGAAACTATTCAACTATGGACATTTTGTTCATCGTTGGATGTCCTGCAACGGGGTGATGGGGTGATGGCCAGAGTGGTAGAAAATGGCAAGAGGTCAGACCCCTTTCCGGTCACCAATGGCACCGAACAAGGTTGTGTGCTGTTTCCTGCACTCTTTTCCATCCTTCTTTGAGCTACGCTTATGGATGCATTTCATGACACTGACAGAGAAGTAGTTATCCAGTTCTGCACTTATGGGAAGTTGCTCATAGGAAAGTGGCAGATTTACTCATTAAGGATCTTTTACTCAGTTGATGGCATTCAGTTTATAACTGCTCACTTCACTTGTGCAGTTAGTCGCTTTGGTTGTACAATCAGCCTAAAGAAAACTGAAGTATTGTACTGGGAGATACTCATGTCTACACAGTGATTAAGATCAATAACACTTCTCTCAGGTCCCTGGAGAAGTTTTGCTGTGTAGGGAGTATGCTGTCACAGAATGCCACAATTGATTATGAGATTATCCTTCTCATGACCAAAGCCAGCTCTGCATTTGGAATGCTGTTACAGCGCCGATGGAATGACAAGGGCATCAAATTAAGCTCTAACCTAAATGTCTATTGGGCAATCATGCTCACAATGCTTCTATATGGTTGTGAGACATTGACATCATATTACCATCATATTAGGAAACCTGATCAGCTCCATAACACTGAAGTCAAAGTTGAAAGAATATCAGGTTGACCCAAGCAACTGGGAAGTAACAACCCATGATAGGGCAAGATGGGGGAAGATTTGTCATGTCGCTGTTAACTGTTTTAAAGCCAGGGGCTTTAACACCTTATGTGAAAAACGTGAACAGCACAAAGGATACAACAGCCTGCAATGGCCAGGGATATTCTTGTCTGTCCCACATGTAACTATGTTTGTGGTTCTCGCATAGTTCTGACCTCTCATATACGTGTTGGTTTGCTGAATCCTCTCGTGTCAGCACTGTGAGATTCCATCATCACAGATGAATTAGGACATAAATACCCTGCTTAGTTACTGGTGCGCAGTCCCTTTGACCAATGTGACTATACAGTACTGGAACCTGTTAAACATAAAAACTCCTTGTGATACCAATGTTTATATACAGTGACTGGTCAAGAATCACTATTTGCCTGAGTTTTGTCCCATATTAACTATGGGAATTAAGTGAGGTAGGTACATTGATTGCTTGAGATACCTGGAAGATGAGGCTGTGTAAGTAGAAAGTATTTTTGATGTTTCCAGTTCTTGTATTAACTGTCTTTAAGTCAAAGAGCAAAATTATGACTGCTCATTCAGACCCTCTGTGCATCCATTCCATATATAGGACCAGCTGTGCGGAGGAAGAGCCAGATTTACACTGTTGTAGCATTAGGGTGCAAACTATCAATCTGTGCCAGACTATGCTAGTTAACTCCGACTCTTCTGCCTTTTGAGCCTTTCCTGCTGCTAAGAGATGCCAGCACTGAGCTTTGACTATAGCAGTAGGATTTCAGTGGGAAAACTCTGGTTTAATATAAATAGCACGGCAGTCATAGCAACCACTGATTAAGTCAAGATGGTAAAGATGGATAGGCAGGATCAAGGTTAGGCCAATTAAAATCCACCTGATTTCCACAGCGTTGCTCCAGTGAGTTGTGTGCTATAAACAATGGCATCAATGTTTACATTCTCCTGCAAATGGCTGACTATGCATCACATGCTTTATTTGCTCAGCAGAAAAAATAAATTTAATCTTTGCAGCCCTGGTGCCTGGGTCTTAATGTGTAATTCAGCCCAGTTTGCATTGCTTTCCACTGCTTTCACGACTTTCCTCTTGGCAGAAAGGTACCTCAATGTTATTTTTATCCTTGTGGGACATAGTTTATAATGATTTTTTTAACGCATTAAGTTAAATTTACAGGGGCTCCTGTTGAAATCTCAAATAGAAGATTACTGACAGCTACATTCCTTCCATTATCAAGTGGCATCTCTTACAGGCATAGATGTCTGTACAAGGCCACTGTGTTGTAAGAGCACTCAGGAGAGAATATTGTTTTCAGTAGAGATACTAAAGAATAAAGAAAAATAAATCTCAAAATGGCAACCAAATTGGGAGACTCACTATATATGCAAACGGAACTATATTTTTGAAGGGCCTTTAAAAATATCTATGCATAATTTGGAGGTGCAACTGTTTGCAAGTGCTAGGGTGACCAGACAGCAAGTGTGAAAAATTGGGACAGGGGTGGGGGTGTAACAGGAGCCTATATAAGAAAAAGACCCCAAAATTGGGACTGTCCCTATAAAATCGGGACATCTGGTCACCCTAGCATGTGCCAAAGCCCAGTTGGTGCACACAGATTGGGGAATTATACACCCAGCTGCCCGTTTGCACATTCAGATGTCCAATTTTTGCACAAGTTTGCATGCGCAAATGTGGGAATTTGCGTGTGTGAATAGAGGACCCCGCAAATCTGACACCTAGAGTTTTGGAGCCCCTTGGAAAATGTGGCCTCAAAAGTTTGGATGGTTCAGAGTGTAACCCCTTTGGGGTTTAGACAGCATGGCCCCTTTAAATCTTTTTTCTAGGGGGGGAGGGGGAGAGTGAGAGAAAAAAAGGAGGGAAACTCCAGCGGGTGGCTCTGGAGCTGGGAGGGAGAGAGAGAGCAGCCCGCGGGCCCTTGCGAAGGAAGCAGCAGAGAACCTGCCTGAAGCCTGAGAAGGACAGGGCCGATCTGGGGACACCCCAGGACAGGAGCCAGGAGGAGCACTGTGCCCAGGGCCGGCTCTAACTTCTTTGCTGCCCCAAGCAGCAAAAAAAAGCGCCGCCCCACCGACCCCCCCCCGCTGAGCGCCGCACCGCTGGAACCCCCCCCCCGAGCGCCGCGCCCCGCGCCGCCCCCCTGCCAAGCGCTGCGCCGCTGGAGCCCCCCCCCCGAGCACCACGCCCCGCGCTGCCCCCCCACCGAGCGCCGCGCCGCCGGAGCCCACCCCCCCCCCCCGCCAAGCGCCGCTGCCCCCCCCCCGCCGAGCGCCGCGCTGCCAGAGCGCCCCCTGCCGAGCGCCGTGCCGCCGGAGCGCACCCCCCGTGGAATGCCGCGCCGCACTACCCCCCGCCACCCCAAGATTGGCCGCCCCTTACCAGGTGCCGCCCCAAGCATGTGCTTGGTTGCCTGGTGCCTGGAGCCGGCCCTGTCTGTGCCAGGGAGGAATTGCCCGAGAGGACAAGACGGATCTGGACCCAGTATCCCGGCTGCCCAGAACTGCATGGAGCTGTGAATACTGAGGCTTGTGACTCTGCATTGGGAACAAGGAGGGAGGCTGTAGCTAGTTAAGTGGGGAGGTGGTCGCTCTGTGTGGCTTTGCAGAGAGCGGCAGAAGACGGCATTGGAGGGGTTTGTTGGGGCAAAGTTCACTGGCGCTGAAGATGACCAGGAGCACCCAAGACTCACCACTGGACTGGAACTTTGCTCAGGACTCCTGAACTCTGTGTGCAGACACATTGCTCAGTGTCTGCCCTTCCAAACTGTGCTACCACTGGGCCTGTGGGGCCTTGGTTTGAATGCAACCCTGTTCTACTGCTCCCCCTACATTTCCCCTTGTATTTCTCCTCTCATCCCTCTGTAAATAAATATTTCCCTTTGTTATACCCATTGTACTTTTCCTGTGGGTGGGTGTGTTCACTCTGAGGGGTTTGGAACAGGTGCCCCTGGGGTGGAAAGGATTTCTCCTGCTGCATTCCTACGCGCGCCTTCTCTTGGCCAGAGCTGCCTGCAGAATAGATTCCATCTTGGCCATGAGGGCGCTATAATTACAAAAGAATAACAGAAACTAGAGACGGAAAGACCCATTGCATCATCCCATGCATCTCCCTTTGGCCAATGCAATATATTTCCTACTGTTTTGTCCACTCTGCTTCTAAAAGACCCATGCAAGTGACTTTCACCACTTCCCTTGAAAAGGGAAGTGGTGAAAGTCTAATATATTTCATTGTTCTTTGCAGGTTGTCAACTTGCACGATCTAAAAAATAAAAAGGAGTCATATAAAAAATGGAAACTAGGACAGATTACAAAGGATGAATATAGGCAAACAACACAGGAATGCAGGGGCAAGATTAGAAAGGCAAAGGCACAAAATGAGCTCAAACTAGCTACGGGAATAAAAGGAAACAAGAAGACTTTTTATCAATACATTAGAAGCAAGAGGAAGACCAAAGACAGGGTAGGCCCACTGCTTAGTGAAGAGGGAGAAACAGTAACAGGAAACTTGGAAATGGCAGAGATGCTTAATGACTTCTTTGTTTCGGTCTTCACCGAGAAGTCTGAAGGAATGCCTAACATAGTGAATGCTAAGGGGGTAGGTTTAGCGGATAAAATAAAAAAAGAACAAGTTAAACATCGCTTAGAAAAGTTAGATGCCTGCAAGTCACCCGGGCCTGATGAAATGCATCCTAGAATACTCAAGGAGCTAATAGAGGAGGTATCTGAGCCTCTAGCTATTATCTTTGGAAAGTCATGGGAGACGGGAGAGATTCCAGAAGACTGGAAAAGGGCAAATATAGTGCCCATCTATAAAAAGGGAAATAAAAACAACCCAGGTAACTACAGACCAGTTAGTTTAACTTCTGTGCCAGGGAAGATAATGGAGCAAGTAATTAAGGAAATCATCTGCCAACACTTGGAAGGTGGTAAGGTGATAGGGAATAGCCAGCATGGATTTGTGAAGAACAAATCATGTCAAACCAATCTGATAGCTTTCTTTGATAGGATAACGAACCTTGTGGATAAGGGTGAAGTGGTGGATGTGGTATACCTAGACTTTAGTAAGGCATTTGATACGGTCTCGCATGATATTCTTATCGATAAACTAGGCAAATACAAATTAGATGGGGCTACTATAAGGTGGGTGCATAACTGGCTGGATAATCGTACTCAGAGAGTTGTTATTAATGGTTCCCAATCCTGCTGGAAAGGCGTAACAAGTGGGGTACCGCAGGGGTCTGTTTTGGGACCGGCTCTGTTCAATATCTTCATCAACGACTTAGATATTGGCATAGAAAGTACGCTTATTAAGTTTGCGGATGATACCAAACTGGGAGGGATTGCAACTACTTTGGAGGACAGGGTCATAATTCAAAATGATCTGGACAAATTGGAGAAATGGTCTGAGTTAAACAGGATGAAGTTTAACAAAGACAAATGCAAAGTGCTCCACTTAGGAAGGAAAAATCAATTTCACACATACAGAATGGGAAAAGACTGTCTAGGAAGGAGTACGGCAGAAAGGGATCTAGGGGTTATAGTGGACCACAAGCTAAATATGAGTCAACAGTGTGATGCTGTTGCAAAAAAAGCAAACATGATTCTGGGATGCATTAACAGGTGTGTTGTGAGCAAGACACGAGAAGTCATTCTTCCGCTCTACTCTGCTCTGGTTAGGCCTCAGCTGGAGTATTGTGTCCAGTTCTGGGCGCCGCATTTTAAAAAAGATGTGGAGAAACTGGAAAGGGTCCAAAGAAGAGCAACAAGAATGATTAAAGGTCTTGAGAACATGACCTATGAAGGAAGGCTGAAAGAATTGGGTTTGTTTAGTTTGGAAAAGAGAAGACTGAGAGGGGACATGATAGCAGTTTTCAGGTATACAAAAGGGTGTCATAAGGAGGAGGGAGAGAACTTGTTCACCTTAGCCTCTAAGGATAGAACCAGAAACAATGGGTTTAAACTGCAGCAAGGGAGGTCTAGATTGGACATTAGGAAAAAGTTCCTAACTGTCAGGGTGGTTAAACACTGGAACAAATTGCCTAGGGAGGTTGTGGAATCTCCGTCTCTGGAGATATTTAAGAGTAGGTTAGATAAATGTCTATTAGGGATGGTCTAGGCAGTATTTGGTCCTGCCATGCGGGCAGGGGACTGGACTCGATGACCTCTCGAGGTCCCTTCCAGTCCTATAATCTATAAACTAAATTACACTCTGTCAGAAATTAGTTTATAAAGGTTATTGCTGTTTGTTGGTTAAATGCCAATAATGTGCTGTGCAATACACAAAAATAAAGATCTCAACAAATCCTTGCAATGAGGTGTGGGGAAGGGAGTAGTTAATGAGTGAGAACATTTTGATGAGACAGTCCCTTCTCCCCCAGCAACTACTGCTTCAGAGGCTTGCATGTGGGTATAAAAGGCTATCTTTTCCTCATCTGTCACTTTCTTCTTTTTATGTTTATGGTTACTATTTTTTTTTGTATTATGAACCCCAATCAAGGATCAGGGCCCCACTATGCTAGGCACTATAGATGAGATTTCCAAAAGAGCCTAAGTAATTTAGGAGCACAAGTCTCGTTGACTTTCAATGGGACTTCTGCACCTAACTCACTCAGGCACTTTTGAAAATCTCAACCTATACAAACAACTCCTTAAAAGGCTATGGAGCTGAACATGTTTCCCATGAAGCCCTTTCTAATTCTGTTCCCACAGTTTTGTTGGCAGGCTCCCTAACCCACTAGAAATCATAGCAGCCTGAAAAAAGTCATCCTGGCCTTTTTCCAGATTAAAGGTTTGAATGCCCATGTGCCTAGAGCAGTGGTTCCCAAACTTGTTCCGCTGCTTGTGCAGGGAAAGCCCCTGGCGGGCCGGGCCGGTCTGGTCCAGTTTGTTACCTGCCGCGTCCGCAAGTTCGGCCAATCACGGCTCCCAGTGGCCGCAGTTTGCTGCTCCAGGCCAATGGGAGCTGCTGGAAGCAGCGGCCAGTAAGTCCCTCAGCCCATGCTGCTTCCAGCAGCTCCCATTGGCCTGGAGCAGCAAACCACGGCCACTGGGAGCTGCGATTGGCCGAACTTGCGGACGCGGCAGGTAAACAAACCGGACCGGCCTGCCAGAGGCTTTCCCTGCACACGCAGTGGAACAAGTTTGGGAACCACTGGCCTAGAGGGCAAATTTTTGCCTTCACTTCTATGAGCAAAATAGTAGGAGGAACACGTGGAGGATTCCTGAGCCCTTTTGCTTGGGGGAGATGGGAGAGAATGTGGCCATGGCTTCCTCCAAGCACTTACATTCCCCAAAATCTTCCCTAGTATCAACTTTGCAACTTCCTGAGCTACTCACATTTTGGGGAAATTCCCTGTCACATCTCTAGCTGCGAACCAATACATCTGAAATGTGACAATGACATAACTAAAATGCACTGGCAGAAAGCGCTCTTAAATCTTCTCCATCCCTCATTTCCATGACTGTGATGTCACTCTGATTCCATGCCACAAGCTTTTTTAAACCATATTTGAGCCTGTTTATGCATGCATTGTAAACCCAACTAGGACAGGGAGAATAGTTTAACTTAAGGAACAGTTAAATGTTCCCAAACATTTGTGGTAGCATACATGTGTGAAGTGTTAACCTCTTTCTTTGCTTACATACCATAGCAAGTAATAATATTTTACATATATATAGCACCTTTCAGTCCTATATATCCCAAAGCTCTTTACAAACTAAGGCATCCATTGCCATGGGACCTACAATATCTATGCATCTCATTCAAAAGATCCCTACACAGGAAACTGCATGTATATTATGTACAAAAACCTATGTTAAAAAACGTTATTACATTTGCAAAGTCAAGCATTCAAAAGTTACGAAATGCCAGTATTAAGATTGCCTGTGCAACCTTAATTTGGCTCCCTTGTGCATATGCATTGATAGCATCTTTAATTACATGATCATGTAGTGTTTTTTCCATGGCTGAAATGTTTTGGCTGACAAGTTGCAGAAAAAATCAGCCTAAGTCAGATGTCTGGCATGCAAAATTTCAGCCCAAATGGTTAAAGTTTCATAAATTTAAAAACAATTGAAAATAGGATCTTCTAACAGGAAGTGTTGAGCAGCCTTAGCCGTGCTGCCAGCCCCACCTATAATGTAATACCTTAGAAGCAGAAACTGTTGAGCGCTCTGCTGAGATTTGAATCTGGGGTTGCAGGTATTTCACATCTGAGACTCAGGTGTTGTCTAAACACAAAGTTGCAGCAGCTTAAATAAAAATGTGTGTTTTAAAACTAATTTAACTAATCTGGTCCATACCCCTGTGAGGGCACTCTTAACTCAGTTTAAACCTGATTTATATCAATTTAGCTTATTTCAGTATAGAATAGACTTAAGCCAAATTGATATAAGCCAGGTTTGCATTGATTGAAGAGTGTCCGCATAGAAGTTTGCTACAGTTTAACTAAATTCTAGAGGACCAAGAAAAAGTTTAGAGGCTGTTTGAAAGTCCTGCCCCCACAAGGGGAGAACCAGATTGGAGTTCTGACCTGTCAGTTTACTCAGTGACTGCAGGTGTCTGACAACAGAAGCCAGCAGTTAGAAAGCTGGAGCCAGCCACTTCTGGTGAGGAGGAAATGAAGCAAAGGGGCTGCACAAGAGAGAGAATGTTCCAAAGTCCATGAACATGGTGGGTTAGCAAAGTAAGAAGCTAGAACTATGGTGGATCTAGAACTCTGAACTCCAGTTTTGAGGGGATAAAAACAGGTGTGTGAGAAAGGTCCAATGACAGATTGTGAAACTGAATTATTTTGCAGTGGAGTCCAAAGACAGGGAAGGGTGATAAGCAAGGGTTGTTAGTGAGTTTAAACAATTTAATAGCCCTTTTTGGGTTAAGAATAGATTAAGAGAGTGTGAGCACATCAGCCCAAGGTTGGAAGCAAAATCACTGTGGGAGATAAAAACCCAGTTTTATGAGCTAATTTGTTATCTCAATTTCAACCTGTTGTAAATGTTAAATGTAGCGTTCCCAATGAGGAGAAAGAAAGAAAGATCCGGGGACTAGAGGAGCAGAACTTGGGACAGGTCCCAAGGTAGAGCTGGAAAAATCTCAGGACATAGGAGAGCAGAGAATGGTAAGAGTGCAAGAAAACCGTGGGCCCTTTTGTGGGCAGTCTCAACAGAGAAGCCCAGGACTGAAAGGGCCATGAGACAAAGCTGAGGATACGTCTACACTGGAGCTGAAAGATGTAATTTCCAGCTCAGGGAGATGTACTTGTACCAACTCTGATCGAGCTTGTGCACTAAAAATAGAAGTGTAGCCGAGGCAGGATGGGCCATCCACCCCGACTGTGATCCCTTGTGAAACCTTAGGTAGATACTCAGGAAAGCTAGTCTCTCCGGCTGCTCGCGAAGTCTCAGCAATGCTGCTCTTTTTAGCACATTAGCTCTATCAGAGTTAGCATGGATCTGTCTCCTCAAGATGGAAATTACACCTTCCAGCTGGAGTAGATGTACCCACTGAAGGATTTCAATGTGTTAGGCTGTGGATTTACTGTCCATTGTGAGGAAGCTCTCAGTACTACTGCCATGCTATATCTGGCTTGCAGATAAATACAGGTCTAGATGCCTAATTCCCATTTATTTCAAATCCTACTGGGTGCTTATTTTTAGGTGCCTATATATCTTTAAAAATCTGGCCCGAAGAGTCTAGAGTTATGTTTATTTAGCAGTAAAGCATGGCTGGCAGGGAACAATAAGATGCCAGCTCAAAAGAGACCTCACCATCCGTCCACTAGAAGACACACAGCAACTCCGGACCAAAAAAACCCCCTGTTCGGGCTGCAACCTCATTATTACTATTAATAGTAAGTGCCTGACAAGGTCCCTGCCCTTGATGTTATGGGATAAAAGACAAAAACAAATATGGGGCAACCAGTTTGAGGTTATCTGTAGCAACTGGAAACACATCAATACCAGGTTTTGATAACTGAGCCAGCACACGCTATCTACTGAGGGACAAGGAGCTTCCATTTTAAACATCATCTCTGTAATTCAGAGTTAAATGAATGGTCACATAGCAGCAGATGGAGCTTCACCTTCAGCTGAAGTGGTAGATATCTTTGTTTTTAGAGCTGAATCCCATTAATAATTCCAGGGTGCTTTGGCTGCTAACCAAAGGCCCAAATCTTCAACACTTGCAGTTGTAAGCAGAGTCAGGATGAGCTCTACCCTGACATCTAGTGGTGAATTATGGCGAGTGTGGAAAAGAACTCCAGGGGCTGATCTTGTTTGCATAGGCACACCCACTCACCTGGCATGAAACAACAGCAACTCAAACTGGTTACTTTGGCTGGTGTGGGATCCCCAGTTTTCTCTGTTATTGGGGCAGGAAGAATAAAGTTTTGTTACCCTGATTCTGTAAATCAAGGCCAGTGAAACTGTTGTATGACAGAAGGACTGAGTGAGTCCTTCACCATTACCTAAGTAGCACTTGTTTGACAAGGGGCATGGGTTACAAAACTCAGTGAGTTGAGGGAGGATAAGGACAAGTAATAACTTAGAGAATTTTTTCACTTCAAGGTCCCAGAAACAAAGGCAAGGTTTTCATCTTGAGGCCAAAAGACCAAAAACATCAAGACATTTGATCATGGCCTTGGATAGACCAAGAGACTACCTACACTTGACCAGAGCTTTTGTACCTGATGGTATGGGTCCCCCTCGGAGGGTTTGAAACACCAATTGTACTACCTCCTCTCTCCACTGTTGAATGTCAGAGCTGACTTTGATTCCATTAGGAGTCTAGTTACAGGCTGCTGAGCTGAATTCACTTTGGGCCAATGGTGCACTAGCACTGGGGCTCCCCTACTATAAGCTGAAATTGCTAAGAGCTGAAATCACAAAAGAGCTAAAGTTATTAAGATCTGAGATCACTGAGTGCTGTGTTAACTAGTGGGGGAGCCTGAAGCTATATTGCTAAGCAGCTGGCAGAGCAATTTGTGGGGACGACTGGAGGAGCAGCGAGCGGCGCGGAGCTTTGCGGGGCTGGTTGGAGCAGCCCAAGGAACAGCGAGCGAAGGGACGGCTGGAGAGGCTCATAAGTAGGGGAGCGGAGCAGCTTGGAGAGTGGAGCAGTTTGTGGGACGGCAGGAAGTGGACTGGCTTGTGGTGAAGGCTGTGACAGAACCCCTAGATACAGAACCCGGCCCTTGTTGCTGCCAACTTAGATGGGCAGAAGGGTTACACAGTAAATAGCACTTACATGAGTGGGGAGTTGCAGGGGATCTGAGGGGCCCGGAGTCTTTGCGGGAGAGAGGAGGAAGCAGCTTGCAAGGAGGGAGGTTCGTGGGGGAGCCCCTGGCTGCAGGGATTCCCCGCCCTAGCGGAGCAGCCACGGGGCGGTGGGTCTCAGGTTGCCGGGAGCCGCGAGCTGCGCCCCGCGGAAAGGGCGCGGACGGATGTCAGCGAGGCGGGGCCGGCGCGAGAGCTGGGCGGGGCCGGGCTCTAAAATCCCGGCAGCCCCGATGTCCCGCCAGTAGAGCGGGATGGAGGGAAGCAGCGGCTGCAAGATCGAGCGGGACGCGGGGCAGAGGCCGTCCGCCTTCGACCTGCCCAAGGTGAGCAAGTGGGTCAGCACCGCCGGGCCGGGCAGCGAGCTCGGGAGCTGCAGCTCTGAGCCGGCTGCCTCCCCTCTGCTGTGGATGTTCCTGGGTCCGAGCCGGGGGCTGCGACCCTTCCCTGGGCGGCTTCGCGATGGGGCAGGCTCCCCTTACCTTGGCACCTGCCTGCTCCCCCCCCTCCCCCGGGCAGTGCGGGGGCTTTGCCTAGAGCCAGATTTGTGGCCACTACGCCCGCCGGGCCAGCCTCGAGCCCCAGCTGGCGCGCGGCGCGAGCTCACCCAGGTCTCCCGGGGACACGCGGAACGCGGGGGAGTCCCAGCTGCACCGCACGGGCAGGGCCATTGTGCGGAGTCGGGCTTGTATTTACCTTGGGTGACTTTGCCAGCCAGAATCGACCCTTATGCTGGTAAGTGTTTGTGTTCTGCTGCTTCCACTTTCTCTTGCTCATCCTGCTGACTTCTTATTTTTACTGCGGTTAGCAGCACCCACATTGGGCTAGGCGCTGTCTATACATACAGGAAGACGCTGTCCGGTTCTTACCCTAAAGGGACTGTAGGAGGAAGCCTGGTCTGTGACAGCAGAACTGCAATACCTGTTGCTGCTGAGAGAGTCGCTGACGCAGCACTAACACAGTGTAACTGCAAGTGTTTGTAGTCTCCAACTACAGCGGCACCACTTGTTGGCGCCTTTTGATAGCAGTGAGTGATGTTTGTGGGTAGCTAAAGCTTAGGAAAATAAGCAACATATAAAAAGATTGTTTATGCAAAAATAAACCATTAAAAAAACCAAGCACCAAGCATTAAATGAGCTAGAGATTGATGAAATCCTTTCACTGCAGTCACCAGAAAATATATCCTAGCAGTACTGTCAGTATATAGAGTTGATAACAATACAAGCAGTGAAGTGAAAAGTATCTAGCAGCACAAGCTAGCCTATAAAGAAAATGATGTGAGGGGTAAGATTTTGACGTTTAGCTCATGGTCTGTTGTATCCATCCATCCTGTCTCTCCCCCCGACCCCCTTCTGTCCCCTCCCCAGCATCCAAGACTGGAGGGCAAGGGATGGTTAGACTCACTCCAGACAACTAAAAATCACAAAATATTGATAAATTTTGCAATTTTAGAACTAATTTCCATATTGGAAAAAGGTCTAAGAGACTGAGATTTAAACCTTCTGTTAATCTGAGCAAGCAGGAAAAGCAGACAAGAAAGATGACCTTCTAGGAATGACCTGGAAGATTCTTTGTTGATTACCCAAGTTTATGATATACCCATTAAGCCTCCTAGTGAAATCAGTGCTGGAAAAAGGTGTCAAATTGGTGGTCATGGAGAATGAAGTCCTGTTTATTGGCAGACCAGGGATACAGCATGGGCAGTAGCAGTGCAAGATTCCTCCAAGCTATCCTGTCATTGTAGCTCAATGCTGACCTGGAATTCCCCCGTTAGGATCAGAGGAGAGTTCAGTCTACATGATGCATGTGGTCCTTTGCCTCTTGGCTGCTCCGGCTGCTCCTGCCAACAAAGGGGGCAACTAGTGGTAGTATTTTTGGGTGGATACCTGTCTGCTTTGATCCGGACGGAGGCCACAAAATAACAGTTAGATGATACCTTTTAGTCACTATCAGTATGAGTTCCATCAGAGCCACTGATCTATAGATGAAATGCTGTGTATATTATCAATTCCCTGAGTCATCCAGCCTCCCATCACCTTTATAACCACCATCTAAAACAAAGGATATTATAGAATGTTCTGCTTGCAGCACATTGAAAGAATAATTTACATTCTGTGTTAGATGAACAGACACCAAAAAGTTTGCTTGGTCTTATTGAATTTAGATAAATACATCTTTTGTGTAAAGTGCAATATGTTTGAAATTAAACGGTTCAGAAATAAGCATAGGTTCTAAGCTGATCTCAGTGTGTCTCCTTTAATGAAAAACAAAGGTCACTACACACACATGTGCACACACCATTTTCCTTAATAGCTTATTAGCTAAAATTTAGGCTTTCTGGAGAACCTCTAGCGGCAGAGTAGTCCATTGTTAGAAAAAATCAAACTGGGAGCTTTTTATATATATATATATTGGTTTCAGTGACAGTGTGCTGATAATCGCATGTTGATAGAATTTTGGGATATGTACTAAGGATGCAGTGACTTTGGGTTATAGTGTGGTTTTTGTTTTCTTAGAACCTTCATTGTAACAGGCTTTCTGTTTCAGATTTTTTTTTTTTTCCGTATGTTTTGTTCAGGTCTTTGCTGGTGACGATATTCTGTTTGCCCAAAGACACCACTCAGATCACAGCTGTAAAATGTACTCTGATATTTCACTTAGCCATTTGCAGTACAAATACATCTGAAGCAAGGTCATAGGTTTCACTTTACTTACACAAATCATGGTGTTCATTGTGTTTATACTTGGACAGAAAACATAAAGAAGGAGAGAGAGAAGAATAGAAAATAGATGCTTAGTTTCATATCCTTGGTCTCTTGCAGAGAACGTCACCAAAGAAGCCACCTCTTGGCTAGCTTCTGATCTCAGTTACTGTGGTGCAAACCTGGCATAAGTGATATCAGAATCTGGCTCTCTCTTTCCATGTTTGACTCACTTCAATCTTTGGTTTACTTTGGTTGCTGCTGGTAGGACAGAATTCAGCTTTCAACAGGAACTTCATCTAAGTGGATGGCAGCTAATTCTCGGTCTATGGCTAGTTATCCTCAACTAAAAGGAAGAAGAGACGAGGAAGAAAGAGAGTGGATGTGAGACATCATGTTATTGAGGCATCTTCCTGATTTTTCCGCACAGTGGGAGGTTAAGTAAAAGATAAACATCTGCCAGCTCATTAAAATTTCAAACAGCTGAAAATGCCTCTATTCTTTTTCAATTCCTGAGAAATCATAGAAATGTAGGACTGGAAGGGAGCTCAAGAGGTCATCTAGTCCGGTCCCCTACCCTGAGGCAGGACCGAGTATATCTAGGCCACCCATGGCAGATGTTTATCTAACATGTTCTTAAAAACCACGAATGATGGCGATTCAACAACTCCCTTGGAAGTCTATTCCAGTATTTAACTATCCTTATAGTTAGAAAGCTTTTCCTTATATCTACCCTAAATCTCCCATGGTTCAGGTTAAACCGATTACTTCTTGTCCTACTTTCAGAGGACATGGAAGACAATGGATCACTGATCTCTTTAGAACCGCCCTTAACAGGTTTGAAGACTGTTATCGGGTCCCCCCCCCTCCTTCTTTTCTCAAGACTGAACATTCTGAGTGTTTTTTTTAACCTTTCCTCATAAGTCAGGCTTTCTAAATCTTTTATCATTTTTGTTGCTGTCCTGTGGACACTCCCCAATTTGTCCATGTCTTTCTTAAAATTGGTGTCCAAAACTGGACACGGTACTCCAACTGAGGCCTCACCAGTGCCAAATAGAGCAGGCCAATTACCTCCAATATTTTACATGTGACGCTCCTGGTAATACACCACAGAATTCTATTAGCCTTTTTTGCAACTGCATCACATTATCTCTCGTATTCAATTTGTGATCCATTATAATCTCCAGGTCCTTTTCAGCACTTGGTCAGTTGTTATTCCCCATTTGATTTTTTTCCTCCCTAAGTGTAGTGCTTTGCGCTTGCCTTTATCAAATTTCATCTTTTTGGTTTCAGATCAGTTCTCCAATTTGTCAAGGTCATTTTGAATTCTAATCCTGCCTTCCAGTTTACTAGCAACCCCTGCCATCTTGGTGTCATCCTCAAATGTTATAAGCCTACTCTTCACTCTGTTATCCAAGTCATTAATAAAAATGTTGAATAGTACCAGACCTAATACAGACCCCTGCAGGAACTACTTTTTGAGTACTGTTTTTCAATCAGTTGTGCACCCATATTATAGTAATTTCTTCTAGACCACATTTCCCTAGTTTGTTGATGAGAGTAACGTGGGACTATATCAAAAGCCTTACTAAAATCAAGATATATCACATCTGCTGCTTCCTCCCATCCACTAGGCCTGTTATCCTGTGAAAGAAGGAAATTAGATTGGTCTGGCATGATTTGTTTTTGATAAATCCATGGTGGTCATTATTTATCATCCCATTATCCTCTAGATGCTTACAAGGTTCGTGTTCTTTCATTCTGAGTTTTTTCTCCTCTTAGCTTGAGCTGACATCAGAAAAGTACAGCTACTTATAAAAGTCTGTACACAGGTATTCTTATGCATGTTTTATTCCAGTAATGTGTGTGCCATCTCCAGTGGGAGATGCCTCTTTACAGCCATGCTGTCAAACCCCAGCCATCCTTGGATGTTAGGGACCAAATCCTACTTGGGGTGACAGTGATGGCACGTCAGAGAATGAGTGACATTTCATCAGTGCCATTAAAAGCAGAAATTGACCCACAGTGATTACTTTAATTTTTTGCCATCTGAAGCATAAATGACAGCTTCTCTCGTTTATGCATCTCACTGACTGTTAAATCAGTGGAGTAGCAGGAGATAGTAAAGATAAGATATGATCCCGGAAAAAAAATGCTGTGCAATTTGTAATCTGATAGGTAGCCAAGTCATGCTTTGCATAACTTTTCCAGATCCTAAATCAGTTAGTGAACCCAGATTGCCTCTGCTCAGCTGTGGCACCTTTTGGTGCCAAGAACTATCATCTTATTTCATAGAGACATTTGCTGATAACTTGGTTGGCTTCATGGACCACCAAGAACAAGCTAAGCATAGGTCAGGACCAGAAACATAATGCCCCTTTTCCAGGAATTCAGCCTATTCACATAAAACATCATAAGAAGCATAGAAAGCAATTGAAGCTACCACCTGTGAATCTAACCCCTTCTCTTCCTGGATTTTACAAGAGTAGAGAGAGAGAGCCCTCTGAACAGATATTGTCAACCCTTTTTTTGACAAGAAGGATCTGTCACTCCCACTGAAACATGCAATAGACAATACAGAAGAAACTATCTTTTTGACATTGAGATTGTACTAAATACTGTTTGGATGTCTAATCTGTTTTTCCTAAGCAAGCTAATTGAGAAGCTAGAAAAAAGCAGTCTCTAACGCTACCAGTATTCTGGATTCCTCTCAATCAGGCTACAGTCTAGGATGTGGTATGGATACAGCCCTTGTTGCTTTAGTGGATGACTTTCTCCTGTTGCTCAGAATCCTTGGGAGGGGACAGATGTTACCTACAGTAGAAAAATAGAATTTCTGGCCCAATGTCTTAGTAGAAAAATGTTGTCCCTTTCTGTCAACCTTATGACCAGCATTAGTACTCTGACAAGGACCTCATTTCATGAGTTGTCTCTAATTAGCATCAAGGTGTCTGCTTTTCATCATAGCTCTTATAACTTCCCTGAGACATTAGGCATGACTAGTTCCTAATTGACAGCAAGCATCTGAACCAGCTGAGCAAGGTGCTTCTGAGAACAGGAATCTCTTCATTTTCAGTACTCTGCCCATTCAGAAGAGCAGCGGTAGCAGATAGAACAGTGGGATGAGAACATAGGCAGGCGTGCGACGTGCATATGCTGTCCAACAGACCGTGTAGCATTGCAGTTGAGTTGTCCTCACCCAATAAATCCGAGGCACTTCTAATGTAGGGCAGGTGTTACTCTGAACCCTCCAAGGTTCAATGTGTGTGATGGGCTTTTTTTAATGGTGACAGACACCCAGCACAAAGTAACAGAGGAGAGATAAGAAAGCAGTATGTGGCGTCTGTCTCATGAACAGCATTTTCTGTAACCTTCCTGTCAAGAGCTCACATTTCTAATACCGATGATTTTAACAACCCCTGACAGGCAGCTTTCTTCTAGAGACTACATCTAGATGCCATTTCCACAGCAATTTCACCACTGTCTTAATATTAAATAGTTTTGGGTGAGCTTTTCTATGACAGAAAGATTTTTTGTGACTTCCCAGAATTCTCATTTGCCAAAAGCCTTTTGACATAGGGACAAAGTAACGTTTACTGGAAAAAAACAAGAATGGGCAGATGATGCTATCATGCAGCTTCAAAGTTTGATTTCGCTTTTCAGATCACTACCTTGGCTTCACAGACAGTGGATATTCACGGGTACAGGTCATCCTTTCTCCTACCATATGTTGAATTTTGACCTTTCTTAATTTTTTTTACTTGAAGTTTTCAAAGTTATTCAATAACGGAATGAGTCAACGGATACAGCATGCAATGACTGTAGTTTCCAGTTATTGTCCATGTTAATATATGGTGGTTTAGCAAATGCTGATAATGATGTGCTGATACATTCACCTGAGCAAAGTCACTGATAATTAAAGGCCTTTTTAATTATTAAACAGTCATTGACTGGGGTGGAATTGTGTGACCATTAATATAAATTATTTGGATCCTTAGATTTTGATCAAATCAACCATTGAGTGAATTAAAGAAACACTGAAAGTCAAATTGTTAGGGGAAAGGTTGATAGTGCCTCATTCCCCTTTAATTTACACAAAATTAGGAGTAACGCCATTGAAATAAATGAAGTTATACAGTTATTAAAAATCGGTATTCGAGTAATAGATCTTAAGGCTAGAAGGGATTACCAGATCATTTACTCCAAACTCCTGCATAGATATCACAGTCCACCAACACCACCCAGCGCCTGCACACCAAACCCAACAACCAACGTTAGACCAAAGCATTGTAGCCTAGAACAGTCTCTACTATTATGTGCCACAAGCATGGGCGAACCCCACTTTGAGGAGGCTAGCATGCCGGCCCTTCCCCTTCCGCCCAAGGAACCGCACGCCAGATTCCTGAAACCCCTATCCCACCCCATAAAAGGAGAAGCCCTGACTCTGAGGGGCCCCCACAACTGGAGGAGCCCTGGCCGGCCCGCCTGCCCCAGGCACATCGGGCCGAGCTGCCACCCCCCAACCTGCTGTCCCGAGCCGCCGGGCACTCTCCTCCCCCCCCCCCCCCCGCCAGAACCTGGCCTCCCCCAGCACCGGGCTGAGCTCCTGGTCAGCCCCAGCACCGGGCCAAGCTGCCGGCCTCCCTGAGCGCCGAACCGAGCCGCTGGCCCCCAAGTGCCTGCCAGGCCGAGGCGCCGCCTCCCCCTGCCCCCCCCCCAGAGTTGGGCGAGGCTGAGCCACTGGCCCCCAAGTGCCAGCTCCTTGGCCTCTCAAGGACTTGCCCCCTCCCCCCGCCAAGCTGCCGGCCCCAGTGCCTGGCCGAGCCTCCTCAGTCCGCTGACTGCTGGCTCTCCGCGTCCTTCCTCATTTCCCCCATCCGGAGGAGGAGGGACATGGCGAGCAGCGGGGTGTGGGTGTGGGAGTGGAGTGGAGGAGGCGGCAGCGCCAGGGAAGGCAGGGCCTTCCCTAGCCTATTATACCCGCCGCCCATGGCCACAGGCAGACAATAGGAGGGACTGAGGCCTCTGCAGTGGCAGGGAAATTAAGTGAGATATACCAAGATAATCCTGACAAGTGACCTGCACCCATATGCTACCGAGGAAGGCGACCCCTCCCCCCCAACCCCACAGTCAGTGCCTGTCGGACGTGGGGGGAAAACTCCTTCCAGACTACATATGTGGTGATCAGTTAGACCCTGAGTATGTGAGCAAGATCCAAGCAGCTAAGCATCTCCGAGAGAGACTGCTTGGTGCCACCTCAAAGCCCTGGCCCACTCTGTCCAATGTCCCATTCCAGTTATGGCCATCCCTGATGCTTCTAAGGAAGGAGATTTAAACCCCAGTTCCTCACCCCAGAATACACTTGAAATCCCTTCCTGACTCCTGCAGGTGGCCAGCTGACACCCTGGAGCATGAGCATTTAGTGACATAAACTAGAAGTTAGCACCGGAGCTGTTGAGCCCTGCCTCCTACCATCACAAGCAACACCGTCATACAGTCACACTCATAAATTTGTCCAGCTCTCTCTCAAAACTAATTAAGTTGTTTGCCCCCACCACTCCTATTGGGACATTGTTCCAGAACCTCATCCCTCTGATTAGAAACCTTCCTCTACTTTGCAGCCTGACTTTGTTCATGTCCAGTTCATACCCATTTGTTCTTGTGCTGACGCTGTTCTTTAGCTTAAATAGCTCTTGACCCTTCCAGGTATTTACCCTCCTATGTATTAACTTCCATGGAACTTTCCCTAACTTTGGTCTAAGTGAAAAGGAAAAGCAGGCCTTAAAACAGAATGAGTAAACACTCTAGCATTTGGGCCTGGTGACATACACCTTTCTGGGTCACCATATCTGATGGCCTTTTTTAAAAGCCATCTGTGAATTTACCGATTTGTGTAAGTGAAGGGCAAGTGGCCCTGTTGAGAGCCAGGTATGCTGGGTACCTGCACTGTGCATGCTTATACCTCTTGACCTTCAGTATTGCATCAGCTAGTTCAGTCTTGGACCTCTCTTCTCCACAAGACTTGAATATTGTGACAGTTTACAAAGTGGATTTTTGACATGGACCAACCAGCTGACGATCAACAAATTCACTCTCCGCTAGGGCACAAATAGGATTTGAAGCCAGATCTCCAGAAGGGAAGCAAGTGCACCTCATGTCCTATCTACTCAGCCATCTCTAAAGGTGGCTTGAAGAGCATGTTGCTGGTCACAACACTGATGATGCTCCATGGACTGAGCAGTAGGCCACCATTTGTCAAGCAGCTCTGAAAGAGTTAACACTTGAAGTCAAGAGACCGCTTAATCTGATTTGGCCCACTGTGGAGTTAGTTTCATAAAGCAACAAGCTCAGTCATCCCTTCCATTGTCTTCTGCCAGTGCAGATGTAGCTTGCTTCCAGCCAAGGGAGGCTTAGCCTGTTTGGCACTCCTATGCGAGGAAGCCAGATGGAAGGGATCTTTCAGGGGGAACATTGCGCAACAGGCAAAAACCTGATAGAGAATTAGTTGATCTGCAGCACAATTATAACTTAGTCCAAACTGCAAGGCCTTACTAGTATTATATCATTTTGTAGCTGTTTCCTCTGTCCTGGCAATGTACTTGAGAGCATAGGCCTCTCCCATCTCTCACTGTTCTGGCCCCTCTAAGGATATAATATAAATATTCCTTAGTTCTCTTCTTGCTTTAGCTTATTTGCACTTCTCTGTGTAGAGATGTAGTTCAGTGAAAGCTGATTTATCTAAGCCTTTAGTTGTTGGAGAACTCATTGATCTAAAATAAGGTCACGACACCTGCATCCGTTGATGATTTTCCCAAACGTGCCTAGTCTACTGAGGACCAATGTGCCAGCCAGAATGACCATGGTTGCTTGTGTCGCACCAGGCATCATGTAGCAAAGTTCCCAGATCTGGTTCAATCCTGTGAATCCACAAATCTCTGGGGTGGCCCTGCAGGCGGTGCCAGGTGGTGTCAATGTGTGCACCCCTTTGCCCTTCAATAGAAAGTTTGAAGTAGTACCTGATAAGGGACCCCGCTCAGAATAATGAGCGAGAGCCAATGATGGACCCAGTGGATGAGAGCCAGGTTCCCCAGCAGTGGTGAAGGTGGATGAGACATCACTGGATGTTTGGACTGCATAGGGTGGAAGAACAGCTAGATCTTTGTAACGGTCATCCATGTCCTCAAGAACCAACAGCATCTGGCAGAAGAGTTTCTGGGAAAGGGAATGGTGTCCCCCAAAATAAAACCCCTGTACATCTCCCCAGTCCGAAGGAGGCAGAGTGAAACAAAGATGCGACCAGCCATGATAAACAATGTGAAAACTCCTGTGCTTATCCAGTTCCCTACTTGTCCGTTTCATTTGGATAGAAAAGGCTCCAGTCAGCTTTGGGTAGCTCCTTGCAGCCCTGGGAACCTGAGGGTGCCGGGCATTTTCCTTGCAAGCTGCACGCTACCTTGGGTGGAGTTGCTCAGATGCTCGTCGCCCAATTTCATAATCCCTGGTTTTATCGCAAGCTATTTGAGGGGGAGAGAACCCTCTCCCGGAGACATGGAGTGGAACCTTGTTACTTTCCTCCTGCAGTTTACAAGTGTCTTGTTTACAATAGCAACAGAGGGTAGAGGCAGATGGCCCACAATTTAAAGGAAGCTACTTAATGTTGCTGTCACTTCCATGAAAGTACTGCACTTGTGGGTCGCTTTTGCAGGAAATGTTTGAGATGAGGTAGGAACATGTAGCTGCACGTTGCTAGGATTTTGTACATGGCACAATGTGGAATAAATATGGATCGTGAGCCTCAAGCCTATAATTCCATCAAAGGGTTGTGCGGCCACCAAAACCCCCAAGGAGTGACGCCTCAGTCATTGAAAGGAATTGGAGCCCAAGAATTCAAAACTTGCCAGGTTTTTACATTTTGAGGAGGACGGATCCAGGACTTGTATCACTTTGTGCTCTGCATGGTCTACAGCTCCCTCCTGCTGCTGCACTTTCTTCCGTCCACATCCTTCACTCCTGTCCCTCTTGCTAACTTCTTCCACCTTGACTCCCATCCCTCCTTCCCTGCTGCTACCTCTCTCCTTCTATTGCTTCCCTTGTCCTCTACTGCCCATCTTCCCCCACAGCTGATTCCATTCTGGGTCCCACTCAGGTAGCCTTGTCCTAATTACTAGAACCATATAATTCATGTATGGGTAAAAATCTCATGCCTGTGAATGACCAAGTTTTGACCTTGTCTATATGGGTTTTTGTATTTGCATCCATCTCCATAGAAACTGAATGCCTCCCTAGAATAAAAAACGATATCTCTTCCAAGCCTGCTGGCAGAGGTTGTGTGTATGTGTTTTAAAAGAGTAAATGAAAGAAGCATGAGTGCCAGAACACGAGAGAGAGAGCTATTGCTGAAAAGCTCTGTCGTGTATTTAGATCTAAATGCTGTGAGGCTAGTGCTCAATTTCATGTCATGTGGCAGTGAGTTCCATAGCCTTGGTTTGGCTCCTATGAAAGTTCTGCCTCCTGAAGTCATGAGTCTCCTGTTGGTCGACGGTTTCATTGATCTAGTGGAGCAAAGCTGTCTTTGGAGAGGTGGTGTTTCAGGTAACTAGATCCAGTCCCATTCAGGGGTTTGCAAATCGGGGCAGAGAGAAAAGCATTGCTTGTAATCCTGAGGCTGCAGGGATATGCTGGCTGCTTGAGGGGAGCTGCGCAGAGCCGGGTAGGGAGCCTACCATACCCCTAGCACCAGCAAGGGTCCCGGGCCGCACACCACTGCCAGCCCTCCCCACCAGCACCAGCAGGGATCGTGCACCGCCTCCTCCCCAGCACTAGCAGCCTCCCCCCGGCCCAAGTTTTAGTTAGGGGTATATAGTACAATTCATGGACAGGTCACGGGCCGTGAATTTTTGTTTACTGCCTGTGACCTGTTGATGACTTTTACTAAAAATACCTGTGACTAAAACGTAACCTCACCCATGATGTATAATGCTTTGTACTTAGCCATAGTTGTTATATATGCATGACATCTAGGCTTGATGACTATAACTGAAAGCTCCAGTTGGTTTTGAATGGAGCAGTCTGTTTGTCCAGCATCTCAGGCCACCAAGAGTCCATCATTCCAATGTTTTTGCTATCTGCCCAGGCTCCTTATGCAATACTGGCTCAAATGCCAAGTTTTAGTCTCACTCGAAGCTCTCCGTGTGACTGTGGCTTGCTGCAATGGCACGTTCCAATGGGACTGTGGACCTTGCATTAGATTTATGTGAAGATAGGGTAGCCACCTCTGAGGTTGGAAAAAAAATGGGACATCCGGGATGATCCTTAGCCCACAAAACTGGATAGCTGGCAGTGCATACCGAGCACTCTTAGAGATTTCCCAGGACAGCTCCCTCAAAAAAGGGACAATCTTGGGAAAACCTGGACTGGTGGCCTCCCCTATATGCAGGAGGCACCTCTTTCTCAGTGACTGGCTCACAAATTTGGAACTCCTGAAAGACAGCAGGATGGGCATGAGCAGAGCAAACTCCAAAACCCACTACTTTGACCCAGAGTAGCAGGAATTACCAGATTGGACTAGTAGTCCAGCTAGTTGAGTTCTTGTTTTTTACTTTGCTCAGTACCAGCTGTGTCAGAAGTAGACCTGAAGTGGACAGTTAAGGAATGATTAAGGAATAACGTGTCTGTAGGGGTAGTTTCTTTCTAACCCCTGTCAGTTATTGGTTGTCATATGCTCTGACGCCAAGAGGATTTATACCTCTTCCTTTTTTATGGGATTTAATGTAACTGTGGGTATTCTCATTATCAACATAAATGTCCAGTCTCTTTTTTTTTTTAATCCTATTAAGTTCTTGAGTTCAATATCTTGTAGCATGAGTTCGACAGGTTAAATTTGCATTGCATTAAATGTTTTTATTCTAAGTCTTAAATTTATTGCCTTTAAAATTTCTTTGAATGTCCTCATCTCTCCTTTTGATAACTAGCGAACAGGTGTGCCTCATTTACCTTCTCTGTCCCATTCATTATTTTGTTTATCTTTCTTAAGTCACTACTTATTCATCTTTTCTCTAACTGAACAGTCCAGATCTCTTAAGTCTCTACTCATAGGAGAGTCTCTTTGTTTGTTTCAAGGTAGGTACATTGCAATCCATGCAGTTGTCAGAAAGACCTGGACAACAATATACATGTAATAACCAAGGTCTTGTGCTCTTCATACTATGACTATCCTCACTTATCTCCATGCTGAATGCCTGTTTATAGTTTTAAAAAATGATTCATTTGGTTTGGATAACATTTTAAAAACAACTGAGGGGCGTTTTCTCCTTGAGATTGCAGAGAATTGCGTGCACAGCTCCCATCAGTGCAAGTCAACAAGATGAGAAACTTCCCTTAACCACTTAGTAAATGTGGCAACATCTTCAATAAAATGAATCTGTTCAATGTTTTTCACTTTCCAAAAAGTCAGTTTTGGAGAACATGATCCCAGGAGATATGGGAAACAGCCTCCGTGGGAGGCCCATGGTGCAGAAGAGTCTTTGTTTACATTTGCTTCCAAGCACTGGTATGTTGACACTGAACAGTTATTATAAAGAAAGATGTAAGCTGTGCCTCTCTCCTCTCCACATGCCTGGAGTTAATTATAATATCTCATCCCATTCTTCCTCGATAATTGTGATGGACTTGAGAACTTCTACCCATTTTCCTTTGCAAGTCTCATTCTCTCCCAGTGTTCCCAGAACAATTGTATTTGCACACACAAAATATTGCTTAAATATCTTATCATTAAGGTTTTTTCTTCTTAACTTTGTACTTTCCAGATCATGTTTACCAACTTTCTCCTAAATAATTTGCAACATCTACCAAATGTTGAAAAGGTACCAGTCTTTCATCTTCCAAGAGGTCTTGCTCCTGGCAATAATTATTTCTCTCTCTGAAAATGTGGGCAAGCAGGGGTTTAGAATTAAAGGTGATTTGGGCTATTGTCTCACATGTAATGGGCCTAAACTAAAACACCATTTTGAAACGTGATCAAAGCAAGAGTAGCTTTTGGTTGAGAAACTGAGGTGCTTATGGAAAGGCATTCTCAGCGAGCAGAAATCAGAATTAGTCAGACTTTAAGACAGTGGTTCTCAAGTACAGGTACCCCTGGGGGTGCACAGAAGTCTGCCGGGGGTACATCAACTCATCTAGATATTTGCTTAGTTTTTCAACAGGCTACATAAAAAGCACTGGCAAAGTCAGTACAAATTAAAATTTCATACAGAGAATGACTTATTTATACTACTCTATATACACTGTACACTGAATTGTAAGTACAATATTTATATTCCAATTAATTTATTTTATATTTATATTGTAAAAAATGAGAAAGTGAGCAATTGTTCAGTAATAGTGTGCTGTGACACTTTCGTATTTTTATATTTGATTTTGTAAGCAAGTAGTTTTTAAGTGAGGTGAAACTTGAGGGTACACAAGACAAATCAGACTCCTGAAAGGGTACAGATGAGGGCTATGGGTTTAAGAGATTATGACTATCAAGATAGAGCAGGATAGAAGCAAATGTCACTTCCCGCCCCTACATATTGGGGGACCAAATATGAGTAGGACAATTTCCTGAGCAGTGTAAAGGTTGCTGGGAACAAAGTTTGCGTGTAAAGGAATGTTAAAAATGTGACCTCCGGGAAGAACAATGAATCCAATTCTGTCAATTTTCTGACATTCAATAAATAACGTATCAAGTATCTTTTCTATATTGTGTAGCTTTCTGAGTTTTCTCTTTTAGCTCCCATCTTGTGACTCCACCACACTAGCTGTATTTGTAGCATCTTCTGATCCAGAGATTACTTTCAGTTATATGAATGTTGTTTGTCTTTACAGGTAGAACTTCATGTCCACCTGGATGGAGCCATTAAGCCAGAAACAATCTTATACTTTGGCAAGTGAGTTGTTTAAAAATAACCATTTGTTTCAGTGTGTTTATCTGGGTACTTTGATTTGTAAAGATTTCCTGAACAGAAGCACCTCCGTGTAAAAAGGAAAATTCTTAGAATTTGGCCCTGTCCTTGCCGATTAGTCCCGTGTTAGGATGTATAAACGTAATTATAGCTTTCTATTAGCAAGATTCTATCTGACAAAGACAAGGATTTTTTTTGTTTATTAAGCCCTGCCAATGAAACTGTCCTATAGATCGCTGTATATACCCACCACTGGTTCTGACATCCCAATTCTCAGACAAAAAGTTCTCTGTCCATGCGAGACACTCTGCTTGAAATGTGCAAACAACAAACAGGCTGTCACTAGCATGTCCTAGTCGGAGTGTAGATCAGCACTGTGACTGAGTACATGATGCACAGAACTGTCCACTTTCTAATAGTATAGTAGGGAAACTGGACTGAATTGGTGTCAAATATGTAACCAAACAGTGACCTAGTGCCCCTCCCCTTATTCTCACAAGCCACACATCAAGCAGAGTTCTAGACAACAACATGAGCAGGTTAGATGAGAAAACAGATTTTGTGGTCAGGCTTAAAAACAGATTTAGAAAGAATGAGTTATGAGCCCATTTCTAAATATATCCATTGAAACAGTGCAGTGTTCTGTCTCATTAATAACTGCAAGAGTTCTGCAAAGTGCAAACAACCCTAGTGTATCAGCATTGTCACCGGCTGTCTCTTGTAGTTGACTGCCAATCCCTGGTCTGCAGAAAGCAATTGGCTGGTCAGTTGTACTTGCAATACTACTAATGCTAGTGTTTGTGTTTTCAGCAGGGGTTTTCTCTCTTAGCACTCAGTGTAAATTTTCTGTTTGATCCTGCCTTGCTATCTCAAAACCAGACCGATGGTATAATTAGGGCTGTGTGAATAACCAGATATTTGGTTCAGGAGCAGGTCTGAAAAAAATTGTTTTTTGGTTGACCTGAAACCAAAATGTGTTGAAATTTTTGCCAAACTGAAATGTTGGGGAAAAAAGGTTTGTGTCACGTCAACCATAACGTTTGGTTTTGATTTTGAAAGTTTTAAAATCTGTTTAAAATTGAGGGAAATTCCAAAATGAAGAAAAGTTGAAACTTTTTATTCTCAGTATGCCAAATTCAAACCGAATCTGTGGGGTTGGGTTGTTTTGGTTTTGGGTTTTTTTTGGGGGGGAGAGGGAACAGTTCTGTGCAAAAACAATTGTCTCGCTCGAGATGTAACCCATTGCCAAGAAAAATCTTCAGCGCTATGGCTTCATTGCTGGCTTAAGCAAGAAGGAGCAGATGGGCTCTGTCGGGAGGCAAACTCTGGTTAATTGACTCATACATTTGATGAGTGGCAAGGTAAATAATTAACAACTTGAGTACCTGGCTCTATAATTTTAAACAAGATAAACATGAAACTTCAAGTGTGAAAGTTTATTTAAAGGTAAAGGACATTGGCAAACAATGCCAGATTTCTTAAGTATGGCAGAAATCCCTTTATCAAGAACATCATGATTAGGTTGAATCTAACAACCTGCCTTTGCAGGTTCTTTCCCATGTCCCAGCAAATAACACTTCAACATAGTTGAGGGGGCTTTAGCCATGAAAGCAATTTCCTGTAAAAATGGAACAGAAGTGGCATCATCTAAGATGGATGGATTGGAGGATTTGATAAAATATTTGTGTGGAAAAAAATTACTTCTCAGGCCATGGCTAAGGTGCCTTCTGAACTGGCAATAGGTTCTGCGATGCAGCCAAGATAAATATTCAGAAGGTGCATCAAGAACATCCAGCTCATTAATTGCTGGAGGCCCCTTTGGTATGTTGTGTAAGAATTGCCCTTGATTTCACCCATCTATACATATTGTAGGAACAAAGGAGTGGGTTAAAGATTTCAGTGTATGGATAGGTATCCTAATGTGTGAGGGATTCATTAACACATCTAACTCCCTGGAGCTCTTCTACTTCCTTATGGCAAGTAGGGTGATCGGGTTGTATGGTTACCTTGGGGACTCTTATAGACGGGAGTGTCCATACTTCACCCACCTGAAGGAACTGTGCTTGCAACTTGGCAGGAGCCAGGGCTGCCCCACGCTTGTATAAAATGGAAGTGACTGGAGCTATTTTCATATCTACTATAAAGTTGGAGCCTCCCACCATATAGTGCTCAGTTCAGGGTAGAGCAAAAACGCATGCTGGTTTTTGTGCCGAGGCAGCATTTTGTGGGGGCAGTTTAGGAGTTTGCTTTGAAAATCTGGCCCCAAGCATAGATTGCTGCTTGTGATCATGACACGAAAACTGCTTGGTACAGATCAAACAGCAAACAAATAAAGTTGCTGGGTGGTGATAGACCACATTCAAATAACGCAATGTTGTAGTGACATGAGAAAGAGACTCTACATTGGTGCTCTAAAGCTTGTGTTTGCAATCCCTGCCTAGACTCCCTAAAAGCACAGGTTTGAATTCTGCCAGGTTTGACTGCACTCATCCACCTTTTATGGTGCATACGTTGACTTCCACACAGTTTAGTGTATCTAAGTCTTATATCTTTATATGTGTAGACGATCCCAAATTACCCTGCATCCAGCCCACTGTAGTTAAGTGTATCATAGACAGAGATAGGCCTTCAGGAAGGATTTGAATGAGGATAGGATAAGGGCCCGTTTCATGGGCTCAGGAAGGCAGTGTTCAATGTAGGGCATGGCATGGAGATGTCTGTCATTTAAACTGGACAAACGTGTTATCAGAGTGGAAAGGGCAACGTGGAAAGAGCATTACTTAACAGTAATGAATGACACATGCTGAGTGCCAGGGTAAGCTGTAGTAATTACCTTTGCCTTTGAACTCTGAACATAGCATAGATTTCCTACACCACAGAGCAATAAAACGAGTGTGTACATTGAGCAGAGGAGCAATGTCAGTCAGGCTGTTTTCCTGGAGATAGCTTATGTAGTTGGCTGTTGGAACTGGAGAAGGCCAAGCCCTCGGTAATGAGATCTGGAGCCTTTCCCCTCCAGCCCACAAGCTCAGAGACCGCCTGATACCGACTTTTGGTAGCAATGGATGGGCTTTCCTATCTGGAAGCTCTTTGGTGGCTTCTCAGTGAAGGGGCTTTATTGGGTGTCAGCCTTGGTTCACAGTGTAAAGATTTCCACATCAGAGAAACCACATCACAATTGTTGGCAGCCTCAGCAGAAAGGTCAAGGATTGACTGGCTCTTGGAGACTAGCAACAGGCAAACCTGAGACGGTTCAGTGACTCAGTTCAGATAAGCAGTCCAATGTTTGGCAGCTCTTGAGCCTATATAATAGGGGCTGGAAATTTCTTTCTTGAAATAATTTGTCATTTATGCTTCCAGGACTAGGAAGTACCAAGGCACCAGGAAAAGAAAGGTTCTGTTTGGCTCAGTTTCTTTGGATAGTTCTGGGTCTGTTATTGGTGATAGAAATCAGAGTCCTCTCTTATCCGGGTGGGACTCCTGAGGCACATATGTAAGGCATTTTTGAAAAGACTGAGGTACCTTTTTTTCTGTGTTATATCTGTTCTGTGGAGAAATAGACTCAAACAAGGTTCAGCAGTATGGACTATGTTTCTAAATAAAGGTGTAACCCAAATCCTTGTCAGTGAAATGTGTATCGATTTCTAGGAAAAGAGGAATTCCGCTTCCTGGTGACACTGTTGAAGACCTCTTGCAGCATATCAGTTACACGGAGCCACTCACTCTCACCCAGTTTCTAGAAAAGTTTTCTTTCTACATGCCTGCCATTGCGTAAGTAACTTATTCCCTGGTAACTGCTGTAAGCTTCTCATCGGTCTCAGGCACCTGCAAGCTAGAATTGCCAATTTGGGGCATGTATGGTCTTCAGACCCACAGCATATCCACTCTCCCCAGTCTTGTTGATCAGCAGCCCATAGATTTCTGAGAACTCATAAATCAGACTAATCCTGTTCTTTTCATTACAGGGGGGACCGTGATGCTGTGAGAAGAATAGCCTATGAGTTTGTAGAAATGAAAGCAAAAGAAGGTGTCATCTATGTTGAGGTCAGGTACAGCCCTCACCTCCTAGCCAACTGCAAAGTTCATCCTCTTCCATGGGACCAAGAAGAGTGAGTGAATCCATTAACTGTAAGACTGTGCCAACATAACACACTGAGATCTGCGTGAACCATGAAAGCCCCTGACCAGCAAACGGAGAACACAGTTTTGCTCCCGGCAGACAAGAAGGAGGATTTATAACTTGAGAGCCAGATTTTCTTTGTTTTAGATGCATAATTGTGTGCCTAATTTACATGTTCAATTACAGTAGTTGTATAGGCACCTAACTAATTAGACACACTTGCTGGTAATTACCCAGTGAGCAAGCACAATTTTGATAATTGTGCATAGAAATTAGTGTGTGCAATTATGCACACTTCATATGTGCAGTTATGCTTTTAAACAAAATGTAGCGCTGAATCCATATGGGTGCATTGGAAAGCACAAGTTAGGTTACATTCATATGCCTTAACAAAGATGGTATACTAGAAGCTGTTTCATCTCTGCTTTACTAACCCCTCCTTCTCGTGCCTTCCCACTTCCTCAAAGGTTTAATAGCAGAGTGCTGTAGTGAAGTCTCAGTTATCTTTTTCCAGAACATGCTGCAGCACGCTAACTATTGAGGATTGCAAACTAAACTGCTGTAGGCAAAGTAAATGAACCAAGTACATTTTGAGATGCAGTCTTTTTTTTTTAAATTGTTCATTCACCACTTGGTAAATCACTGAGTTCACTGAAACTTGCAATGAATCTCCCCACCCATACAAACCAGCGAGGTCCCACTGTTGTTTTCAGCTCAGGCAAGGAGAAGTCTAGCACTGGTGTCAGATAATCGATGTATAATCCAATCCCTGTTTATGTAGGACCAAAGTGAGGCAGCACACCTTTTATTTCTAGCTGGAATGCAGTAATAGTCATGTATACGCTTTTCCTTCCCTCCCTAAAAATGTTCTTCCTCTGGTAACCATTCCATCTGCTGCACTCTTCTGAGGACAACTTGCCCCAGGGGCATTGTTTTGTCTGTGTGGGAAACAGCTGTTAGATTTTTGGCTTAAGCTGCTCCCCCTTCAAGAAGTCACCAGAGTTCAGATACGCATCCCCACCCCAACCCCCCCATCCAAAATGTAACATTTTCTGCCAGCAAAGTTAGTGGGCTGAGCCTTTGGGAGCAGCCCTTGTAGCTCTCAGTCTATGTTTCTGTGTCATCTGTGGTCTTTAGAACAGTGTCGCCAATTAAACCAGCACCGAGCTTTGCAAGGAGACCTCTGGGATTTCTCAGAAAACGTGCTGTGAGGCTTCTGCTGCTTTTTGTGTCACTCCGCTCACTGCTGCCAGGATAGTGCAAAGCTCTGCATCTTAATAAGACTTTCTGGCCAAAAAAGAGAGAAGAAAAAAGTTCCTCTTCCCTAGCTGGCAAACCGGTTCATTTACTTAAAGAAATACTTTCACAAACCCCGTGATAGATCACTGTGTCTCTCTGGCCAACATGCATCCCACGCAGCTCAGCAGTGCCACCTCCCTTGTCCTCCAAACAGATGTGGTCACTGAGGACCTCAGTTACAAAGGAGGCTAGTGCTGCTCATAGGCACAAAGGGAGATTCACAGATGAGCCTAAGGGAGTCAGAGGCCTAACCTGCTTAGACACGTTTGTAAATGCTACTAGGTGCCTAAATACCTTTGTAAATCTGGCCCTGAAACTACAGTTCCTGGCAGACCATGCTCCCTCTTGCTCTGAGGGGGCTGGTCCAGTGTTCAACATGAGGGTGGCTGCAGTATACTCCTTTTTTGATATAAATGTGGCCCTTAGCTTTCTAGCATTTTGCCAGTGTGGTCACATTGGTTGGACAGTGTTTGGATTCTCCTGTATTTAACAGCCCACAGCAATAATACAAGCAGCTCAGTGATGTTACCGTTCGGGAAGCAGTTTCTCTTCCTCTGGGATTGCTGGGGTGCCGAACCTCACGAGCTTGCTAGCTAACTTCGAAGTTTTCTTCCCGCAGGGGCGACCTCACTCCGGATGAAGTGGTTCACCTCGTTAATCAGGGATTACAGGATGGAGAAAGGGATTTCAACATCAAAGCCAGGTCTATTCTATGCTGCATGCGCCATATGCCAAGTAATGTATTACAGTTCACCTGCTGCTCTGCTCCCTCCTTTCCTGACCCTTTGGGGTGTGTGAAATGCCTTGAATTGAGATCCTTTGGGGAAATATTAGGGAAGCATCCCTTGCTCAGTTCTGGGTTAAATGTTGTCTCAGTGCTGTGGGAAGGTGATGGCTATTTCCCATGTAGGTGCTAGTGGAAGAGAGAGGCTGAGGGAGGAGAAGCCACTCTTCATACCCACTCAGTGATTTCCAGCTCTTTTATCTCCGGGGAAGGGGTAAATCTGACATCGCCCCAGTCTCAAGGTTGAAGGATGCCAGCTCAGCTTTTCCTATTTCTGCAAAAAGCAATTTCTAACCAGCTTAGAGTTGTGCTCAGGTTAGTCAAAGCCACTTTATAGGGTAGAGTACATGCTCTGGCATATCAGATGGATAGCAGCATCTCTTAGAGGTGCAAAACGGAGGTTAAGCGGAGTGGGTGTCATTCATTTCCGTTTCCTGCAGCTAGCTTTAAAATAAAAACCAAGCGCTGGGTAGAGTGACACAGGACCGCTTCAGCTGGAGTTAGAGGAGATGTGGCCTGGTTAAGGGATTGCTTGTTACAGCTGGGATTCAGGGCAGACAGGTTGCTTGTGAAGAGACTATTAGTTATATGTTGAAATACCACATATATAATGTGCCTTCTTCTAATTCTGCTATTAAACAAACCAAACCCTTGAAATACACTGCTTCAGTCCATACTGGAATCTCATTCAGTATTCTCCCCTTCCATGAGAGAGATGGGGAAACTTGAGCTCCTAGTTGAGAATGAAACAAATTTCTGGACTCCTCTGGGAGGTGGGGTTGGAAATGTGTATCCTATATTGCTGTTCCCAGCATCCCAAAGCACAGTGTAGAAAAAAAATGACCAGCAGTTAAAAGCAGTAACAAAGGTAACTTCAAGTACTTAAGGTAAAGTTTCAGAGTAGATGCCCAAGTTGGAAACATTCCATGGCCACGGAGAACAATTATATAATGAGCGCACTTCCATTGTCTGGTTATGATGAGGGCTAACTAAACAATCCACTGTTTCTGAAGGCTTTCTGCAGGACCAGGTCAAAAAAACAAGTGAAATACACTAAGCCACATTCATTAAGGGCCAAAAATTTAAAAAAACACGTAGGTGCCTGAAAATGCTGCCAGGAGCCAGTGGGATTTTGAAAGGCGCCTAAACATTTTTGAAAATCCCACTAGGTGTCTATCTGCTTTTATACTCCTGGATTCTGCACTAAAAAAATAAAAATTCTGCGCATTTTATTTGTCAAAATAACACTGCATAATCACACCAGTTTCAAATATTTTGGTAAGTTATTTGAAAATACCGGTCAGCAAGTATGTCTGTAACAATACAGACAAACACAAAAATTCCCCCAGGAATAGTGTGTTAAAGAAACCTCTGTGACACCCAGTTCCTGTTTCTCTGCCCTCTTCCCCCCCCCCCCACCCCCAGAGCCCAGCCGAGAGTGCCAGACACCTACAACCCCTCCCTCCTCAAGCCCAGCCGTGCCCCCCCTTCCCCAGCCAATAGACCTGAACCCCCTCCTCCCCAGAGCCCAGCCATGGCCCCCTCTTGATTCCTGTTACTAGAAAAGCCCCTTCTGATTTCAGCTCTGTACAAAGCATCACCCTGCGAAGTGAAGCATTCTGTGATAATGAGAAAGCAGGGGCTTGCAGCTGGGAATTCTTCCCCTATCATGTAGTCAGGCACATGCGTTCTAAAGTGCAAAGTAATGGTGCAATACAATCTACTGGGGATAACTCATGCAGTTTTGCTCTTGTCAAGGGCTGTAATGATAATGAAGGGCTCCACCTAGGCAGGCCTAATAACCAGGGCTAAAACCTGTCATGCCTGCCAACTTTACAGACAGTGAGCTTATTTGTTCCTCTCTGGCTCTGGTCTGTAAATCTGGCTCTAGGATTGTGTTGCTTCTTATAGGGCTTCAAACTTGGGGGAAATCCTGGAAATGAACTTAATTTTTCTAGTCATGAGAACGGCCATACTGGGTCGGACCAATGGTCCATCCGGCCCCAAATCCTGTCTTCCGATAGTGTCCAATGCCAGGTGAACAGCCACATCGGTTTGGACAAGAGCTCAGGGGTGACCCTGGGGGAATGTTTTTCCTGAATTCTGCTGCTCTTCTTTCCAGGCTGGTCGTTGGAGGTGGTGGAGCTGTGTAAGAAATACCAGAACAATACGGTGGTAGCCATAGACCTGGCTGGGGATGAGTTGTTGCTGGCTGAGACCTTCCCAGAGCACAGGAAGGCTTATGAGGTTTGTTCAATGAGCGTCTCGAAAAATCTTGCATCACATTCTTTCTAGTTCGTGCAGACCGAGCACAGTACAAAGGGGATCTGGCAAGTAGTTCAGATCCAAAATGGCCTGTAGGACTTACACTTCTAGTAATTTTAAGACCTGTATTTTATTGGCATAGCAGAAATACTACTTTTAATTTGGTTTTTAAATTACTAATAGAGCATATACATAATTTAAGTATGAAGAGATGTTTTGATTTAAATGTGTCCCAGCCAGGGCCGGCTCCAGCTTTTTTGCTGCCCCAAGCGGCGAGTGGGGGGGGAAAGCCGCGATTGGCGGCACTTCGGCGGATGCTGTACCGTGCCGGTTCATTCTTCGGCGGCAATTCAGCAGCCAGTCCTTCCCTCCAAGAGGGACTGAGGGACTTGCCCCCAAAGACCCAGACGTGCCTCCCCTTTCCATTGGCTGCCCCAAGCACCTACTTCCTTCGCTGGTGCCTGGAGCCGGCCCTGGTCCCAGCTGCGATCACAACCTTGGTTCTGCAGCACTGAGCTAGTGCACACAACCACAAAGTGAAATGGATGGTAAAATGATCCTGCATTCAGATCCGCCTGGGTGCTCCAGTGAATCTGCATTGGGCTGCCTGCTTCCATTGCTTTGCAGCATCAGAACTCAATACCAAAGATGAAGCTGGCTAGTCCCTCTTCACTGTCTCCAGCTGAGTAAAACACAAAAACTAAATCAATCAGACAAAGAGTGTAAACGTATGTTCAAAGTTTTTTCCATTGTAATAAACTAAGATGATGGTATTGGAGGAGACTTCTTTCCTGAAATATTCTTTTTAACTAGACCATGTTACTTTACCGTAGCTTAAAAAGGAAGCCCAATGCAAATATCTCCCATCTGTATATAAGGATTTTAGGACACTAGTGGTGATTGTATTTTAAGAAGTTACATGATTGGCATAGGTCAGTGGGATCTGAGGGTGCTCAGGAATATAGCCTGAAAGGACACTGGATTTAAAAATAGTGCTGGGTGTCAGGTGATTGGTTCAGGTAGAATCATGGATATCTCAGGGGTATACTGTTTTCGTTAACAGTCCGACTGCCATCTGTGGTTGTCATGGGAATCAATACAAATGTCCTAATGTGAAAGCAAAAACTTGAGGGCGAGGGGAAGAGTATATAAGAAATATACTTTGTTTTGCATGGCCTTGAACTTCTGTACTTTCACAATTGGTATCTCCTTGCTTAAATGCCCAATGCCATTTTTAAAATCCATGCAGTTTCTCACTTGCTATTGTAAGGGAAAATCCAGTGTTATCCAAGACCCTGTAGGCCCAGGCCTCATGTCAAGCTGACATTAGTTGCTCATCACGTTATGTCCAGGTAGTTTAAAGGTTAATAAAACAAGATGGAAAATATGTTTATCAATTAATATCTAGCTTGCTATGCGTGGGGTCTCAAAGTCCAAATTTCTCAACCCAAAGGATTTGAATTGTTCTTGTCTGAAAGTCAGTGTTTCATTCAGACTCAGAGAAACACGAAAGGAACAAAAGTTCCAATTTGTCAGGCTTTCTCTGCCGGCATGAAAGTAGAATGCTCCCTTTCTAAATTGCCCTCACACTGGAGCTTCACACACCAACAAATGGATAATATGACTTATGAAATGAGAGGCTTATGATGAAGGGATCAGATGTCTGCGCTTGGACCAGCATTCCCAGTTTTCAGTTGTGTTGCCATTTAAATGCTGGCTGGCAGGAGTCCATGACTGTCACTACAATTGGGGATAGTAGAGGGAGTTCTGTTTGTGAATTGCCTGCAGTAGGTTGTGGGGAGATAATGGGGAGAAACCATGTAAAGATCTTGAAGCTGTGACTCTAGATAATTAGCTGGTGCTAATCTCCTAGGTAAGTGATGTTATAAACCAAAGAAGCATGCAGAGAGAAATGGACAATCTCCTTGGTTGGGAAGTTCTGGGTTATTTAGAGCCAGAGGAGGCTGTTTGGCGGGGATGTCTTTACAGCAATCGGGGGCGGTGTGATTGCAGTTCATGTAGACATAGCTGGATTAAAGCTTAGCTCAGGTATCTCAGATCGTGGAGCAGTGAAGGCGTGAGAGCACGTGCGTCGGTGTGGACTGTAGAGACCTGCCTGTAACCCTGTGTCACTGTTGGGCAGCTACCCCACACGAGCGTGCGCTGCTGCAACTTCACTGCTGTGCAACCTGAGCTAGCTAGATTAAATCTCGCTCCCGTATGTCTTCCCGAGCTCCAGTTGCACCTGTGATTGCGGTGTCGACATACCCTGAGTGGAGGTGGGGGAGAGATTCCTGGCTTCCCTCCTCCCCAGCGCACCCCCCCACACCCACAGAAATCTCTGTTTTCTAATCCGCATAGCGCACCAGAGGGGGATACATAAATGAACAATAAAAGTGAGCAGACACATTGCCTCTTAATTTGCTTCATGTGCGTGACTTTGGTAAAGTGAGCTGGCAAAATGATGGGAATTGGGCAGGCAGGGAGATTCACTCTGGGTGTCCTTGCCCTGAGAGCTGGCCTGTGCATTTAACACACGTTGGAAACAAAATAGTGTTTAAAACAAAACTTTGTTCATCTTTAAGACCTCTGGCTTCAGAGCCACCTCCTGCAGTCCTGGCACAGTCAAAGCTCCCATAGACTCCGCAGGAGTTTTGCCTGAACACGGATTTTGTCTTGTTGACTCTGGGTTCTCTGAAACACATTGCTCAGAGCCCTAACCTGAAGGCCCTGCCATGCTTCATTGAAGACAATGGCAAAAGTCTCATTGACTCTGACTTCATCAAACATAGGAATCAGGAGGAGGAGCATTGCGCTCTGATAGTTCAGAGCCCAGTCCAAAGCTCACTGGAGTCATTCCATAGATTTCAGGGGGGGTTGGATTAATCTGTTCATCCTCAGAACGCCCCAAATTAGCAGTTTCTGACACGAGTGAAAGGCCAATGTGAAGGGAAGGGAGGGTAAGCTTAGCCCTGACTGAATGGTCAGCCTTCGGGGTAACTGTCTGAGTCCCTGTTCTGTGCAGGACATACGACAAGTGTGTGTTAAAACAAAGCTATCATTGCAGACACAGGGAGTCTTGATTTAATTTCAAATAGACACAACTAGGCTTTTCTTATTAACATACCAAGCGGAGCCGTGTCTTACCCAGTAGTTCAGAGCAGAGCCTGGATATGCAGTGGCTGCAAACCAAGTGGAAAATTCACAAAGCATGTGAAAAATTCAGTAATACAAAACAGCAACTTCCTGAAAGGGGGGTGTGTACGTGCATGCTGCCTCTGGTAAAATCCCTATAATATCAGCTCAGTGCCCATTTCCACACTCAGGACTTTTGAGTTTGGGATTTCCTGGATCCGTAGAATCCTGTTTAGTCACTGATGAAAAGTGCCATGCTGAGAGCCTCTGAGACAGCAGGCCCTCCTCTCTAGAACAGGTACGGCTCAGGCGACAGCAGTGGGAATTTTCCCCCCTTCCCATCACCTCAGCCAGCGTGCCTCCAGGGGAGGAGAATCTCCAAGGCTCAGTTAGTCCTTGGTCTATCTGCTGAGACTGCCAGCAAGAGGGATAGTTGTAGTTGTGGGGGTGTTTGTGTGATGTGGACACCAGGGACTGGACTGAGACTCACCAAACTCGCTGCATGTGGGCTATGAATAACTGCCAGCTGGTGACTGCTTTCATTGCCTAGTGCAGGCTGGGCTTCCCAGACACTCACCTACCCAGCTCCTACGCTGTCTGAGATTGGGAATTGATTTTCTTCTTGTTTTGATTGTGTTGCTCCACAGTCGTTACTCCTGGGGTTGGAGCGCTTGGCTGCTCTAGAGCTCTCAGCTTAATGATCTGTTGAAAGCATTCGCTCTGTCTTGAAGGCTGAGAGTAGTCGGTGGTGGGGCTGCTGTCCTGATAATTTGTTCACATCTCTCCCCCCCCGCCCCTGCCTCTGTGCCTCCCTAAACTCACAGCAGCGTTTTCACTCTTTGCTTCATGTGGGTTTTTCCAGGAAGCTGAAAGATGTGGCATTCATCGTACCGTCCATGCTGGGGAGGTTGGGTCACCCTCTGTCATCAAGGAGGTAAGAAACCCCAGGGCAGGGCAGTGGAATAAGTTACAGCAGAGCTGCAGAATACTCTATCGTAATGCAGGGCACAAAGGTAGCTAGGACCAAATCCTGGCCCAGCACTCAGTAGCCCCTGGGAGCCAAATCCCCCCATTGCTCTAAGGGAGCAGAGTAGGGTGGATTTGATTTAAATCACTAGTTAGGAAGACTCGATTTAATCGTGGATTTCCACATAAAAATGCATTCTTGTTGGTTGTTATAACCTTAATACATATTCTTCACAGCTCAGAGATAGATGTAGGTTTCATTTTTAGAAGGTACACAGTATACATTTTTAAGTGATTTATTTTGAAAACTTATCCGATTAGTTTTACAGTTATATTGGAAAATGAATGATTGTTTGGTTACTCCATTTATCAAAGGTAATTGAAGCAGATATTTATGAAGTCATTGGAAGGTGAACTATCTCCAATTCAAAAGGTTAATCATTAATATTTGGAGGATTTTCTTGCCATGCTGTACTAGGAGGAGAACATCACCAGACAGACATATAAATTGTTTTATTTAACTAAAACAACAACGTTGTGTATTCTGGATTTTTTTCTTCAACAGCAAAACTAAGCATCTCTGATGGTATCTTCTAGATTGAGCACTGAGTCCCATTGGGTAGATAGAAAGATTAACCTAAATAATCTATACAGAAGCTCCTGGAACCGCATAAGATTGGGTCCCTAATCCATGAACTATTGGAACACATTTACAAAACTTTTCTTAAACATTACATGAATATATTGTCTCATACTATAGAATTAGAATTTATCATCCCTATTCCATGATGAGACTGTATGGCTCAAAAATATATCTTTATCTTTAGATAGGTGTTTTCCTCAAAAAGCATTTTATCAAAAAAATCCAATTTAAATAAAAAAAAATCCGATTTTTTTAAAAAAATCATTGATTTTTATCCACCCTGGAGCAGAGTCTGTGCATCATACAAAGAGGGAGCGAGAGATGGAGACTTGTATAGCGCTCGGAAGGAGCAGGCCCTCCTAGGAGTTGGGCCCCCATGTCATGCAGGCAGTGGATTGGAGTCCTGGTATGGGGCTTGGAGGGCTCAGGAGCTCCTGTGGGCCTGCCTGATCCTCTGGGGAGCAGGAGTCGGGCCCTTGCACAGAGCTGAGATTTTACATGTTTTCTATTCTCTACAGGCGATCAATGTTCTGAAGACCGAACGGATCGGCCACAGCTACCATGTCCTGGAAGACCCAGCCCTTTATAGGGAGCTGTTGAGTAGGAAGATGCATTTTGAGGTAATGACTAATTCTGCAGGGGTGGCAGTTGTGTAACCATCGCCTTGTTCTGACTGAGAGTGAGATATCTGCCCTCGTTTGGGTTGCATGACAAGTCAGCACTTTGGATAATGAGCATGGACATAAATGCCTTTACTATAGGGGTGAAATTGCTGCCACCAGGAGTCCAAGCGCTGACAGCGTTTGGAGTGAAATCTGCCTGCTACACCACAGTTTGAATTTAGCTGAGGCTATGGTGGAAAACAGACATACAAGGCTCCAGCATGTTGCTAACTGGGCTGTTGAGCAGAAATGCGATGTCAACAAGGGCATACAAGTTTGTATCTCACTCTGTGCTGAGTGCCAGAAGTCACGTCATGCTCAGCCTAGGGGAAAGGGAGCCTTTATTATCTAGTCCATCTTCAGCTGATCCTTGGAGCAGCACTGGCTCTGAGTAGAGAGATGCCTTTACCCCTTCCCAGGCAGAGGGTGAGTGACCATGGTGTTAGGCTCACAGGAGTTACAGTGGGGAGAGTGGTGGCAGGTGAGATCTTGAAGAACCTGGTGCTTCTAAAAGGTCCCAGCTTTGGGAGCATGTATTCCTCAGACGTGCAAAAGAACAAAACCCGGTCTGGGCCTTTAGTATATACTAACCAGTACAGTAGAACCTCAAAGATACAAACACAAGAGTTATGGGCTCACTGGTCAACCGGACACCCACTGGAATGGGAAGTAATCAGGCAGCAGCAGACACACGCACACACAAAAAGCAAATACTTTACTCATTCAGGGCTTTAGCCCTGGGACTCGGGGCTTCAGCCGGGGGGCAGGTGGTTAGGGCTGCAGCCGCAGGGTGAGGAGGGTCAGGGCTCCAGGCAGGGGGCGGGTATCAAGGCTTCTGAAGCTCTGGAGCATCGGGGCTCAGGGCTTCAGCCCCTGGCTCCTTTCCAGGCCTCAGCCCCAGCACTCTCCCCATAGCTAGAGCCCCAGTGCCCCCCGCCCAGCTGAAACTGGGAAAGGAGCCGTGGGAAGCCCCAGAACCCCCTGCAGGGCAGACGCTGGGAACAGAGCTGCAGAGCTGAAGCTCTGAGCCCAGGCACCCCCTCTGAGGCTGAAACAGAGAGCGGAGCCAGGGAACTGAAGCCCTGAGCCCCAGCGCTCTCCCCAGATCTAAAGTCCTAAGTCCTTGTGCTACCGAGGGTCAGAAGCCCTGACCCTTCCACACACACACCTCCCCCCAAGGGCTGCAGCCCCAACTCCCCAGTGGTTGAAGTCCCTAAGGTCTTGTTCAGAGCTATGCACGTTTCAGAGTTACAGATAACCTCCGTTCCAGAGGTGTCTGTAACTCCAAGGTTCTACTGTAAAACCATCCTGAGCAGATGGCTGTGGTCACTTTCCTAGCTAGGCTTTCCTTTATACATGGCAAAGTCATAGCTCACTGCTCCCTCTGATCGGGGCTGTTCTACCAGAATTGCTGGGTGGGGTGGGGTGGGAGGGAGAGGTGGGATGGGAATGACAAGGGGCTTCTGTGCACGGGCACAAATGCATAGCCGGGAAATAAAAGTGCTCAAAAATGTTTATATCCAGCAGACATGGGGATAAATGCTCGTTGCAGAGGCTGGGATTTGATGATCATTATTGTTTTCACAGAGCTATAAATCTACATGGTGCTTTTCAGGCCCAGTCCCTGCCTGGAGAGCTTCCGAATTTGTGTGCAGCATATTATGGAAGAGACTGACTCTGCCTTTTTTTTTTTTTTTTTTTTCCCCCATACACATATAGACCTGTCCTTGGTCCAGTATCCTCACTGGAGCATGTGATCCAGACTTTAGGAAACACCCAGTAATTCAGTAAGATGTTTAAATATATTATTTTCAAGTAACTAACTCAGGCTTCATTTATGTATAACTGCTTTATTACTTCACATGAGAAGCAAGTTCTAACCATTTGTCAGAGCATTGTGCATCGGCTAAGGGACCAGTTCAGAGGAGCTGTAACAAATATGCTGATAGATTTTTATCCTTAAGGAGAGCTTTCTGCCCGCCTCAGGCCCCTGTTCTGAGCAGACAGGAGGCTAAGCCCCAGATTGCAGTGCATTGCTGTGGGCTCTGGAGCAGGTAGTGGGGCCAGACACTTTGAACATCTGTCCAACCAGTGGTTTGTTGTTGCATTTAAAAAGTAGGAGGGTGAATAGCAACGTGAAGTTTTGGAATGCAAACTACAGCTTTGATAGAAATTTGTTTATCTAGCTAGATACAAAGTAGCCAAATTGGGTGGAAAGCTGTGGGTTTTTTAGTGTATTTTACACTTGGAAAAACACAAACTATGCGAACTTTAACATTTGTCCCATTTTAAATTGTTTTCCCAGGTTTATGAATGATAAAGCCAATTACTCCCTGAACTCTGATGACCCGCTCATTTTTAATTCTTCAATTGAGACTGATTACAAAATAGCTAAGCAGTTCCTGGACTTCACGGAAGAGGAGTTCAAGAGAGTGGTAAGTTGTCATGGGATGTTCTGTGCAAAGCTTGTGCTGGAGCCTACCATGATTCATCGTTTCTGAGGTAAATCTCATTTTTAAACATGAAACCAGAAGAGAGTTCAGTGGCGTTAAAACTGGGGGGAGAAAAAGCTGAATTATGTGGGGCGCAACAGTAGTTTTCAACAGGAGCGTGTGAAGATAGTTTTTTGAGTTCACTTCAGCAGGTGGGGGTGAAGGGGTGCTGGCACTGAGTTGTCTGAGGCATACAAATGGCCGTCTGGAAAGAATGCAGAAAACAGAGTATAAGTTCTATGGGTGTTTAGACCAGGATGATCTGCAGAGATCCGGCACACTTGACTCTAGCCTACTGCATGGGGCTTCACTAAGGATGAGTCAAGATGCAAATTATTCACTGAATAGTTCCTCAACTGGAATTGAGCAACAGAATGTGGGGATGTCAGTGGCAGGTCACTCACTGCCCTTCCCTATGTATTTGACTATGATCCCAGTGGCCATTTGCTTTTGCCATTATTTATAGGGTCACATGGTGTCCGTCATTGCATTTTTGCATGCAGATTGGTGTGTGCAGTGTCCTGAAAATGGAATAATTCTGTTTTTCATCTGCCTTGTACCTAAGATAAAGGGACAGAAAAAGAGTCTGATAGAATTTCACTTGTTTGTGGATAACCTCTGATGCTTTCCTGTTTCCCCGTTAGAGGTGCACTGGGTTGAAAGGAGATGTGTTGAAAGGAGATGTGTACTGTCCAGGCATTCATGCATCCAACAATATCTTGGAAACCAGCTGATTTCCTTTGTGTGTGTGTTGGAGCTGAATTTGCAGAATACAGCTTTGCAGGAGAAAGCACTGGGCCTGTATCACGGGCCTCATTTAAGGAGCAAGAGTCTGTCTTCCTGGAGAGTGGACTTATGCTTTAGTCCCTCCTTCCAGCTGTAGAAAGCTCTGATCTTTATGCCGTTAAATCCATGGGCAGTTTTGCTACAGGCTCCTGCAGAAGATGAGCTGTTCCTTTCTGTTTAATGAAAGGAAGCTTCTAAATGAAGGAGAGAGACATTTCTGTAAATTAAGAGAAGCCAGTAGTGAACTTCGTTACAACAGCAGCATATCAGGCAGGGCCTGATCCAAAGCGCATTGAAGTCAATGAGAGTCTTTCCCTTGACTTTAATAGGCTTTGGATCCGGCCCCTGAACTGCAATTCCTGGAACCCGATAAAGGAATTTAAGACACATTGTTTATCTCTTGCTTTTTTTAAGCCCCGTTACAAACACTGGGTAGGAGCAGGTTCCTTGGAAAACTGAGGCTGCTGAAAAGAGCTCAAGAGTAGCAGTGCTAACAAAAGTGCTCATTTGACTTACACCAACTCACTCACTAGCTCACACTCACTGATGCACAAAGATTTGTGCACTCACACGTGTGGGTATTCCCCAGCTATAGCTGTATTTTTCTTTTCCTCCCAGAACATCAATGCAGCTCAGTCCAGCTTCCTGCCTAAGAAAGAAAAGAAGGAGCTTCTCAGTAAGCTGTATGAAGCCTACGGGATGGTCCCGAACAACCCATCCTAATCCTGCTTCTACCAGCCGGCAAGGTGCATTCACCTCTCCCCACGTGTGCTCCACTCCTCTTTGTTTTAGTGGGAGCCTAGGAGGAGGAGATGCCATCGCACCAGCGCATAATACTGGTATTATGCTGAGCTTTACAGTCCGAGGGATACACTATAAAGCAGTATTTCCATGGTTCCTACCATATATACTACCTACAACACCCACGTACTAAATAGATCGCTGATTTCCTAGATTTCGGACTCTCAAATGTACAGGTGGAGTTTTCTGGTCTGATTCCATTGTGGCTTATTCCAGGTGTCAATAAGAGCCAAATAAGGCCCTGTTTCTTTGTGGTGGTAACAACATTTTGATGTGACTTTTTGGTGCTCTAGTTCCCTTGCTGATCTACCTTAGTCCCTCTCTGCACTACAAAAGTAATCATGTTGAGCAGCAGCTGTGGTCAAACCATGGTAGAAGACAGGTTTTTTCCCCCCACCTTGCTTGTGTGCTTCGAACTGGGTGAAATTATTTCAGCAAATAGTTTATTTGCTGAAAAATGCAGCTTTAGTCTACTGATCAGACCTGACTGGACCAGGACCCAAGCTGAGCACAGCTGACCCGAGAGTGTCAAGTCTTTTTCAGAATGGATCTCCTGAACCAGTCCCCATCTGCATCATCGCCGCCACCACCTTGTCCTTAGGGCTCAGCCTGGTAGGAGTTGGCCACTCCCGACTCCTCCTCTCTGGTCACCTCCTGCCCGTGGTGATGCCTGCATGTCCTCCTGCCAGCTGCCCCCACCTTGCTGCGCTGAGTGTGCTGCGAAGTGGGAGGTATTGCAACTTGTCAGCACGCCCAACCCAGAGGGTCAGGTTTTTTCAGATCTGACCCTGACAGACCTACTCTTCTTCCTTATGAGGAAGAAAGAGTTGAACGTGGGTCTCACACATTGCAGGAGATCGCCCTACCCATTGGGCTATGGGATATTCTGGTGTGGGGCTTTCTCCCTCTCCCCTGTGAAAGCTGTTCTACTGTATGTAAATAATTAAATAGTCATTAGAGTTGGGACTTCAACTTGGGTCTCCCACATGCTAGGTGAGTGCCCTAATCACCAGGCTATCAAGTCATTTTCACTTTCTTCCTAGCCCAGTGACTCTTCATTGTCATTCAAAGTGGCAGTTCATAGTCATTCATGGAGACATTGAAAGTGAGAATGACTCTCTATATCCTGATGGGTAGGGCACTTTGCTGTAGTGCAGGGACATCTATTCAAATCCCTTTTCCACATCTGACAGAGGGGGAACTGAGCTCAGATCTCCCACCACTGGCCTAAAGTTTAGAAGTGAGGTGGTCATCCTCCCCCCAATCTCCACCCTGCATTTCATGATTTCTTCTTTGCTTTTGACAAATGCCCCAAATTGAAAAAGGTCATGGTGGAATGAAACCTTTTTCTTCAACTTGACTTTTCAACTTTTTGAGTCACCAATTTTTTTTTTAAAATACTTGTTTTCAGTTCAACCCAAAATGAATTTTTTTTAATTGTCTCAGAATGGCCAGTGAACCAAAAAATCCATTATTCACCCAGTTGTAGTGTGCATGTTATAATCATACGAGAGAACCCGCTTCTGACACTGGTAGATACCTAAATAAATAGTTTATTCACCATTTATTCTCCTTTGTATGGATAGAAAGGACAGTGTTAAAACAGTTTGGCCATAATGGTATGTAAACAAGGTTTATTTTGTATTGTAAATGGGGACTAAGAACAAGATGGAAAATGCAGGAGTGGTTGCACTTAGGCTTTTTGGTTGCAGAAATACAGTAACTTTTTTTTTAATTTAGCAATTATTTTGTACTTTTTTTTTATTTATTAAAAAAAAAATCTGTGTCGCAAGACCTTAAATCTCCAAAATGTCACTGCAGATGAGAGCATATAGCTTGGCTTCAGGACACTGGAGGGTATGTTTGAGGGGTCCAGAGGCCTCCAGAGCTTTGCTGCATGTACATATAAAGTTAGTGCACCTGTTTACAATTTCAGGACAAAATTCTCCTCTCAGATTCTCCACTCCAGCATTTCGCACTTCACATGTGAGTCAGACTCCCAGAGGCTGAATTTTGCTCTCACTCTGTTCTATTTTTTTTTTTTTTTAGATTCTTAAAAATGTGGTTAACTTCTATGTTCATTCTTTCTGCCATCTTTTTGACATAAGGTAACCTTCAGGCACTATTAGTAGAACTAAGTGAATAAACTAATGAGCATTCTGTATATAGTTAAATGTCGCAGCTGCCACAAGTGTTTCAGAAGGTACTTAGCAGAATTCTCGCTGGAAGTCCTGTCTTTAGTATAAAAAGAAGAACAGGAGTACTATACAGACTAACACGGCTGTTACTCTGAAACTTGTCTTTAGTATGTTTGAGAATTTACAAAGAAAATATTAACATAATTCCAAAGCCATTTTGCTGCATTATGACACCGTTCTCCTTTTTATGCAAAGAAATGATTGCATGTTTGGTTGACTGTAGGTTTCAGATACTTTTACCTCCCAAGAGTTTGTAAACAGGGCTGAGGAAACTGGGGTGGGGGGGGCAGGGAGTGGGGAGAGCTCCAGTATCACAAGTGGCTGCAAAGACCTGGACCCCAAAGCTACCAACACCAAAAAGTTGCCTTCCATAAAGGGCTACGTTCACCATTCTCCTAGACATTGGAAGATGGCTGGGATTTACTGCTCTGATTTTAGACATCAGCAAGCCAGTGATGGGCTGCTATATTGATTTTTATAAATGAATACAAAATGCTCTTCTCTTAAATACATTGTGCGTATATACACAAATATATAAATGAATTATTTTTTTAAAGCCAATGATAAATTCAGTGTTAAGAATGATTCTAACATTGCCACCCACAGTCTTTTATTGTTTGGAAATCTCTCTTCAGAAATAGCTTGTGAGAAACACCTGTTTGCATTCTGGAAACTCTAAGTGAAATGTTGTTCTGGTTTAATAAAATAACTTTATATTTAAAAAAATAATTTTAATTCTAATTTCTGCTTAAAGAGCTAAAGGGAAAGTGTCAAATTTTGCACCATAGTTCTAGCCAAATGTGACCCACATTGTTAGAACCTGGGGGATAATGGGCTCTGCGATTATATTTATATATAAAATAGCATGTCACCAAAATATTAAAGATAAAACATCTACCTACTGACCACCATCACTAGCTGCTGTTGTGACAGGACCTACCAAAAAGTAACATGTTGTGAATTCTTCCTTACTGTAGTTCTATGGATAATTTTTTTTGAAATTTCCTCTCACCTCCATATCCCTAGGGCATCTGCAGGCAATCACAAACAGTGGTGGAATCTATGCAGTTATCCTGAGTGCCACAAGACGGGCTCTGGTTGCTTGAAGGGAGTCCCAAAATTGGAGGTGGGATGGATGGAAGCAGAGGTCAGGATGAACCTATTCTCCCATTTAGCAGAAGTGTAAATTGGGACTAGTGTCACTGAAATCACAGGAGTTGCACCATTATAGAATGGATGCATCTTGGATCAGAATCCGGCCCTGGGTGTAGACATGGCAGATGTCATTCAGTAACTTTTAGGCCTGACTTTTTTTTTTTTTTTTTTTTTTTTCCCCCCCTCATAATAGTACAAAGCAGGAGTAACTCCCTCAAAGTCAGTGGAGTGGGAGGAGACTCCTGTTTGAAGTGCAAACGCGTCTCTTGTTCAGACATTGCAGGTTCACGACTTCCTCAGCGCTGTAGATATGAGCTGTTCCAATTTCACACATCGTTTTCCCCATTATGCTCAAAGAAAGAGACATGTCACTGCCAGAAGTGACAGTGTTATTACTGGGCACTGGGCTGTGATTTTTCTGGCATGTAGTCCAAAAACAATGTTTTGTTTGGTGTTTTTTTCCCTTCTGAGCTGTGCAGAATTAATCAGAGCTGTGAGGCAAAGCTGAACTTGGAACTGTTCCCTCTGCGGCCAGTTAGATCTAGTGTCAGCTCACTTTTGGAGGCCTGCTTTTGCAAGGGTCTTCCACCACTATGTGTCCGTGTCAGAGTTTTACTTGCACTTCCCATTGAAGTCGTGGGAGTTCTGTGGGCCCAGCATCTCTGAAAGCCAGGATGTTACTGAATAATATGATGTGCTTGTTCTTTCAGCATAATTGGTGATGGCAGCTGACATGTAGGGTGACTAGCATACTTCCCTATGCTGAATACGCGACACCTGATAAAATTACTCGTACTCAAGCGAGTTCAACAGCAATCAATCAGAACTGTGTAGTACAAATGTTCAGATTAACATCAAGTTGACTGAGCCCCCTTTAAAAAGAAATACAGGATAGTTGGATTCTTTATCATCTCCTTATCTTTAAGGCTTTAGGGTTCACACTAGGGATATAAATACCATTTTAAAAGTTAATCGTTTAAACGATTAAAAATGTCATTTAAAGCATTAACCAATTAAGCAACTGGGGCTGACCCCACTGGCGGGGCGGGGGCCAATCTGCCGGCATGGCTGGGCCTCTCCAGCTGGGGCCAGGGCTGCTTCTCCCTCCTGCAGAGGGCTGCTGGGGCTAGCATGGGGTTAACGGTTAAGGTGGGTTAACCAGTAAGACCGTTGCTAACCGGTTAACCTTTTACATCCCTAGTTCACATGGGGAGAGACGATACATACACCCTTTCCCCCCACACACAAGGGGAGAGGTGACACACACACACACACACACACTTTCTCTCTCACATCACGGGGGGAGGCGGGTGACTGACCGACCCAACCCTCCCTGCCCGGTGACTGACCGACCCAACCCTCCCTGCCCGGTGCTCTCTGCCCTCCATGCCTGGCTGGACCTCCGGGATGGACTAGCCTGTCCTGGTACCTAGCACTGTGTCTTCCCATGGCAACACGTATGGGGGAGGAAGGGTCACATTTCCCCCCACCCCCAGATTTCTGCCAGGGTTCACCCCAGAATGTGGCCAATACCAGCCTTTCAGCACCATGTGAGAGGGGAGGGATGGGAGCTGCTTCCAGCCTCAGGGGGAGGAGGGGCAGTGGAAGGGATGACCTGGCCTGTGTCTTTGCAGAACTCATCTCTTTCCCGCTCTGTCTCCGGTCCCCTGTGGCTGGAAGCAGCTTGTCCCTTCCTCCCCACACAGTGTTGAAAGGCAGCTAACACCTCCAGGCTGCTGCTGGCCACTGACATAACCCACCTGCCTCTTGTCGCCTGGTTACAGCGTGGGCAGGAAGGGGTTAAGCCCTCAGGATGCACTGTGTATCGGGGCCCAGGGAACCTGACTGCAGGGGGTTCAGCAAACCCGGCCAAAGAGGTGATTCAGCAGGGGAGGGTGCCTAGGGGACGAGGCGGCCCCAGGCTCCCTGGGGGTAGGATGCAGGGTGGGGAGGAGGATGCTAAGCCCCTGCCCCGGGGGCTGCTGTGGAGACTGCAGGTTTGGGGCATGAACAGGCTGGAAATCGCTTTCCCCCTGCCAAGCCAGAGCTTAGCTGAGAGGCAGAGAGGCTTCCCTGTGCCAGCGCTGTGTGGGGCTTTGGCACGGGCAGGGCCGTGACGGAGAGTCGGGCTTTCCCAGGGCACCAGCCGAACCAGAGGCAGTGGGGGAAGGAAGGAGCCTGCCGGCCATGCTGTTGGTGAGCTGAGCGCTCCAACCAGGGCTGGTTCTCTGCACAGCACTGGGAGCGGGATGCGCCCTGCCAGGGAGGTATGGAGGAGCAACGGGGCTGAGGGGTGTTGTGAAGGGGCAAAGCAGGGGGGATGGTGAGAGGGGGAGCATGTAAAGGGCCGATGGGTGGGCAGCAGAGACAACACATAACCAGCTGGTGTCTGGCGCCTGCCCCGCCTGCAATCCCCAGGCACCGCAGCTCGCAGTGCACAGCCGGTGCTGGTCGGAAATGGGATGGGGCCCTGCTCATTGAGAACTGGCACACAACAGGGGCTGCGCTGACAGACCAGGAGGGGAGTGCCTGGCTGCCGAGCAAGAATCCGGCCAGCAGCAGGAGTGGACCCACCACTACTGGGGGAGGGGGGGGGCAGGAAGGAGGAGACAGAAAATACGGGACAATTTGCCCATCTTAAAGAAAAAGTTGGGACACTTTGCAGGAGGACTTAAATACGGGACTGTCCCTTTAAAAATGGGACATCTGGTCACCCTACTAACATGGGTCTTATGCTCGGAGGGGAAACCTGATGCCCCCTGTCTTTCCTGTCCAATTGTAGTTTGCAAACAGCTGATTTTGGCTAAAAATAACACTTGAAGGCACACTCTATGAGCTGAGACACCTAAGATTTGCCCATCCCTTGCAGTGCTTGAATTTATAGATGTGTGTTATTCTGTCCTCTTCTCTGCCTGGCTGCTCCCTTCCTTGTGAGCAGGTGGGAGACTGGATGAACAGGAAACTTGGAGATTTAAAGCCCAACTCAGCTCTTACTGCAGTCACTGAGAACATGGCCAGTTTGCCGCTGACTTCAATGGGAAGGCACTTGGGAGCATATGAAGCTGGACAGCACTGATGTCATTTGAAATAGCTCCTTGCCCTCTGTTCCCAACATAGATGTGATCTAATGTGATGAGTCTGTGATTCCACATTTCAGGGGATAGAAGTGGGGGGGAAGAGACCATTGCACAAAAAAACCCCACTCAACTTTATTATCTGAGAGTTGTGTGTTCTTTATTACAACACGCTTATAGTTTATCAAACAATTTTTACCATGAAAAATGTCTCCAAAGAGACAGCGTGTGAAACTTTTCCAGAAAGAAATATCTCGGAGCTGGATGGAACCTGGAAGAAATTAGTCTGAATTCTGTCAACTGTCAAAACACACAGAAAGCCTCTTCTGCCCTTCTTCCAACAGTAACTTAAAACCCTATAACGCCAATTGGTGCCGTGTGTGTGGTGCTGCTGAGCCTGCAGATAGTTTGTCCATGCACCTGTGAACTTTGGTGCTTTTCTGATTCCCAAAAAGCAGCAGCACAGGTTAATAGTGTTCAATATTAGTGCAGCAGGAACTGCCCTCACCCCTCCCCAGCTGATCCCCATGACTCCAGGTGTCTGTGTAGGCAGCGCTAAATATCCCTTCACCTCTAAGCTGGATACAGAAGGAAGGTGAAGTAAGGGAAGCAGCAAAACCTCTAATCTGTGGAAACAGGAAATAAATAAATAGTCTAAAGTTACAGAGTAAAAATGGTACCTTATACAGTACAGGCTGAAGTGTATATTTTACTGAAATGACATCCTCCTATAGAGGAAAATTGCTACAAATCACCTTGAGAGTGGGTCATGTGACTATCACCAGTGCAGTATTCTTCTAAGCTCTCCTAGATGGGAACAGAGTTCCGTGGATGTACTACTCGCTGATGAGCTTCCTATAGGTATCTGAACAGAATGGTCGCAGCAGAGACATTTAAAGGAAGAATTCATTGTTCTGGTTTGGCTCTCAGTTGTCAGCAGATTTGATGGAATGTTCCCATTGTTAGTGTCTACAGCAGGGCTGTCAAGCAATTAAAAAAAATTAAACAATAATTGGCTACCATTTATTTAAATATTTTTGGATGTTTCCTACATTTTCAAATATATTGATTTCAATTACAACACAGACCACAAAGTGTACAGTGCTCACTTTATATTTTTATTACAAATATTTGTTCTATAAAAACAAAAGAAATAGTATTTTTCAATTCACTTCATATAAGTACTATAATGCAATCTCTTTATCATGAAAATTGAACTTACAAATGTAGAATTATGTAAAAAAAACCCTGAATTCAAAAATACAAAAGAAAAAAATGTAAAACTTTACAGCCTACAAGTCCACTCAGTCCTACTTCATGTTCAGCCAATCACTTAGACAAACAAGTTTGTTTACATTTGCAGGAGATAATGCTGCCCGCTTCTTGTTTACAATGTCACCTGAAAGTGAGAACAGGGGTTCTCATGGCACTGTTGTAGCCAGCGTCGCAAGATATTTACATGCCAGATGCGCTAAAGATTCATATGTCCCTTCATGTTTCAACCACCATTCCAGAGGATGTGTCCACGCTGATGAGGGGTTCTACTTGATAACGATCCAAAGCAGTAGCAGTGCAGATTGACACATGTTCACTTTCATCATCTGAGTCAGATGCCACCAGCAGAAGGTTGATTTTCTTTTTTGGTGGTTCACGTTCTGTAGTTTCTGCATTGGAGTGTTGCTTTTTTAAGACTTTTGAAAGCACGCTCCACACCTCGTCCCTCTCAGATTTTGGAAGGCACTTCAGATTCTTAAACCTTGGGTCGAGTGTTGTAGTTATCTTTAGAAATCTCACATTGGTACCTTCTTTGTGTTTTGTCAAATCTGCAGTGAAAGTGTTCTTAAAATGAACAATATGTGCTGCTATAACATGAAATATATGTCACTATGCAGGTAAAACAGAGCAGGAGACATACTATTCTCCCCCAAGGAGTTCAGTCACAAATTTAATTAACGGGCATTATTTTTTTTAAACAAGCGTCATCAGTATGGAGACATGTCCTCTGGAATGGTGGCTGAACGATGATGGGGCATACAAAAGTTTAGCATATCTGGCACATAATTACCTTGCACTACCAGCAACAAAAGTGCCATGCGAAGGTCTGTTCTCACATTCAGGTGACATTATAAATAAGAAGCTGGCAGCATTATCTCCCGTAAATGTAATTACATTTGTTTGTCTTAGTGATTGACCAAGAAATAGGACTGAGTGGACTTGTAAGCTCTAATGTTTTACATTGTTTTGTTTTTGAGTGCAGTTACGTAACAAAAAAAAAAATTTACATTTGTATAGGGTAACCAGATAGCAAGTGTGAAAAATCACGACAGAGGGTGGGGGGTTATAGGCACCTATGTAAGAAAAAGCCCCAAATATCTGGACTGTCCCTATAAAATCGGGACATCTGGTCACCCTACATTTGTAGGTTGCATTTTCACAAAAAAGAGATTGCATTATGGTACTTGTATGAGGTGAAATGAAAAATACTATTTCTTTTGTTTATCATTTTTACAATGCAAATATTTGTAATAAAAATTAATATAAAGTGAGCACTGTACACTTTGTATTCTGTGTTGTAATTGAAATCAATATATTTGAAAATGTAGAAAAACATCCAAAAATATTTAATAAATTTCAATTGCTATTCTATTGTTTTTACAGTGCCACTAAAACTGCAATTGATCACGATTAACTTTTTAATCGTGATTAATTTTTTTGAGTTAATCGCATGAGTTAACTGCGATTAATCAACAGCCTTATTTGTAATAAACAAAGCAGGGCCTGCTGCCACAATGGACAGACCTGCGCTGAAGGAGCCGCTGAGGGCCAAATTCCCCACTGAAGTAAATGGAGCCCCTCCTATGTACTCTAGGGCAAGGGTTAGCTCTGCCAAGCTCATTCCAAGGGCCCACAGCAGTGACTTCCTCAGGCTGTGGAAATGCAAGGCCTATTTCAGGGAGTGGCAACCTTAGGCACGCAGCTCGCCAGGGTAAGCACTCTGGCAGGCCGGGCCGGTTTGTTTAGCTGCTGCGTCGGCAGGTTCAGCAGATCACGGCTCCCATTGGCTGCGGTCCGCTGCTCCAGGCCAATGGGGGTGGCGGGAAGCGGCGGCTAGCACGTCCCTTGTCCCGCACCGCTTCCCGCAGCCCCCATTGACCTGGAGCGGCGAACCACGGCCTGTGGGAGCCGTGTTCTGCCAAACCTGCCGATGCAGCAGGTAAACAAACTGGCCCGGCCCACCAGGGTGCTTACCATGGCGAGCTGTGTGCCAAAGGTTGCCGATTCTTGGCCTATTTCTTCAGTATGATATGGCCCCTTTGTGCTGCTCCACTGACAAAAGGCCTTAAACTCAGCAGCCCTGGGCAGCTGAGAAGGGGAGTGGCCAGTGAAAAGGTTGGCAGGAGAGTCTCTCTGCTCTGACTATTTCCAGATGCTAGAACCATGGCTTGGGGTCATAGCGTAAGTTAGGAGAGCTCTAAGGCTGCTGTAAGTGACTTCAGGGGCTGAACAAAGAATTGCAGAGCTACCAAAGTGCATAAAAGTCCTTTCTCTTTGAATCCTGCCCTGAATATAGGCCAGCCACACCGGAGAGTTAGCCTTCTCAGGTCACATGATAATGATTTTGATTTCTCTATGGGCCTAAGGGGATGGTTGGTGGGGAGGGTTGGGTAGAGAGATGAAGAAGAAACTGAGGATAAAGGTTAAATACTCCTTCATCCTGAGTTTTAGCTGGATGGCTCAGCCCCAACAGCCTCTGGGGAAATATTTATAAAACTGGTACGTTTCAGCTGCTGCTGTGACTCCAAATGTTAATGTTGTTTTAGGAAGTGCTGGGGAGGGCTCAATGGCTGGATGTTGGATATGCAGAGCTGGAAAAACCTAATGACATAGGTGATAAATGAGCACAAGAGAATGGTGAGAGTGCAAGAGAACGGTGGGCCCTCTTGTGGGCAGTCAGTCTCTCAACAGAGAAGCCCAGGACTGAAAGGGCCATGAGACAAAGCTGAAGGTGAGTCTGCCTTGGAGCTGGAAGATGTAATTTCCAGCTCGGTGAGCTGTACTTGTGCCAGCTCTGCTCGAGCTTGTGCAATAAAAAGAGAAGTGTAGCCAAGGGTTCCTTCTGCAGTTGGTTTGGCACCTGCACACAAGTCTCCCAGGATCTGCTACCCGCCCCGGGCTGCTATTGGCTGCTGGCCTGCAATGGACCTCTGGTTTGCTCTCTCCCCCCTGCTTTGTGGCAGGGTGCGATGGGTCTGAGGATTGGCGATGGTGGGGTGGCATCGTGGCCCCTGGCTGCAGGCGTCATCTCCTCTCCTTCAACCCAGCAGCCCCCAGCCTCGCCCACTGCAGCCCACCTCAGGGCAGGGCCTTAACCAGAGCGTCTCTGCAAAGTCTCCAGTGCGGGGTTGCAGGGGATCCGAGGGGCCCGGGGTCTTTGCGGGAGAGAGGAGGAAGCTGCTTGCAAGGGGGAGGTTCGTGGGGGAGCCCCTGGCTGCAGAGGGGAGCGGCGCCAGGCTGCAGGGATTCCCCGCCCTAGCGGAGCAGCCACGGGGCGGTGGGTCTCAGGTTGCGGGGAGTCGCGAGCTGCGCCCCGCGGGAAGGGCGCGGGCGGGTGTCAGCGAGGCGGGGCCGGCGCCAGAGCTGGGCGGGGCCGGGCTCCAGAGTCCCGGCAGCCCCGATGTCCCGCCGGTAGAGCGGGCTGGAGGGAAGCAGCGGCTGCAGGATGGAGCGGGACTCGGGGCAGGGGCCGTCCGCCTTCGACCTGCCCAAGGTGAGCGGCTGCCTTCCCCCGCTGGATGCTCCTGCGTCCGAGCCGGGGGCTGCGACCCTTCCCTGGGCGGGCGGCTCCGCGATGGGGCGGTGGGGCAAAGCGCGGTGGGGCAGCCCCCCCTTACTCCGGCACGTGCCTGCCCCTTCCCCCCGGCAGTGGGGGGCCCTGCCTCTCTCCCTGCCCCTCGCACCTCTGCCTAGAACCAGATCCGTGGCCGCCACCACCAGGGCCGGCCTTAGGGGAAAGGGCACCCTGGGCGAACTTGCATTTTGGTGCCCCTGTGGGTGCGGTGCCCCACCCCATTGCTCTGGGCCCCCAAGTCTCACCACCGTCCCTTCAACCCTAACCCCGCACTGTGCCTCTGCGCCCATAACACCTGCCCCCTCCTGTACCCCAATGCCTGCCCCCTAATTCCTACACCCCCTTCACTCCTAATCCCTGCCCCCTCCGGTGCCCTAACCCCTACACTGTGCCCCCGTGTCCCTAATCCTTGCACTCCCTTCCTGTGCCCCTAATCCCTACACCCCCTTTGCCCTAACCCCTGCACTGCATCCCCTTCATCCCAAACCCTGTCCTCCCCTCCTGCGCTCCTAACCCCTTCACTGTACCCCCTTCGCCTCTAACCCCTTCATCCTCCTCCTATGCCCACATGGGGAAACTGACCTGGATTCACAGAGCAGCTGGTATTGTTGCTTGCTCCCCCTCGAACTGCTGCTCCTTCGCCCCACGCACCCCTAAGGGGCTGTGAGGGGGGCCAGCGAGGAATGACAGCACTGCTCCCTGCATCCAGGTCACTTTCCCCACCTGGGCTGCATAAGGAAAGGGCAGGAGAGCAGCAGCTCCTGTTGCTCACCTGACCACACAGCCCAAGTGCGGAAAATGACCTGGGTGCAGGGAGCACTGGTTTTGTGTGTTGGGGGGACTGTGTGAGGGACACTGTGTGTGTGTGAGAGAGAGGGTGTGTTGGGGCAGAGAACGTGTGTGTGAGAGTGCATGTGTGTGAAAGATTGTGTGTATGTGAGAGACAGTGTGCATGTTGGTGCTTGGGGGAGTGTGTGAGAAACAATGAGTGTGTTGGGGAATGTGCAAGAGAGTGCATGTGTGTGAGAGAGATTGTGTGTGTTGAGGGGAGTGTGTCACAGAGTGTGTGTGTGAGAAACACAAAGTAATGCATATTGGAAAACATAATCCCAACTATACATATAAACTGATGGGGTCTAAATTAGCTGTTACCACTCAAGAAAGAGATCTTGGCGTCATTGTGGATAGTTCTCTAAAAACAGCCACTCAATGTGCAGTGGCAGTCAAAAAAGCGAATAGAATGTTGGGAATCATTAAGAAAGGGATAGATAATAAGACAGAAAATATCATATTGCCTCTATATAATCCAAGGTATGCCCACATTTTGAATACCGCGTGCAGATGTGGTCGCCCCATCTCAAAAAGATATATTGGAATTGGAAAAGGTTCAGAAAAGGGCAACAAAAATGATTAGGGGTATGGAATGATTGACATATGAGAAAAGATTAATAAAACTGGGACTTTTCAGCTTGGAAAAGAGATGACCAAGGGGGGATATGATAGAGCTCTATAAAATCATGACTGATGTGGAGAAAGTAAATAAGGAAGTGTTATTTACTCCTTTTCATAACACAAGAACTAGGGGTCACCAAATGAAATTAATAGGCAGCAGGTTTAAAACAAACAAAAGGAAGTATTTTTTCACACAACGCACAGTCAATCTGTGGAACTCCTTGCCAGAGGATGTTGTGAAGGCCAAGACTATAACAGTTCAAAAAGAGGATAGGTCCCTCAATGGCTATTAGCCAGGATGGCAGGGATGGTGTCCTTAGCCTCTGTTTTCCAGAAGTTGGGAATGGGCAATAGGGGATGGATCACTTGATGATTACCTGTTCTGTTCATTCCCTCGGGGGCATTGGCCAATGTCGGAAGACAGGATACTGGGCTAAATGGACCTTTGGTCTGACCCAGTATGGCCGTTCTTATGTTCTCATGTTTAACAGTCTGTATGTGTGTGTTGAGGGGCGTGTGTATATGAGCACACTGTCTCTTTAAGAAAGCACTCAGGATCAGCAGCCTGAAGCCTTGTTCAGACACCAGCGGCTGCTGGCAGTCCCGGGCCCAGAGAGGCAGCAGCATCGATTCCCCCCTCACCTGTCACCCTGGCTCAGAGGAGACCAGGTACATGGGCAGCGGGAGGGGGACACCCAACATAAGCTCCCCTCCCATCCCCTGCACAGCAGGACAGGGCGTTCGCAGTCCCGAGCAGCGTGGCCAGGGGCGGCTCCGGGGGAGGAATGGTGGGAGGGAACAGGAGTACATATGCTGTCCAATAGACCGTGTAGCATTGCAGTTGAGTTATCATACTCTAATAAATCCCAGGCACTTCTAATGTAGGGCGGGTGTTACTCTGAACCCTCCAAAGTTCAACGTGTGTGACGGGCCTTTTTAAAACTGGTGACAGACACCCAACAAGAAGTAACATCTGAGAGATGAGAAAGCAGTATGTGGCTTCTGTCTCAGCAACAGCATTTTCTGTACACTTGCTGTTAAGATCTCACATTTCTAATACTGATGATTTACATTAACATAAACTCCTTCCAGTCCACACATGTAGTGGTCACTTAGACCCTGAGCATGTGAGCAAGAACCAAGCAGTCAAGCACCTCAGAGAGAGAATGCTTGGAGCCACCTCAAAGCCCCAGCCCACTCTGTCTCAGTGTCCCATTCCAGTTGTGGCCATCCCTGATGCTTCCAAAGAAGAAGGTTTAACCCCCTCTCCACCCCAGAAAGCAATTAGAATCCCTTCCTGACCCCTGCAGGTGGTCAATTGAAACCCTGAAGCATGACCATTTAGTGACATAAACTGGAGTGAGTTCCAGGGCTGTTGAGCCCTGCCTCCTACCATCACAAGCAACCCTGTCATACAGTCACACTCATAAATTCGTCCAGTTCTCTCTCAAAACTAATTAAGTTGTTTGCCCCCACCACAACTATTGGGACACTGTTCCAGAACTGTTCCTGGTGCTTAGAAAGGTCATGTCCCCTGCATACGTTGGGAAAATCATCAAACATGCATAGTTTACTGAGGACCACTGTGCCAGCCAGAGTGGCATGGTTCATGATGTTGCACCAGGCATTGTGTAGTGAAGTTCCCAGATGTGGCTCAATGCTGTGAATCCACAAATTTTTGGGGTGGCCCTGAAGGTGGTGCCAGATGGGGTCAGTGTGTGCGCCCCTTTGCCCATCAATGGAGAGTTTGAAGTAGTACCTGCTCAGGGTAATGAGTGAGAGCCAACGATGGACCCAGTGGATGAGGGCCAGGTTCCCCAGCAGTGGTGAAGGTTGATGAGACATCACTGGATGTCTGGACTGCATAGGGTGGAAGAAGAACTAGATATTTTGTAACAGTCATCCAGTTTCTCAAGAACCAACAGCATCTGGCAGAAGAGTTTCTGGGAAAGAGAATGGTGTCCCCCAAAATAAAACCCCTGTACATTTAGAATTATAGAATACCAGGGTTGGAAGGGACCTCAGGAGGTCATCTAGTCCACCCCCTGCTCAAAACAGGACCAATCCCCAGACAGATTTTTGCCCCAGATCCCTAAATGGCCCCTCAAGGATTGAGCTTACAACCCTGGGTTTAGCAGGCCAATGCGCAAACCACTGAGCTATCCCTCGCTGCAGTCCCAAGGAGGTAGAGTGAAACAAAGAAGTAACCCGCCATGATAAACAATGTGAAAAGTCCTGTGCTTATCCAGTTCCCCACTTGTCCATTTCATTTGGAGAGACAAGGCTCCAGTCAGCTTTGGGTAGCTCCTTGCAGCCCTGGGAACCTGATGGTGCTGGGCTTTTTTCTTGCAAGCTGCACACTACTTTGGGTGGAGTTGCTCAGATGCTCCTCACCCAATTTCATTATCCCTGTTTTATCACAAGATATTTGAGGGGGAGAGAACCCTCTCCCGGAGACATGGAGTAGAACCTTGTTACTTTCCTGCTGCAGTTTACAAGTGTCTCGTTTACAATAGCAACAGAGGGTAGAGGCAGATGGCCCACAATTTAAAGGAAGCTACTTAATGTTGCTGTCACTTCCATGAAAGTACTGCACTTGTGGGTTGCTTTTGCAGGAAATGTTTGAGATGAGGTAGGAACATGTAGCTACACATTGCTAGGATTTTGTACATGGCACAATGTGGAATAAATATGGATCGTGAGCCTCAAGCCTATAATCCCATCAAAAGGTTGTGCGGCCACCAAAACCCCCAAGGAGTGACGCCTCTGTGAAGCCTCAAAAAGAACAGGAGTACTTGTGGCACCTTAGAGACTAACTAACAAATTTATGCTTATGCTCAAATAAATTTCTCTAAAGTGCCACAGGTTCTTTTTGCGGATACAGACTAACACAGCTGCTACTCTGAAACCTGGGAAGTCTCAGTCATTGAAAGGAATTGGAGCCCAAGAATTCAAAACTTGCCAGGTTTTTACATTTTGAGGAGGACGGATCCAGGCCTATATCACTTTGTGCTCTGCATAGCTCCCTCCTGCTGCTGCACTTTCTTCCGTCCACTTCCTTCACTCCTGTCCCTCTTGCTAACTTCTTCCACCTTGACTCCCATCCCTCTTTCCCTGCTGCTACCTCTCTCCTTATATTGTTGCCCCCGTCCTCTGCCCCCCACAGCTCATTCTATTCTGGTCCTTGTCCTAATTACTAGAACCATATAATTCATGTATGGGTAGAAATCTCATGCCTGTGAATGACCAGGTTTTGACCTGGTCAGTCTGGGTTCTTGTATTTGCACCCATCTCCATAGAAACTGAATGCCTCCCTAGAATAAAAAACAACAAAGCCTGCTGGCAGAAGTTGTTTGTATATGTTTTTAAAAGTAAATGAATGAAGCATGAGTGCCAGCACACGAGAGAGAGAGAGCTATTGCTGGAAAGCTCTGTCAAAGAAAAAAGGTTTGTACTGTATTTAGACCTGAATGTTGTGAAGCTAGTGGGGTGAGCTGGTGGGGTGAATATTCGAGTGTCTGTCTGCTGTGACCATTTGTTTGACCGTGTGCTTGTTTGTTAGACTAGTGTGACAGTTTGATTGAAAAGTGTGAATTGGGAGTGCTTTGTTCCAGGTGGGCCTTGAGTGGTTGATTGGAGGGAAGGCTTTGAGCCGGGCCACCTGCTGAATCGAGTGAGCAGCTAACCGAGGACAGGCAAACAGGGAGTTTGCCATTGCCTGTGGGGAGTTCGCACAAAGTGTTTCTGCCTTTCAGGCTCCTGTGAGCAGTACATACAACATCCGAGGAGCCTCTTAAAAGGAAGACATGGATAGTGAGCAATCAGCTGTTGTGACCTGCTCAGAATGTGCCATGTTTGTCGTTCTCCCGGAGGACAGATGCGACTTCATCTGTACGAAGTGCGAGCTGGTCTGCATATTGGAAGAGAAGGTTAGAGGATCAACCCTGCATTGTATCAGAGAAAATGAAGATTTTCTGGATAGAAGTCAGTGTTTGGTTCTGGAAGCAAAACATGCTGAAGACTCAGAGAGTGCAGTGCAGAGCGGGGAAGAATATTGGCAGCATGTGACCTCCAGAGGAAGAAAGAGGAGAACCCATGTACCCCCAGTGCAGATAGAGGTGCGAAACTGTTTTCAGGCTCTCTGCACAGGTACTAATGCGGAGACGGATTTGGAAGAGCCCTCTGAGGGAAGGTATCAGAAGGAGACCCCATCGGCCAGAAGGCATGGGATGCATTGCCCTAGGGATGGGGGTTCCATGGCCATCACTCCCAAGAGGAAGAGACGGGTGATGGTGGTCGGGGACACCCTGTGACAGGTTGGATCACAGAAACCCCCCTGGGAGCTGCCACCTGATCTGCCAAGACTACTTCTATCCCTGTTTTCCCTGCCAGCTCAGGACTCCAGCACCCTGTCTTGCTGAGCCAGACACTCCCGTCTACTCCAACAAATACTCAGGGTCTTAATTACTTGCCCCAAAGCTGCAGGTTTACCTGAAAGCAGCTCACAGTAGTATGCTTGTCTTTAGAACTCAGATGCCCAACTCCCAATGGGGTTTAAACCCAAATAAATCCGTTTTACCCTGTATAAAGCTTTTGCAGGGGAAACTCATAAATTGTTCGCCCTCTATAACACTGATAGAGAGATATGCACAGTTGTTTGCTCCCCCAGGTATTAATACATACGCTGAGTTAATTAATAAGTAAAAGGTGATTTTATTAAATACAGAAAGTAGGATTTAAGCGGTTCCAAGTAGTAACAGACAGAACAAAGTAAGTCACCAAACAAAATAAAATGCCTAAATCTATGTCTAATCAAACTGAATACAGATAATCTCACCCTCAGAGATGCTTTAGTAAGTTTTTTCTTCAGACTGGACACCTTCCAGGCCTGGGCACAATTCTTTCCCCTGGTACAGCTCTTGTTCCAGCTCAGGTGGTAGCTAGGGGATTCTTCATGATGGCTCCTCTCTCTCTCTCTCTCTTTGTTCTGTTCCACCCCTTTATATATCTTTTGCATAAGGCGGGAACCCTTTGTCCCTCTGGGTTTCCACCCCCCCTCCCTGGAAAAGCACCAGGTTAAAGATGGATTCCAGTTCAGGTGACATGATCACATGTCACTGCAAGACTTCATTACCCACTTGCCAGCACACACATATACAGGAAGACTCAGAGGTAAAACAGAGCCATCTGTAGACAATGGTCCTGGTTAATGCGAGTCATCAAGATTCCAAACCATCATTAATGGCCCACACTTTGCATAATTACAATAGGCCTTCAGAGTTATATTTTATATTTCTAGTTTTAGATACAAGAGTGGTACATTTATACAAATAGGATGATCACACTCAGTAGATTATAAGCTTTGTAATGATACCTTACAAGAGACCTTTTGCATGAAGCATATCCCAGTTACATTATATTCACTTATCATATTTTTATAAAACCATATAGACTACACAATGTCACACTCCCTCCTAAGGGAGTGGAGTCATCCATCTGCCGACCAGACCGGGAGACTCGAGAAGTGTGCTGTTTACCTGGCGCTAGAATCCAGGATGTGGCGGAGTGTTTGCCAAGACTGATGAAGACCTCAGACCGCTACCCCTTCCTACTTCTCCACGTGGGCACCAATGATACTGCGAAGAATGACCTTGAGCGGATCACTGCAGACTACGTGGCTCTGGGAAGAAGGATAAAGGACTTTGAGGTGCAAGTCATGTTCTCGCCCATCCTCCCTGTTGAAGGAAAAGGCCCGGGTAGAGACCGTTGAATTGTAGAGGTGAATGCGTGGTTACGCAGGTGGTGTCGGAGAGAGGGCTTTGGATTCTTCGACCATGGGATGTTGTTCCGGGAAGGATTGCCAGGAAGAGATGGGATCCACCTAATGAAGAGAGGGAAAAGCATCTTCGCAGGCAGGCTTGCTAACCTAGTGAGGAGGGCTTTAAACTAGGTTCTCTGGGGGATGGTGACCTAAGCCTCCTGATTGATACTGATAAAGTAGGGCAATCAGCTAGTTATCTTAGATGCATGCACACGAATGCAAGAAGCCTGGGAAACAAGCAGGAAGAATTGGAAGTCCTGGCACAATCAAGGAACTATGACGTGATTGGAATAACAGAAACTTGGTGGGGCAGTTCACATGACTGGAGCACTGTCATGGATGGGTATAAACTGTTCAGGAAGGACAGGTATGGGAGGAAAGGTGGAGGAGTTGCATTGTATGCAAGAGAGCGGTATGATTGCTCAGAGCTTCAGTTTGAAACTGGAGAAAATCCTGTTGAGAGTCTTTGGGCTAAGTTTAGAGGTGAGAGCAACAAGGGTGATGTGGTAGGCGTGTGCTATAGACCACCGGGTCAGAAGGATGACGTAGATGAGGCTTTCTTCGGACAACTAATTGAAGTTTCCAGATCACAGGCCCCGGTTCTAATGGGGGACTTCAGTCACCGTGACATCTGGTCGACAGTGGATCAAAGCTGTCTTTGGAGAAGTGATGTTTCATGTAACTAGATCCAGTCCCATTCAGGGATTTGCAAATTGGGGCATAGAGAAAAGCATTGCCTGTAATCCTGAGGGCAGTGCTAAAGATGAGCAGTTCTATCGTTCCCTTACACAAGGTCATAAAGTATGTATAGGGTCATGTGATATAATGCTTTGTACTTAGCCACAGTTATCATATATCCATGACATCTAGGCTTGATGATTATAACTGAAAGCTGCAGTTAGTTTTGAATGGAGCAGTCTGTTTGTCCAGCAGCTCGGGCCACTAAGAGCCCATAATTCCAGTATTTTGCTGTCTGCCCTGGCGCTTGATGTAATACTGGCTCAAATTCCAGGTTTTAGTCTCACTCAAAGCTCTCCATCTGACCATGGCTTGTTGCAATGGCATGTTCCAATGGGACTGTGAACCTTGCATCAGACTCATGTGCAGATAGGGTAGCCACCTCTGAGGTGGGAAAAAATGGGACATCTGGGATGATCCTTAGCCCACAAAACTGGACAGCTGGCAGTGCATATCGAGCACTCTTAGAGATTTCCCAGGACAGCTACTTCAGAAAAGGGACAATCTTGGGAAAACCTGGACTGGTGGCAACCCCTATATGCAGGAGACACCTCTTTCTCAGTGACTGGCCCACAAATTTGGAACTCCTGAAAGACAGCAGGATGGGCATGAGCAGAGCAAACTCCAAAACCCACTACTTTGATGCAGAGTACCAGGAATTATCAGATTGGACCAGTAGTCCAGTTCTTGTTTTTTACTTTGCTCAGTACCCACTTTGTCAGAGGAAGGTACAAGAAACCCTGAAATGGACAATTAAGGAATAACCTGGCTGTAGGGATAGTTTCTTTCTAACCCCTGTCAGTTATTGGTTGGTGTATACTCTGATGCCAAGAGGATTTATACCTCTTCTTTTTTACGGTATTTAATGTAACTGTGGTTATTCTCATTATCATAAATGTTGTCTTTTTCTGAATCCTATTAAGTTCTTGAGTTCAATATCATGTAGCAGTGAGTTCAACAGGTTAAATTTGTGTTGCATTACATTTTTTCCCTCAGTCTTAAATTTATTGCCTTTAAAATTTCTTTGAATGTCCTCATCTCTCCTATTAATAACAAGCAAACATTTACCTTCTCTGTCTGAATGGTCTTTCTTAAGTCACTACTTATTCATCTTTTCTCTAAACTGAACAGCCCAGATCTCTTAAGTCTCTACTCATAGGAGAGTCTCTTTGTTTGTTTCAAGATAGGTACATTGCAATCCATGCAGTTGTCAGAAAGACCTGGACACAATAGACATGTAGAAACCAAGGTCTTGTGCTCTTCATACTATGACTATCCTCACTTATCTCCATGCTGAATGCCTGTTGTGATTTTTTTTTTTTAAAATGATTCATTTGGTCTGGATAACATTTTAAAAACAACTGAGGGGCGTTTTCTCCTTGAGATTGCAGAGAATTATGTGCACAGCTCCCATCAGTGCAAGTCTGTAAGACGAGAAATTTCCCTTAACGACTTAGTAAATGTAGCAACAACTTCAATAAAATTAATCTGTTCAATGCTTTTCACTTTTTCCAAAAAGTCAGTTTTGGAGAACATGATCCCAGGAGATATGGGAAACAGCCTCCGTGGGAGGCCCATGGTGCAGAAGAGTCTTTGTTTACATTTGCTTCCAAGCACTGGTATATTGACTCTGAACCGTTATTATAAAGAAAGGTGTAAGCTGTGCCTCTCTCCTCTCCACATGCCTGGAGTTAATTACAATATCTCATCCTGTTCTTCCTCGATAATTGTGATGAACTTGAGAACTTCTTCCCATTTTCCTTTGCAAGTCTCATTCTCTCCCAGGGCTCCCAGAACAATTGTATTTGCACACACAAAATATTGCTTAAACATCTTATCATTAGGGTTTTTCCTCTTAATTTTGTGCTTTGCAAATCATGTTTATCAGCTTTCTCCTAAATAATTTGCAACATCCACCAAGTGTTGAAAAGGTACCAGTCTTTCATCTTCCAAGAGGTCTTGCTCCTGGCAATAATTATTTCTCTCTCTGAAAATGTGGGCAAGCAGGGGTTTAGAATTAAAGGTGATTTGGGCTATTGTCTCACATGTAATGGGCCTAAACTAAAACACCATTTTGAAACGTGATCAAAGCAAGAGTAGCTTTTGGTTGAGAAACTGAGGTGCTTATGGAAAGGCATTCTCAGCGAGCAGAAATCAGAATTAGTCAGACTTTAAGACAGTGGTTCTCAAGTACAGGTACCCCTGGGGGTGCACAGAGGTCTGCCAAGGGGTACATTAACTCATCTAGATATTTGCCTAGTTTCACAACAGGCTACATAAAAAGCACTGGCAAAGTCAGTACAAATTAAAATTTCATACAGAGAATGACTTATTTATACTACTCTATATACACTGTACACTGAATTGTAAGTACAATATTTATATTCCAATTAATTTATTTTATAATTATATGGTAAAAAATGAGAAAGTGAGCAATTGTTCAGTAATAGTGTGCTGTGACACTTTCGTATTTTTATATCTGATTTTGTAAGCAAGTAGTTTTTAAGTGAGGTGAAACTTGAGGGTACACAAGACAAATCAGACTCCTGAAAGGGGTACAGTAGTCTGGAAAGGCTTAAAGACACTGGTTTAAGAGGTTATTAATATCAAGATGGAGCAGGTTAGAAACAAAGTCTCCTCCCCGCCCCAACTCATTATGGGACCAAATATGAGTAGGACAATTTCCTGAGCGGTGTTAAGGTTCCTGGAAATAGAGTTTGCTTGTAAAGGAATGTTAAAAATGTGACCTCCAGGAAGAACAATGAATCCAATTCTGTCAATTTTCAGACATATAAAAAAAACCAAACACACCATAAACTTATCAAATGTCTTTTCTATATTGAGTAGCTTTCTATGTTTTCTCTTTTAGCTCCCATCTTGTGACTCCACAATACTGGCTGTTTGTAGCATCTTCTGATCCACAGATTACTTTCACAGTTATATGAATGTGTGTTCTTTGTCTTTTTTTTTTAATTACAGGTAGAACTTCATGTTCACCTGGATGGAGCCATTAAGCCAGAAACAATCTTATACTTTGGCAAGTGAGTTGTTTAAAAAAATCAATTTGCTTCAGTGTGTTTAGCTGGGTGGTTTGATTTGTAAAGATTTCCTGGACAGAGGCACCTCTGTTTAAAAAAGAAAATTCCTAGAATTTGGCCCGGTCCTTGCTGATTAGACCAGTGTTAGTTACAATTATGTTTATAATACTTTCCATTAACATGATTTTATTTGACAAAGATAAGGATTTTTTTTTTTTTACTGAGCCCTGCCAGCCAAACAGTCCTATAGATCACTGTATGTCTCCACCCAGTTCTCAGACAAAAAGTTCTCCGTCCATACCCATCAGGGAAACTCTGCTTGAAATGTGCAAACAACGAACGGCTGTCACGAGCGTGGTCCTAGTCGGAGTGTAGACCAGCACTGTGACTGAGTGCATGATGCACAGACCTGACCACTTTCTACTAGTATAGTAGGGAAACTGGATTGAATTGGTGTCAAATATGTAAGCAAACAGTGACCTAGTGCCCCTGTCCTTATGTTCACAAGCCACAAACCAAGCAGAGTTATAGACAACAACATGAGCAGGTTAGATGAGGAAACAGATTTTGTGGTCAGGCTTCCAAACAGATTTAGAAAGAATGAGTTATGAGCCCATTTCTAAATATATACATAAAACAGCGCAGTGTTCTTTCTCATTAATAACTGCAAGAGTTCTGCAAAGCGCAAACAACCCTGGTGTATGAGCATTGCCACCAGTTGTCCCTTGTAGTTGACTTCCAGTCCCTGGTCTGCAGAAAGCTATTGGCTGGGTCAGTTGTACTTGCAATACTACTAATGCTAGTGTTTGTGTTTTCAGCAGGGGTTTTCTCTCTTAGCACTCAGTGTAAATTTTCTGTTTGATCCTGTCTTGTCATCTCAAAACCAGATGGTATTATTAGGGCTGTGTGAATAATTGGATATTCAGTTCAGGAGCATGTCTGAAAAAAATTGTTTTGGGTTGAGCTGATACAAAAATGTTTTGAAATTTTTGCCAAACTGAAATGTTGGGGGAAAAAAGGTTTGTGTCACGTCAACCATAACGTTTGGTTTTGATTTTGAAAGTTTTAAAATCTGTTTAAAATTGAGGGAAATTCCAAAATGAAGAAAAGTTGAAACTTTTTTTCTCCAGAACACCAAATTCGACCCAACTCTATGGGTTTTTGTTGTTGTTTTGTTTTGGAGTGGGGGAAAAAAGGGTTCTGTGCAGGAAAAAAACGGTTCTGCACAACCGCTCTAGATGTAACCCATTGCCAAGAAAAATCTTCAGTGCTATGGCTTCATTGCTGGCTTAAGCAAGAAGGAGCAGATGGGCTCTGTCGGGGAAGCAAACTCTGGTTAATTGACACATACACTTGATGAGTGACAAGGTAAATAATTAACAACTTGAGGACCTGGCTCTATAATTTTAAACAAGATAAACGTAAACTTTCACACCTGCAAGAAGTTTCATTTAAAGGTAAAGGACATTAGAAATCTGGCATTGTTTGCCAAAGTATGGCAGAAATCCCTCCTATCAAGAATGTCATGATAAGGTTGACTCTAACAACCAGCCTTTGCAGGTTCTTTCCCATGTCCCAACAAATAACACTTCAACATAGTTGAGGGGGCTTTAGCCATGAAAGCAATTTCCACCAACCACAGCCTCAGGTCGGATGGGCACCGCTCATACAGTTGCTCCAGTACCAGCAGTTTAATCAGGTCCTCCTTCGTCTGGGCCCCACCAGCCCACTTGCTGGCGTATCTCTCCATGCGGGCGGCTAGTTGCAGATATGAGATCTCAGGGGTTTTATCTTGACTCCGGAACCTTTCCCGGTACATTTCAGGAGTCAGCCCAAACTCACGTAGCAGGGCCCTTTTGAATAGTTCGTAGTCCCCTTTCTCTGCCTCTCCCAGTTGGCGGTACAATGCCACGGATTTGGGGTCCAGTAAGGGGGTAAGGACCTGGAGTCTGTCCGCGGGATCAACCCGGTGCAGCTCGCAGGCCGTCTCAAAGGCCTCCAGGAAGTCATCCATGTCCTCCCCCTCCTTGTATGGGGCCATGATGCACTTATCAAAGCTCCGTGCAGTCCTGGGTCCCCCCTCACTCACCGCAGCCGGGGGTTCGCTGCCCTTCAATCTCGCCAGTTCCAGGTCATGCTGACGCTGTCTCTCATTCTCCTCCCGTTCATGCTGTCTCTGTCTCTCTTCACGCTGATGCTGTCTCTCTTTCTCCTCCCGTTCACGCTGATGCTGTCTCTCTTTCTCCTCCCGTTCATGCTGACGCTGTCTCTCTTCATGCTGTCTCTGTTGTTCACGATCCTCCAGCTCTCTCAGTTTTAGCTCTTTCTCCCATTCCAGCCAATTCCGCTCCCCGGATGCCGAACGTCGCCGGGAGGATCCTCTGCTGGCCGGCGAGCTTCGCCGGGGGGACCCCCTGCTGGCCGGGGGGGTCACGGCGCCTTCGGTATTTGCTGGGCTCCTCCCCACCCTTCCCCTAGGCATAGGAAGGAGGGGTCTCGGGAAGCCCTCAGCAGCCGGCTGACCACTCCCAGCTGGGACAGACACTGGTGCCTGCGCTGCATTTGCCAGGCTGCTTCCCTGAGACACAGGGATCAGTTCATTCGCGCGATCTTCCACCTCCAGCTGGGCAATGAGCTGTTCTTTGGTGAGCCTCCCAATGCGCAGCCGCCTCTGCTTGTACAGCTCCACCAGGTCGCTCTTAAGCCGCTTGGCATACATCTTCCTGCTGGCCACTCACCGGCCTGTGTGCTCACAGCTCCCCACAGTTCCCAGGGGGCCCCCTAGTGTGCCAGCCCTTCTCGAGGTCACCACCTCTCTGCCAGGGTCGAGCTGCAGACTCCTCCGCCCCTGGAACCACTCGCTGCGATCCCCTCGGGGGACCCTGTTACTGCAAAAGTCCTTCTCGCTGGTCACACACTCCCAGGGGTAATAACCGTCTCTCTCTCACTCTTCAGCGCGCCTGGTCCCCGTCAATCCCCCTTCGTTTTACTGCTCCCCAGTCACTTACTGCAGGAAGCGCCGTCCACGGGGTGCAGTAGATCCCGCCGCTGCCACCAGTTGTCACGGAGTATTGGGGGACTCGGGGCCCTGCACCCCCGGCTTCCTGCGATTCACCATGACTCTCAGCCAGCCAGTAAAGCAGAAGGTTTATTTGGATGACAGGAATACAGTCCAAGACAGGTCTTGCAGGCACAGACAACAGGGACCCCCTCAGTTTGGTCCATCTTGGGGTCCCAGCCCCCCTTGGGAGGTCAGAGCCATCTCTGCCCCCCAGCCATCTCTCCAGCCTGCTTCCCACACTCTGGCTTCAGCGACCCCTCCCACAGCCTTTGTTCAGTTTCCCGGGCTAAGGAGTCACCTGGCCTTCAACCCCTCCCTGGGTTCTCGTGTTACACACTTAGGTATGCGCCCTCGGGCTGTCTCCCGTTCCCCAATGCAGACTATTCAGCCACACTTCCCTGTCAGCATTCACAGACCACAGTGAGAACAGGCCCAGTTCGTCACACCAGTGAAAATGGAACAGATGTGGCATCATCTAAGGCGGATTGATTGGTGGATTTGATAAAATAATTTTGTGTGGGGGAAAAAAAATTACTTCTCAGGCCATGGCTAAGGTGCCTTCTGAACTGGCAATAGGTTCTGCGATGCAGCCAAGATAAATATTCAGAAGGTGCATCAAGAACATCCAGCTCATTAATTGCTGGAGGCCCCTTTGGTATGTTGTGTAAGAATTGCCCTTGATTTCACCCATCTATACATATCATAGGAGCAAAGGAGTGGGTTAAAGATTTCAGTGTATGGATAGGTATCCTAATGTGTGAGGGATTCATTGACACATCTAACTCCCTGGAGTTCTTCTTCCCTGTGGCAAGGTGGGTGATCGGGTTCTATGGTTACCTGGGGGATTCTTTTGACTCTTGTAGACGGGAGTGTCCATACTTCACCCACCTAAAGGAACTGTGCTTGCAACTTGACAGGAGCCCAGAGCTGCCCCACGCTTGTATAAAATGGAGGAGACTGGAGCTATTTTCATATCTACTGTAGAGCTGGAGCCTACACAAACTACCAGTCCCAACATATAGCGCTCAGTTCAGGGTAGAGCAAAAACGCATGCTGGTTTTTGTGCAGAGGCAGCATTTTGTGGGGCCAGTCTAGGAGTCTGCTTTGAAAATCTGGCCCCAAGCATAGATTGCTGCTTGTGATCATGACACGAAAACTGCTTGGTACAGATCAAACAGCAAATAAATAAAGTTGCTGGGTGGTGATTGACTCAATTTGACTACATCCAAATAATGCAATGTTGTAGTGACACATGAGAGAGACTCTACATTGGTGCTCTAAAGCCTGTGTTTGCAATCTCTGCCTAGACTCCCTAAAAGCACAGGTTTGAATTCTGCCAGGTTTGACTGCACTCATCCACATTTTATGGTGCATACGTTGACTTCCACACAGTTTAGTGTATCTAAGTCTTATATCTTTATATGTGTAGACGATCCCAAATTACCCTGCATCCAGCCCACTGTAGTTAAGTGTATCATAGACAGAGATAGGCCTTCAGGAAGGATTTGAATGAGGATAGGATAAGGGCCCGTTTCATGGGCTCAGGAAGGCAGTGTTCAATGTAGGGCATGGCATGGAGATGTCTGTCATTTAAACTGGACAAACGTGTTATCAGAGTGGAAAGGGCAACGTGGAAAGAGCATTACTTAACAGTAATGAATGACACATGCTGAGTGCCAGGGTAAGCTGTAGTAATTACCTTTGCCTTTGAACTCTGAACATAGCATAGATTTCCTACACCACAGAGCAATAAAACGAGTGTGTACATTGAGCAGAGGAGCAATGTCAGTCAGGCTGTTTTCCTGGAGATAGCTTATGTAGTTGGCTGTTGGAACTGGAGAAGGCCAAGCCCTCGGTAATGAGATCTGGAGCCTTTCCCCTCCAGCCCACAAGCTCAGAGACCGCCTGATACCGACTTTTGGTAGCAATGGATGGGCTTTCCTATCTGGAAGCTCTTTGGTGGCTTCTCAGTGAAGGGGCTTTATTGGGTGTCAGCCTTGGTTCACAGTGTAAAGATTTCCACATCAGAGAAACCACATCACAATTGTTGGCAGCCTCAGCAGAAAGGTCAAGGATTGACTGGCTCTTGGAGACTAGCAACAGGCAAACCTGAGACGGTTCAGTGACTCAGTTCAGATAAGCAGTCCAATGTTTGGCAGCTCTTGAGCCTATATAATAGGGGCTGGAAATTTCTTTCTTGAAATAATTTGTCATTTATGCTTCCAGGACTAGGAAGTACCAAGGCACCAGGAAAAGAAAGGTTCTGTTTGGCTCAGTTTCTTTGGATAGTTCTGGGTCTGTTATTGGTGATAGAAATCAGAGTCCTCTCTTATCCGGGTGGGATTCCTGAGGCACATATGTAAGGCATTTTTGAAAAGACTGAGGTACCTTGTGTCATCAGAGTGGAAAGGGCAACATGGAAAGAGTAACACTTAACTAGTGTGACCAGATGTCCCGATTTTATAGAGACAGTCCCAATATTTGGGGCTTTTTCTTATATAGGCTCCTATTACCTCCCCTCCCCCCACCGGTTCTGATTTGTCACACTTGCTGTCTGGTCACCCTGTACTTAACAGTAATGAATGACACATGCTGAGTGCCAGGGTAATCTGTAGTAATTGCCTTTGCCTTTGAACTCTGAACATAGCATAGATTTCCTACACCACAGAGCCATAAAACATGTGTGTACATTGAGCAGAGGAGCAATATTAGTCAGGCTGTTTTCCTGGAGATAGCTTATGTAGTTGGCTGTTGGAACTGGAGAAGGCCAAGCCCTCGGTAATGAGATCTGGAGCCTTTCCCCTCCAGCCCACAAGCTCAGAGACTGCCCACTTTTGGTAGCAATGGATGGGCTTTCCTATCTGGATGCTCTTTGGTGGCTTCTCAGTGAAGGGGCTTTGTTGGGTGTCAGCCTTGGTTCACAGTGTAAAGATTTCCACATCAGAGAAACCACATCACAATTATTCTCTATTGTTGGCAGCCTCCGCAGAAAGGTCAAGGATTGACTGGCTCTTGGAGACTAGCAACAGGCAAACCTGAGGAGGTTCTGTGGCTCAGTTCAGATAAGCAGTCCAATGTTTGTTGGCAGCTCTTGACTCTATATAATTAGGGTTGGAAATTGCTTTCTTGAGATAATTTGTCATTTATGCTTCCAAGACCAGGAAGTACCAAGGCACCAGGAGAAGAGAGGTTCTGTTTTGGCTCAATTTCTATGGATAATTCTGAGTCCGTTGTTGCTGCATTTTTGCTAGAGATCAGTCTCCTCTCTTATCCAGGGCTCCTGAGGCATATATGTGAGGCATTTTTTAAAAGACTGAGCTAGCTTTTGCCCGTGCTGTAGACTCAAAGCATGTTCAGCAGTATGGACTATGTTTCTAAATAAAGGTGTAACCCAAATCCTTGTCAGTGAAATGTGTATCGATTTCTAGGAAAAGAGGAATTCCGCTCCCTGGTGACACTGTTGAAGACCTCTTGCAGCACATCAGTTACACGGAGCCACTCACTCTCACCCAGTTTCTAGAAAAGTTTGCTCTCTACATGCCTGCTATTGCGTAAGTAACTTATTTCCTGGTAACCACTGCAAGTTTCTCATCGGTCTCAGGCATCTGCAAGCTAGAATTGCCAATTTGGGCCATGAATGGTCCTGAGAATGCTTGCGCAGGAGACTGTAAGCCAGAGGTGGGCAAACTCCGGACGGCGGGCCACACCCTGGCCCGGGAGGCTAGCCCCCGGTTCCTCCCCTGCTGTTCCCCCTCCCCTGCCGCCGGCACAATGCTCTGGGTAGCGGGGCTGTGAGTTCTTGCCAGGCCGTGGCTCTGCAGCTGTGCTGTGTGATCCGGTGCTCTGTGCTGCGCGGTGGCTGGCTCCAGCCAAGTGGCACGGCTGCCTGTCCTGGTGCTCTGGGTGGCGCAGCTGTAGCGCCACCAGCCACCGGTGCTCCAGGCAGTGCGGTAAAGGGGCAGGGAGCAGGGGGCGTTGGATAGAGGGCAGGGGAGTTTTGGGGTGGTGGTCAGGGGGCGGGGGTGTGGATAGGGGTCGGGGCGGTCAGAGGGTGGGGAATGGGGGTGTTGAATGGGGGCAGGGGTCCCGGGGGGGGGCAGTCAGGAAGGAGAGGGGGGGATTGGATGGGGTGGCAGGGGGCAGTAAGGGGCAGGGGTTCTGGGGGCAGTCAGGGAGAAGGAGTTGTTGGATGGGGCAGTGGTTCCGAGGGGGGCAGTCAGGGGTTCGGGGTCCGGGGGTGGTCAGGGGACAGGGAGGGGTTGGATGGGACAGGAGTCCCAGGGACGCCGTTAGGGGACGAGAAGCAGGGGGGGATCGGATGGGGGCGGGGGCCGGGCTACGCCTGGCTGTTTGGGGAGGCACAGCCTCCCCTAACCGGCCCTCCATGCAATTTCGGAAACCTGATGTGTCCCTCAGGCCAAAAAGTTTGCCCGCCCCTGCTCTAAGCTACAAAATGTGTTCATTTCCCTTTACTGTGATAATGATGATTGATAACATCATGGTATTTTATTTGCTTATCAGAAAAAAAATCACTGATTCCTAGGAAGTGAGGGAGTAGGCTTTTGCCCAGCTGGTTTAGAGATGATGCAGTCAGTCCTGGCACCATGCAGGGAGAGAAGCTAAATGACTCACTAGATAGGTCGCTTCCAAGCCAAAGGACTCTTGCATTCTAGTTTCTCTAAGCGTGTGATGAGTTTTCATGTGCTGGTGAGACTGGGGTGCCTCTTGGGAAGTATTCAGACGCTCAGCAGGTCCACTCCTCCAGATCTTTTTGATCAGCAGCGCATAGGTTCCTGAGAACTCATAAATCAGACTAATCCTGTTCTTTTCCTTACAGGGGGGACCGCGATGCTGTGAGAAGAATAGCCTATGAGTTTGTAGAAATGAAAGCAAAAGAAGGTGTCATCTATGTTGAGGTCAGGTACAGCCCTCACCTCCTAGCCAACTGCAAAGTTCAGCCTGTTCCATGGGGCCAAAAAGAGTGAGTGAATCCATAAAGTGTAAGTCTGTTCCAACACAGAACGCTGAGATCTGCACGAAAGCCACTGACCAGCAATTGGAGAACTTAGTTTTGCTCTCAGGACCGGAGGGAGACAGCACATCTTTTATTCCTATCTGGAATGCAGTATTAGTCATGTATACACTTTTTTCCCCCCCCCCTTAAAAATGTTCTTCCTCTGGTAACTTGCCCCAAGGGCATTGTCTTGTCCATGTGGGAAACAGCTGTTAAATTTTTGGCTTAAGCTGCTCCTCTTTCAAGAAGTCACCAGAGTTCAGATACACATCCCCACCCCAACCCCCCATCCAAAATGTAACATTTTCTGCCAGCAAAGTTAGTGGGCTGAGCCTTTGGGAGCAGCCCTTGTAGCTCTCAGTCTATCTTTCTATGTCATCTGTGGTCTTTAGAACAGTGTGTCGCCAATTAAACCAGCACCGAGCTTTGCAAGGAGACCTCTGGGATTTCTCAGAAAACATGGTGTGAGGCTTCTGCGGCTTTTTGTGTCACTCCGCTCACTGCTGCCAGGATAGTGCAAAGCTCTGCATCTTAATAAGACTTTCTGGCCAAAAAAGAAAAGAAAAAAAGTTCCTCCTTTGAGTAAACTCATTCATTTCCTTAAAGAAATACAGTGATCTATCACGGGGTTTGTGAAAGTGTCTCTCTGGCCAACATGCATCCCACGCAGCTCAGCAGTGCCACCTCCCTCATCCTCCAAACAGATGTGGTCACTGAGGACCTCAGTTACAAAGGAGGCTAGTGCTGCACATAGGCGCAAAGGGAGATTCACAGATGAGCCTAAGGGAGTCAGAGGCCTAACCTGCTTAGACACGTTTGTAAATGCTACTAGGTGCCTAAATACCTTTGTAAATCTGGCCCTGAAACTACAGTTCCTGTCAGACCATGCTCCCTCTTGCTCTGAGGGGGCTGGTCCAGTGTTCAACATGAGGGTGGCTGCAGTATACTCCTTTTTTGATATAAATGTGGCCCTTCGCTTTCTAGCATTTTGCCAGTGTGGTCACATTGGTTGGGCAGTGTTTGGATTCTCCTGTATTTAACAGCCCACAGCAATAATACAAGCAGCTCAGTGATGTTACCGTTCGGGAAACAGTTTCTCTTCCTCTGGGATTGCTGGGGTGCCGAACCTCACGAGCTTGCTAGCTAACTTCGAAGTTTTCTTCCCGCAGGGGCGACCTCACTCCGGATGAAGTGGTTCACCTTGTTAATCAGGGATTACAGGATGGAGAAAGGGATTTCAACATCAAAGCCAGGTCTATTCTATGCTGCATGCGCCATATGCCAAGTAATGTATTACAGTTCACCTGCTGCTCTGCTCCCTCCTTTCCTGACCCTTTGGGGTGTGTGAAATGCCTTGAATTGAGATCCTTTGGAGAAATATTAGGGAAGCATCCCTTGTTCAGTTCTGGGTTGAATGTTGTCTCAGTGCTGTGGGAAGGTGATGGCTATTTCCCATGTAGGTGCTGGTGGAAGAGAGAGGCTGAGGGAGGAGAAGCCACTCTTCATACCCACTCAGTGATTTCCAGCTCTTTTATCTCCGGGGAAGGGGTAAATCTGACATCGCCCCAGTCTCAAGGTTGAAGGATGCCCGCTCAGTTTTTCCTATTTCTGCAAAAAGCAATTTCTAACCAGCTTAGAGTTGTGCTCAGGTTAGTCAAAGCCACTTTATGGGGTAGGGTACATGCTCTGGCATATCAGATGGATAGCAGCATCTCTTAGAGCAGCACAGACTGCTTTCTGGCATTTCTGACATGTCACTTTATAAATACACACAATCTATGTCAGGTGTTTGAACCCAAGAGAGCAACGTATTCTAGCTCTATGGTCCCACTCCTCCCATCGGGAAGCTTTGAATGTCACCTACATCAGAGGGGCAGGCACAATAAGATGCACTCTTTTGTTGGTGTGTTGTTGAGAGGGCCCCTCAGGAGGGAAGCAGTGTCTACGGTGGGCCCCATGTGCAGGTGGTGGCAGTGTGGATTTTGAGAAATGTTCCATGGGGGCCTCTCAGGCTTACTGCATGGCTGCCTCGGCCTCTGTTCTCTCCTGGTGTTTAGTGCCCCTTAGGAAAAGATACAAGGTGTAAAAGGGAGAAACATTGGGCCTGACTTGCAGAGATGAATTTGTGGATGCAAAACGGAGGTTAAGTGGAGTGGGTGTCATTCATTTCCATTTCCTGCAGCTAGCTTTAAAATAAAAACCAAGAGCTGGGTAGAGTGACGCAGGCAGGGCCGGCTCCAGGCACCAGCCTGGCAAGCAGGTGCTTGGGGCGGCCGCTCTGGAGATGGGCGGCATGTCCAGCTATTCGGCGGCAATTCAGCAGATGGTCCCTCACTCCCGCTTGGAGCAAAGGACCTCCCGGCGAATTGCCGCCGCAGATCACGATCGTGGCTTTTTTTTTGGCTGCTTGGGGCGGCCAAAACCCTGGAGCCGGCCCTGGACGCAGGATAGCTCCAGCTGGAGTTAGAGGAGATGTGGCCTGGTTAAGGGATTGCTTGTTACACCTGGGATTCAGGGCAGACAGGTTGCTTGTGAAGAGACTATTAGTTATATGTTGAAATACCACATATATAATGTGCCTTCTTCTAATTCTGGTATTAAACAAACCAAACCCTTGAAATACACTGCTTCAGACCATACTAGAACCTCATTCAGTATTATCCCCTTCCATGAGAGAGATGGGGAAACTTGAGCTCCTAGTTGAGAATGAAACAAATTTCTGGACTCCTTTGGGAGGTGGGGTTGGAAATGTGTATCCTATAGTGCTGTTCCCAGCATCCAAAAGCACAGTGTAAACGGATAGAACAAAAATGACCAGCAGTTAAAAGCAGTAACAAAGGCACTTTCCAGTACTTCGGGTAAAGTTGCAGAGTTGAAAACATTCCATGGCCAAGGAGAACAATTATATAATGACCACACTTCCATTGTCTGGTTATGATGAGGGCTAACTAAATAACCGGTTGTTTCCATACTCTGTGCAGGACCAAGTCCAAAAAACAGGTGAAATACACTAAGCCACGTTCACTTAAGGCCAAAATTTTAGATGTATGTAGGTGTCTGAAAATGCAGACAGGCGCCTAGTGGGATTTTGAAAAGCGCCTAAACATTTTTGAAAATCCCACTAGGTGCCTATCTGCATTTTAAGGTATCTAAATATCTTTTAAAATCTGTCCTTAAACTTATTGACTTCTATAAATAAAACACTAATCCACAGCTGATACAGTTATCTAAAACAGGGGTTATGTGGTAAGTCAGCCAATTTTCTATAGTATCTTGACCTACTGCATTCTAGAAATACACCTCTACTCCAATATAACGCGGCCCAATATAACATGAGTTTGGCTATAACGCGGTAAAGCAGTGCTCCGGGGTGGGGGCAGGGCTGTGCACTCCGGTGGATCAAAGCAAGTTCGATATAACACGGTTTCACCTATAATGCAGTAAGGTTTTTTGGCTCCCGAGGACCGTGTTATATCGGGGTAGAGGTGTAGCACAATCAGGAAGACTAGGAAACAATTTTACAGTAACTTAACCTTTCATAAACAAAGGCTTGTACTGACATTTTGAAATCCTTGCTGAACGATTGCCTCGGGATACTTAGTAGATGGGTTGTGGAAAGGTGTACTAGTAATGTCTGGCAGGCCTATATCTAAAAAGTTGGGAAATGATCCTATATTTCTTAAAATTTCCCAGAATCAAATTGAAAGATCCAAGGGTCATGCATAGTGGCAGTAAATAAATGCATAAATGACGGCCTAAATATCTAACTGATCACTTGTGTGCACGTTTGTTGCACTTGCACAGCTGTGGTAATTGCACTTACAGATTGGACAGATGAGTAAGTGTGTAATTTGAATGTACACATAATTTGGAAAATGAGGGCCTGATGGGCAGTTTTGTTAGTTTCCAAACATGTTCCATAGACTCTAGTTTGGGACTATCCATCGACTTGACTCAGGGAAGAATTTTCACTGGCATTGTTCTGAGAACACTGTACTAAGTCATGCAGAGCCTGCCTGTTTAAAATAGATGCAATTTAGTGTAATGAGACGTTCCCCCTACATTTGCAGTGAGTTGAGAGGAAGATGGAAATATCATTCTGAGAACTGACGCATATTAAACTTGTGTTTGAAATAATGGCTCCAAACTATGCAAGTCTTAAAAGTAATCAAACAACTAGACTAAATCCTAGGCAGGTGAGCTGTATTCTAAGTATCACTGACTTGTAAGTACTTATGATCTTCAAATAAAACATGCCCAATAGGTCCCCTGTTAATTGTTAACTCTACGTCTTATCTCTGCTTCATGGCCTTTTTGCTAAGGTAGAGTGCAGTGTCAATTCCACAGTGGCTATACCCTCTTTCAGGAACTAGAGTGGGCCTTAGTCAGGAATGGCTGTGAACTAGGGGGTCTTGTTGATTTCTATCTGCTGAGAAAATAGCAGTAATTAGAATTCAGTACTTATCTGTTCCAAGCACTTGGCAAACATTAAAGACCAATATTCCCTGGTTACATATGGACCGACTCCCCTCCCCAAAGGTGCCTGGCATTCTGTCACTCCCACTGATTTGGATGGGAGCTGTGGGTGCTCAGCGCCAGGCCAGTAGCCCGTACTGCTTGGGAAATGCAGCCCATCCTCACTGCACATCTTAAACCAAATGAAGTCACTAAATAGTTCCCAAGGCTTTTCTCCCTTACGGCAAAATACTGAGAGCCTGGAAGAATATAGCTGTTCCATCTGCACTACAGAGAGTCCATGATGGCATGCTAATACCCCCTGCCAGGCCTCCCATGAGCTGGTGTCGCTTAGCCCTGTACGACCATGGGAGTCGTGAAACCTGCCTGTGGGTATATGGTGGATCTAAGACCCTACAGAGAGTGGTGCCGCTTGTGTGCTTAGCTAAGATACATGTGATCTGAATTAAATATTTGGCTTTAAGAGCAGAAACCATTCTTGATTTCCCTTCCTCTGTTAGGCCAGGGCAGAGTGAGATCAATCCGTTTTGTCAACAAGAGATTAGATATTGGGCTGTTATCCCTCTTCTTCTTTCAGTTTCCTCTTGATTCCTGTTCCCAGAAAAGCCCCTTCTGCTTTCAGCTCTGTACAAAGCATCACTCTGCAAAGTGAAACATTCTGTGGGTACTATGAGGTCACTTTCTGGCTGGTTCCAGAGTTTCTCTGGTCATCACTTGCCTGTTCCAGTTCTCCAGCTCACTGACTCTGAATTATTGGAGAAGCTGAAGGTCCTTTCTTCCTTGCTGTGAGCTCAGGGGACCAGTTCAACTCAGTCTCAAGCTTCAAAGGTGAATGAGGATTTGGGCTGGGGGCTGCTTTGTTTCCAGCACAAACAGCATCTGTCTTTATCTTCAGGAGGAAGAGAAATTCCCCTTTTTAATCTCCCAGCCTGTACTAGAGCTGATGGAACTGCAAAGTGGATTTTCCTGAAGGGTAGTGCAACGTTGTGTATTTAACACCCACGATCTGCAGCGGCAATTGCACTTGCAAAACAGCTGCCTGTTGGAAGGATGCTGCTGGCTATGAGCTGTTTGTCCAAAACGGTCAGCCCAAGGGCTGAATTGGCAGCTTTGAGTCCAAAAAATCTAGAATGGAAACAGATCCAGACTAGCGGCTGGAGTTTCTATAGTGAGTGGTCACTTCCATAAGTTCCTCTGTCTATCCTCATAGACATCATGCTCAGCATGGTAGTGTGTAGACTCTTCCCTGAGCAGTTAAAGTGTGGATTGTTGATACTTGGGCAGATGCAGTCATTCTCCATTCTTCCCTCCTGTAACTGTGATCAGCCCGTACCTTCCATATAGTTACACGAGAGCCTTTCAGGTGCCATTCCAGGCTGTGTTTTTAAAGGGGCAATGAATGTGCACCCACAAGGTTTGCCAGCTCATCTGTTTGCCCACATGCAATCTCTATAGTGTCTATGCCACAGAGCCCTTGTCCCTGAAAACCAGGCTGTACTGCAGGTGCATTGTTAGAGGTCTTCAGAAAGTGTGTCCCCTGCTGTCTTAACTCTGAAGGCCCTTCAGAAAGACTAAATGAGGTGACAGACACATCTAGAAAAGCCTCATGTTTCCTAATCAGTTACTGCTTCTACTTCCCTCTTTTTAGAATAGCTTTTCCCAACTTCTGCCCTCCTGCCGCTGCCACCCTCGGTGTTTCTGACCTGTGTTGAATTTAATCTTGCAGCCTACCACACCTTTGTGTCTGCCCTCCCCATTTTGTATTTTAGTTTAATATATTTTTAGAAGTTTTCTCTGATTTCTCCCTTCCCCCAAGAAAAATTAAACAAACCCAAAGCGCATTGAGTAAGGGTTTTAAGAGGAAAGTGCTGTACTCCATCACGGTGTTGGCAGCATTACCAAATTAAATCTGCCAATTAGCCAGACGCCTGGAGCTCCTGAATTCTTCACCTCTGGACTTTTCATCTTTTCCTTCATTATCTCATAAGAGATAGTGGCATTTTCTTCTGTCTCTAAAGCAGAACCACTTGTTTCCGTCCATTGGCATCATTGAAACTTGCTTATCTTCACAGCAGGCTGTCCATGGGCTTACACTTTCACTCAGGGAATCCGGATGGTTGTGTAGTCCTCAGAAAGTGGTTTATATGAGTCTTTTTTTTAATTGCTTCCTATAAATTTAGACTTGGAGAGGAATATTTACAAAGGGGTAAACAGGGATCTCATCTGGCACCTCCAGATGCATTGCTGTGGAAGAAAAGGCCTTCCTCACCGCCCTCCATAGTCAAATGTGGCCTTGGGAATAGAATCCTGTCCCTTGATGCTCTTTTTCTTATGCTGCCCCTTTGTATGGAAAATATCATTTTCTCTACATATGTTAAAAGACAGAATGCCCCTGCTACTCTGAGCAATGGTTGCCCTGTGCCCAGCTAAATGCTGTCTTGTTTTTATATAGGTCTTGGTCTTCCCAGCTGCATGTAGGAGTGATGGTTTAGTCAGGTTAATTTTTTTATTTTTATGTTCATGTTGCTGCCAGGTTAAAGCCCTCAGTGAGTTGAAAACTAGCATGCAATGTATGGATTGTTCTTCTAAGGGTTTGTAAATGGTGCCTAGAGCTTGGGATGGGTGTTTGTTTGCATTGTTAGTACATACCTCATTACATAAATAACTAGCACACCCAACTGGGGATCGGGAGAGCTGGGTTCTAATCCTGGCTTATGTCCTGACCTGCTCTGTGACCTTGGGCAAATCACTTCGCTCCTCTGTGCCTCAGTCTTCTCGTCAATAAAACAGGGATAATACTTTTACCCTCTTTTAGACTTAGTGCTATGGGATCTGTGGATGAAAAGAGTGCAATAGCAGCTAGCTCTTAGGATTATTATGTTTCTGCCATTGCACTTAATGCCCAGAGCGTAACCCTTCAATTTTAAACAGGACCTCTCTGCCCACCCCATCCCCGCCCCTTTTGTCTGACCTGTAATAATGAGAAAGCAGGGGCTTGCAGCTGGGAGCCCCAGTAGAGTGCATTACGCTGTGACTTTGCACTTTAGAATGTATGTGCCTGACTCATGGAGTTTTCCTTTGTCAAGGGCTGTAATGATACTCCCCCTTGGAAGGCCTAATAACCAGGGCTAAAACCTGTCATGCCTGCCAACTTTACAGACAGTGAGCTTATTTGTTCCTCTCTGGCTCTGGTCTGTAAATCTGGCTCTAGGATTGTGTTGCTTCTTATAGGGCTTCAAACTTGGGGGAAATCCTGGAAAAGAACTTAATTTTTCTAGTCATGAGAACGGCCATACTGGGTCGGACCAATGGTCCATCCGGCCCCAAATCCTATCTTCCGATAGTGTCCAATGCCAGGTGAACAGCCACATCGGTTTGGACAAGAGCTCAGGGGTGACCCTGGGGGAATGTTTTTCCTGAATTCTGCTGCTCTTCTTTCCAGGCTGGTCGTTGGAGGTGGTGGAGCTGTGTAAGAAATACCAGAACAATACGGTGGTAGCCATAGACCTGGCTGGGGATGAGTTGTTGCTGGCTGAGACCTTCCCAGAGCACAGGAAGGCTTATGAGGTTTGTTCAATGAGCGTCTCGAAAAATCTTGCATCACATTCTTTCTGCCAAGTAGTTCAAACCAAAAATGGTCTGTAGAACTTAAAAATCATGTCTTAAAATTACTAGAAGTGTTTTATTGGCATAGGAGAAATATTGCTTTTAATTTGGTTTTTAAATTAATGATAGAGCATATACATGATTTAAGTATAAAGAGATGCATTTATTTAAACATGTTCCAGATGCATTTACAATTTTGATTCTGCAGCACTGGGCTGGTGCACACAACCACAAAGTGAAATGGATGGTAAAACGATCCTGCATTCAGATCCTCCTGGGTGCTCCAGTGACTGCATTGGGCTGCCTGCTTCCATTGCTTTGCAGGCTCAGAACTCCATACCAAAGATGAAATTGGCTAGTGCATCTTCACTGTCTCCAGCTGAGTAAAACGCAGAAACTAAATCAATCAGACAAAGAGTGTAAACGTATGTTCAAAGTTTTTTCCATTGTAATAAACTAAGATGATGGTATTAGAAGAGATTTTGTTTCCTTTTAACTAGACCGTGTTATTTTACCGTAGCTTAAAAAGGAAGCCCCATGCAAATATCTCCCATCTGTATATAAGGATTTTAGGACTCTAGTGGTGATTGTATTTTAAGAAGTTACATGATTGGCATAGGTCAGTGGGATCTGAGGGTGCTCAGGAACACAGCCTGAGAGGACACTGGATTTAAAAATAGTGCTTGGTGTCAGGTGATTGGTTGAGGTAAAATCAGGGATATCTCAGGGGTATACTGTTGTAATTAATATTCCAACTGCCATCTGTGGTTGTCATGGGAATCATTACAAATGTCCTAACGTGAAGGCAAAAACTTGAGGGGGAGAGTTTGGAAGAAATATACTTCGTTTTGCATGACCTTCGTTTTGCATGTGTACTTTCACAATCGGTGTCTCCTTGCATAAATGCCTAGTGCCATTTTTTTAAATCCGTGCGGTTTCTCACTTGCTATCATCTTTCAATTACACACTTATTGATAAGATATTACTTATGTAGCAGTTTCTTATCCTTTCTAACATGCTGAAGTTCCTTGTCATGAGCACTAATCAAGCAGTGTACCTTCATCTTGTGCAATTGTTTTACCTGCTTTATACAAGACTAATCAATGAGTTGCTTATCATGCTACATCCAGGTAGTTTAAAGGTTGATAAAACAAGATGGAAAATATGTTTATCAATTAATATCTAGCTTGCTATGCGTGGGGTCTCAAAGTCCAAATTTCTCAACCCAAAGGATTTGAATTGTTCTTGTCTGAAAGTCAGTGTTTCATTCAGACTCAGAGAAACACGAAAGGAACAAAAGTTCCAATTTGTCAGGCTTTCTCTGCCGGCATGAAAGTAGAATGCTCCCTTTCTAAATTGCCCTCACATTGAAGCTTCACACACCAACAGTAGCATGGATAATATGACTTATGAAATGAGAGAGGCTTGTGATGAAGGGATCAGATGTCTGCCTTTGGTGTTCCCAGTTTTCAGTTGTGTTGCCATTTAGACTCTGGCTGGGAGGAGTCAATGACTGTCACTACAATTGGGGATAGTAGGGGGAGTTCTGTTTGTGAATTGCCTGCAGTAGGTTGCCGGGAGATAATGAGCGGAAGCCATGTAAAGATCTTGAAGCTGTGACTCTAGATAATTAGCTGGTGCTAATCTCCTAGGTAAGTGATGTTATAAACCAAAGAAGCATGCAGAGAGAAATGGACAATCTCCTTGGTTGGGAAGTTCTGGGTTATTTAGAGCCAGAGGAGGCTGTTTGGAGGGGATGTCTTTACAGCAATCGGGGGCGGTGTGATTGCAGTTCATGTAGACATAGCTGGATTAAAGCTTAGCTCAGGTATCTCAGATCGTGGAGCAGTGAAGGCGTGAGAGCACGTGCGTCGGTGTGGACTGTAGAGACCTGCCTGTAACCCTGTGTCACTGTTGGGCAGCTACCCCACACTAGCGTGCGCTGCTGCAACTTCACTGCTGTGCAACCTGAGCTAGCTAGATTAAATCTCGCTCCCGTATGTCTTCCCGAGCTCCAGTTGCACCTGTGATTGCGGTGTAGACATACCCTGAGTGGAGGTGGGGGAGATATTCCTGGCTTCCCTCCTCCCCAGCGCACCCCACCACACCCACAGAAATCTCTGTTTTCTAATCCGCATAGCGCACCAGAGGGGGATACATAAATGAACAATAAAAGCGAGCAGACACATTGGATCTTAATGAAAGAGCAAGTAACTGGAACTGATGGAATGGAAGGTGCCTTGTGGGGTTGGAGGTAGAATCTTGGAAAGCAGCAGTTGTCTCTGCGCAATACGCCACCCCTTATCCCCCGACCGTGCCACTCTTTGATCACAGACGTTAGAGGAGATAAACATAGTTGTTTTCTCTGAAAGATCCTCCTGCGAGCTGCAGATCAGGTTAATTTGCTTCATGCACGTGACCTTGGTAAGGGAGCTGGCAAAATGATGGGAATTGGGCAGGCAGGGAGATTCACTCTGGGGTCATTGCCCTGAGAGCTGGCCTGGGCATTTAACACACGTTGGAAACAAAATAGTGTTTAAAACAAAATGTTGTTTATCTTTAAGACCTCTGGCTTCAGAGCCACCTCCTGCAGTCCTGGCACAGTCAAAGCTCCCACAGACTTCAGCAGGAGTTTTGCCTGAACACAGAATTTTTGTCTTAAATTGCTGACTCTGGGTTCTCTGAAACACATTGCTCAGAGCCCTAACCTGAAGGCCCTGCCGTGCTTCATTGAAGTCAATGGCAAAACTCTCATTGACTCTTACTTAATCAAACATAGGGATCAGTAGGAGGAACATTGCGCTCTGATAGTTCAGAGCCCAGTCCAAAGCCTGCTGGAGTCATTCCATAGATATGGGGTTTGGATTGATCTGTTCATGCTCAGAACTCCGCAAATTAGCAGTTTCTGACACAAGTGAAAGGCCGGTGTGAAGGGAAAGGCTGGTAAGCTTAGCCCTGACTGGTCAGCCTTCTGGGTAACTGTCTGAGTCCCTGTTCTGTGCAGGACATACGACAAGTGTGTGTTAAAACAAAGCTATCACTGCAGACACAGGGAGTCTCGATTTAATTTCAAAATTTAGATGCAACTAGGCTTTTCTTATTAACATACCAAGTGGAGCCATGTCTTACCCAGTAGTTCAGAGCGGAGCCTGGATATGCAGTGGCTGTAAACCAATGGAAAATTCACAAAGCATGTGAAAAATTCAGTAATAAAAAACAGCTACAGCAACCTGTGTGTGTGTGTGTGTGAGTGTGTGAGTGAGACTGATGAAAGGTGCCAAGCTAAGAGCTTCCGAGACAGCAGGCCCTCCTCTCTAGAACAGATACAGCACAGGCCACAACAGTGGGAGCTTCCCCCCTTCCCCGTCACCTCAGCCAGTGTGCCTCCAGGGGAGGAGAGGACAGGTTGGTCTCCAAGGCTCAGTTAGTCCTTGGGACAGTTGTAGTTGTGGGGGTGTTTGTGTGATGTGGACACCAGGGACTGGACTGAGACTCACCAAACTCGCTGCATGTGGGCTATGAATAACTGCCAGCTGGTGACTGCTTTCATTGCCTAGTGCAGGCTGGGCTTCCCAGACACTCACCTACCCAGCTCCTACGCTGTCTGAGATTGGGAATTGATTTTCTTCTTGTTTTGATTGTGTTGCTCCACAGTCGTTACTCCTGGGGTTGGAGCGCTTGGCTGCTCTAGAGCTCTCAGCCTAATGATCTGTTGAAAGCATTCGCTCTGTCTTGAAGGCAGAGAGTAGTCGGTGGTGGGGCTGCTGTCCTGATAGTTTGTTCACATCCCTTTCCCCGTCCCCGCCTCCGCCTCTGTGCCTCCCTAAACTCACAGCAGCATTTTCACTCTTTGCTTCATGTGGGTTTTTCCAGGAAGCTGAAAGATGTGGCATTCATCGCACTTGCCATGCTGGGGAGGTTGGGTCACCCTCTGTCATCAAGGAGGTAAGAAACCCCAGGGCAGTGGAATAAGTTACAGCAGAGCTCCAGAATACTCTGTATTGTAATGCAGGGAACAAAGGTAGCTAGGGCCAAATCCTGGCCCAGCACTCAGTAGCCCCTGGGAGCCAAATCCCCCCATTGCTCTAAGGGAGCAGAGTCTGTGCATCATACAAAGAGGGAGCGAGAGATGGAGACTTGTATAGCGCTCGGAAGGAGCAGGCCCTCCTAGGAGCTGGGCCCCCATGTCATGCAGGCAGTGGATTGGAGTCCTGGTATGGGGCTTGGAGGGCTCAGGAGCGCCTGTGGGCCTGCCTGATCCTCTGGGGAGCAGGAGTCGGGCCCTTGCACAGAGCTGAGACTTTACATGTTTTCTATTCTCTACAGGCAATCAATGTTCTGAAGACAGAACGGATCGGCCATGGCTACCATGTCCTGGAAGACCCAGCCCTTTATAGGGAGCTGTTGAGTAGGAAGATGCATTTTGAGGTAATGACTAATTCTGCAGGGGTGGCAGTTGTGTAACCATCGCCTTGTTCTGACTGAGAGTGAGAGATCTGCCCTCGTTTGGGTTGCATGACAAGTCAGCACTTTGGATAATGAGCGTGGACATAAATGCCTTTACTAGAGGGGTGAAATTGCTGCCACCAGGAGTTCAAGTGCTGACAGCGTTTGGAGTGAAATCGGCCCACCACACCACAGTTTGTATTTAGCTGAGGCTCTTGATGGAAACCAGACATACAAGGCTCTAGCATTTGGCTGACTGGGCTGGTGAGGGGATATCCCTCTCTGTGCTGAGTGCCAGAGGTCACGTCATGCTCAGCCTTGGGGAAAGGGAGCCATGTTTATCTAGTCCATCTTCAGCTGATGCTTGGAGCAGTACTGGCTGTCTGAGTTGAGAGATGCCTTTACCCCTTCCCAGGCAGCAGGTGAATGGCCAGGGTGTTAGACTCACAGGGAGTCACCAGGATGGATTAACTCTCCTGTGGGCCCTGGGCTATTAGATTCTGTGGGGCCCCTGTATACAAGTCTTTTTCCTAATTTAAAACAAAATGATCACAATTATGGCATCGAGGCTATTAACGCTATACTAAACTTGCCTTTTAATTAACATAAAGCCATTCTGTGGTTACATTTCAGTCTTAAAACATGTAGAATATAGTTAAGTTAATTCAAAATAGCTGTTCTAAGGTAAGAAGTAGGGTGTTATATTAGTTTCTTTCTGGGAGGGAGTTTGGGTGCAGGAGGGGGCACCAGGCTGGGGCAGAGTGTTGGGCAGGGGTCCTGGGCAAGGTGGGGCGTGGGTGGCTCTGCGCCCCCAGAAGGGGCGGGGCCTTGGGCGGAAGGGGTGGATCTGACTTCCCCAGCCAGACCTTCAGTGCTGCCCGGCCCGTGCCGCCCAGGGCTCTGGCCTCAGTTTAAAGGGCCTGGGGCTCTGGGCTATATTTGTCAAAATAACACTATATAATCATGCCAGTTTCAATTATTTTAGTAATTTATTTCAAAATACCTGTCAGCACCCATGTCTGTAACAATACAGACAACACAGAAATTCCCCGCGGAGTAGAGAATTAAAGAAACCCCTACGACAACCCAGTTCCTGTTTCTCTGCCCCTTCGCCCCCAGAGCCCAGTCACGGGACGTCCCCCCAGAGTCCAGCTGCGAGGCCCCCTTAGTGCAGTCACCTGCACCCCCTCCGCCCCATAGCCCAGCCCACATCCCCTACCCCTCAGAGCCCAGGGATCCAAACGGAGAAACCACCTGATTCTGTACCCTGCCTCCTTCCTGTGGGTCCTGCTGAGAACTGCAGCTGTGGGAAACCCTCCAGCTCCCTCCTGCTCCCCCCGGCAGTGTCTTCAGCGGCCCCTAGGGGTAGCCAGCAGCTCTGCAGCCCATTTCTATGGGGGTGGGGGCAGGGAAGGACATTCTGCACACACAACATTAATTTCTGTGCAAATTCTGCATTGCGCAGTGGGGCAGAATTCCCCCAGGAGTATTTAGTGTAAACTAACCAATAGACCCATCCTCAGCAGATGGCTGTGGCAGAGGTGAAAGTAAGCCGGTCCGGTCCGGTCTGGTGTACCGGCAAGAGCCAGTACGCCGTGCCGGACCGCACCGACTTCCGCGGTGGGGATTTAAAGGGCTCTGGGCTCCCCGCAGAGCCCTTTAAATCCCGCCCACAGCTCCGGCAGCCGGGCTGGGGCCGGGATTTAAAGGGCTTGGAGCTCCTGCCACTGTGGGGAGCCCAGAGCCCTTTAAATCCCGCCCGCAGCTCCGGCGGCTGGGCTGGGGCCGGGATTTAAAGGGCTCGGAGTTCCACAGCGGCCGGAGCCCCGGGCCCTTTAATTTGCCCCTGAGCCCCGGGGGCTCCCAGCCACCTCTGCAGCTGGGAGCCCGGGGTTGATTTAAAGGCCCTGAGGCTCCCAGCCACACCCAGTGCCCCAGGGCCTTTAAATCTTGAGAGGCCCCGCCTCTTCCGGATGAGCCACGCCCCCCTCAGGACTCCGGCAGTACCGGTAAGTCCTGTAAGTTACTTTCACCCCTGGGCTGAAAGTAGCCAAGGTTTAATTTACACATGGCAATATCATAAGTCACTGCTCCCTCCAATGGGGGTTGTTCTACCAGAATGGCTGGGGTGGGGTGGGGTGGGAATGACAAGGGGCTTCTGTACATGGGCAGAAACACGTAGCAAAAAAAAAAAAAAAAAGCGTTCAAAAATGTTTATATCCAGCTAGCATGGGAGTAAATGCTCATTGCAGAGGCTGGGATTTGACGATCATTATTGTTTGCACCGAGCTGTAAATCTACATGGTGCTTTTCAGGCCCAGCCCCTGCCTGGAGAGCACCAAAACTTGTCTCTCTGTGCAGCATTATTATGGAAGAGACTGATTCTGCCTTTTCCCCCCCTACACATATAGACATGTCTTTTGTGCAGTGTCCTCACCGGAGCATGTGATCCAGACTTTAGGAAACACCCAGTAATTCAGTAAGACGTTTAAATATATTATTTTCAAGTAATTAACTCAGACTTCACTTATGTATAGCAGCCTTATTACTTCACATGAGAAGCAAGTTCTAACCATTTGTCAGAGCATTGTGCATCAGCTAAGGGACCAGTTCAGAAGAGCTGTAACAAATATGCTGATAGATTTTTATCTTTAAGGAGAGCCTTCTGCCCGCCTCAGGCCCCTGTTCTGAGCTGACAAGGGGCTAAGCCCTGGATTGCAGTGCATTGCTATCTGGCTCTGGAGTGGATAGTGGGGCTGGGCACTTTGAACATCTGTCCAACAAATGGTTTGTTGTTGTATTTAAAAAGTAGGAGGGTGAATAGCAACGTGAAGTTTTGGAATGCAAACTAAAGCTTTGATAAAAGAAGAACAGGATAGAAATTTGTTTATCTAGCTGGTTACAAAGAAACCAAACTGGATGGAAAGCTGTGGGGGGGGGGGTTTCAGTGTATTTTACACTAGGAAAAACACAAACTATGTGAACTCTAATATTTGTCCCTCTTTAAATTGTTTTCCCAGGTTTATGAATGATAAAGCCAATTACTCCCTGAACTCTGATGGCCCGCTCATTTTGAACTCTACAATTGAGACTGATTATAAAATAGCTAAGCAGTTCCTGGACTTCACTGAAGAGGAGTTCAAGAGAGTGGTAAGTTGTCGTGGGATGTTCTGTGCAAAGCTGCGTGTTGGAGCCTAACGTGATCCATCATTTCTGAGATAAATCTAATTTTTAAACATGAAACCAGAAGAGAGTTCAGTGGAGGTAAAACTGTGGGGAGAAAAAGCTGAATTATGTGGGGCACAACAGCGGTTTTCAACAGGAGTGTGCAATTAGCCCAGTGTAACTGATATGCAAATCAATTGGCTACAAAGTGGCCATTTCCTTTTGCCATTACTTACAGGGTCACATGGTGTCCGTCATTGCATTTTTGCATGCAGATTGGCGTGTGCAGTGTCCTGAAAATCGAATAATTCTGGTTTTCATCTGCCTTGTACCTAAGATAAAGGGACAGAAAAAGAGTCTGATAGAATTTCACTTGTTTGTGGGTAACCTCTGATGCTTTCCTGTTTCCCCGTTAGAGGTGCACTGGGTTGAAAGGAGATGTGTACTGTCCAGGCATTCATGCATCCTACCATATCTTGGAAACCAGCTGATTTCCTTTGTGTATGTGTTGGAGCTGAATTTGCAGAATACAGCTTTGCAGGAGAAAGCACTGGGCCTGTATCACGGGCCTCATTTAAGGAGCAAGAGTCTGTCTTCCTGGAGAGTAGACTTATGCTTTAGTCCCTCCTTCCAGCTGTAGAAAGCTCTGATCTTTATGCCGTTAAATCCATGGGCAGTTTTGCTACAGGCTCCTGCAGAAGATGAGCTGTTCCTTTCTGTTTAATGAAAGGAAGCTTCTAAATGAAGGAGAGAGACATTTCTGTAAATTGTTAAGGGAAGCCAGTAGTGAACTTTGTTACAACAGCAGCATATCAGGCAGGGCCTGATCCAAAGCGCGTTGAAGTCAATGAGAGTCTTTCCCTTGACTTTAATAGGCTTTGGATCCGGCCCCTGAACTGCAATTCCTGGAACCCGATAAAGGAATTTAAGACACATTGTTTATCTCTTGCTTTTTTTAAGCCCCGTTACAAACACTGGGTAGGAGGAGCAGGTTCCTTGGAAAACTGAGGCTGCTGAAAAGAGCTCAAGAGTAGCAGTGCTAACAAAAGTGCTCATTTGACTTACACCAACTCACTCACTAGCTCACACTCACTGATGCACAAAGATTTGTGCACTCACACGTGTGGGTATTCCCCAGCTATAGCTGTATTTTTCTTTTCCTCCCAGAACATCAATGCAGCTCAGTCGAGCTTCCTGCCTAAGAAAGAAAAGAAGGAGCTTCTCAGTAAGCTGTATGAAGCCTATGGGATGGTCCCGAACAACCCATCCTAATCCTGCTTCTACCAGCCGGCAAGGTGCATTCACCTCTCCCCACGTGTGCTCCACTCCTCTTTGTTTTAGTGGGAGCCTAGGAGGAGGAGATGCCATCGCACCAGCGCATAATACTGGTATTATTATGCTGAGCTTTACAGTCCGAGGGATACACTATAAAGCAGTATTTCCATGGTTCCTACCATATATACTACCTACAACACCCACGTACTAAATAGATCGCTGATTTCCTAGATTTCGGACTCTCAAATGTACAGGTGGAGTTTTCTGGTCGGATTCCATTGTGGCTTATGCCAGGTGTCAATAAGAGCCAAATAAGGCCCTGTTTCTTTGTGGTGGTAACAACATTTTGATGTGACTTTTTGGTGCTCTAGTTCCCTTGCTGATCTACCTTAGTCCTTCTCTGCACTACAAAAGTAATCATGTTGAGCAGCAGCTGTGGTCAAACCATGGTAGAAGACAGGTTTTTTCCCCCCACCTTGCTTGTGTGCTTCGAACTGGGTGAAATTATTTCAGCAAATAGTTTATTTGCTGAAAAATGCAGCTTTAGTCTTCTGATCAGACCTGACTGGACCAGGACCCAAGCTGAGCACAGCTGACCCGAGAGTGTCAAGTCTTTTTCAGAATGGACCTCCTGAACCAGTCCCCATCTGCATCATCGCCGCCACCAACTTGTCCTTAGGGCTCAGCCTGGTAGGAGTTGGCCACTCCCGACTCCTCCTCTCTGGTCACCTCCTGCCCATGGTGATGCCTGCATGTCCTCCTGCCAGCTGCCCCCACCTTGCTGCGCTGAGTGTGCTGCGAAGTGGGAGGTATTGCAACTTGTCAGCACGCCCAACCCAGAGGGTCAGGTTTTTTCAGATCTGACCCTGACAGACCTACTCTTCTTCCTTATGAGGAAGAAAGAATTGAATGTGGGTGTCACACATTGCAGGAGATGGCCCTACCCACTGGGCTATGGGATATTCTGGTGTGGAGCTTTCTCCCTCTCCCCTGTGAAAGCTGTTCTACTGTATGTAAATAATTAAATAGTCATTAGAGCTGGGACTTCAACTTGGGTCTCCCACATGCTAGGTGAGTGCCCTAACCACCAGGCTATCAAGTCATTTTCACTTTCTTCCTAGCCCAGTGACTCTTCATTGTCATTCAAAGTGGCAGTTCATAGTCATTCATGGAGACATTGAAAGTAAGTGAGAATGACTCTATATCCCGATGGGTAGGGCACTTTGCTGCAGTGCAGGGAGACCTATTCAAATCCCTTTTCCACATCTGACTGAGCTCAGGTCTCCCACCACTGGGCTAAAGGTTAGAAGTGAGGTGGTCATCCCCTCCCCCCAACTCCCACCCTGCATTTCATGATTTCTTCTTTGCTTTTGACAAATGCCACAAATTAAAAAAGGTCATGTTGGAATGAAACCTTTTGCTTCAACTTGACTTTTTTCAACTTTATGAGTCACCAATTTTTTTTAAATACTTTTTTTAAATACTTGTTTTTAATTCAACCCAAAATGAATTTTTTTTAATTGTCTCAGAATGGCCAGTGAACTGAAAAATCCATTATTCACCCAGTTGTAGTGTGCATGTTATAATCATACGAGAGAACCCGCTTCTGACACTGGTAGATACCTAAATAAATAGTTTATTCACCATTTATTCTTGTTTGTAAGGATAGAAAAGACAGTGTTAAAACACAGTTTGGCCATAACGAAATGAATAAACTAATGAGCATTCTGTATATAGTTAAATGTCCCAGCTGCCACAAGTGTTTCAGAAGGTACTTACCAGAATTCTTGCTGGAAGTCCTGTTTTTAGTATGTTTGAGAATTTACAAAGAAAATATTAACATAATTCCAAAGCCATTTTGCTGCATTATGACACTGTTCTCCTTTTTATGCAAAGAAATGATTGCATGTTTGGTTGACTGTAGGTTTCAGATACTTTTACCTCCGAAGAGTTTGTAAACAGGGCTGAGGAAACTGGGGGGGGGGAGGGGAGGGAGTGGGGAGAGCTCCAGTATCACAAGTGGCTGCAAAGACCTGGACCCCAAAGCTACCAACACCAAAAAGTTGCCTTTGATAAAGGGCTACGTTCACCATTCTCCTAGACATTGGAAGACGGCTGGGATTTACTGCTCTGATTTCAGACATCAGCAAGCCAGTGATGGGCTGCTATATTGATTTTTATAAATGAATACAAAATGCTCTTCTCTTAAATACATTGTGCGTATATACACAAATATATAAATGAATTTTTTTTTTAAAGCCAATGATAAATTGTCAGTGTTAAGAATGATTCTAACATTGCCACCCACAATCTTTTTTCGTTTGGAAATCTCTCTTCAGAAATAGCTTGTGAGAAACACCTGTTTGCATTCTGGAAACTCTAAGAGAAATGTTGTTCTGGTTTAATAAAATAACTTTATATTTAAAAAAATAATTTTATTTCTAATTTCTGCTTAAAGAGCTAAAGGGAAAGTGTCAAATTCTGCACCATAGTTCTAGCCAAATGTGACCCACATTGTTAGAACCTGGGGGATAATGGCCTCTGCGATTATATTTATATATAAAATAGCATGTCACCAAAATATTAAAGATAAAACATCTACCTACTGACCACCATTACTTGCTGCTGTTTTGACAGGACCTACAAAAAAGTAACATGTTGTGAATTCTTCCTTACTGTAGTTCTATGGGTAACTTTTTTGAAATTTCCTCTGACCTCCATATCCCTAGGGCATCTGCAGGCAATCACAAACAGTGGTGGAATCTATGCAGTTATCCTGAGTGCCACAAGACGGGCTCTGGTTGCTTGAAGGGAGTCCCAAAATTGGAGTTGGGATGGATGGAAGCAGAGGTCAGGATGAACCTGTTCTCCCATTTAGCAGAAGTGTAAATTGGGACTAGCGTCACTGAAATAACAGGAGTTGCACCGTTATAAAATGGATGCATCTTGGATCAGAATCAGGCCCTGGGTGTAGACATGGCAGATGTCATTCAGTAACTTTTAGGCCTGACTTTTTTTTTTTTTTTCCCCCCTCATAATGGTACAAATCAGGAGTAACTCCCTCAAAGTCAGTGGAGTTACACTGGTGTGGGAGGAGACTCCTGTTTGAAGTGCAAACGCGTCTCTTGTTCAGACATTGCAGGTTCACAACTTCCTCAGCGCTGTCGATATGAGCTGTTCCAATTTCACACATCGTTTTCCCCATTATGCTCAAAGAAAGAGACATGTCACTGCCAGAAGTGACAGTGTTATTACTGGGCACTGGGCTGTGATTTTTCTGGCATGTAGTCCAAAAACAATGTTTTGTTTGGTGTTTTTTCCCTTCTGAGCTGTGCAGAATTAATCAGAGCTGTGAGGCAAAGCTGAACTTGGAACTGTTCCCTCTGCGGCCAGTTAGATCCTAGTGTCAGCTCACTTTTGGAGGCCTGCTTTTGCAAGGGTCTTCCACCACTATGTGTCCGTGTCAGAGTTTCACTTGCACTTCCCATTGAAGTCAGTGGGAGCTCTGTGGGCCCAGCATCTCTGAAAGCCAGGATGTTACTGAATAATATCTGCTTGTTCTTTCAGCACAATTGGTGATGGCAGCTGACATGGGTCTCTTACTCACAGGGGAAACCTGATGCCCCCTGTCTTTCCTGTCCAATTGTAGTTTGCAAACTGCTGATTTTGGCTAAAAAGAAAACTTGAAGGCACACTCTATGAGCTGAGAGACCTAAGATTTGCCCATCCCTTGCAGTGCTTGAGTTTATAGATGTGTATTATTCTGTCCTCTGCTCTGCCTGGGTGCTCCCTTCTTGTGAGCATGGGGGAGACTGGGTGAGACATGGATTCTACTCAGCCAGAGCTTTAGAGAACAGGAGACTTGGAGATTTAAAGCCCAACTCTGCTTTTACTGGAGTCACTGTGAATGTGGCCAGTTTGCCGCTGACTTCAATGGGAACAAAAGAAGGCTCTTACATGCCATCTTGGAGCAAAGTTGGCAGCATGATCTAGAGAAGTTGGTTGTTGGATTGTCAAAGAAAAAAACAACGGATGCAGCTTCTGTCTAGCTGCCAAATCCTTGTTTCCTAGGGGCTTCAGAGCCATAAATGTCTCTATCCTGGCTCCACAGCCATCTCATTTCTTGGGCTCCTTGGAGGTTTCCTGCTCTGTCTGGCAGCACGTTCCGACCTTGTTTATGGCCTTGTTTGGTTTGATAAAATTTGAACTCGTAACATTAAGTTCTCCTCTAATTTTCTTGTTGCCAAGAAGGAGATTTTGGTGTTGGGTCACCATGTGAGAATGTTTCTCTCTCCCTTTCTGCCTCAGCCTAGTTACACTCTTTACAGCTGCTTTAGTGCTAGTGCCACGGTCTACATAGCATGGGAGAAATGCCATTGTGGGTTAGTGTGGCCCAGTGATTACAGCTCCTTGTAGTGAGTTGGTGTGGCTCCCCTCCTGCCCAGAAGAGGGAGCATCCGTGCAGGCACCGGAGTGCGTGGAGCCACTGCTGCCTGTTCCCGCCCCCCGGAAGTCAAGGGGCAGGACAGGAAGTATAAAGGCCGGCCGCCAGAGCTCAGTCAGCTGCCAGCCACCACAGGGAGCAGACGTGCGGCCGGGAGCTCCCGGCCGGGAGACCTCCGAGGCCCGAGGCCAGGGCCTTAACTGGCCAGAGCTACCCCGGGCCCGCTACGAGGAGGAGCCGCCGGAGCCCGTCCGCTCCCGTCGCTGGGAGGAACCCTGGGAACCCCCCCACACTAACCCTGAAGGCGAGACCGCACCAGAACCCCTCCGCCCCTGCTGTTACCCGGAGGAGCCGCCCGAGTGCAACTGGCCTGATTTCCCGATGGAGCTGCTGGACCTGCCACCAAGCCCTGGCCGAGAGGAGCCCATGCAGCTAGACTGGCCCGAGCCCGGTGCCACGAACGAGGTAGGCCCTGAGGGGGAACCTGGAAATAGCCCGGGGGTAGCCGACCCCGGTCAGGCTGCAGACGAATGTGAGCCAATGTCAGTGTGTTGTGGTCTGGATACCCCACTGACCAGCAGCGGCAGTAACCGCTGCTAGGGCCCCGGGCTGGAACGCAGTGGAGTGAGTGGGCCTGTGTTCCCCCCTGCCACCCCCCCACTCACGGGTGGCAGGCTTCCTCCTCACCCAACGCTCGGCTGTAGGAGCCTAGGCGTATCTTAGCTGTTTGCTCGCTCAGCCCCTGCAACGAAGGGCCTGAGCTATAACTGTGTGTGCCCCACCCTGATCCAGGGCCTGGGCTCCTGAACTGGTTGCTTGCTCAGCCCTTGCACCAGAAGGCCGGAGCTATAACTGTGTGTGCCCCGCCCTGATCCAGGGCCCGGGCTCCTTAACTGTTTGCTCGCTCAGCCCCTGCATCAGAGGGCCTGAGTCTTAACTGTGTGTGCCCCGCCCTGACCCAGGGCCTGGGCCCCCGAACTGTTTGCTTGCTTAGCCCCTGCACCTGAGGGCCTGAGCCTTGAACGAACTGTTGTCTGCTCAGTCCCTGCACCAGAGGGCCTGAGCTAGCTGAAGGTTTTGCTCGGCCCCTGCACCGGAGGGCCGGAGCTTCTGAACTGACTGCTTATCCCAGCAGTAGCGAGTCGGTGTGGCTCCCCTCCTGTCCAGAAGGGTCGAGCCCCGGCACGGACCTATTACAACACCTTACGTCACCAGCAGCATTTTCTCTAGCACCTTGGTCTCTCAGCCAAGTCCTGAGCCAGCCTAATTGTGCTGAGCGTATGAGGTTGGACCCTGAAGGACCTGTGCTCCAAAGTTCAAATTTCAGAGTAACAGCCGTGTTAGTCTGTATCCGCAAAAAGAAGAACAGGAGTACTTGTGGCACCTTAGAGACTAACAAATTTATTAGAGCATAAGCTTTCGTGGACTACAGCACTTGCATCCGAAGAAGTGGGCTGTAGTCCACGAAAGCTTATGCTCTAATAAACTTGTTAGTCTCTAAGGTGCCACAAGTACTAAAGTTCAAATTACAATCCTAGAGACAACAAATAACCACTGCCAGGGCAGCTGCTCTCTAGCAAATAGGAGGACATCAGTGTCAAACTAGTGGATTGATTTGCATTTATTGAGCCCGGCTTCCAGTCCACTCTCAGCTGGAAGTTGCTGCGGCACTTGGGAGCACATGAAGCTGGACAGCACTGATGTCATTTGAAATAGCTCCTTGCCCTCTGTTCCCAACATAGATGTGATCTAATGTGATGAGTTTGCGATTCCACATTTCACGGGATAGAAGTGGGGGGGAAGAGACCATTGCACAAAAAAACCCCACTCAACTTTATTATCTGAGAGTTGTGTGTTCTTTATTACAACAAGCTTATAGTTTTATCAAACAATTTTTACCATGAAAAATGTCTCCAAAGAGACAGCGTGTGAAACTTTTCCAGAAAGAAATACCTTGGAGCTGTATGGAAGCTGGAAGAAATTAGTCTGAATTCTGTCAACTGTCAAAACACACAGAAAGCCTCTTTTGCCCTTCTTCCAACGGTAACTTAAAACCCTATAACGCCAATTGGTGCCCATGTGTGTGTGGTGCTGCTGAGCCTGCAGATAGTTTGTCCATGCACCTGTGAACTTTGGTGCTTTTCTGATTCCCAAAAAGCAGCAGCACAGGTTAATAGTGTTCAATATTAGTGCAGCAGGAACTGCCCTCACCCCTCCCCAGCTGATCCCCATGACTCCAGGTGTCTGTGTAGGCAGCGCTAAATATCCCTTCACCTCTAAGCTGGATACAGAAGGAAGGTGAAGTAAGGGAAGCACCGAAATCTCTAATCTATGGGAACAGGAAATAAATAAATAGTCTAAATGTACAGAGTAAAAAATGTACCTTATACAGTAAAGGCTGAAGTGTATATTTTAAATTTCCTCTAGAGGAAAATTGCTACTGAGGCACTTCGAGAGTGGGTCATGTGACTACCACCAGTGCAGTGTTCTTCTAAGCTCTCCTAGATGGGAACAGAGTTCCGTGGATGTACTACTCACTGATGAGCTTCCTATAGGTATCTGAACAGAATGGTCGCAGCAGAGGCATTTAAAAGGGAGAATTCATTGTTCTGGTGTGGCTCTCAGTTGTCAGCAAATTTGATGGAACATTCCCATTTAGTGTTTACAGTTCTTTCCTCCTCCCACCCTTCCCCCACCCACTCCTGTGGCGCTCATGATGGGGGGGTGCCATCTTGCCCCTCAAGTCTCGCTTCAGGTTCCTTCTCAGAAGCAGCAGCTTGGTTTCCTGTAAACCGAAAGGAAGAAAGAGGGATTAAACTTGCAACTAAGAGAACAAAAGGTTACTCACTTCAGCTGTAATGCCACTGCTTTTAGAGTACATCTACACTGCAAAAGAAAACCCACAGCAGCAAGTCTCAGAGCCCACATCAACTGACTTGGCGTGAGGGGCTCACCCTACTGAGTTAAAAATAGAAGTGTAGACGTTCCCACTCAGGCTGGAGCTCAGGCACTGAGACTCCCCCCCTGTTGGGTTTAGTGGCCCAAGCTCATGCCAGAGCAGGTCCTGGAGAAGTGGATGGAATTTGCAAGCTTCTGGGTTATTTTCAAGGAGAGACTTGGACCAGCGATTTCAAACCGCTCCAGGGCTGTCTCTTGCTCGCTGGCTGTTGGTAGAGTAGAAGGGGCTTCAGGCTGTAGGCTCTGATCCCACTGTACTTGCCTCCTGCAGCTTGGGAACTTCACTAGAGGGAATGAGAGTGGTTTTCTACCATGGTTTTCAGTTAAGCATGTTGTTTCCAGAAGCCATTTCGGGAAGAGGGGATGGAGTGCCCCAAAATGTTAGCCTCCCTCTTTCATGATCCAAAATAGCATGATGTATATCTGTCCCCTCTACAGGAGACTGAGGCCCTTCTCCTTTCTAATGAATGAAAAGGAGCATTGATGAGACTTCCCCTAAAAGAGAAGCCATGAGTTAGGTTGAAGCTTATACCCCTTCCCTCACTCCCAACCACCACCAGCAAACTACTTCTGCTGTGCTTGTATAGCCAGCTGTTTTATGTACACAGCCATGTGCCCAAATTCAAAGGAGTGACCAATAATGACTAAATCTTGATCGCACTGAAGTCAGTGGCAAAGCCACCATTGACTTCATTGGGGCCAGATATTGGGCCTAAAACATGGGTTCTCAAACTGGGGGTCGGGACCCCTCAGAGGGTTGCAAGGTTATTTTGTGGATGTTGTGAGCTGTCAGCCTCCACCCCAAACCCCACTTTGCATACAGCATTTATAATGGTGTTAAATTAAAAACACGTTTTTATATATTTATAAGGGGGGGGTCGCACTCAGAGGTTTGCTATCTGAAAGGGTTCACCAGTACAAAAGTTTAAGAACCACTGGCCTAAAAGCAGCAGGCTGTATGCTGCTGAATGCAACCTCTAACATGCACCAAACTGCAAAAGGCTATTCTAGAAAGAGGGAGGAGGCTGGGTGCGAAAGTAGGTTTTAGGGGGTTGAGATGACGTAACTGGAATGCTTAGATAGGGCAGTGCTAGAGCAATGATCGCTTTCTAAGCGGGGGACATTGCACTTATGAGGTCACACAAGGAAGCAGGGTGAGTTCTTTTGGATGTCTTCTGAAACTCCTGGTAGCTGGCTGCCAATATATTTGCTCTGTGGCTGCTGGATCACATTAGAATCCACTAGTAACATGCTTAAAGGGTAAAAAGTGTTTGAAAACACATTTTTATCCCTCTTACAAATCAACGTTCAGAAGATCAAAATGGAAGGAATGTTACAAACAAAGTTTACTGTCCCCATTTGTGCTGTTTACACAACAGGCAGGTAGACGAATCAGTTTCCCTTTGCTTTGAGTGGGTTTCACTTTTAGGCTCCCTGGCCTTAGTACACCCAGCTGGTCAGCATGTGTGAAAGCAGGAGCAGAATGGGCTGCAGGGGAAAGATTACATTAAAAAATTCTATTATTAAAAAACATAGAAACACAACTATGGTTTAGGTTTTCAAAGAGCCTATTCTAAAGCACAGCGGGGGTGAGTTTGTCCTGCCGGTGCCCTTTGCCATTAGATGCTCCGCAGAAGAAACATCAGTGCTTGAACTGGTTTACACAAAGAGCTTTGACAGGAGCATGTCCGTGTTTTACCCATTACGAATTAGAACCTGAATCACCATCACACTCACTGTAAGGAGCTCACAGCAAACAGGAAGTCCAAGTTCAGACAAACGTACCCATTAAATAAGAAGGCAGTGACACTAGGCAAGAATGGGCCATTCCTCTTCAATGTGCTTGGGTTTCCCAACTGTGAGCTTTTCAGGTCACACCTGACTCCCTGAATTTGCGTGGAGTTGAATATCTTGGCCTTTCAGGCTAGGCCTAGGGAGCCATGTTTCAGGGGTGCCCATGGCAGTTTCCTCACCTTGCACACTCACCTGCTCCTTCAATGGAGAGCTCGCCTATGTCGCCTGCCAGCTGCCGCATGCTGATGGAGGTTGCGTCTCCTTGGATGTCGTGGATAGCGTTCCTCCGCCCAGTGCGATCACAGGAAATAAAGTCAGTGTACGAGGGCTCAATCTCCATTACTTCGCTTGCATTTCCAAATGCATAGGAATCCCTGTGGGGAAGAGACAGTGCTGAGGTGAGGGGTCCTCAGAGAAACCTTGCTAAATCCTCTTCTGAGCTCCTCAGGTTAAATGATCACATGGAGTTTAACTGCGGCATGGAAAAAAAAACAGTTCTGGTTAATTTTGCTTTGGGCCATTTAATACCAGCCACTAGATTTGCAGGAGAACACCCTTTGTTGTGTGAAAGGGCATCTCTAGTAACACTGACCTGTGTCTGGTGAGTGGGGCCAGACAATAAAGATCACTCTCTTATCAGCACCCCTGTGTGTCCGGCCATTATTACACTCTCTGCAGTTGGAAGCAAAGAAGATGAGGCGCTTGACTGTCCCTTTTTAGCCCTCTCCTTTAGGAGTTAACATAATGAGACATGGCTGCCCCCTTTTCTGCAGAAAAAGCTTTATCTTTGCTGTTTCCAGCTACATTCTTATAAGGATAGTCAGTGGCGCCTGGGGGAAGAGGAGGACCTTCTGCAGTGGGTTGTGCACAGAGATGTCCTTTGGATGAAATTCACTACAGTGCTGCTGCCCTGTTATCTTCCACACCAGTCTATTTGGAACAGGTCTGGAGTCCCCACCTCCACCACCTGGCTGCTTCACCCATGGCCCCGTCTGCTCAGCTCCACTTATAGGGTTGAAGTGGTGCAGCAGTCATCATGCTGGGGGTGAAGTTCACCTGAAAAACCTGTCTGTGCGCACCACACAACAGAAGACTTGCAACTCAGCTGTGTTTGCTCTGATGGGTATGGAACAGATAGCAGCAAAGAGAGAGTCCTGCTAGCATTTGGTCTAATGTCAGAGCAAGGCATGTGAGGACAGCAGGTTTCATCCTGAGTCTGCAGAGGGAATGGAAACTGGTTTGGTTTTAATGACTTGAGCTCCAATGTTACCGAACCCTGTCCCTAACTTTCCTCTGTTCCTAAAAAACATCATGGGATCTTTGATCCTAGGCCAGATTCAGCTCTTGCACTCAGTGGAGTTCTGCCTGTGTATGCCATGGCTGAATTTGGACCCACAAATCGTCAGGGTGTCTGCTTTCTATCTCCTCTGAAAGGCCCTTGGAGCGGGCAGTGCTAGGTCGTTGAGTCCATACTGATCTCAGCTGACATTTGTTTGTCAGTTTCATTTTGCAATGTATATAATGAAATGTTCATTTAAACTGCTGGGCGATAAGGAATTAAAGGTGTGAAATTCAAACCTTCCATGATCTTTCTGGGACATTTGACTCTGGGGCTTATTTCTGTGCTCAGCTTCTGAGAACTATTTAGAACGGCCAGATCTTCTCAGCCATGTCAATAACTCCAGGAGCCAGCTCCTTCTCTGGTGTGCTTTGTATTTAAGTTGCTCCTTTTCATTTGAGTTCACTGTAACTTGCCAGCGTTTGTACAGCACACCCTGTCCAGAGACTTTCAGGCTCTGAGACCATGGAAAAAACACACTGTCTTTAAGCACGGAGCTCGCTGTGAAATTCACTTGGAATTCTGCCTTTGCTCTGGAACTCTGGCACTCTTGATTCCTGTTCATGCTTACTAGGCATTTATTTGGTTTATCTGCATGCAGGTAAGAGACTATTAGTTATTTCTCTCTCTGATTCTGAGCCACTGAAAGCAATGGCTTTAACTTAGCTGACGCTGCAAATGCTGTGAGCGGGGTCCTGATTACCAGTGCCTTACTCACTTCAGCTAAAAATCAGTTCCTCAGCACCCACCTGTTTCTATGACTTGTGGTTAAATGCCCCTAAGGTGAAGCTCCGTGTGAGGCAGAAAATGATTTAGTTCCCTCACAGACTATGCTCAGCACTGAATTTTCGAGCTGCCAAAGATGCCACATTCAGATGGACCCGTGCCAGGAAATGACATCCAGAAAAAGGAACTGCCTCCTGATGCAACTGCTCATTGTTGGTAACTCACTTTTTGGCAGTGAAATCCGTTCATCTCATGTCTTGTTTATTCTGCGTTCTGGCTCAGAAGGGACCCGGACTGCCATCTCTCAGGGACTGAGCTGATCTCTGCCTATGCAGAGGACCCTGCCCAGCCTGCTAGGCAGGGTAGCGAGTTCTAAAGCAAACAGGCCACTAGGGGAGCCTTTGGCAGCAGCAGCGTGCTTACTCCTGTCCCTTCTCAGATCTCACCAGCCACAGAAAGGAATTAAACAGAATTTCCTGGGCACGTGAGCCGAAAAGCAGCTGCAACACTCATGACTGATGAGTTTAAGGGGACACAGTCAGAGCTAAAAACTGACTGCCCCAAAAAGCACTTTCACCTTCAGCAGTACAGACATATTCTTCTCTCCAACCCATGTGTCCTGCCAGCAGAAAAATACCCATCAGCCATAGAGCTCCCTATTGCTTGTAATAAACAAAGCAGGGTCTGCTGCCACAATGGACAGACCTGCTCTGAAGGAGCCGCTGAGGGCCAAATTCCCCACTGAAGTAAATGGAGCCCCTCCTATGTACTCTAGGGCAGGGGTTAGCTCTGCCAAGCTCATTCCAAGGGCCCACAGCAGTGACTTTCTCAGCTCTGGAAATGCAAGGCCTGTTTCTTCAGTATGATACGGCCCCTTTGTGCCGCTCCACTGACAAAAGGCCTTAAACTCAGCAGCCCTGGCCAGCTGAGAAGGGGAGTGGCCAGTGAAAAGGATTGACAGGAGAGTCTCTCTGCTCTGGCTATTTCCAGTTGCTAGAACCGTCGCTTGGGGCCATAGGTGACCCAATGTGAGTTAGGAGAGCTCTAACGCTGCTCTAAATGACTCCAGGGGCTGAACAAAGAATGGCAGAGCTACCAAGAATGCATAAAAGCCAACTTTTCCTTTCTCTTTGGGTCCTGCCCTGAACACAGGCCAGCCACACCTGAGAGTCAGGCCCATAGAGAAATAAAATCATTATCCTGTGACCTCAGAAGGCTAAAGTGATGGTTGGTGGGGAGAGTTGGATAGAGAGCTGGAGAAGAAACTGAGGATAAATGTTAAATACTCCTTCATCCTGAGTTTTAGAAAGATGGCTCAGCCCAACAGCCTCATGGGAAATATTTATAAATCTGGTACGTTTCAGCTGCTGATGTAATTCCGAGTGTTAATGTCGTTTTAGGAAGTGCTGGGGTTGGCTCAGTGGCTGGATGTTGGATTTGAAGAAGGGCCTTTGCACACTTCACAGTGGAATCTGCTTCTCAAAATCCTAGAGTCTGCAAATATTCCAAACAGGAAATGCGAGCTACTGCCCGCAGTGCAGCTCAGGAGATTGGGGAGGGCCTCATCCTGGTCACCTGATCGGGAGAAACTCCCACTGGCTTGCATGGAGTCAAGAGTGCAGGACTGATGTCCCGAGGAAGGAGAGATTGAGTGAAGGGAATGAGACCACTCAGACCTTTCCCTGTGCATTTCACAGAAATCATTGCTAATGAAAGTCTCACTTCAGTGATCAGCTCTGGCAGGCAGAGGGACTGGCTGGGAGGGGGACTGTCATATTGCCACAGCTCTTTCCCTTGGCGATTGTCCCTTGTCAGGTTAGGGTGTAAGCTCCTCAGGGCAAGAATCTTGTCTCATTAAAGCACTATGTGCTCTTCTGCTACTCCTTAAATAACAGCCACTGCCCCCGCCCTGGAATATGGCTTATAACGGGAGGTGCAGTGGCTAATCTCATAACCCCAATACGCCTTAGACAAGGAAAACTCCTCTATGGGAAGATGGCGAGCGGTATGTTTATGGTGGCTTTTATGCTGAAGACTGAAATTCTTCTCCCTTTGCTCCAGCACTGATGCTAGCAATGGAAGAGACACTAGTGTAGACTGGACTTGTGTGTTTTTACTTTCCTGTCATCTCGCCCTGCTCACAGCAGGTCTAGACAACATGCTGGTAAAGCACCAGCAACTGGTCTGCACCACTGGCACTGCATCGATGGGGAGCTCTTGTAGCTGAGGCCAAAAGGGTGGCCTCCCCCACCTACAGGGAGAGAAGAAAATAGGATGCTCTTTAACTTACCTCACTTTTCTGAACCTCCCCACTGTCACCTTCCTCCAGCCGAGGCAGCCTCTGCAACCACTGTTTTCATGCTTCTGGTTATTCTCTACCTCCTGCCTGGTTTCCCCAGTGCCAGCAGCATCGCTTTCCCTGCAGTCAGTAGTTGGGGAAGGAAGTTCCTCCTCCGGCTAGAATAAGTTCTAGCCTTTTCCCTAGCATGCTGCCATGATAGCTATCAGTTTGCAGGCCTCACCTATGAAGAGCTTCTACCCTCAACCATGCGAGTGACACTTCCCCAGAAGCCAGTGACTCGCTCATTAGTGCACAGTGCAACGCCCTGCTGTCCTGTGCAACATCGCACAGGAGCCTTGGCAGAGCAACAAGCGCATTAGTAACAGGGTCAGATGGGAGCGGGAGGTCAACACCGGAAAGAAACCACATAATTCAAGAGCTATTCACAAAACTGATTGTCAATTCCTGTCAGGATCCCTCACTTCCTCGCCATTCAGGATTTCCCTGGCTAGCGGCGTTCCCAGGATTCTAACACAGTGCTCCAGGCAGGGAGAGGAAAGGTAATGGGCTGCATTCCTGCTCCCCCGGAAAGGGATCACAGCTGCCACTTTTCTCATCTTTCTTTTCCTTTCTCCTTCCACCTCTTCAACCTCCAGCAGTTGGAGGTGCTGGGAAAGCACGATCAGCTATAGCCCTCGCCCCTAGTCGGAGTATTGGCGTTACACAGTAAAGGCACTGAGTCCAAATGCATTAGACTGGGGTCGGCAACCTTTCAGAAGTGGTGTGCCGAGTCTTCATTTATTCACTCTAATTTAAGGTTTCACGTGCCAGTAATACATTTTAACCTTTTTAGAAGGTCTCTTTCTATGAGTCTATAATATATAACTAAACTATTGTTGTATGTAAAATAAATAAGGTTTTTAAAATGTTTAAGAAGCTTCATTTAAAATTCAATTAAAATGCAGAGCCCCCCGGACCGATGGCCAGGACCCGGGCAGTGTGAGTGCCACTGAAAATCAGCTTGAGTGCCGCCTTTGGCACGCGTGCCATAGGTTGCCTACCCCTGCATTAGACCAATGGCTCTTGGTGCGCACAGAGTGGCTACTGTTGCGATGGGGAAGCATCTGTCATAGTTCAAGCAGTGATTGCAGCCCAGGCAAGGATTCTTGAAGGGTTTCCAAGGGCTGTTTTGCCCCCTCTGCAGCAGCTTCACTTCTTTCCTTGGCAGGCAAATTTCTTTTGGCGTAAATTCAACCCTGATCCATATTTGCAGATGAAACCAAAATTGAAGGGGGGAGGGGAAGCAAACACAGGCATCCTGGGCTAACCTGCAAAGTGTCGGGGGGCGGGGGGGAATCTAAGAGCAGTGGGAGAGCAGGAAGGCAGGTAAATACATGGAATGTCCAAAATCTAGGGACAGGTGCAAACAGCCCAATGGAGGTGGGAACCTAATGCAGCACCCCCACAGTGCATTCAAACATTTGCATTTCCATTTGTTTCTTAGCTCTTTCCCAATACAACTTCTCCATGTGCACATGCCCTACGCAGTAGTTTCTAGAAGGAGAGGCAGGGTTGGCACTGTGGGTGGGACGGGAGGGCTTCACAGAAGGATCTTGATCTCAACAAATTGCCCATGATGTGAGACTAAAGACAAATCTGATCTTAGCATGGACCCTCACTTATTTGCACTGAGGGCTGCATGGCACGTTGTGAATGGCTGGATTCCACAAAGCGAGGAGCTGGTGAGAAAAATGGCAGGATAATGTAGCATTAGTTGGTTGATGCGCCTGGCAGAATAGTTCTGATTATTTGTGGCAATGCTTCATAATGTACGCTGGAATGCCCTGCCGGTTTGGAAAAGTAACGGCTCAGTGTGTGGAGACTTTGCTCTTGGAGCATTTCTGGGAAAGGGGAAGACACTGTGCAAATCATGGGCAGCGTTGGCTTGGGTTGATGAGGCTCTCCTGAGCTAGATTCCTTGGCCATGCCCTGCCTTAACCAGCAGGTGGCTCACTTGGTTCATTTTCTATTGCATGGCAGGCTTGCTCCTTGGGATCCGACTGGGAACGGCCTATTGGGGAAAGCTTCCAGGAGATCTGTTAAGGCTGTGGGAGTCCTCTGGAAACTTTTCATGGGTTCTAGCCCTTTAAAAGCCTCAGGCTGAGCCCCTCTTCATATTGGGAAGCTGTTGCTGTACAGAGAAGCGGGGGGAGCCATGAGACTTCACCTTCATTTGATCTTAGGAGCTGATTTTCAACAGGCAGCATAGTAACTGTGCATGTTGTCTCTGGGCGGGTGCTGATGAGTAAATTTCAGTTACTAAAATGTCTCTTAACGTCTGTTGATCACAAGAAGGAACTGACTTCCCTTCCCTGCCTAGCAGAGATTGGAACCAAAACCAATGTGGAAATCAACAATGTAGTGACGCTAGAGAAACCCAAAGAACATTGGGATCTAGTCTCACATCATAACCTGACCTTTTACTGTCTGTTTCTAATATTCATTTCAGGTCGAGGGGGAGGAGGGAATTTGTAAATGAGACAGACTCTTGCCAAGAACTCAATGAGGAAGTGTGCATGCGGTCTAGCAGTTTATTAAATCCACATCAGTGCATAGAAATCCCTGGGCTTTTGAGAGCGAGAAATATCTATGACTACCCCAGGAGGGTCACTGCCTGCATCTCTTTTTGGAGGGGGAGGGATAGCTCAGTGGTTTGAGCATTGGCCTGTTAAACCCAGGGTTGTGAGTTCAATCCTTGAGGGGGGCTACTTAGGGATCTGGGGGAAAATCAATACTTGGTCCTGCTAGTAAAGGCAGGGGGCTGGACTCAATGACCTTTCAAGGTCCCTTCCAGTTCTAGAAGATAGGATATCTCCATTTATTTGTTTATATTTTCCCCATTTGCCATTTACAGTAACATATAAACAGCTGATGCACCAGTGTGTCAAAGGGAAGTGTCTGTGCAGAAGACTTTCCAGTGGAAACAGCTTCTGGGTAATTTAAGACCAGAGGCCCTGCTCAAAGCAGTCTGGATGATTCTCAGACTAAGCATTCAACACCTCTCACAAACCTCTCCACCTTCCCAGGACAGAGGAGTCCTTCAGTTCAGCTCTGGAGAGATGACATTATCCAGCAGGGGACATGGGCACATGTGAGAGAGTCTCGCGTATGAAGAGCTGAGACATTATTTCCTGCTTGTGAATCTGGCTTCATTGCTGATGCTTTGCAATGGCAGAGAGTTGAGGGGAAGACCTCCACCTTTTCCACTCACCAGCTCTGTGGAGATCATCTTGATTTGACAAACACACGCTCTGGCGTGCGCTTATCTTTCCTCACTCATGAAACAACAGAGCTGGAGTAATAATTCCCTGCCTTTACTGACTCGGCCTCTGCATTTTGAGCAGTTTCATTGCTCTGTCTCAGCCAGTGTCACTCCTAAATACAACAGCAGCCTAAGAACCTGCAGCCCCTTAGCCCAAACTCACCTGTTCTTTCGGGCATCCAACTTCTTTGGCTTAGAGAAACTAGCCCTCAGCTATCTCCATGGACTCCAGGCACTCGCATCAAGGCTGAATTTAACCCTATGCACTCTGAAGTTCACTGCTGAAGTGTTTATGTGAATGAAGGGTTAAATGTTCTTGCCCTGTGGTCTATGCCTCTTTTGGTACACAGACCTGGCTGAAATGGGGCAATTTCTGCTACGTTGATCCACTCTGACCCTCTCTCCTTCTCTGAGTCAGAGTAGCAACTCAGCAGGTAATTCCCTTTCCCCCATACCTTCTTCTGGGGTTGTGAATGGATGGATGACACATCTTCCAAGGACAGTAACTACCAGCGCTTTCCCAAACAAAACAATCCCATGGGGGACAGGGGGGCTGAGGGGGGAGAGTAGTAGAACAAACAAATAATGAATTTTATTAACAGAACGTGCGGGAGATACACCTGGATGTTAGGAGATGGCTAAACTCAGCATAAAGTCTGGGAGCTGTGAAAGTGAAATGAATTATATTAAAGAAATAGAATGAATTAAAGAATGCTGTATGTACCTTTAAGTAGAAATGAGAAATGCTGCAAGCCAGGGGGGCAGGAAAGCAGACATTAACTGCTTAATGAATTGCCCCACTTAAGGGCAATTGGTGAAGCATTAGCCTTAGATGATAAGAGTTAATAAGGAAGCAGGATATGCATATTGTGCCCTATGCAAATTTTACAATTTTGCTCTCTCTGTCCCTTTGTTTAGTTTGCACCCTTTTATCTGTATAAATAAGACTGTTTGAATCTTGCATGGGGGCTCACATTATCTGAATGTATTAGCAGAGCGCTGTGCTAATAAAACAGAGTGGTCTGACAAACTATGAGTCCTGAGTCTAACTTTGACAATTTGGAGGTTCCACCGAGATGGCAACAGTCTTCACTGGGGCTGTGTGATTCCTGACCGTTTTTGTAGGACGACCGTGGTAGCCGGCACCTGGGCATTTGGCCCGAGCGGTCCTCCTCCTGAACGGAAGGGTGCACGACCACCGTGAGGTCTACGCCATCGAACCTGTTGGTTCCCACTCTGTTCTGGTAGGGATCCCGGGATCTGACATCAGGAATCTGGTCAGGTAATTATTTCTGTGTTTTGTCCGGACTGAGGACTGTCCTGTCTCTGTGTCTATCCGTCCTCCTGTGGAGTGTTTGAGTCTGGGTGCCACCTCCGTCCGGGGATCGGCCAACCAAGGGGTTCCTGTCCCCGCGGTCTGAGTGAGTGAAATCTGCACAATCGCAGCCGCACCGCACCCTGGGTAAAACTCTTGGTGTGAAAGCAAGGGCGATTGAGTCAGTAGCCTGTGGGCTCCTTTTGTGTGTTGCACCGGGCATCGCTCTGACGAACCCGAATTTCCTTCTTGTGTGATTGGTGTGTGTAAAGTCCTCCTGTATTGGGAACCAGACGTCTAAGTCGGGACAGTTCCCTAAAGGAACGCCGGCTCAGTTTTAGGAAGGGTCCGGACTCCTGTAAATTTCTGGAAAAATGGTCTAGGCTAACTCAGGGAGATCCCAAAACTCAGTGGCCACTGTTAAAACCTCGGAACAAGGACTGAGTGGACATCTTAAAAAACAAACTCAGCCAGCCTAAAACTAAATTGGCTAAAGGAGAGGTTAATTGTTTCATGCAGTGGTGGGAAGAGGCAAATCGTAGGTGGACAAAATCAAAACTCGCCTCTCTCAAATATTCAAATAATAAGTTAAAAGCTTTATTAAAAGCCTCCTCTCCCACCACCAGACTGAGCGCTCCCCTTCACCCTGTTCTCTGACCAAAAAAAAAAAAAACAACAACAACCCTGGATCGATCCCAACTCCCTTCATACTCCCCTCTCATTGTAAAAAGGATAAAATGCCCCTTGTTCTGTTCCCCTTAGTTGTCTGCCTCAGAAACTGATTCTTTAGTGTTCCATTACCAATTCAGCAAGGAGGGTGGGCTCCTCAACTAGCCCCCACCCTTCCTGGTCCCTTTCCTTAAGCATTTCTTTCAAAATTGTGAAATGACCACAATATCACTCACAAAAATGGTTCATTGGAAAAAGCAGGATTGGGCCCAGGCAAGCAACAGATAAAGAAACTAAAAAAAAAAAAAAACAGGTTGGAAGCCCTAAGGGCATAGTGTCAGGAGTAAGTGCAAGTATGAACCCCTAGAACAATATTTAAAATGGTGAAATCTGAGTTGATAACGGTGTCATTTTGGGAAATAAACAAGTGATTTAAGGAAAGAGAGTAAAAAGTTAACTCTGCAGAGGCTGGAGAGAATTAAACAGTTAAACTTTGTGAAAATGTTTAAAAAGACCTTGTTAAAAGAATTCTTGGTTTCTTTGCAGCCATTCTAAAGGAAAAATGGGCCCTTTTCCAGAGGAATGTCTGTAAATAATCCAGGTAAAGAGACTATCTAATTAAAATCATTTGACTATGAACAATTGAGTCAAATTTGCTAAAAGAACATAGGGGGGGTTCTATTGGAACTTAACTGCCCCAAATGTATAAAGGTAATGTAATCTATGTACAGCTATGTAAAAACAAAGCAGTGTAAGAGGGATGTTAAGGGAAAGAAAATGTGTATGTATCTGTCTGTCTGTCTGGGAATATGTGAGGTTTGTAAAACTCCTGTTTTGTAAGTTTAAGATAAATTGGTTTTGTTTTGTTTATAATGCCACTAAAAATCCATTTGACTCTTTAATTCAAAGTTGCAAAACTGACAGACCTTTTTGCCAGACACAGGTAATTAGTGTTGGTTGGCTTTGAGATTTGGTATTTAACCCTTAAGGGGTAGCTTGATTCTTTACAAAATTTAAATGTTTTCAAATAAAGACCAAGTCATGACTGCAGCAGGACAGTCAAAATCAGAAAAATAGGGAGAGATTCTGTTTGTTTGTTTGTTTTTGTAACAAAATAGCAAATGAAAGCTGTAGGAAAAGAATAAAGACAGTGGCCCTCTGAAGCAACAGCAGGGGTGAGGTGCACAAAACAAAAAGAAGCAATGTTAGAAACACTGAGCCTTAAAATGGCTCTGTGTAATCAGACTGTCACTTTGATAAGGGTACATAAAACTCTGTAAGAACAAAAGAAACAGTTACACCTTATGTAAAAATTAACATGGCTAATGGTTTAAAAGTTAAAGTATAGAAGGAATGTGCAGACGTGTGCAGTGTATATTATAGAGGGGGTAAAAGAAATGCTAACGAAACATGCTACTTAATTAAAATCCTATTAGGGCTCCAAAGGAGCCACAATAGATTGTTTTCTTTTTCAGATCTGTGTGTTTTGGAAGCAAGAGTTAAAAGTAATCAAAACTCTGGTAAAAGTTAATTGTGTTCCTTTTAAGACAGAGTCTCTGAGCTCTGCTAATGGTTTTGAATCCAAAAGCCAAGCCTGTGTTGATGCAAATTATCTAACTGATAAAGGAAGTGAGAGAACTGCCAGCACAAAGAAGTTGCAGATAAAGAACATACCTGGTCAGCAAACAAATTGTCTAAATAAAAGGCACGGTATAACAAGATACTTTTAATTAAAATAAATTTAATGTTAATAAGTACCCCTGTAACAATGTATAGTGTGTATGATTTTTGAAAAAAAAAATCCTTTATGGTAATGATGCTTTTCAGCTGTTACCTGTGAACAAACTTAAAGCTTAATACAGCAGGAAAGACATTGTAACCTTGGTCTGCTGTAAAGGGAAAACTGAGGTACACCACCTCATGGATTTAATGACTGAACAGTGGGATAATTTCCCCATAACTCTTAAAAGATAGAAGCCATTAAAACCTGGCCTGCCTATAGAACAAAAACACAGGAAAATATGGAGGTAATTCCTCTTGTTTTGCCTGCAATCAGCAAGGGTATTTGTAAAAGAAAGGAATATTTTAAGCAATAATGAATGCCACCCCAAAAGGGGTAGAAAAATGTTATTTTTGTCTTTCAGAAAAAGCTAATATCAGCTACAGGACAACCTAATAAGAAACAAATAAAAGTGGGTATGCTTATCCATGCCTGTTGCTCCAAAGCCCTGTAGTAAAGACATCTCACTAGGATCCTGTATGTGGGATAAAATGAATAATGAGACCAAAGTACTGTATAATGGGCTATGTGTATGTGTTAATTCTTGGGGGGGAAAGTGTTTTTAAAAAAATGGAAGTGTTAGCAACCTTCCAATAGACAAATGTAAATGTAATGTAAGTAATGTGTTTACAAAAGGTAAAAAGGTAACATAGTTCCTAAAACAAACAAAAAGGCAATGTGGGAAACCGAACCATTCATATTATACATGCAAATAGCAACATGTTAAGAATTGCCACTGCAGAAAGACATAACAGCTTACCATTGGTATAATATATTTTCTGAATGGTCTCCCACAACTACTGGCATACTAATGTTACTAACCCTAATTGTTTTTTATTTTAAATTGTATGTGTTTAATTGTAACATTTGAAATGTGCTGTTGGATAAAACAAATGTATGCAAAGCTAGAGCCACAGGCCCAAATCACCTCCCAGTATTTTCTATTATGTGGACTAAATAAGAAGTGACACTGGCGATTAATAATCTTAGTGTCAAAAGGGGGATATGTAGGAGCAGGATTTTATAATGTCCCATAAGAATTAATGTATGATTTGATTTCATCCCTGTCAGCCACCCTTTTTGAATAGCAGAAAGGAATGACAGACCAGAACAATCCTTATGACTGATTATGGTCACCCTTTTGTTTTAGAATAAGTTATAATGTCTACTATGGTTTCCTATATATATTACAAAGTAGGCCTCTAGTTAAATATACATTTCTTTGTTTTAAGGTTTAGTAAGTAGGGATATGATTGCTCTCTTTAAATATATCAGAGGGATAAATACAAGGGAGGGAGAGGAATTATTCCAGCTTAGTACTAATGTGGACACGAGAACAAATGGATATAAACTGGCCGTGGGGAAGTTCAGGCTTGAAATTAGACGAAGGTTTTTGACTGTCAGAGGGGTGAAATATTGGAACGGCCTTCTGAGGGAAACGGTGGGGGCGAAGGACCTGTCTGGTTTTAAGATTAAGTTAGATAAGTTTATGGAGGGAATGGTTTAATGGTAAAACATATTAGCCAAGGAATACCAAGCAATGGCAGGTAAATAGTATAATGGCTAACGGGTCAGGCTGGAGACTCTTGCCTACATGCTCGGGGTCTTGCTGATTGTCATATTTGGGGTCGGGAAGGAATTTTCCTCCAGGGTAGATTGGCTGAGGCCCTGGAGGTTTTTCGCCTTCCTCCGCAGCATGGGGCAGGGATTGCTAGCAGGAGGGTTCTCTGCCAATTGAAGTCACTAAAACACAGGATTTGGGGACTTAAAGTCTATGAATCTATGAGTCTATAAGTAAGAAACAGGATTCTCTATTGTGTCTATGTTAAGTAGATTAGAGGAACATTGAAGGCCTGGGTCTCAATGTAAATTGTCTTGGTTATTGATTGTAAAACTTAGCAAGGTTTAATTTGCAATGCCTTTTTGTTCCATATAAAATACTACTGTTTGTATTCTCACGTATTCTGTGTGAATAAGGAATGTATGCATCAGGAAAAGATAAGGTGTGAAGGCCATTGTTATAACCAGAGTCAAGGAAGAAGAAGTAAAGAGACTTAAAGGACATCAAAGAATCATCAGGTACTGCTTACTATCCAGATGGCTGTTAAACTCTCTGGCATCACAGCGTGCATACGTGCTTCGCAGTGTAAGAAGGCAACCCCTCCCCCCCCCAGCAAACCAATCACCTCAGGACCACGCAGAGTCAATTTTGACTCCAGAAGATGAGGTAGAGGAACAGCCTGCAATACCTTACCATCTACGCTCTCGTAAGGGTTGCCAGAAGCAGACAAGGACCTAAAGCAAGGCCCAAAAAGAAGCAGTAGTGAGCCTAGTGCCTGCTGCCTGGTGGATGTAAAACCATGACTGCGGTTCCCTCAGTTGAGGTTGTCAGAACCGGAAGGGCCTTGCCTCCAACATGAGCCTCTGGTGGTGCCTGTTCCTCGGCTGCTGGTGTCTTAAGGTCTGGGGAGTCCACAATGACAATTCTTTTATCCAGCAGCAAGTGTGGATAGCTCAGACCCTTAATATTTCTAATTGCTGGATCTGCAGCCACATCCCAGCCCCCTCTCAAGCTTGTGTTCCTGTCCTGGCAATCCCACTCAATTCCCCAGACCTCACTGGAGGACCTCGTCCGTTTAACAAAACATGGAACAATAATGACACTTGGGAAGCAGTGGGAATAAATGTATCTAAATGGATAAGTGTGATGGAGGGAAAAGGTCATTGGTGTTGAATGTGTAATGGACAAGGCTGGATCTGGGAAAATGCTGTTGCCTTCAGCATATTGTGGCCAATGGTGTATGGGATTATTCGAATAAAATAAAAAGGGGCGGGCTGGGTATGGGGATATGAATTTTTTTCTTGACCTGAGGATCAAACAGAAAAAAAATCAATTTCATGTTCCCCCTACAGTAACCTTAGTGAAAACAGTACAATCTTTCAACACCATGCAAAAAGGCTCCTGAGATTACAAGCAGTAGTTGAAATAATGGCAAATGAAATCGGAGAGAGTTTAAAAAACCCTGGCCAAAGAAACAGGGGCGATCTGACAGATGGCCCTCCAAAACCGTCAGGCATTGGACATTGTGCTGGCGGCCAAAGGAGGGACCTGTGCTCTCATTGGAAAATAATGTTGTGTGTTCATACCTGACGAACCCAAGGAAGTAATAGATCGCGCTAGTCACTTAGAACAAATCGCATATCTTCCCCATGAAGAGCTGAGTTCTTTATGGAAGTGGCTAAGTAACCTGTTAAATTTCTCTGGCATAGGAAACTGGTTGTTTCAGGGAGCCCTGACTATCCTGTTTGAAATCCTAATGATTTTTGTATGCTTTCAGCTAATCTCCTGTTGTATCCAGAATTGTGTAAGGTATGCCACCCAAGTGACTGCCCCAAAACAGAGTGCTAATATGATTTCGAAATATCACTGATGAACGAAGAGATAAAGAACGATTAATATTTGGAACCCAGTAATTGTTGGTCTTTGCGTAAGCTTGACCAAAAGGAGGGATTGTGAAAGTGAAATGAATTACATTAAAGAAATAGAATGAATTAAAGAATGCTGTATGTACCTTTAAGTAGAAATGAGAAATGCTGCAAGCCAGGGGGGCAGGAAAGCAGACATTAACTGCTTAATGAATTGCCCCACTTAAGGGCAATTGGTGAAGCATTAGCCTTAGATCGATAAGAGTTAATAAGGAAGCAGGATATGCATATTGTGCCCTATGCAAATTTTACAATTTTGCTCTCTCTGTCCCTTTGTTTAGTTTGCACCCTTTTATCTGTAAAAATAAGACTGTTTGAATCTTGCATGGGGGCTCACATTATCTGAATGTATTAGCAGAGCGCTGTGCTAATAAAACAGAGTGGTCTGACAAACTATGAGTCCTGAGTCTAACTTTGACAGAGCCCGCACAGTAAATGTAAAACCAGCTAATACTCAGAGATGGAACTGAACCAGGACACCGGGTCTAACTCGCCTTCCGGATCCCAGCAATAGAGCTATGCTCAGTGATGGACCTGGTCCTATCAGGCAGCAGATCTTGTCTGCCCCAGCCTGGAGCCACTTTCTGCCCAAGACAAGAGCAGCTAACACCCATGGATGGGTGCTACCTAGGGCTACGTATCAGTCCTCATTGAGGGTTTTCAGACATTCTCCCCACAGTGGTCCAGTATTGTTGCAGCCTCGCTGATGCTAGCACTGGTGGAAGTGTGTCCTGGGTGCTATTCATCCCTGTACAAAGGGCCAAAGTGCAACTGGATGTCTAGGACTGGTGCTGGCCCTCTGCAAAGGGCAAATTTCACCCTTGGGAAGTGTAGAGGAGGCTTTGGAGAATAACTCATCTGCTCCGGGCAGGCACCAGGATGAGCTGTTCAGGAAATCCGCCAATGATGTGGGCTAAGCCTTCCAGGACGGGCTCCCTCCCCATGAGACTGGAAAAGCTGCCTTTTAATGGCTGGGTTTGCACTACCCTCCCCTGGATCCTGAGGAGAACTGGCTAAGCAGGAATTTTTACAGAGCAATTACCATTCAAACAACCCTGCAGCACTTAGCCTTCACCCCGTGACAGGATGTTTGGCAGGAGAGGAATCCAGCCTGGTAGTTCTGCAACTTGGACAGAGCTTTGGAAGTTGGGTGAAACCTCACTGAAGCTGGTGGATGTAATGGCTGCCCTTCAATCAGGATAAAAGTAAGAAGCAGCTAAGCTCCTTTTTCAAGTAAGACAACGGAAACCATAGGGGTCGCCAACATATGCAAAGCTAGGCAGAAACTGAGCTGTGGGGACAGAGTGTATTATCTGATGGAGGTAGATGTGTCTCTGAGCAGAAGCAGGCAGAGAAGGCAGCAGGAAAGTCAAGCAGACAGGAAAAGATTATGGCCCTGAGAAAAAGCCAAGAGGGAGAGCTTTTTGGGTAGAGTGCTGGCTGGAAAGAGACTTAGAACTGTGAACCTCCTATTTGATCCCTGCTGTGTTTAGGGAAATAGGACTTTGAGGCAATCATAGGATGGAAGGGACCATGAGAGGTAATCTAGTCCAATCCCTTGCACTCATGACAGGACTAAGTATTATCTAGACCATCTCTGACAGGTGTTTGTCTAACCTGCTCATAAAAATCTCCAATGATGGAGATTCCACAACCTCCATAGGCAATTTATTCCAGTGCTTAACCACCCTGACAGTTAGGAAGTTTTTCCTAATGTCCAACCTAAACCTCCCTTGCTGCAATTTAATCCTGTTTATTTACAAAGAGTGTACATAAAGAAATACCTGACTGTCTCTGATTTCTTCTCCTAAAGGCGACAACCTGCAAGACCCTGAATGCTGTCTAACCGGTCAGGCCAAAAGAGATGACCGCACACACTAATGTACAGATTCCTCCAGCAAAATCTGGTTTGTACCCAATATACACCTTTAAAGTAAAACAGAGGTATCCACTCTCAGCAAGCCCTTCCCCCACCCACGTACACTGCGTTTCATCTCCTTCAGTCGTGTGAGAAGCAAGATTCCACCTTTGGATTTGGACACGCATCCCCCTCAAGGCTCTTCACAACTCCAGCCCTGACTGCCTCCCTGCTTTCGTTTGCAGAAGCAGTGTGGTCCAGTGGATTAAGCACAGGCCTAGGACCTCCCAGTGTGGGTGTGGCTTGCTGTGTGACCTCAGGCAAGTCACTTCCCTTGTGCCTGAGCTTCCCCCTCTATAAATGGGGACATTGCGTAGCAGAGGCGTGGGAGGATAAATTAGTTCATATTGATCCCATGCTCTGACAATCTACATTATTATTATTTCACCCTTCACCCTGTCTCGCACCTCTGCGCTCCTCCCAGTTCTCTCAGCCAGCTGCTCCCTTTGCCAAATCCCTCTCTCTGCTTTGCCCCTGCCTCCAGGCTGCCCTGGGTAGCTAAACACACTTCCATTTCCATGAGCCAGCCTTCACCTCCCTCTTCAAAGCTCCCTGCTTTCACAAAGCCGCTGTTCCAAACCTTGTGGTCATTGCCTCTGTCCCTGCCCTATGGCCGGGGATATTGTTTTTGCGGAAGTTCCACCGGAAGCTCTTTGGGGCAGGGAACAGCCACGTCCACGTCTAGGCTACATCAACGTTACTGATACAAGCACAGCCCTAGGTGCTGCTGCCAGATGGCAGTGGATAAAATAGCTACACTGCACTCAAGTGTTGCTCCCCCTTGTTAAGCTTGCTTCCTTACCTCTTGCCTTTCTGATTCTTTTGGTCCTCTCCTGCCTTGGGATTGCAGCAAGGACACAGGCCCTGCATACTGAAAGAGGCTCTGCCCAACTCTACCTGGCACTTCAGGCATTTTTTGAGAGGGTTCCCTTTTTTCTCCTCAGGCTTAGACATTCCACCCTGATCAAGCAGCTGCTCCTCAGCTGACTGGAAGGAGGGAAGTTCAAAAGTTAAACGCAATGCTAGATTTCTCCACAGAGGTAGGCACAAAAAACCCACCTTCCTTTACAAAGGGAAATACTTTGAACCTGGCTGCTCTGTTCTTGTGCTTGGGGCAGGGAGGGAGGGTGGATGAGGGGGGAAGGTGACTTTAAACCACCTTTGTGTCTCCTGTATTCTGGGGCTATGTAGGAGGCTGCCTGGCCCCGGGTGTAAATTAGAGCAACCTCCAGGCTGCTATAGTTTCTACTTTGCTTCCCCTGGGCCCTAGGAACCAGAGAATAGCCATAGGGCAGTGCACACCCTTGATGCACACACTCAGTATGCAAGAGGCTGAAAGCAAGGCTTATGTCAGCTCTGCAGCAGTCAGGGAGACCCTCTGCATAGCAGGTATTCCCGAGGGAGGAAGAGGGCCTTCCCACCTATATTTAGGCTCATCTCCACTGTCAGAGTTGTGTGCCACTGAGAATTGGGCCCTTTGGCACTACAATGGAGTACAGGGGCTAGGTCGGGAATGGGAGCTGAAGCAAACACAGCCATCTCATTTCACCTGGGGAAACATTATAGGGAGCTACAGCTACCCCCCCTACCTTAAAATATCTGGCAGTTGGGAGTTAACTCCCCAAGCGGGCCTGGCCCACCCTTGAACTGCTGCTGGCTCTGAAAGTTCTCACTGGAACTCTTGCCTGCCTGCTGGGGCGGTTGGTACAGCCCAACCAGTTGCACTGGCCAATGGAGACCATGCTGGATATGAGTTATCTGACTTCTCGCGAGAAGGGAAAATCCTGTCCCCTCCCCTTACATGCTTCTCCCGGTGTCTGTGGTCTGAGTTCAGTGTCTTTGGGACAGCTAGAAAAGCCAAGATGAAAGTCCATTCTCAATCCCCATGCATGCTGCTGTTGCCTGGGGCAGTGATTGCTAGGCGCTCTGGGGAAAGAGCCAGCAGCAAGGCACAAGGGACAGGCGCATCCACATTATTGGGCTTAGTAATTGGCTGAGAGTCTATGGCCTGTGCTACATGGGAGATAAGATGATCTAATGGTCCCCTCTGGCCTGAAATTCTATGAAGTCTTGAAGTTTTGAATCCGAAGGAACAGGTGATGCCGATCTGTCTGAATAAAAGGTGCATCTTTCTTAAAAGCATAGCATTGTGGATTTGTAGGGGAAAAGGGGCCTGTGATCAGCTGCTCTCAACAGGCATTACATCCCGCTTCATTTCCCCTTTAATACCCTACGGGGACATGAGTGAATTTGTACAATCTCTTGTATAGACAAAGAGCTTTCTTCTAAGAATCAGCCCCTTGCCCTCTCATTCCACAGTTCAGGATCTATTATTAGAACTCCCCTATTGGGACAAGATCCATAACAACTGCAAAGCACACGCACCAGCCCCGCTGAGCTCTTAAAATATTCATAGAGTGAGGTGGTTTCCTTCTGAGGGGGTCTGCTAGAGCACAGAAAAGGGAGCGACAGGATTTCTGTACTTCCTTCAGGTCTGCAGGGAAAACTCCTGTGGCACAGCCTCAGCCAGAGGGGGAACAAGGCAGAACTAGCACGAAGGGTCAAGGGGTTTTCACCAGGACTCTGGCAACAGGCAGCTGGAATCTTAGCAACTGTTCGAATGACATTGTGCCTGTGAACGAGTGTAAGAAATTTCATCCCAAAGAGCGAGGGGGTTTTGAGTGTGGTTTAAGCCCCCTGAAAACAAGGTTGGGGCAAGAAAATGCTTCCCCACCCCGAATATAACTCTCTCAAACTTGTCATTCTTATTGCTTATTATTTGTATTGCAGTAGCATGTAGGAGCCCCAGTCATGGCACTCCATGGCACTAGGCACTGGACAAACACAGAGCAAAGACAGTCCCTGCCCCAAAGAGCTCACCGTCTTAATGGGCTTTGCTGGCATGCTTGGCTCCTGCAAAGTGCTGAGTGTTCCCAGCTCTTATTACCACTTAATGTTGTGGGAGGCAGGGAGCACAGCATCTTAAAGGCACCATGTTCCTTGGCTGGCAAAGGAAAGAAGCAATCAGAGAGAAGGTCTCTAGTCTTGGATCCGTCCATGCATGTAACTCCTATTAACTAGAACCTAATGGAAAAGACTTGCCGGGACCCTCCACTAGCTTTTCCAGGATCTCCCAGCAGAGCCCAGACAAATGAGATGTCAGGCTGGACTGTGTTATATAAAGCTCACTGCTGGTTTGGGAAGGAAGTCACTGTAAATAACACTGCACCCTCTGGCTCTCACGCTAAGTTCAGTAAACTCAGCCGCACCAAGTTAAACACAGCCACCTTCTTCAGCTTCCAGGTTATTGCAAGAGGAGGAGGGATTTAAGGGTTCTTTCAGATTTGCCAAAAAGACAGGGCATAAAAGAGTAACATATGAAGGGGATCTAAGGGTCTAACCCTCTGTGCTCATCAACAGATTAATGCTTTTACATTTTATTTGTTTTAAAATATAAATGCATTTCGTGCTCATGGAATTAAAGAACTATCTGAAGTGGCCTGAGCTAGCCCCACTGTGCATAGGGGCCCGGTGACCTTCCCCTGCATAGCATCAAAACATCTCAGTCCTCACCTGTTCTCTTGCACTCCCTGCTATTTCAAGCTTGGGCCCACACACTGCTCTGCCAATGCACCTCGGCCCACCTGCTGCTCTTGTGCATGCCCTGCTGCTCCAGTTCTGAGGACCCCCCATAGCTTTGCCAGTGCACCTCAGCACTGACCTTGTAGTATCCCTCGCTGCTCCACTCGGGGGTTCCTCCTACATAGCTCTGTGCGTGTATTTCAATCCTGACTTGAGCGATTGCATCTCCTGTTATCCCAGTTCTGCGGCACCCATACAACTTTCCCAATGCATCTCAATCCTAGCCTGCAGCATCCCCTTCTGCTCTAGCTCTGTGCTCCTCAGAAACTCTGTCAGTGCATCTCAGTTCTGGCCTGCAGCACCTTCAACTGTCCAGTCCCCCAGGCTGCCAACAGAGCTCATTCCTGAGCCACCGCATCTCCTGCCACTCCAGCTACTCAACACAGTGTACGTTCCTCTGGTATTGCACCAGCACAGATCCCAACAGACATAACTTATTCAGGAAAGATGGTAAAGTAACAAACAAGGCCCCGGACAGTTGAATAGAACAACTGCTTTTGTGGCTGTGCCGCCTCATTGCCCATGAAAGAGGTAATTGTGGCAGGGCTTTCAGGAGTGTATTGTTCTGCTTTTGTCAGTGGCAACAGCCTTAATAGCATTTGCATTAGCCAGCTTTAACCTCTCAGCTCCAGTAGCAGCTCTGATCCTGTGCCACCTGTTACTGGCAGCACCAGAGTGTCAGTTTATAAAAGGCTACATCTAATCCCATGTAATGGCAATAGATAGTAGCATGCAGTAAAAAGCATGTCTGAGTAATCAAGTGATGAAAAGGGGCTAGCGTAAGTTACTTACAGTTCTCCCTTGTCTGCAGCCTCTAGGGGCACAAACCAGCATCACACAGCTGTGAAGGGAGACTTGGCAATGAGACAGTGGGAGGTGTGATTGTAACATGTGTAGACATACATGAGCTAGCTTTAAGACAGACAGTGTGCTTCTGCTCCCCAGTGTGACCTGGGACACTTCTTGCAATAGTGGGTGTTTTTCTTACAGCCCCAGTTCTAGGGTCATGGGTTACATGAGAATCGCAGCTTTCATTGCCCCAATGAGAGCAGGGAAAAGTCTGAAAACCTGACTCAAGTGCCCTCTAAAGGCTGAGAAACCAGAAGGGAAAGAAAATAACTCCAGATGTATTTATTTATAAAACTCTCTTGAGTCTTGGGGGCCTGGATCATTAGTTTGAATGTTTGGGGGTGGCAATACAGGTAATGTGACTCCTTCTTTCTCCACTAAACTGCTCCCTCTGAGTATCCAGAGTCAGAGCTGCTGACTAGAGGGATTGAAACCCAGCTATGGTAGGGGGAGCTGGAGTCTATTCTGACTCACAAAACACCGACAACCTTTGTTACTCGATTCCATACTCCTCCCTGTGCAACACCTTGGAAGACAGTGAATCTCTATTACTGGTGATGATGATGCCTGACCCAGAACGAACCCAGCTTGACTCTCAGGACCCAGGCTGAGTTTGGGACATGGGCAGCTAGGGCTTGCAAAGGGAGCATTTTGGACCTGAGTCAGAGACATAATTAACATAGAGACCATGATGACATTTGTACACAGTTATCCCATTCAGAACGGAACTGCCCCTCCAAGTTACTGTCATCAGGGCCGGCTCCAGGCACCAGCGGAGGAAGCACATGCCTGGGACGGCACATGCTAAGGGGCAGCATTCCGTCCATTCCTGGGGCGGCACAGTCCGAGCGGCTTTTTTTTTTTTGCTTGGGGCTGTAAAAATGGTAGAGCTGACCCTGACTGTCATGGTTCCTGTCTGAACTAATGGAGCTTGAGGGAGAGGGAAGGAAAGGGCCAACTGAACACAACAACAGTCTTCTTCTCTCCTCATTTTCTCTCTGTCCTTAGTATCATCTGTCTGGCTGGATAGGCATTTATCCTGCCTACCCTCACTGTGGTATGAGTACTTCTCTGAAGGTCAGTTTCAAACCAAGCTAAGCTTCCCTTTCAGCTGGAAGGCCAGCTCCTCAATTGGTGTGAGTCACTGTTCAATGGAGTTATGCCAACTGACCTGTTGAAGATCTGGCCCTGGCTTGGGGATGGAAGAGACACTATTCCAGTCTGTCTACCTGCATGAGGGCAGGGTTGATTTCATTCTACCTTAGGAACACGGGTCTAGTGTCTGTCCTGAAAAATCCCCCGTGACAGTGATTCACATTCTCCCTTGGCAACCAAGCTTTTATAAAAAAAAATTCTGAGATCTAGCCTGATTTTTCAAAGTTGCATTTTAAACCTTCTCAGCATGTTGATTAATGGAAATAATTGGTTCCTTCACTCAGCCATAAGCCAGTTGCTATGACAGTGTTTGTATTTTTGCTTTGTTCCCATGTTGAATTTGTTTTATGCATCCCATAGTTTCTAGACGCTAATAAATGAGGGGTCTTTCTTTCTACATCCTCTAGGGAAGAAGCACATTACTGAAGATCCGGGCTCCACTTGCAAAGCAGGGGTCAGTGCAGACAGAGTGCTCCCGGGTACCAATCTCTACATATGAGCCCTTTGTAGGAAAGGGAAGTTTTGGCATGTTAAAGTTAACTGTCTAGCTTAAAAAGAACAAGAGCTGAGCCCACAGAACTGGGATGATCCAGCACCCAAATGAGTACATTAGTGATAAAGATAAAAATACCTCTGCTGGAAGGAAACCATCAGTGCCTTTTGGTCCCTTTGGGCTGGTTATACTAACCCAAGCAGCTACACTGGAGACCCCAGTGGTAGGGCACCTTTCTGCCAGGTATGGACACAGGTAGCATATCAGGGAGGTGTCAGGGATGGACAGGGTAGGGTCAGAGCATGCTTATCCCCTGGCTATTCTGTAGCGCTGCAATGGCCCTGGAAGGCTATCGCAGCAGTTGCAATGTGAGGCAGCCTTCAGGCCTGCTCTGACCTGCATCTTGGACAGACTGACTTCCAAGAGCCTCAGGCTAGGGCAGGCATATTGCCGCCCCTCTCCATCCTGTGACAGGTTTTGTACCAGGGCAGGGAAGAATCCAGGACGCTGTACTTGCCACACACCAATGGGGGGGGGGGGGGGAGGATAGCTCAGTGGTTTGAGCATTGACCTGCTAAACCCAGGGTTATAAATTCAATCCTTAAGGGGGCAATTTAAGAATCTGGGGCAAAAATCTGTCTAGGGATTGGTCCTGCTTTGAGCAGGGGGTTGGACTAGATGACCTCCTGAGGTCCCTTCCAACCCTGATATTCTATAATTCTAGATGTAACACATGGAGCCTTGTATTTCTGGGGTGAGCTGTTCCATGGCAGTTAGCCCCTACTTGCTGATTCTAACCTATGTCTGTGTGTCCTTCATACAGCCCTGGAAGGGAGGAATATCACTGAGCAGCAGGGAGCATTATGGTGGCATATTTTTTCTTTATTTTTATTTTCCCTGGGTTTTTTGAGTTGTTTGTATGGAAGATATTAATAAAACAATGAGTATGGAAAACAGACTCTGATAACTGGTGTATTTCCACTCAAAGGCTGAAAACTACCCCATAGTCCCACAGCACATTAGAGCAATGTGATTTTTCCCAGGCTGCTGAATTCTGAGTGATCTGTCAGGATACAAACTGCATCAGTTCCCTTCTTCTAATCCCACTGGCCTAGGGCATTCCATTCAAGGCCATGCTTTCATGTCCCCTGGCAGGGCTGTAGGGGTGTGGAACCAGGCATGGAAGGGTTAAATGGCTGGGGAGCAGATACAGCTGAGGCTTATTTTCAACAAGGGCCAGCAGCTGTTGCCATGTATAAAAGGAAGTAGGAAAACACAAGCTGGGGGTAATGGGGGTGGGGAGAGAGAGGAGCGAGCAGGGTAGGGTTAATTCAGGAAGCGTGAGGGCCCTGCTGTTTGTGGGAAGCAGTTGTTTGTACCCAGAGAGGGAAGGAAATGAATTTGATGTGACCTCTGTTTATATCCTGAGAAGGGGAGGCACTAGAGTGCTCTTGTTTTATGAGAATACGTCATTAGGAAGGGAGAGCCCAGACTGAGACCGCTGTCTTGCAGGCTAGGGTATACAATTCTCAGTGTAAAAGAGCTCAGGGAGACTATGTGAGACCCCAGCGCACCTGTATCTTTCTCCTCCTATTCAAACCTCCACTAGCCTAGGAGAGTCACATTCAGCTTTTCAAAGAAATATTTCTTTTGAATAGGACTGATCTGAAGGGCCTGGCCCTGGGGAGTAGGTAGCAAGCTTACTTGTGGGTCAGGTCCCCAGCAGCTCTCAGTAAGAGCACAAAAATAAAGCAGATGGCCCTAGAGAATGTTACTATGGAAAAAGCCTGGCTGATTAGCAACACTGGCTCCAGTCTGTTCCCAAGGTACCATGTTATATAGTCTTCCCTCTCATTAAGAGAAACATCTTATGTGGTACATAATAGGGCAGTAGCAATGTTTGCCTTGAATGATGATGGAAAATCCCTGCCTTTGGGGCTATAAGAAAAAATGAGACTGTGGAATTAATCTCCCAGGGGAAGTTGCAAAGTTGTCATCAGTGGCATTTGGGCAAGACTAGACTAGACCCCTGTGTATTAGAGACAATTTAGGCATAACAGAATCAGTCCTGAAGTGGTGCAAGGGGACCCAGAAGCCCAGTCCAAATGGTTTTGTTATCTGCCTAGAACTGTCATCTTCACCTGTTATGTTGACTCATTGAAACTCCTTAAAACTTCCCACTCAAAGTGTGATGGCCAGGCTGGGCTGAAACAACTCTTCCTCCGTGTGCTTTGGAAAAGAAAGGTGGAGAATTCCTTCTCAGACATGCATTAAGCACCAGCAGCTTCTCCCTACAGACAGGTTAAATCCTGCTCTGTGTAAATTGCAGAACAAGAGCCAGATACACATGCAGATGCTGCAGAGTGAGGGGCAGCAGTCTTCCCCCAAGTGGACTTGACTGATTTAATCAGCAAAACAGAGAAAGCTCCCAGGCATGTAGAAGAGTCATATCTTCCCGCCCCCATCTCCCACTAGGCTGGGATGGCTGTACATACACTGTCTCAACACCTGAGGGGCAGAGTGCTGTGCACAGCAGGTGTATGGCAAACCACTGAGAGGATTTGCAGGAAAAATGAGGCTGGATGCACCAGAGAATCCTTTTGGATTATGGTCCTTCATCACCGAAGCTGCAAACACTGCAGTCGTGATGGCTGAGAGCTCCACATTATCAGCCAATATGTACCAAGAAACAGCATAGCTGATGCCTCCATGGCTCGCCCATAGAGCTGGGGATTGAATCTGGGAAGACTAGAGGGCATAGCCAGTGGAACTCTGATTGCATGGATCTATCGGCTAACACCTATCCTCCACCATGGGGAAGCAGTGGCTACAGAGCCAGAGGACTCTGTCCACTGGATCTCTTAACCCCGTGTGCATTTACTAAGACTTTGCAAAGGGGTGAGGATTTGGGGCTTACCAGGGACTTTTAGATTTAATCTAAACACAGAGTTAGGGTCTGTGACATGCATTTGTATTGGCAAGAAATGTTTAATGAATGTGTAAGTGCAACGTGTAACAAAGGGCAGGATATGTGTGTATGAAGCGCTGTTTTCAAAATATACCCCAAACGCTACACAAAATACACCAACAACTGAGAGACAGCAGAACATGGTTTGCATTAGCATGTAACCCCTGGCAGCCAGCATTTCACCGTGGCTTGGTATAAGTACCGTGCCATGGCCTATTTTGTAAGTATAGGAAATACTGTAGGGAAGTCATGTACAGCAGTACAGTAGATGTTAACCGTAGAGGTGCAATCTCTGCACATCCAGCAATGTCTAGGAGGGATCATGCAAACTTTAAGCTTCAGACTTTCAGGGGCAAAACCCTTACTAACAACACGAGTTGGGGTTTGTGTACAGACACTGGGATCACATACAAATAAATGGGGAATTTGCAACAGTTCCCCTTAATTGCATGGCCCAGCTATGCCACTCCACAAAGGTTTGTGCATATTATTCAGAATGAGTTCCCGAGACTCATGTTATCTCCTTTTCCAGGTCAGCTTCCCAGACTACTGTACCTTCAACCCATTGCTTGGGTCTCACTATCTAATTAACCCTTTATAGAAATTAGAAGAGACCTAAATTAGATGCCAACACATTCCAGTCAGTAGGATGTATGGGTGTTTCCTAAAGCTTCTTTTTAACTCTCATTCAACAACTTTCTAGCAGTTATTCTCAACGTAGCAAGCAGTCAAGTGTCTTTTTACAAAATGGAGGGGGGGGGGGAATCCTTCCAGTTTGTGTGATTTTTAAGTCACCCTGTGAATGAAAAATCAAGTCCCACCAGCTGCCTTTCCAGATAACCAATTAGAATGTAAAATCTTACCTTATTTAGTTGACCTTCCTACTATCCATGTCTTCAGATGGTCAGCTGCGTACACATCAGAGCAAATGTTTCTGAGGAACAGGAGAAAGCCAATTTTCATTATATGTATTTTTCCTATGCTTTAATTAGTACATTCACTGTGCGGACCTCTCTTTAAATCTACCTGTGACCACAGCTGCCAAGGAAAAGTACATGCTGAAAGGGCCTTACCTGGCGGGCTGGGGACCTGGCTTTCCAGAGCCTGGCTTGATGGACACGAAGGCAGGAAACTTATCTACGTTGGGATTTAACCACTCGTGTGAACCATGATGTCTACATCAGGGGTTTGCACCAATGCAGCAATCCCGCTGGCTATAGTCCCAATGCAGACAAGGCCTAGGAAGAGGCCCTGCTTCCCAAAGTGGTTTCTCTCTCTTCTTTTTTTTTTTTTAAAACTGATTTGCACATGCTGAGGAGAAGTGCAACGACCCCACTTTTGACAGCTTGACCCAGCAGGCTCAGAGGATTCACTGGCTCCCTCAAGAATGTAAATACATTTCAGTTACCAGCCAAACTGGAGTTTAAATCAGTGAAACTTCCCTATTAGATGCTTTAAAACCAGACGGGAAATTTGGTACTGTATTTTTAGATGATTTGTTTAGTTTATCTTGTGTTTCTTAGGTTTACTCACCATTGCCTGCAGCTGAATGTTATCCTTATGTCCCTGAACCCCAGTCAAATAAATTTCCTCTGTGGTCTTAACAACTGCTGGTGGATTGCAATCTCCTGACCTGCAAAATGCAGCCAAGGCACTTATTTTAGCAGCTGTTTGAGCTTTCAGACCAACTGGAACATCATGGACTGTTTTTACCTTTGTCCCAGGAGCAAATATTAGCAGAATGGAAAGCAAGAACTAGCTGGTGCAGCAACTTTAACTGGTTTAATTCATTAGCCCACTGTACTGCTACAACAGGCATAATCCCTCCACAGCTGCAACCATGGTGCAGATCTGGGCCCTTTCTTTTTTTTTTTCGTTGGCTTTTCACTGAATTATTGAGTGATTGGAGCATGAGGCAAAACTCGTGAGGGCCTTCACTGGCTCTGCCACTGATTCATGTGCGACCTTGGGCAAGTCACTTTGTTTCTTTGTGCCTCAGTTTCCTCATCAATAGAATGGCACTGTTATTAATACTTGCTTCTTTCACAGAGGGAGTTGGAGACTTGCTTATTTAATGTTTGGGAAGCACTTTGAGATGGTCAGGCTATATAAATGCAAAATACTTATTATTATTATTATTATTAGTGTCCAGATAAAGAAAGGAAAATTTGACCTCACGCATTTACTGCATCGTTTCGTTCTTTGACAATCAGGGGCTCCATTGACATGCCAGGCTGGAAACGAAGCAGCATTCCCATATGTCTGGCAAAATACATTGCCCCCACTATGGCACCAGCCAGGCACATGAATCTAGGAAGGAAGGATGCCCACCTAGAAAGTCCCTGCTCTTTTATTTTGCTTCTTTGTCCTTCTGCTCTTCTTAGGATCACTGGCTGTGCAGCCCAAAGAGCCAGAGCCCAGGGCTTCAGATTTGCTGCATATACATGTGTGGCTCTGCCCCAGGAGGAGCTTAAAACAAAAGACCCATAAGGGCATGCTTGCCGGAACTGGCAAGCAAAGAGATAGGATTGTGCATGTCTGCTCTTCTGGGGTGGAATTTGCCTTTGCTCCCCAAAGTAATCGACTTTGAGAGGGCAACTCATTGGTTAGCTGGAGGATGGAATTCAACTTTCCAACCCACAGGCATCAGCAGCCTTGATTCCAGCCCGTGGACTGGAGCAGCGAGCACTGTCCCACCCCAATCCCCTATGTGAGGATTCTGGGCCATTGGAGGTGCATACGTGAGGCTTGGCAAGGGCCAGTCCCCAAGGGCTCACTCCACACTGAGCCACATAGACCTGGCATGTAGACCCCTGTGGAGCACGTGGGCATGCAGAGGCCCCCTGTTGGGTTTGTGCGGCTCATGCATCCTCCCAGCCAGGGCTATTGCTGGATTAGAAGAAGAGAAGAGCGACAAAAATGAGTAAAGGTCTAGAAAACATGATCTATGAGGGAAGATTGAAAAAAATGGGTTTGTTTAGTCTGAAAAAGGAGAAGACTGAGAGGGGACATGATAACAGTTTTCAAGTATATTTTACAAGGAGGAGGAAGAAAAAAATGTTTTTCCTAACCTCTGAGAATAGGACAAGAAGCAATGGGCTTAAATTGCAGCAAGGGAGGTTTAGGTTGGACATTAGGAAAAATATCCTGTCAGGGTGGTTAAGCACTGGAATAAATTGCCTAGAGAGGTTGTGGACTCTCCATCATTAGAGATTTTTAAGAGCAGGTTAGACAAATACCTGGCAGGAATGGTCTAGATAATGAGTACTGCCACGTGTGCAGGGGACTGGACTAGATGACTTCTCGGGGTCCCTTCCAGTTCTATGATTCTATGATTAATGTGATGCAATGGCCTTCCAGGCAGGGGTGACTTTCACATAATGGGTTCCCCTTGTAACCATAGGAGTTTCATTCTGGCCTTTGTGTGAGCGGCTAAAGTAACTGATCCAGGAATACTGGCATTTCAGATCTTTATCTGGTACACCTCTACCCTGATATAACGCTGTCCTCTGGAGCCAAAAAATCTTACCCCGTTATAGGTGAAACCGCGTTATATCGAACTTGCTTTGATCCACTGGAGTGCCCAGCTCGGCCCCCCCAGAGCGCTGCTTTACCGCGTTATATCCGAATTCCTGTTATATCGGGTTGTGTTATATCGGGGTAGAGGTGTACCTTTATCTAGTGAATTTAATGGGCAGCTATTTCAGGACACCTGCAGGAGCATCCCCAGTGTATCTGATTGTGAATGAATTACACTAGCATTGCCTTCAGCCAAATACACATCTTTTTTGTGCTCCATTCTCTGACGTTACTGGGTGGTAGCTGAACATGTGGAATTAATGCAGTGATCTCAGCACGGTTTCAAAATGAACAGATGTTCCAAAATTCCTGGAACTATTCTACAATAATTCAGCATTATTTTGCACAACAGATGCTTTGGTATCACTTCTGATCCAGAAAGGAAATCCCTTTTGGTTAAGTCCATGTGACAGCAGCTTGGAAAAGGTCAGCCTCACACCTCTTGATTCATGGGCAAACAATGGACTGAATTCAGCCTGATGTACATAGTAATTGCCTTATCAGCTCAGACCAGTGACCCAGCTAGTCCTATATCCTGCCTCCAATAATAGTCAGCACCAGCTGCTTCAGATAAAAGTGCAAGAAATCTTGCAATGGACAGTTGTGGAATATCCCCGCCCCCCACAGTTAGTCATTGTCCTGAAGCAAAAAGTATATGCTATTCATTATAACTGTGGATATTCATCTCCATATATATGCCTGATCTGTTTTTAAAATCTCCTAAACTCTTAGTCTCAGTGTTATCTTGTGGCAGCGAGTTCCACAGGTTAGTTATGCTCCGTATAAAAAGCAACTTTGCCAAAGTCAATGGAGCTACACCAGGGATAAGTTGTGCCTGCACTGCCATCACCAACAAATCCAAGTATTACAGAGCTCTTATGGGAATGCCCCCACGCAGTGACTTATGATTTGTAACATTTCTAGTCAAGAGTGGGTACAGAGAAGTGACACAAAGGTCTCAAAGCTCATCCCAATGTAAATGCTGGGTTGCGATATAAGGAATTTAGCAAATCATAGCACATGCCATGGAACTGTATGGGGGAGAAGCAGACAAATACACCCCCATGGGGTGAGAGACAGTGAAATGTTTGCAGCCAAGGAATAAATAGTTTAAGGTGGGGGAGGAAAGTTCCCCTACATTTAAACCACTGGCCCTAGATCGGTTGATTTCTGGAATGATGTTATTACCCAGGTATAGAAATGATCCTGATTAGCTATATACACAATTCTTGAGCATTCCTAGGAGGTAGTGTACCTCACTGGCATGCTGTGGAACCGACAAGCTTCTGATAACTGCTACCTTGTTAGGATCTGGGACTAGTCCAGTCACAGAAATGACACAGACAAAATATTCTCCTGGGGATTTGTGGAATTCCCACTTAGCCCAATTGAGAGTGAGGTTCCGCTCTTGGAGTCTTTCAAATACCCAAACTGCTTTGACTGATTTGCCATGAGTCCCATGAATCATATCTAATTGCTGAATTTTTTGGTGCTAAGCCAGTCTTGTAGAAACTGCTGGATTAGGGGTTTGAGTCTTGTGAACCGCTGAAGACTAAGAGGTGCTGAGATTGTATCAGATCTGGGTGAAAAAGGTGGGGGGCACAGCTCCACAGAAATTGGAAGGATGGTCCAGTGGTTAGGAAAAGTCTGGGACTCAGGCTCAATTTTCTCTTTCTTCTACATATTTCCTGCATGACTTGGGCAAGTCACATAGCCTCTGTGCCTCAGTTCCCCACCTGCAAAATGGGGATAATATCTTTGCCCTAATTCACAAGAGAGTTTTGAGGATAAATACACTAAAGACAGTTAAGTGCTCAGATTGCAACCAGGACTATATAAGTACTATAGGTACACAGGAAATTTCAAGAAATTTGAAAGCATTTTTCATTTTATGTTTTACGATGGTCCTGTTTTAATGTTCTGAATGTTCTACAGAATTATACTTAGACAGAATTTTTCTGATTTGAAATACACGCATTTTGAAAATTGAAACATTCCAACTTACCATGTGACTAAAATGACCAATCAAAAACTTTCAAATGGAATGTGTCAATATGGAAACAGAAAAGAGAGCATTTTTTCAGCATAAACAAAAGCTTAATTTTTTTGTTTCAAATTTGTTGAAATTTTTTTTTGAAAAATTTCCAAAACCATAAAAAATTAAAACCAGAAAGTCTTTGTCTGCTTTTTTTTTTAAAAAAAGAGCCAGATTTCACTGAAACTGAAAGACTCTAAGCAGTTCCGATGATGAGAGAGCTCATTTCTAGTGTAAGTTCAAGCTGATGACATCTAGCACTGACATCGACAAGGAGAAAGTTGTGGTTTCCTCAAAATCACCAATGGTGGCATCAATGTTGGGTAAGTCATGCCATTCCCAGAGGAGCACAGTTTTGGGGAGATTCATATTCTGATTTGATCTGGGTTATTGGGTTTTGGTGCCTTCATTATCAGAGATATCCATGGTTGGAGTCCATCTACCTTACCCATGATACCCATTTGCATAGGTACTTGAGCTTTCATTCTACTCTTTCATATGTGAAATGGGATCTCTCAATGAACATTAAGAACTGGGTGCCTGGCACATTAGTGCCAGTGTGGAGCTTTGCCTGGGGGACTTGGCATTTCCTGTTGTAGTTGAGATGGCTGGGTATCACTGAGATAGATGACTGGTGTCTCTAGAGCAGTGGTTCCCAAACTTGTTCTGCCACTTGTGTAGGGAAAGCCCCTGGTGGGCCGGACTGGTTTGTTTACCTGCTGCGTCCGCAGGTTCGACCGATCGCGGCTCCCAGTGGCCGCGGTTCGCTGCTCCAGGCCAATAGGAGCTGCTGGAAGCTGCGGCCAGTACGTCTCTCGGCCCACACCGCTTCCAGCTCCCATTGGCCTGGAGCAGCAAACCGCAGCCACTGGGAGCCGTGATCGGCCGAACCTGCGGACGTGGAAGGTAAACAAACCGGCCCGGCCCGCCAGGGGCTTTCCCTACACAAGCAGCAGAACAAGTTTGGGAACCACTGCTCTAGAGACCTTCAGTGAAACGGCATTTGCAGCGTGAATGAGACCAGGTGTTGAGCCTCAATCCATATGTCCTTGCCACCAATGTAGTGTCCCTCACTAGAGAGAAGAGGCTTGAGGAGTCTTCAGGATGCTGGTTACTCATAATTCTGTAGCTCTTTCTAGCTCACAGATTGGGAAATGCAGCTTGTGCTTCACAGTTATCACATAAGGTCTGTCTTGGCCTGGATTCAGCAGTCATGGAATGGACTGCTTACTGCATTACATGCAGCATCTCTTTATTAAACAGGAGGGTTCTGGCAATTCTTAGTGCAGAACTCCACAGGCTGCATCTGGCTTGCAGGCTGAGCTTGGAGTCTTCCCCTCTCTAAAGGACTCACCTTGATGCTATTTCTTTGGTGCAACATACTGTTTAGGTCTACCTCTTATCTGATGTGCTCTTGTGAACTCCTCCATCCATCCATCCCAGGAGAATCTAGGCACCAGTGAGACTGCTCCTGTGAGTAAGGCAAGCTGGATTTGGCTCACATTTTGTGGACATGAGCAAATGGAAACATTTCCCTTCCTCCACCCCTTTTCGCCTGTTGTGAGATTCATACGATCTGCACCCCCATAAGCCAAATCAGTTGCTCAGGGGACAAAGCCCTGATCCACAAGGGAGGATTTTTCAATCCAGTTTATAAAGTGTTTTGCTGATTCCCACCTCACTGTGGCTTTATTTAAGGCTCTTCATTTTAAAACAGTGAGTTTTTTGCATTTGCTTATAAGGCTGGACCCTACAGCAACTCGGATTCTGCTTCCATTGAAGCTAGTGACAAAATTCCCATTCACATCAATGGTGCAGACTGAACCTTTAGTACACATGCCATTCCTCGCAGTCCTTAATGATATTTCATGTTCTAACATGATCACCCTTATCACAGCACGATGTGCCTGGTATAGTATATGCTCCATACACAGAGTCCCTCAGGACAGCTTGTGGACTTGTATTATTTTTTCATTCGTAAGCCAAAGGCTAAGCCAATGCTGTAGGATATTCTGTGCCTGGTCACTTTCTAGAAATAAACAGACAGACTACGGAAATCAGGCTAGAGGTTCCCATTGGTGTCACAGAGACACGTTGCGTTTTGATTTCTAAATACTGAATACACTCTCTCCACTTGCCCTTTGGAGCAGGTACTGAATGGCATTCCTTTCAAGTGGAATGGTAGCCACATCCCTACCAACCAACCTACAAACACTACGTAGAAAAATGGGATTCTATTTAGTCTATGGTTTGTGGGCAGCTTGATTCTGCCATTCCCAGTAGTTTAGGCAAAAAAGTTTAATATATCTTTAGACAAATAATCCATCAGAGTCACAGTTTTGGCTCCCACACAACAATGCTGAGAGCTTTGGACCAGATCGGCACTTCCTTGTAATCGCATACGTATCACTGTGTAAAAATAACTACTCCTATATCTGATGCACTGTAAATCGCTAACGTTTGTATTCACTGCAGCTCATTCTCTTAGCAGCATGTAAAACTGTACTTACGGAACACAGCTCCCACTGCTCTCCAAGTTAAGAAATCAAGCCGCTAACGAACAAATCCGGGCTCAGTTAACCCCCAAGCATACCTGCCTGGTATGGCAAGCAGCCAAGCTGGCCAGCTTATCACAGTCAGTTTCAGACTTACAGTTTCCTTGTACTAATAGCTGCTAAATGAAGTTGCACTTCAAGGGTTTGGGGGGCGTGTCCTACCTCTCTTTCCAAGTCCCTGTTTGTTGTAATCCAATGCTCAGCTTGATGATGTCAAGCAGCTACTTGCTCAGTTTCAACCTCCCTGCACATAGGAGGATCTATTTCCTTTTAGCAAAAGCTTTGTTTAGATTTGCATTGTAACCTCATCTCCCAGCAGCTGCATGGGGCTTAACATCCTTCCTTCAATTTTGAACACGGTTGCCTTTGTCACAGAGGTCTCCTACTTACTGTAACCACCACTAAAGACCTCCCACCTGTTTAGTGCCTTGTGTGGACAGCTGTTCTAGGTTCCCTTTGCATATTTTTCAGATTCACTTGTGAGCTGCACCTTGGTGTTTTTCCTTTTTCCAAAGTGTTTTGGTGTGATGTGCCGTAACAACCAATACAATGAGAACAACTTTATTGGAGACAGCAAAAGGAAAAACCCAATTGAGTAACAACCTTACATTTTATAGAGCACTTTTTGCTCCAAAGGATCCCAAAGTGCATACAATACTTTAAAAAATGATCTGAAGTCCATGCGCACTTTACTTCAACCACCATTGAAATGTAAAAAGTAACAGAGGGTCCTGTGGCACCTTTAAGACTAACCGAAGTATTGGGAGCATAAGCTTTCGTGGGTAAGAACCTCACTTCTTCAGATGCAGTGCATCTGAAGAAGTGAGGTTCTTACCCACGAAAGCTTATGCTCCCAATACTTCTGTTAGTCTTAAAGGTGCCACAGGACCCTCTGTTACTTTTTACAGATACAGACTAACACGGCTACCCCTCTGACACTGAAATGTAGTCAACTCTGGGATGAAAAGCAGCAACTATTAACAGCACTATACAACAATTAAGGACAGAAAGCTCAGAGACAGCATAGTGGCAAGCAATGTGAAAATCCAGATATGATAGATAGATACTATTATTATTATTTATTTGTATTACATTAGTGCAATCAGGATCAGGGCCCCATTGTGCTAGGCTCTGTACAGACAAATTAGGAAGCCATAGTCCCTCCCCAAAGAGTTTACAATCTGGTTTAAGATAAAATATAATCAGTGGGTGTGGCATAATTGGAAAATATGCTACATACTCACAGGGTCTGATCCAATTCCCACTAGAGACAATGAGAGCTTTCCCACTGACTTTAATAGATTTGGATTGGGTCCAAGGTGAGCAATTTGGCGAGAATAACAAGAGAGGAGTGAACTTAGTTTCTCCAGCTTCAATCTTGCGATACACATGATAGAAACCAAATCAGACTAGTAACTGGGAGATGTTCCCACCCTGTGTTTCCACACTGGTGCCATCCGGCCTCAACCTCACTAGCTGCCTTCACACCAGCTGGGAAAATCCCCTCATACCAAGAAAGGGCAGCTTAGCTGGGTCTGCTGCGAATCTGTCTTACTCTGTCTCCTCCAGAGAGACTCTCTTTTTATGTTAATTAGAAAAGAACAAACCATTCAGTCTGATATAGACCCGCATTAGCTCCTGCCACATGTGCCGGAAGAGAGAACAGTACCCAGAAGAAAAAGTAGACAGCAAGAGAATTGCCATGGTGATTCCAGTAAGTCATTGAAGAAGGAAAAAGCCAGTCAGCAAAGCCAGGTGCACCCTCTCTCTTTGTGATCTCTGAGCCCAAACCAACCTGGAGTGCCTAGAATCTCTGAGCATCTTGACTCAATTTTCTTCTGTTCTGAGGCCAACTTCAGGAAGTGAGTTTTATTTCCAAAAACATATCAGTTGACATCAATCTATCTCTCTATGGTACTTTTGAGTCACGCATTATTACTTACCCAAAATAACTGTAAGAAATTCTGAACACAAAGCGATGCCTGTATTAGAGACACATAATTGGCAGAGGGAGGCTTTGCAGCGTGACTGCTGAGAGACCCATTATCCAGCAACAGCACCAACAGATTGCTCTGCTGATCCAGCGAGGGCTGGAGTTCCTGCACTCGCTCCAACTCAGATGTTAAATAAACCCACAAAACTAAGGGGTCTCACACAAATGTTTAGACTGTAAGACCTTTCGGGTAGAGACTGGCTTTTAGATTCCTTGTCTGGGGCTCCTAAGATCTACCATCACAGAGCCAATATTCAATAATAATAATAATAATAATAATAAATAATAAAGCATAATAGAGATGCTGGAGCATGGGCACACTATTTGCTCCTTAGGGATCTCCAGTCCTGCCTCCTAACTGCTCCCTTTGTCTCCTCCGATTCTCTGCTTTGGTCCTTCTTTCTTCCAGCCTCCAATGTTTAGAACAGCCTCCTGTACCCAAACCTCTTCCTTTCCTCTCACTAACCCATGTGTTCCCTGAGGACATCTAGGGCATCTCCTCACCGATGCTGCCTCCACTAGGGCTGGTCAAAAATTCTCCATCAAAGCTCTTCTTCAATGGGTTTTCAATTCAACAAAATGCTGACTTTTCATTGAAAACTGGAAACCCAAATTTTTGTGGCCAAAAACTGAAAATTTTGGGGGTTTGGCCAAAAAATTGTAGTTTTTGATATTTTGATGGAAGTAAACAAATGTCTAAGGAAACTTCCTTCCCTCCACCATTTTCTTAATAGTTCTCATCTCCACCCGCCTTGAACTGCCTTTTTCTATTTCAGTGGTTTTCAACCTTTTTTCATTTGCAGACCCCTAAAAAATGTCAATATGGAGGGCCAGACCCCTTTGGAAATCTTAGATATGGGTCCACAGACCCAGGTTGAAAACCACGGTTCTATGGTAACAGCAACCTTTTGTGGAAGCCTTAGACATAGTCTGCGGACCTCCAGGGGTTCAGGGACCACAGGTTGAAAATCATTGTTCTATTGGATTTGTGCGTAAGATCGTTGGGGCAGAGACTTTCTGTTTCACAGACTTTCTGAAGTAGGGGGTTAAAAAATAAAAAAACCTTCCCGACCACAATGATGAACATGTATCAATATGCCTAGAGAGATAGGAAGAAATTGATAGACTAGATTAACACAAAGTTGGGCAAACTGGTTCAGCAAAAGATACAACTAGCCTTAAGGCTCAGTGCATGAAGCCTCCCATATCACTTTTACTCCAGTTCGCTACTGCGTCTTTCTAAAGTGTTCGTTTTGCTGTTTCTTGCCTTCTAGCTGCCTGATCTGCGTAGCCCAGGCCAGGTGGGAAGTGACATGGCCACTTTGGACAAGAGGAATGTTGGTTTTGCTGTATCATGCTGCTGCTGTCTGTTGTTTCCTATGGAGCCACCAGAGCTGGCCTGCAAGGAATCGCAATATTTGTTTCTTGAGACTCATGTATTATGTGGCAGGGAACAGTCTTCAGAGCCGCCCTGCAAGGAATTAACTGAACTATCATGCTGTGCAGCTGGGACTGTGATTTTGCAGCCATGGACTTCACTGGACTCTGGTGCAGCAAAGGATAACAAAGCATGTGACAGTGAGGAGCCCCAAGGTGTCCTGGGGCCGATTGTTGGTCTTTAGCTTGTGATCAAAGGTAACAGGGGAAGTGGCATTCTCAGGGGGCTGCGTGAACCGATCCTCAAGGCTGATAACACTGGGACACAATCACCAAAACAGCTGAGTGCTGCTTAACTGTGCACCCACTAAACGTTCCAGTAAGAAAAACAAACAGCAGAAAGGACTGTTAGGAACTCCTGCACAGCAAGGAAATAATCTCTCCTTTCATACAGACCTGACCTGCTTCTGACTTGACTTAAGTGCAGTCTGAATCTAGTTCTCCACAAAAGGTAACTCTGACATTTTTACAGCAGGCTTGCAATAAACATGGGATTATCTATGTTCCTTGCATAAATTATGTTTTCCACTAGCATTAAGCTGTACTTAAGGACTCCATTAATGGTACTTGATGAGACAGACGTGACAAAGAAATAAGGAGTTGCACAATATAGGCCTGGAAAAAATGTGGCAGGCTCTGATTTTTGCCAGACTTCCTACCGCCACACACACACACACACACACACACACTCTTTAAACAAACCGTGGGTTGTAAACCGCAGAGCTCATTTCAACAAGCCGCTGGGCTCGTTAAGGAAAGTGGGGAAGTCTGCAACCTTCCAATAAAACATTGAAAGCTGGCAATGTTGGGATGAGAAAAAGACTATTGGCTGAAAGCAGTTTTAGTGACAAATTACCCTCTTTCTGCCCCAAATCTAAAAGAGTGGGCCCTGTTTGTCAGTGTCCTAAGATAATGCAGGAGGGTCAACATGTCCCCATACAAATCATCCTGGGGCTCCCAGGCCAATTTCAAAGCTATAAAACCAGATATATTCAGCAGCAGGCTGTGAAATATACAAAAATCGAGGAATCTGTAAAGCGCCTAATCCACTAAGAAGCCACATCAGGATTGTCTGTATTAATGGTTGGGGTCTGATGACTGTTTGTGGGGGGAGAGGCATTAGCAGCTTTGTGTCACTGGGAATGTGTGGACGTGCAGAGAGAGAGAGAGACACTTGGGAAGCTGCTGCTAGCTGCTCAGCCTGGGGATCTCATGCGAGCAGGGCAGAGTACTCGCAAAACATGTTTACTTTGAGCAGAAACTATTTATAGTGCCAATAATCTGCATGGAGACACGAAAGCTTTTTGTTGCAAAGTGAGTGGTGGGGCTTTGCTTCTGGACAATTTCACTCCACAAGTTTATACTGTTCCCCTGCCCTGCTACTGGTCCCAGGGCATCTTATCTCCTCTGCTGTTTAAACCAAACACTTCTTTAAATGTTTGGCTCAGCTATATAGTTGCTTGAGTCTTATCCCAAATTCTTTCCAGAGAATATGTATTTTTCTATTAACTAAAAAAGGCTTTGCTTTTTCTTTATGAAAATAAATCACTGCCCATGGAAAAATATGCTCCAATTATTCATTTTTTGTATAGCATCTTCCATGTGAATGGTCTTGCAAAACACTTCACTGCCAGTTGCATGTATACAGAGAAAGGCAGCATATGTGAACAGATCTCAGATTTAGATCTAATAGTGAGCTATGCTACCACTTGATGATGATGATGATGATTCATAGAGTTTAAGGGCAGAAGGATCCATTAGATCAGGGGTTCTCAACCATTTTCTTTCTGAGGCCCCCCCAACATGCTATAAAAACTCCACGGCCCACCTGTGCCACAACAACTGATTTTCTGCATATAAAACCCAGGGCTGGCATTAGCGGGTAGCAAGCAGGGCAATTGCCCGGGGCCCCACACCACAGGGCCCCCCTCCGTGAAGCTAAGTTGTTCAGACTTCGGCTTTAGCCCCGAGTGGCAGGGCTCAGGGACCTGGGCTTCAGCCCTGTGTGGTGAGGCTTCAGCTTTCTTTCATGGGCCCCAGCGAGTCTAATGCTGGCCCTGCTTGGCAGCCCCCCTGAAACCTGCTCGTGGCCCCCCATGGGGCACCGAACCCCTGGTTGAGAACCACTGCATTAGATCATCTAGCCTGCCTCCTGTGTTACATAGGCATTACATTTCACCCAGTAACCCCTGTATTGAGCCCAGTAACTTGTCACACCCAGAAAGGCATCCACTCTTGATCTGAAGGCATCAAAAGATGGAGAATCCATCACTTCCCTGGGGATTTTGTTGCAGAGGTTAGTCACCCTCACCGTTAAAACATTGTTCCTTATTTCCAATTTGAATTTGTCTGGCTTCAGCTTCCAGTCACTGGTTCTTGTTTATGCCTTTCTTTCTCTGCTAGATGAAAGAGCCCTTTAGTGCCACACTATTTTCTCCCCATGAAGATATTTATACACTGTTATCATGAAACATCTCAGTCTTCCTTTTGGTAATCTAAACTTTCCCTCCAGTTTTTCAATATTCTTTTAAAAATACAGAAGCCAGAACTAGATTAGGATTTCCAGTATTAGTCTCACCAATGCCCTTATACAGAGGTAAAATCACCCCATGCTCTGCTTACTACTCCCCTGTTTATACATCCAAGGATCACATTCGTCCTTCCTGCCCTAGCATTTCACTGGGATCTCATGCTAAGTTGTTTGTCCACAATGACCCCTAGATCCTTTTTGAGTTACCGCTTTCTAGGTTACAGTTCCCCATTCTGTAGGTATGCCCTGCATTGCTTGTTCCTAGATGTAGAACTTTGCATTTGGTTGCATTAAATCACATGTTTTGAATGGGCCTAGTTTACCAAGTGATCCAGATCGCTTTGTCTGACTGCCCTGTCCTCATGGTTATTTACCACTCCACCAATATTTGTGTCATCCATAAATTTTATCAGCAGTGATTCTTCCAGACCATGTTTAAAATATTGAATAGCATCAAGTCTAGTACTGACCCCCATGGAACCCTCCTAGGAAACCCCCATTCCATGATGATTCCCCATTGACAACTACTTTTTCAAATCTGTCAGTTACCCAATTCAATTAATGTGTGCTGTATTGATAATGTATAATGCTATTTTTTTAATCAGAATGTCATGCAGTACAAAGTCAAATGCCTTATGAAAGGCTAAGTATATTACATCTATTCAGCTATTTTTATCAACCAAACTTGTAATCTCATCAAAGAATGAAGTCAGATTTATTTGACAAGACCTATTTTCCATAAGCCCACATTGAGTGGCATTAATTTTATTCCTAGCCTTTAATCTTGTATTAATTTGAACCCTGATATACATCTATATAGCACCTTTCATCCAGACGGATCCCAAAGCACGTTACAAACTAACTTACATACTATATATGATATAGGAATCACTTTACCCGCTGCCTATGGGATGAAATGCAGCAACCGTTTAACAGCGCAGAGCACAGAGACCAAGCATAAATCCTTCTTGTTTGTTTGTCCAAAGGGATCCAGAGGTTTCTTCAGTGTAAGCCCACAAAGGTCACGCACCCAGCTACCTATTCATCAGAAAACCATCCTACTTGCAAAAGCTGTCTTGTTTGTGTGACACAGACATGAGTATCAGCATCTGCTGTGGGTAGCTCTCAGCGTAATTCAGAATGGGGAAAAAAATATATGGTGCATGTATCAAATGTTAGGTTGGATTGGCTATTGGAGGCTTCTGCTTACCAACCGGGGCCAAGCACACACCAAGAGCGGAAAATGAGAGCCTGCATAATGTAGTATCAAGGAAGATCTGGTAAGTGAGTTGCTCTGAGTTGTTTACAACAGAGAGACTTTCAGGAGTTCCTCAAAGTGCTATGCTCTGATTTTCCCTTTCCTTCCTAAAAGCCATTTGAGCTAGTTACAGGAAAGTAGATAGCAGGATAGATTGTCACTTGAGCTTCTCACTTTTGGAGAGTGGAATGAAGCGCTAATAAAACAGAAGTAAATGCGGTCCTTCACTCTCCGTGTAGCAGGTGCTAAAGGCTACAGGCTGTGATCCCTCCCCCCTCCCTATTAACGGATAAAATAATGAGTCTCACTGCGGATCTGAAGAAGCCCTGTAATGATTTAAGTCCTGATTTCTGCTCCCAGTTAGACAGGTTTCACAACAATGTAACGCCGCAAACTTTAATGGCAATATTCCTGATGTATACTGGTGAAAGATCGGAATCAGGCCTTAGCATCCGACTCATGTTTTCTAAGCTGTCATTGAGTCACAGAACTTTAATCCTCATGCTTCAGGGCATATCCTGAGTCAATAATCCTCCCCTGTTCAGCTTCATGTTAAAAGTGTCAGGTGCCTTGCACAAAATGGCAACCAAATTTCACCACCTGCTGACAGATAACTGAGCACAGGTTACACTGCCAGTTACCATTTGTGACAAGGAGGTTTCATATTTTGGTCACCATTTTTTTTTCCATTGAGATGAGAATCCTAGAGATCCCTGCTACATCCAGCAAGATTTTGATTTTAAAAACATAGTGAGTACATGGGAGTACAAGGAGAGGAAGTGTCTATTTGATACCATTGCGTCTAGCTAAGGATCCTGTATTTTTGCAAAGTCTTAGTATTTCTCAGCCTATAAACCTGTTCTTCATTGGTGGCACACTGGGAAACTTCTGAAATCCATGCCTGTACCATCAGGCCCTATTCTGACTTCCATTGGTATGCGATACATATGATTACACAAGAAACGAGAAAACCCAAAAAGGTGTGTTTGTAAGAAGAAGTAGAATCATCTTTGGAGAGGAATACCCACTAGAAGCATTTATGGTGCCATTGTTCACCCACTACAGCCTGATCCAAAGCCCAATGAAGTGTCCTAAAAGAAGTAGCAAATATAGTTACACTGGGGGCAAATTTTGGTCACTTTTAATTAAAACTGTAAACTCTTCCCTGGAGTCTGAAAAACAAAGTGTGCCTGTATTTCACAAGAACAGCAAGCTGATAATAGAGCTATTTATAAGAGTGAAAAAATACTTCGCTTCAGATACTGAAATGTTAGGGGAGGCAAAATCTGGCAGGGTGTGTTGCTTTTGTGTTCTGTGAGCTCTTTCAACTCTGCAAAAATGTGACTGCAAAAAAGTTATTCTTTAAGTCTTAACGTGTGAATTTCCTGGACAGGCCCAGTGGTCTCAGGCATGATCTGCAGCAGCTATTCTTTATAGCTGCCTGTAACAACGCCCCCACTTTCCCACTCCTGAGACATTGCAAACTGTGGTCAGTTTCTGCATAAAGTATGTACTGATTTCATGAGCACTAAACATATGTGTTTAACTTGCCCAACATTACTCAGGGGAGAACAGTTGATTCAGCATCTCCCAAGCAGTGACGCCACTGATGGTGATGATGGGGCCTGGAGCTGGATATCTTATTATTAGACTCCCGGGGGGGCATTAAAATAGAAAAGTCTAGGATGGAAAAAACACTCACACATGCTGGAATGCAGTGACACACCCTGAGCGACAAGACTTGGAAGAGAGAGACCAAATTATTAATAGTAATTTATGAAGTATCCTGTATCCCTTAAGTGCCTGATCTCAACATTATGAGTTTTCTGTGCTAAAAAGAATGCAACTGTAGTTTTGAAATGAGAGGCAGAAAAGCAATGTTTCCTAAATCCTCATCACACGAAGAAGAATGTCCCAAAGGTCAAACCCTCTTCACTTGGGATCAAACCTCCCAGTAAACAGAAAGGAAAACTGTAAACATTGCAATCCTGTTCTCTGTCAAAGACTCTGAAATGCATGTTTATACCAGGAATACCGTGGTTATGTTAATTAGTGGGTTGCACACAATACAATTACAAGGACAATTTGCAAAAGTCTGGTTGTAAAACACTTCCAGAAGATTAAAGCTAGACCAGCTAGTTTGATTCAAACTAGCTGGTCTAGCTTTAATCTTCTGGAAGTGTTTTACAACCAAACTTTTGCAAATATATATATTTATTTGGTTTGGAGGTTTGTGGGAGAGAGGGATTGTTTTCTTTTGTTTTTGTGCCACGGCTAGCATAATTGAGGTAGATAGACAGATACAGTGATTGACTATTGAAGTCAGTGGAAGGTGCCAGCTCCTCAGTACATACAGTTACTTAGATGCCTGAATATGAATTTAGGAGCCTAATTCTGGCACCCATTTGTTAAGATCTTGGCCATAGCACCTTTACTGTGCACCAGGATCAACTGAGACTTGGATAATCTCAAACTTCTACAAACCCCGGTAAATGGCATTTTTGAGTTTAAATACAGATTTGAGTCTCTTTGAAATCTCTTTGGGGGTTGCTGCCTACTTTTGTCATCTTGAAACTATTTCTGGAATTTACAGCCTGGGTCCCAAGCCAGCTTTGAATAAACAAACAAACTGCAGGGAGAAATGTTTGTGTTGATAATGTGGTCAAGAAAGTAAATCTTTTTAAGAAACTGAAGGAATTCATTTTTCGCTTTTCTTCCCTTAAAGTTTCTGAACAGAAGGAGAAAGAGATTTGGAAATGTCAAGCCAGGCAACAGTTCTAGCGATTAGTTTTGGGCAAAATAATCATTCAACTTAAATATAAAATGTAGGCAGGGATTTATTTCATGCATCTGTGTGATCATGTGTTTTTCCTTTAGGAATGAATTCAGTCTCCTAACTGGAGACACAAGGGGACTGTTTTCCGCTTTTTTTAAACCAGTGCAAAAACAACATGAGCAACTGTAACATGTTAAACACTTCCTGGCAGTGCGACAAAAATCTGACATCTAAAATGTCAGCAATGAGGCCAGGAGGATTTACATGATTAACATGACTTATGAGAAGTATTAACTCCTTCACTGCCTTCAGAGCATCCTTTTGGAAAGCAGAAGTCTGCGACTAGAGCACAATGGAAAGAAAGAGAGAGGACATCAAGAACAAAGAGAAATGGCCGTGCTCTGTAGTTTTCTATATTGCTATATATGCTATCACTGAAGATGTTTGGACCAGGGCCCCAGCTAGCATAAATCAGCAGCGCTCTCACAGCTATACCAGTTGATACCAGCTGAGGCTCCGGTATGTTTATGTTTTACATAAAGACCTATGAGCCCCTCCCCCCCCCCCCCGACTTGCTGCTACTTCTTCCCAATCCTGGAGCAAAGTCATTCATAATTGTGAGTTTATTACAGCAGAATCAATTAATACAGTGGTTCTCAAAGCCGGTGCGCCGGTTGTTCAGGGAAAGCCCCTGGCGGGCTGGTTTGTTTACCTGCCGCGTCCGCAGGTTTGGCTGATCGCGGCTCTCACTGGCCGTGGTTCACCACTCCAGGTCAATGGGGGCTGCGGGAAGGGCGGCCAGCACATCCGTCGGCCCACGCCGCTTCCCGCAGCCCCCATTGGCCAGTGGGAGCCACGATCGGCCGAACCTGCGGACACAGCAGATAAACAAACCGGCCCTATTTATACAGCCCAAAATGCCATTAGCCTTCTTGGCAACAAGGGCACACTGTTGACTCATATCCAGCTTCTTGTCCACTGTAACCCCTAGATCCTTTTCTGCAGAACTGCTGCCTAGCCATTCGGTCCCTAGTCTGTAGCAATGCATGGGATTCTTCCGTCCTAAGTGCAGGACTCTGCACTTGTCATTGTTGAACCTCATCAGATTTTTTTGGCCCAATCCTTTAATTTGTCTAGGTCCCTCTGTATCCTATCCCTACCCTCCAGTGTATCTATCACTCCTCCCAGTTTAGTGTCATCTGCAAACTTGCTGAGGGTGCAGTCCACGCCATCCTCCAGATCATTAATGAAGATATTGAACAAAACTGGCCCTAGGACCGACCCTTGGGGGACTCCACTTGATACCAGGTGCCAACTAGACATGGAGCCATTGATCACTACCCGTTGAGCCAAACGATCTAGCCAGATTTCTATCCACCTTATAGTCCATTCATCCAGCCCATACTTCTTTAACTTGCCGGCAGAGGTCGCTGGCAGAGGCAGGATTAACTTGGGAGTTCCTGTCTCCCAGTCCCAATATCATTCCACTAGGGTCATGCTGCCTCTCCTATTGCTGTAGGAATAATTGATGTTATAGATTTAACAGCATGACTTCAGTGCAGGCTCCAATGGGAGAGCATTGGCTGAGAGGCAGCAAAACCCTGTTTGAACCAAAATAAAGAAGTCCAGAAAAAAAGATGAAAAACATTTGAAACATTGGGAATGTGCTGGGATGTGAGGAGGGCTGGCTGGTGTGCCCTGGGTTCCAATAACCCCAGGCTAATAAAACAGTCCTTATGGGCTGTTACTACCAGTGCAAGTTAGAACAGAACAGCCTTGAGGCTCTAACAGGTACTAGCAGCCCCAGGGGTTGGGAGAGACATGCTGGCTCTTCCTTCTCAGGTCCTATACCCAGTGCAGCTCAGCTGGACCCACAAGTCAGAGTTTAAGATCCTCATGTGATTTCCAGTGAAATGTCCATGTTTTAATTAAAGACCCGCCTCTGCTTGGCAACCTAGTTTTGCTGGTCCCTTAGGAGGTTGATTCACAGATGTCACTGCAGTTCTGTACAATATTCCTACCAGCATGTCTGTCTTTAAAGTTTTTTCAAAAGTTTCTTTTTTCTGTTATTTTTGGTACTCTTCAATATGTTTGCATTTTACTATTGCCTCCGTAAACAATGAGAAGAAATAGCTCAATAATAGAAGACCTGAATGTTAGATATATAACTTGATCTTAGCTCATATAATATGTCTCTCCAACTGTTTTACCAATAACCTGTATTCTGGCAGCTTCAGGAAACAATGGGCCTGATCCAAAGTCCATGGCAGTCAGTGGAAAGATTCCCATTTCTAGGAGTTTAGATGAGACCCTAAATTAACAAATTCTGAAAGAACCAACTGGTCAAACAAAACTAGAAAGACACAGAGATTATAACCCCTTTATCAAAAACAGTGACTCACGCTTGCACACTCATTCAGGGAATGGGAATGAAAACAGTGACTCAACCTGTTAAGGATTTAGACAGAGAAAAAATATATTAAAAAACTTTTCGCAGCATTAGTAACAGCCACGGAGCGCAAAACTCTACCTTGACTAGCTGTCAATCAGCTCAGCAGATCACAAATAGAATGAGTCATTTATCCACATGACATGACAGAAGGGTGGAGAGTCTCAGAAGGGCAAGGATGCTAACAATGCAGTAATGGTACATACAGTTAGAAAAGATGGAAATTATTCAATAGTGAGCAAGTGCTTCAGAGAAGAAGGAGAAATAAAAAGAAAAGAAAGATATTGACATTGTGGGACCAATGCAAGCACGTAGGAGTTGGACCTTGTAGATTTCCACTCCCCACCAAACACTGCTTTCTTGAGGTACTAGAAAAAGATGGTAAGCAGGAAAGAGACCCAGCTGAAAAGACTGACTGGTGCTTCACTGGGGAATTATGGACAAACCATATGTGTTAACACCCAGACATTAATAGTGAAAGAATACCAGTATTTACTGTATGCTAGTAGACCATGTTCCAGTGAAACTAATTTGGGAACTCTGTAGCAGATATGGTGTTTGTATTTGGAGAGTTCTCCAGCCTTGACAAAACATCTAGATTTTGTGGAAACTATTTGAGTGTCCAATTAAAGAATAATTGAAGTCAACAGTAGTGACAGCCATGTATGATAACTGAAGGCAGAACTTGGCCCAGTACTTAATGATTAATGTTCCTTAGGGATGAATGACTTTAAGTGATATTTTCAAAGCAGGTTGTAAGGATTGGATAACTGAATACAGTTCAGCCTAAAAGAAAATACCTACAGTAACTGAACTAACCTTTTGGGAAAACAATTCTCTTAAATGAAAACTCCACTATAATTATGCCCAGCAGATCCAATTGACATGGCAATCATTAATAATGGGGAAGACTAAACATTTTACAAAACAGGAGTCCAATGATTATTATTAGCAGGCAGAGAAAGGATTAATTGAGTTTATTAAAGAGCAAACTACAGCATCTCAGTGTTTCTGAAATACATACAATCCACAAGACGGGACAGTGCCCAGCCATATATACAGGTTAAAGGAGCTGTGATCAAAGGAACACATACGTTACCTGTAATTTTATAATTATAAGCTTGACTTGTCAACAACCCATACTTTCCTATTCTGAAATTCCAATATGTTAAATATCTGGCTAAAAAGTAACAAATTCTAAATTCTTCAATTCTACTCAGGATCTATCTGTCACTTGTGAAAAAACAGAAACAAGCAGAATGAATCATCATCTACTACAGTGAAAACAGAGGAAAGTTCCACATCTTCACTATCATGTAAGGAGACCCTTGCGATTAATATGGACAGCACTAATCCACAAGCCTGATAGCTTCTTGCCAGTAGTGTTGCACAAAGAACTGCAGTGAATTGTCTCCAACAAGGCTTGGCCAGATACGCTACATTTTGCTTTAGAAACTGCCCAAGCAAGATTACATTTCAAGGACTTAATTCTTGCCCCTTCATTCAACTAACACATAGATACACACGGGATGCACCATTGGCTCAGTCTGGCGCAACCAATTCACATACCACAGCAGTTTATTTTTGTAAATGATTAGGATAACCTCATGGCATATTCTGCTTCTTTTCCCACAGTTGATAGCACTAGGATGACTTCATCCTTATCTCTTGTTAGATATGTGTGGTTTGAAATGATGTTATGCAGAACCAGATGCATGCTAGGAAATAGAATAAGCATTTGGAAATCACTTGTGATGAATAAAGTTGAAGGGAAAAGCTTTCTATGTTAAAAATGATCCTTTGCCTTTCCTGAGCACATGCCATCTGAGGAGCCTAAAGCACTTTGCAAACATTAACTAAGCCTCACACGGCCTGTGAAGACATCTTTATCCCCATGTTATAGCTAGAACTTTTTTATAGCATCCATCACTAGGGTAGCTGAATGCTTAGTGACTTACTCGCTCACACAGTGAGTGAGTGATGCAACTGGGAAGAGAATGCAGAGTTTTTGACGCTGCGCGCGCACACACACAATGAAGCAGTTGAGATTTAGCTGTGACCTTTCCTGCCTAGAGATTTTTTTCGTGCATGTGAAAAGGATAAGAAAGTTAGGCTTCTAATAGGGTAAAGGTCTAGGTATTTCCTGGCAGATACCATATCAGTGATTTACTGGGAGAGTCCTGTCCCAGGGAGCACATTTAATTTTCACAGATGACCTGATTACAAAGAGTGTGGCCCAGTTGGAGGAGGGGCCCAGAGATGATGGGTCTCAGGACGCAAAGCCTAATCTAATGTGTTGAGTGTGCTCTGGTTACGTGTGTGGCCAAAATGCATAGGTTTTTAGTTTGCTTTGTTGATTTCCCCCTGCTTTGTTACACTGTGCCTTTAAATTGTAAAGTTGTTTAGAAGGGCTAAGTATTAAAGTTGCATGCTGAAAATGGCTTCTTTATTGCACGTCTGGTTATCTGGTAGCCAGTTTTTAGATGAGTACAACTAAGGTTCTGACCATTTGTATCTGTTAAAAATTCCAAGTTTCTTTTCCTCAAAGTTGGCAATATAAACTCTGGTGCCCTAGCTAATTTACCACTGATGTTAATTAGTCTGCCTCACTACAGCCCCCTCCTCCACTCCCTTTCAGTTTCATTTGCTCACATACTACGGGGATGGCTTTGATATGGAAATCTAGATAACCAGACATGGGCTTCTCCTTTGCTGTCTTTGCTAAATTCTGTATTTTTGCAGTGTGCTGTTACCCAGATGCAATATACTAGAGGCAGGGCACGAACTGGGCTGGCACACTCTCAAGTTTGCTTCTTATTTTCCAGTCTCAACTTTCATTTTAAAGGAGTAAGTCTCTTGCTGTTTCAGCTGTGAAGTCAACCTTGGAAATGTGAACTGATGCCTGGTCTACACTACAAAGTAAAGTTGATATCAACTTATTTGTGCATGTGACTACACTGAGTTTAGTCTCCGGCAATGTAAGAACCCATTATGGTGACACAGTAAAACCACCTCCCTTGAAGGGCATAGAGCCGTGGTCAACCTACTTAAGTTCCTACAGTGCGATTGTGGACACTGCATGACCTGTGTCAACTCTAACAGTTTCCAACAATGGTCTGGTCACAGTTTTAAACTCCAGTGCCTAGAGGTCTCAGAGGACAGAAACCTCTGCTCCTGCCTCCCCTTCCCTCCACCTTTAAAAGCCTTGTGTGTTTTTGAAATGCCTCTCCTTATTGCCCACCTTGGTAAGCAAACCTATCAGCTGATCCTTATTGTGTGTAACTGCCCAAACAACCATGCTGGCTCCGTACACACAAGGTAGTAAATGTGTTCCTGCCCACAGTAGACTGGAAGTGTTGGATCTCCTGGGGAGAGAAGAGGTGGTGCAAGCACAGCTGTGGAACAGTCATAAAAAACGTGGACATCTATGAGCAGATTGCACAAGGGATGCAGGAAAAGGGATACAGGAGGGATGAGCAACAGTTCCACGTGAATGCAAAGAAACTTTGCCAGAGATACCGCATGTCTGGAGAAGGCGACAGTGGATGTGATGCTGCCCTGCAGACCTGCCACTTTTACGAGCTGCAGGCCATATTTGACAGAGACCCCACAGACCTCTGTGGAGGTGGAGCCTGAGACAGTGACCCCTACCATAAATAGTAAGAGGGGAGAAAGGAGAAAGAGGAGGGGGAGATACAGCAGAGGACACCAACCATGTAGAGCCAGGACCTATCTGAAACTCAGGAGTCTAGCCAGTCCTGCTAGGCAAGCATAGAGGAGCTTGCTGATGAAGGGGATGGGAGCTCAGGGAAGCACATGCGTGCATTTTTTCCTTACAATATTTAAATTTAAAGATAGCACGCAGCTCATTCCCAAGTTAACAAGAGAGGGGTATTGACTTTTCATTGTTTTACTCATATGAGAAGAGGTAGAGGTACAACAAACAGAGGTAGAGTTAGTATCTATTTTTCATCCCCCCTATCGGGTTAGGCGGAGCATAGAGAGTATTTATGGGAATAAGGGAAGGGAGCTTTGAAATTTATTTTGCCCTTTCCTTTGTGACTGTAAAAGTGTAACGGATGCATCAATGTCTTGAGTTTGAAGAAAGCCGGAAACAATAGCTCTCAGAGATATGAATTGCCCCACTCTAATGACTGTTAACTCAAATGCCAGTAGGGATACTATAAAAGTCAACGCTGTTAATTTTCATTGCTCATCAAAGCATGTAAGAAAGGAGAGAGAAGCATCACGCAGTCTGCTGAGTGAGAGCTCATTTTAGTGCCTTGAGTAGGTAGGTGTGAGAGAGCATCATCATTTACGCCCCCCAATCCCAATGAAGAAGCCAAGTTCAAGGAGTCCAGCAAAGACTCAGGGGGGAGGGAGAGCTCAGTGGTTTGAGCATTGGCCTGCTAAACCCAGGGTTTTGAGTTCAATCCTTGAGGGGGCCACATAGGGATTTGGGGCAAAATCAGCACTTGGTTCTGCTAGCGAAGGCAGGGGGCTGGACTCAATGACCTTTCAAGGTCCTTTCCAGTTCTAGGAGATAGGATGTCTCCATTAATTTATTTTATTTAAAGCCCAGACAGTATGCATGATCATATTTGAACATCTGCACAATCTACTGGTAGCCGCATCTAATTTTGGCAGCTCAAGTTGGTGAAGTTTAGAAAAGCAACACAATCTTTTATTTTCCAATTCAGATTTTCCAGATTCTGACCAGCGATGACTCTGTTTCAGTGATGAATGTATGTTGTTTGTAAAGCTTTGGGAAGTTTGGAAGCTTTTACAATGAAAGACATCCAACAATGGCCTGTCTACGTGATCACAACTGCCCTGTTGGGTAACGTGATGTAATCCCAACTGTGCTATAACAGAGTTTGGTTTTACCTATGCTGATGGGACTTAAATATGTTATAACCATATTCAAAAATCATTTTAGATTATCACCATGGTAAAACACAATGTGAACAGATAGATGTATTTTAGGAGGCTGCCTGGGTTTTTGTGGGGTCGTTTTCTTCTCTCTCCACATCAGAACAGGCAAGACAAACGGTGGCCACAACATGACCCCTGACGTGGTTCATCTGGTTGCACAGACTGGCATTCATTATTTGGTTTTGATTTATGGGTGTTTCCAGCCATGCATAATAAGTCCCAGACAGCACCCCCTCACAGGACACCTTCATGAGCTTGCCCACTGGGGTGCCCCCTCCTATAGCAGAACATGACATTATGTCCACTTGCGACGCGTCGCCAAAACAGGATGCAAGGCGATGCTCTTTGGCCAGGACGTGACATCATGCTCACGCAACACGACGGTGACATGGCGTGTTGACGTTATAATGGGACCGTGCCCCTGTGCCATCATAGCGCTGTGACGTCACACTGGCGTGGCTCACCTCTTAAGTTTATCATCTGGCAGGTATTCGATCAGCCTGGATGAGGTTTTTATGAATTTGCCAGTAAGGATTTGCATTATCATCACAATCCACTGGGAGAGCTAATGTTCAGAGTCTGTGGCCAGCAAAAGATGCTGCAGCCGTCCAACTTCTGCAGTGTACAAAAATGATGTTATCGGTCTTATCTGTGTTCTCTCTCCAGATACTCACCCTGGCTGCTGGGGGTTGGGTACAGTTGCCTCGAGGTGGGGTTGGCAGGCTTACCTGGAGGGGAGGCTGAGGCCTGGTGCCCCAGGAGGCTATTGGCGGTTGCCATGGCAGTTGGTGGGAGGGGGAGAGGAGCCGCCAATGGCCCCGCCCACCGGGTGAAAGATGACGGTTGAACAGCCTCGGGCCCTTCCTGTCAACTGCTACCCAGCTGACTAAGTGCCCCCATAGGCTGGCTCTAACACTGGCACCACCCACTTGGTCTCTTCGACCAATGACTGCCTGGCTGCGCGAAACGTCACCGATCACCGCTGTGGAGGCCCTGCTGGGCTGCTACCCCAGCCCCGCCCTCCAAGGGGCTCTCTGTCTTCTCTTTGGCTGATCTGCCTCCTCCCCTCCCCTCCCCTAACAGATCGTTCCATGCGTGCATAACGTCACCGCGCTCGGGACGCGACCAATGAGCGCTGGGCTGCGGGGCGGGTGCACCGTGATGACGCAAGTGGCGTCGCTTCAGGGGGGAAGAAGGAGTCAGAAGCGGCGGCGGAGCCCGCAGCAGTTGCTGTGTTACCATGGGGGCCGTGCTGGGGGTCTGTTCGCTGGCCAGCTGGGTGAGTGGCGGGGTGGTCTCCCCTGAAGGGTGCTGACGGCGACTGGTGGGGGTGCGAGCTCCGCCCATCGCGTGGGCCCCCGTATGATCCGGGCAGAGAAAATGCTGCCCCGCCCTCTTGCCCCCCCCATCACCGGGGGGATGCGGCTGTGAGGCCTGGTCGCCCGGGGTGGGGGCGTGTTATTACCGCCGCTAAGGCTCGTCTCCAGGCCCGGAGACCCCCACCCCGAGCTCTGCGTCCTGGTGTCGCTGGCTACTAGTGGGGCTCTGCTGTGTCTGGCGCTGAGCCGCGTATCACGGCTGTTCGGGGGGCGCCTTCGGGCAGTGGCCGAGCTTCGAGCCCTTGTGTACGGCGCTGTACGGTCACATAGCGAGAGGCAGGCCCAGCCCCCAGGAGCTGCTAGGCTCAGGAGCTCGGTAGGCAGGCGGTGGGGGGAAAGGGATGTGACATTGATCAGTGGTACTTGGCAAATGCCCCGAGGGATCCAGGGGACTTCTTGCTGTAGTTCAGGGGTTTCCTGCCTCATTTCGAATACTATAGACATTGTTTGTTTATTTGTGGGAAGTCCGTCCTCGTGTTTGTAATCTCAGGAGGCGTAACACAGGAAGTAATCATTGTGTTATCAACAACACACAAATTGCTCTGAGGACATAGCAGAGGCTCATTTGGGTAATTGTAGGGCAAAGCCCATAAACTAGGGGAGAGATTGGGCAGTGGGGGGGGGGGGAGATTTTTAAAAATGTTGGTTCTTTATTATAACAGACTAAGTAATCTTAAACATCTAGTGACATCACTTATGTGGTCTTTGTTGTTACTACGTGCATTTCATTACATTTTCATTGTTTTAAGGTTATTTGCTACCTTCACTTTCTAGTTCTCTTGTATTAGTCCAGTGCTAAGATTGCAAATACTGCAGTGGTATGTCTAAGATTAAACAAGAACTGTTTTCCTGGAAATTATTGATTTTAATTCATTTTTTTGGTGTTGCGTTTGTGGGTGTAAATTACTGACCATGAGCTTTGAAATATTTTTAAGATGTAGCTAAATAGTTGTAAAACTGTTAGTTTTGTTTTATGTACTGTTATAAAACAATGGAACCAATTAGGTTGGGTTTTTTTCTAAGCTTGATGCTCTTGAAACCACTTTGTAAATAAGAAATTCAGAAACTGGTTTTAAATACAACTTGTTTCCATAATTGATAAATGCTGATAGCAGTAGAGAGAAATGAAAACACTGTCAACTTTTCATAAATAACATCTCCTAAAGCTTCTCTGTAATCAAGAACTTCAAATTTGAGCATGCACCATTCATGAGGAATAGAATAATTCATTGCTGCCCCACTATAACTGTCCCCTGTGTTTTTCCTTCCTATTAGTGGGTCCCTACAGCCTGGTAGCCATTTGTAATAAGTAGAAAGCAAAATAAGTCTTGTGTGTTTGTGCTGAGAAGTGCAGAACTACTTGTTCTAATGTAATTACAGGCCCTGTGACCATACCATATTTCTATAATCTTCTATTTTGTAAACTAAACTGTATTGTACGTGCATGATTTTATGCCTTGGAGTACTGTTCTAAAACTAAAAATATAATCACACATGTAAAATGATGGGAGTGCCATCACTTGAGACACATTAAATGAAGATGATAAAGCAATAAAGAATGTACTGTAGAAAAAATGCCATCAAGGTGAATCTTGATGTGTAAATTGATCACTTCGGTCTCTAATTTTTGTAGTAACTTCTGCAGGAAGTGAGTAACTAGGGCTATTAATTTCCAGGGAAGCGGTATTTGGCTGAGTAGGGGACTGTGTTTAATGATGATTAGCCCTTTTGAAAGTGAGGTCTGTATACGGAAATACCCTTACAATTCCCATGTTGGTTCTCCAGATTCCATGTCTGTGCAGCGGTGCCTCATGTTTGCTGTGTCGATGTTGTCCAAACAGCAAGAATTCCACAGTGACCCGTCTTATCTATGCCTTCCTCCTTCTTCTCAGTACGCTTGTTGCCTGTATCATGCTAGCACCGGGAATGGAAGAGCAGCTGAAAAAGGTATGAATAAGACATTTGTGATCTCCTTTGTAACAAAGCCATGATCTATGCTAGTAGCCCCCAGTTCTTCTTATTAGCCATGGACTATTTCACACACAAATGCCCAAATAAACTGGAGTTGTTGAAAGGGGGGAATTTCTCAAACAGAGGAAAAATTAACTGTGTTTAGCAATCCAAAGATTTACGAGTGTTGCCCATGTGCATAATTGAAATGTAAACTACCAGTAAGTAAATTACTTTTTCTTTTAAATTCACATTGTCCTCAGCACAGCACTGTTCAGAGTGCCTGTCACTGTCCTGCAAATTCTCTCTGTAGAGCAGTTCATTCAGATTTTATGTTGCTGGGGAAGAGATTTATGTTACACCATTAATTCAGATGCTCCTGCTGTGTTGATTTAAATCCTTGAATAGGAAGAACACCTGTCCCAACTGGAGATAGGATCCTGTTAGGATGGTGGCTGGAAAAGAGGATTTCAAGACTTGGGGCAACAAAAATGTTAACTGACCAGAACTATTAACTGAATTCTGCCAAAAAGTCAGTTGTCTGTTCAGAAGTGAGGTGCCACTGAGGCTGCCACGCAGGAGTGGGCAAAGGAATATAATGGAGACTTGCCACAATATCTATGGAATGGTTTTCTGTTTGGCTCCTAGTCTGAAATATCTATTTCACTTTTGTGACACTTGGGCACCTCAAGCCTAGAGAATGAGGATACCAAATTAACATCCTTGCTCTAAGCCTTACGCTCTGATACTTTCCTTTTGGGTAAATTAGTTACTCTCTATGTCTTGGTTATGCAGTGATATGGGGAGGAAAAGGTGACACTAGGAACAAATCTGATCTCTGCCTGTGGACCAGATGCAAAGCCTTTTCTCACAATGGCCACCAAAGGGAAGCTGGCTGAGACCCTTGCATTATTTATGTATTCCACATATTTGTGACTGCGGTCTTAGAACTGCAAGTTACAAGTCTCTTTTTATCCAGGTGCCTGGATTTTGTGATGAGGGGCTTCATACCCGGCTACCACACATGAATGGCTTTGTCAACTGCGATGTGTTGGTTGGATACAGGGCTGTCTATCGAATCAGCTTTGCCATGGCAGTGTTCTTCTTCATTTTCTCTCTTCTTATGATACAAGTGAAAACTAGTAACGATCCGAGAGCCTCAGTGCACAATGGGTATGTAGGCATTGTACTGACTTGCCTGTTAACTTGCTTCGTCTGTCTCTTACTAATTTCTTCACCAGATAGTGACAGATTCCTTAGGTGTATGTGGATGAACAGCCTGGACTGAGTCCTGTAGTTCCTTTGCTGATTGCTTAGAGAACTGCTTCTGAAAGTGCGTAGGTAACCAAGATCCCTAGGAAGTCTCATACTTGCACTGCTTTTCTAAAGTACTGATAATTAGAAGCTGAAACATTATGCCTTGAAATCAGCTAACTCACCTGTTCTGTTATTTTCCCAAACGCACATAATTCTCTGGAGTCTGGCGTTCATTTGAAACTGCCATCTTCTTTTTTAAAAAGGGAGATAAAGATGGAGTGGAAAGGGAGACTCTTGACAAATATATTTTTAGTATACCTTAATTAAAATAAACCTTTTAAAATAACGGAGACTTTGTTAAACGTTTTCTTATTTAACATTCTCTCTCTAGGCTAAAGCACTGAATAGTGTTTTCACACTATTCAGTTGTGAAATGTTACAGATATTATTTCATCACCAAGAACTCATTTGGGTGTATATGTACCCTGTCTAATAACAATGGAACAGAATTGTATTCCATCTATTTGGGGATTCTCTGAGATGGTCTTTTCACACAGGAGACTGCCAAATAAGAGTGGTCTTTTGAAACCTGCATATGCTTGGACAATCACGTCTGTTAATCAGCCATATTTTGTTCACTTAAAACAGGGTTCATTGTACAGATAGAGGACCAACACTGTCAAACATGTTTGTCTTTTTATTTTAAAAAGGTTCTGGTTCTTCAAAATAGCTGCCATAGTTGGTATCATGGTTGGAGCCTTTTACATTCCTGAAGGGCCTTTCACAAGAGGTAAAGTTAATATATAGTCATGGAATCGCTTTTGAAAATACAAACTTTTTCACAAATTACCAGAGGTTATAGTTGGTGCATTCCAAGTTATGGTTATTGTAGAATACATACAGTGCAACCCCATTTCCTTGGAATGTTCTGGTAATTAGGGAAGTTACGAGGTAAGCAGTACATGGGGCATAGCTGCAGTGCTGTTTCAGATAAACGGGGTGGAGCTCCATATTTCTAGTTAAATACCTGAATTATTTTAAGTGTTTTTATGACTGACTAAATCTTCATTTCTCTTCTGTCACTGTTCATATTAGTAGATGTCGGGAAAGACTTTGTTTCCCAAGGCATTTAAGAACTTCCTAAAGGCCTTTGCAGAAGATCCCTATCTTCTTCAGTCAGCTATTTTAAGGAAGTGTTTACCTATGACTAGTACTGTTTGCATTCATTTTGTAGGACTGTTGGGGAGTTAAATCACCTTTCATAAACTTCGATGGTCACTTATGGACATGAAAATAGTGTCTTACATTAAATATTGAATTCTTCTCTCTGAAAACACTTTGGGCTCAATCTTGCAAATACTTAGCACGTACTTCAGTGTGACTCAAATTAAGCAAGTGAAACTACTTGCATGCTCTAGATCCAAGTACATGTGTAAGTATTTGCAGGATCGATACCATAGACTATTAAGGGACTGAATTTCCAGGCTATATTTTCACTATTCCTTTAAAAAGCTGATAGCCTCAGATTAACCAATAAACTGGCTTATTTTTTTCTACTAGTAAAATACAAATTATGAGAAATAACTGTAACTTAATACCCTTCAATGTCTTTTCTAGCATGGTTTATTATTGGCACTCTTGGAGCCTTTTGCTTTATCCTCATCCAGCTGGTGCTGCTTGTGGACTTTGCTCACTCCTGGAATGAGTCCTGGGTTGAGCGAATGGAGGAAGGAAACTCCAGGTGTTGGTATGTGGGTAGGTATCTAAATCAGAGAATGCAAAACATAACTAGAAGAAACAATGAGTACCTAGCGTAAGTACAAAAATAAGGGATAGCCTCTTACAGCCCTGCCACTGTATACGTGCTGTTCTCTGATCTGCATCCTACAACTGAAACTCCAGAGTTACTTGAGGAATTAGAAGCTGCAGTGTTGCTCCGCTATAGCTCTATGTACACTCTGGTTCTGGGCTCATTAATTAAAATGGGAAGTAGACCTGTCAGTCACTGTCCATTTTGATGGTCATAAGAAATGAAATTTAAATTTCATGCCCAGCTACGTAGAGAGGCATGGTCTGAATACAGGGCTAGCAGCCACTGACTCCCTTAATGTCCTCAGGCAAGTCAGCTAAGCTCTTTTCCTTAGTCACCCTGTCTGCATAATGGTGATAAGGTGGCTGCACCTCATGCTTGTAGGCTGTTGATGTGATTGTAAATGGCTCCAGTGACACAACCATAACAATTAGCAATTTAACTTAACTATTTTAGCTGAGAACACTAACCTCTGTGGCTCCTTATATTATAAATAACTTGAAAGAAGGGCACTATAAAAGCACCCAGTCTATGTGGGGTAGAGAGAAAATCTTGCCTCTAAAATTCAGGGCTGATAAGTGCCCCAATGGGGAGCCTGCAGAAGTACTTGTTTCCACCCTGTGTTGAGTTAACTTGTCTTTCTTTTTCAGCTTTACTTTCTTGTACGAGCTTGACCTACATCTTGTCGATAATTTCTGTTGTGCTCTTCTATGTATTCTACACTAAACCTGATGGTTGTACTGAGAACAAGTTCTTCATCAGCTTTAATATGATCTTGTGCATTGTTGTCTCCATCATTTCTATCCTTCCGAAAGTTCAGGTACTACATTTTCTATTTTTGGTTAAATCCTTTTGTACACAGACACCAATATCTTTAAATCTCCTTTGAAGTATACATTCAGAAAAAAGTGGTCACAGGATGAGACCATGCTAATGATTGAGTTTATAAGCAGAAAACAGAGCCTAATGCAATAGTTCCTGAACTATGGACATTTAAGCATTTACTGACCATCTGCAGAAAGCTGGCATGTCACATAATGACGGCTAGAAATCGGCATTATATTAGACACATCTGAAATACAATGCACCAAACTATTTCTTAGTGCACTTAGTGAAAGCAGTTGCTGTGGTTGCCTCAGAGATGCTACAGCTACCATGGATCAGAGGGGAGGCATCTGAGAGATGCTGGGTAAAACTTTCAGCATACCTAAATGACATCAATTGGATTTAGGCTCTTAAGTCATTAAGATGCTTTTGAATACTTTCATGAAATATGGTGCACTAAGAACCCTTGGCCTCGTTAGCAAACAATGAATGATGATAGATTAGTCTTCCTTTGCTCTGATTGATTGTTGCTGTTGTAAGATACAATGTTGCCCTTTATGATAATTGTGCAACCCTTTTCATTTAATGTGGGTTTCCACATGTGTAAATTGAGGGTTGAATTTGGATGGTTCTATTTTGGGTGATTGTAAACAGGCGCATACTTCGATGACCTGTTTTGATGTCTGTTAAACAAAAAATACTTCTGCATCAGGTAGAATACACTTGCTTCAGCTGGTTAAACACCCTTTGAAGAATACTGGGCATATCTGTAGGTCTTGGGTTCTAAAGCTGCTACTCTTCCCCCAAATCTATTTTGAGTCACCACCTCTGCTAATATGCATCAGGGGATTACTAGATATTGCTCAGAAGTTATTTGCTAGCCTTGTATTTTGCAAACCTGCTACAGTTAGTCTTGTCACGATTAAGTCAAGCAAGAGCTGCTGATCAAAGATGTTGTATGCAGTGCATACGTTTGGGTCAAGAGGGATGAACATGTGTTCCCTGGCTGGTTTATTACCAGTGTTCTCAACCTCCAAAGAGAGACTACCAGTGTGGTTCTCACCCCTGAATTATTTGCTGCCATATATGTAATACATGGCCCTAAACAGTTATGGCAAATGTTTTAGTCACTAAATACTCATAGGCAAGACTTTTTTAAAGGGTTTAATTGTAGTTACTAGATGTTAGGCAAATCTGCAGCAATTAGGATTAAATCCAGCTCTAGCCGAAATGCCTTTTTTTTTTTTTACTCTGGAGGGCATTTTGTCTTTAAACAGGAACATCAACCTCACTCTGGCCTCCTCCAGTCCTCTGTTATTAGTCTCTACACAATGTATCTCACTTGGTCAGCTATGTCTAATGAGCCTGGTAAGCATCTATTTGCCTTGGTAGTAATGTATTCCATTTTTAAAACAAACATATCAGTGGAGTTTACTGTTATCAGAAGCCATTGTGCTGGGATTGCTGGTCAAATGATGCATTTAAGAATCCATGCAACATGTGCATTCTCAAGGTGTAGAATTGCTAGATAGTCAGGTGGTCATATTCACCTTCTCAATGGCTTTCTTTGTGTGGCGCATATTGCAGCAATCTATTCTGGAGGTCCCAAAGACCTGGTTGATGGACAAGGTCCAGACTGAAGTTAATTCTCTAGCCTAGGCTTATATATTGCATTCTCTGAACTCCTTTCTAGTGAACCACAGAACTAAATATTTTGAGAATCAAGCAGTGGGGGGATTGGAATGTGGGAAGGATGGTGTCTGTGCAAAGATCTGAGAAAGGACCTGATTGGAGTACACTAATCTAGTCAAGTGCAGGTGGGAAGACTTCTTGCCATTGACGCTACAGGGGAATCCAAGAGCAATTGGAAGTCCAGAAGGAACTCTAGACTACAAACCTGGCCAACAAGATGACAGGGATGAGTTTTACTAAAAAGCTTGTGCCTGTTTATCTCTTTTTGTAAACCTCTTTCAGATAGAAGCTGCAACCCAAGTTTATTGAACATCATCACGCAGATAACTGCACCCACAATAGCTCCAGCTAATGCAACTGTCATACCTGCTACTCCGGCTCCACCAAAGTCCTTGCAGTGGTGGGATGCACAGAGTATTGTTGGACTTGGTATCTTTGTTCTTTGTCTCCTGTATTCTAGGTAAGATCTGAGTCCCTCAAAGCAGAAACAGGCAGCACTTACCTTCCTTTTGTGGACACTGGGTGGGTTTGTGTATTAAATCTACCTGGCTTGCACATAAGGCTCTGTCTAGCTTGATGTGGGCAAATAAAAATATGACAGACTAGTAAAACTGTGAGGAGGGTAGAGGCTTCACCAACCTTGTTTTTAATTAGTTGAAGTCTTAAGCTAAAATAGGCCGTAATAGCATGAAGTGGGGAGGGGGATGTTACTTAGTAGGTAAATAGTAGGAAAGTTGTTTCTGAACTGACCTCCAATCACAATACAAAAACTAAACACATTGGGGTAAGAGTTTGCCTGGACTGGAAGTTCAGAAGCAGCACCCTGCTTCCACTGATAGCAAGTAGAATCTGAGTCTTGAGTTTCCAGCTCTAGCAGGGGCTAGGAGTTAACTTCCTGGTGTGGTACTGCCACCTGCAGTGATATCCACAGCAGTGTCAGGTGCCTCGGGAGGGACGGGGGGGGGGGGAAATGTTCCTATTCCAAAGATTGGGTCTCTGATATGTAACATGGATGGAAATGGATCTCCTAAGGAGCGTTCCTTTTTTACCCCTTTGGAAAAATTTCAGTCAATCGCAACACATTTTGAGGATGGAAAAGATTTGACTAGTAGTTATAGTCACTAGTGAAACCCACCCCTGTGTTCTATAGGATTGATTTTTAACTTTTCTTTTTTGGGTCACTTTGCAGCATCCGCTCTTCCAGTAACAGCCAGGTGAACAAGCTGACTTTGTCTGGGAATGACAGTGCCATGCTGGATGATGTGGGAACCGATGGTGCGTCTGTGGAAGATGGAGAAGTTCGTCGGGTCATGGATAATGAGAAAGGGGCAGTTCAGTACAGCTATGCTTTCTTTCACTTCATGTTGCTCCTTGCCTCTCTCTACATCATGATGACACTCACCAACTGGTACAGGTAGGAACAAAATGTTTTTAACTTTTTAAACATAAAAATATATTTGTGAAGGTGGATGAAAGGTGCACCTGCTACCTCAACTCTGGGTGGCTGATCTGACTATCTGTGCAGCTTTAATTCCTGCTGGGAGAGTAACTCTTATGCCCCATTCCCCTTTATATCCAGTGAGTTCACTGGTAGTTTAGGGATTGGAAATCTGACGGCTACTCCTAAATCAGGGACATCTGTCCTGTGGTTTGAGATCTTCCCTTCATGCTAGTTGCATCAAAGTTGTGGTGGTTAGCTTTTTTGTGTTGATGAAATAGGACAGTAAAGAAACAGTAGAAAGCATTAAAGGCATTGACAGTAGAAGTGGGGTGGGTGAGCCTGCATAAAGGATTGTCCAAATTTGTAAGAGCAGAAGATACCAGGCTGACTAGTAGATTTTTCTTCAGATTCCTGTGGCTGTGCATCTTTCCTCCGGTTGGCATAATGAGTTAGTCAGGGACTCTGTCCTTTGAAAAGTTTGGTTCTGCCCAGCTTGAGATTGAGAAGACAAACAGGAGAAGGAATGTTGGCAACTACAGACATGGAAGCCACTTATGTGGTGAGGGTTCCCCCAGAGCTACTGAGACTATCCATCTTGAGGCTGTGCCCCCACTACCTACTTATTGCCTTTTTCTTGTGATTAGCTGACCTACTACATGGGGTGGTCTTGCATTTTCTCATTTAGTGGAGGAACAGCTGCCTGAAATGAAAAACTGAAGTTGGTTAACTGGCTGTGGGGTCAATTTTAAGAGTGGTGATGCATTAACATACATAGGCTGGGACATACTGAGACTAAGTGGCAGGACACGTCTAAAGTTCTGAAAGGAGGGACTTTGCAGTTTAGGGTCTTCACTTATAAGACAAGGAGCCTTTTTGGAAATGATGATGGAGTTGTTCCAAACATGCTGCACCTTCAATTCAGTAAAAGTGCAGAGAGGGTGGCAGGAGGAGGCTTGTCATTAACAACTATTTTTCAATTGTTCCAGCCCTGATGCAGACTTCAAAACTATGACAAGCAAGTGGCCAGCCGTGTGGGTGAAGATCTCTTCAAGTTGGGTCTGCCTCCTTCTCTATGTCTGGACCCTAGTGGCTCCTCTTGTCCTTACCAATCGGGACTTCACTTAAATGATTGTGCTTGTCTGAGATTATGAAAATGCCTGAAGCTCCTCTGCTGAAAGCCAAAATGTCATGTATTGCTTCAGTTATTTTTTGAAACTAAGGGAAATGCATCTTTTCATGTTCCATGCAGGTGGATAGAAACTGCTGGATTATGTAATGCTTGATGTAGTATCTAAACTACAATAATTTTGATACTATTTTATTTTAACCTATACGTGAGGTTAGCTATTAGTGCATTTTTGAAATCTACTACAGATGTAGTGGTGGTGTTGTACAGCACAGAAGAAAAACACTTGTTGTATCCATTAGATCCAACAGAATATTGAAGAGAACAATTAAAGTAATATATTTTAAAGAACAAGCTGTGTTCAGCATAATGCACTAAATGCTTCAGTATGTGGAAGTGTAAGCCATACTGTGTAAGTTTCTACATTCCATTGTCTAAAAGAACACCCTCCTGTTTGTGGGCAGAAGCTTATACATTCACTACAAGACCAGTATCTTGATGTGTAGCTGTTAACTCTAATTCCTGTTCCCATAATAATACTTTTAGATTTTATGGAAAACTATGCTTCTTGGTTTAGTATATTTGCCAAATATTTTAACTTTGATTTAACTCTAAACTAATCAGATACTTCTGTTTCAAATTAAAATTATACTAGAAAAACATGTTTTTTATTAAGTCTTAATTTGTCTGAGCTTGAATGAGTTAATACCCATGAAATTATCAATATTTTCATGATAATCTATATTTTAATCAAATGCATTTAACTGTTCAAAGCATCTTTCAAACTCTGTTCCAGGTAGGTTCAGGGATTGGGGAGTTCATAATCTCCCATGATATTTTTGAATTACAGGGCAGCTAATATAGCTGCTGAAATTACAAGTCATGTGGTAGGATATGTGGTACCTAGAAATTAATGGCTCAAGTGGTGTCATATGACTTAATCTATGCTCTGATCAAACATGGTGACTACACCCTCAATCCAATCCTCTGATGCTGAAGCACATGTTGGATAGTGAGTGTGTGATGAGCACACTTACAAAACACATAGCAAAGCGGACTTGGTTATTTTTTACTGCAGCCTATTACAATTAGACCACTAACACTAGTTATTTCATGTCTTATTTTTAGCTTTTTACTGCATCCTAGTGCACATACAATATTAAAGTGACAATTCAGACCTAAGTATGTTTTAAGTTTCTCAGTATGTCCACTTTGCTTGTAATTTGGCCTGCTCATGGTGTTAAGTGCTATAACAAAGGACATTACACACAACTGTGTGGGCTGGTAAGGAAGGAGAGTGGATGGAAAAGCTAGACAAGACAAAGGCTACCTATTATCTTCTATCCTACATCCACTACTAAAGTACAATTATCAATACATTAAAAGGTTATCTGACTGCTATTAGGACTCCCTTTTTATTTAATGTAGTTGTAGATACTAGGCTACAGCTGTTCATTTCATACTCTATCCTGGATGGTGCATAGTATGCAGTACACACTAGCCTACTTGAGTTTTTTTCAGTTACTAAATGCTATCTATTAATGTTGGATTTTTATCTCCTATTAAAGGTACTTTAACTATGCTTAGTTAATTATTTGGAATAGACATGTCTTTTTGCATCTCAGCAGATTCAGGTCACATCTTACTTTCACCTATGAAGATTCCCAGACCCTGTTTAATTAGAATGGCCAAATGGCATTTCAGTTGAGCTAACTAACTCAACTTTAGCATTCAAGTTGATAGTACTTTTTGTTTGAATAATCAAACTTCAACCATCCTAGTACACATCTTGCTTGAAGCATTGTCCTCGTGTCTGTATATCTAACAATCAAGATTTCCAATTTGCCTGAGTAGGTGTGTAGCAGCTCACACTCAGTTTAGTACAACTTAAATACAAATGCAAGACCACTTTGCTATCAGCCTCCTGGGGAGGAAAAGAAGTCTGATTCACCAGAGGGAAATAAGCTTTAAGTTGCATCTTTTAGGAGAGGTTAGATGTCACTGAATCAAACCTGGAAAAGGGTATTGTACATGTACACTTAAAATGAACTAGATTCTGTTATGGTAGACTTATTTAATACCCAGTCATGCATAATAAAAGTACATACTTTGACCACTCCATTTTATAAAATGCAATATAAAAATAAACATTTTATCAAAATAACAGATGTATATTAAACCCAACAACTTTAGGGCCACTTAAACCAAAAAGCAAAATAATCATTTGAACAATCATGTATATTATGGAACTTGTGCCAAAACACCCTCATTCCCTGAAAAAAGAGCTCTGTGTATATAACACCTATTTGCCCCAGTATAAATTCAAGTATTTTATTTACAGTATGCAATTAACTTTTGTCCTACTTCGTGTGAGACAGTCAAGGTTGTCCAAGGCAGTTTGAGCACCTTCCTCAGTTACTGCCTAGCCAGAATTGTTACTTCTGACATTGTCCTCACTCAGCTAGCTTCCCATGGAACCGATTTTTAGAAAAGTTTGGTTGAAACAGCCAGATTATGTTAATTCTAATACTGAAGGGATTTTTTTGAACTAACTCCATTGCTCTTCCTTCCCTCCTACTTTAAAGATGAGTAACTAGAACTGTGGGCCTGTTGTCAAATATGCTACCCATTTAGTTTTATAATGCTATCAGCCTGAGACAAAAGGGCTGACCGTCATTAAAGGGCTTGACAGCTCAACTTTTCTACAAATTTTTTTTTTTAAATAGTGCTTTAGGTACCAAAATATTAACAGCTTCCAGCTGTTAAGCTGCAGTTCATCTTGTGAGAGTCTACACTTTCTCTAGGAAGACAAGCAAAGCATCGGCCCCCATGAGGGAATTAGGAAAAGTTATAGCTGACAGTAATGGATAACATACTGGCTTTGTCTACTTATGCTGTATTACTGATGACAGAGCGATAATGAATTTAAAAGCTAGGTTCCAAAGAGTCTTTAACAACTCCAAAACAAAACTTCTGCTGAGAGGAAAACTTAAGTCTCTATCTACAAGTAAGATGAGCAAAGCTATTTTGTTTAAGGATAAAGTACAACAAACTCAATTTGTCTTCCAAGGAAGACCTTGGTTGGAGGCTACACATGAATTCTAGTTTGGTTATAGTTTAAGGCAGGCCACAGTGCAAAAGCATTGAAAAAAATCAGGTGTTGCCCTGGTTGCTGGAGACTTCCTACCCACAAATCTTTTAAGCAGGAAGCTAAGTTTTCTAACATGGAACTTTCTCTCTTCAGTAGTTACCAAACTGCTTGAGAGCAGTTCCACTTTGGCTATGTCTACACTGCACCCTGGTGGCATGCAGGGCAGAGGTAGCTACATGCCACAGTGAAAAGCAGACTGCATCCACATTGGTGTGTAGCTACACATGCGAAGGAAAGGCTCTGGTAGCTCCTCAGTGCCAAAGCCTTTCACTGCTTCAGGGCAAGACTAGCAGCAGGACACTATGCTGCTAAAAATAGCAATGAGCGGGGAGGCACTATGTGGGCAAGTAGGATACATATGCACCAGCTTTAGGCATGTCCTTCCTCTACTCGCCTAAGAAGTACTTCATCAGCTATGCTGCTTTTTATACTAGTGCTAGGGAGAAATGCAGTGTAGATGGAGCCTGAGAGGGGAAACCACCCAACAATGAAAGAGGAAGAATAAAGCCTGCCATGCACCCAATTCAAAGACAGATGCTGTATCCTGGAGGGTTTTTTTTTTAATTTTGGTGGTGGACAGAGGGAAATTAGTAGTCGGCATTCACTCAAACCATCCAAGACACCCCAACACATTTTTGGCAGTTAATTTAGTTAGGTTGACAATTATGGTTTTAAGCAAAGCCATGCCTCATTTTGATTATTTTGCCAGGTGGAAGAAGAGCTGGATTTATCTGCACAGTAGATCTGAGAGGAAAGTTTTGCTCAAATGAAGAGACACTAGCCAGCACTGCATTTCTGCCAGGCCTGCACAAAAGTTGGGGGCTGATAGATTGTTAATGACAGGAATGATATTTCTCACCTAAAATATTTTCCCCCATGAAAATTAAGTCTAGTATAGAAAGGGGCAGGGGCTGTCATGCATTGATGTTAGAGGCAGGAGAGTCTCTCCTACTATCCTTCATACCTAAAAAGGGGAAGGAAAGAAGAAAGCTATATTCTCTCTCAGATTCTTGCCAGCTCTCCAGCATCCTACACAACAGTATAAGTGGTCTGTTAAAGTCTTTCTGTTCAAGTGACAGGATATGAACTTATTGTCCTCATTGGAGCTATGAACTGCTAATTGTAAAAAGCTTTAGACTTTATTCCTTTCAAAACCTAATCCCACTCTTCTATTGCTTGAATAAAAGAGCTAGCATTTTACCAAGCCAAGGAGCTGTGATTTCCCTAATCTAGTCCTTCCCAAACTCTTTTTGGCAACAAAGTCATGCTATGGTGTAATCTAGGAAGAGACATTCAAACAAGCACAGTTTGGCACTCAGAAAAAGGATGGTTCAACTCCTTGAGACCATACATTTCATATTTACAGTAAGATAACCGGTCCCTGTTTCCCACTTGGCACTCAGTAAAAAGATTTACCCTCCCAACCTCTCTCCCCCTAAACCCTCCAAAAGAAATTCCAGCCATTTTAAAAGTGCTATAAAGATGAGGTGTTTGATTATAATCAGTGTTCTTGTCCACTGACATACCCTTTTAAATAATGGGGTGTGCTTTCCTGGCTGTAATGAGGTTTCACCTTTGCACTATTTATATAGTGCATGACATGTGCAAAGATAATGTGCTCAGAGTTCATTTAAAGTTCAATACCATGACACAGAATGAACTTGGGGAATAGCCTACACAGATGCAGGACATCTTAACCTCATTTGACATTAGAACTAAGGATCTAAAGCACTGGAACACAACCTAAGCTTAAGCCCTACAGAACTGACCAAAGTTTAAACTTTACAAAAGAAGCTGCCATCCAAAGAGAAGGGGATGACAAATAGCAACGGTTACTTAAACCACGACAGACATGAACAGAGAACAACTGCAATACAACAAATCTGAACATTCTTAAAAATATCCATCTGCATTTGGTTTACGAAGACTCCGATTCAAAAATTCTATCCAAAGTAATGTAGCTCAAGAACTAAAGTGTTTTCTCGTACTTAATATTGCCTTCTATAGATGCTACCTGCTACAAAATCTTCCCACATAAGTTCTATTTAAGTTACTTAGGGAAGTTGAAAAGTAAGGCAGGGCATCAAAGCGACCAGCTGAAGGAAAGAGCAACTGATTATATCTGAGCCATGCTGAATATGAGTGAATGACCTCACTCCTTCTCAGGTTGTCTATAGTGTTGTCAATATTCAAAGTTGCATCTTATTGGAAAAAAGCTATGCAATACATGATCTGAAAGGCTCAATCTTCTGGAAGTGGAATTTGTGTATGATTACACTATGCTTTGAAATAACTAGTCACAATGTTTACAAAATTATGGTAACTTTCTCCTTTCAAATCCAAAGGGCAAATCTGTAGGAATTCCACACATGCAGAGTGTGCAAAATATCAGGGAGAAGCTCCAGTACGCATTCTGATACTCCTGGAACATGCTAGTACACAGACAGGACCAGGTATTAGGTCCAGGACTGTGAATTGGACATGTCTGACAATCTCCACTGACAGAGCTTCACTTTGTAGGGTGCAGTGATGATGCTATTTTCTGATGATTGCCAAACTAGCAAGTCTTTTCTGCCACTTTTACCCTGAGAGACATTCTTATGAGATTCACTCTAATGAGATATTTTTTCTCTCACTACTATTAAGAGGAATTTGCTAGACGGCATCTTTCACGCTGGGATTAACAACTCTTAACACTTGAGGTGGCTTGGGAATAGTGTCCTGCCTAGATTCCAAAGAGAACTCTGCCTTGCCCCCATCTCACCAACTTTAACTTGCTTTGGTTCCACAGTGCCTCAGCAGTCTACTCACGAACTGGAAGTTTAGGAGTAAAGAAGAGTTCATAACCCCACTTTGTTCTTATTCCTTTCAGAACAGGAGAGGGCATCTAGACTGACTGGGCAAGGAAGCTTCCTTTAACGGCTTTGTTAATAACAGTAGTAGAGTTGAGGTTTCATGCCTCGCAGAGGCTCTTCACTCTGCTTCTCCTCAGCATCCCCACTCACTAGAGCTTCAGATGGTGAGCTGTCACCTGGGAGAACCAGCTGAGAGAAGTCATGCAGAAAATCCTCTTCTGAGGCGAGCAGCAACTCATTCCAGGCAGCGATGTCCAGTTTTCCTGACGTGCCACCATATTCTTCAGGAAGGATCCTTTGTGGAAGGTTTTGATGAAGAGAATTCAAATCAGAGCCATGAAGAAAGAACTGAGGAAGAAAATCCCAAAATACTTTAATAAAATGTATCACATACTTTTTCAGCTTGTAATTAAACATTTTAAAACTGCAGCGAGACCAGCACATGACAAGTAGGGAGAGTCTATTTTGCTCTTAGAATTATTTAAAGGGGCACATTTCAAGATGAGGCCACTGGCTCTGCATGCACAATTGCAAGCAACATCATTTTCTTTTTGCAAAGGACAGTGCACAACACTGTGCATGCAAGTGTAGAAGCCAGTTCGATACCTTTTTGAAAATCTCGCCTTATAGGCGATCCACCTACGAAATCTTAATCACAATAACCAGGTTTCCAGCTCAGTTTGAGTCTAAACTCATTCACAAGGGCTGGGAGTGCAGAGAAGGCAGCACTCCGCCTTGTGGAGAGAGGCATCCTCTTCTGCATGTGAAAGAGAAGAATCAACCAACTGCAGGGGGAACGGCATCCAACCTGTTTAGCTGTTGAGAAAGTTACAACAACACAGGACCTTTGAGAAAGGAAGGGGAAGAATAAATTGGAGAGAAATGACAACTCAGAAGACTTCCTCTAACAAACATAACATTAATGCATAGGATGCTGTTGGCCCAATAATCCCAACTCCAGAGGAAAGTTACTATACTGAGTACATAATATAGGTCCTAAAAATGTGCATTTAACCAGATAAAATGCCAAGTTGTATTTATCAAAGAAAGTCAACCACTTCTGTCATTCTTCTGAGAAATCCTACTGACCAGTCTCCCCAACCCTCAGCACATTCAAAGCGATGAAGTTATGACAGAGCCAGACAAAAGCCAGGAAGCAAAGGATGATATAGTCACATCGAGTAAAGAACACTGCCATTCCCAACTATTATCTGTTTCAATATTCTTTACATTTCATGTCCAGCAAAGAGCTTGTCATTAGGTCCAATATTAAAAGGCACAATCACTTACCCGGTTTGCTATCTTTTCCTTCAGAAAAGGCTTGATGATGGCAAAAATTCCTTTGAATATGCGAGGCTCATTTATAATATTGACAGCTTTGATTCTAATGGGAAAACCATCCTGGGGGAGGAGGAGATTTTTACAGCAGTTTAGAAACACTGGACAGCTTTTTCTATTTAACTTTCCTGACACTGACTGCCAACACAACCCAACTGCTCCCAAGATTCTATTTGCAATTCAAATACACCTCTACCCCGATATAACGCTGTCCTCGGGAGCCAAAAAATCTTACCGCGTTATAGGTGAAACCGTGTTACATCGAACTTGCTTTGATCCACTGGAGTGCGCAGCCTCGCCCCCCCGGAGCGCTGCTTTACCATGTTATATCCAAATTCGTGTTATATCGGGTCGTGTTATATCGGGGTAGAGGTGTATAAATTGATGCAGTGAGGGAGAGTATATGGGTGCAAGAATCAGGCAAAAACAAGAGGGTCTGGCACTCACATAGAGCCAGACAGCACTTTTGGATCAGGAGATGTACTTCCAATAGCACGTTTCATTTACTGTGTCTCTACCTTCGCCCCAGCCTTCTTTTGAAAAAAATATAATGTTTTTAATTAAGGCAGGAGCAGCCCCAATATAAGAATTATAGCACATTACTTCACTGGAAGGATCAGTTAGCAACCTCTGCCCTGATCAGGATTCCCCAGTATTTGAAAGGCAGCAAAATGAATGACCCTGGATTCTGAGGGTCAGATTCCCCAGACTACTGGAGAATCAAAAGCACTGACTGGCCAGAGAGAAACCCATGTTTTAAACAAAGCATTTTAAATGATTAAGGATCAGAGCTCATGTTATTCGGGAAAACGTTCACGTATTTGCACAGAAGGAGAAAACCTATTGCTATTATTCAACTGGAAATCTGACCGGTTGGTCAAATTGATTGCAAAAGATAAAGGGACCCTGCACTGGTGGACACCACATCAGCACATGGAGGAGAGGGAGGTTAGAATGCTGTATCAGCTGCCAAGGGAACACAGGGCTCTTCAGTATAAGTTGAAATTAAAAAATAAGGTTAGTCATGGTGCTTCCCCTGGGAGACTTTCAGCAGGAAGAATCACTATCAGAAAAAGGTATTTTTAAGGACTATGGTCTCATCATTGAGTTACTGACGCTTCCCCCTCTTCCACTAACCAACTCTGGCTGTACAGAGAACGCATTCATTGCTTGGACTGAAGACTGGACACTTTCACTGCACAAATGTTTTCCCTCTGTAAAATATTTAATGAAGTTGGGGGCTCTTGGCAGTGAGATAACTCTTGCAAAAGCAAGATAGTGTGGTCAGCGTCTGGGCAAGCCTCTCTGCACGCGTCAGCCAAGTTACCCCAAATCTAGCTAGCAAAAACTCCCTGGGGTCTTCTCCCCTCACCACAGGCTTTCAAGTGTGCCAAACAACATCTGCTATAGGATAAGAACTAGTGCACGCATCTCACATGCAACTTACACCATATTTCAACTGAGGTTTTCAATGGCAAGTTAAATAAGTATTAGTCCCTCACCCAAACTTCTGTGTAATTATTTTATTATATTGTATTTATCAATTGAAATTTATCACCCATTTTACTTGTGTAGGTTAATTGTGGATTCAGACAGAACTTTGCAAAACAATCATGTTCAGATTGTGGAACTTCTGTAAGCACAGTGAGAAGTATTAGCCAGTGTGCAATTAAGTGTCTATTCTTGTCTCCATGGAACTCTCCCAATTCTCCCTGCAGAGACCCAGCAAAAAAGCATGCACAGCTCAGACTAGACTAAAGCTCATGGGAAGAAGAAAAAGTCATTCAACAGGAGCTTGTCCACAGTACATTACTACGCTCCCCTCCCCTCTAGACTATAGAAAACGCTACAACGACATCCTCTCCTGCCACTCAGACAAGGTAACCAGTGTCTGCTCTGCACTTCCTTCTATGCTGCCCCCTTAGGCTTGGAGCAGCCTCTCTCTTCTCAATGTCTTTCCTCTTTGAAATCCTTCCTCAAAACACACCTTTCAGGGAAGCCTTTCAAAAGCCAACTCTGCCAAATTCCTGCAGCATCACTTGAAATTTGCGCAACCACCCAAGGCTCAGTGTGTGAATGGTTCTATGTCCCATCTAGATCGGAAGCTCTTTAGCAAAAACCATTTGTACAGCAGAGCAGATTATCAACACTCAAAGATCAGCAAGGGGGTCTCTTCTCCCTAGTCTTACTTCATGTATCCTCCCCCTACCAGATGGCAAGCGGGCTCAACAACTCAAACTTCAAGTTCCCAAAGTGGCAGTAGTCTTGGGAGGCTGGGAATATAAAGTCAGACCCACTAGCAGCCAGCATCAACCAGTTAAGAGCTGAAACACATTTTAAAAGCATTCAGGTAAAAGCCAACATATGAACATTTTTGTTAGCATGAGCAGAACTCTAGACATAGAAGAAGTAGTTTACAGTGCACAAGTCAGGTCTTACCTGAAGAATTCCAATCACTTTTTTGGCTACAAAAGGACCAAAATGAGATGCCTTAGATAAGCTGACTCCTTTGTAGTCTGCAAGGATTACAATTCCATTCACTTGGGTCTCTTCAGACTGAATGAGTTTTTCTAACGTTAAGTATATGGCACGAATGTTCTCAGTAATTGGATAATTGCTTGGTGTCCATCTGTCTAAGGTTACAAAACATGTATGGTTATTTGGAAAGTAAATATAAAATGACTATATATATGCCAATAAAGTATCTATTTTCCAGAACTCCTAAGTTATTCTTTAATACCCACTGTCCTAGATCACAGCAACATTCCTCAAGCAAGATGCCATATTTACTTCAAGGAGCAAAGGCCCTGGTCTTAAGAAACCCCTACTTTCCCCAGCACAGATTACTAGAAGAGAAATCATTTCATCTCAGAAAGAAAGCAGGTAAATGGGAAAGCAAAGTATGAAAACAGTTTACAGCAAACCTGGCAGCACTGAAAGCAGATTTGCCCCACCTTGAACCCCCAACTTATTGTCGAAGAGGCTTATTATAAACTTGCATCTAGAAGACAGCAGACCTATTGCTATCTCAGGCTGACTGCACATTCATATTTTTCTCAAATCATTAGGCAACCACATTAACCCACTTTGTATTTTTGGTTTTACTCAACTGCAGCTATTGTTAAAACAGGGAAAAAATTGATCTAAATTGGGAAACAACAGACATTAATCCTTTCACAAGTAACTTTTCAGATTTCAAAAGGAAGCAATGCCATGTAATCTGTAAGAGTCACCAGTGTCCCCAAGGGAGCAAGAAACAGACTTTGGCACAGTCAGAGATACCTCAAACACACAAAGAATCTTGTTCCAATCAGGGTATTCAGGCATTACAATACCTGGACGAATGCAGACAACGTGGCGTCCCTCAGTGTCCAAGTGAGGCAGAACAGTGACAAAGCCAGATGCTAGGACAGCCTTAATTGCAGATGGTTTCAAGTTATTGAAGACCTCAGGCCAGCTCCTCCTGCAGCTGTGATAGTTCACCAGAAGCTGAAGCGCTCGGTCATAATCAAATTTCCTGGCTCTAAGGAACCTTAGCAAGAAAGCATCGTCCAGACACGTGCCCAGAGTAGGGTAATCCTTACACACCATGTCTCGGAGGGCTTGCACATCACGAAGCCTCCATTCAGGTTTCTCCTGCAGCTCTTCACGAGCCTTGGCAATAAGGTCAGGAGACAGTGAGCACACATACCTTGGCCGATCTGGCAGGAACTCATTATCCGATGGAGACCCCACGGATGGGCTTGTTCGGGTACAATCACTGTCTCCTGACATTAGTTAGCAGGAAGTCTGTCCAAAACAACACACACAACAAATAATCCCCATACTATCAGTATTTACATAGTATGTATTATCTCTAATAAATAGGTGAGAAAATTATGGCACAATGAGGCTAAGTGGCTCAATCACAGGCACAATGGGAATTAGTATTAGAGCCAGAATTAGCATTCAGGAGTTCCTGTCTCCCTGTCCTAGAATCAGATTACTAGCCCATGTCATTATTTTATCCCTCAAAACAGTATAAAATAATATTAGAAGAAGCTTTTGCACATCAGTCAGTTGATGATGACAGTTATGGAGCTGTGCCACCAATAAACTGCAAACAGTAAATCAAAGAGAAATAAGTTTGTATTAGCACTTCATTTACTTTCAGTTTTTAATTAGATATAAATTGTCCTGACTGGGATTTTTAGGTCTCTTACACCAACAGATCTGTATCAGTACAGCTGACTGAAATTTTCTAAGTCTCTGCATAAAGCATTGGTCAAGTCACAATCACTGTCCTAAGAAATTCTTCTGAGTATCAGCTTGCAGCAAGAAGTTTTCATTGAGTTCCCCTACAAAGTTGTGTGTAACTGCCAATTAACATTTATGACATTTATGTCATTTGGGCAATCAGATGTGTAGCATTCCAGAAGTACATGTCTTAATTATACTGGAAACTACTGCAGTGCAGACTGGAGAAGTGTAGTAGATACAGAAACAAATTCTTATTGCAACAGTTCCTCAAATATATAGTAGATTAAACAGCAGATACCGTCAAACTGTAAGTGTCCTTTATTGCATAAACATTGGGTCAGACCAAAGGTCCATCGCCCACTATCCTGTCTTCTGACAATGGCCAATGCCAGGTGCTCCACAGGGAATTAGGGTGACCAGACAGCAAATGTGAAAAATCGGGACCGGGGTGAGGAGTAATAGGAGCCTATATAAGAAAAAGGCCCCAAAATCGGGACTGTCCCTATAAAATCAAGACATCTGGTCACCCTAGAGGGAATGAACAGAACAGGTAATCATCAAGTGATCCATCCCATCGCCCATTCCCAGTTTCTGGCAAACAGGGATTAGGGACATATGGTGAGTGGATAAGTGGTGGGGAGAGGGGACGAGAATAAAGGCTGAAATACTATATTTGAATTATTTCTTGGAGCTTGATTTGGGGCTGGCACCAGGAAAAAAATAGGATTACATTTGTGGCTACTGTGATTCACATTCACCTGCACAGAGACCTTCTGAGGGGATGGCTGTGCCTTCCCCTAGAGTGTTGAGTAGGGATCATCTCTATAAACATTGCACAGGATCAAATCCCTGATACTATAATTGCATAAATTGATCTTTTCATCGTCTATAGCAGACCCTAGGGACTTGGTGCGAGGGAGCAGGATGGGCATTTGGGTTATTTCCTGGGACGTGTCTCCTCTCGTCACACCCCAGGGACGCTAGGTAGTAGTCCGGATAGCAGCAGCAAGGGCCAAGCATCACCCTCATCTGTTCCCAGCCGGGGCTGTCAGTGCCTCAGGCACCCCAGCTGGAGCCCATGTGGGATTGGGCGGGGGGCGATTTCCCTAGGAGTCAGCACCTGCCACCGGGCAGGGGATCCTGATCAGTCGGGCACAGCAGACACACGGGCCAGGCCCCGGCCACTGCGACAGGGGCAAGACTGGCAGCCTCCCAGGTCCTGTCTCAATGTCACAGACCCCCCCCCCCCCGACAGAGCAGCGAGCCCCCAACCCCCGCCCCGCGCGCTCGGTCCCACGGCAAGAGAGGTTACCCCTCCCCCACTGTCTCGCGCCTCACGCCGCCACGCCACGCCCCATCCCATCCCCCGGGCCGGGGCCGTGCTTTCCCCATGCAAATTACCGGGGCGCCGGCTCCGAGCAGAAGGAACCGTTCCGGGGGGATTAGCCACCGTGACCCCGGAAACACACCGCCCAGGGCCGCCGGAAGTCACGCAAAGGCGATGGGAGAGCTCACGCGCCGAACACCTGCTTCTTAATTCCCCCGCTCCGCGGTACCTTCCGTGGGGGTGAGGATGTGCCCCCCCCGCACGGATTGTGATACCCCCCACAGCCGTTGTGGTATCTTCCAGGGGGTGAGGATGTGCCCCCCCCCGTGTTATAGTGCCTACTGGGGGTGGCCGGATGGGCCCCCAACACGCTGTGGTACTTTCGGAGGGGGTGAGGCTGTCACCCCCCATACACTGGTATATCTTCTGGAGGGTGAAGCTGCCCCCCACCGGTGTACCGGGCGGAGGTCAAGATGTGCCATGTCTCGCCACCCCACATGTTGTGATGCCTTCTGGGGGGAGGGGAGGATGTCCCCCCCCCCCCACACACAGTGTGGTACCTTCCAGGTGAGTGTGCCTATCACAGTGCAACCCCCTTCAGAGACCACAATCCCCAGCCTGCACTGGGGCTGCCTGCAGGATGATTGGCCCCAGCAGTGCCCTGCTTCTTGGTACAACAAACCCATCCATGTCAGAGAATCCATATTCAACGGTTATTTCCCTATTGACAACTATTTTTTGAGATCTGCTTGTTAGCTAGTTCTTAATACATATAGTGTGTGCTTTATGGATATTGCATAGTGCCTTTTTTAAATAAAAAAGTTGTGTGGTACTGAGTCAAACGGCATATAAAAGTCTAAGGACATATCTACATGGTTACCCTTATCAAACAAATGTATAATCTCATCAAAGAATGAAATTGGATTTATTGACAAGACCTATTTTCTATAATACTGTGTTGACTGGCATTAATTATATTCCTGTCCTTTAATTCTTTATCAATTGAATCCCATATCAGTTTTTCCATTAGTTTGGCTACACTGATGTCAGTCAAACTAGCACATAGGTACCTGTGTCATCCCACTTGCCCTTTTTTGAATATTGCCCAACATTAGCACCTTTCTGGTCTTCTGGAATTTTGCTAGTATTCCAAGATTTATTAAAAATTAACATCAGTGGACCAGAGCTCTCCTCAACCAACTCTTTTAGGATCTTGGGTGCAAGTTATCTCGGACTGCTGATTTAAAAATGTTCATCAGTCAATGCAAATGTCTAATATCCTTCTCAGCTATTAGTGGACTGGACAGCACTTTGTCATTCTCCTATGATATGAGTATTTCATCTTACTTTTTCCATATACAGAAAATAACTATTTATTGAACACTTCTGCCTTTTCTGTATCATTATTAATTATTTTACCATATTCATCTAGCCTATTCCATTGCTAGAATTTCTTTTGTTCCTAGTATATTTGAAAAAACTTCTTATCCTTAGCCCTGGCAGCTATGGGTTTTTTTGGGGGGTTTCTTTAGCTTCCCTCATCAATTTTCTGCAATTAATAAATTCTAATATATACAGATTGCTATCTAGTCCTCCTTCTTCCATTTATTATATGTATATTAAATGTTAATTTATTTTTAATTGCTGCCTTCATTTCACTGCTGAACCAGGATGGGCTTTTAGCCAAAGCTGTTCTCTTTTTTGCTAGTAGAATGATGGCTTTTTAGCCATATAATAAACTATTCTTAAAGAATTCTCAATTTTTATTCACATTTTTCTGTCTAAATTTGTCTTCCCAATCAATTTCGCTCACAGTTTTTCCTCAAATTTGGGAAATTAGCCCTTTTGAAGATATTACTAGTTATGACTGTCCTGTTGTTTTCCAATATTGAATGTAGTCAGGTCATGATCACTGGTCCCTAGTTAACCACCAACTTCCTGTCCAGTAATTAATTCATCTTTATCTATCATAATGAGATTCAGAATAGACTTACCTTGAGCTGGGGGCAATAATTTTTGTGTTAAAGCAAATCACACTTAAACAAGGAGATTCAGCTAGGGAACACACACCTGAAAGAGCCAAGGAAAAATAGTTTAGGCAGTTCAGTGACAGGGCGAAACCTAAGAAGCAGAAATGCTGAAAGAGACCTAGCCAAGAGATGCATTGTTTTATTTTATTTGATTTATTATGCATATAGCACCCTCTTTGTGCTGTGCACTCTGCAAGCAAGTATGAAGAGAAAGTCCCTGAAGTTTACAATCATTTAATGGACACAGCTGACAACAAATCAAATGTGATTGGCAATGTGAAAGGGCTACAAAAAAGGCCATTGGAATTTTGAGGCTACACCTCTAAGGTGTCCTGGAGCAGAGAGATGATTATTGCTCTCTATATGGGTCAAATGAGGCTGTGCCTGGAATATTTTGTTCAGTTTTTGGGCACCTTATTTCCAGAAGTGAGTTGGAGTGAGTTGGGTGAAGAGCAACAAAATTGATCAGGGTGCTTGAGAGATGTTAACATGTTAACAGTCTGGCAGCATCTGAAGGGTGTGAACCCTAAGGAGGTAAAGGAATTATTAGTGGGTGTATATGAAAGCGGGGGGCTCCCCTAGGAGAAAGAGGTTGGCATTACAAAAATGTTAGCTCAGTATCAGGAAAATCTAGATGGAGAGGTATCAGGGTATGGGATAGTCTCTAAAGAAAGCAGTGGAAGCCCTCATGCTTGGGGTTTTTAAAACTTATTGGACAAAACACTAATAAATATATCATAAATTACAACCCTTCTCTGGGTGATGCCCAGGAAAACGAATAGGTCTTTCCCATCTCTAGCGTCGCTGATTCAGCCACTTAAGGGAATTTGAAATATTAAATCCCATTGTCCCAGGGATGAATGCTTCTTACCCTATTTTGTAGTTATATTTTACAAGGGTGTTTCCTCCAGCTGTGCATTAAAATTGCTAGACACACAATATTTTTAGCTAGAAACTGATCTGGAATTGATCTTCAGGGACTTGTAGGGTATCAGATGCCAGAAATGGGGTATAAAAGCATGGGCTGTCCCCACTTGCCCCCCTGTGGCCTAGTGTGGCACAGCAGGTGTGACCTACCTTAATTTCCCTCTATTGGTGTGAAAATAAAATTCAGCTTTAACAGATCTGGGCCAAGAGAAGCAAGCCAACATATATTCACAGAATAGCATGTGATCTTTAATGAAGTTTCAGGAAAGGAGTAATTACAATAATCCATTCATAAGGTCCTCACCTCAGGACCCTGTGCAGAGCTCCCAAACTTAAAGTCTCTGAGTTAGGACAAGCTAATCACCTGAAGCCTGAGAGAGAAACCACCACCCACTGCAGCCTGAACAGTTTCTACTCTCCTCTTTATAAGGCACAGGTGCCTTACCTTAAGCCCAGTGGGGCTGCAGGTAATCAGTCACAGGTGCACTGGAGTTGGCTCTCTTTTAAAGGGGCCAGTCACATTGTGACATGGAGGTGGAGGGAACACTTTTAGTCAGATCACCTTTTAGGAGGGCTGTTGAGGTGGGGGAGCTCCTTACAGAACCACTGTGATTCGGCTATGACACCTTCCAGTGCAACCATGGGTATCTAAACAGGCCAGGCCACATTTTTGGGTCATTAACTCTGGGTTAAACAATATCAACAGACATTTGGAGTGCGAAACTGGGAACTGGGGTTACAGCACCACTGCAGGGCCTGAGAGACATTGGTCCTCTCCTAAAAGAACTAACCTTAAAGTGCACTGAAGCTGGGAACTGCACCTCAATCATCCAGTCAAAGGCAAAGGATGTCTCAGAGCCACACAATTATTCCTTAAGGGATTATTGCATGCTCCAGGGAAGCCTATCTAGCCTTTGCTGGCGAGATGTAGAATCCAAGAGACATAGTTAGCTTGTCCTTTTCTATTGACTCTCTTCATGTGAGGAACTTCAAGTGCTTAACTACTCATGCCTCATGAATGGCCTCCACCAAGGTGGGAAAGGGACAGCCCATTTGTAGAGCTCATTTAATGCACTACTGTAATGTAGCTACCTGTGAGGTGGAGCATGGTAGCTGTTTAACAACATGCAGCACAGTTACTCAGCAGTTCAAGAGAGGGAGTGAGGAAGTGTGGTTCTAGGTTCATTGTTAGGACAGAAGACTTGGACCTGCATGAAGTTTTAGGGGGAATGTAGGTCAGCAGACTGAGATCATCTGAGCTAGAATTTGGCCCGACCTCTGGATTAACAAACCTTCAGTTTTACTGGACAATGGATAGTGTCTTTCATGACCTTATGTATTCAGGAATGTCATTTTCATGGTTCATCTCAAAATGTGGTACCTCCAGTAGCACAGTGCTCCTTATTACCCTGCTAGGGGCGTTGTTTCAGCCAGACTTGGAGCTTGGGGTGTGATTCCCATCTTGCACTGGCACACCTGGGCTAGCTCTCATGAGCTCATGCACTAAAAATAGAACTGTAGCCATGGTAGCATAGAGCGGTGGCACTAGCTAGCTGCCCTGAGTACAAACCCACCTGGACCCCATGGGTACATCCTCTGGATGGCTTGCCTGTGCTGCTGCTCACAGCCACCTGTGCTACTGCAGCTAGGATGCTACTTTTAGCGCGCTAGTTCAGTGAGAGTTAGCACAAGTATATCAACACAAGCTGGGAATCTTACCGTTAGCTCAAACAATAGGTGTAGGCTCAGAGAGAAGAGCCCCCCATAGTGAGCCACTGTTTCTGCAGCATTTAAGCATGGTCTCCCATTGAGCAATGACTCGTCCAGAGAATTACAGACACCTGTGCTGACAGGCTCTATAGAAACTTCAGGGATTATTATTGATACCATGTGAGTCACAGATGCTGGCTAAAACTGAACACAGGCTCCAGTTACAATGAAACAAGCACAGGTGCTTAATAAGCAACAGTCAGCTACTTCCTTATAATACAGACTCGTTTATGGTTTGGACTGTAAATATGATTTTATGATCTTTTATTTGGAGGGAGGAAACACTGTTTTTTCCCTGAGGGAAGATAGCCTGCGTCCTTTCCTTATATAAAGAGGCTACAGTATTTTCCAGCAAGAGACCTACATCTCAGAGCCCCCAACAGTGCCATGACATGGGTTGGGGCATTTGGGTGGGTTAGTTTATTCCTGAGGATTATTTTGGATCAGTCAGGAGCTGTCACCTTTAAGACCATCTGATTTCTTCTCACCTTGTTACCTAGACTATGACCTCTTTGGGGCAGGGACTGTCTTGTTTTGCGTTTGTCCAGCACCTAGCACAGTCATGACTGGGGCTCCAGGGTGCTATAGTAAGACAAATAATAAATAATAAGTAATATATGTTCAGTCTCCAGACCTGCCAGAGTTCGAAAGCTACAAATAGGAGCATTTGGGGGAGGAGACATGCCCTTCTGTTGCATTGCAATACAGGGAGCAAGGAGAAGTCTCAAAAGGGACAAAGCACAAAAGAATTGAATACTTATCTAAAATACCAGGGACCGTCTCTGCTACTGCCAATCAGGATAGCTGGTGCATAAGCTAATTAGGGTCATTTCTGCTGGGCTTTGCTGTATTCCTTCAGGGCAATACACACCTGCAGCCAGCAGAGGGAGACAAAGGCTGTTTGACACATACTGTAGCAGGAAGCCTTCCAAGCCTTCCATGGAGGGAAGGGGTTAGTTTCCCTTAGAATCAGTTTCTCTGGTTCAATTTCATTTTATTTCAGTTCAAGATTTTATCATTCCAAAATACTCTGTTTACTATTCCATTAAATGACACACTAGCGTTGCCAATTTTGGTTGGATGTATTCCTGGAGGTTTCATAACATGATATAATCTTTAATTAAAAATTAATCTTTAATTCTTGGAGACTCCACGACAATCCTGGAGAGTTGGTAACCCAAGGACACACTGCCCTGCAAATCACATGCCTGCAAAATAATCCACACATGGTAGGCTGGCTGCAACTTTCAAGTCTCCCAGAAGTTTACCAGCAAAGAGAAGTTCCAAAGCCTGTGTGGTTGGAGCAGTTAATCCCATAGTTCACTAAGTAGAGAGCCTGTTTCTCCAGACTGACAGTCTCTCCGTTTGCTAAGTGCCTTTGTGCTGTGGACTTTTCTGAAGGGTTTGTGTTGTGTGTAGAGCTGGGCAACATTTTTCATCTGAAACTTCTTTGGAGAAGGATGTAGCTTCAGTGACTTTTTGAAAATTGATGTCAATTTTCCCAAAATGTTCGTGGCCCCCCCGCGCCCAAAAAAGCCAAAAAAAAAAAAAAAAATCAGAAAAAGTCAAAATGTTTCATTCTGACATTTTCAAAACATTTTTTTTATATTTTTTGGTTCAAAATAACTTCTTTTTGAAATGTCCTTTAATTTATTTTAATAAAATCAAAACCCCTTTAAAATGGTCAAAATTGAAACAAAATATAACATTGGACCCAAAACATTTTTTTTTAACTTTTCAATTCACCCAAGATTCCAAAACATTTTTTTTCTGGGTCAACACAAGCCCATTTTTTAAAATTGCCAGTGAATCAAAAAAAATCTGTTATTCACACAGTTCTAATTTTGTGTGGATTTCCATCGTCTTTCTTCCCCCCCAGGTTCTACATTGGCTCTTTGCAGGCTTCTCCTATCACGCATCATTATTTGCAAGCTCTCAAGGTCTCCCTGATATAAGGATCTTTGGTTATTAAGGCCTAAACCAACTCCTGTCAATGGAAAGACTCATCTTCAGTGAGAGCTGGATCAGTCCCTTATGTCAATCATATTAACAGTTGATTAAAATTTAGCTTTAATGGGAATGGGGAAATTTCCCCAAGACAAATTTCTCCATATATTTGGCACTTACTACAGGGGGCGGGGGGGAAGCAGACCTCTCAGACTTTCCTTACCTCAGTGAGTGCAATTGGTTTGAGCAGTCAGCATAGATTTCAGAACGCCCCATTGGCCTATAAAACTAATATCCCTTGTTTTTCCAAGAGCAAAAATAGTCACCAGCTGTCTGGCTTGTGGAAATATCTGCCTTGTGGAGGACTAGCTGGCTTAGAGGGTATGGAAACTCTAATCTATAGGCCATTAAGGTCTGACTCTGATGCAGGAACTGAAAGTCCTCCCCACCATGATTAGCAATCTTGATGGCACTCTCAGCCTAGAGGACAAGGATGGGTCATGGAGACTGAGCTCCTATCTCAGTTCCTCCAGGCCAGGGTTTTATGTATATTGGCGGCTTAGCTGGGGGGGTGTTTGCACTGCTGCTGCCCATGCTGTGTTTGTTCTTGGGCTAAATAATAGAGCACTTCAGTCTACAGGCATGTCAATTCCAGGGTGAAGCGAAGGGGCCAAGCAGAGCTTGCTAAACTGACTACACCATAAAAGAACTATACAGCTCACTGCTGTTTCTTAATGGGGATGCTCCTAAAAGCAAGAATGATGTTGTGTGCACCTTTCCTCTCCTTCTTCTCTTGGGCGCATGGCTCAGCTTGCATCTGCACAAGAGGACTGAAGGTTTAAAGCGGCTCAAGCCAGCCTCCAGTTTTGCACTGAGGATTTTAGGCGATTAATGGCATCCAGAAGTAGTAGCTTCCCACTCAGATAAATACACCCCAAATTGCTCACCGGAAAAATGGGGGCCAATGTTAAGCCTGGAGTCAAATTTGGCTTTTTTGGTATTTTGATCCATTTTTATGTACTTTTAACCACACAGTTACCCCCATTATAATCCTTGTGCACTTTCTGCACTCTTCTTGTCAGAAGAGTCACCTTCGCTCTAAGCTATACCCCCCTAAAACCCTTTGGAATTGGATAATGACCATTTCCCGAGTGTTGGGTCTTGGAGATGGTGTGGCAAAGAGGGTGGATTGTGAGTTCTGGAGGGGCTTCATTGCAGTCCCATAGCCACATGTGTGAACACACATTGGGACCAGCTAGCAGAATATGGGACGCTGGTGTTTTGGGGGTGGGGATCCTCTGTGCCCATTCTCCTGATGTTTCTGGGGAGAAATGTACATCATGGTGTTTTTCCAGTCACATATTGATTTGCTAACCTCCTGAGTCAGAGGCCCGACCCAGTCTGGGGTGACACAAGGTGTCCTTGCACTGCTATGACACGGCCCTGGAAACCAGACAGGACTCCAAATCCTTCCAAAGCATGACAGCAGCACACTGCAGTTCTGACTCATTTACTGACCACAAGGTTAATCAAAAACACCAGCAAAGATCCAGGATCTGATCTGGTAGCAATCCCCCTAAATAGACCTGAACTGCCTTTTGTTGTTGTTGTTGTTGTTTTTTACACTTGTACAGTTGATGTAATTATTAGGACTTTCTCTTAGATTGAAAGAAAATTGTCCCTTGCCCCCCTTCAGAAAGCACGTTAGGAACAAAGTCAGCTTTTAAAAGGGACCAAAGAGACTTTTGTAAACACATTCAAGCTCTTCGCTTTTTGCACAGCTCTGTGACCACATGCTGTGCTCCAGCAATAATAACCGATAAAAAAAAATATTGCAAACCAGCAACAAAGAATCCATGGTGCTGAAAACATTACGGAAAATGCTTTTAAAAGAAGAAGAATTTGAATGTCAGCTCCTTCTCCTCTCCTTGGCCAAGCCCTGAGTTCAGGATTTGGTGTCTTCCCAGCAGGTAGTGGAGACATTTTAAGGAATGCAGGGAGGCTACCAGGGAGCTATGCTGATTTATGGAAGCTGAGGATCTGGCCCTACTTATCAGCTAGAAGGCAGAGCTCTGGATTCAGGACATGGCAAGTGTGCGGGAAGCTTGCACTACTACTATCTGTGTTGTAGCTGCTCTGGATTTCAGTCTCCAGCGCTGTCAAGCCAGCAGCTTTCACCAGCATTGTTCTTATAATACAATCTGTAGTTAGAGTCACAGAGTTCAAAGTCAGAAGGAACCACCAGATCATCTACTCTGACCTCCTGCACATCACAGTCCGCTAATCACCACCCACTTACCCCACTGTTGATTCCAATAACTTGGATTAGACTGAAGTATTACAGCCTTCTTGAGACTAAACTGTTGTGTGCCACCAGGAGCGACGCCAGGGTTTTTGGCGCCCTAGGCGGGGGTCCTTCCGTGCTCCCGGTCTTCGGGGCACTTCAGCAGCGGGTCCCAGAGTGAGTGAAGGACCCGCCGCAGAATTGCCGCCGAAGACCCAGAGCGCGGAAGGACTCCCCCGCCGCCGAATTGCCACCGAGGGAGGCAAAATGCACCCCCCCCCCAAATCCTGGTGCTCTAGGCAACCTCCTAGGTCGCCTAAATGGAAGCGCCGGCCCTGTGTGCCACTGGCAGAGAATAGGAGGGAGCAAGGTGCACCAATGGCAGAGGCGCCTGCCAATGGCAGGGAATTGATTTGGTGAGACATACCCAGATGCTCCTAGCAAGTGACCTGCACCCCAGGCTGCAGAGGAAGGTGAAAAGTTAAGGTCTGATCATGAAAAAAGTTAGGTGCACAGCTGCTGAGGCTGGGCATACAACGTGGGGAATCACATCATCTAAGTCATTGGATCCATTTGAGGGATCTCATTACAAGTCATCTGGATCTCTGGATACTTTTCCGTTTTATCCTTATGGACCCCACTCAGAAAAGCATGGTTTCCGGGCTTAAATGCGTTCCTGAATAGGGATGCTATCCTGGATCAAAGCCCATGGAAGTGCTGGTTCCAACAAACAGTTTAAAGATGAGTTGATTTGTGAGAAAAGATCTGCAGCCTCTGCAACATCCTTTATGTGAAACCAAACACTTGGGGCCAGGAGCCGTTTGCTGAAATTTGCTGAAAGTCTAATCTGCTGAGATTGGCTTCTGGAAAATGACATCACATTGAAACCATGTTATTATTGCGGACAGAATGCACAGGATATCTTTGTAGGTTGCTACTTATGAAAATAAAAACTACTTTAACAGCTGTCATTTTAGGAAATCTTATAAACAAATACAATACAATCCCAGCACATTTCAGCAATAGAATGGAGGGATGTGCTGCCATTTGGAGACATGCAGAGTTAATGCAATTGCAAGACATCATTGTAAAGTGAAAAAAAGGGAAGACCCAATTTGCTGACCTCCCGGATTTTCTTATGAGGCACTGGGGTGCTAATAGAGATGGTCTGCATTGTCTGTTATGGGTTGTTTCAGTGAATGGGCCTCTTTTAATGTACTATATGTCTTATTCTCTTATATCACAACATAATAGGTCATAAAACATCAAATAAATAAATGGATATGGATATTTCCTCCCAAATAGTTTGTGGATTAGGCTTGTTTAATGCAGCTCGCAAAACTCATCATTTGTTTTAAAGAGATCATAGAATGTCAGGGTTGGAAGGGACCTCAGGAGGTCATCTAGTCCAACCCCCTGCTCAAAGCAGGACCAATCTCCAGACAGATTTTTGCCCCAGATTCCCTAAATGGCCCCCTCAAGGATTGAACTGACAATCCTGGGTTTAGGAGGCCAATGCTCAAACCACTGAGCTATCCCTCCTCCCAAAGCTGGTTCCTTGAATCCAAAACCTTTTGAATGTCGTGGGAGAAGTGTTTCAAATCCCTTGATCTGAACACACTCTTGTGATTGGTTCTAGGTGACCTCTCAGCCTGGAAAGAGAGTGTACTCTCCACCTCTAGGCTGAAAGCTGCCAAGCACAGCCTCCAGGGCTGAAATACCACAAGGGCTGCATGAGATTTACACCAAGATGGCAGACAGCTGACAAGAGCAGTTCATGAGATCTGGGGGCTGTTGAACAAGAACGCAAATTCTAGCGCTGGTTTTGCCTTTCTCCTGATTCCCAAACCACAGGCTAAGCCTCACCTGGATCTGAATACTGTTCCCCAGTTCAGCTCAGAATTCCGCCCCCTAATTTGGATACATACCGGCAGTACTTAATTTTATTCTTCTGTGTCTGTGAAAAAACATCTAACCTTGGGGCTAGCAGTGACTGTTCACTGTTTGTCGTCACAGATTGTGGATAGCAAGGCAGTATATTTGCAAATTAGGGTTTGAAAAGCAGTCTTGCTCGTCCCAAGGATTCAAAAATCATGAGGCCAGGCCCACATAATCATGAAATTGGCTTTAAAATCGTGAAATTAAAAATGAGGAAGAAGAAGAACCCAACATTTCGTTGCTTTCGGAGCCTCGCGGGGGCACTCGGGTCACTTTTCCAAGCATTTCTCTGCAACAGCGAGGCCTAGACTGTGCTATATTATTTTTTCTTTGAAATGAAAGTGGCGCGTCTCACACAGAACAGATGAAATGTCAGGAGACAGGATAATACTGTGAGAGGTGGCAACGCTGAGAACGGCCAGCTTGGATGGTCTCTGCATTTCATACACTGATATATGAAAATGTTTGGGAAATTTCAAAATATGAATTGCCCTGCCCCTCAGCACTGCCTGGTTCATCGTTGTTATTTATCCTTTATGTTGCAATAGCACCGAGAGAGATCTCAAGCAGGTCGAAGTCCCATTGTGCTAGGAAACCCCAGGATGCCAAAACTTCTCCTGCTCCCATGATATTTCCAGCTTGTATTTAAATAGTAAGTAGCAGAAATCTCCCAAGGAGATCTGTTTTCCTGAGCTTTCCAGACTGATTTCTAAACCTACGAGGCACAGATGAGCCTAGACTCAGAGGACTAGATTCACTCCAGCTGGGAGATGCAAACTTCATTCTAATGGGGGAGAGGGAATTGTTCCTATTCCCAACCTCCCTCTGGGTTTGTGCCAAGAAAGGGCAGCTTTCTACCCTCGCCCTCCACCACCCCACTGAAGTCTCCAGGGGAGCCCCACCTGAAGAATCTGCTGAAGGGATGGACACAGTTTCCAACTGCGTTGCCCTCTGCAGGTCCCTAGGCAGAGAGAGGTAGCAGCTGCCTTCTATGGCCACCTTCTCCTTGCAGAATATCCACTGCCAGGTGCCCTGTGCCCTGACGGACAGTGGCATAAGTGACACAGCGCCCAAGTGAAGCTCACCCAGAGTCATGTGAGACAGGGCTACCCAAGCTTCACACCATCTGAGGAACACATTTTGCAACTTGCCTGGAGCCTAAGGACCGTGACTAATTTTCATATAGAATTTGCATGACTGTTTCTCTTGAATATAAGTGTGCCCAGTCAGGATTGTCTCCCTGTGCAGATGGACGAGAACTGCCTGCTCTCCTAGCTCCCAAGCAATTAAATCCTGTTGCTAAACCACTTTGTTCCCCCCTTGTGCTTCTGGGGGTGAGAGAGAGAGTGCTCAGGGCTGCATTTTATGACTCTGGAGGCCACACATTGTGTCCACTTGTGTATCTGCCCCATCTCATGGTCCTCTGCCATGACTGTACCTTATAGTTCATGCTTTTCTCAGTTCTGCAGCCCCTGGCTTCTCCCCAGCTCTAGGATATTTGTTGCCGTTGTGTTGTAACTGAATGGCTGTTGGTTTATATTTAATGGGTTTCATGTAATGATCTTCACTTATTGACTTATCCAAGCAATCTGAATGCCCAGCCTGGGAAAGTTATCTTGGCTTCTTTAAGTTTGCCACCATTAGCAATAAACATTTTACAGTCCTGGTGAGATGGCTGATTTGTATGACACCGAAAATAAAGCACAACTTCAAACAGCAGAGCTAGAGGAGAAAGCTTTAAACTGATTTTTAATCACTAAACTGAGCAAACATAACAGTCCGGTAATAAAGATAATCTACGTGCAGTGTCTAGCACATGAGGGCCTGCCAAAGGTTCCCAGGGTATGCAGGCTGAGCCTTGGGTGCCTACAAATGATACAAGCACCATGAATTTGCTCAGCATTTGAGTAGGGAGTTGCCCATCATGAAATTCTTGGCTTTGCTTGTCAATCTGCAAAGCCAGCTCGCAAGAAGCAGAGCCTAGAATGTAGTTTGGGTAGGAAACCCCTGGGCACAACATGGGCCTGATTCTCAGGTATTCCTGGGTGCACTTACACCACTTTGGCAATGTAAAGAGGCCTTAAAGTAGGTGGAAACCGATCCTAAACATTCCCGCAGTGCAGAGGGCCTCCTCTTGGTGTAAACCTGGCTCTGCTCAGAGCCCATGGCATAGGGGGTGGATAAAGGCATGGCTGCAGTGCCTCCCACCGCATCTGTTCTCTGCTTACCAGGGTTCGTAGGGGGCCCTAGAAAGCACAGCATAAATCAGAGCAGCTCTGACTTACAGCGAGGGCAAGGCAGACCCACGCACTGCCCCAGAATACAGTAAGCACAGAGGGAACTTAAAGTCATCTTTTCCCCCTACCCCTTACATCCATGACCCCATATATACTTTTGGCCTGTAGGATACTTTTCTAAAGATGACAACTTTAACTCTGAGAGGGCATGTAAACATTCTGCCCACAAACACACAGAAACATATAAACCTATGCAAATATGTAGTACAGTTCACTAACGGGTAAACATGCAAACAGTTATGGTCAGCAACTACACACCGTATTGTGCGAATTCAACACCAACAGCCATTCATTTACAGCACAACAGCAATAAATATACCAACACATATAATATGCAAACCTACAAATCTGCTAACTTACACAAGGAGGCAACTGTATGCACACATACACAAACCTGCCCAAACACACCCACTTGTGCCAACATGCGAACAGGAAACCCTAAACAAGCACACAGTCAAGTATGTAAGCAGACACAAATGCAGTGTAAGGCAGCAAACATGATGCACAAAGGCACAATGCAACACAGCCACGCACATATATGCAAAGGGTAGTGTATTCCATGAAAAGAATCATCATCCCCCTTTTTTTCTAGCTTCTAGATCTGCAACAATTCCTGCATTTTGCAAGAATTAGGTCGAGAATAGAATATAAGTGGAGTGGGGGTGGAAGAATCCAAAACACCTTAAATATTACAGGATTCCGGTTGCTTAATTTACTCTTCTCTAAGACTTAGTCTTTCCCAATACCCCAGCACCCTGGAATGAAAGCAAAGCTAGCTGCATGGTATTGTGGATCCCTTGGAAGATTAGTCATCTTGGGGGCAGTGACTAGGCTGTTCAGGAATCTGTGCTTCTTGCCAGTACCCTGATGGCAGCCTCAGCAAAAAGGCCCAGGATACTATAGAAACAGAGTCTGCTCGGTTTTGACTCCTAGAGGGGAGTGTTCCAGTAAGAGGGGCAGAGTAGGGGGAAGCTTGCCCTGCTGATGCCCACACTGTAGTCGCTGGTTTGAAAAAGAGAGGCTTGAGGCTGTCAATCTGGCAGCTTTCACCAGCCCAAATTTCACTGGAAAGGAAGGAGCAGCTGAGCCTTGCGAGAAACTTGCTGGGCAATGTGTCATCTCAGCTAATTAATATCCCGGCCTGTTGCCTCTGCTCGGCAAATGGTCCGTGTTTCTCAGCGCCGAGAGAGAAGCCAACACTGGAATGAAGATCTCCCCTCTCACGTGGCCTCAGGGTTGAGGAATGCTCTGCCTGTGGGCTCCGCAGTACTGAGAGCTTTGGGGCAAAGAGCCGCATTTCATACAGGAAATAATCACACTCGAATGCAAAGGTCTGAGCCTGCAAACCTATAACCAGCTGCCTGGCCCTCCTCCAGCCCTGGTGCCTCTGGTAGAGCAGTGGACTACAACCCCAAGGGACTGAGAGAATCAGACTCACATACATCTGACTCCAAGGGTAATTCCTAAGTGAGAGCTCAGGGTGATTTTTGCGGAGTGATGAGAACCGTATGGAACTGAGGGGCTCAAATGCCCCTATTTATGTCTTGTCTATCGCCTCTTGACACTCTCCAGAAGGAGAACATGGTCTAATGCTTAGAGCAGGGCGTGGTGTCCTGACTCTGCTGCCATCTTGCAGAAGTCCCCTTAGGGCACAGCCTCACATCATGCATCTGTGATGGCAGCCATTTTAGCCAATACCCCAGGGAGTGAACCCAGGAGCTCCAGAAGGAAAAGCAGGAGCTGTTGCAGCTTGAGCTAGAGTCACAGAGTGGGCAGGCAAACCCTGGAAGTTCAGTTCCCAACTTGCCTTCATTTCCAAGCTCAGAAAAGACCTCTTTCAGAGCCAGATCCTCGCTGGTGTAGCTCCACTGACTTCAATGGGACTGTGGTGCTTTACCCCAGCTGAGGCGCTGGCCTTGCTGAGTTAAAGGAAGTGAATATGAACCCTGACCGCGCTGTGCTCGTCTGTTTATTCTATACCTGCCGAGGCTGACAGAGTAGTGGTGTTTTATTGGTGATTTGCAGCTCTCTTGCTGAGTTTACTACTGACAGGGTCACATCTTTGCAGGCAGTTTAATTAGGAAGTGGGAGGCGGATTTGGAATGTCCACGCACCAGCCTCCTGCCACAAGTGCCATCTCTCTGCATGGAAAGGGACTTCGTGGTGCAGAACAAAGTAGCTCGAAATCGAGCTGCAATTCTTGTCATCAGCCTTGAACGGACAGTACAGCCTGGCACACGGAAATGCCTGTCTCAGCAGTGCCACGTTGTCCCTGCAGGCTCTTGCTTTTATGGCTATCGGTGCTGTGTGTGTACTTGAGGGTTTAATAGCA